>NC_059110.1:29914662-32572162 GCF_020740685.1 Jaculus jaculus
AGCCTGTGATGAGAGTTGGGTCTGTGATAGATGTGATATATGATATATGGAGCAAGGGAGAAAAAGCACTGCTCATCATAAAATTCATTATAGATGGAGTTATTAAACTGACAAGATAACCAAACAACTCATTTTACAATTAGTTTAATATGAGTAGTTTCCCCTTGTCATCTATAGTTTCACTTTTCACAATTTATTACCAGCAACCAGCTGGGATTTGAAGATATTAAGTGGAAAATTCAAGAAATAAATAATTCTTACATTTTAGATGAATAGTGCTATAGTATTGTATTATAATTATATTTTGTTAGTAGTTGGTATTAATCTTTTACTGTGCCTAATTTACATATTATATTTTATCATAGGTATGTATAGATGGGAAAAAAATAAAGCATTATTCACAGTTTCAGGCATTTACCAAGATTCTGGGAATGTATTCTACTATTATCATGTATTTTACTTTGAACAATATGAGCAAAATTGCTTTAATATTTCTATTCTGTAAAATGAGAATAATGGAACCTACTTTTTCGTATTAGTATATGAATAAAATAAATTCACATATGGAAAATGTCAACGTGTGACACATCTTATATAGTTGTAGTTAGCAATAGTGAAGGCATTTTTGCTTAGAATATCACAATCAGACAAGCTCACCGCTAAGTGGTATTTCTCAGGGAATCTCAATTTTTCAGAAGTTAGAAAAAACTAACTGTGGTAGTTTAAATGGATGTCCCCCAGTAACTCAAGGGTTTATTAAAACTTCATGGACTTCTAGCCACCTGGCTGGAGGAGATGTCACTCTTAGGGTCCAGCCCTAAGGTGTGGTGGTGGATTTGAAATTCCAGTCTAAAGATATACAAAGTGCCTGAGTTCTTCCCAGAATTCCTGAAGTGGGCTGTGTGGTATGGTTTGGGCTTGTGGCTTTTCTTTCTCTGCTGGAGCCTGTGAAAGGGGGCCAGCTTTCCTGTCATTTTGGAAGTTCCCCTGGATCTGTAAGCCTCAATAAATATCCTTTCCTCCATAACTGTGCCTTGTCTGGAAGCTCATCTCAGTGACCTGGAAGCTGTCTACTACAGAAATTGGTACCAAGAGTAGCGTAGAGTGAATCTGACCATGAGATGAATGGGACCATGTGGATTTTTTTTTTTTTTTTTTTTTTTTTTTTTTTTTTTTTTTGAGCCTGTGTGCTACAGGAATAGGAAACTTGTTGCTTGTAACTGAAAAGGCTTTCTGGAGTGGCAAGCTAAGTATTATGGACTATTATCAGAGTTGAGAAAGCAGAGAGAATGCAACTTGAAGGCTTGGCTTATGAACTTTCTAAGGGAAAGGAAAGACTGCAGAGGACTTTGTTGGAACTTCGTACTGGCATAAGGACTGGCTATGTTCTGCTGCCCAGGCCCAGAGAGTTTAATCAAATTTAAATTTGCAATGGACTGATGTGCTTGGCTAAAAAATATAAGGCTGAAACATTTAAGACTTTAAGTTAAAAAAAATACAAACAAATTAAAATTACATTCTGCCATTTTTGAATTAAAATTGAGACTGGTTTTAGGTTGGTAAAGCTGCTATTGTCAAACACATTAGCAATCTTAAGAAGATGGCTCAAATGCTTTACATCTGAGGAAAGACTATGATAAAAATATAAACTCTTTTAGAAAGAGTTGAGTAGAGAAAAAAAGTTGCTCTTCAAGAGCACAGTTTATTTTGTCCCTGAACTAAGAATATGGGTATGGCTTGCACACCTGGTATTGGTTTTAAAAACATAAAAAATACATGAGTAAATTTTAAAAAAATACACTCATGATTCCAGGATCCACTATTGAGATGCAGCATGAAGCAGGATATGATGACCCTGATAGGCTGGCAATGCCTTTGGAAGATGGACTGTGACTTGCATAGAGACCCAAAGATGGTTTAGCTATACCAAGACTATGCAAGTGCTACCATGGAGGCTGTTGCCTAGAAATGGAAGTTTTCCCTGGCAACTCACCCCAGCTGGAGGGATGAAATTAGAAAATTCAGAGACTGAGCCGGGCATAGCGGCCCACACCTTTAATCCCAACTCTTGGGAGGCAGAGGGAGGAAGATCACCATGAGTTCAAGGCCATCCTGAGACTACATAGTGAATTCCAGGTCAGCCTGAGCTAGCTATGAAAGGATAAAAGTTGCCATATTTCTGCTGCTCTGTTTTCTAGCTGCTTTGCTAACTTGCCTTTTTAAGCTTCTGTAATATGGCTTGCTTGCTACTGCACTGAATCACAGAACTGCCATTTTGCAACTGCCTCCATTTTGTAAAAAGTATGCAACTACCTCCATTTTGTAAAAAGTATACCATAAGGACCTGGCCCTTTGTACGCCCTACCCAATCAGAGGGACCCTCACGAGCCCGCCTCGTGGGCCCCACCCAATCAGGGGAACCCACGGCTGAAAAGCCCCTATGACTCTGCATACCTATAGTTTTCAGCCTTTATAAGCTGACCAAACACGTGGCTAGGGGCTCTTCACCTTTCCTCCTGCGAGAGGAATCTGTGTTGAGCCCCGATGCATCGGAATCAATAAACCTCGTGCGGTTTGCATTGAGAGCGTCCTGCGTGAGTGTTCTTGGGGTCCCGTAGACAGCCCTGAGCGGGGACCCCTCCGGGGAACCCCACAGCTAGAGTGAGACCCTACCTTAAGAAACAAAAACAAAAACAAAAAAAAATTCAGAGACTGTCAGTCACTGGTTATATCAGACTTGAACTGCAGAAGTTTGTTTGATGTTTGCTTGATGGTTATAGAATGTGCATTGTTTCTGTCTCTCCCTTTTATGTCTTATAATATTAAAAATATTATAATATTAAAAATGTTTACTCTGTGCCTTTATAAGTTAAAATATATATAATTTGTTTGATTTTATAAGACTTATAGCTAAGAGATAATCTTAAATCTCAGGTAAGACTTGAGACTTTAAAACTATCTTAAGTTGGAAAAAACTGTGGGACTTTTAAAATTGAACTGAATACAATTTACAATGTGAGATGGTTTGATTCTTTTGGGGGATAAGGGCAAAATGTAGTGATTTAAATGAGGCTCCCAATAGATTCAAGAATTTATTAAAACTTCTTGGATTTCTAGCCACCTGGCTAAAGGAGATGTCACTGGGAAGATCTTAAGGTCCAGCCCGAAGGTATGGTGGTGAGTTTGAAATTCCAGTCTAAAGATATATAAAGTGCCTGAGTTCCTCCTGGAATTCCTGAAATATGCTTGTGTTGTGTGGTTTTGGGGTTTTGGGCTTGCGGCTTTTCTCTCTCTGCTTAGACCTGTAAAAGCAAGCCAAATTCTGCCATTATGAAACCTCCCCTGAATCTATAAGCTTCAATTAATACCCCTTCTTCCCTAACTGTGCCTGGTTTAGAAGTTCTTCTAAATGACCTGGAATCTGTCTACTACACTAATAAATTACCTTAGATTTTTGTTATAGCCCTTTATTCATATTTTGTTGTATTTTCTTAACATAGAGTTCTAAGGAAGTGTCCTATATCTTACGTGCAATTGAAAAAAAAAAAGAGCTAAACATGAAAACCAATGGTTTAATGACAGGAACAGATTAAGAAACCTGAAAAGAAATGTCATGGGGGAAAGGAAACTGCACATATTAGGTGAAGTTCCTCAGCACTCATTCATTGATTAAAGCCTAACAATACCTGAATGCATTGAGAATTCTAAAACAAAGAACTACTAGGTGCCTAGCATATCCTGTTCATTTTCTAAGAGGCATAAACCTGAGCACAATTGGCGACCATGGCTGACTTTATAACTAAAATACTCTTTAGGACTAAAAAGTGTTTGTTCAATTTAAAAAGTGCTATCATATGCTATATTCCTTATTGGATACTTCCAGCTGACAGGATTACACAGAATTCCATTGGCGAATTACAATATCCATAATAATAATATTAGTTCTCTTTTCTTTCCATAAGAAAATGAAGTTTAGTTGTCACAAAATTGGTGCAGATATCAATGAAGGAAAACTACATTACACTGAAAAGAAAAACAAGAGATAGAAATTTCTTTTGCCATATAGGTCACAAAGGAGGCATTGAATAGCAAATTACATGTGTTGATAAATTAAATTTGGGAGGCAATAGATAAATTAAAGAGGTTCTTCTAGAACTCAGACTGTAAAGGAAAGAGATTTTTACATACATCTGAGAAAATCCCAGGTCAGTCTGGGCTAGAGCAAGACCTTACCTTGGAAAACCAAAATAAATAAATAAACAAATATAATAATAAATTATGGAGACTTCCTCTGATGGATGGTCCATTAGTCATTACATTATACAGGACTGGAATTTAAAGTAAAAACAACTTTAAATATGATCCCAAATCCATAAAAAAGATTTCTTGATGTACATGCATTTTACGATAGCAATGATTTGCTATCTAGTAAGAATATAGATACATTTTACCTTTTCTTAAACTGGTTTACAATATGAATTTTACAGCAAAACTACATCATTTTATAGCCATAAAACTTGATTTTAATAAATATACCTTCATCAGTTATATACATATAATAAATTTCTTCACTAATTAAAATTAATGTGGAAGATGAAAAAATGCACATTTTGGAAAATATGTACTTTCATAAAGACCTATTTTTACATGATTTCACACTATTAAAGATGGAGAAAGGCTGGAGAGATGGCTTAGCAGTTAAGGCACTTGCCTGCAAGGCCAAAGGACCCAGGGTCAATTCCCCAGGACTCACATAAACCAGATGCACTAGGGTGCAACCATCTGGAGTTCATTCACAGTGGCTAGAGGCCCTGGCGTGCCCATATTCTCTCTCCCTCTCTCTGTCCCTCTTTTCTCTCTCTCAAATAAACAAATAAAAATATTTTTTAAAATAAAGGCAGAGAAGAAATCACTTGGGTCAGTTTAGATGACAAAATATAAATAAAGAATCAAAGTCAAGTTATGTACAAGGTTTATAATAATAATTATAGCATAACAGATTCAGTTAACAGACAGTATATGCTAGTACAAAACTCAAAAATGTATAGGAAAAGCTAAGATAAAATCATAGACTACTCTTTAAAACAACTTTAAATTTTGCTTGAAGTTTAGTAAATAAAAAGACAAAAACAGTATTTTCTGAGTAATGATGGTGTCTGGAAAGATGGCTCAGCATGGTTAAAGGAGCTTGTTTGCATAGCCTGCTGACCTAGGTTCAATTCCCAAACAACCCACATAAGTCAGATGCAAAAAGTAGTATTTATTTGTAGTGGCAAGAGCTTTGGCATGTGCACACAGGGGCATGCATGTATACGTGTGCACACACACTGTATTCATAGGGTGAAATAAATCTCCTCTCCCTTAAACTTATTTTTATCAGGTACTTTGTCCCAGCAACTGAGAAGCTGACTAATACAGGAGGTAGGGGATTGAATGCTATGTTTTGTTAGTGTATTAGATGGTCCCCAATTCATATGTTAATGGATTTAACAGGCGGGGCCTTTGGGAGGTGAAAGGGATTAAAACAGCTCATGTTGGTGGGGCCCCATAATTGCCTTAGTGGCCCTAGAAGAAAGAGGAAGAGAGTACAGGGATCTTGCTAGTTCTGTTCCCCTATGTGATGCCTTCTGGCATGTCATCATTCAGCAGGGAGGCTCTCACCAGGTGCCAAGCTGATGCTAGTGATGCCTTGGGCTTCCAGAAACATGGGCTAAAGAAACAGGAAGGAAGGAAGAAAGGAAGGAAGAGAGGGAGAGAGGGAGGGAGGAGAAGAGAAGGGGACGCGAGGGGAGGCGAGGCGAGGCGAGGTGAGGGGAGGCGAGGGGAGGTGAGGCGAGGCGCTTATTTCCATTCCAAATTATCCATTCTGCAGTATTCACTTATACCAACAGAAAATGGACTAAGGCTGAAAATAATCACAACTTCCACCATGAAAACTAGAACTTTATTGCATTTTAGGTCAATGTCAATGGATTTGCAATTCTAATGTCCTTTTTCAATTGGCTTAGCTAAAATTTTTTGGCTGAAGGCTGAAAAATAATATACAAGGTAGGAAAAGGGTTTTGTCTTATCTAGTTTTATATGAAAGCAATTTTGTAGAGCACCTCAGAGCATGAGCAGGTTAGAACCACTTTTATATATCTGATAACTCTGAGAAGCTAGTAAATCCAGATTAACAATCAAAATTGTTTTTCACCACCAAGTGTTCTAACATGCAGCTAGCTATGTCTGTGACTGGTGACTTTTAAGTTACAAGTTTCAAATGGTCAAGCCCTTTGAGTTGCCTTCTATAAAGTGTTTTTCTTTCTTACCTGTAAGTTTGCAAATGTACAAGTATCCAGGCAATAGCTCCCACTACAAGACACTAAAACAGAATTATGTAACAATGACATTCAAAGTATTAATAATGTGCTAAGTACTTTTCTCAAGACTTTAGACATAGCAGTGAACAAAACAGTCCTACCCTCATTGAATTTAAATTCAGATGGGTTGACAGGCAATCAACAGATAGATGAGTAAAATATATATTAGATGTTAATGACTGCCAACAGAAAATATGATCATATGAGGGTAATAGTGCTGGCCAGCAAGGCTAGCTTCTAGATTGGGACTCAGGAGAGTTATTTGTATGCATATCTCACCTCTAGAATTCATTCTAGAACCTCAGAAAGCACTAAAACAGCTCTACAGAAAATGGAACCCTGTGAGTCCCACCCTGATAAAGTCCATAAAAAAAAATTGCTATATTTATGTGCCACTTTGTGCATCTGGCTTTACGTGGGTACTGGGGAACTGAACCCTGCTAAGCCATTGCCCCTCCACAAGATTATCTTCTAAAAGAGCATCCAAAACGGTTGAGCAAATAAATTAATTGCTAAACAACCTGTTGCCACCCAGAGGCCCCACATTTACACGGTATGTATACACATGAAACCGTTCATGGAATGATTGCTGATTAGAGGAAACTTTTAAAGAAAATTTTCTACCACACAACTCTAGGATTTCATGAAAAGAGTCAAAATCATAGAGTTGATGTTTTTAGAATATTACTAACATTTTTTTAAAAAAACAATTACCACTTGATTTTTGAAATTATTTTACACTGGCATTATTCACATTATTTGAAGGTAGATTTGCAGTTCTAACAGAGTAACAAATCCAATCTTTGCTTAGTAATTCATGATAGGGTCTGGAATAATGGCTTAGCAGTTAAGGCACTTGCTTGTGAAGTCTGAGGACCTGGGTTTGATTCCCCAGATCCCACATAAGCCAGATGCACAAGATGACACATGTGTTTGGAGTTTGGTTGTGGTGGTTAGAGGTCGTGGCACACCCATTCTATTTGCCTCTTTCTCTCGAATAAATAAATAATAAATAAAAAAAATTCACGATGAATGTGCTTAAAATATGACTGAAATGTGCTTGAAATATGCCCTCTACTACTTAATGGATGGTTTTAGGAAAGCAGTTCTAGATACCTTATGTGGTAGTTTGATTCAGGTGTCCCCCATAAACTTAGGTGTTGTGAATGCTAGCTCCCCAGCTGATGGATATGTGGGAAGTAATGCCTCCTGGAGGGAGTGTATTGTTGGGGGTAGGCTTAAGGGCTTTATAGCCAGTTTCCCCATGCCAGTCTTTGGCACACCCTCCTGTTGCTGTGGTCCATCTTATGTTGGCCAGGGGGTGACGTCCACCCTCTGCTCATGCCATTGTTTTCCCCTGCCATCATGAAGCTTCCCCTCGAGCCTGTAAGCCAAAATAAATCTCTTTTTCCCAGAAGCTACTCTTGTTGAGTGATTTCTACCAGCAATGCGAACCGGACTGCAACAGTAAAGTGGTACCAGGAGTGGGGTTGCTGCTAGACACCTAACTATGTGGTTTCAGCCTTTTGGAGCTGATTTCAAGAGGAATGTGGAAGGAGTTGAAACCTTGGCCTAAGAGATGCTTTGCAGTGCTGTAAGTACAGCTTGATGGTCTATCCTGGTCAGAGCTGAAAGACCTGAAGGCAGTAAGAACTATGGACTATGAGGTTTGGCTTATGAGGGCGAGAAAGAGCTTTGCTTGGACTGGGCTAGCAGTTTGTGTGAGAAGCTTGCTCTTGTGCCCATGTCCTGAGAAGTTGTGCGGGGTTGCTTTGCGTAGAAAGGAACTGGTGTGTGCAGAAGGATATGGCACAGAGAAAAAAAAGAAAAATCTTTGGGTGAACTGTTGCCCATTCAGCTGCAACTGAGAAATTACAACCGTTGAGACTGGGCTAGCTGACCTGCGCTGGGGCAACAAGAAGATTGTCTACTCTTTTGAAGGGGCCTGACTGGTCAAGGAGTGTCCTGTTCTTCAAAGTCTGCTTTATTCCCCCATGGAGTAACAAATTGGCACCCTACCTGGTATAGTGGTGTATAAGAAATGCAGGAAATAGGGCCATTGAGTTTGCAACACGGTTTTGTGTTTTGGAAATGGCCATGGGCAGTGTGAAGCGGGTTTGCTGGTTGCCTGCATAGAGAACCCATGGGGCCATGAACATGAACCGTGGCTTGCAGTGGAGACCCAGTGGAGATGCCGGGACCATGAGATGGCTGCCGAGGAGCTGCCGGCCCGATGAAGTTTTCCAGGACTGTGAGTAGCCTAGCTGGAGGGGCGGAATTGGAATGCCAGAGACTTGTTGCTGGTTAGAATTATCAGACTTGAAGATTTGTCACTGGCTAGAGTTGTTGGACTTGAAGCTACAGAGTTTGATGTTTCCCCTGGTTGTTTTAAATCTTGTATTGGTTGAATGTTTCTTTGCTATGCCCAGTGCCATCTTTTGCAGTGTGAATATTTATTCTGTGCCATTATGGGTTTTTTGAGGTTATTTTTTGGTATTATGGCTCAGTAATAAGATCTTGGACTATGGGGATGTATGAACATCATTGGGATTGATTAAAAACTATGGGGACTTTTAAAATGAGATGAATACATTGTATTTTACATCATGTATGATTATCAGTTTATGGGGGCCAGGGGCGGAATGTGGTAGTTTGATTCAGGTGTCCCCCATAAACTTAGGTGTTGTGAATGCTAGCTCCCCAGCTGATGGATATTTGGGAATTAATGCCTCCTGGAGGGAGTGTATTGTTGGGGGTGGGCTTAAGGG
The DNA here is from genome assembly GCF_020740685.1 of Jaculus jaculus. NCBI lineage: Eukaryota > Metazoa > Chordata > Mammalia > Rodentia > Dipodidae > Jaculus > Jaculus jaculus. Next base: position 29,923,793 of record NC_059110.1, read on the forward strand.
CTTTATAGCCAGTTTCCCCATGCCAGTCTTTGGCACACCCTCCTGTTGCTGTGGTCCATCTTATGTTGGCCAGGGGGTGACGTCCACCCTCTGCTCATGCCATTGTTTTCCCCTGCCATCGTGAAGCTTCCCCTCGAGCCTGTAAGCCAAAATAAATCTCTTTTTCCCAGAAGCTACTCTTCTTGGGTGATTTCTACCAGCAATGAGAACCGGACTGCAACACCTTATAAAGTAGGGATGCTCTAAGTGCAAGATCGGGACACTTTTGTTTATAACACATAGGGGCTGGGGGAAGAGGCATAAGCCCCATGGTGAATTATTGTGGACAATGTTTTAGTCCCATTGCCAATGACTAAAAGTGACCCGAAACTTCACTGCATAGGGGTAGCTTAGAATGAATGCTTGAAATACAGTTAGCAAATATATATATTTATGCATTTCCATAAAATTCATGAATACCATATAATACTCAAATAACATATCAAGTCTATATTTTACCTTTACATTAAAGATAAACATGAAATGAAAATCTGGTTAATTTTTCATGCTTAGGTTTTTTTACTATGCTATGAATATAGCTAGTACTTCACCATTTTTCTGCCTTTATTCACGCCCTTCCCATGCCTTAGTGTGACGGGGACTTTCATTAAAAGTGAAAGAGTTAAAGACATGCCATTTCAACATATACCAATGTGGTAAATTAATTCCACCTTAATCACCTAAGGTACTGTAGTTTCGGGGAGGGGGGGGGAGAAAAGACATTTGGCTTATCTTCCCCTACATGCAGAAAAACCTTAACGATTCTCTGGGGAGAAATGTCTTGCTGATACTGTGTTGGTTAGGGTTCTCCAGAAGATTGGAACCAACCAAGAGAATGAATATATAGTCGTGGGGTGCGTTATCGCCTTAGTTTGCATAATCTGAGGCCCAGTAGCCATGCCCAGATAGAGCAGCGGACGAAATCCACGGCTGCTCAGGGCAAGAAGCTGGAATCCTCCGGGCGGGAGGAACAGTGGCCCAGCCCCCATCTGAGGCTGAAGGCTCAGAAGCTCCCTGAAGAGTGGCCTGGGCCAGTTTTCTTTGAAAAGCCTGAAAAACTCAAGTCTGATATCCAGGCAATAGAAACAGCAAAGCATGAACCTTCTGGAGAAGTGTAGAGCACGTGCGCATAGTGATCTTGTCCCTTCTACCATCCGCTTGCGGTTCCCTCTGGATGCCCACTGGCTGGGTGGCCCTGCCTCCATTCGGGGCACATCTTCCTTCTCAATCCCCTGACCCACATGCCAACTACAGCAGTTACCTTCTCATTACTGGTGCGCTAGAGCAACTGGTGGAAGGAAAGGGTTTATGGTGCCTTACAATTCTATTTAATTTATTTATTTATGAGAGAAAGTGTGTGTGTAAGAGAGAGAGATAGAGAGAAGGAGAGAGAGGGAGGGAGGGAGGGAGAGAGAGGGAGAGAGAGAGAGAGAGAGAGAGAGAGAGAGAGAGGGGGGGGGGAGAATGGGCACACCAGGGACTCCAGCCACTGCAAACGAACTCCAGACACATGTGCCACTTCTGCACATATGATTTTATGTGGGTACTAGGGAGTCAAACTCTGGTCCTTAGGCTTTTCAGGCAAGGACCTTAACTGCTGAGCCATTTCTCCAGCCCGCTTCTTACAATAGGTGGTGGGGAAACTGTGGCAAGAGCAAACCAGGCAGGCATCCCGTCTCCACAGCGCAGTCAGGAAATAGTCTGATGACCGGCTTGGAGCTGGGCTGTATTACTCCCAGCAAGGCCTCACTTCCCCAAACCCCAACTTTCCCAAACTACCACCAGCTAGGTGGGTATCAAGTACTGAAAGCACATGAAGCTATGGAGGATTTTTACTTCATTCAAAATACCCACCACAGTAATTAAGGGAAACAGCCTTATACACACACATACACACACACACACACACACACACACACACACACACACACACACACAGAGAGAGAGAGAGAGAGAGAGAGAGAGAGAGAGAGAGAGGGAGAGAGAGAGAGAGGATATGCTTTTCTATTTCCTAAGCATCTTTTAAATCAGTCAAGTTCTCAACCACAATTAACAGTCACACTTATCAATAGTAAAAAACAAACAACAACAACAAAAAAAAAAACCTAGCAAATAGGACTGGTGTTTTCTAGAATACAGAAAACACCAGAATACAGAAAACAAACAGACTTGTCATTAGGACTATAAAGAAACAGAATAAACATTTTTTTAAATTATTTATTTATTTATTTGAGAGCGACAGACACAGAGAGAAAGACAGATAGAGGGAGAGAGAGAGAATGGGCGCGCCAGGGCTTCCAGCCTCTGCAAACGAACTCCAGACACGTGCGCCCCCTTGTGCATCTGGCTAACGTGGGACCTGGGGAACCGAGCCTCGAACTGGGGTCCTTAGGCTTCACAGGCAAGCGCTTAACCGCTAAGCCATCTCTCCAGCCCAGAATAAACATTTTTGAAGAAACATTTATCTTCCATTAGGTTTTATACCACCATTCTCTGCCCCCTTGTTGCTACATCTTGTAACACCCCTAGAATTTACTACAATTTTTTTCCGATGTTCCTACAAATTGATTATTCTTTGCCTAAAAGCTATGAATGTATCAAGCTTGGTTATTTGTTTGGATTTTCCTCTCTTATGACGAGTATCTTATATATAAAGTTAGTAAGACGTTTAGGCTTTTCTCTGTTTAATCTGTTCTTGCATTAATTCAGTTCCCAGATTCAGCTGAGGGATTAAGTAGATTTCTCTATCCCTTACAAAGATCAATAAAAATAAATTACAACCCTTTCCCCCATTCAAGAATCTGGTTATTGTTTAGTTCTTCAGCTATCTGAATGTTGGTAAATTTATATAAAATGATACTTCCTAATGTTCTTTTTTTTTAAAAAAAAAAACTATTGACAATTCTTTCAATACTTTTGGCATCATGTCTCATTTAATTCTTTACAATCTGTTTCTATTCCTATTTCACAGATGAGGAAAAGGAGGCACAAAAGACCCAGTTTTTTTTCAAAGTGACATAAGAAGTAAGTGGAAAATATTGGGTCTGGGACCTGAGTCCTTAACACTCAACTACATCTCCCATGTGTTGGAGTATTTGGCATTCCTCATAATTATTAAGTTACTTGTTTTGTTTGGCTTTGTTTTTATGCAGGATAGGTAAGCTCTCTAATGTTAAAAATATGTACAAATAGGAATTTGAAATTTTAAAACAGGTTCTCACTAAGTTACCCAAGCTGGTTGGCCTATAGCTTCCTGTGTAGTCCTGTCCCATTCATCCTGCTACATAGATAAAAGCTGCCTTCTCTCAGACAAGCGTCACTGTCTGCTGACCTATGGCCTTCCCATGTTGAGTGTCTTATAAAAATTAAATAATAAAATGTAGTACATGGCCAGATGTGGTGGCACACACCTTTAATCCCAGCACTCGGGAGGCTGAGGTAGGAAAATCATTGTGAGTTTGAGGCTGGCCTGAAATGGCATTGTGAATTCCAGGTCAGCTAGGGCTAAAGTGAGACCATGCCTCAAAAAAATTAATATATGTAAGATCACATATAATGTATCATTTTATCTTATATGCAATAGTTCTTGCAAGGAAAGATACAGTAGTGTTTTTTGTTTCCATATATTTATTATGAAATAATGAATGCTCAGAAATCCATGAATACTGTAAAGAAAATAAATCATGGATTCCTTGTTTCCAAACATGATTTTATATAAATCAGATGCTAGTATGTAAGTACATATGAAAAAATCACCTTAATAAAATGTGTATGCTAAGTTTTTTTTTATTAGCAATATTAGTAAAACAATGAATAATTTAAATTAATGAAATCTGGTAGCATAGGATTATTTAAACTTATTAAACTATAAGTTAATATAACTATATAAGTTAATATAACTGTAAGTTAGTATAAAAGTATCATTTATAAAAATATTTCCTATAGAAATTATTAGAAATACAAGCAGTGCTACATGTTCTAAGGTATTAATATCAGTATTAAACAATAATAAAGCTTCAGAAACAAATATTAATGACAGAAAAAGATGATTAAGTAAAATATGGTATATTTATATATGTGAATATAATACAGACATTAGAGTTTATCTTTTATCTATTGTGATGTGGTAAGATCCTTACAGAACAAACTGTGAGTCAGGACTCATAAAAGTGTGTACTTTTTCACAGACTCTGGCACCTCAGCTAATAGATCTTTGAGGGTCCAAAGCAGATTTCTCAGCATTCCTCAATTCAAAGGAAGAAATACAGCTTAAGAAAGTATCGGGGACACATTTCTCCAATCACTCTTCCTAACTCCAGTAGTTGTAATTGGTTTTTAAGAAATATAAGCAACCTACAGAAATCCAGTGCATTTGAAAAGAATATAAACCCTTTAGCGAAGACTAACTCAAACTCAAGAATATCAAGATTTGTTGTAAAAATAAGGAAACTTTATGTTTATAATACCACAGTGTTCGAATTATAGGCCTTTGATATGACCTAAAGCTACAAATGCATCATTTATTAAATCTGCTGCAGAAGAAAAAAAATCACATAAAACAATTTGTACATAAACACTCCCCAAAGCAATCTTGTTAAATTACTAAATAAGACTTTCATTCTATTCTGAGCATTCATGGTTTGGAGTCGGTTGTAACTGACTATATTCATACCTAGTACTGCTATTTAGAGGTCAGTCATTCCCAGGAAGAGTAGTTCTAACAGCACGCTTTTATCATACTACTATATACTACAGTTCCCTGGGTTTGAAACATACCCAAAGACAAAAGGCCAAATAGTAAGAAAGCAACTGACCAGGTAGAAAGCAAGTCAGAAATAAACAGGAGGAGAAGCATCTCTATGAGTACAAATAGAAATCTCCACTTCTTGGGCAGATTATCAAAACCCTCTGAGTGTCAAATGGTACTGATGTCCACTCAGATTACATAACAGGATTGGAGTTATGACCAAAGCATTGTACAATTGAAAATTTACCACGTGTTAATGATTACTAAGCTAGAGCAGAAGTAAAGGTCTCCATAGCACTCATGTGGTGAAGGTATGGTTCCCAACTGTTGAAGCCATCTAGAATAACAGAAATAGTTGGAGGTGAACCAGTTGGTGGAAACCAATCACTGGGAAAAGATGCCCTTGGAAGATATATGAAGACTCCAGGGCTGGAGAAATGGCTCAGCACTTAAGGTGCTTGCTTGCAATGCCAGATGGCCAGGGTTTGATTACCCAATGCCCACATAAAGCCAGATGCACAAAGTGGCACATGCATCTGGAGCTCATTTGCAGCAACTAGAGGCACTGGCACGTCCATTTTTGCTCTCTGCCTCTCAAATCCACAACCTTGAGATTAAGAGCCTCATGCTTCAGTGTCTGAGCTAGCCAGACACGATTTTCCCTTTGCCTCTCTATTGTTCTCTTGGCGTTTTCAAATGTGTGTGTGTGTGTGTGTGTGTGTGTGTGTGTGTGTGTGTGTACATGCAGGTACACATGCCCAATGCATACACATGTGGAGGCCTTATTTCCTTGAGATGGACTCTCATCATTCAACTTAGATCTACCATTTTTTGGTCAGAGGGGCTGACCAGTGAGCTCTAATGATTCTCCTATTTCTACCCCCTTAGCTCTGGAGCTGCAGCAAGCATTGCTGCGACCACGTTTTTAGGTGGATGCTGGATCAAAATTAGGTCCTTCTGCGTGCAAAGCAAGCATTCTTCTCAGCCAGACCATCACCTCAGGCATGAGTACTTTATTTTTAACCATTGTTTAATAGTTTATCTGCATCAAAAAGGAAATGTCTACATAATTTTTGACCATCGTGTCAAGAGGAGGGTCCTTCATCAAAGTCATGAGGCAATGAAAAGTGTAATGAGGGACAGCAATATTTTCTAACTTCTAATAATGTTCCATTCATCAGAGCAGGCATACTTTCTTATTAAGCATGACAGAAAACATAAAATATGAATCCTATCCAAACCAGCCTTCTATACCTCCAAAAATGACCATAAATCCTGAAATATTTTCTCCTTTTATAGAATCAAGTACTTTTTTCCCCTGGAAACCTTGACTGGGTGTGTATTTGTATATAAACAGCATAAAATATCTGTATTGCCCCTGACTGTAGCCTGTTTTCTACACATGTAAGTTTCCTCTATTAATTTTATTAAGAGTCATGTCCTTCTCTGCAAAACAACCTATCATTTGTGATGGACTAGGTAAGTCTTTCTTTGAAGAGCTAAAGATATTTTCTATGAAATGTTTTGCCTTTACAACATAGAACATCACTCCCCTAATTACAATGAAATCCTCAAGATGTTTTCGAGTGTAGGATTTCTACCTTTTCGTGGCTATTTAAAAAACGTTTGTTAAGAAAACCAACAACTCACAAAGGAGAAGTAACACTACCAGGTTTTGGAATGAAGTAATTGGAAAATTGCTCATTTGAGTATAACAGAAGGCATTGTATTATATTTTGCCAAATTAAAGCCTTATTTATGTTTACACCCTTTCTACTTTGTCATAAACACTGAGAAAACTGTTGTCTTTTCTAATTCTTGTTAGACTACTGATTTAAAGAGAAAAAAAGAAGAAGCCAACTGTGGGGCTACAGAGATGTCTTAGTGGTTAAGGTGTTTGCCTGCAAAGCCCAAGGGCCCATGTTGTACTCCCCAGGTCCTACCTAAGCCAGACTCACAAGGTGACACAAGTGTGCAAGGTTGTGCATGTGCACAAGGTGACACATGCATCTGGAGTTCAATTACAGTTGCTGAAGACTTTGTCATGCCAATTCACTCTCTCTCTCTCATAAGAAAAAAAAAAAAAAAGACTAGTCTATTGGGCTTTCCTCAAAAGAAAAAGTTAACAAAAGAAAAGCCAATTCTATAGACACCTTCAGAGTTTAGTTTTATCATAAAACTATTTGAAGGCAGGACATGGTGTCTCACACCTTTAATCCTAGCACTTGAGAGGCCATGTTTATGAGGATAACCATGAGTTCAAGGCCACTCTCAGATTACAGACTGAATTCCAGGTCAGCCTGAGATAGAGTGAGACCCTACCTTGAAGATCCTCCCGCCGACCCCAAAAAAAAAAACAACTGAATAATTAGACATTTTCCTTACTGAAGATTAAATTATTGTAATCTTTTACCTTAGTTTGTTCAATTAAATCATTCAGAAGATCAATGTGGTAAAGTCAATATAAAAATAAACATTTCAATACTTATATTGTACACTATTTTACTTAACATTTTGGGGAGTCACTGCCTCTGATATCAACTCATGAAAACACTTTTGTGTTGCTATTGTAATCCTTTTTGTAATGAATGCCAGCAAATAAAGGGATGCTTATTTTTTCAAAACAAAAAAGTGTTTGTTAAATGCGTGAAGCAGGGCTGGGGTGATGGCTCAGTGCCTTAAAGTGCCCATACATACACACACGAACCAGTACAACATAAACATCCACAAAGGCATATATACATAAATGCATTAATCTTCAAATAAACTGTTAGAAATCATAGAAAATAAATTCACTTGTAATCCTCTACTTAGAAATACCTTACGACAAGCTGGGTTTGGGGGTGCATACCATTTTTTCTTCTTTTTTTACATATATATATTGACAACTTCTATCCTTATAGACAATAAACTGTGGCACTAGTTGCTTACATCTTTCAATGTGGAAGAAACTTGCCATACAACAGTTACTATCACAGATACCTGATTAACTTAAAGATTGAAAGACACGTTTTAGCTCATGCTTTCCGAGGTCTCAATTCAAGGTTGCATTACTTTAAGACCTCTGGCAAGGCTGACTCTTCAAGTAGAAAATGCTGAGTGGAGGCAAACTGTTTACCACATGGCAGCCAAGAGGGAAGGAAGAGAGAGAGAGAGAGAGAGAGAGAGAGAGAGAGGAAGTGAGAGAGAGGAGAAAAGGAGGAGTAATAGGAGGAGAAAGAAGGGTCTATGACAAGATCTACCCTTCAAGGGCATATACCCTTTGGTTCATGGTTCAACCTCTTAATGCCATATAACTATGAACTCATCAATAGATTATTACATTAATATATTTAATGCTCTCATGATCCAGTCACCTGTCATTAAGCAGCATCAACACCTGCATCTCAAACTTTCAACACATGAACTTTGGGGGAAAAGAGTTCATAACCAAGATATAACAGGTATTAATTTTATAAGTAGCCATTTTTTTCAATTATGTTATAATTTCAGAAGATTTTTGATTGATTATTTAGAATAAATAATGGTGTAATATCAGAGCAATTATTTTTAAAAATATTCTAAAGGATGAGGAAGGAACCATTTGCCTTTTAAAATACAGAAAACTTTATATTGAATTTTATAAACTCTAGATTTTCATACAGACACTGAAAGCACAGATTTAACCCAAAATTTTAAGCACCTTCTTAGACATATATTTTATGATATTTTTGGCAATACTTTTATCTGTCAAAATTGACAGGATTTTTCTCCTTGAAAAGTAAATAAATGTTTTGATTATATTTTCTAATCACTATGATTTTATTTCAGACAGTCAAGACTGCCATTGAGTACTACCAAAAGCTCTTCTGGAAGCCTTAATAATTCTGTCCTCTTGATTCAAGGGCTGTAGGTTGTAGTTACATTCTCCCTCAAGTTGTAGTGAATAATTTAAATTCAAATCTACTCACTAAGACTCATATTAAAAGGAGATAAACTTGACAAAGTCCATCATTCCTTCATGATATAATCCCTGGAGAAATTAAGAAAAAAGCAAGAAGCTTCAACATTACCAAGGCTATCAATGACAATGACATTGCATAATGTTGGCTGTGGGTTTCTCATTGAACATGGAAAAAAAACTCAAAGCATTATACCAAAATCAGTAATGAGACAAGGATGCCCTCCTTCTCCACTCCTATTTTGTATATTCCTTGGAGCTTCAGTGGTGCAATCAGTTAGCATGCAGTACTTATATGATAGTATATTCCTTTACATCTTAGCTAGAACTATAAGACAAGAGAGACAAATGAAAGGGATACAAACGGAAAGGGCAGAAGTCAAACTGTCCCTATTTGTTCAGGAATTGATTCTAGAGAACCTGAAGACTGAACTAGAAAACTCTGAGAACTGATGAAACCTTTCAACAAGGTAACCGGACACAAAACTGACATTCAATAATTAGCTTTTCTGTATATCAATGATGAACATGATGAGAATGAAATCAGAAAAAAATCACATTCACAATAGTTTCAAAAAATTACACACTTAGGTACAGACCTAACCAAGGAAGTGAAAGATCTCTATGATGAACAAATTTAAACACTGAAGAAAGAAATTAAGAATACACCAGATGATAGAAAGAATTCCATTACTCATGAACTGGAAAAATTAATGTAGTAGAAATGGATATACTAAAAAGTGAGACCTATAAATCCAGTGTAATTCTATCAAAATCTAATGACATTTTTCAGAGAAATATAAAAAATACTCCAATTCATAGGAAAGTACAAAATACTGAACTAGCTAAAGCAGTCTGAGGGAAAAGAACAATTTTAAGAGTTGTCACAACACCCAATTTCAAGTTATCCTGAAGAGCCATACCAAAAAAAAGTGCATGGTAGTGACATAAAATAAATACATATATCAATGGAACATAAGAAGAACCCCAATTTAACCCAGACAGCTACAGGCATTGGATTTTTAACAAAGAAAAGATAGTCTCTTTAACAAATGGTGCTATGAACACTGGATGTTCATACAGAGAAGAATGAAACTGGATCTCTACCTCTCACCCTTTATGAAAATGAACTCCAAGTGAATCAAAGACCTTAATACAAGACCTGAAACCCTGCAGTTGTTCGAAGAAAACATAGGGGAAATGCTTCAAGATATGAGCATAGGTAAGGACTTTCTATAAAGGAATCCAGTGGCTTAGGAAACAATAGAAAGACCAGGTAAATGGGATTGCATCAAATTTAAAAGCTTCTGCATAACAATGGAAACAATAAGTCAAGTAAAGAGACAGACTACAAAATAGAAAAATCTCTGTTAGCCAAAAATCTGATAGAGGATTAGAATACAGAATTTATAAAGAACTCAACTAAATACTGCAGAATCAAACAAGCCAATCCATGAGTGAGTCAGTGAAATGAACAGGGCAGGGGCAGAACACAGCCAGAATATCACATGAACTGCCTCTATCTCAGTTCCCAATAAAGTTCTTTTTCCCCTATGAAACCTATTAAGACAGACCTCCGCAGTCTACACCTCTCTCTACATTTTTGAAGGTATCTCTAGTACAAAATTCCAAATATTTCCATATTCTTCCCACAAATCAGTTTCAAGAGACAAAAAAACACATGTCCAGGTTCATTACAGAAACGACCCCACTTCTCAGTACCACCTTTCACTAACAGTTACTTTCTTGTTGCTGAGACAAAACCCTGACCAGAAGCAGTTTATGGGAGAAGAGGGTTTATTTCACTTTACAGGTTCAAGGGTAAGTGTCCTTGTGGAAGGAAAAGGAGGGTGTGAGCAGGAATATGGCTCACATCATCACATATCAGTAGTGAGGTAGCAGAGAGAGAGAGCTTCCAACACTGGCAAGTCGGGGCAAGGGGAACACTAGATTATAAATCTCAAGGCCCACACTAAGTGGCACATCCCCTCCAGCAAGGCGCCGCCTCCCAAAAGCTTCATGAGCTGGGAATTAAGGGTAAGGGGTAATCACAAACACATGAGGCTATTGGGGATATTTTATATTCAAACCACCACATCTTTCTTCCCTTAGGTTGCTATTGTCAGGTGTGTGGGTTACAGCAATGACAAAGACAACTAATCCACATACCATTATTTAATTGGAACCATTCCTTACTTCATGATTTATTAAATAATGGTGTATCATACTAACAGTGGAATTTAAGATTATATATATTTTATCACATATTAAACAGAGTAGAGGAGCTCAGCAGTTGTAAAGTTATATAGAATTTTATAGAGCAATATTTCTCCCTAGATTTTCTCACCAGTGTGGACTAATATTTTAGAAGTTGTCAATTCTTTAAAGAATTATTATCCATGGAGTATCAATTAATCACCCCCGGGACTATGTGCATGCTCAAATTCCCACACAGTCTCACTAAGGTCATGCAAAGTTGGTTCATTCCTAAACCTCTAGAATAATTCACAGCAGCCCTAACTAGAAAGATAACATATATCCCAAGAAAATGTGTTTGTAATGATGTAATGGGATTCCAGTACATAATCATAAACTGACATTACCTCTTAGACCAAACTCTAGTGTGTGTATTATATGTATGAGGATCAGTCTGAGCTTGTTAATTTGCAGATTCCTGGACTCCACATTAGATACTGTAATACAAATCTCTGCAGACTTTGGCTTTCAAAACTCCCAATTGTGACCCACAGGTCAGCAGCATTGATACAGTAACTAAGATCATGTTACTAATGAAGAATCTTGAGCCCCACCCCAGAACTTCTAAATACAAATCTTCATTTGTACTAAGCTCTCTGAAGGATACATATACATGTTCAAGTTTCAAAAGCTTAGATTTAAGACTTTCTAGTATGTATCAAAAGGTAGGGGCTTACAAGTAATCAATTCTACAACTCAACAATTGCCGGGGTCCAGCCCTGGTTTGAAGGAGGGTCCCCGAAGAGAGGTGTGAAAGGGAGTGGCAAAATAACGACTCGAAGTCAAGTTCTGGTGCAAGCTGACAGGCTAATGCTGAAGGCAGCTGAGTTTTTCCATCTTTCTCTCTCTGCCTCCTTCTCTGTTTCTATTTTTTAATTTTTCTTTTTCTATTATTTTTCCTTTTTCTATTTTTTGTCTTTTTTTCTGTTTTCTGTTTTTCCCTGTTTCTATGCTTCCATGCTTCTATATTTCTCTGCTTCTCTGCTGCCACAGCTCTTAGCCTCAGTCTTTTATTTTCTGATCACGTCATGCGAGAACAAAATTCAAGAAAGGTAGAATTTCACAGAATTCATAGAAACATTTTGTTATTCATTTTAATCAAACAATCCCATAATTATTCACCTCAAGTAAAGTTGTCAGGCCCCTATAATGATTAACTGTTTTCACATTTTTCCCTATGTATGTGCACTTGTGATTTCCTGAACTTCTACTTTCAATTACTATATTAAAGGTGAGAGGCAAAACAACCACAAATGGTAGATCCATTTATCCTTTAATTATTTATTTTCAATTTTCCTTTTCACATCCCTCCAATACTTAGTCTTTGGTGCCCCCGATTGAACTCTTTCTGACTTCAGTTGTTTTTCTGTAAGGATTCTTGATAAAGAGTCAATTGCAATTTCCACCATTTAGAAAAATTAGTCATGGAACAATTTTTACATTGTTCCAGGAGGTTCATTGTTTCTCCATAAGTGTACTGTGCTCCATGCCTGACTTTCTTTAAGGCCTTTAAGGAAAACAATTATCTCTGACCCATTTTCTTGTTTTTCCAATTCTATGCCAGAGCGTCTTTCAGATACATTGACCAACACTTCACCAACACCAATTTTTACTGGAAAATTAAACTTAGAGATTGGGACACCAAGTGAAAGACAGAGAAAGACAAACATTATATAGAAAACCACATATTTCTGTAGCGTAGAGAGCCAAAGATTTTTCTATAGAGGGGCCACATTGGACTTCAAGGAAGAGACAGCTGGGTTGGAACTGTGTCAAGCAGCTCTTCAGCGCTCGATTCCTCATGATCCTGAAATGGCATGCTTGCCGTCTCTGGCAAACAATAAAATTACTGCTTCTTAGATTTTCATTAAAACAAATAATTTTAAGACTTAAAAGGATTTACCTTGGTCCCTAAGACAGAATTCCCATAAAAGGAGTAATGGACAGTGCTTGCCAGCAAATGTGATTAACTAATTTGAATCCCTAACACCCATTAGTGCCAAGTGTGGTGGCTTCTCTGAGATAATCGCATCCCCTGGGCAAGCTGTCTCCCTAGACAAGCCCTGTAAGCAAGCTCTAGGTTCAAGTGCAACACTCTTACTCACTAGACAAGGTGGCAATCATATGAGAAACACAACTGACACCAAGGTCTGACCTCGCATTCACATACATGTTCATATGTACCCACAAACATGCACACATGGGTACACACATACTCACACCACACACACAAACATAAAGCATTTTTCAAGATGGGAAACAATTAATTTACTGCATCACTAGAATGCCCTTTCATTAACAATTTCAAGAGCTACAACATGTCTAAATAGTATCCAATTATTAATATATCCTAGGTCTTTATCTTTACAATTATAAGGTCTCAATTCTTTTCCTTTTTCAACCATTGTTATAGTAACCTTCTTGTTGCTGGGACAAACACATGACCAAAAGCAGCTAATGGGAGGACAGTTGTTTCTTTTGGCTTATAGTTTCAAGGGGAAGCCCCATGATGGCAGGGGAAAGGATGAAATGAGCAGAGGGGCATCACCTCTGCCACAGCAGGTGGAAACAGCAGCAGGAGAGTGAGCTGAACCTGGCAAGGGGGACCTGGCTATAATATCCCATAAGCCACTCTCCAACAGCACACCTCCTTCAGCAAGGCTCCCAAATTGTCCCTAGCTGGAGACCTAGCATTCAGCACACATGAGTTCCTAGAGGACACGGAGTTCTTACCACCATAACCACCTACTATGAGTTAAAGGTGCATGGTTTACATTAGCCTTTATCTCATCAAAAATACTATAAACTGTTCTCAGGAGAAGCACACTTAAGAAATACTTGAAAAAGGGACAGGTAAGAGCAATTGACATAATTAGGGTATTCTTTTTATGTTGTTTTTCCCCCCATTATGCTCAAAAGTGTCATTCTGTTAATGATTTCTAATTTTATTTTTAAGTTTTTGTTTGGATTGGGCTTTGGTCATTTTGTTTTGTTTTTGTTTTTGCTGTTGGTTTTACTCATGGAAAATCAAACTAAACTTAGAAGGCGACTTTGCTAAGCCCCAGCATTTTAGAAGTTTTACTTTGTTCTATATCTGGAAAGATAAACTGACCTCTAACCGTTGGCATGATCCGTCACCCTCTAGAACCTGTAAGAAGCCCACAAAAACAACCACATTTACGCACATGAGCACCACAGCAGAACCATGTGAGCTACAAGGTGGAAATAACAAGCTCAAGCCAGTGCTTCTGGAATGCACTTGTGATATAAACAACCAGAAGAATGGCCCTCCAGATAAAGCTCCTGCACAGCAAATAGCACTTAACCTGTTCACATGCGAGCCATGCAGCGCGTTCTCTCAGGAACAAGTGCAGACAAGAAGCCGGGCTGTCTCTATGCTACCTGTTTTTGTATCCTTTCTCCTTCAGGGCTGTAATGTAAGATCAACTATCCACTCTTCACTGATAATAAACAGAATTAATATATTAACTATCAAACCGGCCACAGCTATATGACTAAGCTTTTCCAGGCCATTCAGTGTAATCTCCTGTGTGCTGTGCATGAATGCCGATTCCGTTGTTTCTGTCTTCATGATGATGATGTCATCATAATAATAGTGAAGGCAGCTGATAAAAACCAGTCTTCATAAGCATTGTATCCATTCATCTGTGGGTTGGTATGAGAGCTCACAAGTGGAGGGCTGATGCTTGGCATCTTTATTTCCTCTGTGATTTATGCACTCAGCCTTGAACAGTATGTTTCTTGGTGCTTAGCTAGCAGAAGTATCTGTCTGTCACAAGCTCTCTTTCACTGACTGTACACAAGAGGTCTCTGCTTCTTGTTTGGGTCTTCAAGCCCACCCCCACCAATCCCAAGGTTCTGCTTTGCTTTCTTACACATACTTTTCACTATATGGCATTTTCTTTTAAATTTTTTAACACTGTCCCTCTTTCCTCAGGAGAGTACTTATTCTGAAATGTGCCAGCCATATCTCTCACATCAGAAGAGCGCTCAAAGGTTTTCAATAAATATTCATTGAATAAAAGAATGAACCACAATAGCCAAGGCAATCAATTAATATACACCTGTATCATCTGATGTGTCAAATATTGCTATAGATCTACAATTTTAAGGTGGTAATAAGGAAAAATAATTAGCTTAAAATTAAAATTTGGACTTTTATTTTAAAAAAATCCCATGCCAGGTGTATTTTGAGTAAAACAGGGTTGTTTGCTTTCGATTGTTTCTTTGTCTCTACTCCTCACAAGAAGAAAGAAATGCGTGGGCTCCTTTCATTAACACACAACTCTGGTTCTTGTTCCTGAACCCAAGTTAGAGAGAAATACACTTGTACTAAGAATGTGTGATATTCTAATCCTTGCAAAATACTTTCACAAATTCCAAGAGAATGGATTTTTGAATGATTTCATTGATTTCTAAGCAAATGAGTTTTCAAAAGAAATGAGGAAAGCATTCTGATATTGTGAATGCTCACTTTATTTCCATAGAGCCTTGTACAAATGTATCTATTTCCAAATTTAAATAACACTGACTTGACTCCAAAACAAATCTGCTCACTGCACAACCTTTCAATCTAGACAGCCTAGGTCTGTCAACTATTACGAGTCTCCATGGCAACATTTTATGTTGAGTAGGTGTGAAATGAGCTTCCCAGAAAGAAATGAACTTTGTTAAGGCAGGATTCCTTATCAGTTACCTATCCCACCCATTCTAGACACCAGAATCTCTAATTTTTTACTGATGTGGTCCAATAATCCACAAATATCAGTAACTGAAAGCATCCTATACATTGATAACTTTCATAACCAAGCAAAAATATACTATTGAAGATGTTGAATCCATACTCTCAATTTTCCCTACTTAGTCCAGTCTACTTAGCTTCAAACTCAGAAACCTGCAGTAGGTTTTGTTTTTGGCGTGTCTACATGTGTGTGGTGTACTTGTGTATGTGTGTTCATACGAGTGTGGATGTCCATGCACACAGATGCATGGACAGGTATGTGCACGTGCATGTGGAGTGCAGAGGTCGACACTGGGTGTCTTCCTCTATTACTCTCGACCTTATTTATTAAGACAAGATCTCACTGAACTGAGAACTCAAAGACTCAGCTAGCCTACTTACCCGGCTTGCCTCATAATCCACTTCTCTCTGCCTTTGGGTGCTGGGATTATAGAAACATGTCACCACACTGGCATTTGTGTGGGTACTAGGGATCTGAACTCAGGTCATCACACATACACAGCAAGTACTTGATTGTCTGAGCCATCTCCTCAGCCCCATAGTAGTAAGCCTTATTAAGATGCTAATTGATCCTTACAAAATAGTTAATGATGGGCTAGAGAGATGACTTAGCGGTTAAGGCTGTTGCCTGTTAAGCCAAAGGTCCCAGGTTTGATCCCCTAGGACCCACGTAAGCCAGATGCAGAAGGGGCACATGCATCTGGAGTTTGTTTGCAGTGGCTAGAGGCTCTGGCCTGCCCATTATCTCTCTGTCTGTCTCCTCTCTCTCTCTGCTTGCAAATAAAAAAACAAAATAAAATAGTTAATGATGACCCTTGCCTTATCTATACAATGATGAACTCAGATTCAAAGCAGAGATACCTGGTTTGAAACCAGCCCTGCCAACAACTTGCTGTGGACCATAAGCAAGGTCTATAATCTTTGTGAACATCAATACTCTATCTGAAGAAAACAATGCTACCACCTCATATGTGAGAATTAAATGTACCAAAGTGGATGAGACTGCTCAACACAGGGCTGGGGATATGGCTCAGCAGTTAAGGCACTTGCCTGCAAAGCCAAAGGACCCAGGTTCAATTCCCTAGAACCCATGTAAAGCCAGATGCACAAGGTGGCTCATGGGTCTGGGTTCATGTTTAGTGGCTAGAGGCCCTAGTGCACCCATTCTCCCTCCCTCTCTCTCAAATAAATGTTGTTTATAAAACTGCTAAACACTGTATAAGACACAGTTACAACATGTCAAAAGGTTTATGGCCAATATTTTTCCAATTTATAGCTAATCACTTAATGTTTTGATAATAATATATTAATTTTTTGTGCCACATACCTGTCATTGTCTATTGCAGACCTCCAGACAACCATTAATATCCATGGGAAGATTAAAATGATGTCATTTGGGGTGTTTCTGTGCATCTCTGGCTTGCTCTTATCCTGTTCTAATGTTATGTCTTGTGATCATTACTATGTTTACATTTTAGGTTTTGTTTTTAATACTAGAGGCTGAACGTAGGTCCACACACATGGGACGGTAGTGTTTTACACTGAGTTACATCACTGGCACATTTATGACTTGCTTGTAATTTTTTAGGATAGGATCTGGCATTGAGCTTGCATTTTCCTACCTTAGCTTCCTGAGTACCTGAAATTATAGGCCTGAGCCACAAGCCCTGGCTCACCTAAGTGTTCGCTCATTTTATGAACTACTAGATAGGGTTTCTGCTAGCTTGATGCTAAGGACAATTCTGAATCTGGCCCACCTGCTCAGCACAATAGACAAGGTTACTGCTTTCCATGGTGATTCTCTGTCCTCTCACTGGAATCAAACCACTCTGCTCCAGCTACTGTGGTAAAGGAAAGAGAATATGACAGTATGTGGCTTCTTTTCATGGTGAGCACAAGGTCATTACCTTGTGTTGCAGTTAACTTCTCATTGCTATCACAAAACACCCCACCAGAAGCAGCGTGTAGGAGAAAAGGGCTTATTTTGGCTTATGGACTCCAGGGGAGGCTCCATGATGGCAGGGAAAAACATGGCATGAGCAGAGGCTGGACATCACCTCCTAGCCAACATCAGGTGGACAACAGCAGCAGGGGAATGTGCCAAACACTGGCAAGGGGAAACTGACTATAACATAGTTGTAGGACAAAGACAAACAAGCCTGCTCAAGCATTTGCAGAAGTTTATATGCCTCCCCAAATTGCCTGACAAGAAGGGAAGTGGAGGGGCTGGAGAGATGGCTTAGCGGTTAAGCGCTTGCCTGTGAAGCCTAAGGACCCCGGTTCGAGGCTCAGTTCCCCAGGTCCCACGTTAGCCAGATGCACAAGGGGGCGCACGCGTCTGGAGTTCGTTTGCAGAGGCTGGAAGCCCTGGCACGCCCATTCTCTCTCTCTCCCTTTCTCTGTCTTTCTCTCTGTGTCTGTCACTCTCAAATAAATAAATAAATAATTAAAAAAAAAAAAAAAGAAGGGAAGTGGAGGAACATTGACCCATCTCCTCCTCCCCATCCACTGGTCAAAGATTTCCCTTGGTGGTAATAACACACACATACTTCTGAGTGTTTCTACTAACTTCCTTGGTGATAAGGCAGAAAATGAAGTGAGCCAAATTTGTATCATAGCCAGTTGTCAAACTAGTCACTTCTGCAGTTCTTGTGTGGGCTGGTCGCAGCAGATGTGAATTCTTGGACACAAGAACCAAATGGATGACCCATTTGCCCTAAAGTCTGGGACAGCAGGAGAGCCTTCTCTTTTTCCCATTTTATTTTTGTTTGTTTTGTTTTTTGTTTTTGTTTTTCAAGGTAAGGTCTTGCTCTAGCCTAGGCTGACCTGGAATTCACTCTGTAGTCTCAAGGTGGCCTCAAATTTATGGCGATCCTCATACCTCTGCCTCCCAAGTGCTGAGATTAAAGGTGTGCACCACCACACCCAGCTTTTTCCATTTTATTTTTTTCTTTCATGTGTGTATGTGTGAGTGCATTACATATGTGTGCATGTGTATGTGTTCATGTAAAGTGTCTCATTAGGGTGATTTGAATTCAGGTGCTTTATGTGCATGCAGCAAGTGCTTTTACCTACTGAGCCATATCCCCAACTAGAGAATTTTTTCTTATTGATAGCCTTGCTTAAATTGGGTCATCCCTGGAATAAGTTGCCTCCAATATCTAAACAGATTTAAGGGTGGACAGTGATCCATAATTCATTGTTCAATTAGGTGAAGAAATCTCTCTCTGCTGCTTAAGACTTTTAGAATCCAAGAAGTTTACTGAAGTGTCAGTCATTGGTATTTTCAGGAATATAAGCTAAGTGTCTTATAAACTTTTCCCACTCATTGCTCTTTTTCACCTAATAAGTGTTTACATAACCCTTGGTATATATGTATATTATATGCATATGCAAAAAAGATATTTACTAATAATAAATCACAAAGAAATTTATTTTAAAAATATTCTTAACTGGGTAAGCTGGATCACACCTTTAATCCCAACAGTTGGGAGGCAGGAATAGGAGATCACAGTGAGTTTGCGGCCAACCTTAGAGTACATAATGAATTCCAGGTTAGGCTCCGAAACCTTACCTTGAAAAACCAAAATAAAAAATTCTTAACTCTACGTTTAATTTTGCCATTCATTAAGTGTCAAAGCACATTTTCATACCGAGATGATTTTACTGTTTTTGATTTTTATGTAAAGAATTAAAGCTTAATACTGCAGGATCCAGAGCCACATTCTGTTTTCTAGATTAAAATTTTTCTAGATTGGGATGACTGAGGTAGGAAGACACATCCTAAATATAGGTGGCACAAATTCATGAATGTAACTTCCTCAACTATAGAAAAAGGGGAAAGCTGGCTAAGCACCAGCATTTTTCACTCTCTGCTTCCTGAACGCAGAGGCAATGAGACCAGGTACCTCGATCTCCTGCAAACGTTCCTTCTGTGGGATGAGGGACTGTCTCCCCCCCAACTGTGAGTCAAAGTAAACTTTTCTTCCTCACGTTGCTTGTACCAGGTGAAAACACTGGTTTTTTTTTTTTTCCCCAAGCTAATTGTAAAAGTTACATAGGAATGATACATGATAGCTACAGAAAATGTACAATTTAACTATGCAATTACATACACAGATCAATGGAACCAAACTAGGAATATAAAAATAGACCCATATCTCTATAGTCAATTGATTTTCAACAAAATATCAAGATAACTCAGCAGGAGAAAAGTCTTACCAATAAAACAACATGACTAGATATTTACATGGAGAAAATGAAGCTTAATCCTTTTATCTGAAAGGAACTCATTTAAATGGGAGCTCACCTTGGTAGCTATAATCCCAGCAATTGGAAAGCTGAGGAATGAGTTCAAGGTTAGCCTTGCTGCATGGTGAGATCCAGGACAGCCTGTGCTACAGAGGGAGTCCCTGTGTCAAGAAACTAAAGAGATGGATGATGCACATTAACATAAATGTTTAATTGATGGGGCACATTGACATAAATGTTAACCTATAGAATTTCTGATGGATTCAACCTTGTCTCTCCTTAACTATCAGACATTGATCCACCTGGTCCTCCCTCTTCAGCTGGTCAAGGGTTTCCCTTGAAGGTTTTCATTTCCTCACACACTTCTGAGATGTGTTTATACACAGATCAAGTAAGATCCTACCAGCTTCCTTGGTGATGGAAGCGGAGTATGAAGTGAGCCAAATTTGTATCCCAGCTATATCTTAAATCAAAGTTTAGTGTCTTCTGAAGTTCTCAAATAGGACTTGTTTCCATGTTCAGATCTTCTGAACCTCTTTCTCCTCAATTTAGCAAGGCCTCGCATTTCCAGAATGTATCCTTTCTACGCTATCTGCTCTGCAGTGAGCTGATGCAGTTGTGCATCCACTTTATTTCTTTCCCTTAGAGGATTGCAGGATTGTGCCATCTTTTGTCCAGTGCCTGAGCACCACTGAGCTATACATAAAAACAGAAGTATGATAGATGATAGATAGATAGATAGATAGATAGATAGATAGATAGATAGATAGATAGATAGATTAGATTAGATTATATAGAAAAATAGATGATAGATAATCTGATGTTCTGTTTTACTTCAGGTCAAGGTCCCTTACTATATCTTGGGTGAAACAGAAAGAACACAAGTATATTTTTTCTTTTTTATTATTATCATTAACAACATATTTTGTATGGATACATCATGTGTTGGTGCCCTCTTTTCCCTTGCTCATGCCCCATTCCATTAGGGACCTTACTCAGTGGGGTTGCAGTTATTCCCTATCGGGTTGTGGATTATGCATTATGGGGGCCAGGTTAGGAACCACAGATATGTGAGACCATGACACTTTTGTCTTTCTGTGATTGTGTGAGTGCTCTGAGTATGATCTGTTGCAAGTCTGTCTATTTTTCTACAAATTTCATTGTATCATTTTTTTCTTACTGTTGAGTAAATTCCATTGTGTAAATGTAGCACAACTTCATTATATATTTATCCAATGATGGGCACCTGGGTTGGTTACAGTTCTTAGCTAAAATGAATTGAGCAGCAGTAACCATGGCTGACCAAATAGCTCTGTAGTGAAGCGTGGACAATTTAGGACAAATGCCCAGTAAGGGAATAATGGTAGCTCTGTTCTTCCTTTATAGGAATCTCCATATTGATTTCAGAGTGGTTGTACAAGTTTACATTCCCACCAACAATGGATGAGGATTCCTCTTTCCCCACATCCTCACCAACATTTGTTGTTGTTTGATTTTTTTTAAATTTATTTTTATTTATTTATTTGAGAGTGACAGATAGAGAGAGAAAGACGTAGAGAGAGAGAGAGAGAGAAAGTGAGAGAGAGAGAGAGAATGGGTGCCCCAGGGCTTCAAGCCACTGCGCATGAACTCCAGACACTGTGAATGAACTCCAGAAACGTGTGCCCCCTTGTGCATCTGGTTAACATGGGTCCTGGGGAATCAAGCCTTGAACTGGGGTCCTTAGGCTTTACAGGCAAGCACTTAACCACTAAGCCATCTCTCCAGCCCTTGTTTGATTTTTTTAATGATTGCCATCCTTACTGGAGTAAGGTGGAATCTCAGTTGTTTTAATTTGCATTTCTTGAATGGTTAGGAATGTTGAACATTTTCTTAAGTGTGTGTTAGGCATTGTATTTCTTCCATTGTTATTCCAAGGTTTTTAACTATTTGTCGCTATTGAAAATGGGATAACTTTACTGATTTCTTTCTCTGTATATTTGTCCTTTGCATATAGAAAGACTACTTATTTTTGTGTGTTGTTCTGTATCCTGCCACATTGCTAAAGGAATTAATCACCTTTAGAAGTTTTTATTTATTTATTTATATTTATTTTTTATTTTATTTTTTTTTAATTATTTTTTATTTATTTATTTATTTATTTATTTATTTATTTATTTATTTATTTATTTCAGAACGACAGACACAGAGAGAAAGACAGATAGAGGGAGAGAGAGAATGGGCACGCCAGGGCTTCCAGCCTCTGCAAACAAACTCCAGACGCATGCGCCCCCTTGTGCATCTGGCTAACGTGGGACCTGGGGAACCGAGCCTCGAACCGGGGTCCTTAGGCTTCACAGGCAAGTGCTTAACCGCTAAGCCATCTCTCCAGCCCTTATTTTTTATTTTTGTAGTCAGTGAATACAGTCAAGTTGGCATCATTGTTAGCCTCCTCCCTGTTGTCCCCCCTCCACAGGGACCCTCCTTATTGGGGTATATGGGTCATGCATTGAAGGGTTGGCCTTTAGTTTTGGGTAGGAGGAAATGTCTCTGCATGTCATGATCCAACATGTGGCACTGACATTCTTTCCACCCCCTCTGCAATTTTCCCTGAGCCATGTTGGGTTCATATTAGGTCTGCTTCCAATCACCTTTAGAAATTTTGAGATAGAGACTTTTGGGTCACTTATATATAGTAGCATGTCATCTGCAAATAGGGCTAACTTTGACTTTGTCCTTTCCAATTTGTATCACTTTTTCTTTCTTTCTTCTGTCTTATTGCTTGGGCTAGGACTTCTAGTACTATGTTGAAGATCAGTGGTGAGAGTTAGCACCCCTGTCTTGTTCCTGATCTCAATGGGAACTCCTTGAGTCTTTCCCCATTAAGTATTATTTGGGCTCTAGGTGCTTTATATTTAGCTTTGTTGTTTTGAGATATAAACCCTCAATGCTTATTCTCTCTGGCATTTGGATTATGAAGTCGTGTTGTATTTTGTCAAAGGCCTTCTCTACATCAATTGAGATGATCATGTGGTTCTAATGGTTAAGTTTATTTATGTGGGATATTACGTTGACCAATTGCCATATGTTGAACCATCCTTGCATTCCTGGGATGAAGCCTACTTGATCAAGGTGGATAATGCTTTTGATGTGTTGTTGAATCCAGTTTGCAAGGCTTTTGTTCAGGAACCTTGCATCTAAGTTTGTCAAGGATATAGGCCTATAGTCTTCTTTTCTTGTTACATCTCTCTCTTGTTTTGGTATTAGGGTGATGCTGTCTTCACAAAACAAGTTGGGGAGGATTCCCTGATCTCCAATTATGAGAAGCAGTTTAAGAAAAAATTGGTTTTATTTCTTCAATGAAGGTTTGATAGAATTTGTCTGAGAAGCCATCTGGTCCTATACTTCTTATTAGGTATGTTTTCTTTTATTACCTTTTAAATCTCCATGGATGTGATAGGTTTGCTTAGGAGATTAATCTGCTTTGTGTTTAGTTTTGGTAGGTAGTATGTAACTAGAAATTCACCCATTTTTTCCAGATTGTCCAATTTTGTGGAGTAGAGGTTTTGGAAGTATGTCCTGATGATTGTTCCAATTCCATTGATATCTGTTGTGACCTCTTTTTTTATGTATGATTTTATTAATTTGAGACTTCTCTTTTTTACTTGGTCAAATTGGACAGGTGTTTATCAATCTTGTTTATTTTTTTCAAAGAACCAGCTCTGTGTTTCATTGATTTTTAAAATTTGTTTTCTTAGTATCCAATTCATTAATTTCTGTTCTGATCTTGATTATTTCTTTCTGTCTGGAGCTCATAGGGTTGGATTCTTCTTGTTTTTCCAATGCCTTTAAGTGGACACTTAGATTATTACTTTTGGATCTTTCCATCTTTGTTATGAAGGCATTTATCACTATGAATTTTCCCCTTAAATTGCCTTTATTGTGTCCCATAAGTTTTGGTAAATTTTGTTTTCATTATCATTTAATTCTAGGAATTTTAAAATTTCTTTTTCTATTTCTTCCAAACCCAGTTATTGTTTAAAAGTGTGAGCAGGTGGTATTCCTGATATGTCTGCTGTTATTAATTTCTAGCCTTAAAGCATTGTGATATGATGCAGGAAGTTACATCAGTTTTCCTGACTATGGAGGCACACTTTATGGCCTAAAATATGGTCTGTTTTGGAAAAGTTTCTTGGACTGCTGAAAAGAATATGTATCATGTAGAATTGGGATGGAAATTATATAGATATCCATTAGGTCTAGTTGATTTTTTGTGTTGTTGAATTCTGTTATTTCCCTATTATTTTTCTGCTTAGATGATCTGTCTATTGATGATAGTGGAGTCTTGAAGTCTCACACTATGATGGTATTGTTGTTTATTTATGTTTTGTTGTCAAGTAGGTTTTGTTTCATAAACTGTGGTGACCAATGTTTGGTGGTAGGCTTCTGCAGCCTAAACACAGAGATCATGCTGCCCCAAGGCAGATGTAAGGGTATTGAAGGTGGATACAAGTATTTTTAAAAGTTTTAATGTTTTCAAAATTTTATATTTTCATTTCTTTCATTTCAATAGCAACAACTAGTGACATGTAAGAAGAGTGAAAAAAAGACATCTTTGAAGGCCAGGAAAGTGAAAGTTATTGAGAAATAGGAAAGCATGTTATATTATGGAAATCATCTCTGCAAATACCTCAGAATCAAGAAAAATCATACATGGGTGCATTGAAACTAATTTTAGATCTTTTTTATTGTTGTTTTGTTTTTGCAAGAGAGAGAGGGAGAAGGGGGAAAGAAGGAGAGAGAGAATTGGCACTCCAGGGCCTGCCTACATCCAACTGCAATTAAACTCCAGGCATGTGTACCCCCTTGTGTGTATGTGTGACGATCTGTGCTTGTGTCACTGTCCATCTGGATTATATGAGGCCTGGAGAGTCAAACATGAGTCCTAGGCTTTTCAGACAAATGTTGTAATGCCAAGCCATGTCTCCAGCTCTAATTTTAGTGGTTTTCTTTTTTAAGGGAACGAAGATATTTATTTCATAGCTTTGTTTTCCTCTTGAGTAATGTGACATTTTTCCTTTCTGAATGAGGAATAACAATTAATTCCAAGAGATTTAAAGTGAGAAATATGGGCTGGAGAGATGGCTTAGCAGTTAAGCACTTGCCTGTGAAGCCTAAGGACCCTGGTTTGAGGCTCGATTCTCCAGGACCCACATTAGCCAGATGCACAAGGGGGCGCATGTGTCTGGAGTTCGTTTGCAGTGGCTGGAGGGCTGGCGTGCCCATTCTCTCTCACTCTCCCACTCTCTGCCTCTTCCTCTCTCTGTCTGTTTCTCTCAAATAAGTAAATAAAAATAAACAACAAAAAAATAAAGTGAGAAATCTTGCCCTCGTTGTCCCTTTTCATCCTAGAAGAAAGAAGTCATTTCTAGAAAGTGACTTTTGTTCTATCTTCCTGATGGAATCAATTAACATTTCTGCTATAACAAAATAAAAGTTACTAACACAACAGTGCTGTTTTCCACTTCTCTCATGTTAAAATTGCTTCCTATAAGCATTCCTTAATTTCTATCTCTCTTGCCTAGGATGGCAATATCCCTCTTGTGAATTGCCCAATTTAGACACCTGAGGCTTAAATAACTACACGTTCCTAAAGAGAGTCATAAAACTCACCCCTGTTTTCTCAATGAAACATATCCTCCTTGCCAATACCTTAACAATTAATTTACTCCCTAATCCTTATAGATATTTTGCTCAGAGGTTATTTTTTTAGAGGTGTTCAGCTTTGTAAGTCTGTTCATGAAAATACAGTCATAACTGATGCTGTGGTAGGAACCACTGCAAAGATAGCACTCATAGCCTTATTTCAGCTGCATTGTAGTGTGGTTTTACAAAGTCTTTGACATTTTACTTTTCCCACTAACATCGCACATCAACAAAGGGTTCAATCATGTTCATTCATGTGTAAATACAACCAATAAAAGTTGACACTGTTATCCTAATAGGTTGTATAAGTAAATACTATCTGAGTATATTCAATAAATTACTGAAGTCACTAACAAAGAAATATGCTACCATCAATAGAATAGCTTGTTTTAGGGGATGAATTAAAAAAACTCAAACTCATGAAATTACTTCAAACTTTTATATAAATTATTGCTTTGATTCTCAAATTATTTCTTTAAGGTAAGTATCACTATAATATGCAACCCAAGATAGATACTTATATAGGCTATATTAGTGGTAATTCCCTTCTGAGAGTTTCAAACTTCTTCAGAGTGTTGTCTTATAAAGACATGGATCCATTAAAACAAATACAAGTTAATAATCCACCTTCTTAATTGTAATAGAGAATTATGCTTGTTTGCAACTTCTAGACTTAACATTACTCATTTGACTTGAATGTATTGAAAATAATTTAAATAGCTATGATATTTTTGTGTGTAAAGCAATGGTTTTCATTAGAACAGGTAAGCTTAGCATAGCCACATAAGGACGATAGTCTTGTATTGCAAGGCCATCTCTACTGCCATATTATAAAATAACTAGATGTGTGAATTAGACAGCCCTTCACTGGCATTCTTATGCTAAGAACAGTGCCTAGCCTAGCACATAGGAGCTCAATAAGTTTAGGTTAAATGAGTAAAGGAGTGAACTAAGTGACATTCTGGTTTACATCAAATAGAAGCAATATCACCTAATTCTCAAGGTAAATGTGATAAGTTCAAATTTCTATACAGCCTACCAGGTTTCTTCTCTGATGTCATGCTGTGCAGAATTTCATGCTAATGAATCTGGTAGTGTATAAAACCCTATAAATTAGTGATGTGTGAATATCTGTGGACAGGTATGTGTGTGTGTGTGTGTGTGTGTGTGTGTGTGTGTGTGTGTGTGTGGTGTCTGCCTGTATGAGTCTGTGTATGTGTGTGTCTGTGTGTTCTATTTCTTATGAGTTCTTTTTCTCTCTGAAACCCAGATGTGGAATTCTAGGAATGGTATGGCCAATGCTGCCTTGAAATTAAAGCAGCTGTGATTACCCACATGAGACCCTCACAAGACTGGGACCACTAACATTCCCTTGGAAAATGTGTAGGGAAAACAGAACTATGAGGTTCCCACACCGGACTGGGGACATATAATTAACAATTCCTGGGGGCGGGGAAAGAATGTTCTTGGGTGGTTTAGCAGTCCATAAGTTGCTCATGCTCCTGTGTATAACCCCAATAAACTTACTGGTTTACTAAACTAGACGTGGGTAGAGTTACTATTTTGGTCTATCATTAGTATCCTATCTGAGGTGAAAATATATCCATTCATGTCTCCTCAGGAAAATTCAAACAGCACCAGACAAAGACTAATAACCCTGAAGAATCAAAAATGACAAGATGGCAAATACAAAGGCTCCTACCCCTGTCGGTCACTATGATATTATCATACCTGGCTTTACCCTTCAATACCCAGACCCATAGATTCTTCCAATTGGGATCATAATGCTGTAAGAAGGTATATTAGTTACCTCCTGATTGCTGGAACAAAATTACCCAACAAAAATTAGCATAAAGGAGGAATAGTTTATTTAAGGTTACAGTCCATCAAGGTGGTTAAAGCATGGCAACATGAGCTTGAGGCAGCTGGTCACAGTTAGCCATAGTGAGGTAGCAGAGAGCTATGAATGATCATGCTCAACCAGCTCTCTCCTTTTTATACAATTAAGGTAGGTCTTCCTACCTCAATTAACCTAATCAAGATAATACCTCCCAGACATGCCCAAAGTCTAACCATAATCTCTCACCTGTGATTCTAGGTTCTGTAAAATTGACATGATAAACCACCACAGATCTGTGGCTTAGTGGATATAGATAGTTTGAATGTATACATTCTGGAGGATGGCGTCCTATCCTCTTAGCATTGCTTACTAACTGACATTTCCACTTTGCCTTGGAAAACTCGTCCAATTGTCTGTGAATTAGCTGCTTTTAGATGGTGCATCAAGTTCTGGATGAGTGGATCTCATGTCACAGTCTTTTACCCACACGTCCATCACTGCCTAGTGGGTTTCTTCTCTGATAGTATGTTGTGGAGAATTTCAGGCTAACAGATATTGTAGTCTATACAACTGCTAGAAATTAGTGATGTGTGAATCTATGTGGACAGGAAAGAGCACTGCACCCAAAATAGGCTTCTAACATAGAATGGGGGAAACCCCTGGCCTTTCCTCATGGTAAAAGGCCTAATTGGGTTACCTTGCCACCAAATAGCTATTTTGTCTCTTAGAGTAATCATACTGTAATCATGTAATAAGGGGTGCAGTATTGTTCTTGGTAATGGACAAGTTGAATATCTGGAGGCAGCGTAGATGCAGTTATTGGCCTAGGTAAGTGGATAAGACTTGTGACCACTTTCTTAATGTCTCTGTTTCATCAGTTTCTGATCATGAAGTTTGGATAACACCAAACAGCTAAGTCATTTTGTCAACTGAGTTGTTTGGTGTTTCTTCCATAGTGTATTCCTTCTGGAATTCACACAGAAATTTCACTCCTTGCTGACGTGTTCCTTCTACTCTGCCATTTCCACTTTACACAGACATTGCTTTCCCTGGTCTCAAAGACTCTCACTAGCAGTAAGTTTGTTTCATTTCCGGGAGTCCTTGCCCAAGTGTTAAATCTTTTGTCTCAAGACATTGCCTACAAGTTAATACATTTTATTTACTTATTTATACAGTCTCACTTCTGGGCCCTGTCAATCAAGCCTGCTCCAAATCCAATCTGAGGTATATTCCCCAGATCCCTCCTACATGATAATTCGTAGGCTTCCTCTCTTGCCAGGCCCATCATATTGCATTGTTATCATATCATATTTCTTATGCTTAGTGATCATCTATGTTGGAGACATCCTGATGGGACACTCATCCTATGGGGAAGAAGCCTTAGCAGCATCTTCTAGCATAGCACTTGCTGTGGGGGAAGGAGCTATCCCTGTATGTTTTTAGACTTTGGGGAAGCTGTGGTACACAAGCCCCTCAAAGACATCCTCCTGAATGTCTCTGTTACATATATTGGGGTCTCAGAAATTGCCTTGTCTAAACATTCAACTGTCTCAAAAGCTTTGTGATTTTCCTCCAAAATTCTGCATCTGTTTCTTGGCTGTGTGCACCCCTTCACTGGAGAAGATATTAACTTATTTTTAAGCTACACAAAATCCCTCTGACCCACACACTGAGGGTTTTTTTTTAATTTATTTATCTGCAAGCAAAGAGAGGGGGAGAGGAGACAGAGAGAGGGTGGGCACACCAGGGCCTCCAGCCACTGCAAACAAACTCCAGATGCATGAGCCACATTGTGCATCTGGCTTATGTGGGTCCTGGGAAATCGAACCTGGGTCCTTTCACTTCATAGGCAAATGCCTTAACCACTAAGCCATCTCTCTAGCCCTGAGTTTTTACCTACTTATTAACCACTCTCAGTTTTCCATTTTCCTTTGTAGCATATCAAAACAACTTAGCAGTCAAAAATGAGCCCTCCAAATGTCAAGTTTACCAAAACACCACAAGCAAAATAATTGCTTGCGTTTCCAAGAAGGCCTATGTCTATGGCACCCACAGCTCTCTGCAATGGGGTCTGCTCCACTCTGTGGGCAAAAAGCAAGTCTGTCCCAAAATCTCATCTTTGTGCCAGCTGTTGCTGTGACTTTCTCATTGTTGGGACAAAACACCCAAAGAGAAGTTGAAGGGAAAGGGTATATTTCCAGCCTACTGTTTCTGAGAAGAAGTTTCATCATAGTAGAGGAATCTGGCTTTCTCCATCACACATCCACAGCAGAGAGAGAACAGCAAGCACAAGCTGGCTCTGAACACACAGTATGGCTGCACTTCTCAACCCCAAAGTCAGCCCCAGAAATACACCTCTTCAATGGAGGCTCCATCTCTCAAATGCGCCATCAGCTGGGACTAAGTAGAAATATTAATTTAAAAAAAACACCTGAATTATTTTGGGGACCTCAATATCTCCCTGACCAACAGCTCATTGTGCATGGGGGGACCCCAATTCTGGCCCTTGGAATTACCAGTCAAAGCCCATGGTTTTAGGGCAATGCTTTCCTTTTATGGAGATCTTCTGTTCTAGTCCCCGCCCCCCTTAATTGAGGGTAATGACTTGTAGAGTGGTATCCAGGAACAAGGTTTCTATGGGATTGATTCATGTTACCATTTGTTTTCTGTATCCCACCTCACCCCTTCTTCCTCTACCACCATGCCTTTGCATACCTTTCTTTCTTTCTGCTGATCATTGATTTGTTGTCCAGTAGCTCTTCTCCCCTTCCCTCATTGTTTCCCCTGTTTCCTATCTTCATTCTATTGTTATGTCCATATTGCAGTTATTTATTATTTCTTACAGTTAAGTGACACTGGAGCAGGTTAGGAATTGATTGTGAGAGAGGACATGTGGCTTTTGTCCTTGTGAGCCGCTGTGACCTCACTCAGCACGATATTTTTTCTAAGTCCCTTCTCCATTTTCCTGCAGGTTTGATTGTTTCATTTTTCCTTACCACTCAGTAGAATTCCATTGTGCGTATGTGTCACATCTTCATTAATCATTCATTTGTGATGAGCATCTAGGCTGATTCGAGTTCCTGGCTACTGTGAATAGAGCAGCAATAAAAATGACTGAACAAGTGTCTCTGTGGTAAACAGTGGCGTCTTTAGGATATATACCCAAAAGACGTTGTTGCAGTCCAGTTCACATTGCTGTTAGAAATCACCCAACCAAGAGCAGCTTCTGGGAAAAAGAGATTTATTTTGGCTTACAGGCTTGAGGGGAAGCTCCACAATGGCAGGGGAAAACGATGGCATGAGCAGAGGGTGGACATTATCCCCTGGCCAACAGAAGGTGGACCACAGCAACAGGAGGGTGTGCCAAACACTGGCAAGGGGAAACTGGCTATAAAGCCCATAAGCCTGCCCCCATCAATACACTCCCTCCAGGAGGCATTAATTCCCAAATATCCATCAGCTGGGGCGCTAGCATTCACAAGTTTATGGGGGACACCTGAATCAAACCATCACAGAGGTATAATTGGATCTAACGATAGTTCTATTTTCAGCCTTTTGAGAAGTCCCCGTAGTGATTTCCATGGTGGATGTACAAGTTTGCACTTCCACCAGCAGTGGATGAGGGTTCCTCTTTCTCCACACCCTGGCAGCAAGTTCTGTCATTTGAGTTTTAATGGTTGCCATTCAGACTAGAGTGAGATGGAATCTCATAGCCTCTTTAATTTGCATTTCCCTGATGAGTAGAGATGTTGAACATCTCTTTAGATGTTTAATGCCCATTTGTATTTCTTCCATTGAGAAATTTCTGTTCAATTCCCCTGCCCCATTTTTTGAGTGGGGTGCTTGATATTTTACTGTTTAGATTTTTAAGTTCTTTGTATATTCTAGAAATTATACCTTTGCCGGAGGTATTGTTGGTGAAGATTTTCTCCCATCCAGTAGGTTGTCCATTGACTCTGTTGATGGTTCACTTTGCTGTACAGTAGCTTTTTATTTTCATGAGGTCCCAGTTGTTGAGTGTTTGCCTAATTCGCTGGGTCACTGAAGTCTTGTTCAGAAAGTCCCTACACCTATTTGTAGGAGTGTTCTCCCTACCTTCTCTGCTAGTCAATTTAGAGCTTTAGGTCTTATATTGAGGTCCTTGATCCATGTGGAGTTGATTTTAGTGCAAGGTGAGAGGAAGGGGTCTAAATTCAATCTTCTACATGTGGCTATCCAGTTTCTATAGCAACATTCGTTGAAGATGCTATCTATTTTCCAGTGAGTGCTTTTGGCTGCTTTGATGAAGATCAGGTAGCTGTGGTTACTCAAATTCATACTGAGATCTTCTATTCCATTGATCAATATGCTTGTTTTTATGCCAGTATAATTCTGTTTTTATCACTATTGCCTTATACTATAGCTCGAAATTAGGCATGGTGATACCACTAGAGGTGCTCCTTTTGCTCAGCGCATTTTTGGCTATGCAAGGCCTTTTGTGCTTCCATATGAATTTTGAGACTGTTTTTCCTAACACTGTGAAGAATGTTGCTGGTGTTTTGATTGGAATTGCACTGAATCTATGTATTACTTTTGGTAGGATGGCCATTTTAACAATATTAATTCTTCTAGTCAATGAACATGGAAGGTCATTCCATCTTCTCATGTCTTTCTACACTTATTTCCTTAATGTTTTTATGTTTTTATAGTATAGGTCTTTTATTATCTTGGTTAGGGCGATTACAGAGTATTAGATTTTTTTTTTTTTTTTTTTTGGTTTTTTTGAGGTAGAGTCTCACTGTAGCCCAGGCTGACCTGGAATTCACTATGGAGTCTCAGGGTGGCCTCGAACTCACAATCCTCCCACCTCTGCCTCCCGAGTGCTGGGATTAAAGGCGTGCGCCACCACTCCCGGCAAGTATTAGATTTTTTTGCGATTATTGCAAAGGGGAAAGCTTCCATGATTTCTTTTTCTATGTTGTTGTCATTGATATATACAAAGACTAGTGATATATGTGTTGCTTTTATATTCTGTCAGTTTGCTGAAAGCATTTGTCATTTCTAGGAGTTTTGGAATTGAATTTCTTGGGACATCTTAGGTGTAGAATCATGTCATCTGCAAATAGGGCTTCACTTCTTCCTTTCCAATTCGTATCTCTTTTATTCTTTCTCTTGTCTTATTGCTTGAGCTAAAACTTTAAGTACTATGTTGAAAAGCAGTGGTGAGAGTGGTTCCCCTGCCTAGTTCCACACTACGAGTTTTTCCCCATTCAGTATGATATAGGCTTCAGGTTTATTGTATATTGCCTTTGTTATGTCACTTGATTACCTGCAAAAGCCAAAAGGTAAGTCTCTTTTGCTGACATCAGAACATCGAGTGATCATGCTGGAACTGAGAGTAATCCAGTTCCCTCCAACTAGATCTCATACTCCTGAAGGTGCTATGAGAGCAGCTGGAGAGTAATGGTTGCCAGCAGATTGATTAAGCAGGAGATCCTGCCAGATACAAAAATGAACCAGCTGAGCAAGAAGTATACCCTTGTACAACAGCAGCCCACAGCTGATGTAGGCAACCAACTGCTCATGGGTTGGACATGAGACTCGCTCAGTGGGGATGCGTCAAGCCAGATTCCCTAGAACAGGAACCAATAGGCTCCAAAGAGAACCTTCACTGCTCTATAGCTAAGAAGGATGGATATATATATATCAATATATCTTTGAAATGCCTAGGCTTATCCACTTGTATTCAAACTATTCTCATTTTTGGTTGGAAATCTGATCTGTTTGACAGATAGGAGAAGATGAAAGGAAGAACAAGAATACATCAATATATCAAGAAGAGAAATCTGCCTGTCTACCAAGGAGACTTCCACCTCATCTGCCCTAAGTCCAGAAATCATTGCAGGGGAAGTGGTGACATGAATACTGCTCTCATGGCTAGCTGAAAACCAGTTCTAGGGAAATGGTGACAGACACTGTGGTTACTCAAACCTCACACACACACACACAAAAACAGAGATCCAGAGTCTACAGAGAAAGCAACAGTAAATAAAATCTCTATCTTGCTCACTGAGGCTCAAGGAGTATCAAGGAAGGGGACATAAAGACTGTGAGAGGCTCAGGGTGGGTGAGAACAGCCTGAGACACCATGCTTCCCCCATCCCTGAAGAGCCTGACTGAGGGCTCTCGGGCTGCATTTAAGGCCCTCACAGAACTGGGGTGCAGGAGAGGTTGTATATGTGTGCAAGCTTTTTATTTAAAAATATCAGTAAAGAAAAAACACCTGAGAGCTGGTGTGGCGGTACACACCTTTAATCCTAGCACTCAGGAGGCAGACGGAGCTAGGAGGATCACTGTGAGTTTGAGGCCAGCTTGAAACTCCACAGTGAATTCCAGGTCAGCCTGGGCTAGAGTGAGACCCTACCTTGAAAAGGGGGGGGGAACACCTGAGGTTATGGGGACATTTACATTCAAACCACCACATTGTCTCCTCAGATCCCTCCCAGTACCCCTATGTTACTTAAGTCCTCTGAGGAGCAGGTCAAAATGAGATTAGCTGCACTAGGTTAATTGGGCAAAGTAACCTTGGAGGATAAAAGGACTGAACCAGGGTTAGGCATGAAGACCCTTCAGATTGTAAGGCAGACCTGACCCCCTATGGAAGGAGAGAGGGAAAGGAGAAGTGGGCAGGAAACCACCTCCACAACACAGGAGAACATTTTTGTCAGGCCAGTGGGGAGTATCAGTCAAGCAGTTTCTTGGAACTAGGGTAGAAACGGGCCCTAATACCCCTGCCAAAGTCAGGCATTGGCTGGCGGTGAAACCCAAGGTAAGTGGGGTTAGAGTGTTCATAAGAGCAGTGACCACTGGCAAGTTCTGTGGTTTCTGCAGCAGGCTGTCACAGAGGAGACCTGAGCAGTAGGACCTCCGCATGGGCCGTATGTGAGCACACAGAGATGGCAGGCTATCCCAACTCAGTTCTTTGGGGATTTGGAAGATAAATTAATAGGGGGTGCAGAGAAAATAAATCTTGTTAATAGAAAACATGCAAATTTTATACAAGAAAGGAATGATCCTAATTCACCATGGCTCCGTGGTAGATTACATTTGAATAAAAACAATAGACATGGAATTTAACCAAGTGAGAATACCAAAACCATTTAGTCAACGCCTACATTGGGAGGATGGGAAAAGGAAAGTGCTGATAGAGATATACGGGGCAGTGAAAAGTAAACTTCATAGCTTCTGGGCAGGAGGTCTTCAGATATTTCCTAGGTGGAAATAACAGTAGATGCAGAATAGCTTAAACTATCAAGGTAAATCATAGACATAATGTAAATGACCCAAAGTGGTGTCTTTACAGTGGGAATCTATGTTGCAGAGGAATATAGCAGAGCAGCGCTGTTTTCTTTTTTAAGCCTAAGGGTATATTCATTTGACTTTATTTAAAAATTTAAGAAATGTTTTATTCAAGGTTAAACATTAACAAAATGTTGAAAAGCAATACTTGTAGGCTTAAAACTCCCATAGGCACATTGGGATTGCTGACAAATGCCATTTTGAAGCCAGCTTTTCATGGGTACAGAGGAAATGCCTTTAATGACTGAGCCATTTCCCCAGCCCAGGATTTTATACAAATTCTATGCAATTCTCAGATGTCCTGCCTGTAAAGAATACTGTTGTGTATCCTGCCCCACATCAGTAAAGGAACATGTTTTTATTCTCTTTTCAAACTTCACTGCAAGTGTTTTATCATGCAAATTCTTTTTATTTTTAATATCGGCCATGTCATGAAAAAATTGCAAAAGGATTGTTTTTCAAGCCAGGCAGTAGGGAATTTAGCGGGGTTTGGGGGGGGGGGGTTAGCTCGCTTTCTGATAATACACACTTGGCTTAAGGCTCACATGTGTCAGCTGTTATCAGCTGCCCGTGTGCGTCACTGGGTGAGCTTTGTGGTGTTATCTGTAGCCAAAGGAAACACAGAGGAAATCGTCACAGCAGTTCCACACATTTCAATCAGTTAAAAAAGAAGTCTTTTATCCCACTGGGGTTTTCACCCAAACCCTCAGGAGCAAGTTGACTATACCATAGCAATCGAGAAAAAAAAAACCCTGCAAAACAACAAGTTATATATGGATTCTGACAGCTCGAAATCCAACCTTTGGAGCATGGTTGGTTGAAAGACACCATACATACATACAAAAAAGTCAATATCTAGCTCTGAAGTTGGCATGGATCTCTACAGTGAGTTACACTTTTCACACACACTTTGTCCCCATCTTTCCCTTCTGACTGAAAAATTTGTACTATATCAGGACTGAGGAGAGGTTCAGTGGATCAACTGCTTGCCACACAAACACGAGGACCTGAGTTTGGACTCTAGCAGGCATATAAAATACAGAGTGGAGTAGTTGGTGTGTGCCTCTAATCCCAGCACTGGGGAGGCTGAAGCAGGTGGAACCCTAGGGCTTGTTGGCCAGATAGCCTAATCTAACTTGTGAGTTTTAGGTTTGGTAAGAGAGCCTGTCTTAGCTGGGCATGGTGCCACACACCTTTAATCTCAGTACTCAGGAACCAGAGGTAGGAGGATTACTGTGAGTTCAAAGACATCCTGGGACTACAGAGTGAATTCCGGGTCATCCTGCGCTAGAGTGAACCCTTACT
Organism: Jaculus jaculus; assembly: GCF_020740685.1. Lineage (NCBI taxonomy): Eukaryota > Metazoa > Chordata > Mammalia > Rodentia > Dipodidae > Jaculus > Jaculus jaculus. Next base: position 29,959,956 of record NC_059110.1, read on the forward strand.
TTGAAAAACATAAAGGGACCTTGTTTCACAAGACAAAGAGGAGAGTGAATTAAGAAGACACCTCACTGTTATCTCCGGCCTCTGTAGGCACAGGTACATGTGTGTACATACAGTCACACAACATGCATGTGCCTACATATACCAAACATGCATACACATGCGTGGACACCATACATACATACAAAATAACCCATAATATCAAACAGCAATATGTAACGAGAATAAACTGCTCCATAATACAAGGTACTATTGTTGCTTGACTTATTATCCTGTATCAGGTTATTCCTGCATGTGGTGGTGCATTCTGTGTCATTATGGGTTTTGGGGAGGATTTTTTTGGTATTATGGCTCAGATAAAAGACCTTGGACTATAGGGATGTTTGAACAACATTGGGGTTATAAAAACTGTGGGGTAGGGATTATTAAAGTGGATTGAATACATTGCATTTTACATCATGAATGATTATCAGTTTATGGAGGCCAGAGGCAGAACATAATGGTTCGATTCTGGTGTCCCCCATAAATTTAGGTGTTCTGAATGCTAGGTTACCAGCTGATGGAGATTTAGGAACTAATGCCTCCTGGAGGGAGTGTATTGTTGGGGTGGGCTGATGGGTGTTATAGACAGTTTTTCCTTGCCAGTGTTTGGCATACTCTCCTGTTACTGTTGTCCATCTGATGTTGGCCAGGGGATAATGTCCACCCTCTGCTCATGCTATTGTTTTTCCCTGCCATCATTGAGCTTCCCCTCGAGTCTATAAGCCAAAGTAAATATTCCCACAAGTTGCTCTTGGTCAGGTGATTTCTGCCAACAATGCAAACCTGACGGCAACACCACATTGGAGTGTTCACTCATGAAAGTTGGAAAGTCACTTATGAGTATCAGGCCTTGGTACCTGTTCCTATTCTCTTTAAAAGACTATACAAGACCCAGGCAGGCTGACAAGGTCCGGAGAAAATAAGAAGGGTCTGAGTTCTCATTGCATTGTGATCATCCACTCCCTGAACCTCCTTTGAGAACAATTATTGTTCCCCCTGTCACTGAGGAATGGTGATGGAGCAGCTGGTGGAGAAAGCAGAGGTGTCTCTCTGCCCCTGGTACCCTCAGGAGGTCATCACCTCAGTTTTAGGAACTCAGATGGCTGCCCTCAAGCTATAGCCCTGAAGGGTTCACCTTTTGAAATAACCTCACTAGGATACCACCTTCCCCCCCCACACACCCTTTTTTTCCCAATTGTTCCACCAGGATGGAGAAGAGGCGGGGTATTGTATCAACTACTTTCTGCTTGCTAGGACAAAATAACTTAGTAGAAGCAGTTTATGGAAGGAAAAATGCTTAACACAGCTTATGGTTTCAAGGGGAAGTTTCATCTTGGTAGGGATAAAGGCATGGAAGAGTGGAGAGGCAAGCTTTTGTTCCATCCTCACACTAGCAGACAGGAAGCAGAAAGCATGACAGGAGGCTGGCTGTAACCCCTAAGACCCACCCCTAACGACACACCTCCTCCACCTTCTGAATATCTATAACCTTCTAGAACAGCACCGTCAGCAGGGAATCAAGTTTTTAAAGGAACCTATGGAGGGGGGCAGGCATTTTACATTCAAACCATCAAAGCTTCCCTTAAATTATTAATAGCTTTCCCTGTTGCACTTATTAAAATGTTTTCATACTTGTCCTTTTTTATGGCAATGAAGAATAAGTATATGATGCTTACTTTCGTGCCTGGAATAATTATAGTAATCCCTTGCTAGCCACAGGGAGCTATGTTCTTGACAAATTCTGGGACTAGCATAACAGTTGGTTGGTAATTTTTTTTTCCATAGAAAATAAAAGGTTTACAGGGGAGAATGTAATAGCTAAATGTACATGAAACTTAAAAGCAGAGTAAATAGAAATCTGAAAGATAACCTTGTCCAAAGCAAATCCTATTTGTCTTTAAAACCTGTGGGGAAGAAAAATTCCCCCACAGTACTTCTTTCCACTGGTTCAGAGTGGCTCTTGCTGAGTCATAATCTGTTGAAGCAACCGTGCTCATAAGCCTGACTGTCCACTTAAAGAACCATTTTCTTCTCTACCGGTCTGGAATTGAATGCTTTTGTAGTCGTCTTATACTACACTTGATCTTATCCAAAAGGCTGAGAAGTGAAGTTGTCTTCTTATATATAAATCCAAAAAGCACATCTACACAAGTCTTTTGAACAATTAGTAGTATTATGACATAATCATATAAGAATATAGTGATATAATGGCCCACATTTTAAAACAGTAGTTTCTGTTATCTTATTACTATTTCTTTTTTTCTTTTTTTTTTATTAATTTACTTATTTATTTGAGAGCGACAGACACAGAGAGAAAGACAGATAGAGGGAGAGAGAGAGAGAGAGAGAGAGAGAGAATGGGCGCGCCAGGGCTTCCAGCCTCTGCAAACGAACTCCAGACGCGTGCGCCCCCTTGTGCATCTGGCTAACGTGGACCTGGGGAACCGAGCCTCGAACCGGGGTCCTTAGGCTTAACAGGCAAGCGCTTAACCGCTAAGCCATCTCTCCAGCCCTTATTACTATTTCTTAAGGAAAGCCCAACAGACTGGACTTTTTTAAAAGACAGAGAGAGAGAGATTGGTATGCCAGGGCCTCCAGCCAGGGTAATCGAAGTCCAGACACGTGTGCTACCTTATCTGCAGGTGTGACCTGGTGCGCTTGTATCACTTTGTGTGTCTGTTTCCTGGCTGCAGAGATGTGAGCTGCTTTGCTCTGCCCCACCTTGTCATAATTGATTGAACACCAGGAACAAAATACATTTTACTTTGTAAGTCACTTATGTCCAGAAGCCCATCATAATAATGAGAAAAGCACCTAATGCACTTCTGTAGAACACTCTGGTCTAAATGAAAAAAAAGGAGCACTTGTAAAGTTAATATTCTTTTACTACACAAGGATCCTTTACCTGTTAAAATACTAATCTCTGGCTCCTGTTACTAGGTATTATGATTCAATATCTCTGGGGCAGAGGTCCAGAAATTTGTACTTTATGTATTATAGAGGTTAGTAAGTAATTATAATGGCCAAGTTTAGAAATAAAAATAAGAGGTTAGATAAATTTTGCAAATGTGAAAGATATATTTTTAAATTATGATATAAAATTTCAAAAACATTTTGATTCATTTGGGAGAGGCAGAGAGAAACAGAGAGAGTGAGGACGTGCCACAGTCTCCTGCCACCACAAACTCCAGACACATGCACCACCTTGTGCATCTGGCCCTCACCCCAGTGAATTACTTCCTTACGTGGGTGCTGGGATATCAAACCCAGCCCATCAGGCTTTGCAAGCAAGTGCCTTTAATCACTGAACCATCTTTCCACCCCTGATTTAAAATTTAAACCACATAAAGGGACTCTTGGATTGCAAACAGTGGTTGTCAAGAAATGATTATGATCTTGTGAAATATGCCATTTTTTGAATCCTCTACATTAAAAAAAATATTTTATTTATTAATTTCACAGAGGGAGCTGGCAGATAGAAAGAAAGAATGAACATGCCAGGGACTCCAGCCACTGCAAATGAACTCCAGATGCACGCATCACCTTGTGCATCTGGTTTTATGTGGATAATGGGGAATCAACTTGGGTCCTTTGACTTTGTCGGGAAGCGCCTTAATTGCTCAGTACAGTCCTCTACATTTTATTGTGGAAAACACACATAAGGTTTGTCATTTTCAATGTTAAGTACATCATTTGGTAAGTAAGTTCATTCACAGGATGCGCAGCCATCCAGCATCAAAACCAGACCTTTTTTAATTTTCTCCAACTGAACTCAAAGTCAGTACCCCCTAAACACACTAACCCTCCATTTCCCGTCTGCTTGACCTTGGCAACCACCAGTGTGCTTTGCATATCTTTGAATTTGACTGGGCAAGGTATGTGAGTGGAATTACATAGTGCATATCCTGTTTTGACTAGTTTATTTCATTCAGCATAATATCCTTCAAGTTTATCCATGTTGCAGCATGTTTGAATTTTCTTTATTTTAAAGGCCAGGTTGTATTTTGTGTGTGTGTGTGAGTATATATGAGCAAATAGTATACTTCACATTTTGTTTACTCATTCATCTATGAACTTGGACTAATTCTACCTTTTAAGTATTGTTTGAGTGTTATTTTAGCATTGTTTTTTGATTATTTGTATTTATTTATTGTTATTATTTATGTATTTACTTTTATTAGTTTGAGTTTTGATTATTTTTGAGTATTATTAAAAATGCTTCTGATAACATGTGTATATAAATGTCTGCTCAAGTTCCTGCTTTCAGTTCTTTTCAGCATACACCCAGGAAGGGCACTGGTATGAACCTTGCAACACTCTTTAAGAAGATGGAGGAATATCAGTGTATGTTTTATATTAAAGTTCCTATGATATATATTGAATTCTGCTTTTCTGAAATGACAACTGCAAGACTAATGTTACTTGGGTGATTTCACTCTAACTGCTTCTTTCTTTCAGGTCTCCACAACACAGTTTGCTCTTACTGATTTGCATATTCAGCACGCACTCCCATGATAAGTTCTCCATTCATAGGAATTTGATTTTTCTCTCTTGCTGGTGGGCTCTAGATTCACCACTAATTCCCAAGCTGTTTCTTCCAGTTTCTACTGCCTATTCGGCCATATCTTCAAGACTGAGTGAGCAATCTTCTAGGAGCACTGTTCCATCAGCCATTCCCTCTGTCCCCTGTGCTTTCTGCTCACTCTTTCTCCATAGGCTAGCATTCTTCCCAGCTTTAAAAAACGGAAACATTGGGCTGAAGAGATGGCTCAGTGGCTAAGAAGGCACTTGCTGGCAAAACCCAATGACCTGAGTTCAATTCCCCAGTACCACGTAAAGCCAGGTGCACAAAGTGGCACATGTATTTGGAGTTCATTTGCAGTGGCTAGAGGCCCTGGCACATTCATTCTCTCTCTGTCTCTCTATACTTGCAAACAAATAAATAAAAAAAATAAAAATAAAAAACAAAAACCAGAAACATAACCCAGTGGTTCATGCCTTTAATTTCACCATTCAGGAGGCAAAAGTAAGAGGATCACTGTGAATGTCAGGCCAGCCTGAGACAACCTAGTGAATTTCAGGTCATCCTGGGCTAGTGTGAGCCCTCCTTTGAAAAAAAACAAAAGAAATAGAAATATAAACTTTGAATGCTGTGATCCATGTGGTGGGCTTCCATACCTATATCAATGCATGCACACATAGAAATGGATCGTTGTTCTAACTAATGCACGCCTTACACTTTGCTCTAAAAAGAACTTGTAATCATGGGCTCAGTCATTGTTTTTTAGCACAAGGAGAAATCATGGGTCTTTCAGACAGCATTAATCAGCTATCTGACATGATAATGAGTACCTGAGACAATGAACTTATAAAGAGAAAGAAATTATTTTGCCTCATAGTTCTGGAAGTTTTCCAGTGTATGTCAATTGGCCCTGTTGCTCTTGGGGCTGTGGAGAGGCAGTACCTCATGGTGGGGAGCCCAGGGCAGAGGAAAGCCACTCAGTCATGGCCAGAAAGCAAAACATGGCACAAAAGAGCCTATGGTCCTACAACCCTCTCAAGAGTAAGCCCTGCAACAATTTAGAGACTTCCCACTAAGCTATACCTTTCCACACTTCCCAATAGGGTCATACTGGAGATCAAACCTCTAATGCATGGGCCTTTGGAGACATTCCTGATCCAAACAATAGTAAGGGCAAAGATCAGAAATAGAGAACAGGGTATGTGGAGATGGCTGAGTGGGTAAAGCACTCGCTGGGCAAGTGAGAGGACCGGAGTTCAGATCCTCAGCATACACGCTAAAGCCCCCCGGTAATGCAGGTCGGTAATCCCTCCACACCCACAGTGAGATCGGAGTGAGAGACCTGAGAACGTGGAGGACCACAGGCCAGTGAGCCTGAGGCATGCATCAGCGAACACTAAGAGACCCTGCCTCAAGCAAGGTGGAAATTAAGGACCAACACCCAAAGTTGACCTCTGATCTCGACATGCATACCATGCCTTGCCAGTGCCCATGCCCAAATGTCCAAATACACACATGTACATACCCACCCACACAGAAAAATTATTTTAAAAATACAGAAAACTGAGCTATAACATCTCCTTCATTGTCCCAATACTTAGATAATAAATGTAACACTAAATATCATTACTTGTCTTTATAGTGTACACATAGGCACACACACACACACGCACACACACACACACACACACACACACACACACATTTTGTTGTAGCAAACTGAATTACATAATAAGCTCTTAGCCAGCTCCCTTTGTCCTGCCTGATGTCAATGACAGAAGAAGTAGATTCACTGAATCTAATTGCTCAACAGCCAAATAGTATGTGACTGTTGAACTCTCAAGATGTCCAGAAATTATGAAACACACTTCAAAAACTCAGCTGTTACCTCCAACGTTGGGCTTTATATTCAAAATTTTGTCTCCTTACCAGAGGCTCAAATAAAAAGGTGCTTGACTTCCTGTGGCTCCAGAACCCCAAAGGTGACAGAGAGACAGTCGGGTATAGATTCAGAAGATTCAGAATCATGGTGAGTCTTTTTCTCCCAGGACAAACACAACACAATTGTCCTCTGTGACAAAAATAATAAATTCCTTAGTGATACACAAGGTATAAGGATAGTTGTTAGATTCTTTTCTTTGTATTTCCAACAAAGTCATACCAAAGTAATAAAAGGATAGGCCAAATGTTGAAACTAGAACCCAATCTGTGGGAGAAAAACCTCGAGTCATTGTTATAAAAGAAACCAATCGAAACCCTACCCCATGCTCAGCTGAAATACCTTCTTCCTAACTCTCCTCTTGTCTGCTCAATTCCACCAAAAATCCCTAGCTGTATGTTATCTAACCACAACTACATTTTAACAGCAGCATTGAACCTATTCTGCCAAGGCCATCAGTTTAATCTAAAACAAAGCAAAATTAAGAAAGTCTCATTAAATTTATTACAATAGTTTCCTAAAATTATATTTTAGTTGCAGTCATTCTAGTAATAATTGCTTTAAAAAATGTTAGCAATGTTCTAAAAACATCAACTCTGTGATTTGGACTGTTTTCATGGAATCCTAACATTGTAGTCTAGAAAATTTTCCTTTAAATGCTCTCTAATCTGAAATCCTCTCTTGATCAGTTTCATGGTTATACACAAATTTTCAGACTGCAAACAAAAAGCAGATTATGTGATTTAGGATCTTCAGGTTCTTCTTGAAGTTTTACATGGTTGCTTAGGAGTTGAACCCAGGCTGGGAGATTTTGCAAGCAAGCACCTTTAACTTCTGAGCCATCTCCCCCAAAATGAATAAAGATGTTCATATATGTATACATTGATTGTAGTGTTATCTTAATGGAAAAATAAATTGCAACAACCAATCAATATTTAAGTGACTCACAGCAACTCTACTGTTGCTACCATTGCAAATAGGTTCATGAAAATACAATGAATGCAAAAATGAACTTGAGAAATTACTGAATACAAATAACTATATAAAAAGTTGCACATGACAAGCATATATAAGAATGATCTCACAATATAAGCAACATTTACTAAGCTAACAGTATTGTGTTCTGTCCTATAGTTCAATGTTTAACATATGTATGCATTATTTTATATTTTAAAAATGTCTAGCATTAGTAAATTGATAGCATCATATGACCATATGAAATCATTATTAAAACAACTTTAGGGCTGGAGAGATGGCTTAGCAGTTAAGGCACTTGCCTGTGAAGCCTGAGGACCCATGTTCAACGGTTCTGGTCCCATGTAAGCCAGATGCACAAAGTGACACAAGCATGCAAAGTCACACGCACATGTGCACAAGGTGGCAAGTGCATCTGGAGTTTGACTGCACTGGCTGGAGGCCCTGGTGTGCCAATGCTTTCTCTCTCACACACACACATTAAAGGAAAAAAGGCAGTCTGTTGGGCTTGCCTCCACAAAAAAAAATAAGTGAAAATGAATATATATCCTGTAATAGGTTTTCTAGTACATTTTAGCTTCTCTTAAATTTATATGGATTATTTCCCTCATTTAAAATCCATCTTAATGACTTTTAATGCTCTAAAAAACTAATGTACTCACACTGTTTAGTCTTCAAAACCAGCTATTTTATAGGCTATTGCCCAAATGAATGTCTCAAATGTGTACAAATATAATGAGCTCTCAAGCATATTCCATCCCTATTCCTATCTTCTGACTGAGGTTTGAAGTTTAAATTATTTTCTCTCTGATACTAATGAAATGGTTCTGACTGTGTAGTTTTTAGCAAGACCAAATGAAATCACAAATTATGCAGCTCTAAGGCCTTTATCACTGCATATATGTGAGAATGAGAACCAGTTCACAGTAGAAAGCATGAGAAACAAAACCAGTCCAGTCCAGAGAGGATTTTTGTTCCACTGAAGATACTGGGGACAAAGATATGCAAAATATGCTAATGAACCAAGAAGTACTTTCATTTATTCCAAGACAGGAAAAAGTTAGTCATTACCAAACAAATGCACTTGATATCTTATGGTCTTAATACCTGTTCACAGAACATTCTAGTGGTGGTGATGCCCTGATCAAAGCATTACATAAGGACTACAGAGATGAGCAAAAGCTGAGTAAAGTAGTGACTTAGGGAGAAGGGAAAAGAGTTACATAGACACAGAAATAAGAACATTTTATCACCCATTCCTTCCCCTGTTCCTGACTGAGCTCAAGGGAGAGAAAGTTCTATACGGTCTGTCCTGTCAGGGAATTTTCAGCTCTCTGGCCAGTTTTCTCTAGTGTGACTCTCAGAGCAAAACAAGAAAAAGACTGTGCTTATGGTGAATACTGCTGGTAGACTTGCAGCAAGTTCCCATCTGTTTCCTCTGTGCCAGTTTGACATTTCCAAGTACCTTGCTGCCCCTGGCTTCTGTTCACAGAACCATCTGACAACCAGATGTGTGAGATGAGGGTACCCCCCTTCCTTGCTCTGTGTCCTCTGGGAAACCAGCTGTTGCAGTCAGGTTCGCATTGCTGGTAGAAATCACCCAACCAAGAGCAGCTTGTGGGAAAAAGGAGGTTTATTTTGGCTTACAGGCTCTAGGGGAAGCTCCACGATGGCAGGGGAAAACGATGGCATGAGCAGAGGGTGAATATCACCCCCTGGCCCACATAAGATGGACAACAGGAACAGGAGAGTGTGCCAAACACTGGCGTGGGGAAACTGACTATAACACCCATAAGCCCACCCCCAACAATACACTGCCTCCAGGAGGCTTTAATTTCCAATTGCCATCAGCTGGGGAACCTAACATCCAGAACACCTAAGTTTATGGGGGACACCTGAATCAAACCACCACACCAGCACTTTAATTTTTAGTTTTAGTGGTATTATGATATTTGGTCTTATATCTTTACCACCAGTGGTTTATAACATTCTTTTTCCAGAAACCAATTTAAATTTATTGTCAAAAGCTTCCCATGATCACACAACACCCACATTTAGGACTTAGCAAATGTTAAATCAAAGCCTCATCATTTTATAGAGAAGCCTGAGGTCCAAAGAAATGAAGCAACTTATTTAAGGAGTTCCTGTAACTCACAATATTGCTGTAGATGCAACCTGCAAATATCATCAGCCTTCACCCCAACATTCTTTCATTTGTGACACCTCACACCTGCCGTCACATCACTGCCAGTTAGAAGGATCTCAGGTCCTCAGAGTAAAAATTATGCTTAAGTTAAGCAACTTGATGACAGAAAAACTTAAGCTTCTGTGTAGTAAACAAAAGTAACCCACATACAATTCAAAAGGAAAAACAATTAGAGAAACAATTTACACCATGACAAGTAAACAAAGGGGTGTGTCTCTGAGAAAATTGCTCAGGGCAGGGAGCTGGAGAGATGCCTTAGTGGTTAAGCGCTTGCCTGTAATGCCCAAAGATCACGGTTCGAGGCTCGATTCTCCAGGACCACTTAAGCCAGATGCACAAGGGGGTGCACACATCTGGAGTTCGTTTGCAGTGGCTGGAGGCCCTGATGCGCCCATTCTCTGTCTCTCTCTCTCTGCCTCTTTTTCTCTCTGCCTGTGTCACTCTCAAGAAAAAAAAAAAATGTTAAAAAAAAAAAAAAGCTCAGGGCAAAAAAGAAACATCAATAACCCAACTGAGAAAAATGAGCAGAAACTTTAATTTAGCAACCTGTCACCATTTAGTCCCTTCCCTTATAAATCTCCAGTTTTCTGAATCCTCTTTGTTGATTTATCCCCTCCTTTCCAAGGAGGGCATCTTCTCGGGTTCCTGAGAAATGGAGAAAAGCAATAAATACTTTGAGTGCTTACAGCTATGAAAGCGCCCCTTGGTTAAAACCATTCTACATTTGGTTGATGGTTTTGCTCTACATAGACTTCTATGCACATGCATTGAGATGTCTTACTTGATTGTAAACACAAAAGCTAAGTGACAAGTACGTAGTACTGAGATGTGCTGAAGATTGGGCAGATCACAGCCTCTGAAACCTTGGGTGCATAGTGAAATCTCACACTGTGCCACTCTAGACAGCCCAGCTTGTACATCAACTCTTTGTCCTTCGCGTCACTCTGTCTATACTGTCTGCCTGTTTGTCACTTACTAGCTCTCTCTGTGATCAACTGCAGTGGTGTCAGAGTGCTCATTTGTAAGTAACATATTTCACCTACTGTCCCAAGGCACAAAAATACTGTCTGTTCTATAATAGTATATTGCTATATTTCTTATATTTTTATTAGTAGTACTTTATTAAGGTATCTACTTTATAAAGTAAACCTTAGGGTTAAGGATGTATCTCAGTGGTAGAGGTTTGCCTAGGAAGTGCATTTGATATTCTAGTACGGGAAAATAAACAGATAGGTAAATTTTATCATAGGTATGTATATATTAAAAAATACATTGAATGTGTATTTGTTCTATCTGAGGTTTCAAGTAGCTACTGGGGGATTGGGAATATGTCTAACTGAGATAAAGGAAGGACTCCTATAATCACAGAACTTAATGAAACAGTGTTCTCTGTAAATGCTGGAAGAACTAAGTGGTCAAGGGAAGGGAAACATGGAATGAAGTATACTTTTATTTAGGGCCCCTAAAAAAAAGAACAATGAGATAAGAAATATTAAAATATGCAATTTAAAATCATCTTTTAACATAAATATTTGAATATACCAATTCAAAGATCACATAATGTTTTAGCAAAAGAAATGCATAAGTGATCAAACACATGAAGCATATTTCCCAATAAAGGTATCAAGCAGCTTGGGGATGGAGGGATGGCTCAGCAGTTAAAGGTACTTGCTTACAATGCCTGACAGCCTGGGTTCAGTTCTCCAGTACCTACATAAAGCCAGATTCATAAAGTGGCTCATGAATCTGGAGTGCATATGCAGTGTCCGAAGGCCCTAGTGCACCCATATATACACACACGTATGCACACCCCCCACACACAGACACACACTCATTCTTTCTTTTTCACTCTCCTTGCAAATAAACAATTAAAAGTGTTTTAAAAAGATATTAAGCTTTAGGGACTGGAGACCTGGCTTAGCAGTTAAGGCATTTGCCTGCAAAGCTTAAGGACCCATGTTTGACTCTCCAGATCCCACATAAGTCAGATGCACAATGGAGAGGCAAGCACAAGGTTGCACATGTCCACTAGGTGGCGCAAGCATGTGGAGTTTGATTGCAGTGGCTGAGTCCCTATTCTGTCTCTCTCTCTCTTAAAAAAAAAAAAGATATTAAGCTTTAAAGAGAAGGAAAGAATCAAGTTACCTATGAGGGGCAAAATTCAGGGAAGCTTCAACTTTCTACAGTACAGTATAATGCTGGAAGATGACAGGGAAATATGAAGTCTTCAGGGAAAAGATCATGCACTCTGGAGATGTGATTGTCAAAATACTTTTCAGGGCTGGAGAGATAAACATTCAGCATTTTCAAACATGGGTGAGTCAAAAAATTATTGTCCTCAGAAGATGTCTTAAGAAACATCCCAGCTAGCCTATGAAAGGAAAGAAGAGCAGCAGGAGGTGTGTGGTCTGGGAACAACAAATCCACTTGAGGATGAACTCACATAGCAGTGACAGCCGCAGGTCAGTCTGTGCAATTTATTGAGCATACTGAGGTACCAGAAACTTCAGCTCATACAAGTAAGAAAGTTCTTGTGAGACAAGGTTAAGGTCAGTGGAATGTGAAGCAAAGTTCCTGAGAAGTGCGTTGCATCGACTACAAGCCAGGCTGAAGAGACTGGCAGAACTCCTATGATCCTAGAGAGGTGGAAGTTTGCAGGATCAGAGCTAAATTATTTGAGGCTACCTTTAGCCACTCAACAGCTTTTTTTAAAATTTTTTTTGTTCATTTTTATTTATTTATTTGAGAGTGACAGAGAGAGAGAGAGAGAGAGAGAGAGAGAGAGAGAGAGAGAGAGAGAGAGAGAAGGAGGCAGAGAGAGAGAATGGGTGCGCCAGGGCCTCCAGCCACTGCAAACAAACTCCAGATGCATACACCCCCTTGTGCATATGGCTAACATGGGTTCTGGGGAGTTGAGCCACGAACCGGGGTCCTTAGGCTTCACAGGCAAGCGCTTAACTGCTAAACCATCTCTCCAGCCCTCAACATCTTTTTAATTGCCCAAGTCTGCATCTGACCTGGCATCCTTGTGACTATCTAGTGATCAAGTAACGCTTTTTTTTTTTTGAAATGTACTAACATACCACCAGCTTCTGTCAGTACAAAGGCTAAGAATGTCATCAACTAACATGTGAAACCTATAGCAGAGATTTCCCCATGTTGTTATAATACCTGAGATTTGAACCAGTGTATTTGAAAAGGGCTCTGGGTTGTGACTACCTTTTGTTCTGCAACTATAAAACCTTTATGAAATTGTTAATGTGTTGGAACATGAAATTATGGGGTGACCTGAATCTGTTTTCCCAGGCAATGGTTGCTCATATTTGGGTCCTGAATAAATTCTTGTCCCCTTTGAGGTGAGAGCTGTGTGTTATGTGTCCATGGGAAAAAGGGACAAATATTGTTTAAAACAAATTATATTCAGTCCTAATAATATTGTGTATTACTATGCTATGGTGTTAAATATGTATTAAAAATAAAAATATTTGCATCCTCTGCAGAAAACACTTGGAAAGATAATAAAACACATGATGTGATCACATAGTAAAACATGTTATACTGAAAAACTTAGGTTGAAACAGTTGAAAATCGAAGAATCAAAAGGATCAGGCTAATATGCATTTAAGAGAGCAGTCATGATAGTGATGTCAAAGTGTGTTGGTCAGAACACTATTGCATTGACAAAATACCTTAGATCAACTTGTAGGAGGAAGGGTTTATTTTGGCTTACAGTTTTTAGGGCCTTCATTTCATGGTTACTTTGGAGCTGTAGTGAGGCAGTACATCATGGTAGGAAACAGCTTTGAGAGAGAGAGAGAGAGAGAAGATGAGGGGTCAGAGGTCCAACGTCTGCTTCAAGGGCATTTCCCTGTGACTACATTTCCTTAGGCTAGGTCCCACCTCCCGAATCTGGCCTCTCAAAATTGCACTGCATTAGTGACCAAGCTTTTATTTAGCAAGTGGCATTTTGGGAGACATTTCAGATGCAAACCTTCACACAAAAACCATTTCATACAAGTCAAAAAAAAAAAAAATCACAAATTAGCCAGACATGGTAGCGCACACCTTTAATTCCAGCGCTCGGGAAGCAGAGGTAGGAGGATCACTGTGAGTTTGAGGCCAGCTTGAGGCTACATAGTGGATTCCAAGTCAGCCTGAGCTAGAGTGAAACCCTACTTCAAAAAACCAACCAAACAAACAAACAAACAAATCACAAATTAAGCCCAAGAAAAATACTTGGAACATGGCTTTTACAATTATAGGCCATTTGGGGCTGGAGAGATGGCTTAGAGGTTAAGGCTCTTGCCTTTCAAAGCCTAACAATGTAAGCTTGACTCCCCAGAGCCCATCTAAGTCAGATGGACATGGTAGCACATGAGTCTGAAGTTCATTTGCAGTGGCTGGAGACTTTGGTGTACTTTCTCTCTCTCTCTCTCTCTCTCTCTCTCTCTCTCTCTCTCTCTCTCTCTCATAAATATATAAAATAATAATAAAACAAAGAAATAAAATTACAGAGCATGTCCCATGGGTTACATAACCATGTGAGGGGTTATGACAATTCGGCAAGTTTTCTGAACATACCACAACCAAAAGTTCATTAGAAATGAAATGCAGAAAGAATCCGAACTGCTCCTGGCAGTGCTTGGCCTTGTTGCATTGCATGACTTCTCCAAAGGTTTGGCTGTGAAGCACCACGTGAGTGCCTCTCAAGACCCATGTATGGCTCGGGGCCAAGACTACCATGACTCATGGTCTGCAGAGGATTTACTGCACATATAAAGTTTTCCACTCCTCAGAAACACGATGGTTTAAGTTTGGAAAACAAAGGCCTTGGTATTATCCAAGCATCATTACTAAGCCTATAATTATAAAATTGGTATACCTTTGTATCATATTGTTTTAGAATGCTTGGTTTTAAAAATTACTGTTTGGGTTGCTAACTCGAGTTCCATCAAAGGCTATTAAATGATTGTGGTTTGGAATTAGGACAAAAGTTTTAACAATTTCTGCAATAGCCCTAGGCATGCTTCCTCTACTTTGTATTATGTATTTTATGAAGTAGCATCCTCAGCATTGACAATATAAAATCAAAATAGTGATCAACTCTGAAATATGTTAAAGATGGTCGACCTCCATAGTATCAAACACTCAACAAGCATTTGATTCGTCACATAAAAATAAATAAGCAAATCCCTTTCATTAGAAGCCAGTTTCTTTCATTGTTAATAAATAGTAAAGTTATATGTACATTTATTTATGATTTATTATAAGTAAATATCTGATAGACATGTGTGTGTGTGTGTGTGTGTGTGCCTATTTTGCATACCTATATACCTAGAGTTGCATACAAATTTCTTTGGTGGATAAGATCATGAATGAGAAAGTTTAACAAACTATGATCTAGGACAGTGCTTACAGCCCAGCTCAAGGATCTAACAGTCAAGAGTATTTATGTAACAAGCAATAGAATATTCCTAAAACAGAAACAAGAAGCACAATTAGATGCAGGAAATGCATCAGTTTCTATGACACCAGATTAAATGGAAGAGAACATGATAGTAAAACAAATTGCCTGCAGAAAGATAGATACATTGATTTAAACTAAGCTCAATTATTTTTTTCAAATGTATATAAGCATTTTCAAAATTTACTCTTAGACCATGAAAGCTAATAAATTCCTGAAGGGAAAAAGAATATACATGATATTGCCTAATGTTTAAAAAAAAAACAATATAGAATGCTGGGTGTGGTGGTGCACACCAGTCATCTCAGGACTTCAGAGGGTTAGGTAGGAGGATCGCCATGAGTTCAAAGCCAGCCTGGGCTAGAGTGAAATGCTGCTTCAAAAAAAAAATACTCATAGAAATTGATCTCAAAATTGCACAATACAACCTTTATAAAAATTTACTTACTTGCAAGGAGAGACAAAGAATGGCATGCCAGGGCCTCTTACCACTGAAAACAAATCCCAGATGCATGTACCATTTTGTGCATCTAGCTTTACATGGGTATTGGGGTCTTGAACCCAGACCAGCAAGCTTTGCAAGCAAGCACCTTTAACCACTGAGAAATCTCTCTAGCCCATAATATTTTAATCAAAAATAACCTCACTATGTTGAAATTGTTACATATCTAGGAAATAGCAATGTTCGAATAGGATTTAGATAGAGAAAGCAGAAATTTATGTTTTTAAATATTCATCTATCTAAATTATTAACACAATGTTATATAACATTCAAATTTAAAATTGAGAAACCATAAATTTAAAAAGGAGTAACTGAAACTGGAAGGAATGAAGTGGGAAATGGAAGAATCAGTAAAATGCCCATCTTGCAAGCATGAGGACCTGAGTCTGATGCCCAGAATTCAGGATGGGAAAAGAGATGGCAGAGTGGCACCCACTTGTAACCCCAGTTCTGGTGAGGTGGAAAAAAGCAGATCCTTATAGCTTTCCAGTCAGCTAGTGTACCCAAGTGAGTCTTCTAAAAGGTGCACTGCAGCCAGGCATGGTGGCGCATGCCTTTAATCCCAGCTCTTGGGAAGCAGAGATAGGAGGATTGCCATGAGTTCGAAGCCACCCTGAGACCTGAGACTACACAGTGAATTCCAGGTCAGCCTGAGCTAGAGTGAGACCCTACCTCAAAAAAAATTAAAAAAAAAAATCTTTCAGCTGGAGAGATGGCTTAGCAGTTAAGGTGCATGCATGCAAAGCCTAAGGACCCAGGTTCTATTCTCCAGGTCCCATGTAAGCCAGATGCACACGGTATCACATGTGTCTGGAGTTTGTTGGCCATGGCTAGAAGCCCTGGCACACCATTCTTTCCCACTCTCTCCCTCTCTATCTCTCTCACTCCCATTCTCTCTCTGACTGTAATAAATAAATAAAAATAAAATCTTTTTCTTTAAGTTAAAAAAAAAAGGGTGCACTGCACCTGACAAGTGACACCCAAGATTGTCCTCTGGCCTTCACACACACATACATGCACACCTGTGCACACACACGTACCCACACACACAAACATCACATGTATAAACCAATACATTCACATACACACAACGAGGAATGTAACAACATGCTCCCGTTAGGAAAGCCTTCCTTTAAAATTGGCCACACTATATATAAAAGAATTATTAACTCTTCAGATACTTACGCCTTCTTTTTCTACAATGTGCGGCTGTCTCTTCTCAGCCAGCAAAAGCTCTGTTTATTCTCCAAAGTTGCTCTAATCTTATCTCCTCTCCTGTCAATGAGATGCCAGAATTTCACAGTCTTGACCATGTTAATATTCCAGGCCAGAAACTACTCTGTTAGGACTGGGGCTGACCTCTGCCAGGGAGGGGGTTCATGCCACACCTGGCCTCTTCCCAGTGATGCCAGCAACTCACCTTCCATTCGTCCCTTTCCCGAGCATGACAACCAAAAATTTCCAAATAGCTCCTGGGGTGCAAAATAGGTCGAGAACCACTTGCCTATATAGCTTTACACTTTGCCTCTGTCCATAATAGCATCGAAATCATCTCCTGCCTTGCCAGGAAAAAAGCTTTGGCCGTGGTTCATTTTGTCTGTTTTCTCACCTTGCTTTTCCCCCAGGTGAATGATGGGAAAAACAGTATCAGGAAATTGGGGAGAGTTTTTAGAAAGAGAATAGATTACTCTTATTGTTCTGTAATTGGTTGAAGGAGAATTATTCAACACAGCTGTTGTATTAATGTTTCCACCCAGTCTGTTACGGATTAGAGGAGGGAAGCAATTATAGAAGCTAAATGTGGTTTTGTTCTATCATTTCATTGGTCGCATGTTAGAGAAAATGAGCCAAGTATGAAAATCTTTCTCCAGAGCTCCCTGGTGAAACCCAGTGACTCACCCTTTCTCTATGAAGAATAGACTTCATAATCAAATAAAGAAGAAGAAAAAAAAACACCAGTTCTTCAAAAGGAACGATATATGTCGCAGTGAAATTCAGCGACATGAAGTCCAGAGAACGGGTCTTTACACTGTCACATTGTTGGTGGCTATGTTTGGGATGACTGAGGAGTGAGGTCAGCTCAGGCGAATACAGACAGATGACTTGGAAGGCCCCTCGGTCCCCATGCATAAATGCATGTTTGGAAGGCATATTTTTATATCACCCAACTAAATTTCTACATCAAACTCTGATGATGGGTAAGGGGCAAGAGGGTGTGAAAACCCTGCCCAGTAAACTTAAGACTCTGCACCGTCACAAGGCTGTCTGGGAAGTTTGCCGTTTCCCCGGGATTCGTGTAGCTGGGGAAGGTCTCTCGGAATGTCAGTAGCATGGTGGAAGGAAGCCAGATGGAGGCCTCCTGTCTCTGCAGCCCCGACAGGCCTGAGCCTTCATGCCAGTGGCCGTGCCTTCCTGGTGACCCACCTTGATCTACACCCAGAGGTGGTAACCACACTTAGGTTGAGGTGGAGACCTCCCTCTAGCATGGGAAGGGACAGCGGACCCGCACAGACCTGTTGTGAAACTGGGGTCTCCCATCACTGAAGCCCACCCATTTATGTTGCCATTCTTTGCTTCATGTTTTTCTCTTACACACACGCACACACACAAACACACACATGACTCTACCTCTCCAGAAGGCAATAGCAAGCACTCATCATTTTTCTCCTAATTTATCTTGACTCAGAGGTTCTCCATAGTCCTAAAGGTGTGAGATTTTCATCTGGAAAATTTCCTGGGGTTTTGAGTGTTTCATTTGGTTTCTGCACAGTGTTGCTTTGCTTCTATTTACTATCTTGTCACATCGCTGAGTACATGACAACTTTGTTGTTTGAATGTCAGAGACTAGGGTTAATCAATGGGAAAATGGACTTATATTTCTTTAAAAATCATAACCAAAATATTGCATTTACATAGGTTCTTACTTGATGAGCCTGTATTTGGTTATGGCTAATGTCGTGAAAATTCAGATGCATTCATCCTTAAGCTTGTCTATCCTTTCTTCCATAATCACCTTTGCATGTCTTTCATTAGAACTTAAAGACACAGAAGTGTTTTTACTATGCACAAGGAGGTTAAAAGGAGTCTATGGGCGACAAATCAGGCACTTCTTGGTTAATTCTGTAAAGAAGATATAAAAGTCATAAGTCCTAAGATACCCTAGGATTTGGGGAACTTAAGAAATGGTTTGGGGCTGGAAAAATGGCTTAGCAGTTAAGGCGCTTGCCTGCGAAGACTAAGGACCCATGTTTGAGTCTCCAGATCCCATGTAAGCCAGGTACAAAGATGAGGCAAGCACAAGGTCACACATGCCAACTAGATGGTGCAGGCATCTGGAATTCAATTACAGTGGCTGAGGCTCTAGTGTGCCAATTCTCTCTCTCTCTTTCTCTAAAAACATAAAGAAAATGAAATGCTGTAAAGTGAAGGTACTGAGCGGTTAGTGACTGCACCCTGCACCTCCTCCCACAGCAGGACACACGGAGGTCCTAAGGGCGCTATTAAGGCCAATCCTATCTTCTGCCAAGTTAGTTGCTGTTTCCAGGGTAAAGGCAATGATCTTGGGAATTAATTAATCCTTCTCCCTCCATGCTGAGGGTAAGATTTCTTCCAGATGACGTATCAGTGAGGTTGCTTTGCCTGTGAGCAGCAAAAACCAATTTTAGCTAATTTAAGATTAAAGAGAATGTATTCATTCTGATAGCTGAAAACTCTCGAGTTGGAATTAGTTCAGACAAGCTCAACTGAGCCCTCATCCTTTGGGATGGATAGATAGTTCCTGACATCCTCAGGCTTCATCCCGAGGCAGCAGAAGAGACAACAGCTTGCCGGTGGCTCACAGAAAGGTTCAGGCATTTTATCCTGGTTCTCATGTTGAACCATTTACTGCTATGGCAGAGAATGACGGGGACAGTGTGCAGTGGTGGTCACAGAAAATACTCTTAGCTTTACAGACTACATGCTTTCTCACTACTCAGCTCTGCCATTGTGGAGCAAAAGCAGCCAGATGCAGAATGACTATGTTGTTTATGACACCTTATTGTTAGATACTGGAATCTAATTTTATACAATTTTCCAAGTATCATGGGATTTTTGTCTGTTGAATTTTTTCACAACTAATTAAAGATACAAAGGCCACTCTTGTATCTTATTGCACTTGGAGCTACAGAGTTTGATGTTTGCCCTGGTTGTTTTAAATCATGTATTGCTTGAGTATTTCTTTGCTATGCCTAATGCCACTGGCTTTATATGAATAGATATCATTGTCTGAAGTACACATTTTACCTGAAACATATACACTGAGAATGAAGGAGAAGCATGTTCTTCAAAACAAAATAAGGATAGTAGGACTAGGGAAGTAGGAGGACCTGAATTTGGATCCCCAGCACCCACATAAAAGCCAGACGCAATGGCGTGTACCTGTAATCCTAACACTGAGCAAATAGACACAGGAAGATATTTAGGGCTTGCTGGCAAGCTGATTTAAGCAAAATGGCAAGTTGCAAGTTAAGTCAGAGATTCTCAAAACAAAGGTGGATGGCTGGTCATGGTGGCACATGCCTTTACTCCTAGCACTTGGGAGGCAGAGGTAGGAGAATCGCTAAGAGTTTGAGGCCAACCTGGAACTACAGAGCAAATTCCAGGTTAACCTGGGCTACGGTGAGACCCTACCTTGAAACAAAAAAACAAACAAAAATAAATAAATAAGTAAGATAAGGTGGAAAGTGATTAAAGAAGACATCCCACATCAGTCTCTGGACTACACATGTTCACGTACACACGTACCTGCACACACTTGTGTGCTCATACACATAAAAACACACACATAGACTGACAGACAGATAGATAAATCACAGGTAGATAAATCGATTCTTTATGTGGTGGTTTGAGTCAGGTGTCCCTCATAAACTTAGATGTGCTGAATGCTAGGTTCCCAGCTAAGGGAGATTTGGGAATTCATGCCTCCTGGAGGGAGCATATTGTTGGGGGTGGGCTTATGGATGTTATAGCCAGTTTCCCCATGCCAGTGTTTAGCAGACTCTCCTGTGCCCACATCCAG
Organism: Jaculus jaculus; assembly: GCF_020740685.1. Taxonomy (NCBI): domain Eukaryota; kingdom Metazoa; phylum Chordata; class Mammalia; order Rodentia; family Dipodidae; genus Jaculus; species Jaculus jaculus. The sequence goes on from NC_059110.1 coordinate 29,980,662, forward strand.
CTTATATTGGCCAGGAGGTGATATCCAACCTTTGCTTATGCCACTGTTTTCTCTGCCATCATGGAGCTTCCTCCTCAAGCCTCTAAGCCAAAATAAACCTCTTTTTTTTCCCCACAAGCTGCTCTTGGTTGGGTGATTTCCACCAGCAATGTGAACCTGACCGCATCAGTAAAGTGGTACCAAGGAGTGGGATTGCTGCTAGACACCTGACTGTGTGGCTTTGGCCTTTTGGAGCTGATTTTCAAGAGGAAAGTGGAAGGAGTTGAAACCTTGGCCTAAGAGATGCCTTGCAGTGCTGTAAGTACAGCTTGATGGACTATTCTGGTCAGAGTTGAAAAGCCTGAATGCAGTAAGAACTATGGTCTGTGAAGTTTGGCTTATGAGGGTGAGAAAGAGCTTTCCTTGGACTGGGCTAGAAGCAGTTTGAGAGGCTTGCTGTTATGACCATGTCCTGAGAAGCTGTGCAGGACTGCATTGCATAGAAATGTACTGGTGTAAGCAGAGGGATATGGCACAGAAAAAAATGAAATCTTTGGTCCTAAACTGCTGCCCATTCACTTGCAAATTGGTGGCGAGATTACCACCATTGAGATTGGGCAGCTGACCTGCAAAGGGGCAACAGGAACAATGTAGACTCTTTGGAAGGGGCCTGAGTGCTCAAGGAGTGTCCTGTCCTTCAAAGTCTGCTTTATTTTCCCCTGAATTAACAAATTGGCACCCCACCTGGTGTTATGGAGTATAAGAACTGCAAGAAAGAGAAGGTCATTGAGTTTGCCACCAGGTTTTGTGTTTTTGAAATGGCCATGGGCAATGTGAAGCAGGTTTGCTGGATGCCTGCATGGAGACCCCATGGGGCCATGAGGTTGAACCATGGGTTGCAGAGGAGACCCAGTGGAGATGTCAGGACCATGAGATAGCTGCTAAGGAAAGCTGCCAGCCCTGGATAAAGTTTTCCAGGACTGTGAGTAGCCTAACTGGAGGGGAGGGATTAAAACTCCAGAGACTTGTTGCTGGTTAGAATTATCGGACTTGGAGACTTGTCACTGGCTAGAGTTATTGCACTTGGAGCTACAGAGTTTGATGTTTGCCCTAGTTGTTTTAAATCATGTATTGCTTGAGTATTTCTTTGCTATGTCCAATGCCATCTTTTGCAATATGAATGTTGATTTTGTGCCATTATGGGTTTTTTAGGTTATGTTTTGGTATTTCAGCTCAGTTAAAAGATCTTGGATTATGGCGATGCATGAATATCATTGGAATTGATAAAAAACAATGGGGGACTTTTAAAGTTGGATGAATGCATTGTGTTTTACATCATGTATGGTTATCAGTTTATGGGGGCCAGAGGTGGAATGTGGAAGCTGGCTCACTTCATTACATATTCATAGCAGACAGAGAATGCTACAAGCAGAAGCTGGATCTGAACATACAGTAAGGCAGGACTCCTCACCTCTCAGGGTCTGACCCCACCAATACACCTCCTCCAGCAAGGCTCTACCTCCCAACGATTCCACCAGCTTGGGACCAAGTAGGGAGCTTAATCAAAAATAACCTGAGCAGTCTGGAGAGATGGCTTAGTGGTTAAGGTACATGCCTGCAAACCCTAAGGTCCCCAGTTTGATTTTCCAAGTCCCACATTAGCCAGATGCACAAGAGGGAGTATGCATCTGGAGTTCGTTTGCAGTGGCTAGAGGTCCTGGTGCACCCATTCTCTCTCTCTCTCTCTCCCTCCCTCCTTCCCTCTGTCTGTCTCTAATTAATAAATAAATGAAAGTAAAATCTTTAAAAAAAAATAACCTGAGGGTGCTGGTCATGGTGACACATACCTTTAATCCCAGTACCCTGGAGGCAAAGGTAGGAGGATCACCATGAGTTAGAGGCCACCCTGAGACTACATAGTGAATTACAGGTCAGGCTGGGCTAGTGAGACCCTACCTCAAAAAAATTTTTTTTTAAAATAGGGTAGGAGAAATGGCTTTGCAGTTAAGGCACTTGCCTGTGAAGCCTAAGGGCTCATGTTGGACTCTCCAGATCCTACTTTCGCCAGACACACAAAGATGAGGCAAGTGCAAGGTTGCACATGCCCACTAGGTGGTGCAAGCATCTGGAGTTTGATTTTAGTGGCTCAAGCACACCAATTGTCTCTCTCTAAAAATTAAAAATATATATAAAAATAAATAAAAATTTAAAACAACTGAGTCTAGGGGACATTTCTATTCAAACCCCCACAAGCACCAGAAATAAGACAAAACACAGCCCTATTTGCATCATTCACTCTAAGAAAAAATAAAAATTGCAAGCTTGAGAGATGGCTTCGTGGTTAAGGTGTTTGCCTGTGAAGCCTCAGAACCCAGGTTCCATTCCCTAGTACCGACATAAGCCAGATGCACGAGGTGGCACATGCATCTGGAGTTCATCTATAGTGGCTGGAGGCCCTGGCACACCCATTCTCTCTCCCTCCCTACACCCCCTATCAAGTAAATAAATGAATAGAATATTTTTTTAAAAAACTTGCTTTCCTTTCTCTGCTTCTCAGCAAGCAGCCCTGTTGCTCTGCAGGTGTGATTTCTTCTTCCTGAAATGCTCTCTCCCTGCATCTCACCTCACTGCAGTTCCATCTCCACCTGCTAATGCTCCCTGGAGATACCTTCCCTCCCCTGTCTGTGAGAGGGGAGTCCTCCTCGCTCTAGTGTGTGATAGCACTGGACAGGCTGTATGCTACTGTTTCCCATCAATCTGAGAAACCAGTGATAAGAAAACATATTATTATTTTATTTAAAAAAAACCCTGACAAATAAAAAAGCTGCCAATAAAAGTATAACAAAGTCTTATCCCTCAGAATAGTTTATATATAAGTTCTTTTGGCATAAGTATGGAATGTCTCTAAGAGACTAGGGTTTTGTTAGCATTTTTTACTTAAGCAACTGATAGTCTCGGTTTTGCTTCCATCAAATCACACGTGACAGCCAGTCAAACATCTGCTGCCCAAATGCAGCAGGACGTTTCTGATAGCAAAGTTTGCTGCCTTAATTAATGACAGTCCAGTCTGGCATGAGGAATCACTGTGTCACACCATTTCCTTATGGTTTTCGATTTTCTTTCCTCTCTTCAGAGGGAGCTGGTCATTTCTCCTGCCTTTATTCGAATTGCTTGGCAGGCAATAACGATCATCCTCAGGCTGTTACATGCTTGTGCATCACATGTGGACCCGGGAAAGGTGCAGATACTGCTGTGAACATCTAGCAGGGGGCCGGAGACTCTGCATTCCCACCAGATCCTTAACTCAACGCTGGTGCTCATGGTCCAAAGTCCACACTTGCTATATCTCAGTCATGGTGTCTTATGCAACGTATCCAATTTGTTTTTCCTTTCTCAAAAGTCATAAAATGTATAGAGAATTTGCAAGAAACTTAAGAAATGGGGTTATGCCTTCAGTGGTAAGTATTTACCTTACTGACATGATGTGTACTACCACTTTCACTGTCCGTTTAAGTCCTTGGTGAATACGTGCTGGCTTCTCATTCTAATGATCAACGAAAGCGGAATTTTAAAGGCATTTGAAATGGCAATTACCTGAACTTGGGCAGTATCAACGTTGCACAAGACGAGTGAACAGATGACAGCCTCAACAGCATGACCGACCCTGTGCTCACACAAACCACCAGCGCTTCTGACTGCCACCCAGCGTCTGTAAAATACTGTCAACTCAAGATGTAACCTGATTTCTGAGTTATGAAACCCTGAAAAAATGGCATGCCTTAGCACTGACGCAATACTGTAGCTTTCTGTGTTCTTGGGTAGTTCTTTTTTTTCTGTCTTTTTTTTTTTTTTTTCTTTTTCTCAACTGTGTGGTGAGCTGAGTGCCAGAACTAGGAAAGTCTTTGTATGCAGGTCAGGATAGAGTGAAAGGAAAGAAGTAAGTGTGGGAGACATAAATGCAGTGCCAAAGCCCGGCAAGTTTTGGTGGGGTTGGAAGTTGGTGATCCAGGTTTATTTGTACCTACACGTATTTGAAATCTTCTCTGGCTGTGCTCTTGCAGAGCCTAGTGTGAGTAAATGTGACATGACCAATGTGCTTTGTCAGCTAACACTAATACATGATGGTAAAATCGATGATAAAGGTATTTAAAAAATGGCTTGTGGGGGCTGAAGAGATGGCTCAATGGTTAAAGGTGCTTGCTTGCAAAGCCTGACTTCTGGGATTCAATTCCTCAGTACCCATGTAAAGCCAGATGCACAGAATGGCACATGTGCTTGGAGTTCATTTACAGTGGCAGGAGGCCCTGGCATGACCATACTCACTCTCTTTCTGTCTGCCTCTTTCCATGTGTCTCTCAAATAAATGAATAAAATTTTTTTTTTAAGTGGCTTGTGATTCTTTGAGATTCTGGATAGAATGATTTCCTATCTTTTGATTCACTATGACTGCTGTGTGTTCCACATCCATAGACAGACTGTTTCATTTTTCCTTTCCAAAGTGATGGTTCAATTCAAATAGAAATCTGATACCCTTGTATTGATATTCACTTGAATTCACTTGAGCCCTTTAGCTCATGAGCACCTGTCTGTTAAAAGCATATGAATGCCCTTCTCCAAAAAGAAATGTGGAAAGAACTATGTTAGCATTTTGTAAAAGCACTTCATGAAACAGTGTGTTCATTAAAACAGTAGTTAAATATATAAATTAGATAGTCATTACTGAGAACAGGATATAAAATCTAACTAACTGTAGAAAAATAAATCTTAATGACCCAATTTTAAACTCTAAACCATGGTGCCATTATAAGATAGGTATTCAAAAAGACCTTCACTTAAAGAAATCTTATTGAAATGGAAATGGGCTTTTTATAGTTCCAAAACATAAGATTTTAGAGAGTCACTTTACTTAGGAGCTGGAAGGGACCTCAGGAATCATCTGTTTAGCACTCTTCATGTACACAGGGTTGGAATCTTCACAGGTCTTACCATTATTACAGCCTTAATATTTTTAAAAAATTCTAATACTGTTCCTATGAAAAGATGAGGCTTTTCAAGGAGTTAATTAACAACAACAAAACTCTTTTTTTAACATATGTTTAAGTTATAATATCTTAAGCTAAATAGTACCATTTAGAGAAAGAAGGTATACAATCAGAGAATTCTCTGCCTATAATTTCTACCCCATACATTTAAATATATAGCCTAGTGGCCCTTGCTGGGAAGATTTTCAGCTATAATTTACTATTTAAAGGTTAAAAAAAAAACAACTAAGTTTCTGTGTTTTATCCATAGAAATCCATGAATGCTTCCCCTTTTATTTTGATATGATACCCTTTTAAAGATAGAAATATTCCCACATTTTAAGCCAAAATTTCTTTAAAACATCTTTTTGTTTGTTTGTTTTTCAAGGTAGGGTCTCACTGTAGCCCAGGCTGACCTGAAATTCACGATGTAGTCTCAGGGTGGCCTCGAACTCATGGCCATCCTCTTACCTCTGCCTCACAAGTGTTGGGATTAAAGGCGTATGCCACCACACCCGGCTAAAACATCATTTTTTTCCTTTTAGGAAAATCATTTAGTTTTGGTTTTTTTGTTTGTTCTTTTTTATCAACACATTGCAATTATGTTGCTATATGCATTGCCTCCTCATAACAGAATGACATCTTGGGCACTAAGCTTTGTGAGATACAGCAAAAGGCCATGTCTCAGGGAGTTCAAGACACAAATGTTCTGTGAACATAGACTCTGGCAGATCTTGGATCATTTTGCAGAACTGAACTGGAAGGGATTCCCTGAGGGGGGCGGGGGATGTTATTTGTCCAGTGGGACTACTGGAGAAAGTTTTTATAGATTTCACATCTTCATAAATTCCATGATTGGTCATGTCTGATTTTGATCTGTTCATGGGAACAAAGCTATTAAGGAGACTGATGTGAATTACTTTGTCCTTTAGAAACCTCTGTAACTTAGCAGGGTACTATCCTGGTTGGAATGTAAAATGTCCACCATTGACTTGTGTTGGAATACTAGATTGGTGATTGGTGGTGCTGTTTGGAGGATTTGTGGAACCTTTGTGAGGTAGAGACATGTCAGCAGAAGGGTGTTGCTTGGGGCAGGCCTTGGGGTGTGAAGGTTCAAGCCCTCTTTAACTTGCCCTTTCCTCTTGCTGGTGTGATGATGTGACACTGGCTATCTACTCCTGCCATGCTTGAAACATCCCCTCAAAACCCTAAGCCAAAAATAAACCCTCTTCCTTCCATAAGCTCCTGCTGGTAGGGCATCTTGTTCCAGTGATGAGAAAGTAACTCATACAGCTATGATAAAAAACTTTTTATGGATGTTCAAGTCTTTTATCACTCCCTAAAACAAATCTCAACCCATCATCACTCCTTCACATTTCTTCTCAGCTCTTCTAGACATGGACAAACCACTAAACGTCTGTGTAGCTCTATTTACTTATTTATTTTGGATATTTCATATATGTTTGTACATTCTATTTCATATAAATTAATCATACATTATGTGGTCTTTTGAAATTGCCATCCTATGTGTACAGTATATTCAAAATAATTCCTAACTTATCTCATGATTTCTTTTCTAATATCTACTGTGAATGGCCCTTGGCTTTCACATATTTATGAATTCACAAAATGTCATCCTGTTATGATATTGAATTTTGTTTCACTATTGTTAAAGAATATTTTTTTCATTTTAATCATGTTAAATGCCTTAATGATGACTAGGATCTAGCATATATAGTTTGTCAGCTCTTGTTGGGTGGATTGTTTTCAGATGTCATTTAAGTCTACCTGGTTTATTGTGTTGCTTAGTATTATTACCTTTGCTCCTCTTTTGTCTAGTTATTCCAGCCATTATTAAAGTGCAATATTAAAACTCCAAGCTTCACTGGTGAAATTGTCTGCTTCTACTTTACATTGTGTCATAATTTCCCTGTGTATTTTGGGGACATAACTGTCAGACACTAACATATTTTCAAATGTTCAGTATTTAAAATTGTTCAATATTTTTCATAGTTTGACCTTTATATCATGACAAACATCTTTCTTTTTCTTCTTAGTAGAGTTTTTGTTTAAAGATTTTGTCCAATACTTGTATGACCCTCCAGTTCTCTTATGACTATTGTTTACATATTTCTTTTTCTGACCTTTAGTCTCCCATTTTCTATTTTGCAGAATTGGTTCTTGTTCACTTTCTGGTTTGACAATCTCTACTTGTTAATATTGTATAACTCATTCCTTCTTACATTAGTATTGATATAGCCTGAGTTTCATGAGACATGTTGTTAATATTGCATACCTTTGTATTCTTTTTATTTTATGTTCTTCCTTTATTTTGATTAAGTATATATCTGTAACATTTTTAATTCCTTTTTTTACACTTTGTGTTATTTTGTCTTTTAATATTTTATTTACTTATTAATGAGAGAGGTAGAGAGAGAGAGAGAGAGAGAGAGAGAGAGAGAGAGAGAGAGAGAGAATGGGCACACCAGGGCCTCTAGCCACTTGAAACAAACTTCAGACACATGCACCTCCTTGTGTATCTATCTGGCTTATGTGGGTACTTTGCAATTGGAACCTGGATCTTAAGGCTTTGCACACAAGTGCCTTAATTGCTAAGCAATATCTCCAGCCTCTATTTTCTTTCTTTTTTAATGAGAAAGAGCAGTAACAAATGAGAGAGGGAGAGAGAGAGGGAGAGAAGAATTGACATGCCACGGGAATCAAAGTCCAGACATGTGTGCATGTATGCCACCTTGTGCGCATGTGTGACCTTGTGCATCTGAATGAGGGTTCTTTAGGCTTTATAGGCAAGTGCCTTAACCACTAAGCCATCTCTCTAGCCCCCTGTTTTCTCTTTTAGTATTTCATTTATTGATTTCTTTTGGAGAGAGAGAAAAAGGCTGATACAGACAGAGAAAATCGGTGTGCCAGGGCCTCTAAACACTGTAAGCAAACTCCAAACACATGTGCCACCTTGTGAATCTGGCTTTACGTTGGTACTGGAGGATAGAAACAAGGTCCTTTGGCTTTATAGATGAGCGCCTTGATCACTGAGCCATTTCTCCAGCCCTGTGCTACTTTTTTAATGGCTATTCACAGGCTTCTGTATACATCTTAGTGTATCAGCATCTCCTCAGATTTATACTAACTGTTCTAGTGGTACATAAACACTACCTCAGAGTAAGAATAGAACTCAGACTCTACCCTTTCCCTTTTCACTCTAAAAGCATGTATACATGCACACACACACACATATAGGTGTACACCATGCACATCCATATGAAAACATAAATTAAGAGATATAAAGAAATGTGAATTGATAGTATCTTTTACAATTACACAGCTATATTCATTACTGCTCTTATTTTATACATGTGGGCTTGAATTGCTGACACTTACTTTTTGCCTGAAGAATTTCCTTAAGTATTTCTTGCAATGTGCAATGTGGATCAGTGCCATAATTTGGTTTGTAATGTCCCCAAAACTGGATGTGTTAAAGTTAATTATGAACCTTGGTAGTGTTCCCTAGTATTTAATGAGTCTTTTTCTCTTGCTGCTTTCCATATTTTATCTGAGTCATTGTCTTGGAATATTTTAACTCTTAAATGCTTTTTATCTTGGTCATTTGGGAATTTTTTAAATGTCTTTAATGGTTTTAATAAAATTTAGATGTAAAGATACACTGTAGAGAATGAAGAAACCAGTGAAATAGCACAAGTTACCAAACAAATCAATAGGCAAATAGTTACAAGTCTGAAGGAGGAAGTCATTATCCAGAAGTACTACAGTATTAGTCTAAATGTGCAGTTTTCACAGATGAAACTTTCTAGCCATTCTAGCTATACAATGAATCAAAAGGAAAGCTCTCAAGCATTCCAAATAGTTTAAATATTTTATGCTCCTTACTGTTTATCTTCTATGTCTGCTACTCCATTTTATATAATAGATGTTATTTATCATGTCCTACATTTTTATGACTATGTTCATTTTTAAACCCCCTTCTAAGGTTCAGATGATATAATTTCTATCAATGTCTTATCAGTTTCTCTGTCTCTTCTGCCAGTCCACATGTAGTACTGAGCATTGCATCGAATGTTTTATACCAATTATACTTTTAAACTTCAGAATTTCCATGTGATTTTTTAAAATGACATGTGTTGATATTCTCTATTTGATGAGATATTGTTATCATAACTTTTTCATTTCTTTAACTATGGTGTGTTTTAATTCTTTGAACACACTTATAACAGCTACACTGAAGTCTGTGTGTGTTTGATCAATGGGTACTCAACTACAACAGGAAGTGTGGAGTTTGTTGTGCTATTGAACAGTAAAGTGATTATATCACATACTTTCTATTTTAAAATACCGTAAGAAAGGATTCTGACTATTCTTACCATAGAAAATGATAAATGTGTGCAGTGTTAAATATTTTAACCTTCTTTAAACATTGTTATATATACATGTATCAAAATATCACATAATATTCCCTTAATATGTATCATTTTATGTTTTAATATACCAGTTATATGAGGGAAAGATCTCAAAAAGCTAAATTATAAACTAGCTATAAGCTTACCAGAGAGAATCAAAGAAACAGGCATCTGAGAAGAGCCATCCTAAAGTTGGTACAAACACTTGACAAAGACTAGACTCCTATACTTCTCTTGTAAAGTAACTTAAATCTAACTAAATCATATGTAAAGCAATTAGTGACTTAAAGCATTATTAAGAGTGATGGGGCCAGGGCTCAAGAGATTAGTGGTTAAGGCACTTGCTTGCAACCTCCATAGACCCAGGTGCTCATGGTGGTATATTCATCTGGAGTTCATTTGCAGTGTCTAGAGGACCTGGTATACCCATTCACCCATTCTTTCTCTCTCTCTCAAATAAATAAGCAAACAAACAAAGTGATGGGAATGGACTATGATCAAAATGCTTTAGATATTTTTTAAATAAAAATGTAAAAAAAAAAAAACCCTGGTCTGGGTTCCCTGCTCTGGACAATGTGCTGGCAGGGTGGAAGTGGGGAGGGAAAAGGCTAAACCCTTGCTTCCCAGATCCTCCCAGTTCCCTGGTCCCAGATTCCCTGCGCAGGAGGGTGTGTGGGCAGGCACAGCAAGGAGTGATTATGCCAGATTCCTGTTGCCTGGCTGCTCCCACTTCCCTGATCCTGGTAGATAGCACTGTGCCTTGCTTGGGGAGGCCTGGTCTCTGTATGGACTGTAGAATCAGGCCTTATGCTCTGCTACCTAACTAGCCACTTGGTACCAACATCCCTGTTCACCTGAGTCAGAGGATGGATGGACCAAAGGACAAAAACTTGCTTTCTCCTCAATAAAATAGTCTCCTTAAAATGGGTAGACAACAACGCAAAAACTTCAATGAAACTCAAAGACTGAGAGATCTCCACCAAAGATGCCTAGCCCTAAAATGGAAAATTTTCTCAACCTCTCAAAAGAGAGGCCTATCCAGATACAAGAAGCTCACAGAACACCAGACAGGACTAAAGAAGAAACTCTCCAAAGCACATCATAGTTAAAACTCTTAAAAATGAAAACAAAGAGAGAATGTTTAAAGCAGCAAGAGACAAACAACTCATAACATACAAAGGCAGTCTCATCAGAATTACCTCACATTTCTCCATGGAAACTCTGAAAGCTAGAAGGGCCCAGATTGGAACACTTCAAAGTCTAAAATACTATGGCTTCCAACCTAAGCTACTCTACCCAGCAAAGGTATTCCTCATAATAGATGGTGAAAGGAAAACTTTCCTTGGAAAAAGTCAACTCTATGATTATTTGAACACAAAGCCAAACCTACAGAGAATATTTGAATAAATACTCCACACAGAACAGTCATAACCAATCTCAAGAGCCAACAAGAAGATCACAATAACCAAAAATAGACCAGGCTCAAAATAGTACAAAACACAAGAAAGCACTAAGTCCCCAAAAACACCTCATCATGGCAGGTATTATTTCAAACCTCACAGCAATAACCTTAAATAGTAATGGTCTTAAGTCACCCATCAAAAGACACAGGTTATGAGTGGATCAAAAACTGGACCCTTCTATCTGTTATCTTCAAGAAACATACCTCACCACTAAGGATAGAAACCTCCTTAGAGTGAAAGGTTGGAAAATGATATTCCAAGCAAATGGAAAAAAGCAAGTGGATGTTGCTATATTAATATCTGATAAAATAGACTTCAACCCAAAAGTAATCAAAAAGGACAAAGAAATCCACTTCTTACTCATCAAGGGAATGATCCAAAATGAGCACATCACAATCATAAATATATATTCCCAAACACAGGTGCACCACAGTTCATAAAATAAAATCTACTTGACAATAGAACAGAAATAAACACTAACATCATCATAGTTGGGGACTTCAAAGCTCCATTATCACCAATCGAGAGATCATCCAAGCAGAAAATCCACAGGGAAATAATAGAGCTCAACAACATCATAAATCAACTGGACTATCTATAGAACTTTCCACCCAACTCTATAGAATACATATTCTTCTCAGCAGACCATGGAACCTCAAAAATTGACCATATATTAGGCCATAAAGCATACCTCCATAAAATCAGGAAAATTGAAGTAATTTTCTGTATCATGTCAGATCACAATACTTTAAATCTATAAATTAACAAGGGACACATCAAGAATTCCACCAGGGCTGGAGAGATGGCTTAACAGTTAACATGCTTGCCTACAAAGCACAGGACCCAGGTTCAATTCTCCAGGTCCCACATAAGCCAGATGCATATGGTAGCATCCATTGGCCATGGCTACAAGCCCTGGTGTGCCATTCTCTCTCTCGGTCTCTCTCTCTCTCTCTCTCTCTCTCTCTCTCTCTCTCTCTCTCTCTCTGTCTGTCTGTCTTTCTCTCCCTCTCTCTGTCTCTCTCTCCTTCTCTCTGTCTGTATTAAAGGAATAAATAAAATCTTAAAAAAAAAAAAAAAAGAAGAAGAAGAAGAACTCTACCAGCTCCTGGAGCCTAAACAACACACCTTAAAACTATGAATGGGTCATGGAAGAAATAAAAAAAGAAATTTTAAAATTCCTAGAATTAAATTATAATGAAAACACAACCTACCAAAACTTATGAGACACAATGAAGGCAGTCCTAAGGGTAAATTTGATAGCACTAAATGCTTTCATTACAAAGACAGAGAGATCCCAAATTAATAACCTAACTGACTACCTAAAGGCACTGGAAAAACAAGAAGAATTCAACCCAAAGAGTTTCAGATGGAAAAGAATAATCAAGATTAGAGCAGAAATTAATGTATTAGAAAATAAGAAAACAATTTTTAAAATCATTAAAACAAAGAGCTGGTTCTTTGAAGAAATAAACAAGATTGACAAATCCCTGGCCAATTTGATCAAGAAAAACAACAAAAAAAGCAAGAGAGAGAGAAGTCTCAAATTAACAAAATCAGAAATGTCAAAGGAGGGATCACAACAGAAATCAATGAAATTGGAAGAATCATCAGGGCATGCTTCCAAAACCTCTACTCCACAAATTTAAATAATCTGGAAGAAATGGAGAAATTCCTAGACACATACCAACTACAAAAACTAAACCCAGAGCAGATTAATCTCCTAAACAAATTTATCATATCCATGGAGATTGAAAAGGTAAACAAAAATTACCCTCTTGCAGTCAGGTTCACATTGCTGGCAAAAATCACCCAACTAAGATCAGCTTTGGGGACAAAAGGGTTTGTTTAGGTATGCAGGCTTGAAGGGAAGCCCATGATGGCAGGGGAAAATGATGGCATGAACAGAGGATGGACATCACCCCCTAGCCAACACAAGGTGGACAACAGCAACAGGAGAGTTTGCCAAACATTAGCACAGGGATTCTGGCTATAACACCCATAATCCCATCTCCAATGAAATACCACATCCAAGAGGCTTTAATTTTCAATTGCCATCAGCTGGGGAGAATAGCATTCATAATACTTAAGTTTATGGGGGATACCTGAATCAAACCAGCACACTCCCCAAAAAGAAAAGTCTAGGACTAGATTTCTTCTCAGGCAAATGCTATCAAACCTTCACTGAAGAATTAAAACCAATTTTTTTTCTCAAACTGTTTCTCATAATTGGAGACCAGGGAATTCTTCCCAACCTGTTTTATAAAGCTAGCATTACCCTAATATTTTAAACTTAATGAGAGAGATGTAACAAGAAAAGAAAACTAAAGGCCTGTATACCTGATGAACTTAGATGCAAAGATCCTGAACAAAATCCTTGAAAACTGGATTCAACAACATATCAAAAGCATTATCCACCTTGACTAAGTAGGCTACATCTGGGGTGGTTCAACATATGGAAATAGGTCAACTTAATACACCACATAAATAAACTTAACCATAAGAACCACATGATCATCTCAGTTGATGCAGAGAAGGGCTTTGACAAAATACAATACCATTTAATAATCAAAATGTTGAAAAGAATAGGCATGGAGGGTTTATATCTCAACGCAATAAATTTATATATAAAGCACCTAAAGCCCAAATAATAATTAACAGGGAAAGACTCAAGGAATCCCCACTGAAATTGGGAAAAAGACAGGGGTTCCCACTCTCACCACTACTCTTCAACATAGTACTAGAAGTCCTAGACCAAGCAACAAGACAGGAGAAAGAAATAGAAGGGACACACATCGGAAAGGAAGAAGTCAAGTTAACCCTATTTGCAGATGACACAATCCTGTACATAAGTGACCCAAAAGTCTCCATCTCAAAACTTCTAAAGGTGATTAATTCCTTCAGTAAAGTAGCAGGATACAAAATCAATGCACAAAAATCATTAGCTTTTCTATATGCCAAGGACAAATTTACAGAGAAAGAAATCAGTAAGGCTGTCACATTTTCAATAGCAACAACAACAAAAATAAATAAAGACCTTGGAATATCAGTAGCCAAGGAGATGAAAGACCTATATAATGAAAACATAGAAACACCCAAGAAAGAAATTGAGGAAGATTTGAGAAGATGGAAAGATCTCCCATGCTTCTGAATAGATAGAATTAATATTGTGAAAACAGCAATTCTACCAAAAATATACATATTTAATGCAATACCAATAAAAATTCCAGTATCATTCTTTACAGAGATAGAAAAAGTCATATCAAAATTCATATGGAATGGCAGCAGTCCTTAGATATCCAAATATATCCTCAGTAAAAAAAAAAAAAAAAAAAAGAAAGAAAGAAAGAAAGAAAGAAAAAGAAAAGAAAAAAAGAACACTTCTGGAGGTACCACCATAACAGATCTAAAGCTATATTACAAAGCCATAGTGACAAAAACAGCATGGTACCATCATAAAAGCAGAAATATACACCAATGGAACAAAATTGAAGACCCAGAATTTAAGTCAATTAACTACAGCTACTTGAACTTTGAAGAAGATGCAAATAATGTAGACTGGAGAAAAGACAGCATCTTCAACAAATGGTGTTGAACAAATTGTATGAAGATATGTATAAAAATGAAATTAGACCCATTCATTTCCCCATACACAAAAATCAAGTCCAAATGGATTAAAGACCTCAATATAAGACCTGAAAATCTTCATGTACTGGAAGAAAAAATAGGAGGCATGCTCCATGACATAGGACTGGGGAAAAGCTTCCTGAACAAAAACCCCAGTAGCTCAGGAAATTAAACTATTGCTCAACCAATGGAATTTCATGATGCTATAAAGCTTTTTACAGACAGACATACCACAAACAGAACCAATAGATTACCCACTGAATGAGAGAAAAACTTCACCAGCTATTCCATTGACAGAAGCCTAATATCTAGAATCTATGAAGAACTCAAAAAAACTAAACAACAAAAAAATCAAACAACCCGGGCTGGAGAGATGGCTTAGTGGTTAAGCGCTTGCCTGTGAAGCCTAAGGACCCCAGTTCGAGGCTCGATACCCCAGGACCTACATTAGCCAGATGCACAAGGGGGTGCATGCATCTGGAGTTTGTTTGCAGTGGCTGGAGGCCCTGGCATGCCCATTCTCTCTCTCTTTCTCTCTATCTGCCTCTTTCTCTTTCTGTCACTCTCAAATAAATAAAATAAACAAAAAAAATTAAAAAAAATCAAACAACCCAATCCAAAAGTGGGGCAGAGAACTATATAGGGAGTTCTTAGAGAAAGAATTACAAATGGCTAATACACACTTAAGAAACTTTTCAACGTCCCTAACCATTAGGGGCATCCAAATTAAAAGAACTATGAGATTCCACCTTACCCCAGTAAGGATATCAAACACTAAAAAAATCAAATGAGGGATGGAGGGATTGCATAGTGGTTAAGGCATTTGCCTGCAAATCCAAAGGACTCAGGTTCAATTCCCCAGGACCCATGTTAGCCAGATTCACAAGGGTGGTGCATCTGTTTGGAGTTTGTTTGCAGTGGCTAGAAGCCCTGGTGCACCAATTCTCTCATTCTCTCTCTCTCTCTCTGTCAAATAAATAAAAATAAAGTAATTTTGAAATATCAAATGAAAACAAATGTTGGTGAGGATGTAGAGCAATAGGAGCACTCATTCACTGTTGGTGGAAATGTAAACTGGTGCAACCACTATGGAAATCAATATGGAAACTCCTGCAAAGGATGAATATAGAGTTACCAACAGACCCTATTATTCCCTTATTGGGCATTTACCCTAAAAGCTTCACACCTCAGTTCAGAAATGTTTGCTCAACTATGTTTATAGCTGCACAATTCATAATAGCTAAGAAATGGAATCAACCCAGGTGCCCATCTTTGGATGAATGGATAACAAAGATGTAGTATATCTACATGATGGAATTATGCTCAGCAGTAAGAAAAAAATGACACAATGAAATTTTTAGAAAAATGGTTGAACTTGGAACAGATCATACTAAGCAAACTCAGAATCACAGAAAGATAATCATCACATGGTTTCACTCATCCGCAGTTCTTAACCTGGATCAACCTGAGTGGCTGACATACAATGGCATCTCTAGGCTTGGGCAATAGGTAGGGTAGGGTGTGGAGGAAGGGGAAGAGTGGGGATTGGACACAAACCTGAAGCCAGATTGAACTGGTGCCATAGAATCCTATATCAGGGAAGTTAGACTAAAAGATTGAAATCTCAACAAGACCTTCAGAGGATCACCTGAATAGAAGGGCCCTGGAGAGGGTGAGATGAAGCCTAACCTTAAATTTCTCCTGTTTCTCTTTTTTTCCCATCTTTTTCTTTTTCCTTTTCCCTTTGCACAGCCCGTAATTCTCTGGACCAGTATGTGGTCTACGTCCACAATGAGCTGTTGATCAGAGAGACCTACATGTTCTCCCAAAACAAACAAGACTGACCTCTGTCACAGCACTTGATTACCCACCAGAGGTTAATGTTAAGACCCTACTGCTGAAGACACCATATGCTGTTGGCACAGACCATGGAAAGACATGGTTGGAATTTGGAAGAGAGCCAGTCCCCAGACAGTTAACCCATCTAGTGCTGGAAGGCACTACATGAACTACTTGGGGAAAGTGGCCAACAACTATCTGTCCAAGCAACTCAAAGTCTAAGCTACTCAGAAGCAAACAACCTGACATGATGTTCACACAAGTGCAATAGTGGCACACAGCCATGGTGGGTAACCAACTGCTCTTGAATTGGCTAATGGATCTGCTCAGTGGAAAGGAAATCTGGAACTGGGAAAAAAAAGTCAGAATCATATCCAGATAAAGATTTTGCTTTCCAATGTCAATCTCCCACTAAACTTGGGCTATAAGAGAGCATACACTCTTTAACTTCTTTCCAAATTAATAATGGTTATCCCATTTAAACAGTGCTGACTTCACTCTTAGTTGGAGATTCTGCTTCTCTTTATCAGGTGTGAGTGGGACCTGAGGATGTAAATGACGCAGTGCACTTCACCTAGCCCCAGTTGAAGGCACAGTGGAATTGGGAAAATGAACATGAGTGCTGCTTTTCAGCACAAGGGTGAAGGAAATGGATACTGAGAATACTCAGCACTTACCAAAGCAGAGATCCAGAGGCTTCTAAGGGCCCGTCACTGGTCTCCAATATGGCCCAGGAAATTTTGTGGAAGAAGGGGCAGAAAGATTGTTAGAGCCACAAGTTCGGTATTATGCACAGAGACATTGCCCCTTCCCCATAACTAACTGCTGCCCCCATAATGCATGACCCACAGTGCCCATGGAGTTTACCCACATCTCCAATGAGGAGGGCCTCTTCAGAAAAGTGGCAGGGATGAGGGAAATGAGGGTACCAACATGTGCTGTTTACATACCAAGTATGTCCATACCTAATAATTTTTTTAATTTCATTACTTCCTGAGTCTCCTATCAGTGTGGAATGTTCTAACCGTGAAGAAATTGCTACAGAATGGTGCGACTAAAAAATGCATATAATGATTATATTAATACCTCCAAAAGACCTTTTTTTCCATTAAGTTTAAATTTATTTGTCAAATGCTTTTCATCCTATTACCCATTAAGCAGAGAACTTGAAGCAAATCTTATTCAAAGCAAAAGTAGGCTTACTTTTAATTTAATAAGTTGAGCTAATTGTGAATTATACTAGGTTTTGTTTTTCAAAAATAAAATATTCTGGCTGGAGAGATGGTTTAGCAGTTAAGGCACTGGCCTATGAAGCCTGAGGACCCTGGTTTGATTCTTTAGTTCCCATAGAAACCAGATGCACTATGAGATGCATGCATCTGGAGTATGTATACAGTGGCTAGAGGCTCTGGTGCACCCATTCTCTCTCTCTCTCAAATAAATGAATAAAATATTTAAAAATTAAAATAATAAAAAATTTTAACCATGGTGTTCTCACTAAATATAATATTAATGTTTGTATATTTTAACAAGAACACATCTGGTATTGTTAGCAAATTAAGTAAAATTAAAAGTAAATAATTTATTTGATTTATGTAAAAAAAAAAAAACAATGGAGCAATACACCCACAACTAGTAGAAATCAGCAGCTAGAAGTGGCACTTACAGAAGCAGATTACTGAAGAGATGAGGAAAAGAGAGAATGAAAGGAATACTGCCTAACCCACTACATCCCAGGGTGACTGTGCATATACCCAAACCTTTGTCATCAGAGTTCTTCAGAACAACACATCTAGGGGAATTTAGATGTAATTGAAATATTCTAAAGACATCAACAACTGTACAAGAACACGTTTTGTGGGGGGGCGAGGGGAGTTTAATATGCATAGATGCCACAGTAAAGTATTAGTTTAATTATTATCCTGTGGTTTTGAGACATGCAAAGAAACAGAAAATTCTAAGCCATATACAGTTTAAAACAATAAGTACATAACAAAAAAGTCTTTGATAGAATCCAAGTGTCCATCTCTCTAAAATATAATAGTGTAATAGTTCCTATAAGATCAGCTTTGTTTTAACCAAATTCTTTAGAATTGAACTTTGACTGCTTGAGCCTAAAATTTGTCCCAAGAAGCAATGAGTTCTACCAGCGATTTACCGGTATTTAGAGGGATTTTTTTTTAAATTTTTATTTATTTACTTAAGAGTGACAGAGAGAGAAAGAGGTTGAGAGAGAGAATGGACATGCCAAGGCTTCCAGCCACTGCAAACGAACTCCAGATGCCTGCGCCCCCTTGTGTATCTGGCTAACGTGGGTCCTGGGGAATTGAGCCTTGAACCGGGTTCCTTAGGCTTCACAGGCAAGCGCTTAACCCCTAAGCCATCTTGAGAGGGATTTTAGCACTCATTTATTCAGGACTTGTGAGATGGCTTAGTGGGCAAGAGTGCTTTTCGCCCAAAAATGAGGGCCTTATAGCAGTTACTTCACTTCCCCAACATCCATCTAAACACAGTGTGTGCATCTGCAAACACAGGTATATATACACCAATTCCCACCACACACACAAAAACAAACAAAACAAAAACTTAAGTAAGTATTTCTTTATTCATTTATATTCACAGAGAGATTTGCATGTAAATCTCATTTAGATGGTGCAGGCAGTAAATTGGGATGTTAATCTAGATAGCAACAGATTTCCGTAAACTGCTTTGGCCCTAACTAAATCCTGATTCTCAGTTACTCATGTTCATGGTCAGCTGAAACAGATTAGCAGACATGCCTAATTAGTAGGTAGAAAATCAAGAAAACATCTAGGGATAGTGACACACTCCTGTAAAATCCCAGCACTTGGGAGGCTAAAACAGAAGGATTGCCTTGAGTTCAAGGCCACATTGGGCTATGTTCAGTCAGTTCCAGGCTAGCCTGAGCTGTAGAGGGAGATCTTGTCACAAACAACAACACACATACGAATGAATGAAATTTAAAAATAAAAATAAAAATACAGAAAGCTGTCCATTGCTTTGAAGGACAAAAGTCAAAAAACACACCAAGAAATTGGAGCTTTGGTGACCTCTTGTGGGCTAAGCAAACAATGCCAGAGCAGAATCAGGTTTTCCTTGTTAAGTCCAGGAACTTGATGGGACTGCTGAGAGTCTAAGGGTATTTGCTGTACTTGCATAAAATTATCAATAAAGTGTTAATAGATGTATTAGGCTATATGTTAAAGAAAGCTTGCATGTATAAACACATATTAGGAGTTATTGTTAAACTATTCTATTGTCTCCTATAGAAACTTTCCAACTACACACTAAATTTTTGATACTACTTTGCCAAAGACCCAGTCCCTAAAGCCCTTAGGAAGAGATCATGAATTAACTAAAGCAAAATTAAAGTAAGGATAGTATAAGTGTTTGATAAATGAATTAATAGCTATATAAATAAAAGGAAGTAAAATTGTCTTTGTACTTAATAGTTATTATTATTGGGCCAATAATAAGAATGTTAATAAAATAAATGAAGTCAACCTCTAGTTTAATTTCAGTTGGAGATATTGCTTAACTTACAATGAATGGTTAAATATTACATTTTTTAACTTTATGATTATATATATACCCATTTTGTTTTCTGTTTTTAGTATAGGTTTCAGTAAGTTACATGAAATATTCAAAACATAATAATAAAATAAGCTTTGCATTAGATGATGTTTTGCCCAAGATAATGTAAGTGCTTTGAACATGTTTAAGGCAGACTGGGCTAAGGTCTGAATCTCAGTAGGTTGAAGATATTAAATGGAGTTTTGATATAGAGTATTTATAGTTTATTATGATTTTATTAGAACATAACCCTGTAATAAGTCAAGAATCACCTATGTACTTATTATTGATGTGATAAAGATCAAATTTACTCAATGAAGTATCTACTAATTTCCTATAACAAGGGCACTGTTCTTGGCCAAATAGACCAGGATCCCACCCACTGCACTTAGGTGGTAATTCTTTTGTTTTTAATAACTAACAAACACTTCATATACATGCAAAATTTAAAGAAGAAATAAAATTTGATTTTTCAATTAGCTAACAATGAGCCTTTGCTATATTTATGAGGTAACTAAGGTGGAAGAAACAATATTGTTACTATAGAATTTTAGATCTCTGCTTTTCCTTTGAGATTATTTTTCAGTTCACTGTCATGGGATTCTTCTTACTTTCTTTATATATTAAAGATCTTGGGCTGGAGAGATGGCTTAGTGGTTAAGGTGCTTGCCTACAAAGTCAAAGGACCTTGGTTTGATTCTTCAGTATCCACATAAGCCAGATGGATAAGGTTGCACATGCATCTGGAGTTCGTTTGCAGTGGCTGGAAGCCCTTGTACACCCATTCTCTCTCTCTCTCTTCCCCCTCTCTCTCCCCTTCTCTCACTTTGCCTCTTTCCCTCTCTCAAATACATAACAAAATAAATAAAAATAAAATATTTTTTTAAATATCTTAATGTCATATTACCATTTAGCAGACAAAAGAATTAAGTTATAGTCCTATATATATATTGTCATTTGTATTGACTTCTACATTGCAAGTTTGTACCTACTAAAATGCAAAGAAACATAAATAGCACGAACTATTTTATATAAAATATTTTACACTGTGCTTGTGTTGAAAGGAATTCTGCAAATTCTAAAAAGCTGCAGCTTGACTGTTACAAGCTTATGACATAAGAAAATGTAGATCTACATAAAGAGTATATGGGAGACAAAGTGAACTTGCTAAAATCATTAGAAAATAACAAACAAGCAGGGGAAATAACTAAGCTCCCTGCTTAGTTCTGTGGTATTAAGATAAAACAAAACACTGGAGTCTTCAGTGTTTTGTTCCTTGCTTCTCTTTATTTCTTATATAACAAATTATCCATGGAGACAATGGTCCAAAGCAAAATCATGCTGTGGTAGCGTGACTTCATGCCCCCACAGACTCGAGTGTTTTATCAAAGGTGTGTTTGGGAGTGGATCTGATTCAAGCCCAGAGGTATGCAGAGAGGTTTGAGCTCTGCCTGGGTCCCTGCTGCTTGCTGCCTGTTCATGCCTGCTGTCTTTGGTTTCTATGGGATTTTTGGTTGTTTCTCTCTTCTTGGATTTATGAATGGGAGCCAGCTTCTTCTACCATAGATGGAACTGTCCCCTGGATCTGTAAGTAGAAATAAACTCCTTCCTCTTATTAACTGTGTCTTGTTTGGATGTTCATCCCAGCAACATAAAGCTGCTTACAGCATAAGTTTATATTGGTCAATTAAGCAACAGGTACACAATAATGAGTAGGTCATCTGGTCAACCTCTACTAGGCTTAACCAACATTTCTTCTCCATCATCAGTATAAAGATTCAGCATTGATGATTCTGGATATGCAAGAGTGACAAATGATGGAAGAGATGAAGTCATTGATTCATTCTTAGGAAAATATTAGAATATGTGAAAAAAAGCACTTTTCCATAGGATAAATAAGATAATTAAAAGTGAACTGAATTGAAATTTCAAACAGCCAGATCTATGGGTATAACAGATAAGGCATAGTCACTTGGCCTTCAAGTGGCAATTCAACAGGATATTTCTATTTATCATATGCTCTGGAACATCCCTTTTCAGAATCACAGAGAAAAGCATACTGCTCTCTGAAGTGTTTCCTTAACAGTCAGATTTATCTGCAAGTACTTTTTCACAAATTATATATATATATAAATTATATATATATTATATATATATATATATATATATATATATGATTTTTATCAGAGATTAACAGAAAGAGAATAAGGAAAATGGGCATGCAAGGGCCTCTTGTCAATGCAAATGATCTCCAGATACATGTGCCACTTTGTGCATCTGGCTTTATGTACATACTGGGAAATTAAACCTGAGCCAACCCAAGCCCACAAGATTTGCTAGCAAGCACCTTTAACCACTGATCCATCTCCCCCAACTATTTTTGCATTCTTAATTAAGAAGTTAAAAACATATGTGAGGTTTAGCTAATTAATTTGTTCTCAATTTTCATCTCATTGAAATCTAGTCATGTGATTAATCTTACAACTCTTCATTATTAAACTGAAATGTGAAGCTTGGATGCTTTAGAGGATAACAACTTTTCTTGGCTTGCATTTCATATGCCTACTAGAATTAATTATAAATTATCTATACATATTATTTTCTATCTTATGTGATCTGTAGTTCAACATTGGAATCTAGGTATATTGCTAAATTATGCAAATTTTACAGCTGAGATATAAGAATAATCACTTGATTATTTAGTAATTGTTTTTCCTTGCTTGGAGCATTTATCTTAGTTTACATTGAGTATAAGATTTTAATATCCTAATATTGATTTTCATGCAACACTTAAAATAGTTTATATTTTAATTACAGAAACTTCTAAAATTAAAAATAATCTGAACTTCTACACCCAAGCACAATTATCTTCATATTGCATATTATCATCTGGTCCTTATCCAAGGATAGTCATACTTTTATATAGTTAAAATGTAGATGCAACTCATGTTAGGTTCAATACTTCTGTTCCCAAGTTTCCCACAATTTTTCCAAGTCCTGCTGTAGACATGAAAATTTTTTACTGCATTGATGTAACATTGTTTGTTAATCATTTGTTTAATGGTATATGATTTGCTTGCAATATATTTGCTACTTACGGTTATGCTGCAAGGACTATCTTCATACAAAAGCTTTAAGTGGCCTTATTATTGGCAATGATTTGTGCCACATTTCTTTTGAAATAGTATGGGAACTGTCAGGTTCAGAGCTAAGAAATGATATACTCCAAAAGGTCTTACTTAAGAGAGTATAATGAAAGGATTTAGTGCACCAACAGGGTAGGTGAAGTACACAGGTGTGCTTTTGTCTACATGTCAACAACAGATAAACAGTGTTGTTTCATAGGAAAGCAGAGGTGAGAGTATGTCCATGAAGGATTCAATACATGTAGTGACACTGTTGGATTGTTCCTTTAAATGGATCACAGTGATAATGGCGGGGAGAATGGTCTCTAGGTGGCAAAACTAGGAAGTAAGAGCCCTACAAAGAGGTCAAGACAATAATCTAGATTAGGGGGGTGAATCTCAGAGTAAGAGGCTTAAAAGTAGATGAAAAGGTATAAGAACAATATTACAGTAAAAACAGCAGCATTCACTAGTTCCATAGGTATGACAGAGGGGAGAAGTTTAAGTGACACCAGCTGGTATTTGGCGTATGGTGGCAGCATTATGTCAGAGGTGGAGGTATGAGCAGAGGGACCTGCTGCAGAGGACTTGTGGTAATATGGGGTTAGTTTATTTCACTTTTTTTTTTTTTTTTTTTGCCCTTTATAGAGGAAGCTCAGGCTTCTTATTTGAGAAGTCAACTTCCAGGTGGTAGTAAGTTCTTTGAAAAAGAGGTACACCCTGTTTGACTTGAGAAGCATTTACAGAAGGAAAATAGCAATGGGCTGAAAACAGAGCTCTGTGGTTATGAAAAAATATGCACAAGGAATCCATACTCAGGTATTGGGTCTTAATTGAGGGGATGTCATGAAAATTAAGGTTTCAAAAACAGCAGTCAGTGGGCTGGAGGGATGGCTTATTGGCTAAGACGCTTGCCTGCAAAGCCAAAGGATCCAGGTTCTATTACCCAGGACCCACATTAGCCAGATGCATAAGGGGGTGCATGTGTCTGAAGTTCATTTGCAGTGGATGGAGGCCCTTGTGCACCCATTCACACTTACTCTCTCTCTCTCTCTCTCTCTCTCTCTCTCTCTCTTTTTCTCTCCCTCTTTCTCTGTCAAATAAATAAATAAAAATAAAATATTTTTAAAAATGGCAGTCAGTATGTTACTAGAAGAGAGAAGTGTAATTAAAATAAAGGTTGAGTGGGTTTGGCAAAGATTAATTACACTTTACCAGACATTGTTAGGAAAGGAATAGATAAAGAAGCCAGATTTTAGTAGATAATTCAATGGGAAGTGAAGAAGTGGCCAAGTGTAGGCTACATATTTCAAAAATATAACTGAGAAAGAAATCGGAGGATGACATGAAAGGGTCTTACCATCTAGTCCTTGTGGGAAACCAAGAGCATTGTCAAAGGCCTGTAATGTTTGGGGGGCATCAGGGACCTCCCTGTCCAACACCTCGCTGGAAGGTATTCCATCCCTGACGCTGAAAATTTTCTAGTAACCATCTATGACTTCTGGGTGAGCCATTGTCCAAAATAGTAGGCTTCCATATGATCTAATCATACTCTCTTACGTCTTGATTATCCCTCACCCCACTTTTTCTTTACTGGTCTAAGTGAGGTCAGGAGAAGAACACACCTTTTAACTGGAGAGATGGATAGGTAGTTAAAGGGACTTGTTTACAAAGCCTGATGGCCCAGGTTCAAGTCCCCAGTACCCACATAATGCCAGATGCACAAAGTAGTGCATGCATCTGAAGTTCATTTGCAGTAGCAAGAGGCTTTGGTGCACCCATACTCTCACAAATAAATAAAAATATTTTTGAAATATTATACCCTTCAAACAGCTTTTTGATGAATTTAATGAGAAAAGGGAATATAAAATGGTTAATAAAATTTAGATTTACTAAATGCCAATTGTTAGTACTTACAGTTTCTACTAAAAGATTTTGAGCCAATTAACTGCTATGCTGCTAGTTCTCTTTACATAAAGTTGAAAAATGCTATTTGGTATTACCTCTGATAATTATAATCTATTCTTATATAATAATTAGTTTAACTGGACAGTAGTAACCTACATTGGAATTTCATGATCTATACCCCAACTACTGAGAAAATTATGATGTTTTACTTGTGCTTGATGTCTCAGCCCTGTAATCCTAGCTACTTAGAAACTGAGGCTCAAAAGACTGTAAGGTCTTGAACTTGAACTTGCCTGGGCTACAAAGTGAACTCAAGGTTTCCTGGGCAACTTAGTGAGAACCAACCTCAAACTAAAAAGCAGAAAGCAGGCAGGGAAGTAGCTCAGTGGTGAAGTGTTTGGCCAGCACATGAGGCTGTAGGTTCTACACTTGGCACAGGAGAGAAAGAGAGAGAGACTGACTTAGTCTTTCTCTGGTCTGCAGAAATGTCTGTTATCCAGTCCTATTTACACTGTACTGCCTTGAGCACTATTCAAGAATAAAACAAGGCTGTATAAATGTCTGGGTCAAGAAGTTTTGTAGAACTAAATAATGTACAAAATATGTGGGGACTGTGTCAGGATAATCTAAAACTTGGTTATGTTCATAGATGTAACACTGGAAGTATAAAATCAAAAGATTAATATTTCTAATTCAAACATCATCAAGCAGATATCATATCTAATATTACTAAAATGGGTTTATCTGGTGCATTCTACATTTCTACTAATAAATACATATCTATAAAACAAAACCCAGGAAGTCTGAATTATCATGAAAAGTCTTCTGAAATAATTTTAATAATGGGCTGGAGAAATTGCTTAGTGGTTAAGGCATTTGCCTATGAAGCATAAGGATCCAGGTTTGATTCCCCAGTACCTATGCAAGCCAGATGCTCATGGTGGCATGTGCCTGGAGTTCATTTGCAGTGGCTAGAGGCCCTAGCATGCCCATTTTCTTTCTCCCTCCCCCTTCTCTCTCTCATAAATAAAAATAAAATATAAAAAAATTAAAAAGAATTTCAATAGTGATGAGTGAGCCTGGCTTTTGTCCTATCTGCACACACATAAATTTGGTCTCTGTTTTCATGATAATCAGAACATTATAACATGCAAATGTGATCTACAATGACTGTGAAACAGCTCAGAGACTTTGAAACAGCATTTGTTATCCAAAAAGTCAAAGCTGATTTATTCCAGACACCATTTGATAGAAACCACACATCACAAAGTGGTTACATCTTATGAGATTTTTATTGCAAATAAAGGTCATATATACTTTCAAAGGAAAAGTGTTGGGAAAATTAGCATCTTTAAATGTCTTCAAGATTGATGGTAAGGCATTCTGTGCTGGTCATGTCACAGAATTGGGGCAAAAGCATAACTTAATTACAACCTACTAGATATACCTATGCTATGGTCTTTGCAGACAGTTTTCACTGAGGCTATTTATTCAAGCAATATTATATTCCCGACCACACTAATGTTTTATTTCATCATTCTGTTTGAACCAGGCTTGAGCACACAGCTGCGGCATGTTGAAGCCTCAGGAAACACAAGTCCAGTTCCATGAGTTTAGGCTTTCGATTCTACATGTGAATTTATTTTTTCTGGAAAGTGAGAATGGTTATAACAGCTTTTGGCATATTGCCATGAACATAGTAGAGGCCTAATAAATATTTATCATTGTTGAAGTTAGAAGAAGCGTTGAGCTGCAGGATGTCCTGGATTAGGAGCATATTGCCTGAAAAAAGCATAAACACTGGGTACAGCTTTTGAATTGTAGACAAATTTTGAAAAAAGACTCTTTTGAAGGAGACCTGGTATTCTACAGAAAGGATAAAGTGTTCCCTATAATGATGATTGAGATGCCTTATCAGCTAATTGTTCTGAAATTCAGATTGGGCAGAAGGCTGGGAATTCTTACCCTTTTGTATTCTGATCTGATTGGTGTTGGCAGAGAGAGCCAGAAGAGGTCTCTGGCTATGACTGTGTAGGAGGGAAACAAGCCAAAAACAGTAAGGACAGGGCCAGCTTTGTGAATATAGCCATAGAGTACCCCCAACTTCACCTCTAAGAGAAAAAACACCAAGCCTGATTCCAAACCAGATGAAGACTGGTAGCCATAGTCTCCAATGAGCCAAGTGGGAGAACTGCAAAAAGGAATTGGTCACTGTCTGATGGTGACAGTTTTATGTTTGGAGTAGGAGGGATTGTCTGGGATGTAATAAGGCTTTCACCAGTGGGCTGTAGAAGGAAGAACATTGGGATAAGATCCAAGTCCCCTGGAGAAAAGAGGTTGGCAAGACTAGCTGGCTTCTCTGGCCCAGACAATCTGGCTGGGTTTCAGGGCTGGGATTCATTTCCAGCAGAGAGTAATGTACAGTCAAAGAGCACAGGCTATTATCTAGACACACTGTAGGCTAGGATCAAAAACAAGGGGCTTGGTATTGATGGTTCCATCCATATTTCCATAGGGCTCACCCAATAGCAAGCTTAGGGAAGCAGATGAGCCCCAGACTTTGTTTATTGTTGGAAAGATGGAACATTTGGCATCTTTCCAAGCTTGGGATCCACTGGAGTAACCCTGATGATGTTGTCTATGGGCTAACAATGTGCAGTACCTATTACAAAATCTTGTTAAGCAAGAGTTGTCATTCTGAGACTTTTTTAAACTATGGAATAAACAAAACAATTTAAAGCAATTTTAATGTTGCCCATTCACTTACATAACAGTCAAAGGACCCAAGTACAATTCCCCAGGTCCCATGTAAGCCAGATGCATAAGGTGGCACATGCATCTGGAATAGTTTGCAGTGGCTGAAGGGCCTGGTGTGCCCATTCTCTCTGTTTCCATATCTCTCCATCTCAAATATTTTTTTAAAAGAACAGGTCATTTAAAAAATAAAAGGCTGGGTGTGGTGGTACATTCCTTTAATCCCAGCACTCAGGAGGCAGAGGTAGGAGGATCGCCATGAGCTCGAGGCCACCCTGAAAATACAGGATGAATTCCAGGTCAGCCTAGACAAGTGAAAACCTACCTTGAAAATCCAAAATAAATAAATAAATAAATAAAAGTAATCTATCTCTCAAAATTTGACAAGCTGGAAGGTCCTAAGATGAAGGTACACAAGGATTTGGTGTCTTCTGAGAACTTAGTCTTTGCTTCAAAGATGACAATTTGTGCTGTGACATGGAGGGAACAGACCACATCCTTCCAGGGCAAAAGTGGTTGTACTGACTTCCCTAACTGCTTAGTTTGAGCAGAAGAAATGCCAAAAATATAACATTAGACAAGACAGTTAGGGACTGGAGAGATGGCTAAGCAGTTAAGGTGCTTGTTTGTGAAGCCTAAGGTTCCAGCTTCAATTCCCCAGTACCCTTGTAAACCAGATGCCCAAGGTGGTGCATGCATCTGGAATTCATTTGCAGTGCTTAGAGGCCCTGACATGCCCATTCTTTCAATCTCTCTCTTAAAAATAAATAAAAGTAAAAATTTTAAAAGACAGTGTTTAACTATATTGAAATATATTGAAGTCAAAAGGAATGGAATTTAAAGCAGAAATGACAATTTTCAACTTGCTCCATATCTCCAGTAATTGGTATACATGCCTGGAGACCACACACACACACACACACACACACACACACACACTGAAAGCAGATCCAGGGTCATTGAGAACAGATACTATTACTGATTGTGACCAATCCCAAGGTGATAATACATATGTCACTTATTGCTACTGCTAGCCAGAAAAACTGAAGTCTTAAACATGCATGAGAGACAGAGAGATGACTTAGTGGTTAAGGTGCTAGCCTGCAAAGCCAAAGGATCCAAGTTTGATTCCCAGGCCCCACATAAGCCAGATACATAAAGTGGTGCATATGTCTGGAGTTTGTTTGCAGTGGCTGTATGCCCTGGTACACCCATTTTTTCTCTCTCTGTCCCTCCCTCCCTCTCTCCCTCCCTCCCTCCCTCCCTCTTTCTGCCTTGTTCTCTCTCTCAAATAAAACAGAAACTAATAAATATGCATGAGAACTAAAAATATTTGAAAAGATTAAAAAAAACAAAAAAAAATGCCCTAATGACCAGCTTTGTAGAAGTTAAGAATATTTCCTTTCTATTATTTTGATCCTATTTTAAATGGGGTTTCAAATAAACTGCTGACTGTCCATTGCTACCATGGGAACAGGGAGGATTTGCATATGGTTTTGTTGAAGGAAACACATTGGAGCAAGGTAGAACAATATTAAAAGGATATAATTATTAATTGAACTTTTTTATACAACCTGGCATATTTTACAATTTTGCAGATGAAATTAATTTGATTTATTCAGAGACTACTTACTAATATTTTTTCTAAATATATGCCAGAGTTAAGATTACAAACTGATCACATATGTTGTTTTTAATTTTTTTGTTATTATTTTATTTACTTTAGAGTGACAGAGAAAGAGGCAGAGATAGAGAGAGAGAATGGACGCACCAAGGCCTCCAGCCACTGCAAAGGAACTCCAGACACGTGCAGCCCCTTGTGCATCTGGCTAACATGGGGAATCGAGCCTTGAACTGGGGTCCTTAGGCTTCACAGGCAAGCGCTTAACTGCTAAGCCATCTCTCCAGCCCTGATCACATATGTTTATCTTCTTTTCTTCATAATAACCCAGCAAACGCTCGTAAAGGAACCAAACACACACATAGTGGATAGACAAACATGCAAGTGCACCTCTTTTACTTACATATGCATACATGTACAAACTTGTTGCAAATTATCGGGAAATCATACACAAAAACTAATAAATGTACCAAAAAGTAAGCTCTTAGTAGTTAAGAAATGCCAACACTTCTGAGATTAAACAGTAAGAAAGTATCATGGTGAACTGAATTATGACACCCCAAAGACATGGCCCATGTCTGACCCCCAGGAATCTATGAATAGTATTTTATGTGGGAAAATAGTCCACACTTGTACATTATGTTAAATATCTCAATATTCTGGGTTTTCTGGGTGAGCTCTAAATCTAATGCTGACAATAGCTAGGAGAGGAGTGCAGAGGGACAGATGACACAGACAGAAAGGAAAGTGTCCCTACAAAGACAGAGACTCACGGGGGTGGAGAGATGGCTGAGCAGTTAGGGAGCGTGCCTGCAATGCCAAACGACCTGGGTTTAATTGCCCAGTACCCACATAAAGCCAAATTCACAAAGTGTGCATCTGGAGTTCATTTTCAGTGGCTAAAGGCCCTCCCTGATGAGCCCATTCTTTCTGTCTCTCTTTTCTCTATCTTTCTCTGTGCTTGCAAATAAACAAATGAAATAATATTTTTTTAAAAAAAAGGATAGAAGGGACTGGACAGATGGCTGAGCAGTTACTGCCCACGAAGTCTAGGGACCAATGTTTGACTCTCCAGATCCCCCAGAAGCCAGACGTACAAGGCAATGAAAGCGCACGAGGTTGCACATGTGCACAAGATGATGCACACACCTGGAGTTTGGTTGCAGTGGCTGGAAGCACTAGTGTGCCAATTCTCTCCTCTCTCTCTCTCTCTCTCTCTCTCTCTCTCTCATAAAAAATACAAAAAGAAACAGAAAAAAAGAAGATGGAGGCACAGATTGGAGTGATGTGGCTTTAAGCCAAGGCGTGTAAAGAGCCTTCAGAACCTGGAAGAGACCAAACTCCCCACAGAGCCTCCGAAAGGAGCACGGCCCTGCTGCTGCACTGATTATGGAGAGAATAAGACACACTGTTTTTCTACACTGCTGCCTCTGAGAAGATTTGCTGGGGTCGTCACAAGAAATCAATGTAAGCAGTGTTTAGAAACTGGGGCCTTGAAGAAATGCAGAGATACACAGACAACACCAATTTAAAGGAAGTAGTGGAATACATAACTGGGCACCTTACTGAAAATGAGCGTAAGTTATAATTGCTCTTCCAAATTCTCTCTTTTTTTGTTCTTCCTTCTTCCAACCACCTCACCACTAAGAGTAGAGTGCACACCAGCCAGGTACTTACCACATTAGGAAAAACCTGACAGATCCCTTACTATAGAAATTGTACCATCTGGAGAGAAGTAGGGGACAGACCTGGGCTGTTAGCCATCCAAACACTCTAAAGAAATGTTTATTAATTGACTAGCTCAGTTGACAATCAATCAGGTTTTCATTGTTATACATATACATATTTATAACAAGTGAAAAATAACTTAAACAAATTTCAAACATCTTTAAAGAATCCAGACTTGGAAGGATGGTCAAGAACAATTTAAAAGAGAGAAAAGGGGCTGGAGAGATGGCTTAGTGGTTAAGTGCTTGCCTGTGAAGCCTAAGGACCCTGGTTCGAGGCTTGGCTCCCCAGATCCCATGTTAGCCAGATGCACAAGGGGGCGCATGCGTCTGGAGTTCGTTTGCAGTGGCTGGAGGCCCTGGCGCACTCATTCTCTCTCTCTCTCTCCCCCTCTCTGTCTGTTGCTCTCAAATAAATAAAGAAAAATAAAATATTTAAAAGAGAGAGAAGGGGAAAGACAGAGAGATAAAAGTTGAGAAAAATTGAAATAATTCAAAACCTAGGAGAAAATTTTAAAAAGGAAAAGTTTATTATTGAATATGCTCACAGAGGATATGTCAGTTGATTTCTTCTTTAATTCCAAACTCATCTGTCCTCCTTTCACTTACTTAAGTTGCCAGAATTGTATCCAGGAAACAATGTCCTTAGAATTCAAATATTTCATTCTACTTAACACTAGCAAGTAAATGAAAGTTACAAAGCTCAGGAAGCAAGCAGTTCATAAGTCTCAGTGAAGCAGTTAATTTTTAGCTGATGGGCAAAATACCTGACAAAAGCTGCATGAGGAAGGAAAGGGGTTATTTCAGCTTAAAGCCTCAAGTTTCATCCCGGTGGTAAAAGCACGACAGAATGGGGGCTGGCCATCATATCTTGTCAAATCAGGTGAGAGGTAGAATCAAGACATTATGCACAGAGAGGCTGCCTCTCACCCATAACTGATGGCTAACCCCACAATGCATGACCCATATTCCCCAACATGGCGGGTGGTCCCCGTGGGAGGGGGAGGACAGGGAGGAGGCCAATGATGGTACCAACATGGCTGCATACACACTGTGTACATAACTAATAATAATAATAGTAAAGAATAAATCTGGCAAACTAACAAATTCCAACTGTATGCTTCAAAGAAATAGAAAAAAAAAATCCTAAATTCATGTGGAAACAAAAAATATCGCAGATAGTAAACACAGTCCTGAGCAAAAATAATAATGTTGGTATCATAATAATTGATCTCAAGTAATTCTACAGAGCCATAGTAGAAAAAGACAACATGATTGGAACAAAAATAGAGATGTCCATTGTGGTGGTTTGATTCAGGTGTCCCCCATAAACTTAGGTGTTCTGAATGCTAGGTTCCCAGCTGATGGATATTTGGGAATTAACGCCTCCTGGAGGGAGTGTATTGTTGGGGGCGGGCTTATGGGCTTTATAGCCAGTTTCCCCATGCCAGTGTTTGGCATACCCTCCTGTTGCTGTGGTCCACCTTATGTTGGCCAGGGGGTGATGTCCACCCTCTGCTCATGCCATCGTTTTCCCCTGCCATCGTGGAGCTTCCCCTCGAGCCTGTAAGCCAAAATAAACCTCTTTTTCCCAGAAGCTGCTCTTGGTTGGGTGATTTCTACCAGCAATGCGAACTGGACTGCAACATCCATCAATGGAATAGAGAACCTATAATTAAACTCACACTGCTATAGTCACCTGTTTTACCCCAAAGATGTGTCAACAAAAACATACATTAGAGAAAGGACAGTTTCTGCAATGAATGATGTTCACAGAGCTATATATCCAAGGTAGAATAATAAACCTAGGGCCCAATCTCTTACTCTACAGAAAAATCAATTCAAAATGCATCAGATAACATCTGAAGCTATGAAACTGTTAGGGGAAAAGAATTCAAGATATATGCATTGTGATAGTTTGAGTGTATGGCTTCATAGACGTGGGACTTGAATCTTGAGTCTGCAGTGGGCAGAGCCCTACTGGGGAAAAGGAGATGTCACAGGGGTGGATCTCAGAGTCCAGCCCTAAGGTGTTTTTGGAAGCAGATCTTAAGTGCACCCTAAGCTGCGTTCAGAGCAGTTTGAGCTCTGGCTGTTCCAGTTTTATAGTGCTGGCTGTGTCTCTCAGCCTGGATCTATGAAAGAGAGCCAGCTTCTTCTGTCTTGGACAGCATTCCCCTGGACTCTGTAAGCCTGAAATAGCCCTGTTTTCTCTCATCAACTGTGTCTGGTTGGATGTTTGTCCCAGCAATAAGAAACTTACTCCAACAGGCATTGACAAGGATTCTCTACAAGGACAACAGTAGCTTAGGAAATAAAAGCAAGCATTGTCAAATGGGATTGCATGAACTTTCAAAAGCTCCTGCATAGCAAAGGAAGCAGACAAATGTAGACATAGCCCACACAATGGGAGAAAACCTTTGATAGTTATGTATCGGACAGAAGATTAACATCTACAACATACAAAGAGCCAGGAGTGGGGGCACATGCCTTTAACAATGGCAGCACTTGGGATGCATAGGTAGGAGGATCACTGTGCGTTTGAGGTCATCCTGAGAGAACATAGTGAATTCTAGGTCAGCTTGGGTTAGAGCAAGACTTTATCTTTAAAAAACAAAACAAACAAAAAAAAATAGTATAATATATAAAGAACTTAAAACACTAAATACTAGGCTATTTAAATGAACAGATAATTCCCTGGTTCTCAGACATGAGACACATCAGGTCAATAAACACATGAGAAAATGTTCAACATTTTTAGGCATCAGAGCAATGCATGCCAAAATTACATTGAGATTCTGTGACACACAAGGCAAAGTTGCTATTATGAGGAAAGGAAATGACAAACAGAGGTAAGGATGGGAGGAAAGGGAATCTTTACACACTGCTGGGGGGAATGTAATTTAGTCCAACCACGTTAGAATTCGGTATAGAAGTTTCTCAAGATACTAATAATGAAACCAGCATATGATACAGTTATCCCACTCCTGAACATATACTCTAAGCCAAAACATCACAAAAAACCTTGTACATTTGTATTGATTTCAGTACTATATACAATAGTAAAGGTGTCCGTTAACACATGAATAAAGTACAAATGGTATATAGTCACAAAGCAGTTTTGTTTGCCATATAGAAAAGTGAAGTTTTATCATTTTCTGGAACATAAGAAGCAGCTGAAGATCATCAAATTAAGCGAAATAAACCAGATGCACCAAGACAACTATCTCATCTTTTCTCATGTCTGGATCTGAGACTATACATATAATCATAAATATGAAATAAATATGCAGATGACATCATAACAGAAGACTGTTTAGGGAAAGAACGGAGAGGGATTAATGTGAGCAGAAGAGAGGGAAAAGGGCTGCACATGGGGAACTGGATATGGCCAAAATGCATCCTATACTTGAATGAAAATGTTTTAATGAACCCTGTCAGTATGTACAATGAATATATATGTAAAAATTCTTACATGTGTTCTCTTACATGTTTTTCTTGTTTTTTTTTTGTTGTTGTTGTTGTTGTTGTTTGCTTGCTTGCTTGCTTTGTTTTTTGAGGTAGGGTCTAGCTCTAGCCCAGGCTGACCTGGAATTCACTATATAGTCTCAGACCGGCCTTGAACTCACAGTGATCCGCCTACCTCTGCCTCCCAAGTGCTGGGATTAAAGGTGTGCGCCACCACACCCGGCTTCTTTTTCGTGTTTGGAATGTGGTTCTGTTTACTCATTACAATCCTAATGTTAGAAGTATACATCTCAGTTATTGCCTTTTTAATTTGTTAAATTTATTTTACTTTTTAGAGAGAACAAGTGTGGGGGAGAAAAAGAGGCAGAGAGAGAGAGAGAGAGAATGGGCATGCCAGGGTCTCCAGCCAATGCAAACAAACTCAAATTCCAGACAAATGCATCACCTTGTGCATCTGCTTTACATGTATACTGGAGAATCAAACCTGTTTCCTTAGGTTTTGCAGGCAAGAGCCTTAACAGCTAAGCCATCTCTCCAGCCCCAGTTATTGCCTTTTTAACTTGTGGAGCAGTTTTAGCACTATTAGTATTAGTATTAGAATTTGGAATCATCAGCTCCTAGTCCCCCAACCCTTCCTGAGAATCTGTATGCAGTTATTAAGTGCTGGGGAGTGAGAGGTTTTCCGCCATGGTATAGACAATAGTAAGCTACCCATGTTCCTAAAAGTAGCCCCCCCATCCCCATACTTTTTTTAATACTGTATTTATTTGAGAGCAAAAGAGAGAGAGGGAGGAAGGGTGGAAGAGACAGAAAAATAATGGACACATCAGGGCCTCCTGTAAACAAACTGCAGATGCATGCTCCATCTTGTGCACCTGGCTTTACATGGGTACTGGGGAATCGAACCTGGGTCCTTAGGCTTTGCGGGCAAGAACTTTACCCACTAGGCCATCTCTCCAGCCCCATTTCCATACTTTTGTATGAAAGCCTAATTAAACTTAGTGGGTCACAAAAAGAAGACAAAGTAGAAGCAAAATTACATGGGAAGAAAAAAGTGTAGCAGGGATTCAACAAGAAGATAAGAGGTTACTAGGGATAAATGTAATCAAAATACATAATATACATTTATGGAAATGTCATAAGGAATACCATTATTTATTACTAGCATGTATACTTTACATATGAGAATGGAAAACATTAAAATATGAAAATTAGGAAAAGCAATCTCGGGCTGGAGAGATGGCTTAGTGGTTAAGTGCTTGCCTGTGAAGCCTAAGGACCCCGGTTCAAGGCTCGATTCCCCAGGACCCACATTAGCCAGATGCACAAGGGGGCACACGCATCTGGAGTTGATATGCAGTGGCTGGAAGCCCTGGCGTGCTCACTGTCCTCTTTCTCTGTCTGTTGCTCTCAAATAAATAAATAGAAATAAACAACAACAAAAAAAGAAAAGCAATCTCACTTGGAAAGTATAATTGTCCACTAACAGAATCATTTCCTTTAAATTAGTTTTCAGAAAAATATTTTGCCTTGCCAAGTTGTACTACAACATGCTGGCTTCTGCAAAAGCAAATTCAGAAAAATCACTTTTCCATCAAATGGCATTTCATCTTACAAGGAAAAGTAATTATATATATAATTATATTAATTATAATAATTATATATAACATATATATGTTGCATCTATTCCTATTTGACAAGGACCTCGACAGGTAGGGCCACCAGTTCAGCGTCCCTTCTATTGTCCTGAGTCCTATTGACATTCATCAAATTTTACACAATTTTCTCTTTGATAAAATAATGAAATTAACATGGTGTCAGTTTATTGTTTCAAATGAGTACAATTTTTTATATATTTATAGTATTTTTTCATATTTCATATAGAAAATCTTTAAACAAAACTTGTACCTGTGTATCCTTGTTCAAAGAAGCAAACAAAATCTTGCTGTTATTAAAGTGTTTTCAAAAGATAACAAGGACTGTTTGTTAAGTTAGATGAGGTTCACTGAAAGCACAAAATCCTGGCTACTAGCCCAGCAGGGAAGTGGGAGCTGGGTTCATTGAATTCAGTCATTTCTGATCCTAGATGTGGTGAAAATGCCTTATGATGCTTCTCTTTTCAAAGAGAACTTAGGTTTGAGACATTTTTTTTTTTAACCTACCAATCTCAGAGGTTGTTGGGAATCAGAGTCCAAATCCTCTCTGGCATAGTATGCAGC
Source organism: Jaculus jaculus (assembly GCF_020740685.1). Lineage (NCBI taxonomy): Eukaryota > Metazoa > Chordata > Mammalia > Rodentia > Dipodidae > Jaculus > Jaculus jaculus. The sequence continues at coordinate 30,017,440 of NC_059110.1, forward strand.
ATTCTTAGAACCAAGAGATAACACCAACTTTCTGGTCTATGAAATATGCTTGTTATTTCAAACAGATTTTAAAATCTAAAACAATAGACCAGCCCCGGTAGACCACATTTGTAATCCCGGTATTGAGGAGGATGAGGTAAGAGGACAGAGAAAGTTCAGCTGGAATAGACTATATTTCATCCAAATAAAAACAAAAACTAATATAAAATACTGTTACATCTTTATCCATCTATATCACTCATGGCTAAGAAGGCTTGCCATCTGCATATCCTTCCCATACATGACACAAGGAAATTCCCACATCCTTCCTGAGTCCGACATAAGGAAATTTTCATCAGAGGGAAAGCCCTCTGGCTAAGGAAGACAAAGAAGCAAGACAGAACAGTTGTGACACTTTGCAAACATACCTGTATCATACTGAAGCTTCCAGCATCTAGGAAGATAAAATTCTCCTTATCCTGAAATCAAGACATTTCATGTCTCCTTCTTTTGAGCATAATAAAGATGTCCAAAGTGGCATTAAGAAGATAGTGACGTGTAGCGAAGTGTGGTTTGTCTGTTTCACAGTGACCACCAGGTGTGGATCCTGCATGAATTCAACACGTTGTTCCACAACTAAGCCCCACTCTGAGCATATTCAGGGAAGGTCAGGATAGCAGTGAATAACAGAGCAGAAGCAGTTTACGGAAGAAAGGAGTTTATTTATGCTTACAATTTCCAAGGGAAAGTTCATTGAAGTGGGAATCAGAGCAAAAACACAGCAGGTTGTCACATCTGGTCACATCCAGAGGGACAAAGCAACAAGAGTGAGCTGCACAAAGCGGCACATGCCTCTCAAGTTCACTTGCAGGGGTACGAGCCTCTAGTGCCCCAATGCCCTCTCTCTTTTTTCCTCTCCCTCTGCTTGCAAATCATGTTTTCTAAACAGAGCGAGCTGTCTAGCACTCACCAGGAGGCTGGCTTATAAAAGACCCAAGGCCCAGTGACAAAAGTCACCCAAGCCCCCACCTCCCACAGGCTCCAGCAGCTGGGGACTGAGTGTGAGGTCTGACCATGGACACACGAGGGACTGGGGAATATTTTACATTCACACCACCATAGCCAGAAAGTCAGCCTTCCTATCTGTGTGGAAGAAATTGTGATTTTTTTTTCTAGCACAGACACAAACAGTTATAGAATATAACCTTTTCATATTAGGAACGTTCGAAGGGAAACAAGGACAGACCCAGGCCAAGATGTCTCTCTCCCAGGACAGGTGCAGAAGAAGCTCTGCGGACACAGGCCACGTCTCCTGAAAGACTCCAGGCTGGGCCTTGTCAGCTTAGGTGCTGACCCCTCCTAGGAAAAGCACGTGCTCATTCTAGATGAGATGGCGCTCAGGAGAACAGAGGACAGGAAGAAGATGGGAATATGTGGTGGTAATGTGTGAGGAAGGAGCCGCTAGGGTCCAGAGCAAGAGCTCTGCAGTCCCTGGGGATGGATTTCAAAGCCTCCAGCTGTCCTGGGAACTGAGAAATGGGGTTTGGCTTCATGTTTTTGTCGTGATCTCAAGTGTCTGAACCGGGCTTCAAACCATGCTATGTAGCCAGACATGATCCTCCTGCCTCCGCCTCCTCTGTGTTGATAGGGACTTGGGCCACCCTGCGTGCTCTGTGAGGTTGTGCCTGCGAGGCAAGCACTGGATCAGCTGAGCGGCAACCCTCCCCTTCTGTGGCCTTTAGCCAATGCATCACAAGAAGTGAACAGAACCTGCGGGCCAGGGTTGCAGCATTCAGTCACCGTAGAGGCCCATGACCTGTCGTGGGCAACAGAAAGTGCAGGAGAGGAAATGCCGCCAAGAAAGTGGTCATGGATCAAGACCACACAAAGAAACTTAGAGAGGAGGGTGATCCAGTTCTCCTGGATCTGAGGCGACTATGCACCGACATTTGAGCATGCTTCACCCCTTGGCTTAGGGGCATCACCTCTTCACCCCACTCACCCAGCTCCTGTGTGCCCTCCTCCACCTGTTCTTCGCCCTCCCCCAGCGCACACTCTGTCCTTAGTTCCAGCGTGACCCCACAAGGTCTAGTCTTACCTAAGTTCCAACAGGACGCCGCGAGGGCCAGTCCTTATCTGCATCCCCAGGCGATAGAAGTGAGGCAAGCTCTCTCCATTTTGAGATGTTCTAGTGAATCCTTATTTCCCACAGAAAATACTAGATATGAGCAGCTTTTTAAGGCCGTGTGACCTCCACCCCACCGTGAGCTCAGCAAGTATTATCAGCCTCCACAATTCCCTGACCTGTAAGTGGCCACTGATTGGCCCACAACGGCCAAGTGCTCTGCCACCGCCGCGTTGCCTCCGTCCAGGCCGCACTCCAGTGGTGCATCGCTACAGGCCGCAACAGCGCCCCCAGCAGGAAGAATATTCTCCATCAAGCCTTGGACCTCTTCCAGGGACATTTCTAGCTGAGTCTTGCAAGAAGCCACAGGAAGTGCTTTGGTTGTCCACCCCACAATCCCAGAATGTCCAACTCCTCCAAAACCATGAGCATCCCAGCTCCCCATGGAAAGTACACCCTCCTTCCACATTCTGCCAGCACGTGGATACAGGCTGTGGAGCCCAGACTATCCAGCAACAACCCTCTTCCTAGCCAAAAGGGCACAGTGGCAAAGGCCAAGTCAGATCTCCAAAAAGGAAGAAAGGAAGAGGAGGGAAGGGGAGAGGTGCAAGAGAAAGGGAGGAGAAAGAAGGAGAGCGAGTGGTTGAATGGAGAGTCAAAGGGCCAAAGCAAGAATACAGGGGGGCCACCTTGCCATGGAGGGTTAGCCACGTCTAGGCCCCAGGAACCCAAGTCAAACTTTGTCTCTGTGAAATACTATGCTGGGCACAAGCCAGCTGGGCATTTTCTGATTAATGGGCATTCTGGTGCCCACATGCTCCAGCACCCCGATCCATCCATCCCCACACCACTCTGCTAAGCCTGGGACAGTGACCAAGCAAGTGCTTGCAGCAAACCAACAGACGGACTCTGGAGTCGTCCAACAATCAAGGAAGATGGTAACAAACGGGACTCGTGGGAAGTCATAGGGCGTGAGCGCAGGCAGCGTGTGCCGCCCACACAGACGCGGCTCAAAGACGAAGCCAGCCAGAGCCCTGCCCGCCCGCGGCGCCGCCGCCACCCCCACTGCCTCCGCGACTGTTGTAGGGCTAGAGGATCTGCCCCACCGAAGTTTTCATGCTTTGACAAGGAAATACTCCTGAAAACCTTGGAGAGTGGGAAACATCACAGTAGTGGCAGTAATTACAGCCTGATGAACTGAAGACCTTGAAGAATAAATTTTTTTTTTTTTTAAAAAATGGGGAGTGGTCACCTGAACTGCCCCTCAGCCTGCCCTGCCTTCTGTCCCTGTGCTCCAGTTCTGTCCCTGGCCATGGATACTTTGTCCATGCCAGGTCCTCTTGCCACCACAGTCTTGGCAGACCAGGCTTCCGGGTCCCCTTGTCCCTCCACCTTCCTTCACTCCAAACATGCCCATAATCTGCCTTTCCCTGCCTTTGACTCTTCCTTCTCACCCTGTCTCTCCTGGAATGGTGGTCAGCCCCGATTTGGGGGAGTGCCGTCTGACGCCAATGGAACCCCTGCTTCCAGTGCTCGAGCAACAGATCCTCCACTTTCACGCCTCCCGACACCCCCTCATCCCGACCCTTTGCCCCTCAAGCCTCCCTCGAGTCGAGACAAATATCCCAGCCCAACGCATAGACACCCCACTTCCTCTGTCCCTTCCCACCACTCTTCCAGCCACCTCGCCCAGCCACCCTTCCAGCGTGTGTCGTACATCTCAGCACCCGGCCGGGCTGCCAGCCACAGACCCTGAGAATACCGACGTGGACACGACAAGGCAATGCCGTGTGGTGATGCTCGGAGACCCTGCCGTGAAAGCACGGGCCTTTTGCCATTTCCACATCTTAATGAATAGAGCCAGAAGAATCAGTATGCAAATGCCACATTTGGCATTGCTGGTGGGCACCAGCAAAACACCTCTGTGCCCAGTGCTCCTCATCACTGGGTCCCTGTGAACACTGATCCTGTGCTTCCATCCATGGTAGCACCATGCCTTCCTGGCACAGCACTGGGGCCCATGAATACCGCCCCTTCTGCCCACTCTGCCACCTTCACCTCTCCACTTGTCCACAACATTTTACAAGGTCAGTCTCCTTGGGGGCTACATGCAATGGACCGCTCCGTACCCCTGCCCCTGAAGCCACCCGAGGATTATCATATGGACAGCAACATGAAAACTCATTTCTTCTGAGGGACCAAGCCGCCCCAGCAGCAGCTGTGAGCCTGGCAGTGCCAGCACTTCAGCTTCCCAATTATGGCACAACGCCGCCGGGATTTTTAGACCTTTTGCCTCCTGCTGGCTTTGGGCCTTCTGCCCCATGGTGCTGGCCAGGGGAAAGCACGGGCGACACGATGCCTCCCACCCCTTCACACGTGCTTCTCTCAACTTCCACTCTTTACCTGTGGACAACACTTTACAAATAAGAGTCCCTCTGGGGGCGACTTGAAGCCTGCCACGCAGGGATGCAGACCGGAACTGCCCCTCGGCCCACCTCTGACCTGTTACATTAACAGCAGCTTGGAAATTCATTTCCTTCTGATGAACCAAATGGCGCCAGCAGCAGCCCTCGAAATGCCAGCAGCTCACCTTCCCAGTCACAGCACTGTGCAACTTGGAGCTACCGACCCAGCACTTCCTGTCACCTTCTGCCCCTCTGCCCCCCGTGGGGAACTGACGGTGGGGAGGCACGCAGGACAACGCAGACAACAATAAATCCCACACCTTCACCCCTACTTCCTGCCTCTTCCCCCACTTCAGGGATGACCAGCATTGTAGCTTAGCAACCACCTGCTTCCCGCACCTTTAGACCCACTTCAGCCTTTCTCCACGTTGCAGGGATGACAGGCTCTGGGGTGAAGCACCCACGTGGTTCCCACAGTGATACAGGCACTGATGCCTTTGAACAGAACGCCAGACTGACAGGCTCGGGAGTGGGGGGGGGGGAAGCGCCCACGTGCTGCCCCTCCATCCCAGGAGCTGCCTTGGCACTTGGTGCAGGAAGCGGGCAGCTCTGGAGATTTCAGATCATCTTCAACCTCCAACACGCCCAACACACCCGCACTCATAGGATCTTGCAGCCCCACCCGGTGGAGCAGGACTGAAGGAAACATCCAGGTCTGTTGCTAGTTCTCGAGTCATTCTTGGTGTCCACCGTCATAGCAGGCATGCTGGGCAAGGGTGTGCCAACTGGTGTTAGAACTGTGGTGCAAGGACCAGCCACTGCCCTCCCTGGCCTCATGGCCAGCAAGTTTATTTCAGCCTCAAGGGGAGTTGGCTCTATGAAATATCATTTCTTTTGCTGTGTAGTATTCTGAGCGTTCCACAGTGAAGTTATTCTTTCCCACGCAGACGCAGTGGTTAAGAGCTAAACTACTGATGGTGTTCTCGCAAAAGACTGTGCAGAATGCAAGGACCGAGCTTTATGCTCAGTGTATGCTCACCTTTCAAATAAAGGTGAAGTGATCTACCACTTAAAATTAAACCTTCACCATTCAGCAGTAACCCCATCTGATCCTGGGCTTTGCTTTGTGACAAGATCTTCATTACTCAATCTCATTGCTTATTATGGGCCTGTTTGAATTAGTGTCTTCTGGCTCCCGTTTTTCGTAAGTATTAACTGTTTAGGAATTGAACCATTGCTTCTGGGTTTCCCAACTTTTTGGAATGTAAGTTTTCAAAGTGCTTCCTACTGCATTTCTTCTGCACTTTCTTGGAGTCTGTTCTCTTAATTTGATCAGTTGCAGGCTTCGTGGTGTGGGCCCTGTGTGACATTCTTTTGCAGGACATCAGGGTGGAGGAGGAGATCCAGGCCATGCAGACACCAGCAAAGGAACTGTGCTTTTGTGAAGGGCAGACCCAGCAGGGTTGTCGTGAGTTCCTCTCTGTAGACAGATGGCTGAATGAGACCCTTATGGATGATCTGTAGGCCACCCATGTCAACTGTGTCCCCAGTGGCAGTAGCAGTAGCAGTCATGATATAGGGCACCTGGTTCAAACAGAGAAACAAGTGCTGGTTAGTGAGCCCTGGGGTTGGAGGAGCAGCTCGGGGCAGTGGTCAGTGAGTCCTGGGAAGGAAGAGCAGCTCGGGGCAGTGACACAGCAGCTCTGGCCCTTTTGTATCCCTTGCCTGTATTTATTCTCTCACTCAGACATGGCTTCTCATTCCCCATGGACCCAGAAGAGATGCCCCTCCTCATATAATCTTAAAGGATTGATTCTCATAACAGCATTCTGTACGCAGAGGTGGGATTGCTAGGGCAGAGTTCTGAAAACACTGGTACTGCCCAGCAGTCTGCAGTTTTTTTCTCTCAAAAGCAGCCACATCATCTTGGAGGGAAGCGCCTCACTCTCGGGGTTAGCAGAGTGGGGAGCCTCTGTTGCCAAAGCTGTGTGAGGCACACCTACACTTTGACAGGGAAGGGCCAGTGGGGGCTTATAGATGTTACATTTCTACTTTATCACTAATATTTTTGGTGTTTTAAGACAAGGTCTCATGTCACCTAGGTTAGCCTCATACTCAAACTATGCTAGTGAGGATGACCTTGAACGTTTGATCCTCCTGCCTACCAACTCCTGGCATTACAGATGGGATTTGTGTGATTTGAAATGAGGGCTTTGTTCATTCTGGACAAGCACTCTACCAAGTAAGCCATAGTCTTGCCCCTAAAGCTTCACTTTAGTCATATTTCCCCTTTGCCTATATAGTCTCCTGTATCCACAAGAACAATACATCTCTCTTTCCTCTCTAGTCCCCCAGTCATTCGTGTATATAGTATGGCTTGTTGTCTTATCATTACCACCTAGTTACAGTTCTGGTTTTCTGACCTAAATCTACAAACTTATTGAACTCAAGACCAAGACTCTGTGTATGTTGACCACGTCAACAATCATCACTCTGTCAGATGTATGAGAAACTGAAACAGAAGCTACAAAAAAAAACACATTTTCAATGTTTAATGACACTTCAACATTTTGCTGTATAAGGTGGACACATAGCTATACACAGGTAAGGTAGAAATGAGCGCTGAGATCATAGGGATGCTGGCTGGATGGACACAGGTACAGGTAATTAGGAGATTGGAAAGGAATGGTGAGATAGCCCATCATGAATTTTTGGAGTGGGTTCGAGATGGGAAAAGAAGGGAGTGGCAAGAAAGGGAAAAGAAGAGAAGGAAAGAAATGAAGGGGAGTCAAGGTAAGAGGAAATGGAAGGAAAAAGAAGGAAAGAAGTGAAGAAAGGAAAGGAAGGTATGAGCTCTTGGCAGATATGAGCAAATGTCTCTCCAGCTGAGACTGGGCCTCAAGAACAGACCAAATTAACCATTCCACCTCCAACATTGTGAACTGGACGAGATTAGGAGGGCTCATGCAGAGGAAACCATTTGTGGGATATTGACACGACCCAGCCTCAAACAGAGTTTGTAACTGAGTGAGTTCACACGGCAAACTCCAACTAGGGAAGTGAGCAGCCTCGTGATTATTGAGGTTCCCAGTGTGACCCATTGTGCTCATCTTTGACCACTTCAAGTGGACCACTCACCGGTGCTGATTGCACTCACACTGTTGTGCATTAAATAGATTTTAACCCCAAGTCTCTCTTCCTCTGGGCAATACGCACGTGTGTGGCCTCACTGGGTTATGATGCTCCAGGCTGGTGAGAGGTATGTCAAGCTCTTCAAGTTTCTGTGCTTCATTCTCTTAAGCCTGAGTATCCCCCCCACCTGTGGTGAGTACATGTGCTCATACAGATCCTTCAACTGTAATATTTTTCTTTTTGTTTATTTATTAGAGAGAGAGAGAGAGAGAGGAAGGGAGGGAGAGAATGGGCCCTCCAAGGCTTCCAGCCTCTGCAAGTGAATGCCAGACGCATGCACCACCTCGTGTATCTGGCTTACATGGGTTCTGGGAAATTGAACATGGGTCCTTAGGCTTTTCAGGCAAGCATTTTAACCACTAAGCCATCTCTCCATCCCCAGATACTTTAGTTTCTACTAAAAAAACAACTATTACTTTCCTCGAGTTCTAATTTTCTTACATCTCCAGTTTTTACCCATTCCTCCTGGGATTTCCTCATGTCATTTTGAGGTCACTGGATACTGAAAAATAATAGCTGAGTCAAATTTGAGTACCTAGATGACATCAAGTTAGGAACTGAAATTCCTCAATAATCTCTTTCCTGAAAGCTTAGCCTCTCTTCATCTCATAAATAATTCAGGAAGGATAGTCTCTTGAGGTCCTTGCCTTGGCCTGTGATATAACTCATTAGTGACTCATATGTTGGCAAATATGTAAGAAGTGAGCCATAAAAGACAAATGAGTAAATACATGAATCTAAAATATCTGCTCAAAGACAATATAAAAAGTTAAAATTCCAGTGACAGAAAGCAATTTCAAATAAATGTCAGAACAGGTAAATATTTATTTCCGACACCTGATGCTGTTATTTGTCTATTATTACATACATCTTTTTTGCTGGTCTCACCAAACTCTTCATCTGAAGAGAAACTCCTACCCCAGTGCTGCATGATCAGGTTTTTGACCCAGCCCTGGCCAGTGGTATCTTAATTTCCTCTTGGAAACAAAAAGAGTTAAATTGAAGAAACGCCAACTGAATGCCTGGCTCATTTTATTTAGCCAATATACCAAAAAATTCTACCAAAATCTTATTTTTCTTAATTTCTTTTACTTACCTGTTTGCTTCTTCTAGAAGATCGTTAATTTTTTTTTCCCCATGTTGGAAGATTTGGCCATTTCTCCATGATAAATCAAGCAGATTTTTCATCTCACATTTCAGGTCCACGGTATTCAGTGTCATCTTCTTTATTCGTATATTTAAGTACAATTTTGTTTTCTTGGAATCAAAACGAATATTGCTTCAACAGTTTTTAGGGAGATCCTGCCCTAGGAGGTAAGAAATGTATGGGAAGCAATATGAAAGGGAGTTGAGGACCGGTGTGTAACCCAGGCCTACCTGATCTGCTTGTCTGTTAAACTGCCTGTAATGTCGGGTTCCAAGGCCTAGACAGCCAGGGTCACAGGGGGTGGGGGAGGGGAGATGGGGAAGTGATCTCAACTATAGCCTTGAACTGGACAATATCTCTAACAGTGAGGGTTCAAAAGTCACTTACCTGGCCACCATGGGGGTACTGCACTCTTGGGTGGGGAGGGGAGAAGAGAAGCAACTTTCTTAAAATGTAACAATTATAAATCTTATGGACTACCAGACTGTGTTAAAAAATAAAAAAGACTCCCACATAAACAGCACCGTGTGTCTTCTGAGCCATGAGCGATGCCAGACGCTGGACCTTATTGCCTTGCTGGCCCTCCAGGCGCAGGCCGAGGAAGGCCCTGCTGCCACTATTCCCCTGGCATGGTGCCCTCCAGGCCCCAATGGGATTGTGCCAGGCACTGTCAATGACTATGTGACCCCCCATGCAGCGTCTGCTGGCTCAGGCTCACTCCTACCCTACCTGGCTGCCTTGCAACTGACTCAGATCTGGCCAGGAGGGAAAAGGCCTCATGATTGGGATGGGCGCCACCCAGTGCATGTGGAGGATATTACCAGAAACAGGCAGCTTGGGCCCACTGGCCCAGAACTGCTGTAGGGTTGGGCCTTCTGCTGAAGAGCCCAAACTTTCCTGCAAGAGACCCTGTGTGTGGGCTTAAAGGCAAGCCAGGGTTCTTGACGAGAGGACCTTTTGGTCACTTCACCACACTTTTGGGACCAGCATGATTGTGGGGACATGTTTCTGTGGTGGTCTTTAGTTTTTCAAATGCATGATAGGAGTCTGAAACACTATAGAAGTTAGAAGGTTTCCTTTGCAAGAGGCAGATAGGTGGGGGAAACAGGCCCTAGGTAGGTGGATATATTCTAACCTGAGGCTGAAAAGATGGTCATCCCACTTCCTCCTCCTCTTCCTCTTTCCTCTTTCTGGCCTAAGTGAAATTTCCTGCCAGTGGCTGGCTTGGGCGGCTATCTGGGACCTGGGCAATACCGGACACATCGTGGACCAAGCAGCAGCCTCATCTGTGTTAAGCTGACCAGTCATGGACGCTGGACAGGTGGGCTTGGCTCACTCAGTACAAGCTGCGTTCCCACCGGGACTGGTGATTGCCCAGTTCTGGAGTCCCGTCTTCCCCAAGGAGTCTGTGCTCTCTGCTTTCCTTGTCTCTTCCTTTGAAACAAACTTTATTCTTTGAAACACTTTCTTGTTTTGAAATTCTTTAATTGGTAGATAAAAATGAACCCCAACACATGCCTAGATGGTATCATCTTTCAGGGCTCAGTCTGGAATTTGTGACCGGAGACAGTCTCACATTGAGCTCAGTATGAACCAAACTGAACTGACCTGACTGGCGGCAACCTGCATCCTCTGCCAGCGTGGCTGAATTGCCCAGTTGGTATTCTCCTCCTCCTTTTCATTAAGGTCCCTTTCTTCCCTGAGTATGAACTTTATACCTTACTGTCCCTGGAAGAAATGGTCAAAGATACAGATAGACTGTACTCAGCCATTGGACCATGATGTGTTGACTGAAGTTCACGTGGTGAAACCCTGTGTATAGCAGGGGTAACTCCGCAGGGCCCCCAGGTTCCACGGGCATGTGAGCTATATTAGGGGGCCAATGACAGGGTGGCAGTGGAAAAGAAAAACAAACTCAGCCAGGTTCCACCGACAGACCATGCAGCTGTTACTTGCTCCACACATACCACTCTGGTGGAAGGCTGAAACAAGCTCATGGGCTTGGTGCTAAGGTTTGACACCCAAGTTCTGAAAACCAGCCCACTTAGGGGCTAAAGAGATGATTCATGATTAGATATTTTCAGGTTGGCTTCTGGTGTTAGAGGAAATAAGATGTTTTGCTTGTAGACATATTTTGATTTCTGTATTGCATGTGGTAAATTACCATAAGGCTTCTTTCTTTTAATTAAAAATTTTTTTATAATTAACAACTTCCATGATTGTAAACAATATCCCATGGTAATTCCCTCCCTCCCCCCACTTTCCCCTTTGAAACTCCACTCTCTATCATATCCCCTCCCCACCTCAATCAGTATCTCTTTCATTTTGATGTCATGATCTTTTCCTCCTATTATGATGGTCTTATGTAGGTAGTGTCAGGCACAGTTAGGTCATGGATATCCAGGCCATTTTGTGTCTGGAGGAGCATGTTGTAAGGAGTCCTACCATTCCTTTGGCTCTTATATTCTTTCTGCCACCTCTTCCAAATGGACCCTGAGCCATGGAAGGTGTGATTAAGATATTTCAGTGCTGAGCACTCCTCTGTCACTTCTTCTCAGCACCATGGTACCTTCTGAGTCATCCCAAAGTCCCTGCCATTTGAAAAGAGAAGGTTCTCTAACCAAAAGTGAGAGTAGCATTAATATATGGGTATGAACATTAAGAGAAGTGCTTACTGGGCAGTCTGATGAGCATAGGATATACATTTAGCCAGACAGCAGCAGATGTTACACCCCTAGGGCTCATACCTACCCATGTTGTAGGTTTTCAGTATCAGGGATGTATTCCCTCCCATGGAGCAGGCCTCCAGTACAATTAGAGAACAGTTGGTTTCCCACATAACAGACGTGCCACTATTGTACTCATGGGTTCATTTAGCCTGTTTGACTAACTATAAGGCTTGCAGTGTCCACTGTGCAGTATCTTCACTGGTGATTTCTCTCTCTCCCATTGAGCTGCATGTAGTATGGTTTTTTCCAGCTTTCTGTCAGTTGGTCTATGTGGAGGAGGTTATCAGCTCAGTTCCAGCAGGATTTCTCAGTGATCTTGCAGCCAAAGCATGTGCAGTCTTCAGCAATAGGATCTCACCATCTATTCCTGGTGGGAAACTAAGGACCTTGGAAATGGCCTATAATGTTTTGGGGGCATCAGAGATCTCCCTGGCCAACAGCTCACTGGAAGGTATCCCATCTCTGGCACTGAAAATTTTCTAGTAACCATGTATAGCTCCTGTGTATTCCATTGTCCAAAACAGTAGGTTTCCATATGATTTATTTCTATCCTCTTAGATTTTGATTAGCCTCCCTCCATCTTTCCTTTACTCAATCTCTTCCCCTGACCTCACTTAGGCCTTTTCACCCCAATTAATCTATTCTTCTACTTACATGTACACAATACCATCCTATTAAATCCCCATCTCCCTTCCTTTCTATTCCCTTTATATCTCCTTTCTAGCTTACTAGCCTCTGCTACTCAGTTTTCTTCCTGCTCACACAGAAGTCCAATCATCTATAGCTAGGATCCACATATGAGGGAGAACATGTGGCGCTTGGCTTTCTGGGTCTGGGTTACCTCACTTAGTATAATCCTTCCAAATCCACCCATTTTTCTGCAAATTTTAATACTTCATTTTTCTGTACTGCTGAGTAGAACTCCACTGTGTAAATGTGCCATATCTTCATTATCCACTCATCAGTTGAGGGACATCTAGGCTGGTTCCATTTCCTAGCTTTTGTGAATAGAGCAGCAATAAACATGGTTGAGCAAGTATCTCTAAGGTAATGAGATGAGTCCTTAGGATATATGCCTAGGAGTGCTATAGCTGGGTCATATTGTAGATCTATTTTAGCTGTCTCAGGAACCTCTTCACTGATTTCCACAGTGGATGGACCAGATTGCATTCCCACCAACAATATAAAAGAGTTCCTCTTTTTTCTGCATCCTCACCAGAATTTATGGTCATTTGTTTTCATGATGGTGGCCAATAAGACAGGAGTGAGAGTCCTTCAGTCCATTTATATAATGTATTACATTTATTGATTTGCAGATGTTGAACCATCCCTGCATCTCTGGGATAAAGCCTCCTTGGCTGGGGTGAATGAGCTTTCTGATATATTCTTGTATTCTGTTTGTCAATATTTTGTTGAGAATTTTTGCATCTATGTTCATGAGGGAGATTGGTTTAAAACTTTCTTTTCTTGTTCTACCTTTGCCTGGCTTTGGTATCAGGGTGATGCTGGCTTTGTAGAAGGAGTTTGGTAGGATTCCTTCTTTTTCTATTTTATGGAAAAGTTTAAGAAACATTGATGTTAGTTCTTCCATGAAGGTCTGGTAAAATTCACCAGTGAATCCATCTGAGCCTAGGCATTTTTAGTTGGGAGATTTTTGATAAATGCTTGGATCTCCATACTTGTTATAGGTATAGTAAGTGATTAATCTCTTCTTGATTTAATTTATATAGGTCATATAAATCAAGGAAATCATCCATTTCTTTCAGGTTTTCAAACTTAGTCAAGTATATGTTTTTATAGTATGTCCCTATGATTTTTTTAATTTCTCTGGTATCTGTTGTGATGGCGACTTTTTCTTCTCTAGTTTTATTAATTTGTGTCTCTTCTCTCTCTCTCTCTCTCTTTTTTTTTTTTTTTGGTCAGATTTGCTAAGGATTTATCAATCTTGTTTATCCTTTCAAAGAATCAACTCTTTGTTTCATTGGTTTCTATTTCATTAGTCTGTTGCAATCCTGATGGGCTTGCCTTTGTATGTGACTTGATTATTCTCTCAAACTGCTTTCAATATATTTTCTTTGGTTTACATGTTTGGTAATTTAATTATAACATAACAAGGAGAGTTTCTTTCCAGGTTTTGTCTGTTTGGTGTTCTAATGGATTCCTTTATCTGAATTAGCATCATTTTCCCAGTTGGGGGAAGTGTTTGTCTATGATTTTGTTGAAAACACCTAGTATGCCTTTGGAATGAAAATCTTCTCCTTCTACTATACCCTGAATTCTTATGTTAGATATTGTCATAGTGTCCTGAATATCTTGAAATTCCCATTCATACTTTGCTATTAGTTTGTCTTTCTTTTTGTTGGACAGTATTAGATCTGCCAACTGGTCTTCTAGTTTAGATATTCTGTCCTCTCCTTCATTCATTCTACTGGTGAGATTTTTCTAAAGTTTTTTTTTTTTTTTTAAATTTCATTGACTGTGTTCTTCATTGCTAGTAATTCTGACTGGTTTTTCCTTATTATTTCTATTTCCTTATTTATGTCTTGTATTGACCTCCTTCTTTCATTAAATTGGTTTCCTGTGTCTTCTTTGATTCCTTTGGTTTCCTCTTTCATTTCTTTGATTTCCTCTTTGACTTTAAATTTAAAAAAAAAAAATGGACATCTACAGAACTTTCCATCCCAATTATACAGAACACAAATCCTTCTCAGCAACGCACTACACAAAATTGGATAACCTGGAAGAAATGGACGAATTCCTAGAAACATATCACCTACCAAAACTAAACTCAGAGCAAATTAATCATCTAAACAAACCTATCACATCCATTGAGATTGAAAAGATAATAAAAAACCTACCCAAAGCTGGGCATGGTGGTGCATGCCTTTAATCACAGCACTTGGGAGGCAGAGGTAGGAGGATCGCCATGAGTTTGAGGCCACCCTGAGACTATATAGTGAATTCCAGGTCAGCCTGGACTAGAGAGAGACCCTACCCTGGAAAGCCAAAACACAAAAAAGAAAGAAAGGAAAAGAAAAACCTACCCCAAAAGAAAAGTTCAGGACCAGATGGCTTCTTTGCCAAATTCTACAAACTTTCATTGAAGAACTAAATCCAATTTTTCTCAAACTGCTTCACACAATTGGAGAACAAGGAATGCTCCCAACTCCTTTTATGTCACTATCCTCACCCTAATACCAAAACCAGACAAAAGTACAACAAGAAAAGAAAATTATAGACCTATATCCCTGATGAACTTAGATGCAAATATCCTGAACAAAAGCCTCGCAAACTGAATTCAACCACACATCAACAGCATTATCCATATTGATCAAACAGGATTCATCCCAGGGATAGATTGTTTAACATGTGGGAATCAGTCAATGTAATATACCATATAAATAATCTTAATCCCAAGAACCACATGATCATTTCAGTTGATGCACAAAAGGTCTTTGCATCATAAATACATTCATAAATACAACATCAGTTCATGATCAAAACACTGGAGTGAATAGACAAGGAGGGTCTGTATCTCAACCCAATAAAAGCTATATATAAAGCACTTAAAGCCCAAATAATACTTAATAGGAAAGGAGTCAAGGAATTCCCATTGATGAGATCATGAACAAAACAGGGTGCTCACCACTGCTCTTCAATGTACTAGTAGAAGACCTAGCCCAAGCAACTAGACAAGAGACAAATAAAAAAGGATACAAATTGGAAAATAAGAAGTCAAATTATCCCTATTTGCAGATGACGTGATCCTATACATAAGTGACCTGAAAGTCTCCATGTCAAAACTTCTCAAGGTGATTAATTCCTTTAGCAATATGGCAGGATACAAAATCAACATGCAAAAAATCAGTAGCCTTTCTATATGCAAAGGAGACATATATAGAAACAGAAATTATAAATGGTCTCCCACTTTCAATAGCCATACACATACACACAAAAGAAGTAACATGAAATAACACTAATCGAGGATGTGAAAGACCTACACAATGAAAGCATAAAAACACTCAAGAAAGAAATTGAGGAGGACTTGAGAAGATGGAAAGAATTCCCATGCTCCTGAATAGGTAGAATTAATATTGTGAAAACAGGAATTCTACCAAAAGCAATATACAGATATAATGCAATACCAATAAAAATTGTAGTATCATTCTTTACAGAGATAGAAAAAGTGGTATCAAAATTCATATGCAACAGCAGCAGACCTCAGATATCGAAACATATCCTCAGGAAAAAAAAAAAAACACCTCTGGAGGTACCACCATACCTGGTCTAAAGCTGTACTACAAAGCCATAGTGACAAAAACAGCATGGTACCAACATAAAAGCGGAAATATAGACCAAAGGAACAGAATTGAAGACCCGGCCCTTATGTCAAGTAACTACAGCTAACTGATCTTTAACAAGTAGACTGGAGAAAATAGAACATCTTCAACAAATGGTGCTGGATAAATTGGATAACCCCATGTAGAAAATGAAACTAGACCCACTTATTTCACCATACACAAAAATAAACTCCAAATGAATTAAAGATCTCAATATAAGACCTGAAACTCTTCAACTACTAGATGAAAAAATAGGAGGAATTTCCCACAATATAGGAGTGGTGAAGGACTTCCAGAACAACATCCCATTAGTCTAGGAAATTAAACAATCACTCAACCAATGGGATCTCATGAGGCTGAAAAGCTTTTGCACAGACAAGCATACCATAGACAGAGCCAGTAGATTACCCACTGAATGGGAGAAACTTTTTACCAGCTATAATACTGACAGAAGCCCAATATTTAGATATTACAAATATATACAAAACACTCAAAGAAACACTAAACAATAAAAAAGTCAAACAGTACACTTAAAAAAATGGGGCAGGGGGCCGCCTCCCCCCACCCCCAGCATGCCCCGCCTCGGCTGCCTCACCACTGCCATGCACCTCTGCTGCACACTTTTGCCCAAGGCACTCGGATCTTGGAGGGCAGTATTTGCCCACTTTTCAGCTATCAGGAGTTCTGATGGAATAAAGGAAGAGGATGTGCTGCCTACAGCTTTAATATTGAGGCCGCTGGTTTTAGCAGAGGGGAGAAAAGTTACCTGATGTGGTATTGAAGCCACCACCACTATTTCCTGATATAGATTAGAAGCCAGTGCCACTGAAAGCAGGAGTACGCAAAAAAAAAAAAAAAAAAAAAAAATTGCTGGCTGAATTGAAGCAGGAGCTGAGAGAGACGGTGAAAAGAATGCCTTACTTTATTATAACACTGGAAGAAAAGCAAGATATTGAAAGGTATAGCAAAAGATTTATGAAGCTGTACACAGAATTGATACCAGATTGGAGAATACTTCCAAGAGAGTTGATGCCAAGGAAAAAAAATGCAAAAAAGCAAATCCAAAAGCCAAAGAGATGAAAGGCATAGGCAAAGGCAATTCACTCACTGACACTGTAGATGTGCTGAAAAAATTCGAGGAACTGGACAAAAAAGAGGTGATGGTGACAAATCTGATAAGGAAAATGAAGAGAAAGAAGAAAGCAAAGAGAAAAATAAAGATGAGGATGAGGATGAGGATGCTGCAGAGCAGGAGGAATATGATGAAGAGCAAGAGGAGGAAAATGACTACATCAATTCACACTTTGAGGACAGAGATGACTGGTGCTGACAGTGATGACAACATGGGTGAAGCGACCTGTTAGCCCTGGGGTTGTGCAGAAAACGTTGAAACAGTTCCTGAGCTTTGGGAATGAACGGTTTATGAAAGGGATGAGTACTTGTTTTGTGTTCCTATGTCTCTGTTATATTGTTTCTTGAAGCAGGGCCCCATGCTAGCCCAGGCTGACCTGGAACTCACTCTGTAGCCCAAGCTGGCCTCACACTCATGGCAGTCCTACTTCAGCCTTCAGAGTGCTGGGATTAAAGGTAGGCAGCTCTGCACCTGGCTTGTTCTTGTTTTGTTTGACAAAAATACTTGTCTAAATGTTCAGAAATATTTAATGTTTACGTACCTGTGACCTATAGTCTCTGACAGTCCTCCTGAAGTTAACCTCTGCCAATTGCTCTTCTGTGTGTTAGTGAGGTTGGTAAGGGTTCTGTTTTTGTTTTCTGTATTATTTGAATTTGAATGTGCCTAAAGAATTTTAGTATCTTCTAACCTACGTATTCATGCTTGAAAAAAAATCATTCTTGTTTAACTGCTGATCTTTTGTAAAGCACCTATTAGTCCTAGTGGATTTCTATTATATTGCACATGGAACACTTTAAAAACAAAGAAACTTGAAATTTGTTTTACAGTTTTACATGGTATGTTCTAAACTACTATGACATCATAACCACGTACACCTACCTACAAGCTCAGCCTTATGAGACTATAGCATTTTGGTGATGCAAAACATGCCCAGAGGGAGAAATAGTGACCTAGATTAAATAAATGCCATGCGACCGTCTCAGCCAGAGCAAAAGCTCTCCT
This sequence comes from Jaculus jaculus, assembly GCF_020740685.1. NCBI lineage: Eukaryota > Metazoa > Chordata > Mammalia > Rodentia > Dipodidae > Jaculus > Jaculus jaculus. The sequence goes on from NC_059110.1 coordinate 30,035,491, forward strand.
ATGGAATGATTATCATACATCCTTGACTCTGGGATAGCTTCATATAATATATGAATGATACCATTGTAATAAGCTTGACAACTTCAAATACCTGCTTTTATGAAAAAATACAATGAGACACTCTAATTGTGTTACTTACCTAAGTGTGGAATAACTTCTGGTTGTATAAACTTTGTGACAGAATGATGTATGTGTCAATGTGGGGAACTGCCATGACCACTGTTATATTTCAAGAGACTCATAAGCTGTGCAATCAATTATAATTATGCAAAATGAACTCAGGTCACCTTGAAATTAAGAATGAACTTTCTTGTTTTACCTTACAGGATACATCCCTGCCATTGTATATTCTGGGGAGAATTACTAAGAAAATTCGGGCTTCAAAAACTTTAAAATGTCAAAGAATTTCAAAGAACTTGATATTATGTATATCAAAACTGATGTATGAAAATTAACCACCAAAAGGATGAAATTTTATTTTTCTCCTCTAAGGAAATTTATCAGCCATTATCCTTGAACCTGAGAATCTAAAGCCCTATGTTATCATTATGGAAATAACCTTGAAACTGAGCTTGATTAAGATTCTGTGCCTTAGTTTCTCCCCTTGCAAACAATTTCCTACAAAAAATGGTTTAAACACTAACCATATATACATATATAATCTTACCTTATGAAAATGAATTATGAAAATTGTTGAATGTGGTTCTTGCCTTCTAAACAAATTTACTGAAAACAGCTGTGAGGAACAAATCCCGTCCTGATTGGATTTGCCCATCTTGTATCTATGGGGAAAAGTGGAGAACATTGATATTGCCTTGTGAGGTTTTGTAGCATGAACATTAATAAGGAAAGAGTACTTGGGATGGCAACACTTGACTGTGGGTGTCAGAGCCCACCCAGCTAGTGGACACATGTGACTGTTCTAAAGAGCTTATCAAAAAAAAATTATAAAAGCTGCACTCTATTACAAACCTCACTTGAAGTTTTCAGTAATAGTGGCCAATAAAGTTGCTGCTTGGGAGTGATGAACAGGTATTTTATTCTCTCACCCTTGGGACCAGAGCTGGATATTTAGTTCATTGATGTTTCTTCATCCTCTTGCTGTGTGACTAATCTGTAGATGGACAGCTGCTGCACGCAGTGTCTTCACTGTCCAGTCCTGCCGGTAGTAGGACAGACCCCTGAGTCCGATTTTATTCTACACAGCCTGGCCATCTCTTTTAAGCACATTTTCTCCCCCTCTTGAAACATCATTTTACAATTTGAAATACACTGTTTTTGAGGATGGGGTTTTGTGAGTTGCTTCCCACCAGAAATCTTGTTTTTCTAGCTTAAGGTCTGAGTCTGTGAGATTATTCCATTGGAAGACAAGCACTATTTTGCGGACACCTTGTTTTTTTTTTTTTTTTTAAGCTTATTGGTAAAAATGTCTTTAAAGTTATTGTAATAAATGTAACTGGTTGCTGTGAGGTTTATTTTTATGTATTTGCTTACACATTAAAATCTTAGGAAAATGAAAACAAATAAATGGGGTAGAGAAATGAATAGGGAGTTCTCAGAGGAAGAAATACAAATGGCTAACATACACTTAAGAAAATATTCAACATCCCTAATCATCAGGGAAATGCCAATGAGACTTCACCTTACTCAAGTAAGGATGACAATCATTAAAAAGCTAAATGACAATAAATATTGGCAAGGATGTGTGGAAAAAGGAATCCTCAGTTTTTGGTGGGAATGCAAGCTTGTACAGCCACTATGGAAATCATCATGGAGATTCCTGAAAAGATGAATATAGAACTACCAACAGACCCAGTTAGTCCCTTACTGGCCATTTACCCTAAATACTCCATGCTTCACTGAAGAGATATTTTGTTCAACCATCTTTATAGCTGCTCAGTTCATAATAGCTAAGTACTGGAATCAACCCAGGAGCCTGCCATTGGATGAATGGATAATGAAGTTGTGACATACACACACACACACACACACACACACACACAATGAAATTCTACTCACCAGTAAGAAAAAAAATGATACAGTGAAATTTGTAGGATCATACTCAGTGAATGCGCACAATCACAGAAAGACAAACATCACATGTTCTCACTCATCTGAGGTTCCTATCCTGGATCGACTTGAGTTGCTGGTGTACCAGATAGACATCTTGAGACCCAGACAATACAGATGAAAGAGTTTGTAGGTAGGGGGAGGAGAGGCTGGGGGGAATAAACAAAAAATTAAACCCAAAATGAACTGGTACCATAGAAACCTTTTTCCTTGGAGGTACACTTAAGAGATATAACCCTCGACAGGAATACAGGGGGTGCATCTGAAAAGCAGGGTCCTGGAGTGGGTGGGATAAAGCCTAAATTTAAAAAGTTTGGCTCTGACCTGTAATTCCCAGTACCAGGATTTGGTGCTAATCACAGTGAGCTGTTGATCAGAGAGACCTATGAGGTCCCCCCAAACAAGACAGTCTTCTGTCAAAGCACTTCTATGTACCTGAAGTAAAAAGTAAGACCCTATTTCTAAAGACACCATATGCTGCTGACACAGAACATGGAGAGACCTGGCTGGAACCCAGAAGAGAACCAGTCCCCAGGCAGTTAGCCCATCTACTGCCTGAAGGCACCATATGAACCACTGGGGGACAGTGGTCAACAATGGTGTGAGCAACCAGGGGTCTAAGCTATTCAGAAGCAACTGGCCGGACAAGAAGTGCACACCAGAGCCATGGTGGCATACAGCCTTGGTGGATAACCAGTGGCTTTCTGATTGGCTAAGAGATCCACTGAGTGGAAAGGAACCTGTGGTGGTTTGTCCCCCATAAACTTAGGTGTTCTGAATGCTAGGTTCCCAGCTGATGGAGGTTTGGGAATTAATACCTCCTGGAGGGAGTTTATCATTGGGGGCAGGCTTATAGGTGTTATAGCCAGTTTCCCCATGTCAGTGTTTGGTACACTCCACTGTTCCTGTTGTCCACCTGATGTTGGCTAGGGGGGTGATGTCCACCCTCTACTCATGCTATCATTTTCCCTGTCTGCTACGTCCACGGCGACCTCGCCTGTGTAGCAAGCAGAAATGCTTCTGCACTGGAAGAGAGCTGAGGACAGAGGGCCAGCACTCCTCGGAGGGATGCCCCCGGTGACCCCTTGGCAGTCAGTTACTGTAAAGGTTCCTGCTGCCCATGAAGTCACGACGACCTAATTGCTGGCGCCAATGCTATTTCTTTCCTGCTTTCTTCTAGCTGTTTGTCTAAGAACAGCTAATTCAACACTTATTAGTAATCATGCACGCAATCAGAGTACAAGAAACAATCTAAGTATTGAATGTGCCCCTCCTATGATTAGGGCAATGGAGAGAATGTATAACTCTACTAGGAATAAAAAATTAACTCTAGAACAGTTTTTAGATGGTGTAAAGTAAAAACAGCTTATGATGTTTGAGAACGATACTGAGCCTGAGAATATGAAAGTAGAAATGTTGATCGGTAGTGTTCATAAGAAACATGACAGTTCTGCAGAAAAGGAGTTACAAAACTTAGACATTCCCACCAGGAAACTTCCTGGGGGATATGTTCAGTACTTGATCAAGGGCAGATGGTGGACTCCTAGAGCTGGAATCTACTTAGTTCCACTCCCCTATGAGGGAGGATATGATGAATTCGGTAATAGATGGGTGAATTATTAAGTAAAAAGGAGGCTATGGCATTCTCTTCCATTTACGGGAACGCTTAACAAGGAAGCGTAAGCCTTGGTGTTTATACAGTCCTTGGGGTATAAGAAATAAGTAACCTGTTATTCACCTTACACCTAGTTTCTGTTTGTATAATGTTGTGGTCAATGATACAAGACGCCCTTCTTAAAAAATGGGTACAGTTCCTGCCTGATCAACATTACATGTATGCTTACAATAGAACAATACTCAAGATTGTTTAGATTAATGATTTCTGAGATCACTTGTTGGCTTGCTAAGTTTCTCTGTTCAATCTGTATAAAATCTTCATGAAACCTTCAGTAAATTGCAGCAGCATATTCTACCTAGAGTGTGTCTGTCTGTCATTTCCTCGCCGAATCCCGAGTTCTCCTTGAGCCTTCGCCCTTGTTCTCCCTCGGTCCTGATCTCCCCGAGAGTCAGTCCGCGGCACCTGTCATTGTGGAGCTTCTCCTTCAAGCCTGTAAACCAGAATAAACCTCCTTTTCCCACAAGTTGCTCTTGTTTGGGTGATTTCTACCAGCAATGTGAACCTGACTACAACAGTAAAGTGGTATTGAGGAGTGGGATTACTGCTAGTCATCTGACCATGTGGCTTTGGCCTTTTGGAGCTGATTTTCCAGAGGAATGTGGAAGGATTTGAAACCTTGGCCTAAGAGATGCCTTGCAGTGCTATAAGTACAGCTTGATGGACTATTCTGGTCTGAGTTGAAAAACCTGAATGGTAAGAACTATGGACTGTAAGGTTTGACTTATGAGGGTAATAGCTGTGCTTGGACTGGACTAGCAGTTTGTGTGGGAAGCTTACTGTTATGCCTGTGTCCTGAGAAGCTGTGCAAGGTTGCTTTGCATCTGAATGAACTAGTGTGAACAGAGGGACATGGCACAGAAAGAAAAATCTCTGGGTGAACTGCTGCACATTCAGCTGCAATTGAGAGATGATAACCTTTGAGATTGGGCCAGCTGACCTGCAGTGGGACAACAGGAAGAATATCGACTCTTTTGAAAGAGCCTGAGTGCTCAAGGAGTGTCCTGTTCTTCAAAGTCTGCTTTATTTTCCCCCTGGATTAACAAATTGGCGCTGTACCTGGTATTGTGGAGTATAAGAAATGCAGGAAAGAGAGAGTCATTGAGTTTGCAACATGGTCTTGTGTTTTGGAAATGGCCTTGGGCAGTGTGAAGCAGGTTTGCTGGTTGCCTGCTTCCCCATGGAGCCATGAGGATGAACTGTGGGTTGCAGTAGAGACCCCATGGAGATGCCGGGACCACGAGATGACTGCCATGGAAAGCTGCCGCCAATGTTTTCCAGGACTGTGAGTAGCCTAGCTGGAGGGGCAGAATTGAAACTCCAGAGACTTGTTGCTGTTTAGGATTTATCAGACTTGGAGATTTGTCACTGGCTAGAGTTATTAGTCTTGGAGCTACAGAGTTTGGTGTTTTCCCTGTTTAAATCAGGTAATGCTTGAGAATTTCTTTGCTGTGCTCAATGCCATCTTTTGCACCATGAATGTTTATTCTGTGCCATCATGGGTTTGTGGGGGTGGATTATTTTGGTATTATAGATCTTGTATTATGGGGATGTTTGGACATCATAGGAATTGATTTAAAAAAAAACTATAGGGACTTTCAAAATTGGATGAATGCATTGCATCTTACATCATGGATGGTTATCAGTTTATGGGGACCAGGGGCAGAATGTGGTGATTTGATTCAGGTGCCTCCATAAATTTAGGTGTTCTGAAGTTAGGTTCCCAGCTGATAGAGATATGGGAATTAATGTCTTCTACAGGCAGTGTATTGTTAGGGGCGGGCTTTTGGGTATTATAGCCAATTTCTCCATGCCAGTATTTGGTACACTCTCCTGTTCCTGTTGTCCACCTGATGTTGGCCAGGGGGTGATGTCCACCCTCTGCTCATGCTATTGTTTTTCCTGCCATCATGGAGCTTCTCCCTCGAGGCTGTAAGCCAAAATAAACCTTTTTCCCACAAGCTGCTCTTGGTTGGGTGATTTCTAACAGCAACGCAAACCTGACTGCTACAGAACCCATATCGGGGACTCAGAACCAGGTCTGATTCCTATGGAGACAAAGATGCTCTCCAATGTCAAGCTCCCACTAGTCTTTGGCTAAAAGAGTGGCAACATCCATCAAAATCTTCCTAAATCAATAACATTTATCCAATTTAACCTATGCAGACTTCACTCTTGATTGGAGAATCTGTTTTTATTTTTCAGAAGGTAGCAAGACCGGAGGAGAAAAACCACCCCTCCCATTTTAGCCAAGTCCCAGGTGAATCCACAGAGGAGTTGGGGAGACAAGCGTGAGTCCTGCTTCTAGGCTGTGTCTGATAATCAGCAGCAGGGTGGAGGAGACAGACCCTGAGGACACTCAGCACCTACCAAAGCAGAGATCCGGGGGCTCCTAAGAGCTCTTCGCTGAAGTAGACTTAAAACTCACCCACCACAGCTCAGGGAATTTTGCAGAAGAGAGGGCAGAAAGATTGTAAGAGCCACAGGTTGGGGTGTCATGGCTCCCACTCCTGAGCATGTACATTAAGGCAGCATATCACAGAAATACTTCTACGTCCATGTTTATTGAAGCATTATGCACATTAGTCAAGTTTGATACAGAAATAGATAAGGCAAACATAGTATATGTTCACAATGCAATTTTGTTTTTTATACAGGAAAATTAAGTTGTATAGAAAAATTAAGTTATCTCATTATTTGAACATAGGTGGACCTGGATAACATTGTTTAATAAGCTAGACAAGCAAGACAAGTATCATATGGTTTCTGTCATGTGTGGATCTGATTTTTATACAGCTATACAGAGTGGCAAGAAAAGCCCTGGCATGCTCATACTTAGTGTCTGCCTCTTTTTCTTTCTCTTTCTCAAATAAATAAATAATAAAACATTTTTGAAATAAGTCTTACACTTGTCCTTTTCTATTCTTTCACCTTGTTCTTGTTTTCAATTATATGAAAATGAAAATATTTTAAAATATGAAAATAAACAAGAAATTTCACTCAGATAGTATAACAGCCCACTAAAATATTAGTTTTTTTATCTAGTGAGTTAGTTTTATCCAGTGAAAATAGTTTTCCATGCCAAGTGTTACTACATATTTGATTGGGCAAATGCAAATTATCTCAGAAAAAAAAATCACTTTTCCATGTAAGGTTATCTCATCTTAAGGAAAAGATTACATGTCACATCTATTCTCATTTGACAAGAAACGCAACATGTGACTATCTTGGGGTCACCAGTTCAAGTTCCCTTCTACTGTCCTGAGGCCCTTGACATTCATAAATTTTACGTACATTTTTCTCTTTGATAAAATAATGGAATTAACATGGCTTCAATTTGTTTTCAAATGAGTGTATTATTATCTTCTTCAGATTTCCTTTAGAAAATCTTTGTAAATGTGTATTTGTGTATCTATATTCAAAGAAGCAAACAAAATCATGCTCTTATTGAACTCTTTTTCAAGAGATATCAAGGAGTATTTATTAAGTTAGGTCAGTTTGTTGAAAGCACTGAATCCTGGCCACTAGAACAGCAGGGAGATGAGGATTGGGTTCACTGAATTCAGTCATCTCTAACCCTAGATGAGGTGAAAATGGCTTACAATGCTTCTCTTTTCAAAGAGAATCTAGGTGTTTGGCAATTTTTTTTTTTTAATCTACCAATATCAGAGGTTGTTGGGAATTGGGAGTCTAGATCCTCTCTGGTGTGATATGGAAGGATTCTTATGAACCAAGAGATCACTCAACTTTATATACAAGGAATATGCCTAATGTTATTTCAAATTGGTTTTTAAATCTAAAATAATAGGCCAGGCATAATAGGACATACTTGTAATCCCACTATTGAGGAGGATGAGGTAGGAAAGAGAGAGATTTATGTCAGAATTAACACTGGCCCAAAATAAAATAAAAACAAAGCCCAGCTATAAGGTTCTGTTTAACTTTTATCCTTCTCTGTCACTTCTGGCTAAGAAAACTCAGCATCTGCATGTCCTTCCCATGTCTGCCACAAGGAAATCCCATCACAGGTGAGACCCTGTGGCCAAGGAAGGCAGAGAGGCAAACCTAACGCTAGCTTCAGGGGAAGTTCACCACGGGAGGAAGCACAGGGAGAACACAGCAGGTCATCACATCTGCTCCTGGCAGCTGGGCAGAAGGAGTAAGAGCGAGCTGTCTAGCACTCACCAGGAGGCTGGCTTATAAAAGACCCAAGGCCCAGTGACAAAAGTCACCCAAGCCCCCACCTCCCACAGGCTCCAGCAGCTGGGGACTGAGTGTGAGGTCTGACCACAGACACACAAGGGTCTAGGGAATATTTTACATTCACACCACCACAGCCAGAAAGTCTGCCTTCCTATCTATATGGAAGAAATTGTAATTTTTTTCTAGCACAGACACAAATAGTTATAGAATATAACCTTTTCATATTAGGAACCTTTGAAGGGAAACAAGGACAGACCCAGGCCGAGATGTCTCTCTCCCAGGACAGGTGCAGAAGAAGCTCTGCGGACACAGGCCACGTCTCCTGAAAGACTCCAGGCTGGGCCTTGTCAGCTTAGGTGCTGACCCCTCCTAGGAAAAGCACGTGCTCATTCTAGATGAGATGGCGCTCAGGAGAACAGAGGACAGGAAGAAGATGGGAATATGTGGTGGTAATGTGTGAGGAAGGAGCCGCTAGGGTCCAGAGCAAGAGCTCTGCAGTCCCTGGGGATGGATTTCAAAGCCTCCAGCTGTCCTGGGAACTGAGAAATGGGGTTTGGCTTCATGTTTTTGTTGTGATCTCAAGTGTCTGAACCGGGCTTCAAACCATGCTATGTAGCCAGACATGATCCTCCTGCCTCCGCCTCCTCTGTGTTGATAGGGACTTGGGCCACCCTTCGTGCTCTGTGAGGTTGTGCCTGCGAGGCAAGCACTGGATCAGCTGAGCGGCAACCCTCCCCTTCTGTGGCCTTTAGCCAATGCATCACAAGAAGTGAACAGAACCTGTAGGCCAGGGTTGCAGCATTCAGTCACCATAGAGGCCCATGACCTGTCGTGGGCAACAGAAAGTGCAGGAGAGGAAATGCCACCAAGAAAGTGGTCATGGATCAAGGCCACACAAAGAAACTTAGAGAGGAGGGTGATCCAGTTCTCCTGGATCTGAGGCGACTATGCACTGACATTTGAGCATGCTCCACCCATCCCTCAGGGACATTGACTGTAGACCCCACTTGCCCAACTGGAGTCCCTTCCCCATTTATTCTTCTACCCTTCCCTCAACCTGAACACATAGTCATAAGTTCCTACATGACATCACAAGGGCCAGCCTGTCAAAAGTCCCAACAAAACTTCACAAGCTCCAGTCTGTCCTAAGTTTCAGCAGGACATCCATCACAAGGGCCCGTCCTTATCTGGATCCACCAGCCATAAAAGCTAGGAGTGCTCACTCCATTTTGAGATGCTCTAGTGATTCATTATTTCCCACACAAAATACACGCTGCCTTTGTCCAGGCAGGACTCTAGTGGTGCATCTCGCCAGTGGGCCTCAACACTGCCCCAGGCAGGCAGAGCCTCCATCAAGTCTTGGACTTCTCTCCAGGGGCATTTTCTGGTTGCATCCTGGGAGAAGCCACAGGAAAAGCTCGCGATGTCCACCCCATGGCCTCAGCATGTGGAGCTCCTCCAAAATAATGAGCATCCCTTCCTAGAAAAAAGCACACTTTGTCATCGACCTGCCAGTGCCCGGAGCACAGGCTGTGGAGCCCAAGCCATCCAGTAACCACCATCTTTCTAGCCAAAAGGACACAGTGGTAAGGGCCAAATAAGGCCTGCAGAAAGGAAGAGAGGAAGAGGACAAGCAGAAGGAACAGAAGGAGTATGAGTGGTTTAATAAGCATGAAGTCAGAGGACCAGGACAAGAAAGCAAAGGTGCTCTCTGGCCTTGGGGAATTATAGCCACATGTAAGCCCTGGCCACAAGGTAAGTGACTTTGTATTGTGGAACCCTGTGCTGGGCGCCATGCAATTGGAGGTTTCCTGATTGCTTGGCATCTGGTTCCCAAGGGCTGGAGCGCCCTGACCCAGCCAATCAAAGCTCAACTCAGACTGAGACAATGGCCAAGGAAGTGCTTGCTCCAAACCGACATCCAGGGGCTGAAGTCATTCAGCAGTGACGAAGGAAGGTGGAAGGGAGGCTAGGACTCCAGCACAGCACACACAGATGCTGATAGAAGACACAGCAAGGGAAAGCCTGGCCTCCAGTAGCACCCCACTAACTCTACCAGTGTTGTGGGGTAGAGAAGCCTGGCCCCTACCTCCCAAGCTTTCCTGCCTTGACCTGGAAATATTCCTGAAGTCCCTTGCACGTCTTCACTGTTGCTCCCATTCTGTCCCTGCCCACTTTCACTTTGTCTGTCCCAGGTCTTCCTGTCACCACAGCCTGGGCAGACCATTCCTCCTTTCTCTCTACTTTCCCTCACCCAAATATACCCACAATCCCTCTTCCCCTTCTTTGACTCTTCCTTCAGATCCTCTCCCTCCTGTGATGATGGCCAGCCCCCCACTTGGGAGTGTCATCACATAGCAATGGAACTCTGAACTATAGACCAAGCTGCAGCTCCTCTCCTTTCACACCCCCACAAGCTCAGCCAGCCCCCTTGCCCTTCACGCCTCGCTTCTGTAGTCAGAAATCCCTTACCCCGATGGAAATCTCCCTCCTCCTCTATTCTTTCTCACTGCTGCTTCTGGCTCCTTCTCTCAGCAATCCTTCCACTGTGACCCTGGCTGGGCTGCCAGCTGCAGATCCTGAGGATAAAGACATGGACACGACACCACACTGCTATGCAGTGATATTCAGACCCTCACCTGGCAGTGTGGGTGCTTTACCATTTCCACACCTTAATGGACACAGCACCTGTGTACTCAGTGCTCCTCATCACTGGGTCCCTGTGAACACTGATCCTGTGCTTCCATCCATGGTAGCACCATCCCTTCCTGGCACAGAACTCGGGTCCATGAGTAGCACCCCTTCTGTCCACTCCCCCATCTTCAACTCTCCACCTGTTGACAGTACTTTACAAGTACACTCCCCTTGGGGGCCACGAGCAACCTACTACCCAGGCTCACACACAAGAGACAACCCCAGCCCACCTCTGGGTTATAATGTGGACGGCACTTTGCAAAGTCATTTCTTGTGATAGATCAAACTGCCCCAGTAGCAGCTGAGGCTAGCAATGCCAGCAGTTCGGCTACCCCACTACACCACAATGCCACCTAGATTTACATACAGACCCAGCACTACCTTTGGACCTCTTGCCCTCTTGCAGTGTCAGTGCTTCACACATCCACACCCCTCCTTCCGGCTTTCCGGGGAGGCACCCAGCTAGTCACAGCATGCATGAAACAAAAGGGCCTGCCCACTGGCATTAGGGTTGAAACCCTAAGAATCACCCACTGCCTTCCTGGCCACCAAGCCTGATTCGACCTCAAGGGCAGTTGGCTCTATTCACATATAATTCAAGGACAATGAACTGCATATACTTCAAGTGCACAACTGGACAACTGATGAAATACACGGACTCTTGGACAGCTAAGAATACACACATACTGATCACTCGCCCATGCTTCCCCATGGCCGACTACCTATTCTTCTTCCACCTTCCAATCTTGTTCCTCTACATCTTTGCCACTGACAAGTGTTACTTCTAAAAGTTTAAACGGAGTTAAACTATCCTGCTTCTTTGCAATGGCTTTTCATCATTTAGCATGACTGTGGTCCATATTACTTGAGTATTAATATATTTTCTGGCATAGTACTATGAGCATGTTGAAGTGAGTTTATTCATTCACATGCTTATGCTATTTGTGCTACTATTTTGTTGCTAAAAGTTAAGTGAAAGTGCCATGAATGCCATCAATGGTCTTGTAAAAGACTGTAGAAGGGAGTAGCTGCTTTCATGTTCAGCATATGTTTACTTTTCAAATAAACCTGAAATGATTTACTACTAAAAAAAAAGTTTGACAATTCAGCAGTGAATCTATCTAGTCCTTGGCTTTTTTTTTTTTTTTTTTTTTTTCTGGTAGGGCTTTTAATTGCTTCAGTGTTACTGTTTATTATGAGATTTTTCTTTCTTTGGTTGATATACTACTGTGTAAAACTTACTCCAGTAGGAAGACACAACCATTTGTCTTTTAATAAACAAAAAACTGATTAGAATTAATTTAAACAAATGAAAAAAAATCAGACTGAGGACTGTTATCAATCTTAAAAAGAGCTGATAATCCCAGTGCAGGTGGTTCAAAGAACAGAAAAAGAGACATCCTCCAGTCATCTGCTGCACAGAGCACACAGAGTGTTCTGACCTGACAAAGACAACAAAATCACTGCAATTCAGTCTCATTGTCATTAATGAGACCAAAGCAATTAAAATGTTAGTGAGAAGAGAGTCAGGGTAGTCAGAGTGCTGAAAATGATGTTGAAAGCACATTCCTGAATGGGATCTATGCCACCATCTCTATGGCTCAGGAAACACTGTCAAAGAGAGGCCAGAAAGAATCTAAGAGCCTGAAGGATGGGTGGAGTGTTTAGAATGCTTTCTTCTGGACGTGACTCACACTCTTGAACTCAAAGCAGCTGTGATTATCAGCAAGGATCGGAACAAGTGGGGCCCTTCTGCATTCTGTCACAGAGATGGGAGGAGCTCAGGAGGATTTATAAGCAGTTAAGAATGGCCAAGGAAGGGTCATATAACCACATCTCTACATCTCACTGAGAGTCTAGAGGGAGTTATTCATTGCTGGGGAACGAGGGACATTTACTTCAGTGGTATAGCTACTGGTAAGTGCCCACGTTCAGGTAAGTAATAATCCCTAACCCGTGCTCCCACAGCACTACTGAAATGTTCTGTGTCACAACAATAAACGAGTGACAATACAGGTGAACTGAGGTCTGGTGTGGCAGGAGAGTAAGAGAAGGCTGTAGAAAGGGAGAACTGGCTTCTCCTGCCTCCACACACACCCCACCTTCCCTCACTGCAGGGGTGGCTGGCACTCAGTACAGTGCCCACTTGCTTCCCAGCCTTTAGACACACTTCCACCCCTCCCCTCACTGTAGAGGTGACAGCGACATGCCCATGTGTTTCCCTCACTGCCCCAGGCACTTCTGCCTGCACCGTGGCTGGAGTGGCTCTGGGGAAACCAGACCATCTTCAACCTCCTACATGACCAGCACACCTGCTTTCACGGAACCTGCAGTCTCACCCACTCGAGCAGGACTGAAGGAAACATCCAGTTCCACTCCTAGTTCTTGAAGCATTCTCAAGAATCATTGGTCTCCATCTAGTCATAGCAGGCATGCTGGGCAAGGGTGTGCCAACTGGTGTTAGAACTGTGGTGCAAGGACCAGCCACCCTCCCTGGCCTCATGGCCAGCAAGTTTACTTCAGCCTCAAGGGCAGTTGGCTCTATGAAATATCATTTCTTTTGCTGTGTAGTATTCTGAGCGTTCCACAGTGAAGTTATTCTTTCCCACGCGGACTCAGTGGTTAAGAGCTAAACTACTGATGGCGTTCTCGCAAAAGACTGTGCAGAATGCAAGGACCGAGCTTTATGCTCAGTATATGCTCACCTTTCAAATAAAGGTGAAGTGATCTACAACTTAAAATTAAACTACTCAGCAGTGACCCCATCTGATCCTGGGCTTTGCTTTGTGACAAGATCTTTGTTACTCAATCTCATTGCTTATTATGGGCCTGTTTGAATTTGTATCTTCTGGCTCCCGTTTTTCATAAGTATTAACTGTTTAGGAATTGAACCATTGCTTCTGGGTTTCCCAACTTTTTGGAATGTAAGTTTTCAAAGTGCTTCCTACTGCATTTCTTCTGCACTTCCTTGGAGTCTGTTCTCTTTATTTTGATCAGTTGCAGGGTTCATGGTGTGACCCCTGTGTGACATTCTTTTGCAGGACATCAGGGTGGAAGAGGAAGTCCAGGCCACGCAGACACCAGCAAAGGAACTGTGTTTTTGTGAAGGGCAGACCCAGCAGAGTAGTCGCGAGTTCCTTCTGTAGACAGATGGCTGAATGAGACCCTTATGGATGATCTGTAAGCCACCCATGTCAACTGTGTCCCCAGTGGCAGTAGCAGTAGCAGTCATGATATTGGGCACCTGGTTCAAACAGAGAAACAAGTGCTGGTTAGTGAGCCCTGGGAGGGAGGATCAGCTCTGTCCCACGCTGCTCTCACTCTTGGTTGGAAAATCTGTTTTATTTTACATATGGCAAGGAAAATGGAGGAGAACCAAGATACATCAATAAGAAAAGATCACCAACTATTCACCATGAGACTTACTACACTTCCACATCTTCCAGGGCCCAGGAGAAATTGCAGAGGAAGTGAGGTCATAAATACTGCTCTTACTGCTAGCCTGACAACCAGCTCAAGGTTGATGGTGACAGACATGGTGATCAATCAAAACCCATCAGCAGAAATCCAGAAACTACAGTGAGCTCAATACTAAATCAAACTGCCAACAGGCCTGTCATGTGTCAGAGGACATTAGGGAAGAAGGGGTGACACGATTGTTAAGAGTCACAGAGTGGGTAGGAATACCCTGAGGCATGGTCTCTCCATTATCCCACAGGGACTGACTGAGGCCTTCATGACCCCACAGTGAAGCCCATAATCCCACTGAGGAGGGCTCCAGTATAACAGGAGCATGGGTAAGGGGATAAAAGAGTATAACCTATAAATAAAAGGAAAGAAAGGAAAGGTAGGAAAGAAACAGGAAGGAAGGAGAAAAGGAAATAATATGAGATAGAGGTTATCACCACAAGCAATAAAAACAGAAACTTTTTAAAGGCGTTTGGTTCCAGCAACATGTCTGTGGAAAGGAGGTGATCAGAGATCTGTCACTATCACTTTTGTATTATTAACATGTACTGTAGTAAGAAGAGAAGTGGGTTCATTAAGTTAAATTATGCATTTAAAAGTAGGTTAGATTGTTGATATTCCTTTTTTACATGCTACATAATGATTATATATTAAAAGATAATCTCAGATGTGATAACGAGGCAAGCCTCTCTTCACCTGCCCTCGAGATGTGTCTTGGAGTCATTTACAAAAGAAGCTAAGTAACTACCCACAGCAGCACTGGGAATATCTGACTCCAGTCCTTTCACAGAGGCAGCTTAGTAACTACCTACAGCAGGCCCTGGGAATATCTGACTCCAGTCCTTTCATGGACACAGCTTAGTAACTACCCACAGCAGGCCCTGGGAATATCTGACTTCAGTCCTTTCACGGAGGCAGCTTAGTAAGTACCCATGGCAGGCACTGGGAAGCCCTTCTTTTCCTAATTCACCAGAGATGTGGGGCTGGCTGGGATCTAGTAAACAGATTTCAAACAGTAGGTTAAAATGTAAACAATAGCATACACAAAAGGCCTTGCAGTCCAAACTGTGACTTTGCTCTAACAACAAGTTAAGCTATCTGGAATGTGGCCTTCATGGCCCAAAAAAAGTAGTGGAGGGGTGTCTCTAAATGGATTCTACAATTGTTAACTGTAAAGTGAAACTGCAAACTGCGTTTTCAGCCTTGAAACCAAATGAATCTCATTCAATGTAGATTAAACTTCTGTAAATTACTGGGGGTAACAAATCAGTGCATAATAAAATGTCCTGAGGCCTTACCAGCCTCACACTGGGAGCTTTCAGACACAGGGTGCTATATGTGTTGCTGTGCTGCCCTCTGGTGTCCATTGCTTTGAAGCCTTAGCTTGAACCTGTGTTATGATAGTGATTTCTTTCTTTTATTCTGTGCAGCAGTTTTGTTTCTAATATTTATTTTATTTGAGAGAGAGAGAGAAAGAGATAGAGAGAAAGGGAAAGAATGGGGTATACTAGGGCCTGCTGCTTGGGTCCTTAAGTTTCACAGGCAAGTGCCTTAACTGCTAAAGCTATCTCTTCATCCCAAGCGGTTTCTTCTCATGAGGGCTTCTGGGGAATAAATCAAACTTTTTTCCCCAATAAAGTGGTATTTGTATATAGACAACATATCTGCAGACAACTTTACAGACATGGAAAGTTCAGTGAATTCTTGCCTAATACACAGCTAGTTCATGTGGTTCATGGAGTTTTCTCAGCATTTCATCACAGAAAATGTGTAATAAAAAAGGCTCGATTATTTCAATAAGTCATCTTTTCAATGTCAATAACTAATGGAAATAAATTAATAAATGCCCTATAAAATATATTAAGAAGTGAAAAAGAAGGAGTTCCCTTTTATTCAATATGTCAAAGAAATCCCCTGAAAAGGAAATTAAAAATCAACTGGAAATGCTGACAAAATTGTATCACTGACCTAACTGGAAGGCTGAGAAAATTCTCAGGCCTAAAAAGAAGACAGAATGGAAGTGAGTAGAAAGCAAAGGATGAAGGCATTCCTACCAGAGAACATATAGCAAGAATGTAGTCTTAGAATGTAATGGACCTGCAGAACATAGGATGCAAGGCCTTGCTCAGTGTGGGAACCAAGATGTCTGCATGCATCTGGAAGCCTACATAAACTACAACAGCAAAGAGCAGCAGCTCTGCTTGTTTGGCAGGGTTAAAGTCTCAGTGAAAATAAGATCTTTCCTCTGAATTATAAATGTAGCCTTTCTGAGATGGGATTTGAATTCAGCTCTAGACTAACCTGATGGGTTGAATGTGGGGCACAAAAATTAGAAAGGCTGAATATTATGCCGGATGCTGGGCATATGACTTGACCTACTGGGAAAATGTTGTCATTAGCTGAGATATAAAAAAGCTTTAAGTAGGGCTGGAAAGATGGCTTAGCAGTTAAGTGCTTGCCTGTGAAGTTTAAGGACCCCGGTTTGCAGCTCGGTTCTCCAGGACCCACGTTAGCCAGAAGCACAAGGGGGTGCACGTGTCTGGAGTTCGTTTGCAGTGGCTGGAAGCCTTGGCATGCCCATGCTCAGTCTCTCTCTCTCTCTCTCTCTCTCTCTCTCTCTCTCTCTGTGTGTGTGTGTGTGTGTGTGTGTCACTCTCAAATAAATACATAAGAATGAACAAAAAAATTTTTAAAAAGCTTTAAGTAGAGGTTGAGGAGGCAGAAAATAATGTAGTTCAGAAAGCAAAGAACAAGATACTTGTGCGACATTTAACTGTGAATGTAGGAAAAGTTAGACTTGTGAGTCTCTAGGAGAGAGGACTGAATGTAGGGCTGTCTGTATGACAATGGGATTGTGGAACTGGAAGAAATTTCTCACTGAGTAGTTGGACAAGTCCAAGCACTTGCCTCTTGGACTACATCATCAAGATGTCAAGTAACTAAGCATGAATCACCAAAAAACCCTTTCATGGAGAAGCAAGAACATGTGCAAGGACTGGTTACACAATGAAAGGTGAATGGATTCAAAATAGCACCAAAGCCGGGCTTGGTGGCGCACACCTTTAATCCCAGCACTCGGGAAGTAGAGGAAGGAGGATCGCTGAGAGTTCAAGGCCACCTGAGACTACATAGTTAATTCCAGGTCAGCCTGGACCAGCGTGAGACCCTACCTTGAAAAGCCAGAAAAAAAAATAGCACCAAAAATGAAGTGCAGAGGAATAAACTCAAGAAAAACTCATTTAAAAATAATCCAGGGCTGGTGAGATGGCTTAGCAGTTAAGGCATTTGCCTGCAAAGCCAAAGGACCCTGGTTTGATTCCCCAGGACCAATGTAAACCAGATGCACAAGAGAATGCACGTGTCTGGAGTTCACTTGCAGTGACTGGAGGCTTTGGGGCACCCACTCTGTCTCTCTCTATATTAAATAAATAAAATATATTTTAAAAAAACAATGCACATTTCACGTTTGACATTTGTGTTATAGCTGAAATGATATTATGTTGTTATAATACAAATAATAGATTATGAAGACACTAAAATGAATGGGGGTAGATATCTATACCTGACATCAAAAGCATTCTATGACAATAAAACATGAAGATGGCCAAAAACAGCATGGCAGAACAAAATGGATCGCATGAAGATATCTTTATAATTCAATATATTAGTATATATGCATGAAAGAAGTTCTGGAAACATACACAAAAAACTAACCTGTCATTTTTACATGGCTGATTTTCAGCTTCCAACTTATAAATCTGAAATCATTTGAATTTTCACTCTAAGCACATACATTACAAAATAAGAATTTTAATGAAATTTATGTGCACATATCATAGCATGAAAATGAAACTGCACATAATGTATTTTCAAGAGAGCAGAAATGATCATTTTTATACATTATATGACCAAAATTATAAATGCCTTGGAAGAAAGAAATCTGTCAAACAAAATAAACCAAAATGAACTGAGGTTCTCTTTGGATGGTGACATTAAGGACTTTCTCTGGTTCCTGACTGCAGGTGGAATGTGACGAACCATCTCACACTCCTGCTGCCATGCCTTTCCTTCCATGGATCACCAACATTCAAACTGTGACCCAAGATAAACCCTTTCTTAACTTACCTTTGTCAGATATTTTAAATATTTTATTTATTTATTTGAGAGAGAAAGAGGCGGAGAGAGAGAGAGAGAGAATGGGCACGTGAGGACTTCCAGACACTGTAAACAAACTCCAGACACATATGCCACCTTATGCATCTGGCTTAGATGGTACTGGGAAATTGAACCTGGCCCCTTAAGCTTTGTAGGCAAATGCCATAACTGCTTAGCCATCTCTCCAATCCATTGTCAGATATTTTGTCACAAAGTAGCTAACACAAAAAATTGGTACCAAGAAGTGGGGACACCTGTTGTGATAAACTTATTTGTTTCTTAGACCACTGAAACATATGCAAACAGAATGTGGAAGAGGTTAGAACTTTGGGCTAGAAAAGTCCTAGAATGTCATAAGTAGACTTTAGAGGATAGGAAAAATAAGCGAAGAATATTGGCAGCATTTTGCCCAAGTCCTGAGAACTTGAGTGAGTCTGAATTCAAAAGGAATTTGGTGAAAGAAATCTGTCTAGGGTAGCATTCAGGCTGTATGATTAGTGCTGCTATCTAGGTCTGCAATATGAAAGAACAACAAATGAGGCAAATAAATCCACACGAAAAGTGTGCAGTGTGGTAAGTAAATCAGTGAAAGTGAATATACAGATGCAAACAGGCAGATGGGAGAGAAGCTGTAATTGTTAAAGGGATAGTTCAATATGTTGGGACAGTAGGAAAGGTGCCCTGAGGGTAATATTCCACCCATCAAAGGACCAACTTGTGAAAACACAAATTCACTTGAGAGAACCTAAATTGAAAATGCTGAGGAAGCGGTTCTCTATTCAAAAACACCTGCCTAGAAAAGTATTTTCTAAGATCCAGTCACCATGCACACAGAGGCCACTTAACAGCTCTGGTCCAATAGGGTCAGGCTGCATCTTGAGCAGGTAGCAGAACTTGGCAGCATCATCCACGTGGTACTGGTTTTCTAGACATAAAAGTGAGAGTAAAGGGGTCATGGAGGTTGCACCAAGGTTCCAGAGAGCTTCTGAGGCCAGGGAATGTGTGACAGGGGCAGAGTGTCAGCAAGGAGGCCCTAAAACACCATTGTGGGAAGGTACATAATGAAGCCTATGTTGCAATGAAGATCCCAGGATGTTGGATCCCAACATGTTCCTCATGATGACTGTGTAACATCAGTTGAGGAAGCTCTAGGCATGCCGTGAGAGAGAGGCTTTGTGTGCTACTGATGCAGAGCAAGAAGGGCAGGATTTCCCAAGGCTGTCAAGACCTGCATGATCCCATCAGGAGCTACCCATGTTGGACATGAAGCTATAGGGTTTGGTGTTTGCCCTGCTGGGTTTTGGTCTTGCTTTGCTCAAATCTTTTTGCTATTCCTCTATTTCTCCCTTTTGGAATGGGAATGTTTACTCTGTCATTGGGTATTTCTTCACAGTTAAGAGTCTGCCTTAAGTCTCAGAGAGAATTTGGACTTTTGAACAGTGTTGGGGCTGTTTTCGACTATGGGGATTTTCAGAGAGTTTTACATACATTTTGCATTGTGAAATGAAGATATTTTAGTAGGCCAAGATGGAATGTTCTAATTTAAAATGATGTGTTTGTCAAGTAGATAAGGAATGAAGCGTTGATGGTTATACTTCCCTGTTGACTTTCAGGTTTAGGACATTCTCACCATGGTAACAATGCCTCTTTCTGGGTGCATCTACAATAATTTTTCCAGAAAGGCTTCATTGACAAATGAAGATTCACCCTGAAGATGGGTGGTACCATCCCATGCACTGGGTTCCCATAAAAAGGAACAAACAAGTGAGCTGGGCGTGGTGGCACATGTGCCTTTGATCCCAGCACTTGGGAGGCAGAGGTAGGAGGATTGTCCAGAGTCTGAGGCCACCCTGAGACTACATAGTGAATTCCAGGTCTGCCTGGACCAGAGTGAGACCCTACCTCAGGAAAAAAAAAAAAGGAGAAAGAGAGCTGAGCACCAGCATTCCTGTCTCTGCTTGACTGCAGACACTATATATCAGGCTTCTGACGCCTGATGCCATGCCTTTCCCTCTGTGATGGACTGTAGCTTCAAACTATGAGCCAAAACAAACACTTTCTTCTTTATCACCAGATTTAGGAATGTTAACATGATCCAGAAATCCAATTCAGACTCTGTTAATACCAAATGTGTTCCAAGAGCAAAAGGATACAAATTCAAAATCCTGTGTTCCACTAAGTGGTCATATTTCTCTTCCCCTGTCAGTCTCAGCAAAAGTTCTTTGTCTTTCATGATGACCTTGACACTTGAAGAGGACAGGTCAAACCTTAGTCAATGGTCCCTGCATTTGGAGGTATCCTATCTTCCCCCATGCTCAAATTCAGAATGCACAGGAATATTACAGAATTGTAGTGAGTGCCTATTTCTGGGTGGCACGTGATGTTAATCTGAAATAATTTTGATCACCATTGCCAGATTTCTATAGTCAAGTTTATACTTTTTTCCTCCCTTTGTAACAAATGTGTACCTAGTAGGCTAGTATTTATAAAATTATGTATTCCTTAAACACTCTTAACCTCTGGCTTTGGCATATATTGATGGTTCTTGTCCACATCAAATTTTACTGTAATAGTTGCCAAACTGTGATAGTTCTCCATGTATCATTCCTTCTATATTTATTGGCTGGAACTTAAAAAAGGGAGAACTAACTTTCCACGGTTTTTAAATATTCATTTGTCATTTGTTTATTTCAGTATGAACATAAGTCTTCTGTTTTATTTAGTACATTATATAATTATAATGTGGCAAATTGAGCCATGCATGGCCAACTGAGCATTTCAAGACTAAGTTTGTTCACTTCTGATAGCCTTCTGCATTTGGTGAGAACTGCCTTACATTTCTTGCACAGCAGTATTTTTCAGACTTATGATGCATTTTACCTGCCTCTGTTCTAGAATCAATCACCTTTCCCAAGGGTTCCTAGTTCCTTATAGTGGAGAACGGTGCTCAGGAACCAAGATTTAGGAGCTATGTGCTCACTGCTTCTACTGTTCCATTGTTACTAGATCCCATTAGCATATAGATCTAGGAAGAAAATAACAGATAGGCAGAAAATCATTTTATCCAGAAACCCTTCCAGAAAGCAGTGCATGTATCTGGAGCTTGTTTGCAGTGGAACTAGGCCCTAGCACACCAATTCGCAGTCTCTCTCTCTCTCCTTACATACAAAGAAATAAAATTAGACTGCGGATAATGATTCTACATGTTTTCATTGTATTTTAATTTCTCTATCACCAACATGTACTATAGTATCTACCAAATATTTGATACTTAATAAGCATTTGTTGAAATAATAATAGATGCCATATGTTGAGTTCCTTTTAGATCTGTTCATTGTGTTTTATGCACTTTGCACCTGTCCTCATGACTTCCAGTTAATGACCCAATTTTAAGAAGTTATAATTTGGGTTGTTGACTGTCACATTCAGCAGCGTATCAGGCTGGCTGACATTCACAACTATGAACATCTCTCTGGTCTCCTTTTTTTTTTTTTAATGTTTTTTTTGAGGTAGGTTCTCACTCTAGCTCAGGCTGACCTGGAATTTACTATGTAGTCTCAGGGTGACCTCAAACTCATGGTGATCCTTCTATCTCTACCTTCTGAGTGGTAGGATTAAAAGCATGTGCTACCACGCCCAGCTTGGCCTCTACGTTTATAATAGCTTTCAGGGTACAGTCTGGGAGGAATACTGGGGTAAGGTAATATTTTATAGCACAAATGATATGTAAGTGAAGACCTAAATATTGTGTAGAGTGAGCATAGCAAAAGTGTTACAAGTACTCAGTAAACTTTCTTAAGAATTGCAGGGTGAGGGCTGGAGAGATGGCTCAGTGGTTAAAGGCACTTGCTTGCAAAGTCTGAAGGCCTGGGTTCAATTTCTCTGTACCAATGTAAAAGCCAGGCACAGAAAGTAGCACATGTATCTGCAGCTTATTTGCAGTGGCGCTAGGACCTTGCATACCCATTCTCATTCTCTCCTTCTCCTTGCAGATAAAGAAGTAAAATTATTACTACTTAAAAAAAAAAAAAAAAAGAGTCGTAGGGTGAGCAACATTTGGGAGATGTGAACAAGGAGGGATTATTATGCAGAGGGGACAATATGTTCAAGAGCTGGGATAGGAAAATATGGGTCGTTTTGTACTGTATTGCCTAATTCAACATTGCATAAAATTGTATGGTACCCAAAATTCAATATTGTATTATTTCATGGTGCACATAACTCGATGTTGAATAAAGGGAAAATAAGTAGGTGATGAAAGATGAAACTAGTCAGCCAGACGGAACATGTTGTAGCGGTGGTAAAAATAATTTGATTTTTCTCCTTTGAGGTAATTTTTAGAAAGGGGTTAACATTAGCTGTCCATTTTCTGTGAGATCACTCTGCTGGCGGCAGTGTGAGTGGACTGTAGTCTAACCTGGAGTCACGTTACAGATAACAGGGCCCATTTTGCAATAATCCCAGGGAGGCATGTTGGCTGCCTGCATGCAGATGTAGGAGTGTGATGGACAGATTACACACTAGGGGATGTTAAAAAAGTAGAATGGCCACGACTCGGTTGGTACAAGATATACTCAGGTTCCTCTCTGCAAGTTATCTTATTAAAACACTACCCAAATGGTGGTAGCAACAGAGACATCTAAAAGGTAACTGGTAACACTTCCCGTTGTTTCCTCATACAATTTTGAAAAACAAAGTAAGATTTGATTTTTTTTTTCACCCTCACCCCTCCAAAGAAATGCACACAACCGTGCGCCACTGTGCATATAAAGCAACAGGTTTCTGTGAACGGTTAACTGCAGAAAACGGCCTAGAATTCAAGTTGAGGAGTCACGCAGGTGGTATCTCTCCTCCCCTCCCCCCCCATCCCGGGAGCCAAAGATGGCGCCGGTGGCGGAAACGGTCCGGGAGGAGGGAGCGGGGGCGTGAGAGGAAAGCGTGACGTTTCCAACTTTTGCGAGAAAGCTCCCCGCCAGTGAGTCCTCATCCCTCACACTTACGGGGCGGGTTTGATTTTTGAGGGCGACTGCGTGAGGGAATGCCCGGTGTGTTCCTGGGCTTGCCATCCCGGCCGGGCGCCGAGACAAGGCAGGTTCCCCGTCTGGCCGCGCCACAGGGATGCTTCGGGAACCAAGCCAGGCCGCGTCTCCGACGAGGACGCTGAGCGCGTAGCGGGGGACGTGCGCTTCCGGCCGCGGTCTGTGCGCGCGCACGCCGGGGCGCGTGCTCATGCGCGGGCGCGAGCGCCGCACTGCAGCACCTCTCGGAGAGGGGAGGGGGGGAGGGTCCCCGCGTGCGCGTGCGCGGTAGAGGTTGACGGGGGGGGCGGGGCCGGGCCGTGGTCCAGCAGCCAGCCCCGGCGCCTCGCTGGTTGTCAAGGCAACGGCGGCGGCGTAGGCAGGCCTGACGTCAGCGGGCGCGCGCTGCCCGCACTGCGGCACCGCGCCCGGGCTCTCAGAGCGCTGGGGTTGCTTCGCTGGCGCCCAGGGTGTCCCGCGCCGCCCGTGCGCCGTCTGCTTCCTGCCTTCCCTCGGCCCGCGCGGCTTGGGACGGCCGCCGGGCGCTCCTCCGCGTGAGTACCCCGCGGGCGCGCGTGGCGGGAGCGCGGGATGGGCGCTCGGCCGGCCGCGGACCCCTCAGTGCTGGTCCTGGGGGCGGCTGGGGGCTGGCTAGAGGCCTGGGCCGGGATGGGGGGAGGGTCGACCAGGGATGCGGTGCCCGGGTCTCCCCACTGTCCGGCGCCGAGCTCCCACGGACACAATCCAGCTTGCTTCCGGAGCAGATGCGCACTAAATCCTTGTAGAGTACCAAACCCCGGGCTGCGTCTCGGACCTGTGAAAGGTCTTGTTACCCAGGAAAAGTGAGCGTTGTGTTCGTAATGAGTCGAATTGTACTACCTAGGGTCGTTTCAATCTGCAGAAACATGGATTCTTTAGGGGTTTCTGCCTCATGCTCTCAGCATTGTGAAAACATCCGTAGAAACGCCGTTTCTCCGTTTTTTTAAAGAAAAGCATGCTAACAGGTTTTTCACCTGTTGCATTAAGGACGGCTGTCGTTGCTGGCTGTGAGGATACCAGGGGATTTCTTTAAAGAAGAGTATCTGAAAGAAATTAAATACCAAGTATTTTTACACATTATATTATGTAGCTATAATAGTATAGTATTATAGGGTATTTTTATTAAAACGATTGTTGAATTATTATTAATTGTGTAAACAAGGGTTTTCTTTTGCTAGAAAATTCTGTTTTAAAGACTTAATTTTCCAAACTCCCTGTTTTTTTTCTTGTGACGTTTAGTCATACACTGCGTTTTAATTGTCGGGGGAAGGGCCAGAGGAAAAGAAAATGACTCTGAGTCCAGTTTAATTTTTCTACGTAGTCTCTTCTAAGAAGCTCCTGTGAAAGACTGGAGGGGGAAGTTTAGAATAATAGCATATATGAAATTGAGGGTTGTTTTATTAAATCTATTTTATCAATATTATTATTCAAATATTGTCATGTTTGCTGTAATACACATTAACTTTTGTACATTATTTCTGTAATGCATTTGCTGTTAAGTGACATTAATGCTTATTCAGTTGCACATTGAATTGCTGAATAATAGTAATGTAAATACATCATTTACTTACTCATGTATTTTATTGTATGATATTTGCTTATTTATTTGTTAAGTTGACATAAAATTTTATTGACTACCTATAGTGTGTGACTGTTGTACTTATTATTTCCTTTTCTTCTTCCAATTAGGTTGGTGTCATTTTCTCAGGCAAGAAACACACACACCCCACTGAAATTGAATAGCTTGCCCAAAGCCACTCATCCATTAGTGACGTCATGGCCCTAGAGTTGTTGTTACTGACATTTTTTAAAACCAATAAGGAGAACCTAGACCTGGCTTTTGGAAAGCTAGTGGTGTGGTGGGGGGAGGGGCATCACAGACTATTTACCAGGGTGAATAAACTTTTTTTAAAAAATTTATTTTGTTTATTTTTACTTATTTGAGAATGACAGAGAGAGAGAGAGAGAGAGAGAGAGAGAGAGAGAGACTGAGAGAAAGAGGCAGATAAAGAGAGAATGGGCACGCTAGGGCCTCCAGCCACTGCAACTGAACTCCAGATGTATGGCCCCCTTGTGCATCTGGCTAATGTGGGTCCTGGGGAATCGGATCCTTAGGCTTCAAAGGCAAGTGCTTAACCGCTAAACCATATCACCAGCCCTGAATAAACTGCTTAATGTACATCAAAGCACCTTGAGATGCTGGGGATCAAATCTACCACTGAGCCACATGCACAGACTCCCAAAACAAACTGTAAAATCCTTTTACAGTGTTTTTTCTTTTCTTTTTTTTTTTTTTTTTGTCCCTCTCAGTTGTTGCCTCATGTCTCTGTTTTGTGGGTCAGGGTTAACAGTTGAAAGAATTCTAGAAATAAATTATCTAGATGCCGCCTCCTCTCCGGTCTTCCTTATATTCTTTAAAGCTCTGGCTGTCAGGTTTCTGTTCTTCCATCAGCAGCTTTAGCATATACGGCTGACTTGGATTGTCAATCTCGCAGATACTCTTCAAAACTGGCGGCAACTTTTGACATCCATCACACAGTGTGGCCCTCTTTTCCTAATATTTCTGTCTCTCAGTTGGTCTCTAGTCTCAGAATTCTTTTTAGTTTCTGGGATCTCAGAGTTGTACTTGTTGGCACATATTGTTAGCACCAAAGGTAGTTGATTCCCAAATCTGCACGGTGGATCTCCCTGATGGATTAATACACTACTTCCTACTGAACACCTGATGGCTGCTATTATGCAGTATGTATATACGTGTAGTCATGTATGCAGTATATAATATGGCATACATACAGCCATGTATACAGTATACACACACACACATATATGTATATGTCATGTATATAGCATATACATATGTATTAGTATATGCATACATTCTCATTTAATCTTTATAAAAACCTGTGGATATTTACTATTATTATTATTCTCTTGAAAAATTAGGGAATTCAGGTTCATAGAGGTTCGTCTGGTAGGTAACATTGGCCTTTGCTTGTAGCTGGTTTGTGCTCTGCCAGTCAGCACAACTCACTGAGCTCACTGTCCCTGTTAGCAGTACCTACTGTACCCGCAACTCATCTTTCTCAGTGCTCATTTGTTGTAAGGTGCTGTTCTAAATCATTCCTCTCTTCCAAAGCCCTCTGATCACTGTCAAGCTGACTGTACAGACGGTGAGTTGTCTGAAGTCACTCAGGTAGGCATGAGAGTGTCAAGGATTTAAAGCTACGCCACTGGATTTGAAGCTACTCCACTCTACTGTATTACAATTATATTATACTGTTCTCCATGTTCTCTAAACATGGAAGTTATTCTTGATTCTCCTGCCTCTTTTATTATTTTGTCTTTCTAAAATGTCATATAAAAAATAAGATGTGGGCTGGAGAGATAGCTTAGCAGTTAAGGAGCTTGCTTGGAAAGCCTAAGGACTCGGGTTTAATTCTCCAGTACCCACATAAGTCAGATGCACAAGGTGGCACATGCACCTGGAGTTCATTTGGAGTAGCTAGAGGCCCTGGTGCATCCATTCTCTCTATCTGCCTTTCCCCCAAATAAATAAGGTATATTCTTTAAATGTCATTGAAAAATCTCAAGAGAATACAAGTATAAGTAAGCCTTTAGATCAGTCTTAACAGTTTAGCTGCTGTCCTCCATATTGAATGAAATATTAAATTCTTACTTCCTCTAAAATTTTTTCTACTTCTGTGCTGTCATGTTTCTACTAATGATGCTGTGATTGCACTGACCATGGCAGGCTCTGTATTCTGTTGGGCTGAGTGTTAGAAAGTAGGTGACCAGGCTTATTAGGGATGTATCTACATGAAGAGTAAAAACAAAACAAAAAAATCTTCTGTCAGTAAAAATATAAAAGTTTTTTACTGTGTGAATTTAGTGATGCTTGTTTTATATGCCAGCTAGTTATATGGATTAGTTTACATAAATAGATTTTAAATCATCCTTTTCATTTTAAAACTACTTTTCAGAGTTGTATACTAGAGGGACATGAAATAAGCAGGCCTAGAGAAACTATTGAACCAATAATGCCTGAGCCAGCTCAAAATGCTTTCCTTATTTTGTTTCTTGCTCTCCCTTTGAAATGTGTGAATATTGTTTACTGCTGTGGGAATTAAGTTCATTTTAGGTACATGACCCATTTTACATAAAATTGAGAATTTTGGAATATATTTGCTCAATTCATCCATAATCTTGAATAGCTTTAATGCAATAAACATCAAGGTATTAGAGAAGGTGGCAAATACAGAGGTATTTAAACTGACCACCTATGAGTCTACTCCCCAGAAATATACTTGACTAATGTAATAATGCATGCTCTTGGGAAAGTTAACCCTGACATAGAATCTTATTTCTTAACAGCACATTTAAATGTTATTTCATCTATTAAAAGTTTAAAAATATGTTAACACACAAAGTTAGATGTTTACTTTCTTTATTTTTTGTTTCATATGTATGTATGTATTTTTTTATTCAGCTGTAATTCAGTTTGTTTAACATGATTTCAGAATCTTGAGAGCTTGTTTGGAGGTTCTAGCAGGGGAGCGCAGCTACTCGTATACCCTTGACCGAAGACCGGACCTCCTCTATTCGGGGAAGGTCGTCCTCTTTGACCGAGCGCACAGCTTCGGGAGGGATGCACATGGAGCGGTGAGGGAGGAAGGGGACACCCGCCTAGCCAGCCAGATCAGCCGAGTCAACCCTGGCAATTCATGGGGTGACAGATGTCGCAGCCAGATCGCCCTCACATCCGATTTCAGAATCTTAAACTGATTGAAATGTACTTGCCACTTGTATAAGATTAGAATAAGAGGACAAAGTGCTATTGGTGTAAGCCTGATGAAGTGTTGAATATGCCATAGCATATTCTTTTGTGGATATTGTATCATTTTGATTTTTGAGTTCCAAATTAAAAATAAATCCTCTCTGTTTTAATAGGATTCTGATTGAGTCAGTGACTAACATTATTTTTCAGTAATTACCATAAAGCTGGAATATACCTACTAGTAAGACTGTAATGCATATGCAAAATTCATATTTTATACATGTAGTTTTAAATAGAAAAAAATTTTTACGGTATTTTTGGCCCTTAAAGCTACTGTTTTATGTCACTAACGTTGAGGGTGGGGTTGAATATTTGGAAGAGAATTGTAGACAGAATTCTCTCCATAGCCCTCCTACAACTCTGATCTCCCTGGGGCTGTCAGATTTCTCCTACTCCATGAATAGCTTTGGCATGTGTGACTTCTTGATTGTAGAACTAGCAGGCACTGTCCTAGGCTGCAACTAGTTAACCTGTCATTAAAGCAAGACAGCAGCCATAACAGTTCTTGAATTCTTAACTGAACAAACAGGCCTGATTTCCATAAATCTACTCATTCTACACTTAATCTTTTATTTTCTTTTAAATTGGTATGTACATGTATGTGACTGTCTCACTATGTAGTCATGACTGGCAGTTCAGTCTGGTTGACTTCAATCTTAAGGACATCCTCCCAAGTGTTGGTGTTATAGTTGTGTCCCAGTGTGTCCAGCAAGCATTTATTCCTTTAAAATATTTATTGACTATTCTGGGTCAGACCTCATGCTAGTAACTAGATATTCAGCTATAAGCTACATAACATAGTGGGAGAGGTGGTGATTATTTATATGTATAGATGTACAAATAATTATTTTCCAGCTGAATTAATTATTGTGAAGAAAAAAAAGCCTAGTAAGCAATAAATAGGAAACTATAGACAAGGTGGTCAGAAAATTGTCTTGGAGACACATTAAAATAGACGACATAACACCAGTCAGATCCAAATTAGGTTAAGCTTGTGCTAGGCAGAAGCAGCTTTATTGACATGGGCAGGAGCTTGTTTTGACTAAGGAATGACAAGAGATACATGGCTACGATATACAGGTGTAGAAGAGGGACTCCTGATGTTTACTTGGGAGTGACTTACAGGATGTAATACAAAAATGTGATCTCGGACAAAGTTTTCACTGAGCAACCTCATTGGATGAACTCTGGCTGGAGATGCTCACATCTGAAAGGCGAGCTCATAGTTTACTAGGGAAAGCACACAGCAGTTGCTATCAAGGTTATAGGAAGATAGTTTGAGTAGTAGGTAACTAAGGAACTTAAAGAGCATATCTGGAGATTGTTTCTAAAGGCTAGTCATCAAGGGAGTTTAACCATGAAAGAGAGTATTGAGCTTATTCTATCTAGGGGAAGAGTAGAGAGGAGTTAGAAAAGAATTTTTGCTGAAGCCATATGTAGAGGTTACAAAATGATGACTGATAAGGCAACAGCATGTCAGAACAGAAAAGATGTCTAGGATAGTGTACACAAAATTAATGAAGAGTTTCTCCTGCTAGAAATTGGCACTGTGCCAGTATGGCATTTCTGTGGTAGGTTAAAAGTTTAATCTTGAACCCCAACATATGTATGTATGTATGTATGTATGTATGTATGTATGTATGTATGTATCTATCTATCTATCTATCTATCTATCTATCTATCTATCTATCTATCTAAAGGGACATTTATTTTGATATGAAACTAGAGGTAGAAGGTATAGAACCCTATGAGTCATCTGAAGGATGTGTTTTATTTTGCCCAGGGGAAATATGAAATAAGTTAGTTTCTAAAATTTTTGTTTGTATCCTGAATTAATTTTAAAGGATGGGAGAGATTTCTGAGTAGTTTGAATATTACTAATTTTACCCATAAACTCACTCACCTTTGTAAATTATGACCTGAAACTAGCCTGTAAGATGAGCGTGGCTTTATTAAAGACAATTTTGGAAATCCAGCTTCCTCAGAGGTAGGTAAAA
This sequence comes from Jaculus jaculus, assembly GCF_020740685.1. Taxonomy (NCBI): domain Eukaryota; kingdom Metazoa; phylum Chordata; class Mammalia; order Rodentia; family Dipodidae; genus Jaculus; species Jaculus jaculus. The sequence continues at coordinate 30,065,644 of NC_059110.1, forward strand.
AGAAAGACTTCACATGGCTCTCACTGCTAAAAGTAATGGGTCATGGGGCAAAATCTCATAACAAAATCCAGCAGTACAAAATGGATAATATCTGGCATTGAATGAATACTAGTAGCCACTTTAATAAGAAAGTCTGGTTATAAGCCGGGCATGGTGGTACATGCCTGTAGACTCAGCTACTTGGATGTGGAAGTAGGATAATTGTTAGTTTCAGGCTAGCCTTATAAACAGCCAATATGGCAGTGCACTGTTTCCAGAGTGAATAAACAAATTATTAAAAATAAAAGGGCTGGAGAGATGGCTTAGCGGTTAAACGCTTGCCTGTGAAGCCTAAGGACCCCAGTTCGAGGCTCAGTTCCCGAGGTCCCACGTTAGCCAGATGCACAAGGGGGCGCACGCGTCTGGAGTTCGTTTGCAGAGGCTGGAAGCCCTGGCGTGCCCATTCTCTCTCTCTCCCTCTATCTGTCTTTCTGTGTCTGTCTCTCTCAAATAAATAAATAAATAATTTAAAAAAAATTTAAAAAATAAAAAGAGAATATTACCTGTAACCAAGAAATTAGTCAGTGGAAATAAACTCCAGAAGAATAGAAACTCTATAAGACAGAAATTGGACATACAAAAAGACCAAAGTAAACTGTGGAGTTTTTTTTTTTTTTAACACAGAACTCATAAACAGACTAGATAGAATTCACATATTATAGACTACATAGAAACAATAAGATTGAATTAATACATAAACTTCAAACAAAGCCTGTAGTGAGCTGGATTGGCCTGTCCTGGTCCATGACAGCTTATTCAATAATTAGAGACTGTTCAGTCTTGTAAACTGGTTGTTAAGACTATGGATAGCTTGAAGTTGGCCATCATGCAGATATCTACGTAATAGAAAACTGGGTCAGAGAAGGACTGGAATATCATTGATTTTTGCTTGGCATGTTATCTTTTGCATGCCTGAGTTCTATGAAGGTGGGAGATAAAACATTTGAAGAATAATAATCAAAACATTTACACATTTCATTGGAAATGATAAATTTGCAGATACAACAAATCATAACTAGTAGAAATATGAGCAACTTCATACCAACCTGATGATCAAATAGCTAAAACCAAGGATAGACTGAAAGTCTTAAAAGCAGACAGAAAATGTAGATTTAATCAGAAACAAGTCTAGGTAGAATATGATAGAGCTACATCTATAAAATGCTAAAAGAAAAAAAATGTCAGGGCTGGAGAGATGGCTTAGCGGTTAAGCACTTGCCTGTGAAGCCTAAGGACTCCGGTTCGAGGCTCGGTTCCCCAGGTCCCACGTTAGCCAGATGCACAAGGGGCGCACGCGTCTGGAGTTCATTTGTGGAGGCTGGAAGCTCCGGCATGCCCATTCTCTCTCTCTCCCTCTATGTGTCTTTCTCTCTGTGTCTGTTGCTCTCAAAATAAATAAATAAAAAAATTTTTTAAAAAGTGTCAGAATTCCATACTTAGGAGACAAACATTGCAAAAGTGAAGTTGAACAGTAAGACATTTAAACAGAAGCCTTTTAAAGTGAATAGAAACTGCAAGTGTTCATTGCCAGTAGATTGAAGTACCAGAGATGGTTCATTTAAAGGTTATGATGATGTTTGGTTTTTGAGGCAGTGACCTGGAACGTACTCTGTATCCCAGGCTGGTCTTGAACTCTTGGTAGTCCTCTATCTTCAGCCTTCCAATGCCAGGATTATACACACAGGCCACCACACCTGGCCTAGAAATTGTTAATTTAAAAAAAATGATAACAACCAAGTAGAAATTTGGTTTTACATAAAAGAAGCATAGGAAATAGTAAATAATTATATAGAAGTCCTCTTTTCTCATTTAAAGGCATTTTAAAGGAGAACTTTTAAAGTAATATTAGTAGCAAGAAATTTATGATGCGTGTGCACGTGCGCGCACACACACACACATATAGAAGTAAAAAGTCAGACAGTAGCACAAAATATGGGATGAGGCAAATTAAAGTGTCCTTCAAGCTTCTTGAAATGTATGAAGTGAAGAATGGGGATAAGTTAAAGAGCAATAGCTTAAAAGGACAGCTGGAGCTGGGGAGATGACTCAGGCAGTCCAGTGCTTGCTGTGCAAGTGTGGGGACTTCACCTAAAATCAGATCTTCAACATTCATATAAAGTCCAGGTGTATTGGTATGCACCTGTAATCTAATCCCAGTGTTGGGTAGGCAGAGACAGGAAGATCTCTATGGCAGGCTGGCTTAGAGGTGACAAAAATCATAGAGGGAATTACCCAGTGTCAACTTCTGATCTACACAATGCAAATATTAAATGAAAATAAAATCAATAGTTTTTAAAAGTATAGTAAAAAAGCTAGTAATGATAAGGTAGAGTCACAGAGTACTAATGTGACAACAGGAAGAGGAAAAAGAAACAGATTGACAAGTGGAAACAAGTAACATAACAGCATATTTAAACTCAGCCATGTAAAGAGTTGAATTAATACTGTAGAGCGACCCAGTCAAATGCAGAGATTTTAAGACTGGTAACTAAACAAGGCCCAAGTATATGTCAACTATAGAAAACCCACTTTATAAAGACAGATAGGTTAGAATTTAAAGTATAGAAAAAAGGTACCATGCTAATATTAAAAGAAAGTTGAAGGGCTAGAGAAATGGCTTAGCAGTTAAGGCATTTGCCTGCAAAGCCCAAAGGACCATGGTTCAATTCCCCAGGACCCATGTACGTTAGATGCAGAAAGTGGCACATACATCTGGAGTTCATCTGCAGCAGCTGGAGGAGGCCCTGACGTGCCCATTTTCTCTCTCTCTCTCTCTCTCTCTCTCTCTCTCTCTCTGTTTCTGTCTCTCTCTCTCTGTGCTTTCTCTCTCTCTCTCACACACACACACACACACACAGACACAGAGAGAGAGAGACAGACACACATTTGCCTCTCAAATAAAAATAATAAAATGTAAAAAGCAAGAAAATTGAAGTGGTCATACTGATATCAGAGAAAGTATATTTTAGGACATACACAAAATTTCCAAGAATAGAGAGAAATATTTCATGATAAAATAAAGGTGTCAGTTTATCAGGGAGATTTCCGGTTTTAGGATGTTGTTATGAAGCAGGATAAATACCTTGTTTGTTTTCTTTTAGTGGCTTGACGTGCTCCATGCTGTTTGATTTAAGTGAATTTCTTAGCTGTCTCTTTAACAAATTAGAGTTTGGATTATTCTACCATTGGGGAAAAAATAGCATTTGAAATTTGAGCAGTTAATTCACTTCTCAAAAGACTTTGCTTACCTTTTCCCATGTTAACTCATTTAACCCAAAGTCACTTTTAAAGATTCCAAATATAATTCTGGGAATTTAAATTGGGAGATTGCCTTATCAAATGTTCTAGAGTGGTATCATTTAGTTCAAGCAAGAACTATACTTCTCCCCTCATAATACACTGTTGGGCATCAGTTAGTATTTTACCACTGAAACTGTGCTTACCTTTGGTACATCTTTTCCACAGGAACTTGAAGAAGCTGAATGAGATGGTCTAAGTTGTACTGACACTGACAGCCCTGAGAAGAACATGCGAGTCACCAAAGACAACCTGAGGAGTCCGCAGTCTGCGGCCGAAGACCCAAGTGATGACAGCGCAGACGACAGGCAAGGGAAGCTGCATAAGAAAGCTGCAAAGCCCACACAGGACGTGGAGCAAGAAGCCCCGGAGACTATGGATGCGACACAGCAGGAAGTTCACACAAAGTCCCAGCCAGGAAACAAGGCAAATGAAGCAAGAGAAAAAAGCGAGACTGAAGGGGAGGAAAGGATAAACGCTTATCAGCTCCAGGTTGCTGAAGAAATGGCAAAGGAGATTAAGAAGAAAATAAGAAAGAAGCTGAAGGAACAGTTGACATATTTTCCCTCAGACACTTTATTGCATGATGACAAATTGAGCAGTGAGAAGAGAAAAAAGAAAAAAAAGAAAGTTCCAGTTCTGGAAATGAGGTACCTGACATTAGTAAATATAAAAACTTCATTTTGAAAAAGTGCTGTTATTATGTAGTTTAACAAATGAAATTAGTGTTTAGTCTGTAGACATTGCCACCAAGAATATAACTGCTCACCTCTGTGCAATACTTGCCATGTGGTAGAAGCTTTTAAGAAAATTTGCTCATTAAGGCCTTTTAAAAATCCTATAGGAAAAAGTAAAGTTATCCTTCCATTATGCTGAGAAACTGGAAGATTCAAGTCTAAAACTAGAACTATGTTGAGGCAGAAGATTTTGCAGTTAGTTCCAGACTCTCCCTTTCAATATATACTTAGTCTGATATTTTAAAAAAATATTTTTATTTTTATTTATTTATTTGACAGAGAGAGAGAGGGTGGGGGTGGGTGCACCAGGGCCTCCAGCCACTGCCAACAAACTCCAGACACATGTACCACCTTGTGCATCTGGCTTACATGGATCCTGGGGAACTGAACCTGGATTTTTTTCTCTTTGTAGGCAAGCACCTTAACTGCTAAGGAATTTCTCTAGCTGTAGTCTGATTTTTGTATAATACACATGCTGGATGTAATGATGCATATCTGTAATCCCAGTACTTGGATACCGAGGCAGGAAAACCTTGAGTTCAAGACCACCTGTGATACATACTGAGTTTGAAGATAGCCAGAGCAACATGGTAAAACCTTGTCTTAAAAAGCCATCCTCCCTCATTTCCCCCAAAGGAATTACTTCCTATTTTGACTTAAACATGTACATGGATATGTCAATATAGAATTTTCCCTTATCATACAAAATAAAAATTGCTTGTTATTGAACAACTATTAAAAAATAATCACTGGTTTGAAGAGATTGCTTAGTGGTTATGGCGCTTGCCTGTAAAACCAAAGGACCCAGGTTCGACTCCCCAGGACCCACATAAGCGAGATGCACAAGGGGATGCACACATCTGGAGTGCATTTGCAGTGGCTGGAGGCTCTGACACGCCCATTCTCTCTCTTCCTCTCTGCCTGTCTATTTCTGTATCTCTTTCTCAAATAAATAAATTAAATTTAAAAAATAATAATTATAGGCAATTTGGCATTCTAGATTTTTCCTATAAAGATGCTTATATGTATATTCTTTATGTATGGTAAGACTTTCCGAAAGTATATTCAGATTAGGTTCTCTCTTTGGAGAAAAACATGAGATTAAAAAAATGCTGTTTACCTCACCTAATTAAATTTTTCCTTGTACTGCTTATTTACAGAAACAACTTGTATTTGACAATTTGTATGGGAGTAGTCTGGCATCCTAGGCTATTTCTCCTTATACTCTGACTAAAAGTAAATCACCTCTTATCAAAACCAAGATGACCAGTGCCTTGAGGACATGTTAGTCTACGTATAAAAGTTACCATAGAACAGAGCAGCTTAAAGCAACAGCTTTTGTTGTCTTGCAGTCTTTGTGGTGCAGAAGACTTGAGAGCAACTTAGCTGGGTGCCTGGGGCTCCCAGAGGGCTTCTCATAGGCTATAGTCAGGTTATTAGCCAAGATTGAATCGCCTCAAGCCTTGACTAGAAGTAGAGACGCCAGGTGGAATACAGCTCCCAGGAGGCTTCAGAAGATGTTTATGTACTGTCATGAAGCTGTTGGCAACTCTCACGTCCTGACTGGCCTGTGGTCAGAGACATCAGTTCTTGGCCATGGACCTTTCTCTATGGGGACTTCTCACCAGGTGGCTGCTTGCTTCCCTAAAGCCTTGGACAGTGTTAGCAAGAAAGAAGTCAGTCTTTCTAGAAGTGGCATTGAGTTTTTCCCCATAGTCTGTTTGAAGTGGGTTAGTAGGTCCCTCAAAGGAAGGACCTTATAGCAAGAATTGGACATGAAGAAGCACCAATCATGGGGCTTTCTGTCTTATAGCTACTCTCCCCCTGTGCTGTAAATCTGCCTTCTTATAGCTAGCCCAGTGAGGAAATGGAAAGCCATTCTCATTAGAAAATAGGGTCAACGGGCTGGAGGGATGGCTTAGTGGTTAAGGTGCTTGCCTGCAAAGCCAAAGGACCCAGGTTTGATTCCCCAGAACCCATATAAGCCAGATACACAAGGTGCCATTCTCTGTTTCTCTCTTTTTGTCTCTGTCTCAAATAAGTAAATAAACATATTTTAAAAAAGAAAATAGAACTCATTTATGAAGTTTAATTAAAACTGTGCCCTTTATAATGGTGGCCTGGAAAAGTAGCTTTTCTTTAATAACAGTATTTGGTGATGATAAAATAGTATAGTTTTCTAGAATGACTAATTAGAAATATTTCTATAATTTTTATGTTTCTAAGCACCTGATTTGAAAGATAAGCATATGGACAGTTAATTTTTATTATTTGAATGCAGATTTTTTGTTACTTTTAGAGAGAGAAAAGGACAGAGAGAGAGAGAGAGAGAATGGGCATGCCAGGGCCTCCAGCCACCACAAATGAACTCCAGACCTGTGTGCCCCCTTGTGCATCTGGCTAACATGGGTCCTGGGGAATCAAGCCTCAAACCAGGGTCCTTAGGCATCACAGGCAAGCGCGTAACCACTAAGCCATATGTCCAGCCCAAATGTAGGTTTTTTTACTTGATTAAATTGTAATTGAGCTTTAATAGCCCAGCTCTCCTTTAAACTCAGAGTACTCCCAACTTGCTACTCCTTACTGTTTATTGGTTCATGTGGTACAGATTTTCATTTCAGTGATAACCTTTGGAAAATGTAGACACATACCAGCCACTAGCAAACAAAAGGAATTTTCTCTTAGAAATCAAAAATTGTATAGCTAAGCCTTCTTGAAAATTGTAGCAGACAGCTCCAGGTTGCTGGGATGAACTTCCAGACTAAACACAGGTATGGGATTTATTGAAGCTTATACATAGAGGGAAGTTCTATATAATGGCAGAAGAAGCTAGCTCACTTTCAGAGGTCTACACCAGAGAGAAAAGCCACTGCCATCACTATAAGCAGCATACTCCAGGATCTCCAGGCAGAGCTTTAACACCTTGCATATCTTTAGACTGGAATTCCAAATCCACCCCACACATCTTAAGGCTGGACCCTGGGATCTGCCCACAGTGACACCTCCTCCCGCCAGGTGGCTGCAGACCAAAATTACAATTTTAATAAACTCTTGAGTAAATTGGAGGACATCTATTTAAACTACCATGTAAATAGAACAAAGAATAATATTTTTTTGCTCTTAAATATAGCAGCCTAGAAATTTGTTCATTAATCATTTACTCAGCAGCACTGGATAATTTAATGAATCCCATGTAAAATTTAATTTTTCCCCTGTTTGTTTTTGTTTGCTTGTTTTGTTTTTATAATTTTTAAAACGTCTTATTTTGATTTATTTATTTGAGAGAGAGAGAGGGAGGGAGAGAGAATGGGTGCACCAGGTCCTCCAGCCATTACAAATGAATTACAGATGCATATTCCCCCTTGTGCATCTGGCTTACATGAGTCCTGGGGAATAGAACCTGGTTCCTTTGGCTTTGCAGTCAAGTGCCTTAATCGCTAAGTCATCTCTCCAGCCCACTTGTTTTGTTTTTTATATATGACCCTACTTTTTAGCCCATACTGGCTCCAAACTTGCATGTCCTCATGTCTCAGCCTGCTGACATCAGGAAATATTCTGTGGGTTTTAGAGCTCTGCTCTGTTTAATTGACTCTGGGATGTGTAACTTCTCAACAACGGTAACAAAATAACCATATTACATAGTGTGATAAGTAGCCATAGATTATGTAAGAAAAAAAATCTGAAAATACATATGTCTCTATGTGTGTGTGTGTGTGTGTGTGTGTGTGTGTGTGTGTGTGTGTGTCCGTGTGTCCCAAGCATCACCTTTGCAGTGGTAAACAGAAGCTTAATACCTTCAGTAAATATCTGGGTATAGCCGGGCGTGGTGGCGCACGCCTTTAATCCCAGCACCCGGGAGGCAGAGGTAGGAGGATCGCTGTGAGTTTGAGGCCACCCTGAGACTCCATAGTGAATTCCAGGTCAGCCTGGGCTAGAGTGAGACCTTACCTTGAAAATACATATATATATATTTGGGTATATTTACAGCACATTGACAACCTGTGATGATGCGACTGAAAGTGAACCAAAGAAGGAATGTCCACTTGAAACCAGGACTCCAGATTCTCCACACGATGATGAAACAAGCCCAGCAGAGAAAAACACAGATGACATTGTGCCAGATAATATAAAATCCAAGCCAAAGAAACAAAAAAAGAAGATTAAAACAGGTTTGTCACCCAGATTAAATGAAAATTGTGTGGCATGTTAGAAATAAGTTCACTGTGGAATTTTTCATCCTTATAACTAAAGGTTATTGGGCTAAAGATATGGCTCAGCAGTTAAGGTGCTTGTCTACAAAGCCTAGTGACCCAGGTTCACTTCCTCAGCTTCCACATAAGGCCAGATGCACAAAGTGGCACATGCATCTAGCATTCATTTGCAGCAGCTAGAAGCCCTGGTGTGCCCATTTTTTTTTTCTCTCTTTCACACCCCCTCCCAGAAATAAATAAGTAAAATCTGAAAAAAGAAAGGATATTTTTAAAAACTCAGTATAGACTGTTGCTTTTCTTGCTTCATCTAGATGAAGGCATTCATTTATTTGTAAACAGGCTTTTCTGATAAGTTTATTACCCAGGTCTTCTCTAGTTAATTCAACTCTAGGAATGATACTGATTTTGTAGTGATCATAGGAGAGACTAATTTTCCAAAAAATTTTCTATTTTTAAATGGTCTGAGTTTAGATATCAGAGTTTTAGTAGACTCAACAGAGTTGGGAAATGTTTCAGTTTTTTAATTTTTGGAAACATTTTTATAGATAAGTATTATTTCTTCCTTAAATGTTTAGAAGCATTTATTAATAAAGCCTTTTAGGATAAAATTTTCTTTGTAAGAAAAATTTTAATTTTTTAAATACATATCAGAGTCTTCATATATTTTAGTTCTTCTGGAAGCTTCTTTGATTTTTCTTTTTATGTAAGATATGGTCTTACTGTGTAATTCGGTCTCAAACTCATGATATGCATCACCACAACCGATTCTGGCAACTTTGATAGAATATATTTCTTTGAGGATTGTTCCCTTATTTCAAATCTTTAGCATCTGAAAAGACATCCATGTGTGTATTTAGTCCATGGAATTAACTTATGTTGCCTTTAAGTGGGGTTTTGTAATTTCTTCATCCTTTTCTAGTTGCTTTAATTATAAGATGCCTCCTGTAACAGCCTATGTAAAAGTAAAAATGCCAGTTTTACAAGAATCACATCTGTAAAGGATTAGTTTGACTTCTTTTCCAGTTAGTATCCTTTTATTTCTTTCTCTTATCTTATCATTCTAAGACTTCAAGCACTGTGTTAAATAGCAGTGGACAGTATTGGGCCCACAAATATGTGGACATGGATGGTGAAGGAGGACAAAAAACCTCATTAAAATAGGAGGGGGACTTGTTAGAAATGAGAAAAGGGGTTCAGTGGGGAGTGGGGGTGAGGAGACAAGAAGGTAATGGGAGGGTATTATGATCATAATACATTATATACATGTATTAAAATTGTCAGTAAAAATAGTGTTAAAAAAGAAATTCCAGTTATAAATGTATAAATGTCTATGTATAATGTAAAATGTAGTCTAAATTCATAAATACATAGAAAGTACTTAGATAGAATTATTTTTTATTTTTGGCTGATTTTCTTTCCTGTTGTTGGTCCTTGTTAGGAAAAAGTAAATATTCTTCACCCTATTTCAATGCATTTGTAAGTAGAGTACTTTTACTTTCCTGTGTGGTCTGCTACTGTCTGTCCTTTCTTTTCACTTAAAGTTCTTTTATTAACAAAGTGAAATAATTATAAAGATTATATGTAAATCTAGCTTTCCTCATCATTAGTTTCAGAGGATAATGAAGAGATTGATGGTGATGGTGTTCATGAAGTAACAAGCCGAGACAGTCCTGTTTTTCCTAAATGTTTGCTGGATGATGACCTTGTCTTGGGAGTTTACATTCACCGAACCGATCGACTTAAATCAGATTTTCTTATTTGTCACCCAATGGTAAAGATTCATGTGATTGATGAAAAGACCGGTCAGTATGTCAAGAAAGATGATAGGTAATGTTTTTGTTAATTGCATAGCTGTGAAATTGAAACTGTCTTCAATATAAACCCTCTGGTCTGCCTTGGCATTAAAGGTCTGTAGGAATAGAGCTGTGGATTTATATCAGACAGTAATCTAGTTGTAGGTGTTCATGAGCCATTTGACATTGATCAGGATGCTTTGCCAAAGAGATGGAGAACATCTGTTCATTTTAAGTTATGCTGTGAAACAAGCATTATAAGTATTATAAATGTTCTACTTTTGTAAGCTTCCACTTTTCTTTTAAAATTAATGTTGTTTGGAACTCAGTTCAGTTAAATGAATCTTGACTTTTTCCCTCCTAAGACTGCTTCTATAGGTTATACTCACTTTAGGGTCCAGATATAAAATAAATGGTTTTATTAAATTATACTATTTCAAAAAATTATTTGCTTGCAATGGGAATAAGAGAGGAAGGCATGAAGATTGTTCAAAAAGATACACATTGGCTTACTGAGTTGTTTTTGGGCATACAAAGAAAATATAATGCTCAAAAAAGTTTCTTACTTCAACAAATGTATTTTATCATAAGCTTGTTGAATGTTCTGGAGGATCTACTTTACTTCAGTCCTGTATTGTGAAGGTGCAATCATCCTTTTAGTTTTTATTTCCTTAATAAACTATTTCTGTGACTTAGCTGATAGGATATAAGTGTAAGATGATAGTAGGCACTATTGCTTTTAAATTTTTTATTAATTTTCAGAAGATTAATTTTCTAAATGGGTAAAGAACATAATTTTTAGTTTGTATCACTATGGCTGTCCTTATTTCTGGTGGCTATATGTTACATTTTTTTCTCATCTTCTAAAAATCGTAATGAATTGTTTTAACGGGAGTATTTTCCTTGAACAGTGAACGTCCTGTCTCATCTTACTATGAAAAAGACAACGTGGATTATATTCTTCCTATAATGACCCAGCCGTATGACTTTAAACAGCTAAAATCAAGACTGCCAGAGTGGGAAGAACAAATTATATTTAATGAAAATTTTCCCTATTTGCTTCGAGAGTTTGAAGAGAGTCCAAAAGTCATCCTGTTCTTTGAGGTAAGAATGGAAGGGAGCAAACAAAAGGGCAATCCTGAAAGGGTAAACTGATGACTCAGGATTCTGTCATTCAGTAGAGCAGTGTGAGAACTTAATCCCGGGGGTACAGTGCTCATGGTGGGCAGTGGCAGTGCCTGTGAGAAGAAGCCGGTTTTGAAGGAGAGAGGGTGTATTTGCGGAGTGTGTACTAGTGCCAAAAGTTGGTCTTTTGGCCCTTACAGCAACCCCATGACTATTAACTAAAGTAATGAATCTGATCTATTTGACTGTAGCCCTTCATTCCTAACCCATTTCTTAAAGTACAAAGTCATTATAACTATGTTAGAGGCTCTGAGAATAGGCATACCACCTGGAAAAAAGATAAACATACATAAATAATTGACTAATACAAAGTAGTTTATAGCCATGATGATGAACAACTTCTTACATGTGGAGGGTGAGAGCAATCAGAGAAAGCTTTAGGAAAATTGGTAGACATTGAGTTATCTAGTTTTACCTTATTTTTTTTTTAAATATTTATTTATTTATTTGAGAGAGAGGAAGAGAAAGAAACAAAGAGGGAGATAGAGAGTGAATGGGCATATGAGGGCCTTCAGTCACTGCAAACAAACTCCAAACTCATGTTACCCCTTGTGCATCTGGCTTACGTGGATATTGGGGAATTGAACCTGGGTCCTGAGGCTTTGCAGGCAAGCACCTTAACTGCTAAGCAATTTCTCCAGCTCCTCTGCTGTGTTTTTTAATTGAAAAAGAGATCAATGTCTAGATACAAGTGATTTTCCCAAAGTTACTCCCATTTTCTCTGTAGGTTATTCATTTCATGATTACTGGAGTCTCGAATAGCACAGATCTTTTCTCTAACTAAAGTTCTTTTGTCATAAGCAAAGATAAGTAGAGAAAACCTCTCTTCAGGCTTCACTAAGCTGGAGTATTTTAGTGTGTGAACAGATCAGAGCCTGACATGACCAGAACTCATTATTTGTTTAATTAGAGTGGTTTTGTGATTCAGGACTTTCAGATTATTTATGTTTATAATGTATCATATATGTATTATGTTTATGTCTATGACTATGGTTTATATGACTCACATAAAGCTTATATAAATATAGCTATGGCTTTTAAAAAAGGGATATAACATTTCACAGAATGCTTTCTTTGTCATAGAAACTCATTATTTCTTATTGGTGTTCTTTTGCAATTGGTTTGTTATTAAAAGATCAAAGAATTGCACATTATTGGATTATAAACATATTTGGATATGTTTTAAGTTTTAACTCAATATATTATTTCATATATATATATATATATATATATGTTTTTTTTTGTTTGTTTGTTTGTTTTGTTTTGCTTTTTTGAGGTAGGGTTTCATTCTAGTCCAGGCCGACCTGGAATTCACTATGTAGTTTCAGGGTATCCTCGAACGCACGGCGATCCTCCTACCTCTGCCTCCCGAGTGCTGGGATTAAAGGCATGTACTACCACTCCCGGCTATTTCCTATATAACTATTTTTATATTTCAACTATTTAAGAGTTTATTGATGACAACTAGATATCTAACAGAACTGTTTACAATTGTGATTCCATTGCTAGATATTCAGCTTAGGAGAATGTGATTCTATGAAGATTTGATTGCAGAGATATTTACTTCAACCTTGTTCAAAGTGGCAAACATTTAGAGAAATAAAGAAGCCTGAATTTCAGTCAGTAAAGAGATTTGATTAAATTGTGATTTTAATTAAGTTTATGGTATTTTTCATACAGAAGACAACTAGGTATCAGTTAGCATAATATTAATATTTACATATTGGCATGAAGAAACAGATCCACTACATATTAAAATTGTTTGCAAAATAGCATTACTGGATTTGTAGTTCCCTGCATACATATTCCTAACTAGGAATTAACAGATTAGTTTAATGTTAGTATTAATTACAAGTATCTATTCATCTGGATTACAAATTGCCTCTCTTTGATTATATAATTCCATAATGAAATAATTTTTAAAAATGTTTTTAAATTTTATATATTTATTTATATACTTGAAAGGGAGAAAGAGAGAGAGAGAATGGGCATGCCAGGGCCTCTAGCCACTGCATACGAACTCCAGAAGCTTTTGCCCCCTTGTGCATCTGGCTTACATGGGTCCTGCAGAATCAAACCGGGATCCTTTGGCTTTGCAGACAAATGACTTAAGTGCTAAGCCATTTCTCTAGCCCTAAAATGCTTTTAAATTATTTGATTGATAAAATAATTGTATATTATTTGGGTTTCAGTGTGGCATTTCAATATGGCTATACAATGTTTAATGATCAGATCAGGGTAATTGGTGTATCTTTTATATTTCAGGTAATTGATACTTTGCTTTGATTTTGAAATAAATACTAATAAAGTGGTCAAAATGAACATTCAGTAATTGGACTGAGTTAACCTGAAGGTGAATGAAAAGAGATAAAAATGTCTTTTACTCCTTACATGGGAAACATTTTTATTTTTTATTTATTTTTTTAAATTTTATTTATTTATTTATTTGAGAGTGACAGACACAGAGAGAAAGGCAGATAGAGGGAGAGAGAGAATGGGCGCGCCAGGGCTTCCAGCCACTGCAAACGAACTCCAGATGCGTGCGCCCCCTTGTGCATCTGGCTAACGTGGGACCTGGAGAACCGGGCCTCGAACCGGGGTCCTTAGGCTTCACAGGCAAGCGCTTAACCACTAAGCCATCTCTCCAGCCCGGGAAACATTTTTAAGTATTGAAATGATTTTATTTTAATAATATAGCATTAGAAAAATTTAAATTTTAAGTAGTATCATATTCTGTGAAATAATTTTTGAATTTATTTCTAGATTCTTGATTTTTTAAGCATGGATGAAATTAAGAATAACTCTGAAGTTCAAAACCAAGAATGTGGTTTTCGGAAAATTGCTTGGGCATTTCTTAAGGTATGTTTTCCATCAATTTTTAACACATTTAAAATAATCTCCAGTTGTGATTGGCTGTTTTTTCCAGTCACAGTGTACTCATGGTGTCTAAGGTAATGTTGGTGAAGAATTGGTAACTCAAGCTTTCTGGTGAGGCTCGTTGAGTCTGCAAGAGCAGACACGCGTAAAGAGCATCTGTAATGCTCCACACCTCTGTGGCGAATGGGAGGTGGAGACGTCAGAATCTCCTGGAAGCTTATAGGTCAGCTAGTCTAGCAAACACAGTGGTGAACAATGGAGACCCTGCCTCACAAGACCATGCACACACCCTGCCTCCAACAAGGTGGAGTGTGAGGAATAGCACCTGAAGTTGTCCTCTGACCCCCACACAGTCACCACAGCCTAAGCGTGTGTGCCTGAAAACATGCACATACACACATCCCTGAATTTATAAAAATACATCTGAAATACAGACTGGGGAGATGGCTCAGTCTGTAAAGTATTTGCCATGCCAGCATGAAGACCTGAGTTAAGACACCCAGCTTGTCTAGCTGAGTTGGCGATATCTAAGTTCGGTGACAACCCTGAACCAAAAAAAAATAAAATAAAATTGAGAACAATTGAGGAAGACACACACGTTCCCACATACAAATGAATACACATATGCATATACGTATATGTTACACACATATGTATTAAAGACAGAGAAACTGACATGCTTTTATACTTTCTGGCCTTCAGGCTGCTGCACTGAAAGGACACAGCTGCTGAGGGAGTACAGCTCACTGCTTGCTGAGCCCATTTTATGTGCCAGCCAACCTAAAGAATACAAGTTTTCACCTCCCTGACTCTTATTCTAGAAACTACAGCAAGAATAACACATTTGCTCCCACAACTGAGAAGTATGTGTCTCAGGTACTGTGAGGAGCTGAGGCGTGGATAGAGAAAATCGTGGTCCTATGCCGTCAGGAGAGGTTTGCTAAAGAAGAGACACATAGCTTGAGCATTGGCTAGGTACGGGCAGTGGAGAGTAGAGTTCTCAGCATAAAATCCAACATACGCAAAGTCAGGAGGAGCAAAGTGTATTTGTTTTGCTAAAAGGTCACGATTTGAGGGCAGAGGGAGGGAGGAATGGGAGAAAGAAGGAAAAGGCACACTAGACCTTGGCACTGCACGTAAACTCCAGACTCTCACTCCACTTTGTGCACCAGACTTTACGTGGGAACTGGGGAACTGAATTCATTCCAGCAGGATTTGTAGGCAAGATACTTTTGTGCATCTTGTAAGGTTGAGACAGATATGCTGTGTTTGCCATAAACTGTAATTAGAACATATCATATAGCGCAGCATTTTTACCTTTAGGGATCATCTGGATTTTAGTTACCCATCTTACAACTGGCAAAAACTACTATCAGACTCTAATTCTAATTTTCAGTTATGCTTTGGGTCTCAGGCACTTTCAATTCTCCTAGTATATATTTCTGGCTATTTTAACCATACAGTAATAAAGTTTATGTATTCAGGCTCTACCTTAAGCAACTTAGAAACATAACAACAGGGTCTAGGGTGGATCTTAATTGTGTTCCATTCTAAGCAACAGAACAATATAAAATAGATTTGGAGAATGTGACAACAGCTTATAGAAAGTATGATTTGGAAGCTGTGGAACGCCTCCATGAATTCACTGTGATAAGCTATGGGCAGGCAGTGGGAGAGCTTATGCAGGGACTGTGGACTATGTCATAATTAAAGAGTGGACAGAAACTGTTTGTATCCCTCTGTTTTACTTGACACCAATCATAGCATCGTCTCCTCAGCTCATCAACTCCATAGCATTCGTATCTTTTCTTAGAGTTGTGCGTGGCTGTATGTTGATAGGCTGTACTTTGCCACCTGTTTCTTTGTGGATACATCATTCTTGAACATGTTACAATCTAAATTTTGCCTCTGCCATTAAAACTTCTCTATCTAACCAAGTCATATTTCTTTTTGTTAAAATAAAGCATCCTTAGTTATATTTTGTCACTCATGAGGCATTTAATCACTATATATATGTATATATGTATATGTGTGTATATGTATGTATATATATATATTTTTTTTTTTTCATGGTAGGGTTTCACTCTAGCTCAGACTACCTGGAATACACTATGTAGCCTTGGTGGCTTTGAACTCAAAATAATCCTCCTACCTCTGCATCTGGAGTTCTGGGATTAAAGGCATGAGCCACCACACCTACTCTCATCACTATTTTTTTGAGATTTTTTAAAATTATTTGAGAGAGAGAGGTAGAATATAGGTATGCCAGGGTTTCCAGCCACTGCAAATGAAGTCCAAATGCATGCGCCATTTTGTGCATCTGGCTTATGTGGGTCCTAGGGAGTCAAACTTGGGTCCATTGGCTTTTCAGGCAAGTGCCTTAACTGTTAAGTCATCTCTCAAACCCAATACTCCACTGTTTTGAAGTCTTGCTACATTGAGTTTCTGGATGTCATCTTTCCTCATATTTCTTACTCCACTCCCTCATGCTCATCCTTCTCTTTTTACTCATAGTTTGATTTTTTAACTCGCTTTTTGTGGACTCTCTTTCTTACTTGTTCTTCACATTTGGAAATGGAATTATGTGCTGGACATTTCAGCTTGGATGACGCATGGGTAGACCTCATTGACTCTCATGAAATGAACATCCTGTCAGATCTCTCTCCACTTCTATCTCTCCTTCATTCTTCAGTTGGTAGAAGTGCCATTCTGCCCGGCTTCTGAAGCTTAAAACCATATGTCACACATGGCAGATTGGATTCCGATTAACCAAAGTGAAATACAATTAAACATTCACTTTCATAGTTAAAGTCACCATACTTCAGTGCCCCATACTATGTTGGGTAGGGCAGTTGTAGTGTATTCCCATCATCGTAGATAGGCCTGTTGAACAGCACTACATGTGAGTCTTTCTTGACTGTTAGCTTTCAGTTTCCAGGTTGTATTAGTCAGTAGCAGTGATTCCATATGTCTCCTGCACTTAGTTTTGATTCCCCAGTACTTACTTAAAGCCATATACACACTGTAGCACATGTATCTGGAGTTCATTTGCAGTGGCAAGAGGTCCTGGCATGCGTATTCTCTCTCTCTCTTTCCCTATGTAAGTAAAAATTACATAAAAATTAAAACCTGATAATAAACAAATAGAAACTTTGTTTCTGTGCTTAAACAATATATGTTTGAATCTTTATCATTGTTATTTCAAACACCACCATGCGAGCCAGAAAATGTAATCTTTTATATGAATCCTTATTTTCAGCTTCTGGGAGCCAATGGAAATGCAAACATCAATTCAAAACTTCGTTTGCAGCTGTACTACCCACCAACTAAGCCTCGATGCCAATCAAATGTTGTTGAGATTTTTGAATGGTGGTCCAAATGCCCAAGAAACCGTTATCCGTCAACATTGTACGTAACTGTGCGAGGACTGAAAGTTCCAGACTGTGTAAGTTCATAGTACTTATAAATATATATTCTCTTTTGTTGAAATTATGACATAATGTGTCTTCCATTTTTAAAAAGCTGAGGTCTTAAAAGTCTAAGATTTCTATGATACAAATGTACCTTCAAAGACTGCATGTTTATTTTTATAATAATGTTGTTTATTTAAGAGAAGCAGACAGGGTGAGAGACAGAGTGTGGGCTTGCAGGGTCTCTTGCCACTGCAGATGAACTTCGCATGTGTGCTGCACATCGTACATCTGGCTTTACAGGGATATTGGGGAATGGAACCCAGACTAGCAGGCTTTGCAAGCAAGCACCTTTAACCACCACTGGGCCATTTCCCTAGCCCCCAGAGACTATGTTTTATTAAGCCTGTAATAGCTGCCATTTTAGATATTTAAATGAACTTTAGGTTTTAAATGCAGATTTCATTGTAAGAAAAAAATGTTTTGGTATTATTTTGGTTTTGAAACTAAAGATAAAAGGATGCAGAGGTAGATGGAAAAATATTTCATCTTATAAAAAGCTAGAAAAAAGTCTAGAGGGATGGCTCAGCAGTTAAAGGCACTTGCTTGCAAAGCTTGACAGCCTGGGTTTGATTCCTGAGTACCCATAAAAAGCCAGATGCACAAAGTGGTTCCTGCATCTGGCATTTATTTGCAGTGACAAGAGGCCCTGGCATGGCCATTCCATGGACCCCCCCCCCCCCCCGCCCCGTATGCCCATTCCCTCTCTCTCTGTTTGCAAATAAATAAATAATGTTTATTTAAAAGCCACAAAAATATTGTAAGCTTTGCAAGCCAGATAATCTGTCACAACTTCCCAACCTTGTATTGTGAAAAGTAGCTGTATAGACATGACAAATGTCTGTACTGTGCTTGGTAAAATTTTGTTTACACCAAGAGGTAGTAATAGATTTGGTATATGAGCTGTAGTTTGCAGACTTCTGGGTTATGTATCTTATATTAGAGCTATTCAAGTACTAATAAATACTATTTCTACTGCTATTTTCTATAGATAAACATTATAATTAATTTCAGCAAAGAACTAATCCTGAAATGGAGTCTTTTACTTTTGTCTTTTGTTTTTGTGCTATCATTCCCTGCATTCTGCTCAGCTGCAAAGTCTGTAGCTGATACTATATCCTGTGACCCAGGGCTGATCTACAGTTGCTGGGATGGACTTAAATAATATCTATCAGAGGATAGATTTTTAAAACTTCAGATTTTATTATTTTAGTTTTATGATTTATAAGCCAGCACTACTATGGTGTGTCAAAGCCATGGTGTAACATCAGGTAGGTATTAAGAAAGAAGCAGACACAGAGGGACAATTACTAAAACCATTTCAAGTAGCCAAGTATGGTAGTGAATCACTGTAATCCCAGCACTTGGGAGATGGAAGCAGGAGGATCAAGAGTTTAAGGCCCACCTTGCATACACAGTCAGTTTGACGATAGCCTGGGCTACGTGAGAACCTGTCTTAACACAGCAAAATAGAATAAGTAACAAATAATGAAATCATTTCCTGCTCCATTGGACTCATTTTTTTAATCCAAATTTGTAGTTTTTGATTATAGGTCTGTAATTTCAAGTAGCTTTTATTTCATTTAGAGTAATGTACAAATGAAAATAGAATATTTTCTGAATTATATTTTCAAAATATTGCCATACTGTTTGCATCAATATTTTCAAAACAATATATGCCAGGAAAGAAGTGCACAATACAAATTTTTTTATTTTCTTGCACATTCAGATAAAGCCCTCTTGCCGTTCCATGATGGCTCTTCAGGAGGAGAAAGGTACACCAGTGCACTGTGAACGTCACCATGAGCCGAGCTCAGTAGAAACAGAACCTGGCTTAGAAGATTCAAAGGAAGTAGTCAAGTGGAAGCGACTGCCTGGGCAGGTGAGGGTTTAATGGTACTGGGTTCATTTAGAGACTTGCTACCTTAGGGACAAACTTCCATGGGCGCCTAGCTTATTCCTTAACACAGTCAGATTATCAGTGTTAACCTTAATTTAGTCTTTCCATTAGTTCACTTGACAATTAACAGAGTATCTGTTTTACTTAAAAGTACTATTTTAGGGTTTTGGAACAGTCGTATGAATAAGCTAGGGCTGACATTACAAAATACCAGACTGAGTGGTTTCAGCCAATTATTTATTTCTCAGAGTTCAGGAAGCTTATAAGTCCACCACTGAGGTGCTAGTCAGTTCATTTCCTGGTGAATGAGTCTGGTTGGTAAGGCTTCTCCGTACTGTATCCATACTTGGTGGAAGGAGAAATTAGCTTGCTCAAGTCTCAACCTATAAAGGCATTAATCTCATTTGTAAGGGAGTGCAAAGCTCAACGTGTGCATGATAGAAGCCTAGCATACCACACTGTCAGCTCTCAGGCTAAGCCTGGTTTCCAGCTAGAAGGTTTTGGAGATTCCAGCAGACTTCCATATGAAACTTTTCCTTCTGCCTTAATCACCGCTACCTTGGCCTCTCAAGTCTATTTTAAGCAAGGCTTGTTTCCCTCATTCTAATTTGTATATTCAGTTCTTTACATTATAATTCTCAAATGACTTCAATTTCAGGATATGTCGTAGTGTTAAGAGATTTTTTTTGAGGGCCCCCAATACTTTTGTTTATATGGATGTATATGAATACTCATCATATTAGAAACTAATATTGAGCAGTCTGAAAATTATTTCACCTAAATATAATAGTACAAGTCCATTAAATATTAACATATAACACCTTTCATGAAAAGTAGCAACATAAAATAGAGTGTTGGACATTTTTGAAAATGTCCTAGTATCTGGCTTAATTCACAGTGTTTCTGGAATTTCATAATGCTTCTGTATTGGCTCTCCTAAGCTATCATATCTCATTCATACTTTGCAAGACTATAGCATTTGCTTATGAAAGACTGAAACTGAAAAAGGCTAATGACATCTTAGACTAGTTGTGAAAAGAAGTTGACCTGAAGGGATCTCAGGACTCACAAAGTTCTCCAAATCCCACTTCAGAACAACTCATCTCTATATGGTCATATTTATACTATTTTTCTTCACAACTTTACTTGAAAGCAAAAAATATTGTTTTACTCTTTTCCTATCTATCATGGGAAGCTTCCAAGAGTGCAGTATTGCTTTGTCTCCATGTTACAGGATAAACATTCCTTATCCAAAATACTTGGGACCAGAGACATTTCAAATTTTGGAGTTTCTTTAGATTTTGGAATATTTGCATAGAATCTACTAGTTAAGTACCTGGAATAGACAGTCCTACAATGCTGGGATGAACATTTAAACCAACATAGTCTGTGGGAGGAAGGGATTTATTTCAAGCTTATAGATCCAGGGGAAGTTCTACCAATGAAAGAAGCAACTGGCTCCCTTTCACAGACCCATGCAGAGAGAAAAACTGCTGTGACCAAAGCACCAGCACCAGCACACACACCACCACCAGCAGCAAACCACTAACCATCAGGGAGAAGGGCCCCCAAAGCTCAGACCTCTCTGGATTTCAGATCCATCCCCAGTGGCATGCCCTTGCATCAGGGGTCTGGGCTGAAGCTGCCAACTTAATTTTAGTGCAACATCTGTGTCTATGAGGCCATGCATTCAAACTACCACAGCACCCCTAACCCATCTGAAATCTAGAATGTTCCAAAAGAGAACTCTAGATTTTCAGATTAGGAATGTTCAACTTATATTATGTTTGAAATATTTCAACCACAATAAAAGTGTAAAATGTATCTGTGGGGACTAGGAAGATGGCTCAGTGGATAAGTTCTTGCTATACAACATGAGGACCTGAATTCAGATCAACATGGAAAGCTGAACATGGAAGCACATGCCTGTGTCCCACATGCTAGGAGTGAGGCAGGGAGATGAAGGGTAATGTCTGGGGCTGACCCACACTAGCTGGAAAAAATGGTGACATCCAAGTTCAGTGAGAGACATTTTCTCAAGGAGATAAGATAGAAGAGTAATAGGACAAATGAGGTCATCTTCTGACCTTTACACATGAGCACAGCCACATGCACCTGCACATACATGTGCATACACATACATACATGATGTACCATACAGGCACACACTTTAGAAATGTAACTCTAAAGCTGGAGTCAAAGAAAGTCAGATGTAAAGACAGACAAATGAAGAGGATGAGAATAGTATTCTCACTCATAGTGGATTGTCTGGAACTTGAGAAATAATGGAAGGTTTCAGGTGGAAGGAAAACATGATAGCAGTCCTATTTTTGGATAAATTAAGGCTGGCAGTGCTATGTGAGGTCCAGAAGTAAGATTGATTAGGTTAGAGAAACCTGCTAGATGGCATTTTCAGTCATGGATGTGTGACATGATACAACACTATCCTTGTGTAAGCAGTGCAAAAATGAAAAATAAGATTGAAAGTAAGACACCACAGGATGTGGTAGCAGCTGAAATATTACAAAGGAAACAGTTACAAACTCACTACTGTTGAGTGCCTATTCTGTGTAGGCTCCAGTGCAAACCCTGGGAATACAAATCACAGGGTACTGCTTTCAGAGATGTTAGCCTAGGCCATTAGGTTGAGTTTTCCCCAACTGTACTTCCCACTCTAGGAGTAGCAGCAAGTGGTAGAAAACTTCCTATTTGTCTCATTTAATTTTTGCATTTTACTACCTTTTCCCTTTGCTTAATTATTAGCCTGAAGAATACAGGAATGAAATGGGTAGCATGGTGTCTGTTATATTACTGATGCCTAAGAAATACCTGTTGAGTTTTTCACATCCTTAATAGCTTCCCATAATGCTACCTATAGACTATTAAATCTTGATGCCATTTGAATAAGGCCCAATGCCTATGTAGAAAGCAAGCACAGTAGTCTCTGACAGTCCATTAAGCTAGGCTTGACCTGACTAATCCCCACTAGCTATATTTAGCTAATAATGTTCACTGTTGGCTGAGAAGAGCTACTCATAGGATTGCTGTGATGAATATACTCAAAGCATTTGCAGTGAGGAATAACATTCACTGTATACTGTGAGGGCTTGACATAAATGAACTTAAGAACTTTTTGAGTGACACAGAAACTGTGGCCTACTAAGATTGGAAGAGATAGGACAAACACAAATAAGCAGTATTTCCTGTGGCAGAGATTAATATCAGAAAATTGTATCTGCTTGTAGGGAATGAAAACATAGAAATTATGTGGAAACTTTAATATAATTAATAAGTGAGAGATTTAGAGGGGATGATTGATGAGCCTCACCTTCAGTGAATGCTTGAAGCTTCAGATAGTTCTGAACCCTGTACACGCTACCTTTTTCCTGTGTTCATGCCTACAGAAAAGCTTGCTTATAAATTGGATTCTGTGTAAATGTCTCCTTCTTGTTTTCAGTAATGGCTCAGGATCACTCATGTTATGGGATACCTTACTGAAATCTTTATTCAGGCTTAGTGCTTTCTGACATGATATATTGCCATCAGTTGGGGCATGTTTTCCCCCTCCTCCATTTTTCTCTTACTCCTCTTTTCTCTCTCCTAGTCCTTTGTCTAACTGCATAGCCTAGGGTGGCCTGGAACTTGCTATGTATGCAAATGCTGGTCTTAACTCTTGATCCTCTTGCTTTGGCCTTCCAAGCAGCTTCCTTTGTAGGCATATGTCAGCAAGCCCAGCTCCAGAACGTGCTTTCTGTTCATATTGTATCCCCACAAATGTAGCATCTTTTCCATATTTAAGCACTTGTCATGGTGGCCATAAATTTTGCACTGTTAGCATGGCATGGTGGTGCACGCCCTTAATCTCAACACTTGGGAGGCAGAGGCAGGAGGGTTGCTGTGAGTTTGAGGCCACCCTGAGACTGAGTGAGACCCGACCTCAAACAAAACAAAACAGTAAAAAATTTTCAGTGTAAGGTATTATTGCCAAGTTATTATAGGTTTTTATTTTCCTTATTCACCATTTCAGACAGATTTGTTCTGCCAGTAGATCTAGCAAACTCAGTCTTTTATTAGTCCCTTCATACATTTGGCATTTCACATTTACACTTAGAGAAGCATTTTCCGTCTTCCACTGGAATATCAGCCCTACCCTTATGCTTTGGAGCCATTATGAGTGAAGTAAGGTTCACTTGATTGAAAGCACTGCAATACAGTGACAGCTGATCTGATACCCAAGTTGACTATGGAGTAGCAGCAGGCAGGTGGCATATATAGCACCAGAGTGATGTCCCAGATAGGACACAGGTGACAGGATTTTATCAGACTATTTAGAAAGGTACACACTTAAAACAAGGATTTCTTTTTTTATCATTTTTTTTCTTTTCACAATTTGTATTAGCATTTTCCATGATTATAAAAAATATCCCATGGTAATACCCCCCTCCCCACCCCCCCCAAACAAGGATTTCTTACTTCTGAAGCTTTCCATTTCATATTTTCAGGCCATAGTTGACCTTGGTAACTGAAAATACAGAAAACCAAAGCTCAGATAAGTAAGAGATAACTGTATATTTTGGAAAGATCAACAAAGTATGCTGACTTTCAAAGAGAAAAAGAATGAACATCCATACTTCTGAAGTTAAACTGGAATATTTGTCATGTATGGTTTAAAAATGTTTGTGCTCTCTGGATCTTGGGAAATCGCTCAGTGGTGAACAGTGCTTTTGGTGCAAAAATGAAGGCCTGAGAGGCCTGGACCATCTGAATTCAATTCCCCAGTACCCAGTAGCTGGACTTGACCACATACACCTGTAACGCTAATCCTGTAAGGAGCAGAAACTGAATTGCTAGGGCTCTTGGAACTAGCAGTTCTGGGGAGCGGGGAGGAGGGGCACAGAGGATAAAGGGGATGGGGTGGGGAGAGACTTGGTCTCAGAGAAACACTGGGATGAGCAGAACAGCAAGACAGTGCCCAACAATGTCCTCTGGCCTGTGTGTGCAATGCATATGATGTGCACGTCTGCACACACATGTGTACAAACACACAAACACAACATTACACTACACAGAACATGCAATAAAAAGAAAGAAAAAGGATATTTGTAACCTTAGAAAGAGTGACTTGTCTGTTGTTGTGAAGCTGTGACACGCATTCTTTTGTGGCTATGTAGAAGCAGTGACCGTCTGAACACATAAAGTGTTGAAATTATCTTCAATATTTTAGATGAACTAGGCACTAGTTAGACATAAAGAGTATATGTTCACTTAATTTTTGGAGAACAAGTTCTCTGTTTAGAAAAATAACTTACTACGCTGCTTCATTATTCTACTTAGATGTGTTGTCCTTTGTGTCACATTAAGAGACCTTTGGAAAATCTCACGGTAATTGAAATAAACTAGTCTTTTATCTTAGTGTTTCCTTGTTTATTTCCAATGTACCTTTTAGGCTTGCCGCATACCCAACAAGCACCTGTTTTCACTGAACGCTGGAGAGCGAGGATGTTTCTGTCTTGATTTCTCCCACAATGGAAGGATCTTAGCAGCAGCCTGTGCCAGCCGAGATGGATACCCAATTATATGTGAGAAAAAACCCCACCTGTTAAATCTGATTGTAGTCTGTGGAGTAGACATTCTTTAATTTCAAAAATTCATGGAAAAAAAATTCATGGAAATCTTAAGCAATTCCAAGGACTAGTAAATTAACAAATTTCTTCCATAAAAGAAAGCTACTACACAATAACTGTTCAGAAGGATTGAGAGTGAGCAAATGAAAAATGTCACGTTTTGTAACATGCAGAAGGATTTTTAAAAACATTTCATTTCAAATGTCAGAATTGAGAAACATGAAGGGCTAATCAATCTCAGGGGAACTTCACTCCATTGTGAGTATCTGAGAGCCATGGTGATTGAATCACAAGAGCCCAAAAATGTGTTGTGCACCTGAATTCTGGCAAATGAAAAAGTGTGTGGGCCATACTTTCTTGTTTATTTTTTTCATGTCTAAACACTGTGCTGAAGACTGGATATTTTTTAATATTTTATTTATTTATTTATTTGAGGGAGATACAGAAATAGGCAGGGGGAGAGAGAGAGAAAGAGAAAGGGCACTCCAGGGCCTCCAGCCACTGAAAATGAACTCCATATGCATTTGCCCCCTTGTGCATCTGGCTTACATGGGTCCTGGAGAATCAAACTGAGATCCTTTGGCTTTGCAGGCAAGTGCTTTAACCACTAAGCCATCTCTCCAGCCCCAAGACTGGATATTTTAAATAATACAGTGCAGAAGCTAGTTCTTCCTTTTTCCTTCTTTCACCTCTGTAGGCTTTGTCCTTGTGTCTGGCTGTGGAGTTACTTTCTGAAATTATTCTGTCTGTGTTCGTTGTTGTACCAGCTCTGTAAACTCCGCTCAGGCTGGTCAGCTAGTGGGTTGGACAGGTTATTTTAAAATACCTTGTGCGGTCAGTTCTGATGTCCTTTGCAGTTTATTTCCAGAATTCTGAAGCACTGCTTTGAGAATTTTAACCAGTTCTTTCATTACCCTTAAGGGCAGATTTTCCTAAATCCTTAAGTTGAGGGCTTACTCTTTTGATGGCTGGCTGATTTCACCACTAGGTGGAAGTAGAGACTTGGAAGCTGTTCTATGTTGCATTTAGTATAGATTTCATTGTGTGAGAGAGATTAATAGCACAAGACTTTTTGTCTGTTCAGAGTGTCTTGCTGTTAACTAGTCTTTGTCATTTTAGTATTAGAGTTTCTCTGACACAGCATAAATTTCTCATTACTTTGGTTGTTATAAGTTAGTTGATTTAAAAGTAAAATGATACCTTATTTGTTAAACACCAAGTTACAGAGTGTTTAAAGTGAATTGCAATGTAAAAGATGCTATTTATTATTTTACTTACAGATAGCTGACGCTTCTTAATGTTTCTTGAGAACAATTGATAGTATATGAAAGTATATTGTGTAAATTCTTGAATCTAAAGTAAATGAACATTATTGAGTAGATTATGAATATTTATTTACATTGAAATATCTTTAGTTCTGAGTTGACAGATGGTTCTTAACTTTTGCCAAAATTATTATAAAGTGTGTGTGTGTGTATGTATATATATATGTATGTATATGTATATATGTATATGTATGTATTTTGATTGAAGATTCTCTAGAAATTTTCTAAATGTTTTTCTCAGTATATGAAATTCCTTCTGGACGTTTCATGAGAGAATTGTGTGGCCACCTCAATATCATTTATGACATCTGCTGGTCCAAAGATGATCGCTACATCCTCACTTCATCATCTGATGGCACTGCCAGGTTAGTATGCTTCAAGAAGTGCTTATACATGCTGTTTGCCATTTCGGGGAGCTAAGAGCATGAAAGACAGGTAAGTACTGCTCCAGCCCCATCTTGCTATGAAGGGACCATTATAAATACGTATCCTGAAGACTGATTCAATAAATAGTTGTAAAGCTTTTCTTTGAAGGTATTTCTTTAAAATATTTTTATTATATAATATAAAGCATTTCTGGTCCTTAACTATTTTAAGTGATTATTATGTAAACTGGTTAATTAATACTTTGAGAGAAGGTTATAAAACTTGAGATTTTTCCTAGGATGTGAGCAAGGATTCTCTCTTCACATCACTGCATGTGGGGCTCGAACCCAGTAGTGCTCAGTACACAGGTCTAGAGGAAGTACTAAATAGGTGTCTTCTGTTTTAAAGAGCTTTGTGAATTGTTAAACATTTGCATTTTCACAATGCCAGCATTAGATTATTCCCTTTCAGGTAATAAGTACCATGACACGTTTTATTTATGTGTCTATCTCTATATGTTTTAACTTTATTGGTGTGTGTGCCTTGTA
Source organism: Jaculus jaculus (assembly GCF_020740685.1). Taxonomy (NCBI): domain Eukaryota; kingdom Metazoa; phylum Chordata; class Mammalia; order Rodentia; family Dipodidae; genus Jaculus; species Jaculus jaculus. The sequence continues at coordinate 30,093,016 of NC_059110.1, forward strand.
TTCTTGTGTGTGTGTGTGTTTATGTGTATGTGTGTGTGTACACAGGTGCATGCATGCACACACGTGGAGGTCAGAGGACACCTTTCTGGGCAATTTGTACCTTCCTGTCTCGTGTGGGGCAGTCATTCTTGCTCTGTTGCTCTGCTGTTCTTTGCTATGTTCAACATGACCTTCCAGGGAATTCTTCTGTCTCCAGCTTCCATCCAGCATCAGCATGCTTGGATTATAGGAGCCCTCCAGGGCTTCAGCTTTTTACATGGGGTTTGGGATAAAAGTCAAATACTCCAGCTTGAGCTTTATTAACAGGCCATTTCCACCACTTCTTTTTTTTTTTTATTTTTGTGACAAAATCTTTCTGTGTAGCATAGATTGGCCTTGAATTTATGATCCTTCTTTGTCAGTTTCCTGAGTGCAGTGATTGCAGGCTGATACCATTTTACTTGTTAATGACCTCCATCTTCTACCTTTTCCCTGAGAGTTTGTCTTTCTGCTATAGAATTCCATTTGAATGGCCTGCTGCCATCTTGAATCAAAATCAAATTTGCCAACCTCCCCAAATTTCATTTTCCCTTTCAGTCTTTACATGTATGTGTGTGTGCATGCATGGTGTGTGTGTGTGTGCGTGCACATGTGTGTGTTCTAAGAATTTAGAATAGTCCTCCTCTCTTTCTTTATGTTCTCTCTTTCTACATCTAACTAGCACTGAAGTCTGCCAGTTCTCCCTCCGGAAAGTCCCACCATTCTATCATGTCCTTCCTATCCTCGACAGGTTTGCCTTCTTTCATGCCCTGTTTTGATTTTTCCCTTAAATTATTTCTGCCATGCTTGCCCAGTGTTCCGTGTGTATCTGTGTCCCTCTGCTGTCCTAAAATTACCTTTCAAAATCTGCTTTTATAATATTTAACAAATCTTTCAGTACATATTACCCACTTGAAAATGTCCTAGCTCCACACTCCCAGCATGGCATATCGATGCCCCTCAATAATGGACCTTCCATCTGCATTTGCCACAGACCCTTTGCTATATCCACACAGTCTTTGAAAAAGTTCCTCTATATCTTGTCTTCATTGAAATTTCTGTGCCCTTTTATCTACCTCTCCTACAGTTAAGTTCCCAGCTGGGGCTGGAGAGATGGCTTAGTGGTTAAGCGCTTGCCTGTGAAGCCTAAGGACCCCGGTTCAAGGCTAGGTTCCCCAGGTCCCACGTTAGCTAGATGCACAAGGGGGCGCACGCGTCTGGAGTTCGTTTGCAGTGGATGGAGGCCCTGGCACGCCCATTTTCTCTCTCTCTCCCTCTATCTGTCTTTCTCCCTGTGTCTGTCGCTCTCAAATAAATAAATAAATAATGAACAAAATATTTAAAAAAAAAAGTTCCCAGCTGCCTAATTCTCTTATTCACCAAAACTTAAGTGCCGTCCATGAGCCATGGTGAGTTTGTAGTCTTCATTTAGAATTTAACCCAAATCTCATTATTTTTTTTATCATAGACTTCCCCTACAACATACAGAGCTCATTGTAGTTAACTGTGTTTTTCCCTATGTAGCTTTAAAATGATAACAATTTGGACTTTTTATATTACAAAAATATTGTGAAAGTATTTACTGGATGAAGGGAGAAGCATTGTAGCTAGAACCAAAAAGAGAGAGTGCTTGTGAATGTATAAGCTAGAGTCCAAAGGAAGGGAAGTAGAATTACTAATCCTCACAGGTAGCAGAATTATCCATTTCTGCTTTCCTGAGATCACTGTCACGTGTTTTTACTGGTGGTTCCCCAGTAACTGCTTCCCACTGGCTAGCTGTCTGACACATGACTTTAGCATATATCTCCTTCTTGGGTTATTTCCAGATTAATCTTTTTATGTTTTTCAAGTCCACAGCTTCTAAGATTACCATGTGCAGTAGGCTTGTATGTCCTCACTCTTCTCTTTCACATATATAATGGTTTTCTTTCTGATATATATACTATTTCAAACAGTGACACTAAGATTTATTAGTAAGTAACTGAGGTTTTTACCTTCTAAGTAGCATAATGTTCTCTTCAAATTAGCAATTTTATTCTTTGAACGCCTATGCTATTTCATATAGCATGTATTCCTTGAAATTTTACTATAATAAAAATGTTTGTGCAGTAACTGTTTGTGCTTTCTTTTCACTTGAAAACATCTTTTACTTACTTCTTTACTAGTTTAGGTTTTTAGTAATCAGCCTATATTTTAAGCAGCTGCTAAGAAAGAACAGAGAATGCTATTCTTTTAAAAAAAAATTTTTTTGTTCATTTTTATTTACTTATTTGAGAGTGACAGAGAGAGAAAGAGGCAGAGAGAGAGAGAGAGACAGACTGGGTGTGCCAGGGCCTCCAGCCACTGCAAACAAACTTCAGACACATGTGCTCCCTTGTGCATCTGGCTAACATGGGTCCTGGAGAATCGAGCCTCGAACTGGAGACCTTAAGCTTCACCGGCAAGTGCTTAACCACTAAGCCATCTCTCCAGCCCATAGAATGCTGTTCCTTTTTTTGAGGGGGGTTGGTTGACGTAGGGTCTCACTCTAGCCCAGGCTGACCTGGAATAATTCACTATGTAGCCTCAGAGTGACCTTGAACACACGATGATCCTCCTCCCTCTGCCTCCCAAGTGCTGGTATTAAAGGCAGGCCCCACCACACCCGGCTTAGAGAGAGAAGAGAGAATGCTATTCTTGAATAGCCAACTGTATTTTTAATGTTATGTAAAATTTGGTTCACAACTTAATTGCCTTAATTCTTAAGTAGCAATTAAAGATAAGCTATACATCCTAAAGTAAAAATGTTTCCTGATAACTTAATCCATAAAATATAATATAGAATATCCAGTGGTTCAGCTTATGAATGCTGAAAGTGGTAGCATGCACTTCTAATCCCAGTGCTGGGTAGGTGGAGACAACAGGACTTCTGGGGCTCACTGGCCAACTAGTCTAAGCACACGGATGAGCTCCAAGCCAGTGAAAGAGACTGTCTCACAAAAGGTCTGACTGCATTCCTGACAAATACACCACGGTTGCATAAAAACATAATAAACAAATAAAAACATTATTTAAAGAAAAGATAGAATATTAAACATAAAGGTAGTATTTAAATACAGCAGAGTCTGTTTTCCTACAAAAGTACCATTATTTTAATCAAGAATTCAGTAATTTCAGTATGGCCTTGAAGTCTTAGAATCTTCATGTTTATCATACAGGATTTTAAATTACAAATATAAGAGTTCATGGGGTATGTAGTTTTTGTTATACCCACTAGTTAGTATTTTGTATAAACAGTATACATAACATAAATTTTTTAAAAAGTCATTGTTTCTTCCCGTGTTTTAAAATGCATACTGTACTATATAATATCTTGGTATTCAGTACTAATAAAACAAAATTAGGGGCTGGAGAGATAGCTCAGAAGTTAAGGCGCTTGCCTGCAAAGCCTAAGGACCCATGTTTAACTTTCCAGGTCCCACATAATCCAGATGCACAAGATGACATAATCATGCCAGGTCGCACATGTGCACGAGGTAGTGCACACGTCTGGAGTTTGATTGTAGTGGTTGGAGGACCTAGTGTTTCATTTCTCTCTCTCTCTCTGTCTCTCTCACTGTCTTATGAAACAAGGCCAGTCTGTTGGGATTGCCTCAAAAAAGAAGTTTAAAAAACTCAAATGTCAAAAGAGGTTTAAAATGTAGATTATATCCAAATAAAAATAAGTTGTTAATTTTGTAGTATAGGGTATATAGGTCAGTGGTACTAGATTATAGTTGATAGATAAACTATACTTGATAAGAAATAGCTTTGTCTATTATTTCACATTATTCTGGCCATCACATGCTAGTTTTATCACTGGTTGCTGACTTGCCTCCAGAAGGTCTATTGGCTATAGGTGCAGTCTTACAAAAATTCTATTTATATTATTCAGAAGCAACATATAACTTTTTATCCTTTTCCAGGGTATGGAAAAATGAAATCAACAATACAAATACTTTCAGAGTTATACCTCATCCTTCTTTTGTTTACACGGCTAAATTCCATCCAGCTACAAGGGAGCTGGTGGTTACTGGCTGTTATGATTCTGTGATACGGGTCTGGAAAATTGATATGAGAGATGATGCTGCCATATTAGTCCGACAGTTTGATACTCACAAGAGCTTTATCAACTCTCTCTGTTTTGATGATGAAGGTACGTCACAGAATAGTTTCTAAATGAACTGCAGAAAGAAATCATTTTTTATTTCACTTAATAGTGATTTAAGCTTGAGAGTCTTTTGTAATGTATCAATAATATTGATGCATACTTAAGATTATTTTTAGTTTTTAAGTCACACAACAGATTTAACACTGATAAGTGTTATGGTTATAATTTAAAAGTTACTAAATTTCTAAACATTTAGATTCAACCATCCTTCTTCTAATAACAAGTCTTATGCTGAATTTCATATTTTTATTTTGGTTGGAGATTCTATCATTCTTAGAGACTATTTTTAACAACCCTTTAAGTGGTACAAAATTAAGGAGATTGGAAAAGTTCCAAAAGGATATAAGTAGATATATTGAACCTGTCAGTGGATATATTATAAAAGAAAGATATTTTTCAAAAATTGGCCATAAGATATTCAAATATGAAAAAGGAAAAAAAAGGAAAGAAATGGCTCTCTGTGGCTCTGACAGGTAAAGATGGATTCAAAGCTAAAGAAGATAGATTTTTTTCTTTTTTAATTTACTAAGAAAGAAATTTCTTCCACATTGAGGCTTTCACCAGTTGGATCAGATTTTTTTTTTTTTTTTTTCCGAGGTAGGGTCTCACTTTAGTACTGGCTGACCTGGAATTCACTATGTAGTCTCAGGGTGGCCTTGAGCTCACGGCGATCCTCCTACTTCTGCCTCCCAAGTACTGGGATTAAAGGTGTGCGACACCACACCCAGCTAGGATAAGCTATTTTTGTGAACTATTAAATTCACAGTTGCCAGAAAAATCTTTTGTTAGTGATGTGCAAGCTATTGCTCAATGGCTATGAAGTTGAAATTGATGGTCTCTGATATCATTTGACTTTAAAGAATTGACATTAAACCATTGAGACTTGTTACTTACTATTTTATTCGTTCTCTGATCATGTACTGAGTTTAACAAGGCCTCCAAATTATGCAGTAGTGGGTGGAGAGCCAGTATTTTTCTAGGGTAATAGAGCAAATTGTGCAGGCAAATGTCAGTGAGGAGCACACACGTGTTAGGTCATTCATGCAGTCTGGAGCATTAGATATGTACATATGCACTGAGGTGCTTGTTTCTGTCTGCATTCAGATTCAAGTAACTACCAAGGGAAGTAAGTCCTCAAAAATAAAATAATGAAGGACTTAAAGATAATCGGGGTTAGACTGTGAATTATATTTTGCTTACTTGCTTTTAACAACTGAAAAACTTGTAGTAGAATTCCAATTCTTCAGCTGTCTTTGTGGAGTATGGTTTTCCTTAACTTGGCATTGTTTTTCCTCACTTCTTGTGTCATTCTTAAGTGAGTAATTTGATTCTTTTAACATAGGTCATCACATGTATTCTGGAGACTGCACAGGGATGGTGGTTGTTTGGGATACTTATGTGAAAGTTAATGACTTGCAGCATTCAGTACGCCACTGGACTGTAAATAAGGTATAAAGTCACATTTCTTTTTTAAACTATTATTTGTTTATTGTGTGTGTGTGTGTGTGCATGCACACACATGTGCACGATGCACATAGGCGTATCTTGCTACTGCAAACAAACAGTAGACACTTGTGCCTTTTGTGTCAGGCTTCCATAGGTGACCAGGGAATTGAACCCAGGCTGGCCGCCTTTGCAAGCAAGTGTCTTTAACCACTGCCCCGTCTTCCTAGCCTCTAAAGTCATCTTTCATGAAGAAAATTGGAAGGAAGGGACACCAAACATATGACTTTATGATAGGCTTAAGGGCATTCTGTTCTGTCTTCAAAAACTTGAGTTTGTCTCAGACTCTAAATGTCACTTATCACTTATGATCATATTTCCCTAAAAGCTGATTGATAACAACTTAAAGAGTTTTGTTTTGACTGCCCTTTACTCAACTTTCAGATATTTTTCTTTTTCGTTTGCAATGGCAAGAATTAAACACGGCATCTGGCACATTCAAGGCAGACACTTTCCAACTGAGCTACAACTTCAGCCCACTTTTAGTTTCTTGAGCTCCAGTTTACACCATAGCATGAGCTGAAATTCATTTAAAGATACATGTTATATTCTAAGTAACAGTCTATTTTCTGTTACTTACATCCTGTTTTTTCTCCATCTGGTAACATGTTAGTATAAACACCCTGTTAATGTGTTGCCAGCAGTACTTTTCAGAGTTATGTAATCATGATGAGTGCTTGTCATTTAATCACAACTATTTCATTTGAAATTTGCTAACTTGATACAAAGAAATGATGAAGGACTGGAGAGATGTCTCAGTGGCTAAGGTGTTTGCCTGCAAAGGCTAAGGGCCTGGGTACTATTCCTTAATATAGTAACTAAGAGACAACTTTACCTTGAAAAATTACCTGAAAAGGGATAACTTTTGGTTAATGCATCCTTACTTTCTTTCCTTGGTTTTATTTCTAAATAATGGCAAAGAAAAGGGGGAAATGTCTTAAATATAAAAGACAGAGCAGAATTTGGGAAAAACCAGCCTGGACTTGTGTTCATCTAGAGCTTGGTTGGACAAATATTAGGAGGTGAGCTGGCATGTCTGTTTAGTAGCAAATGTTGTATGACCAAGTAGAGATTGTGACTTCCTAGTTGGCTCCAGTCAACCTGCAGTGTTCCTTCAGCAGTACCGAGGTGTCCTCATCTGTCCTTCAAGGATGTAGTACCCCGTACTCTTGCAGACACTTAGCCAGCCAGGCCCAGACTTCACAACAAGAGTTTTTATTTAAGGGCTGGAAATGTGGCTTAGCAGTTAAGGTGCTTGCTTGCAAAGCCAAAGAACTCAGGTTTTATTCCCCAGGACCCACATAAAGCCAGATGCACAAAATGGTGCATGTGCCTGGAGTTCGTCTGCAGTAGCTAGAGGCCTTGATGTGCCTATTATGTCTCTATCTGTATCTCCCATCTGCCTCTCTCACTCTCTCAAATAAATAATAATTTTTTGTTGTCATTGTTATTCAAGGTAGGGTCTCACTCTAGCCTAGGCTGACCTGGAATTCACTATGTAGTCTCAGGGTGGCCTCAAACTCACAGTGATCCCCCTACCTCTGCCTCGCAAGTGCTGGGATTAAAGGCATGTGTCACCATGCCTGGCATAATCAAATATTTAAAAAATTAAAAATAAATAATTTTTATTTTAGCATGAATGTGATAAAGAAAACCTTGCAAAGTTAGGTTGGAATTTATAAAACACTGCAAATTCCTGAGCAATGTTAAACAGAATATGCAGTAGTAGAAAATGTTTATGAAGTGCTTTTTGTTTGGGACTGCTTGTGTTTTAGGAATGCAAATAATATATAAAACATATGCCAATAAAATTCATCATTGCATCATGCAAAATTAAATTTGTCATTTTTATTTTTAACTCTATAATCTGAAGTTCCTGGAAGTCTTTTGCTAATAATTTTAATGTATTTAATATTCAGAAAATTAAATGATACTTTATTTTAAATTTTGTTTTATTTTATTTTGTTTTTTTGAGGTAGGGTCTTTATCTAGCTCAAGCTGGCCTGGATTTCACTATGTAATCTCAGGCTGGCTTCAAACTCAGGGTGAACCTCCTACCTCTGCCTCCTGAGTGCTGGGATTGAAGGTGTGTGCCACCACACCCAGCTTATTTTATTTTTCTGATACAAGGTCATCAACTATAGTCCAGAATACTTACCAGGAAATCACTCAGTAGACCACACTACTCCCAGTTTAAAATGACATTTTAAAATAATTTTATACTATAAAATGGCATGGCAGATTTTTCAGTAGCAATATTTTAACTTTTTTTGAAAATCATTTTAGGAAATTAAAGAAACTGAATTCAAAGGAGTTCCAATAAGTTACTTGGAGGTTCATCCCAATGGCAAACGGTTGTTAATACATACCAAAGATAGTACGTTGCGAATCATGGATCTGCGCATGTAAGTATGTGTCAGTATTAAGGTTGAGGGTTCATATGGATTCTTTTGTATTTGTAAAATACAGGTTTGTTTTTTTTTTTTAAGTAGGCAATTTTGCCCACTGGGGACATAACCTTCAGACATTTGTAATGTTCTTTTTTTTTTGTTTCTAATGAGGAAAGCTCAGAGATACTGCTGAGCATCCTTCAGCTAAGACAACCCCTCAGTGGTAGTTGCCTTGCTGTGTGTGTAAGTGGAGTTCTGAGGCTGAAATGTCATCAGTGAATTGCTTTTTATTTTCACAATTGAAAGCAGGAACTTTTATCTCTATGGTTCTGATATTGATTGTGATATTATTGAAGGGAAATGAGTATTGGTTAATACATCCTTATTTTCCTTGGTTTTATTTCTAAGTAATGGCAAAGGAAAGGGGAAATGTCTTAAAATATAAAAGGCAGAGTAGAGCTGGACAAAAACCAAACTGGACTTGTGTTCATACGTATAGTTTTTTTTTGTTGTTTGTTTGTTTGTTTGTTTTGGGTGTTAAAGAATTTGTATGATACAAATGAGAAAAAGTTAATTCATTAGATTTCCTTATTGTGTTTAGAAAGGCAAATATAGTAATCTTTATTAGTTTGAGTCTATAAGTGTTTTTATGCTATTAAGCCCTTTAATATTTACACAGTAGAACACTTCAAGCTCCTTGAAAGTGAGAGAATAGGAGTAGCCCATGAGTAGTTTATAATCTAATTGTACCCTTCCAAAAAAATCATGTAGAGTAAAAGTTGAGATCTTCTAGGATTAGAATCTGATTGTTCTTTTTTTTTTTCCTTCTTTTTATGAGCAAGAGAGTGCAAGTGAGAGATAATTGGCATACCAGGGCCTCCAGCCACTGCAATTGAACTCCAGACGTGTGCACCATCTTGTGCCCATGTACAACCTTGCACATGCATCGTGTTGTGTGTCTGGCTTATGTTAGATCTGCGGAGATAAACATGGATCCTTAGGTTTCACAGGCAAGAGCCTTAACTGCTAAGCCATCTCTCCAGCCCTGATTATTCTTTTTTTCTAAAAATAGCATCCATGTCATGTCTGACAGCAATTTCTCAATATAGGTTTCTTGACTAGGAATGCTGAGAGGGAAGTCTTTGTGGCTAGAACTAGATTAGGAGGCTAGGCCAAGGAGCTTGGTTCTTCCCTTTGTAAGCTGTGTAAGATCATACCTATGCTGTAGAGACCGACTGCTTACCTAAGAGTCAAAGAGTCACATACTGCCTTCTTTACTCCTAATTGGCTGCTTAACATCTGTCTTTCCTCATTTCTCAGATGGATGAAATAATCTATCATGATCCATAAAGGTTTTATGGTATAACTAACATGGTAATATGTGTAGAATGTTTTAAAAGTAAAACATATAGTAGGGACCTCAGAAATGTTTGACCCAGTAACTCCAGATCAGGAAGTTTATGTTTAAAACATTGTAAACAAAAAAATAGTTGTAAAGCAGTTCAAAAATATACATATATATGCACACATGATTATTCTTAGGAACTGTGTATGGTGGGGGGAAATGGAAATATTCTAAATGTTAAACAATAGAAAATTTCTTAAGGTAAATTTAGTGATATTTTCCCATTAGATAATGATGCATTCAAAATCTGTTTTATCTGACGTGGAAGTCTCCTTTCATGATGTTTTAGAGGGTGAAATTATCAGATTCCATACAGTGCGTGTACCTGATAACCTTCTACCTGGCACATTGTAAGCTCTGAAGCAATGTTAACTATTAAGTGAAAAGGTTAAACACTGTATACGTAGATGATTTAATATTGCATTTACTATGCAGAAATAAATAGTTTGTGTGTGATTTAAGAAACACATTTATGTAGGGCTGGAGAGATGGCTCAGTGCTTGCTTCCAAAGCCTGATGGCCCAGGTTTGATTCCCTAGCACCCACATAAAGCCAGGCGCACAAGGTAACACATGTGCCTAGAGTTTGTTTGCAGTGGCAGGGACCCTGGAGTGCCTGTTTTCTCCCTCCTCCCTTTCTCTGCCTATTTCTGTCTCTCAAATAAATAAAATATTTTTAAAAAGAAATCCATTTTGTGTGTGGAATAAAGTATGAGTGTAAAACTTCGGTCCATTTCTAGTGTCAACGTGCTTCTTCCTTAACATAGTGTCTCTGCATGGCTAGGGCAAATCCCCCTAACTGTATCTGCAGAGGACTCTTCTGTTCTTCTGAGGCGCTCTCTGCATCCACCTTCTACTTTGACTCTGATGCATATCTTCTCTCTTCTGCTACATCCTGTGCTCTTGATTATTCTGTATCCACCAGAAAATGTATCAACTTTGAAATACATCCTCAAAATGACTTTGATGAACACAAATATTTAAAAGGACTGTAAGTGGTTAAGATGTTATATTTGTATAATTTTTTTTTGTTATAGATTGGCAGCAAGGAAATTTGTAGGTGCAGCAAATTACAGGGAGAAAATTCACAGTACTTTAACACCATGTGGGACTTTCCTGTTTGCTGGAAGTGAAGATGGCATAGTCTATGTTTGGAACCCAGAGACAGGTATTAATTCATCTTCAATTTTGTTTTGCTGGGGGAATGAGATGGGAAGTTAAATTTGAAAATTAAAGTCTTATGAAATAATTTCAAGACTATTTGGTTTCATGTTTTTAGTCATGTATTTTAAGATTGGGTAACTTTTGATGAAAGTCAACTACAGTCTAAGTTTATATTAAATTTTTTCTTTATTTTACTCTTCATGAGTTTATAATTTTACACTATAATTCACGATTTATTCTTTCCTTGCTTGTGAGATAGTACTACTGTTTGAGAAGTACTTATGAGAACTGTCCCCCAAAATACAAAATATTATAAGCTGAATTATAACTAAGTAGACATTTAAGATATATTTTGATTAGTAGCAGAAACATTTCTGTGGAAGTTTTTAAAAATATATTTTATTTATTTATTTGAGAGAAAGGCGGTCAGAGAAAGAGAGAGAGAGAATGGGCACACACCATGGCCTGTAGCCACTGCAGATGAACTCCAGACACATGCACCATCTTGTGTATCTGGTTTTGTGTGGGTACAAAATATACTCAAAGTATTGCAGTATACTTAAGCACTAAATTATTAAAATTTACTTGTGTTTCAGTTTTGCTTTCCAAAGAAAAAGCTAAATTTACTTGAGTATTTTTAATTAAAAATTGGACTGAGTTTTTCTTCAGGGGACAGAATTTGATTAAATCCTCATTTTTGCTCTTTTCTTTCGGCATTTTTTACTAGTCAGCTCCCTTAGAATGTCTTGTCTCTCTTTGTTTTCCCTGTACCATGTCCTACTTGCAATTTATAAATGGCAGGATGCTCTGCCTGCTCAGTGAATGGACCTAGAATCTTTGTGGTTTACTTCTGGGTGGTTTTCCTAGGTCCCATGGACTTCTGTTCTTGGCATCTTCTAACCATAGTCATAGGTATCTCTTAAGCAACTGGTACCTCACATCGTCTCTGACAGGAAGAGAAAACAAAAAAAAAATTAGTCTTTTCTCATGCTCCCTTCATTGGAGAGTTTCTTCAGTTTTAGAGTTTTATACTTCCTCCCTTGCTTTTACTGAATTCTTTATAACTGGAATTGTTAAGTACTGTCAGATTTCAGTAATGTATGCCTGTCCATTTCCATCTGAGCACTTTTTGTGTATTTTGTGCCTTGAATCACTGAAGATATTAGACTGAAAAAATAGAAAAAGACTAACAATATAAAATAAAAGAAAATAATTGATTATAATACTATTTTAAACACACATATTTGAGGTTTTTCATGCAAGTAATGTGTGCATCATAAATATTTTCAAGTAAGTTGCAAAGTATTCTTGTGCTGAAATTGCCTGACATAGTACAAGTTATTATTGTTACTTTTTTATTTAGGAGAACAAGTAGCAATGTATTCTGACCTGCCATTCAAGTCCCCCATTCGAGATATATCTTATCATCCTTTTGAAAACATGGTTGCATTTTGTGCATTTGGACAGAATGAGCCGATTCTTCTTTATATCTATGATTTTCATGGTAAGTTCATCACTTAATAAACAAATTTAGAGTAATGTGTGTACTTTCATAATGGACCAGGAATCATAAGCTCTGTGAAATCTATTCTTTTAATTAACAAATTCTCATGTATATATTGTAAGAGCAAAAAGATTAAATAGGCTGTTATTTGATGATGTAACATTATGTTTTTCTCTGGGCATGATTACCATGGTACTTTAATGTTGGCAAAAGTATATATAATAGTTGTGCTATATTAGAACCATAGAAAAGTAGCCTTTTCTTTCTTGGTACATCAATTTAAATAATAAAATTTGCCTAACATCATCTGGGAATATATCAAATAATACAGACATTCATAAGACATGAGTGTTTTTTAACTTTTTCATTGTATATTGAGTTAATTTCTCTTTGTTACTGCTGTTCCAGGGTTTTGTTTGTATGTTGACTTAGGTTAGCTTTGTGAGATGGGGGCTCTTGCTCTGAGTTCATGCCAGTTACCCTCCACCAGTCTCCTGAGTGCTGGCACCACAGGCACAAGACACCATGTCAGCTGAAGTTAATTTCTCATCGTACATTTTTGGTGCTGCTAATGCTCATGGTTCTATAAAGTTGTAATTGGGAGTTTCTCAATATAAAAAGTTGGCCAAACTTAAATGTCAGTGAAAACAAGATCTGGAATCAGAAATCCTATGTCATATTTCACTCTAAATTTATACTATTTTGTCATTCTGAGAAAAATAGGAAGATAAAACTTTGGATTCAGTTTTTGGCAATAAAGGGACATTCAAAGATTTGGATTTATATTATTTTTAGATAGTTATTTTATATCCTGAAATTAGGGACAGTCTTTTTCAAAATAATGACTGAAATTAGGTGCAGTCCTTTTCAAAATTTCAAGTTAATTCACATACGAAAATGAAATATTTATTAGTCTCTTTGCTTTGTTTACAGAGTTAACATGTCATTGTTCATTATTTTTTATAATCTAGGATGGCATCTCTACATGTATACTTGCATATATAAATATAAAATTATATATAACTGTAAAATTATATGAACAAAATAATGAAGTATCATATGGTTAAATTCATTGACTTAATACATATTGAATTGTGTATTGCTATGAGAAATGCTGTTATACCATTGAGTTGTTTTGTTTATTATTTTTATTTATTTATTTGCAAAGAGAGAGAGAAAGGAAGAATATGAATAGGTACTCCAGGGCCTCTAGCCCCTGCAAGTGAACTCCAGATGTATGCCCCACTTTGTGCATCTGGCTTTATATGGGTACTGGGGAACTGAACTTGGGTTATTAGGCTTTACAGGCAAGTGCTATAGCTGCTGGGCCATCTCTATAGCTCCAAACCTGAGTTTTGATCATAGTATGGATTATATTATATATTTCCTGATGAGTTATTATAGAAAACGATATATAAAGTCAAGGTTTATCTTATTTTAAGGAACTTAACACAGAAGAAATAATTTCTGAAGTCATTTTCAAATTCATAAAAGATTATCTAATGATAGAATTGTTGAATAGCATAATACCAGTAACATTTACTAGCAGATATTAGTACAAAGTAATACTGCCTTGTTATAGGGAAAGACAAATGAATGTATCAGATAATCCAATGTCCAAATCTGATGTCTTGTTCTAATATGTATCCTGAAACACTTCTTTGTACCCACTCTAATTCTTCCCTTAAACAGAGTTTTACCTAAATAGCTTATGATTAGAATTGTTATACAGGAAATAGAAAGTACAGTTATTTCCTCAGACTCTTAAGGGGTTTCATAACAATCTTCATTCAATATTTTTTTGTTTTTTTGAGGCAAGCCCAACAAACTGGCTTTTTTTTTAACGCAAAGTGGAAGACGAGAAGTGGCATGCCCGGGCCTCCAGCTACTGTAATCCAGATGCATGCACTACCTTGTGCGCATATGCGGCCTTGCATGCTTGTGTCACCTTGCGCATCTAGCTTACATGGGATCTGGAGAGTCAAACATGAGTCCTTAGGCTTTGCAGGCAAGTGCCTTAACCACTAAGCCATCTCTCCAGCCCTTCATTCTATTTCTAATTTGCTTTTTAGCCTTGAAATTTTGACTAGAAGTAATAGTGTAAATTTTCTGGTGTTCTTTTTTTTTTTTCTTTAAGTAGCTTCTTTTCAGTCATTGACAGAGGATTTCTTAGCTCTGAAAGAGCAAAGTGTTTACAGCAAGGGGCTTAGGCTCCTGCTAAGCATCTTGCCTTTTTAAACCTCTGATCTCTTGTCTTTTAAAAGGTACTACTGGGCTGGAGAGATGGCTTAGCAGTTAAGTGCTTGCCTTTGAAGCCTAAGGACCCAGGTTCAAGGCTTGATTCTCCAGGACCCATGTTAGCCAGATGCACAAGAGGGCACATGCATCTGGAGTTCGTTTGCAGTGTCTGGAGGCCCTGGTGCACCCATTCTCTCTCTCTCTTTCTCTCTCTCAAATAAATAAATAAAATTTAAAAAAAAAATAAGGAAAAAGGTACTACTAGCACTAGAACCTTTCCTACCAAAGAAAGTTGTGAGGACAGCATTAGACAATGACTGTAAAAGTGTTTTGTGAATGAAAAGCTCTATATTAAAATAAGCAAAACCAAATTAAGTTGTTTGCTTGTTTACCTACCTACCTGTGCCTGCCAGACTTTATGCTTTAATATGCTGATGAGCATTTCTGTGTAGGATGGAATTAGAAGAGACTTTCTCCCTCTCCTTTATCCTGTTGGTCAACCCTTTCCTGTTACCAGGTCAATTATATTATAGAATAAGTACATACAGTTTTAAACATGTGATGAGTTGCATTATCTGAAGGTGCAGGAGGCTTTTCATGAGTATCTCACTAAATAACGTTCAAATAATAGCACATGAAATTAGTTATTTTTATGCAATGTATTTAGAACACAATTTTTGATACACTAACACACATTTACAAAAAAAATGTAACACTCAAAATGTTACAACACATTTTCCCAACTTTTTTTTTTTGCCTGTATTTAAAAAGAGGAAGCTTAGGAAGAAGTGAAGTAGCCTCAGGCCATTCAAGATTTAGCCCACTTCTTTTGAGTAGTGTATATCTATAGGAAACAAAAATTTGTTTCAGGCTCGGGAACGTTTCACTTCTTGAATACAGGCCAGAATCATCACTTGAAATAGTCTTTTAAGTTTTTCACTGACAATTCCAGTGTACAATATACCTCTCATAGTTTTGTCTTATATTTTATTTTAAAACACAGGAATACTTTGCTTAAAACATCTTTTCAGAAAGTACTGTTTACATGTGGTCTTATATAAATTTTTAATGGCATAAAGTTCAAAGAACTGCAACAGATTAGTGATTTTTTAAAAAGCTGCTTCTGATAATTTTCAGGGGAAAGAAGCAAGTTCATTCTTTAGTAAGTTAAATAAGCTACGAATGAGACCACAGTGGAGCTAAATGTCTCATCCATCTTTCAGTTCTGGCAGAATCTGTGAGGAGTCAGCAAGCATCTTTCTCTGTTCAGCACATGCCCAGGTTGTGGTCTTATGAGTCTTTCATTCTACTGACGTTTTGCTTTTTTGTGAGAAACACAATTTTTACTTTCAGAAGGCAGTTGTATTTGCCTGATGTTGAAAAAGTCAATCATCTAGTAATACAAAGCTTAGTCACACACAGAGCACCACAAATAACGTCCTCTGCGGATTCCCAAATAGCAAAGCGCTAGTCAGAGGGGCAGTTCTACTGAGTTAATGCTGTGAAGCCAGACTAAAGCTATTACTGCATAGTTACTGATCAATGCCTGTTCACTTGGAAGTCTAGCATGGTGGTTGTGCATTTATGAATAATTATACAACCTACATAGGTCTTTCTTTGTTCTGGGTACTGTTTTAATATATTTAATGTATACTTACTGAAACTTTTCACAAAAAACTGATAACATATGTGTGTATGTGTTATAAGGATGTATACCCATGATTTTAAAATCAGTATAGTCTGTTCTTGAAATTTGCACCCTTATTTGATAAACGAACTTACTAACAAAGGAGTTTTTGAGTAATGAAACTTTTTTTTAATATAATACCAGTTTCTCTGTTCAGTATATAACTTACTTATATTTTATCCTTTGTATGAGACAAAGATGGATTGTTCATTTTTTTATTACCAGTACTTAATCTAAATCATGAAATGAATTATGCAGACAGTATGTTAAGTAGAAATAAGTCTTGATTTGTTGAGTTCTTAGTACTTTCATAACCTTAGGCAATGAGTGTAACTTTTCACTAGATGGCAGTGTCTCCTGAACCAGTAGTAACTAGCAGACTTCATAGTCTAGTTTTTCATACAGTACAAATCATTTGTATACAAATAGTATGTTAAGTTAAGCCGGGCTATGAAATCCAGGAATCAGACTCAGATTATCATGTTCTTTTCTAATCTTTCATGCTCTCTATATAGTACAAAACCTCTAGAACTTAAGTCAAACTAAAAGATAATGTCTTCCATTGATAGGATTTTAATAATACAATTCATATTCCTCAGTAATCACCTATACTATCATTTTCTTATTTTGAAATGCTTTACTGGAGTTCAAGACTACAAAAATTTTAAGTTAGTATAAAATTTTGTTACAGTTAGGTATGGTGCTGTATGCCTATAACCCCAGCACTTGTGAGACAGAGGCAGAGGGGTCACAAATTCAAGTTCATTCTTGGTTGTATACAGAGTTCAAGGCCAACCTGGACTACATGAGATCCTGTGTTTAAAATACTTGTTATGTAACTTACTTGTTGCCTATAGTGTTTATGCCATGTAGTACTTCTAAAATGCTGGGAGGTAAACATCATTGTTTCCATCGTTTTGCATATTATGAAACTGAGGCACAAGTACAATGAAGAAATTTGCCTCAGCTCACATAGTTGGTGGTAAAGCTTCCATTTGATTCCAGGCTGTCTGACTCCAAAGCCCATGCTCTTAATGCATTAAACTATTGTTCACAATTACTTTAAACTTTGGATTTTCAGTATGATGAAGTAACTTAAAAGAAAAAAACCAAAGGCCTAGGGATATGGCTCAGTGGTAAAATATGTTGTTTAGTTCCCAAACCAAAACAATAGAAAAGAAAGCTAAATAGCTTTTTGGTGAAATGAGTTGTTTTCAGTTTTATTATTTCAGAGAATCCTTTAAGATTAAAAGGAAGTTTATCTGGTACCATTGTTAATGGTTTGTTTCTGTAATAAGTTTGGAGGGGATGGGGATTGCTTAGTGGCTATGCCTGTCACTGTTCAATCTTGAGTATTTGTATTGATGTCCGTACCCTATGGAAAAATCCAGAAGCTATGGTGGGCTTCTGTAATTTTGGCATGCTGATGAGGAGATGGGAGGTGGAGATAGAGTTTCCGTAGCATTAGCTTTGAGTGCAGCAGATAAACCCTCCTTCAAATGAAGTGAAAGGTAAGGGCCGGTTGAAGTTATCCTTTGATCTCCACACATATGCCATATCACATGTGTGCCCCCCCACACACAAATAAGAAAATAAATGCTTTTTTCTTAACTTAGTATCTTTAGTCTTAAAAATTATAACTTTTCCAGGCAAATAGTAATATACATGGTAACATTATTTAACTTGTTTGTTTTTTTGAGAAGAGGTCATTACATAGCCTAGACTGCCCTATAACTTGTGATCCTCTCATACCAACCTCCTGAATGCTTGGGTTATACATGTGTGCTACCATGCCCGCTGTTGCATTCTTCAAATAGTATAGTTAGAATGCACAACAAATCTATCACAAGCCAGTTTCTTACCTTATAAATAAAATTATGTGTGTGTGTGTGTGTGTGTGTGTGAGTGTGTGTGTGTATTTCCTCTGTGTCTTTTCATTATTACATATGGACATATTTTGTATGTAAACATCACATGTAGGTACCATCCTTTCCCTCCTCCCTTCTCCTTTCCTGAAGAGGCCTTCCTCTTTGGGGATGCAGGTCAACACCATGGGGATTGTGGTCATGCATTATGAGGGGGGAGAGGCAATGTCTCTGTGCAAAATGTTCCAACTTGGGGCTCTAACAATCTTTCTGTCCCCTCTTCTGCAAAACTCTCTGAGCTATGCTGGGAGTATTTTAAGTCTCCTTCAGTGATGGCCACTTAGGAGCCTCTGGATCACTGCTTTGGTAGGTGTTGAGTGTTCACAGTATCTATTTCCATCACCCTTGTGCTGATATCAGATTCACTAAGAAAGCAGCACTCTTGCTCATTTCTCCAATTCCTCTGTGGTTTCAGCTGGGGCCTGGGTGGAGTGCATTGGTCATTTATCTCCTCAGGTCCAGCTCCCATATGAAAAGGAGAACCAGATTCTCCAACGGAGAATGAAGTCAGAACCAGTTAAATGGGATAACCATTATTAATTTACAGAGAGTTTAAAAGGTATAGATCCTATTATAGTCTATAGTTAGTGGGAGCTTGACAATGGAAAGCAGAATCATTATCTGGATATGATTCTGACTTGTTTCCCAGTTCCAGATCTGATTTCCTTTCCACCAAATGGATCTGTTAACCAATCCAAGAATAGTTGGTTACCCACCATGGCTGTGTGCCATTATTGCACTTGTGTGAGCATAATGTCAGATGCTTTTGAGT
Source organism: Jaculus jaculus (assembly GCF_020740685.1). Taxonomy (NCBI): domain Eukaryota; kingdom Metazoa; phylum Chordata; class Mammalia; order Rodentia; family Dipodidae; genus Jaculus; species Jaculus jaculus. Next base: position 30,111,810 of record NC_059110.1, read on the forward strand.
TGCTTAGACTTTGAGTTGCTTGACGGATGTTGGCCACTTTCCCCCGGTAGCTCTTGTAGCACCTTCCAGCAGTAGATGGGATAATTGTCTGGGGACTGGCTGTCCTCTAGATTCCAACCAGGTCTCTCCACGGTCCATGTTGACAGTGTATGGTATCTTCAGCAGTAGAGTCTTATCATTAACCTCTGGTACACAATGGGCAATCAAGTGCTTTGACAGAAGTCTGTTTTGTTTGTTTTGGGAAATCTAGAAGGTCTCTCTGATCAACAGCTCATTGTGGATGTAGACCACATCCTGGTACAGAGAATTACAGGACAGCACCAAGGGAAAAGAAAAAGACAGACAAGAAAGAGAAACAGGAGAAAATTGAGGTTAGGTTTTGTCTCATCTCTCCAGGGCCCTTCAAATTAGGTGTTCCACCTAAGGTCCTCTTGATGGTTCCACCTTTTAGTCTAACTTCCAGGATATAGGATTCTATGGGACCAGTTCAATTTGAGTTCAATTTTGTGTCCTCCCAGCCTTTCCCCTTCCCCCAAGCCCTACCTTCCCTATTGTCCAAGCCTCCAGATGCTATTCAGGTATGTCAGCAACTTGGGTTGATCCCGTTAGGAAATGTAGATGAGTGAGATCATGTGACGGTTGTCTATCTGTGATTGTGTGAGTTCACTTAGAATGATCTGTTCCAGGTTCAACCATTTTTCTACAAATTTTAATGTGTCATTTTTTTCTTACTGCTGAGTAGAATTCCATTATGTAGATATACCATATCTTGGTTATCCTTTCATCCAACGATGGGCACCTGGGTTGATTCCTGGGTTTGTCTGTGCACAAGCTTTTTAGCTTCATGAGATCTCATTGGTTGAGTGCTTGTTTTATTTTCTGGGCTACTTGGTTTTTGCTCAGGAAGTCTTTTCCCAGTCCTGTGTCGTGGAGAGTGCCTCCTATTTTTTCTTCCATTAATGGAATAAGTTCAGGTCTTAAATTGAGGTCTTTAATCCATTTGGACTTGATTTTTGTGTATGGCAAAGTGAGTGGGTCTAATTTCATTTTCTACATAGGGTTATCCAATTTGTCTAACACCATTTGTTGAAGATGCTGTCGTTTTCTGCAGTCTACATTATTAGCACCTTTGTCAAAGATTAAGCAGCGGTAGTTATTTGACCTAAGGTGTAGGTCTTCAATTCTGTTCCATTGGTCTATGTTACTGTTTTTATTCCAGTACCATACTGTTTTTGTCACTATGGCTTTGTAATAGAGCTTTTGATCAGGTATGGTGATACTACCAAAGGTGTTTTTTTGCTGAGGATATGTTTGGATATCCAAGGTCTTCTGCCACTCTATATGAATTTTGAGATCATTTTTTAAATCTCTATGAAGAATGATTGCTGGTATTTTTATTGGTATTTTGTTAAATCTGTATATTGCCATTTTCACAATATTAATTCTACCTATCCAAGAGCATGGGAGGTCTTTCTATCTTCTCAAGTCCTCCTCTGTTTCTTTCCTGAGTGTTTTTATGTTTTCATTATATAGGTCTTTCACATCCTTGGTTAATGTTATTCCAGGGTATTTAATTTTTTGTTGCTGTTGAAAATAGGACAGCCTCACTGATTTCTTTCTTTGTATATTTGTCCTTTGCATATAGAAAAGCTACTGATTTGGTGCATTGATTTTGTACCTTGCCACTTGGCTGAAGGAATTTATCACTTTTAGAAGTTTTGAGATGGAGACTTTCAGGTCACTTATATATAAGATCATGTCATCTGCAAGTAGAGCAAACTTGACTTCTTCCTTTCCAACTTGAATCCCTTTTATTTCTTTCTCCTGTCTTATTATTTTGCTCAGGATTTCTGGTAATATGTTGAAGAGCAATGGTGAGAGTGGACACCCCTGTCTTGTTCCCAATCTCAGTGGGAACTCCTTGAGTTTTCCCCCATTAAGTATTATTCAGGTTTTAGGAGCTTTATTTATAGCATTTATTGCATTGAGATATGAACCCTCCATGCCTATTCTTTCCAGTGTTTTGATCATGAAATGGTATTGTATTTTGTCAAAGACCTTCTCCACATCATTTGAGCTGATCATGTGGTTCTTATGGTTCAGTTTATTTATGTGGTGTATTACGTTGACTGATTTCCTTCCATATGTCAGCCATCCTTGCATCCCTGGGATGAAGCTTACTTGATCTAGTTGGATAATGCTTTTGATGTGTTGTTGAATTTGGTTTGCATGGGTTTTTTTCAGGATCTTTATATCTAAGTTCATTAGAGAAACAGGCCTATAGTTTTCTTTCCTTGTTGGATTTCTGTCTGGTTTTGATATTAGGGTGATGCAAGCTTCAAAAAACAGTCGAGGAGGCTGGGCATGGTGGCACATGCCTTTAATCCCAGCACTCGGGAGGCAGAGGTAGGAGAATGGCCGTGAGTTTGTGGCCACCCTGAGAATACAGAGTTAATTCCAGGTCAGCCTGAACTAGAGTGAGACCCTACCTTGAAAAACCAAAAAATGAAATAAAATAAAAATAGTCAAGTAGGATTCCCTTGTCTCTCATTATGTGGAACAGTTTGAGAAAAATTGGTTTCAGTTCTTCAATATAGGTTTAATAGAATTCAGCTTCAAAGCCATCTGGTCCTGGACTTTTCTTTTGGGAGGGGTTTGATTACTTTTTCAATTTCCATGGATATAATTGATTTGTTTAGGAGATTAATCTGCTCTGAGTTTAGTTTTAGTAGATGTTACTTGTCTAGGAATTCATCCATTTCCCATATTATTTAATTTTGTGGAGTAAAGATTTTCTAAGTATGCCCTGATGATTCTTGCAATTTCATTGATGTCTGTTGTGATCTCTCCTTTTTCATTTATGACTTTATTAATTTGAGAGTTCTCTTCTTTTTCTTGATTAGTTTGGCCAAGGTTTGTTAATCTTGTTTGTTTTTTCAAAGAACAAACTCTTTGTTTCATTGATTTTTAAAAAATTGTTTTCTTAGTTTCCAGTTCATTAGTTTCTGCTGTAATCTTGATTATTTCTTTCCATCTAGAGCAGTTTGGGTTGGAGTCTTCTAGTTTTTCCTGCACCTTTAGGTGGACAGTCAGGCATTGATTTGGGATCTGTCTTTGTAATGAAGGTATTTAGGGCTATGAATTTTCCCCTTAAGACTGCCTTCATTGAGTCCCTTACGTTTTGGTAGGTTTTGTTTGCATTATCATTCAGTTATAGGAATTTTACAATTTCTTTTTTGATTTCTTCCATGATCCATTCATTGTTTAAAAGTGTGTTGTTTAGTATCCAGGAGCTGGTGGAGCTTTTTATGTGTCTTGTTGATAATATAGAGTTGGGATGGAAAGTTCTGTAGATCTCCATTAGGTCTAGTTGATCTATGATGTTGTTGAGCTTTTTTATTTCTCTGTTGATCTTCTGCTTGGATTTTCTGTCTACTGATGATACTGGAATATTGAAGTCTGCAACTATCATGGTTTTGGTGTTTATTTCTGTTTTATTGTCAAGTAGATTTTGTTTTATAAAATGTGGTGCTTGGTGCATGTATATTTATGATTGAAATGTGCTCAGGTTGGATCATTCCCTTCCTTGATGAGTAAGAAGTGGCCTTCTTTGTACTTTTTGATTAATTTTGGTTTGAAGTCTATTTTATCAGATACTAATATGGCAACACCCACTTATTTTTTATTTCCATTTGGTTGGAATATCATTTTCCAACCTTTCACCCTGAGGAGGTATCTATCTTTAGTGGTGAGGTGGTTTTCTTGAAGATAACAGATAGAAGGGTCCAGTTTTTTGATCCATCCTGGTAACCTGTCTTTTGATGGGTGAGTTGAGACCATTAATATTTAAGGGTATTACTGTGAGGTTTGAATTAATCCCTGCCATGATGAGGTGTTTTATGGGGTTTGGTGCTCTCTTATGTTGTACTATTTTGAGCCTGGTCTATTTTGGTTATTATGACCTTCTTCTTGTTGGCTCTTGAGATTGGTTGCTTGACTGTTCTGTGTGGGATATTCCCTCAAGTATTCTATGTAGGTTTGGTTTTGTATTCATTTGATCATAGAGTTGACTTCTTTTATGGAAAGTTTTCTTTTCACCATCTATTGTAAGGGATACTTTTGCTGGGTAGAGCAGCTTGGGTTAGAAACCATAGTTTTTCAGATTTTGAAGTATACCATTCCAGGCCCTTCTGGCTTTCAGAGTTTCCATTGAGAAATCTGATGTAGTTCTGATGAGATTGCCTTTTTATGTTGCGAATTGTTTCTTTCTTGCTGCTTTTAACTCTGTTTGTTTTTATTGTTAAGAGTTTTAACTATGATGTGTCTTGGAGAGTTTCTTCTTTGGTCTTGTCTGTTTGCTGCTCTGTGGGTTTCTTGTATCTAGATGGGCCTCTCTTTTGTAAGGTTGAGAAAATTTTCCTCAATAATTTTGCTGAATATGTACTCTATGCCTCTGGCCTGGATTTCCTCTCCTTCTGGTATACCCATGATCAAGATGATTTGTAGTTTTAGGGTGTTGGACAGTTCCCTTGTATCCTGCTCACTTGATTTTTTGAACTTAGCAAAGTTTCTGGCCTCCTGATCAATTTCTTCTTTTTTATCTTCCAGGTCAGAGGTTGTGTTTTTCACATGAGTAACTCTGTTGGTAAGAAGTTCTAGAGAGGTTTTTATAATTTTTATTTAATTTTTGTGTTCTGTTGTGTTGTTGTTTTTTCTGTTGTATCTATCTCTTTTTTGAGGTACAATTTCTGTTAAAATTCTGATTTTGTTCATGCTTCCTGGAATTCATTCTTGCATTTGATCAAGTCTTCATTAAGCTTAATCAACCGGTTGTTGAGATCTCCCATTTCTTGACTCCACCTTCAGTTCGTTCATATCTCTTTTGAGGGTTCTAATGTTTTCTTCAGTCAAGTTAAGCCTACTGTCAAAAGCTGAACACTCTAGGAGATGATTTTGTTCAATTTCATTGATACGATTGTTCGTTCTTTGATGGTTTGCTTCTAGTTCAGTGATTCTTTTGATCAGGGTCTCAGTGGTTGTTGTGTTTTCATTTTGGGATCTGGCCTACTCACTCCATGCCATGCCCGCCCCCCCCCCCCACACACACATACAGTGTCAGGAATGAGGAGATGGGAGGTGTTGGTAGACTTAACCCAGCATTAGCTGTGAGTGCAGCAGAGAATAGTAACAGCAGAGCGAGATTTGGAGAGAAACCCTGCTTCAAATGAAGTGAAAGGTGAGGGCCAGGTTGAAGTTATCCTTCAACCTGCACACATATGCCATATCACATGTGTTCCCCCCATACAAATAAGAAAATAAATGCATTTTAAAAAATAGAGAATAACCTATTATTAGGATGTGCCAGGTTATTATTGTCTCAATATATTTCAATGGGAGGATTTCTTACTGTGTTAACAGCATTGTTTTTAATGTAACTTCTTTCATAATAAAACTACTTTCTTCGTAAGGTACCGTCTAGTATCCATAGTTTTATGTAACATTGAATGGTTTTCATGTAATACTGATGAAAATGTTCTAAATGCTAACTTAGATCTTGCATTCTTCTTGCTTTCATGAGACTATAGCACAGCAGATACAGCTGAGTGTGGGCAGGTCTAGAACCATGGGTGGTTAGCCTCATAGGAGAAATTACAAGATAGAACTGCCACGCTTTAAAACCTGCTGAACCTCCTGAGTCATGTTGGGTCATCTCTTTCCATATTTTTCACATGATGGCTCTTGGCTCTGAAGAACTCAGACAGCTTTGATTATAAACCAGAGCTCTAAATTCCTCCTCTGTCTTTTTAATGCTTTAATTGGTGATTTTTAAAGCAAACCAGAAGGGAAGAATGATTGATGTAAAGAAAACAACAGGAAATAGAGCACCTCCACAAGGTGGGAACCCCAGACGTTCCAGGTTGTCTGTTCAGAGTGTGCTCCAGTGCCTGTATATGTGACTCCTCAAAAAGTGATGAAGGGGAGGATGAGGCTTGCTTCGGCAGCACATATACTAAACTTGGAACAATACAGAGAAGATTAGCATGGCCCCTGTGCAAGGATGACACGCAAATTCGTGAAGCGTTCCATATTTAAAAAACAAAAAAGACTGTAGAAACATGGTAATCTAATCGCAGCACTAAAAATAACTGGGAAACTTGAAGGATACAGCTTGAAGGCAAGTTAAAGATCATCTACTATACACCATGGGTATTTTATGCACATGGGTTGGTGTATGTACTTGTTCTATATCTCAGAATGCCATCTTTGAATATTTCTATGGTGTTTTTAATATTTGTCTTCACAGAGGTAGATATGCTCAAGGTGAAATAAGGTGTTGCTTGGGCTTTTGTATCAAAAATGCCCCTTGGACCATAGAAGTAAATAGGCATAATTAATTTGAGTTTCGGTTACCTGCCTCCTCTTAGGCTTCATTGTGAAAAAAATTAAAACAGAAAAAATTCAAAATATGAATATTTAGGTAATGTACTTCACTATTTTTACCAGAAATTTTTTTAAAAAGAGAAAAGTAATAGTGTTTAGTATATTTTACCTAGAAAATATGGTTTGAGAAAGAGAGTAAACATCTGCTAAAATGTGACTAACTTGCTTCAGTATGCTTTTTGGCCATTTCTATGAGTACTCACTCACTTGGCTGAAAGAGAAATTGTGCTTGGTACACAGAAATTCTCAGAGAAAGGTAAGCGTGGAATGTAATACTATTGAGTACTTCCACCCAGCTTCCCTTACCCTGCGGAGCAGAAAAATGCCTGTTAAATGTTGGCAGGACTAATGAAAAGCAGAGAAGACAGGGAGCATGAAACGTTATATGCACTGTTGCCATCATCCTGGAGACCCGTCCGCTCTAGTGGGAAACCTTTCCAGATACAAGTGAGAAAGCAACCTCTTTTAACTTATCCTTGTACAGCTTGGAGATTTCTCTTGTTGTTCAAGATGTCTTTCAATATTTGAAGCTAGAATAAAATTTTGTGAGTACTTTGAAAAGACATCCAAAATATTTACTTGAAAATTGAGTCAAGCATGAAACATCTAGAATGGCTGCCATGTCATTTACGAACATATAATTGGTACTGATGAATACCTACCACTGAAAGTGGGGATCGTCGCAGCCTGGATGGCACTCGGGTACTGAGCACTCTGGTGCTAAGTACACTGGTTCTCACGCTGTCACGGTCTAGAGAGAGCACCCGGTCGTAGTGGGATGTTCTTTCTTCAGAGTGCATGGATGAAATAGTGCCTGAACATTGATGACCTACAGTTTTTACAAGTTAAAGTTTGATCATTTTGTTTTCAAAGACTAACTGCAGGGGTGGAGCTTAGCTTTGTAATAGAGCATTTAACTGAAAAACAGGCTAACCTTTGTATTCACTAAAGAAATTATTTTTAAATGACTTTTTTATTCTAATTAATGATGTAAGCAAATTTTCATTATGATAGTTACATTTCTGTACATAAATTTAATGGTTAGATTTCCTCTCATTAAGTATGCAAAAGGTGTTTAACTCCTTGCACAAAACACTGTATATACTTCAGTATATGCCTTCCCTCACCCTAGGCCATCAGTATGAATTATGTTCCAGAACTGGGTATAATAAATGAAGCCATACTTACCCTACATTCTTTTTCATCTGGCTTCTTTCATTCTTTATCATTTTGAGGTTCCTTCATGTCTTAGTGCTTTTCAATAGTTCATTCTTCTCACTGCTCACTGTTGCTCCATTGTCTGCGTGTTTGTTTGTTGCCTGTTCATCTGTTGACAAGCATTTGGCTGGTGTCCAGTTTTGAGCTATTACAAGCAAAAAGCTTCTTCAGGTCTTCATGAAAAAGTTTTCATTTGGGCAAATGATTTTATTTCCTTTATGTAAATTCATAAGAGTAGAAGATAACATTTATATTATAAATGTATATATAAGTTAAGACACTGAACTGAACATGGTGGCACATACCTATAATCTCAGCACTTGGAAGACTGAGGCAGGAGGTACATGCACAAATACATGTTTCTACAAGTAATGTAATGTTTCACTATCTCCATATCCTTGCAAAATTTTAAATGGCTACTCTTTTTGATATCTAATCCATATGCAGTCCAATTCCATTGTGGTTTGAATTTACTTGTTTTTAAAGACTAGTGGTGTTAAGCACCTTCTTACTTTTTAATGTACATATTTTCCACCCATAGAGATTCTTTTTTTTTTTTTAACAAAATTGTGTGTATGTAGGTGGGAGGGTGTGCACATAATGGTCAGGACGACTTCAAGGTGTCTGGGTGCCTTCTGTGAGATAAGGTCTGCTGCTCCTGCAGATGATCAACCAGACTGCAAACAAGTGTCAGACTTCGTTGGCCTGCAAGCTTCTTACAGGCATGTCAAGATCATGGATGCATACACCACATTGTATCTGGCACAGAATCTCTGAAGTTTCTTCCATTTATTTATGAGAGAGTACATGGGTATGCCAGCGCCTCTGGCAACTGCAAATGAACTCCAGACACATGCGCCACCTTGTGCATCTGGCTTTACAAGGGATCTGGGGAATCAAACCTAGGTCTTAGACTTTGCAAGCAAACATCTTAACCATTTAGCCGTCTCTCCAGCCCCCGTGATTCCATGTTTTGAATGCCTACTTGGAGATATCTTGATTTCATGTCATGTTTTGTAGTGCCCTCCAATTTTAAGATTATGTAATTAAGGAAACAGTTTTTGGGGATTGAAGAGATAGCTCAACATTTAAGGTGCTTGCCTGTAAAGCCTAATGATCTGGGTTTGATTACCCATTACCCATGTAAAGCTGGATGCACAGTGGTACATACATCTGGAGTTTGTAGTAGCTGGAGGCCCTGGCACACTCATTCTCTCTCTCTCTGTATGTGTCTGTTCTCTCTCTACTTGAAAATAATTTTAAAAAAAACTGTTTTCATAAAAAGAAAAAACTTCTAATGATTCTTTTCTCCACTGGTATGAGAGAAAGAGGCAAATAAACAGAGAGAATAAGCATGCTAGAGCCTTTAGCCACTACAAACAAGTGCTAGACATCAGTGCCACCTTGTGCATCTGCCTTTACATGGGTACTGGGAATCGAACTTGGGTCCTTAGCTTTTATAGGCAAGTCTGTAAACCACTTAGCCATCTCTCTAGCCCTTATAAAACATTTTAAATGATAATTATATTATAGAAATATGAAAATGTTTGCATTTAAATTGAGAGAATGTCAAATTATATTTACATTATGTTTTTAACATAGAATATATATGAATTAAAAGAGACAGAAATATTAAAATAGCTTTAGGGAAATGTGTTTGAAAATAATTGCTTTTGTCATTTTGCATATTTATGGGTATTTAATTTTTTGTTTGTTTTTATTTTATTCGAGGTAGGGTCTCCCTCAACTCCAGGCTGACCTGGAATTCACTATGTATCCTCAGGGTGGCCTCTATCTCACAGTGATCCTCCTACCTCTGCTTCCCAAGTGCATACGCCACCACGCCTGGTGGGTATTTAATTTTTAACGCTGTGTGTGTGTGTGTGTTGGCCCCCATCTCAATTTGTATGTTTTTCAAAACTCAATCATAATACTGAGAGAAGATTATGAAGTTATATTTATTTCTTTATCTTTCATAGTATCTATAATTTTACATTTTACTAGCTGTTACTGCTGTCTCATTACGTGGTATTCAAACTCTGTTTTCTAACTTCTAATTATTGGCTGAATTATTTGATTATCCTCTTCCTATGATGATTTGAATTAATTTTGAATTCATTTTTTTCCAGTAGCCCAGCAAGAGGCTGAAATGTTCAAACGCTATAATGGAACATTACCATTACCTGGCATTCACCAAAGTCAGGATGCCCTGTGTACCTGTCCTAAACTGCCCCATCAAGGCACTTTTCAGATCGATGATTTTGTCAACACAGAAAATTCTTCAACCAAGATTCAACTAGTGAAGCAGAGACTTGAAACTGTCACAGTATGTTTACTTTTTTTGCAGTTGAAATTTTAAAACCATTTCTGTTGTGTTTTATGTTGCCATGCCAGTAAATATTAATAAAGTAAGTTAAATTCTTAAAACTAGATATTACTAAACTTCTGTAGTTCTGAAGTTATTAATTATAGTAAACAGACTAAAACTTCAGATAATTCACTAAACTGTCCAGATTTTAAATTTCTTAAAGAACAGTCCAGGATCTAGTGCTAACGGATGACTCTGAACCAGCAGAGCACACCTAGCACTTACCCCATGAATAAGACTCTGTTGCCTAGAGTCATTAGCCATGGCCACTAAGATCCCTGAGGATAAGCATGTTCATTAATAGGGTTAGGCATTTTACCTATGATTTTTTATGGCCAAATGGCCAGGGTACTTCTTGGAAGGACAGTAGTATTTAATCAAGTAATTTCTACATAAGCATTCACAGTTCCCCAGGTGCCTTTGTTCAGTACTTAACCTCCACACACAGATGCAACGCTTAGGGAAGTGACTAACAAATATTCCTCTGATGTAACTGGGTGGTGGACTTGCTGATCTTAAAAGCAGAAAACTCTCCCCTCAAATATTGGTGATTTATCAAAATAGAATTTTAAATTTCTGCTTAACAAATATATGTATGTAGATATACAACATGTACAAACACACATATATACCTACGCAACACAAACCTGAGAAAATGCTAGCATAAGATGTATTAAAGAAATATCCTCCTTTATTTGCTTGGGGAAAAAAAGTTAAACAATAAAGAAAAGCAGTAAAACTTCAAAGAGATGGATAAAAGGAATAAGTAGGTAGCTTCCAAAGAGTATATGCACGTTTTGTATGAATATTTTTAAAGTTCTCTCTCACCACTAAAAATGCCAAAGAAGCCAGGTATTGCCATAAGTCACATAGTGAAAATGAGAAGAAAGGTGTTTTCTTAAAGGTTGTGTAATGTTAATGTAGATCGCTAGATCTTTTTTCAAAGTTAAATAGTAACCTGTATTCATAAACTTCAACATTATTAAAAACATTTATCCTCTTTGACCTTACTAGCCCTGTTAATAGAATTAGCCTTGAGCTCCTTGAAGGCAGTGACTACAGCTTTATTCACTCTCATCTCTGAGCACTGGACCTACACTTAGTAAATATTATTCCTGTCCCTCCTTCTTGATAGAAATCTTGGCTAGTGCTAATCCAAACATGCAAGGAACAGAACTGTGTCCGTGGCTCCTTCTCTCCACTTCTTTCTTCATTAGGTTAGGAGCAGGAAGTTTTATCAGGTACAGATTGCACTCATCTCTGACTTTAGATTTAGTTTCAATGTAGAAAATACTTGGGTGTTCCTGAATTAAATATAAGAAAGTATGACCCAAAATAAATATGTTTAAATATTGTAATTCTTATATCTTTGTATAATCAGTTATGTTCCAGATTGTAAAAGGTAGTTTAAATAGATAAGTTTTTTTTTAAAGTTTAGAGAAAAGGGAATGGGAAGATGGCTCAGCAGTTAGAGCTTGCTTGCAAAGTCAGTTGGCCCAGGTTCAATTCCCAAGCTGCTCATGTAAGCCTGGTGCAAAAAATGGCACAGGTGTCTGGCACTTGCAATGGCAAAGAGGACCTGGCATACTTACACACATGCAAATAAATAAAAATTAAAAATACAAAATTTATTTTGTTAGAGAAAAAATAAAGGATTACTTTTCTGATATCTTTTATTACAAATATTCATCTATAACATAAGAAGTACTCAGTGATAGATGTATTAGAAAAGTTCCTATAGTCTGTCAAACTTCAGACTATAAGATTTAGCATCCTGAACTTTCCCAGGTCTTACAGCTTTTCTGTAATACCACTTTATAGGCCTTTAGTCCTCAAATACATTAACAGATATGGGAACAAAATAGAGTCAAGGAAAAATAATCTTTAAAATTAGAAATAAATTGATATTTTATTAGAAAAGCAAAAATTTATTCTTAATTTATCCAGCTTTTGACATATCTTTCCTTTTTAAAATTAGAGAACATTTGCTTAGGATTGAGGGGTAAGCTGCCTTCAGAAAGAAAAGGGAAAGAAAAGCTTTGTCTAATTGCTATAGACAAAGGAAAAAAAATGGTTGAAGAAAAAAAATTTTTTTTTCCTGTGTTGAGAGAGTTTGGTAAACTTTTTTTCAGATGTTATCTATAGTACATTTTCTGTCAGCCTGTATGTACAGAAACATGCACCTATGTACAGGAATAAGACAAGATGTCTTCTCTATTCCCATGGAAGCTTCATTGTTTTTATATTTTACAAGCATTTGGGTTGAGAGGTTTGCCACTTTTTGTTACAATGTCTTTTTTCTTGTTAATTATATTTTAGTGGATCCCAAATTTCCTTTTTTTGTGTAAGTTATTCCTCAGTTTATAGAAGATAAGATCACTAGAGCTAGTTGGTCTTTTATTACTAAATGAAGGTTTTTATTACTAATGAATGCTTTCTAATAGAGTTCATACTTAAGATCAATTTTTGTGTGTATGTAAATTGCATTAAAACTTCAGCTCAGAAGGTGCTGACCTGTTAGTGAACAGGAGATTAGAAAACAGCATTGCTTTTTAACCATGCTATAAACCATTTGTTTCCTAGTTAGCAGAATTGACTATAAGTTGTTTACAGAGTGATACCTGAAACACATTCTAGAGACCAGGTAGAACCTCATAGGTGGACACAGCACATTTTCTGTCTTCAGACCTACAAATTTACTTTTCTGAGTTCTCCCACAGTTTCTAAGAATCTGAGGTATACACTTGGAGTATTCTGTCCTACAAAGAGTTAATTTAAAAGCCCACATCAACGAAAAGCATTTCATAGTGACCGGTACACCTCTCCATCTCCTGGGTGACTCAGTACTACTGTCCAGGTACCAAACCCCTGTCAGCCCAGGTCAGTGCTCACAGTCACTTACTAGAAGGAAGAAATGGATGGGCTTGAGTATCTTGTGCTAGTTTTAAGGAAGGTTGATCTTCTCTACCATGCAGGAGGTTCCACCTGGTATTGATGAGCGATAGGTGATACTGTGTTATTGTAGTAGCGCTTGACATAGTGTATTCCTGGTGCTGTTCCAAGTGTTTCCCTTGCAGCCGTTCTGCAGGATGGCAGAGGTGCTAGTACTATGCCCACTTTCCAGAAGAGGAACTCGAGGCCTGTATGAATGAGGCAGGGAAACCGTAGTTACACACCGTAAGTAAAAGTGAGGCTCATCCAGGTAGTTGGACTCATGGGTCTTCTCTTAGTAAGTGGATTACTACTATCTGTCCTTTATAGGATTTTGGAGAAGACACTCATACAGGCAACCCTAATTAAACTCAGTGGTTAACACAAACACATAGGAAAAAAGAAAAACATCCAAGTAGAAGGACTATTTAGGAAGAGGAAGGGGCTTAAGAGAACGGGATGGAGAAGGGGACACAATAGGAAAGACATGTTAAAATACATATATAAAATTTATACATATATAAAATTGTCAATAACAGGCCAGTGTTCTTTTTCAGTTCAATTTTTTTCTAAACTCCGTGTTACTGATTGCCATTTTCCTCTAATTCTTGTAGTTGACTGATGTTATGTGCTGGCTAATTGGGTGTGAATTTTTGGTGTCTTCTTACTAGAAAAATTTTAACTTGGCTAATGATAGATTAATTTATACTATTTTTAATCAAAAATGCTATTTTCATAAGTGGCTTTTTCATGGCTTGTTCCTATGAATTGTAGGAAGTTTGGTTTTTAGTTTTTAAATACTTGTGTTTTTTGCCATCAGGAATGTTTATGGGATTTCATCTGATATAAATTGCTAATATGGAAATTATGGGCAGGAATATTATTCAGTTTTAACTACATAGTACAGCTTAGAGTTTATCTTGAGGCCTATTTCTATTTTAGTACAGATAGTTGGTATTTGTGCCACATTCACTGAAGAGACAAATCTTTCTTGAGGCACATAGAAGTGGGCCCTCAGCAGTCTTGGTTCTTGCCTTTGGTGTTAGCAAGCCAGTTTTACCACAAACATGTCATCAAGTTTCATCCTTGAATTTATACTCTTTGCAGCTCATGGAAACAAGGCAGAGTGATGAAAAACGAACTCTCAAATGCTGATCTTTATTAGAATATTGACATCTGAATGTGTTGAAAAGAGTCAGTACTTTATTTAAATAAAGTTATGAATCCTTCTTTATTGTACTGTATTTCTTTTAGGAGGTGATTCGATCCTGTGCTGCAAAAGTAAGTAGTTTTTACTACCAGGAAGGTAACTTTAAACGTACAGTTTCCATTGTGACACACTGACTCGGAATGCACCATCACAGAGTGGACAGCTTTTATAAGAGTCAACCTCATACAGGACTGTCCTTACTGAAGTTCAGATTTGCCAAGGAATTATAATGCTGAAACCTGAGAGTTTAGTATTTGAAGTTTAAGAAGTAGCTTCCCAGTTTTGAAAATTGATACGATTGAGGTATACTTTCAGTTAAGCTCCATCAAGGTCATTTCATTTTCTTGGATAAATTTCACATGATACTTAACATGAAATGATACCACTTCAGTGGGTGTATGCTGACCAAATTATGTAAGCATTGAATTGAAATACACATAGCTGCTCATTAATACTGTACTGATAATGCTCTTGTGATTTGCCAGTGTCTTTCACACTTTGCTTACTTACATAACAGTTCCAAGGAGAGATCAGAAACTTGTTACTTCAATTTTAGAAAAGAGTAGACTCATGCCTACTTGGGTGATTTGACCAAGGTTCCAAATATTATCTAAAATTGGTAATATGCCAGGGAGCTAAAGGCTCATGTTTCTTAAACCATTTCAGCTACAGTGTTTGGGATGCGTACAGCAGCAAACTTCATTTGGTAATCATTTCATTCAGTAAAACTCATTTGTTGAGAAAATCAGGTATGTAATTGGGATGGAACTTGTTTTCATCCTCCTTTCCTGTCCACTCCTAAAATTTAACTGAATAGGCCTTTACTCATTTAAGAAATCAAATTATATATCACAAGATAAAATGGGGAACATCCAAGAAAGACTTAGAACAGTGCCCATATGTTTGAAGATATATGGGAAATGATAGGCTATTATCTTTATCCTCATGGGGCATCTTATAGAGGAAACATGTCAGAAAATACTGGGCTTACCCCATCACTGAGCTGTTCAGTATCAGTCAGGACCCATCACATTTTCACCTGATTATCACAAATCAACAGGATAGCAAATATAGACAAGGGGAAGGAAGATGGGGGAAAAAGAGAACAAGCTATATTCTGACTTGGGCTGCAGATGTTCAGGAAACTTGTTCCTGATAGCAGATTGGTATAATGATTGTAGCTCTACGATTACTAAATCTTCTGAAGTATACATAAAATATATATATGTGTATACATATATATGTGTGTATATATGTATATATACACATATATGTATACATATATATACACATATATTGCATATGTATCTATGTATATATATACACACATATATATACATATATATACACACACATGTATGTACACACACACACACACACACACACACACACACACACATGCAAAGTGGCAAAATACATGCTTTGTTCTCAGACTGGCAGTTACAGTTCTCTCTCTCTTTTCTACTCTCTTTCCTCTCTCTTTCTGTGTACCTCTACCCCTCTGTAAAAGTCCTGTTCTAATGCTGTCTGAATATGCAGAGCACTATCTTTTGTGCACACCTGCCCTGTCTTTATGACACGTGTCCTCTAGTCATCTGCTGATGAGACTCCCTGAGAAACAGTCTTGTCATCTACCTTCACACAATAAAGTGGGATGAATACCAAAATGATTACATGTTTGGAAATTAATTAAAATCTGGAAAAATCAACCTTACTACTGCCTTTATTCTACTTTATTTTTCTATTTTTTTTTTTAATTTATGAGAGAGAGGAGAGTGAGGGACAGGGAGAAGAGGCAGATAGAGGGAATGGCATGCCAGGGCCTCCAGCTACTGCAAATAAACTCTAGATGCATGTGCCACCTTGTTTATCTAACTTACGTGGGTTCTGGGGAATCAAACATGGGTCCTTAGACTTTGCAGGCAAGCACCTTAACTACTAATCTCTCCTAACCTGTAAGTCACCTCTCCAGCCCTTTATTCTATTTTAAATAACCTTTTTATTGATATATAATTTGCATACCATAACACCCCTTCAATGTGTACAGCTCACTCATTATTAACATTCTATGTTGTATAGCCATTGCCACTTTGATTTAGAATTTTTTTGTGGGTTTTTTTGGTGGGGAGTTGAAGTAGAGTTTTACTCTAGTTCAGGCTGACCTAGAATTCACTGTGTAATCTCAGGGCAACATTGAACTCATGGTGACTCTCCTACCTCTGCCTCCCAAATGGTGGGATTTTAAAGGTGTGCATCACCATGCCCAGTGATTTTAGTATGTTTTTATGGCCCACAAAAAGCACTTGGTATCTGTTAGCGTTCCTAATCCCTATACATAACACATTCATCGCAAACTCATGACAGCCACTAATGTGTACAGTCTATAAAGTTTCCCATGTTGGACATTTCATATAAATGGAATCACACAATGTGTGGCCTTTTGGTTTAGGAGATTTGTTTTGTCTTGTTTGTTGCTGTTGTTATTTTTGAGACAGAGTCTCACTCTGTGGCCCAGGCTGGGCTGGACCTCACAGTGATCCTCCTGCCTGAGCTTCCCAGTTGCTAGTATTGCAGGCATGAATCACCACCTCCAGCTTTAATATGCATTCTTACTCATTGCTTTTTAAGATTCCTCATTTAGAATGTGCATCAGTAGGACTTACTTGCTAAGATTCCATTGTTGGCATACCTTGCACTTAACCCTGTAGTTTGTCAATTGATGAACATTTGGGTTGTTCTACTTTTTAGCATAAGTCAGAGGAGCTTGGAGAACAGTGTTTGCAGAAAGAGTAGTGAGCTGCCACACACTACTGAATGAATAAAATATGAGGACAGAATTGGCCTTTGTATTTGGTAAGATGATGGTCTCTGATCACTTTAGTGAAAGATGTTTTATTAAATAGTAGAAAAAAATAGTAAAATAGTAGTAAAAAAAAAATAGTAGCCCACAGCAGTCGTGGGTTTTAGATTTAGAAACCATGGTGTTAGAAGTTGGAACAGGTAAATGCCAAGCCAGGCCTATAAATGTTGGCCATCCTTTTAAGAACACGACCGAGGAGCAGAGAAACAGGACTTGTTCTGGGGCAGGTGGGGACATTGCATGGGTTATAATAATACACATTTATTTGCTGTTGTGAATAATTTGGTGGTGATTTAGTCATTGATAAAGTATCATGGAGGCGGAATCTACTAAAAACCATGAGAGGAATTATAATTCTGTGTTCTCATAGAGGAACTCGCTTTAAGAGAAGGAATTTTCCTTCCTTCCTGGTAGGTGGGTGGGAGCTGAGTAGATGCGCGGAGTTAATGATGGGAAAGTGGCAGAGCTCTCATTTGGTGGCCTTCTGGGTGCTGGTTTGTACCAGGCTCTTGAATTAAGATGGCCCAGAAGGGGAACTGACAGTTACAGATTTCCTTCTTCTTTCCTTTGCTTAGAGTTGGATTGAAATATATCAGAAGTAGTATTGCCTGGAGTCTGTTTCCATTAAGTTTTATGTTATTATATTATTACTCACAAAGGCAATTAATTTGTTTTCTCCATACTCACAGACATATGCATACCTAGCATATTTTATAAATGGGTTTATTCTGCTTTCATTTTATTCTGTCTTTTCCCAACATTAAATTGTCAGTTAATACAATGGAGTTTATCTCTCCCTTTCCCCTCTTTTACTAACATACAAGTCATAGCAACATAAACTACTCCATTTTATATAATATTGTTGCTACCCTTCATTCTTAACATATCTGACTCTATGTATTCATCTGTAAGCTTCTTTTTTTTTAATTTTTTATTTATTTATTTGAGAGCGACAGACACAGAGAGAAAGACAGATCGAGGGAGAGAGAGAATGGGCGTGCCAGGGCTTCCAGCCTCTGCAAACGAACTCCAGACGCGTGCGCCCCCTTGTGCATCTGGCTAACGTGGGACCTGGGGAACCGAGCCTCGAACCGGCGTCCTTAGGCTTCACAGGCAAGCGCTTAACCGCTAAGCCATCTCTCCAGCCCTCATCTGTAAGCTTCTTGAAGTCAGAAAACTTCAAGGCCAGCTGTACTACATAACAGATTTGAACCATGTGCTACATGAGACCCTGTCTCACAAGTTTTTTATGTAAATAAAAAATAAAATATATTCTTGGATATTTTCACTATGAAGATGACAAAATTGATTTGGGTAGAATAGTGGGGTTTATTTACAAAGGGCTTTTTCATTTTTAAATACCTTTTTATTAAATTACAACTGTCACACCTGGCATTTGGAAACTGTCTGAGAATAAATTACATTTCATTATCTGACAGCATGCACAAGGCTGGCTTGGCCAGATGGAGCAGGACCTGCTGCAGCCCTCCTTGTACACAGGCATGTGGGATGTGTGGAGGTTTTCAGCTTGGACAACAATGCTAATGATTCCTGAGGAAATAAAGCCCAGCACAGTTAGGTACCTCTGTACTAAATGACCAGGGTCCAAGTTTTAGTCTTAGAAACTTGGTATTAGAACCCACATGAGGTGATGAAAACAGGTGTTTCTGCCCATGGCAAAGTAAGGTGATGTGATGTGAGAGGAGGGGAGGGAGGGGAAAAGAGCAGCCCAGTGCCTGTAGCAAAGAGTACTGAAGAAAGAAGAAAGTGAGAGACCACGGTGGAATGGTGGACAGTGACAGAGGACTAAAACTCGTCTGTGGGATTTGTTCTTGTTAGCATTAAGGAGAGTTGAAGTATAGCTGGTGCTGGTTTTCAGAGAATTTATTGTTTAACAAGGCTTACAGGAGTTCCTGAATTGGAGAGTTTTCATTGTGTTGCTCTTTGATTTTGTCCAGAAGTAGATGGGACTGTTTAAAGAATTTCGAAAGCAGACTTTGGAAGAGCTTTTCAGTACACCCTCCCCCAAGGGAAGGAGGTGTTCATCTTGGACACTAAAAGAAACAAGGATTAGCACAAGAAGTATTTCTGCATAGTTTTGAGAAAAACTAAAACAGGGCATTCAAGATAAAAATTATCTTTAATGGAAGGCAGAACACTAAGAAGGAAAGGTAAAGATGTAGAGAAACCAAGTAAAAAACAAGAAGTCTTGAGGCAAATAGCCGTACCTGAAGGCATGTCCCTGAATAACTGGTTTGAACCAGACCACCTCTTAATTTTGAACTATCAGTGGAAGAATCCTGTCAGTAATCTCTGAACAAACCACAAGCCCTGCAAAGAATCCTGGTTGAAGACTATAAAATAAAGCTTTCTAGTGACTGTGTCAGATTTGAATCCTGGTTGTACTTAATGAGGAATTTTGGAGGTGAGGTTTTCTGGCATGTGACCTTTGTAAAATTCTCTTTAGCACTGAAGTTCCTTATCAATCTCTCATTTATCTGTGCTGGCTTGGAGGGAAAACATTTGAGGGCCAAGAGATCATGTTTGAA
This sequence comes from Jaculus jaculus, assembly GCF_020740685.1. NCBI lineage: Eukaryota > Metazoa > Chordata > Mammalia > Rodentia > Dipodidae > Jaculus > Jaculus jaculus. Next base: position 30,131,387 of record NC_059110.1, read on the forward strand.
TTTCTCCTTCAGATCCCATAGCTTATTCAATTCTTAGATTTTACCAACCCACAACCATAGCTCCTCTTAGAAGTTATGTTCTGAGGTGTAAAAGGTATTTGACTTCTTTTGAATTTCAAAGTTTTAGCTCAAACTTACTGTTTAATACTTGATTTGATTTTTTTTTTTTTCTCCTGAGTGAAAAGGTTTAATTCAGAATGGTAAACTTTTGAGAAAAAGGTGAATTCTCTACTGAGGAAACTTGGCAGAGTATCTTACTTCAACTATAATTTTACGTTTATCCACAACATGCTCATGTAATTGATTTGATTTTTTAAAATAATAAATATGTGATTAGCAGCAGAACATTTCCTAGTTATTATTGGGTTATTTTTCCCTTTATAATGGTCTTCAAGTTGAAATATTACCTACTTTATTGTTCAGATTTTTTTATGATAAATTGAAAGTTATCTGGGGAAAAGACATGAATTTGTGAGCAAGATATAGATAGCCTAAGTATCTTTTTAGCCATGACTTAAACCCAATTTTTGAAGAGTCTTCAAAGTTTGAAATTCCATAAAGTTCTAGTTCTGATAGAAGTAACATGTGGCCTTAAGTCAGCGAAAGGATAAGATTTGTGAATATCCATGGAAATGAATGTTACATCTCTCCTAAATATTTTAATCTTAAATACTAAAGTGAAACAACTTTGTGGCTTGTTTACTCTTTTGCATTCAGTTTTAGATTTGAGGCATTGAGGTTTTTAACATGAAAATTAACCACCCCTGGGAAATTGGTATTTGCATATTTTGCATAAAGCTGCTTATACTTTAAAAGAGTAGGCAAAACAGTCTTGTGATTAATTTGGCAAAAGTTCTGATGTTTTCTTTTTCCTTGTCTCAAATCTCAAGTTTTGTGCTTTTCAATTTCTCCAGCATGGAGGTACTAAACTGACTTTGGCTGATTGTGGTTTTTGCATGAAGCAAGCAGAAACGTGTGTTGTGAAAAGAGGGTAGATGGGTATAGGTTAGACTATCTTGGCCAACCTTTCTGTTGTTGTAAAGTTATTAAGCAATTCTTTTCCACAGCATACATTTCAAAAATAGATGTTACTTCATTCTATTTAATGTTTATTATTACTTTTCTTGCTCTAAATGCAGTGTCAGTGTGTGTGTGTGTGTGTGTGTGTGTGCGTGAAAGCTAGCTTTTAAATTGTTTTGAGTTCGAATTTCAATTCTCTAGTCATAGTTCACAGTTATATATATTTGATATATGTCTTAAGAATTGACAGTTACATCAAACCTCTGCTATGTTGCTTCTCATCACTTTATGATCATTTGAATTGTACCTAAAGAAAGGTGTCAGGTGAATGGTATCCAAAGAAAGGTGCCAGGAGAAAGCAGAGTTATAAAAGTTGCTTAGGAAAAATATGTAGTTATTGTGCTTCTCTAGCTACTAAACAGTTTATTTGAGAAGAATGTCAGGCCTTTGAGCAGAAGCATAAGTACATATAATACAGTCTACTATACTTAGAGTAGGTATAGTAGAAAGTATGCTAATCTCAATTGTCAGTGTTCTTTATTGTTTCAATACAAATAAGGCCCTGAAGAGGAAGATTACAAAAGACACATGGTCCAACCCCCAGCCATAGTATACATAGAAAGAATCCTATCCCTAATACATAGCTGCTCCAAGCTTTAAAATACATTGCTGATATGTTCAGGATTGTCTTCAGAATTACAGAAGTAAAGCTGACAAGTGACCATAACAAATAGTGACTTAGGTAGTTAACTGATACGTGTGTCCCTTAAAAGCACAGGGATCTGAATTATTGTTTCATTATAGTACATGAAATATATCTGGTTGTCTAAATTCCTAGATGGTATTAATAACTAATGTGCAGCACCACATTTGTGTAGCACTTCATGGTTTCTCTTTGCAAATTTATTTAGATTTATAGTGCTGAGGATTGAACCCAGGGATTTGTGCATGCTATGTAAACGAACTGCCACTGAACTGTACCCCCAGTCCTACTAACGTATGTGTTATTTAATATGCTAATGAGTACTTGATAGCTAACATGTAAACAGCATGTTGTAGTGCGGGGTCATCTTTATTGGAACATTCTCATTAAAGCGTAGATACTATTTTTATAGAGCTCTCCATTTAAAAATGAATACTAAAGCTCAAACATGCTAAATTATTTCATTGTTATTTTGGGTAGTGTAGAACTATAAATAATCAACATTAATTTTAGCCAGAGTTTAATAATGGATAATGAGAATTTTTAAAGCTCGTTAACAGGATAATATTAACGTGGTGTTTAACACCTTCTGTGTTGAAGAATGCTTTTGGTTTGGGGATATATCCTGAGAGTAAAGCAGTTGCCTGACATATGTGAAGTCCATAAACACACACAAAGATGGTTTTATATTTAATAAGGGGACATAATGACAATTTAGGTACTTTAAAACTATATTACTATGTAGTCCTGATTTTCTACTGAATCTGCTAAAGCTGTTTGCACCAAGAGTAAAGTTGATCTGCTAGTGCTGTTTGAAGATGAAGAAGTGTTTGCAAACATGCAAAGTGAGTCAGATAAAAGGCGACGTGCGGCAGCTGCCCAGCACTGCCTGATGAAGAACACTTAGTACAGTGGACATCCTCTGTGTGGTTTCAATTACTGAAATCAAAATAAGTGACAGTTTTAATTTACTAATAGTCTATACCATGGGTTTTGTTTCCATTTCATTATTTCACAGATTATATGTTTATAGTGACTTTTTAAAATATTTTTTATTTATGAGAGAGAGCAAGCGAGAGAGAGAGGAAGATAATTGGTGCACCAGGGCCTCTAGCCACTGCTGTTGAACTCCAGATGCGTGTGCCATCTTGTGTGCATGAACGACCTTGTGTATATGCATCACCTTGTGCTTATGTGGGTTCTAGGGAGCTGAAATTGGGTCCTTAGGCTTCACAGGCAAGCACCTTAACCCCTAAGTCATCTCGCCTACCCTCTAGTGAATTTTTTTAAATGTGGTATGTTTTTCAATTTTTTAGAAATTAGACACATTTTATGTTTTCTTGAAAATTATGAGAATGATTTATTAATAAACAAAGCCTATGTTTTTCCTGAAATTAATCCTGATTTACATTTTGAATGTAATATTCAAAAACCTTTAGTAAACTTTAAAAAATTTTCCTTCAATAGCTGTAGTTAAAATGTGTATTTGTTATGCATTTCTTTTTTTTAATGGATTAGTAATTTTTTTTAATTTTTAAATCTTTATTAACATTTTCCATGATTATAAAAAATATCCCATGGTAATTCCCTCCCTCCCCACCCCCCCACTTTCCCCTTTGAAATTCCATTCTCCATCATATTACCTCCCCATCACAATCATTGTACTTACATATATACAATATCAACCTATTTTTCTTGAGACAGTTTTACTCAATTACAATAAGATCTTGTATCGTAGATTGTTACATTCACTTGTAGAAATTTTGCTTGATCTAACAGTCTTCAGAAAGACTTTTTGATGCCGTGGAAAGTTTCCCAGGGCATTAGATCTCAGCTGCGTTGCTGTGTCGTCATGATGTACATTCACACCCACTCACGTGAACAGTGCAGGCGCTTTCTGTGCGGTCGCTAAATGTTCACTGAGCTGCCAGAGTGATGTGGGTAGGAAGTGCTTGAAGTCTTCTTAATTAAAACCAGTTCAGGAGCTACTGCTGTGCTTGCATTTCTATGCATAACTTAAAACCACTATTATTTAGACTATGCCATATCAGTTTTATAAAAAGTGAATTAGGTTAGTTGACTTTTGTACTACCATTGTATACTTTTCTTAATACAAGCTACTCTGTCATATAAACATTAAAAACTAGCCATATAAATCATTACCATTTCTTTTGACCTATCATGTGTTCCAGTTTGGGTAGTAAGCAAATATTTCTCATCCACGTTTTGCATCAGTAACCCAGGAAATTACGTGGTAGTTTCTGATTTGCCTTTTCTGTTGCAGGTCAACAAGAATCTCTCTCTTACTTCACCACCACCAGCCTCTTCACAGCAGCCCAAGGTGAAACAGCCAAATCTGCTGACACCCGATGACGTTCTGCACCACTTCAGTTTCGCTCCAGCTGGTGAGCTTACTCACAGTTCTTTTACGTGTCCACCCGTGTTTGTTTTACTGCATGCACTTACTGTTCAGGGATAAAGCTCATGGCATTCTACGTGGTCATTTTTCATACATGACAGATTCTATTCTGGCAACTTTTCTTTCTCTTGAAATCACAGAAATTATTTCAAAAGTTAATTTAGATCTGCTAACTTTCATAGTTGTTATTTTGAATTTACAACTGAAACTATGAGTTTTAGACATAAATAATATTAAATCTGCTTCAATTTTCCACAAAGAAACCATAATTTATGGGTAATCCCATTTCTGATTGTGAAGAAAGCCAGAGTAACATGCATGTTGGCTGAAGTGTGATATATTGCATCAATATCACACCATTCACTGCTGGCAAATTAGTAAGATGTGCAAGAAAAAGCTAGTGACCCAAATCTACATGAATCACTGCATTGAAATGAACTATCAAATTGCAGAGTTTTTTTTTAGATATTACTTTTTATTGGACATGTGTAAGATCCACTTTTACATAATTACAAATATTTTATAAATAAAAAGTTGTTTTCATTAAAAAATAAAACATTTCCTGGATTTACCATTGTATAGTAGAAACAAAGGGCTTATAATATATAAACATGAAGGTCATACTGCAGAGTTTTTTAAGCTAATGTTTCAGATGAGTTCAAACAAGGTTTTCAAAGAAGAGCAATGAAAATTATCTCAGTGAAAATAATTATTTTGTATTAAAATATTGCTTGTTCTGTTTATTAGCTATATTTTTAGATAGTTTTTCATTCAGTTTTATTTTTTAGTTGACCTACAGAAACTTAGGTATTAGTCATTATAACAATTTCAAATACAAGTTATTTTTGTTGATTCTCATAATATTTTGCTTATTACTGGATTCTTTAAGATAGGTGAGAACTGGAAGTTAGAAAACATGTATCTTTCACAAAGATTTTTTAGAAGAAATCTGATTTCAGACAATGAATATAATTTACTTAGAAAATTGAGAGCAAATCACTTTTACCTTGAAAATACTGTAGTTTTACTATACAAGTTATATATCGTAATGAGAAAATACTTGGATTCAGAAATATTATGAGTATATAATCCCAGTTGTGGCTTTTATTACTTCTTTAATCTTAGAGTATTTTAAAACTGAAATGGTGTTTTGTTTATATTGTATATTGTTGAAGTTCAGAGAATATTACTTACAAAAATACTTTGAAAGCATAGTGTACTATATAAATGCAATATTTACCTTATAAATATAGCCAGTATGTATAAACTGAGATTGCAGATACTTTGAGTTCTAATTTAAAATCTATGTATTAATAATTGGTTCATACATTGGCAACTGAAATTTTCTATGATCCAAAGATCCACCAAAACTTAGAACAATAGTGCTGATCATTGTAATTTACAGTGGAAGGTGTAGCTGTTGACATCCCTTAAGACTTGTTCTTTGCCCTCCAAAGAAATGTTTGTCTGTCTTTTAAAACTTGTCCTTTGGGCTGGACAGATGGCTTAGTGGTTAAGCACTTGCCTGTGAAGCCTAAGGACCCCGGTTCGAGGCTCGGTTCCCCAGGTCCCACATTAGCCAGATGCACAAGGGGGCGCACGCATCTGGAGTTCGTTTGCAGAGGCTGGAAGCCCTGGCGTGCCCATTCTCTCTCTCTCCCTCTATCTGTCTTTCTCTCTGTCTGTCGCTCTCAAATAAATAAAAAATGAACAAAAAAAAAATTAAAAAAAAAAACCAAAAAACTTTTCCTTTTAGTCCTAGGTAGGGAGGGGACTCTCTCTTGTCACTTATTTCTTACCATCTTTCTGCTGGGGTCAGAATTTTTCTAGTAAAAAACTTGGTTTTGCATTTTTTTTTATTTTAGGCTTAAAGGGTTAATGTCTGGTTGCATTAATATATACTTAAAATCAATTTAAGGAGTGCTTTATGTCTGTCAGCCAATAAGGTGGTCATAGTTTTCATTGTATACGAAGGGAGAAAGCAGAAAGGATGTAGGAAGGCACTTGCAGTAGACAAATGATCACCTCTAAAACACAACAGATAAAGGTGCAGAATAGAGACACAGTGAGGGAAGACTCAAAAATGAGAGTAGCTCCACCTTCCTTCTATTTCCACAGCCACGGAGCCCATGCATGAGAGCAGCTCCACCTCCCTCCTATTTCCACAGCCATGGAGCCCATGCATGAGAGCAGCTCCACCTCCCTCCTATTTCCACAGCCATGGAGCCCATGCATGAGAGCAGCTCCACCTCCCTCCTATTTCCACAGCCACATAGCTGAATGAGAGCAGCTGCATCTGCCTTCTGCTTCTGTAGCCATGGAGGCCAGTAGCAGGTATATTAATGTGAACATCTATTCATGTTCTCACCATCTCAGAGGCGTTACCAGTGACTCAAAGGATAACTGGTGATAAGACTTTACCTGACGGTTTCCTAATATGCTTGACCTCATTTTAAGTCATATCCTTTTTTGAAAATTTCTGAGGTGCCATGATATATAAATAAAAATTGTAAAATGAAAATGTATGGCCAATTGCAAAAAAAAAGTTAATCCATTTTATTCATTTAAGCAAGTCTTTGTGGAAGCAATCCTTCACTCAGATCCAGTTATACCAGTTTCTAGACCCAGCCCCATTCCCAAATGATACAGAATCTTGAACAATTTCTTTAGGTTCCCATTTTCTCATCTCTTCATGTAAATGAGGCATTTGGTTTTTGTCTTTAAAACTCTGTAGTTTGTTGAATGCTTAAATGAGTTTTAAAAATGGGTAAATAAGTGTTCTTCATTAGACAAATCTATCATAATCTGAAGTATAGGGCCGTGTAATAACAATGTAAATAGAGTGTTTAACAGTTTAAAAAATCTTAATTAAAAACCTAACAGCCATGTGGTGGTATTCAGTGTATGTACCTGACTAGTAAGTGTGAGTTGCAAGCAAGCACACAAGCAGACTGCAGGCAGGTCTAGGTGATTAGACTGCTGGCAGAGTAAGCATTTTTCTTCAGACATTTATGACCCTTAGTTTCTACAACACCACTTTATTCATCTTAAAATCACTTTTTACTGATTGCTTTGTTTTAGTCTCTCTTGACATGAAATAAGCATCGCAGTCTTTTCCTTTAGGAAGTGTATGTTCAGTTTATGGAAACAAATAAATGTGTAGAGAATTAAGGTAGTGTGATAAATTCTGAAATCACACAATAATAAAATATATCCCAGGAATAATAATGAAGGGTTTATAATCATGAAGAGGCCTCTCACGCTGCATATCCAGGTGGAACTTTGGTGGCTTACCTCCATTTCCCCTAGCATACACCAAGTCTTCTTGATCCTAACACCCCAAATAATGCTTACCTACTTGCTTGGGGAAAACTGGGCATCACTCTTAATCCTTCATTTTCCTACCACTTCCCAAGCTCTATTGGAGTTCAATCCATTGTCTCTCACTGCAGTGGTTCCTGTATGAATTGGAATAAAAGCTTCCTTCCCATACTTTAACAAGCATCATGAATACTTTGTCTATGATAGCATTTTTGTGACATGGCTGCAGAGTGTTTGAATCCTGGGTTTAGATGGAAATGGTATGAGGATTATGTTTAAGGAGGACTGGGTGTGCTAAGGTAGATTGGGGTCGAATTATGCTATACTGAGGCATTTCATTCTCTAGATAGAATAGCATTACCCAAACTATGACTAGGTAAATATGTAATGTTATATGATGAAATATATTTTAAAAATATAGCTGGTGTCTATATGAGAGATAGGCTAGAGAAAAAAGCTAGATATAGCTCTCACAAGATGATAGCTGTGGTGGTTTGATTCAGGTGTACTCCATAAATTTAAGTGGTCTGAATGCTAGGTTCACAGCTGATGATGATTTGGGAATTAATGCCTCCTGGAGGCAGTGTATTGTTGGGGGTGGGGTATTATAGCCAGTTTCCCCTTGCCAGTGTTTGGCACACTCTCCTGTTGTCCACCTGATGTTGGCCAGAGGGTGATGTCCACCCTTTGCTCATGTCATTGTTTTCCCCTGCCATCATGGAGCTCCCCTCCCCCCCCCCCCAGTCTGTAAGCCAAAATAAACCCTTTTGTCTCACAAGTTGCTCTTGCTCAGGTGATTTCTGCCAGTATTGTGAACCTGACTGCAACAATAGCCTAATGAATGTTCCTAAAATAAGTTTTTTTTTTCCTTTGGTTTTTTTGAGGTAGGGTTTTACTCCAGCCCAGGCTGACCTGGAGTTCACTATGTAGTCTCAGAGTGACCTTGAACTCATGGCAATCCTCCTACCTTTGCCTCCCAAGCACAGGAATTAAAGGTGTGCACCACCATGCTGGCCCCTAAAATAAGTTCTTGGTAACAAAATAATAAGTGAGTTAACCTTGCTAAAATTAAAACTATAGCATCTTTGCTGAGGAATTTTGAACATTTGGGTGCAAATACAGGTTGTAACCCACGGTTGCTGCACTATGTAGTGAGCATGTTATACTTCATCTTAGAAGTATTCATATGTTATCCTAGTTTAAGGAAGAAAACTTACCAAATAACTGCTTGTGTTTACATAAACATTTAGAAGGACTCATATGTGTCTTCATGTAGTCTCAACAAAACTCTGTAAAGAGTGTAACTATGAAACTCACATTGAGTAAAAATATCTTAAAGCTTTTCTCATTCTCTCCATTTACGATGAATCAGGAAGCAGAGAGACTGACTTGTCAGGTCCTGTTGCTAGTGGCAGTCACATAGGCTCAGTAAGTCCTCATCACCATTCCAAACTGCCTATTTCTAAGAGAGGGTGCAAGCTTGGGAGATGCAGTGTCCTCCCCTGCCACCAAGGGCTCTTGGAGAGGCTGTGCCTGTAGCCACACTTCCATGGTGGCCCAAGGCCCCTTCACTTTGCCTGGCTTCCCTGCAGAGCAGCAACCTGCACAGCGTCACTTGGGAAGGTGTGGTTTTCAAGTTCAGATGTTATGAAAGACATCATCATGCCTGGGATTGATGAATTTATATTTTCTTTGACCTTTAGATATAATTCTGCTTTGCATTTAGAACTTTTTAAGGGATTAGTAGCAAGGTAATTGTGTTTAATCTTCAGTCAAACTAACAGGCTGCCTGCAGGGAAATTTTATTTTGTAATATTTTATCCTAAATCCAGCTCCCATTCAACCTCCTTAAAAGTCTTTACCATAGAGCTGACTTTTAGAACATAGCACTGGAGAGGTGGTACCTGCTTATAATCTCACCTATGAAAGAAACTTAGGCAGCACGTATACCTGCCCACAGATTCAAGACCAGCCTGGGCCATTTAGCAAGACTCTTATTTCTCTAAAAGTGTATTATTTAACAATAGCGTCAATCAGTGTTCTGGGAAGAAATTTATTACTGGCAGTAGCATACTTGCATTGTCTTTACAAGTTTATATTTGTGAAAGGTAGTGTATTCTTCATTCTATGTGTCCTGTGTATGTTTTCAAGGCATATCTCTAAGTTAAATGTGATTCAGATTCAAGAAAAATAAAGTGAGTAGTTTTATTATGACTTTATTCATTAATCATATCTTTTTTTAATTATAAAGTTGGAGTTTGTATTACAACTAAGCCGGAAACAAGATGGCTCTTGTATTTCAAAGGAAAAGTTCATTTTGGCAAAAATTATTAAATAGAATGACTCAGTAAACACAGCTGATGTTGAAAAGGGGCTTTCCATTTTCGGGATGGTAAATTGAGCTTCAAAGAATATTCTCAGCCTGTCAGAGTTGGCAGAGCTTTCTGTTAGTGTTATTTAATGGACTCTAAACTATTAATTGAAAAAGAGTAGCTATTGAATTCTGATTTCAAACTTTTCAAAATTCCAAGATTTCAATGCAGTGGGGAGATAGGTAAAAAGAATTAATTGCCATAGATGAAAGATAATCTACAGATTTGACTGATTTTCTATAGATGTCTGTAAGTATACTTTTTGGTCTTAAAAGGAATTAAAAAATGTGCAATCTTTTTTAAAGCCTAACTGTTTTCCAAAACAGTTGTTTTTCTGAATTCAACTTGTGTATCTTGGTGTCAAAAGTATTAGAGCTAATTGTCACAGTATTTTTCATCTCATAGAAATATAAAGTCAAAAGAACTTTTGATACCTTGAAACACATAAAGCATTGTAAGAATAAATAACATGAGGTTAGAGGAGGTTCTTTCCCAACTGAATTTGGAAATCATGCAGTTTGCATTGTGGCTAAAGGAATGCAGAAAAATCATACTTTAAAGTTTAAGTTAATAAATTGTGTTAAGGAATGATATAGGAACTAAAGCATATCATGAGGCAAATGATGGCTACAGGATTTTCAGAAACATGCCAGAAGACATGAGATGATGTGATCTTAAGAAAAAAACAAGCATCACACACTCGAACATCCACTAGAACATGCCTTATTTCTGAAACTTTGGCATTCCACATGAGTGCCAACCTTTGTGCACCTTTGAAAAGTGATGCTGAGACCTTAAGATACTTAAAATCAAGCTCACAAATGAGAATCTGTGCAAGAGTGTGGGCTCACTTGGGAATAAGTTCTTGTACTACAGGTGACAAAATAACCACCACCCCAAAACCATTTACTAGCATCTGTGTCTCCTCAAATTTAACTTCTTCAAAAATATCACGAGGGCTAGAGAGATGGCTTAGTGGTTAGGGCCCTTGCCTGTGAAGCCTAAGAACAAACTCATGTTCAAACTCCAGGTCCCACATAGCCAGGCATACAGTGATGCAAGCACACAATGTTGCACATGTGTCTGTAGTTTGTTTGCAGTAGCTAAAGTCTCTGGTATTCCCCTTCACTCAACCCCCCCCCCTTAAAATAAATAATTAATTTTTTTTTAAAATATCACAAGTTGGATCAAAAATGTTGAGGGCCTTCAAAGCATGTTACTTTATAACCTGTTAGTTTTCCTCTCTTAAGAAAATAGGGTTTTATAGTAGATAATATAAAAATGGGAAGGCAAATCCTTTTATTAGAAATGTTCTGTTATATTTGTTCATTAATAGAAGTAGTAATGTGAGAAATGGATTTCAGATTAGAAATAATATCACATTTTTAGTTACGTCTTTATTGCTCATAAAATCATTTATTTCATTTTCTTCTAAGTAGCATACAGGAAGCCAAGCAGTATGTTGGTGCTGGGTGTTCAGATTAAAAATTATGGGCCGGGCTGGAGAGATGGCTTAGTGGTTAAGTGCTTGCCTGTGAAGCCTAAGGACCTTGGTTCAAGGCTCGATTCCCCAGGACCCATGTCAGCCAGATGCACAAGGGGGTGCACGCGTCTGGAGTTTGTTTGCAGTGGCTGAAAGCCCTGGCACGCCATTCTCTCTCTTTCTCTCTCTGTCTGTTGCTCTCAAATAAATAAATAAATAAAATTTTTAAAAAAATTATGAGGCTGGAGGTATGGCTCAGTGTCAGTAGGTTAGGATAGCATGCACAAGGCCCTCCTAACTGCTTAGACTGTGAGGAAGGGAGAACTCTTGGTAGCTGTTGGTGATAGTGTAAACTGGTGCAGCCAATGTGCCATTCAGTGTGGAGGTTTCTCAAAATGCTGAAAATTAGCTGGAAGTGGTGGTGTATAATCCCAGCACTTGGGAGGCAGAGGCAGGAGGGTTGCCATGAGTTTGAAGCCACCCTGAGACTATGTAGTGAATTCCACATCAGCCTGAGCTAGAGTGAGATCCTACCTTGAAAAACCAAAATATAAAAATAAAATAAATAAATAAATGATGAATATTGATAACCATATAACTCAACACCTCAAAACCTCAACACCCTACCACAGAGATTCTTGCCCATTCATGTTCATTGCTCCTCTTTTCACAATACCTAGGTCATGGGATCAACTCAGAGGTCCTTCAGCTGATGATTGAACAATGAAACTGTGGTTCATATGTATGTAGAATTTTATTCACATGTAAAGAAAATTGAAATTTGTAGGAAAGTAGTATTAAAAATAAGATGATATACTGACATAAACACAGGCCCAGAAAGACATAAATCCCGTATTCTCTCATGTGCAGATAACTGATTTTTTTTTTAATTTTATTTATTTATTTATTTATTTGAGAGTGACAGACACAGGGAGAAAGACAGATAGAGGGAGAGAGAGAGAATGGGCGCGCCAGGGCTTCCAGCCTCTGCAAACGAACTCCAGACGCGTGTGCCCCCTTGTGCATCTGGCTAACGTGGGACCTGGGGAACCGAGCCTCGAACCAGGGTCCTTAGGCTTCATAGGCAAGCGCTTAACCGCTAAGCCATCTCTCCAGCCCGCAGATACTGATTTTTAATGTTTGTATAAATAAGTAAGAAAGCGTGAGACTGAGTATAGACGAAGAAGAATCCTTTCAAAGACTCAACAGGGAGTTTTGTTTGCTTGTTTGTTTTCTGTTTTGGGCATTGGTTGATTGGTTAGTTGGTTGGTTTGGTAACAATAGACAAGTAGTCAAACAAGTGTAACTCAGGAGCCTGGCTTGAGTTAAGAAAGCATTTAAATGTTTAGTGATTTATAAACTGAAGTTTAAAAAGACTAGTCCTTGCTATACAGAGAGGGGTTATAAAGCTGAGAGGTGGGGACAACTTGTGAAGATTTTCATGTATGAAATAAAGGGTCTCATACCCACTTTTTAAAGTGACAGTTAATGAGTTATCAACCAATGGGAAATCTCTTTGAAAACAGTTAAGGAATCTCTGTGGGTTGCTACTATTATCTTTAATTTCCTAGCATTAATTCTGTAAGAGTAGCTTAATTTTTTTAAAGTTGTGATTTAAAGGAAGATAGAATGAAAATATAAATATATATATATTCATTCATACATTGATTCATTAGAAACCTGGTCATATCCACTGAATTATTTGAATTCTTTTATCTCTCTAATTTCCCAAAAAACAACAATTATTTCCAAAACTAATGTTGGTATCATTTCTTATCCTTTCTCTACCAGTCATGGATATGGGACTCATTTCATATTTGGATTTTTCTGGCCATTGAACTGATCCATAAACACCGTGGCTTCATTTGTTGTATTTTTTTATTATCATTGTCATATTTGGATCCTCTGAAGCTCAGTTTTTGATCTGTAATATTAAGGTATAAGGTAGATTTTAAAGCTCAAAATATCATTTCACTACAGAATTATCCTGTGATCTAGGTTAATCCACCAGTTAAGTATTCAGATTACAAAAGTTACTGTATTTTTAGAGTTATCTTAATTGATCAGGCATTTCTACACATGTTGGTAATTTAAAATTTAGTCTACATATTTATCAGCTCCTAGTTTTAACTTGTTTTTATTAGTGCTAGTGAATATTAAGATGCTAGTGACTAGCTGTTATTCAAGTGCAGGGACATGCAGTTAGTATGACTGCCCTCCTGAATCATTAAGTTCACCCTAATATTTTTAGAAGAGACTATGAATGCATATTTTTCCTCATTTAAATCAGCAGATTCAGATGAGCTTGGATCTTCCCACTATTTCCTAGCCAATTATTTTTAAGAAACTATTTTACGTGTTTATAGGGTACATTTGATTCTAGCTTTAAATTTTTCAATTTTGCCCCCCATCTGTTCAAAATAAAAAACTTACTTTATTGTATGTGTGTCTGTGAGTCTGTCTAGATGTGCATGAGTGTGTTCAGTACCTGTGGAGGTCAGTACATAGCCTCAGGGTGTAAGTCCTTTCCTTCCACCTTCTTTGTAAAACTTGCTTTGTTGTAAAACTTGTTTTCAACATTTCTTTTGCTGTCATTGTGTGTTAGTATCACATTCAGCTTCAGGTTGCTGGGATGAGCCTCCAGACCAGACACAGGTTGCGGGAGGAAGGGACTTACTGAAACTTAGAGATCCAGGGGAAGCTCCATAGTGGTGGAAGAAGCGGCTCCCTCTCCCAGGTCCACAAACACCACCAACAGCCTCTCAGGCAAGCGCACGCCGGGAACCTCAGGCAGAGCTCAAGCTCTCTGCACATCTTTACGCTGGAATTCAGGTCTGCCCCCAAAACACCTTAGGGCTGGGCCCTTAGGATCTGGCCACAGTGACACCTCTTCCAGCCAGGCAGCTAGAAATCCAAGGAGCTTTAATAAAACTGCATCTTTTGGGGTACATCCATTCAAATTACTACCATTAGTATATTACTTTTAAGAACCTTCTAAATTTGGTTATCATAATATACTGTAGTATTTTCCCAGTAGTAACAACAAATGAAAATCAAACAACTGAAAATCATAAGCTGTTGGAAAATTTTAATTATGATGTTATTGATTCGATGAACAGAGAAAGTACATAATCGTAACATAACCAAACTATTTTAGCATTTAGGGAAAGTTGTACAAAGCTACCATAGTATGTGACTGAAATATAAAAATCTAGTCTCAGGGAAGATATTCAGCCTAACTTTGTGTAGCGAGTTGTGCAAGCTGGGTCACTTTTGGGGAACATGTGTCAGCAATGTCATCACTGCTGAATGTGCTGGTTACGTGGCCACAGGTTTCATGGGGTAGCAGCTGCCCCTCCTTCTGCCCCTCAGGAAGCTCCCAGGATGATGCTCAGCAGTGACCTTCCTGATGCTCATCCCATCCCGGCCCTCAGTTCGTCCTTACCTGACTTGACCTATGAGCAGAATTTGACACTTCTGGTCACTTCTCAGTGTATGATTTCCAGAAAACACAGTCTTTTAGTTTTCCTCTTATCTCATTAGGCACTTACTCCTCTTTAGTGGTTTCCTGATTCTTTTCACTTTTCTGCCATTTCCCAAAGTTTGACTCCTTTTATTCACTTTATATGCTCACATTTTTGCTAATCTCAATTTAGAAAAAAAACTATCACATGCCAGTGACTTATTCAAACTCCTCATGTGACTGTTGAGTACATGAAGTAGAGCTAATGGGACCTAAGAATTCAAATTTTACCTTAGTCTTAATTTAAATTTAAAAACTGTATGTGATCTGTTAATACTACACAGAGCAGAGCAGCTCTGTACAATGTACTTCTAGTTAAGTCTTCATTCTCAGGCCCCAGATTACCAGTTTTTAGCTGGATATAAGTAATGCCTTAAATAATAAAACTTTTTAAAATACAATGTTTACAGTTTTATGGTATTTTATCAATAGAATGTTGAGAATATTATTAAAAGAAATATTGAATCTAAGCATGATGGCACATGCTTTTAAACCCCACATCCAAAGGCTGAGGCAGGAGGATTGATTGTAAGTGGGTTTCTGGGTTATGTAGTAAGGCCTTGCTTGAAAAAATATTTAAATATTTAAAATATTTAAAGAGTTTCTTGTTTGCCTTATTTCAGTCAATACATGATATTCAGATAGTACTTAGACAAGAGGATTTAGATCCAGATTCTATTATTTGTGTTGTGCCCTTGAGCAAGTTATTTCCTTAGTGACTTGTCACTTGAAAGCAAAGGGTAGGCATGAGTTTACTACAAATGAAAATATTTAAATAACAAAATGTCTTTGATTTCCAGTATAGTAGAAGTTATAAATATGTCCTTATGATTGTATTCAGGATTACTTTATTCATTAAGCCTTCTTATTCTAGGTGCATGTATTTCCTCACCCCCCTAAATTGTAGAAGGAAAAGCACTCTGTTCTTAGAATTCAACTGAGTGATTGTCTTCTGCTAAAATTCATGTTCCTTGGTCTGATGTGGTGACACACGCCTTTAATCCCAGCACTCAGGAGGCAGAGGTAGGAGGATTGCTGTGAGTTTGAGCATTCTAAGACTGCATAGTGAATTCCAGGTCAGCTTGGGCTAAAGCAAGACCCTACCTTGAAAAACAGTGACAACAAAGAATTTCATGTTCCTCATTTATATTATTATTATTATTATATTTTATATTATATTATATTATTTATATTATTATCCTTGCAGCCAGATGTGGTGGTGCTCACCTTTAATCCCAGCACTAGGGAGGCAGAGGTAGGAGGACTGCCATGAGCTAGAGGCTATCAAGACTACATAGTGAATTCCAGGTCAGCATGGGCTAGAGTGAGACCCTACCTCAAAAAAAGAATAAATATTACTTGTTCCCTTTTAAATGTGTATGTATCAATGTAATTTATTTTTTAAGGAAAAAAAATCATATCTGTGACAAGACATGGTTTACTCATTAAACATTTATATTTGTATCTGCTGAGAACTCTAGGAAGAAAAGGTCGTTAAATTCTACTGACTCTTACACAGGCCTAAGACTACTCAGAATAGCTGTAAGGTTTCACTTAGAGAAGTCAAATGCATGCTTTTGCATTTTGTGGTTTAGTCAGTTTAGGCTGAATAGTGAATTGTCTGTGATATCATAGAATTTACTGGTAGTGTTTTCTGGATATGACTATCCATCACTTATTGAAACTCACCTACTAACAATGGAAATCAGGCTCAGAAGCCAGACATCTGGTAAGAATAGAGATCTCGAGATAATGTTTATTTTTGTTTTCCAGAATTTTAAGCGCATGTTTTCAGGAAGCCTTTTCCTTGAATGAAAAGTGAATGAAATGTACAGAATCTCTGGTTGTTCTTAGCGCCTTGCCTTGCAGTCTGAGAGCCAAGGTGGTGAGAAATACAGAAACCAGCAGATGACTATGGAGTAGTGACTGGTCATTTAAACAACAATGTCAAACATACTCACCTTAGAAATGTTTAATAAGTGGAACATTACCCGCATTTCAATCTTTTTTTCCCAAATTTCCCCTCTGAAAAGCATTCACCATGATCTCATGCAGAGCAAAGTTAAATTTAAGAATGATTCCGTAAATGGTTTGAGGCTGAAGAGATGGCTCAGTGGATAAAGTGCTTGCTACTTAAGCCTGAGTGCCTGAGTTCCAAACCCCAAGTCCCACGTATAAGCCGGAAGCTATGGCAGGCATATTGGAGGTTGCAGCACACCAGTGACTGGAGTTTCCTGAGCAGATTCAAGAGTTCTCCAGAAGCCTGCAGGCCAGCTAGCCTGGCAAACCCACCATAGAGCTAGTGCCTTAAATCATTTGGAATGCGGGGACTAACGCTGGAAAGGTGTCCTGTGACGTTCATGTGTGTGTGCTAGTGTGCACACACACCCAAAAAAGGAAAAAACAATGATTTTTGAACAGTTCCCATCTTTTTTTTTTTTTTTTAGCAGAACTAGACACTGTATTTTTGGCAGAAATACTCTAATAAAAGTTGTAATTTGTTTTAAAGTAGAAAAGGCTCAGAAATTAAAGTCACTTGCTTGCAAAGCATGCCAGCTTGTGTCCAATTCCCCACCTACCCCTGTAAAGCCAATGCAAAGTGGCTCATACATCAGTGATCCGTGTGCCTGCGATGACATGGGAAACAGAGCCACAGAACCCAGAACCCACAAGCTGATAGTCTGATAATCATTTGTAGCCTGGCTGTTTGTTTGAAGTAGCAAGAGACTTGTCTAAAGGAAGTGGAGCACAGACACCTAGAAGTTTTCCTCTAACCACCACATGCGTGAGCACACACCCATACACACAAATAAATCAAAATAATTAATTTAAGGAATTACAACTTTCTTATATTTTGAAAATGTCATTCATCACCATTGCTCATGGAGAACCTGCTGTGTGACAGGAGCTCTGCCAAGCACTGAATGAGGTCGACACGAAAGCTGCCCTCAGAACCTCCCAGACCAGTGTGGGGTTCCACAAAGAGGTAGTTGTAATATGATGGCAGTGAGTTTAGCAGGAGACAGGCTTACAGCGATGTGGGTCCCAGACGAAAGGATAATTCTGGTGATCTCTATGCCCTTTGTAAAATGTACTGCATTTCATGGCACTTAAGTCTGTGTAATATACACAATTTAGAACAAATGCTGTCTGTTCAGGAATTTTCCAAATGATAGTTTACATCTGGGGACTCTGGATTTTGCCACTGACCCTTTACAAGGCTACTGGGTCACAAGACCTGTGATAGCTCTGTGTTTTTTTAAAGTCCTCTATTGATACTATTCTGAGAATAAATAGGTATTGGAATGCACTCCAGATACAATGATAGTGACATGTGGGTATAAGTTATATAGATGCATGTGTATTTATACATTTGTGTTTTGTATCCTTGCCCTTCGTTGAAAATAAATTAAGTTCTTTTGTATTTCATAAGTGTTAAATAGAGAAAGTTAATGAGTTTCCTATTTTGCCAACTCATAATCAGCAAAGTATACTTCTTTGTAGAGGAGATACCCTGGTTTCTTCCCCCACCTTTGGTAATAACAGTATAAAGCTTAATAGTGTCATCCCAAAGCTTTTAATTTGCAGTTTAAAGTGAAGATGTAAAGAGTTGAAAGACTTTAAAGGCTAATGATAAAAGCACTTATAGGGCTGGAGAGATCGCTTAGTGGTTAGGGTGCTTGCCTACAAAGCCTAAGGACCCAGGTTCCATTCCCTAGTATCCATGTAAGCCAGATGCACAAAGTGGCACAAGCATCTCGTGTTCATTTGCAATGGCTAGAGGCCTTGGCATACCCATTCTTTCTCCATATCTGCCTCTTTCTGTCTTTTTCTATCAAATAAATAAAGATGAATAAAAGCAGTTATAAATGCACAGAATGACAGTTATACAAATTAATATATTCTCTAATGGTCACTGAAATTTTATAGGAAAACTGCATCATAAGTGTGTTTTTCAAAGTTTAAATTTATCATTTCTCCTTATAATTTAAGCTACATCAATAGTGAATGGGCCTAAGAAGATATATTCTCACCTTCCCACATTCTCAAAAACTTACCACTCCACTAAACAGATGTTTTCATCATTAGTCCTCTTCTTGTATTTGTTATTTAAGGAAATTTAATTCATACATATTTAGGTTCTGGGAACATGAGATCATTTACATATCCATTAAGTACCCAATGAATGCTTTTTTTAAATTTTTTTTTTTTTATTTGAGAGTGACAGACACAGAGAGAAGGACAGATAGAGGGAGAGAGAGAATGGGCGCGCCAGGGCTTCCAGCCTCTGCAAACGAACTCCAGATGCATGCGCCCCCTTGTGCATCTGGCTAACGTGGGACCTGGGGAACCGAGCCTCGATCCGGGGTCATTAGGCTTCACAGGCAAGCGCTTAACTGCTAAGCCATCTCTCCAGCCCAATGAATGCTTCTATAAGCAGCACTAGGTACAGAGTGTCTTAATCAGCAGAGCAGGTAACAACCCCTGTTAGTAAATGGACCTAATCCTTGTTTAGATCAATGTCTTGTATATGCTGCCTGCCAGAGGAAAAATAAGATGAAAATAGAATAACTGACAGATGGTACAGGGAAGCTTTATTGAGTTGTATTTCATTCAAATGGCAAAATACATGAGATAATCAGCTTTCAGGGAAGGTTTATTTTGGCTCACTGCTGAGGACTGGGATTGGTTGATTCCATTGATTTTTTGAGAGTGGTGAAGCAGAGGGCAGGGCTAGAAGTAGATGGTGAACAAAAGCTACTCTGATAAAAAGCAAAAAAGAGAAAGTGCCCTGGACCCTATTATCTCCTTCAGGTGCATACTGCTAATGATCCAACATCCACCCCGAGGCCCTGTCTACCAAAGGTTTAACTACTTCCCTGTAGGACCATCAGCTGAGGACCAAACCTTCAGCACATGGCGTGGAGGAGTTTAAGATCCACCTCAGGGCTGGTGAGGTAACTCAGCAGTTAAAGATGTGTGTTTGTAGAGCCTGCAGTCTTAGATCAGTTCCCCTCATGTAAAGCCAGTCACAAAGTAGTGCATAATTCTGGCATTTCTTTGCAGTAGCAGGAGACCTTGGCGTGCCCATACACACACACGTGTGCACACACACACAAAACACACTCACACATGCATGCAAATGCATATTGTTTTAAAGATCCAAATTTAACCCAAATAGAATCACCTGGGGAATAGAAGATAACTTGCTAATAGTCAAAGAAAGCCCACAAAGAGGCTGACCTGAAAAGAATATTACAAAAGAAAGGAAAAGAGCACGTATTGTCTTGGAGAGTATTCCCGACCAAGATTATAAGACAGGAACTATATTTGGTATACACTTATTTTTGTGTATGTCTATGTGTATAGTACATATTAGTTTTAAAAACTGATGGTAATTTGCATTGTAACTATTGAGCATATAAACTTTGTTGTTCTTGGTATTATATAAATGTGTGCCACATTTTATTAGAAACATACCTTACTGTCCTCGGACTGGATATTTAGAGTATGTCACAGAATGTGGCGAGTGACATGAGCAAATTTGAATCTCCTGTTACACTTTACAGAGGATATTAGGCAAGCATTGATAATTGTATGTAGTTACTAGTGGTTTCTTACATAAAAATGAATTCAATGGGTACTGGACTGATTGTTGGGTAGCATAATTAAGTTATTTAAACATTAGTTTAAAGACCTGTTAACCATCCACTAACTTTATATATTAATTGAGTCAGAGGGACTTTTTTTCCTAATATTTATTTTACCTCATTTTAGTTGAGGGAGAGAGAGGTAAGTAGAGAGAGGGAGACAGAGAGAAAGAAAGGGGGGGGGGGAGAGAATGGACATGCTAGGGCCTTCTGCCTCTGCACACGAACTCCAGATGCATGTGCCACTTTATGCACCTGGCTTATGTGGGTCCTGGGGTATCAAACCTGGGTCCTTTGGCTTTGCAGGCAAGCTTCTTAACTGCTAAGCCATCACTCCAGTCCTGCACATTTCTTATATTTGTCACACATTCATCTTTTATAGTGCTCATATAAATTGGTTTTTATCTTTTGTTATCACTTCTAACTTGCTTGACTATGTAAAGCATATTAAATTTATGCCGTGCATTGTGGGTTCTTTATTCTGTTATTGAAAATGTTAATTTTAGCATTGATTATTTGGGTTTGGTAGGTATTAAAGTATATTATCTAAAAGGCAGTTTTACCTTTATAACTAAGTATTTACAATCTTAGAATATACAACTTTATATTAAACTAAACAAAGGGTTTCTGCCTTCTAAAGCTAAATTCTGCTGGGAAATAATCTTATTTTATTTTTTATAGCCACAGGTAACCAGAACATCACTCATGCATTCTCATTCCCTCATTTTCCGTTCCATACACTACCAAGCACTCTGCTGGGAATACTGCCTTCTGTGGGCAGGGGCTGTCAGTCAGTGGTTGTCTTAAGGGCATCAAATAATTGGATGAAGTCCTCTTACACTATGGGAGCAAATCTGCTCTTATCCAGGTCTGTTGACTTAAATGTTAATATTATCCAGCACATCACCTTTAAAGAAATGTCTAGAATAATGTTTGATCAAGTATCTGAGTACCATCACTTAGCCAGTTTGACACACAAAGTTAACCAGGACAGCACATTGCTTGTTGTAAGCTTTCAATTACTGTTGTAATGAGAGACAAATATAGATTTTTTAAAATTTAACTTGATGTAGGAAGCTATTTTACAGCATATGCCCTCAAGCTTATTCTTTTCTGTGTAGTTTTTATCGCAGCCTTGAACAAACATATATGATTATATTTTCAATCCATATGCAATCTAAATTAAAACTGAAATTTTAATTTACATATGTTTTTAATAAATTTAGTTTCTAATAAATTGTAAGTATTACATTGAAATTTAAAATCTAGAGTTTTTTTTCTTTTTATTGTATAAGCTCTGCATATACTTTTATGGAGTGGTTGTTTTATTTCTGTTTTGATCATTTCAAAGTTACTTTTTTTTTTAGGTAGGGTTTCACTCTAGTTCAGGCTGACCTGGAATTCACTCTGTATTCTCAAGGTGACCTTGAACTCACGGCAGTCCTCCTACCTCTGCCTTCCAAGTGCTGGGCCTAAAGGTGTGTGCCACTATGCCCAGCTCAAAGTTACTTTTTACTTCCCATTCAGTATAAGCACTCAAATCTGAAGGCAAGTGTGCCACGCCAAACTGTTCTCAGTGGTTGGAGTTAGAAGGGTAGAGGCTGGAGAAACAGACTGTGCAAATTGCTGTGTAAAATTACATGTTATTAAAGTTGTTACAGAAACGGCATTGTTTGAATATTTGATATTTTACTCATCTTTTTTCCACTCGAAGGCAATATGGCTTCAGGAATGAGTGTCTTTCTATCACAACTGCCTTAAAAACTTTGTGTCTTTAATAAAAAACCCTGATTCATTTGCTCGATTATATTCTTTTCATGACAGTACACTGGCTTTATTAGACTCTTAAAGTTAAAAATCTCAATTTTCCACTCTCTCAAAATAAATAATGAAATTAAAAAGGGGCCTGAGGAAATGGCTTAATGATTAAGGCATTTGTCTGTGAAGCCTAAGGACCCCAGTTCAATTCCCCAGGACTAATGTAAGCCAGATACACAAAGGGGCACATGCATCTGGAGTTCATTTGCAGTGGCTGGAGCCCCTGCCATGCCCATTCTCTCTCTCTCTCTCTCTCTCTCTCTCTCTCTCTCTCTTGATCTCGCTCTCTCTATCTGGCTCTTCCTCCCCTTTCTCTCTCTCTCTCAAAATAAATAAATAACCACAACTTTCTCCTTATTTATCACTGAATACCTTAATGGCTAACAAAAAGTACTAATAATTTGTGATTTGTTTTTATATTGATTGGGAGTTTGTTGCTTTACTTTTTAAAACAGAATCTTGCTGTATAGCTGGGACAGGCATCATATTCGTGATTCTCCTACCTCAGACTCCCAGGTGTGAGGTGACAGGCATGTGCCACCATGCCCGGCTTTGAAAGAGTTGTTAATAAAACAAAACTATATTTCTTGAATGTTTCATAATACGTTATTGATTCTAAATATATATACTCTTAAAGTGGTTTTTAAAAATCTTTTATTTTGTGTTGATCTCACTCAGTCTCTTATCCTACTTTATGAAAAAACTAAGTACATCCATATAAAACAGAGGAACTAGCAATGTATTTGAACTAGTAGTTTTGCTGATTGCTATTAACAGACATTATATTTCTCACCTCTATTCAGTCATGTATGTGACAACCTTTCATTTTATTTAAACAAAGTATTCCAGCAAACTGTTCTAATAATCTAACTCATATGTTATTTTGCATATGGATAGAGATTGAAAAGTAAATGAGACTACCTATGTCCGTTTTTAGCTTGTGCTTGACTGAGTTAGTATCTTACAGATGAATTGCATTGTGTTAATCTTAGAGGCTGCTTATAACAAAGAGATGAGTAGAGGACATTGGGAATGAAAGGAAACCGTACACGATCACAGTGGTATTTCTCAAGATCAGCCCTTGGTTATAGTGTAAGAGAAATCATCAGAGAACCTTTTTCCTTAAAATCCATGCTGATTGAATAAATAATAGAATATGTCATAGTAGGAAGTCACATCAAAGAAACATTCAAATGGATTTATATATTCTTTTGAGAACATAAGGAAGCAGTGATTCCTCTCACAGCTTTTATGATGTTTTATTATAACTTGATGACCTCAAGTCAGAAGTAAAACTTTCATAGAAGAAATGCCAGAGTTCAGATAATGTTACAAGTTTTGAGCTGAGAGCAGAATATAGATAATCTTTGACTATTGCTATATGCCAGGTGAATAAGAAAACTGGCTTAGCTAGCTTTAAATTAGGTGCTTTACTTAGCTAAACTCAGCAGCTAGTTGTGATCCAAGAATTCATGGCAGTTTGGAAGGATCCTGACATCTGAATGGAATTCTTGTTTTCGAAACTGTAAGAGGCATATCTCACTGACATATTATCAAATGAAGTAGATAAGCATCACTACCAAATATTCATAACTCCCTTTTTCCCACAGGTATTATACACCTTCATGGAAGGCCTTTTTCACGCCCTATAGATGAACCACCAATGGTAAGATGGACTTTCTGTTTGTATTGTCAAAACTAATTTTAAAAATTTACAAAGCGGTGCTGATTATAGTGACAAAAATGACATTGTTTAAAACTCTTTTAACCTCCCTCTTAAAGTTCCAGCCCTGCAAGAAAGTTAACCTTGTGTTTCTAATTAATGAAGAGGGTTTTCTAATTTTTGCTATGTATAGGATATATTACTTTTAAAATAACCACTTGTTTATTTTTAACTTAGCAATTCATACTTGAATAGTATGCCTTAATTCAGATTGATTTCTATTTTTTTAAATGAATAATTTTGTGCACTTGTATTTTTACATAGAATGAATATTTTGTAATGATGAAAGAAAGCTGCAACGTTTCTTTCAGGAGCCTTTGCTGTATTATTATAGAACTGATAACTTTCCTTTTATCCTTTTCCTTTGCTGCCAGATAACACATAACATGTAATTATAGTATCTATTTACTATATTCAGATATGTAGAAGAAAATTAGACTTCACTTTTAATCTCCGATCATATTTGTCTGAAATGCACATCAGTAACCAGTTTCCATTGGCAAGACTCATAGATAGTAGGGCCTAGAATACATGTCACTTTTCCTTCAACATAATGTCCTTGTCCTTTCTGTGTGTGCCATTCAAATTCTTCACACATCTCACCATTGTCAGCTGTAAGAGAGACCTTTTCTTTTAAAGAAAATAAAGACAGTAGTAAATGGTATTTATGTACATTTTGGTGATTACAATTACCTCACTAGAAGATCAACTCCATTTGCTATGTATAATAAATCTACATGCCAGATTCATTTAATATGTCTGATAACTTAATGTATGGTGCTCTTGAAAAGACTAATGTGTGGGAAATTAGTCATCAGCATAAGCATAAAAAGCACTTGCCTATAGATGTTTGTCAGTTACCCTTGAGTATGCAGGCTAAGAAGGAAAATACCATGTTGTATGTGTTATTTTTAATTACTGAAGATTGATAATTAAAGATTTGTTATTTTAATATATTTAAGTAATATCCTCAGTCATTGGATTATTTTATGTAATTTTGAACTTTATTTTAATTTTACTGGCTTTCCTGTGGCACCTGTGTTCATAATGCTATCTCATCTGTAGATTAAGGAAATCAGAAAAGTGTGAAAGTGTGAGCTAGTAGTGTTTTTATTATCCATTTTGGCTGATTGTGGATCATCTCATTCTAATTAAAGGATACACGATTAGAGCCAGTCCACATGAAATCAAGAGCTCTAATGGCATTGGTATTTATCATAGTGCCATGATAACCCCAAGTGATTCTTTAACAAGTGAGTGAGATAAGTAATTGGGAGTTTCTCAAGCCATTATTCTAGGGAATAGTGTGTGTCCTGATAGTGCATGATGGAATTCTGAATGCGTTTTCCAGTAAGCATTGATATAAGGGAGAGTTTTGTTCCCAGGGACTATAATATGACACAGTATCTCTTCAGTAAGTATAGACTAGACTAAGAGACTCATCTCTGTCTCTTTGCTCCACGTTCCCCAGCACTCTTTTCTATTACTTCCTTTTCACTTATTATATGAACTTTGATATTTTTCTTGCACCATGAATAGTACCCTACTTTTTGCTGCCTTTAGTAGGAAGTGAAGATTATCTTCACATGACATGACTACCCTCAATCAGAAAGAATCAAACCTCTCTCTCGCACGCGTGTGGTTTTTTGTTGTTGCTATCGTTTTGTTTTTGTTTTTGTTTTCCCAAGGAGGGTCTCGCTCTAGCCCAGGCTGACCTGAAACTCACTATGTAGTCTCAGGTTAGCTTTGAACTCACAGTAATCCTCCTGCCTCTGCCTCCCAAGTGCTGAGATTAAAGGTATGTGCCACTATATCCAGCCCTAACCTCTCATTAACTGCCTATAATCACTTTCTTTTTGCATGCTTTTTTCCTTTGGACTGCGGATTGAATCACCCATGGTATAACATGAGCTCTACCACTGAGCTCCAGCTATAGCCCTGCATGCCGAGCTTTTAACTTTGTTCATACAGTCAAGTATATTTTCAAGTGAATTATCTAAATATATATATGTCTAAAAATATCTGTTATCTTTGCAACAGTTTGGTTTGGGAGGCCAAAGATAGCATAGTTATTAAATTGCTTGCCTCATAAGCCTGAGGACCTGTGCTCTAATCCCCAGTCAGGCCAAATTAGTGAATGCCTGGTTCACTGAGAGATCCAATCTCCAAAAATAGAAAAAAGTACTAAAAAAAAAAAAAAAAAAAGGTGGAGAGCAATTGAGGAAGACACCCAGTGTTTCCCTCTTACCTCTACACACACGCATATGTGTGCACACACATGTGCACACGTACCTGTACACCTGGGTGCACACGTGTAAAAAATTCATTTTTAATTTTTTGATGTAGGTTTCTCAATTTAATTGTCTGTGCCTTCTGGTAGTGAGCATTGCAGGAGAGACTTTGGGTTTTATCCTGATATTCTTTTGTGTAAGTAACCTTTTAGGAGGACTTTTATATTGTTGGTTTTATATTCTCTATCTAATGTCATGGTCCTGATTTGATGGTCCAGTGTATAGCTTTCTTGTCACTGTTTTTCCTGAATAATTTTCACATGGACACTGTATTAGAATAGGAAAAACAAACAAGACATGAGACAGTCCACAACAGTCAATTATAGGAAAATAATTAGATTATGCCACTTTAAGAACTAGTTTCTGCACCTGATTATAACACATAAGGTAAGGGTAAATTATCAGCCTCAGATTAATCAGGGGTCATTGTCTGAACCCTGAAAGGCAGGTGTAAAAGTCAGTTAATAGTTAAGTCAGCAGAGACTTGAGTCTTTTATTTACTTTAAATGAAGGGCTCATTTGCAAATCAAAGGGAAAAGAGCACCTAGCATAAGGAAATGTTTCCCAGGAACATAGTTGAAACATCCCTGCCCTTTAGTATATAATCATATGCATAGCATAGTTTTTCATCCTTTATGGTAGAACCAATATGCTCACAGAAGACATGAACACTTACAAAGTCATGCTAGTCTACAAAGACTTCTTAGTGATTTGAGGAAATTGGTTTTTACCCTCCTTCAAGAAAACTGGGAGAATAAAATTCAGATAATATTAATATGGCCTGTTCTAATTAGTCACTCAGGTTTTTGCCCAGTTTCAGCCCTATAATAATTAATATTGCTTCTTTATTCTTAATATCTTTAGTGATACTATAGCCCTTGCTAGTAAAATGCTTCTTTTAGAAAATACATTTTGACAACTTATAAAAGTACAGATTCTGTTTGACAGAAGTTTATACTTACTTATCTGCCAAAACAGATTCAAGCAAATGCAAGGTGTCTTATTAGGATCATGCCAGCTATAGCACATTAGCCACTTGTCTAAGTAATGGTCAAATTAGTAGAATTTAAAATATCTATTGTTCTGAATCATACAAGTTAAATTTCACTAAGACTTTTGGATTATATATCCTTTTGTAACATTTTTACTTATCATTGATAGTTTATCATTGTTTAGCCCTTCATGCTCACAAGAACTCTACATATTTTGTTATTACACTTTATATAATGTCCATTTTTTGAAAGGCATGGGCTACCATGCCCGGCTCAGTTAATTTATTTATTTATTTATTTGAGAGAGAGAGAGAGAGAATAGGCACATCAGGGCCTCTAGCCACTGCAAATGAACTCCAGATGCATGTGCCACCTTGTGTGTCTGGCTTACATGGGACCTGGAGAATCGAACCTGAGTCCTTAGGTTTCGTAGGCAAGTGCCTTAACTGTTAAGCCATCTCTCCAGCCAATGACCATTTAAAAAATTTTTAATTAATTTATTTATTTGACAGATAGAGGGAGAGAAAGAGAATGGACACACCATGCTTCCAGATGCATGTGCAACCTTCTTCATCTGGCTTACATGGGTCCTGGGGAATGGAACCTGGGTCCTTTGGCTTTGCAGGCAAACGCCTTAACCACTAAGCCATCCCTTCAGCCCTTATGTCCATATTTTATATAATTTCCTTTATACATATGTTCATACAAAATAGGACCTTCAGGGCTGGAGAGATAGTTTAGCTAAAGGCACTTGCAAGGTCCGATTCCCCAGAACCCACATGAAACCAAATGCGCACAGCAGTGCTGCATCTAGAGTTCCTTTACAGTGACAGAAGGTTCTGGTATGCCATTCTTGTCCCTGTCTCTCCCTCTTTCTCTTTAAGTCTGTCTACCTCTTTCTGTTTTCTCTCAAATAAATGAATAAGTAAATTTTAAAAATAGACATGTTCATATTTTAATATATATCTCATTTATGGATAAATGTATGTGTTTAAGTTAAATGTCTTGATTCAGAGGGTATACTTTATTTTCTCCAGTCTGTAGCATTTTCCAGGAATTCATAGTATGTAAACTGAGGTGAATATGCCCCTATAAAACTCATAAAATAGAACCTACGTCCAATCTCTTCCTGTATGTAATTGCAGGGTGGAGAGGGAACCCATAAACTATAAGCTTTTATAACAAGTCATAAAAGAACCTGTTTTCATTTATCAATAAAGTAGCAATTCAAAGTGGTTCTATTAAAATTTCAATTGACATTCAAATAAAAATGAAAATGTAGTCAATTTTAAAACCACTTGTGATACTTCATAACATTTTTCTTATATATTTTCACATCAGTTATTTTCTAAACATTGTAAATTATGAAGCCCATGATTATTTCTTCATTAGCATACTATACTGACATCTATGTTTTTCTTTGGATCTTGAATTTTTGGGGGGATTTACTAAATTTTGTATTTGACAAATTATATTTAAAATTTTCCATATTTGTCCAGAGCTATAAAGTAACAGTAATATGAAATACCTTTGCTTTCCGAATTATTTGCAAATAGAGGAAAGTACTATAGAAATACCTGTGTGTGTGTGTGTGTGTGTGTGTGTGTGTGTGTGTGTGTATGTATGTATGTATGTATATATATATTTTGCATGGCTTTAGATGTGTTTTTAAAATATATGAAATATGTCATTTAGTAGTTACTAAACTCCTTAAAGAACCAAGTCTTAATAGGAGATAAGTCATCAGAGTAGAGCAGTTACGAAGGTCTGTCATGTCACCAAGCACACCTGTGTACAGACGCCGCCTGTTCCTGAGTGCTAGAGGGGCTTTCAGACTGGGGCGGTCTGGGAACACTGGGAGAGGCAGGAGGTGCTAAACTAAATTATAAGAGAGGAACGAGAATGAAAGAGGAATAGGGTGTTCTAGACTAGAGTAGCAGTGTGAGCAACGACTATAGAAGGAGGAGCATGGGTTTCCAGAAGGTCAGACAGTTGGCTGAAGTGGGGAGATGAGACATGGCAAGGTTAGGAAAGGTGGTGAGGCCATGCGTTCGAACATCATTGGATGTTAGGTTAACAATTAAGAACATTCAGTATAAACAACAATAAACATTGTAACCTGAGAAGAATGATTAAGGGGGTAATGTTTTAAAAAGATTATAAAAAAGCAACTTGTGAAGTAAAAGTGAATGGGAGCCATTAGTAAGAGTGGATGTTCCCACAGCTGAGGTCTGCTGGTCGGAATAAGGAACCATGAGCGTGGAATTCTGGCTATGGAGTGCCTGGGAACTGGCAAATCGAGCATTTTTTATCCAGTCAATGTTTGATTTAGATCTTGAAAGCCATAGAACCTCTCTGTACTCAGAGAGGTTTGAGAAAGGAAGTAGAGCCCTAGAAATGCAGCTGGGTGGTCACACTAGGGGCTGTGATGAATGACAAACCTGTTATGAGAAGAGGCTGGAAAATAGAACTGAGTGAATTTAGTCTTAGATGTATGATGCTACCTTACTTCAGAAAAGAAAAGAATTTTATTAAAAGGAGTGTCATGAGATAACTCAAAAGACAGTATACTTTTTATGTATTTCATGGTCAGTAAAGATGAAAAAATATCAGTTATATGACAAAAATTCCAGTTTTTAGGAGGAAGGGAAGGCCCAGCAGCATAAAAGGCTAAGAGAGAATGCAAACTGGACACTGGCATTTGACAGAGAAGGGCATGTCTTTTTATAACTACTTAAAATGAGAAGATTGAAGAAACTCAACTTCAGGCCCACTAGGTCCAGAGTTCTCTGACTGCTTTTGCTGCTTTTACTGCTTAGGAAATATCTTAAAGCAGAAAAGTGGCATAAGGCTCTTTGGACACCCATCTTCTCCCTCATCTTTCTGTTCTCAGGACTCGGTCACAATATATTTCTAGGTACTGTACCCAGGGCAGCTATAGTAACCAAATAGTGGATATAACACCACCATTGCGATGAGCAAGTTTGTGCTGCTGCGTAAGTGGGTGCAGGTTAGCTGTCTTCAGTGGATCAGAACCTCAGTCCCCTTACCACAGTCCTGATCCATCAGCTCTTGGTGCAATGGTATAAAGCATCAGGGTGAGGCGGTCCCCATGGCTGTGTGGATCAGAGGTGCAGGGTTAGAGTGTGGGTAGCGCAGTGTGAAAGCGGGGGTCACTGTTCAGCTACTGCTATTCTAATGAAGGGACACTTGGGAATCTTTTTTTTTTTTCCAACTCCCATTATTTTTCTTAACACAACAAAGGGAATATTTAGTTATACACAGTGTTAGAAGTTGAGTGACAGCCCAAATAAAATCATAAATTAAGCACAATTCAAAAAAGTACTTCTGTTGAAAATCAGAAGAAAGTAAACTCATTCAATGTTGAAATACTGTCTTTGTGAAATACACGGACATGTGCTGAAGACTGTTGGCACACAGTCATCTCTCTACTAGCTGTTGAGGGCTGCACCTTAAATGTGAAGTTGTGCACTTACTCTTGCTCCATTCCACACATTTATTTGTGAGCTCTCTAGTCTTTTAAACTTGCCTTGATTTTTCAACTATGTTTATAACTCACTTCCAAATTCTATGAAATTGACAAATTGTATAGTGTCCTTATGTACTGTCTCCTCAGAGCATTAGGGTAACGTTAAAAGGGTTAGTGGCAGTTATTTACGTAATGTAAATTCAGGCAACTCAAGCTCTTTTGTCCTTTGGCTTAAGAGTTATTATTTAATAGTATTTTCTTTCTTTTTAAATTTTTATTTATTTATTTACTTGAGAGAGAGAGAGAGAGAGAGAGAGAGAGAGAGAGAGGAAGGGAGAGAGAGCACCAGGGCCTCCAGCCACTACAAATGAACTCCAGACAGACGTGCCACCTTATACATCTGCCATATTATATGAGTCCTGGGAATCAAACCTGGGTTCCTTGGCTTTGGAGGCAAGCCATCTCTCTAGCCCTTTAATAGTGCTTTAAATTTTATGTTGTGCTTAAAGGTATTACTGCACATATTTAAAAACAGAATTTGGTGATGACTAAAATTTACCCTTTGCAAAAGGCAAAATTAAATTCAATTATATTAAATATTAAAATATTCCAGAGATAAAACCAAAATATGAGCTGATCAATTTTTTTAAGGCATTTATTTGGCAAAGATAGCATTCATGACAAAGGAAATACCATTTCCCATTTGTTGTGTGAACCTTTACCTAGGGAGACACACACAAACGTCTGCCTTTCCCTAGATGGGGCACCAAGGGCCAAACGACACGTCACAAAGTTCACCTTGAGGCAGCAGAACTCACCGGACTTACTTGTAATACACGAATGAGAAGTTATTTACAGTGCGTGGCTGACAGCCAAGAAGCTGCCTCACCAGCGTGGGAGACGACCTCCCTGAGCTGCATAGATGGGCTCTCCCTTTCACTTCATGTCCCACACACTGCCTGGCATCTCCCTAGATTTGCAGACAGCCGGATGGGAGGTCAGAAAGAAATCCTTTCACCTCTTCTTGCAGAGAAGTCTCCTGCTTCTGAGCTTCCGCAGAACGTGGCAGTGCTAGAGCGCTCTGAGGTCGTGCTCTGTCCACAACGCCATTTCAGGAGGTGCTCAATGAAAAAGTGCCAAACGAAGAACTGGGGTCAAGCTTACTGATAGAACACTTGTCTAGCATTCATGACACCCTGGGTACAATCCCTAGGCTTGGAAGGGGGAAAAAAAAAACTTATTAAACTCGTACCCTGATTTTCCTGCCTAGATGGATTTGTCCTCTGCCACTACTAATTTGCCCTACATTTTTCTCCATCTTCCTGTACTGCTCTTTATCCTGTTGTCATTAGTGTCCCCAGCAGTGACATCATCTTTGACAGCAGCCCAGCAGCCCCTGACACAGACACTCCTCACTACAACTACCTCATTGGGTCACAGAGTAGCTAGATGCATAAAAGTTGAGAGGAATCCCTAAAGACATAAAACGTACTCTCTGATTTTATTGAAACTAGTAAGGTTCTCTCATCACCTGCCCCTGGCCAGTGGTCCTTAGGACAGCATGGGCATAACTGAGGATGCCCTGTGGAGTTAGAGCACACTTCATCAAAACCTGGATTTTTTTTTTCCCCAAAATTGGAGTTAGAGTTAGCATATCTATATTTGCTTTAGAAAATATGGTCATGATTACAACTATAAATATTTTGCAGAGCTATTTTGTATTTTTCTACCATTCAGTATTCCAGTATGATAATAGTTGGATAATAATTGTATTTTATTGAGCACTTTCTGTGTGTGTACCAGGTACTGTGCAGAAGTGTTTCGTAAAGATGTTTGTCTGTCATAAATCTGTAAAATAAAAGTATTAACATCATTTTCCAATGAGGAAACTGAGGCAAAAATTCTTTTAAGAATGACCTACAGACAATTAAATTTAAAATGTTAATGCATTTTTGATTAATTAATGAGCCAAAAATATTAACTCTAAAAATCAAATCACTTTATATTAGTAAACCATTACTTTCTGATGCCATTGAGTAGTAGAAGTTAGATTATTTGTGAGAACTATTAACTTTGGGTAAAATTTAACAATTTCTTAGCTTATATAGTACAGTTGATTTGGGGAAGGGACTGTGTGCACATGCCACAGTTCACATATAGAGTTCTGAGGACACCCTCAGCGCTCCACTTTGTTTGAGACACCTTCTTGTATTGCCACTGGAGAGGCCAGTCTAGCTGGCCCTTGAGCTTTAGAACTTTCCTGGCTTTGCCTCCTATTGCCATGAATGAATTGGGATTACAGATGTGTGCACCAGTTTGCATTGAGCTGTTCATGGGTGCTAGGGATCGATACAGGTGGGCAGTTTAAGTGCAGAATGGTCTTCTCAGGCCCAACAGATGAAGTGTTTAACATTCTGCCTACTACTTCTTCTGACCTGTGTAACGTCACTGTAATGTGCGACACTCATCAAGTATGTAGGGGTGTGTTGAGAACGGAACACCACTAGAGCAGAATGACACAGAAAAGGGTCATGGAGACCTTGATTTGGGACATAGTAGAGTATGGATTCTATCTAGGGGAACTTTCTAAGAGAGCCAGCTTCTAAAATATTTCTTTTAGAACGTCTCACTGGCTCCCTAAGAAGTTTCAAACAGATAATGATTTGAGGTTAGTGGATATGATCTTACTTGATTTCCTAGGAAACATAGCATTCAGGTTTGTAGCTGTGGGTTGAGTTAGATACCTAGTAGCAGAGTCATCTGGATGTGAGAAGGGATCTTGGGTTTGGTGGGAAGCAAGAGGCCCAGAGGCTGTGGTTTTTCTGGTGCAGTGGCAGAGTCACCTGTGACCTTGAGAAAGGAAATTAAAGACACCTGCTATACTTCAAACTATGCCACCACATGCCACAGACAGCTGTCTGAAGACCAGGACTGGGAGAGTGAGAAGGTAGTTATGAATGTCAGACAAGTAAGGTGATGGATCTTTTTCCACTGTACCTGGACACCTACATGGGGAAAAAAATCTCACTGAATACACTTGAGTTTCAGCTGATGCCTATGTGTAAATCCCAGCTGGTGTTCCAATCTTAATTATTCTTTCCTTTCTCTGTTTTTCTAGGGAAAAAATAGCCAACATTTTGGCTATGACCATTTGGGAACCTTGCAAAAACTTAATGATAAATATATCTCAGTAATAGTTCTGTCTCCTCCAAGCCCTCAGCGGGCCTTTCCACACTCACTTCCTATTGCTGCTACTACTGGCCAGTTGATTCCTACCAGCAAAGTCTGGGTGGAATATGAGGCTTCTCTAGTTCCATGCATCTAACATATATTCTTTCTCCCTGCTATGCATTTTACAGTCTAACCTCCTTTGATGACTGTCATGGCCAGAATCGGGTTTCTCCTCTCCAACATAAAAACCTGTGGCCTTTTGAAAATCTGCAATTTTACCTTTACTGTTGCTGTGCTCATCACAAGTGACACCTTCTCCCAGAACAATCACTGTGATTATTAGACGATGACTTTATCTGAGTATAGTTCGTGTAGCATAAAATTCAGCACTGTAATATCAAGAGTTCAGTGGTTTTTAGTACACTGACAGTTATGTGACCACTACCATCTATTTTTGAAACATTCATTACCCAAAAGATACTGCATATGCTAAGCAGTAACCTCCTCCATGTCCTTGCCCCCTAGTCCCCGACAATTGCCATTCTACTTTCCATCTCTATGGATTTACACATTCTGGATGTTTATATAAAATGTATACTAAGAGCCATTTAAAAATTTTTAAATATATATACTAAGTAGCCTCTGGCTTCCTTCATGCTTTCAAAGTTCAACTCTGTAGCGTGTATCACCATATGATTGCTTAATAGTATTCTGTGGTTTGGATATGCCACATTATATTTATCTATTAGCCCACTGATGAGCATTGAACTGCTTCTGCAGTAGCTGTTGGTACTGTTCTGTGACCATTTGTGTATGCGTGTGTAGGCATAAGTCTTCAATTCTTTTGAGAGACTTTTGAATTGTTATATAGTACATCTATTTAATAACTTGAGGAGCTACCAAAATGCTTTTCAAACATGCACTATTTTAAAGCCATATGAGGCATGTGTAAGGGCTCTGATTTCTCTATGTCCTCATTTGTCATTGTCATTGTTTTCTTCTGTAGCCAATTTATGGGCATTCATAATTTGATTCCTATTTTTTCCTAATGCCTAATGCTATGAGCATCTATAGTCATCCCATATGTTGTTGAGGTAAAGAAATGTGGGTTTCAAAACCTTTGGCCATTTTCTAACTTAGAAAATAATTCATTAATATACATGGTATATGAATACTATTGCAGTTACTTTCTTGGGGCTGGACAAACCCCCAACCAGAAGCAGTTTATGGGAGGAAAGTGTTTATTTCAGGCTTATTGAATTCAGGGGGAAAACCACTAATGACCAAAGAAGCTGGCTTGCTTGAATTCAAGGGGAAAAACATTAATGACCAAAGAAGCTGGCTCGCTTCCATAGCTCATAGCAGAGATACCACCATCATGCCCAGCAAACAGTTCAGAGCTCCAGCTACCTGAACACACTTTAGAGCTGGACTACAAGATCTGCCAGAGACACCACCTCCAGCAGGCTGCTGGAGACTTAAGGAGAAAGTGTAACCTTAATGAAAGAAATCCCTGGGGCCATGGGGGCATAGCATTCACATTCAAGCCACCATATACATATTTCATAAAAAGTCAATAAATCATGTGATTAAAAGAGACTCAGAGAGAGCTCATTTTAACAAACCTAGAAATACATTTTTTTTTCAAAAATAAAAGTTGTAATGCCATTTTATATACAGCCTAAACAGAATTTTGTCTTTTTTTCATATTTCAAAGATAATTTTTATGTTCCTTTTCAGTTTTTTATGTTATTTCCATGGGTTTTCATTTCCTTCTACCTGCCTTGAGTTTACTTTTTTTTTTCCTAGTTTTCAAGTATAAGGTTAAGATGTAATCAGGTTAAGATATTAATCTTCTGATACTTCTTGAGTAACAATGTTGGCAGCTATAAACCTTTCTCAAATTAGTGATTTTCCTACATCCCATACATTTTGATATTTTGCAAAGTTTTTCTTTTGCTTTTTTTGTTTGTTTGTTTGTTTCCATTTACCTATATGCTTTTTTCTTTGACCTGGTGGTTATTTGGGACTAGTTGTTTAATTTTCATACATTTGTGAA
Source organism: Jaculus jaculus (assembly GCF_020740685.1). NCBI lineage: Eukaryota > Metazoa > Chordata > Mammalia > Rodentia > Dipodidae > Jaculus > Jaculus jaculus. The sequence goes on from NC_059110.1 coordinate 30,167,423, forward strand.
TTTCCCTAATTTCTTTCTATAATTGATTTCCATTTTTCAGTTTACTGTAGTTGGACAATGCATGTTCTGTGATTTTCGGTTTTTTAATTTTACTTCTTTACAAAAAGAGTTTCATCTCTTCTTTTGGTACTCTTGTTTTTTTTTGGGGGGGGGAAGGGATTGTTTTAGTATGCAATTGCAGATCCCACTCCATTATGATGGGGAAGGCATGGCAGCAGGATATTGAAGCAGCTGGTCAGATTCAGTCCCCAGTTAGGGCACAGAGAGTGATAATGCTACTGTTCAGCCGGTGAGCTCCTTTTTATCTAGTCCAGGATCCCAGCCCATGGAACAGTGCTGCCCACAACTGAGCTGGGCCTTCCTAGTCAAGATGATCCTTCACAGGAATGCCCAGAGGCTCATGTCCTAGGTAATTATAGGTCCTGCCAAGTTGACAATAAACATAATGATAATGCCTTATAAGTGTTCCTTTTTTGCATGTTATTTTCTTTTTGTTTCTCAGATTAAGTAGTTTCAGTTTTGTTTTTTTTATCTTGAAATTCACTGTTTCTTCTGCCAGTTCACATCTACTGTTGATACCCTCTAAAAAGGCCAGGACATTGTGGATTTGTAAATTCTGTTTTAATGATGTATTCTATCTGTTGAGATACTGTTCTGATGCTTAATTGTTTAAATAAGTTTCCTTTAGGTCTTTGAGCATGTTTATAATGCTAACGTAAAATCTTTGTCCAGTAAAGCCAATGCTGGATGTTCTCAAGTACAGTGTCCACAAGCATTATTGTGTCCTGTGCCACCATACTTCCTTAGGTCTTTGTTTTTCATACATTTTATTAACTAGACACTGGAAAGACATAATGTTGCAAAACTGGAAATCAAATTCTCTAGTTCCAAATCACATTACCACCTAATGTAGATACATTTTAATAATCATTGATTTCATTTGAGCATTACCCTAGTGATATAATTGTCATATACACAGCATGCTCTGAATCATATCAAATGCATGTCAAATACCCCTGAGAATAGATTTTTAATTTCTTTTTATTTGTTAGAGAGAACGGGGGGGGGGGGATGATAATTGGCACGCCACAGCCTTGGCCACTGAAATCAAACTCCAGATGCTTTTGCCACTTATTGGGCACATGCAACCTTGCGCTTGCCTCCCTTTGTGCATCTGTCTAAATGTAAGATCTAGAGAGTAGAAAATGGGTCCTTAGGCTTCACAGACAAGTGCCTTAACTACTAAGCCATCTCTCCAGCCCACCAAGAGATGTTTTAAATGAACTACTGTACATAAAATGGTGCCTCACTGGAGGTGAAGCTTGGTAGATATCCAAAACCATCCTCTCTGGTGAATGCTAGCTTGCTACTCTGCACAGCTACAGCTACAATATTGTGAGACTGCTGGCTCCCAAGTATTGTAGTCAGCATCCCATTGCTAGGACACATATTCCAACCAGAAGCAGTTTATGGTATAAAAGGGTTTACTTCAGTTTACAAATTAAGGGTAACACTATTAATGATAGAAAGGGCTGGCTCATTCCCATTGATCCGAGCAAAGAGACATCATCTAACAGTCAGCAAACATGAACACCCACAAGCATGAACAACCAGGGTTCAAAAATGCTGTTCATACACCTTAGAGTTGGACGAAAGATCTACCCCCATCCCAAATACACCTTAAGACTGGACTCTTATGATCTGTCCCTAGTGACATACCTATTCCTCAGGAGGGCTCTGTCCACTGGAGACTGAGTATTCAAGCCTGTGTCTAAGAGGCATACATTCAACCTACCACACAATGTTACCCTGGAGCTGGTAAGGGTGTAATGAGAGTTGATAAATCAAAGCTCCCTGAAGCTTTCTTCCAGGTAGAACTGTTCTTTTAGAACATTTGTTCTTAAGGCTATTGCAAGGCTCTCCCTATTTACAGAGCTGTGTTTAAGTTCCTTTATACTTTTTTTGGCAGTGTTTTTGTTTTGTTAGAGAAACCAGTTCTTACTACTCACCAGTCCAGAAGTGATCCTGGCCTCATATATTCTGAAGTTTAGAGTTTTACACCTGCTTCTTGGATCCTCTTTGTAACATTCTGTTTTGCACACACATACAGCAAAATAAGTTTCACTATCTCCCAATAATGCCACAGAACCTCATGATCTAATGTACGCTCAAAGACCCTGCTTCCTAATGACCATCATATGGGTAATTAGGCTTAAGGATAGGGAGCTGTGGTCACATACATTCAGATGATAACACCACTTGTCATGTAAAAAGTACACTTTCATATAAAATAGCTTTACTTTTAAAGCCCAATGGTAAGTTCAGTCTGGCTTTCATAGTCATCTCTTTTTTTTTTTTAATTTTTTTTAATTTACTTATTTGAGAGTGACAGACACAGAGAGAAGGACAGATAGAGGGAGAGAGAGAATGGGCGCGCCAGGGCTTCCAGCCTCTGCAAACGAACTCCAGACCGTGCGCCCCCTTGTGCATCTGGCTAACGTGGGACCTGGGGAACTGAGCCTTGAACTGGGGTCCTTAGGCTTCACAGGCAAGCGTTTAACCGCTAAGCCATCTCTCCAGCCCATAGTCATCTCTTTTCATAGTCATTTCATAGTCATGTTTGTCAGAGAAGAAGCAGAGTATTTCCAAAACTCTGAAGAAATGCTTTTTTGTTATTCTACTTTAGTTATTGCTAGGAGGCTTTTCCTACATAGTATTGCAACAGTCAGATGCTTTTCCAGTTTCTATATGATCACAAATAAGGCTATATTATTATCTGATACCTTAATGGCTTTAATTTGCTTTTAAAAATATTTTAGGGTGTGGTGGCACACACCTTTAATCCCAGCATTCAGCAGGCAGAGGTAGGAGGATCACTCAGAGTTTGAGGCCACCCTCACTATATAGTGAATTCTAGGTGAGCCTGAGCTAGAGTGAGACCCTACCTCGAAAAACCAAACAAAAATTATATATATGTGATATATATATATATATATATATATATATATATATATATATATGTATATGTATATTATTTTGAGAAAGTGAGAAAAAAGGCAGAGAGAAAGAGAGAGAAAAGGGGCACGCCAGGACCTATAGCTACTGCAAACTCAAGACACATGCACCCTCTTGTGCATGTGGCTTTTACATGGGTACTGGGGAACTGAAAAATCAAACTCTAATCCTTAGGTTTTGCAGGCAAGTACCTTAACTGCTGAGCTATCTCTCCAGGCCTAATTTACTTTTCAATCTGTGGATACTGTTCTTTAGGAAAAATTATTTGAATACATGTAGTGGAATTCTAAGGTTAAAAGGTATATATCAGTTACCATCTCCGACAAACCTCTTATTTTAGAGTCAGACAATCTATGTGGTAATATGCTTCCCCTTGATACAGGTTAACAGCTAGAAATCCACTCTTTTGATTTCTAGTTTTGTATTCTTTCAATTATTCTTGATTGTTATTTTTTCAGAATATATTTCAAATTAAATGGTTTAAAATACTTGTTCAGTGAAGTTGTTTAAGATTTGCTACATTAGCCTTGTCAAACATGAGTCCTACAAATCACCACCAAGTCCAGAAACAATAAACTTCCTGTAATTATTTGCTTTCCTTATCTCTGTTATCTTAATCTGTTATCATCCTGATAAGGTCACTTCAGAATAATAGGACCAAGGCTGGATAGATGGGTTAGTGGTTAAGACGCTTTCCTGCAGAGGACCTCGGTTCAATTCCCCAGGACCCACATAAGCCAGATGCAAAAGGTGGCACATGCATCTGGAGTTTGTGTCCAGTGGCTGGAAGCCCTGACTGGCCTAGCCAAGGTGTATAGTCTCAGAATTAGGTCAGTTACAGAGACCAGCCTGAACATCATAGCAACACACTATCTAAAAACAAAACTTACCAGTGGCACTTTTCCCTTGATTATTTCCAAGCAATTTGACTTTGAAAAAATTCTGTTTGTGATAACACATAGTCCCTATTTATGATGATACAAAAAGGGTATTCGTGGAGCTATTCTGGTTTTTTTTTTTTTTTTTTTTTTTTTTACTTTCAGTATAGTATTTACTAAGTTGCATGAGATATTTAACACTTTCTGATAAAAATTGGCTTTATGTTACATGGTTGTGCCCATGGGTAGGCTAATATAAATTCTTAAGGCCCCTTTAAGGTATACCAGGATAAACCATGATGCTTGATAGACTAAGTATATAAAATGCATTGTAGTAGCTAATAGCATTTCATGTTACAGGTCTATTGTAAGATAACCCCATCAATAGTCAAGTGCCATCTGCATGTCACTAAGATAGATCTAAGGATCATCTTTTTTTCTAGGCCTCCATTACCAACTTGGATGTATTAGCTCATCTCTTTAAACGTTTGTTGCAGAAAGAGTTCATAGTTTCACTGTCAGCTAAGATTTGGGTTGAACTGTAGAAGGTGATTCTCTCCTACTACATGCCAACCACTGTGGGCAAGAAGTGGCATGTTACAGAAGACACTCATCAAGAGAATACTCAAGAGAGATTTTTTTTTCTTTTGTATTGAGGCCTGACAGACCAAAGAGAAGATCAAGATACTATTATTTGGAGACAAGACTCTTGATAGGATTATGCCTCAGTACTTTTACAGTTTTACTTTATCATAAAACATTGACATAATAAAATCTACTTGAGAAGGGGGAAGTGATAGTTTATTCTGAATCTACTGCCAAAATGAGCCCAAGAAAGAGGTGTACGATTAAACTATGACTTACAAGAGAGTGAGTGGTTTCTGATGGTAAGGCAAGAACACACACTGGAACACCACCAGATTTTCTAAGGCACGTGGTTTCTGTCTCAAGCACCCAGCATGGTAAGAATCATGGCCACGTGGTTACATTTCACTGCTAGAGTGGAGGCTGTTGGCACCCCAGACTTATTTGTGTTGTAGAAGCCCTGCTGAAAGGTTAATAATGGTACCATGGTGGCGTGCCTCAGAGACGCAATCATTGCTTTCAAACATGCAGCTTCACCAACCATCTACCCTCCTGGATATGCAAGGTAAAAACAGCATTGCTTGTACATCAGGAGTTAAGAGTCTGATAGTGTAGAACACAGACGTTAAGTTCAAAAGCTGGAAGTAGATGCATAGGAGGCAGTGCCCATTGATAGATAGTCCCCATATAGGGAGAAGTAAAGGATCTCTGATAGCATCAGGTTGTGGGATGGCACCCATCTGCTCAGGGCTACATACCAAAATGCAGAATACCATGAGCTGAGTGCCTTGCACAACAGAAATGTACTTCCTCGTGGTTTCGAAGGTTAGAAGTCCAAGATCAAGATAGTGACAGTGTTGGTTTCTTTTGAGGGTTCTCTTAGCTGGCCGAAAGTCACCTTCTCACTATATCCTCACAAGGCCTTGTTCTCTGTGCCTATGTGCTCTTGGCATTTCTTGTCCTATTGATCAGGATCATACCCTTATGACCTAATTTAACTGTAATTCCCTATTTGAAGGCTATCTCTCAAGATTACATTCCCATTGAGGGCTCTAACAGCAACCTATTAGTAATGCTGGGGTTTGGTGCAGCCCATAGCAGAAAGTATAGAACATGTTTACAGATGCTGGCAACTTATACCATGTGGTTTGCTAGCACCATGCAATTTGAAGTGTTCCTGTGAAAAGGTATAGCAAGTAGGTATTTCAGCAGAAAATGTAGAGTGTAGGGTCTTATGCTAGGCCTCAATAGATGATTTAATCAAGTGACCTTTGGAAACTGAAGTATTAAGTTTTCATATACCAGATGAGAGACTTCCGAAGGGATGCTTGTGCCTGAGCTGACTCTCCCCTGCCCTTTTCCCAACAGCAGTCACAAACACAGACCAATAAGTATACATTGGCCTTGTATTTGCATAAAATTTAGTAAAGTTACGATTTTCAGTGTAGCAAAGCCAGCATATGGAACAACCGATCACAGCTGCCTGGGGCTCGGGTTTTGGGTGTCATGTAAGGGACAAAGGGTCTGAAAGGTGATCCAGGAGAGTTGGTTTTAGCATACATGGCTGACTATAGCTGCTGTCTAAAAATTTGTTTCTAAACAACCTTCCTCTTTGCTTCCTTTCCCTCATACTTGGTTCTTGATGAAGATGACCTATAAATGTATTTAGTTCTTTAAAAATAAAATAGTGGGTTCAAGTCCTGCTTCTCCCACATACTAGAGTATTTTTTTGTTTGTGTATATATGCATGTATGGTGTGCATGTGTATGCATGTTCATGTGTGTGTGTGTGCATGTTCATATGTGTCTGCATGTATATGGAGGCCAGGGGTTGATGTCAAGTATCTTTCTCAATTGTCCTCTGCCTTATTTATATAGTTTTAATGTAATTGGTTTTTTTTTTTTTTTTTTTAGTTTTTTCAAGGAAGGGTTTTGCTCTAGCCCAGGCTGAACTGGAATTCACTATATAATCTCAGGGTGATCTCAAACTCATGGCACTCCTCCTACCTCTGCCTCCTCTGTGCTGGGATTAAAGTCATGTGCCACCACATCCAGCCACCTTATTTGAAACAGAGTCACTTGTACCCAGAGTTCACTGATTTGGGCCAATCTAGCTAGCCAGCATGCCTAGGGTCCTCTTGTTTCCAAGAATCCCCTATCGCTGCCTCCCCAGAACCGGGATTATAATGCTCCCACTTGGCATTTATGTGTGTTCTGGGAATCTGAACTCAAATCTTTATACTTGTGCAGCAAACATTTTAACTCCTGAGCGCCTCCTAGGTCGCCAATTACTAGTTGACTTGAGGCAGGTTATTAAAGTTTCTAGACATAAAATTTGTCATTTGTCAAATGGAAATAAGAACATTTGCCCTCCCAGAGTTTTCCTGGGGATTCAGTGAGGGAACATGAGTACCTAGCATGGTGCCTAGAATATTAGGCATCTGTTTTATTTTAATAATGTTCATCTTCTGGAAGAGTAAGTACCAAGTAGAGAGTGAAAGGTATTTGGAGAAAGAAGAACAAAAGGAAAAGTTAAAGGTTTCACTTTTACACAAGTGATTTAGTATCTACATATTAAAGCTATAAAAGATTTAGAGCCTAGCATGGTGGTGTGCACCTGCAATCCCATCGCCTGAGATGGAAGGACTTCAAGTGCCAGATCAGCCTGGGCTGCATAGCAAGAACCTGTCTCAAGAAACAAACAATAGCAACAACACCAATAAAATTTATAACCCTTAAACAATCCCTGCATATCATATATAAGGTACTATATGAGGCAGTACAGTAGACATTACCCTTAAGCCATTTGGATTTCATTACTGCCCTTTTAGACCATACAGTGACAGTAGTCCATTCCAAACCTATCCATTAAAAATACCTTTGGAGGGAGCTGGGAAGATAACTCAGTAGATTCACCCTTTTGTTATAAACATGAGTACCTGAGTTTGATACCCAGTACCCACGTAAAAGTGTCAGGTGTATCAGTGTGTGCCTGTGCTCCTAGCCCTGGGGTGGTGGAGACAGGAGGATCCTTTGTGCTCACTGGTCAGCCTGTCTAGAATTAGTGAGCATTAGACCAGTAAGAGACCCTGTCTTGGGCTGGAGGGATAGCTTAGCAGTTAAGGCATTTGCCTGCAAAGCAAAAGGACCCATGTTCGATTCCCCAGGACCCATGTTAGCCAGATGCACAAGGGGGCGCATGTGTGTGGAATTCATTTGCAGTGGCTGGAGGCCCTGGCACACCCATATTCTCCCTCCCTCTCTCTCTCTCTCTCTCTCTCTCTCTCTCTCTCTCTCTCTCTCTCTCTCTCTCTCTGTCAAATAAATAAATAAATAATACTTTAAAAAGAGACCCTGTCTCAAAAAGAGGAGGACAGTGTTCCTAAAGAAAGCACCCATCCTGTAGTCCCATCCTCACCCACACACATAGGAGCAGTCGTACACATGCACACCCACCACACACATGCAGAATATAATAAAATGCCTGTTGAAGCATTAATAAATCTTACAGAATTAATGAGAAAAGCCAGTAATCATTTTACATATGTGAATGGAATTCTCATTGCCCTGTTGCGTCGGAACTCCTTCAGCATGTGTCTTCTGACCCCACTCCTTCCTTAGGCTGACTTCCCCTGCCTTTGGCCCCTCCCCATGGTGTCTAGCTCTCACCATGCTGAACGCAAGCGTGCCGTAGAACCTGGCTAAGATGCACGTCCTCACTCTTCACCTAGCAAATTCCTGATTACCTTTAATTCTCCTGCAAAGCCTAAATGAGTTACCCCTTCTATTTCATTTGTTTAGTTGCTAGCACAGCACCGGGCTTGTTAGGGTTGCTGTAGTCATTGAGTAAATGTCAACTCGTTACAAACAAGTAAAGTGGTGGGTTTCCAGTGTGTGTATGTGTGTGTTTAACCTGTACATTTTCAGACCCTGCTTAGAGGGGAACAGTAAGTGTCTTCATCTGTACACATATTCATTTGTATACATATTCTGTCCTCCTTTACTGGGTGCCAGCTCTACAATTCTACAGTGGATGAACTCTCTCCTGTAGCTGCTACAAAAAAGTTTTAAATGTCTGTGCATACACTGCAATATTATACGAATGATTACCGTAACAACACGAGGAATAGGATTCTCATAGAAAGGCCTCTCCTCGTAATTTGTATCTAGTAAGGGCTGGAAAGATGATTCCACAGTTAAGACACTTGCATACAAAGCCTAAGGACCCCAGTTTGATTCCCTGGTACGCATGTAAATCTACATGCACAAGGTGGCACATCATCTGGAGTTATTTGCAATGGCTAGAGGTCTTGGCATGCCCATTCTCTCTCACAAACACATTCTCTTTCTTTCACTCTTTCAAATAAATAAATAATATTTTCATTTATATCTAGCAAAATTGTTTATAAATATATTTTAAAAGAAAGTCACAGGATTTAGGTTATTGGTTTCAAGAGAAGCTGATCTCAAAAAAGACATCAGCAATAAACCAAGTGATATAATGGAGTTATATAATCAGGTTGCTCCATTGAGCTTTCTTTTTGGAGAACTGATACTTGGTGAAGAATTTAATTTCAGATAATCTGCTTAGCAACTGAATGAGATCTGACTATGGAGTATAAAACACCTTTAAGAAAAGGAATTGTGTATGAAATTGTTTATTTTTTTAAAATTTGCTTCTAAATAATTTAGAACATTAACATCTGCTATTTTGAAGCTAATCTTGGTGTGTTGATTCTGAGTGCTCTTAACCATTTCTCAATCCCACATTCTTTTATCTTGCTTCTCCTGCTGTGTTCCCACCACCCCTGATCCCATTAGCAACCTTTGAGTCAGCCTCAGACTTACCAAAGTATGGCTTTGGTTTCAGCTGCTCTTCTGCAAGAGGAAGTAGGTGTTGGGGCTTTCTCTGTGGCACAGTCGTGATAAAGCTGTGGTGGTCTTATCTCTCCTAGGTAGTGGCTCTCTATGACTACACAGCCAGCCGATCAGATGAACTAAGCATCCATCGCGGAGACATTATCCGAGTGTTTTTCAAAGATAATGAAGACTGGTGGTATGGCAGCTTAGGAAAGGGACAGGAAGGTTATTTTCCAGCTAATCATGTGGCTAGTGAAAGTAAGTTTTATGTTTTTCCTGGTTTACTAATATGGTCTAACTGAGTCCAAGATTTTATCATTTTTCTTCCCTTTAATTTACTGTCTGTATAATCTTTGCATATGTTTTTGGTAATGTATATAACTTCTCATTCCCATGATACAAGAAATAAAAAGGTAAGACCCTAGTATGCCACAGAGCTACTGAGTTCCAAGATTGGAGTGTTTGCTGATGGCACTTGACCTGTCTTTCCAACTGCCAGCTTTCTTCTTTGGCTCTTTTTATTCATCCAGCTGCCTGCTACACGATTCTGTCAGCTCTTGCACAGTGATCCTCAGCTGGCCAGCATCAAAAGCTCCTCTGTACCCCCTCTCCCACACTGCCACTGTGTGTACCACAAATCTAGCTGGTTGCTGCTAAAACAAATATATAGGAATTTTTTTTTTTAATTCTCATGTTCGCTAAACCATTACTTGTAAAAGGAAAAGTAATGAACTGAAGAATAAATTCTATAGGCTTATTGAAAAGCCTATGAGATGAAGTTAGAACTGACACATAGAGCCTGAATATAAGTAAGTTGTTGAAGTCTATCTCAGGCGAGAAGTGAAGGAGTGCTTCTTGAGAGAGTGTGCTTGTCACCAGTTGGCCTGAGGGTGTCAGGGAAAGCCCTGCTTAGAAAACCCTGGCTCTAATCTGTGCTCAGTTTGTACTGATGGACTTGGTTTCTCTTATGCAGTAAAGACGTGAGCTTCACCAAGTGAGCGTTCTTCCACAGACTCTGAAATGTGTCTGATTCCAAATGTAGTAACGCTCATGAATGATCAGCTTTCGTTTCTGAAAAAGTTTAGTTAAATATAGGGCTTGGTTTGCATGCTCATCCTTGAAACCCCATATAAACCAAATTTTACTCAACAAAATTACTCTTAATTCCGAAAGGAGAGAGAAAAAGGTCTTAGTTGCCGAGTGTTGTCTGGTGTCGTGCTGTCCCTAGACCTCCGCACCTGCCCCGCGCGCCTCCCTGCGCTTCAGCTGGTCTGCACTCTCAGCAAACTCGGCCCCTTTGAAGTGCCACGTGTTGTGAAAATTACCCACTTCTGTCTCTCACAACACAGTTCTTCATTGTCTCCATGCCCCTCACATAGTGATCTTTTCCTGACTAATAAATGACTGTTTGTTTCCAAGTGTAGAGAGACAGAAAGAAAGAGAGAGAGAGAGAGAGAGAGAGAGAGAGAGAGAGAAAGAGAGAGAAAGAATGAAAGAAAAGAAGGAAGGAAGGAAGGAAGGAAGGGAGGGAGGGAGGGAGGGAGGGAGGGAGGGAGGGAGGGAGGGAGGGAGGGAGGGAGGGAGGGAGAAAATATGGGCATCCCAGGGCCTCTAGACTCTAGATGCATGGGCCACTTTGTGTATCTGGTTTTATGTAGACACTGAGGAATCAGGTCATTAGGCTTTGCAGGCAAGCACCTATACCACTGAGCCATCTCTCCAGCCCCAAGTGATAGTTTTTAAATTCTACCAGAGATCCATTTTTATGTTTAAAAGATTGTGCATAATGGAGAAAGGGCAGTGTGGAAGTTTTAGGACATGTTAGTTCCCAGATAGACCTAAGATAACAAGTCATCTCCTGGAAGCTCAATACTTCTAATATCCTAATTGTCAAAACCCCGTCTACCTTCCTCTTTTTCCCATGATGCTCTGGAGCAGGGCCAGCACCAGGGGTTCAGCCATAGCTTCTGTGTTTTATTTTATTTATTTTTGGTTAGGGAGGGGGGAGTCAAGTTAGGGTCTCTCTCTAGCACAAGCTAACTGGATGGAATCACTGTGTAGTGTCAAGGTGGTCTCGAACTCCTGGTGATCCTCCTACCACTGATTCCCCAAGTGCTGGGATTGAAGGCATATACCACCGCACCAGCTCACAGTTTCTGTTTCTAAATGAAGAACTGTCACATATTGCAGTTATTGTGGAGGAGGCTGTGATTGAACTAGGCAGTCTAGTCTGTTGTTTGCTGTCGCAAGTGAAAATATTTATAGATTTTTGTCATGGCAGCACAAGATTCTGTCTCTAGGTAGCTTGGTACAGGAGCTTTAACTTTCATTAGTTGTTGGAAGTAACTTCTTAGGCTCGCCATCTTGAGAGGATCTGGGTATTGGATCTACAGTGAGCTAAAATCTAGTAAAATTTGTCTTTTGTACTAACCACAGTCAGACCCTTGAAACATACTACATTGCTGGCTGGTGACTACATGTAGACTTTCTTGTCTCAAAATGTAGCATCCTGCAGCTGACTTAATTTTTTATATCCTAAAATAATTGATGTTTTCCTTTAGTATTTCTCATTACTCCTTGATGGATCCTTGCCTAGGTCAGAATAAAGTGGAAGAAAAAATATCCTCACAATTCAAGAGAGTATAGTAATGGAATCTCAGTCTTGCTCTGAGGTTATTTTCTATCCTGGTCATCTTACTTGTTACCAGAATTAAAGAAAAACTCAGATGCCTGTTTTCAACATTGCAGCGAGAATGACTCTTGGCAGCACTTGCCACCCTGCACATGGGAGGAGGTATTGTCCTTGACCTTTATCTGAAGCCAAATATGCATAGCATATGATGTAAGGGAGTTAATAGATGAGCAGAAACTCTACCCACTGTTTTGTTGAGAGCTTGGTCCACTAAGAGATGTAAGTAAAATAACAGAATATAAATAGAATAAAAGAAGATGATACTGTGCTGTTAAAAAGGTCTCATTCTGGGGACTAGAGAAATGGCTTACTGGTTAAGGTGCTTGCCTGCAAAGCCTAAGGACCCAGGTTGGATTCTTCAGTATTCACAGATCCACAAGGTGGCACAGCACCTGGAATTCGTTTGCAGTGGCTGGAGGTCCTGGTGTGTCCCTTCTTATCTATCTATCTAATCTCTCTCCTCTCTCTCTGTCTCTTTCTCTCTCTCAAATAAATAAATATTTTTTTAAATTTTTTAAAGGTCCCATTCTGTTTGCATTATTAGCCACTGCAAAGAAAAACATGATCAGTTTCCCCTAATCACATCTTAGACCTTTTTTTTTCTATAAGACAAAAGAAATCCAAGAATAATGCCAGCATACACAAAGACCATGTATCTCATCACCCAAATTGTACAGTTTTGATTACGTTTTAGGAATTTCTCTCAATTCAGAATGGTTCTTAACTAAAATAGGTGTCCTTTTTAACCCTTTAAGAATATAATATGTCTTTTTAGATGCAATACCTGTGTAGATTAAATATGTTACAATCTTAGGTCATGGCAATTTTAGGTCAAACACCTTAGGTATAATCCTAAATGCATGCTTCTCATTCTGTCTTCCCAAATTAACCTTTCTCCATACCTTTCCCAGCAACAGTCTTGCCTCTTCTTCAGAGTCTGACATACCTACCACTCCTTGCCTTCAGTATTTTTCATCCTCATATTACTTTGTCTGCATTAGCCGTCTTTAAAATGATGTCACGTGTTATACCCATTATAGTTACAAACCTATCTGCTTGTGACCCATAAGCTTCTTGAGAGCAGAGACTGTCTTTGATCATCCCACATTTCTACCAGTACCTAGTAGGAAACCTTGCATTCAGCAGGTTCTTGGTAAGTGTGTATTGAAATAAAAGGATATAAGCATCCGTATGGCCACACAGTAAGTGAAATTATGCTGTCAGCACCTCTAAAATCCTGGTTTCAGGTCATCTGCAAATTACCATAACAACAAAAAGCATAGCATGTCTTCTTGTTAAACTAATGAACTTAATGCCAAGAACTTATTGTTAAACCAGTGAACTTAATACTAATAGCTTACTGTTACACCCATGAGCTTAATACCAGTAGCTTGCTGTTATATCAATAAGGTTAATACCAGTAGCTTGTTGTTACACCAATGAACTAAATACCAGCCTCTCTTTAATTTTACATCTTCCCTTCTGTCCCTGTTTGTTCTCCCATAGAACAGTGACCCTCAATTCAGTTATGTGAATTTCTTTATTTTAAATTCCAGCACTCTATCAAGAGTCACCTCCAGAGGTGAAAGAGCGATCCCCTCCTCTAACGCCCAAGGAAAAAACAAAATTTGAAAAGCCTCCAGCTTCTCAAAAGGTAAATGTTTTCAAGAATATGTGTTGCATATGTTCTTTGATTTTTTCACTCTCTATATAAAATATTTCCTTCTTTTCATGCTTATAATCCTTTGTTGTTATACTATATTTATTTTGATTTTGGCACCAACATGAACTATATAAGGCAAATGCTATAGCCATTTTCCAGATAAGGAAACTGAGGAGGCTCAGAGAGGATAAAGTAGGCCCCTTGGTCACAGTCTAAGTGATGGGACAAGTACCACATGTGGAACTTGTGACTTTATGCATGATACATTTTCCTCTGTACACATACATCTTTGACCATGATACTGACACTGTTTTTAGTCTTGATTAGAAGGTACATATTATGCCAGAGGTCACCGGAGTCAACAAACCAAAGCTCTCCTGTTTTTCTAAAGGAGTCCTTTTACTTGTCAGTGTTTGATCTAGAACATTTCAAATAATGGTAAAGGTGGATGTACTAGCCACAGGAATGTCATGTGTTGTGTTCCGTTTGATCAGTTCTTCATAGACATCAGTCAGTATTGTTCTGGTCTTAGTAGTCAAAGAGCTTACTGAGCACTGTGCTATCATATGTGCATTGCTTTGTAAACTTTTCTCTTATGTGAAATTGGCACTTGCTCTGCTGCTTCTTGCCCGTAAACTGAGAAATATAATCTTCTATCATTCCAATGTCATGGTCAAGTTTTTGGCCATTGAACCTGCCCTGTATCACTTAGTCATCTAACATGCAATTACTGAGTTTTGACTTCTCTGCCAAGTGAGCATCCTCTTAGCCCCCACTGAAACAGGCCTGCATGGGCAAGGCATTGCTCTTTATGAGCCCATAGGCTGGTGGTGAGCCGTCATGCAGCAGGTGGTTCCAGCAGACTGCTGGGAATTTTAATGGAGATTTGTGCACTGTGAGTTGGAAGCACATCAGGAGAAAGGCTTCCACTTGCCCTGGAGAAGTCCAAGGAGAGTTCCCAAGAGAGAAATCCTTGGCTTGAGAAATCCTTGGCTTGAGGTGTCTAGGATTAACAAATATGAGCTGGATTAATTTAGAACAAAACATTTTCCCAGAGGTATGGTATGTTAGGATTGTGTCCTAGGAGAGAGGGCCTATCAAGGAAGATAGGCCACAGATAGACAGCCAAGTAGACACTGCCAATATGCTCAGGTTTTATCTTCTAGACAGTAAGAGTTTCCTGGAGCCAGTGACCCAGGATGTGACATGAAAGAATTTGCATAAAATAACCCTAGTTGGCAGCATAGGTGGTTGGGTTAGTAATAGCTAAAACCTAGTGCAAGGAAAGCAATAGGAAGCCACACTCTAGCCCATGCTGACCTGGAATTCACTATGGAGTCTCAGGGTGGCCTCGAACTCACAGCAAGCCTCCTACCTCTGCCTCCCGAGTGCTGAAGAATTTTTATAATACAACCAAATAGATGGCAATACCTCAAAAAGTACTGAAATGAACAAGGAAGATTTGGGAAGATGGAGGCGATACAAGGTGGTCAGCAAGAAATAGCAAGCCCAGTTTTGAATATTTCAGTTTGCTACTGTTATCTTCAGTGGTCCCAAGTGGAAATAATCACAAACAGCTGGAAATGCAGGATTGGAATTCAAGAGGAGGTGAAATTCTAAAAATCAGATAAAGAGTACTTAGATGTAGTCATGGCATTATATTATGCATAAGAACTGTTGATTATAGCAATAGCCCAGAAAGTATGTTGTCAAGTTGCAAGAGAAGGTGGCCAAAGACAGAACACAGTTGACATTAGTATTAAGGGACATCCAAAAGGAAGAGTAAGAAAGTACAGTTAAAGGGAATGACAATTACTAGAAGCTGTGATGGACAGAATCAGAGCGCATACCAGGGAGGGGAAGCAGTAAGATCATCTGAGCAGTTGGTAGCTTTGCCTAGAAGCAATGAAGTAGCAAGCAAGTGAACCCATATAAGGAAGCCATTCCCATAGCTTCACTTTGAAAGACCAAAAAAAAAAAAAAAAGAAGAAGAAGAAGAAGAAGAAGAAAAGAGAGAGAAAGAGAAGGAAGGAAGAAAATTGAGCAATGGCTTGATGAAGACTTGATGTCCAATGTCAAATAATGCTTTTTTTAATATTGGAGAGAAACAAACTTATAAGAAGGCAAAGCCAGTGGCTAGGCTTAAGGTAAATAGAAGAATCAGTGACACAGTGGATCATGGAGGAAGCAGGAAGATTGTTTTTATCAGAAAGGAAACTACTTAGTGTAGTGCTTTTTAACAGATGGTGACTTTATCTCTTGGCAGACATTTAGCAATGTCTGGAGCCATTTTTATTTGAGATACAAAGAAGGAATACTACTGGATCATCCGCAGTGTAGAGTGGCTGTGGATCTTGCTAAACCTTGTACATTGCAACAGAGAATTCTCTGTCAAAAGCAGTTCCCCTTTCAGACAGATAAGTGGGAATGGGATATATTGATGCAGTCAAAGTCTGGGCGTTAAGGATATCTCAGTGTTCTGTAAAGCAGGCCAAGGGCCACTCCTAATGTGAGGAGTAGAGTATGAGCCCATTTGGCACATACCTCACAGAGATTCCTCAGGAATTCTGGGAGTTACTATTTGGATTCCATTAAAATGTCAGTGGTCCAAAGATAAACAATTGGGTTTTCTTTTTCTTCAGTAGTGTTCAATATCAAGATCCAGTAGTAAAAAGGCAAATTTGGCTTGAGATGTAACTGACTTTGTGTGTGTGATAGTCAAGCAAGAAGATAAGACACTCCTGGGGGAGGCTATCGCCATGGAGATACCCCAGAGGACAGGGAAGGCTGCTAGATCAGAAAGGCAGGTTATCTGCAGGGTTGTGGTAAGCTATTCATTTCATTTCATTATTGACAATTCAGCACCCAATTTAAGACTCTGGGTAGATGTTTGTCCTAATTCGGGTTATTATGAAAAATATTTAGTAGAACATGGAGGCTTAAACATTACTTCTCATAGTTACAGAGACTGGGAAGTTCACAATCAAGGTGCCGGTAGATCTGGTAAGGATTGACTTACTGCTTTGCAGCTCCATTGCATCCTCACAGGGCTGAGGAAACATATTCCATTTATAAAGGTTCCACCCTCCTCACCTAATTACCTTCCAAAGCCCTCACACTGAAGGTTAGGATTTCAGCATATAAATGTTAAGGAGACGAAAGCCTCTAGCTCACAGCCCTGCTAATCTGAATTTACAACCTGATGACATTTACTGCAGTGGAAACACAATGTCAGCATAGCGCTAACAGCAATTTTACTTTATGTCAAAATGTACGAAATGCTATCTAAGAGACAGCCTTAATTTGTACTAACTTAGTGGTCTCCCTGACTGCAGCTGTCTCCAAATGTACTCCTGTGCATTAGTTCTCTGCTAGCCAGAGGCACTCTGTATCTTACTCTCAGTGTCTTACTACCTGTGAAGCTTACTGCCCTCCCTCTTCCTGAAGGGTCTGTTCCTAAGGATAAGGCTTGTTTACTGCCAAAGAGCTCTCACTGTGTGTGTCCTTCTTCTCAGATGGATCCACTGCATAGTAGTTTTAGTTTAGACCACAGTTGCCCCCACCCTGCCCCCCTCCCTGTTGCATAGCCTTTGCCCTTACAGGTTGATCTCCATGCTGTAGACACACCTTTACATTTACTTCCTAGGAGGCCAGACTCCTTAAGGCCTGCTTCAAGCTAATCTCATTGATGTCCAAATCATAATTCTACATCGATCTCTGGAACTTCAAGATAATGCAAAGTAAAAAATTTTTAAGTATAATTGGGCTTGGGATGTAGCCAAGTTTAGACTTCTTGCCTAGTATGCCCAACGTCCTTGATTCAATCCCCAGCACTACAAAAACAACAACAAATGGGGCTGGAAAGTTGCCTTTGCCTGTGAAATCTAAGGACCCAGGTTTGATTCCTCAGTACCCATGTAAGCCATGTACATGTACATGTACATGGTGGCTCATGCATCTGAGGTTCTTTTGCAGTGGCTGGAGGCCCTGGCAGGCCTATTTTCTCTCTCTCTATCTCTCTCTGCCTCCTTTCTTTCTCCTTCCCTTCCTCTCCTTCCTTCTCTATCTCCCTCTCCCTTTCTCACACATAAATAATTTTTTTAAATTAAAATAGGTAAAGCAAGTGTTGAAAGTAAGAATCCATTTGAGTAAGGGAATAGAAATCCATTTGGATAAGGGAAGTGAATAGAGGAGAAGGACCTCAAAATAGGCTTTAAAGAATATAATTTTATCTGTTCTATCTGAATTCATATGTTAGGATGAGGATGTGGCTCAGTGATGGATTTCTTGCCTACCTTTACAAGGCTCTGGTTCAATCCCCAGAACCTCCCCCGCCCCCCACAAAAAAATAGCCTACTACAAACAGTACATATAGTTCAACTCCTTGAAGTTTGCTCTCTATGTATTGCTGAGTATAGTAATTACTTTGAGAAGAAAGGATATAGAGTGATCCATGCTCACATACATTATTATTATGTTGCCCAGGCAGTTAAAATGCTTTGAACACACTATCGTGAAACTGACAGCCGGCCCTTGAGAAACGGGAAACTAAGCTCTGCAGCACCTGGCTAGTTGCCTTTCTTAAGTTTGGTTCTTTATCGAAATGCATATCATTTGATCTTGTCAAGATCCTGCCATATAAACCCTCCACAAACTCTGTCAAAGGCCTATTTCACATGTTTGTTTTAAAAATATTATATGAGTTATAAGATGTTTTCTAAGAATATGAAAAGCCTCTGTTAAGGTGACTTGGATTGTGGGAGGTCTGTGTTCACATCCCATGCTGGGAAGAGGACTTCAGAAATCATCTGGCCATTCTAGCTCAGTTAGAGGAATGGCCGCCATGTTTGCCTCTGCCTTTTAGTTGACATTCATGACCTACAGAGTTGAGCAGATTCTATGTCACAGTGCTTTTTACAACCTTGCTTGTTTCATTGTCCTGCGTGTGGAAGTTCTAAACTGTAATCTGTATACTTAGTTTTGGTTTGGGGGATTAAATCTCACTTATGTTGTCTAGACTGGCTGGAACTGCTGGGCTCAAGTGATTCCCTCCCTCAGTCTTCCAGGTAGCTGTGACTACCAACAAGCACACGCCACTACATTCAGTCTTGTTTTCTGTGCTTTGAATGAAAAATAAGAAAAGAAACCTCAATAGTTTTTATTTTCAAATTGCTTCTATTGAAGCTACACAATAAAAAGTAAAATTATACCTTGTAACGGCTGGGCAGCTGCCTCCCTTCTCAGCTCTTCCTGGTGGAACACACCTGCCGTGGCTGGATGGCTTTGCTATTCTAAGATCACCGCAGAAAAATATCCACCCTAGCTTACCTTCATGAGAGAAAAGCGTTTTGGTTATTTTCAGTATTTTACTAAGCACATATCTTCAGTAAGAGCAGATGCCTTAATTCAAAAAGGCTATTTCCTCAGCCAGAGCCCACACTGTAGTTATGCTCAGAAACCACTTATCTAGAGAATCCAGAGAAATCAGATAAATCCATGGTAGTTCCTCTTCCAAACACACACACAAAGTTTTGCACTGGTGATTCTGTCAACCATTCAGGAAAACAGTAGGCGATAAATAGATTGTCTTCAGCTTTCAAGGATTTCACTTAGTCTTCAGGAATGCTAAGAATTGTTCCATGCAATATTTTTTTCAAATGTCATTTTTTATGGGAAAAACTTCCATTTACTGGTCTTTGTACCAAGAGTGAATATGAATTATTTTTAACCATAGGAATGACATGACTTATTATTATGTTAAGTTGCTACAACAAATTTATTATAGACACTGGTAAATTTCTAAACATGTAGAAATTAGGCACACTGCATCACTGGAAATACAATTACAATTATTTGATCAATTTTCACATATATATACACATATATACATATATTTACATATATATACATATATACATACATACATATATATATGTGTGTGTGTGTGTGTGTGTGTGTGTATAATATATATTGTTGTTGTTGTTGTTGCTGTTTTGTTTTTTCGAGGTAGGGTTTCACTGTAGTCCAGGCTTTCCTGGAATTCACTATGTAGTCTCAGGGTGACCTTGAACTCACGGTAATCCTCCTACCTCTGCCTCCTGAGTGCTAGTATTAAAGGTGTATGCCACCATGCCTGGCCCTCAATTTATATTTTTTACCTCAGTAATTTTGTTTATCAGAGAAAATGCAGTAGTTTTATCTGTCACTTGTTGGATTTGTCTTGTAGTTTCAGAAATATCTTAAGTTTTCTTCATTTATGTTAAGATAACTGAACCAATTCTTAGTATATAACAGGACATTGATAAAACTGAGATAAAAACTTTACCTTATATGTAATTTTAAAATACTCATTTGTTGAACTCCATGAAGTATTTCAATGCAGACATTATTGTCTTTGTCTCCCCCATAATTTGTTATAATAGCTTAAAATGATTATTGTAAAAAAGTATTAATTTCATATTTGTGTTATTTGTATTTTTTAAAATATCCTCTACTCTGGCATGTAACGTACTAACACTTCACAGAGCAAATGGCTGGGACAACAGTGATGTGCAGAGCCAGTGCAGGCCCCTTCCCACCTCAACTCCCCCCGCCCCCAAGAGTGAGTCCGGCACACCCCAGCCCGCAGAAAGAGATCCAGATTCCCACTGGATGGGACTATCACGTCTCGACCCTTGAAGGTCTGGTGCTAGTTCTGTCTTCTAGGTTTGCACCTGCCCTGCACCACTGTATTGGCTTTTGTGCCTTGGTCCCTATTTTCTCTCTGTCTTTTGGGGCAGTGGCTCTCAACAGAATGAGACCACACAGGCTGCTTGTTCTCCATGTAGTTTCCTTGGGAAGATCTTAGACAGTTACAAGTAGGGCTGAAATAAAGAGCCAATGATACTGTCTCTCTTTAATTTTATCCCAAAATTAGGTTTATAAAATGCTCCTTTTTGTCTTCTTAGCTCCCATCATTCAATGTTTACACAAAATAATGTGTATGTGAAATTGTTTTCCTATTTAGCAGTCTTCTCCTTCTTCACTTCTCCTTTGAGTCTGAGCTGAGCCTTCAACATGTTGCATTTGCCTATGCGCATCTTCCAGACAAACTCACATTAGAGAATAAGGTAGATTCTCAGTAAAGATCCTAGGATTTTTTTTTTTTCTGAAAACAGCCATTGGATAAGTATTTGTAAGACTTTTGTCACAGATCTCAGTGCATGCCATGGGCAATGAAACTTTTCTGCATTTATAAGAACCGTTGATAGACTTCTCTGAGGTGAAGCATCACTGAATGACAGTCCTACCTACATGCACAGGATAGCGATGTGGCACTGATGCTCTCAGTCTCACCATGCTGCGCTGCTCACTCTGACTGCGACTCTAAGGATTGCTTAGTAAAATATCATTCTTTTTCTATGTTGATGATGTTTTCAAAGAGTAATGTCATTAGCAATTTTTTTTTTTTTCTGAGACTCTGCTTTAGATCTAAAATGTGAAAGATGTGATTGGGAGAACTTTCCACCAAACATCTGTCATAAATTGTCCTTTAGATAGTGGCAGGGTAGATTATTATCAGCCACAATGTCTTCTGACTTGACAAGCGACATGACTTGTTCTTGGAAGATCTCCGCTCTAACTCTGCTGTCCTCTTGTACTGTCAGCCTTTTGACCTCGAGGGTTCTGATGCTGGGCTCTACGGGCACTTGGAACTGCTAATTTATTGTTGTTGGGAATATGTTATCCTTGTGTCTTTTGCTTCTATCCAGAACAGGCCAGAAATACTCCCTCCCAGTTATGACAGTTAAAAGTATTATACTCTCAGTGTGGTGGGACATACTTGGAACCCCAACACTGGAAAGTTGAAGGCCAGAGGATTAAAAGTTCTACCTGAGACCTTACCTCCAAGACAAAGTAAAAATAATCTTGCAAGCATTTTGTCACATTTCTCATATGAGCCAGAATAACCTTCACTCCCTAGATAAAACCCAGTGCATTATTTTAGAAGTAAAGAAAATGAGTACATCAGGATATGACCTTCTCTAGGAGTCAAAATAATTCCCCAGTTACAAACTACTGTTACTATTTTAAGAGAAAAAGACATACATTAGAGTGTTTTATGTTTAAATAACAATTCTTATTAAAGATTCCATTAATGAAATTTCCTTTTGCTGTTTTATTATCTGGAAATCTGGGAGGTGTGGTGTCATAGTTATAGACGGCCCTACTGAGAAACTGCTGACACTGTGGGACAAGGCTTTGCTATGTGGCCTCAAACTCACAGTCCACCTGCCTCAGCCTCCCAAGAACTAGGGTCATAGGCATACTCCACAAGACTTGGCTTTGTCAGATGCATGTTAGTCAGATTAGGCTATCTGTTAACTACTTTTTATTTCCTCTACTTAACAAATTAATGCTAATCTTTATATAGCCATGGACAGTTAACTTATTTTTATTTATTTATTTGAGAGAAAAAGAGGTAGAAAGAGAGAATAGGTATGCTAAGGTCTCCAGCTCTGCAAATGAACTCCAGAAGCATGCACCATCTTATGCATCTGGCTTATGTTGGTGCATGGGGAATCAAACCTGGGTCCTTTGGCTTTGCAGGCAAGTGCCTTTTATTTGCCAAGCCATCTCTCTAGCCTGAAAAATTAACCTTAGTAACATTATGGCTGTTGCTTAGCAGTCACAATAATAAGAGTATACTGGTCAGTAATTTTAGCATAGTTACTATTTTAGGTAGCATAAGAAGGGAAGAACCTTTTCTTATTTAAGAGTCTTTTTTACCAAGACAAAGGATGTATGCAATGAAAGATCATTTACAATGTATTAGAAGAAGTTATGTTTATATATCTTTTACTTAATATTTTGCTCTCAATGAATCTTTTATTGTCTACTAGTGTTGTTTCCTTATTACCATAGGGTTGTTTGTGCAACCCCTCCTCCAGGATACTATATCTTAACAGAGTGAGTTTTCTGGTAATTCATGTGATCTCATTTAGGAATAACTGTGTCCTCATGATGGGAGACTAGGAAATAATTCAGTCCCAAAAGAACAAGTGTTTATAGGAATTGTAGAACATAGGATGACACTCTGGTGTTCTTTGCCTTGTTGCTTATCTGCAGTTTTCCATTCTTTGCACACAAGTCACTTAGACCACGAGAAGCAGATTCATGGAAGTAGCACTGGTTAGCCTTTGACGCCACATGCATAGACTGACCAGCACTCAAGTCTCCAAGCACAGGGCAAACCACTCGCCCATTTTTATCACTTCTGTTCTGTGTGTATTCATTGCTTTTTAAAAAAATCACATTATTTTGTTGACTGTTTCAGTGTCAGATTCATGATGCCTGCCTTCAGAAAGCCCATGATCTTACCACTTTTTTCCATTGGCCTCACTACCCAGTTCTCTAACACACACACACACACACATGCACGCATGCACGCACACACACACAAAATAATAATATCCGCATTTCCCAAGCTGTTAACCTCTTATTGCAAGTTAACTTGGGCTTCTGTCTTCTTAAAAGTATTCCATCTAACATGAATTCCTTCTAATTTTTGGTCCAGTTTTCTCTATGTTTCTGTGTTTTTACCCTCATTCCTGTAGCTATTCTCAAGGACCATCACTTTTTTCTGTAATCATTTTCCCTTTTCACATCCTTCTAGTGCTCAGGCTCCATGTACTCACTCTTCTACCTGCTAACACCTTCCTGTTCATTTATATTTACATTGAGTGGTTTTTCCAGGCACTGTGGAAGTATGGAATCTGTGCCATTGTGGCCAATAAATTAGAAATAGTCCCTGACTTGCATTAGTCCGAGAAGTGAAAATGACATTAGTCAGTCAGGAAACTAAGCACCAAAAGACAGTGGAGGGAAACTGAGGCCATTTTTGAGAAGTAACAAGGTTAGCTTTGGGGTACCTCTAAGATGTCGGAAGCAGCATGTGAAGAGCCTAACCCAGTGCTGCATGATGACAGAAGCTCAGGATGGGATGGTGAAAGGAGAAAAGCCTGGCTAAGCAGTCAGAGAGGATCATGGGAGCCTTCACAGAGCATGCTGAGAAACTGCAGTTTGTCCTAAAGGTGGCAAGGAGTCATCCAGGTGTTGAAAGCAGGGTAATGCTGTGATTAAGTTGCCTGGTTGCAAAAGCTCATGCTAGGGCTTTGCATATAACTTGGCAGTAGAGTTGTGTTTAATTACTTAGCTCCCAGTTGGATTTCTAGCACTATCACCAAGTAGATAAATAAATAAATGCCTCATTCTAGGGTGTGGGTGAGGGTCCTATCACCCAGCAGGAGGTCAAGTGCTACTTGAAGCCCTAGTTTTATTTTTCAGAATCAGTATGTTAGATTTCTGTTGATGTGTTAAAATACCTGAGAGAAACTAAAAAGGAGAAAAGATTGCTCCTGGCTCACAGGTCCAGAGCTCTCAGTTGATAGTCAGATGGCTCTATTGCTTTTGCTTTCAGGCCTGTGGTAAGGCAGACCATCATGTGGAAAGGAGAGGAAAGGCGTGGTGGATTAGAGCATCATGTTAGCCAGGGAGTGACCAGCAGAGAGGGAGAGAAGAGGGGCTGGGACTGAGACACTTCCTTCCAGCACGTACCCTCCAAGACCCACTTCCTCTGCCTCTTTTCTATCACATCTCAGTACTGCAAGCCAGGTATGCCTCATCAGTAAATTAATCCACTTGCAAGGGAAGAGCCTTATTGTCAAATCACTCTCCCAGAAGCATTTAGCTCATGGCCTTTGAAATCAGTTAGATTCAAATTGAGCCAAACCACACCACCAAAAAGTTCATTCTAGAATCTCTGAGAAGACTGGAAAAGGTAGCGTACAGGAGACTTAGGTCCATAACCACGCTGCCTCAATTTCCTTATATTCCAAATAAATGAGGAAATAGAAAAATGGCAAAGGAGAATACATGTATGTACAGTTTGGCCAAACCAGAAGGAGAAAAAAATCCAGTTTTCCTCTCCACCATCCTGTGGAAAGTCAGGGGACAACAGGTAGAACATGTATCAATATAGCCATGAGGAAGGCTAGCTGATTGCCTGTGTTTAAGTACTGTGTTCCATCATATCCAGTCGTCTCCAGTCTGAGCTGTGGTGCTACAGGCAGGGCTTGTTGACATCACGTGATGTGATAGACGGGATGCACAGCCCAAAGTGTACATGCTTTATGTTCAAGACCAAGGTTACAGTGAAGTTATGTGGTGCAGCATGGGCAAGCACTAGCAGAAACATCTCCGTTCATGTCACACTTGATGTTCAATCAATTTTTGGTCATTGAACATTCAGAAACCTTTTACTGTTGTAATATTTTTTCATGACCTCAATTCACTTACAATGTTGTGACCCACAGTTTAAGAAATGGGACCAAGACCACTGATAGGGTATGCCAGGCCATGAAAATGTTATTTTACCAGGAGTGATTCCACTTCTACTTGTCTATGCATGAAGCTTTCAAGGAAAATCATGAACATTAGTTTTCTATCAGTTCAGCTTTGAAAAACATACTAGTGTTCCCCTCTAACTACCTCTGTATCCTTTCTAACTCTGAGCCTCCATTTCCTCATCTGTGAAATGAAACAGGGGAACTATGACAGCATGTGTTTTTATTATGAGCCCTTCTATTCCTTGGCAGGTGAACAAAATACCCCAAGAGAGGGTAAGTGGCTTGCTCAAGCCCAGAATTAATAATGGAACCAAGAATAGAATTTAACCACCAAACCCTCATTGGCATTTTTTCTCCATTTTTTATTTAAAGAGAAAAATTCCCACAAAGCAGAGATGTACAAATTATAACTATTATTTGGAAAAGGTAACTATATCAGTGGGTTTACAATCTATGAAAAAAAAAGCTGTACTGTACTGTATCATAAATTTGCCTTATCTAAAGCTGATGTACTGGCTGTGACATGCATCAATTGAGCATTTACCTGATTTTATATTCATTTCAAACCTATAGAAGTATTCAGTGAGTTGTTTGCATGGCCTGTTTCTCTTTCTCAAAGGTGTTTGTAAGCTTTCTTCTTGGTAAATCTCCATATAATCAATAGTGTCATTTAAAATCATTCCATTAATCATTCTTTTTCTATTTAATTCCCATTGCATTCTAAACTGAAAATCATCCCTAAGAGGTTGTGAGGGTTTGGGAAGCAGGAGTTTCTAGATTCTGGTCTTTCCATTCATCATCCTGGCTTTGCTCATCTTCCTCTCTTCATCCCCTCCTCTCCAAATCAAGGGTGCCCGTGAAGAGGAAATGAAGTCACAAAACAACTGAGAGGTGTGTGTGGAAAGGAGGGAAAGAAGGGTAGCCATGCTTTGGCCTTGTTGATGGAGGGAGGGGTGTTTCTGGGTGATGGTGATGACGTCCCAGTGGGGGCTTTTGTTTAAAGATAAACAGTTCACAGAGACAACTCCTTCTTCCCCCTGCTACTGCCTCCATGAGTCACTACCCATATGGCCTGCTGCTGCTGAGACCAAGGAATGAGTGAGTAAAGGTGTTTAGGTGAAGTATTGGGCCTTGTGAAGTAAGTGTACTTTGCAAATAAGTGTTAAAACTTTGAGATATACATCCCCTACTAATTTAGAATTTGTAAGATTTGAACATTGGCTAAGCCACTTTTGCATCATAAACAAAACAAAGTGAAAGGAGTGGGGTAGTTCCGTTACAGCAAGGTAGTAAATAATACAGTAGGAACAATGGCATGGGCAATACTAAAGCTGTTTTAGGCAAATATTCTGGGAATATCACAGCATCCTTTTCAAATGACCAGACTCTATTGTAAGCAGGATTTCACATGGTAACACCAACTTAATGACTAGAATTACTCAGTGAGTTCTCTCCCGTTAGCCTCCAGTACAGGTTCATATTGATGAGAATTTATAATTTGAGCTGAATGGCTGGTTCTCTTTGGAAATATAGCCAGTCATTTTGAGCAAGTTTAAGAAGTAAACATATATTTTTGGTAAGATGCTGGCTTCCCATGGACAAAGTGATAGCAATAATAACTAGACCTTGTAATAGGATTAAAAACTCTTACCTTTAATTTGATCATAGTGTTGTGGTGTTTATTTTCTAAGCCTGTTAAGAAGCTGGAGTCATTCTGATCTGGCTGATGGCTCCTGAGTTGGGTGTGGATGGTTTTCTTGCTTATCGCTGTGCTGTGTGAAGGCAGACAAGCAGTCTGTACTAGTCCATGTGCATGTGCTTTTTTCTTAGAACATATTAACTGAATCTAATCAACTTCAATGTCAGAGAAAAATCCAGGTGTCGTTCTTTTGTCATTTAGGTCACTTGCTTGGGAGCCCACCTTTCACCCCTGAGTCTCCTCATTCTTTAATTCTTCTTCATTTAAATGCTTGATTTAAGGCTAAACAATAATGAACACATAACCGAAGTCCAGAAGAGTATAATACCCTCTTAAAATCTTTCTCATATGCAAAACAGTGCTTATTTAAGGAGCATCAGTACCAGGTCTTGCTGAATATTGGTTATGAAGAAGGACAGCTGAAGGCAAAACGAGCCTCTGCAGAGCATTGTGAAAGAGTCAGTGCTCATACAGGCTGGAAGAGAAGCTTCATCCATCTTCTTTCATTCACTCTGGTTTTTGTCTTGTTTGCTAAGTGGCTTTAATTTAAATAACTATCTTTCACCTGTATATAATTCTACACTTTAAGAACAACATATGTTTTATATGATTAATGGACCTTTCCATGGTATCTGATTATCTCTAAAGTCCACTTGCAGTCTCCCTTAGAGTAGCATTGAGCTGATTTATAAAATACTGTAAATCATATCAAATACTCTTTCCTTCTGTATACTTTGATATGGACCTAATATTTCAAATTCTAGAGAATATATCTAACAGAATATAATTTATGGCCTCTGGAAGTGCTTATTAGTTTAGTTTAGTTTTCACATAAAGATGCCAGTAATGAAATAAGATACACTGAACAAATTTTGTAAAAGATGCATTAGAGTTTTCAGATTGAAAATCTTGCATGAGTTGAGTTGTGTCTCACTATGAAAGTTGAACATGCTTAGAGCACACAGGAAAGATGCAGTACTGAGAAATGAACTTAGAACCTAAGTAACATGCCATATAGCATTAGATTAAGTAAGCTCATAAACACCCAACCTTTTTGCTGCATATCTGAAAACTGACTTTACTTATTAAGAAGGCTTAAAAACTATTTGGAAGCCAGGTGGGGTGGCACACACCTTTAATCCCAGCACCTGGGAGGCAGAGGTAGGAGGATCACTGTGAGCTGAAGGCCAGCCTGAGACTACAAAGTGAATTCCGTGTCAGCCTGGTCTAAGTGAGATCTAACCTGGAAAAAAAAATAACTAAACAAACAAAAACTCCTACTTGGAGAACTACCTCCTTGGTTTCTGTAGGAGCAAGTGTGCTGCTGTGGTAGATACTCACGTTCAGGAGGGGCGTGGGCATTTCTGTCCAAAACCCACATGTCCTCTTCTTACTCAGGAAGTGGTGGGGTTCAGTACATGAATGCTGCCTCCTACTCTTTCTTGTGTTTGACTTGTCATTTTCTCTCCTTCCCCAGCAGTCAGTCAATAAGGACAAATCCCAAGATTTCAGACTGGGCTCACAGTCTGTGACACAGTAAGTAATTACTTGATAATTTTCAGTGGTATATAATTAATTTTTTCCTTTTGAGGATACTATGCCCATATGCCTTTTCCATAACACAATGATCATACTATAAGTTAAAATTTAGATAAATCACTTTTAAGAGTTTAGGTTAAGGAAAGAATATTTTAGTGGCTAGAGTTAACTTAGCATTGACTGAAAACAAGTAAATAATGTGGTAAAATTAAATTACTGAAATGCCTACTATGAGGCTTTGAAGGAAAAGTGCTCACTCTGTGTCACTAACAAAACATGACAAGAGCATAACATGTGAACAACATGGATATCTACCATGCCATCACCTATACAAGCAGGTGCATGCACACAGACCATCCCAGCTAAGCTTCCTTCATGAAAATACTTGGAGGTAATATCATTCATGGTTTCATAATTGAAGAATGATTTTCCTCATCTGCTTCAAAAATTCTGATTCAGGTAACAGTAATTTTTTGGAACTCTCAAATAAAGCCATGCAGTATTTCACAGGAAACATCTTGTTCCACAGATGACAGGGCGTAATTAAGTAGACATCAGAGAAGTCATGGAATCTGGATCTTGAAGATACTTTATAATTCTTTCCACAGTGCTTTTGTTCATAGTCCAGATAACCAATGGAGGTGGCCTTGTGCAGGTTTCACAGGATAGTTTATGTTTCACCTGCACTGACTCCTAAGACTTCAGACTTCCTGTTTCTTTTCATCTGGGTTCAGTGCACCAAGTTCGATAGTAAGGTGTCATTTGTTGTTTTCTTTTTTTACGAGAAGAAAGCTTTCATGATACATTTGTGACTATACGTAACCCTACATAACCCCAGAGCATATGCACCCATGCTGTCACATTTGTCCCTCCTGATAGCCTGGAGAGGCAGCACCTTACTCTGGCCCATCATTTACCAGTGAAGAAATGACATGTAAATAAAACCCTGCAGTTTCTCCTGGTCCTTTACAAGTGGCTCATGGCAGACACAAGACCATGACGCCAGTCTTCCAGTTCCGGTCTGCTCTTCTTCCCAGGCTCTCCCTGCTCCTGCCCTGGGCCTCACAGGTTCTTGTTCCTCTCTGCCAAGCATGTTTTCAGTCTATTGAAATTTCACAGAATAGTAGTAAATTATGTGATCACTGACAGTAAGGGGGTTTACAGGGCTTACCAAAGAAAAAAATTAGAACTTTTTTCTGTATATTATGGAAATGAAAGATCATATTCCACACATACACACACCACATTGGTTGCTTGTTTTCAGGTGATGCGCACATCTACCCTGGGACCTTCAGATTAATGCCCAACAGGCTTCACAGACACTGGGCTCAAAGGCTGTTGGGGCATCATGACTTCTTTCATTGCGCTTAGAGCATTTAATAATCTTCTGCAGATCAAGAACAAAAAAGTTCATGAAACACTGGACGTGTTCAGATGCTTAAGTTCTTCTAAAGGGCTTTCCCTGAGCTTAGATGAATAAACATGGGATTCTCATGACTTAACCTATTGATGAGATGGTAGTAATACTATAGCCCAGTAACTACAGAGAAAGTCATTTCATTATTTCATTGATCTGCTTTAACAAGTCCACTGTACTGAAGTTGATGAACAGGGACTAATTTTTTGTTTGTTTGTTTGTTTCTTGTAGCGCTGCCTTTCTATTTATGGAATTTGCTTCTTTTAAATGTTTTTATTTATTTATTTGAGAGAGAGATAGAAAAAGGCACAGAGAGAAAAGAGAGAATGAGCATGCCAGGGCCTCCAGCTACTCTAAACAAACTCCAGAATCACGTGCCACCTTGTGCTTCTGGCTTATGTGGGTCCTGGGGCCTCAAACCTGGGTCCTCTGGCTTTGTAGACAAATACCTGAACTGCTAAGCGCATCTCTCCAGCCTGGAATTTGCTTCTTCATTGTGAAAACAAAATTAGCTAAATAGACTGTTCTTAGCTCTTTTCACTTGAATTTCATGTTGAGTTGATTCTTTTTGGAGAAATACGAATAACTTCTAGAATCACTTTATACATATTTTAGTAAAAGTATGTGCTATGTGTTTTTTTTTGTTGTTGTTGTTGTTGTTGTTGTTTTGGTTTTTTCTTTTTTGATTTTTTGAGGTAGGGTCTCACTCTGGCCCAGACTGACCTGAACTCACTATGGAGTCTCAGGGTAGCCTTGAACTCACGGCGATCCTCCTACCTCTGCCTCCCGAGTGCTGGGATTAAAGGCGTGCGCCACCACGCCCGGCGGTATGTGCTATGTTTTAAGAAGAAATTTTATAGGCTAATTTAACAAAGACATTTCTTTAAAAAAAAATCTTCTTTTTCTTTAAAATCTTAAATTTTGATATCTTGTGCCCTTCAGTATTTTTCATTTTATACCAAATTCCCATCTCTGGTTTATAATGAAGTTTCTATAAATGTGTTATAGAAATCACTAATGAATAATATTAGGATTCCCCTAGATACTTGCATGCTTTATATAAAGTTTTGTTGTATTTTGTTTTTCAGGTTTTAAAAAATATTTTTTTGCTTTATTTCATTTGCAGTTTTGGTCAAAGAGGTTAGTTCAGATTGCCAGTCAGCAAATGACTGAATGAATGGAGTGTAGTACACCCTTCATTGTTAATTCCAAGCATTCTTTCACCTCTTCACAGTTTTGTCCATCTTGACAATAATCGTACCTCATTCCCAGCCCCCATTTCTTCTTCTCACCATTAGTATGTAGTTTACCATTCACCATTAAAATAAATTAAAATAGACTGCTCCTGGCAACTTCTAGGTTCTCTCTTTGGCTACACAGTTATCAGCCTTTTGATTCCCCTCTCACCTCCATTTCTGAAATTAAAACTGCCTAGTGGTTTATGGGAGGTGCCACAATGTGTTCAGTACTGAACTTAGTGCATTGAGCATTGGGGGCCTTTGCATGTGTTACAGGAAGGAGGCAGGGGTTTCAGGCTAAAAGAGCACCCAGCTATACAGAAGAGGAAGCTCACAGAGAGCGGGAGAGGTCTACTAGCAGTGGAAGACTGTGGCACTTGAAAAATGCCATAGTAGAGTTTGAGGACAGGGGATGACTGGTAAGTGGGACTAGGAAACGTGTCTAGCTGTGTGTGGTCAGGATTTTACATGCATCCGAGCAAGCACACGTCTACATCAAGGTTTTGGTCTTGTTCTGGACCTTGATGCCACTGCTCTATAGAGCAGCAATCAGAAGAAGCCTTTCCATGTGAACAGCAGTGGTTTGCTTGCAAGACTCAGCTAATGGGAAAATGTTGGCCATCTGCTTTCTGTGGGAAGTGTTGTGCTAGGCACTGTAGAGCCATGGAGAAGTGATGTGTCGTGTGTACCCTATAAGAATGCCCAGTGTGTCAAGGAAGACATTTCCTAAATACAGCTTTGCTGAGCACCTACCATGTCTTGCTCCCGACACTGTGGAAACAACAGTCAACAAATACAAACCCTTGCCTCAAAGAGCTAGCTAACATTTTATCTCCTTGTAAGTAAAGTATCCGTGCCAAATGTGTGCTGTGCTATGGAGAAAAACCAAGTATGGGTAGGAAATGGAAGAGCAAAGTGTGATGACTGTAGGTTTGGTTTGTGGTTTTGCTTTGTTTTATTGGCTTTTTGTGTGTGTGTGTGTGTGTGTTTGTTTGTTTGTTTGTTTGTTTGTTTGTTTGTTTGTTTGTTTGTTTGTAAAAGGGTCTTGCTCTGGAGCCCAGACTGGCTTCAAACTCATGGTCATTGCTCCTGCCTCAGTCTTCCAAGGGCAGGGATTAGAGACATGAGCCACTGTACCGGCCCTGTTGCAGCTTTAAGTAGGAATGTTGGAGAAGGTTTCACAGAAAGAGAGGGAGAGAGGAAAGAGCAAGGGAAATGAATAATGAGTAATGTGCATGTGTGGCGGGTAGGTGCAAAAGGTCCAGAGGCAGGAGCATCCCTGATACCTTAAAGGAATAAGAAAATTGCTGGGGTTTCTGGAGTAGAAAAAACAACTGAAAGAGAGTGGATGAGATTGGGATAAGGAACAATACCTTGTAAGCCGTCATAAAATTGTGGCTTTTACAGTAAGTACAATAGGGAGCCAATAAGCAGTGGAATTGCTTATAATTTAATGATATCATTATAAGATTTGAGATAAGAATACACATTAATGGACAAGGGTGGAACTAGAGAGACTAGTTAAATAATATCAAAATTATCCAGGTGAAATTTGATGGTATCTTTAAAAAGCTTGTTAGCAATGGGGCTACCACAGGTTAGATTCTATGTGCACATATTTAACTGGTAACAGTTTTACTAAAGTAACATTTTTTGTACATGGTAAATTGAACATCTTTATGGTACATGTTTTAGGTTGTAACAGTGAGCCTCAGAAACCATCACCACACTTAAGAAATTTCTCATGTTCTTTTTTTTTTTTTTTATTTATAATTTTTTTTTAAATTTAATTTATTAGTTTTCTTTTCAGTAAATACAGGCAGTTTGGTACCATTATTTAGGCTCATCTGTGATCTACCCCCTCCCATTAGACCCTCCTTATTATTGAAAATGGGTCGTGCATTGTGGAGTTAGCCCCCAGTTATTAGTATGATAAATGTCTCTGAAAATCATGACCCAACATGTAACTCTGACATTCTTTCCGCCCCCTCTTCCGCAAGATTTCCCTGAGCCATGTTGGGTTCATTTTTGGTCTGCTTCAGTGCTGAGGTGTTGGGGGCCTCTGAGGCTCTGGCTCTCTGATTTGGTAGGAGTTGATTTTTCTCTGCGTTGATCTCCTTCCCCTTTGTGCTGGTATCCAGTTCACAGGAAAACATCACCCTTGCTTATTTTGCCAGTTGTCCTTAGTTTCAGTTGGGTCCCTTCTGAGGTATGTTGGGGCAGCTCTCTCCTTAGGATCTGCATCTATCTGGAAAAGAGAAGCAGATTCTCCAACGGAGAGTGAGTTAGCACCCATAAAATTGAGATAACACTTACTTTTTTGATAGACAGTTTGATAGGTGTAGGCCCTCTTATACCCCGTGATTGATGGTAGCTTGATATTGTAGAGTGGGCTTGTGTTTGGGTATGGTTCTGTCATGTTCTTTTTTTATTTTTGCCTTTCTACCCATTCCCTTCCCTAATTCCCATCCCCTGACAATCAGTGATCCCCTCTCTCTTTCTAGAGTTGTAAGTATACAGTCTGTTTATTCATTACCTGTTAAGAGATTTGAATTATTTAGTTTGCAATCATTACACATAAAGTTTTTATGAACATTTGTGCACAAATCTTTGAACATTTGCATTTACTTTTCTTAGGTAAATCAGTAGAAATGGAATGACTAGGTTGTATAGTTGTTTTATGCTTAACTTTCTAATAAAGTACCAAATAGTTTTCCATATATTTTACTACAAACTCATACATTTTACACACCTACCAATATGTGTGCGAATTCCTCTTGCTCACTACACTCGTTATGGTCAGTCTTTGTAATTAAGCCATTCTACTTTGTGTAAGATTTATCTCATGTAACATTAATTTATATATCCCTAACAACAACTAATGATGTCAAGCATCATTGATGTCTTCCATGTGTAGTCACATATGTGTGTGCAAGTATGTGTACATATGTATGCAAATACATGCCAAGGCCCGAGGTCAACTTCAGGTGTCTTCCTCAGTCACTCTCCACCTTTGTGACAAAGTCTCTCACTGACCCTAGAGCTCACCAGTTTGGCAGGACTAGCTATTCTGCAAGGTCCAGGGTTCCTCTTGTCTCTGCCTGTTTTGTAATCTGATGTGATTACAGGCCCCTGCCTTCAAATACAGTCATATTGAGGGCTAAGACCTTAACATGAATTTTGAGGGAATACATTTCATTCACAGATTCTTTTTTGTTTGTTTTTTTTAATGCGTGCACTCCAGGGACTTCAACCACTGCAGTCAAACTCCAGATGCATGTGTCCCCTTGTGCACATGTGCAACCTTGTGCACTGCTGTCACTGTGCATCTGGCTTACGTGGGACCTGGAGAGTCGGGCATGAGTCCTTAGGCTTCACAGGCAAGCACCTTAGCCATTAAGCCATCTCTCCAGGCCCATCCACAAATCCTTTTTTAAAATATTTTTATTAGTTGTGGACATAGTATGTAAACAGCACAGGTTGGTACGATCCTTACCTTCATCCCTACACCCAGAAGGGATCCTCCTCACTGGGGATCCCAGTTATCCCCATGGGGATTATGGGTCATTTATTGTGGGGGCAGCCATTAGTTAGCAGTAAGAGACAATGTCTCTGTGCATAATGTCCCAACTTGTGGTTCTAACAATCTTTTCACCGCCTCTTCTGTGAAATTCCCTGAACCGTGTTAGGTTCATTTTAAATCTACTTCAGTGATGGGTTCTTAGAAGCCTCTGGATCTCTGGTTTGGCAGGAGTTGAGTGTTCTCAGTGTCTCTCTCCTTCAACCTTGTGCTGATAGCAGTTTCACCAAGAAAACAGCACTCTTGTTCATTTTCCAAATTCCCCTATGGTTCAACTGGGGCCCTGGTGAAGTGCAATGGGCCTTTTGTCTCCTCAGCTCCTGCTTTCATCTGAAAAAGAGAAGCAGATTCTGTAGTGGAGAGTGAAGTCAGCACAGGTTAAAAGGTATAACCATTGTAAGTTTAGAGAGAATTTAATAGATATAGGCCCTCTTGTAGCCCAAGATTGGTGGAAGCTTGATATTGGAGAGCAAACTCATTATCTGGATGTGATTCTCACTTGTTTCCCAGTTCCAGACATTGGTTCCTTTCCACTGAACAGATCTGTTAGCTAGTCTAAAAGCAGTTGGTTACCACCATGGCTGTGTGCCACTGTTGTACTTGCATCATGTTGTTTGCTTCTGAGTATCTTAGACCTCAATGCTCAGACAGATGTTGGCCACTTTCTCCCAGTAGCTCATATAGCACCTTCTAGTACTAGACAGGCTGGCTGGAGACTGGCTGTCTTCCAGATCCCAGGCACGTCTCTCCATGTTCCATACTGCCAGCATATGGTATCTTCAGCAGTAGAGTCTTACCATTAACTCTGGTGGGCAATGAAGTGCTCTGACAGAAGTCTGTCTTTTGGGAAACCTTGTAAGTCTCTCTGATCAACAGCTCATTGAGGGTGTTAACCACATCCTGATACTGATAATTACAGGCCAATGCTAAAGGAAAAGAAAAAAGAAAAAGAGAGAAAATGTAAAAAAGAAAGAAAGAAAAAGAAGCAGGAGAAAACTAACGTTAGGCTTTATCTCACCCTCTCCAGAGCCTTTCGATTTAGGCGTTCCCTCTTAGGTTCTGATGAGGGTTCAGCCTTTTAGCCTGTCTTCCAGGATATAGGATTTTATGGTACCAGTTCCATTTGGGTTCAGTTTTGTGT
Source organism: Jaculus jaculus (assembly GCF_020740685.1). NCBI lineage: Eukaryota > Metazoa > Chordata > Mammalia > Rodentia > Dipodidae > Jaculus > Jaculus jaculus. The sequence goes on from NC_059110.1 coordinate 30,203,116, forward strand.
TCCCCCCTTACCTTCCCCTCAAGTCCTACCTTCCCTATTGTTTGGTCCTCGAGATACCTGTTGGGACCATCAGCATCTCAGGCTGATCCAGGTTAGGAGTCGCAGATGAGTGAGACCATGCAATGATTGTCTTTCTGTGATTGGTTGAGTTCACTGAGTATGATCTATTCCAAGTTCGACCATTTTTCTACAAATTTCATTGTGTCATTTTTTCTAACTGCTGAGTAGAATTCCGCCAAGTAAATATACCATATCTTGGTTATCCATTCATCCAATGATAGGCATCTGTGTTGATTGCAATTCTCAGCTGTTCAGAACTGAGCAGCTATAAACATGGTTGAGCAAATATCTCTGAACTGAGGCATGGAGCTTTTAGGGTAAATGCCAAGTAAGGGAAAAACCGGGTCTGTTGCTAACTCTATAGTCAACCATTTTAGTCTCCTTATAAAGATCCTCTCGACATCCCAGGTCTCCATATTGCTTTCCATAGTGGCTGTACAAGCTTACATTCCCACCAACAGTGCCATTCACAGATTCTTTATCTGCTAATCACTTGATTTTGATATTCTTGCACTTTTTTTAATGCTCTGTTTAGGATATGACCACAAGTCCTATATATTCTATAGAGAAGACTCGTTCTTCCAGTTCTTTGGTTTCCCTTCTTTTTATTGTTTGTGATTTTTTCCCCAATATAAATTTGTCTTACAGCATACTGTGATTTACATTTGTGTTATTTGGAGAGATACATTCATTGCCCAGTCCACAGGTTAGTGTGTTATGAACTTCCTTCATTCCTTATTCAGTTGTCCTTTATATTTACACATGTGTGTTTCTGTCTAAGTTGATAAAATTGTCTGGGTTTTCCCAGGTATCTAATATATTTTAGAATCAGAAATGGTTTTGCTGTTGCTCCTTCACTATGGCTAAGATAGAGTAACTCTTCTGTCACACTGCCAAGGCCAGTCCCTCCTGCAGTTCTGCCAAATCCTGTTTTCCTCAGACCCTTCCATCAGCCCCTGATCTATTCTTCCCACTGTTGTTGCCAGCAGTCTTGCTGAGCTGGGGGCTTCCAGGTTCTTGCTATCTTGTTCAAGGAATTGAAAAGTACACAAAAGTAAAAATAAAAAATAATTACAAAACAACAAGAGGGATTTTTGTTGTTGTTTGAAAAGACAGAGCTCGTCTTAGCAGTTAGCATGCTCAAGAACAGCATGGTTCTGCGGGGGCTTCCTCCTGTGGGAACCAGGAGGAGGAGTCAGTTGCTAGTGGTGGGGTGTAGGTGGTCTTTGTGGGTTTGATTGACAGCTTAAGTTATATAAGCCTTTGTTCCCAGCACATGAAGCAGGTGATTTTAAACATATACACCCACCCATGCATAGGGGTCAGGTGATAAATGGCATTTTCTCTGAAAGTTCACTTGGAAGACATAGGTTACCTTCCTGCGCACATACCCAAAGCCAGATCAGCAGTTAAGGCTAGATCTTCCCATCTGCTTTTAGTTCGTGTATATGCTCGGGGACTTGTTTGAATGGCTGTGGGATTCACTAAGGAGGAGTGATTTATGGCACGGTTTGTGTGTACCTGCAGCTCCATGCAGTGGGGGCCCCAACTACTACGTGCATTGATAGAAAATGGGTGTGTATGTAGCTCAAGTCAAGGACATTCTTGGGTTAGTAATCTGTCCTATGCTTGTCTACCTCACTGCCACTTCCCAGATTAAAACCTCTCCTGACCTAAGACAGCAACTTTCTTGCTGGCTCATTGTTTCTAATTTTGTCTTTTCCTAGTTCTGAACAAAACCGGGAAGACCGAGGACACAAAGCAGATATACAAACAAAGAGATGTGAGTCAGGAAGCCGGAAAATCACCCTAATAGAGGTAAGAAGAAGTTAAAAGAAAGTTCCATCATGTGGTTATTGGAAAGAATTAGGATGACCTGACCAGCATTGACAGGTACCTGTGAAAGGACAGGAGACAAAAGACTGACCAACAGGCCACTTGTGTCCATGGAAAATGTAGCATACAAAGTTTTGGAAGCATGAATCAGATTGTCTGCTGCCTAAAAAGAAAAGTGACAGTATAGCCGGGTGTGGTGGTACACGTCTTTAATCCCAGCACTCGGGTACTTGGGAGGCAGAGGTAAGAGGGTCACTGTGAGTTTGAGGTCAGCCAGGGACTACATACTGAATTCCAGATCAGCCTGAGCTAGAGTGACTCTACCTTGTTAAAAAAAAAAAAAAAAAAATGCCAGGATCATCTTTTTCTCACAAACCTAGACTTTAAAGGAAAGATGAAGCAGCAACTAGTAAACAACTCGGGAGTAGAGAGATCTTTATAAGGAGACAAGAACTTGACCCGGGACGTAGAGAGGATCTTTAGAATGAGGCCAATGACAGGAATATGTACTGACTGAGAAGCTCAAACCATGAGAGAAGCCTTTGAGATGTTGGGAGCAGAGAATCCCTAGATCCTCAGTAATTATACCAGATTTATATCTACAATTAGGTGGGGGGGGTCACATTTACCACTGAGGCAGGCAAATGGGGAAATGTGTTTGAAGAACAGTATTGCCTGGGAGCGGTTGGGCTAGGAAAAGAAAGGAAGAAAGTCCTGTCAGCAGGTGGTGTTTACTCTGTAGATGGAACTGAAGTTTGATGCTGAGTAGGGAGATGGCTCAACACTTAAAGCATCTGCTTGCAAATCCTTCCAGCTGCAGTTTGATTCCCCCATATCCACATAAGAGAGGAGATGCACAAAATAGTGCATGTGCCTGCAGTTTGTTTGCAGTGGGCAGAGTTCCTAGCTCACTTTCTCTCTCTGCCACTCTTTGTCTCTCTCTCCTTGTAAATAAATATTTTTTAAAAAAATAAATTTGTCTGCTGAAAGCAAAATGTAATAGCTGCATTCCCATTCACATGTGCGTATGTAAGAGCCCTGTACACATTCACGTGTATGTATGTAAGAGCCCTATTTATATTCATGGTATGAATTTGTTACCTGCTAGAACTAGATTCAAATTTCCATAACTGCTTTAAGTTGTTAAAAAATTAGCAACTTGCATCAAAACATAAGATTAATAGTGATGGTAATTATGGGAGTGACTTTTTTATATCCTTGATGCTTGAGTTAAAAAACATTTTGGTTTGTATGTTTTTTGTTTGTGAATTGAGAGTCTCATTATGTTGCCCAGACTGGCCTCAGACTCCTTTGATGCAAGCAGCTCTCCTGTCTCAGCTTCTAAGAACTTGGGACTACAGGAATATACCACTGCTATAAACTTAAAATGAGGCAAATGTCAACATGTCAAAAAGTAAAATAAGACTAATAAAAAATTTGAATAAGAATATGAGGAAATGATTCAGCAGTTAAAGACACTTGCTTGCAAAGCCTGCTGTCCTGGGTTCAGTTTCCCAGTGCTCCCATAAAGCCAGATGCCCAGAGTGCCACGTGCATCTGACAAGAGGCTCCGTGCACCTATGTGTGAGCTCTCTCTTTCTCTCCATTTCAGATTAATAGGGAAAAAATTAATGAACAATAACCTGTGGTGGAGAAAAAAAGTTTGTCTAAAGGACATATACCCACAGAATATTAAAAACCTGTAAGAAATCAGCAAGGAAAAGAAATGTGTCACTAGGAAGACTGCCAGTGAGTGTACACAGACTTTTCTGAAGGGAATAAATATGCTTACCTAGCAGTGATCAAATTATTGGAAATTAGCCGAGCATGGTGGTGCATGCCTTTAATCTCAGCACTCAGAAGGCAGAGTGGAAGGATCACTGAGAGTTGAAAGCCAGCCTGAGACTATATGGTGAATTCCAGGTCAGCCTGGCCTAGAGTGAGACCTTACCTCGATAAAACATTATGTGGAAATTAAAACAACAAGATAATATTTTTTTTTCTTGACAAAATGGTGAAAATTTCAAAATGTAGTCAGCATAGGGAAATAGGTGTCTTTTTCCACTGTTGGTGCCAGTTCAAGATTGATCCATTGTTCACGGAGGATCATTTGATATATTTTTTTTTATTACTAAAAGTTCAAAATGTTTATGAAGCAAAGTATGATGGCATATGCCTTCTTAGGATGCTAAGGCAGGAGAATTACCTGAACCCAGGAACACAAGCCCAAGTTCTTAGTAGACTGGATCAAAAAAAAAAAAAAAAAAAAAAAACTTTTCCTCTGAAAGTTCTACTTCAGGAATCTAGTGCACAAAAATATTTACAGACATGTAGAAAGATTCATCTAAAATACTACACTGTTAGGGGCTGGAGAGATGACTTAGCAGTTAAGGCCCTTGCTGGCAAAGCCATAGGACCCAGGCTCAGTTCCTCAGTCCCTGTGTAAAGCCAGATACAAAGTGGTGCATGTGTCTGGAGTACGTTTGTAGTGGATAGAGGCATTAGTATACTGGTTCTCTCTTTCTGAAATAAATAAGTAAATAAAATATTTTTAAAAAACACTACAGGGTTGGTGAGATGTCTTAAGTGATTAAGGCACTTGCCTGTGAAGCCTAAAACTCAGGTTCGATTCCCCAGGACCCATGTAAGCCAGATGTACAAAGTGGCTTATGCATCTGGAGTTCCATTGCAGTGGCTAGAGGCCCTAGTGTGCCCATTCTTTCTCTCTATATTGGCCAGTTTTTCTCTCTCTTTCTCTCAAATAAATACAATATTTTTTAGAAAAAAAGCTACATTTTTGGACTGGAGAGATGACTTAGCATTTAAGGCATTTGCCTGCAAAGCCAAAGGACCTCGGTTCAATTCCCCAGGACTTACATAAGCCAGATGCTCAAGGTGGTGCTTGCATCTGGAGTTCATTTGCAGTGGCTGGAGGCCCTGGTACGCCCATTCTCTCTCTCTGTCTCCCCCCCCCCCACCTGCACGCTCTCAAATAAATAAAAATTTTATTTTTTTTAAATTACACTATTAAACATTTTTAAAATAGAAAGAAAACTTAATTTTTATGAACAACACATTGATTAAAGTGTCTGTGGCATAATGGAAAGCTTGGTGATTTGAACCCACAAGGGGCCTTGGGAGACCTGTAATATTGGTCAGTTTGTCTCAGTGGGTCTGCTTGTGTAAAAAGAACTGACTAATAAAATATTTCTGTAGTGGAGTATCATTTGGTCATTACCATTTTGTTATAGACATACATTTATTGAAATGGAAACATATATAATATGATAAACTTAAGAGATGAGTACAAAGTAGTTTATATACTATATACGTTCAGTATTGAGCAATGTCCATCAAAAGATGTTGGTGATTGAAATGATTTGATCTTGGTGATTTTAATTCTAATCCATGTATTTTCTGATGTTTCAAGTCCACATGTATGTACTGTTTGAACATTTCTTTTCAAAGTGAAAGTCATTATAGAAATTTTCTACTGTAGTCTGTTCTTTCTACATAAGACCCCACAGTCTTGGGACACATCATGTCAGACCTGGTCCTTTGACTCCAGGCCAAGTGTGGTCTGTTCCCCACAGCCTGCCTGCTCACTGACTGGATGGGAAGTGCTGCCGTAGCCATGACATGTTTGCACTTCTCTCCCTAGTCCTGAGCCCTGGGGCTCACCACAGAAGCAGACCTTCCAGGGATATTTATCAGGACTTCATTTCTCGTGGGAGGGGCCCAGCATTTTTATTGACTCTTAAGTGTTGTATGCATATACTAAAATACTAATATACTAAGCCAGTTTCATATTCATTTTCTTAATCTCACCATGCAAATTTTCCTTTCTCTTTCCATCTAAAGCACCTTTGTGAAAGCCCTCCTTTTGCTTCTCTCAGTTAGTTGTGGGGATACTTTATGAGAAGACATATCAGAGAAAGGGTGGACAGGGCCTTACGTTGTGTCCTTGGGACAGATGATCCCGCCTAGCTGTTTTCAGCAAAGCCCAGCTGGCTCCGCGTTTGAGGTCCCTGCTGCCCTCAGTTGTCAAGTGAAACACTGGCTTCTGAGGTTTACCTTGACTGTCTCTGCTCCTTCCCATGTCATTCTGTCCCTCTGTCCTCCTGGAAGTCTGTCTTTCTCTGTCCACCGTGTCTTCCTCTTGTCTGACTGAATCAGTTCCCTTAACAATGTTACCTTCTCTGCCTCCCTCAGTGTCTCTTGCTTCCCTCTCCTGGGGCTTCTCCTGGTGTGTGTTTACTTCTCACAGCGCCGTCTCCCCTGACTAACTCAAGTTGTCCCCGTTCTCTGCACCTGCAGGATCCACCTCACTAACTTCCAGCTGTTTGTCCCCCTTTCTCCCCTTTCTTCCCTTTTCTGGTTTTCTTCTTTATTGCCTACCATTGCCCGGAATCCTCCCGTCAGGTTATGGTAGCGTCTTGCTCCTCTAAACCTTTGGCTCTGCCCTGTGTCCCTTGAAGAAATCTTGAGTCTCTGTGTGATTTATGCCCAGCTGTTAACTCTTCCTTAGTGTATTAAACCCTAATCTCACATATCTGTTCATTTTTGTGTTCAACCTGACTTGCTGTCATGGGCTTCGCTTCTGTCCTTTTCTGAGTTCCCATGCAATACATGTTTACCTTTGTGTCTCCATCGAACAGATTTGAAGTCAGGAAATCTGGGCTGTCAAAGAAATTTCCCCTTGTGTTTAAATTTTTCTTGAATGAAAAAATACATATAATCTCTTAAGATTGGGCCTGTTTCTAAAAGTCCAGGTATTTGCGCTCTCCTTGGGCCCCAGAGAGAGCCTTCTAGATGGTTAGCCTTTGACCTTCCCCCCACAATGTTCCTTCCAGCCATTTCTTTTCTTTCCTTTGGAGTGATCCAGTGAGCTGACCGGTTACCTCAGCCAGCTTGCCATTTTCCTGAGGCCATGGCTTGTTTCTAAGGGAAGCCCTGTGTTAAAGCCTCTCTGTTCTTGAGTGCAAGTGCTCAGCAGTGCTACGTGAATAATTTTATTGAGAAGTCCATGTTCAACCCTCCTGCTCATCACCCCCAGGTGTGGTCCCTACTCTGTGTTTTGGTGGGGGAAACATCTTCTTTCATCTGCATATTGGCTCTTGACTTATTAGACAATGCCTTTGAGAGACAAACTACAAAATTGGCAATTAATATTTTAAGTGTTTGTGTGGTGGTACATGATGTTTTTGCTTACTTGTGTTCTTGCCTGAGCATGCTAAGATTTAGTTGTGGCCAGAAAACATTGCTCATTATGTTTTGTACTTTTTTCTCCCTAGTAAAGAGTTGGAAAAGAATGAAGACTGATGTACAGAAATGAAATGACAAACTCAGCCGAATGGAATATCTCATAAAAAGAAGGAAAGGAGGGGTCTGCTCTTTCTTGTCTTTATGAAAAAAGTCTAGAAAAATCAGAAGTGAGGTTTGGGTTAAAAAAATCATTGTGGCCTTCGAGCTTAATTGTTATAAACCATATAACTGTTGTTGGTCAAAGTATTGGTAGTTGTATTATTAGTAACAGCATTAAAATCCCATTGTTATTGTTGGAAAACCTCTAAGGAAAAAAAAACTATAATTGCTACCCAGAAAAAGTGAATGAAAAGTCTTTGCATTGTTAAGATGTCAGTTGAGTAACTCTCCAATATTATTATGTCTGTATTGTGGTTGTGTGTTGTTGTGCTCAGATTTTATCAAGTACTTGTTTTTAAAATGAACTTTATTTAAAAGATAAACAGCTTCTAGATACTGTGGATTCAAAATAGTCCCAGTAGCAAAGGTGTTAAAAAGAAGCAATTTACTGTTTAGGCTTGAAATTTTGTGTTGCTTTTCAGTGAATTATATATGTAACTTGATACACCTAAACTGAATGATTTTTTGACTGGACTAAAGGTATTGTTCTAAATTCCTTTAATTTGTAAAAAAAAAAATGCATTTTATATTTAAGCATATAAGAATTATTGAAAAAATGTTTAGTATTTATTTTAGCATTAATATTTGTTTTAAAATTATTATATAGCATTATTTATTTCTTTAGTTCCAAAATATTAGTGTCATTTCCATATGACTGTATGTTTCGTATTTTGTTGTACTAGGGATTTTTTTCTTCTCAATTATATGTCTGTCAATAAGATATTTAGCCCCAATAACAACACTAATTCAAAGTTAGAAAAACTTATTTACCAAATTCAACAAGTGACTCCATTAAGATAAGAAGTGAGAAAAACAGTATTGGGCACTGAGGTGTAAATTTCGTCCAGATGTATGCCCACTGTGAAATGTAAAACCGTTTGGCTCTTATCCTGCACATATTGTAGAAGCATGAACAGTGCTCAGTATGCCCCTGCTGTGGAGACCTCCTTTTTAAAAGGCATTTCCCATTGTGTTGTGCAGCACTGAGGACTGCTGAAGCCCTAGCCACCAGCACCAAGCTGCTGTACCAGCGCCAAGCTGCCAGTGCCAAGCTACCAGTGTTGTGGTTGCACTTGTGCTTCGGGTACCTGTGGCCCAAGCAGCCCATCACCCTCTATAAGCCTGGTGTGTGGTCTGTCATGTGAGTGCCCTTGAGAATTTAAAAATAAAGATACATCTCTCTGCAGTTTCTGCTCGTGATTGTGGCATATATGTTGATCTTCTGATTTGGTTTTTAAGTGACTCACAGAAGTATTTAAAAAGGTTGTAGAAACACTTTAAACCCAGACAGAACAATATATTGGGGTTGCCAACCATTTGCCAAGACCTTCATGTTCATATGGAAAAACAGAGGGTCAGCCAGGTGTGGTGGCACACGGCTTTAATCCCAGCACTCAGGGGGCAGAAGTAGGAGGATGGCTGTGAGTTCGAGGCCACCCTGAGAGTACATAGTTAATTCCAGGTCAGCCTGGACCAGAGTGAGACTCTACCTCGAGAAACCAAAAATCGGGAAGAAAAACAGAGGGTCATTTTTTGTTGCAACTAATGTTCATGTTGCTTTTATTGACAACAGCAACAGCCAAGGAAGCATGGACCAGGGAAGGCTGTCTCTGTCAAACCCTGTGCCTTACAAGCCTTGTCCTGTGGCCAGCGTCAGACCAAGGCTTTTCTCATTGAAGACAAGGACAAAATGTCTTCACACCCTTTGAGACAAGGTGGGGTGGGAGAAACCACAGCCGTGTCCTCAAACAACAGGCTGTCAAGATAATCCCACATCCCAAATCCACCGCAGCAGTATGTGTGTTCTTAGTAACCAATTGGTTTGCTTTAGCATTATTCTGAAATTATTGGATTCTCCTGCATCTTCTCTTTAATCAAGGAGCAATTTGACACTCTGATATATGGAAAATCTATATTTTTTAAAAAATTTAAGACTGTATTGTTAAAAAATCCAAAACAAACAAAAGAAGAATCCAAAATATTTAAGAGCATTTTGAGTGTTTCTTATTTTGGTTAAAATTACTATATTCCTATTTCTGGCTACATGCTGTCATTCTGTCCTGTTTTTTTTTTTTTGTATGAAAAGCATATTCTTATAAAAATTACTAGCCAGAAAGTACATTTTTATCATTCCTAGAAGTATACTCCCTTATGATTGCATCAACCCTATCTTGTGGATTAAGGAGTTTGCAAAATGAAAACTATACTGATTAGGATATATAATGCTAGAATTAAAAAAAACCAAGATTGTAAATCATATAAACCATGGAACATTTTATTCTATAAGTGTGCATTTAACTGAAATTGATGCTTTTAAAAGACTAACAGGGGCTGGAGAGATGGCTTAGCAGTTAAGGCACTTGCCTGAGAAGCCCAAGGACCGAGGTTTGATTCCCCAGTATCCATGTAAGCCAGATGCACAAGGTGGTGCATGCATCTGGAGTTCATTTACAGTAGCTAGAGGCCCTGGTGTGGCCGTTCTCTCTGTGTGTCTCTTAAATGAATAATAAAATATTTAAGAGGCTAACAGTACTTTGAAATTTTGAACAGGGTTTCTAGCACATCAAAGCACATACTTGACTTGAATTTTATGTGCTGTTAGCAAAGTCATTAAATGTTTTCTCTTTAATAAGTTCTGCAAATAGTTGCCATGTTATAGATTCATATGACATGTGATTGTAGCCATATATTGACCCATATTTTTAGTGCTTTTTAATGTGTGTAGATGTGTGTGTGTTTTGCATATGGGCGTGTACAACACAGTACAAGTACATAGATTACCTTGAATTGTTGCCCCTTCGACTTTCTTTTTGAGACAGAGGTCTATCTCTTGTATTACATGTGTGCCAGTACAACTGCCTATCTGATTTTACATGGGTTCTAGGGAGTCCAACTCAGGCTGGCAGGCCTGCAAGAAAGTGCCTTTAAATGGCTGAGCCATTTCCCCACCCCCAACTCACATTCTTTTTAAATAGAAAAGAAAGTTTTAGAAACAATAGCAAAAAAAAAAACAAAAAAAAACTGGTGACTTGATATATTTAAGTGAGTTTCCCTCTGAGGGCCTATAGCTGTTAAGTAAATTGTGGGAATATCTTTAAACCAAAATTTAAAACTCTGTGTGTCATTTTGTACTTAATTGAACTTAACTGCAGGAAATATTTTCCACATCTTCATTTTGTTGTAAAGTATGACCTCCAGTCTTTACATAAATCCACAAAGTACATGAAGTCACACCTGCTCCACAAATAAGAAAAGCAATGCTGTGGAGGTTAAGCAGCCTGTCCACGTGTACACAGTTTGTCAGTGTCCACTCTGTCTGTGCAGGCAGCTCCCAAAGCACTGGCTCTCAGGTGCTGTGGAGGATAAAGCCAGTCAGTGCTTAAAGCTGGAGTCAAATACACACATAAGACTGACGAAAATAGCATTCCACTCAGGGACTAGAAATATCTATCTGCAATGTAACAGTGACATTAAAACATTAAACATACCTAAGTGAAAATTGTTTCTAAAACTGGTCATTTGTGTATCCTGTAATTACTTTGATAAGCCTTTACTCCATACTATAGTTCTTATGTCTCCTGAAGAAATAGTTTCTGCAGAATCAAACTAATTACATGTACAGTAACATTTTCTTCATGAAACAGAAAAGCCGCCATCCCAGTCCTATAAGAGATAATAAAGATGTCAAGCAGCATGTCAGTCAAGGGCTTGTGTTGACTGGAGAACTCGATCTATGGATGGACCCAATTATCTGCAGGAGAATTGAATGTCAGCATCACTTAGGGTTCACAATAGGCTAACTAGGCAAAAGCAGACAGCTCCTCTCTGCAGAGACCCGGGAAGTAAACTTGGTAATGAGGCACTTCATTCATCCTTTCCTTCTGCTCTAATTATTGAGATGAATAGGAAATACTTCAAGCTAAGGCGGGAACTGGATAACATAAAAACATTGTTTTGTAAACACAAAGAATGCTATTTTTCTAATGGTTCCCTTCACATCTACATTAAGCATATGTTGTGGGCATTCCATTTTCTAAAGTTGTTCTGCCAACACCACAGTCATATTTATCATGGATGGGTTAGTTTTGTCTCAAAAAGCTGAGGCTAGTCTATACCAAAAAAAAACAAGTTTTTATTTCTCCAATCAAAAACAAACAAACAAAAAAAGGAATTATATATAGCATATACCGTCTATGTTCCATCTCTCATCACTTGGGTTAAAGTGGTAAAACTCGATGCTTCAGTATCAATTTTGAAAGAACTGAGCAAACTGTTCCCTTATTAGTAACTCCTTTCTGTTTAAACTGTCACTCAAGTCTTTTCAAGAGTGGTAAAAGAGCATATAGCACAAGCAAATTCAATGATGGTCTATTTATACAACACTTATGAAGTACGTTGACTATTGAAGATCAAAGGGCAATTCTTTAAAGTTTCATGTGGTGGACATGGTTTGCTTAATGAAAATAAGAGGACTAAGGAAGAGAGAGGGTCTCAGCAGCAAGGCATTGAGGGAGACAACTTGTGCCAAGGCAAAACCGAGCAGCTGAAGCTTGGCAGGAGCAGTGGTAAGACTGAAGGAAGAAGGTTCCCTGGAGAAAAGCTTGGTAGGTTCAGTTCACTTTTTTGTTTTCTTTTCTTGGTGTTTTTAACTGAAAATTAGTTGTTGTTTTTTTTCCTACTAAACTTGTTCACAGAGACACAATTTCTTCTGACCCATAATCCTTCAACCTAGAGGTAAAGGAACCATAGGTTAAGTGCAGTAGTGTCCCTAACCAGTCTTGATCATTAAACAGAAGTTAATATTAAGAAGTATGTGTGAGCGGGGCGTGGTGGCGCACGCCTTTAATCCCAGCATTCGGGAGTCAGCGGTAGGAGGATCGCCATGAATTTGAGGCCACCCTGAGACTCCATAGTGAATTTCAGGTCACCCTTGTCTAGAGCGAGACTCTGCCTCAAAATTAATTAATTGATACATAAGTATGTGTAGATGCTACTTTCAGCAACTAGTTATGCCCAGGGTGGTGAAGACATGTAAATAAAATCTATACACTTTAAGAGCACCAAATTAGGCTTATCCTGTGTGCAGGCAGACTACATAATAAACTAGTCTCTAGCAGCTGTAAATTTCTGAGGATTTATCTGACCACAAATACATTGAAATGGGGAAATAGGTCTATATTAAACCATGCAAGATGCTGCTGGAGCTCTGCCTTGTCTGCAACATCCTGTAATTAATTTATCGTGACAGCTCTGGCAAACCGAAACATTCACGGCACTTGCGACAGACTGTTAGGCTACAGTGGCTGCGGCTCCTGCAAGCAAACAAAGAGCAGGTCGATCTCCCTTCCAAAGCCGGCCGTGGTGCCAAAACTCCAGGGCAGATTTGTCACCTTTGAATGTCAAAATGAAAAGTGTCTAGAATCCTGGAAAAGATCCTGGGCTGAGACAATGAGCCTGGTCTCTTCTCTCTTGTGTGTGGTCTATTCCTGAAGAGGGGCGGACATGGGCAGGGGAATGATACTGTCTGGTCAGCCATTTGTATAAGAGTGTACTTGGTTCTAGATTTGATAGGATTCTCTTCTGGGAGCTTTGTGTGTCACCTTTGGTAATTTTTTGAACACATCCTCTGTGAGCAAGGATTAAACTGCCACCATTGTGTGACATTCCTCTTCTGGAATTGACAAACTTAAGTACACTTAAAAATATGGGCTGGAGAGATGGCTTAGCAGTTAAGGCACTTGCCTGCGAAATGAAAAGCGCTCAGGTTCGATTCCCCTGTACCCACACAAGCCAGATGCACAAGGTGGCGCATGCATCTGGAGTTCGTTTACAGTGGCTGGAGGCCCAGGTGCATCCATTCTCCCTCTAGCTGCTGCTTTTGCTATCTCTTAAATAAATGAATAAAATATTTTTTAAATGTATGTGCTGTCAAAATAAGTTCTAATAGTTCTTTGTTTCTAGTAGGATGAAAGAATAATCATCTGATTTGATGCAGCTGATATTGTTTGAAGATAAGAATGAATTCATAGGAGTGTGGAGTGGAGAATGGAGCTACCACTACTAAAAGGGAGGTCTACATTGTACAAATGTGTATAGCCCTGTCACTTTCCCAGGGAAGTTAGAGTTCCTCTTTCTACAAAAAGGAGCTAAGGATCTGGAAGTTTCTGTGAGGGAAAGGTCCCAGGTGGCAGAGAATAAGATGGCTCTTGCTGTGTGGGAAACAGGTGAGAAGCCATGGCCGGGCCTCTGGGATCCCAGCCATCTCTCAAAGCTGAAGTGTCAGCTAGAGGACTTGTGTCTTTGTGGAGTTTCTCTAGGACTTTGCTTCCTCTTTTATGTGGAAAGTTGATTCTCTGTGACCTGAGAAGTTTTTCCTTGGGCCCAAGTTTAAAGGAAGGGCAACCAGCAGAACCCCAAACTTTTAATTATTTGTAGGTTTAATTATTTAGTTTATTTAAATAGGAACTCATGTAGTTCAGGCTGGCCTCCAACTCAGTCCTCCTGCCTCAGCCAGCCAAGTGCTGGGGTTACAGTCAGGTGCCACCACACCCAGCTAGAACCCCAAGTGCTTAAATAACTCAAGATCCGAGTGTAATGACGCACACTGGCATCCCGGCACCTGTGAGGCTGAAGGAGATGCGTTGTGAGTTCAAGATGAACACAGTGTATCTCTTGGGAACCCATCTTCAGAAAAGAAAAGGAAGTACAATGGAGAAAGAACTTTGTCCTCCATCTCCCTTCACATAAGGATTTCACTTCAAAACTCCATGTAAAGAGAAAATAAGATGGAAGATAAGTAAACAGGCCACAAACAAAAGCCATAGTAAAGTGAAGAGCTCATTCTATAAAGAGGGGTGTCTGGAACCCAGGTTCTTGAAGTTTTGGTGTTTAGTTTTCTTTCTTTTTTTTTTCTTGGTTTTTTGATTGTTTGTTTGTTTGAGGTGAGGTCTCACTCTAGACCAGGCTGATATGGAATTCACTATGTAGACTCAGGGTGGCCTTGAACTCATGGTGATCCTCCTATCTCTGCCCTCCCGAGTGCCAGGAGTAAGTGCGTGTGCCACCATGCCCGGCTTGGTGCTTGTTTTTTCTTGAGGCGAAGTCTTACTTTGTAGCCCAAGCAGGCCTCAAGTTCCATCCTCCTGTCTCAGCCTCAAAGTGCTGGAATGTGAGGCCTGCACCACCGCTCTCTTCTGCCACACCCCGCGGAAGCACCCTGTCCAAGGTCACAAACCAGTGGCAAGACTTGGCCGCCTACCTCTGATTCCCAACTAGGTAACATTCACAATTAAGGCTATGTTACTAAATCCCAATTCCAAGAAGTCCTGCATTTTCTCTCAACCTCATACACATCCAAAAGTAAATATTCCTTATAGAATATGGCCTACATTCTAATGGGTGAATCCAGAGTAGATGGAAACAAACAAGATGAGAGAATAAGGAATGGTGACATTTCTACACATGCATGGCTGCACAGGATGGGATCTTGCTTTTCACAACTGGAGACAGACGGGGACCAACGGAGCTTGCATATCAATAGCTGGAACTGATTCCTAAATATGTTTTCATAATTTAGGGTCCTCTAGCTTGGGGTTACAACTCTGTGGTAGAACACTTACTTGCTTAGCATGCATAAAGACTGCGCTTTAATCCCCAGCCTGAAAGAAAAATTAAAAATTCAGAACACCAATAATTTTAACCCTTCGGTATCTTTTTAATGTATCCGTTTAGAGCCACATTTAGTATGTTTTAATGCATGTGTTTGTGTGCACAGCCACATTCAATGTATTTTAATGCGTGTGTTTGTGTGTATAGCCACATTAAGTATATTTTAATGTGTGTGGTTGTGTGTATAGCCACACTCAGTATTTTTTTTGTTTATTTTTATTTGTTTATTTGAGAGGGACAGACACAGAGAGAAAGAGGCAGAGAGAGAATGGGCGCGCCAGGGCCTCCAGCCACTGCAAACAAACTCCAGATGCATGAGCACCCTTGTGCATCTGGCTAATGTGGGTCCTGGGGAATCAAACCGAGATCCTTAGGCTTCACAGGCAAGCGCTTAACCGATAAGCTGTCCCTCCACCCAGTATATTTCTAATGTGTGTGTTTGTGTGCATAGCCACAGTCAACATATTTTAATGTGTGTTATTTATTGAACAGCTGGTGCTTGGGTGCCTGCTTGTCTAGCGTTGACAACTAAATGAATAGTTGAGCCAGGGGTTTCACCTTGAAATGGTCACACATGACTATTGTCATCATATAGTGGGTTTCAGAGGATTGCTACTTACCTTTATCAAGCTTTACATTCGTTAACAATCTTACTTTAAAAACCATTATTCCTATTTTTTTTTTTTTTTTTTGGTTTTTCGAGGTGGGGTGTCATTTTAGCCCAGGCTGACCTGGAATTCACCATGTAGTCTCAAAGTGGCCTCCAACTCATGATGATCCTCCTACCTCTGGCCTCCCAAGTGGTGGGATTAAAGGCCTGTGCCACTCAATCACAGGTTTAATGAAAGTTCTTGTCTGAGTATTTTTTTTTTTTCCAAACAGCAAAACTCTTTACTGACATCTGAAAAATCTGGAAATAAGTGATCAGAAAAATCAATCTACACTTCCTATATAAGAAACAACAATAAATTAACAAGATGCACTTTACATGTATGCCTTTGTGGATTAATTTATGATTTCTTCTGGCTGCCAGTTCCAAAAAGGTGTTTGTGTTTTTCTGAAGTGTCGTATTGGAATATATTTTCAGCATGAAAGAACTGAAACTATTAAGTTGTAGTAGAATCCAAATTAAGAGCATGCAAAAGAATTTTAAATTTCATTTTATTGTTAGAGGAGGTAGTGGTGCACAGAAAATCTGAGTGTATTCCAAAACCTTTTCTCTGAGCTAAGTAAAACAAGATCCATACGTTGTATATTCAAGCCAAGTAGTTAGGGTTAAAATGCAATTAAGCTGCAATTCCTCTTAATTCTCCTGCTAATGAACAAATTCCCATCTGACATAAAACATCATGAGAACAACTCAGCCACTTGGAAGAACCACAGAGCATTCATAAAGTGTAAAGCTGGCCTAAAATTCTCCCGACACCCCCACCCACTACTACTCACCTTTCTTGAAGCTTTTGATTTTTCCTGTTAGTTCAAAATAATTTCTATAAATTTACATACCTTTGCACTCTCTGGAATCACAGGACACTGAAGTGAAATTCAGTCACATTGGAAATGAGCAAAAGTAATAGATTTGGTTATGAGGCAAAGACATAGCTGACAGGGGCCTCCTTATCCTGCCCTATGACCTGCTTGTATTGGCTTCCAGTGGAAATCCACTGTTAACACTACAGAAAGACCACACTGCTGCCCACCAAGGATGTGCCTTTTGTAAGCCCTGGACTTATCTTTAGTATTATAAAACATCTTTTCCCCAATATCTCTGCAAGGAAAGGGGTATTAGAGTTTCATCTCAAATGTCATATATCGTAAGATTCCTAACTGTGATATAAGCTAGTAACCTCCTCAGGGTATTTTCAGTGTCTTAAACCTGATGCCCATCAAGTCACTTGACACATGGCACTGAAACAGATAATGAACTCAAGAAAGGGGAGGTGTCACGTGCACCTGCTCCTGCATTGGTGCATGGTAGAAAGTCAAAATTGCTATCCAGCCAGGTGTGGTGACTTATTCTTGTCATCCCAGCACTTAAAAAGCCCAGGTTGGAGGATTTCTGTGAGTTTGAGACCAACCTGAGAATACATAGTGAATTCCAAGCCAATGGGTTAGAGTGAGAACTTACCTGGAAAAACAAAACAAACAAACAAACAAAAATGCTGCCCAGCCTGGATGTGGATGCCAAGAGAAAGGTTAAAAGGTAAGGATGGGAATATAGGTCTGTGGAACAGCTCTTTCCTAAGACCTGGGTTTAATCCCCAGTACAGCAAAAATAAGTAAATGATATTAAATATGACAAAATTTAAAATATAATACTAAGTTCACTAATGCTCTCTATCAACATAAATTCACCACAAGCCACACCTATTTCTTAGATGCCTGCCATAGCTCTTATAAATCTATATGTGTGTCCAATATCATAGGCTATTCTCAAGTGAAATATATATTTTTTAAAAAAAATTTAAGTTCCCAATAAGAATAGAGACATTAGGGGACTGGAAGAACAGCTTAGTGGTTAAGGCATTTGCTGCAAAGCCAAAGGACCCAGGTTGCATTCCCCAGGACCCAAGTTAGCCAGATGCACAAGGGGGCACACACATCTGGAGTTCGTTTGCAGTGGCTGGAGGCCCTGGCATGCTCATTCTCTCCCTCTCCCCCCCCCCGTCAAATAAATGAATAAATAAATACATAAATAATTTTTTTAAAGAATAGAGACGTTAGGAGCTGACAAGATAGATCAACAGGTGAAGTACGTGCCATGATAGTTTGACTCAGGTGTCCCCCATAAACTTATGTGTTCTGAATGCCTAGGTCCCCAGCTACTGGCAATTTGGGAACTGGATCCACCTGGAGACAGTGTATTATTAGGGACAGGCTAGTATTTGGCACACGCTCCTGTGGCTGTTGTCTTCCTGATGTTGGCCAGGCAGTGATGTCCACCCTCTGCTCATGCCATCGTTTTCCCCTGCCATCATGGAGAGTCCCCTCAAGTCTACAGGCCAAAATAAACCCTTTCCTTGCACAAGCAGCTCTTGGTCGAGTGTTTTCTGCTAGCAATGTGAAGCTGGCTGCAACACTAGGCAAGCACAAGACCCTGAATGTGAGCTCCAGCACTCATGTGGGGAACAAGAAAGAAAAGAGCTGGATGTTACAATGCACATCTGTAATCCTAGTGCTGGTAAGAGGCAGACACAGGGGGCTCCCTGGGGCTCACTGACCAACTGGCCTAGCCAAATCAGTGAGTTCTAAGTTCAGAGTCAGGACTTGTCTCAAAAACTAAGGAAAACACCCAGTGAATGCTGACCTGAACAAGCATGTGCACACATATGCACTTGCCCACACACTTATAAATATGCATGTGTGCATCAAAGACATACAGGTGCAAAAGAGTATTGGAAGCTTGTTTATAGAAGTCCAAAAGAATTGAATTGTATTGGCATTATGACACCTTTCCATGGGCACAGATTTTCTCCCATGTTCATTCTCTTTCTCACACTCTTCCCTTTTCTGTTTTTTGTTTTGGAGAAGAGTCCCTTTATTGACATCAGTCAGAAGCTGCACTCACATTAAACCATTGGTACCTGGACTGGTGACCAGTCTGCTCCTCAAGGAAGGACTCTGCCTGGAAATCATCAACCAGGCAGTGACCCTGGATGCCACTCAAGGCCCTGCAGAACTCTAAGCAGCTTGCCATTTACATAAAAATATGGTCTTAAATGTGGATGTGCTCTTTTATGTATTTTTTACTGATGCAAATTAGCCAGAAGGTCAAATTTGTTTTGTGTCACATTTTGTTTTGCATTATTATTCATCTCAAGGTAAAAAGCCTTCAAAGGGTTTCTGAAATTTGTATATATGAACCTTCTGGCCTGTGAATCTGATCCACTGACCACTATTTTCTTACCTTGGAGGGAGAAGATTGCTAGACTCATAAAAGCTCACTCAATCACTGTTGCTGCCTCTGAGCAGGTAACTGTGTGTTCCCGGCTTTGTGGGTTTTGTCTGGTCCTATTCTCATGCATTTAATGAATCTAGCCCTTTGCATCCTTCACATTTTTATCCTCTAAAATCTTCAAACAACTCTTTCTTTGACAAGCAAGCCAAATATCTATCCCAGCTGTGTGGATGTTAAAATGTTCAGAGGCCCTTGAAGATCCCCCGGCAGAGAAACAAAAATAGTGACAGTCACACCACCTGGCTGATGAGACATCTTTGGGCAAAGCTTCAACTAAGCTAGGTCCACTAAAGGTAAAGAAGCCCTTCAGGACCCCTTTCTGACCCAACACTGGTGATGCCTTTGATTCCCTTGTGGTGGATTGAAAGTAAGATGCCACCCCCATAGCCTCATGTGTTTGAATGCTTAATCCAAAATGGATAGCACTGTCTGGAAAATCTGTGGAACCGTTTAGGTGGAGCCTTGCTGGAGGAAGTGGGTCACTGACAGGGTGTCTTGAGGAGTTACAGCCCAGCCCTGCTTCTCCTAGCTACTTCCTCCATGTTGAAGATGTGACGCCAGCTGCCTGCTTCTGCCATGCTTTCTCCTGCGCAATGAAACTTCGCTTTGAAACTGTAGCCCAAATAAACTGTCTCTTCCATAAGCTGCCTCTGATTGGGTATTTTGTCCCAAAAAATGAGAGCTTGATGAATATATACCTCCAGCTATTACTTAATGTCTTCCAGTTTTGGAGCCTGCACATTTTCTTAGGATGAGTGTGATTATTTGTAATTGTGAGTGGCAGTCTGGTGGGCTTCTTGGGAAGCAAGGTCACTATTGGTACCTCACTGTGTTCCTCCCTTTCTCTACATACCCAGGGAAGTGTTCATCTATCCTGTTAGATAAATTACACTTCAGCAAGACCAGGTCATTTCACTCAAAAATTCACTTAGCCACTTAAGTAGCCTTAATCTACTAAATTCACAAAATAATTTTTATTATTCCAATTCACTTTGTCTCTTGTAAATCACAATTTAGCATAGATATGAAATGTATTATTATAGTTACCCATAATTACAGGCCACTTTGAATACAAGTTAACATTTACTGAGCACAGGTGAGTAAACAAGGCCTCTTGTCAGGGTCTGCATATGTATTATGTCATTTAATTTAAAAAAATTATAAGACTATTCCCAGATAAAAACAAAACTCAGAAAGGTTAACAATGTGTCTGAGGTCATACAGCTTTTAAGATAGAGTGCCAGGGTCTATATCTGGTTTATTAATTCTACAATCACCTTTGTTAAGTTACTGCCCTTGAATTTCCCAAGCTAGCTACATACAATATTTTTCCTTTAAAATGAACTTCTGTCTTTTAAAAATGCTTCTTCCTCTCACAGTTGACAAAAAGCAACTTTATGCTACTAAATACTAAGAAAGCTAACAATTTGATACTTTCCAAATTTCCGATACCTCTCGTAGAAGAATCTCTGCAGAAACAAAGCAGGTCTATGAAAATGAAATTACATACTGCTCTGGAACCTTTCACATCATGAAGTATTTAACATTTAGGAAAAAAAATATTTGTCCAAATTTCACGATCTAGCAAGATCACATTACCACAAAGGGATGAGTAATGAAAGACCATCACCAATACAGTTCATGCCTTGAGGGAATTATTTCTACTGAGTTTGCTCTGGAGATGAGCAAAGAGGTTGCATGAATTCATTTCCCTCTGCCTGGTCCCAATAAGGCCCTTTTTTATACTCATGACCTTGATCTAGCACCACCATGAGCCAAGGGCTTATTTTACGTGTTCTTTTGCTGTCTGTCACAGTGGTCATCTTTTCATCACTTAGTCCTGGTGTTTATCTTAGTAAACATGTCTGCTAAATATTGAACAAAGCGGTCCCAGGCCTAGGGGCTCATTCTGTATACATGGACCAACTGCCTGAGGATAAAGTGTGAGAACAGCTGCTACGTATGGAAACCACAGAACAGATCGCAAGGTGGCACAAAGATGGCAAATTTTATGTCATTTTCTGTTTTCTATAAGAAACCTATCAGCTCATCTACTCTGGACTCCCCTCTTCGGCTGAACACCCTCTCCCCACTCAACCGCTGACATTCTCTGTATTTACAATACAATTGCTTGTAAGGCTCCACCCCTTCTAGCCTCCAGCTGGGAATAGATGCAAACAGAAGCAAGACAAACATAGGCAGCATCTGTCTTAAAACAGTCTCAGTTCCAGGTGTTTGGAAGGAGCCCTGGGGCACCTGCCATTCCAGTGGAGGCAAAGTTGTTTCCAGTCAGCCTGGGGCCCCCTTTCCTCCTGCTGTGGACAGTGGACAGCTGAAAGGTGTGCAGACCTTACTGGCATTCTGACCGGTGTCTGCATGTGTGTGTGTGTGTAGGAGGGGCAGGTGACTGCCCCAGTACTTCTTTACCCCTTGGCTTTGCTAAGGTTACCATGAGGGCGCCGCGGGTGGATGGTCTCAGCATATTCCCAATCCATGTCTTTGACCTCCTATTACTTTCTGGCTCATGAATGTAAAAGCATGGCGACACTTCCATTATAAGCTTCCCTCTCTCTCTCTCTCTCTCTCTCTCTCTCTCTCTCTCTCTCATGTGTGTGTTTGTGTAGTATATATGTGTATTTGTGTGTGAGAGTGTACACAAGTATGTGCATGTGGAGGCAAGAGGTTGAGTCCTTGTCTTCCTCAGTTGCCTTCACCATATTTGTATTATATTTGCTGTTATTAGTGATTTTATATAGATATATGTTGTATTTTGATCATAAGTACCCTCCCATCACTCTTTCAAGCTCGTCTACTCTAATGCTTTACAATGATCCCCTTCTTCCCTCATTCTAGTCCCTCTCTCTCTCTCTCTCTCTCTCTCTTTTAGATGTTATAAAACATTAAACTCTATATCCCCTCGCCCCAGCTCCCCTTTCCCTGAGGGTCCCTCTCGGTGGAGTTGTAGGTATTCACGGTGGGGTCATGCAGATCTCGGGCATTCTCTGTGGGGGTACTGTGTCTCAGGACACTTCTACCCACTCTGAAGCTCTTACCATCTTTCCACTCTTCTGCAATGTTCCCTGAGCAGGGATGGGCCTGTTCGCAATCTGATTGGTGTATAGTTCTCTGTGGCCTCTGGATCTCTGCTTTGCTGAGTTTTGATTGGCCACATTGTCTGTCTCCGGCTCCCTGGTGTTGGCTGTTGGAGCTGCTGCTGGCAGTAGAGCCCTAGGCATGCGACTGCTTCCCCTGCATTGGCTGATGGGGTGACTTGAGATATTTCTTGGTGGGCAGTCATCTCTGTCTATGTTGATGGATCTTGGATCTCTTCAGGATTCTCTGCCATCTTTAACTTTTTGAGAAGAAAAGTCTATTACAGGGTATCTTTCTTCTCACTTCCCTCCCATTTGCAGTGGTGAGGCTTTTACTCCACCATCTGGACCAGAAGTCTCCATCTTGTTTTTTTTGTTTTTTGGTTTTTTTGTTTGTTTGTTTGTTTGTATTTTTGAGCCAGGGTCTCTCACTGAACCTAGAGCTGAGGAATTTTGTTAGTTTATCATAGCCGCTTAGCACTAGAGACTCAACTGTCTTTGCTACCCCAACACTGGGATTACAGGCATGTGCCACCATGCCCAGCATTTTACGTGGGTTGTGGAGATCTGAACTCAGGTCCTCAAGTTTGCATGACTAGTTGTTTATCCACTGAGCCATCTCTCTGGCCCAATTATAAGTTCTTCTTGTCAATGATTCACAACATTAGCACGAATAATCCGTGCGCTCTTAACCCTGGCAAGAAGAAAGAGAATATAGCATAGTTAACAAAAAGGCAATGTGTGCAAAGTAGTTACGGATTAACTGATGTTTTCCTTCCTTGGAGAAATATACACTCTGGCACCTTGATCCCAACTCCACATGTGGCTTTAAAGCTTCTCCCTGGATCAAAAAGAAATGACCTGAATCAAAAAGAAATGAAATACCCAAAAGGTAAAGTGAATGTAAAAAAAAAAAACAAAAAAACAAATGGAACCTGGGTGTTTTGAGTTCCTTTTCCCTGAGAAATTCAGAAAGCTTCCTAACATCTTACACAACAGTTCCTATTTTCTTTATTCTTCCAAAATTCTTTGATTTGAAATACGGCTTTAAACATTGGCAAAGCAAGTAAGAAGGGAGCCCATTTCCTTCTGGCAAAGCTCAGCAAGAGACCCCGGATGGAAAGCAACGACCTTTCTTCCCAGCACTGTAAGGGAGAATGTGTAAGATTTATGCAGAACTTCAAAGGTAGCCCCGCCCTGCACGCACCTCCCTTGGTGTGGGTGTTTCCCTCATCCCACACCCGCCCTTGTGAGCTTTTAGGTGAACATAATTGTGCTTTTGTCTTGGACTTGGCTCACCTCTCCACACTCTTACTTTGAGATCCCCTGGCCTATCGCCCAGGGTGGGGCTATGCCCTCAGAACTGTAAATAATGGTAATTATCTTTACAAACTTAAAAAAAAAAAGGGAGGGGGCTCTGTGCCCACCTCCAAAAAATGTTAAGAATATCTAAAGCAGAGCATGTGATAGCCCAATGTGTGCATTCTGATAGAATGGTTAGTGGGATTTGAGAGCCTCTCCCTGCTGGGATGTCGAAGTGGAAAGAAAAATCACCAGCCCTAGAGATGGCTTAGCGGTTAAGCGCTTGCCTGTGAAGCCTAAGGACCCCGGTTCGAGGCTCGATTCCCCAGGACCCACGTTAGCCAGATGCACAAGGGGGCACACATGTCTGGAGTTCGTTTGCAGTGGCTGGAGGCCCTGGCGCGCCCATTCTCTCTCTCTCTCTATCTGCCTCTTTCTCTCTGTCTGTCACTCTCATAAGAATATTTTTAAAAAATAAAAATTAAAAAAATAATCACCAGCCCTGTGTTTCCCTGTGGGGCTGTCTGAGCCCGTAACTCCTCCCAGGCTTCCAGTGGTGACTGAAGGGCAGGGGGCCGATATTGAAGCAGGGAGCAGGAGTGACTCACCACTCCCGCACACAAGTACTGGTGAGCTCTGTTCAAGCATCTGCCTAAGACTAGGGACGAGGCTGTTGGCTCTGATAGAGAGGAGATTTGCCACCAGCCCAGGCTGGAGTATGTCAGGGTATTACTCCCCATAGCATGAGTGCTTGGCAGCACCCATTGTGCTAGTGACCTTGTGGTGCAGCCAGGCTCTGCCTCATTAGCTTATCATCATGGGCCCACATAATCTTAGTATTTGAGTTCATGCAAAATCGCTAGCAGCTGTTATCTACATCTAAGATCAAAACAATGAAAATTCAAACTTTTTTTTTTTTCAATTCAGTAGCTTTGAGCCATAAAAAATATAACAAGGCTCATTTCGAAAGATTTGATTTATGGGTGACATAGATTGCTTTCCAGGCCACAGAGTTCCTTTGATTATTTTACTTCCAGATTAACCGATATGAGTGTGGAGACTGTGACATCTGGACCCTTTGCATGGACTCTTTTCCAGGTCTAGGCCGAGGCCAAGGACACAGAGTGGTAGCTCCTGTGATCACTGGACATGTTCTCACACACACACAGGAAGTGTCCGAGTTGCCTGTTTGCGTTTCTTTCCAATCACAAGTCGGGTCCCAGCTGTGAAAGCAAGGAAGCCAGCGGCTGAGGTCATGCTCCGAGCTTGCTCCGTGTGTTCCCGGCACGAACACCAGTGATGTTCATCTTGTGCTAAGAGATGGTTTACAATGTGCCTCCCAGAATGAGAAGCCACATGACCCTCAGTACTCACAGTCGGCAGTCTCTTCCCCCGGGCTCAGGACCCCACTGAGGATGTAGAGGAGTCCTGTCCAGCTTCTGGGGCCTCCCCCCACCCATGTGCAACTTGTAATCAGGTGTAACAAACTTCCCTCCTCTCACCAGGAGGGTTCACTGTTGAGGAAGGAGGCAATTCTCCCTTTGCACTTGGCCTCTATCCAATGTGTAACTCTCAAGGCAGTTGGAGAGCTCACAACTTTTCCTTATGTGTTGGGTAAAGATTGCTGACGTCCTTGTGTGACCCCTCATTTCACCTGTTCTCCCATAAGCCTCCCTGAAGACGACCAGAGACAGCACTCTGCAGATAGCCTGAATGCCTGCTTTCCACACAGCTTCAGCCCTGCTGGTAACCGGGGGTGGGAGGGTCTCATCCCCCTGACCTTGCATACAGCTATGAAAAACAAGGCCAAGGGAGAGATGTTGGGAGTACTTGTTGGCCAAACAAGCAAACCAGTACAGAACCAGTGAGATGGCCCACATTCGGCTCTGGGACCATTTTAAGCCTGACACCTTTCTCTGGTGCCTCCAAAGTAACTTGTTTGGTGATGGTACAAGACAGCTGAGGGCAAAGGAAACTTGGCTTTCTGAGTCAGGAAGCATCAAACCTACAGGAATGTTCAGAGAGCCCAGTATTACATTCTATCTCCATCTGAGTGTCTCTTGATTTAAAAACGAAGTTCTGACTGGAGAGATGGCTTAGAGGTTAAGGCACTTGCCTGCAAAGCTCAAGGACTTGGGTTTGATTCCCTAGTACCCCCGTAAACCAGATGCACATGGTGGTGCATGTATCCGGAGTTAGTTTGCAGTGGCTAGAGGCCCCGGCATGCCCCTTCTGTCTCTGTCTCTGTCCCTCTCTCTCTCCCTCATTCTCTTTTTCTTTCTCAAATAAAGAAAGAAAGAAAAAGAAGTTCCTTAACCTGGGAAACTTTTTCTTCCAAACCTCCAAACTTTTCTATGAAATCATCCAGAGACTTCTTTCATGACAGGAAACATTGAGTCAAAGTCCTGCCCCCATCCATCCAGGTCAGAATGGCTTTGGAACATAGTGGGGGGGGGGGATGGCGGGGAGTGGGAAGGAATTGTTTCCTGAACCATGAGGCTCGACTCCAATGCATCTCTGAGAACAAAGGGTTAAGGTTACTAGGTGAAACATTGTCAATCACTAGTGACTGCCACAGAGAAGAAAAACAAGCTGCACCTGTACCCAGGCAATTTAAGAGATTCTGGTCAGCTATTTTTCTCTGGTGCTTTGTTCCGCCAGCTGCCTCTGTGCTTTGGATGCAGGTGGAAGCATGGACTTTGCTATCTATAAAAAATTTAATGGTGAAGATCAACTTCCGCTTCACCTCCCCAGGGATCAAAGTTTTGGGCTTTTTTTTTCATATATATATAATTTTTCTCTTCCTGAGAGACTGATGGAGCAAAGCTCAGAAAGTAGGCAAGAAGTTCAGCCTCCCTTTGTTGCACAGGCGAATAGCAGAAGGTCTTTGGTGAATTCTATTTTTAATTCCCAGCTTGAAGGGCAGAAAGGAAACATGGTGCTGTGTCTGCTGAAAGAAAGGCTGGAGAAGCGCAGTTGGGGAGCCTCGGCTGAGCACCACTGTCAGGCTGTGGGGTGCAGGGCAGGGCTGGGGTGACAACGTGGTCTGTGAGGGTGAGCATTCATTCACTGTGTGCCATCCATGGAAGGCAGTGTCACAAATGTTACGTCAGATTACTTTCCCTGTCACAATCACTGATCAGTAAAATGTGTGGGTGGAAAAGAAATTTAATGATCCCATGTTCTGGATTAACAACAAACATACATTGCCAATGACATCTTCATAGATCTTGTATCAATTCAATAAACATTTATTACCTTCCAAGTGCCAGGCACTAAATAGCTATGGAGCATGCAGTGGTGGGAGGTTATGGGATGACTTGTAGCTCCATGAAATTCATATAGTGAAGCCCTAATCCCCCAGTGCCCCATAGTGTGACTGTATTTTGAGATAGGGAAGGAAAGGTAGCAATTAAGTTAAAATAAGGCCACTAGGATGGACCTCAGTCCAACTGATGGTTGTCCTTTGAAGAAGAGGAAATTTGGACGGAGACACCAGGAGCTCGCACATAGGGGAAAACTGTGGAGGATGAATGAAAAGGAAGACCTCAGAAAACCAGTGACAGAAGTCTCCTAACGAAACAACCTACACACACCTTGAACTTGGACTCCTGGTCCCCAACATATGAGCAAATAAATATCTGTGGCTTAGGCCTCTCAGACTGCGGTGGCATGTGTGGCAGCGCTAGTGACTATCTTCCAACTGTCCTTGGGAGTTTTCTAATGAGCCAGCAAGGCCTTTGTCTTCACTGAATGCACAATCTGTTGAATAGCTTGAAACCGCATGCCCAGACAGCCGAGTCAATTACAGGCCAGAAATGGGACTAGAGAAATAGCCAAGTCAGAGCCCTGGGTTCAATCCTAAGAAACTACATAAATGTCAGGTATGGTGACTCACCCTTATAATCCCAGCCCTGGGAGATGGAGATAGGAGGATCCCTGGGGCATGCTGCCTAGCCATTTAGCCTAATTGACGAGCTCCAATCAATGAGACCCTAACTCAACAAAGGTGGATGACGTTCCTGAGGAGTGACACCCAAGGCTGTCCTCTGCCCTCCACATACCTGCTCACAAGACCATACACAAATATTCCTGGACACACACGTATACATACATGCATAAAAATAAATAAGCCAGGAATCATAGAATCATCTTCAGATGTACTTCCCTATGGTAAAATGTGGCCATTACCCATTACGTCTGAATCAAGGGCTAAACAGTGCAACATTTTGCTCCAGCATAAAAAAAAAAAAAAGAAATCCTGCACTGATCTTGTGGCTGAGGAAGGAGGAAATCTAGCAGATCTGACCTAAAGGCTAAATGGAAAAGAACTGTGTGGCTACATGCATGTCACGTGCAAGCCCAGCACACATGTGTGGGCTTCAGCATTACCAGTGGAAGCAAAGGAAATCTGTATATATCACTGCACAGGTGCTGACTTGCAGGATGTTTTCCTGAAAGTTGTTAGCTATTTCTCTTTAACCTCACTGCCCTATAGACTTACTGCTCAAACAAAACATAAGATAAAAATATAGAAGTTGCAACTTGGAGTTCAACTGGTTAAACAGAGCTGAAAATAGCTTCTAGGCATGTCATATGGTTGGCTGACTTTTTAATCCTCTGATCTGTCAGAGAAATTGAAGTTCTCTGGTCTGACTCTCTCTCAACTGTTCACGAAGCTTTGCTGTCCTTGGGAGTTTTCCGCATGGTCACTGGGGGTGGGGGTGGGAAGGAGACTGAACTTTTTCTTTCAGAAACATGGACAAGAGATCAAATGCAGTGCTATATTCCTTATAGTCCCACCACTCAGGAGAAGGAGGCAAGAAGATCGGGCATTCAAGTTTAGGCTCAACTATGAGAGATTGATCTCAAAATAACAGATGAAGAACCAAAAATGTACATGACTCTTGTTTTTTTTTTTTTTTTGGTTTTTCGAGGTAGGGTCTCACTCTGGCTCAGGCTGACCTGGAATTTACTATGTAATCTCAGGGTGGCCTCGAACTCTTGGCGATCCTCCTACCTCTGCCTCCCGAGTGCTAGGATTAAAGGCGTGTGCCACCACGCCCGGCTCGTACATGACTCTTCTATGCCAACCAGATAGAGTGTGTGATCCCTACTGTGTGGATGTTGGGACTCACATAGATGCAGACAGGTGAGACACCTGTGTGTGCAGAAATGGAGGTGCCAAAGTCTCACATAAAAGGAGATGTCATGCTTTGCGGGCTGTTAGCAAAGTGCTACCTTCTCCCTGAGGAAGGTGTGGAGACCTCAGGTTAGAACCTAAGTGAGGACTTGCAACAGAAAGACCCCATGCAAATAACACTTAAACAGTCTCTTGGCCAGCTAAAATGCAAGGCTTGCTGTCAAGTGTGAATTGCAGATAGAACAGCATACATTTTCCATGTTAAGTATGCCCTGCACAATATTGGGGTCATGAATTATTTGGCACATACCCATCGTAAAGGATTGTGTGTGATGAAATTCATACACTTGCATTTCTATTTGCAAAACCTGGTGATGTAATCTGAATGACTGACACCAGTTTGTTTCAGTGGAAAGGAAAATAGAATTGGTTTGCTATGGGTGGGGATGGGTTATATTATCTATGAAGCCATCTTCATCTTTCAAGGTTGGAGCTGAACAACTCTTGTTCATTCTTTGTGGTCCCAAAGCCAGCGGGTTACAGCAAGGTCAGAAAATCGTACAGACAAAACCTGGCAGCTTTCACTCTTGCTCTTGGCTCGCTAGTGCTATCTACTTCACTAGCATTGCATGAAGTCTTTCTGGAGTTCAAGGCTATCTCAACTGGGTCAAACTGACAAAAGGCCTAAGGCAAAAATTTCTGACCATAGTTTGGTAAGAGATTAAAAGGAAATCAGAGTCCCTAAGAGGACAGCAAGTTTGGAAATCAAAGAAACCAGCCACACCTTCTCACCAGGGAGGCTCTGGGATTGGTCTTTTTGGAATGATCAAGCACCTACCACAGATGTGAAGAACCACCCCAAATGTGAAGACTTTCTGATTCTGCAATAACCAGTAACTCCCTTGTCAGCCAAGGTATTTCCTGATTCATCTACCAGTATTCATAGAGATTCTCCATTGCCAAGTGCATATGACAACACAGCAATCCACAAGGATTGCCCCACCACCACCACATGCAGCCTCATGGTGAATGCAGGTGCTGCTCCTCTTTGACACAGCCCTGGGCCTGAACCTTACTGTCCAGGTCCCATGTCCATTGCCACACAGGTTCCTTCAGTTACTCTGTTTTTCTTCGGTTCAGTGAGCTGCTGTGTTGTGTTTGGGGCCCCTCCAATCATAGGCTGAAATCCTAATGCTCAAGGTATGGTGTAGGAGATAAGGTCTTGGAAGTAATTAGTTCATGGAGGTAGAGCCCTTCTGAATGTGAGTAGTGCCCATGTAAAGGAGACCTGAGAGGCCCTTTCCCATGGCTATCATATGAGGATATAAGCAAGGAAGCCCAACCTCTGATCCTGGAAGCAGGCTTTCATCCCATGAAATCTTCCAGAATCTTGATTTTGGACATTTCAGCCTCCAGAACTGTTAGAAATAGAAACTGAAAGCTCAATGATTAAAGGCACTTGCTTGCAAAGTCTGATGGCCCAGGTCTGATTCCCCAGTACCCATGTAAAACCAGATGCACAAGGTAATGCGTGTGTTTGGGATTTGTTTGCAGTGGCAAGAGGTTCTAGTGCACCCGTATCCACTCCCTTTCTCTGTCTCAAATAAACAAATAAATCCACCATTTGAAAGTCACTCTATCTATGGTATTTTGCTGCAGAAACCCCTGTAGTTCAACTTTCCCTGGCCCTAAAGCCATCTGTCCTCACACTGTGAGGAGATCCCAGGTGCATTCTACCCCCCTCGGTATGCTATGCCTACTGAGTGGTCCTCCCAGCATGTCTAATCCCCTAGTACGGATTCCTTTATTTACTTGTGAATCTTCCTGAATTAGAATGAAAATATCACGAAAGAAGTCAGCTTGCTTGTCATTCAATATCATATCTCCCAAGCCCAGAACAGTTCTGGACATGATAGGCACTTAGAGACACTTAAGAAGCAAGGTGTAACCAAATGGCCCATCCCAGGAAACCTCTGGCAGGGGCTGGGAAATAGCTCAGGAAGATGTTAAAGGCATCTTCCAATGATGGCAAGCACATGCTCTGATTTCCCTTGGAGATACCTGGCACGGGATCTGCCATTCTTGCCCAGATCGTGGCTGTTAGCCAGTCACTCTCACTAGGAGTCTAGAGCCCGTGTTGCCTCCTTCCTTTCTTCCTGTATCCTATTGAAATGCCAACCTACTTTTGTTCCTTCTACCTTGTTAGCAGATCTTGTGAACTGACCTTTCACTTCTCCCATCTCTTCCAAGGGAAATGGAACAGAAATTTCATGAAGCTAACTAGAGACAGAAATAGAATTGGACATGGAGATAGAGATAGGCTTGTTTGGGGCTGAGGGTTGTGGCTCAGAGGTTGAGGGCTTGCCTTAACACAAACAAGGCCCTGGATTAGATTCCCCAGTGCTGTGCAAAACAAGAAAAACAGTGGAAGGGGTAGGCTTGTTTCAATGACTGACTCACACAGCTGAGGCAGTATGAAGCCTGAAGGCAGGATTCCTATATTTTGGAGTAGATTCCCTCCCCTCTTTTTTTCTGATGCCTTCAAGTGATTGGAGGAGGCTACTTTTAGGAAGCTTATATCAAGGTCTCACCTTCCTCCTCCACTGAATTCTTTGCTCCTAGATTTGGTGCTTTCTGTGATTCTCGCCAGGCCTCTATGTGAAAAGACACACTCACATTCGTCCTCACTGTCATGCTACTTTCTTATCTGTTCTCCTGTCCTCCTCCTCTTTTAGAAAAAAAAATAAAGTCTTCCATTTCCTAGAGCATTCCATTTTGTCTGCCTTCTCCTTCCTGACCATGCTAGCTTTCCACATCCAATCATTCACCAGTCATGGCTTTCACCCTGTAAAATGATAATACCTCCAAAGAAGACTTCTGTTAGCTGGCACTAAGTGCCATATTGCTATAAATAATTGTACCACAGTAGCACTGAGCGTTCACAGGCGCTACCTGGGAGAAGAGACAAAAAAGACATGGATGAGGAGAGGATCAAGGAAAACGCTAGAAGCCATAAAAACCGACAGTATATCAGGTGCTCTGGCCATCGTGAATTCCCAGCAAAGTAAGGAAAGGATTTTCACAAATAGAAACATCCAGCGGTCAATGAAAAGTCCAGTAGAGGAAAACCATGTAGCAGTTTAGGAGCTGGGCCCTAGGTCACCGATGGTATTCAGATTCAGCTCCAGTGATGAGCTCTGTGATGTGCAAGGTACTCAGTCTCTTGAACTATCGATTTCTTTTTTGTGTAATGGGATAAAAAGTGATAAAGGGAAAAGACCACTTCCAATTTCAGGATTAAACAAGGTGATATGTGAAGAGCAGCTGACAAAACATGTCACTTCTCTGGAAACCCTGGCTGATACAACATTGTCACTGTTGCCTCCATAAACTTTAACTGAAACTCTGTGGGCTTGTTAAAAACTATTAAAAATGTTAAAATAACTGGATTCTCAGTTCCAGTTGAGGCAGTGCTGAAAGGGCAAAGAAATTAATGAATTAACCTAATGCAGCAAAAGTCATTGCTCCTGGACCTGAGCTTGGTGCCTTTTGGGGAGGAACAGAAATGCAGGAATGAGACTTTCTGAGCCTGGACATAGAAGGCAGAGTCACTCGCCCCCAGAGCTGAGTGTGCAGAGAGACAACCCAGATGGGCTTGACTCATGTCTGTTGAGAGGTCACTGTGGAGATTGTTGGTGTCACTGTTCTACTGAAGATTCTAAGATTATACCCAGCCATGACCTGCCTACAAGGTGTTTTTGTTGTGACTTTTGATCTCCATAATGATGTGGGTGAAAGACTGAACTCTGGGTTTAGAACTGCCCTAGCCAGGGACCCTCAAACCCTGAGTTCTTGTCCACATTAGCAAAGAACTGGAAAACACAGACACTGAGAAGGTTAAGCTATGCAGGATTTGTTAAGGGAGAATTGAAGGGGAAGGACAACAGACAAGTACAGCTTCCAAGCCAAGAGGACTTCCTCCCCTCACATGGACGCTGGGTTGGCTCTGTTTGTATGGAATTAGGCACCCAATTAGAATGGGCCTCATTGTATATGCAGGACCAATTTATATGAAGAAGCTTGGTTGGTTGGCGGGCCCAGGAAGAACACTGATTCATAAAGGGCAGGCCCTAGATACTACTCCTGGACAAAGTCGAGAAAGATTCAGGAGGCTGCCAGTGCCACTCTCTACCTGCATTGTGGATGACACTGAAGAAGACTGGAGGAGAAAAAATAAAGCTACCTTGCTCCTAATCTGAATCTGTTTAGTCCATTTTCTTGTGTTCTACCAAAATAGCCCAACATGAGCTAACCTATAAAGGAAATAAGTTTATTTTAACTTGTGGTTATGTCGGGCACAAGAATCTACTCAGCTTCTGGCGAGGGTGTCATGCTGCATCTTAGCATTTCAGAAAAGTGGAAGGACCCAGGGTGCATATGGAAGACAGAAAGCACAGGGGGACCTCGCTTTATCACAGGCTGCTCTCACATTAACCCAGGACCTGGAAAGTGAAACTCACCATCCAGAGAACTAACCTAGTCCCTAGGGAAAAAAATCCATTTATGACAAGTATACTCCCAACACCTAATTACCTCTTAAAGGTCAAGCCATCTGAAAGAGTGCTATACTGGGGACCAGTCAGACTACAGCAAAAATCCTGAAGTGATTCACGACAACTAACATGATCTAGAGGTATTCTATGTCAAGGGTCAGCAAAAAATGGCTGAAGGGCCAAAACCAGGCTCCAGCCTGTTTTTGTATAACACCGGAACAAAATGCTTTTACGTTTTCAAATGGTTTAAGAAAACAACAACAACTAAAGATGACACTGAAAATGACACGAGGCTGTTGTGTTGTTCATAAAGTTTTGAAATTGGCCAACTCAAAAGTTGTAAAAGAGCGGGAGGGATGGCTTAGCGGTTAAGCACTTGCCTGTGAATCCTAAGGACACTGGTTCGAGGCTCTATTCCCCAGAACCCATGTTAGCCAGATGCACAAGAGGTTGCATGCATCTAGAGTTCATTTGCAGTCGCTGGAGGCCCTGGCACACCCATTCTTTCTCTCCCTCTCTATCTGTCTCTTTCTCTCTCTGTATCTGTTGCTCTCAAATAAATAAATAAATAAATAAAGTTGTGAGAAAAATCTTGGTTCTTGCTATATGTGTGTCTACACAATGTAGTTGTGTTTGTTTGCTTAGAAAATCTGAAATATTCACTGCCTGACCTCACAAACACACCACACACACACACACACAAACACACACACACACACACACACACACACACACACACACCAACCTAGTGTTGTGTCAAGAGGAGCCAAATGTCTTTCCATGCCTTTTCTCTCTGATCCTCAGATCCATACATTTTAAAATTAGATTTTATCATATAAAACTTAAGAGTGAGAGCCTATGCAGCCACATGCATTGATCTCTCTTTCTTTGATTGAAAATGTCTGTTTTTAAATGCTCTCTTAGAAATCAACACATTAGTAAGTCAATAATGCAAACCCAATGGATTTTTTTTTTTTTTCTGTTATCAAGTACAAAAGTTGAGTCAGTAATTTGACTTGAATGACTAAGGTGTGCTCATATTCATTCTAACAATGCAACATTCTCAGGGTTTCTTTCATTTGTTGTGGTGACTGCCAACTTCTATTGTGTTTCATTTTTATTCTTTTAGGGGGGTTACATGTATGTGTGTGTAGTGTGCATAGTGTGATGGGTTTAGTGTGTGGGCGTGTGTGTGCACACAGATGCATGTGTCCCATGCACATGCCTGTAGAGACCAGAGGAGAACAATAAGCATTTCCCTTCATTACTCATTTGCTTGTTTCCTTAAGGTGGAATCTCTCACAGATTCTGGAGTTTTCCATTTTCACAATCCCAGAGACTGTTTTCTGCTCCCCACAGGAGAGAGGTCTGGGGTACAGGTATGCATGGCCATGCACATCTGTTCATATGGGTGCTGGGGAATCAAACTGTCTCAGCCTCAAGATTGCACAAGAAGCACTATACCTGGCTGAGCCTTCTCTTCAGCCCCTTTTATTTTTTAGACAAGTTGCTTCTTAATGGCTCATGTCTTTAATCCCAGCACACAAGAAGGTAAGAAGATAGGTAAGGATATTACCATGAGAATTCAAAGCCAGCCACTACAGAGTGATTTCCAGGTCAGCCTGGGTGTGAGACCCTGCTTCAAAAAACAAAACAAGGGCTGGAAAGATGGCTCAGTGGCTAAGATGCTTGCATGCAAAGCCTAATGATCTGGATTTGATTTCCCAGTACCCATGTAAAGCCAGATGCACAATAGAATTCATTTGCAGCAGCTGGAGGCCTTGGTGCATTCATTCTCTTTCTCTCTATTGCTCTCTTTTTGCAAATAATCAAATAAAAATAACAACAGGGGCTGGAGAGATGGCTTAGTGGTTAAGGTGCTTGCCTGTGAAGCCTAACGACTAGAGTTCAATTCCCCAATACCCACATAAAGCCAGAAGCACAAGTTGATACGTGCATCCAGACTTTGCAGTGCTTAGAGGCCCTGGTGTGCCCATGCTCTCTGTCTCTCTTCTCTCTATCTTTCTCTACTTGCAAATAAATAAATAATAAAACAATAACAAACAACAACAACAAAATTCTCCTCATTGCCTGCTGCAAGTCTACAATCCTAGTACTGGGTAGGTAGAAGGTGGAGGTTGGGGGTTCAGGAGTCTAGGTTACCATAGGGTACGTGAGACCATGTCTCTAAAACCAAAAAGAGAGGAAGAGAGAGAACAAAAGGACAGAAGAAAGAGAAAATACATAGACAGTACACTTCTCTGCCCATCACTACCCATCTCTCCTTCCTTTGTAACTAGTAGCAAACATCTGGAAAGTCAGATGTAGGATTTGAATACTTATCTGACCACTTTTTTGAGGTAGGGTTTCTAGCCCAGGCTGACCTGGAACTCACTCTGTAGCCCAGATTACCTTCGAATTCACAGTGATTCTCCTACCTTTGCCTCTTGCATGCTGAGATTAAAGGCGTGCACTACCTACCACACCTGGCCATCTTCTCCTTCTTGAATTGCTCAGTGACTCGGCTTAGTGCTTCTTCTTCCAGAAAGCTGTGTGAACTTGGAGTCTGTTCAATGTCGTAATTTCCTCCTGAGTTACAGGATAACATCAACAGAGCTGATTTTCATTTCTGATTGATCTTCAGTGGGCACCAATTCTTCAAACTTTCTCTCAGCTCCACCCCTCTGCCCAGGGCTGGACTTGAAGATCTGCGAACTAATGTGTAAGAACTCTAGTGGTGCTTCATTTTATTTTAAAAAACAAACAAACAAACAAGAAACCCCAAACAACAACAACAAAAAACCCTGGAGATTCCTCTAGAGGAAAGAAAAGTCCTTTATAAAGCAAGGGATAATAACCTAATTCCACATTCTTGGTATTTGGGTTTCCTTCAGGCTTTCCTGGCTATGCACAACAATAACTGTGTTCCTCCCTTGCTGGAAAGGTCTTTTCTGAACACTGTTTACTCATTGAGCAACCACTTTATTTTTCTTAATTGATTTTGTAAAAGCAGTATAAGGCTTTTGTTACAAGTCGAACAATGGAGTCATACAGAGAGTCACTCTCCCCTGCCTTCCTCCAGGCTCCCTTGTGGGTGAATGAAGGATGGCATTCCGGAATTCATCTGTGCCTTTCTCTATGTTCACATAGGCCAAGACAAATGTCGTGTTATTCTTCTACCTTTACAAAAACGCAGCCGGATACTACCTACATCACCCTGAATTTGTCATCCATCTGCGTGAATTCAACTTACTATTGGCAGTCACATGTCATTCCATGGCCAGTTGTGAGGGCCCCTGCTCATCAATTTTCAATCCAACAAAAGATTTACTTTATACAAAATACGTACTAAATATGTGGATAGAGGATGGGGAGAGAAAAGTGAAAAACATGTTATTTTTGACGACATGGTCCCATAAGGCGATTTTAAAAATGGTTTCTTGTGGACACCGAATGGAGTCCTGAGGTTGAGCACAGTTGTGTAGAGAAGAGAGGGGGATGCACGCTCCCCTGCCAGTGAGCCCGACGGGCAAGGGGGAAAGATGCCCACATGGGAGGCAGCAGACACAAAGCCAAGGAGGCTTGAGGGAGCTTGGCTTTCCTGTCTGGCCTGTGAGGGAACTTTGGAAGGGCAGCGTGGCAGGAGGGTCAGAACAATGGTGTGGATGTCTGCACCAAGCTGGAGAGGCTGCACTTCAGCTGAGGGGAGGTGAGAAAAAAAGCAGGGACATAAACAGGGACACTAGACTCAGTTTCCAGAAAGATACCTAGAGGGTATGTGCGATGGTTTGATTCAAGTGTCCCCCATAGACTTAGGTGTTGCGAATGCTGGGTTCCCAACTGATGGAGATTTGGGAATGAAAGCCTCCTGGAGGCTGTGCATTGTTGGGGGTGGGCTTGTGGGTGTTATAGCCAGCTTCCCCTTGCCAGCGTTTGGCCCACTCTCCTGTTGCTGTTGTAGGTCAGGAGGTGATATCCACCCTCTGTTCATGCCATAGTTTCCCCTGCCATCATGGAGCTTCCCCTTGAGTCTGTAAGCCAAAATAAACCTTTTGGTGCCAGCTTCTCTTGGTCAGGTGTTTTCTGCCAGCAGTGTGATCCCGGCGGCAACAGTGCATGAAGGACGGGTGACTGGGGTGGTATAGCTCAGAAAGGAGAGGCGTTACAGCAGGGTGCTGATGAAGAACGGAGGGGAGATGAACAGAATTAGCAGGTGGCGTCCAGATACCCACTGAGGGAAACATGGGAGGATGGTAGGCCCACCCAAGAGGACTGATAGCTTCTGCTTTGCGTGTAAGGGGTTAGAAGTGTCTGTGGAACATGCTTGAGCATTTCTTTGAATGTTTTCCAAAGACAGGAAGAAGGGCCACTCTCAAGCATCCCACTACTGCATGGGGACGGCCTCCAATGGATAGGTACAAAGTGTGGGTGTAGAGGGTAGAAAAGGAAAGGCAATTTTGAGCTGTCCTCACCAAAAGACTTACTGAGCCAAAGGCAGCAAGGCCTTTTCTGGATAAGCAGAAAGGTACCCACAAGATGGTCAGGGCTTCCATAAAGACTCTAGCTGGGAGGGAGTCACAGTTCGCAGAGAAAGTCAGGGGACCAGCTACACTGGAATCACCAGGAGAGCTTCTTGAAGTCCCAGCAAGGGCAGTTTTATATTCATAATGTTGAAAACGTCAACTATGTGGGGAAAGCTGCAGAACCTCTGCAACCTGTCCTCGGAATGCTGGTCACCTTGTGGGAACACACTCACACGAATACTGTTTGTTTGTTTGTGTATTTACTTATTCACAAGCAGAGAGAAATATTGAGAGACAGCGAATGGGTGCACCAGGGTCTTTAGCCACTGTGTACGAACTCCAGAGCTGGCTTTATGTGGGTACTGGGGAATCGAACCCAGGTCATTAGGCTTTGCAGGCAAGCTCCTTAACCCCTGAGCAATCTCTCCAGTCCTAACACTGCTTTTTTTATAAAAAAAAACTTTTTAAAATAATATTTTTATTTTTATTTATTTATTTGAGAAAGAGATACAGAAATAGGGGGAGAGAGAATGGGTCCTCCAGGGCCTTCAGCCACTGTAAACAAACTCCAGACACCTGCACTCCCTTGTGCATCTGGCTTATGTGAGTCCTGGGGAGTAGAACCTGGGTCTTTTGGCTTTGCAGGCAAGTGCCTTAATTGCTAAGCCATCTCTCCAGCCAATAATTTGCTTTTTTTAATGTGTAGCCCAGAAGGGTTTAGCTGGAACATAAGACTGATGCAAACAGAAAAGGCTGCTCTGTTCCAACTTGCACATCCTCTGGGCTGTTCTTGAAAGAAGGCTCCCAAGAAGAGATGAATGGGGATGTGGAAAGCATGGCAGGGGAGAACCTGAAACTGGAGTAGCATATAGGAAAGTAAATGGCAAGAAGGACTTCTGGGCTAGAGAACAGATGTCATTGGTGTATAAAGACAGCAGTATCCATACACTAAGTTGTCCAATGGTGGGAAGGACTAGGTAGGTCTTTTAGGAACATGGTACTTGATAATATCATGTTGTTTTCCATTCTGTGATGTCTGTTGTCTTCCCTAAATTGCTAGTTGAGCTGAATTAACCACTAATCCGTGTCAGCCTAGTGGTAGTAAGGACCCAGGGAAAGCAGAGAATAAAATTATACAAGCATGCAATGTTGAGACTGCCAAACAGACCAAGAAGAAAAATCCAGGGTAGGAGTTATAAGTGGGGTAACTGGGGAGAAAAAAGACCAAGAAATCTAAGGATCCCCTCTCTCCTATAAGCCAGGCATTCTCGGGGGGGCTTGGAAGGGAAATGAAAGTCTCTTGGAAATATGGATCATGGAAGGCTGCCTTCCTTCTTGTGATTGGAATTACATCTCTAGAGGACTTGAAAATGAACCCACACTGACCTCTATTATCCAAGCTTTTCTTTTATATAGTTTTAGTGACCCACAGTCAACTGTTGTCCAAAATGTGAATTTGAAAATTCACAAATAATGTATAAGTTTTAAGTTACATGCAATTCTGAGTATTGTGATGACATTGCCTATCATCCTACTCTGTTGCATGATGGGAATTATCACTTTTCCCAGTGTATCCATGCTTTATATCCTACCCTCCTATTCATTACTCTGAAGCCATTCCAATTATCAGATGGGGCATCACGGTGTTTGAGTTCATTCATACTCATGTTACTTAATGATGACCTCATAGCACAATGATTGTCATGCCAGTAATCATGAGATGCCAGAGGACATATGTCAAGTACTTGCTTTACCTGAAAAGGCAAAAAAAAAAAATCTTACTTTAATAAAGAAAAAGAATTTGTGGGGCTAGAGAGATGGCTCAGCAGTTAAAGCGCTTGCCTGTAAAGCCCAAGGACCTGGGTTTGATTCCCCAATACCCACTTAAAGCCAAATGAACAAAGTGGCCTGTGTGTCTGGAGTTTATTTGCCAGGCTAGAGGCCCTGGCAAGCCCAATCTCTATCTGCCTCTCCCCACCCCCGTCTTAATACATAAATAAATTATTTTTAAAAAAGTGTAAGCTGAGATGGCTGTGATCTATAGCACAAGATATTTTCAAAGACCACATCCACAGAAACTTGATTATAGCACATTGTTAGAATTATGCTATTTTATTTTATTAGCTTTGTACGTAGTCAGTGTGTAAACAGCCCATAGTGGTACCATTCTTACCCTCATCCCTGTCCCCCGCCCCCCAAAGGGACTCTTCTCGTTGGAGTGCCAGTTATCCCCACGGGGAATGTGGGTCATGTATTGTGGAGTTAGCCATCAGTTATGAGGCAGAGGTAATGTCTCCTGTGCATAATGCCCCAAGTTGTGACTCTAGCAATCTTTCCTCCCTCTCTTCTGTGACTTTCCCTTAGCCATGTTGGGTTCGTTTTAGGTCTACTTCAGTGATAAAGTCTTGGGAGCCTCTGTGTCTCTGGATCTCTTGTTTGGCAGGAGTTCATTGTTGATCTCTTACTGAGTCCAGTTTACAACTTGAACACTATCACCGGTATGAATGTATAGGAGAAATATGATATATGTAGGACTTAGCATTTGCAATTTCAGGTATCTAATGGGAATCTTGGAGCTTACCCTCCACAGATAAGGAGGGCCACTGTATAAATGCATCTTTCCTATTTGTGCCCAGCCTGTCTCTGATGACTCTGTTTCTGAAGGCCTCAGGTGTGGTTGTGCTGACATGTCGCTCTGTTGGTACTAGACTGAGGAGCAGTGCCCCAGGCTGGGAGAAGTTCTTCAAGGAAAGAACCTTTGTTTGACACTTACTCTGGGGGCAGGGCACTGGCAGGCTCATGGGGCAGAGACTGCAGTGGGAGGTTGGGTCATGAGAACCGATGGGGCCTCAGATACACACCTGCCGAGGCTTCCTGTGGGCACCAGCTGTTGCAGCTCTGCCATCCACTGTGTGAGGGGCGTATGTGTTTCTGTCTTGGAGGAGAACTAGCAACCAGTTGGTTTTGTCTTTATCCAGGATGCCATCTCTAGAAGCCCCAAGGAAGGGTCAGGAGCACAGCCCTAGCACTGATTGCCAGCTCTGCAATGCTGCTTGCTTCAAGCTTCCCTATCCCATCAGAAAGTCGGGAAATAGCTCAAGTACATCCCTTCCCCACTTTCAGCTGGTTAAGGGCAGCTTAAGCTTCAAAGGAGAGCCCATTTCCTTCCCCAGTTGAAATGCTCTACTATTTCCAGCCTTCTCAGCAAAATTGTGAAAAGAAATCCCAGTGCTGCCAGGCTTTCCAAAAGTAGTATTTAAACTGCGTACTTAATTAAAGTTGAGAGTAGGCAAACAACTTTGAGGGTTTCTTCCCTTGGAAATATAACCTGTGTTCTAATGATGAGGAACAAAATGTAACAATTTCTGGACAGACTGAAAGGAATCACCTCTAAACCTGCACAGCCTCCACTCCCTGCCCCTCCCTGTTTAATGTAAATGCAGGCAATACCAGGAAATGAGCTGGGCACAATATTTGTACGAGGCATTCATATCTCCACCATGTCTGTTTGGAGTCTTGGGTAAACATGCCCCCAGCCACAGAGCATGGCCTTGCGTATCTCCACAGCTTCTTCTATAAAGCGCCTCTCCTCTGCATGCTGATGCGCCATCTCTCCAATGCATGACCATCCACCTTAGCCAGGGAACAAGAGCCACTGTACTGGAACTTCGAACAGGAAGAGGCTTACACAGAAAAACCCTTTCATATGTGTCTGGTCTCCAAACAAGAGAAAAACCTGTATGTTGGATGTGAACGCATGTGTTCATGGGCATTTCCTAATATAAATCTCAAGTACATGTGTGCCATTATGTGAAAATCTACAGTATACACAGCACACATACAAGTGTGGCAGTATTAACAGCCTATAAATACTTCTGTCATCTGGTGAAGTAATAGAGGTACTACATAGAAATGCATGGCTGGCAACATGGGGTGCTACTCATGATGCACACATTTGCACTATTCATAAGTCTATTCCATTTGACATGCTAATTGTCTTTTATTATTTTTTTTTTCCAGAGTCAAAGCATTTGGTTGGGAAGAATAAGGCCAAAGGCTCACATTGTTCCA
This sequence comes from Jaculus jaculus, assembly GCF_020740685.1. Classification (NCBI taxonomy): domain Eukaryota; kingdom Metazoa; phylum Chordata; class Mammalia; order Rodentia; family Dipodidae; genus Jaculus; species Jaculus jaculus. The sequence continues at coordinate 30,244,746 of NC_059110.1, forward strand.
ACAGTATGGGCAGCTGCTGGCTTTACCACAATGAGCTGCATTGTCTGGTAAATGGAGTCCCTCAGGTGAATATAATTATGCAAATCCTTCCCTAACTACCAGCCTCTCCTGGCCCTCTCCCCAGGCCACCAGGCCCTGGGCACACTGTCACATCACATTACCCAAGGCCTCACTTGTTTGCTCGAGTATCCTTCCCATATTCTCAGGCTTGATCTACAGACACAACCTGCTGCTGGCCCTGTCCCCGGAAGGCCAGCTGGGCCCACTCAGGAGACCAAGTTCTCTCACCAGCTGCCACGCGCCCGTATGAGCTGGAGAGCATTGGAACACACTACCCTTTCATTCCTTAAGGTGGTGTCCGTCCTTGACTTCAGGCAGGCCTACACCCAGATAATTCTGAGGCCGGAGGCAAGAGAGAAGGGATGAGGTACCTTCATTGAAGACCCTGTTAGGCAGAAATACAAACACACATGCACTATGCTTCGTCTTCTTCAGAACAGTCCTATGCAAACATGTGACTATGACTAATAATATTGTGCCCCATCCACAGGCATGAGAACACTGAGCTACATCACTTCTTTATTGACAGCCATAGACATAATTAGAAAATAAGGAGCCTGGACAAAAAAGCTTTTGAAAGTCCCCACCTCCTCTAATTTACGTGAGTCACTCTATGTTTCCATATTTTTGATTATTTCTCATAGTTACCGAAATAGAACGCTGCCTCAACATTTTGTAAAATGCACTCTTGACTAGATAATCACCTAGATCATGAAACCATAAACTAGAAAGTACAATATAGTGACAATGAACCAAATGGTACTTTTCTGAAGAAAATGCAATACCTATAGGAGGTTAAAAACAGCGAACGAACAGTTGTGAAATTTGTTTACTTTAAAATCTAATTCAACTTTAATATCATGGTGGTTCTCAAAGAAATGAGTATTTTAAATCACAGAGGCACTGTAATATTTGTGAAAGTTGTCAGTGAAGTCATAGGACTGATGCTTTGGTGGCAGAGGAAAGGGGAGGGAAGACATCACACTGACTAGAAAAGGACGTACACTATCCAAAGCAGAGATATTCCTTTACTGACACAAAAACTGTGTGGCTCCTGTGGGACGGGATCAGAGGAACCAGGAAGGCAGGTGGGAGTAATGAACAGAGCTCTGTGTGTTTATAAGCACTTTCTAGATCTGGTAGTTCCATTTTATAAAAGAAAAAGGAATCTGGCCTCTGCTAGTAAAATGCAGTTTTGTGTAATAGTCTATAAGTTTAGCTGTGCAAAATAAGGATATATTGATATACTGTAATCTACTATTATATTCAAGATAAAGGCAGGGAAAGTAGGAAAGATTTTTCTAACTCAACTGTTTCATCACATCCAAATTGTTATATTTAGAATTTTTCACTGAAGTCATGCAATACACTCATAATGACATCTTAGCCATATATATCATGGAGGTTTCATAAGATTATAATAGAACTGAAAAAGTTCTATTGCCTTATGATGTAGCTTAGTGTCATAGCCTACATATTATTTACACATTTGGGCTGATGTCTAGCATAAACTAACCTATTACCCTGCCAGTTATATCCAAGTACAGCACAGTGGACAACACTTAACAATGCAAATGGTTTATTTTTGTTAGCAATTTTTGATTTTAAAAAACTTTATTGACAGCTTCCATAAATATATATAATAAATTATAATAATTCTCCCCCCATTCTTTCCTTCACAAATCTACCCTCCATCAAATCCTCTCTTCTTTTCAATTAGTCTCTCTTCTATACTGATATCATGATCTTTTCCTCCTATTATGAAGGTCTTGTGTAGGTAGTTCAGGCACTGTGAGGTCATAAATAACAAGGTCATGTTGTGTCTCAAAAATTGCATTGGAAGCAGTCCTTCCTTTGGCTCTTACATTCTTTTGACCACCTCTTTTATAATGGACCCTGAGCCTTGGAGAGTGTGATAGAGATATCTCAGTGCTAAACACTACACTATCACTTCTTAGCTCCATGGTGACTTTTGAGTTACCCCAGTGATCCCCACCATATGAAAAGAGAGGTGTGTCTAACCAAAAGTGAGAGTAGCATTAACATATGGATATAAACATAAATGTTTAGAGGTCAGTTTGGTGAGAGTTTCTGATTTTCTTAACTATTTATTGAATGCCTACTAAATTCTATATACCTGTGATAGGTCAGTGGACAGAACAGAAAAGATAATTTTTTTCTTATAGAATTTTATATTCTTGGAGTTGATCTGAAAGAAATATATGTAAACAATTACTTAGTATATAAGAAGATGAAAAATGTTGTCTTCTCCCAAACTTCACAGTCCAGGTTGTCTTCATTTTTCTGTCAATTTCCTTTCTGTAGTGGTGTTACTGGACTCTTTTGGCTATAGATACCATATCTTTGCTGATGTTCATGTCCCTTTGTCTCTAGCCCAGAACTTTAGGCTCATATATCCACTTACTTATATGACAATTTCATGTGATACCCTATGAACATCTTAACATATTCTAAACTAGACTAACTCCCCACCACTTAATCATTTTTACTATTTGAAACTGTGCTAGTTAGGAACAAAAAAGTACATTATAAAACACAATGCCTAGTTACCATGGCAACAGCCTCAGCCTCGCACAGCATAGGTTTACTAGGTTTACTATGTTTCTTGCATCAGGAGGCCACATTTAGAGACTGACCCACACCTTCCAGCACAGCAATGACCTCATTTAATGACACATTTCTCAGAATGCGTTTCCCGATGTTAAGTGACACATGGATTTATTTTTAACTGTCATTTGTTTGGTACTTTCCATAGCAATAGACCACCAGGCACTTTACTCATTTGGAGTATCTTTCTTGCTCAGAACAATCACATGAGATTCCTCTGTCCATTTTATAGAAGGAGAGAGTGAGGCCTTCCATGTCAAGGATGAAACATCCAAAAAGAAAGGATGTAGCTTTCTTTAGAAACAGGCTCCAAAGTGGTACAAATCCTGGAGTTGTCAGGCTGTGCTGCCCCCTCGCTGATCCTCCCTCATGGACAGCTGGACTGAACAATATTACAAATGAGAAATTGTAGCCCAGAATGCCCAGGATTGTGAGGGTCTAGATACAGATGGAGCTCGCCAGTCCTTATGGAAGAAGTCATCAATAAGAACTGCCAGGAAGTCATGGGACCTTTCCTTCAATCATTACGGGGAAAGTGGACTTCGCTGGTGTAACATCATTAGTTGTAATTATTAGAAACTAAAGATTTCTTAACAGCATTTTTCTTTTTACTGTCATGATTCTATTCACATTTTTTTTTCTCATTTCTAGGAAATACTTAGTAAACTGCTATGAAATGTTCACATTACAAAGCAAGGGGAAATTTTAAACAATGCAAAAAAAAAGCACTTTTATTAGAAAAGAAAATGATTGCCTTGGTGAGGCAACAAGTAAGAAATTCCATTTGGTAATCTTGCATAAAACACAGTTTCATGTCATCTTTGATTGATTATGTTATAGAGCAGAAAAAGCAAGGTTGTTTTTCCCCCTCACCCATCACTAGTTCAAGGCTGAGGGAACCAGACGTACAGATTAACGAGAGAAAAACACACAAATCATCGTAATCCAAGTGAGTCCTAATCTCAGGGAATGTTTGCTCTGTAACTCTGAATTTAGAAAGTGCTATGGTTTGAGTGTGGTTTGTCCCTTCTGAAACCTATTTGAAATTTAACCCCTAATTATGAGATATTAGCTGGTGGGACTGGAGCTGGAAGGAGAGCTTAGTTGGTAAAATGCTTACCTTACAGGCATGGGAACCTAAGTTTGATCCCCTGAACCCGCATAAAAAATCCCAGGAGAGGTAGTTTGCACGCATAATACCAGCCCGAGGAAGCAAAGACAGGCATAACCCCAGAACATGTTGGCCAGCTAGTCTAACCTAACTGGTGAGTTCCAAGCAACGAGAGACCATCTGTGGTGGTTTGAGTAAGGTGTCCCCCATAAACTCACGTGTTTTGAATGGCTGGTCCCCAGCTTGTTGCAGTTTGTGAGGTGGAACCTTGATGGAGGAGGTGTGTTTCTGAGGTTGGGATCATTCTCCTGCTGCAGTTTTCCACCCTCAGTGGTGTCCAGTTTCTGTTCTGCCATCTTCTCCCCTGCCATAGGAAGCTTCCTCTCAAGACTGCAAACCAAAATAGGCCCTTTCCTCCCTTCAGCTTTTTGTTTTTTTTTTTTTTTTTTTTCAAGGTAGGGTCTCACTCTAGCTCAGGCTGACCTGGAACTCACTATGTAGTCTCAGGGTGGCCTCGAACTCATGGTGATCCTCCTACCTCTGCCTCCCGAGTGCTGAGATTAAAGGCATGCACCAACACGCCCCGCTTTCTTGTCTCTCTCTCTCTTTTTTTTCTTTTCTTTTTTTTCTACACCTGCCTCCCGAGTGCTGGGATTAAAGGCGGGTGCCACCATGACCAGCTCCTTCCGTTGTTTTGTCCCAGCAATGAGGAGGTCACTATAATACCATGACTCAAAAAACAAAAAAAGAAAAAAAACAACAGTGGTATTCCAAAGGATGATACCCAGGGCTATCCTCTGGCCTCCACACAAATGCACACATGTGTGCATCTACACACACATGGACAAACATACACATACTTTAAAAACTGAGGTAGGGGCTGGGGAGATGGCTCAGAGGTTAAAGGCACTTGCTTACAATGTCTTTCATCCTAGGTTTGATCCTGTAGTATTCATGTAAGGCCAGATATACAATGTGGCCCATGCACCTTGAGTTTATTGTCAACCTACAGGAGGCCCCAGAGTGTCCATTCTTTATTTCTCTCTCTCATCAATAAATAAAAATATTTTAAAAACCAGAGGTGGGACTTGTAAGAGGTGATTAACCTTTTTGCCTTCATGAATGGATTAAGTGGGTTATTTTGAGAGCAGGTCTGAAGTGCTGTTGACTGAAGCTTCTGGCCACTGTGATGCGCTGTGGTGTTTGAGGACTCTGCTAGCAAGCAGGCCTGTGCTCTGATTCTTCTTGGAAGATTTTCTAGGGAGAAGCATGTTCTCTTCTCCTGGGTGAAGGGACAATACCTGTAGGATAAAAGATTTTTTAAACGATAGTTGTGTGTGTGTGTGCATGCGTGCACACCTGACATGTGTATATGTGTGCATAAGTGTGGGCGCAAATATGCCGCGATGCGTGTTTGTAGATCAGAGGGCAGCTTTAGTGATCTGTCCTCGACTTCCACCTTGAGGCAAACTCGCTTGTTCACCGTGACAATCCTCCAAGGATTAGTTTGTCTTCACTTCTTATCTTGCCTTAGGAAGGCTGGGATTACGGCACTCAACACTGCATCTGGCTGTGCGTGGGTTCTGGGGGCCCAACTCAGGACTTGGCAAGTGCTTGTCAAGTGTTTTTGCTCACTGAGCCATCTCTCGAGCCCTAGGTGCAAGTTCGATTACCTGCTTTAAGGAAGAAGAGCGAGGCAAAGGTCAGAGACACCTTGTATCCCTGTTGTCCAACCCCAGGGGGCCATATTTGTGGTAGCTTATCTTGAATCCCACCACACTATATGGTTTTAACATGACCTGTGGCTTTCCCTGAGCACAGTGTTTACATCTTCACAATGTTTGCTCTGTTCTAGGCTATTGTTTATATCAGTTTCTATAGAGAAATGGATCCATTTTATTTTGCTCATTTGCTTTTTGGTTGTTTGGTTTCTTGAGCCAGGACATCACTACGTTGCCCAGGCTGGCCTTGTCCTCTTGAGTTCAAGGGGCCCTCTCGCCTCACCCTCCCAAGCTACCGCACCACCGTGTAGAGTAGGGAGTAAATTCCTTGTTAAGAGCAAAATCATATCAGCTATATAATAAAGAACAAAACAAGTCTGTCCAGGCTCAGAACTGTTCCAGAAGTATTTTCAAGGCCCAGAGTTACATAACATTCCTCAGGCAGGGCCTCTTGCTAACAAACCAGAGAGCTGGCTTTGGTAACATTTCCTGAGTTTTCACAGCAGCCCTCGTGACATCTGGGGGACCAGGGAGGGGGATGTCAATGAGTGCTGTTCTCAGCAAGCTACACTGAACCTCACCTTTCAAGATGTTCTAAAGCTACCACTGGGAGCACTTAAAAAAAAGAGAGAGAGAGAGAGAGAAAACCCAACTCCACATCCCTCCTTTAAAGATTTTAATAACCTAACAGCAGGACAGTTATGCAGTTGCACAACCAGGAGGCAGGAAGCCGAAGTCCCTTTCTTCGTCCCTTTCTTCGGTTGTAGTCCCGGGCTTAGGTCCTGAAAGGAAAGGGCCACTCGGAGCTTTTCACAGTTCAGGCACGAGCGGGCAGGCTCAGCCTCGGACACCCCCTTGAAGCTGTCAGCCCAGGATTGCCGCTGCTCCCAAGTGGGGCGGTGCCTTCTGGTGTCAGAGGGGTCTTGGCTGCAAGCTGGAAAGTGCCTCAGCGCCTAGGATGACAGCCGAGCAATGGGGAAATGCCAGTCTGCTGTTACGAACATGTTATTAACATGAAGACAGGACGGTGTGTTCTCTGATGCCAGTAATCGAAAGCTACAGTAACGGATTGGGAGTCAGTCTCTTTGCTCCCTCCATACTGACCAAACAGCCATAACATAATTAAATAAGTAGATGGTGGGAGGAGAAAGCCCTTCCAAAGGCCAAACTTCCTTATTTTCTTTTTGATTTTTCAAGGCAGTGTCTCCCTCTAGTCCAGGCTGACCAGGGTGGTCTTGAACTCATGGCAATCTTCCTACTTCTGCCTCCCTCCCAAGTTCTGGGATTAAAGGCATGCACCACCATGCCCAGCCCTTATTTTCTTAAAAAAAAAAAAAAATTGTGGAGTGAGTTGTCAGAGAAAGGCCAGGGTACCGGTGAGTGACGAGTGGGTTGTTAGTGTTTGGTGGGGATAATTAATATAACCAAGAGCCAACCGGTGACTCAGTCCTCAGCATTCCAAGGATGGCATCACCTTCACAGCTTGTGTGGAAACACTAACAACTGCTTATCAAATCATCTCCCAAGTGTATGTAGAAAGTGGATGGGCTTAGGAATATCCTGAGATAAATAAGCAAGCAAACAAAAGTATGTTTCTTTCATGTTTTCCTACTTTATATGTAACCCTAGTCCCAACCACAACCAGGGTCAGCTCAAAGCTGCCCCTGTCACCTGAACAATGAAGGAGGCTGCTTTAGGACACCTGCTTGGGATTAGAAGGAACAGAAAGAAACATTTGAAAAACTGGGTAAATATCACTTTAAAAAATGTATTTTTTTTTTAAATAGAGAGAGGAAGAGAGAGAGAGAGAAAATGGGTATGTCAAGGCCCCTTACCACTGTAAACAGAAGTGCCTCTGTGCAGCTGGCCTTATGTGGATTCTAGGGAATCGAACCCAGGCTGTCAGCTTTACAAGCAAGTGTTTTAAAACACTGAGCCATCCCCCTAAGTATTTTTCCTCTTGAAAAAAATTCTTTTCAAATGTTAGTTCACATGCACACTCATTCTTTGCATGTTCATTTAATATATGCAAATGGGCATATCCTACCTTTTCCTTTTCTGAACATTACATTGGATGCATTTTCTTTGCTTTCTATAGGCTACAAGGCATTTCAAATGGTGGTTAGAAGGACGATTTTCTAGAAATTAAATAGTTTCAAACACACACATGCACACACACACAATTCTGGTGTATTGTCTTTCCTCAAAAATAAATCAGGATGAGCAGAAAATACTATGTCAAACAAGTTCTCTATAAATATATTTTTATGCAAACAAATGCTATGGGTTCAGCTATATTTTATTTATAAATATCTTCTAAATTTCTCTGGGGCTGTTTTCAATATGTACTCTTTTATAAATGACCTCTCCTTGAGTAAATATTTCAGAGTGCAAGTGACATAAAGAACTTAATCCTTTCTAATACTGTTTTCCAGTGTTAGGTCTCAGTGCCAGCATTATTGGGAGTTTCAATGTCATCTGCCATTCCTGATTTGAAAGTGCCCCACTCCTCTTCATCTTTGAAGAATAGCTAAAACACACAGTTATAAGGCCAGGCATGGTGCCACATGCCTTTAATACCAACACTTGAGAGGCAGAGGTAGAAGGATCCCTATGAGTTCAAGGCCAGCCTGGTGGTACAGAGTGACTTTTGGGTCAGCCTGGGCTAGTGTGAGGCCTTACCTTGCATGGCAGAAAAAAAATTACAGTTTACTTGTCCTATCAAATATTTTGGGGGGGTCAAGGGGGACTTCTCCTTCTCCTAGTTGTAACCATGCAAGCCCAACATAGTAGCCCACATTAACATAAGTAATCGCACGTCTCTGGGCACAATGACTGTTCAAGGGGAGCCTTTCTTGTAGGTCTTTACTTCCCTTGGCAGCATAGCTTTCCTTGCTGGATAATCTCATACAAGTTTTGGCAAAAACAATAAGTGGTCTTTTTGCTTTGAAATGCCTTCCCCGAAATAGACATTGTTACCAATAACAAAATCATAATGATCCAGCCAGAAAACAAGGAAGTATAAAGAAAGCATGTGTCAGATTAAGTATATGTACAAAACTATGACAATGTCTTTAGAATAGAAAGTGAAATGGGCTGTTAGGGCCAAACCCTGAGTTCACATTTGTATTTAACCAAAGAATTGAGCAAACTGAACTGAGAGGGACACTACGAAATTATTCTATCTAGTGAGGGGAGTACAGAGCCTGAGGGAAGCAAAATGAATACAGCCACATGGTCTGAGCACCCAGGTGGTGAACCTGGAAAAAAATGTATAGAGTTAGCCAGGAAAGAAAAGAAAGTTCAAAGAGCTTCTGTCACGTGGAGGGCGGGAGGGGTAAGAGCCCATGTGGAAGCAGGAGTTGGGAGTTGCTCCCCTTGTCTCAGCCCAGCTGAGATGCGGGGAAACTCACCAGAGCCTGGAGGTTCAGGAGTGATGAATGGGCTGCCAAGAGAGCTTCCCCTCCCCCGGGAAACGTATTTATACCTTATGGTGGTGGGCCCTACCTTCCTGCTCAGGTGAGCCAGAGAGACAACCCAGGGGCTGTCTCAGGAAGAAGCTTGCCATGATGCCAAGTTCTGGGGGCTGAACTTGACTAACCACAGTGTTAGAATTAAATCCTAGGAAAGAAGACCTCCTTCCCAGGAGGGGCCCAGGTTGTTTGTGGAAAACCAGATCCAGGGAAGAGATAAGAAGTCAGATCATACTTTGATCTCCAGCAAAGCGGATACCATAAGGATACCTTCAGGGGCCCAGCCACCCTAATTGCTTAACCAAGCTACCTGACTCCCTCTTAAAAATTTCATGGAAATGTGTAGCATTTACCTATTTACCTTCTCTCAAAACTCCCAACCAGAGATGGCTTGTGGAAAGAAAGGGTTTATTTCTGCTAACAGTCTTAACAAGAGGTTTCATTATGGTGGTGAAAGCCTGGCAAAAAACAGCCAGGCATCATATCTTGTCACATCAGCTGGAAGGAGATAGCAAGTATGAGCTCACTCTGAACCCCAATGGGACTGTACAGATAAACCGCAAAGCCTGTCCCCATGACACACCTCCTCTAGCGAGTTCACCTCTGAAAGGCTCCACCATTTGGGGACTAATCGCAAACACTTGACGCTCGCTATGAGGGACATTTTACGTTGAAACTACCACAGGGGGAGAGATGGCACCCCAGAGCGTCATCTTACATTGAGCAACACCAGAGTGATGACAGTTTTTTTTTTTTTTCCTTAAGGAAAAGAAATGTTTATTTTGTATATCGCAAAGTCCACAGAACCAAGACTTATGTTCCACCTACCTGATTTTATACTTATGTCATTTTTTTCATATGCCCAATGAGAAAAGTACCACCAATCTCAAGATGGCGAGAGGGCTCCTGTCCTGTGCCCCTCAGCAGCTGCTTCCTCCACCTGGCACATGGTGGTACTTGCATTGCGTCAGAAAGATTAGATGGCTGAACACCACCGGGCCATGGTGGTAGATGTGAGGGTGTGGATCCCACTTTTCTATTCACTCTGAGCCAGTGTTCGATCATACCTCACAATCTTCTCTGAGCCCCCGCCATCAAGAGCCTCTCTGAACATGGGCTCCATGTCAGGGAAGGCATGACACTCTTTCCTTTGTGCCTGTTTGGCTGGGACAAATGCTCAGCAGTGTGCTGGGGCTCTTTAGCCCTGGTCACTTGCCCCAGTAGGCAGGCAGGGAGACAGGGTTTCTGTCAGGCTGATGGAGTCTGTCATGCCTGGCAGCCAAACTCTAAGAAGATAGTAATGGGTAGTAACTTAGCCAGAGAGATAGTACCTTTCTCTCCATTTGGCTGTGTTATCTTTTTCTTCTTCATGAAAAATATTTATGAATATTTATGCTTTCCATGGTCTCTTATCCACAGGGCCTAACTTCTCAGACCCTCAATGGTTGCTGCAAATAGTACCAAGCCCTATGTATGCTGATTTTCCCCCCACATATACATATATAAGTAAATAAAATGTAAGTTATAAATTAAACATAATAAGATATGAACAGCAATAACATAACAATTGCTACAATATATTGTAATAAGTTATTTAAAACCTATGAATTGTTTATTCCTGGAATTTTCCATTTACTATTTTTGGATTGTGGTTGACTTCAAGTAACCTTAAACCTCAGCAAGCAAAAAGAAAAGGGGTGACTGTATTTTTATAAATGGAAATGTCTATTTTTATGCCCAAAGGAAGGGTATATTACTTTCTAATTGCTGTGACCAAATACCTGACCAAAAGTCACTTAAAGAAGGAATGGTTTATTTCAATTCACAGTTCGAGGTTAAAGTCCACCGTGAAGGAAAGGCATGGCGACAGGAGGTTGAGACAGCTGGTCATATTCAGCCTGCGGTGAGGAAGCAGAGAGGTATGAATGCGCATGCTCAGCCAGCTCTCTTCCTCTCATACATCCCAACATCTCAGCTCAAGGAACGGCACTGCCCACAGTTAAGCTGGGTCTTCCCACCTCCATTAACCTGATCAAGGTAACCCCTCCCAAGCAGATCCTTGTCTATCTCTTCCCACATTAGTGTGGAAGTTTATGCCTATCATCCAAGTATTCAGAAGGCAGGAGGATGGCCACAGTTTAAGGCCAATCTGGGCTACATAATGAGTTCATAGTCAATCCTGCTAGACACAAAATGGCCTGGATATCCATGACCTTGTAATGCCTGACACTACCTACACAAGACCCTCATAATAGGAGGAAAAGATGATGACATCAAAATAAAAGAGAGACTAGGTGAGGTGGGGGGACATAATGGAGAATGGAGCTGTGAAGGCGAAAGTGGGGGAGGAAATTGTGGGTTTTTTGTCTATAATTATAGAATTTGTCAATAAAAATTTTTGAAAAAAGAAAAGAAGAAAACAAGAAAAGGAAAAAGTAATCAAGGCTTGGATTTCTTTGTTATATTCCCATAGTTCATTTCTTTTCAAAGGCAGGTTTAAGAGACAAGTCCTGATTCTGTTTTTAACAACATTAAATAGTAACCCGAGACAATGATTTCTCACAGGAACTTTGCAAGTGTAACATAATCCACTTGTGTCAGTGGTGTGCAAATTATCTCTCTATGGTATGTACTATGGATTTTATGTGATTCACATATGCATAGTTTCCATCTTTTTTCTAAGGATGAAAAAAAACCTTAAATGCATGATAAGTTTCAGACCCAAAAGAGGATTTGATTGAGGCTTGGGGCTTCCCTAATATTGTAAACTAATTTAGTGTTGCCATTCATAGCATAGGTCAAGTTTGAGTGAGATTCTGAACCTTGGCTAGCAACAAAGTCTTTTCTTTTTAATTTATAAACTTGATTTCTTGTTATGTGTTTATAAACTCCTTATAAGACCAATTTGTTATAGTTTGGATTTTGAAGGTTCCCCCATGGGCCCACATGTTACAGGCTTAGTCTGCAGTGGTGGAGCCTAGCAGGTGGTCTTAGGGGACTGGCAGAATGCCCTTGAGGTGACTGTGGTACCCTAGACACCTCCCTCTTTGCGCTCTTTTTTGAACTGGATCTCAAGCAGGCAAATCTGCCACGCGATGCTTCATCAGGAAGGCACCAATCATGCGTGGAAACGTCCAAAACAGCAATATCTCTCTCTCTCTCTCTCTCTCTCTCTCTCTCTCTCTCTCTCTCCCTCTCTCTCTCATCTTTTCCTAAGACAGGACCTCATGAAGCTAAGAACTCGAATTTCTCTTGCCTCCACCTCCCAGGTATGCACCACCACAGCTGTTCTTAAAACTGTCCTCTTTATAACTTAATTATCTCAAGAATTCAATTTTCATGACATGAAAGTAACATGGATTTTAAACTTTATAAATTTCACGTGTACCTGAGACTACATAGTGAATTCCAGGTCCGCCCCTAGCCTGGGCTAGAGTGAGACCCTACCTCGAAAAAAAAAAATCCACATGTAAACGTTAGCCCACATTACTCATTTTACTCAAGAGAAAACCAAGGCATAGAGAGATTAAGTCTTTTAGTCTAACAAAAGAAGCAGGGACTATTTATTCCTACTTCCATCCAACACGAAAACCCATGTTTTTTTCCCAAGTGTCAAAAACCAACCATGGTCACTGGTTTAGAATTTGAAAGTATGGTTCATCTAAGTTTCAATCAAAATGTTTCATCAAAATCTCAATCCTTTATTGTTCATTGGTCTTTATCCAGAAAAATACCAAATGGAGAAATCATTCATAACAATAAGCCACTTAATTAAAAGAGCAAAACTTACCTTTAGGGTCTTACCTGGACGCGTGGCTTTGGAGTGTTTACAACCCACTGACCTTACTGCTGACGTGGTATTCCCCATTTGCCTCAACATTTTATTTTGAGTAGTTTAAGCATTCAGAAAAGTTCAAATTTAAAGCAAACACTCCTATCTTCACTGCCTGGATTTCACAATTAACTCTTTACTACAATTGCTCTCTCTTTTCACTGGTCCCTCTAACCATCCGTGTCAATCCATTGATCTATCCGAGTCTGCCTTTGTCAGACTACTTAGTCACGCAGGTCCAGATACTGTTAAGATAGTTCTACTGCAAGCAAAGGTTTGTCTCTTCACCTTGGCACCAGCGTCTGCAGAAGAACCACTGACGATCTAAGAAGTAAGCTTCAAAGGAAGGATGTCAATAAAGGTGCCGGTTGCAAATCAGTTTCAAAATGACTGAGGCAGGATGGAAGGAGGCATTGCCCACCTGCCCTTAGAAAGGGTTGGCAAGGATGCAACTCCTTCATGCTGGCCCTGAGAACAAGCCATTACTGAAGATCTAATTCTAAGTGGTTTTAGAAACGTTCCTTTCACTAGTGATCTGAACAGGGATAAACCTGAAGAGGGGTGTGGTGACTTGTGGGACATAGAATGACAGAAATCAGCCCTGTGACTCTGCAGTGGGGCCAGGTCTTCAGGATAAAGTGAGAGAAGCAGCAAACATAGAAAACTAAGAAACACACAAAGAGAGAGAGAGAGAGAGAGAGAGAGAGAGAGAGAGAGAGAGAGAGAGAGGAATGTAGGGAGATGGAAGAAGGAAGTCATCACCAGGTACCACAGAGGTTGGTAAATGGGCCCCGGAAATAGACTCCAACTGGTTAAAACCCCTATCAAAGCATTCCTAACCTCATAATATGTTATACCTGGCAAGCATAAGCTACTTTGTGCTTCCTTCTACCCACATCGGTAACTGGAATTACAAATTGACTTGAGATTAATCTTAGGAAGGCCCACCAATCCCACTATATGCTGATGGCACATTGGATGGGGTGGATTCCTTGTGTGCTCAATTCTGGCTGCTGAAGGGGTCTCCAGGAAGTATAGGCTAATGACAACTCCACCTGTTTGAGAATAATCAGATCTTTATTTTACTTTTATTTATTTGCAAGCAGAGAGAGACAATGAAAAGAGAGATGGGGGGGTAGGGGAGAGAATGAACACTAGGTTCTAGCTACTGCAAAGGAACAACAGATGCATGCACCATTTGCGCATCTGGCTTTATGTGGGTACTGGGGAACCAAACCCGAGTCATTAGGTTTTGCAAGCAAGTGCCTTAACCACTGAGCCATCTCTCCAGTTTGAGAATCAGATATTTTAATGATGTTAACACCAGGTTAAGCCTCAGAGGAAAGCAATAGATGGATTGAAAGAGAGAACTGTGGAGGGACTAAGCTAACTGTCTAGCAATATGATTCATAAAGTAAAAAAGTCTATTATTGGGCTGGAGAGATGGCTTAGCGATTAAGCATTTGCCTGTGAAGCCTAAGGGACCCTGGTTCGAGGCTCAGTTCCCCAGGACCCACGTTAGTCAGATGCACAAGGGGGCGAATGCATCTGGAGTTTGTTTGTAGTGGCTGGAGGCCCTGATGCACCCATTCTCTCTCTCTCTCTATCTGCCCCTTTCTCTCTGTCTCTGTCACTTTCAAAAAAAAAGTCCATTATTGGTGTAGCACATTATTCATGGATATTTCCCTATGGATGAGATTAGTTGGGCCAGGCATGATGGCATACACCTTTAATCCCAGCACTCGGGAGGCACAGGTAGGATTGCTGTGAGTTTGAGGCCACCCTGAGACTACTAATGAATTCCAGGTCAGCCTGGACCAGAGTGAGACCCTACCTCAAAGAACCAAAAAAAAAAATAAATAAATAAAAGATTACTTAGACCTTGGACTAAAAATTGATAGTCCCTGATAACAGTTTGTGGAAAAGAACTGAAAAAAAAATTACATCCAGGACAAAAACTATGATATCATCCTAAGTGCAGTGGAGATAATATCCATAGCAAGAGGTCTGATGAGAGCTAGAGCAAGTGCTCACTGTGAGAAGAGCTGTAGAATCAGTGTGGCCTGGTGGGAACAGTGACTGAGACCTAAGAATGGAAGACTAGGGCTGGAGAGATGGCTTAGCAGTTAAAGTGCTTCCCTTCAAAGCCTGTGGACCCAGCTTCAATTCCCCAGGACCCACATAAGCCAGATGCACAAGGTGTCCGATGTATCTGAAGTTTGTTTGTAGTGGCTGGAGGCTCTGGTGTGTCTATTCTCACTCCCTCTCTCTCAATTAAGTAAATAAATAAAATATTTTAAAAGATAAAAACAAAAACACAAAAGGATTCAAGAATGGAAGACTATCTAGGGTGACTGGACCACTAGAACTTCCATGATATCCAGATGACCTTTTAGCTCTCTCTGCCACCTGAATGATGGTGCTGAGGAAACCACGTTTGTGTCTTTGTGTTCTCACAGAAAGACCCTGTCAGCTGAGGGTATGTGAGGCAGAACGGAATGTGTCTTTGGTCTTAGCTGAGCTATCTCTTTGTTGTTGTTGCTTGTATTTTTTTAATTTTTTAATTTTTGTTTTTTAGGCAGCATCTCTCTAGGAAACCCAGACTGGCCTAGCACTAGCAATTTTTGGCTTCAGCCTAAGGGCTGGTTCTGCAGGTATTTGTCACCCTGTATATCTCTGTCTTTCTTCCAGGTTATTATTGGCATTGTAGATATATTAGAGACAATATAATTTTACAATTGATTAAGCAGAGCTATGTTTATAGTCAGCAGTAAGAAGATCAAAGGAGGAGTCCAGATCTGACTTCTGACTAGTCTTACTTTTTCTCTTCTTAAGGGCTTATTCCTCCTCCCCCACTTTTCCTTACCTTCATCTATTTCCTCAAGAAAGCTTTCAGTCCTTGGATTCCAGCATGATGATGATAAATCGTGGCAGCATGTGTGTGTGTGTGTGTGTGTGTGCGTGTATTGTGAATATTTATGCAAGTGGAGATCAGAAGACAACCTCAGTGTTGTTTCTCAGGTGCTATCCACCTTTTTTGAGACAGACTTTCACTGGCCAGGAGCTTGCCAATTAGGCTAGACTAGCTGGGCAGCAAGCCCCAGAAATTCACCTGTCTCTGCCTCCCCAATGCTGAATTACTAGTATGTGGCACCTGCCCGGCTATTTTTTTTTTTTTTAATATGAGTTCTGGGGATTGAATTACAGTCCTCATTCTACAGAAAGTACTTTACCAAAGGAGCCATCTATCTTACCATCCCAGCACAATGGTTTTTAAGAGGTTCTCAGAAAACTCAAACCAATTGGTCTGGGAAATCTCTATGTGTGCCTACAGTAGTCCATACGACCCTTTCATAGTATTTACAGTCATCTTTAACATTCTGTGTTTTTAGAGTGAAGGATCCATGAGAACAGAGACCATTTGCCTTGTTCCCTGCTGTCTCCACAGCATCTAACATAAAATCTTCACCAGCATCCTCCCATGGTCTAACCAACATTTATGAAAGGTGGTGGTTTGTATGTAAACTGTCCCCCATAGCCTTGTATGTTTGTGACTAAGCCTCACACCTAATTCCTAGTTGGTGGAGCCTTTGTGAGGTGGAGCCTTGCTGGAGGAGGTGGGGTGAACCTTGGCGTATTAGAGCTCAGCACCCCTTGCCACAGCTAGCTCCTCCCCTTCCTCCCTGCCGCTGTGGAAATGTGATACCCAGCTGTCTTCTCCTGCATCCTTTCCGCTGCTGTGATTGAAAGCTCCCCTCACAAATGTAAGCCAAAATCAACTCTTTCCTTCCATAAGCTTTTTCTGTTCAAGTGTTTTGTCCCATCGACGAGAAAGCAACAGCTACAAGGAAGGACATAGTAAGCAGTAGGTACTGGACTCATTTGAGAGCCTCTTTACTCATCATTACTCCAATTGTTTGTGACAATGGTCACACTCTTCTATCCAGTGAAAGGCAGTATAGAAGACCCAGCATGTGGGTGTGGCCAGCTGCTCTTAGTAAGCTGGGTAGACTTCAAGCCTCATTACATTTCGTTTTTGGAGATGCTAGGGATCAAAACCATTGACGACATTTTAGAATCACCTGAGATGCTCTCTGAAAGTACCAAACTCTGGGGTCCACCCCCAGATATTCCCTGTGGGCCCTGGGCATGAACTGAAGTAGTCCTTGGATCCAAACCAGGATCTAAGCTTGAGAACAACCGAGGTAATAGGGAGACTACACAAGGGATGGGGAATCGACATGAAACCTACTCAAAGAAAACATTACGCTAGGTATTTGGTGCCACTAAAGAACAGATGGATAGACTCACATTTTTGGAGAAGTGATGAAATGGAAACAAAACCTGACTCTTTAAAAAAAAAATTTATTGACAATTTCCATACATGTAGACATTATAATAACATGGTCATAGTCCCCTCTCAAAACCCTCCCTTTTCCCACTCCCATATCCACACCCCTCCATGGAATCCTTTTTATTTTTTTCTGCCAACAAGTCTCTTTTCTATTTTGATATCATCATTTTTCCTTGTATCATGCAGGTCCTGGTTAGGAGCATCAGCCACGGTGAGGTTATGAATACCATGACCACTTTGCGTCTGGAAGACACATTAAAAGCACTCCACCCTTGATTCAGTCTTTAACTTCTGCCCCCCAGGGTAGGCAAAGGGTGATTTGTTAGTTTGCAGGTTACTTGAGAGATTATTTCCTAGCACAATAAGCCTCACAATTCTGCCCCACTACATTTCAATGTCGTGGGCTACTTTGAATTCTGTCTTGCTTTGATCTGAGGACTTCTATATGCTTTGTAACCATATATAGGATTAAATCCTTCCACCATTTAAACAGAAATCCCAAAGCACAGAGGTGTAAAGTGACTTCAACAAGGATTTCTGGCACATTGAATAGAGCCTGGTTTAGATCCAAGGACTTCTGAATGAAAAGTTTGTTTTATTTTGTTTCTATATAAAGCTCCTTGAGATATGTATTTCCCTTTATTTTTGTGTGTGTATAGTGTGGTGTGTCATGTGACATGTGAACATGTGTGTACATATGTGTACACTGTGTGCATGCATGCAGGAATCAAAGGAGAACTTCGGGAGCCTTTTTGTTTTTTGGTGTTTCGAGGTAGGGCCTCACTCTAGCCCAGGCTGACCTGGAGTTCACTCTGTATTCTCAGGGCGGCCTTGAACTCATGGTGATCCTCCTACCTCTGCCTCCTGAGTGCTGGGATTAAAGGCTCCACCATGTCCAGCTTGGGAGTTTTTTGTTTGTTTGTTTGTTTGTTGTTTTTTGTTTTTTGTTTTTGGTTTTTGGTTTCATCCCTCAGCCCATCCTTCCTGGAGACAGGGTTTCTCTCTACCCATTCAGCTGTTGGTTAGATGGACCCAACAATTTTCTGGTCTCTGTCCCTCATGGGCTTGGGTGACAGACATGTGTGATGACACCTTTGAATTCCAGTGATCTTAGGTCCTCCCAGACCCTCAAATTTAAGCAGCAAGTGCTCTTAACTGCCGAGCATCTCCCTAGCAACATATTCTCCTTTGATAGCACAATGTGCAATAGAACCATATGAAAAGAGGGGTCAGAATCCAGTGTGAACACAGTATGGCTCCCCACAGATGATAAAAATCAGAAAAAAAGACAGATCTGATGGCCAGGTTGGCTTTAATTACCAACATAATAGCATGGATTTAAGAAAATATTAGCTAGTATTTTTCTAATGTTCTGTAGATCCATGGACATTTTAATTAGAAACTGAAAGGTTTGAAGAATGGCTGGTTAGAAAACACTGGGTTGAACGTCTGTTCCTCAGGCAGGGTTTTTGTAGTATAGTCCTCTCACACTGCCCGAGCTGGATTCACCCGAAAGCTTGTTTAGCACTCCTGACCTTACAGCTTCTCTAACTCATGAATCAGAATCCCTGGGCTGATATCAAGCATCTCCTTTTCAACCAAGTTCCCAAAGTGTTTCTGAGGCCCTAAGCACCACTGATCAGGGACTAGGAATGTGGCTTAGTCAGTAGAGTGCTTGCTTACATGCATGAAGCCCTCGGTTTGATTTCCAGCACCACATAAACTGGGCATGGTGGCACATGCCTATAATCCCAGCACTCAGGAGACGGAGCCAGGAGAATCAGAAATTCAAGGAAGGTCATTTTCAGCTGCAAAACAAGTTACAGGCCAGCCTGGGCTACATGAGATCTTGTCTCAAAAAAAAAGTTTTCTAGCTTAATAAGTAAAATAAAATAAACCGAAAATACGTTTAAGAAAAAATGTTGGAAAACTTCCTTATGGAATAAAATGCCAAAATATATCAAAATATCAGAAAATAATCGAAGTTTGCACCATATGAAAAGTCACAGGAAAGCTTTCACACTGTAATTTTGAAAATGATAAGGAAAGTTTTAGATTAATTATTGGTTCAACATATTTTGTCCTTAAAGGAGAAAAGTGTCTTATGCAATCATTCTTCCTGAGCTAATTATTTTATGGACTATAAAAACGTGAAAACAGTTCTATGGACTTCAGATCAAAAGATATTTTTGTAGTAAGATTTTCTAAGATTAAAGCACATTCTTTTGAAATTAAGAAGCAAGCCCTGGCGCGCCCATTCTCTCTCTCTCCCTCTATCTGTCTTTCTCCCTGTGTCTGTCGCTCTCAAATAAATAAATAAAAAATGAACAAAAAATATTAAAAAAAAAAAAAAAAAAAAAAATTAATGGCATGAAATTTGGACTGTGTGATCATCTGCCTCAGGTAACTTAAGGATCAATTGTATACTATCTATGAATAAAGGGTTTGAACAAGGTTATTTCCATAAATCAGATATAAATTAATCCTCTGCCTAAAACCATTTAACAATTCCCACTATCTTGAAGGGCAAAGTTCAAACTCAGGATTCTTGTGGTCCTCTGGGCCTCCAGTCTTTTCCTTTTTCTGACATTTCCCTTTTGGTTTCTCAGTCCTCTGCCCCCTCAGACGCCACCATCATTTTTCTCAGTGGATTCTTTTACATTGTATACTGAGTCCTTAGCAAATATGGTGCCACTGCTTTAATCATTACTGAAATGGAGAAGAATGGACACATGTAAGAAATATTTCAGATTAGGAACCAAGAAGGGGAAGGGAAATAACTTGTGTTCTCACATATGTTTATATAAGAAAGCTTGGTGGAGCCGGGTGTGGTGGCGCACGCCTTTAATCCCAGCACTTGGGAGGCAGAGGTAGGAGGATTGCCTTGAGTTCAAGGCCACCCTGAGACTGCATAGTGAATTCCAGGTCATCCTGGACTAGAGCAAAATCCTACCTTGAAAAACAAACAAACAAACAAAGAAGGATTGGTGTATTATTATTTTTTTTTTGAGAAAATGTTTATATTTTAATAGATTTAACACAGTCTGATGTGTGTCTTTTTTGTTCAATTCAGTAGCCCCTATACCTTCTCAGTTTTCTACTTTTCCTGTATAATAGTCTTGTCTATATTTTCAATTAGTGTCAGATGCTAAGTATACACACACACACACACACACACACACACACACACACACACACACACAGGGACAAGGGCTGTAGAAGTCTTCTCTACCACTGGGTGAAGGTATGGTTTTTCTTTGATTGTGATTTATTATGGTGACACATTTAATGAAAAGGGACCACAGTATTTTACAGAGATGCATGTATGCATTTCCTAACTCATGTCACCTCCACAATGACCAACACCTTGAGGTACATTTTGATACCTTACAAAATAAGTAAACTGAAGTTAAAGAGGTGAAGCAGAACTCATCCAGAGCCACAGGCCTGGTAAAAGGCAACATGTGAATAACAGCCAAGTCTTGTTGGGTTTCTAAACTGATTTTCTTGTTGTTGAAGCAATGTAGGCAGCCCTACTTAAGGGCCCTGATGATAGATCCTCAAGCCCATTCCTGTTCTATCTTTGCACCATTTCTATACCTTCCTTCCTGGATATCTCTCAAATCTCAGTCTTCCCGGCATTCCTCCTGTGCTCTGGATACATACGTAGAGGCCAGCTTTATACACAGGAGCACAGAGGTTAATTTTTATTTCAGTAGTACATATGTTCCTTCCATTGACTTCACTACTTGAGCTCTTGCTTAGAGTGAAGAATTACCAAAGCACAACACAAACCAAGCAAGCAATTTAAAAGTTGGTGCTGAGGAAAGGGCTCAGTGGTCAAAGTGCTGGATGCCCAATTGTGAGGACAGCAAAATTGGGAGAAGGAGACAGAGGAGACCCAGGCAAGCTGACAAGGTAGAAGCTGAATTAGGGAGCTCTGGGTTCAAGTGAGAGACTTTGCCTCAGTAAATAAAATAGGGAACAATCAAGAAGGACATCCAGGGCTTAGTGGCTAAGGCACTTGCCTATAAGGTCAAAGGACCCAGGTTCAATTCTCCAGTATCCACGTAAGCCAGATGTACAAGGTGGCACATGTGTCTAGAGTTCATTGGCAGAGGCTAGAGGCCCTAGTGTGCCCTCTCTCTCTCTCTCTTAAACAGATAAATAAATGAAAAACTTTTAAAAGACACCCAAAGTCAACCTGTGGCCTACACAAATGTCCACATGCATGTGTCTCCAGATGCATATATACCTGTCTGCATACCACACATACATACATGCAAAAAAACCCCCCAACAACCTAATCAGTCACTTCTGCCATATGGAAACAGAAAATACAGCCAAAAGATGTCATCTGTGAGGCAGGAAATGGGCCCTAAACAGACACTGAATCTACCAGTATCTTGATATTGGGTTTCCTGTATCCAGAACTGAAAAAAAAAGTGCAATAAAGTGGACACTTGTAACCACTCACTGAAGCCACTAGAAATACCTGTGTAGGGCCTGGAGAGATGGCTTAGAGGTTAAGGTGCATGCCTATGAAGCCTAAAGACCCAGGTTCATTTCTCTAGGTCCCACATAAGCCAGATGCACACGGTGGTGCATGTGTCTGGAGTTCATTTGCAGTGGCTGGAGATCCTGATGCACCCATTCTCTCTCTCTCTTCCTCTCTCTGTCTCTTATAATTAAATAAATCTTTTAAAAAATGCATGTTTATAACTATAAACATAACCAGAACAAACAAATATTTTATAGGTACTTGTGATGAGTATATTTGCATATGAAATCTAAACTTACACTCCACAAATAAATCTAGGTTTTGAAATGGCAGCTACTATGCTATATACCTGTGGGAAAAGTAAATAACATATTTCAGTTCACGTGAAACTGAGATGATTCTGCCATTAGTATATTTTAGTAACTATAACATGATTCCCCAAGTTTAACTCTGTAATTTGCACACACATACTGGCTGTATGAACATTTGACATACTATGGAAAATTTTTCACTTGCTTATGGAAAGCATAGGCAAAGCAAACATTTCATAGAGACCTTTACTTAATAAAAGTTTCATAGTGTGCTGGAGAGATTGCTTAGTGGTTAGCGCTTGCCTGTGAAGCCTAAGGACCCCGGTTCGAGGCTCGGTTCCCCAGGTCCCACGTTAGCCAGATGCACAAGGGGGTGCACGCGTCTGGAGTTCGTTTGCAGAGGCTGGAAGCCCTGGCGCGCCCATTCTCTCTCTCTCCCTCTATCTGTCTTTCTCTCTGTGTCTGTCGCTCTCAAATAAATAAATAAATAAATAAATAATTTTTTTAAAAAAATAAAAAATAAAGTTTCATAGTAAGAAAAATAATCTAATTTCTGTCATAAAGAAAAAAGGCTCAGAGGGTTTAGTGACTTGTCCAGGTTCACTCTGCTACTAAGCTGTAGAGTCAGGACCAGGAAAAGTCCCCCGAGGTGGCATGAATGCGCTGGGAAGATGCATTATCCACCAGAAGCACCATGGAAGAATGAATAACAGCCCTAAAGACCAGCAATGAGATGCAGCAAATCCTTGGCTCTCTGAACACCAGCTTTGTAATGCATATGAAAATTCAAAGTTGGAGTGAGAACAGAGGGCCAAACCAGGAAAAGAAATATATGCTGGAGGAATATTATGCAAAGTACAAAGAACTCTGAACTGAGAGGCAGAGCCAGGAGTTGGGCTAAACGAACCATGTGTTACAGTTCTGTCAGTTTGACAGATCCCTAACAGAAACAACCTCAGGGAAGCAGGGTTCACTTTGGCTCACAGTTGCAGAAGCTCTCGTCCACTATGGTAGGCGAGCAAGCATGGAAGAGACAAGCCACTCACATCATGGTGGCCAGCGGAGAGAGAGAGAGCCTGAGCCCTTGCCAGAGGTTATTGCTCCTCTGATTTTCATAACTCTCCTTCTCCACAAAGCACTAGCCTTCAGCACATACACCCTGTCCCTATCTGGGCTATCGGACTTTTTGTAAGTGGAACTTGCCTTGCCTTCTTCCAACTCAAAAGCTATTGTACCCTCGACTGGCACATTCTAGACGCATTGCCCCAGTTATCATTGTGATTATTCTGTGAACTGTTTAGCTTGGTTTGTTTTACCTTTCTCTATGATGCTGACTCTTGGTATCGTCACATATAATTTCAAATATTATGTATGACTGTTAAGGCAAAAGAGTGCCCTGAATTTGTTCCATTTTATTTTTATGCTTCCCTGTGTGTGTGGGGGGGGGGTGTGTATGTGGGTGTGTTGTTTGTGCATGTGCCTGTGTATGCATGCTCACATATGTGTGCGGGAACATGTAGGCTCATGTGCATACAGAGGCCAGAGGATGGCCTGAGTGCTATCCTCAGGAACAATGTGCATCTCTTTCTGACACAGGATCTCTCACTGGCCTGGAGCGCGCCATTTTAGCTAGACTGGTTAACTGACCAGCCAGCCAGAAAGCTCTAGGGCTCTGCCTGTCTCCACTATCCCCAAACTGGGATTATAGACCTGTGCTACCATGCCCAGCATTCACATGGATTCTAGGAACCAAACTCGGGTCCTCACGCTTGTAATGCAAGCACCTTGCCGACTGAGGTATCTCCCCTGCCCCCTTCCATTTTCTTAAAGGCATAACTATCACATGTAATTAAAAGTATGAGAGAAGCCAAAAGTATTTAAAATAAGGGCACAGCTTTATTTTGCTACAAGGCAGTAAGTACACTGTCATATCAAAAGTTCAGTGCTGGCCATCTTGCACCAAATGTTCTTAAGGCAGCAACTGGCTATTGACCTCAGTCTTTGTCTCCCGGCTGCAAACATAGGGTCCGTGAGGCAGTTCTGGCGCCATGTGCTTAGAAACCATGGGGGATGCTGACCAAACTGAACGCGAAACAAAACACAGGACACCAACAACATAGATCTCCCAATGAAAGAAGTGCAATGCATGCTTTCATAAACCAACAAGAACCATAAAAATTTTTTTTAAAAAAAAACATAAAAACATACAATAACAAATGCAAAAATCTCCCAAACAAGTTTTCCAATGTATTAAAAAAGGAAACACGTATATATATATTTATATATATATATAAAAATAAAAAAGTCTGAAATACTAGTGCATAGTCAATTACCTAACACCAAGTTTCTTTTCTTTCCATCCAAGCTCTACTGGCCCTCTGATACTAGCAGCATGTCTACAGGCTAAAACCATAGCAGCAAAACACAGTTTTCATTTGGCATTTACAAAATTAAATTACTGAATAAAAATATAATTTTTTATAAAACTATTTCATACAGTAATAATTTTTAAAGCAAGCTAACAAAAATTCATAAAATGGTTTAGTACAATAAATGTACCTCAAATGAGCACTTACTACCTCCACTAACTGTCCCATGATATTTAGCCAACATTCATAGTAATGCTTTTATTGATTCGAAGAAAAAATC
The DNA here is from genome assembly GCF_020740685.1 of Jaculus jaculus. Classification (NCBI taxonomy): domain Eukaryota; kingdom Metazoa; phylum Chordata; class Mammalia; order Rodentia; family Dipodidae; genus Jaculus; species Jaculus jaculus. The sequence continues at coordinate 30,269,386 of NC_059110.1, forward strand.
TGTGTGAATGTTTAGTGATTGAGAAAAGTTAAATACTGGAGTACCTTTTTGTGTAATTTTTTTAAAAAAAAGTATCACAGTCAAAAATACTGATCTGTTGGATTCTCTAAAATACAGATATATCATTTTGTTTTTTTTTCCTTTTAAAATCTGCATTAAGATATTAACAAATGGTTACAATTCATTACCTAATAATTTAGGTAAGACTGTTAATTCATTTATTTATTTTTTTAAAAATATCCTCTTAGTTGGGTGAAATCCAATACAACTTCACCCAACTAATGCACTTGGTGCTGCTCTCAACTGTTGTACCACAACAAAAATAGGTTCTTCTCCCAATCATGAAGAGTTTCATATCGAGAAATGACACATCAAGCCAACTTGAAGTGTTCTGAAAACCATAATGCTTTTCTGGAAACATCTCACATGACCAGAGTCCGGGCGGAGAAGGCGTTCACATATTTGCGAGCCTGACTGGAAGCTGTCATCTGATCTTCTGTCTTGCCACAGGATGCTGGCTCCCAGGCACCACTGCAAGGCTGGTGGGGCACAAGAGGGTGACAGAGGGTCAGACCAGGAAGCACAGGCAATGGTCCAAAGGGGGTTCCCAATAGCAGCAGGGCCAGCGGGGGACACCGTGACCGTCAGCGGGCAAGTACGCAATGCCAGGAAGCCTTTGTCAGACAGACTCTTAAGTCTCACCGTCAAACCCCCGGCATTCTCAGGTGATATTAATAAGTAACCACTATCAAGAGGGAAGCTTTTGGCAATAGATGCCACACAGTAATGTCACTGGGATGTCTTTTGTGTATCGGGGCAATTTTACAAGGTCAGACACAGCAATGGGCGTGGTTCTCCAGATACCTAAGAAAAGATACAGGCTTCTATGTTTTCTACAAACCGGTAAGTGCTTAAGCCAAGAAACTCATAGAAAAGATGGAATGCCTCAACACCTGATCAGCATTGGGTGTGTGTTTTCATCATTAATTTAGAAGTATCTTCATCAGTACATATATTTTTTATATGCTTGTGTGTGATGTTGGGGATCAAACTCAGGGGCTCACACATGTGTTATATAAGTGTTGTACTACTGAGCTACAAACCAAGCTTCGAGACCAGCTTATTTTTAAAGAACACACACACACACACACACACACACACAAAATCCAGGAGAAAGGTTTAGGCTAGAAAATAAACAAGTGGAGGGTAGTGATAAGTTGGCCAAGGCCACTCCATGGGTATGTGCAGAGTAACTTTGAACCCTGGTCTTTCTGCTACCATTTCTGGACAATACTCCCTCAAACTAAAGTATGGACTATTTTGTTGCACTTAGTTAGGTTTTAGAACAATGACAAAATAAATACAATGGGATTTCACACATGCAGAAAACATGATCACAGGTAGAGAAGGAGAAAGTCCCAGGAAATGGGGAAAGATTCGTACAGTCAAACAGACAGACGCAATGGCACCTTAACTCTGAGCTTCCTGCCAATGGCTTCAGAGAGGGAAACACACAAAAGCCCCTAATATCAAACGAAACCAAAAGTTTAGGAAAAACACGATCCTTGGTATCGACATTTCAGAAGAATCATTTCCACAGCATAAAGGAATAATAAAAGCCATACCAGGGTCTATAATCCCAGTTCTCAGGAGGCAGAAGCAGGAAAATCAAGGGTGTGAGGCCAGCCTGGGCTATATGGCCACATCAAGTCATCAACAAAAAGAGCTTTTGCTCTCCAGAGCCTACTGTGTTTTCAAGAGACAAAATGCACACATGCTTAATACGAGGTAGAAAAATAATAGTCGTAAGAAAGTTTGTGATGCCATAAGTAAGTGAATAGGGCATGAGACACCGAGGATCTTACAGCCAGGGCACCACTGCAAAGAAAAGGCAATAAAAAGCAGGACTGAGAGAGGAGGAATGCAGGAAAGAGTAAGGAAGCTGTAATATGGGCAATGCTGGAGGGAAGAACTAAGAGAGAAAGAGAGAGAGAAATGGACAGAGCAGTTAAATGACATTGAACAAGCCCTTTCTATGCGCTGCCCCCACTTCTAAGGATTTCCCATGTTTTGTCTCATGTGAATGCACACACACACACACACACACACACACACACACACACACACACACACACAAAGCCATAGCACAGGGACACCTAGAGTGCCATTCCTAGCCCAGAAACTAGGAAGGGTATGTGGAAGAGAGAATTTAGGCTATATATTCAAGGTTATACAGCTAAGAAATTATGGAGCAAGAATGTGAGCCGAGGTGAGGGTTGAGATGGGCACGGGGCAACCGACTTTAGGCAATGGCTATGATAATTCTGAATGAACATTGTGTCGGCATGGTGGTGAGGCTTCCTTGTCTAGGGGCTGGAATAAAGTTCCCGTTCTGACTTTCCTAAGCCACACAGCAAAGTGCACCGTTTACTGTGAAAGCTCAGGGGTTCAACCAGCAACTTGAAATCCTTCCTAGCAAATGGTCTATCCTGTAGTTTATCCTGGAAAGCTGTATTGTGGAAATGAGAAGACAAAGGTGACAGGTATTCTAGGTTAATATCTGACGCTAAATCACAGTCAATAGTTTCCTTAATAAATCACTGGCACAGCACAGCTACCACATTCTTTTCAATAGCTCTGAATGAATGATGTTTCCTGTACCCAAACAGGTATGTGAAATGCACGTATCTCCACGGGGTGTTTCTGTCCACCCAAATGACATATTTTAGTTTTACTCATCACTTACTTGTTAATAAATGGTTTGAATACAGCACTGAAATGTACAACTGGCACTTGATATCCATTTAAAAAATAAAAATTAATGTAATTTTTTCAATTAAATGCTATGGTAGCAAACTGTGACATAAAAACAAAACAAAACAAAACACTACTATTTGGGCTGGAGAGATGGCTTAAGGCAACTTGCCTGTATAACCCAAGGACCCAAGTTTCATTCCCCAGGACCAATGTAAGCCAGGTAGATGCACAAGGTTGGCACATGCTTCTGGAGTTTGTTTGCAGTGGCTAGCGTTCCTGGAGCACCTATATTCTCTCTGTGTCTTACTCTTTCTTTCTCTCTACCTCTTTCTCTATCTCTCTCAAATAAATTTTAAAGAAAGTAAATATATACATAAACCCCTACTATTTGAGGGGGGAAAATTCAGTATGGTGTCTTATCTACCATAAAGCCCTTTGTAGTTCTATGGAGTAGTGACTGAGGAGACATATTTGGGGTGAAGAGCATGGGGTTCTAATGAACAAGCGACAAGCGAGAAAGAAGAATGAAATATGTAATACACTCACATCCTCTATGGAGACTTGAAGGTTATACAGAGATACACTAACAACAAGATGCATCCTAGAAACAAGCCTGGGGGAAGGGGAGAGGGAGTGTGAGAGGAAGAATGGGAACAGAAGCCAGGAAGGATTCAACTCTATTTTTCTTGAAGTATTTTTCTACTTTGCTTCAATAAATATAGAAGTAACTGAGTTGGGCCTGCCTGGTGGCACATGCCTTTAATCCAAGCACTTGGGAAGCTAACGTAGGAGGATTGCCATGAGTTTGAGGCCAGCCTCAAACTCTCTCTCTCTCTCTGTATAATAAATTTTCTAAGCATGCAAATTAAGTATCTTTAAAAACATGTTGAGGGATGGAGAGATTACTCAGTGGTTAAAGTGCTTGCCTGCGAAGCCTAACAACATGGGATTGATTCCCCAGTGTCCATGGAAAGTCAGACATATAAAGTGGCACATTTATCTGGAATTGGTTTGCAGCGGCTAGAAGCCCTGGTGTGCCCATTCTCTCTCTCTCTCTCTCTCTTTCTCTGCTTGCAAATAAACATATAAATAATTTTTTTAAATGTTGAAATGATATCACTTTTACTACAGCTCCTGGTGATAGTCCCATTAAGCATTTAAAGTGACTCAGAATTCCCAATGGAGAATCTAGTGCTAAATATTATTAACATATATTTGAATATGATTGTGATTTTGTTAGATCCCCTATATGCTTACCATACTCTTCCTCTTCTACCTGGACCACAGATTTAAAATGGCATCAATATGTAAAGAAGATTCTTTACACACACACACACACACACACACACACACTGAATCCATACCATAGACATACCAAACCCACACACATATATATATACACACATATGCACATAAATGTATGGTAGATTGCACGTGTATGCATGTCTGTGCACATGTGTGCACAGGAGGAAGTTGGGCATCTTACTCTATTGCTTTTCCACCTTAATTCCTTGAGACAGAGTCTCTCAGGGAAACTGGAGCTCTGCTTTCTCACTTGCACTGGCTGACCAGGGAGCAGCAGTAAATGTCCACCTCTGCCCTCCTTCGTGCTGGGGTTGCAGGCATGTGATGCCATGCCTTGCTCTTTATACTGATGTGGGAGATGCAGATCAGGTCCTCAGGCCTGCGCAGCAAGCATTGTTGACCACTGAGGCACTTCCCCTGAGTCCTACCATGGATTTTAAAATCGTATTGTGTGGAAACTTCTTAAAAATCATCAGCTTCTCCTAAAACAAAAGGGACTTTAAAATATAAAACTCAAAAGATTGAAAAATCCAAATTCCTCAGCGCAGGTGTGAGGTCTAGAGCAAGGGAGACAAACTGGCTTCTTGGACACATGTCAGCTTTGCCCCAGCCCCTGAGTACCGCGAGGGGCTGGAGAGACGGCTCAGTAAGTGAGAATATTGCTTCCAGAGCCTCTGCCAGCCTGGATCTGATTTCCCAGTGCCCATGTAAAAGCCAGATACAAAAAGTGGAGTGTGACCATCTTTGAGTCAAAACGTGGCAAAACCTGCATGATAGGAAGGAAAAAACGATGACATTAAAATAGAAGAAAGAAGACTTGGAAAGAAGAGATTCAGTCAAACAGGATTTGGGAAGGGGAAAAGGGGAGTGGTGGAAGGGGATTAAGACCATGGTATATTATATACATTTATGAAAGTTGTCAATAAAAAGTCAGAAACAAAACAAAGTGGTGCATGAGTCTGGTGTTTGCAGTGGCTACAGTTCATGGTGTGCATGGCTGTGCATGCGTGTGCATGCATGTGCACACACGCACACAAATAAACAAATAAATATGTTTTCTAAAAATGCCAGTGTGGGGATAGAGAGATGGCTTAGTGGCTAAGCGCTTGCCTGTGAAGCCTACAGTCCCCGGTTTGAGGCTCAATTCCCCAGGACCACATTGGCCAGATGCACAAGGGGGCACGTGCATCTGGAGTTCGTTTGCAGTGGCTGGAGGCCCTGGCGCACCCATTTTCTCTCTCTCTCTCTCTCTCTCTCTCTCTCTCTCTCTCTCTCTCTCCTCTCTCTGCCTCTTTCTCTCTCTGTCTGTCGCTCTCAAATAAATAAATAAATAAATAAAAATAAACAAAAAATTTGAAATAAAAGACCAATGTGCATATGTCAAGCCCTTGCCTTTCTGCACTGGGACAGCACACAAAAAGTGTGTTCCAGTGAATGCAGCAAAACCAACGGACAAACTATTTCCAATGGGTGGGAAAGTCAAGTGGCATATAGCTGGGCGCTGTGTTTCAAACAGGAACCTGTTCTCTTTTTTCTACCACCATGAACTCTGGGGCTCTGCACCAACTTTTCAAGCAGACAGGATAGTTCTGGCAAAGGGGGATCACATGCCTCTGCATCAGGAGACGTTTCAATACTGTCAACTCCATCTTTTGTGTGCTTTTCGTGTGCCCCTCCCTAAGCTTTCATTTCACTTACATTCGGGAAGTGATAAGCCATTACCGACTTCTGCACAAGAATACCTGTTAGATTACTAACCCATGGTGCTTTGCAGACATGTCAGCCTGTCTTAATTCATTTCAATGTTAATAATCTTACCCGCACATCCTCCTGCTGCTGCGGAGGAGTCACCTTGCCTATCCTGTCAAGTGCCTTTCATTGCCTCTGGGCACAAGTGAACTGTAAACCATCTATCAAAGCTTGAGCAGGGATATCCTGTTAAAGAACTCTGAGTCAACACCCAGATCCTCTGGAGAAAACAGACGACATGATGCGAGACAAGCCCATGTCCACAGGTGGTTTTCTGCCAGAATAAGATTTTCTTCACATTTTCACTCAGACTCTGAATGGATATCTTTTTTTGTTTGTTTGTTTTTCGAGGTAGGGTCTCACACTAGTCCAGGCTGACCTGCAATTCACTCTGTCGTCTCACGGTGGCCTTGAACTCACAGTGACCCTCGTACCTCTGCCTCCCAAGTGCTGGGATTAAAGGCATGTGCCACCACACCTGGCGGATATCTTTATTTTTTTAATAATGTAGAGCGGCTGCTATTGTCATCATAGCCATATAGCATTATCTGCTGAGGTCAAAAGCATTGCTGTCTTTTACAATCTGAGAATTTAATAAAAAAAGTTTAAATCTGAAGAAAAAAAAAACCTGTGATACTCATGAAATATGTGGGATGGTATTATTGTTTTAAATTCTGTTTTAAATTAATAAGCTGGGATGAAAGGTAACAAACTGAATAAGCAATAAGAGTTCTCTGATTATTCTATTTAGTTCATCAACAAGTACATATCTTATCCTATAGGAAAATTCTAGAAATAAAATTCCTTCAGAGTGCAGCTTTTTAAAATGTGAGTTGTATAAGCAAGTGTATCTTTTTATAAAAAATATTTTATGTATTTGAGAGAGAGAGAGAGTGAGAGAGACAGGGAAGGGGGCAGATAGGGAATGGGCACGCCAGGGCCTCTAGCCATGGCAAACAAACTCCAGATGCATGTGCCACCTTGTGCATCTGGCTTTATGTGGGTAATGGGAAATTGAACCTGCGTCCTTTGGCTTTGCAGGCAAGTGCCTTAACTGCTAAGCCATCTCTTCAACCCTCAATTGTATCTTCAAGTCATAAAATTGCTAAGGAAATATTAATAGTTCAAAACTTTCTTCACTAGTAAACAACTCTTTGTGGAGCACAAATCAATTAAATGCTTCCACCTTCATGGTTGTTAATTTTTCTCCAAGAAAGGTAAGGGATGAAAGATATAGTGAATGCCCAGAAGCTTCTCATCTATTTCCTACAACTAAATTAAGATTCATCTCATTTGGTATTAGTTAAAATCTCATGTTGATTGCAGAAGTAAATCCCATTATCTAACGTTCAAAATCTGGTATTTCTTGCCACTAAATTGAAAGTAATCAGATTATAGGAGATGGGCTGCTTCATATGCTGAGCACGAATTAATATATTCTGCGAACCACAGAGCTTGCCTGTGCTCTGTTGTCTGTGGCTGGGGTTTAGCACAGGTCTTCCGGCACTAACACATGGATTCAGCTGAATAACAGTGGAATAAATAACTTAATAAACTTTGTTTTTTGTTTGTTTGTTTTTGAGGTGGGGTCTCACTCTAGCCCAAGCTGACCTGGAATTTACTATGTAGTCTCTGGGTGGCCTTGAACTCACGGCGATCCTCCTACCTCTGCCTCCCGAGTGCTGGGATTAAAGGCATGCGCCACCACGCCCAGCTAAAGTTAATATAACTTCTATACTACCTTGAAAAATAAAAATAAATGTTAGTATACCTTTCCCAAATATGGTCTTTGTTGCAGATGATGCTAGTGGTTCCCAGTAGTTTATAACCGATTGCTTAATGTGCTCCAAGTTTTGGGAAAAATAGCTTTATCCTTGGTCACATATTGGTTCCAGAGTACTGAGATTAAGATAAGTGCCAAACCTCTAAGGCAATTTATCTTTGCTGCCTTTCCCAACAATGATTCTATCTCAGTGTTTATTGTAAATGACACACACACACACACACACACACACACACACGAAAATGCTGTGTCCTATAATGTCTGGGGCAGGGCAGCCTGACTGCACTCAGTAGACCTCCACTCTTTATTTTGCCTCTCTCAGTTCAGCCCCAAAGGTGCACAGAAAAGTTGCTAAATGTATAATATCTATTGAAAGCTGGTCACTGAAATACTACTGACAGAGACAACAATTTCTGCAGGGGAAATGGGAAAAAGTGAGCCATGAAGAACCCTATGAGTGTAGAGCTATCCAGGGAACAGGACAACTGCATGCTAGAGTCACAGACACACAGAAAGATCTGTCACATGTATACTGCTTCCCATGTCTGCCTTCCTGCTGACCCACACAGCAGCAGAAAAGAAGAGAAAAGCAGTTCATTAGTTGTCTCCATAGTAACAAAGAGGTGTCAGACTACCTTGCTGGCTGAATTGGCTGAATCAGCTATCTCTTCTAGTGACCCACTGACCCACCATGAGAGTGAACAGACAACAGTAACCTAGAAAAAAATAATCTGGGGCTGGAGAGACTGCTCAGTATTTAAGGTGCTTGCCTCCAGAGCCTAACAACCCAGGTTCAATCCCCCAGGACCCACGTAAGCCAGTTGCACAAAGTAGAGCATGTGTCTGGAGGATGATTGCAGTGGCTATACTCTACTCCTGGCCCCGTCTATATCTGCTTGCAAATAAATAAATGAAAATATTGAAAAAAGAAAAGGTGATCTGACACAATGCAAGAAGATCAGCTATTGGTGAGGCCTCCTCACCTATTACCTGCCTTTCACAGGACAAGGAGTGCGTGAAGCCTTTGCTTATTAATCAATATCACTGGTGAACACTGGTGTATGTGCTACCATCTTGAAAACATTCTGTCTTTCCAAAAACCTTGTGTAGTGAGTGGAGGATATTGCATAAATCCAAATTTATAGTCATGAACAATTTAATTCCTTTAATATACTCATTTAACGAATCCGAGTTATGCAAGTAGGAAATGGTGGAGTCCACACTAGAACCCAAGTTCTGTTACGCACGTGAAAACTTATTATATGTCTCAGCAATGTCTATCATGCCTTATTTCCTAAAAATATAAAACTTCATAAATATGAAGAGATAGGCACATTGAAAAACAAAGAATCAAAATGCCAAGGGAAAAGTGAGCTTCCATTGCTAGTAATAATATTTCTAAAACTCTTTGATGTTTTGTGAATGATGTTTAAGTTATAATGACTTGAGAAACATTTAAACTCATTGTTTTTTTTTTTTAAGGCTCTAACAAGCCAAGTCAGGAAATTAAAATTTAAGGCTGTCATTCTGTGGTTACAAAAAAGAGGAAAGTGAGTGAGTAAAAAGCATATAAACATATCTTTTACACTTGAATTTTAAACTGGATTAAAAGGAAATTGTAATTTAAGAGAGAAAATACAGAAGTTTAGAAGGCGTATGACTTGAGTACAGTTTTGGATCTACCAATAAAAATGTCTAGCTTGAGAAATATTCATTAGCAGAATGTATTTATTTCACCATGTAAAGGGAACTGAAGGGTACTGAAGAAAGCAGGAAATAGAATGCCATCTATCTTTGCTGAGGAGACCTCTGTGTCTAACCTGATTTTTCTCTGGGTAGATTCTGAAAGGCAGAATCCAGTAGTGTTCCACTACGACTCCGTCTTCCTCTCTACTTCCTCATTTGTATAGTATATAAGCATCTAGAGTCCACACTCCTCTTCACACAGTTTGTGAAAAAGGCTGAGTCCTGACAACAATATGAAAATCTCAGACACGAATCCAAGAATGTCTGAGAGCATCTCGTAGAAGAATAGTTTGTTTGCTTTTACAATTTAAAATTACAGAAAATTATTTATTTATTTGCAAGTAGAGAGACACAAAGAAAAAAAAGAAAGAGAGAGAAAGAATGGGTGTTTTAGGGCCTCTAGCCACTGCTAACAAACTCCAGATGCATGCACCACTTTGTGCATCTGGCTTTACACGGGAACTGGGGAATTGGCCCCAGGTCATTAGGCCTTAACTGCTGAGCAATCTCTCCAGTCCCCACAGCAAAGTTTTTAAAAGAGACAGAAGTCTAACAGTTAGGCATGCACAGGTTTAGCAAATTCCTTTTGGAAAAAGATTGTCAATAATTTAAGAAACAAATATAGCATGATTTTCTTAATGTGAGGTGTACACAGTAGCTTATAAAAAGCTTTTATTTATCTTCTATTTATTTATTTATGATAGATAAAGAAAGAGAGGGAGAGAGAGAGAGACAGAGAGAGATAAGTTCTCTAGACAGCACAAATGAACTCTAGACACATGTACCCACCACTTTGTGCATTTGGCAGTATGTAAGTAATGGGGAATTTAACCCAGATAGACAGGCTTTGAAATCACTCATCTTTAACTGCTGAGCCATTTCCCTAGCCACTATTGATTTAACTTAAATAAATATAGACTGTTTATAGGTTGAGGATGTACGGAACATACTGAGTAAAAATTCTTGTGTTTCAGTCCAAGCTATACAACCAAAGACACACACACACACAAACACACACACACACACACACACACACACACACAGAGAGAGGGGAGGGGGGGAGAGAGGGGGGGTGGGAGAGAGAGAGAGATTTGCCTCTACAACCCAATTTCCTACCAATGGTACTCAGAGAACTTTGGGGAAATGTGTGATTCCAAGAAAAGAGTAAGAAAATGCCATACTCCACTCCTAGCAGCAGAAGCCACATAAGTGTGCAGCCACCATACAAGACCAATAGCAAGACACTGACATTCCCGACTGTAAGCGTCCTATTGGACAGCACCAGGCTAGCAATCTCAATAGAGTTAAGATACTTCAAAACCACATGCAATGAGTGTGTTTCAGTTTAATCAAACAAACAGACCTCTTTGGGGATTAATGAGGAAATTTGAATATACCTTGGAAATCAGAATATTAAGGAGTTATAGCTAATAATGTTTGATAATGTTATGTTATACATGAAAATGTCTCTTTAGACACTGGAATTATGTACGGATAAAGTGTTGTAGTGCCTGGAACATCAAAATACTTCACAAAAAAATACTGTTCATAATGGTCGTAAATACTATTTTCTGTTCTTCCATGTAAGTTTGAAATTCATCATAATATTATGTTTCTTATATTTCTTTTTCCTTCCCACCCCCTTTCTTCCCCCCTTCCTTCCTTCCTTCCTTCCTTCCTTCCTTCCTTCCTTCCTTCCTTCCTTCCTTCCTTCCTTCCTTTCTTCCTTCCATCTTTCCTCCCTGCCTCCTTTCTCTCCTTTCTTTTCCTCTTTCTTTCTTTCCTTCCTTATTTCCTTTCCTTTTCCCTTTCCTTGTTTCTTTCTCTCTTACTCTCTCTCTCACTTTTGTGCTGGGGACAGAACCAGAATCTTGACATGCTAGGCAAACATTCAACCATAAGCCACACTAGCTCAATTTGCTACATTTCTAATTTTAATATATCAAATTTGATTTATATATATATATATATATATATATATATATGTATAGATATGTACATTTATATATTATATATTGGAAACAAAGTCATAAGAGCTCTGTAGATAGGTTTACTGGCAGAATTATTAGTTGAAACAACAAAATATAATTCCCCAAATATTTTATTTGTATGTATATTTCTAAAATGTAAAAATTTTGGGCTGGAGAGATGGCTTAGTGGTTAAGCGCTTGCCTGTGAAGCCTAAGGACCCCGGTTTGAGGCTCGGTTCCCCAGGTCCCACGTTAGCCAGATGCACAAGGGGGCGCACGCGTCTGGAGTTCGTTTGCAGAGGCTGGAAGCCCTGGCGCGCCCATTCTCTCTCTCTCCCTCTATCTGTCTTTCTCTCTGTGTCTGTCGCTCTCAAATAAATAAATAAATAAATAATGAACAAAAAATATTTAAAATGTAAAAATTTTGCCTCTTGTACACTGTAATTAATTTACATAAATCTGTCCTTTTAGTTTTAATTATGACAACATTGTTTAAACAGAGACGTTATCATAGTTATTGAGACCTATAGTTTACTGAACAATGCAACCACCACACAACAGAGTTTCGCGACATTTCCATCACCACAAGGAAATTTCTTATACATATTTATAGTTAAACTGAGTTTCCTCTCTTGGCCCCAGGCAACTTCGAGTCTACCTTCTGTCTTTATAGTATAACCACAATCACACATTATATGTATGCTCTTTTGTGTCTGGCTTCTCTTAGTAACATCATATTCTTTAAGGGTCATTTTTGCTGTATTTTGTGTATTAGTATTTTTTTTTTATTGCCAAATAGTACTTCTTGTAGAGAACATCTTACCTATACCTCACTTGGTGGACTTTTAGGTTGTTACCAACCTCTCTTAGTGCCCCTCTCACTCCCCACTAATCTCCTTCGTTCCAACTAATCCCCTTTCTACTTTCATGACATCTTTTTCTTTTTGTGACCCACTAAGTTAAGTTAGGGTTGCTTGAATGGACATGGGTGAGGAGTTATTTCCTGGAGTACGGGTAACCTGTAAGTGACCACTCCACTGAAGAGCACAGTCCCCCTTCTCCAGCAACCATTAACTGCCAATAGCTACTGTGGGAGGAGTGGAATCTTGTGAGCCCTTCCTCCATCCATGAGCTACCCACCTTTTCTTGAGACAAGGTCTCTCACCAGCCTAGGACTTCCCAGGTAAGCTGTACTGGCTGGTCAGGGAGCCCCAGAGATCCACTGGCCTCTAACTCCCCAGTGTAATGCCAGTGCTGGGATTACAAACCACTGTGCTCAGGCTTGTCATTGCTGTTGTTTTGATTTGTTTGTTTTTGTTTCTACTGCGGGTTTTGATGACAGAACTCAGGTCCCTCATGCTTGCAAGGCAAGCACTTTACTGACGGAACTGTGTTTCTAACCCTACACTCTCCTTAAAATCTTAATAGCGCTGCCAGGCGTGGTGGCACACTCCTTTAATCCCAGCACTCAGGAGGCAGAGGTAGGAGGATCACTGTAAGTTCGAGACCATCCTGAGACTACATAGTGTATTCCAGGTCAGCCTGGGCCAGAGTGAGACCCTACCTCAAAAAACCAAAAAAAAAAAAATAAATAAAATAAAAATCTTATAGCATTATAAATTTTGTGATAGGGTTGGAGGAATGGCTTAGTGGTTAAGTCATTTGCTTGCAAAGCCAAAGGACCCAGGTTCAATTCCACAGGACCCATGTTAGCCAGTGCACAAGGGAACACATGTGTCTGAACTTTGTTTGCAGTGGCTGGAGGCCCTGGCATGCACATTTTCTCTCTCTCTCTCTCTCTCTGATTCTTTCTCTATCAAGTAAATATATGAAAATAAAATATTTTAAAAATTCATGATAAATGTCAGATGACCTACTTAATATTAATTTACATTGTCATTATTAAAAATTTTTATAATATATGTTTTATATCTACCCCATGTTTAGCTCTAAATGGTTTTGCTTAACTACTAATTGGCTAAACCAAAAACTATTAGGATTCAACTTTAGAAGAATAGTCATGGATTTTTAATTCATGTAATGATTAGTATTATCAAAGATACATGTTTGCTCTTTGAAATTCAAAATATACATTTCCACATTACATTAAAAATAGGTTGAGTCCTTGGTTAGGTTTATAATATGCATGCAACTTAACATAGCTTAAAGTACTAATAGCATTGGTCACATCCTCTGCTCTGAAGATGAAGGGCCAAAGAGAAACAAAGCAAGGGTTTCCCTTCTGGATCCCGAATCTGCTCCAGGTAAGATGACTGGCCCTTGCTTCAAGATCCTTTTAATCCCTTCTTGTCTTTCTACAACCTGGGTTAGTGGCTCTCTTCCTCCCCTCCCAAGCCTGTGTGATATTCCGAGTCTTCATAAGGGGGTCAACCTGAGCCTGACTGCCCAGAAACTTCTGACTGACCACAAGTACTGGCCTTCACTTTGCCAACTCCCACCAATAGCCTCCTCTCTCACCCAAGCAGCTGGTATCTGAGGAAGGCCACAGGGAAGGAATCTGATTAGTTTAATCCACAACCATGTCTACAACTCTTCCAGTTGTTGTTTTTATTACTTTAAAAATAACAGTAGTATCACCAATACTTAAAAATAGAAAGTGTTGTCAAGAGTGGAGGCACACGCCTTTAATCCCAACACTCAGGTAGGAGGATCACTGTGAGTTTGAGGCCAGCCTGAGACTACAGAGTGAATTCCAGATCATCCTGGGCTAGAGTGAGACCCTACCTTGAAAGAAGAAGGTTTAATAATAATTTATTTTTTTTTTAAAAAAAGGGCACGTTAAGATTCTCACATTTGAAGTAAGAAGGCATATTGCAACATTGGGAAGGTTGTGGAAAGAAACAGGCCAGCTCTTGGCCGGCCACATTACAGTGCATTTAAACTTTAAGCGTCAAATATGACTTCCTGCTTCTGAACCAGGTTTTCCACCTGCTCCAAGGTCTCTGAGTTGCACATGGCCACAGGGGATAAAGCTGCAACTGGCTGAATATTAAGCTCTTTCATGTTAGGAATTGTTTTATAATAATTTGGAGCAGCAAATTTGCATTCTTATTTATATTTGGCTCAAGATTAGTTTGGGATTTGTTGCATTCCATCCATATATACCTACTTTAGGGTTACAAGGAAAATCTCCTTTGAATTTAAAACCTGACAGCAGATGGTTGGCCACACAGCTCTATGGTTGCCTTTTCAATGCTCATAGTCAAATTCGCTGCAATTATTTTCTAACTAATTTGACATTTCATTTAAAATCTACATGGACTCTGAACTTTGATTGTTTAGTGAGTGAGTGTAAAGAATAACAAGTTTTAGGGCCAGGTGTGGTGGCACACGCCTTTAATCCCAGAACTCCGGAGGCAGAGGTAGGAGGGTCGCCGTGAGTTTGAGGCCACCCAGAGACTCCAGAGTGAATTCCAGCTCAGCCTGAGTGAGACCCTACCTTGACAAACCAGAAAAGGGGGAAAAAAAAAGAATAACATTTTTTAAACAAAAAGTGAGCTGTGATGATGCCTATTTTAAAAATGTTTAGAAGCAGAAGGAGATGCCAACCCAAGGGTGATACATGATCTTAGTCTCAGTCACAGTGAAAAATGTTTCACTTTAGCATGCTTGGGGGATCTGCTCTCATAAGACTTTCCAGCGTGTTTTCCCATGAGTAACAACAACAACAACAACCCCTAGGATGATTTGTGAACATGAGGAACTTCTTTTAAAGCATCACTTCTTCATGTCGAAAGCATTAAAAACAATCCCATCCAATAACGGGTTTTCAGTGAGTGAATTTTAAGACACCAATGTTAGAATGGTAATTACCTGCAAGGGACTCACCAGGGACCTGTTTTTAGGGACTGTGAATGCTTTGAGAACATTGTCTCCATCTTCTGATACAGGTGTCATTAAAACAGAGCTTGTAAGAATATTCTAAAGAAAAAGAGAACCATTTGAAATTTACACGAGATGGGTTACTATAAAAGGAAACACAATCCTAACTCAGTAGAGAGAAGATTAAAAGAGACAATACACATCAGCTTGAAGAGATGCAAGTATCTGCCAGAAATTTTCTTCCCTATGAGCTAAAAGGAGCTCAGCTATACTAACCCTCATCCCATTGTTGCAAATGTCACCAAGAAAACGAAGAGCTTCCTGTTCCTACCAAGTTTGAGGCGTGTGGTAGGCACTCAAAATCTGTCCACTAAGTAAATTCTCTAACCCATGCCTCTAAAAATAAGAGATAATTAGAACTCTGTATGTTATGTATTAGAAATATTTGAGAGGTATAAATTAATGGGGGTATAGTACACTGGTGCAGTACTATAATGGTGATTGTGAATGCTATGACATTTACAACCAGACTTTCAGAGTTGCAATCTGGCACCACTCAGGTATAAAATATTAAGCCAATCACAACATTACCAAGTGTCAAAGTTGCTACAGTAAAAGTGAAAATGTTGTCAGCTTCAAAGGGTTATTGTGAGGCTCGCATAAATCAATTCATCAAAAGCTCTTAGGTTAGCACCTACCAGTTAGTACATATTGAATAAATATTAACAACTATTATTTGCTCTGATTCTCCACTGAGACAGGAGGGAAGCCACTCACAAATGAAATTACAAGCTGTATGAACAGGGATAACCAAAACAATGTGACAGAGCTGCCCCAAGCCTTCACCAATCAAACATACTCGGAAAACAAAACAACAACAACAACAACAAAATCTACTTCAGACATGCACAGAGATTTTTCTTGCCATCATTCCCTCAATAATTATTCATGCAGCATTTATATTGTATTGAACATTATAAACAATCCACAGATGACTTAGGGTACATAGAAAGATTGTGTGGGTTACACTGTGTCATTTTACACAAGGGAGTTAAGCATCTTCAGATCTTCATATAAAGGAATATTTGAACCATTATTCTGTGGATTTTGAGGACACCCCCTAAACTGCTACAAAACTGGGCATCTACTTACACCATAATTGGCACTAACAGATGCTATATAAATAAACAACAGAAACCTTAACTAGAAGCCAATACTACATTTAGAAGACAAATAAATTAAATTTAAGTGTAAACATAGAAATAGCCTCATGGCAGATTTTTTTTTTAAGTGTCATGGACTCTCAAATCACAAGAAAATGAACAACGAAAAACACTCAGCAATAGAACCAAATCTGTTTGAATTTTCTAAGCCCCAATCTCAACTTTACATCCCACATCAATACTCCTTTTGAAGAAAAATTATGCATGAAAAGATATTTGGAAATCAGGAGCAAGTACTGAAACCCTAACAGCCACCCCGACACCACAGTGCCCCACACAGGATTTGGGGTCCCCACCATCAAGGCGCGACTCAGTGTCCATGCACTCCCACTTACTGGAGCATCTGCCACAGGAGATGCCTGAGTGAAGAGCTGGGTGTTCAGACTGTTCCCTTCCCAGTGGTTGGAGCAGAAGAAATTTCTCCCTTTATCTGTCGGCGACTCCACCTAAAAATGAACAGCACTAAGCATTTTTCCATTTCTAGAACTACAACTCCCGTGAGATAATTATTCTCAGGCCTAACTTTCTGGCCAATCCCTCAGATACGCTGCCTACCATGAAAATAAATCCACAAGGCCCTCTTTTCAGACTACTGGAAAGGCCAACCAGCTAACACTTTGATCCTTACTGGTTAGTTTCTTTCCCTTCCTCTGAACTAAAGACACCAGTATATTTAAATGTAACTCCAGTTCTCTATGGGACCAGAAAATGAGGGAACAGATCTTTCAGCATAACTGGAATGGTTTTTCCCAGGCCATGATCATGCTGCTTGGCTCAGCATAAACTATTTCTTAGTCTTTTAAAAAGAAAAAAATAGAGCAGGAGAGATGGCTTAGCAGTTGAACACTTGCCTGTGAAGCCTAAGAATCCTGGTTTGAGGCTCGATTTCCCAGTAGCCACATAAGCCAGATGTACAAGGTGGTGCATGCATCTGGAGTTCGTTTGCCATGGCTGGAGGCCCTGGTGTGCCCATTCTCTCTCTCTATCTGCCTGTTTCTCTGTCTGTTGCTCTCAAATAAATAAAAATTTAAAAAGAAAATAGAAATAAAATATTTACCATTTATCTTTCTTTCTATCTATGTACCTACTTATCTAACATCTGTCTACCTCTCTATCTTCCACCCACCCATCCATCCATTCATTCATCTACCACCCGTCTAATCGAACAAGCTTCAGTGATTTTTAAAAGTATAGTACTCCTTTGGCAGCACATATACTAAAATCGGGATGATCCAGAGAAAATTAGCATGGCTGCTAGGTAAGGAGGATGTTCAAATTCATGAAGTATTCCATAATTTTTTTAAAAAAGAACACAGGCTGGAGAGATGGCTTAGCCGTTAAGGCTCTTGCCTGTGAAGCACAAGCACCCAGGTTTGATTCTCCAGTACTCATGGAAGCCAGATGCACATGGTGATGCATGTGTCTGCAGTTCGTGTGCAATGGCTAGAGGTCCTGGTGCACCCATTCTCCCTGCCTCTCTCCTTTCTCTCTGCTTGCAAATAACTAAACATATTTTTTTTCAATAAAAGAACACTAGTACAGAACCTGCCGTCTTCTCTGTTTTGACTTTCTCTAGCATCTGATTCATCTAAACACGAAGCTGATGGAGGTGGCTGCTTAGAGGAAAGATCAGAGCCCCCGGCACAGCACAGCAGCACCCTTGGGCCTTGGGTCACATGAAAATCTTAACACTCGACATGAATGCCAGGCACGTGAAAGTGACCAAAGAAACCAAGGCAGCTAGTCTCATTTCAAGCTCACCTCTTGTTTGATTTTCTTCAGTAAGGGCGGTCCATTCTCTTGGAACTCAGCTACAATTCCAGATTCATCTGGTTCCTGTTTGATCACATCCTGTAGGTCTTCTTCTAGATGAGAGGGTGTCTGAGGCTGCAGGGAAGAGCAGATATATATATATTTTTTTATCAAAGGAAACATCCTGTCTATATATACTAAGAAACCCAGTCTAAAGACTCCTCTAGAACTTACTAGCATCTTCAGGGGACCGTATTTAATTTCTTGAGCTGCAAGTGCATGCTTGAATGGTGTAGGAGTTCTTGGAGAGCTTTCAAGGATGGATCTTTTGATAGCTGGTGTTCTAAAACTTTAAAAAGAGAATAAGAAATTAGGCATGCATTCCTTACATTGCTCTATGATGTTTAATATTTTCCCAGCACATATATTAAGTCTGTGACAGATATGGAACTGGGGATGTTGATTAGCTACATAGATTACATGTTACATATTAAGATATTACAGCTGTACATAAGTTATATCACATAGCTACAAATATTTCCAAATATTATACCCCTAAGATTGAGAGAACTAAAATATCTTTCATCTTTCCTGATAGCTGTCTAGACAAAAGTATTATTCTTAGGTAAATATAGTGATCCTGAGTATTGATATATCTGATGTCATTTACAAATCTATTTTATCTACTCCTTAAAATGGAACCCAAGCTACAAAACATATGTTAACCATTTAAAATTTATTTTTTTGTATTTGGAAATAACAAGAGTACATTTCTTTCAATAGTTTCTTCTAAATCACACTGATTTTTCTCTGTCATTCCCTTGACTGGTGAAGCCTTTATCAATAAAAATGACTTAATCACCACCTAGCTTCAAATCATCTATTCCTGGGCATGTGCCAATAGGTCCTTATCCATGCATAAGTTATAAAAAGAAATATAAGATTAAAAAACTATAAACCAAGAGCCATACTTGTTTTGTTCTGAAGGTTATAATTTTAAGAAAGAGGTTCAATTTTTTTTTAATGAGAAGAAAAATATTTTGTTGAATGAACAAACTGGGTAGAAACTTATGAGAGGTACTATTGTATAGGTAGTAAATTTTCACTTTCCATCCTAGCTGATTGAAACATGATTAGGAAATACTGTGGGAATGTACATAACACACAATTTTAATTGATAAAATTATGTGTGTGTGTGTGTGTGTGTGTGTGTGTGTGTGTATGAGTTAGATAATTAGGAACTGTATTTTCATTCATATAAGTAAATAAATGTGTAGGATTTTTGTGAGCTAAAGACTTACATGGAATTTTCCTTTTGAGTTTTCATAGTCTGGTCTCTGTGAAATGGCGTTGTAACAGTCAATTTATGACCATTGAGAGGAGTGGAAGTTAAAGAAGGCATGTCCAAGTCTAAGTTTTCATGGCTACTAGAAGTATTTAAGAACTAAACACAGAAGAGAGAATAAATTACTTAGATTAAATAATGATTTTGCAGGCAAAACAATTTAAAATCATACCTGGATTATAAGTAAGTATGTCTTACTGATTCATGACCCAATATACTTAAACTGTTAGTACCTGTTTATTGTTAGAATAGGTACTGTTTTATTTCAATCAAGCATTCAAAATTTGGAGTGTCATTTATAATAATATTTGAGATCAATGCCAAAAAACATAAAATTCAAAGAAAATATTTTCACAAAATGATACTTGCTCCATGTTAACATTAAAAGACAACAGTATTTTTTACTATTATTTTAAAATTTTAATATTTTAAAATTATTTTCTATCATACCATTTTCTCCCCCTAATGATGTGTGAACCCAAACTATTATTACATAAACTTTGCATTATGTACAATATTATTTAATAACAGTCTAAATCTCTGAAACGACAAAAGTTCTGGGGCAGTGGGTCAGTTTTTTTCCTAAAATGATTCTAATGTAATATAAGCGTGGTAAACAAAACATATTATAATTCCTCCTCGAAATTCACAATACACATTAACATCTTAAAAACTCAGGGAAGCCAGGCATGGTGGTGGTTGACTGTAGTACCAGCTAGGCAGGAGGTAGAGGCAGGAAGGTACACCTGAGCCCAGGAGTGCCAGGCAAGTCCGAACAACAGAGAGACCCCATCTCCAAGAAAAGAAAAAAGGAAAAGAAAAAGCGAGGGAGAAAGAAAAGCCATCAAAGACAGCAGCAACAACAAAATCTGAGGGTGCTCTATTAAACATCCTATGTTTATCTTTACTTGAGTCAATGTCTCCCCAAAATTTTATGCCTCTCCAGATTTTTTTCTGCAATATCTATTAATGTCTTGCAGAAGTGATTTTGAATAGAACATAGTTTGAAAAGATATATATACGCACATCCACACAAACATATAAAACAAACTGGGCCGGGAGTGTAACTAGATACAAACACCTCCCTAGCACTCATGAGGCTTGGATTAGAGCATCAAAACCATAGTAAGAAAAAACCAAACAAACAAATAAGCAATGAAACCCCAAGTCTCTCAATGGACATAAGTGAAAAAAAAAAAGTTTTAAAAGGCCAAATTATATAATAGTTACAAAATTTAGGGATAGAAATTTCTGATAAGCATTATAATTTTTATGCCTCACAAACACCATATGAAATTTGAACATTCTTTGGCAAAAACTGCACTAGTAAAATACCATGGCAAAATTAAAAAAGAGCCAATGTTGAAAATTCTAAATTATTTTCTTTGAGCATCTGTCCCTCATCCTCTCCCTGAACGTTTCCACTTAAAAGTGGATTAAAATCGTTAAATTTCCTAGTTGCAATCCAAATGTTATGTAATCATAATTTGGTTTCCCCCTCCCCAGGGGCCAGTAAATCACATAATAATAAATGAACAAAGAGGCAGAGAACTTGTGAACCTTTTAAAATGGAGAGGTGACATAGGAGAAGAGGTGAGGGTCAGAAATGTTAACCTCTGCTGTGGAAGGGAATAAAAACATATCACATGCAACTATCTTCCAAACCACACCCCCCCAAAAAAAAACATCCAAGAAAGGAAAATGTGACAAAAGCATCAGTCGCTCTGCAATCAGCCTAAACTTTACAAGGCAACATGACTTAGGCCCAGCTAGATGCAGCACAGAGTTAAGTCAGCAAGGCCAGCAGCAATTAGTCATTTGTTCCAAAGGATTAGTTTCTAGATTATTCAGGCTTGGGTGTCTGCTGAAAATTAGTAACAGCTGTGCAGAAATTGTGGTCTACCTGGGAGGGAGAGAAGGGCAGGCTTTTGACAGGGGAACGCTTGGGAGTTGAGCTGCTGACGTCAGCCAATAGGAAAGCTAGAATCTCCAGTGGCTAAGGGGCTGGCCTGGCTCCGCTTTTTTCGAAGGATGACCAGTGGACTTGTGCTGTGCCTTGCAGGAGGTAAGGCCCTGGCTGGGCCAAGGGAGCCCCAGCTCGGCACCCTCTTGTTCACCCTCGGGCTAGGCTCTCCTGCAGGTCTAGTCTCATGGCCCTCTCTTTGCTGAAGCTGGAGGGCTTTGCCCGTGAGCTGTTGGCTAGGTGAAAAAGCTGCTTCTTCAAAGAATTCAAGACTGCTGAGATCACACCATGGAGAAGCATCCTGAAACAATGTGGGAGGCACAGAGCTGAGACTGGCGTGTGCACAGTGAGCGCCGTTGTCCCCCAAAACACAGCACTGGGCAAAGAAGGCTAGGTGCAAGGAAACACAGGGCGTGCTTATTGGCTTTCTTCTAGCTTAGGGGTAACAGTTGTCTGTCACCCTGAACTGCACATGTGTAGTGGAAAGCCCAAATGCTCTATCATTTGCATGCAAGCTAAAGCAAAGGAGAAAACCTTCCTAGATGGTACATATGGCAGCAGCCAGCCCCTGCCCCATGTGTAGGCAATAGATGCTTTTTTAACAAGCTAGGAAACCAATGGCATGAAACAAGTGCCTACTAAGTGGGTGCTGAGCCCCAGTGTAAATTTGTTTCACCGAAGATGGCTGATCACTGTGAAGCAATGGGACAAGAAGTCAATGTTCAGTATTTTGTAGGGATAGCCGTATCCCAGTCATGAACTGACCGTCACTTCAGATACATGAAAGGCTGTTTTAAGCTCCAAGTAAACACAATTCTTAACGTGCTGTCACAAAAAGCAATAAAAAAAAAAAAATCCTAGAGACTCAAAAAGAAGTAAGCAAAAACAGACAACAACTTAGTTTCAAAGTTTGTCAGCAGGCAGGGCCACACATATCGGTAATCCCAGTCCTCCCACAGGCTGAGCTCTGAGAATCGCTGGACCTCACGGATGGCGAAAAGCAGCAGCTCCAGGGCTGAGAAACTGTCTCATGGAAACAGGTGGATGAGTGAAAACACCCACCATTCTCTTCTGGCCTCTGTACCAGTGCACATCACATGTATACATCTATGCACACATGCAGAACATTACACACACACACATCACATCACAACCATACCACATATACTATTCTTATAACGTGAGCTCTTTAATGAACTCCATTACTTTATTTTTTCTTCTTAAAGAAGCATTCCTCTGGAAGAAAAAGTGTAGAAAGCTGTCTTTTGTCTGGGTAGCCTATGAAATCTTTTATCTCTGAAAAGAAAGTACGTATTTACTAAGACTAAAATCAGACTTTCACCTTTACGTGAATGTTGGCTAAAACATATCTGCAACAGAAAATGGCAATGATGTAACAAAATGATTTTTGCTAATTCCTCTTCCAGAAACATTAACTTGCCCTTAACAATTCTACTTACAGAATCTATAAATTGGAGTGTTTCTGCAAATTCTAAAAGGTTCTTAACATTATCCAGAATGGTGCCCTGGTGGACGATCATGCACCTGGCTGGCGAGGCACTTTCTTCAGGTAAGGAGCCGGGGTCTGCAGGCAGAGATGGCGTAGAGTGGAGTTCTCCCAAACAGGAAACAGGTGCACTGTCTCCATGAGGTCTGGTGTGGTCGGCAATGGAGGTGCTGTGCCACCCAGGGTCACTGCAAGTGTGGTTCTGTGCCTGAGGAAGGGGGATGTGTAGAAATAAAGAAAGATGTGGAGAAGAAAGGAAGAAGGAACTTAGCAATGATGTTGCACAAGGTATCAGATGCTGTTGGGGGAAAAGATAAAAAAATAGTTGCATCACCCAAAACTTGTGCCTATGAAACAGTTGTCAAGATGTTTCCTTTTTGTTAATGCAAGCTCCTGCTTCTGAATAGTGCCCTGCTCTGCACTGAAGCTGGAGGGCTTTGCCCTCATAGCCTTGGTTGCATCTATGATTTTGTTCAAACTTCAAATCATGGGACTGGGCAACCAAGCACAAAGTTCCTTAGAAATCTACTTGAACTTAATTTGCAAAAACATCCATCCAAGTTTGCTGTGGCTCAAGTATGGTCCTAACTGCATTCTAACCTGCTGAAGAGTCAGAATTGCTTTGATCTGCATCTACTCTGTGGCGTCTGTCCTCTCTTGGGCTACAGGCTGCACTGATGCAGTGAAGGGCTGCCGAATTGACATGGTTAGGAAAGCAGGAGGCCGAGTTAACAGATGGCTCCAAACAGCATGACCATGCAATAGGAGAAATTGCAAAACACTAAGTTGAAAAGTGGTCAAACTCGCAATGTGCACATCATTTTATTATTTAACGAAAAAGAAACCTAGCCCTCAACAAAACCTACTGGGCATCATTTCTCTCTTAGACATTCTGTTGTTTACCAACTTCATCTCTTACAAATATAGGCTACATTTCTATTTTGATGCCCAATCACTAAAAAGATGTCGGGATTCAGAAATGGTCCACCAGTTCTCATGCATGCAAACAAAAGAGAAAAGCTAATATTTACAAGTATATCCTGAATGTGCATCAAATCATGTTTGAAATTAAAAGTATGTAAGGGCTAAAAACAGAACCAGTGAAGAAATCCAACAGGTATCACACAGACACACAACTCTGTAAACAAAAAGAGATTAGGCCAAGTATAGTGGCATATGTCTATAATCACAGCATTTATGAGGTAAAGGGTCAGGAATGGAAAGCCAGCCTGAATTGCATGAGACTTTGTCTCAAAAGTAAAAGAAAGCAAAAACGGTATCTATTAACAGACTAGGAAGATAGTTTTGTGGATAAAGTACTTGCTGTGTAAGTGTGAGGACCTGAGTTTGAACCCCCAGAACCCATGCAATGCTGGAAATGGGAGTGTAAATGTCTGTGATTCTAGTGTGCCTACAGCCAGATGGGGGGTGAAGACAGGAGAGTTCCTGGATGCTCGCGGAGCAGAACACAGCTCCAAACAAGCACAAACAGAAGATTCATTACAAAAAAAAAATGTAGGTTTCATTCATTCTATCTTTCCTACTTTTTGAACTGATGAAAATCCTTGTGAATTTAAACAAAAAGATAGTGACAACCACAAGTGGATATGGTGGTTCTATTACAGTACATAAAGATTGTTTCCAATTTCATTACTACATACTCTGATACTAGTAGACTCCTGTATTAAGTATTAAAGTATATATAAAACCTTGTCTGGTATAACATTCAGAAAAGGAGAGACGGGACATAGAAACACACTGGAGTAAAGGTCTCCTCCCAGCACTCCAGACACAGGGACATTCTTACTGGTAATGCCTGCTGTACTTTCAGCTCATTCTCAGTTGACATTAGAAGCAACTCCAATTCCTTTATTCGCTTTTCCTTCTCAGGGTCTTCATCATTATAGTGTCTCTGGAATTACAAGTTAAGGAGAGTACAGACAAGGTCTACTCGAAGCAGTATATACAATGACTGTAGCCAGTAGTCTTGAGGTACCACATGTAGCCCAAAGAACTTCAGGTAGAAATCAACCCTGGAATTTCCCACTGTGGAAGTCTTTCTACAGGTGACATCAGACAACACAGCACAGGGTGGAGGGCGGAATCTGAAGCCAGGATGCAGGTTGATATGGGCTGTTTCAACCCATAACATTAAAGCATCAGAAAATTCCAGGACAATCTCACCCCAGAAGCCACAATTAGTAGATCAACTTGGCTCTCCTGATAACTACTGGCTTTGGTTTTTATTTCAGTTTGTAAAATATATGTTTAGATGGGAGAAGTAAAGCATTTTGTAAGAGTGATGAGTATCTTGGCCAATCAGCTTCTCTAGATGAGCTCACCTGAATGGCGGCAGCAGCCGGCTGAGGGACATTGACGATATTTACATGTAACGCTACAGGATATGGAACGTGACTGGAAACCTGGATCAAAAGCAAAACAAAAGCCCCGTCATTCACAATTCCATACACTTCAGGGGATTCATCTTCCTCAGGTTTGGTTCTGTGACTGAGGAATAAAGGTATTTTCATTGATAAAATTCACTGAACAATTAATTTAAAAAAAACCTTCTAATTTCAAGTTTAGCCAGGCATTTAAAAATGACTACGCAGCAACATAGTAAAAGAAACCCAGCGTGTTCATTAATCCCACCAGCAAGCATTCCTTCATTACAGAAAAATACAATGGAAGATATAATGTCAAGTACGCTTGTGAGTGTATGAAAGACATTCTGAGGGCAGAATATGAATGAACTTTTTGTAAGGCATATTTTTCTTGGAATTAGTCTGAGTTTGAATAAAATGTGCAGAACTACTTATAATTCATTTACCTGACAACTTTTTAGATATTCTGTAGTCAAATCTAAGGAACAGATAAAAGGTTACTCAAAACTACTGGTGAATATATTTTACCTAACATTTGCATAGAAGCTCTGTGTTCTTGGATGAGTTTTGTCAGTTATTATTGTTAGTTTTACAGTAATTGTACCTTGATTTTTTTTTTTTTACTTCTTTAGTTTTCTCTTCCACAAACTACAAATTTTTACTTCCCCCAGGTAGAAATGTCCAGAAATGGGGAAAGAATGACACCAATCCAAACAGAATCAATGTCACAAAACTCTCCCTTGGACTCAAGGTAAGAAGGAAAACATTTACTGAATGGATTAATATGTTTCTCTTAGATAACTACCAGAATTGAATGCACAATCAAGCTTTGTATTTCAGAGTTTAACTATCTCTTCTTTAAGACTTTTTTTTTTCAGGTGATCTGCTACTGTAGGAGTTCCCACACCTGTCTGCACATTAAAACTACCCGAATGATGTTTTTATTATTTAAAATATTTTATTTATTATTTGCAAGGAGAAGGAGGAAAGGATAGAATGAATGAATTGTTATACTAGGTCCTCTTGCCACTGCAAATGAACTTCAGATGCATGCACTACTTTGTGCATTTGGTTTTATATGGGTACTGAGGAATTGAACCCAGGCCATCAGGCTTTATAATCAAGTTTCTTTAAACACTGAGCCATCTATCCAGCCCCTTCTTTAAGTCTTCACCTTTTTATTTTGGAAAAGCAAAATATTAGACAACAAATATATCTCCCTTTCCCCAATTCTTAAATTTATTTATTTATTTATTTATTTATTTGAGAGCGACAGACACAGAGAGAAAGACAGATAGAGGGAGAGAGAGAGAATGGACGCGCCAGGGCCTCCAGCCTC
Organism: Jaculus jaculus; assembly: GCF_020740685.1. NCBI lineage: Eukaryota > Metazoa > Chordata > Mammalia > Rodentia > Dipodidae > Jaculus > Jaculus jaculus. The sequence continues at coordinate 30,296,052 of NC_059110.1, forward strand.
TGCAAACGAACTCCAGACACGTGTGCCCCCCTGTGCATCTGGCTAACGTGGGACCTGGGGAACCGAGCCTCGAACTGGGGTCCTTAGGCTTCACAGGCAAGCGCTTAACCACTAAGCCATCTCTCCAGCCCCCCCAATTCTTTAGCATTACTTTAAGTAAATTTACATTCAAAAGTTACTTTAAATCAGATTTGAAACAGCAAGCTAGCTCCAAACAACTTGGAGTCTATTCAGCACTACTTCTATGTGCTGCGTATTTTAGAGCAAAGTGTTTATCATCCATGTTTCCAGATACATAATTCAGAGATAACTGTATCTTCCTTTATCTACTTCAAAGGGTACAGATGAAGATCAATTGTGATTGTGCTTACGAAAGCTCTATGAAAAGTGCTCAACTGCATAGTATTTTCATTACCCAGAATGACCACAACCACCTGTCTTGTTAAGCTAAATTCTCTGGAATGGCTTACGTTTTGTGCTTCCGAAATGTGGTAATAGGGATAATCACTGTTAATGGAGGGCTGGCCAGTTGGAGTGAGTTGAGATGAAGGTGGGGCATGAGCAAAACCCATCAAATGATTGTTCTTCTGGAAACTGGAGGCCACTGCTGGCTGGCTGGGTTTTGAAGACTCCTGTAGATACCCTTCCTGTTCTACCTTCCGACGCATCGTAGAATTCCAGTGGTTCTTGATGGCGTTATCAGTTCTGGACAGAGATACAGCGTGTGCAAATTTTACAAACAAAAGTTTCAATTCAGATTAGAGTTAATTGACAGAAAACCGTTTCCAACAGAAATCTTTGTTGTTGGTTTGCTAACTGTTGTTTTTGCTTCTTAATTGTTTTGGTCTTTTCTACCTCATGGTTTCCCTGCTGCCTAATTTTAAACTCCTACATTCCTCTTACTTAATCTGGAATGTATGGAGTTTCCTACAAATTCTGTTATGTTTTTAGCATTTTGATTCCTTGGTGAAAGAGTATATTTAATCTAATAAGCTACCAGACTCTGACATAGCTTGAAGGTTACAGGTGTTGCTAGAAAAAATATATATATATACATCCCAGATTGTGGCCTACATACCATATACCAGGGACTCAACAAAGTTTGGGAATGATAATTTTATAGTCCTAATGTTCAACCTTTATTTCCCAGAACTCTAGTGAGAAATTTTTAGTCCAAAAAAAAAAATAATAACCCCTCTACATTTCAAAAACCTTACCAGTTATTTTTATAATCAGACAGAGATGAGAATAGAAAATGAGATAATGGGACCCTCCAACAAGATCCCCAAAAGAATGATTCTACCCCACCCCAGTATATTTTATTTCTTTGATTTTTTTTTGGGGGGGATGCTTTTTTGAAACAGGTCTTATGCTATGTATCCACGGCTAGCCTTGAACTCCTGGTCCTTCTGCCTCTACCTCCTAAGTGCTGGCATTATAGGCATGGGCCACCACATTTGATGCCCTAGTATCTTTTCAAATGGCAAATTATTTTTACTTGATTCTTTCCATTCTCAGGAAAAGTTCCAAAGTTTGAATAAAAAAAAAAACTCTCAAAACAACAATAACATTTTTCAAGTCTCCCTTTTACTGTTTCCATGGGGGTGGGGGAATGTATGCTGAAGAAAGAGGAAGTTCAGTCACCCCTTTAATATTTAGAAGAATCAACAGCACATTCTCTCAGACCACAGGAGGGAACAGGTCTCCTCTGACCAAACTCCTGGCTTTTCTGAGCTTCTCCTGAGCAGCACAGGAAAGAAGACATAAGCCATCATTGAAACGATCCTCTTTCCACTTTTGGATTGGGAAGCTCAAAAATGAAAATATCAAGAATTTTTTTATCTTAACATCTATAGTAAAAAGTCGTTTCCAAAATAAACAAAACCAGTTACATACTACTGAAATTAGAAGAGAGAAACAAAAAAAAAAATGAGCTTTCCTATTTCTCCACAGTAAGACTTTTTTTTAACCATATTTATTAAATTAAACATTGACATTACTAAACACCTGAAATAAGCACAAAAATTCCACGAATACCTTCTTTCTTTTTTGAAAGAAAAAAAATCAATCAAGTGTTGTAATGAAGTATGTGCACTTATTAGGGAAATCATAGCTACCGAACTGGCTGGATTGTCCTTTAGTTTCCTTCTCTGTGTATACAATGCTTTGACATTTATCTTACTTGATCCTAATATTAGCTCTTTAGCCATTTTGCAAACGGAAAAATGAATACTTAGGAACATTAAAAGACTTGGCACATGGCTCACTCTTGAGTAGATACTAACAGGTCTCATCTGGATAAATTCTCAGACCTCTTCCCATTCTAAAATGGTCTGGTTTATCTATGCTGATGATTTATCTAACAGAATGCTTATGATGATGTAATTATGGGATGTAATTCATTCATACACTTAGAGTGTTCAATACCCACCCCCTCCTTCTTCCCAATAAACAGATTTTTTTTTTTTTTTGACAAAGTATTACCGTCCAGGTAGTAGCTTTGCGATTTCTGCCCATCTGTTCCCCAGCCTCTTGTGTGCCTGGTAAATAATTCTGTCTTCCTCTTCTGTCCAGGAGGTTTTCTTCACTTCTGGATTCAAGTGGTTATGCCACCTCTCCCTACATTGTTTTCCAATTCTCCCTTTCAAGTGCTTGGCAATAACAGACCAACGTTTCGGACCATATTTCTGTACAAGCTCTATAACCTTCAGATAAACACAAAAATAACCTGTGTTTTAATGTGACAGAATGAATCATGCTTCAGTGTTCAAAGAGCCTTAGAAAACTACAGACCTGCTTTCATTCCTTGGAAATAGGGGGCTTTACCTGCTGCCTCACATTGGGAAACACATTTAAGGTATATTTTTAATTACAATTCAAACATCCAGGGAGGAGAACTTACTCTCTGATCTTCTTCTTTGGTCCAGGGGCCCTTGATGAGCTCAGGGTTTAGGACTTTCTGCCATCGGTGCTGGCACTGAACATCTGTCCGGTTCTAGACAAAGCAGGCACCATTAGGAAGAGAAAACTTTATTTAACCCCTCATATACAGACAATATGCATTGAACATATTCAAGAAAATTTAAAGGCATGTGTAGAGAGCATACCTCTTCTATCTTGCTTAAAAAGTTTAAAAAAAAAAAAACAACAGGCAAAGAATGCCTCACAGTTGCATGTAAACTTTGAAGCTCTGTCTCCTGAGGGAAACTGTCCCTCTATATGAATAAATGGACATCATACAGCACATGTCCATGTCAATTTAATTCAAGCTTAATCTCAAGATGTGGGGTGTAGAAGTACCCTCATAGTACTTGTTAGAGAGTCTTGTTCTTTAATGAAAACCTATTCCAAATGATTTGTTTGCTCCCCATTCAGACTATTCATTGCTCAGTTGAGTACCACAAGTGTTTATATTGAGAAGGAATAAAAATAACAAAAGGTCTTAGTTAGTCATTTTGTAATCTTATAAGAAGAAAATATATATAATTAACTCACAGCAGGTAAATTTGATTTATAAGCAAAAACAAACCCAAGAAAAATTCAGTTGAGAGAGAAGGATCCTTTAGGGAGGAGAAATGATTTCTTTAGAAAGAACACAAGAGCTCTCCATTTGGAGGATGGTCAAATCTTTTCACTGGAGAAGCAAAAGAAGAACATTCTAGGCAGTGAAATCACAAGGAACAAAACCCCAGAGGAGAGAAAGCAGAAATGAATACAGTCAAACCTGCTTGCGGAGAGGAAGTAGGAGACAGCCATGGGTGGAGGGGTTGTATGTCAGTTTACTGCCTCTGGACATTCTTTGTCACTACTGGTGGAAGTTTTGTTTGTTGTTTATTTCTGTGGTGCTGAAGATCGAACCCAGTAAGTCACACTCGTTAGACAAGCACTGTACAGGTTAAGTCCAGCTGCAGTTTAGGAAGCTCCATTTCCCACAGTGTCTGGAGCTGATGGGAAAGGAAGGACTCCCAAGTGGGGAGCTCCCAAGCTAGTCATGGCCCGGATGAGAGGGGAGGGCTCCCACCCTGCAGCCAGACCATGGGAATGACAAGGTTATGAGGGATTCCAGGCTCTAGAACTTTTAACCCATGTGCAAAACCACAGCTATTGATGAAAATGAGAAATTTAGAGGATGACTTGAAGAAAATGTCAGGTTTGATTCTCTACCATGGAGACAATGTATATATCAATGTATAATGAATATCAATGTATAATGTCCTAATAAATCAAAAGATAAAACAAGAAGTAATTATGTAAAAAATAGAGAATCTTGGGCTGAAGAGATGGCTCAGCAGTTAAGGCACTTGCTGGTGAAGCCTAAGAACCCATGTTCTACTCTCCAGGTCCCACATGAGGCGGACACACAGTGACGCGCGTGCACAAGGTTGCACATGTGCACTAGGTGGAGCAAAACCTCAATTACAAGTGTTACAGTGAAAAATAATAAGTATGGGCACGGCTTCTTCTACATCTCTCCCTGTACTTCTATGGAAGTAAATATATAGTGTCTTAACATTTCTCCTAGAAAAACTTACTGAACTATGTTGGTAAGGTTTTTTTTTTTTTTTCTTCTATTACAAAGAGAAAAAAATAACTAACTTACCGGGAGATAATTGGCAATTACTTTCCAGTCATCTGTTCCATGCTGTTCCACCAGCTTTTTTAGTTTTTCATCCTAAGACATTCAAAGGTAATCCTAGGGTATCAGTCATTCACTGAATAACTCTATCCAAGTGATAATGAACAAGGGAAACAATCCCATGATCCAATTCAGCAATAATACTTTCAAAAGTTCCCAGGTAGCAGATATTAATTTAATATAATAGCTTTGAATACAGATTTAGTTATTTAGAGGCACACTAAGGCCTGTTATCTTGACTCAGGTATTGATGAGTTGTATAAACCTGAGTATTCCTTTGTACATTCCCAGCCTAGAACCGTCATCTATACATGGCTATGTGGGGTTTGCACAACATCATCATATAAAACATTTACAACAGTTCCTGGCCCATATTTTATGTTTAGTATATAGTAACTGTTAAAAGTTTTACTTGATGGAGAAAAAGAGAATTCTCATGTTCGGCTTTGTAGTCACTTCACCAGGGCAAGAGATATTTTAAGTCGCAACTAGATTCAACTTTTTTCGAATATAAAAAGAAGAAAGCTTTTCTTACTTAAAGTCACGCATAATATACGAAGCTAATTTGTTTTGTATCAGTATATTAAGTATACATAAGGCCAAAGCTACTAAAATATAGATGACACAAAACATTCACAAGCAGTTGGTTTTCACAGTTCATACACCGTTCTTCTTACTGCCAGGTCACAAGTGATTCCTACGTGTGTTCCTCTCAAGTCTCTGCAAAGGTAACTGACATTCATCCACCCTGCAGGGCCCAGGCACAAGGCAGACTCAGGAACTGGGGAACAAGGATTAACACAGAAGTTCTGTGTTCCTAAGGATCGTCCACATACATGATCTTGACACGTGAACTATACCTGTCCTGTGTGCCTCACTGGGAGTCCTGCCCATCTGCCTACAGGGGCTCTGAATTCAGAGCAAAACTCTTCCCCACACGATAAGGACTTTGCATCTGATGGAAGGATTGTCCATTCCTACAAAGCTCAGGCAGAAAAAGAAATGGGGGAAGCAGCTATGTGTTCACCCATTATGGGATGCTTTTAGAGGAAACTTGCATGCATATATATTTCTGTGAAATGTATGTCAGGAATAATAGGTGAATATAAGATAATGAGTTCTATGAGTTGTTTTTCTTTTCTTTTTTTTTAATTTTAGGCAATAGCAGGGCATGCATCTATTCAAGGAGCATTTGTTAATATCCTACAGTATGGCAAGTCGTTCTGGGTTCAGAGAACACAAAGATAAGGGACACTCAGTCCTAACCCTCAAGAGGCTTCAGGGCACTGGGAGAGACACACAAGCAGAAGCACCAGTGCCAGTCCAGCCATCCACGTGCCCATGCACAGGAAGCACGGGAGGGCGCATGCGGTGCTGTGAGAAGAAGCTGGGTATGGTTCCACAGAAGAGATGACGAGTTAAGGGGCAATGATGGAGTGGTACGAAGTGGTAGGACTGAAGAATGAGAACTCAACAGGCAAAGCATAAGGGGCAAAGAAGAGGCCGTTCAAGGAATGTCACAGTTTAGAAGTAGGTGGCAGAGCGAACATATGCTGGACGTGAGGGGAGAGTACAGGCTGCACAGCATGCTGGGTAAGCTCTTCAAGAGTCTGCTAGTAAGTTGTAAGCATATATGGCTGACCTTACCAAAATTTTGTTTTCACAAGCTCTAAAATACCCCCCCCCCCAGCACCACCACCACATTCTGGTAAAGGATTAGTTACCTCTTCCCTGGTCCACCTAGTTTTCCCCAAGTGACGTTTTCCAGACTTGGGAAGCAGCCCATCATAGTCATGGTCACACATCTCAATGTCTTCATCATCTTCATCACTGCTGTAGATGCTGCAGAAATAAGAATGGGCAGACATGGGCTGAGACCCAGGGATTTAAGCGATTGGATTACAAAACTTCCACAGGAACTCTTCCACAACCTTTTCAAAGGCTATAAAGATAAAACTCTGGAAACTTGCACAACGAGATTGTTTTCTGTATTCTGTTGCTGGAGGACTGTAAACTGGTTATGCTGTTACTGGTCTCCACAGAGACAGCAAAGGACCTGGCACCTTCCGACTGCTGTGCATGTTTAAACCTGCTGTTACTGTTAGACCAGTGACAAGTTACACACCTGGCAACTGTCCAACCAATGAAGGCTCCAGTTTAAAACTTAATGTTAAGGGCAAGAAAAGGAACAAGAGCCCATGTCCTTTACACAAGTGCGCACTCAAAATCTTCAGCGTATGTCAAATCGTTTAAATATTTCTCCAACACAATGAACCAATCAACTATGTTCTAATGGAGCATGTGTTCTATTAAAATTTTTTAAAAGCAAGAAATACATACATCCAATAGCATTAAAAGTAGGGTCAGCCCTTAAAGATTAGAATTATCTAAGTAGAAAAGACATTAAAACTTGAGGAAGGATAAGATCATCTAGCATCCAAACTGCTTTGCGTAATTATCAAATTGTTCTAAACTCTAGGCCTGGCTGGCATCGCTGTGTCCCTGTTTGCAGTACTTGGTTTCTAGAGCAACTAAGTGAATAACTTTACAGTACCCGGTTTCTAGAGCAACTAAGTGAATAACTTTACAGTACCCAGTTTCTAGAGCAACTAAGTGAATAACTTTACAATGCTTGTTTTCTAGAGTAACTCAGTGCATAACTAAGGCACTATGGAATCTCATCCTATTCACCCTTCTTTGTCTTCATTTGATTGAAGGGTGTTTAAAATAGCTTAGTGTATTAAATTAAAACCTAAGGAATTCCCCCAAAATAAGTCTATAGGCTTAAAAAGTTACTGTTTTCAAAACAGCTTTTCCTTTTGCCTTGTTGATAAAAACTGTGAATTGTGAAAAATGTTTATTAACCACATATTGAATAGGTGAGAGTAATGCATAGTGCTAATTATCATTTCCTTGTAAAACATGACATGAAAAATATTGCACCCAGAACTTCTAAAATGCATCACTGTAACATTGAGACAGCCATCAAACTCAGAACAACAAAATTGTATGAAGCAGGTTCATAAAGCAAGTTAAATTATTTTTAAACAGAAAATTTATTTTTGTAACAGAGTTTGTCTTCCCCAACTTACACAAAGGCGCATTATCAACCTTTTACAAATCAAGCAAGAGTGTTTGCTAAAAACCTCGAAGGGGCATTCTTATAATTTAAAACTATCATTTTAATAAGCTAACTTAAGATAACAAAACCAGGGAAAAGACCTCATGAAACTATATCCATAATCTATAACCATTTTTTCCCATTGAGCATCAATCCTTTGAAACAAGAACAGTTTGCATACTGTAAACAGAAGGCAGTAACTGGCCAATAATAGGTGTATTTCGATTGAGATGGGGAGGTAATACGATGGAGAATGGAATTTCAAAGGGGAAAGTGCGGGGGGGGAGGGTATTACTATGGGATATTTTTTATAATCATGGAAAATGTTAATAAAATTGTGAAAAGATAAAAAAATAAGTGTATTTCCCTTTAATATAAAACACACAATGATAAAGCGAGAAAAAAATGTTACTGTAAGCCCAGAGCTGTCAATTAGCATCCTTTGAAAGGCTCATAGGGAACTCTTTGGAAAGCCCCTCCCCCATGAAGGGATGAAGGTTCTCCTTGGTGAAGTGGCAGGGATACGACCACACCGAAGGCATCTGAAGTGGAGCGACGGACTCAACGCAAATGAACCATTCAGGTTTGTCTAGATCAGGAGATCACATTTTCAGAACTGGAGAGAACTGGTCTGGTCACAGCTTCATCTGGGAGCCAGCAAAATACGCAGCCGTCCACAGGGGGCAGTCAACAGCCAGGCGATGGAGAACCTGGCTCACACAGGATCCGGGTTCTGGAAGCCAAGGCGCCAATCCTTGCTCTGTCTCAGTCCACCTTCCTGACTTGTACAAATGAATATGAATCTCTCTCTCTCTCCCTCTTTCATTCTCATTCCCCTCTCATTCTCTCTCTCTCTCCCCCTCAGCTCCTTGGTTCATCGCCTATTCATAAGGGCTTGGATTCTATTTCTAAGGTACTTTCCAGTGTGGTACATGATGCCCCAGTCTTCCGTAACTCTTGGAGAGCGGGGGAGGGGGGGAAGCTCAGCGCAGGAGGTGTGTGTGCAAAGCTAAGGTCTTGGGGAAAACGTGGCCGCCACTCAGACAGGTCCCTGCAGGGCCATCAGGCTGCTATCAACAGTCTGTGCAGAGGGCTCACCCGGGCGCTTTGCATGCGATTTCCTTACTCTAAAATGATCCGGTCGCCTCGGTGGTAGCGTGATTAATTTCGACTAAGGACTTGAAATAACTTTTCCTTTATCTGCTCTGACAAGATCTCAGACCCGACAGTCAAAGGACTTTCAAAGGCTGATTTCAGGCTGGATGCTCTCGACTCCCCTCCACCTGCTAGACCCGGTGTGGTTACAACTATGAATGTTACGTTCTGTCAAGGAAACAAACCGTGCAAAGAAACGAAAAAGAAAAGAGGTGCTGGCTGGAGGGGGGTTGGGGGGGGGGAAGAGGGAGGGGAGCTGGAGGAAGTGCCTGTGGCCGCTACGTGATTCTAGAAAAGGGGCTTAGACTCATTTCGCTGACCTGGTTAGTATCCCTGCCCCGTAGACGCTCGCCCTGCAAGAAACGGCTGGGAGCCCGCAGCCGGGTTTCTCTTCCCCCTGGGCCAAGTTCAAGGCTCCCGCCCCTCCCCTCGCTGTTACCTGGGCGCCACGAGAACCTGCGCGACCACGCCCCGCGGGGGCAGCCGAGACCTTGGGGCTCACAGCCCGGGCCGCGCCTCCTCTCGGCTCCCCTTCCACTCCCTTCCCCTGTTGCCACTTTCAGCCCTTAGCAAAACAGGTGGCCCGGGTGCTCTCCCCCAGAAGTCCCCAAGGCGAAATGTGAAACGTCTGAACCCCCTCCCTCAGGTCAGGGTTCCCGGAGCCAAGGTCCCCCTAAGTCGCTCCCTTTGGGTCCAATGCCCAGCCAAGCCTGGGTGCAGCTCCCCGCCAGGCCTAGCCCGAGGGTGCGTGGCAGCGCCCACGCCCTCGCGCTTTGTAATGTCCCAGGTGCCAAGCGCCACCACGGGGACCAGTACCTGTCGGTTCTAGAAACCAACCAACCAAACAACCAAACAAACAAAAATGGCAAATAAGTTTTCCAAAACCCGACCCATCCAAGGCAAAGCGGGCGGTTTTGCTTTGTTTTCACGAACTTTTTCCCCTTCTCGAGGGGCGGTGCAGTCGCTGGGCCAGAAGCCAGCGAGCGCGGAGCCAGCCTTGGCGAGGCGCGCGGGGCAGCAGCGACCTCCGTGCGCCCACGTGTGCGCGCCGCGCCGGGACCTCGGGCCTCGGGGCCGCGTCCCGGTTGCTGGGCAGTTGTCTAGGGAGCCGCTGGCTTCCATCCTTCTGCGCCCCGTTGGCGGCTGCCACCAAGTTGGCAAGTCCCCCGCATCTGCTGCTTGCAGGGGACCCCGACAATTCCCCGGGAAATCCCGAGGCCGGTGGAAGCTGAGAGGCCAGCAACTGACAGTTCTGACGAGGGGGGTTCCCTTTTTTAGTTATTTATTTATTTAGTTTTCTGCTCTCTCGTCAAGAAAAAAAAAAAAAATGCAAAGGATTTGCACTCATTTTCCCGGGAGAGTGCGGTGACATGTGCAACGCGGGCGGGTGTGTCCTATTTGCAGCAAAAATAAAAGCCTCGCCGAGGATTATAATGACTCGGATCTTCAGCAGTAGGGCTTAAAAACAATTTTTGCAAACCCTTTCGGGTCGTCTTAACTTCTTGCCAGGCGCCAGTCAGCTGACGCTCTTCTCGCCTCCAGAAAGAATGAATGAAATTTAAATGAACTACCTGCAGCTACTAAACAATCCAGCATGTTCCATATGCTCTCGCCACTTCCAAGTCCAAAACTCATCTCAGTGCATCCAGCAATAGGGCTGCGACTCCCTCGCCCGCCGACCTGGGGAGGCATCAAGCCAGCTGGGCACCCGGGGGTGGTGGGCACCGCTCGGGACCCACCCGGGCTGGAACGTGCAGCTTTTCCTCCCCAAGGAGAAACGAAATGTATCTTATCTCCGCGCAACTTGCAAGAGGAGCGTCAGGGGCGCGCTTCCCAGTCCCGGTTTATTTCTCGCCGGGACGTTTTTTTCCCATCCGGTGTGGGGGGGGGGGGGAGCGGCTGCCGCGGCCGAGGCCGGGGCTTGACAGCCTCGCAGAAGATCCGGGAAGGAATTCCAATCCCACCTGCTCCCATGTGCCTCGGGCACCGCGCGCTTCCTTTTTGCCTTTAGATCACCCTAGCCCAGGTTCTCCCCGGTTACCTGTGCCGGGGTCTCCGGGCCATGGCGTGGCGTAGCCGGGGCTCGGGCGAGAGCCGCGGGGACTGCACCGGCTGCCGCCTCCCGCCGCCCTCCGCCTTGCCTGCGTCCCTCCCCGGCTGCGCAGAGGCGCTCCGCACCGCCGGGGCGAAGTTGGTCGGGAGAAAGAGGAGGAGGAGGAGATCTTGGAGGAGGAGGAGGAGGAGGAGAAGGAGGAGGAGGAGGAGGAGGAGGAAACAGGTTGATATTAAAGTGTAAACTCTGTAAACAGAGATGCCATCAAACAAAGAGCTTTGGACACTCCCCCTCCCGCCAAATCTGGCGCCCCTGCAGTGCGCACGCGCCCTGCCAGCCGCCTCCGTGGTCGCCCAGGCTGCAGCCTGCGGGGACGCCGGGGCCGCCGCTCGACTCTCCTCCTCTCCTCTCCTCCTCTCTCCTCCTTTCCTCTCCCGCCGCCCGGCGCGCCGCGAGGGCTGGACGGCGCCCTTTCCTGCCCCAGCCCGCTCCCGGGCTGCCAACTCCCGCCGCTGCCGCCGCCGCGTCCCCACCACGGTCACCCCCCAAGTCCGCGTGTTCCCGGGCACCCGGGCTGCGACTCCGTGTCCCCCGGGTGCATGGGGAAAACTCGCGTGGGCGATTGGATTTTGTTTTCCAGCTACCTTCCCCCCCCCCCCACACACACGCACACCTTGGAGCTAGGGAGATGGAAGAGTGATGGGTTAAATACAGCATAGGGTCAGAGTTTCCCCCAAGGATATTTGGTTAGGTCTACTTTTTATTGAAAACGAGCATGCTTAAAGTGACCCCGCGGGTACGCACGCTGATGTACTGCCCCCCCCCCCCCCCCCCCCCAGCTGGCCGAGCCTTCACTTTCCTCCCGGATTCTGCAGCCCACACGCCATGCCCTTCTCTCTCACCCAGACACACGCCCGGCCCCACCCACTCCGCCCGGCCCTGCCCTGCCCTGCACGCACCTAGGCCGCCTGCACACCGCCGCGCGCGTCCCGGATCCCACACCTGCAAGACATCATCCACTGACTTCCAGGGATGGCTCCAAGCAGAACCCAGGAAACCTCCCGTGTGCACGCCTGGTTTTAAACGCTGAAGACTTTGAGACTAGCAGTGCCCATGGTGGAGATGATGATGCCTGGGCCGTTTAGCCAGCTATCAGTGTGCAAGGACTTTCTGTTCGGCTAACTGGAGGCTCTCTAAGAAGGAAAAAGAGAAGGGATGAGTTTATAAGGAGTGGTGTGATTGGGGGCTTTTAGGGGAGTTTCAGTTTTAGTTCTGTTTATAGATCTGTGCCATTGGGGATTTTTTTTTTAGCCTCTGCACACCAATTTATTTTGTCTTTAATCTTTCCAGAATGTTAAGACTCCTGTTAACTCTGTTCGTGGGTGTCCCATGAGCCTCAGCAGTTCAAGTTAGCTCAGAAAGCACTTTTCTTACTTAAAAAGCATGTTCTTACTAAAATGAGTCATAATTTTACCAATTTTATTAAATGGTGAAGCACGCTAGGTTTCAAGACTTCATCTGGTTGTTTGAAACTTTGTTTCTTAAAATTGGTTATATTGTTTAAACCTTTATTGACACAAGTTAATTGCTCCTAAGATCATAACATTCCTTTTGAGAAAGAAATAACAGAAAATATTTGTGAGGATTTTTTTCAATTTACTATTTCTAAAAGCAAGTTGCTGGCAATTAATCTATACTTAAAGATAATATTTATCCCTGGGTTCTCTAATGAAGTCTCTTTCTTCACATCAAAACTAAACATTAAAAAAACATCTATGACAAACGCCTAGAGACCGCCCTAAAGTAACAGCAATCTGGCTTGGTATTACTTTAAGAATTTAACTGGTGCCAGGCGTGGTGGCACATGCCTTTAATCCCAGCACTGGGGAGGCAGAGGTAGGAGGGTTTGCCATGAGTTTGAGTCCATCCTGAGAATACAGAGTGAATTCCAGGTCAGCCTGGAGTTGAGTGAAACCCTACCTTGAAAAACCAAACCAAACCAAACAATCTAACTGGTACAATGCATCTGCCATCCTAAAGTGAGTTCATCCTCTCTTTCCCAGAGCACTGAAAAGAGGTGTGACAAGCTTTAAGTAGAAAAATACTGCTTTCATCTTTTCTCTGTTCACTTTACACATTTTCATATAAGTTGCTTTGAGAATTTGTAATGTTAGTATTTCCCCAGGCATTCTGCTGTAGATTTTTTCCTCATATATGTGAAAATAAGATGTGTGAAGGACATTCATAATTATAATTTGGATGTACTGCCATCTGATAAGTATACAGAAAGAAAAAAATCATGTGGAGCTATCAGAATTTCTGTATGAGCCAGCCGTGGTAGTGGAAACCAATAGGAAATTGCTGAATAGGCAGATGCAGGGGGACCGGAGGTTTGGGGTTAGTTTGAGCTACACATTTAAAACAAAAATTCCTGCGTGAATGAAATTGTATTGTCAGAGACATTGCAGGATGCTGAATGCAACTCTACTCATACATTTACTCCTTCTACTTGTGTGCACGCACACGTGTATACATCTGTCTGGCTTTATGTGGGTGGCTGGGGAATTGAACCCAGGAAGGCAGACTTTGCATGCTAGGGCCTTTAACTACTGAGTCAGTAACCTTCAGTCGTTAATGTGATGTAGCATGACTGGGTGCACCCGGAAAAATCACACCGTCACTGTTTGTCCCCCTAGTGATTTTGTTTCAGTAGGTCTGGGCTAGGTCTAAGAATACACATTTTTAATAACTACTCAAACAGTTTTCCTGGAAAAAGTCTCTTGACCATCTGTTGACAGTCTTAGCTGTTTGGACAAACTTTCACCCTTGCCAATTTTATTCCATGGCTTTCTTCTCCTTCTTCCCTTTCACCCATCCTGGGAGAAGGAGTTGGGCTCTGTGTAACTCCCCATGACTCACCTTCCTAGGAAAGTTGAGGCCTGTGAAAAGCTGCTCCTCTTCCTTTGCCACTAGACTTCAGTCTTGCAACTGAAACACAAAGAAACAGGAAGCACTGATCACTTGCTGGGCTTCATGATCCTCTCCCCCAGAAACAGGCCTTTGGAAGCATTTTTTTTTTTTTTTTTTAATTCTCAACACTAGGGAAGGATAAAGGAAGAAACATGTAGAGAAGACTTGAATTCAGGCTCCCTTGCGTCTGATATTTAATAACTGCAGTCACCATTCCAAAGATGAATATTGTCAGTGGTGGTAACAGCCCCGAGTTCAGGGGCTCCATGTCTCTTCCACTCACTTTCCCACCCTCTCAACTTAATTTGGCTCATGGCACTCAAAGAGGCATAATTAGAGTAAATACGAAATGGTTAAAGTGCAGACAATTCTTGAACATTTCAGTTAATGAAGAACAGCTGCAGCATAAAAAACTGGAATCCATAGGTTTGAGATAGTCTCATGTTGACTCCCAGCAAACCTTTTAAGCATAACAGTAGGATCAGCCCCCCTCAGCGCAGCATGGCTCACAGAGCCTCCCTAAAGATGGGGACCAAATGCCTATTTATCTATCATGTTTCCTGGGTTTCAGCCTTGCTTTTGATTCTACTCTTCAGAGTCTTCTCCACCTATGTACTCCCATGACAACCACCTCATTCATCTTCTCATCTACGTTTGAGCTGGTCTTGATGAAAAGGTTTGTGTCTTTCTATAAAGAAGGGAGGACATTTCAGAGGAAAGGGGAAGTGTGTGCAAAGCACCCGAAGCAAGAATCACAGGGCATGTTCCAGGTGCAGGGAACACGGAGCTGTCCAAATTGCCTGGAGAATGAATGGAGGATGAGAGAGAGCGAGAGAGAGAGCAAGAGAGAGAGAGAGAGAGAGAGAGAGAGAGAGAGAGAGAGAGAGAGAGAGAATATGCCCATGTATGTGTTGAAGAGACAAGCTTATTATTAGAGTTGTGCACTTGGAAGATTGGCAGTATCATCAGATAGATTGGAAAGAAAAGAGACAGGGCTGAGGTGTGTGTGTGTGGGGGGGGGACAGAAAGATCAGTTAGTTGGTCCAAACCAGGACAATTACCCAACTAGAACATTGTAAAGGAAAGACCAGTAAGATTCAGCCACTGCTTCAATAGGTACCAGAATAGAGATAAGGAAGTCGAGAGGTGAGGAGAACTGTCCACTAGGGCAAATCAGAGAAGCAAGTATTTTAGATTTCAGTGTTTCCCTGTGTGGTTTCTCATGGAAGAGATCAAGTTAGCTGTCCAGCAGATGCTAGCATGAAGGATCAGAGCCTGCTGGAGAGGGTGAGCTAGAATAGTCACGTGTCAGACCTAAACCTCACAGGCCAGTGGTTAGACATGGCCATTTGGAAAAGGTTGGGGTATAGTTTGGTGGAAGATCATTTGTTGAGAATGTGTGAGGCCTTGCATTAGATGCCCAGCACCACAAAATTGAACGAATAAACAAATTGCATGTAAATATATTTTAAAGCACATTCAAACCCATCACTTTCAATTTTACTACATTGTCTATCTGATATTTCTCTATAATGGAGATAGTGTACATCATGCTGGTATGCATCTCTCTCCAATTTTTCATTTAGTAAATTAAAATTAATAGCTTGAAAGTGATTATGGAGAGAGTAGTCACTCCACAGGGAGTAGCACATTCTACAAATAAGAACTGTTTCCTCTGGAAAATCTTATAAGCATCACATTCAATAATGCTATTTTAGGCTGGAGAGATACTTAGAAGGCAAGGCTCTTGCCTACAAGGCCAAAGGACCCAGGTTCATCCCCCCAGAACCCACATAAAGCCAGATACACAAGGTGGCGCATACATCTGGAGTTCATTTGCAGTGGCTAGAGGCCCTGGAATGTCCATTCTCTCTATCTGCCTCCCCCTCTCTCAAATAAATAAATTAAATATATTTTTAAATAATGCAAATTTTAATTTATTTATATGGGGGTAGTAATTATGCCCTCTCACAAACTAGCTGAAATGCAAATAGAATCTACAGAGAAGATGAGCAAGGGCATCACAGAAAACAGTTCAGATAGGGCTGAGACTGTGAGGTAGAGCTTAGTTGGATAGAGCCATTGAGGATTAAAGAAAGCTCCCTGAACATTTTATATAATTTTTTGTGTGTGGTGTTCAGAGATCAAGCCAGGGACTTTGTGCATGCTCTCTCTCTGAGTCATGTCCCCCAGGCCTGAAGTCCTCATTGATTACAACTTTTCTTACTAATTTTGGAAGGCTTTGAGAGAAAATACTTATTGGGCAATGGCTTTCAAGCATTTTTTACTGACTCACAATAAGAAGGACATCTTATGTTTTAGCTACACATACATAGAGAAAGAGAGAGAGAGAGAGAGAGAGAGAGAGAGAGAAACCAATGGTTTGAAGCCAGTACTCACAGCATCAAAAATAAATAATTAAACAAACACACAAATAAAATCAGAAAATAGCTATTACCCAAGTCTGATTTGGTGGTAGAGATTAAGGCATATGGTTCTTGAGTTTGAGGCCAGCCTTAGCTACATAGTGAGCTCTAGACCAGCTCTATCTACAAATGGAGACCCTGTTTCAAATCAAACACAACACAACACAATACTACTTAAAAACAATGCTTATCCCTACCTACCATGCAAACTGATATATTCTCTCCAACTCATATTCCTGTTCTTATTCATTCCATTCCAATCTATTCTATTCTATTCTTCATTTTTATTCCATTTTATTCCACTCCACTCCACTCCATTTCATTCCAATATTCATTTTATCTCTGGGTGCCCTAAACTGCTGCCTTGCCCTAGCTATAGGAGGTGAGCCACAGTTTTGATTAACATCACTGCAGAAGATAAAGGCCTCAACTCTCCTTCTCCTTCAGTAAACCTACTTTGTGGAGCTGCTAAATGTCTTCAAAGCTATCTTTCAAAGCTTTGGGGGAAAGTCTTCAAACCCAGTTTACAAAGGTAAATTCTCTCTTATCTATGCTCAAAACTGATCTAAGTCAATTACTGTACAAATCATACACTTATGGTATAAAAATAAAACAGCAACTCTAAGTCAGTTTACAAAAAATATAAGAAAAGCCAGCTTTTGTTCACAGAAAGTCAAGTAGAAATAACAACAAAAAGTGAATGACATTTAGGGGTTTATTGGAATAATAAAAATGACAAGCTGCCTAAGTCAGGTCAAGAACACCATTTTTCTGAGCCTTATATTCCATACCATCAAACTTGGAGAACACAACAACAATCTTTCAAGATGTCTCTAATCTTTAATATTCTCCCCCAAAGCACGTATGTCCTTATTTTACCTTTATGTACCTGGACAGTGTTCCCACAGTTCCTTATTGCCGGCAAACACGCACACACACAGTGTGTATTCAGTAGCTCACTCTGCTAGCATAGCCATGGGCTTTCAGAAAGAAAGAATCCAGCCTCTTAAAACATAATTCCTGCACACACATGCAGGCCTCCTTTCCATCCCTGAGCTGCCACAACAGCCTTCTAATTACTTCCCACCCTATGGCTTCATTCTCCCCCATCCATTCCACGTCCCACTGCTCAATGGATCTCATTATAACCACTTTCAGAAGCTTAGTCATCTGTGTAAAGACCATAACTGGCTCCCTAATGTTGACAAGATAAGATCTGAACTCCTTAACTTGGCATTCCCTGTCTCCAGCTTGCTCTGGCCTCTGTGCCTACACAACCTTATCCCCAGGGGGGATGGTATGTAATAACCAGGATGGCTCATGTGCCCACCAATCAGAAGAAGCTTGGCTGTGGACGACCTGCATAGCTTCACTGGGGACCCTGGACGAATGCCATTTTGTCTCACAACCAATCTACCTTCCAACCTTAACTCCCACCACAATCTTTGCATCTGCCCCTTCCCCCAGCCTCCAGATATCCTTGGCAGTCTGAGACTTTTGCTGACACGATGCCCCCAGCCTGCAATGCCTCCCTTCCTCCTCTCTGCTTGTGTAAGTACCGGTTATCCTTCAGGATGCCCCAGTCTTCCTCCTGAAGCCTCCCTGGACTTCTTTTGTCCATAGTTGCCTCTCCCACTGAAGCTCGGCGCTAATGCTTCCCTTCTCTGCCTCTTCCTGAAGTCCCTTGTTGACTTCTTTATTTTCTTCTAAAGCCGTGTGTCAGACTCACTGGGAATCTTGGTCGTAAGCTGGAGGGCAGGTATGGCTGTATCTTTTGTCTTTCTACACACATAGCTCCTGGATCAATCATGAGCACCCTCCACTCTGACATGTTGGTTAGGCTGTTGACGACTGGTGAGGAACTAGTTGGAGATGTTTACTTTAAATATGCTTATTAATGACTTGCCATTAGATTTTAACAGGTTTTGTAAGATATTACTTCATTCAGTCCTTTCTACCTCCATGCCTATTCCCCGTGACTTGTTTTTTTATATTGTATGTTGAACCCAGGGCTTTGCTCATGCTGTAAGTACTATACCACCGTCCTACAGCCCACCATTCTGCCCACCTTTTATTTATTTATTTTAGAGAGAGACACACACAAAGAGAGTGAGAGAGAGAGAGAGGAGAAAGAGAGAGAATTGGCACGCCAGGACCTCAGCCACTGCAATCGAACTCCAGATGCTTACGCCACCTAGTGTGCATTTGCAACCTTGCCTGCTTCCCTCACCTTTGTGTGTCTGGTTAACGTGGGATCTGGAGAGTCAAACATGGGTCCTTAGGCTTCGCAGGCATGTGCATTAACTGCTAGGCCATCTCTCCAGCCCCATTCTTCCCATTTTCAAACAAGATGACTGAGGCTGGGAGAGGAGAAGTAATGTTCCTAGGTCACCCGGATAACAAAGGCTAGATGGGACCATAAGCCCAGCTTGTTTTTGTTGTGTTATTTGCTTTTTGTGTATTTTTTTTCTTTTGAGGTAGGGTCTCACTCTTGCCCATGCTGACATGGAACTCACTCTGTAGCTCAGGTTGGCCTTGAACTCAAGACAATCCTCCCACCTCAACCTCCTGAGTGCTGGGATTACTGGAGATTTTCCTACTGTTCCATGACAATGCCAATGCTTCTAAGGTCTTGTAATTTCTCTCAAATTGGGGCCCTACAGATGCAGTAAATTCTCTCCTCGGGGGAAGGTTGGTAAGTTTAAAAGTTATACATCACGATTTTTGTCATAGTAACTGGGCTTGATGTCAAACATGGGTAAAGATTGTTGTCCTTTGGCATTGTGTCTTTGGAAGATGTTTCCTTTGGGCACATAGTATTTCATGGCTTTTCTGAATCTTTTTTTTCTTTCCTTTTCATTCTACTGTCCCATATTTATCTCCACTTATCTACTTTAACATATCTTCATGTAACATTACCTTAAGAAAATTTAAGAAGTCATCCAGTTTTGAAAGTAGTTGTAAAAGTGATGGGCGAATAAATGTTGAATTCTAACAACTTTAGGAAGGTTTCTTAGTCTTTGTAAAAGCAAATGGTGAACTAACATCTTTCTCTAACCACTAGCAGGTTTGTTCTGACCACCACTGGTACTAATATTCTTCCTCTTCCCCCTCCCTGTCCTTCCTCCTCCCCTCTTCCCACCTCTTTTTCATCTGAATCCAAAGTCCTTAATGCAAGGAAAATTTTAATTCAACAGAACAGGAAGAAAGAATAGTTCTAAGGGTTAAGAGTGTTAGCACACACACAGACATGTACACAGCCCTTCATATAATTTAAATGCCAGAATAAAGTATGATATTATCAAATTATAAAACTAAGTTTGTTACTAGAAATATAAATGCTTGTAAGTGTGAGAAACCAATACTGCAATGTTTCAACATGTATGGAGAGTACTTTGATTTACATTTCAGTAAAAGTAATGATAGAAAGGAAATAAAAATAGTTTATAGTTTATGAAAAATACTGGTTTCCAGAATTACTTTGATTTGCTATAATTACTTGTGGTAAGCAAAGCATTTTACTTTTCCTAAAGAACATAGCATCTGAGGAGACAACATCAAACTACTTGTATTCCTTTGTGTTAAAATTTAGGCAAAGTTCTAAAGTACTGGGTCACAGGGGTGCTTGGAGAACCTCATTAGATTCTACTTCACCTCAACTGTTTGGACACACCAAAATTCTCACATAAAAATTCCAATTTATTCATTCATAATAATTATATATGTTTATGAGGTAGAATGTAATGTTCTGATATATGGATAAAGTTTAATTTATAGTTTAGTCTGGATTACATAGTTTTGGTTGAAAATCCCCTGATACTTTTCTCTCTTCTTTCTTTCACTTTCTCTTTTCTTTTAGGTCTTCTTCTTTTGTTTTCCTTCCTTCCTTTCTTCTTTTTTTAAAAAAATATTTTATTTACTTATTTACTTGAGAGACAGAGAGAGAAAATGGGTGTGCTAGGGCCTCGAGCTACTGCAAACGAACTCCAGATGCATGAACCACCTTGTGCATCTGGCTTACAAGGGTTCTGGGGAGCCAAACCTGGGTCCTTAGGCTTCACAGGCCTTAACTGCTAAGCCATCTCTCCAGCCCTTTCTTTTTTATTTTTGAAAAGGATCTCAGACTGACCTCACCAACTTGCTATGTAGCCTCCACATCTCAGGTGCTGACATTACAGATGTACACCACCACACTCATTTTATGGGGTGCTGGAATTGAACCTAGGGCTTTGTGCATGTTAAATAAGTACTTTATCAACCGAGCCACAACCCCACTTTTCTTTTTATTTTAAGTAACAGGAAGTTAATGAGACCTTCTTGAACATTAAAAAATAGCCTCCTGGAGGGAATGTATTGTTGGGGGTGGGCTTATGGGGTTTATAGCCAGTCTACCTTTGCCAGTGTTTGGCACACTCTCCTGTTCCTATTGTCCTCCTTATGTGGACATGCCCAAAATAGTTTTAGAAAGACTATGACTATTACCTTCAGATTATTACCCCTCCCTTTTCTATGTAGCTCAGAGTGGCCAAGAACACTCCATCCTCTTGCCTCAGCCTCCCCAATGCTGAGATTACAGATACTCACCACCATTTCAGGGTACAGTTTCTTAATTAACAACTTGACACATCTACGGCTATTTGAACTAGATTGCTATTAAGGTTAAAACTATGGGGAGGAACCTCACTGTAATGCACTCAAAGTAACTTTCAGTATGTAAAAATCAGTTTTCTGATGTTTATGTTGACTAAAATTCACAGAGCATTTCCTAGTAAATAGGCTTCTCTGAAAACTCAACATGGGAAGACAATTCCTGCCCCGTGGTGTATGACTGCTGTGCTGTGGCAGCATGGGTTGTTTGTGAAGGCTGGCAACTGCTTTCAGATGACTCACTGAAAAGAACATGCCAAGCGCACAGTTTTGAAATTACACCAGGCTGGGTTGTTGATAGTCTCTCTCAGTGGGTGTCATCAACACCCTTTCAGTTGTAGTCAGGCTAGAAACTTGGAGGCACCCTGAACTCCCCCCATCCCAACACTTCATCAAGCACAAGGTCCTGTTAGATTCATTTCTTTAAATTTTACCCAGTAGCCTCTGGCTCTCATCCCTCCTACAAGCTACTTCAGGTTAGAAATTTACCGGATCCCTGATGCTGGACTAGCCCTCTCAAAGTCTTTCCTAAGCCCAGTCCTGGCCATGAAACTCATTTTGTTTACAACCCCGTGTTGCAGTCTGGTTCGCATTGCTGGTAGAAATCACGCAACCAAGAGCAGCTTGTGGAAAATAGAGGTTTATTTTGGCTTACAGGCTTGAGGGGAAGCTCCACAATGGCAGGGGAAAATGATGAACAGAGGGTGGATATCACCCCCGGCCCACATAAAGTGGACAATGGGAACAGGAGAATGTGCCAAACACTGGCAAAGGTAGACTGGTAATAAAACCCATCAGCCCACCCCCAACAATATACTCCCTCCAGGAGGTGTTAATTCCCAAATTTCCATCAGCTGGGAACCTAGCCTTCAGAACACCTAAGTTTATGGGGGACACCTGAATCAAACCACCATACCCCGCTTGTGGAGGTGGATCTGGACCAGAATGTCAAGGTCATCTGCAAACTGTTTCTGAGCTACATGTATTTCTCCTATTCTTTCCATCAGTGTCCTCTTTCTCTTACAACCAGTCTTTCTGTGGCATTGTAAAGATGAAAGAACTTTATGTCCTTAGTTTTGCCTCCAAGTCTGTAATATATATGCAAGTAACAGCCCATGGCTCAAGGAGTTTCCAAGCACACCATTACAATTTCTGTCCAGGTGCTATGCACATTTGGAGTTTGTTTGTTTGTTTGCGTGTTTGAGACAGGATCTAGCTATGTGGTCTAAGCAGACCCTTAACCATAAACTTGAGATCCTACTGTTTTAGCCTCCTGAGTGCTGGGATTATAAGCATGTCCACCATGCAGTTTGCTTTGCTCATCCTGGTCCTCTGCTTTCTACTCTAACCCTTCCTTCTCTAGGGACCAAATCCTGGTCATCATCTAAGCCTCAGTTTAGAGGCATAATTTCTTTCATGCACATTGTAAAATAATCAGTGACTGGCAGAGGACCTGCTCAATGTCCAATATTCATTGCCGACTCTCACCCTTTGGAGCAATGGCATGTTTCAACAGTTTTAATTTTATAAGAATTGTCACTCAGGATACATATTGCTGATGTCCAAAAGTAGACCTCATTGGTACCTAGAGATATGTGTTACCAAAAGGCATAGAAACTATGACTCAACATGCACATTGCTGATGTCCAAAAGTCCAGTCCAGTAGAACTCACTGGGACTCAGCATGTGTGTTCCCAACGGAAGGAAGTAGGTGATGGTTTACCTGAATTAGGTGATGAGATGGTACTGTGCACCTCAGAAACCAGGATTTGAGGTCCAACCAATCTAAAGTCAATTTTATCCTTTGTAGGTGTTGCACAAGTGTTGGAGACACTGAACTAAACACAGCATACCTCCAAACCAAGAATTCTGTCAAGATCAGGAATTATCAGGTGTTTGCCTGGTTACCCACTCCTGCCCCACCAGAACCCCCACATATTTGCCTTCTGCCTGGTTGAAGGAGAGAAAGGTACATCTCTGAAAGACCTTGGTATTGAAAAATGTGAGTCTAAAACCAGATGAAAATGAAAAGTAACCAAGAATATGAAACAATGTGATTTTCACCAGTCACACAGGTAACTGGGTTTCCCTGCAAGGCAGAGTTACAGAATTAAAGTAAGTTTGAGCCACATGTCGATCTATTAAAAACTATTTTGTGTGTATATCTTTTTGAATAATAGAAATAAACAGACAACACTAGTTGTCATTATGTATTTTATTTAAAATAATGTACTCAAAATCTTATCACTTCCAGGGCCGGAGAAATGGCTTAACTGTTAAGGCATTTGCCTGCAAAGCCAAAGGACCTAGATTCAATTCCCCAGGACCCACCTTAGCCAGATGCACAAGGTGGCACAAGAGTCTGGAGTTCACTTTCAGTGGCTGGAGGCCCTGGCGTGCCCATTCTCTCTCTCTCTCCCTCCCTCCCTCTTTCTCTGTCAAACAAACAAACAAATAAATAATAAAATACAATAAGACTATTAAGAAAAGTTTTGCATTCTCTTTTAGATGCCAAGGCTTTGAAATCTGTTGAACATATTGTACTTATGGCACATCTTAATTCAATGCAAAGTTTTCATTGGAAACATTTAATTTGCACCTGGAATTTATAAAATGTACAGTTGAAAATGTGGCAAGGTCAGGGATGTGGCTCAATGATAGAACGCTATCCTAGCATGATGAAGAGGCCCTGTTTCATCCTTAGCACTGCCAAAAAAGATTTTAAAAACATAAGGTCACAAACCTAAATGATGTGAAACATCCCTAAAGGTTTTTAAATTAGATTTAAGGTTTAATGGATTATTAATGATAAACAGATCACTAATCTTTGGGTTAATGATTCCTAATGATTAAGTTGTTGTTAATGAAAATAAATACGCTTAAAGTTCCACTTGTCAGTCATACAAGTGACAGGTCAATGACTCCATGGGTGTGGCCATGCTCATAGGCAGCATAGTTCTAGAACTGAAAATGGCTCATGGGCATATAGTTATGACTAAGTTAACTTCAAGCTAGTCATAGCCCCCCTCATCCTTTCTTAGAAATCTTGGATGCTGGCAGTGAAGAAATATCCCCCAACCAGTTTCAGTTAGGTTACTCAACTTTATAATCTTGCTGAAACAGTTAACATTTTCTCTGGCCCATAGTAGAGGAGGCATGAGGGCAAAAAATGTGTGTCTGATTTAAAGTATGAGCTCTCCCAGACAAGCTGTAATCTGGGGCAGAGGGCTTAGGGTTGTGCATAGTATTTTCATCTGCAGTGTTTACTAGGGGCTGGAGATAAAGCTGAACTTGCCTGCATGAACTAAACCCTAAGTCTGGCCCTCAGGACTGTTTATACTGCGACAAGCCTGTAACACAAGCATTTGAGAAATGGTGGTAGGAGAATCAGAAGTTCAAGGTTATCCTCAGCTACGAAGTGAGTCCGGAGGTAGCCTGGTGTGCATGAGTGAGTGAGTGAGCTAGAGAACACTTGTTCTTCACATGACCACACAAAATCAAGGTGAAGGGCATATGGATACTGAGTCAAAATATATGGGAAATGGAATCAGGTGTAACAGCATAAATGTAGTTTTCAACTAACAGATTGAAATACTAGATTAACTGTTACTATTTATTAGGCATTTACTATATTCCAGCCACTGTGGACTAATGCTAACCCTCAAAGCAAAGCATACTTACCTGTGCCAGGTAGATGAAAATGTTTAGTCAAGTATGGTGGCAAACACCTGTAATCCCAGTTCTCAGGAGGCCGAGGCAGGACACAAGCTCCAGGCAGGCCTTGGCTATGTAGTGAGATTCTGTCAGCTAAAGAAAGTAAAGGTAAGAAGGAAGGAAGAAAGGCCAGAAGGAAGGAAGGAAGGAAAGAAGGAAGGAAGGGAGGGAGGGAGGGAGGGAGGGAGGGGAGAAAGTGAAGGAGGAAAGGAGAGACAAGAGAAACAAAGAGGGCTGGAGAGATGGCTTAGCGGTTAAGCGCTTGCCTGTGGAGCCTAAGGACCCTGGTTCAAGGCTCTTTTCCCCAGGACCCACGTTAGCCAGATGCACAAGGGGCCGCACGCATCTGGAGTTCATTTGCAGTGGCTGGAAGCCCTGGCATGCCCATTCTCATTCTCTCTCTCTCTCTCTCTCTCTCTCTCTCTCTCTCTCTCTCTCTCTCTCTCTCTCTCTCTCTCCCTCCTTCTCTCTGTCACTCTCAAATAAAAAAAAGAAACAGGGCTGGAGAGATGGCTTAATGGTTAAGCGCTTGCCTGTGAAGCCTAAGGACCCCAGTTTGAGGCTCAACTCCCCAGGACCCACGTTAGCCAGATGCACAAGGGGGAGCACACGTCTGGAGTTCGTTTGCAGTGGCTGGAGGCCCTGGCGTGCCCATTCTCTCTCTCTGTCTGCCTCTTTCTCTGTCTGTTGCTTCCAAATTAAAAAAAAAAAAAAAGAAAGAAAAAGAAAGGAAGAATGAAAGAGAAATGATGAAGAGAGAAAGGAGGGAGGGAACAATTGAAGGTTTAAATATGTGTTCAAATTTTAACATAAGGGATAGAATTTGCACCCAAGCCTTTTCAATTCCCAGGTCTTTTAAAAAAATGTTTTAACTTTTATTGAAAACCTCTCTATTCTCTTTTCCCCTATCCCTCCTCCACTGAATCCTTTTTTCTTTCCACCTAGTCTTTTGACGTCATCATTTTCCCTCTCTTATTATGCAGGTGTTATGAAGGAAGCATCAGCCATTGTGAGGTCATGAATACCATGGCCACTTTGTGTCTGGAAGATGGTATTTCACAACACTCCTCCCTTCTTTTGGCTCTTACATTCTTTCTGCTACTTCTTCAGCCAATGATCCCTGAGCCTTGTAGGGTATGACAGAGATGTTTTACTTAGTAATGAGCACTTTACTTTCACTTCTTCTCAGCACTTTGGTGAGTTTTGAGTCTCCTGAGTGATTGTCACCATTCTGTAAAGAGAAGCTTCTCTAACCAAAGATGAGAGTAACATTGTCAGTCTAATATGCCCATTTAGCCAAACAGTACTAGTGATTTCCTCCTTGGGGTATATAACCTCCCCAGCCATAGACTTTTGTATGGTTTTCAATATAGGCAGGAATTTCATCCCATGAAAAGGTTGTCATGTTCAATCAGAGGACAGTTGGTCTCCCCCATAACAGACATGCCACCATTGCACTAATTGCTACATTTGGCCTTGCTGGCCAGCTGTAAATCTGACAGGTTCCACTGCTGGTTAAGACCACTGATGACTTGTCTCCTCATACAGGTTGCTTAGGAGAGCAGAATTATTGGTATTTCAGGCATTAAGTATTTTCCAGAGCCACAGGAGTTAGTTGGCAGTGCTTAAGACTCATACTTATTAAGGAAAACAACTGTACCTTATTTGCATTACAGTCAGGTTTCATGTAAATAAAAATTTTTCCTTTGTGGACTATACAATTTACTATTTAGAAACTAAATGATGGCAAGAAGAAATAAATATACAGTCAGGAGGTGGCCAAGGCTGCACCAGCTTCCCCTGAGTGAAAAAGGGAGGTTCTTCAGTTTATTCATTCATATGCTCTCTCTACCCCATTTGTACCAAAATGTATGTAAGGCAGCATGAGTAATGTGACTTAGAAGAATCCATGCTGTCTCCTTATAGTAGGAAAGAAAGGTGTTTGTCTTCTACTTTCTTCTCGTGGCATTGCGAAAACATTGTTCAAGACTCATAGCATAGTGTTGGGTTGCCCTTGTTCACATACATAGGGCACCTTATCACTTCTCTGGAGATTATCAAACATTCTTTCAGGATCTAACATATGATGGGCACTTGCCAGAAGATGACAGGTCAAGACGAGTGCCCAACTCCTTGGCCTGGAAGAGCTCAGGGGGAAAGATAGCCTGAGTGGTTACCAGGGCCCCAGTGCATAAAGTTCTTTGAGAGGTGTAGTTGCCCTGAGTTCTGGATGCTGGGGAGGGCCGGCTTTGTATAACCCAGTGTGATTTGTTACTACAGACAAGCCCAAAGGCAGATGCTTTCTTTGTCCACCAGAGAGTAACCCTATAGGGATGCCAGAATGCTATTACAACTATTGCTTTGAACCAAATGACCACATTGACCTATGTATAGCTATTACCTGTGTGCATATTCATTTTTATATGTGTGGCATGTGTATGTATAGTGTAGACAAGTGTGAGTGCAGACATGTGCCGCACACACACCTTGGTGGAGGCCAGAGGAGAAGGTCGGGTATCTACTTCTAGCACTCTCGTTTCTTTGTGATAGAATCTCTCACTTAAGCTGTAGCTGCCATTCCTTCCCCCGCCCTCCAGGTCAGACCCACATGCTTGCGTGACAACCGCTCTTACCCATTGATCCAATAGCATTTCACTCCACAGCCCAGGCTGTCCTGGAGCTATGTTGCTCATGCTGGCTTTGAACTTACAGCAACCTCCTTATCTCGCCTTCTTCAGTGCATGGATCACCATGACTGGCTTGCATTCATTCTGAGTTGAGAGTTTGGTTGAGGACAGACCCTAAATGGACACAGGGGCAAGAGTAGGAAATAAGTCCCAACAAGGCATATCATACACTTGAAGGACTTAGGAAAACACTTGGAACTAATATGCTTTTCCATATTCACTGTTAGGTCTAATGTGTTATAGCAAATTTGGTACCCATACATGTGCACTACACTCTGCACATTGTGAAATGTTTCAAATGTTTTCAAAGACCTGTACCCTTTGGATATTATTGAAGCCTTTACGTCTATAAATTTGATCCTTAGTTTCCTTAACATAAGCAGTCATTCTAATGCTACTTGAACTACTGTTTGAGTGCAGCTACCCACCAAAAGTGAGATCACTTAATCCATCGATGGTATCAGCGACTCCATTTGTCATGAAGTCTCCTGGGATGAACTCTGTGGCCAGACAGGCATGTGGCCCCAAAGGCATATTTACTCTGGATGGTCTAGAGACTTTCCCAGTAGCATGCAACTCCAGGTCAGCGTGCGGCAAGTAGCGGTCATGCTGCTTTTCCATCTCCACTGAGGTAGAAGAGAAGCTTGACTTTGAGAGCAGCATTGCGCAGGTCAAGGGAGGGCTCCCAAAGGAGGGCACGGTGGAAGGGAGCATGGATGCATTTAGGAGACTAGCCCTTCTGGCGGCCTGGCTGCTCTGTCGCCTACTGAGATGCTCTGCATAGTGAGTGACAACTGAGTACTGATGTTCCTAAACATCCAGAGGACGAGTGAAGTCTCTCCCGGTTTCTGTTTGCTTTGGGGGATGTTGATTGCTTTGCGAGAGATCTTTTACTGTGAGAAACTCAGATTTGCCTGAAGGGCATTAAATCCTGATGTGAAAATGGAAGTTGGCAAGGGGAGCCTGTGGACAGGTCTGCTGAGGCTGTCTTGCTCTGAAAGCCAGGTTAGGCAACCCTGCCAGATCAGATAGACTGCTCCAAGAATATGGTGAAAAATAGCATATATATATATATATGTGTGTGTGTGTGTGTGTGTGTGTGTGTGTGTGTGTGTGTGTGTATTTCTGAGGTGAATGTTAATTGAAGAAGGAAGGATGGAATAGTGGAAATAGCAATATTTGTAGTGTTTGTGTACTAATTAAAAGTTGATCTAATTTCCTGACCAGAAGCCACATTAAAATATTGTGACTGTTCTATGCTATATATGACTATTAACCATGTTGTTTTCCATTCAGTTTTTGTTTTCTAGCCATAATATTGTTATGCTAACCCTCTGGAGACTGAGGCAGGAGTGGGTCGTGAGTTCAAATGTTGCAGCCTGGGATGTGTAGTGAGACTCTCTACAAAAGAAAGAAAGAGAGAGAGAGAGAGAGGGAAAAGGTTTTTGCTTAATTTTCACTTACTCCATAGCTCTTGATAGAGAACACTTATGCTTTAACTAAAATTTACAAGTATACTTCAGGGTCAGTCTGGGTCTCTGAGGAGTCTTTAGAAAACACTTACCTTTATCTGCAAAATATGAAATGTGTGCAAATTTTCATTGGTTAAGAGGAAGAATTTCCATGGTAGTCATTAGATTCATGAAGTCACTGGTGGATCCAAACAGTTCTATGCACTAATGTGTCATTTTACAGAATGAGTTTAACTATGTCTCATAAGATGACGTTAGCATCCAGTAATTCTTCTCCAGATCTAGTTTGTAAATGACTCCTGAGTCCATAAATGAATTTGATGGAACCACAGTTCATTATATTATTTGCTATACACCATAGTTAAAGATAAGTAGAAGTATTATATTTTATGATTTTTAAAGACTAAAACCATGGGCTTTCTTCCAAAACTTAGAAATGTGTGCTTCAAAGAATTTTGAAGTGTAGATTCTGATTTCTGGAAAAGATGAAAACCTGTGTAAGGCTTTTGTATAAGAACACAGTTAACCTTTTCTTCTCCCCAGAAACATATATTCAAGTGAAGAGAATCAGGATTCTAGTCATATGCTTTTATTTTATTTTAATTTTTGCACTTGAAGAACTGAAAGCTTTCTCTATTTATTTTCTGAAGGAGGGGGTTTCCTGGGTGTCTTTCTCAAGTTCTGGGGATCCCCTCTTTTTTTTCTGTCCCTGTACCTTTTGCTCTACCCTAGCATGTTTGAATCAATAAGGGCTTCCGCGGCCACCGGTTGCCATCTCTTAGCAAAGCGGTGTTCTTTTTTTTTTTTCTTAATTGAACCACAGTGCTGTTTCTCAGTCTTGGAGCTTCATGTAGATCTAACTAAACTTGGGGGGATCTCAGTACCGGGTTCTGAGCCGCATTGCTCATGCTTCACCACATCTGGAATTCTACATTCAGATGTGCCTATCCACAGAATGAATTTTGTGGAGACTTTGCACTCTGAGTTTGTGTCTTTGGAAAAACAATCTTACTTGTGACTCCTATAATGATGAATCTATTATTTGGTTTAGGGTTGTTATGACATTGATTTACACATAAACCTTGAGGGGGAAAATGATTGATTGATAGGAACATGAAAACGCATGTGGGAACAGCTCAAGGGGTGCCTGGTTCAAAGGCTGACAGGCTCTCTAGTTGAGCCTCCCCCACATTGGTCTTGCCTGAGCCTTCATCAGCTAGAGGAGGAAAGAAGGGTTTGGTTGAAGTCCACACTAGGTGCAATTCCATAAACGACCACTAGGCATGCCTGCCTCTTTTCCTTTCCAGGCAAATTGGTAATAAAGGAAGTCTAAGACTTATATCAGGTTTTCAAACCATGGAAGGATGAAAGATACATTTTCCTTTTATGCAGAGATCTTGAACTTTAAAAAAATCACAAGTATAGTTTTAAAATGTATTATTAATTCTGAGCACTTTATTGTAGTTCAATAAAAACCTCTATGTCTCCATTACATAGACTAATGACACCTCCAGACATATTTACAGTAATTTTCCCAGCTGATAGAGTTTAATTAATGATATAAGGACATAATTACATGTTTCAGTGATCTTTCACATATTTACAGGAACTGCTGTAACTAGCTTAATTAGAGTAATTATGTAAATAGCTGATAATGCACAACAAATTACAGAAAAAAAAATCTGTAGTCTGCTGTGTTCAGCTTCTAAGCAAGCTAGTAAAAGGAAAACATTTACATCTGGGCTGCAACATGGAACCATATGGCCTCTGCATCGTGCTGTTTCTAAGCCAGGCAAACAGAACTGTTGGAGGTTTAACAGTTCTTTTCTCCCTTTCCTAAGTTCTGAGACAAAGCCTCCTGTTAGTTGTTGCTCTATGAAATTGCTCATTCTGCCTCGCTGCTGGCTCCAGTTTCACGATGAGTTTTGGGTCATGTTAGGCAGTAACAGCACCTTCGCTGAGAACTAGACAGGGTTGCTTTAGGGAAAAGGCTGACAAACCTCACACACTTCTCTTTCATTTCCTTTCTTGTCTTTTCTTTAACTGATATCTTCTGTTTCCATCACACGCATGGACAACGATGTATTGCTAGACCGGCCCCTCAGTATTCATTCTTTCAATGCAGTTTAGTGTGAGTTTGGAGAGTCTGTAAGTGATGGTCTACTTGACAAGTCTAATTCTGCCCATCACGCAGGGTGTGTGTGTGTGTCTGTGTGTGTGTGTGTGTGTGTGTGTGCGCGCGTGCATAGAGTATGGAGACCAGAGGACAGCCTCAAGTGTTGTTTTTCAGGAGCACTATCCACCTTTTTGTGAGACAGGGTCTCTTATTTACCTAGAACTTGTCTCATTAGGCTAGGCTGATTGGCTACGGAGATTATATGCAGCATGCCCCCACACCTGTTGATTTTATTGACTGTGGGTTCTGGGGATTGAACTCGGTTCCTCATGCTGCAAGGTAAGCACTTTACTAACTGAGCTATCTCCCCAGGCCCCCACTCATTTCCTCCCAATGTTGCCTTTCCCCTTGAAGTGATCAGTCCTTAGCCTGTAGAAGGAGGCAAGAGCCGCTGTGTAAAGTGAAATAATGCTGCTCATTTATCAGCTAGCATGTCTCCACTGACAGGTATCAGGCATGCCCTCCCCTTTCCTTGACTTTTGCAGGTGACTGGATGGGTAGCTCGTCTTCGGTGTAAGACAAGCTAAGGAAATTTAACTGGGCCAAAAGAAATATTAACTTCAGGGAGAGTAAAGCATCAAAATTTAATTACCGTTTGCTCAAATTAATGATCCTTGGAGGCTCGAACATTCACCCTATGCCTAGTTTTTCAGTCTTTCACATGTCCTAACTCATTTCCCCCACCCTACAGTGGGAAGACCTCTCTTCTAGTCAGACTTTCAACTATCCCATAAACCCGTGTGTGTGTGTGTGTGTGTGTGTGTGTGTATGCAGGTATGCACTCTCATATGTGCATGTGAAGGCCAGAGAACACCCTGGAGTACTGGGCCTCAGACACTACCCCCCTTTTTGATACAGCATCTTTCATTGGCCTGGGGCTCCCCAAATGAGCTACACTGGATGGCCAGTGAAGCCCCGGCACCCACCATTCTCTGCCTCCTCAGCACTGGAATTACGCATATGCATCACTATACCTGGCTTTTAAAAATGTAGGTACTGGGATTGAACTCAAGTTCTGATGCTTGCATAGGAAGAACTTTACACATCGAGCCAACTCCCTAGCACTCCCCCACCATGAGCATGTTCTCTTTAAAAAAAATTTTTTTTGTTTATTTGTTTGAGAGAGAGAGAAAGAAGCAGAGACAGAGGCAGATAGATGGAGAATAAGTGCACCAGGACCTCCAGCCACTGCAAATGAACTCCAGACGCATGTGCCACCTCGTGCATCTGGCATACATGGGTCCTGTGAAATTGAACCTAGGTCCTTTGGCTTTGCAGGCAAGCACCTTAACCAGTAAGCCATCTCTCCATCCCAGCATTCCTGAACCTATGCATTCACATCTTTTCCTCAATCTCCTCTACTCCTGAGTTTTACCCATATTTAAGCACCTTGTTAGGTTCACCTCATGTATAAAAGCCTTTCACATTGATTTTCCTCTTCCTGGAGCGTGTAGACCATGTCCTTATTCTGCCCTGTGCTGTCATGGGCTGTGCATCCACCTCTTCTCTAGCTTGACGGAAAGCTTCTTGGGGCAGAGGTGACAGCCTGGCATTTCTTTATTCCCCACCTGTGCGTATCTTGGCCTTGTAGGATTCCTATTAGGCATTCAGCAGTTTTTCCATTCAGATTCAAGTATATTCAATCAGGATCTGCATGACACTGAGTAGGCTATACATGCACAACTCCAGGGGGCGCTATCTGAAGTCAATGTTCCAAGACTTTTTACTTTTACAGGACAACCTCCATCTTGTCCGGTGCCATTTGCTACAGTCTAGAGCAAGCTGCGTCACTTCCATGGTCAAGCCCAGGCACTTCTTCCACAGATTTCAGTCTAACAGTGACAGACAGAGGTAAGTAACTGCTAAATGTTGTGATGCATGTAATGATAGAAGAATTATGTGGGGGATGCAGGAGTGGTACTTAAATCATAGAATTAAGACTAGTCAGCGGGTGATGGGCTAAGAAGGGGGAGGATGTGGGAGTCTGGGATCATTCCTAGGGGGCTGGCTTTGAAGACTTCACCAAGAAGGCAGAGTTCTGGGTAAGGAGAAGGTTTCAGAGGGGGGGGAAAAATCAGGTCTTGAGAAACGTGGCCTTTGAGAGACGTGACACGTGAAACAACTTGAGCCGTGCCTGCAAAGCATTGATTTAGTGGCATGGCTTGACACTGGGGAATGGGAAAAGAGGAGGAGGAGTTGCCACAGGTACCATAGTGATTGTGGAGTGTTTGATCGCTCCAGAGAGTATACAGATGCAAAGACAAAGAGGCAAGAGCAGAGTGCCCGGAGAGAGAGGTTAAAAGGTATCAAAGGGTGGAACGTGGACAGAAAGGCCCAGAGCTGTACGTTCCACCAGTGAATGAGGGTGCACTAGTCAAAGATTTTGCTTAATGCACCACCAGGGATGGTTCATCACAGGCACAAGCATACCCACAAAAATGCCAGCATGAAAGTCAGGCGTGGTGGGTTATGCCTTTAATCCCAGCACTCGGGAGGCGGAGGTAAGAGGATCACCATGCGTTCAGGGCCACCCTGAGACTACATAGTGAGTTCCTGGTCAGCCTGGGCTAGAGTGAGACCCTACCTTGAAAAACCAAAACCAAAACAAACAAAAAAGCCAACATGAGCATGCCATTTTCTTCACACATGAAATGGGTGGATAAACCTTTTATTTCTAGGGGTTGGGAGATGGGCTATCAATTGACGGGCTTGCTTGCAAAGCCCGTTGGCTCAGGCCCATGTTCAAGTCCCAGCACTCAAGTGGCACATACTTTGGGAGTTTATTTGCAGTGGCAAGGGACTCTGTTGGGTTCTTACACACACATACACACACAAAAATTAGATTTTCTTTCTGAACTTTTTTGTTCTTTACATTTTCAACACAGTACAGACTTTATCAGGTTACTATTCATTAACAGAAGAATTGAGAGATACAGGTGTGCCTTCCATATGGAGGGCATGCTGCAATGAAAAACCAACAGTATGGTGGGCCCACTGATGGGCATGGGGGAGGCATACCTGCTCATCTGCCTCCACAGCCCAGCCTCCATGACCAGATTCCTCTTAGAGAAGCTGGACCTGACAGTTTTGATGCTAATGACCTTTGCAATTAGCCACCATGACCTCTCCCCTCCCAGTTCTATGTTCTTTCCCTGCACTGTCCTCTGCTCTACCTCTATTCAGGGGCCGAGGTGTGCGTCCTATCATTGCTTTAGAGTTTCTGACCCTGAGCTTCAATACTTTCTACGTAGTTACCATCCTGAAATGGCATCTCCTGTCCGGGTTTGTCTCTGACCTTCAGACTCGTATGGCTAAATGGTTGGTGCCCCGCCCTTCCTTCGAATCTGGCTCCCTCTAACTCTTCTTTCTTGGTGACGGTATAGCTCATTGTTCCTGTTATAAAACCTGGGTGTTATCTCTTCCCGCTCTTCTCTTCATCGCTCATCAGGAAATCTTCCTGGCTCCACCTTTAGACACTATCCACATATGACCCACTTTACCACCTGTGTTGTGACCACTCTGTGCCAGCCGCCACGACCTCCACTTACACCGACATGCCGCTCTTCTGTAGCGTGGCTTCAGGCTATTCTTCTTTCGCATGCCCCTCATGTCTTCCGGTTGTTTTGACCCAGCACGTTCCTATTTCTGTGACCTCTGGTTGGTCCTGGAAAGTGGGAAGCTTGCTTGCTTCTCCCTCCAGCCTCTTGGCACATCCTCCCCTGCTTGAATGGGTCTCTGTCTAGTCACGTGAATTGTTCCTGTTTTCTTGGATCTACATTCCAATTTCCCTTCTCAGCGAGACATTCCCCTGTACCCTGTCCTTTCAGCTCCTCGTGATCATATTCCCAGGCTCCTTCCTTGCTCTTCTTTTCAGCCCCCACCTGCTTTCTAACATACAATATGTTCATGTTTTAAAAAAATTGTTATTGTCTTCCTCCATTGGAATAAATGTCCTTATATTTGTGATATTTCTACCTGTAATAAGCCGGCCCACCTACAAATGGTTTGGATCCAGATAAGTAACAGGTGATGTATACACCCAAGTACAGAACAGAGCCCAAATAATGGAACACACAGCATCTTAGTAAAAACAAGCGCACAGTTAAGTGAGATAAACTATAGTAGGGACCACTTTCCTTAGAAGGTGGTTCATTTCAATGGTAGGTGACAGGCAAAAGTTAGTGCTGACTAATTTATTGAAATGGAGATAATGAACTTTGTATTCTTAAGGATCAAAGGTCAAGCTAAGCACGGTGGTACATGCATGCCTGTAATCCCAGCATTCGGGAGATGAAAGCGAGGGGATCATGAATTTAAGGTTACCTTCAGCTTTACAGTGAGGTCAAAGCCAGCCTGAGCTGCATGAGACTCCAGCTGGAAACAACAACACAAAAGAGTATGTTTTGATAAAGAAGATAATAAGCCTATACTTGTTAACACTTGGTCTTCGCTATCTGGGTGGGATTTTAGCCAGTTTTCCCAAGGAAGAAATTTACTTCTCTGGGGTTCAGAAAATAGATTCAAGAAGCCAATTTCATATGCATACATTATATATGTGTGTATGTATGTGTGTGTGTGTGTGTGTATATATATATATATATATATATATATATATATATATATATATATATACAATATATTGTATATATATGTATATATACATATATAATGTGTGTATATATAATATATATATATATATATATATATGGAGCATTTAATTTTAAAAGCTGATAACAGGAAAGGATTTGATTATGGTAATTGATGTTTCAGAATGAGAACATGGAGACATACTTTCTTCCTTACCAAAGACGGTGTTTCATTCTTCCCTGTTACCTTTCCACCTCCCATTTGCTTACAGAGCAGCGGGCTGGGGCCTAGCTTTGAGGACGGGTGTGCTGATGCCAGATCTCCTAACGGCATAAACTGAAGTCAGAGATATTGAACACCGTGTTTAAAGAGACTGTTATTTCATCATCAGTTTTGTAACTCCAAAAAAGA
This sequence comes from Jaculus jaculus, assembly GCF_020740685.1. Classification (NCBI taxonomy): domain Eukaryota; kingdom Metazoa; phylum Chordata; class Mammalia; order Rodentia; family Dipodidae; genus Jaculus; species Jaculus jaculus. The sequence goes on from NC_059110.1 coordinate 30,332,107, forward strand.
TGTTTGAGGAAATTAGTCTCTTATACATAGATGTGTTTGTTTTATTTCTTCAACAAAAATTTTGTAAGAGAGCACAAAGGGTTTTTTTTTTTTTTTTTGGTTTTAATTAAGAGCATACCATTAACTTGGTGGTATATGAAACAAATATAAGGTTCCTTGGAGTTATTCTAAACAACCCTCCCACAGAAGCTTGTCATCTTATGGGCACTACACTTCCTTTCTTTCTCTCATTAAAAAAAAAGCAGGCAACTTGTCTTTCTAGGTCAATTTCTAAATGCTTCTTCCTCTCTAAGCAGCTAATGGGAAAGGAGTAGGAGTACGTTCATAGCAGGAGACATCAAGGACACACTCGAGGGCCAGCACACATTTGGTACAAGCAGGCCTTCCGTTGGCAGCTAGAGCCATTGCTCTGAGAGTTATCCAGGAGAGCGGTGTTCATCTTAAAGAAACAAAAATAAAAAGTCATCTTCACAAACTGGACTATTGTTCAAGAACTCAGGACGTTCATTCTGTTATGATGTGTACAGATATTCTTTTAACTTTTTTGTACAGGTTTAAAAAATATTTATTTATGAGAGAGATAGAGAGCGCAAGCAAATATGGGCATGCCAGTACCTGTAGCCACTGCAAACAAACTCCAGATACATGTACCACCTTGTGCATCTGCTTTACGTGGGTCCTGGAGTATCGAACCTGGGTCCTTAAGCTTTGTAGGCAAAAGCCTTAAGCCGTCAAGCCATCTCTCAAGCCTTCTTTTAACCTTCTTTGTGTGTGCCTCATTCATTCAACAACTGCTCAGCTGTTTCTCTGTATCTTTACTGCTTACATGAGCTAATATTCACACTATACGCAAGAGAGATTTTAAAACTATGTTGCTTTGAGGAAATACAGTTGACATATACTCTATCTAGAAACCAAACCTTTTAGATGGTAATAAATTCAGTATTTTCTTCCTCTACTTCATTTTTCAGCAAAAGTTCAAAACATGAAAATTATCTTCATTTTTTTATATTATCTTCTACAGTGTACATCTGGTAGTTTGAACGTATGTTCTTTCATTACTGTTCTTATATAGCATTGTAGAAGGATGAGTTTACAAATATGTTTTTGAAATTGTCCTTTCTTAATTGTAGGAACAAAATGACTCCACTCCCAGGTGCTTCCAGCTAGAGAATACAAATATTGACACGCTTTTCTGTGGCTCTGTCATAACTCACCTTGACTCACTGTCATGATGTTCTTTTTCTTCCTTCTTCTTTGTGTATCTGCATTTGAGGGGTGTGCATAATTCTGTGTCCTGCTTTCTGACTGGGTTCTCAAAGAGGGGTTCCACATGTCTTTTTTCATGCTACCCTACTTTTTATGCCCTACTTTCAACCACCTAACACAATTGACACCTGATTCAGGAAAAAAAAAAAAAGTAGCACTGTCTTTGATGTCACAGGAGTTAGTTCACTTTTTCTGTCATGTTAGGGTGTCCTTCCGTATGCGGCACTCCACTCACTAGATCAAGACAAATGGGGTCAAGTACTGGCAGTGCTGGTACTAAGTACTCGCTCGTTCTTCAGTGTTTATGTTGAGTCCTCCCAAGAACGAGATAAGCAGCTTCAGAATGCGCCACTCCAGGAGACAGTGGGTAAGGAGCTGATGTTCATGAACTGCACGTGTGATCAGTCCCATGATAACAATGTGCATAAAGGGAACACAGTGAGGACAAAGGATGGACGGCACAAGAGAGAAGGCACTTGCCATTAGGAGACTTCACCAGAGAGAAACATGAAGGAGCAGCTCCCAAAGAGGAACTGGCCAAAGGGAACACTATGGAGGAACCAGTGTCTCTGCAGAGACAAGCCAGATATGAAACCTGAATGACCAGGCTAGAAAGGAAGTCATAGAGAAGGGTGGGCTCTGCGGAGAACTAGAGCATGTGTCCCCAGTGAAGCTGCAACTGGAAGCTGCTATGCTTGAATGACTGTTGCCCCAATGTTGACATAGCTTCCACTTTTGACAAGAAGATAGAAGTCCTGAAAAATGCCATAAAATGTCTATAGACACTCAAAGGCCCAAACAAAATGTGTCTGTAGGATGGATGGGCCCGTAGACTTCCAGCTAGCTATCGTGTTCAGTGTTACTCTGAGAAGGGTTAGCTCTGGGTAGCAAGAACAGGAAGTTTGTTCTAAGGGATGAATGAGTTAGTAGAAAGTTCTGGAAGATAGAGTAGCAGGAGTATGTTTGAGGTAATTCATAACTTCATACCAGTGGTGTACATTTCACTCCAGAGGGAGTGAAGAACAATAAAACAGTTTTACCTAGAAAAATAGCATGATAAGTAGATTTATTATATATGTTAAAAACATTCATAGTAATTATGTTTCTGTTGTTCAGATTTCTGAATATATAGTTAAGCAATCTTTCCGCAGAGATGGAGCACATAAGACCAGCTCCAGCACTTGTCTATAGTTACAATTGGCATTTAGTACTCAAGAATGATGTGAAGGGGCTGGAGAGCTGTCTTAGTGGTTAAGGCGCTTGCCTGTGAAGCCTAAGGACCCAGGTTCTACTCCCCAGAACCCATAGAAGCCAGAAACCCAAGGTCATGCATGCGCCCAAGGTAGTGTACATATCTGGAGTTTGACTGCAGTGGCTGGAGGATCTGGGCCACCAATTCCCTCTCTCTCTCTCTCTCTCTCTCTCTCATTAAAAAATAAGAACGACATGAAGCAAAGCACTGCTCTATGACACCTTCACATCTGTTTGCAGACGCGGTGGTATAAACTGGGTGTTCAGCCAGAATGGTATTCAACAGGCTAATCAGCAGCCTCCCATTCTGAGCAGAAAGTCAAAGTCAGCCTCAATTTAAAAAAAAAATAAAGAAAAATAACTCAATGGAGTTTAAGCCTCCCTATCAACCATGGAAAGCCAGGTGTAAAGTGGTGCAACGGACCCATGGCAACGGGAGGCAGAGCCTAAAGAATCCAGAGGCTCATGGGCCCACACAGCTGCGAAGCAAGAGGACCTATCTCAAAGAGACGGAAGGGGAAGATACCCTCAGGTTTTCTTTCCTTCCTTCCCCCCCGCCAAGGTTGGGTCTCCCTCTAGCCCAGATTTGACCTGGAATTCACTATGTAATCTCAGGCTGGCCTTGAACTCCCAGTGATCCTTCTATCTCTGCTTCCAGAGTTTGGAGATTAAAGGCATGTTCTCTCTCTCTCATTCTCTTGCATAAAAAAAAAAAAAAGGCCTGTCTGTTAGGCTTGTTTCAGAGAGAGAGAGAGAGAGAGAGAGAGAGAGAGAGAGAGAGACGTTTGTTGGGCTGGAGAGATGGTTCAGGGGTTAAGGTGCTTGCCTGCAAAGCCTAACCCAGGTTCAATTCTCCAGTGCCCATGTAAGCCAGATGCAAAAGATGGCTCAGGCATCTGGAGTTTGCAGTGGCTAGAGGCCCTGGCATGCCTATTCTCTTTCTCTTTCTTCCTTTCTCTCCCTCCTTCTTCCTTTCTCTCTCTCTCTCATAAAATAAATAAAATTAAAAATTAAAAAAGGCACTTGTCAAAAAGCATAACACAATACCCTTTTGCTATGTTTCGACAAATTCCTTATATTAGGAGACCAACTATGTATCAGGTAGCTTTTAATTGGACTTTTACTTTCATCCATTTCTAGGGACTGGCAGCTCTCTTGATGTCTCTGAAGTGTGATACAGACATTGGAAGTGAAAGTGAAAGCTATTTTAAGAATACATGATTGATGGAAAAACCCTGGCCTCTTGGATCTTCTACATGGTTCACATGGTGACCAGAGAAAGATATAACTCACAGATGTCCACTTATACTCAAGTCTTCAATCTCTACTTTCACCCAAAAAGGGGAAAAAAGATATCCATAATTAGGGGGAACTTTGGGACTAAACTTTCAGGGTTTGCCAACTTCCCTATTCTAGCTTTCACGACTTTTTGTTATCAGTATCAAAGACTGTATGTCCTGAAACATTTTTTGTGTATTTCATTTCTGGCATTTTTCAAAGTATTTTGTTATTACCTCTTTTCAATTAATGTCTGACCCTCTGGATTCTTATTTTTCTGAACACGTTCTGACCCTTCACTCACCCCCACCCAACATTAATTGGCAAGGAAAGTTTGGGCTCTTCCATTGAAAATACAGTGTCAGGTCTTTCCGCTTCCTTTCTGAGAGAGGTGGGCCATCTACTGTTGCCTTTTGGTATCACTTTTGGAACTAGAAAATTCTGGTGGCAAAGCATAGCTGTTTATTAAATAACCAGTATGAACAGTTGTATATATTAACAAGCTAGGCCTCTCAGGGGAAAAAAAAAAAAAAACCTGTTTGCCATTGCCTTCAGTAGACAAGGAACATTGCATTCACCTGGCGTGTTTGGTGAGACGGAGGCCGAGGAGAGTCCCCGCCTGCCCAGGTCTCTAGAGTGTTCAGAGGTCTGATTGGAGGCTAACAAGAGGCTCTAAGCTCTTGGGTACATTAAATTACCAGGAGCTTCTAAAAATCCCTAAAGTCCAGGCTTTCTTCCTAAGGATTTCTAATTTAATTGGTCTGGGATAGGACCCAAAAACAAGTATTATTTTCGAAATTCCCTGGGTGATTAGGGCATATCACAGTTGAACACTGCAATTGCAGCATCTTCCTCCTCAGAGCTTTTTTTTTTCCTCCTTCAGTCAGTAAGTAGGCTTTGTCAGGCTTATCACAAAGGAAAAGCTCCCTCATGGCCTATGCTTTGGCACAAGTGTTAAGAAAAAATTGCTAGGAGCCGGGCGTGGTGGCGCACGCCTTTAATCTCAGCACTCGGTAGGCAGAGGTAGGAGGTGAGTTCAAGGCCACCCTTAGGCTACATAGTGAATTCCAGGTCAGCCTGGACTACAGTGAGACCCTATCTTGAAAAAACCAAAAAGAAAGAAAGAAAGAAAGAAAGAAAGAAAGAAAGAAAGAAAGAAAGAAAGAAAGAAAGAAAGAAAGAAAGAAAGAAAGAAAGAAAGAAAGGAAAAAAAAGAAAAGAAAAGAAAAGAAAAGAAAAGGAAGAGGTTGCTATGAATTGACAACAGCCAAATGATCAAATCCCATCAATGATCTATTAGAACTAAAAACATTCCTGCTGAGCATGGTGGCATACACCTTTAATCCCAGCACTTGGGAGGCTGATGTAGGAGGATTGCCATGAGTTCAAGGCCACCCTGAGCCTCCATAGTGAATTCCAGGTCAGCCTGAGCTAGAGTGAGTCCTTACCTCAAAAAAACAAGAAATAAAAATAAATAATAATTCCCTTTTTAACTTTTTATATTCTTTTAAAAATATTTCATTATTTGATAGAATAAAGGGGAAGAGAGAGAGAAAGAAAGAGAGAGAGAAATGCTGCAAACGATCTCTTGATTCACAAACCACTTTGTATATCTGGCTTTATGTGGGTACTGGGAAATTGAACCAGGGCCATCATGCTTTCCAAACACGTGTCTTTAATCATTGAGCCATTGGCCTAGCCCCCTTTTATATTCATTAATAAAACTTGTAGAATGAATCAGACAGACAAAATTTAAATTCTGCTACGTCTTTCCTTGACCATATCAGCTTGAGCTGTTCCCTTCTCAGCTCTGCAATGAGGCGTCACTGGAGGTATGTCCCCGGAGTCCTAGGAATTAAGAGTAATGGCGTCCACCCAATCATAGCTCCTAGCCTGGAGCCTGCAAACCAGAAGTTCTCAATGAAAGTCAGGCTGTTGCTGGGAAAGGGAACTATGCTGAGTTGTGGATACAGTGTCTAAAAGTGTCTTTTAAGATTCTGCCTAGTCCTGACTTTAGATGCTAATGGATTCTTTACAGAAAAGTATATTAAACTTCATATAGTCAGCTCGTGACTTTTGATGCGTAGCTAAACAGCGTCACTAAATTTAACTGTGATTTTACTGCCAAAACATTCCTGCTATGACTAGGCTTGGGCGCAGCTCACATGACCAGAGGAGAGACGGTAGGGTCTGCTTTTCCTCTTTGGACTCTGAGCCCAGTGAGAATGACAGTGTGCAGGCAGGCTCCACAGGTCCAAGGAGGAATGGTGGTTTTTTTTTCTTTAAAAATCTTAAAATTGAAAAGTAGTGCAACAAACCTATTAATTTTTCTTTCATGGCCCCTTGCTTACCTTCCCTTAATTTTGTTTGCACGCCTTATGCTTCCCTGAGTAGAGAGGCTCTGTATTTTGTATTTGATCTTTTCTGCTCAGGCCTTTTCCGCTTGGTCATTAGGAGGGTGGGCACCAGTGTCCCAGGCCATGCCTTCCAAGTGTCCACTAGTTTGCCCTTAGCTTGACGCCTTTGTGCCTCACAGAGTCTTGAGGATTTAACACTTAAGCACCTTGTAACTTGGTACTTAAGAACTTTATAACTTAGCTATTATCTAAAAGTTTTTTGGGGGAAGCCCTTCCAACTTGCTAAATAAAATAAACATTTCCATTATTTAAAAGATGACATAGCTTTTCATTGGTAGAACATTAGTAATCTGAGGATTCAATTTTACATACAAGGCATTGAAAGTTCCATTTCTCACCTTATGTTCCAGATTAAATTAATCTTAATTGGATACAACCAAGTATATGAAGCAGGCATAATGCACAGAAAAGAAAGAAAAAAAAAGTCATTTAATGAAGATATCATCAGGCCACCACACGGGGTATTGTTATATATCTCAAGATTACCGAAATGATTCCATTTGTGTTTTCCAGGTAGGGTCTCACTGTAGCCCAGGCTAACCTGGAATTCACTATGGAGTCTCAGGCTGGCTGTGAACTCAGCAATCCTCCTACCTTGCCTCCCATGTGGTGGTGGGATTAAAGGCATGTGCCACCATGCCTGGCACACACAAAATGATTTCTAAACCTCTGCTGGCTTACTGTGTGTGGGGGGTTCATTAGATTCAAATGGGTCTGTGCCAAGCAGTACTTCTTAAGGCACGGAGATATAGCTACAGTGGCAGAATGCTTGTTTAGCATGAGCAAAGCCCCGGGGTTTCAGCCACAAGAAAGCAAATAAACCCAAAGAGAGTGTCTTGTGATTCAAAGCATCAGTGGAAAAGATGGAAAAGAGAAACAAGATGACTGCAGTGTTCCGTACCTCGGCCTCCCGGCTCATGATGTACAGGGTTTGGAGATGCTCCTCCATTCGACCAGTTGTCACTACACACCTGCTATTTGCCAGGCTAAGTGCTGGGAACACAGCACGAACAAAAGCAGACCTGGCTTGACCTGCTGGGGCACGCCATCCAGGAAAGGAGACAGACATTCATCCGATGATCAATTGAACAAGTGTAAAATTATACCTGTGGCCTACTCTGTGGAAAGGGAAGGTGCATGACACAATGGGAGTCTAGAATTAGGTGCTGACCTTGCTAGGGAGGTCAGAAAAAGCCTGCTTAAAGCAGCCACAAGTGCGCTGAGGCCAGACGGCTGAGTAGTCTTTGCCGAGGTGGAAAGGAAGGAATGCGCATCTCAGGCAGAAGGAGCAGAAAACACAAGAGTCCTGTTGCAGGAGGAAGCACAGCCAGTAAAAGGAATTGAAAGAAAGCCAGGTGGCCAAGCCTGGGGCAGAAGAGGAATGAATGGATGGACGGGGCCACTGGTGTGCTGGAACTGGCTCCTGTTTATTTCTGAAGGCTAATTCCACACACGTACCTCCTCTGCAAGTCCACATCCAGTGGCACTGTTTGTAGCTCGAGGTTGAGTAAGGTAGGGTGTATTTACACCACACAATTTGGCTGACTCTTCCATCAGAGCCACTGGGTTGGACTATGTGGAGCTATACCTGGAGTCCGAATCTGACATGGCCTGGATCTGCAATTTGCAGGAGGAAGAGACATGTTGGGACAGAGAAAGAGACTTTGCAGTGGTCACCTGGAGTCAGAGCAAGCCAGTTAGATTTGAAGAAGGTCATCTGGTCTTCTGACTTTAACTTCTTCCCCTCTCCCACATTCTAGTACAGTGGTAAAGCTGGATGGTAAATTATGGATTTCCTAGAATGATTAAGGTCAACCCTGAAGTTCTAGGACGGTTTCTTTCTGGGTCTGGTGCTGGTGCTGCTTTGGGAAGTAAAAGAAGATGGGTGACGGTCCAGTGGTGGGTAATGAGCCACCGAAGGTGGGGACAGACGCCAGCAGCAAGCAGGGCGGCAGGGGGCAGTGTACCGAGAACTCGGCACAAGCTTACTGTGAGGGGCAGCCAGGCCACAGGGAGAAAGGTCCGGGATCTCATAAGGGTGGCAGGCTTTCCACAGGTGTAGAGTGTGGGTGCCTGAGTCATTGGTGAAAATAGAAAGACTGGAGAAGAGAGGAGAAGATGAAGGCAGGACAGTAGCCCATAGCAACAGAAATATTTCAAGATTTTTGATATAACTTTGCTTTACTTTGGGCTATCTATCATCTATCTACCTATCTATCTATTTGTCTGTCTATCTATCATCTATCAATGTATCTATCATCTGACATCTAAGTTGATTTCACTTTTCCACCAACCAAGCATCTCGCGTTTTAATCCCATGCCATTTTACAGAAATACAATTTTCCTTCACAACTGCAAGTGCTGTAGCTGGGAACTAGAAATGCCAGCCCTTCTGCAATTGGTAGTCCAATTCATTTTAGGCAATGGGCAATCCTTGTGGAGTTGTTGACATTCTGTTTTTCCAGTGCCGAATCCTTGGCAGAGTCAGAATGAGCCGATGCCTCCTCCCCACCCCCACCCGGGTCTGGAACTCTGGACACAGGCATGTTGCTGCAGGTTTCTTTAACCTGTAGTGACAGCTGGGTGATGTTCACAGCTTGCTCTCCTGGGCATGGAGGAAGTTTGAACCTTAGCATCAGTTGTCTCTTCCTCCTCTTCCTCTGCTTCTAGCACAGAATCCCTGCCTGCATAGACTTTGAAGACGAGATTCTGTGTGCCACCTCAATAGGACAGAATGTAGGCTGCACTGTGACAGAAACTGTCTGAGGAACATTCAGCACAACTTTTTTTTTTTTCCCTCAGCACTTCAGTTTTTCCTAGGTGTTCAGTTCACTCCCAAACTCTACAGATCTGCACAATAAACTGATAAGATTTAATCTATAGTCATTTAAAGAGTGATTTATCTTTCACAGAGGAAAAGAATTTAGCTGAAGGAATCATGTCATTAACAGGAGCAGAAAGTTATTCTGCAAAAGGGCACCTTTGTAACACTATTGAAATGATTTGCCTCACTTGAAGAGTTCCTCTTGGAGTTCAGATATAGGTAGAAATAGAGATTGTTTTTGCTGATTGTTTGTTTGGATGGGGAGCTACTGTTGTAATTAAACTGGCACTGTAGACGGTCAATCTACATGTAATGACTGTGGTGAATAACTGTGTATTATATTCTTGCAATATGAGTGGTGAGGGGATCTAGTCTCCCCTTTTTAGAACTAAATTGACAAGACAAAAACTCTTAGTGGGTCAAGGGAAAGAAGTTACTAGCTTCTATTCAGCTTCTTATGAGTGGGTATTCTCACCCACAATTGCTCTAATGCTCATCTCATTAAGCTGCAGAATAAATCTATAAAGGAAAATACAGCAGAGACAGAACACACTCATGGCCCTTTCTGAGACTAAGAAGACCCCACTACTTAAAATCTATGTTATTTAATTTATTAGAGAAAGAGAGAGAAAGAGGCAGGCAGAGAGAGCATGGATGCCCCAGGGCCTCTCGGCACTGCACATGAACTCTAAATGCATTCACCATTTTGTGCCTCTGGCTTATGTGGGTACTGGGGAATAGAACTTGGGTTCTTCGGCTTCTCAGGCAAGTGTATTAACTGCTAAGTTATCTCTCCAGCACCCCTCCCCACTTTTTAACTCTTGCCTTTCAACAGATCAAAATCAAACATAAATTCATATCAACTAAAATACATCATTTTAAAGTTTGGTCCTTGCCCACACTAGTAACTGACATTTTAAGGTCCTGGTAGAATATTGAGACAGTCAAATGGATGTCATAAGGTCATGACTGGGGCTGGATTTGGAAATTTGATCTAGTAATTCCAGAAATAAGAAGCAGAGGATCTGGGCAAATGGAAATGAAGGCCAATTAGACATGATTAACATGGAGATTCAAAAATAAGATAGCACAGCATTTTACTCTGAGACCTTGCCAGTAGAGTTTAACAAATTAAGATGAAATGCAGTCAAGTTGAGACATCAGAAAGTGAGGTTAGGCAATATTATGCAAACGTCTTAAGACTTGGCTAATAGATCCTGGAAGTTTAGGAAGATGAATTCCCTTGCACAGTTGGATCTTCCTTTTGCTGACCTTATCCATTTTCTGGAAGAAAAGACCCACACATCACAGAAGAGAGCAAATGGCCCTTTCAGTTCGGCCAACTGTCATACCTGGAGTTTTCAAGTTGCCCAAAGCTTTCAAAAGTTACTGATATTTAAGAGTATCTGTGGGCTGGGGGAGATGGCTCAGTGGATAAAGCACTTTCCATTCAAGTCTTAGTACCTGAGTTCAGTCCTCACACCCCACAAACAAAGCTGAAGGCCATGAGAGGCTTCTGTAGTCTTAGCACTTTGATGGCGAGATAGGAGGTGGAGACAGGAAAATTCCCCAGAAGCTCTTGGCCAGTGTAGCAGAAAGAATAACTGCAGTGTGATACTAAAAGAAACTCTGTCTCAAATGAGGTGAAGATTTTCCTCTGACCTTCCACACATACGTCATGCCACTCATGCACACACACACACACACACACATGAAAACAAAAAGACGTGTGCTTGCCTTCATTTATGCAAAGGATCTCCCCCTCTGAAACCTGCATAGCTACAAAGGTGCTGCTTAGTTTCCACGAATGGAAAACTAAAGAATTAACTATAATTTACATTTTCTGGCTCTAAGAGTAGGCTAATAGAAAAATAGAGCCAATGCCTCCAATTCCTGAGTTACTTTTTTTTTTTTTTTTTAGGGCATCCCCTGTGCTCTTCCTAAGGTTGCTTTTTCACAGAGCTTTAGGCTGTGGTGCAAATTGCACCTTGCTGGAGGGCAGCAAGATTTACTTAATGACTATCTGCAAATCACTGTAGAATCTTGAGGGAGGAATGTTATTAACGCACCAGAGTAGTAAATGCTCTCTGTGCAGGAGAAAGCTGCCTAGCCCCTAGCCACTAGCTTTGATCTCTCAGCTTTCATAAAGTCAGCTGAATCTCTGCCTTGTGTTTTATAGGGACTTTCTTCTAAGGGGAGCAAAACTTAGTGCAGACATTATCTAATTCTTCCTCTTAACCTTCAGGGAAGGTAGGGTGCGGCCAGTGTTATTATTGTCTGTTATTATTCCCCAGCCCATTTGACAGATAGGGAAATAAAAGAGAATGTTAAGTGACTTTCCCAAGGTCAAGCAGAAGCTGAAGAAAAGCCAGGAGTCCTCCTTGTTGGGTTTCTCTATGGCTAGCTCAGAGCCTTTGTGTGGTGCCCTCCGAATCTCCAAGGAGCAGGCAAATCACAAAGAGCACAGGGTTCTGAGCCACAGTGGCTGGGGTCACCCGTTTCTGTCCCTCACACTTCATGCGATGCTAGACACAGCATGGATCTCTCTGGAAGGAGTTCCCATCGCTCAGCAAAACCTGGGGTGGATGACTCATGCCTATAATCCCAGCACTCTGGAGGCAGTGGCAGGAGGATCAGAAGTTCAAGGTTACACAGTGATTGTCTCAGTACTCACAAGAACAATAACGACAAAACACTGCTCAGCAGAGGAGTGTGCTGCCCAATACTGCCACGTTAGGTGACACTACACATGTCCAATTAATGACATGTGACCAGGTAGTCTACATGGCATTAATGTTCCACAGGGTAAAGGCTGGCATCATTAGGTTAACATTCACACATCCAAACGTAAAAGTTGATCACCAAATTGGCTTATCTAGACTCGTTTCAAAATGTAGAGTCCCAATTTTCCCTCACTGTATTTAGTATAGAATTTAGATGATTTAAATTCAGTAAGGGGGTTCATAAACCCACGTGCCCTTGATTCTTTCTTTCATCCTTTATTTCAAGACCCTCTTGGAGAGGCAGTCACAATTGCTGGGACACGATGGAGGACTCACCTCTTCTCCTGAGAACAAGAATGTTGAGAGCCCAAGACTGTCATTTCCTTCCTTCCTGAGTCCTTCCCTTGCCTCTTTGTATCTACGGTAGCTCCTTGTCAAGCCCATGGTTAAGCTTGGCCCCCCAGACGCTATCGCTATCACCACACATAGACACCACTGGGGTTGGCTTCCCTTACAGAGTCCACAAACACTTTCCAAGTCAGTTCTGTGTGCTGAGCAGTCTGGGGAATTCCTCTTCATGGATCATAATCTTTCCCAGCCATTCTTTTTCCTGAGTTTTTTTTAAAAATTTTATTTATTTGAGAGTGACAGACACAGAGAGAAAGACAGATAGAGGGAGAGAGAGAGAATGGGCGCGCCAGGGCTTCCAGCCTCTGCAAACGAACTCCAGACGCGTGCGCCCCCTTTTGTGCATCTGGCTAACGTGGGACCTGGGGAACCGAGCCTCGAACTGGGGTCCTTAGGCTTCACAGGCAAGCGCTTAACCGCTAAGCCATCTCTCCAGCCCTTTCCTGCGTTTTTTGTCACAAAGTTTTACTGTCAAGCCTCAAGACTGACGCAGGACTGAGGAGTTGGGTTAAGGGAGAACACTGAGGGACAATCCCACACTACACCTAGAAATCCCTCTTTTCCAACTACTAGAGCAGGAAACAAATAGAACCTCAGACTGTATCATAGCTATACCAAGCATGTCTCAACTGTATTTTATTTTTAAAAAACTGTTTTCTCCCAGGAGGTATGTCAGACTTTTATATAAGTGATTCCTAGAAAACCAACAATCTGAAATTAGAGATAGAAAGATACATGAATCCTGGACACAGGCATCACTCTATTTTCCTACAGAGATATTATCCATCAAGGGAAAAAAATTTAGCCAATATGAATACAAATAAATGTAATTTTAAAGTTGTCAATTTATTCAATGCTTTCTATAAGTCATTTGAGGTTCTGAAATTAATTACATTTATTTATTTATTTGTGTATATTTGTGTATTTGTGTGTTGATGTGTGTGGGTACAGATGTTCATAGGCCACAGTGCCAGCTAATGTGGAATTCAGAGGACAATTTTTATGTCGTTTCTTCATGCCTTCACTTCATTTGAGGCAGTGTTTCTCTTGTTCACTGCTCTGTTTGTGAGCTTCTGGGGTATTTTCCTGTCTCCACGTTTCTTCTCACCATAGGCAATTTCAGAAGACTGCCATAATTTTGGGCTATTTTTTAAAATGTGGGGTCCAAGCTCAAATACTCGGAGCTGTATGCCAGGTGCTTTATGCACTGAGCTATCTCCCTAGTCCTTTGAATTACTTTATTTAGTGAGTGAGTACTGTCCCCATTTATATGAGCTCCCTCCATCCTTCAAACCAAGAAGAAAAATAAAAAAGATATCTTCATTGGTTCCACATACAGGTTCAAAGACTGTAACATTTCTGAGGCCAAATACTACCATTTTGCTGCAAGTCCAGGTCTCAGCAATTATTCAGTCATGTTTGGGAGGGAGATAATTATCCTACTTTTTCCCCCTTTTGCTTCTTATCCATTCCATCTGTTTTACAACCAATCCACATCTGGGTATATGAAGTTTATAGATTATAAAATGAGACTAAATGGCAATTTATTGGTTTTAGAACATGAAACTATTTCCCTTGGGGTGGGAAGGGAAAGGCTAATAACAGTCTTCAGAACTGAATCGCTCCATTTCTGTCTTGTATATGCTGTCTACAAGATTATTTGACTTTTAGAAAACTTATTTTTTTAGAGCAGTTTTAGACGCACCAAAATACTGACAGAAAGGTTGGGTTCAACCCCACCATACAGGAGCCTTTGTTACGATTGGTGATTCTCCTCTAGCATGGCATTACCCTTCAGTACTCAGAACTCACAACAGGGTTCTCGGTGTTGTGAGCCTATGAACAAATTTCTAATGACATGTTTCCATCATTATGGCACCAGACGGAGTACTTTTCACTGCCTTGGAAATTCTCCATACTAGCACATTCATCTTTCCTCCTACCTCTAACCACTGGCAACTTCTGGCCTTTAAAACAAAATTTTGCATATGTGTATGTGTAGTATGATGCATGTATGTATTCAGGTTAGTATGTATAGAGGAACACATGTGTGTGGGTGTGGGTGTGGAGGCTAAAGGGCAATGTCAAGTGTCTTCTGCAGTTGCTCTACACCTTAGAAAATGTCTTGGGCAGAACCTAGACCTCACTGTTTTAGCTAGACTAGTTAACCGGAGAGCCCTAAGGATTTCACCTGTGGCTCCTCAGTGTTAGACACGCACCACCCTACCTAGCACTTTATGCGGCACTGGGAAGTGAACTCGGGTCCTCATGCTTGCAGGTCAAGCGCTTTACCAACCACACCATCTCCCGAGCCCTCTGATCTCGCTCCTGTCTCCATAGTGCTGCCTTTCCCAGAATGTCATGATGTAGTTTGGAATGATGTAGTTTGTAGCCTTTGAACTTGTTTCTTTTAATTAGCAACATACATCTTTGTGTCCTTTAATGGCTTGAGAGGTATTTTTTTGGCGGGGGGACACTGAATAATTCCTCATTACTAGGATATGCCATGGTTTATTTATCCATTCAGCTACTGAGGGACATTTTGGTGACTTACAGGTTTTGGCAATTAGAAAGAAAGCTACCATAGACATTCACATAAAGATTTTTGTGTGGACTTATTCTGTCTTCAAATACTGAGAGCACTATTGTATGCATATTAGAATTTGGCCGGTTTATTAAATTATATTTGAGACTCTTTTGTTTAAAAATTTATTTGAGAGAGAAAGAGGCAGAGCGAGAGAAAAAGAGAGACAGAGAGAATAGATGTGCCAGAACCTCCAGCTGCTGCAGCAAAAACCCCAAATTTCAGTCGTGTGTGCCACCTTGTGCATCTGGCTTATGCGGGTCCTAGGGAATTGATCCTGGGTCCTTTGGCTTTGTAGGCAAGTACCTTAACCACTGGGCTACCTCTCAAGTCTGAGACTTCTCATAGAGAATTTTCATGGCTTGAAGCTATGAGGTGAACACACATGACTGCAAGTAGAAGCTTGACTCAGTTATCAATTTCAGAGGGACTTTTGTGCAGCAACATGAAGAATAAGAGATTTTCCTCCATATCTAGATGATCCCATTAAATAGACACTCCACAATGCACGAAGATTAATTATGCTGTATCTTGTAGTACTACTTTAAGGATACTAAAGACATCAGAACAAGTACATTAAAATTGTGCCTGCTCCAGTATGTTCTAAGATTGTATGTAGATGAGCAGAGTGGGAGAAAGCTGCATGTTCACAATTACGCTCACGTGTGGGGAAGAGTGGAGGTGGCCCATGTGTCTGCATGCGGGTATACGCCCACCAGCCATTCCCCCAGGAAACTGTTACACGGGCCAGACTCCTAATTAAAGGTATAGTAGCCAAAGACACCAAAGAGCATTCGTTTTATTTCTCTCCTCCAGACTTTTGACTAGCAAACCTTTATAATATGCCCAGAGAAAACCCAGTGTCAGAACTAGTACTGCTGAGTTAGTTTCATTAAGAAACATTCCCCCAACCGTTGCCCCACATGAGAAGAGAGTTTATCTTTTTGGTGCACACAAAGCTCCTATCAGCACATGGTGTATAAAGGGGTTAAGGAAACCCAAGGAACTTCAGAATGACTGTAGGCTACAGGAATAATAATAAAAAAAAAAGCACCAACAATGTGGCATATTTATAAAACTTGGCAAATAGCAGAGACTCTGGCTAGGGTAGGGGAGGGTAGTCTCTTTCTCTCCGTTTGTCCTCATGCAACAGCAGTTAAGTCAAGTTGCAGCCTGACCTGCTGGGAAAGTACGGTCGAGCAGCGTCACAATTATCACTGTTGTTCGCCAGTGGGAGAAAGACGAGAAGGGTTTTGTGTGGCTGATGCTCTAGTGCATGTTGACTTGAAGAAGTGTTACGGCAGGTTGAGGAAAAGGAAGCTGTCTATGCCAAGTTCTCACTGCGTTTTGTGGGTATTCCCTCTTACTGAGCTCCAGATGTGGGAATTTCCCTGCCTTTCTCCTTGCTTGCCACCCGCCCCCCGCCCCCGCTGCAGGAACTCTGGGGTGGGGGGCGCAGCCGGCATGGCATCTTTGCTGAGCTCTGGGCCCTCTGCGAGGAATCCATGCCTAGGTTTTGAAATTGATACAGTATAACGGCTCAGGCCAAACTTCATCTTTCAAGAATCTCCCACCCCCCCTTTTTTTTCTCAGAAGATAGCTCTTCATAGATAGGCACAAAAGAAGTTTTTTCACCTGATTATCTGCAAGTCTGTGTCTATACAATCATTTGCTTTTGTTATTTCTTTTTTTTTATTTTATTTTGTTATTTTTGTGGTGCTGAAGGTGGAACTGAGGACCTCATGAATGTTCCACATAGATTATCCTGCTGAACTATTATCCCTAGCCAGGTTTTGTATTCTTAAATTAAGAATTGCTAGTTTGGGGGCTGGAGAGATGGCTTAGCTGTTAAGTGCTTGCCTGTGAAGCCTAAGGACCCCGGTTCAAGGCTCGGTTCCCCAGGTCCCACGTTAGCCAGATGCACAAGGGGGCGCACGCGTCTGGAGTTCGTTTGCAGAGGCTGGAAGCCCTGGTGCGCCCATTCTCTCTCTCTGCCTCTATCTGTCTTTCTCTCTGTGTCTGTCGCTCTCAAATAAATAAAAATTTAAAAAAAAATTGCTAGTTTGGGGCTGGAGAGATGGCTTAGCGGTTAAGCGCTTGCCTGTGAAGCCTAAGGACCCCGGTTCGAGGCTCAATTCCCCAGGACCCACGTTAGCCAGATGCACAAGGGGGCGCACGCGTCTGGAGTTCGTTTGCAGTGACTGGAGGCCCTGGCGCACCCATTCTCTCTATATATATATCGGCCTCTTTCTCTCTATGCCTGTCGCTCTCAAATAAATAAATGAAAATAAACAAAAAAATTTAAAAAAAGAATTGCTAGTTTTATAAGTTTAGTTTTGTAATTACAAGGTTACTTTGTTGTCTATTGCCTTTTACTCTCACCAAATAGAATGAAGTATAAAAATAATAAAAAAAAATAACCTCATGTTTCTGATATTCTGTTTTCAGCTTACTCATTGACTGAATGTTACTAAGTACTTACTGAATGTTAACATTTTCAGTGTGGCCAGATTTCCTTTCTGGCTCTAAGATTTCAGAGGCCATTGTTAAGAAAGTCAGGGGGATTTTTCTCCCCATTTTCAAAGATGGCTGTAATTAAAGATAATTTTGATTGTGAGAAATATTATGTTATGTTCATAGGATTCCTGTAGGGAAGTCTAATTCTGGGGATGGACTGCAGTTGTCCACATTAGTTGGATATAAAGCATCCAGATTTATTTTTTATGTCTATTTATAGAATTTACTAAAAGAATCTTGATCCTATTCTGGAGTTGAGTGCGGCCTTGAGGGTCAAGGAAATGAACACACATGTACCCTGAATTCCTTCTGACAGAAAGAGAGAGAAAACCAGTTTACTACTTACTCTTGGTGCCTCATGCTTCATTAGGGCTTGATTACTGGTACTAATCCTGTCTGCAGTTAAAACTTTGATTTTACTTTTTAAATTTTTTGGTTTTTTGAGGTAGGATCTCACTCTAGCAGAGGCTGACCTGGAATTCACTCTGTAGTCTCAGGATGGCCTCAAAGTCACGGTGATCCTCCTACCTCTGCCTCCCAAGTACTGGGATTAAAGGCATAATATTTTGTTCATGATGACATTTTTGAAACAAATAACCCAGGCTAGCCTCCACGGAGCCTGGCTTTTTCTGCTCCCACCTCCCTTGTACTAGGATTATATCTGTTCATATCTGTTCATCGCCATGCCCAGCCACCATGACATTTTTCATATTCATTTAGACTTGAAAATTATTTCATTAAAATGTTTTCCCCAGACTAGTGAGTTTTTGTATTTTATGCCCAAAGCTAATGTATCCTCATTCTTGCTGTCTAGATTCTCTCTTTTTCCACTTCTCAAAATCAAGCACTATGGCTATCTCTGATGATTGGAATGCTTAGCATCTGAAATGGTGTGAAGCCCAGGACACATGTTTGGTGGATGCTTAAAAAACTACAGATGAATAGGCTAGAGAGATGGCTTAGTGGTTAAGGCATATGCCTGTGAAGCCTAAGGACCCCGGTTCGATTCTCCAGGTCCCACATAAGCCAGATGCACATGGTGTCACATGCATCTGGAGTTCATTTGCAGTGGCTAGAGGCCCTGGTGTACCCATTCTCACTCTCTCACTCTCTGTCTCTCTAATAAATAAAATAAAAATATTTTTAAAAACTACGGATGAAGACTAAATATACTGTTTAGCCTGTTGCCTTTGAGCATAATGACTCTGACAATGTGAGCCATGAAGCCGTATCAGTGTGCTTCTTGGCCTCTTCTGAGAGGTGGAATAGAGTGGACTGCTCTCTGAGAATAACTAATCATGCAACAGTATCTTCAGGACTATCTTGAAGCCAGCCCCTGCCCTGCACAAGTGGCCAGTGTCTATGAGCAATGGGCTGATAGGATATGTCTCTTGGATTCACAGCTCTCTGCTGGCCTTCTTTACACCATCAGGGCTTTGAACCAGTCACACAACTTCCGTGTGCATTACCTATATTATGGAGATGTTAAGATTACCCATCTTGGGGAAGGAGGTATGGTTCAGAGGTTAAGGCACTTGCCCGTAAAGCCTAACGACCCAAGTTTGGTTCCCAAATATCCACATAAAACCAGATGCACAGTGGCACATGTGTCTGGAGTTCTATTGCAGTGGCGGGAGGCCCTAGTGTGCCCATTCTCTCTGTCGCTCTGCCAGGTGTGGTGGCACATGCCTTTAATTCCAGCACTCAGGAGGCTGAGGTAGGAGGATTGCTGTGAGTACCAGGCCAGTCTGAGACTAATTCCAGGTCAGCCTGGGTTAGAGAAAGACCCTACCTCAAAAAACAAAACAAAACAAAACAAAACAAAAATACAGCAACACACACACACACAAATAAAAACAAAACAAAGAAGATTACCCATGCTGGCTAGCTCTCATAGTGTTGAGAAGTGCTGTGAGTTGCTGGGGGATACCAGTCATCAACACTGTTCAAGCAGTGGATCCTGCAAGCTACTAGCTTGGCAAGCTATACCCACCAGTGCAATTGTGGCACATAGGTTATGGGGCAATCAATTGTCTTTGATTGGATATGAGGCCTATTCAGTGGGAGGGAGTTCATATCTGGTACTGAGAACCAAGTCAAAAGCCTATTGCTGGGAATGTCATTAGACCCTGGAAGGATCCTCCACTGTTCTTTGGCTAAAAGGAGATCATATGCCCATCAAAAAGCCTTCTAAATGTCTCTGATTATCCCCTTTGATCATGCTGCTCTCACTCTTGGCTAGAGACTGTGCTTTCTACAGATAGCAGTGAAGACTGGGGAGATCCAAGACCCATCAGTATGACAAGAAAAGAAAGCTGACTGCCTTGCACGAGATGAGTCATCTCTGTCACTTCTACCAGGGTCCAGGAAACATTGCACAGGAAGTGTTGGATGAATATGAGTGCTGCTCTCACGGATGGCCTGAGATCCTCCTCCAGGGAGATGGTAGTAAACACTAAAGAGACTTGAAACTCACCAAAGCTGAAAATAAGAAGCTTCTGAAAGCTCAACACTAAAGATTTATAACATACCCTCCAAGGCTCAGGGAACATTGCAGGAAAGGGGCCAAAAAGAATGAAAGAAATACAGGATGGGAAGGTGTACTGTGAGGCAGTGTCCTCCACAGAGATTGACTGGTGCATTCATGACCCCACAATGATTACCAATAATCCCACTTAGAAAGGACCTCAGTGTGATGAGGGCAGGAGAAAGGAAACAGAATGCAAGTATAACAGTGGCAATATGACCAATTTGCAATATGTTCATATATCAAAATTCTCAGTAAAAAAATAAAATGCCATGGCTACAGCTGTCTATTAAATAAAAGTTATATTCAAAAGCAAGAAATAAAAATATCACCCATCTCTTGCTATTTCTGTGAAGATGAAGTGAATGATTTCATGTGCCTTAGGGAATTTCCCTTGAAAATTACCCAAGACAGAGGTCCATATATTCACTCTTCATTAGAGAGCATGATACCAGGAGGTAAGAATGAAGGGAAAAGTAAGGCAATTATTCTGTTTTCTCTTGCTATAACAAAATACACAAGGCTGATTTTTAAAGTATAGAGGTCTATTTCTTATTTATTTATTTACTTGAGAGAGGGAAAGAGAGAGGAAGATAGGGAAAGAGAGAGAGAGAGAGAGATTGAGAGAGAGAGAGAGAGAGAGAGAGAATGGGGATGTTAGGACCTCTATTCACTGCAAATGAACTCCATGTGCTTACACTACTATGTGCATCTGGCTTAAGTGGGTTCTAGGGAATTGAACCTGGGTTCTTAGGCCTTGCAGGCAAGCACCTTTCCCACAAAGCTATCTCTCCAGCCCTAAAGGTCTATTTCATGTCACCACTCTGAAAGTTGAGTACAACTGACATTTGCTCAGCCTCTCTGAGGACCTTACTTATGTCACGACATGACAGAGGGTGCCAGCCGGTGAGACAGAATGCCAGCCATGGAGAGTTCACCTTTCTGACAAGCTCACCTTATCAATAACACATTTATTTATGAGTGGATTAACACATTCAAGGGGGCAGATTCCTCAATACCTAATCACCTCTGAAAGGTTTCATCTCCAAAACCATTAAAATATAAACTTGGGGGCTCGAGAGATGGCTTAGTGGATAAGGCACTGCCTGCAAAGCCTAAGGACTCATGTTGGACTCTCCAGGTCCCACGGAAGCCAAACACACAAGTTGATGCAAGCATACAAGGTTGCACATGCACACAAGGGTACACACGTGTCTGTGTTTGATTGCAGTGATTGGAGGCCCAGGCATGCCAATTCTTCCCCCCCCCCCCCGGCATAAAAAGGCCACTCTATTGGGCTTGCCTCAAAAGTTATATAAACGTGGAATTAAGTTTTCCACACATGAAATTTTGGGGACACAGTCAAGCCATAGTGAGAGGGACATGGAGAGCAAATGGAAGGGAATATGCTATTATTAGGCTGGCTAGTTTTCCTGACTGCTCGATGGGCTAGTCAGACTTTTGTTGCTGTGTCACATAACTGACAGAAAATAACTTAAAGGAGGAAGGACTTGTGTTGGCTCATGGTTTCAGAGAATGATGGGAATGGGGAGGATGTGGCAGGGCAGATCACTTCACTCATGACAGTGAGACAGTAGAAAAATGGGACCCTAGCCATGGGATTGGTGGACACCTACAGTCAGGGTAAGCCTACCCGTTCAGTTACTCCTGTCTGTAAGCACCCTCGTAGAGGTGCACAGAGTTGTGCCTTGCAAGTCTCCTAAGTGATTCTAAGCCTAGTCAAGTTGACAATGAAGGTTAACCATCGCACTGGGTGTCATAGGACCTCTCAAATGGCTTCATGAAAATACCTAGAAATTGGCCTTCTGAGAGGAGGAAAAACAAGCAACTATCTATAGGACCCTTTCCCTCTCTCTCTCTCTCTCTCTCTCTTTTTCTTATTTTTCTCATTAAGCAAAGTCAATCCACAGGGCTGTAACTTGACAAAATGCCTGAGTGGTGGGTACTGACTCATTCCCAACAGTTTTTAGGGAAGCCCATCCCGCCAGTGTGTCCATCTAGTAGACCCTCCTGGTCAGTCAGCGCCTAGCACGGCAGACCCTGAGCCTGTGTTTCACAACCAGTGGAACAGCGTGAGCCAAACTGTTGCTGCCTGGTTTCTTATAAACATCTCCATGCCTACATAGACTAGCTGCTGCTCCTTCAGCAACATCATCTTTTTATTTTTGAGACATGCATTCATTCCCCCCCACCCCCCTGGCAGATCCCTCTGTCTTATACCCACCATAGAGAGTTTATAGAGTTAAGTATTCTTTTGGTCACTCGGAGTTCAATTCAAATGTCAACTTTCAGGTCTTCTGAGGATTGAATCAGCTTTCTTCACCTCCAGATAAAGAGATATAACCTACATTCTTCTTAAACTTCATCCCTGCCTTGAAAATGTGCATACTTTTGCCCTACAAATGAGGGTATTTTGTGTTATGAAAGGGAAGGGTGTGAATCAGAGCCCACGGCTTTTTCTCACATTCTTCACCCAGGCAGTTCATACAGCCAAACCACAAGTGGAACTAATGCTTCATTACTGGTTTCCCATCGCATCTGACCCACTATGAATTAACCCTCTTTCCCTGTCAATGTCAAAATTGGTTTGTTCAGAGTATGTAAGGGTGTTGTTATTCCTTTTCCTGTTTCTTCTTCATAATTTACATTTGACTTTGAACTATTGGTTTATGTAAACGTAATGCTGGTAACTGAAATTTGAATAGAAAAAAAATCGATGACACACAAATAAAAGAGACACCTTTTACATAATTTCCTTCTCTGTATCTCTGAGCTCTTCTTTCCCCAAAACATGTGTATAGTGGTCTTAGTCCTGTCCTGTGGGCTATCACAGCCTCAACTCTTTATTTCACACCTATTCATAATTCTTTTTTAAATTTTATTGTTCACTTTTATTTATTTATTTGAGAGCAACACAGAGAGAAAGAGGCAGAGAGAGAGACAGAGAGAATGGGCACAACAGGGCCTCCAGCCATTGCCAACGAACTCCAGATGCGTGCACCCCCTTGTACATCTGGCTAACGTGGGTCCTGGGGAATCAAGCCTCGAACCAGGGTCCTTAGCCTTCACAGGCAAGCGCTTAACTGCTAAGCCATCTCTCCAACCCAACACCTATCCATAATTCTTTACTTTCTTTGGTCAACATATACTAAGTTATTCACAAGCTTGAGAATTCAAACAAAAGCAGAGATAATGCATAATTAAAAAAAAACAAGATAAAATATCAGAGTATCTACTTCATAGTGGGTGTAGTGACCCACACCTGTAATCCCTGCATTCATGATGCTGAGATGAGAGGACTGAGGTCAAGGCGAGCCTGGAAGCCAGACAAGGAGCAACAGGCCAGCCTGAGATATTTTGCATGAGTCTGTCTCAAAATTCAAGTAAATAAAGCAAGCACCCATGCAGAGCACAATCTTCTTCTTGAGGAACATTCACTTCTCAAGTCACCTTGGCTGTGGTCCCACAGCGTCTAGCTGGACTTCACCAATGCATGGCCATGTCAGATAGGTCTTCCCATGTCTGAGTGGCTCCAGTGGTTAGAAATTCTTTTTCTGTATGTTGAGCTTTCTCTGACATGAGCCTTTTGGACCATGTTTTTTCTAAGATGAATTTCTCAAAGTGTGCTCTCACCTTCAACCTGTGGTTCTTGTTGAAATTCAGGCGTCTCTACCCTCCTCCATACAGGACCCCTGGATGGGTGGCCATGGAGCACAGACCCTTGCTTTCGCAAGTTCAAGTTTAAAGTTCACTGCTCTGACACCAAAGCGAGCCACAAGGTCAGTGTCTTATACATCTTAACCCTTCCTATAGGTGAGAGAAGTTTTATGATTCCTTTGTTTCTCATGTTGCTTATTCTCTGGACAAATTCTCCCAATTTTCCCAACTGTCCCACATGTGAAGTGTCGCCATGTCTTATTCTCTGCAAGCTGCATTTCACTTAGAGCATCTCCTAAAATTGGATCTGAGCACTGATTACTGTGCTTGGGCTATGTGAGGATGGGTGGAATCGAGGCACCAGCTGCCTTCTTAGGATAGATATTGTGTTTATTCTAAGAGAAATCAGTAATGAAATTAAATGCACTTCAAGGACTTATCAGCCATGGAAAATATGGTCTATGGAGAAGCCGTTCTAATGTAACCATGGCCCAGAGACGACTAACCATGTACTACCCATGCCTGTGTATTGGAGAGCCTCTTTCCCTCGCATGGCTTTTTTGGCATCTGGGATGAAGTTCAGATAAAAACTGGGAACACTCAGCCCAGAGGTTACTGAGTACAATTGCTTCCCAGGTACCATAGCTGCCTTTGAACAAGAATCAGACAAAGTTATCTTGCCAGGACTGTCTTTGACCTATCTATGCATAGGAAACTCTGTAATAACTGCAGTAAAAGGTTGCAAGGATGTAATTAGTTTATTTGAAAAAGTGCATTTTTCAAGTTTGCAGTATAATATTACCTATTTATGTATTCTAAGTTTATATTTTGGTAAAAGGATTCCTGCTGTTTATGAAAGCATGCTTGTGAGAATACCTGTGTCAGTACTCTAATAGGACTAATAGGATATCATCAGATAAATAGAAAACAAAAAAAACTGCATTTATTTAAAGACCATCAGATAACTCACCGTTCTTATTTGTTGGGGCTGGCCTCCTCCTCACCTTGTCTGATCTGAGTCAAAGTTGCCTGCAAGTTTTCTTGTTGCTGTGACAAAATACCCAACAAAAGCAACTTAAGGAAGGAAGGGTTTTCATTTCTGCTCATGACCTAAGAAAGAATATGGTCTATCATGGCAGGGGGGCATGGTTATAGAGCCAAAAGGCAGATAGTCTCATTTCAGTCAGAGTCATGAAGCACAGAGCAGACAAGAAGTGGGACCAGGCAAGTCACCTTGACTCGTGACCATGATCCAATTCCTCCAGCAGGGCTCCACCTCTGAAAGGTTTCACAACTTTCCAAAACAAATCCGCCAGCTGGGGGGCAAGTGTTCAGACACATGAGCCCAGGGTGGACGTTTTATTCTCAAACTGTGACACAAGACTGGGGAGAGCAATGAAGGGTCATCTTTTTCTCTGTGTGGTTTGTGATGTTTTGCATCTTTGTCCCTTGTGTTGGAACCTGGTGGTTCTTACTGGCTGTGTGAGCATGCATGTCCAAGAGGAAAACAAAGACAGCACAATTTGTAAACCTTTCCCTCCAAGTCATTTCATTTTGAATATAGGACTACTAAAAAAGCAAACGGTTGAGAAGTGGAGAAACAAACCCTGAGCTCATGACTCTGAAGTAATAGTCCAGCCCCTTTGTTCTGGTCTCTTGCTCTCTCTTGCAAATTCTGTCTCCTGTTATGGCTCCTCCTCTCCTTCATGAGCACTGGGGCTTCATCCCGTGTTTCCTCTGCTGCCTGTGTCTCTTTTGCAGACTTTGCTCATTCCTACGCTTTTAACTCTTCTTATCTCCTACCACTACTGCTTTAGCTCTGCTTCCTGTGCTCATACAGAAACAGAATAGGAACCTTATTTTTCCTCACCACAACCTTGTGAGAGGTCATATATTTTTCAAATGTAGGGAAACTGAAGCCATATTCAATTCAGGTTGCAGTCAGCTTGAACTTAACCTTAATATACATTGTTAGAACAATTTATCACTATGATGTCTCTACAATATTCCAAGACTACAGTTCCTCACCAGTGCTTGTATCTGTCTCATAGAAAGCGAGCCCTGAATAAACAGTTGTGAATGAATGAATGACTAGACATGAATTTTAGAGGAGCAGTGGTCAGTAATTACTTTGAGCCTAGGCAGCCATTGAATAGGTAAGGAGTGGTATGTAGAGGTGGTGCTGGTGCTGGGGGGAGGGGTGGGAGATAAGAACCATGTTCCTAATCTGCAGGGAATAGAGAAGCTCTTTCGGCATGGGAAGTGCTTTGCAAAGATCTTCATGGTCTCTCATTTACAAAATTTGAACACTGACTAGACTTGTAGGTTTCTGATTTGATTGACCAGGTACATTGACGTTACCACCAATGCAGACTAGAAACATAGGAAATCTTGCTGGGCATGGTGGTGCACACCTTTAATCCCAGCACTTGGGAGGCAGAGGTAGGAGGATCACCATGAGTTCTAGGCCACCCTGAGACTACATAGTAAATTCCAGCTCAGCCTGGGCTAGGCTAGAGTGAGACCCTACCTCAAAAAAAAGAAAGAAAGAAAGTAAGAAAGAAAGAAAGAAAGAAGATGACAAAGAAGATCTTTACCAAATAAAATATGAAAATCTTTCTTAAATACCATTCACAACACATTACTTTAATGATCAGGAACCCACAGTGATCCTCTTCTATACCTCAACACTGATAAATATTTTTGTCTTGGTGTCAAAGGACTTGTTTTCATACTTTTTAGTACAAAATAAGTACTTTTTTTCCCCTCCTGATCTCAATTGGAATTATCAACCCTCAAGGGCTGGAAGCATATCATGTAGTTTTCCTAGTTGCTATAATAGTACAGAAACTACCATAATGTTAGATGAATAGCAGGCATGTAGCACAAATGCATTTTTTACATAATGTTGCCTTTGAAATTCATGACCATGATTGTGGAGTATCTGATCAAAATAATGCAATTTGTCTTTATCTAAACTTATGTTACAAATCACAACAACAGCAGATACTTACACAATGAAATTTATATGCCTATGTTTACCCATTTAATCATCACAGCAACCTTATATGGCAAGTGATGATATTACCCCATTTTAAAGATGTGGACACAGAGGATAGGTCAAGTTCACATAGGTCTCTGACTTAAAAGTTCACTGAACTACCACATCATACACAGCACCTTAGAGGTAGTTCAGAACAATTGGTTATCAGGCTGGAGAGATGGCTTAGCGGTTAAGCACTTGCCTGTGAAGCCTAAGGATCCCAGTTTGAGGTTTGATTCCCCAGTACCCATGTAAGCCAGATGCAAAAGGGGGCGCATGCATCTGGAATTCATTTGCAGTGGCTGGAGGCCCTGGCGCACCCATTCTCTGTCTACCTATCTGCCTTTTTCTTTCTCTGTCTATCTGTCTCTCTCAAATAAATAAATAAACAAAAAATACTTAATAAAAAATGATTGGTGGGCTGGAGAGATGGCTTAGCAGATAAGCGCTTGCCTGTGAAGCCTAAGGACCACAGTTCGAGGCTCGATTCTCCAGGACCCATGTTAGCCAGATGCACAAAGGGGCGCAACGCATCTGGAGTTTGTTTGCAGTGGCTGGAGGCCCTGGCATGCCTATTCTCTCTCTCTCTCTCTCTCTCTCTCTCTCTCCCTCCCTCTTTCTCTCTCTGTCTGTCACTCTCAAATAAATAAATAAAAATGAACAACAAAAAAATTTTAAAAAAGATTGGTTATCATATGTACAATTATTCTGTTTATCAAACATGAACACAATGAGATGCTCAAAAGGTTAATCAAGGGGCTGGGGAGACAGCTTAGTTGGTAAAGTGCTTGCTTTGCAAGCATGAAGACCTAGTTCTTTTTTTTTTTTTTTTGGTTTATTTTTATTTATTTATTTGAGAGCAACAGACAGAGAACGAGGCAGAGAGAGAGAGAGAGAGAGAGAGAGAGAGAGAGAGAGAGAGAGAGAGAGAATGGGCGCACCAGGGCTACCAGCCACTGCAAACGAACTCCAGACACGTGCGCCCCCTTGTGCATCTGGCTAACGTGGGACCTGGGGAACCGAGCCTCGAACCAGGGTCCTTAGGCTTCACAGGCAAGCGCTTAACCGCTAAGCCATCTCTCCAGCCCGAAGACCTAGTTCTTATTCCCAGGACCCAGACCATAGGGCACATGCTTGCTATGCTAGCGCTGGGGAGGCAGACTGTCAGATCCCTGGGGCTGGTTAGCCAGTCTAGTCTAGTTGATGAGCTCCAGGCCAGTGGAGAATCCTGCCTCAAAAAAAAGAAAAAAGGTAGGCAACTGTTTTGAGGGATAAAGCCCAAGTTTGTCCTGTTGCTGTCATACATTCACATACACACATGGACATACATGCATTAAAAACCATCGTCAAAAATGTCATTCTCATTCTTCTCCCACCTGCTGGGCTAAGCCTTATAACTATTGAAAATAATATAGGTTAAAAAAGTTCTTTTGTAGCTGTAAGTTGTTGATTCTCACACATAGCTGTAAGGTGTGAAAGCAGAGGGGGTGCTCAGGGCACTCGTTTCTAGGGTAGTGGTTCACTGTCAGTGGAGTTTGGATGTTGGACCTGAACTCTTTCAACTAGAGCGCACACCTCAGAGACCAGAGACCGTTATGTAGTGTCCAGTGTTAACATATGATATGCAATGTCCCCCAAAGGCTCACAAGTTAGGCTTTGGAGAAGAGATTAAATCATGAAGGCTCTAATCTTATCAATAGATTCATCTACTAATGGACTCACAGTATGATGACATTATTGGGAATTAGGAAAACCTAGGAGATAGAGCCCAGATGGAAGAAGTAAGTCACTGGCAGTGTGCCCCTAAAAGTTTATCTTGTCCCTGACCCCTTCTCTCTATCTGCTTCATGGGCTCTGTTAGGTGACCAGCTTTTCTCTCTGCCATGCTCCAAGCCATGAGGTCCTGCCTTACCATCATGAAGCCGCAATAGAGCCAAATACACCTTTCCTCGCTTAAGTTGTTTTTCTCAGATATTTTGTCACAGTGTCAAAAACAAATGCAACACACAGTGGATATACATATTTCTAGATGAGTACAAACCACTGGATTATATGAACAAGCACAAGAGTGCTTTCTACCATGTTGTATTGAAAATATTTCCGTGTGGTTTCATGAATTTCTAGGAGAATTAAGCTGTTTATGTACTTATTCTTAGAAGCTAATTTCATTTATTTAACATGGGAAAGCTTCATAATTTAATAACTATACCACTTCACCTTCACGATGAGTTACCAGTAATAATTATTGTAAGTTGTTGCAATTTGGAAACATATCTGATTTTTTTTTTTTTTACTTCATGAGAAATTAATCTAGCCACACCAATGCCCCCACATGGGGAGTGAGAGAGTTCCCAGGAATGACTGGGATTACCTTGCAAAGAACTTTGAACGGCTTCTAGGTCACAGCAAATGTGTAGCAGATGTCATCAATTACTTCCATTAACTTCCCATTATTGCTTTGGGCACATGTGTGTGTATGTGTGCTGTAGTGTGTGCATGTGAGGGATATACACGTGTGAGGGTGAATACACATGTGCCCAGATGTGTGCGTCCAGAGGACAGAGGGGAGTGTTGTGCATCCTCCTCTGTCACCCTGCAGCGTTGGTCCCTTGGGCCAGTGTCTGAACCTGGAGCTGTGGCTTCTGTTGTTTTTCAGGCACACTGTCTAACCAGGGAGCCCAAGGGTTCTCCTTTCTCCCTATACACACAGGACAGGAGTTATAGATGCTCATGGGGGTTAAGATGGGGGCATAGGTACCACGCCAAAGCAGCCTAGGGGGAAAAAAGCCAAAAAAAGAAAATTAACAAAATACACACTTTTACTAAAAAGTGAGGTGTATAGGAAATTGAAAAGGCAGCAGTGAAGTAGGAGAGATCCAGAGCATCCAGAGCCTGCACAGGCCGGCAGAAGCAGCTCCGGCAGATCTGCCGATTGTGCGGCAGTGGCTGCAGTGCATCAGAAAGCTGCCAGGCTCAGCTCGAGCTGCAGGAAAAGCCAGCTGAAGGGAGCTTCCACTCACACTGGAACTCTCCGCAAACTCAAGAAACGTGCAGGGACAGCGGCAGTGAACAACGGAGGAGCAGATCACAAGGTAGAAGAACATGTGGAACAGCGAGAGAACTAGAGCACCATTGCCAGCCTCCCCTCCCCCACCGCCAGTGCCCAGCTCCAGCGAACAGAGCAGCGGTCCAGGGACCAGCCACGCCAACTTGAACCCACAGCAGGACCCAAGCAGGAGCAGAGGTAAGTGGGATTACACCAGGGAAGGGTCTCACCTGGTCACAAGCTGACTTGGAACCCTCAACAGATCAGAAATCTTAACCTCCTTATTGTCAGGATTAAGGGTGTGGGTGGGGCACCACACACCCTAAGGGACAGTTAGAGGATCTGGTTGTCATATGCCTACTCTTGGATAAATACTCTGAGCTGCTTTTCATTGAAAGTGTACATTGTTTAATTAAATGTTAGAAACAATCTGTATTTGGATCCACTCAGCCTACTTGAATACTCTCATAGCTGGCAAACCCAACACCTAGGGTCACTTTTGTAGATACCCTGAGAGTCTTGAGAGCCACACCTAATGCCTTAAACTCCTACCCTGAAGTTATGTAACATCAGATTCTCTGATACATCTAATAATACCCAGCTAACTAGAAAATCCAATCATTAAATAATCCAGTATGCAAAAACATATACTTTATAACACAAGAAACACCAAAAATCAAGGCAATATAAATCCATCAAAAAGTATTAATACATCAGAAATGACCTCCAGTGAGAACGAGTTAGAGGAAAGATTTCAAAAGAATGATTATAAATATGTTTATATAAAAAAGAAGTCAAAGAAGAAATCAAAGGAATGAAAGAGGAAATCAAAGAAAACACAAGACACAAATCTAATGAAATAAAGAGGTCAATACTATACATAAATAAGGTAATAGAAATAATAAAGAAAAAAAAACATCAGAATTACTAGCAATGAAGAACACAGTTAATAAAATAAAAAACTCTATATAAAATCTCACCAGGAGAATGGATGAAGGAGAGGACAAAATATCTAAGCTAGAAGACCAGGTGGCAGATCTAATACAGTCCAACAAAGAGAAAGACAAACTAATAGAAAAGTATGAGTGGGAATTTCAAGATATTCGGGAAACTATGAAAAGATCAAACATAAGAATTCAGGGCATAGTAGAAGAAGAATTTTACTCCAAAGGCGTAGTAGGCATCTTCAACAAAATCATAGAAGAAAACTTCCCCCAAATTGGGAAAGAGGTGCCAATGCAGATACAGGAATCCTTTAGAACACTAGCCAGACAAAACCTGGAAAGAACCTCTCCTCATCATATTATAATCAAACTACCAAACACACAAACCAAAGAAAAAATATTGAAAGCAGTCAGAGAGAAAAAATCAAGTTACCTACCAAAGGCAAGCCTATCAGGATTATAGCAGATTACTCAACACAAACTTTAAAAGCCAGAAGGGCGTGGAGTTATGTATTCCAAGTCCTGAAAGATAACAACTGTCAACCAAGGTTGCTTTATCCTGTGAAGCTATCCATTCAAATAGACAGAGAAATAAGGATATTCCAAAAGCAGGCTAAAGTAGTATTTGAAGACAAAACCAGCTCTACAGAAAATACTTGAAAGAATCCTCCATGCTGAAGAGGAAGAAAAGCACACATATAAGGAACCGGGGAAAAAACAAACAATACTCAAATACTAGTTAACACAAGAGAGCAAAGGTAAAACCAGAATAACTACAAAACATGGCAAAAGTGAATACACAACTTTCAACATTATCTCTTAGTATCAACAGTCTCAATGCTCCAACCAAAAGGCATAGGTTCGCAACTGGGTTAAAAAACAAAACAAAACAAAACAAAACAAAACACAACACAACAAAACAGGATCCCTCAATTTGTTGCCTATAGATGCTCATGGCCATACCCAGCATGTCTTAAAAACGTGAGTGCCAGTAAATCCTCATGCTCTCATACTTGGGTGACAAGTGCTCTTTTACCCACTGAGCCATCTCCCCAGCATTCTCACGAGTGCTTATGGGACATAACATACATCATTAGCATGAGTACCAGTGGCACATAACAATGATTCCCTTTGAACAGCACCACATTTTATTATTTTTTTTAAAAAAAAGGTTTATTTATTTAATGAGAGAGAGAGAAAGAGGGAGAGAGAAAATTGACACACCAGGCCTTCTAGCCACTGCAATCGAATTCCAGTCACATACACCATCTTGTAGGCATGTACAACCTGTGTGTATGTATCACCATGTGTGTCTGGCTTACATGGGCTCTGGGGGCTTAAATTTGGGTCCTTAGGCTTCACAGGAAAGTGCCTTAACTGCTAAGCCATCTCTCCAGCCCATCTTCACATTTTAAACAGTGGCTTTTTACCAGAACTGTTTATGGAAAATCTATGTTCCTGCTGATTTGGGATTTTACCCCCAATGTTTCCTTTGAAGTCCCCAATGAGCCTATTTATATTATCTCTGACTGGTGGCCCCCTGTTCCTATCACCTTGTTGGGTGTATGTTCCAACTGACATCTAGAAACTTCGGAGGAACTAAGGCTATGTCTGCAGCCCAAATATGATCTACTTGTGGCATACAAACATTTACTACACTTGCTCATTATTAGCGATTTATTGCCAGAGCAGATGAAAACATTCCCTGGTGGTTAATGTCCCTTATGCCTAGTCTATTCAAGATTCTAGCCAGCCACATGGCACGCTGTAGTGAAGACCACTTGTATGCCCTATGGGATGGTGTAAGCTGCATTTTCTGGTCCTGGCTTCAACTTCTTTTCTACTGGCTGTATCACCTGACACTAATTATGTTAACAAGCCAAGAAGAAATATCCAAAGCAAGTGAATCCACAAAAAGATATTTTGACTCAAGGGCTGGAGAGATGGCTTAGCAGTTGTAGCATTTGCCTGCAAAGCCTAATGACTCAAGTTTGATTCCCCAGTCCCCACATAAAGCCAGATGCACAAAAGAGGCACATGCATCTGGAATTCATACACAGCGGTTAAAGCCCCTGGTGTACCTGTTCTCGCTCTTCCCCCTCCTTCTCCTCTCTCTCTCTTGACTTTCTCTCTCTGCTTGCAAATAAATAAACAAAATATTAAAAAATCTTTTGACTCATGACAAAGGATACCCCTTAACTTTTCTTGCTGGGTAAAGTGAGTCATGTAGATAACAACCTCAGGGCAATCTTTTGAAAACAAAACGTTTTAATTTTCCTTTGTCTTTGAATTTCGCTCTTATAGATTTGTGGTTATAATGGAACATCCTCTGTATTTGTTTCTGAGCTGTCTTTGGAGACTGGAGCTATATTCTATTCCAAAGCTATACAAGTTCAATGATGATGGGAAACTGGTATGAATAAATGAACGGATGGACTGTTGTGTTCTGCAAACCAAATCCATTTCATGGGAACATAATCAAGATAGCCAGTATTTTAATCCTTAGAAAAGCTCTTTCTTGTCCAGCTGCCAGCCCTTGTCTCCTTTACCCATTTTTACCTTTTCTCTTCATATTGCTTTCTTTTCTCTTTTCTCTTGTCTTTTTTCTGTTCTACCTGACCTTGCCCTTCCATTATTAATTTTCACTTATGCAAGTATACAGAAGCTTGTAAATCCAAAATATAGACAGTACCCAACTAACAGTGGTTGGATTATGACTTTTAGGTTTCCCAATACTATGGAAAGCATATGCATTCAGTAAGAACCATACTTAAGATTTTGAATATTTTTCCCCTGAAGCTGGTAATAAATGGTGAGATCCTCTCTTCAGGTGGTGAACACTGGCACAAGACACCAACCCAGTGAGATATGAGGAGAAAGCAATCAAAATCTACAGTGTACTGTGTGGCTAAGCTAGAATCATCAGTAGGTTAGGTGTAAGGGACATTTAACCAGGGAATTTTTTCACCTTTGTTTTCTTGCCCTATTTCTATGTGATTCAGTCCCAGCATAGCTCTTAACTCTCGACTTACTTCCACATATACAATCTTGTTTCTATGCCTAACACCTTGGACTTGGCATTGATGTGTGGCTTTGCTTTCTTTTAAACTACCTCCTGTAGTCACCAGCTTGAATTGTAGCTTGGATTTACTCTGCTAGGTCTCCTGTAGTAAGCCCCATGACAGGTTTGTCCAACTTGCTTTGGGAGGGCACAGCCATGTCTCATTCCCTCTCATTTGCTAGGCCAGCTGTGTCTCCATGGCTGAGTGGTTCAGCTATTAGCTAGGCCATTTATTCATTCAACAAAAATGTACCAAGGGCTGGAGAGATGGCTTAACAGTTAAGGCACTTGCCTGTGAATCCTAAGGACCCAGGTTTGATTCTCCAGGTCCCACATAAACCAGATGCACATGGTGGCGCATGGCATCTCCAGTAGTCGCTAGAGGCCCTGGAGCGCCCATTCACTCATTCTCCCTCACTCTCTTTCTCTCTTTTCTCTCCCCTTTGCCTCTAATAAATAAATAAAAGTAAATCAGAAAAAAGTTTTAAAAAATGTATCAAGCCCTATATAGAAATAAGCAATTAAAAATAAGGGTCACAGATCTTTGCTCTTAGCACAAATTGTCTTTTGGAGGGTAGCTTTATGCTGCAACTTGTGCTGCACCTAAGAAGGCAATTTGTACAATACATTTATTTAAATGAAAATGGGTAAACAAGTTTCACACAAAATTAAACCTGAAAGGCCTTTTAAA
Organism: Jaculus jaculus; assembly: GCF_020740685.1. NCBI lineage: Eukaryota > Metazoa > Chordata > Mammalia > Rodentia > Dipodidae > Jaculus > Jaculus jaculus. The sequence goes on from NC_059110.1 coordinate 30,366,368, forward strand.
TTAAGATATAATTCACATGTCACCACACACTCATTTTATTCCATTGTTTGTAAGTATAATGTCCTAGGGTCTGTGGCTACAGCTCAGTGATGTAGTGAGTACTTAGCATATGAAAGAAAGACCTTGACTTGGTCCTCAGCACTTAAACTCAATGAGTGAATGATAAATTTAATGCCCTTATACATTAAAAGAAAATTGACAGAGTTCTTTATTTTTAATTCAGATATTCTAACCTTGCTTCAGTTTAATGCCTTAGATAAAGTTTGAATTGAATAAAAATTTAATACTTATAAGAATTTAGTAGTAAGTACATTTTCCCCCAACAATTTGGTCAGTGTATGTATCAAAAAAATATATATAAAAGCTATTGTGAGGTCTGGGAACAATCTGCCTTACCTCAAAGTGCACACATCCACAAAGGATAGTTTAAAAACCTGTATGGAGTGAAGGGAATGGAAGAGAGCTTGAAATCTCTGTAGCAATGGAAAGAATAGCTTTTCATTTGATCCAGGTAACAATGTCTAACATTCCTTAGGGTTTTTTGTGTGTGTGATTTTAACCCTAAAACTGAGCTGAGTGTTTTCATTTTAGCATGTTTGTGTTGTTAATAATAGTTCCATTATGTTAAATATTTATAATTACAAACATTATTGCTACTCATTTTGTTCTTTTTAAATAACATTTAATAGTGGATACTTTTATTTGTTAAGTGATGTGTGGATGTGAATAATGGGTACCTTATTGATTATAAGACTTTCCTTTGCTTCAGTATTTCCAGTAAAATTAAGTAGGAAGCATAATCACTCTGGCTGTAGCCAAATAGTATGTCGGACCTTAAATCTTCTTGAGTGTGGGCTATATTCTTTCTAGAACAGAATTCACTAAGGTTCTACATTTTCAAATCAGAGACTTAAACCATGGCCTGGTGGTAAAGTAGGGAACTACTTATTTATAACAGTTGTTTAGTGTGTCCTAAAGATATGGCACCTTTATTCACATAAAGGCACAAAGGACACCACACTCAAGAAGATCTAAGGTCCAATGTAATGCCTGCTTTTGTCTGGCTAAATGCATATATTATGCTCACCAAACTGTCCTGTAAGCACTTGACTTAACATTCATACCCATATATTAATGAGACTCTTACTTTTGGTTAGAGAAGCTTCTCTTTTCAGATGACAGCGACCACTGGGATGACCCAAAAGGCACCATAGTGCTGAGAAGAAGTGACAGAGGAGTGTTCAGCACTGAGACATCTCTATCATACCTCCCAAGGCTCAGGGTCAATTGTGGAAGAGGTGGCAGAAAGAATATAAGTGCCAAAGGAAGGATAGGACTGCTTACAATGAAATTTTCCAGACAGAAATTGGCCTCAATATCCATGACCTCACAGTGCCTGGCACTACCTACATAAGACCATCAATAGGAGGGAAAAATGATGACACCAAAAACAAAAGAGAGATTGATTTAGAGGGGAAGGGGAGTTGATGGAGAATGGAGTTGCAAAGAAAGTGGGGTGGGGAATTACCATGGTTTATTGATTATAATTATGGAAGTTGTCAATAAAAAAAGGTAAAAAAAAAAAGAGAGAGAGAGAGAGAATCAGCACAACCCGAGTCCCTAGATGCTCACTACTTCATTTGTTCCTTTAACAGTGATATATGAGTCCCTGCTTCATTGGTGAGGAAACCAAGCTATGAGAGACTATGCCACTGTCCAAGGTCACAGTTGCAGAGATGCTGTTCATACATATGCCCGCTGGCAGTGTCCGCTTCTCTTCCATCCTCCCTCTATACATTTATGGCCTTCTCCACTGTGTGTGTGTGTGTGTGTGTGTGTGTGTGTGTGTGTGTGTGTGTATACGCACGCGCGCACGCATGTGTTGATGGAATAGAGAATTTCTTTCAGCCACAGTTGCCCCCGTGTCCCCTCATCAGCTTTATAACTTGTCTCTCTTGAACAGTCCTAAAATGCCAGTTCGAAGAACAAGGGGCACAGATCTGGGACTGCACAGCTTGGCATGGGCACAGGCACTATGGAAAGGGGGTCTGAAGCCCACTGCACCTCCATGGAGAGAAGGAGCAGTCAGAAAGTGGTGGCAGTGACGGCGGTGAGCATGGAGCCCAGGCAAGAAAGGGCAGAAGCAGCAGGCGGCTGAGAAGACAGAGGGCAACGTGGCTGGAAGGTGAATATGGTGAGTGGTTAGAGAAGGGAGAGGGAACGGGGATTATCAGAAGACGCAAGCGGGGCTTTGTGGTGAGAGCAGAGGGTGGAGGGGAGGACAGAGAGGAGAGTCGAAGAAACTGCCCTGAGAATTGAAGAAAAGAATAAGTGCAGTTTTATCTTTATTAGAAAAAGTGGAAGTTTGTCATATGTAACAGGTTGTTCCAACCCATTGTGTGGGGCCAAGATACTGGATTATCTCAACTGTTTACCAGGAGAAATGTGTTTGTTCCCAGGGTCTCTTTCTAATGAAGGCTCATTTAAGGTCCTGAACATGGAGAGTACACAACCATGAGGTGAAAATAGCAGCTCATGAGAGAGCCTCCTTACCTTCTAAGCCCCGAGCCAGAACCTTCCCTTTCTAAATATTCAGGAGAGATGTGATACTTGTACACGAAGAGGTTACTCTTGCAGGGCCTTTTACATGTGATTCTTAGATTTCCTGGAGATGACATATACTCTCACATATACAATTTGTAGATTCTTCACCAGGCCTTTGCTCTCATGTTTAAGTTTGTTGGGTACTTTGGTAACTTTCCTTAGATACCTAAAGGTCACCTTAGGCTCACAGCTCATTTTGTGGGGGGTTGTACACCTTTAAGCAATGCTGGACTGGGTTTTAGTTGAATTGCATGCAAGCCCGAGCTAAGTTTCAAGGGAACATTGGGGTAGTTCTTTCAGGTGTAAGTCAGGTGAAACTCAAAGGGTCCAAAGTGGGTTTTGCTCTGAGTTTCTATTTGTTCTGTTTGAACTTGACACTCAGAGTGAAACTGAGGAGATACAAACCTCTTGCAAACGCAGGCTCAAAGGGAGGCTTCTGGAAGCAAACCCTGCTGAAAATGCTGAGCTAACAGTGTTGACTGGTGCTGCAGTTTACTGTACCCCGAACTCTGAAGAGAAATTCATCTGGAAAGGGTTCCTGTGAGAGTGTGTGGAGGTCAGCAATGCCTGGCAAGAGGACCTTGGGCTTGCTGGCAGGTTACCTGAAGCACACCACACACATAAATTCCCTTGAAGCTAGGTTTCCTGGTGGTGTGACAACTCCTGTGTTGCACTCCTGAACTGAGAATAAAGTTATTTTGTTAGTTGTGAATTAAAATTAAAACTGAATGTGTAGCTGGCATTCCCTGGACAGTTGATCACAGTGACAGAAAATACAATGTCATTTATACCTCACTTATTAGTGAGAATGAGCAACTGGAAAGAAAATCCTACATCTCCCCCTAATGAAGCATGCCCAGAAAGGCCAACATGTGACTGCCCTTAAAAGGTCGAGCACAATTCACAGAGGGGAGTCCATTTTACAAGATATGCTTCTGACAGAAAAGGGTTTGGTGTTGGGGCAGAGGGAATTTAATCAACTCCTGGAGACAAGTTTAAATACCAAATTCAACTGAACAGAAACCTGTTTTTTTTTTTTTTTTTTTTTTTTTGAGAAAGGAAACAGGTTGGCAGAATGTTGGCGTCTCAACAAAAGGAAATCACACAAAGAGAAAAGGATTAGTCAAAATAAAGATCAAATGAAGATCAAAACTAAATTGGCTTGAACCCAGCAAACGTTTGTTACACTGTAGAAGCAGATCTTTCCTTCTTGCCTGGTGTGAAGAACACAGGAACCACCTGATCTTCCCTGAAAGGTCACCAAGCACCCTGCGAGCTGGTGATGCAATGTGCCTGGAGCGCCTGCGGAAGCCCAGAGCAGGTGCAGCATCGGAAAACACGTAACCACCCTCATCCAAAACTGCAAACGGCATAAAGCAATGGGTACTGGAAGCAAATTCCAGGAAGTGATGTCCAAAAGTCTTCATAATTCAGACACATTTGTCCAGTGGTTGATTTAATAAAATGAACAATAGCTGTTGTCTGTCTGTCTGTCTATCTATCTATCTATCTATCTATCTATCTATCTATCTATCCATCCATCCATCTATCTATCTTCTATCTTCTACTTAGTTATATCTATCTTCCTATCACATATATGTCACATATGCATCACCTATCATTTATCTATTCATCTATATCTATCTACCTACTACCTACCTTTTTCTCAGATTATCTATCATTTTTTTTATATGGTAGATGTTATGAAAGATACTTAACTTTTTCAGACTTTAAAGAAGCTTATCAAAAAGGTCACGTAATCTGCAAGGCACCAGTATAAAAAATGCAGGACTCTTTGTTTAAAAAGCAGGACAGCCGGGTGTGGTGGCACACGCCTTTAATCCCAGCCCTCAGGAGGCAGAGGTAGGAGATGCTGTGAGTTTGAGGCCACCCTGAGGCTACATAGTGAGTTCCAGGTCAGCCTGGGCTAGAGCAAGACCTTACCTCAAAAAAAAAAAAAAAAAAAAAAAGCAGGACAAAAGTGCTGTAAAAAGCACTGAGGCAGGCTGGAAAGATGGCTTAGTGGTTAAGTGCTTGCCTGTGAAGCCTAAGGACCCTGGTTCAAGGCTCGGTTCCCCAGGTTCCATGTTAGCCAGATGCACAAGGGGGCGCACGCGTCTGGAGTTCGTTTGCTGCTGGAAGCCCTGGCGTGCCCATTCCCTCTCTCTCCCTCTATTTGTCTTTCTCTCTGTGTCTGTCTCTCTCAAATAAATAAATAAATAAATAAAAATTAAAAAAAAAATTTAAAAGCACTGAGGCTTTTTTCCTTTCTTCTAGGATTTCTGTCTTGACTTACATGTTTTATTTCCTAGTGAATTTATTCTAAGTAAAGGAAAAAATTAAGTTGGAAGTTATTGTCATGAATATTGCCACTTGTCTTTCATTTTGTGCTCAGCCAGTCTTCAAGTACAAATGCAAGATCATTGCCTTCTTAGGCAGAATTACTGAACTTTCACAATTTGTGCTCTGTACTTCACACATGCACACATACTTCGTCCTTACCAGAACAATGGAAATAGTTCACAGCAACAACTCAGCTGTTTTCACCTTGTGGTATGCCACATTATGCCACTCACTCTTCTCCATCCTCAACTTACTGATACGTGAAGAAGACCTGCCTGAAAGACAAAGCAACTGTGGACTGCCTATTTGTCCCTGGGGTACCAGACTAACAGCAGCTTGCTGAAGAGAGTGACCTCCAGCCTTAGAAGGAGCAAAACATATGCATGAGACTTTCATGTTGACATTCTGGTAAAGTGGCAGCGTTGCTGTATGAGATTTCAGAGGTAGAGTTGCAATATGAAATTGCATTAGTCACTTCTCTCATTGCTGTGAAAAGAAGACCCGGCGGTGAAACTTAGGGGTACAAAGATATACGTTGGTTCATGTTTCAGTCCAGTAATGCAGGGAAAACTTGGAAAAATGCATGGTGGCAGGAATATGTAGCTAAGGCTCCTCACATCATGGCTGGGCAGAACACAGAGAGACAGACAGAAATCAAACATGGATCTAACCAAAGGGGTGCAAAGCCCACTCCTAGTGGCCAATATCTGCCAACTATCCCACTTTCTGAAGGTGCTACTGATAACCACATGTTCACATCATAAACCTGTGTGGAACATTCCAATTTAAAACCATTATATCTGGGTGTGGTGACACATATCTTCAGTTCCAGCGCTTGGGAGGCTGAGGTAGGATGATTACCTTGAGTTTGAGGTCAGCCCAGGACTACAGAGGGAATTCCAGGTCAGCCTTGGCTAGAGTGAGACCTTGCCTTGAAACAAATAAACAACAACAACAAAAGGCAAAAATAAAAATAAATAAATAAATTAAAACCATTTTAAAGATTTAATCAATTTGGATGCAGTTGATGGGTCTAGTTTTCCTTGTTCTTTCAGATTTTGGATTCCTTGTAATTGGCATCTTTTGCAAGACAGAGGTTGATCTTTACCACAGATCATCACTGACAAGCAGCAGTCCCATCTGGAAACACATATTTTAGTGGACAGATGATAAATATAATTCCGAGTAAGGCAGTCTGAACTGGCACACATCACTTAAACATTAAAGTAAATATGCACTCATTTTCCTGGTAGATGCAAGTGGATGGACCATATCAAACCTCAAGAGGCTTGTAAGGGTACATAAATTAGGTGAGTATGAATGGAAGAAAAAAAATTTCGTCTTGCTTTTTGAGGTAGGGTCTTGCTCTAGCCTAGGCTGACCTGGAATTCACTATGTAGTGTCAGGGTGGCCTTGAACTCACAGTGATCCTCTGACCTCTGTCTCCCAAGTGCTAGGATTAAAGGTGTGCACCACTATACTCAGCTCAAGAAAAAAATTGTCAGGGTGTGTACTGCAGATTCTCTTCAAATGATTTGGTAGCCTTAACCAGCTAGTGCCTTTAAAAGGTTGACAGATGAGCCTGGCACCAAGCTGTGAAACCTGGAATGGTATGGGGCAAGTCTGGGCAGACATGGCTTGTATGTCTGTACTGGAGGTGTAAATAGAAGATCCAGTGTAAAAATATAGCTTCTCAGAACCATACAATTTCCATTACATACAAATAAAGTGAGGAAAAGTCAGGCATGGTGACACACAGCTACAATCTCAGCACTCACGAGGCAGAGGCAGGAGGATCACCTCCAAGTTCAAGGGCAGCCTGGTCTACAGAGTGAGTTTCAGTCCAGCCAAGGTTACAAAGCAAAACCCTTTTATTTATTTATTTTTTAATTGATTGATTTGGGAGAAAGAGAGGGAGAGAAAGAGGTAGAAAAAGTGAGAATGGACATACCAGGGCCTCTAGCCATTATAAACAAACTTCAGACACATGCACCACCTTGTGCATCTGGCTTACGTGTGTACTGGGGAATTGAACAAGGGTCCTTTGGCATTGTGGGCAAGTGCCTTAACCACTAAGACATCTCTCCAGGCCCAACCCCTTTTTTTTAAAAAAAAAATACAACAATAAAATAAGGACAAAGGAGGCCAGGTTGGTTAGTTATATGGAGGACATTTATACTCGGGGGCACGGGGACTGGGTATGGTCAGCACCATGTCCTTCACAGCCACAGACATTCCCCTAAATCGTAACCTCAGAGCTCTGCTTCACTAGTCATATGGAGATGATCAGATGAAAATGTGGTTAGTTTGTGCAAAGGAAACACTCCTCCAGGAAAAAACAGCTCAATGTGTGTGCCCTGGAGACCATGGTTCAGAAATACTTCACACAGGGGGAAAACACTTTATCAACAGCAAATTCCATGTACTTTTGAATTGTCTTAACAATAGAAGTAGCTTTTCTTCTTCTTCTTCTTCTTTTTTTTTTACTTTTCTTAACCTCATTTGATTTCCCTTGCGACCAAGCAGCCTGTACCCAGCCACATACAGCAATGACCACAAACCCTGCATTGCATAGATCTACACTTACTTGCAAAACAGAAATAAAATGATCACTTCAACTTTTATGATATGTTACTTTAATACAAAGCTTATCTTTAACATTAGGGGGCTGAAAAGTGAAAGAGATGCTTAATTTTGACAGCTTTCAACTAGACTTTTGATCCTCTTTCTCTTTTGTAAATTGCTTTGTGAGAAATGCAAACCCTGAAATTTGAGCAGTTGTGGTCTGTCTCCTTAGCCTTGCTGGGCAAGGCTTATTCATTTCTTCAAAATCTGACCTAAATATTATTGACGATGGCATAAGAATGACATAGTGTGCATGGTTTGGTTGTGAAATATTGGCCACAGGCTCATGTGTGTATGCCTAGTTCCCAAGTGCTGGCCTTGTGTTGGCAGGCTGTAGGTCCAGTGAGATGCATGGCACAGTTAGCAAGATTGGAGGCGGAGGGCAGGCCTTGTATGTGATAATCAGCTTCTGCTCTCTGGTCCACCAAGATGTGAGCAAGCCCTGCTGCCGACGTCTGCCACCATGGACAGAGCCTTCCCGGCTGCTCTGCCCTTCCTGTAGAAACGGAATGTGCCCTCTGAACAATGAGTCAAAATAATCTCTGCCAATTAAGTTCTTCAGTCAGGGTTTCTGTTTTTGTTTTTGTTTGTTTTTTGGTCACAGTAACAAGAGAAAGAGCTAACATAGTAAGGGAAATTTCAACCAGATTATTTCCAATCCACTCAAGGCTATGTTTATTTTATTTTATTTTTTGTTAATGCTTCTGTGACTTTTAGAAAGTGGACAAAATTATTAAACGAGTTTCTAATACAATTGTGAACCCTGTTGATGCCTGAAAAAAAGTGATAGGTCTTCTGATCACAAGAGCCAAGGTGCATACAATAATCCCTCCTTATTACCAGCAAGACAAGTAGGATGTTATATACTTTTGCTTCACCTTCTCTAATTTTTTCACTGTGTAATTTTCATGATAGCCTGATGGTCCATTTTAATAGTTTAGGAAACTTTTATGGTTCTTTTGATAAACACTTGAATACTCCAAACTCCATCATGTTTTTTGCATGTGCAGATGGTATGTATGTTCATATGTTGTGTGTGTATAGGCCAGAGATCAGTGTCAGGTATTTTCCTAGTCACTGCCTACCTTATTTTGTGAAACCAATTGGCTCTCTGACCTACAGCTCACTGATTTGGCTAGATTAACTAGCCAGCTGTCTCAAGGATCCTCCTGTCTCAGCTTCTCTAGTGTTGGGTTTAGAGGCCTATGCCACTTAATCTGGCTTTTGTGTGGGTAGTCATGTTCCAAACTCAGGTTATCATGTTTGTGCAATGCTTTCTGTACCTACCACTTCTCCAGCTTCTCTATCAAAATTATCAATAGTAATATTATAACAAATCCTGTAAATGTAACATTTTATGCATAAGCAGCCATGTTTGTAGTAAAACATTGTGGAAATAGAATTCAAATTTCAATTTTCTCAGATGTTTTCACATTGCTCTTTGTGAAGCTAACTCAATTGGCCCGCCTCCCCTAGATAAGTTGGTGGGAGCTTCGATAAACAGGCAGTTCATCACAGTATGTATTTCCATGTTAGGGGTCAAAAAGATGAATATCTTTTCATAGCTAGGACTTCTCCTTCATTCTTTGTGGAAGGTTATTTTTTGCAAAGCTAATAATCTTTTGCTTCTCATTTTCTAAGGGTTTTGAGATATTAGGGAAAACACATGGGCTATTAGGTTTTGCTCCTACTATGAATTTCAAGTTCTTTATTTCAGTTTCTCATTTGTTGTTAAATTTGTTTGTGGTATCACATGTTCCATTTTCATGTCATTTATATATCCATTTCATGTCATTTATTAATGTTCTTTTTATTACCATTGGCTTCTGGATTTTGAGACTTGATTTAGAATGTCTCCAATGCTACAAAGAATGGACACGTGTTTTCTTCTGACACTTTCATCTTCTTGCATCATAGCTCATAATCTCTGATGTATTTGTAGAGTACCTTGATATGAAATGTTAAAAATGAGTCTAATTTATTACTTGTGTTCTATTCAGTTTTTTTTAGTGAAATTCCAAGTGAGAAGTAGCCTTCATTACATAATACATTTTTAAGTGTATTTGGTTCCAGCATCCAGCATCACATGAAATAAACCTAAAATATCATAAACTAGAGGATATATTCCAGCAATACAAGAATCATTCAGCATTAGAAAAAGTATTTTATAACTCATTAGATTAAAAGATCTCATACCCATTATGTTGATACATGTCATTAATAAGATCCAAATGACGGAAACACCAGACAAAGACACTTGATAAATCAGGAAAACGTCCTTATCTCAACTTGGCAGAAGGAAGTTGGCACAATCAGAACGTACAGCCAAGAGGCCAGCAGCCTTCTTCAGTAACAGACAGAGGCCCCTGCAGATGTGCAATTGCAGATAGCCAGTCGATCTGCAAGGGCTGGAGTCTCATGAGAACTCAAGGTTCAACCGACTTCCTCTAAACCTAGCTGTGTGTTCACGAAGCTGGTGGCACTTGTCCTACAAGGCAGAGAAACTAGGTGGAACACCACAGTCAGCTGTACCATCAGTCTTATTAGAACCCAAGGCAAACTAGATTGCCCATCATGGTAGATAAAAGGGTGGCATATTCAATAAATATATGATATTCATTATATATGAACTAATATGATATATTCTTCCCTTCCTTTGTTAAAAAACAGGACTATGGGATTGGAGAGATGGCTTAGCAGTTAAGGTGTTTGTCTGCAAAGCCTAAGGAACCAGATTCTATTTCCCATGTAAGGCAGGTGCACTAGAGAGAGCATATGTCTGTAGTTCATTTTCAGTAGCTAGAGGCCCTGGCCTGCCCATTTTCTCTCTCTTTCTCCCCTCCCCCCTCCACCCCTGTCTCTTTCTCTCAAATAAATAAAGAAAATTTTAAAGAAATTAAACTATGGAAAATGGAAAAATTCAACATAAACTTCTTTGGAAATAATGTTTACTACTTCTTAGACCACATGTAAAACTCAACAATGAGTACCTTGCTGGGTGTGGTGGTGCACACTTTTAATCCCAGCTCTTAGGAGGCAGAGGTAGGAGGATCAGTGTGAGTTTGAGGCCATCCTGAGACTCCATAGTGAATTCCAGGTCAGCCTGGGTTGAGCAAGATCCTTCCTTGAAAAAAAAAAAAAGTGTACCTTTATTAAGAGAACACATCTCAGTCAATATATAAAAAAGCATTTATAAAGAAAAGCATTAGTGGTAAATAAGTAGAAACTCATAGCTTACAAATATTAAGGAAATAATACTTGCCAAGAATCTATAGCCAACTCCCAGCACTCAGGAGGCAGAAGTAGAAGGATCACTGTGAATTCAATGCCACCCTAAGACTACATAGTGAGCTCCAGGTCAGCCTGGGCAAGAGTGAAACCCTAGCTTGGAAAAAAAAAAAAAAAGAAAGAAAGAAAAAAATAGTAGACTAGTTACTACAAAATCAAGGATGTCTGCCTAATTACTACCATTCAGTATATACTGAAATTCCTCAAAATACTCTGAGAAAACACAATTGACAATGCAAACTGTAAAATAGCTAATGTTGCCACTTCTACGGATCACTTCCAGTTAAAAAGAAAGCCATAGATGAGCTATCATCACTAAATGAGAGTCTGTTGAGGTGGCCACATGCAAATTCAAATGTAAAACTAGAGACTGTGTGAATAACAGTGGTGGAGGCCTTGCCTTGCATGTGTAATCCTGGGATTCAATCTCTAGCACCACAAAAAAAAAAAAAAAAATCAAGCAAATATAATAGTCTTTATAGCATACATAAGAAAATATTTTTTTAAAACCTTGAAAATAGCTACATTAAAAAGATGACTTAACACATAGTACTAAAAAGCAATAAATACCAACACCCATATTCAGGGAAAGATAATCATTTCTTAAAGTCAACAAAGAAGATTTGGAAAAATGGGGAGAAAAGCCTTGTACCTATATGAGCAGACAATATTGTTATATAAGAATAAACTTTTTCAATCCACAATTACATAACTTTACTGCAATTCTAGCTAAAACATTACTAGTCTTTTAATAAGAGATAATTTTAAAATTCAAGGCAAAAAATGTAAAAAAAAAACTTTTAGCAAACAACTAGAGGAGAACTCACAATCATAAGAATTTGCTTTCTGTATATAAAACATGTCATGAAGCTTTTTGTAATGAAAATAACTTACAATTAGTGCTTTGGGCATAGAAAAATCAAATTGAATAAGCAGCCCCAAAATCTACCCTCTTTATACATGGACGTGATTCAGAAAGTGACTTAACTATAAGGGAAAGGGTAATAAATAAATGGTATTGGGGAATTTAGTAAAGAATTAAGGAAAAGTAAAATTAAGCACTCTACCTCAGCCTAGGCACATAGAGATATGCCCAAAGTTCACACGGAATAGAAGCTATGTGTAAGACAAACTACAGAAAGCAAAAGCAAATGATTTTTTGCCTTGTTTAGTTAATTAAAATAGGATATGTTGAAAATTGGACACATGATCAGCCCTAGTAATAGAAGAACCCTTAACTTTCTCCTTGTCATGCCAAATGTTGGGTCACACTGTTTACAGCAATATGTTCAGAACAGTTGATTGTAATGCATGTTTTCTTTGGCTGTACTCTGACCCCTACAGTAACCTCTGTAATATAGTGTTTACGTTGCAAGGAATGCCCAGTCACTTGTAGCCCCTGCATATACATTATGCTATGTTAGGATTAGATTTCTAGAATTTTATTTGGTTCTTTATATTTGTTTCAGTGCCCATGACTAGTGCACAAATTATTAGATCCATTTTCCAAATATCTGAGTGTTTTCTGGGGAAGAGGTGAATTCATGTTTGTTACAAATAAATACAAGGCAGTTCCTAAAAATATCCACCATGACCCTAAAGCTTCTACTTGCATCACAGTGAAAAAAAAATGAACTCTATTGGATGGATTAACTATAATAAATATAAGGCTTTGGGGGCTGGAGAGATGGCTCAGCTGTTAAAGGCACTTTCTTGCAAAGCTTGATGGCCCAGGTTTGATTCTCCAGTACCTACATAAAGCCAGATGCACTAAATGGTGCATGCATTTGGAGCTTTTTTATCCAGTGGCAGGAGACCCTAGTGTGTCCATACTCAATCATTCTTTCATATATATGGTAAAGCTTTCATCTGGTTTCTGAGGCTAAGAAAATAGTCTATACAAGATCTCCAAGCAAGCAGCTTTTTCCATAGCTCACTTAATTTCAGCATATGTTAGTGTTGTGTTTCATGTCAACACTTGCTGATGAATCAATGTAAAGTTTCAACGGGTAAATCTTGAAAATTATATTACTTCCTATAAATCGGTATAATTAAGAATCAGCAATCCTGTAGTAATCACATCCTGTATTGTGAGCCTTTACAAAATTCAAAGAAATAATGATAATAATCCTCCCAGCCCACATTTTGTCAGAAAAATTACTTTAAAAGAAAATGAGCCCTTAATCCATCAATGTGTACTTTGGTATTTCATATTTACTTACTGTTAGTTATTATTAGGCTTTTATTGAGGAGAGGTCCTCTCTTCGTTTTCCATGCTCTAAAGACAGAGAAGTTGAGAGAAAAGCTAATGTTCTCAACACCTAAAATATTCTTCCTGAATTGCTCCACCCTCTACCACCATAGACTCCAGCACATTAATATTTTTAGTGGTGATTTCTTGGAGTGTGCGGTGTGTGCATATGTGTGTGTGGACGTTCCCATGGTGTACTGTGGAGCTCGGGACAATTTTCAAATCAGTTCTTGCCTTCTACCTCATTTAAGGAAAGGTTTCTCATTCATCTCGCCATTTACCAGCTAACTAGCACATGAGCTTTGGGGAGATCCTCCTATCTCTATCTCCCATCTTGCTATAGGCATACTGGGATTACAGAAGCCCACCACAGCTTCCAGCATTTAATTTTTTAAAAGCTTATTTATTTGTAAGAAGAGACACAGAGAGTAGAGGCAGACAGAGAATGGGCATGCTAGACCCTCCAGCCACTGCAAATGAACTCCAGATGCATGTACCACATCATGCCATCTGGCTTTACGTGGGCACTGGGGAATTGAACCCAGGTCATTAGACTTTGTAGACAAGTGTCTTAACCATTAAGCCATCTCTCAAGCCCTAGCTTCCAGCTTTTATGTGGAGTCTCAGGGTCAAAATTCAGGTACTTACACTTTATCCACTGAGATATCTTCCTAACCCCTAGTGATTAATGTGTTAACCACGGTGTAGGTACCATTAACATCTAAAAAGTGAACAAAATGTGATATACATTGTTATGAAATTGGAAAGTTTATAATGGAAATAAAGTTATTAAAGATAATGAACTACTATTCTGGGACTGGAGAGGTGGCTCAACAGTTAAAGGCACTTGTTTGTATAGCCTGATGTCCTGGGTTTTATTCCCCAATACTCACATAAAGCCAAATGCACAAGTGGAGTTTGCTTGCAGGGGGAAGAGGCCCTGTCATGCCCATACTCTTTCTCACTCTTTCTGTCTGCCTCTTTCTATCTCAAATAATAAATAAAGTAATTAATTAAGATATGTTTAAAAACTATTCTGACCTATAGACAAAGCTACTGACAAGTGAGGATCTGGTAAGAGTCAAGTTAATAATACAAACTAAGTAATTGAGGGGCTGGATAGATTGGTTAGTGGTTAAGGCACTTGCCTGCAAAGCCAAAGGACCTCTGTTTGATCCCCCAGAACCCATGTAAGCCAGATGCACAAGAAGTACATGCATCTGGAGTTCGTTTACAGGGCTGGAGGCCCTGGCATGCCCGTTCTCTCTCTCTCTGCCTTCCTATTTCTGTATCTATTTCTCTCTTTCTCAAAATAAATATATAAAAGTAAAATATGTAAAAACTAAGTAATTGACAAGAATGATAATATAAGATGCAAAGAGACATATTTGAGCATTGATGTATTAAGTGGACATTTTGGGAAGCTAAAGCTCTTGATAACTCATGTATTTATTTTGCTTATTTTTGAGGTAGGGTCTCACTCTAGTTCAGGCTGATCTGGCACTCATTTTGTAGGCTCAGGCTGACCTTGAACTCACATAGATCCTCCTACCTCTCCCTTCTGAGTGCTGGGATTAAAGGCATACATCACCACACCTTGATAATTTTAACGACTGATTATGGTCATTTTGCAAAATCAAAATGGGTAGTGACTGGTACTACGTCTTGTCAGCCTACACCATTATCAGGAAAATTACCTTAAAGGCAACTAAATACTTGATCTACCCTTCATTATCATAATTACTGGTTAAGTACAATTTTAACACATACCTCATAAAATACAAGACAGAATACTGAGTTTTATAAATGTTTTAGCATATGTGGTGTGTGTGTGCATAGTGTACGCACATGTGTGTGCAGGTGCATGTGCTCTGGGTGCTCACATGTGGAGGCCCAGGAGAATGCCAGTGTTTTCCTCCTCTATCACTCCTCTGTTTATTTCTTATTGTATGCTTATTGTAACCAGCATAAATTGAATCCTCTACAAAAACTACCAGGCTCTTATGTTTGATCTATGAAATATCTCCTAAAATCTCACATGTTGAGGGCTGGTCCCCAGGGCTGTAGTGTTCACAAGTGGAGTCTTGGGACAGAGAGGGAATTGTATTATAAGGCTCTAACATCATCCATGAATCCATTGATAAGTTCATTTTTTAATGGGCTGTCTAGAGGTAGGACTTAGTTGGAGAAGGTTGGTCACTTGGGGGATGTGCCCTTAAAGGGTAAGTTTTGTGCCCAGACTTGTTGTCTGTCTGATTACTGCACATGCTCCCACTGCACCTCTGGACCAAGCCATGGAGCCAGCTGATCTTGCACTGAAGCGTTTGAAGCCATGAGCCCAAATGCATCTCTCCTCCTTCAGGTCCGTTTCTTCTGGGCATTTTATCACACCAACAGAAAGCTGACTAACAGTTAAGCCAGTGTTATTTTGTCATCATAATTTCTCTTCCTCTTGGTGGCTGCAAGGACAGAGGTAGACAGCTGTGCAGGTAAAGACTATTCATTATCACTGAGTTATAACTTCAGCATCTATACAGGAAGTTCTCCTTGTTGTCTTACTCAAAGAGCGAGCTTAAGTTTGATCCTCAATTTGAATCTCAGTGTGAGGACTAGACCTATTCCACTGTATTGTAGAAAAAAAATTTTTTTTTTCTAAAATTAGTCAAAGGAGGTAGATTACTAACCCAGACAAATCTACCAAGTTTGCTATTCTGAATAAAAGTTAAAAGTACATTAAAACCAGAAAGGATTCTATTTAAGTTGTGTCAAAGAAAATGTCCTGATTGGCTGTGTTAACTTGGTGACTGTCTGTATCCTGACCTCCAAGGAATTCTGCTTGCCAAGGACTGATTTTCAAAACACATGTAACTCTTATTTATCCCGAGCAGAGATCACCTTCCGTTTCAACACACGTCTTCAGCTTGGCCTACATCTTTGACTTCCTTTCTCATTCCGTCTTCTGCTCTTTCACTTGCACTAACTCGCAGTTGCCACAGCTCCACATCACCTGTCCCAGATGGCAGTGGGGGATACAGGGCCAGTTACTCAAGCCCAGAGGGCTCTCTTTTTTTTTTTTTTTTTAAATTTTATTTATTTGTTTGAGAGCAACAGAGAGAGAGAAAGAACGAGGCAGGCAGACAGAGAGGGAGGGAGGGAGGGAATGGGTGCGCCAGGGCCTCCAGCCACTGCAAACGAACTCCAGACGCGTGCACCCCCTTGTGCATCTGGCTAACGTGGGACCTGGGGAACCGAGCCTCGAACCGGGGTCCTTAGGCTTCACAGGCAAGCGCTTAACCACTAAGCCATCTCTCCAGCCCCAGAGGGCTCTCTTGATGTATGCATGAATGGATGAACGACCATGTGTGCACTTGACTATTTTTGGTGTTTGGTTTTTATTTTATTTTTATTTATTTATTTGATGGAGAGAGAGAGAGAAAGAGAAAGAGGTATATAGAAAGAAAGAATGGGCTTCCAGGGCCTCCAGCCACTGCAAACAAACTCCAGACACATGTGCCACCTTGTGCATCTGGCTTACATAGGTCCTGGGGAATCAAACCTGGGTCTTTTGGTTTTGCAGGCAAGTGCCTTAACTTCTAAGACATTTCTTGAGCCCTGGAGTTTGGTTTTTGAAGTTGGATTATGGATGGCATAAAGATGCTAGCCAGCCTTTGGCCCACTGACATCATATATATCACTATATATTTACAAGGCAAAAAACAATATAATAAGGCAAACACCAGTTTTGATTGGGTGCCACAGATCAAATCACATCTCTGCTCAAAGGTCTGCATGTACTTTTTTTTTTTTTTGAGGGATGGTCTCACTCTAGCTCAGGCTGACCTGGAATTCACTATGGAGTCTCAGGGTAGCCTTGAACTCATGGTGATCCTCCTGCCTCTGCCTCCTGAGTGCTGGGATTAAAGGCATGTGCCACCATGCCTGGCTTGCATGTACTTTTTTAAAAAAATATTTTTTTTTTCATTTAGGACACACACACACACACACACACACACACACACACAGAGAGAGAGAGAGAGAGAGAGAGAGAGAGAGAGAGAGAGAGAGAGAGAAAGAAAGAATGGGCATGACGGGGCCTCTAGCCACTGTAAATAAATTCTAGATGCATGTGCCACCTGGTGTATCCGGCTTATATGGGTACTGAGGAATCAAACCTGGGTCCTTGGGCTTTACAGGCAAGTGTCTTAACTGCTAAGCCATCTCTCTAGCCCCAGGTCTGCATGTTCTATCTCACTACACCATAATGCAATCCCCCCAAAAATTGTCTTTAAAATTTTTGAGACAGCGTATTTGCATGTACCCTAGGATGACCTGAAACTTTCTATGTAAAAAAAAAATCACAGTCCACTTGCCTCACCCTTCCAAATGCAAGGACTATGTCTCTATATCATCATACCAGGTTATAAGAATATTCTTACCATCTACAAGACCCTAAGGCTCTTGCTCCAAGGCCATGGTTCTACTCTACCTCCTGCCTTTTAAAAAATATTTTTATTTATGTGCAAACAGAGAGAGTTGGAGAGAAGCAAGAAAGCAGAAAGAATGAGGGCAACAGGGCCTCTAGCTGCTGTAAATTTACACATATGATACTTGCTACTTTGTGCATCTGGATTTTACGTGGGTACTGGGGAATTTAACCAGTGTCCTTGGGCTTTATAGGCAAGCTCCTTAATCACTGAACAGTCCCCCCACCAATCCCTGTGCCCTTTTCCTTTCTGTATGTTCTACCCAGTAACAGTACCCTCTATCTACCTGAACATGCTTTGACACCTGTAACTCAGAAGCTTAGTGTTTATTCCTTCCCTCTGCCTAGGTCTTCCTACCTCCAGATTTCTGTTCTTTACTTATTCAGATCTCTGCTCCAACTCTACCTTACAAAAAGAGTTTTCCTCTTCACCTTTTCTGAACTGTTTTCATTTCTTACATTATCACTGTCTATTCCCATGACAAGCTTTATTTTAATACCCCTTATCACCTTATTTGTTTATTTTTCTCTCGCAATAAGAATATAAATCTCATGCGCTTAAATTTTGTCTACATATGACCTTTATTTTCAACACTTAGGACAATGTTTGCAGTAAAGTAGGTACACAAAACAAATTGTATCACTTGGATTACACCATGTAAGTGTGCACTGGCCAACTCAAATAGAACCTGCCTCTCCAAGTTTGAAGATACATTCCAGAAAACAGTGAAGAAATTTACCCATTTTTATCTATCAGTTTTCAATTATTATAGCAACATACCTGAGGCTGGGTAACTTATGAAGAAAAGAGATTGATTTTGCTCACAGTTTTAGAGTTTGAAAGTCTAAATAGCATAGAGTTAGATCTAGTGAGAGCACCTTCATGGACTAGATCACCTCTCAGCACAGCACATCAAAACAGCAGAAGTATGTGTGAGAGGGAGAGAGCTCATAGCCAGGTAGGAAGCCCAAAGAAGCTGGAAAGTGACTGGACCTGTCCAGGTGTGCTCCAGTGACCAAACAGCCTCCTACTGGACTCTATTTCTAAAAATTGTTCTACACAGCATCATCATACTGAGAACTAAGATTTTAACTCATGAACCTCGAGGGGATAAACTATATATGACCCACATTACCATCCCATGCATTAGGCTTGATGATATACAGTATCAATCATTTTCTTCCCTCCTTGTTTCTTTCCTTCCTTCCTTCATCTATCTATTATTTATTATTTTATTTATTCATGGGTTGATTTCTTATTATTTAATTTTTTGAGTTCTTTGTGTATACAAGATAGTAATCCTCTATCATATGTATAGCTGGCAAAGAATTTCTTCCCGTTCTGTAGGTTGCCTCTTTGCTTTATTCACAGTGTTCTTTGCCATACAAAATCTTTGTAATTCCATGAGGTCCCAGTGGTTAATCTGTGGTTTTATTGCCTAAGCAATTGGTGTTATATTCAGAAAGTCTTTGTGAAAACCAATATGTTGAAGGGTTTCCCTTACTTTTTTCTCTAGCAGTCTGAGTTTCAGGTCTGATGTTAAGGTCTTTAATCCATTTGGATTTAATTCTTGTACATGGAGAGAGATAAGGATCTATTTTCATCCTTCTGCAGATACATATCCAGTTTTCTAAGCACCATTTGCTGAAGAGACTGTCTTTTCTCCAATGAGTATTTTTGGCATTTTTTGTCAAATATCAGCTGACTATAGCTACCTGGCCTTACATCTGGGTCCTCTATTCTGTTCCATTGATCTACGTGTCTGCTTTTGTGCCAGAACCACACTGTTATTGTTACTATGGCTCTGTAGTACAGGTTAAAATCAGGTTTGGTGATACCACCAGCCTTACTTTTGTGGCTCAGTATTGTTTTAAATATTCAAGATTTTTTTGTGCTTCCAAATGAACTTTTGGATTGTTTTTTTCTATTTCTGTGAAGAATGTCATTGGAATTTTGATGGGGATTGCTTTAAATGTGTAGATTGCTTTTGGTAAGATTGCCATTTTCACAATATTGATTCTTCCAATCCAAGTACAAGGGATGTCTTTCCATTTCCTAGTTTCTTCTGCAATTTCTCACTTGAGTGTTTTAAAGTTTTCTTTGTAGAGATCCTTCATTTCCTTGCTTAGGTTTATTCCAAGGTACTTTTTTTGGTGCAATTGTGAATGGGAGTAATTCTCTGATTTCATTCTCTCTGTGTTTGTTTTTAGTATATAGGAAGGCTACTGATTTCTGTGTGTTTATTTTGTACCCTTCTACATGGCTATAGGTGTTTATCAGCTCTACAGTTTGCTGGTAGAGTCTTTAGGGTTCTTTATATAAAAGATAGAACAAAAAAAATAGAAAATTACAGACCAATCTCCCTCATGAACGCACATGCAAAAATTCTTAACAAAATATTGGCAAACAGAATATAATATATCAGAAAGAATATTCACCCCGACCAAGTAGGCTTCATCTCAGAGATGCAGGGATGGTTCAACATGTGCAAATCGATTAATGTAATACATTATGTAAATGAACTGAAGGACAAAAATCACATGATCATCTCATTAGATGCAGAGAAAGCATTTGACAGATTCCAACATCCCTTCATGATAAAAGTCCTACAGAGACTGGGAATAGAAGGAACATATCTCAACATAATAAAGGCTATTTATGACAAGCCTACAGCCAATATATTACTATATGTGGAAAAACTGAAAGCTTTTCCACTAAAATCGGGAACAAGACCAGGGTGTCCACTGTCCCCACTTTTATTTAATATAGTTCTGGAAGTCTTAGCCATAGCAATAAGGCAAGAGATGCACATAAAAAGGCTACAAATTGGAAAGGAAGAGATCAAGTTATCATTATTTGCAGATGACATGATTCTATACATAAAGGACCCTAAAGACTCTGCCAGAAAACTCTTGGAGCTGATAAACACCTATGTTCATTTTTATTTAAAATAGTAAAAGGAAAAGATCCTCTTACATTTAAATATTAGAAAGAAAAGAAAAACTGGAGAAAAGACCAGTTATTCCTTATGAGAAGCTGTGAAGTTTGTGCACTCCCTAGTAGGGGAAAATACGAAAAGTAGTGGGACATTTTTCCACTAAATAAGGGCAGATGTCATGTGATGATGGGTGTTCCATCTGCTGCTGACACCCACTGCAAAGGACAGGTGCCGCTCAGTGTGTTTCAAAAGGGGAAAGCAGCTCTGGACCAGTGTAGGAAGCTTCAGGAAGCAGCGAGAGGAAGCAATGGGGAGACAGATTCTGCAACATCTCTGGTCCTCACGTTGCAGAGGTAAATCAGGACCCTAAGGCTGTCATTGCATTTTCTCCTGTCAGAGATCTTGAATGGTGATATTCATTAAAAATATCATGGGGTCATTATGAAACAATGGCAGTGGACTTTTTCTTTATGTCATATGAACAAAAAAATTAACTGAAAAAGGATGAAAGATCTAAATATAAAATTGAAAACTAACCAAGCATGGTGGTGCATGCCTTTAATCCCAGCACTCACTTGGGAGGCAGAGGTAGGAGGATTGCTGTGAGTTCGAAGCCACCCTCAGAGTACATAGTGAATTCTAGGTTAGCCTGGGCTAGAGAGAGATCTTACCTCAAAAAAAAAAAAAAAAAAGGAAGAAAGAAAGAAAGAAAAGAAAACCTAAAACTGAAAAAAGAGAAAGGATTAGAAGAAAGCATTGCAGAAAAGTGTCACTATATTGGATTATCAAGGATTTGAGGCATTACCCCAAAACCTGGCAACAAAAGCAAAAAATAGATAAATTGGACTGCCTCAAGATTAGAAATTTTATTGATCATAGAACATGATTAGAGTAAAAAGGCAACCTACAAAAGGTAGAAAACGCTTGCAAATCATGTACCTCATGAAGGATTTGTGTCTAGATTACAAAGATCTTGAATTGAACAACAGCAACAACATTCAAAAATTAGGAAGATAAGCAATATTTAATGAAAAGAACAAAGCATGTTACATTCTCTGACTTCAAATTTTCCCAGAAAACTATGATAATCAAGACGGCATTTCACTGGTATAAACACAGCCACATAAGTTACTAGAACAGATAGCAGGCCTAAAAGGAGACCCATGCATCTATAGCCAATTGACCTCTGACCAAAGTGTTAAGAGCACTCATAAGGAGCAAGACGAGGCTGCACAGTAAATGGTGCTGGGAGAACTGGAGAGCCACTTGCAGAAGAAGGAAGCTAGACCTCTATCACTCACCATGTACAAAGTAGACTCAAACGAGATAGAGACTTAACTGTGAACCTAGTAGAAGAAAGTGTATGTGACATGCTGCAGGATGTTGGAGTGGGTGAGGACATTTTTGGAACAAACCCCAAAACCAAAGATGGACAAATGAGATTATGTCAAACTAAAAAGCTCTGCACAAAGAAACCATTGGCAGAGTGAAAAGACAACCTTATAGAGTAGAAGAAAAAAAAAAAAAAACATTATATGCTATAGTTTGGATCTGGAATGCCTTCCAAAGGCCAATGTGTCAAAGGGTTGGTTTCTGACGCTTTGTGGGGTGGCAGTAGAATCAATAAGAGGTGGTCTTGGTGAAGGGGGTGTTAGTTCATGGGGACAAGTGCTTGAGGGACTTCTAGGACTCCCTCACCTTTCTCTCCCTGCTTCAGAGCCACCACAGAACAAGCTGTTTCTTCCTTCCTGCCCTCACTGTGATGAACACCCTCTCCATAGGCATATAGTGACAGAGCTAAGTAACCATGGCTTGAAATCTTTGAGACCATGAACCAATATAGTCCTTTATTATTTATTTATTTGAGGGCGAGCGCGAGAGAGAAACAGAGAGACAAAGAGAAAATGGGCACGCCAGGGCCTCTAGCCACTGCAAATGAACTACAGACAAATGTGCCACCTTGTGCATCTGACTTACGTGGGTCCTGGGGAATCAAACTGAGGTCCTTTGGCTTTGTAGGCAAGTGCCTTAACCACTAAGCCATCGTTCCAACCCTATCATTTATTTTATAGTAATGCAAAGCTGACTAATACATTATACATTTGACAAGGAGTTGATGTCCAGAATATGTAGAAATTCAACTTCATAGCAAAGCAAAACTAAACAATAAAAGTGTAAAAAAAAATGGGGAATATACCTAAATAGACATTTCTCAAAGGAAGACATAGATGGCCAGTGGGGGTGGGTATAAACCATCAGGACAATACCTATCTAAACCACACTGAGCGATCTCACTGAGGGTAAGAGGCGTCTGTGATGAGGTTGTGGAGAAAGGGAGCCAGTGAACATTAGTATGGCTGTGTGGGAACCAGTTTGGAAGGTCCTTTAAACATTGACAATAGAGGGCTGGAGAGATGGCTTAGTGGTTAAGCGCTTGCCTGTGAAGCCTAAGGACCCCGGTTCAAGGCTCGATTCCCCAGGACCCACATTAGCCAGATGCACAAGGGGGTGCATGCATCTGGAGTTCATTTGCAGTGGCTGGAAGCCCTGGCGCGCCCATTCTCTCTCTCTCTCTCTCTCTCTCTCTCTCTCTCTCTCTCTCTCTCTCTGCCTCTTTCACTCTCGATCTCTCTCATATAAATAAATAAATAAACAAAAAATTTGAAAATAGAGAGTTGGGAAGATAGCTCAGTGGATAAAGTATTGACATACAACTCTGAGTACCCAGGTTCAGATCCCCAGATTCCACATAAAAGCTGATATCTGTCAATATATATATATATGTATATATATATTTTAATCTGAACTCTGTGGTCAGTTTTTTAAATCCTGGTGCATCTACAGTGAGACGGGAGCCAGAGACAGTTAGTCTGGTGCGCTCAGGACAGTCGAGAGAATGAGAGACTGTACCTCACACAAGGTGGAAGGCAAGAACCAACCCAGAAGTTTTCTTCTGACCTCTATACCTGTACCCTGGTACAAGCATAACCTACTCATGCACATGCACACACATTGTATACACATGCACACATATATGTATATAATTTTATATCAATGAACATATTTCTTTTTAAAGTTAGATTTTTTTGTTTATTTTTATTTATTTATTTGAGAGAGACAGAGAAAGGCAGGCAGAGAGAGAGAGAGAGAGAGAGAGAGAATATGGGCGCGCCAGGGCTTCCACCCACTGCAAACGAACTCCAGACGCGTGCGCCCCCTTGTGCATCTGGCTAAGGTGGGTCCTGGGGAATCGAGCCTCGAACCGGGGTCCACAGGCTTCACCGGCAAGCGCTTAACCACTAAGCTATCTCTCCAGCCCTAAAGTTAGATTTTATTTTACTCTATTTCTGTGTATAAAATTCTCTCTCCCATGAAGCTTACTTCAAATCCAGTCAGAAAGGAGTTGATTAACCACCACAATAGTCACACCATTATTGAACCACTTGGCATACCTGGCCTGTTACACGGGCATTGTAGCGCAGGGCCCACTGTGACAGGGGAGCATCGATGGCTTTTCTCCCCAACAGCCTGCATAGCACTTTCTGGCACTGCGAATGTTATAAAGAGGAAATTAGTTTACAATTCGGTTCCAGCTTGATTTCTCTGTATCCTGCAGTCACAATGTTTTGGTGGACAACTAAGAGGAATGACAACAGCCTGTACTGTTTTTCTGCAGAAAAATATTCAAGCAAGTGTCTGATAAGCATGTGAAAAGATGATAAACATCAAACCAGCAGGAAAATGCAAAGCAATGTCAAGCAGGGGTTAGCACCTCACATCCATTAGAATGACTACCAATGACTAGTGAAGAAAAGGTTGAAGAATAGAAGGGACATCAAGGAAATAGAGAAACTGGGATACTTGTGCATTGTTGATGGAAATACAAAATAGTTTAGCCATTTCAGAGAACAGTCTGCAGTTCCTCAAAAAACATCAAATTGAATTGTCATATGGCACAGAGCTTTTGTTCTAGATATGTATGTATCTGCAATTAGAAATGAGGATTCAAATGGCTTTATATGTAACATCAATATTTATTAACTGAATTGTTCACAATAACCAAATGATAGATATAACCCAAGTGCCTATCAATGGATAAATGGACAAGCAACACACACACACACACATTCTATCTGAAAACATAATAAAATTGATAAATGCTACTACATGGATGAACTTTGAGTGTGTTATTCTAGGTAAAATAAACCAAACAAATATTGTATGATTCCATTTCTGTGCGAGATCTGGAAAAGTCAAATTCATAGAGACAAAGAGATTAATGATTGATAGAGAATAGGGTGAGGGGACTGAGAAATTATCGTTTCATGAATACAAACATAAATGGTTGTTAGAGTCTGGGGAAGAAGGGACTGGAGAAATATTGCTGAATAAATACAGAGCTCAATTTGGAAAAATGAAAAAAATCTTCAGGTGGATAGTGGTGATGGGTGTATGACACTGTGAATGTACTTCATGTGTGAGAACTGTGTATTTAAAATGCTCAACATGCAAATATTGTCTTTTAGTTTGTGTTTGACTTAGTATATAAACACTGCCTTCTGTGTGTTTTTTTGGCATATTGTGTGGGGTAGGAGAGTATTTGAACTCTTCCACAGGGAGTATGGATACAGAGAACTCCAAACATGCATACTGTTCTTGGCAATGAAAGGTGATATATACCAAGAAACAATCAGATTTCTTCTCAGTGAAAGACAGGATGCCAAGCTCTGGAGACAACAGAAAATTTTGTAAGTGAAGGCATGTTATCTGAACTTTGAATGTTATCTGGACATATCTTTTCAATTACTTTTGAATTAAAAAATCATGCCTCACATACTAAAATATTTTTAAATATTTTATTTATTTACTTATTTATTTAATTTATATGATAGAGAAAGAGGGAAACAGAAAGAGACAGAGAGAGACAGACAGACAGAATGGGTATACCAGCCCTTCCAAATGAACTCTAGATGCATGCACTACTTTGTGCATCTGGTTTTAGGTCAGCACTGGAGAATTGAACCCGAGTCCTTAGACTTTGCAGGCAAGCACCTTAACTGCTGAGCCATCTCTCCAGCCCATACTACAATTTTAAAAATATTTATTTATGTATTAATTTATTTATTTGAGATAGAGAGTGAGAGAATGGGTGCACCAGGGCCTCCAGACACTGCCAATGAACTCCAGACTCATGCATCACCTTGTGCATCTGGCTTTCATGAATACTGGGGAATTAAACCTGGGTCCTTAGGCTTCCTAAGCAAGTGCATTAACCCCTAAGCCATCTGTCCAGCCCAGACTACAATCTACAGTATTTTAATTTAATGCTGGTGTGCCCGTTCTCTCTCTCTCTCTCTCTCTCTCCCTCTCTCTCTCTCTCTCTCTCTCTCTCTCTCTCTCTCTCTCTCTCTTTCTCAAATAAATAAATAAATATATGTATAAAATGTTCTACATGGCCTTTTAAGGTAATGTACAAGAATGTTTAATGACATGAACAAATGTCTATTGTTGAAATAAAATGTAAAACAAATATAGTATCCACTTTGAAATGATCCCATCATTTTTAGTGCTATCTTGATGGTGGCATTTCTGGGTACTTTTACTTAACATTTTACTCTTTGTAACTTTTTACTATAAATGTTCTCACAAGTGAAGGATGTTAAATTTTTGATAGCACATGTCAGAAGTTTTCACCAGTAAGTGTCTTGAGAGGGAACCGCCCTGATAACATTTTGTGGTTGAGATATAATAACATCTGCTTTCCAGAATGAACTTAATCCTGATGCCGTGTCAGTAGAGTTCCTTAATCAGAAAGACCAAGCTGCTTTGTTCTCCTGCATCATCACAGAAATTAGTTTTCACAACCAGGCTTAAAAACAGAACTTTAAAAAATGGTGTGTATCGAAAGTATGATGAAGCATATAAAAGTCATTTAATTTGTTCCCATTATGATAGAAGAGGAGAACTATGAGTGTCTGGGCAGGCTGGATTAGAGATCAAGACCGAGGTCCCATTTTTATTTGTTCTCTCAGCTACAGGTGTGCTTTGGAGCTAATGAGAATCATAATAATAATTACCAGCATTATTATCAATCATGATTACTATATATTACCTTCTGAAATGCTTTATTATATTACCTATAATCCTCACAACTTCTTTTCTCAGGCTATTAAATATCCCTGTCTTACTGACGAAGAAACTGAGGTTCAGGGAGCTTGCTGACTTCCCCAAATTTACCCAGCTTTTAAGCTATAAAGTAAGATGTGATATTTCTGGCTTGTGTAGTCCATTAATGATCTCCCCAACAAAGATGGATTAGAGCCTTTGGCTTACTTTGGAGGTGGTAGCTTACTGGTGTGACTTATGAAAAAAGACTCACTGTACTGAAAAATAACTCTACTGCTGTTAAAAATTCTATTAGTCAATATTTAGTAAATGGCCCTAGATACATGGAGTACATTTGTTATGCCAAGCATACATGATGGTTAAAAGTAATCTTTACATTTTGGGAAGCTAAAATCTGGAATCTGGGTTCAGATCCAGCTAATGTACATAGTAACTATGATGATGCTGGTTTTTTAACTTCTCTGTGTTCCCAACTTATCTATAAAGTGGGACAAAAGCAATGCTTATCTCAAAGCTTGCTAGGAGGCTTAAAAGAATGATATGTAGAATACTGAACATTGTTTAGTTCTTTAATATGAGCTTATCAAACTTCATACAAATAGATATAGATGCTTAACACCAGCAAACTCATGGCTATTGACACAGTACTGATAATGTTCACTGACAGAACTATTATTGAAGGTTTTCAAATGCTATACGTGTATGATTTTTTTCAGCTGCATCTATACTTCTCGTAAGGAACCTAACTAATTTATGCCTTTCTTTTCTTGAGGCAAGCCCAACAGACTGACCATTTTTATGCAAAAGAGAGAAAGGATTGGCGTGCCAGGGCCTCCAGCCAGCCACTGCAATTGAATTCCAGATGCATGTACCAACTTGTGTGCACATGCAACCTTGGGTTGCATCACCTTGTGCGTCTGGTTTATGTGGGACTCAAAGAGTCAAATATGGGTCCTTAAGCTTTGCAGGCACCTTAGCTGTTAAGTCATCTCTCTAGGACTCATTTATGCCCTTTAATTACCTGGTCCTCAGCTTACTTACATTTTCTGATCAGTGACATTACTGAGGCCATTAATTGGCTTGGTTAAATGATGGTAGATAGCTGAAAATATGTTATATAAAATGCATAATAGTTATTCGTAGATCACTAATTTGTCTTCTCCTTAGCATTCTGAAATAAAGACCAAAGATAAAGAAGGCTAGTATTACAATTGCAGCCAAATCTAGAATTAAGTCTCAACAGGGCCATATACTGTCCTAGACCCCATTTCATTTAAATATAGTCCACTGGGTCACTGGGGCTCATTGGCCAGCCAGTCTAGCCTGGCTTATTCCAGGGAAGTGAGAGACCTTGTCTCAAAAAAGGTGGATTGGGCCTATAGAACAACCTGAGAGTGTTCTCTGGCCTCCATGCATGTTCACACACACATGTTCATGTACCCTTACATATAAACATATACATAAAAAACAATATATCTATATCCATAAATAAATAAATACAGTCCTGTTGTATAAGCTACTAAACACATAATACACACACACACACACACACACACACACACACACACACACACTCCAAATGAGTAAGCCACTTCATTAAGTACAAGTTAATTAATGAAATAAGCATCTACTCTTTGGTTATGCAATGCTAATTATTAAATAATGAAATTCTTGGCAAAGTAAAATTTTCTGTCTGCTAAATCAGATGAGAATGTTAAAATGCACATGCCATTATAAGACACTTCGTAAAATTTGGTTCATTTTTATATGGCCTCATTGTAATTCGAGAATAGGAAGCAAGGCGTTAAGTACCATGCTGGTGGGTGAAATTGCAAAGGAGAGCTAGGACTAGACTCATGCGACTGTTGGCCCATGTAAAGTACGCTTTTGCTATTCTCTACAGTAGATTATCTGTTACCCTTATTTATAAAGTATCCAGATTTAAAAACTTGATTATTTCATGGAGCGCTCAGTGGCATCCAATCTACCTATCAGATGAACTAGCTCATTAAAGATCTAATGCAGTGAGAACCGCTGAAGTGGTTACTAGGTCAGGAGCTTCTCAGCCTCAGGCTAGGCCATTTTCACTCAAAAAATATAACCATAATCACATGCATGTCAAAACTCATTTACTATGAAATTGATAGTGGTTTAGAAATTGGTTAATACTTGTTTAAGTAAAGGCAGTGAAAATGTCTCCAAGTTTGTGCCCTCCCTCCTGCTTTCTCTTTCTTTACTAAACTTCAAGGGCTCATTATTTGACACACATTGAGGCAGCTTTGTTACAATATGCCTTCAAAAAGTCTCCATTATAGCTCATGTGTACATTAAAAAGTTCTTTCTTCCAAAAATGACCTAGAATGGAAACTCAGAAGACATCCTGTATGACAAAAGTAGACCTAAGTCTCATGCTAGGCTTGAAAGGCAAAGAACATTAATCTTATTTACATTAGACAATGGAATAAAAATCCAACAAGGCCTCGAGGGTTTTAAAAGATTGTTTTTGGAAATAAGAAAAGCTTAATGTAGGCAGTAAAGATAATTATCATGCTTAAAGAAAAATAAGTAGCAGTGAGTCACCAAGGACCATTTTACTATGAGTCATAATGACATGTGGTCAGGGGTATACTTTTTTTTTTAAGAATATCCTTCAGTGGTTTTCTTTTGCCTCCGGATTTTTCATAATTTGGCATTACTTTCTGGGGCTGAGGCTTTTCATCTCTAGAAGATTCACTACACTATAAATACAGGCCTGTGGTTTACATGGTACAACTGGGTTGATCATACACAAGTCCCCTGCCCTGTCACCTACTCAGCTTCCCTCCCCACCCCATCCTGTCTCATGTGCAGACACATGAAATGTTCAGCGATAAACAGGATGGCTGATTGTGAAAGGGGAGAAGGAGAAGGAATGACCTGAACTGTCTGAGGGTAGATATTTCACATCTCTGTATTTCCCCATGTAACTACAACAGAAGTTCAGTATGATTCTGTCCATCAAGAGAATGAATGAGTGAATGAGTGATCATTGAGAATGGCTTGTAGCCCCTTTTATTCCATTTGAGAAAGATGTTGAATTAAAACAAAGTTGTACTTAAGGGCATTTGAATAATCATGACATGTGCTAAAATACTTTCTAATAAATGTAAAATATGTTCTCATGGTTTATCTCATTTTTACCTTATAAGACCCTTGTTAAGAAGGCAGGTGTTGTTATTATATGTAGAAATTATAAAGCCAGACTCAAAAGATGACATTGTTTTCCTTCAATATCTCACCAACAAAGTGGTGGCCTGTGGGAATGTCTGCCAACTGGATAGCATATCATTAGCTGTGGTCATTGTGGTGAGCAGCAAGCCTGTCCAAAGATTAGAAATGCACCAGCTTAGAGATGAAAGAATTATGTTACAAGCAGCATTTATGTATACGTAGACAGAGTGGAGGAGAATGGGATGGGACAGAAGCTTATAAATGAATATTATGTAAATAATAAACATTTAATGAGAATGCACTATGTGCCAAACACTTTAATAAGCCTCTTCACATACGTCTTTCTATATTTTACAAAAGAGGCAATAGAAGCTGAGCAAGGGACAGAGAGAGAGAGAGAGGGAGAGAGAGACTACTCAAGGCCACACAGCATATATGTGGAAGAACAGAAGTCTTAATTCTCAAAAACCATGAGAAAAGACCTTAGTTTAAACAACATGAAATGTAGTTGGAAGCAAAACTATCAGCTATGTAGAAATAAAGCAGAGAAAAACCTCAGTGGCTCAAATTAAACATTCAAACAAGTATAGATAGCTTGCATAAGAGTAGGTTTTGGAGTTTTTTGTAGGGGTAGAAAGTTTGAGCTGACCCTTGAAAGGTGAGGAGGACTTGGGCGGCTCTGCAGGAGGGAAAGGCTCCAGGCCCGGTGAGGTACACTCGTGCTTTGTGCGTTCGGGGTGAGCACAGCATAGTCGCAGAACAATATGAGACCGTGGAAGCCGTTCCTGGCAACTTGTCAGTACAGCAGCCCCTGGATAGTTGCCCATGCTCCAGCAAACAACCCTCTAGCCAAGCTCATGCAACCAACCTTAATTAAACTCAGAGGGTCACATACACCAAAGGACACTAAAAGTAAAAAATGGGACTTGTTTGGAAGAAGGGGTTCAGTGGGAGTGGGAGAGAGAAAAGAGAGGGCGATGGAGGTATGCATCATCAAAAATCAATATATGTATGTTTGAAATTGTCAAAGAACAAATAAAACATAAAAACAAACAGAAGAGGAACACTCATCTCTATGACTTGAGGCATGGAGCTACATATGTCAAAAAATTTGGAAAGGGGTTAGACATGTAACATGGGCCAAAAGGGGCCATCAAAGATGGAAGTGGCTGAAAGAGGTTTCATGGAGGGGTTGACTCTTGAATTCTCTTTTCATAAAAGCTTAGCACTTAGGAGCATAGATAGGAGAAGATAAACTAAGATAACTCACACTGGGTTTATGGTATGTTTCCATAGACAATGTTTCTGTGAACCTTAGACACTGGTCTAAGAGGTCTGTGCTCTTCATTCAGTAAGAATAATGGGAAGTTCTGGATGTGGTTGTTTACCAAGAAATATATAGCAATCTTAAAAAAAATCCAGGTGGGTATGTTAAGATCGAGGGAAGGTGTTGAGAATCAGCAGACAGGGATAGAATCATCGAGCATTAGAATGTGGAATTGGCACTAGAAGAGAAAAGGACAGATGGGGAAAACTGGAGCTACTGGATATAGATCAAGGAAGAGAAGGCAAAGTCAAGAAGGTGCCAGTCTCTGATGATCCTGTGGAGTAGGTGTTGTTTATCCTGTCTACAAAAGAAACTAGGCAGTTAAGACAGGACCCCCAAAGTCAAGCCCGTGAGCAGAGTGAGTGGTGGGGAGCACACTAAGTGGGCCAGTTCAGCTGCTGTCTTCTGTTTTCCATACATTCCATTTGTCCATATGTTAAGAAGTTTTGTACGTGTGTGTGCGTGTATGTTCACACATGTGTATGCACAGGTGCTCACACACATGTGTACGCATGCATGTAGAGGCCAGAAGTTGATGTTGGCGGGTCTTTCTTCCTCAATCGCGCTGCTTTATTCTGACGCAGGTTCACTCACTGAACTTAGAACTCACTGATTTGTATTGACCAGCTAGCCAGTGAGCTCCAGAGATTCTTCCTCTGCATCCCCAGGGCGGGGATTACAAGTGTCTGACATCATTCCCAGCATTTTATGTGGGTTCTGGGAATCTGAATCCAGGTCCCCACACGTGTAGGGCAACTGAGCCATCTCCCTAACGCTTACGTTTTAATATTCCTAAAATTAGGGAGCATTTTATCCTCTAGTCTTCGAGGGTGGCAGTCCTAAAGGAGTTGTCACTGCCTGAGCAGGCATGAACTTGGGTGTCGCTGTGTACCTTGTGGCTAACACACGTACATTTATATAAATCACACACTTGGAGTTTAATTGCCACATGAGGCATCTTTTAAAAAAATGTGCAAACAATATATAAAAGAAAAAGTAAAGTGATTATAAAGAATGGCATGTAGGGCTGGAGCGGTGGCTTAGCAATTAAGGCGCTTGCCTGTGAAGCCTAAGGACCCAGGTTCTATTCCCCAGTACCCATGTAAAACCAGATGGTGCATATGTCTGGAGATCATTTGTGGTGGTCAGAGGCCTTTCTCTCTTTCAAATAAATAAATGAATGAATAAATAATAAAATGTTAAAAGAT
This sequence comes from Jaculus jaculus, assembly GCF_020740685.1. NCBI lineage: Eukaryota > Metazoa > Chordata > Mammalia > Rodentia > Dipodidae > Jaculus > Jaculus jaculus. The sequence goes on from NC_059110.1 coordinate 30,398,772, forward strand.
TTGCATGTAAACAAAACAAAGGGGACTGTATTCAATATTAGCTACAATGGTTTTCTATGGCTTCCACAACTGATTCACGTAAATTTTGAGGTTGAAAACACGTGTTCATTATCTTGCAGTTTTATAGGTCAGACATCTGACATTTTTTGCTAAGCTGAAATTAAGATATTTTTAGGGCTGTGTACCTTTCTGGAAGACTTGGGGGAGAATCTGTTTCCTTACCATTTCTAGCTAGTATCTACTTACATTCCTTGGCTCAAGTCCCCTTGTCCATCTTGAAATCAATCAATTGTAAACTAACTTCTCAATCCACATCTTCCTAACCCTTCTGCTGTATGCTCCCTCTGATTCTGACATTATCCTTGGAAAGTCCTCTGCTTTTTAGGACTCATGTAATTGGATTGGAACCACCTGGAAAGCCCAAGACACTTTTTGCACCCCAAAGTTCCTGACTTCCATCACATTGACAAAGTCCCCATTTCCACATAAATTAACATATTCTTAGGTTCAGAGATTAGAATTGAATATGTAGGGGGGACCATTACACCACTCAACATATTATAACCTTCCTTTGAGAAATAATCACAGCTGCATATTTTCTTACAAAGCAATGACCAATATTTTATGGAATCTCAAGAAAGAAGTTACCACAATGTGGAGGCAACTGTGTTAGATTTTATCAGAGACCTACATGAGAGACTTTGTGGTGGTAGGACTAGGTGAAGCCAAAATGGCAAAATCCCTGTGAAAAAAGACGAGGCATGTCACAATCAGGAGGCTCTTCTGACCAAGATACAGCACATCACGAGGCTAATGACTTCTGTCCTACTTTAAATCTGAGCCATATGCCTGGCCTTCATGCCCAAATGAGTCTGTTTTGCCCTCTTCATCATTAATGCATTTCATTTAGGCGCTCATGGATCTATATGTTGTCTTCTCTTTGCTTCTTGACCTCTTTTTATTATAAGACTACAAGAACATGACAGACTTTACAAGTGAGAGTGTGGGTTATTCCTGGGTAGGGGTATATTAGTGACACTTTCCAGTGTGGGTGGATCTGAGGTTGTGAAGGATGAATGAATATTTTCCAGTTCGCTTTTCTAGCAACATCAAAGACTGTCTTTTTTTTTTCACCTGCCTTATTCACTGCTGCAGCCTCGTGCCTGTTGTATATTAAGTTCTAAACACTCAGATCTTTCACGGAGGTTTTCTCTCATATATTTGTGTTATATATAGTTAATTAAAGGAAGGCTTTTTCAGTAACTTCCCATGCCAGAAGTGCACAAGAGGCTTCAATGTGTGCTGGCATAGTTCATGTAACACTCAGAGTGTTTCCGGGGGTGGGGGGGAATGATTCCCACTGCTGGGAGCTGGGCCTCATTTGTTCCAGTCATTCCCCCAGGGTATCACTCATCCACATTATAGTCAAAATTTGGCTCAACTCTTCACATGTTAAAGATTTTCCAACATGAAAGCACCAAGGGTGATGGTACACATAAGAAACATTAAAATGTTTATCGAGCCTTCCAAGGGCACTGTTTTTAAGTCAATAGGAATCATTTACATAATTGAGTTTTGTTACTTTTACTTAGCAAAATAAATAGTTATTTTTTAGTTCTACTTATGTAGAAATTATGACTAAAGTTAATCACTCTTTATGCCTAATTCTCTAGCCCTTTAAATTTCTCAAGAAATGTAAATGCTTCCTAAAGGGGCTATAAACACAGGACCTCAAAATAAGCTACAAAATACAACAGGCATTGAGAAAACCTAAAATAACTTGTTTTGTGGCACATAAAGCATATGATAGTAGTGGTGATTGTGTGTGTGTGCGCGCGTGCGTTTGGTATATGCATGCATGTGCTGAAGTCAAAAGAAAACATCAGATGTCCTTCCTCTATTGCTCTTCATCTGTGTATTTTTTGAAATGGAGCCTCTGTCTGAAGAAGGACCTAGCCAACGATTTCATAAGACCCAGTGATTCCCCTGTTTCTGTTCCCCATAGGAGTAAGGTTACAGATGTGCACGGTTATGCCCAGTTGTTTCCATGGTTTCTGGGGAATGGAACTCAGGTACCCTCAGGTCCTCATGCTCAAGGGAAGTGCTCTTACCTTCTGCACAAATGTGTATACCTATATGAACACACACACTACATACACATACATACTCACACATACATACATACAAACAAATACACACATCCCTACACAATACACACATATATACACATACACACATACATATGTACATACACACATAAACACACAAGCACACACACAGGCACACATGTATGCATACACACATACATACATGCACACACATCAGTAAAGAGATAAAATGAGTTCCTGAGGATGATACCTGCTGAAGTCCCCCCCTGGTCTCCACACACACACACATACATGTGTACCCACACATACGCAAATGCACATACACATCCATTTAAAAAAAAATCTAATTTTAATCCAAGGTAGATTTAAAAACTTAACATCCCAGTCCCGCAAAATCCTGTTGGGATCCCTAGTGACCTGCTGGCACGTGTCAGACAGAGGCACTGCAGGCTGCTCTGCGCCTGTGGTAATGACTGACGATGGCGGGGGTGCCATGTTGAAGAAAAGCCATGGGCATAACGCACTATCATGCCAGTGCCCGTCCAGGCTGGCTGGAGAGCTCTGATTCGGGGCCTTTCTTCACCATTCTTGGTCTGAGAGTTTGTGCTGGTCATTTGGAGTTGGACATCATAGGAGTATTTATACCGTGGAATTTGGCAAACAATACAAATCACCTTTACGAATTTAACTGCTCCCTCCCAAGGAAGAAACGCACAGTTTACTCCTCAATATTCACTCATTATCTCAGCAAACTCAGATGAGTTGCACTGTTACCTCCAGAAAATGTAAGACTAGAGGCAAAATCAGGACCAATGTTTGTAAACCAATACCCGAGCCCATTCCCATGCACTGGGGACAATGGAGAACCAAAGATGGGACACAGTTCTTGAATTTATGGAGCTTATAGATTAAAGCAGGAGACAGATGTTAATAAAAGAATCACATGAGGACTGGAGAGATGGCTTAGTGGTTAAAGTGCTTGCCTGAAGAGCCAAAGGACCCAGGTTTGATTCCTCAGGAACCATATAAGCCAGATGCACAAGGTGGCACATGCAGCTGGAGTTTGTTTGCAGCGGCTGAAGTCTCTGGTGGGCCCATTCTCTCTCTCTCTCTCTCTCAGCATCTCTCTTTCTTTCTCTCAAATAAATAAAATAAATTACAATTTAAAAAAGGAGTAACATGAATAGTATAAATCCAGCCCTGGTCAGGGGACAATGAAGGAGAGACATATAGTACCTGAATCTGTAAAAGGATTTGGCTTAGGCAAAGAAGGAAATATTCAAGAAAGTGACCCTTGCCTGAGATTGACAGGAGCAGTAAGATTTCAACAACAAAAACGTGGAGGTGCACTGTGTTTGGCACCCAGCAGGTGCTCCACGAAGATACACAGCAGGTAAATTCTGTTCTGCTTGCATACTGGAATCTCTATTGATGTTTGATGATAATTTCCTGGAAAACACAGAGTTCTTTTTCTTTCAAAAGCCTGTCAGTCTGGGATGACAGCTGGAGATGTCTCTCTGGCTCTTCCACGCTCTCTTTTAAGAGCTGGTTTCAGGGACCGTTAGCACCTGCTCACTGGAAGAGCTCCAACTCTGTGTGAGATCATGTGATAGCTACATACCAACCACACAAGTAGCTGCGGTTTGTCTAGTTCAGGAGGTTAAAAAAAAAATTATTCTACTTTAGCTGCCCAGAAACTGGCAGGCTCTGGAGTTGTGACACTGCTTTCATCTAGGTGTTTGTTCCCATGTGCTCTGTGACTCATGTTCCATCTTGTCCCTTTGACATAGGGTTTGCAAAGGTAAAATTTTCTTAATGAAAAAGAGACATAACAGAACTCATGCTCATGTTTAAAGTAGTAGAACTTGGGTTTTGAATGCAATGTTGGCACAATTTGTTTAGAACTATGAAACATAATCTTAATGTATATTAAGGGTGACTCTTTGGAAGGTGCTGAAGGTGCAGGGGGAGTGGCAAGGGAGGAAGGACAGAAATGTGCTTCTAGAGAGCTGTTCGGAGTGTACCAGCAGGGACCTGGAGTGAGACTATCAAGTGCCCTCTAACAGTTCTAGGATATATCTGTTGGAAAGGGGCAGGGACGGCTCTTCTTAATTATCTGGTACAATATAATCCAGCTGAGTGAATTCAGCCATCACTGCCCTCTTAAGTCTCTGCTTCCTTAGCTCTTCTTTATTCACTTTCACAAAGGGGTAGGATGTCTTGCTTTATTCAACAGATGGGGCTGGTAAAACTAGATAGCCACCTGACAAAGAATGACATTAGACCCACATCTTTCATCTTGCACAAAGATCAGTGTAAAATGTATCAAATACCTTAATGCAAAGCCAGAAATGCTAAAAACATAGGCAATATACTAGACATGATAGGTGTAGGTAAGGAGTCAATAGCATAAGAAATATTTCCAAGAATCAACAAATGGGACTAAATGAAATTGAAAGCTTTCTTCACATCAAAAGAATCTATTGGTTGAGTGAACAGGAAGCTTACCGATTGGGAGAAGATCTTTGCAAGCTATTCCTTAGACAGGAGAGTAATATTTAGAATGTATAAAGAACTATAAAAATTAAACATCAAAAATACTTCCAATTGGGCTGGTGAGATGGCTTAGCAGTTAAGGTGTTTGCCTGCAAAGCCAAAGGACCCATATTTGACTCTCCAGATCCCAAATAAGCTTGACACAGAAAGGTGAGGCAAGCACAAGGTCGCACATGCCCACTAGGTGGTGTAAGCATCTGGAGCTCGATTTCAGTGGCTGAGGTCTTGGCATGCCAATTCTCTCCCCCTTTCTCTTCCACTCTCTAAAAAATAAAAAATTTACTTCCAATCAATAAATAGGCTAATAAAATGAACAGAGTTCTCAAAAAAAAAGGAAACATAAATGGTTAAAAGGCATTTTTAGAATTGTTCAAATTTCTTAACCATCAGGGAAATGCAAATTAAAACCACTGAGAGCTCCTCTTTCCCCTGTCAGAATGGCTATAATCAAGAAAACCAATGGTGAGAAAAAAAAAAAAAATACTAGTGAGGTTGCGAAGAGAGGGGAACTCTTACTGTTGGTGGGAGTGTAAACTTGTATAGTCACTATGGAAATTAGTATGGAGATTTCTATAAAAGCTAAAAATTGAAATAGCATATGACCCAGCTCTACCACTCCTGAATGTATACCCAAGGGACTGTATGCCCTACCACAGAAATACTCACACATTCATGATCATTGATGTTATATTCACAATAGCTAGGAAATAGAATCAACTTAAATGTCCATCAACTGATGTGTAGATAATAAAAATGTTATACATATACACAATGAAGTTTTACTCAGCTGTAGAAAAAAATAGTTAGATAAAATGTGCAGAAAAAATTGGTAGAATTAGAACAAATTATACTGAGTGAGGTGTCCCAAGTCTATAAAGGCAAAACTCCACATATTCTCATGCATATGTGGATCCTAACCCTTAATGTTTTTATGTATGTAAAGGGATTTTTAGATTGAGTATGGACTTGCTGGAGATGACAGACTACAAGAAGGGAAGAAGCAGTGATGATAAAGGAGGGAAGGACAAAAGAAATCTTGTGGTATAAAAGCAGAAAGAAAGCTAAATTGAGGGAGGGCACAAGTAGAAAGGGGATTGAAAAATAAAAAGAAATTTACATGTCTTAATTATTATGACCATACCCTAGACACTAAAATATCTTTATGTAGTCATTGGCTGTATTCTGTATCATGACTGGCCCTCAAAGATTCATATGTTGAAGGCTTGGTCTCTGCCTCTGGAGCTACTGAGTGGTGGCAGAACATTTAGTGGGTGGAGCCTAGTGGAAGGGGATTAAGCCATTGGGGTGTGAGCTTCAAGGGATTATTGGGATCTCTGCTCTTTGCTGTGTCTGTCTGCTTCCTGGCTATCATGAGGTTAACAGCCTTCCTCTCTGAATGCTCCCACATGAGGTACTGGGCTACCACAGGTGCATATCAAAAACACCAAGCAACATGGACTAAGATCCCTAAACTGTAAATCAGAATAAACCTTTTTCATCTAAAGTTGGGTAGTTTGTCACAGCGACAGGAAGTTGACTTAGCAGATGATCAAAATACCCTGGCCTGATACCTAACCTCTCTACGTGAGCAGAAAAGTGCCTTCCTAGTGGTCCCTTTTACAAGTCATATGACTGGCCCAACATGTTGTAATCATCATGGCAATGTCATGAAGAAGATATATCTATTATATAGCTAAAGAAATGGAAGTGGGGCTGGAGAGATGGCTTAGTTGTTCAGGCACATGCCTGCGAAGCCTAAGGACCCAGGTTCGATTCCCCGGTACCCATGTAAGCCAGATGAACAAGATGGCACATGTGTCTAGAGTTCATTTTCAGTGGCTAGAGGCCCTGGCATGCCAATTCTCACTCTATATCTCTCTCACTCTCTCTGTCTCTAATAAAATAAAATAAAATAAAATAAAATAAAATAAAATAAAATAAAATAAAATAAAATAAAATAAAAGGAAGTAGAGCAGTATTAAGTAACTTCACACAATTCACTTACCAAATGGCAAGCCTGGAATTTATGTTGATGCCTCACTGCATTCTTTCTACTATACTAAAATAGTTTTATTCTTATTAGTTTTTGTTGTTTCATTGCATTCTTCTGTTCATAGTGTAGTCACTCTGGATAGGAATTTAGAAACAATATTATTTTGTTCCTGTTTTGTGTTTTAAAATGTTTTATTTATTTTATTTATTTGAGAGAGACAGTGAGAGAGACAAAGAGGTAGAGAGGGAGAGAGAGAGAGAATGGGCATGCCAGAGCCTTCAGCCACTGTAAATGAACTCCAGACACATGTGTCATCTTGTGCATTGGGCTTACATGGGTCATGGGAAATCGAACCTGGGTCCTTGGGATTCACAAGCAAATGCCTTCATAGCTAAGCCATCTCTCCAGCTCAGGAACAATATTATTTACTTGTGCCTTTCAAGTCTCAGACTAATTTATCCCAGTTTCAACAATGAATTAAACTCATTAATGAGATTCAGAATAAATATCTTTATCTTCCAAATGTAGTAAAAATGAAGCAAAAAGAAGTGCTATATTATTTTTTTAAATGAATTGCTTAAATATGAGGGTGTTTTTCATTTTGCAGATGACAGTGACTACTGGGGAGAACAAAAACTTGTCAAAATGTCTGTTATGGGGGACACCAACTGCTCTCTGGACTTGAGGCCCCACTCCATAGGAAGGAATCCATGATTTGTACTGAAAACCCCATCACAAACCTATGGCTGGGGGCTGGAAAGATGGCTTAGCAGTTAAGGACTTTGCCTACAAAGCCAAAGGATCCCGATTCAACTCTCCAGGACCCACGCAAGGCAGATGCACAAGTGGGTACATGCATCTGGAGTTCTTTTGCAGTGGTTGGAGGCCCTGGTGCACCCATTCTCTCTCTTTCTTAAGTAAATAAATAAATAAAATATTTTTTTAAAAAAAGCCTATGGGTGGTAAAGTCATAAGCCCTGTAGGAGAAACTAGTACAGTTGTCTGGACAAAATGGATGTATTATGCCCACCAAAGTGCACTCTAAATACTTATGTTTGTGTCCATAAGTTAATGATATTTTCACTTTTGGTTAGAGATGTTTCTCTTTTTGGATCATGGGAACCATTAGAGAGATTCAAAACTCACTAAAGTGCTGGGAAGAAATATAGTGGTTGGTTTAGCACTAAATGAGACATTTCTACCACACCCTCCAAGGTTCAAGGACAATTCTGGAAGAGGTGGAGGAAAGAATATAAGAGACGAAGGATGAAAAGAAGTACTTGGCAATATTGTCTTCCATACACAAAGTGGCCATGGTATTCATGACTTCACAGTGGCTGATGCTGCCTACACAAGATCTGCACAACAGGAGGAAAACAAATAACAGGAAGAAAACAAATGATGACATAAAAATGGAAGCAAGGGCTGGAGAAATGGCTGAGCCTAAGGACCCATGTTCCACTCTCCAGATCCCATGTAAGCCAAACACACAACAGTGAGTCAAGCGCAAGGTCACACATGCCCACTAGGTGGCAAAAGTGTCTGGAGTTTGAATTCAGTGGCTGAGGTCCTGACACACCAATTCTCTCTCTCTGTCTCAATCTCTTTCTCTAAAATAAAAATAAATGAAAGTGAGACTAGTTAGAAAGAAGGCATTTGGTGAAGGAGAGATTCAGGAGGAGGGAAAGGGAGATTGGGGAGGAGATTATGATCATGTTATATTGTCTATATGTATGGAATTTATCAACAGAATGTTTTAAAAAAAAAGCTGTCAAAATGTTGAGAATAAGCAACTATTGAGTAGTCAGCACTGAATAAGACATCTGTAACCCATTCTCCAAGATTCACGAATCAATGCAGAAGAAGGGATGGACAATGTAAGAGCCAGAGGATGGGGAAGCATGCTTGGTAACAAGCACTGTAAGTGACCACTACATTGATTGGCATCAACTAATTTACTTGCCCAAGACCTGCACAATATTTTGTCCATCAACATTCTGTCAAAGATGGTGGATGAGGGAGAAAGCATAAATAAATCAAAGTAGGAGACCAGTTAGAAAGAAGGAGTTCATTAGAAGGGGGTATGGAGGATGGGAGGGGATAACTGGTGGGGATTATGATGAAAATACATTATATACACATATGAAAATTTTCAATAAAAGAGCTTCTAAAAGACTGAGGAGATGGCTCAGTGGTTAAAGTTGACTGCTTACAAAGTCTGCAAGGCAGTGTTCAATTCTCCAGGCACCTACATAAAGCCAGATAAGTGTTCATCTGCAGCAGCAAAAGACCATGGCGCAGGGCTGGAGAGATGGCTCAGCCATTGAAGGTGCTGCTTGCAAAGGCCCAAGGGCTGGGTTTGATCCCTCAGTGCCCATGTAAAGCCAGATGCACAAAGTAACATATGTGTCGAGTTTGTTTGCAGTGGCAAGATGCTCTGTAATGTCCATACTAACTCACTGTCTCTCTGTCTCCATCTCAAATAAATAAAAATAGTTTTTAAATCTTATGGTATATACATGCATACACACAAATATATATAAAGCTGTAACTTTAGAAAAGCTTAATGAAGCCAGGTGTGGTGGCTCATGACTTTAATCCCAGCATTCAGGAGGCAGAGATAGGAGGATCACTGTGAGTTCAAGGCCACCTTGAGACTACTTACTGAATTCTGGGTCAGTCTAAGTAGGGTGAGACCCTACCTCGAAAAACTGAAAAGAAAAAAAAAAAGCTTAATGAATAAACTGTCTTTAGGGCACATGCTCTAAATTTGTATCATATGTAATTCCATTTTTAACAGGATTGACTTTCATAAAATGCCTACTTGTCTAACAATCACCTTTCTATGTATTTATCTTTCTACCTATCATCTATCTGTTTCTGCATCATCTGTCTGTGTATTTATCTGTCTTGTACATATCAGATCTCTACACTTTGTCTTTGTTTCCTGTGTGTTGCTAGTGCTATAGACAACACTTAGTTGTTTTCATGGCTGTTGTACTATTGACAAGATACAGTGATTTTCAGCAAATACTTATTGGGAGATTTCTTTTGAACCAACAAAGGATTTAGCAGTTCTAATAAAACCTATAATATATTTAAAGAAGTATTTATTTTTTTAAGAAATATTTATTTTTAAGCTATCACTCGTGTTGAAATTATCTGGCTGTATTAATGAAATAAAATACATGGGAAGAATCAGTAAAATTATTGATTTACTTCAGACTAGGAAACACATTTGTGTATATACAAATGCACACACTCTGAAGCTGAGCTGTTTCCTCAAGAGTATTTATTTGTTGATTTGTGTGTGTGAGAGAGAAAAAGATACGTAGAGAGGTAGAGAGAATGGGGACCCCAGGGCCTCCAGCCAGTGCAAATGACCTCTGGATGGATGCATGCACCACCATGTGTGTCTGGCTTATGTGGGTCCTGGGGAAATGAGCCTTGGTCCTTTGGCTTTGCAGGTAAGCACCTTAACAACTAAGCCATCTCTCCTCCAGCCCATCAGCAGTACTTTTGATGGTGGGTATTATCCCAGTAGGCATTTCTAAGAATTTTGAGCACTCGTAAGAGTACATTGTGGGCTGGGATGGCTGATGGATTAAAGTACCTGCATGAACTCTTACAGTTAAGGGGAAAGGAGTGGGGAACATAGAAGAAAACACTTCTGACAACCTAGTTCAACTGCGAAAGTCCAGGACACCAGCATGATAAGGACACTCTTGGGCAACTGAGTAATAGGTTCAAAAGTAAGCAAAAAGGCATTTTAATTATAGATTTGTTTAAAAAAAAGAAGAAAAAGAAATAAGTGACCAGCCTTCTCTCCGTGAGCAGTGTGATCCTCCCTCAGAGCCTGAAGATGTCAGCAGCAGCACCCTCTGATACTCCCTTCTCTTGGGGTTCCTTCTCTTCTGACTTGAGTAATTCCTTATGAGAACACAAGCCATGTTCTCTGCAGCTAGTGACTTTGCAAACTGGTTTTTAATTTATTTACTAAGGACACACTTAGTATGAATACATCATGTGTTTGTACCATCCTTTTCCTCATCCCTGCCCCCACTCCGTTGGGGTCCTCCGTTGGGGTTGCAGGTATTCTTCATGCATTTTCATGCATTGTGGGAGAAGCAGTCAGTTATGGGGGTGGGGGAGGCAATGCCTCTGGGCATGATGTCCCAACCTGTGGCTCTTACAATCTTCTGCAAAATTCCCTGAGCCCTGGTGGGTGAGTTTTAAGTCTACTTCAGTGACTTCTCTTAGGAGAGCCTGGATCTCTGCTTTGGTAGGTGTTGAGTATCCTCAGTGGCGAAGTGGTCTTTCTTTATAGTTTTCTTTCTCTAGTTCTCTCCTCAGTCCTCCACCAAGTATTTCTTCCAAGACCCCTCTGTAAATCATTCCTCTCATGTGCCAGGCTGTAGGATGATCACCATGGTACATGTCTGGGATGGCCTTGTACAAGACATAATCATAGCATCCCTTTACTCTTATTTTACTTTTTCTTTAAAGACAAAAGGATTCGTCCTTTTCTTTTAAATGCAATAAAGTTTAACTGAATACCAGCAAAATATGCATTTGTTATAATACAATGATAAAATAAATATTTTAGATGGTACCATCACTAAAAGTATACATAACATAAAAGAATGTGGGACAAGCCAAGCTGTAGAAATCATGGTAATCTTATCACCTCCCTCATAATAATAATGTTTTCCTTGTTTGGTGTGGGTGTTTTGTTTTTAAGGAAGTAATTATGAAGGAGAGATAAACATCATAATTTAATTTTTAAGTTACCAGAGTTAGGTGAATATATTATGGTATTTGTGTGGGTTTTGTTTAAGTAATAAATATCTCCATCAATTGAAAAAATTAAGTTACTATGGTTTTAAAGAACAAATGGACTGTGCATACCTTTTAATTCTCTTTAGTTTGTAAGAGTAGATACTTAAAATGAGATTAAGTATAAGAAAGAATAGAGGAGGTTCCACTGAGCAGACATAACTCTAAACTTCTACAGTTTTCAGCAGCTACATAATGAGTTCTGGAAATAAATATTATTGATATACCTCTCATTCCTTTTCTTTTTTCTTTTTAAGTTTTTATTAACATTTGCCATGATTATAAAAAAAATCCCATGGTAATTTCCTCCCTTCTCCCTCACACTTTCCCCTTTGAAATTCCATTCTCTATCATATCCCCTCCCCATCTCAATCATTGTACAATATCAGCCTATTAAGTACCCTCCTCCCTTCCTTTCTCTTCCCTTTATATCTTCTTTTTAACTTACTGGCCTCTGCTTCTCATGCAGAAGCCCAATCATCTGTAGCTAGGATCCACATATGAGGGAGAACATGTGGCGCTTGGCTTTCTGGGCCTGGGTTACCTCACTTAGTATAATCCTTTCCAGATCCATCCATTTTTCTGCAAATTTCATAACTTCATTTTTCTTTACCACTGAGTAGAACTCCATTGTATAAATGTGCCACATCTTTATTATCCACTCATCAGTTGAGGGACATCTAGGCTGGTTCCATTTCCCACCTATTATAAATTGAGCAGCAATAAACATGGTTGAGCACGTACTTCTAAGAAAATGAGATGATTCCTTTGGATATATGCCTAGGAGTGCTATAGCTGGATCATATGGTAGATCAATCTTTAGCTATTTTAGGAACCTCCATACTGATTTCCACAATGGCTGGAGCAGATTGCATTCCCACCAGCAGTGTAGAAGGGTTCCTCTTTATCCACATCCCTGCCAACATTTATGATCATTTGTTTTCATGATGGTGGCCAATCTGACAGGAGTGAGATGGAATCTCAACGTAGTTTTAATCTGCATTTCCCTGATGACTAGTGACGTAGAACATTTTTTTAGATGTTTATATGCCATTCGTATTTCTTCCTTTGAGAATGCTCTATTTAGCTCCATAGCCCATTTTTTGATTGGCTTGTTTGATTCCTTATTATTTAACTTTTTGAGTTCTTTGTATATCCTAGATATTAGTCCTCTATCAGATATATAGCTGGCGAAGATTTTTTTCCCATTCTGTAGGTTGCCTCTTTGCTTTTTTCACTGTGTCCTTTGCAGTGCAAAATCTTTGTAATTTCATGAGGTCCCAGTGATTAATCTGTGGCTTTATTGCCTGAGCAATTGGGGTTGTATTCAGAAAGTCTTTGCCAAGACCAGTATGTTGAAGGGTTTCCCCTACTTTTTCCTCTAGCAGTTTCAGAGTTTCAGGTCTGATGTGAAGGTCTTTAATCCATTTGGACTTAATTCTTGTGCATGGCAAGAGAGAAGAATCTATTTTCATCCTTCTGCAGATATATATCCAGTTTTCCCAACACCATTTGCTGAAGAGGCTGTCATTTCTCCAATGAGTATTTTTGGCATTTTTACCAAATATCAGGTGGCTATAGCTACTTGGGCGTACATCTGGGTCCTCTATTCTGTTCCACTGATCTACATGTCTGTTTTTGTGCCAGTACCACGCTGCTTTTGTTACTATGGCTCTGTAGTATAGGTTAAAATCAGGTATGGTGATACCACCAGCCTTATTTTTGTTGCTCAGTATTATTTTAGATATTCGAGGTTTTTTGTGATTCCAAATGAATTTGTGGATTGTTTTTTCTATTTCCATGAAGAATGCCTTTGGAATTTTGATAGGGTTTGCATTAAATATGTAGATTGCTTTTGGTAAGATTGCCATTTTCACAATATTGATTCTTCCAATCCAGGAACAAGGGATGTTTCTCCACTTTCTAGTGTCTTCTGCAATTTCTCACTTGAGTGTTTTAAAGTTCTCATTGTAGAGATTTTTTACTTCTTTTGTTAGGTTTATTCCAAGGTACTTTATTTTTTTTGATGCAATTGTGAATGGGACTGATTCTCTGATTTCATACTCTGTGTGTTTGTTGTTAGCATATATGAAGGCTACTGATTTCTGTGTATTTATTTCGTATCCTGATATATGGCTGTAGGTTTTGATCAGCTCTAACAGTTTGCTAGTAGAGTCTTTAGGGTCCTTTATGTATAGAATCATGTCATCTGCAAATAATGATAACTTGATCTCTTCCTTTCCAATTTGTATCCCTTTTATGTGTGTCTCTTGCCTTATTGCTATGGCTAAGACTTCCAAAACTATATTAAATAAAAGTGGGGACAGTGGACACCCTTGTCTTGTTCCTGATTTTAGTGGAAAAGCTTCCACTTTCTCCCCATTTAGTAATATGTTGGCTGTAGGCTTGTCATAAATAGCTTTTATTATATTGAGATATGTTCCTTCTATTCCCAGTCTCTGTAGGACTTTTATCATGAAGGTTCTCATTCCTTTTCTGAAATGAATTTTTCCTACTCATTTGAGAAATCCATTAAAGCTGACTTAAACAACAGTTATCACTTAACTGCTCAACTATTAGTGATCTTCCACTTTATTTTCAGGTTACTGCCATTGCAAATGAGGACTGTGTAGTCTACATCTTAACAAAAACGTTCTAAAAGTCTGGCTCTCAGAGTCCCAGAAGTGATATGTTGAGTCAGATGATAGGTAGGTAGGTAGGTAGGAAGATAGATAGATAGTTAGATAGATAGATAGATAGATAGATAGATAGATAGATAGATAGATAGATAGATAGATGTAGAGTGGATCATATAAATTTTATGCCACAAATCTTCTGTGTGTCAAACTAAAACTAAAATAAAATACCCTCTAAAACCATCTTAAACAAAATTTGAATATTGCTTCTCCCTAGTGTTGACATAATCTTTTATTTTTTCAATTGAAAAAAAGACTCTTATGATGCACAGACATGCAGAGTACCACATGGCAATGCTGACAAACAAACACCTCCTCTCTGCAGAACAACACTGCTGTTCACAGAGTAAATATTTCAGGCATACATTAGATGAGAGTGTAAATAATCGAGCTAGCAGAAATCATGAACAGATGGGCTGCTTAAATACCATGTCAGTGTAGAAAGATTACAGTGAAAGCACACTTCTAACAACTGACTACAAGATTGCAGGATGCCCTCCACTATATGAAGTGGCAGTCAATACTTCAGAGCATTTAAAAACATTCTGTTGCTTTCAATGTCATCTTGTATGTACCCCAAGGCATGATCAAACAATTAATTTTCTTCAGTATTAACCAACAAAACTTCTAAAGAAGACATATAACATGACCTTTAAGGCTCGGGGAGTATTGCAGAGGTGGGAGCAGGAAGTTTATAAAAGCCACATGGTAGGATGGCATTTTCTGAGACATCGTCCCTTCGTCACACACAGAGACTTATTGGTGTGTTCATGACCCCCACAGTGGGCCCTCGATGGATGGGGTGGGGGAAGGAAAGATACAAGTATAAGCCAATGGGAATGTGATCATTAGGCAATGTTTTCATACAATAAAGTTCTCAATTTTTTTTTTTTAAAAAAGGACTTCTAAAGATAGTAATTCAATGGAATGTCCATGAGGAATTTTTAATCTAATTAATTTAGAAGGTTTTTTTCTGCATATTTAGCATGGGTACATGCATATGCAGATGTGCACACCTGGAGATCAGAGGAGAATTTCCAATGTCCTTCCAATTTCTCATCCATAAATTTTCTTGAGAAGGCATCTCCCTGACTGTGGAGCACAGTTTTGGCATGCTCCAGCAACTCTCTGGTCTGTGCTATCTATGAAACTAGGGTTATAGGTGCCTATGGCTACACTTGGCTGTTTACATGGGTCCTGGAGAATTGAGCTCAAGTGGTCAGGTCCTCTCAGGCCCTCATGCTTATAGCAAGTGCCTTTACCTGCTGAGCCATCTCCCCAGCCTAGATAAATGGTTTTAAGGAAAACTCATGGGTACAATTTGGTGCCATGCTTTCTAACTTTCTCTTCAGACATCTCAGCATGTCTTGCTGACTTGCATAGTTCCCAGCCTGAGAGACTGAATGGGGGAACCATCTCCATGAAAGTAAGAGATTCTGTGAATATTTGTCTTCATTTTTGTGTTGTGTTTCCCATATTCACATCACAATGTCTAATTCAGTCAACACATTGTAATGAAACCAAAATTTCATACCAGGGGTATGTATTATTAATAAATACTTTCAAAGGCTTCTGAACCCTATTCAAAAGTTTATATTATAAACTGAAAGTATCAACAGCTAATTACTGCATATGTCATGGAGAAATCAAAATGCAACATTAAGGGCTAAGGATATAGCCTTGCCTAATATACACAAGGCCCTAGGTTCACACTCCTTAGTCCTGCCAAAAAATGAAACTTTGGAATCCATTTGTCCATTTGTAAAGAGTAATGAGACAGAGCCTAATGTCTGTGAAAGAATTTTTCTCCTAAGATATCTTTCACCTTGTTCCCTAGGTGACCCTTGCTTTATCTGAGGGTGGTTACTACACATTCACTTTATCTCCTTGTGTGTTGAGTATCAAGGCATGCAACTACGCAATTTAGCCTGGGGTACTTAGTCCTGCAGCTTGTCAGATGGGATCAAGAAATATCCCCAGTGCCTTAGGTTGTACAAAAAGCCTGTTTATACACTCTACTTCCTTCCTAAAAGGATTGGGATTTGTCAAAGAGACCAAGCTGGCAACTAAATGCCATGCAGTGTCCTTTACTCTCCATTCTTTCTCCTTCCCCAGGTATTTAGTCAACTCTTTCCATGTATTTTGAGCTAAAAGCAAAGAAAAACGAATAGACCAACAAGCAAACAACCAATGCAACAAATAAATGCATTAGATGCTGACTGTTCTTGGATCAAACACACAGGCCAGTCCTGGGCCACATTAGTGGGCACAGGTTAGGATGAAGCTGGCAGCCTTCTGGCCTTAAGGTCTGAATCCCAGCTCCATGAACCTGGGTTTTGAGCACAGTGGATCTGTACTTGTCAGGCAGGGCCCCTCCTCCAGGACTGAGTACCAACCATGCGAGGCAACGAGGTTCTAACAAGACCCATGTTTTACTTTCCTTTTTGCCTTTAGTTGGTAGATACTTCCTGGGGCTACTCGTCTCGTCTCTCTCATATGGGATCAATCTCTCATTCGTTGTATTAAGTGGTCCTCACTGCTGTACCTGCTAACACTCCTGTTGCCTGTCCTGGGTCCTCATGGTGCCAATGTGGAGCCACACCATGAAACTGACTGAGTTGGAGATGTGTGGAAAGGGCAGGAACAATTGTTTCAGCCAGTCTGAAAGAAGTTGCTGAAACCAACAATAAAATAAAATAAAATAAAATAAAATAAAATAAAATAAAATAAAATAAAATAAAATAAAATAAAATAAAATAAGTAGGTCCTTTATTCAGCCCTACCCTTCCTACCTCCCTCAGCTGTATTCCATTAGCTGAGCTTGCCAGGAATGGCATAGGAGAGCTGGGTTTTACAGTGTCAGCCCACCCCACAAAGGCTGGCTGTGGATCCGAAAGTGCATGTGTCAGCCAAGCTACCTCACTGTAGTCATGATGTAATCACAGTCTTATCTTTGTTACTATTTATTCATTTACAAAGAACTTACTGAACCATTGCAGAAGACGTGGCAGAAAGCAACAGCCCAAGGAAGTGGAGGAGGGCTTTGCCATATTGTTTTTCAGACACAAAGTGGCCTTGGTATTTGTGACCTCACAGTGGTTGACACTACTTATGCGATACCTACATAATAGAAGGGAAAAGAAGATGAAATCAAAACAGAAGACAGGCATTGGAAAGAAGGGATTCAGTGGAGAGGGGATTCAGGAAGGAGGAATGGGAGAGTGCCGGGAGGGAACCACGAGTATGGCAGATTGCCTATATGTGCAGAGGTTATCAGTGAAAAATTAAAAACATACAGTATACACTATGCCCTACTTCAAAAATGTATTAAGGATACAGTAGCAAATAAAATAAAATCAAGATGCTTCCTGCTTTTGAATCCCCAAAGATAGATAGTAAACAAGCAAGGTAGTAAAATTGTTGGGTGTTATTATATAGACAAGTTGCCAGATCTTGGCTAGTATATTCATACAAATCTCTGGAGTTGGAAAAGGTGCTCTTGAGTGAAGTTTAAGTAGAAACTTGAAAGAGGAACGGGAGTTAAGCAGCAGTGGGAAGTGGCCTGGGGGAGGAATGAGGATGGTGAGACAGTTGTGGGTGAGAACAAATTCAGAGGAAGTAGAGGGAAAATTATTCCATGTGGGGACCAATCATATACAAAGACAATCTTTCCTCTAAACTCCTATTGTACCATATATATATATATTTTTTTTACCATTTCTATATTCTTTTTCCTTTTGAAGCTTTGCATTTCTGATTTCTGAAAACAAGCATGTCATGCAATGGGTGTTCAGGAAATAGATTAAAAAATATGTTTTTTTTTCTTTTCCCAACTATCAAACCTTGTGGGAATTTTCCTGAAAATTGAGGTTCTAACTACTAAGTATCCATACACTTACTTAGGTGTAGACATTTTGGTTTCAGAAGTCTCAGCTTAAAATTCAAAGATTCTATTGGATTGAGATCCAGAGAAATATTGTAGTGAGTCATATGTGGTTAATATTTTAAAAGTTTGAGACATTAAGATTGTTAAGATTCATGAGGCATATGAAGTTCAGGACCTCCTCAGAAAAAATTAGATGTTATATTGTAGCTTTATGTAAGATACTCTGTGATAAAACTGCCCATATATATATATATATATATATATATATATATATATATATATTGGTTCTTTAAAGTGGAATGAAAAAATTTCATTGAATTTGTTTAATGCTTTAAAATACTTTATTTATTTATTTATTTGACAGAGAGAGAAAGAGGCAAATGGGGGGGGGGAGAGAATAGGTGTACTAGGGCCACTAGCCACCACAAATGATGTCCAGATGCATCCATCACTCTGGCTTTATGTGCACTGGGGAATCAAACCCAGGGCCTTAGGCTTTGCAGGTAAGTACCTTAACCAGTGAGCTATCTTTCTAGGTGCTGTTCAATACTTTTGTTCACCTGTTAACTGCTCAGAGAAATGGAAATCTATTTTTTAGAATATACATGAATTTTTCTAACAATTCTTGAAGAAGTAAGACAGGACATGCTATTCTTTGAAATAACAATATGGTAGCAAATAAAACAAGTATTTGGTCAAATTCCTAACATGATAGCCAATAAAATAAAAACTTTAAAAAAGCAAGTGTTTTAGATAAACTTCTAATTTTATTTACTAGTGTAAATGATGAGAAGGAAGGAAGACAGGATAAAAGAAAGGAGGGAGCGAAGGAGGAAAAGGATAAATTTATAAGCATTCATTTTTTTTTTCCCCTAAGCTTCTCTGCTGGGCATTAACAGACCTGACTAAAATAAGCACAGAGTTATTCAAGCTTAACTTCCACATCACCAACCTGTCCTTACAAGCTTCAGAGAAATCAGGATTAAAGATACAATAGGCAAAATTCCCAATCACCTATGAAACCCAGTATTTAGGTAGAGGAGACAAAAATCAAGTGTTCAAGATCAGCTGTAGCTGCATAGTAAGTTCAAAGACAGCCTCTGCTATGTAAAACACTGTTTCAAACAACAAAACCAAAATACCAAATAGTTGTAATAATGAGGTTCCCTGTATTTTAATCCTTATACAAAACAAGTAACCTAAAATTGACAAATCACTTATTTTCCTATTGTTTTCTCTCCTTTACCCGCTCTACAGTGTGTGTGTGTGTGTGTGTGTGTGTGTGTGTGTGTGTGTGTGTGTCTCTGATTTCTTTTGCTTGGCTCATTAGAAGACTTCTATCCTATAGAATAAAGTATTGCTTGTTCTGGGACTCAAGATAAAGCCAATGAAGATCCTCAAAGTACATTGTTATAATTCTGTTCTTTGACATCTTGGAGGAAGTGAGGCCTAGCTATTCTATCCCTACCAAGTGATATGAGGAGGGGGAAGTGAAGCCCAAGAGAGTAAGTAGATAAAGAAAAATTAACTGTCCAATTACAAAGTAAAAACAGAGACCCTAACTTAGTATAAGTAAAAATCATTTAAGTCCCATGAACCATCTATCAGATATGTTCCCAGGCCCGGATGGATTCACTGCTGAATTTTACCAGACTTTTAAGGAAGAGCTAACACCATTGCTTCTTAAGCTTTTCCAGGAAATAGAAAAAGAAGGAATTCTACCAAACTCCTTCTATGAGGCCAGCATCACCCTGATACCAAAACCAGGCAAAGATAGAACAAAAAAAGAAAATTACAGACCAATCTCCCTCATGAACATAGATGCAAAAATTCTCAACAAAATATTGGCAAACAGAATACAAGAGTATATCAAAAAGATCATTCACCCTGACCAAGTAGGCTTTATCCCAGAGATGCAGGGATGGTTCAACATACGCAAATCTATAAATGTAATACATTACATAAACAGGTTGAAGGACAAAAATCACATGATCATCTCATTAGATGCAGAGAAAGCATTTGACAAAATCCAACATCCCTTCATGATAAAAGTACTACAGAGACTGGGAATAGAAGGAACATATCTCAATATAATAAAGGCTATTTATGACAAGCCTACAGCCAACATATTACTAAATGGGAAAAAACTGGAAGCTTTTCCACTAAAATCAGGAACAAGACAAGGGTGTCCACTGTCCCCACTTTTATTTAATATAGTTTTGGAAGTCTTAGCCATAGCAATAAGGCAAGAGACACACATAAAAGGGATACAAATTGGAAAGGAAGAAATCAAGTTATCATTATTTGCAGATGACATGATTCTATACATAAAGGACCCTAGAGACTCTACTAGCAAGCTGTTAGAGCTGATCAAAACCTACAGCAATGTAGCAGGATACAAAATAAATACACAGAAATCAGTAGCCTTCATATATGCTAACAACAAATACACAGAGTATGAAATCAGAGAATCACTCCCATTCAAAATTGCATCAAAAAAAATAAAATACCTTGGAATAAACCTAACCAAGGAAGTAAAGAATCTATACAATGAGAACTTTAAAACACTCAAGCGAGAAATTGCAGAAGACACTAGAAAGTGGAGAAACATCCCTTGTTCCTGGATTGGAAGAATCAATATTGTGAAAATGGCAATCTTACCTAAAGCAATCTACACATTTAATGCAATCCCTATCAAAATTCCAAAGGCTTTCTTCATGGAAATAGAAAAAACAATCCAAAAATTCATTTGGAATCACAAAAAACCTCGAATATCTAAAATAATACTGAGCAACAAAACAGAGGCTGGTGGTATCACCATACCTGATTTTAACCTATACTACAGAGCCATAGTACAAAAACAGCATGGTACTGGCACAAAAACAGACATGTAGATCAGTGGAACAGAATAGAGGACCCAGATGTAAGCCCAAGTAGCTATAGCCACCTGATATTCGATAAAAATGCCAAAAATACTCATTGGAGAAGAGACAGCCTCTTCAGCAAATGGTGTTTTGAAAACTGGATAAATATCTGCAGAAGGATGAAAATAGATTCTTCTCTCTCGCCATGCACAAGAATTAAGTCCAAATGGATTAAAGACCTTAACATCAGACCGGAAACTTTGAAACTGCTAGAGGAAAAAGTAGGGGAAACCCTTCAACATATTGGTCTTGGCAAAGACTTTCTGAATACAACCCCAATTGCTCAGGCAATAAAACCACAGATTAACCACTGGGACCTAATGAAATTACAAAGATTTTGCACCGCAAAGGACACAGTGAAAAAAGCAAAGAGGCAACCTACAGAATGGGAAAAAATCTTCGCCAGCTATATATCTGATAGAGGATTAATATCTAGGATATACAAAGAACTCAAAAAGTTAAATAATAAGGAATCAAACAAGCCAATCAAAAAATGGGCTATGGAGCTAAATAGAGAGTTCTCAAAGGAAGAAATACGAATGGCATATAAACATCTAAAAAAATGTTCTACGTCACTAGTCATCAGGGAAATGCAGATTAAAACTACATTGAGATTCCATCTCACTCCTGTCAGATTGGCCACCATCATGAAAACAAATGATCATAAATGTTGGCGGGGATGTGGAAAAAAAGGAACCCTTCTTCACTGCTGGTGGGAATGCAATCTGGTCCAGCCATTGTGGAAAACAGTGTGGAGGTTCCTAAAACAGCTAGAGATTGATTTACCATATGACCCAGCTATAGCGCTCCTAGGCATATATCCAAAGGACTCATCTCATTTCCTTAGAAGTACATGCTCAACCATGTTTATTGCTGCTCAATTTATAATAGCTGGGAAATGGAACCAGCCTAGATGTCCCTCAACAGATGAGTGGATAATGAAGATGTGGTACATTTATACAATGGAGTTCTACTCAGCGGTAAAGAAAAATGAAGTTATGAAATTTGCAGAAAAATGGATGGACCTGGAAAGTATTATACTAAGTCAGGTAACCCAGGCCCAGAAAGCCAAGTGCCACATGTTCTCTCTCATATGTGGATCCTAGCTACAGATGACTGGGCTTCTGAGTGAGAATGAAAATACTTAGTAGCAGAGGCCAGTAAGTTGAAAAGGAGACATAAAGTGTGGAGAAAACTTTTCTGTTTGACTCTGAATACCTGGATCTGGATTCCGACACAGGTTAATTAATTAATTAGTTAGTTAATAGAGCCAGAGTCTCCAGACTATCCGTGGAACGGGAACTCTCCTGCTTTGGCTTCTTGGATGCTAGAATTACAGGCAGGTGCACTATGTCCACTTGAGGGATGGGCTAATTTTCTTTTAATGTGTTTTTTTTTTTTTTTTTTGTTGTTGTTTGTGTTTTGAGGTAGGGTCTCACTCTAGCCCAGGCTGACCTGGAATTCACTATGGAGTCTCAGGGTGGCCTTGAACTCATGGCAATCCTCCTACCTCTGCCTCCTGAGTGCTGGGATTAAAGGCGTGTGCCACCACGCCCGGGGTTAATGTGGCTTTTTAAAGACAGGACTTTTCACATTATTTAAATGTCCCTACTTTGGCATTGCTTGATTAGATTTCAGTGGAATGGTCTCATTTAAAATTGGACACAGTTTAAATACCTTCATAAAGTATTCAAGAATGTGTAAAAAAAATTACCTTCGGGCTGGAGAGATGGCTTAGCAGTTAAGCGCTTGCCTGTGAGCCCTAAGGACCCCGGTTCGAGGCTCAATTCCCCGGGACCCATGTTAGACAGATGCACAAGGGGCCACACGCATCTGGAATTCATTTGCAGTGGCTGGAGGCCCTGGCGTGCCCATTCTCTCTCTCTCTCTCTCTCTCTCTCTCTCTCTCTCTCTCTCTCTCTCTCTCTCTGCCTCTTTCTCTCTCTGTCACTCTCAAATAAATAAAAAATAAACAAAACTTTAAAAAAAATTACCTTCATTTTTGGTTAGAGACTAATTGAACTTGTCCAGTGGTTTCTACACTAAGGTCACATTACATATGTATCATATTCACCTATAATAGAAAGTTCTGGGACAATAGAAAAAAGGGGAGGTGGGAAACAGTGAGTAGATTGAATATAATTTCTGAAATGACACTGAAGAGCCAGCCCTCAGTTCTCATTACATGAAGCGAATACAATGCTAGAGCAAGGAAGAGCTTTATTTCCATTTTAGAAAGTTACATTACCAGCACCATTTGAGAATGTATCAGGACAATATGTTTAACCTCAATTTAGAAATAATGAGCATGAGCTGGGCGTGGTGGCGCACACCTTTAATCCCAGCACTCAGGAGGCAGAGGTAAGAGGATCATTGTGAGTTCGAGGCCACCCTGAGACTACATAGTGAATTCCAGGTCAGCTTGAGCTACAGTGAGACCCTACCTCAAAAATAAAAAAAAGCAAAATGATAATAATAATAATAATAATAATAAGAAGAAGAAGAAGAAGAAGAAGAAGAAGCAGCAGCAGCAGCAGCAGCAGCAGCAGCAGCAGCATGGCCAAAATAAATAAAAGCTTTCTTAAGATTCGCTAATTTTTTCAGGCAAGTTGCTAGCTTGTTTCTTTGTATTCATGTCAAAAGTCTAAACTAAATAACTCTATAGACATTTTTCTTTTTTAGCCTGGGCTCTTAGAAAGGTTTCTTTTTCTCTCTCTTTCTCTCTCTCTCTTCTTTTTTTTTTTTTTTTGTGGCTAATGTTTTTCTATTATCAAGACTATGCATGCTTTTAACACCCACCCACCCTGAGCACATTATTTATTTTCCTGGTTGAGGTCTGAGTGACAAGTACATTGATACAACTGAATCATCCTTCTGCAGGCCTGTCTTTGTTATCAGATTGGTTTTCAAGTAGATTCATACATTGTAAAAGAGTATCCGTTGGACAAGATTAGTCTTTGTGTGATATGACATTCATCCTAGCAAGGGGAGACAGAACTCGAGACTTTCAACATGGAAACTCAACTAGATAGTAAACTGACATGTTGCTAAGCAGTTCTTTTCTTCTTGCTTATCAGATTAAGCTGTCAGAATGAAGCTGAGTGTTATCATGAGAGGTCATTGGAGTAGAGCCAAGTTTCTACCTTTCTATGATAGTAGGATTTTCTAACAACCAAGCCAAGTTAGGTCTTGTCTCAATATAAAGCGAATATAGAAAAGCTGACACGTGAGAGGTGAAGTGAAGAAGTGAGCAGAAGCTAACATTCTCTCCCCACACTTTTTTTATTTTTTTGA
The DNA here is from genome assembly GCF_020740685.1 of Jaculus jaculus. NCBI lineage: Eukaryota > Metazoa > Chordata > Mammalia > Rodentia > Dipodidae > Jaculus > Jaculus jaculus. The sequence goes on from NC_059110.1 coordinate 30,423,065, forward strand.
GGCAGGGTATCATTATAGCCCAGGCTAATCTGGTACTTATTCTAGCCCAGGCTATCCTCAAACTGATGGCAATTTTCCTACCACAGCTTCCTGAATGCTGGGATTAAATGCATGTGCCACCATGCCCAGCTTTTCTTTTGTCTTTTTTTTTTTCTTTCCTCCTTCTTCCTCATCTTTTTCCTACCATTTCTCCACCTCTATTTGCCCCCACCTCTAAATATTTGAGTTAAGCATTATGTTGCCAAGGCTGGCCTGAGCCTTATTATATAATAACCTAGGACGTCCTTTAAACTAAAGGTCATCCTGCTTCCCCCTCCCAAGTACTGGGATTACAGGCATGTGTCACACTATACCCCATAGAGAACCACATAAAATATAATAAAAGTTGGAAAGATGCATTCCACTGATGTAACTTTATGAAAGATGCCGTATGTTATTCCCTAGTCATGACATCTCATAAATACTTTCAAAACTAAAGTAAATATACAAAGTGGTGTTGGTGGAGAAAAAAGCAGAGCCACAATTTTAAAAGTCTTTATTTAAGTGATATAAAGAATTTCGTGACTATTTAAAAATCTAAGAATCACATCATGCCTCACAGTATCATTATATAAACAACTCTAGACATGTTTTATTAGCTTTTAAGGAAGTGGGGTATGAGCGTCCTCCATCGTACAGCAAAGGATTTAGGAAGGTACAATGCAATTGTTTGACTTGGAATTTAACTGGGATATAGAGATACTAGCAGGCCTTCTCTTTGAATGAATGTGTAATCTTTAATGTGTAGAGATGTGCAGGGAGCTTAGATTTTTCATATTTCTAAGAGAGGCATTCCCTTTTGATTGATACAAAAGAAGCCACAAGAAAAAAAAAACAAAAAAAAAAACGGTGATCATTGAGGTTCTTTGGCAAAGCATTCTCCTTCACCCTTACACCATTCCTCACGTGTCATTTTCTACTCGCTTCTCTCAATTTCTCTGCTTTCTCTTCCTTCTCTCCTACATATCACATGAGTATCACTTACAAAACAAAAACAATAACATAAAACACAAGAAATGATCAGTGGTTCAGTCCACCATGTTTCGTCTTCCCCCATCCAAGTTCCTATAATATATTTTTTTAAGTTAACCTATTAATTTCTTGTTATATTTTGGATCAAGACCTCAAATCTTGCCTTGAAAGTCCAAATGTTATCTTTGTGTCTGTCCAAATGTCTTCACTGGCCGGGCATGGTGGCGCATGCCTTTAATCCCAGCACTCAGGAGGCAGAGGTGGGAGGATTGTGAGTTCAAGGCCACTCTGAGACTCCATAGTGAATTCCAGGTCAGCCTGGGCTACAGTGAGACCCTACCTCAAAAAACCAAAAAAACAAAACAAAACAACAACAACAAAAAAACAAATGTCTTCACTGATCTTGTCTTTTCCTATTGCTTTTTTTTTTGTTTTGTTTTGATTTTTGAGGTAGGGTCTCACTCTAGCTCAGGCTGACCTGGAATTCACTATGGAGTCTCAGGGTGGCCTTGAACTCATGGCAAACCTCCTACCTCTGCCTCCCAAGTGCTGGGATTAAAGGCGTGCGCCACCACACCCAGTGTGCATTTTTGTTTGTTTGTTTGTTTTTTGTTTTTCAAGGTAAGGCCTCACTGTAGCTCAGACCTAGATTACACTATGTAGTCTCAGGGTGGCCTTGAACTCATGATGATCCTCCTACCTCTGTCTCCTGAGTGCTGGGATTAAAGGTGTGTGTCATCACACATCTTTATGTATTTTTTGCTTGCACAGTGTTTCTGTGTTAGCTTACCATATAAAGATTGAATCAAAGACCATCCAGACTGAAGGGAGCTTTTCAAAGGACATCTGGTTCAATCCTTATTCAAGTAAAAATCCTCTTATATTTTTCTTAACAGAATGATCTTCACAATGGAAAGTCCACTGTCTCTTGATGCTTCATTCCATTGCTAGAAAGCTTGCTTTACGTGGTACTCATATTTGATGGCAATTTTCTTATTTCAGAATCAACCCTTCTGAGGTTAACACAAAATAAATGGATTTTATAATCTATAGGGAAGTTCTTAAAATACTCAATCCTGCACTCTTTGGCTTGTTCTTCTCTAGGTGGACTGCCTTCAAGGAATTCAGCATCTTTCCTACATGGTACTCATCATCTTGTGTTATCCTGGTTCCTGCTTGAGTCTCCATGCTTCCATTTATAATTATCTGATTTCTATGGTTTCTCGCCTTAGTCCAGGCTGCTATAACAACAAGCATTTCTTTCTCACTGTTCATGAGGCTGGGAAGAGCTCCAGATCAAGGTGCCAGCAGAGTTGGTGTGTGGTGCAGTCCTATTTCTGAGTTCATAGATGATCATCTTCCTCCCCTGTGTGTTCCAGAAAGCTCCAGAGCTCTCTGGGGTCTCCGTTAACAAGGGTCCTACCATGATTAGGCACCAAACTCTCCACACCTGTAGTAGTTCCTTTGCCATTGCTGGGATAAAACACTCTACTAGAAACAGGTTCTGAAAGGGATGGGATTATTTCCAGTTTATAGTTTTGAGAGAAAATTTCATCACGATGGGGAAATCACAGCAGGAACAGATGGCTGGGCAGCAAATCATCTCATATCAGCAGGGAAAAAACAGCAAGAGTGAGCTGTGAACACCCAGTGGTGCTGGATGAATGAGCCTCAAGGTAACACACATTTCATGCAGCCAGGCTACAGCAGCCGGTGATTAAGTATGAAGCTTAATGCTTAATGATGGACACATGAGGCTATATATGGGGGGGGGGGAGGGAGTGTCACACTCAAACCACCACAACATCCTAATGAAATTGTACTGGAAATTAGAATGTCAACATACCAACTCAGTGGAGACACAGACATTTAATGCATATCATTTCCTCTCATGAGCTTCCTAGTAATGCAATGCTAACATTTATTTGGTTGTTTAATCTATTTATTTTTTTTATTTTTGTTTTTTCAAGGTAGGGTCTTACTCCAGCCCAGGCTGACCTGGAATTCACTATGGAGTCTCAGGGTGGCCTCGAACTCACGGCAATCCTCCTACCTCAGCCTCCCGAGTGCTGGGATTAAAGGCATGTGCCACCACGCCCGGCTGGTTGTTTAATTTTAGATGTTCAAATGTTTGTATATTGATTATTAATAATTTTGGAACAGGGATTATAGTGCCTTTATAATTCATAATATAGTATATTAAAAATTTAGAATATGAGGAAGTATTTAACTTTGAAATAATTATCAAGATGAGACATTTCAAACATTTTTCTATGTATGGAAATCAACATTTATAGCAGTTTTTTATATACTATAAACTACATAAGGATTTGTATTTAGAGTGATGACTCTGCAAGATTCCTTTAAGCAATGAAATGAGAAACTTGATTATATTTTCAGACTTAGTGAAGAGCTCTCTATATGCATGTGTTAGTCAGCTTGTTGTTGGTGTGAGAAAAATACCTAAGAGAAGTCAGCTTTAAAGGAGTAAGGTTTATTTTGAGTCATGGTTTCAGAAGTGTCAGTCCAGTGTCAGCTCATTCCATCGCTTTGGCCTGAGAAGAAGCAGAATTTGGCAGGAGGATGTGGTGTGGCTAACCAGAGATGTTCATGTTGCCTGCGCGGCAGAAGGGAGGAGGTAGAGGAGGGGGGAGGGGCCATGACACATCCTTCGAGGTCATTCTCCTAGTGACCTACTTCCTCTTACTAGCTCCCACCTCCCAATTGTGTATTCATTTAGCAAGTCCTCAATGGATTTATCAATTAGTAAAGTTAGAGCCCTAAGCAGTTTGTTCCTTCTGAATACTGCTGTAGGAACACCCAATACATGGGCCTCAGGCTTTTCCTATCCAAACCATAAAGATGTCCTTCCTGCTTTACATGGTAGAAGCCAGTGACACCAATGTATGTGTACTGTTACGATCTGTGTATGGAGACGAAGTGATCTCAACTTTTGCTTATTCTTACACACCTGTAAGGGGATAATTCACTCTTTCATATTCTCCCCATGAGTTTGAAAACATTCTATCTGAGAATGCTCTGGGTTTATTCAATATGATCAGGACTATCACAGTGACATGACTAATCACATACTGTTTAATTTCCTGTGCCTTTTCTCAATCACTAATCAAAAAGTGGCTTAAGGAACAAACAGTACTTAGAATAAGCCTGAATCAATTATCAGAACAATTGAAATGCAGTACCCTTATAGTAATTTTTATTTTTTAAAATATTTTTGTTTTATTTTTATTTATTCATTTGAGAGTGACAGGCAGAGAGAGACAGAGAGAGAGAGAGAGACAGAGAGAGAGAGAGAGAGAGAGAAAAAGAGAGAGAGAGAGAGAGAGAGAGAAAGAGAGAGAGAGAGAGAGAGAGAGAGAGAGAATGGGTGTGCCAGGGCCTCTAGCCGCTGCAAATGAACTCCAGATGCATGCATCACCTTGTGCATCTGGCTTACGTGGGTCCTGGGGAATACAGCCTCGAGCTGGGCTCCTCAGGCTTCATAGGCAAGCGATTAACCGCTAAGCCATCTCTCAAGCCCAGCCCCTACACTAATTTTTAAAAAGTCATTAATGATTCACATTATAACTTGGGAAGGTAGCATTTTATCAAAAGTTTCATTGTTGAGCTATGGTTTTTTAAAGCATAATTTTGTTTCTTAAAACTTGGAGGCAATTAATGTGTTGGGTAACATATGAAAGAGTGGGGACCACAGAATTTCATAACATGAGTTTTTCATTAGAAAATCAAGTCCTTGTTACACTAACCTTCTTGAGTCATTTTAGTATAATATTTCAATAGTATGGAATAAAAAGATCTTTTATGAATACTCATGATATACCTAGGAGGCAGTTTTGAGAACTATAGCATACAACAGAAGGAAATCCCACATAAATCAGACTCTATAAACTCCAATTCTTATATAAATGATCACAGCCAATTGTATTTAACATTAACCATTTAACTATGAACATCTTTATGAATTATGAGAGTCTGTAGGCAGGAAGCTCTTTATTAAAGCATGGAGGTATTTATTACCACTTCCCATATAAAATGCTTTCTGGGGTTGATAATTATTCTAGTTATACATGTTACCACATAGCAAATCGATGTCAAAGTTGGTGACTTAAAATAAAGAACATGTTTTCTTCCTAAGTCTTCAATGGTGTGGGTAAGATTTGTAAGGACAGATGTCTTTATTCCAGTCAGCAGCAGCTGGAGTGTTTAGAAGGCTGGTGTAGTGGTCATTTGAAGCCTGGTCATGGATATGTCTGGTCATGGATGCTGACTGCCATCTGGGACCTTGTGGAGGGACTGGTGATGTACATGGGGTTCACATGTTTAGTCCCCTCATAATGTGGTAGCTGGTTCTCCAGGGTGAGCATCCCGAGAAGACCTGCTAGTACCACCTTTTATGGCTTAGCCTCAGCAGATTACTGCCACTGTAGTCACAGGTATAACCAATTTTAAGAGAAAGAGATGTCTTTTGGTTCATTTTAAATGGGTTATATTTAGCATCTTAACAATATATAATCTACCACAATGGTGACAGGACATCCATAGGACTAATTACAGCTCAGTGTTCCATTGCAAAAGGACCAATGCTTATTCTATTTATTTTTATTTTTTTAATAAATATATTTTAAAGCTGGGCGTGGTGGCGCATGCCTTTAATCCCAGCACTCGGGAGGCAGAGGGAGGAGGATCATAGTGAGTTCAAGGCTACTCTGAGACTCCATAGTGAATTCCAGGTCAGTCTGGGCCAGAGTGAGACCCTACCTCGAAAAACCAATAAATAAATAGATAGATAGATAGATAGATAGATAGATAGATAGATAGATAGATAGATAAATATATTTTACTTTTTTGAGAGCCAGAGAGAAAGAGGAAGATAGAGAGTATCAGCATTCCATAGCATCCTGCCACTGAAAAGAAGCCTTAGCTGCATGTGCCACCTTATGCATCTGGCTTTATGTGGGTACTGGGGAATTGAAACCAGGATATCAGGCTTTGCAAGCAAGTTTAACAGCTGGGCCATCTCTCTAGCCCTATTCATTTAGATTCTAATTTGCCCATAAACCTTATAGTTATATTAATGTGATATATATATATATATATATATATATATATATATATCACATACACACACACACACACACACACACACACACACACACATATATATGGTTTTTTTGACAACTTCCATGATTGTAAACAATATCCCATGGTAATTCCCTCCTTCCCCCTGCTTTCCCTTTTGTAACTCCACTCTCCATCCTATTCCCTCCCCCTCTCAATCAGTCTCTGTTTTATTTATTTATTGATTGATTGATTGATTGATTGATTGAGGTAGGGTCTCACTCTAGCTCAGGCTGACCTGGAATTTGCTATGTAGTCTCAGGGTGGCCTCCAACTCATGGTGATCCTCCTACCTCTGCCTCCCGAGTGCTGGAATTAAAGATGTGTGCTACCATGCCCAGCTAGTCTCTGTTTTATTTTGATGTCATCATCTTTTCCTCCTATTATAATGGTCTTTGTAGGTAGTGTCAGACACGATGAGGTCATGGATATCCAGGCCATTTTGTCTCTGGAGGAGCATATTGTAAGGAGTCCTACCCTTCCTTTGGCTCTTACATTCTTTCCACCTTGTCTTCCACAATGGCCCCTGAGCTTTGGAAGGTGTGATAGAGATATTTCAGTGCTGAGCACTCCTCTGTCACTTCTTTTCAGCACCATAGTGCCTTCTGAGTCATCCCAAGGTCACTGCCATCTGAACAGAGAAACTCTCTAGCCAAAAGTGAGAGTAGCATTAATATATGGGTATGAACATTAAGAGCAGTGCTTACTTGGCAATTTGGTGAGCATTTAGACAGATAGCAGCAGATGTTACACCCCTAGGGCTCGTTACTAACTCTGCTGTAGGTTTACAGTATCAGGTATGTATTCCCTCCCATGGAGCAGGCCTCCAGACAAATTAGAGGGTGGTTGGTTTCCCCATAACAGATGTGCCACTATTACACCTGTTGGCTCATTTGGCCTGGCTGGCCACATTTAAGGCTTGCAGTGTCCACTGTTGAGTATCTTCACTGGTAATTTCTCTCTCCCACTGAACAGCATGCAGCATGACTTTTTCCAGCTTTCTAGCAGCTGGTCTACATGGAGGAGGTTTTCAGCTCAGCTCCAGCAGAATTTCTCAGTGATCTTGTAGCCCAAATATATAGAGTCTTCAGAAACAGGCTCTTACCATCTATTCCTGGTGGGAAACCAAGGGTCTCGACAGTGGCCTGTAATGTTTTGGGAGCATCAGGAACCTCCCTGGCCAACAACTCACTGGAAGGTATCCCATCCCTGGCACTGAAAAATTTCAAGTAACAATCTATGCTCCTGTGTATTCCATTGTCCAAAATAGTAGGTTTCCATATGACTTTTTTTATATCCTCTTGGATTGTGATTAGCCCTCCCTCCACCTTTCCTTTACTCAACCTCTTCCCCTGACCTCACTTCGGCCTTTTCACCCCCATTAATCTGTACTTCTACTTACATATACACAATACCATCCTATTAAGTGCCCCCTCCCTTTCTATTACCTTTATATCTCCTTTCTAGCTTTCTGGCCTCTACTACTGAGTTTTCTTCCTACTCACACAGAAGTCCAATCATTTGTAGCAAGTTCCACATATGAGAGAGATCATGTGTCATTTGGCTTTCTAGGTCTGAGTTACCTCACTTAGTATAATCCTTCCCAGCTCAATGTGATTATATTATAACCACAGTCAAAAATAATTCTTGAGGCTGAGAATATGGCTTGCAAGGCCTGGTTATCTGGGTTCAGTTTCCAAGTTTCCCAGGTAAGCCAGATGCAAAAGGTAGCACAGGCATCTACCAGCAAGAGGCATGCTCATATATACACACATGTGCACATGCACACACATGAAAATAAATAAATAATTCAAAAAGTAATTTCTGCCTGGCTAAGAGTCAAGTTCATGAAATAAGAAGTGAGTAAAAAGGAACAAAAATGATGTGTCTAATTTCATTGAACCCTGTCTTGAGAGATACAGACACTAGAAGTCAAAGTCTTCAAACTGGTTGATGGTCAAATGGATAAACATCAGTATCAGGTGGCCTATTTTCAGTTTGACTGTTTGGGGGTAGTTTGAAAAATCCTCGGTCAGAGTGCAGGCAGCACTGCTGTGTGACTGACCTATGTCCTATTTTTGACATGAGCAGTATCCCCAAACCCTCTACTCATACTGTGATGAGGAGGGAAGATATAGTCCCTTCTCATCTTTCCTTCTCCCAACTTGGCCCTGTTAAAGATCTACTAAGAACTAGTAGCTTAAGTGGCTTTGATTTAAGGTTTCTTTTCCTTGCCTTCCCAGAGTGTCTCTAGATTTGGGTTCCTAAACAATAGGCAGACATTATGCCTCATCTGCTTTTCAAAGTAACAGAGCATGACAGGGCAAGGGAGGGAAATTACTCTAGCAGCTCAGTATTACATGACTTCTAATGAGAGCCTCTTTTGCCTTTTTAAACCCTACCTTTTGTAGTTTAAATTCGATTTACAAATTTGATTTTTATTTATTTTTTTGCTTTGCTCTTTGATTTTTTTTTTCCTTCTTCATTAATGATGCCTTGGAGCAAGTTTCACTGTGATGTATCTTTTTCCTCCATGGCTAAAGGGTCACGTGGGTGCCTAAGTGATACGCACCCAGGAAGCTCTCAAGATGACACCCAGAGTAACAGATTATACATCTTTGTTCTGCCTACATAAACAAGGGATGTTCAGCAAGTGTGCATTCAGACCAAGTATTTCACTAAGGTATTTATTTCAAAGTAACTTTCTTTTCTAAGAGCCTCATGTTCATAAAGGACAGTTCTCTCCAGCCAGAGTGGCAGTTGTTAAAGCCTCCAGAGGACTTGGATACTGGGCTCTGATTTCCTGTGCAGAGTGTGGACAGGCTGAACGTCCTTCAGGAAAGCCCTTGTTTATAAGGGTGAAGAGGCTGATGTTAAGGGGTGGGGCAGGAAGGTAGTCTGGTGATTCTTGGCCAGGGGCTGGGAGCAATGAGGGAGCACAGGTCTCTTGTCACACATTGCCCATAGAGCTATCATCAGTAGTACATGGTTCAGGGGCCTCGGTGCAGATGTCCACACCAAGGCTCCGAACCAGAGTCCCCTCATCTCATTACACTCAAGGACCAGATGTGAGCCATGTCAATGCAGTGGAAATTATAGGGTGAGGGCTAGGGAGATGGCTTAGCGGTTAAGCACTTGCCTGTGAAGGCTGAGGACCCGGTTCGAGGCTCGATTCCCCAGGACCCACGTTAGCCAGATGCACAGGGGGCGCACACGTCTGGAGTTCGTTTGCAGTGGCTGGAAGCGCTGGCACGCCCATTCTTTCTCTTTCTCTATCTGCCTCTTTCTCTCTGTCTGTTGTTCTCAAATAATAAATAAAATAATAAATAACAACAAATAAGAAATTATGGGGTGGGAGGCTGGGGAGGACGACAAGGGACAACAGCATTGCTGAGACACTTTCAGTGTGTTGTGAGCTGCTTAGAGGCTACCATGGATCAAACCCTCATTCCTAAGGGTTTCCTTTCTGTTCATCCCCCAGTGAGAGGGATGATGATGGCTCTGAGCAGAGCAGCAACTGGCCCAAGACTATACTGTTGGGGAGAGCAGAGCTTTGGCTTAAGTTTCTTGGAACCACTGTTGTCAATGGCTACCATGCCATGGTCCCCTTCTGCCGCCAAGTTCCAGAAGGTTCTTATTGGACTCATGTAGGTGGCAGAAACTCTCTGCTTCAAATTGACTATCTATTAAGCAACCATTAAAATATTTTTTAAGAAAAATTGTTTTTGCATGTGTGTATGAGTGTGTGTATGTGTGCACATGCACCAGAGTCTCTTGCTGCTGCAAACAAATGCCAGGTGCCTTTTTCTTTTTGAAAAAAATCTTTTATTATTATTGACAACATATTTCATATGGATACATTATGTGTTGGTATCCTCTTTTCCCTCATCCCCCCCTCCATTCCATTGGGGACCCTCTTCAGTGGGGTTACAGGTATTCCCTATGGGGGTTGTGGTTTTTGTATTGTGTACCACTTTTTGAGTCTTGCTTGGGTGGCTTGGGATTGAACCCCAAAGCCTTTAATAGCTGAGCCATCTTCACAGCCAGTAAGGACTTTTTGTTTTACACACATACACATACTCATGGAACATTTCTTTTTTATTATTTATTTATTTTTATTTATTTAAGAGAAGGGGGGGAGAGAAAATGGGCACGCCAGGGCCTCCAGCCACTGAAAACGAACTTCAGACACAGGCGCCACCTTGTGCATCTGGCTTATGTGCGTCCTGGGGAATCGAACCTGGGTCCTTTGGCTTTGCAGGCATGTGCCTTAACTGCTAAGCCATCCCTCCAGCCCATCATGGAACATTTCTATCATCCTGCTGCCCATTAGCTGTCACTCTGCATTCCCCTCAGCCTCCTTGTCCCTAGGAAACCACTAGTTTTCTAACTTTACAGATTTATCCACATTGAACATTTTCTATATAAAAAAAAGTCCTGGGGCTGGAGATATGGCTTAGCAGTTAAGCGCTTGCCCATGAAGCCTAAGGACCCTGGTTTGAGGATCGCTTCCCTAGGACCTACGTAAGCCAGATGTACTAGGTGGCACATGCATCTGGAGTTCATTTGCAGGGGCTGGAGGCCCTGGTGCACCCATTCTCTCTCTCCCTGTCTCTTTCTGTCTGTTGCTCTGAAATAAATAAAAACAAACAAAAAATATATTTTAAAATCCTATAGTATGTTATATCTGGCTTCCTTTACTTAATATAATGTTTACTATATTTGTCAACATTGTAATTATCAGAACTTCATTCCTTTTCATTGCCTAATCATATTCTACTGTATGAATACTCCATATTTTAGTTGTCTATTCATCAGCTACTGGAGACTTCAGACCTACTTTTAAATTTAAATTTTATTGGAAAAACATTTTTAGATTCTCTCTCTCTCTCTCTCTCTCTGTGTGTGTGTGTGTGTGTGTGCATGGGTGTGCCAGGGTATCCTGGCTGTCAGTTATTTTGGTCACTTTTTGCATCTGGCTTTACATGGGTGCTGGGGAATCAAAGCCAGTCCAGCAGGCTTAGGAAGCAAGTGCCTTGAACTGCTGAGTCTTCCCCCCAGGACCAGGCCAACTTTGGGCTATTGTAATGCATATATGAATATCCAAGTACAATGTTTTATATAAACATACATGTCCATTACTTTGGGTTCTATTTAAAAGAATTTTTGATCAAGGGAGCAAGAGAGAGAGAGAGGGAGAAAATTGATGCACCAGGGCTTCTAGTCACTGCAATAGAACTCCAGAAATGTGTGCCCCCTTGTGAGCATGTGCAACCTTGCATGCTTGCATCACTATGTGTCTGGCTTATGTAGGACCTGGAGAGTCAAACATAAGTCTGTAGGTTTGTGGGCAAGCTCCTTAACAACTAAGCCATCTCTCCAGCATATGTAAAAGATTTTTTTAAAATTTTTATCTATTTATTTGAGAGCGACAGACACAGAGAGAAAGACAGATTGAGGGAGAGAGAGCGAATGGGCGCGCCAGGGCTTCCAGCCTCTGCAAACGAACTCCAGACGCGTGCGCCCCCTTGTGCATGTGGCTAACGTGGGACCTGGGAAACCGAGCCTCGAACCAGGGTCCTTAGGCTTCACAGGCAAGCGCTTAACTGCTACGCCATCTCTCCAGCCCTTAAAAGAATTTTAATCAAGAAATTTCTATCCAAAGCCTCTACTTCCATATTATTCACTTTCTCATTTCTTGCAATTTTTATATTATTATTTATTTATTTGAGAGAGAGATAATGGGTGGACCAGAATTTCTGGCTACTGCAATCTCCAGATGTATGCACCTTCATGTGCATCTGGCTTATATGGGTTCTGCAGAATTGAACTGGAGTCCTTAGGCTTCACAGGCAAGCCCTTTAACCTTTAGCCATCTCTCCAGCCCTCTTGCAACTTATTTTTCCAGAATCCTACTCGTATTGATGTCTCTGAGTCATAAGCCTTTTATATCTAGAAAGGGCATTTATTTTACACGTTACATATTTATTTGAGTCACTCAATAAAATTCATTTTATCTAGTTCAGTTTTGTGACAGCTCCTGTGCTGCTTGCTGAAGAGTCAAAAACCTATGCTACATCCTTGACTCTAAGGAACTCATCTCTATTTAGTGAGGTGGGTATGGGCAGACACAAACATAGACAATTAGAATATTATTTATAAGTGTCCTAGCAAAGACAAAGGGCTTTTGAGGGCACAGTGAAAGTGTCTTTATTTCCAAGGAACATGTCATAGCAAGAATGGTGCTAATGAGCCTGTCCCGAGCAAGCAGAGGACAGGGTGGCTGGACATTGTAGACTATAGGAATAGCATGGCCAAATGTCCCGAGGCAGGAAGAGCATGGCTGGCTTGAAAGCGTGAAAGTAGGAGCTAGGGCACAGAGTTCCACTGGAGAGGTGGCAGAGTGGTGGCAGGGGAGGTGAGAAACGGAGTGATGAAATCACCACAGAACTTCTGTCTTCCTAGGGGTTTGGACTTAGCAATCTCTCTATTGAAAGATTTTTAAAGCGGGGGATTAATTATTACTAAGGCATTCAGAACAACATGAACTTTTGAAAAAGTGGATCTTGCAAAGAAATAGCTTGATTATTATATTTCATGACAGCTAGAGAGCCTGGGCTTGAGGGCTGAAAGAACGACCTGGAGAGAAAGGTTTGGCCCAGGTGTCTTTGTTTGGCTGGCATTCCCCCTTTACTAGTTCAGAACTCAGAGTTCTGTTTTGTTCTTACCCGGATCACTCACTGTGCCTGATAAGTTCATGACCCACCATTACCTCTCCAAGGTTCTCATACATCACCGACGGCGTCTTCTTTGAAGCTCAATTTCGGCTTCCATCGACACCACCTTGTTTGTTTAGTGATGCTCTCAGCATTTCTGCCAAACATGAGTCTCTGGATGGTTGTGTGGGGAAGAACTTGGCCTTGGTAGAAAGACTTGTTCATAGAATCTTGACAATTTCTTAAGAGGGCAATTTGATACTTATTTACTTATTAGCAAGCAGAGAGAGAAAGAGAGAGAGTGTGTGAGAGAGGGAGAGAGACAGACAGAGAGAAAGAGAATGGGCACACCAGGGCCTCATGCCACTGCAAACAAATTCCACATGCATGTGCCACTTTGGGAAGTAGGGAATCAAACCTGGACCATCAGGCCTTGCAAGGAACTGCCTTTAACCATTGAGCCATCTCTCCAGTCCCCCAGCTAGATTTCTGTCTTTAAGAAAGAGTGAGGGAAAACAGAAAAACAGAAGAAGGACTACTTGGAAAAAGGAGAGAACCTACAATATGAGGGGAGACAGAGACAGGAGAGTTTCCCCAAAGCTGGTGAATGAGGGGGAAAGGTGAGGACCAACCTGAAACCAGCCCTCTGATCTCCCCACATACACACACATACACACAAAATGTTTCTACATTTTTCATCTACATCTTTAAAAGTGGACGTTATGGATCATAAGAAAACATTTCAAATTTATGTAACCTAATGTGGTGGCTAGGATCTATGTCCCCAAGTAGACTCAAGTGTCCTTAAAATTGAGTTTACAGACTCCCGGCTAAGGAGCTGGGGCGCCTGTCACTAGGGATGGATCTGAATTCCAGCCTGAGGTATGCAGAGTGTTTAGGCTCTGCCTGTGGTTACAGTGTACTTGCTTATTTGTGGTGCTGCTGGTGGTTTTCCTTTCTGTGTGGGCCTGTGAAAGGGGGCCAGCTTCTTGTACCATTACGGAACTTCCCCTAGATCTGTAAGCCTGAAATAAATCCCATTCCTCCCATAAACTATGTCTGGATTGGAGGTTCATCCCAGCAGAGTGGAGCTGACTACAATACCAAACTATATAACATACATGTGTATATTCATATCTAAGAAATGGAAATTGCACTTAAGGGGTTTAGATTTGCATTTTTCTCATTTTGAGGCAGAGGCTATATATTATACGATTCATAAATATTAAATGTATGTAATTATAAAATTTCATATCTGTATAAAGCCTCTTTAAACTCACTCAGATCAATATAGATATGGCATGTCCTGTACACCACATAACTACATATTTATGCTTTACTTATTTGGCTATGGTTTCTATGTAGCTCAGGTTGGCTTACAATTTGTGACCCTCCTTCTTCAGAGTCCCAAGGACTAGAGTTACAGAAATGTGTCACCAATTCTGCCCTCATAGAATTAGCTCCTTTTAGTTCTCTCTCAACCCTGCTAACATTCACCATGAAAGTCAGCAAAATCCTGTTTTCTGTCACCCCACAATGGTTTTGCTTGTTCTAGAATTTTCTCTAAATGGAACCTAACAGCACACACTCATTAGATGTGGCTCGTTTTGCTCTACTGTGCCTCCCCGGTTCTTTCAGAGTCGCTGTGGTTACTTATCTGCTAGATAATAAGTCCTTCAACCTGATTTTTTATCTAGATTGTCTTGGATGTTCTAGAAACTTTGCATCTAAATGTCATTTAATTTCCAATATTTAAGTTTAGACTTTGATTGCTTGGCTGGATATGTAGCTAAGAGGTAGAACACTTGTCTAGTATGTACTAGGCTGTGAGTTGAATCCCCAGGACTGTAAAATAAAGTGCAGAATCTGATGGTTAATTTTTACCACAAAACCTTGCTAAGATTTTGATTGGAATGACAGGGAATATAGCTAATTGTGGGGAAATATAGCTAATTGTGACATCTTTCTTGTTGAAAAAGATAATACTGACTTTTAAGCTATCAACACGGTATCTTTTCATTGAATGTAATTTATTTCTCTCAGTATTTTCTGTAAGTTTTAGTTTAATTCTTTTATAATTTTTATTTATCCAAGGGTTATATAATGTAGCTAATTTATTTTTAAATTTAAAATCCCCATTTGTCCTTACTATATATAAATGGTGAAATGTGTAAAGTATATAACTTTGGTATGTTGGTAGTTCAAATTAATTTATAAAGCTGAATTGTTTGCCTACTTTTATCTTGAAAAGTTCAAATATTACTTACAATTGTACTACACACACACACACACACACACACACACACATATGTGGACCACTTAGAATTAAATCAACAAAACTTTTGTAAAAGCAATCATTGAAAACTAGAAAACATTACTGAGAGAAATTAGTGGAAAATGTGATATGCATGTGTTGATTCCAAATTGATGTATAGAGGCGGTAAAATGTTAGCCAAAATCTCAGAATAAAACTTTGTAGTAGTAATCAAAACCTCTTTAAATATTAATCTGTAGGGCTGAAGATTGGCTCAGTGGCTAAAGGCACTTGCTGACAAAGCCTGCCAACCTGGGTTTAATTCCCTAATATACACAATAATCCAGATGCACAAAGTGGAGCATGCATCTGGAGTTTATTTACAGTGGCCAGAGGTCTTAGTGCACCCATACTCATACACCCCCTCTCTATTTCTGTCTTACAAGTAAATAAGCAAAAATATTTTTAAATAAAAAATTAATGTAGAAATGCATCAGCTCTGCCACAGCAGATGAAAAACAGCAACAAGAGAGTGAGCCATGTTCTGGCAAAGAGGAGCTGTCTATAATATCCCTTAAGTCCATCCCTAACAACACACCTCCTCCAGAAAGGATCCACCTCCCACACTGCCACCAGCTTGGGACCAAGCATTCAGAACCCATGAGTTTATGGGGGACATCTGATTCAAACCATTACAATGTTCATGCAAATATTTGTACAAAGGTGCTCCTAACAGTCTTATTCATAGTAGTTAATATTATAAACAACCCAAATTTTATACACACACATACACACACACACATATTTGATAGACTAATGTAAAAGCAAATAGTGGCGTATCCATATTATGGAATTCTTTTGGAAATAAAAAGAAATAAACTATTGATTCAAGTACCTACATGGTTGAAACTCAGAATAATTGCACTGAGTAAATGAAGACACACACACACACACAAAGAACACATACTTCCAGACAACACCTACATGAACTTTTAGAAAATGCAAAAGAATATATAATGACAGAAAAATGATCAGCTGCTACCATATGCCATGGTGAGGAGGTCATGAAGGCAGAAAGGATTCCTGGGTACTTGGGTATTTTCCTATGTTGGATATAAACTCTTGAGAATCTGGTATATTCATTGTCTTATCTGGGTTAATGGTTTTGTTGGTGTATACTTATGTCCAAGCATACAAGACTTCACACTTCAAATATGTAGTTTGTTTTCAATCCTACTTTGGTAACACTGTCAAAAGTTTCTCAGTAACATAGTTTTTCTAAGTTCATTTATGTTTTTTCACAAATCAATACAACATCAATTGTTTGTATACTTGTGATTTTTTTAAAAAAATTACCCATGAGAAAAGACATACATTTCTCTTCATTTACTCATTAATTCATTCAATAAACATTCAAAATGGCAGACATTAAGGTACTGGGGAAGCGAACGCAAAGCTCTCCAGCTACTAAAGTAGAGAAATAGCATTACTGAGTATCTAATATGTAAGCTACTGTTTATACACTTATCACTTCACTTACTATGATTAAACAGACACACACACACACATACACACACACACACATTTTCACATGTATTTTACAGGTGAAAAAATTAAGCCCAAAGAAGTTTCACAGAAAGCTATACAACTAGGGTGGAAATTCAAGTTTGTAAGAGTCAGTGATGGTATTTGACATCAAACCACATTGATACCTCAGTCAGTGGCTAAAATACCTAATGATTTCTGAGGAAGTTGTTATTGTGGCCTTGCCACTTTACATGCATTGAATCTCAAGTACTTAGTAGCTAGGGGAGTACATTATCAATGACACTGAGCCAAATTACATACCACCTCTTAAGCAGGAGCATTGTTTTCTTCTTTGGTGCTCCCGCACCATTTTATGTGATCAGTTTAAATTCATTTACTTCTGAAAGTTAAATCACTAAGATGTGTTCAACAGTAGGTGACAATTACAGTGAAGTGGAAGCTGCTATTTGTATTTAAATAACATTGATTTTTTTTTTTTCCCCAGACAATATGGGCTGTAGGGTAGGCTGGCCTGTAACTCACCTCCCAAATGCTGGGATTATAAAGTATGAGCCTTTGTTACTCTTGACACATTTAATATTTTAAAGCACATTTATGCTGTGTGCTAAATCTTCTTTCATATGGATAAATTATTGCTTTATGAGTTAGATAATAATACTATCTTCATTTACAAAGAGACAGGCTGCAATAGAAAAATTATTTAGGTGTAAAATAAAACACTTAAAAGGCATATAAAATTAGCATCGATATTTTTGCATAAAATTTTGTCTTGGAATCCTAGTAAACAACACTGATAGTTAAGAGCAACCCTTTGGTAGTCAGAATTCAAATGCATTCCAAGCCATTTACAAACACGAACTTAATTTGTCTTAGTCTCATTTGTGGATCATAAAGAGTAAGGGAATCCATTTTTGGAATTTGACATTTGCCTTTGATACTTCACAGTACCATCATTCAGAAAACAAGCTACAACAAAGTGGTTTGTTCAGTGTGATAATGAGGTTGGCGTTCTGTACATAACATTATTAAGCTTTATGTTTTAAGAAATGAAGGCATTTAATAATAGGCTGTAGATTTATGTATCCATAACATCCACCAGTACCACCTCAGGGCAGTGCTATGTTAAAAAGCTGTATTAACAGGCAAGCTACACATGTTTACCTATGCAATGACCCTCTAATGAGTACTTCTGTATGGTGTCCATGAGGATGGTTTACGGAGCAAAGCGCAGATAGTTAATGACCAGTTTATTAATGCTGGATGGAGACCATACCAGAAGCTGGGCATTACCGCAAAGCATGGCGAACTCTTGTAGCTCAATTCTAACTTTGATCCTAACATATTCAAAGCGTTCTTCTCCTCAAAATTATTATACTATGTTTTTTCTACTTATTACACAACATTTGTGCACTTTTGTTGACTGCCTGTTGTGAGCCTAATGTGGCCGAAACAAGAAAGACTAAAACAAGTCCCCACTCTTGTTGAGCAAAGGGACAGCATGTCCGACGATCAGAGACGGAATCTGCAAAACAGTGCGGAATGCTGGATGCAGGTCAAAGATTCCCCTCTTGTAATATTTATTTACTCCGAACCTAGACCTTGTACGTGGCGGAACTTCCGGGCTTGGAACTCCACGTCAGTCGACCCGCGTGTGCGCGCGGCCAGGCCTTCCCAGTGCCAGGCCCGGCGCGAGAGTGCGCATGCGTGCAGCCGGCAACAGTGACCCCAATCGCTTGCCGTAGCCGAGTAGTACGCATTACGACGTCGCGCATGCGCGGGACCTACGCGCAGCGCCGAGGGCTGCCGGAAGCCAAGATGGCGTGTGAGTGGTCTACGGGCCGCGCTTGGCGCCGTATCCGTGTGTGAGCCGAGTGTTGGGGACGGGGTCAGGGCGAAGGCCGAACCCTGCGGCCATGGCCCGACACCGCAATGTCCGAGGTTACAACTACGATGAAGGTAGGTGGCCGCGCCACGGCGCTGCGTCCTCGCGGCCGTGCCAGCTGGGATCCTCGCCGGTTGGCATCCCCTTCCACTGGAGCTCGTCATGGGCGCGCGCCCGCCAGGAGTGCCTTGTTTTTACTATTTACGTGTTTACTGCCTGCTGGCACTGAGCTTCTTTAGGGAGCGGAGATGGCCCTTAGCATCCCGTGAGAGGGGTACCCTGCTCGAGGTTGGGACCCTTTCGTTATAGGTACTGGGGCGCGGTGCTCCTCCCACTGTTTCCTCCCCTCCAGGCATTCACGTGCTGGCGTCTAACCTGTCTCCCAGCCCCCTCCCCCCTTCACGAGTGCCCACGAGACTGTTTACTTGTCAGCAGATGGTAGTGTTCACGTTCAGCCCTGTGTCAGATCCACACAGGGCGACTTTTGCGTATGCTCATCCGTTTTAAGGGTGCAGAACCTAGCTTGAGTCGATTCCTCCCCCCCCCCCCGACGAATTTCAAAATTAGGAACAAAAGAAAGAGTTGGAAAGATACCTATTTTCAAAGACGCAAGAGATGAGCCCGCCAGCTGTTCTTGAGGCAGAGAATCTCGGTTCTTGGCTGATAATAATGCTTGATCCAAATGTATTTTTGAAACGAAAACAGAAAGCACTAGAGGAAAAGCCAAAGAATAGGGCTGGTTTGTAAAAAAAAAAAAAATGTTCTCTAGGAGTTGAAAGTATTAGGAGGAGCACACCATATGGTGAGTGGATAGTGATCGCATCCTAAGTTTCATGCAAACTCAAAACAACTGTGAACTAATATGAAAGGAGTAATGGCGTATTGCTTTGGAAAATGGCAGAGCACGTAGGATTTAGTATGTTGGTGGTTATTCTTGGCATCTCCAGTATTGTTTCAGAACTTCAGTGTAATCTGATAGGGCAGGACAGCAAGCATCTTGAGCTC
This sequence comes from Jaculus jaculus, assembly GCF_020740685.1. NCBI lineage: Eukaryota > Metazoa > Chordata > Mammalia > Rodentia > Dipodidae > Jaculus > Jaculus jaculus. The sequence continues at coordinate 30,442,620 of NC_059110.1, forward strand.
CGTTTGGAGACTTTGATCCAATCTGTGTTAATTTTTGAAGTCCTTCTAAATAAGTATTTAGTGGCTGAATGGACGACCAAGAGACAAGAAATAAAGAACAGCAATAGACTTTATTATTACTGATTTCTTTAGCAATAAGTTGTTTCCTGAACCAATGATAATTGGGTACTTTTAAGGTTGTGGAATTGAGGATGTTTAAAGGAAAAAAAAACCATAAAATAACAGGTGGTTGAAGCATGAGTGATGCTACAGAAAGGGATGAGAGTGCTACAGAGCTGTGGAAGAGAGGGAGGATCTTAAACAGTGGAATGGATATGTACCTGAAGGCTTCTGGAAGGAGAGCTGCTTGTCTTCTGGGAGTCGTTCCTTTTCGTCTTGGGCACCTGAGGTCAGGTTATCGGCTTTTTGGTAACAATTAGTGACATTATAACCAAGCTGTTCCTGTCTGTGGAGATTAATCCTTTTGTTTTATAAGTTAACTCATCTTCAGTGTGCACTTGTTTTTCTTTCCAGTTAAGCTGTGCTTTGGAGTCCTGGAATAATAATTTAAAAATTCTTAGAAGTAATCACACTTCAGTAGAGTCTGTGGTCTACAACCTACTGGTTTCTCTGTTTAAGTTCCTTTGTTTGTAGGTTAGGAATACTCTGCATGACCGCTTCCACTACTCCTATGAATAGTCCTCCTTTTAACTTGTCTAGTCCAGAAGCTGACTTAATGAGCTTAATGTAGTAAGAACCCCAACATTTTACTGAAGAAATGAACTACTTCACAAAGATTGCAAGCAAGAATTTTCTTTGTTGTTTTTAATACTGTAACACTTTAGGATCAATTGTATTAATCAGCTGACCTAGTAAAAACGATTCTTGTCTTAATAGGTAAGTATATGTTTTTGTGGTGAATGACTTTTTTGTTTGCCAATTGTTATTTATTGATTTGCGATTGCCATGTAGTAATTTGTTGATTGTTAAATATTGTTACCTAGTAGCATTCATGAAATTTTTCCTTGTCACAGCATTTGGTCTCAGACTTTTAAGCATTCTGTTCCTGCTGCATGAATATCCTAGGTGGCTGGCTAGCTCTATCCTTTGCAGTTGGTTTTCATACTAAATTCCTAGCTGTCTTTTCCTGGCCTCTGTACTGTTAAATCTAGTTTTGCTCATATGTGTGTTCCCAAATTGCTTATGGTTTTATCCTTATCTGGTTTTTTGGTGTAGAAAGAGAGGGGATTATGCTCATTTTTTTTTCTATGTCAAGTGCGGCATAGTGTTAACATTTGTTGAATCATTGAAGGGATATAGTTATGTAAATGTTTTTGTTTCTTGATTCACTAACTTACAATACAGCATATGACTAATGTAGTGCCACATGGATGCTAGTTCTGCTTTGACGATGCTGATACTCTCATGACGTGAAACAGGTCTGGTGCTTCAAAGATGAGGACTAGGGGACGACTCAGGTGGAAGTAGTAGAGGCTTGCTGCATTAGCTAAAAGATTCAAGGAATCTTCTGGAAAGACGTGGCATTTAAGCTGGAACCTTACCTAGGAGAAACAGCTTTAGGAAAATTTGGACAAAGAGCATATTCCAGGCCAGTTAAATCCCTACAAAAGAAACAAGGAGAGAGGGGGAAGGATCGATAGGTAACTGGCTCATGCAGGGGTTATCTGGCTCCATATGAGCTACTTTCATATTGATAGATACATTGGATGCATGGCATTTCAGATTTGGTCAGCAGTGGAAAGGCTATTCAGGTATATTGTCTGTATATCTCTTCCCAAGTTTACTTCATGTAGTACTTACATGAAAGTAAGTACTACATGAAGTAAACTTGGGAAGAGATATATAACTCAATTCGCTTAAAAACAAAAGAACTGTGTATGTCTGATCGATCTATACACACACACACACACACACACACACACACACCCCAGTCACCCACCCACCAGTGAATTCTCTGTGGGTAAAACTCTTTGTGAAAAAGTCATTCCAGGTTCTTTGAATTTTGACAAACTACCTTATTTTGAAAAGAATTCAGATATTTCCTTGTGAATTTGAAGAGAACTTGTATATGAATTTCTATATGTTTGTTTTTAGATTTTGAAGATGATGATCTCTATGGCCAGTCTGTAGAGGATGACTATTGTATTTCACCATCAACAGGTAAGTTTAGAAAATCATTTTATTTCTTGACTTGGATGTTCCAAAACGTCAAGTAAGTAGAATTGTCATTCTGGATCAGAGTGTTCTGTAAGCCTATAACATGTAATGTTTATGTGATGTATATGATATAGATCCATGTCATTATGTCATGTATAATATATGTTAAAGTGTTGTAAGTTTTTTTGTTTGAAGAGAAAACACACTAAAAAACTTACATTGTCCAGGCTGGCCTAGAACTCACGGTGATCTTGCTTTGGTCTCCTGTTTTCTGTCTGTTTTATTTTTATTTATTTATTTGCAAGGAGAGAGAGGGCGGGGAGAAGACAAACAGAGAATGGGCATACCAGGGCCTGTAGCCACTGCAAATGAACTGCAGATGCATGTGCCCCTTGTACATCTATCTGGTTTATGTGGGTCCTGGGGAATCGAACCTGGGTCCTTTGGCTTTGCAGGCAAATGCCTTAACTACTAAGGCATCTCTCCATCCCTGTTTTCTGTTTCTTTATGGATGGGTGCCACCAAGTTCAGCTATAATAACTTTTTAAAAAAATACCTATTTGTTATTATTTGAGAGAGAGGAGAATGAGAGAGTTGGGTGCACCAGGGTCTCCTGCCACTGCAAATGAATTCCAGATGCATACGTCATTTTTTAATGTTATAGATACTGAGGAATCAAACCCAAGCTTTGTAAGCACGTGCCTTTAACCATTGATCAGTCTCCCCAGCCATTACATTTTTGTTGTTATTATTTGGAGATGTATGTGTGTAGTGTGGGTTTGAATGAGTGTTGTTGCATGTGTATGTGCATATGTGTGGATGCCAGCCAGAGGACACTGTTGGATGCTGTTCTCTAGGTGTTCCGTCTACCTCTTTTTAGATAGGCCTCATGTGGGTTGGAGCTCATCAGTTAGGCTAGAACAGCTGGCCAGTGAGTCCCAGGGATTTGCCTGTCTCCACCTCTCTAGTGCTGGGATTATACAAGTGTATACCACCATGTTCAGCATTTTTATGTTTCTCAGGTAGGTACTGTGGGTGGAGCTCAGATCCCCAGTCATTGGTGTAGGCTTCTCTAGATAGATAACATTTAAACCTAAATGATGAGCTAATAGTACTAAAGTTATACTGCATAAAGTGATTGTTCAGATATTTACATTTATTGTCTTGTTTTCTTGCGGACTGGATCAGAATGTGTCCGCATGTCTCTCATAGCTTGGTGTGCAGCTGTCACATGTTGTATTCTGGATACCCTGACCGTAGAAGTTTCACATCAGGAAGTCAACTGAAGTTATCAAAGCATGACTTTGTTAATTATTTGGTAAACTGTTACTTTTAGCAAACATTTGTAAATTGGGATTAAAAAAAATTGCAGTGCTGAGGACGTAGCATAGTGGGCATGCAGTATGCATGAGGCTTTGAATTTGTTACCTAGCACCTTGCAGTAAGAAACAGCAGTAACAGCAGGGTTATTATTAAAAAGAAGCCAAAAACAAAATAATAATATAAGGCTAGGAACTTAGTTTCCTCTTTTACGAGAGAGAGTCCAGGTTTTTAGTGTGCTTCCTTGACATTTACCTTGTGGCATAGGCTTGCCTTAACCATTGCAGGCTTCCTGCTTCAGTTTTCTGAATGCTAGAATTAGAAGCTTGTGCCATCATGTCCATCGCTGAGGTTCCTCTTCAGTGGTATATTTTCTAATAATGTCTTCTTCTTTTTCTTTCTTTCTTTCATTTTTTTGAGGTAGGATCTTGCTCTGGCCTAGGCTGATCTGGAATTTACTATGTAGCCTCAGGCTGGCCTCAAACTCATGGCAATCCTCCTGCCTTTGCCTCTTGAGTACTGGGATTAAATCTAGCAGTTTCCAATCAAAAATAAATAAACAAATGAAGAGGCTGGAGAGATGGCTTAGTGGTTAAGGCACTTGCCTGCAGAGCCAAAGGACCCAGGTTTGATTCCCCAAGTCCACATAAACCAGAAGATGCACAAGGTGGCACATGCATCTGGAGTTCATTTGCAGTGGCGGGAGGCCCTCATCCATTCTCTTCTCCTCTGTCTCTTTCTGCCTCTTTCTGTATCACAAATAATTAAAAAATATATTAAAAAATTTTTTTAAATTAATATATTTTAGAATAATCTCTGTCCTTGAAGATGCATCTTACTATGGCAGTAGCAGTAGCAGTTGCTGTAATGGGTCCATATCCCTGCATCAGTGGGGTCATTGGTGGTGCTGAACACTTTTTGTAAGAGAGTTTTTCAACTTGGTGATAAATGAACAAGCTTGAAAAGTTCAGGAAGTGAAAATATGCCTTTATATATTTTTAAAAAATATTTAATTTAATTTTTTGATGTAGTGAGACAGAGAGAGAGAGAAAGAGAGAGAATGAATGGGTGCCCCAGGGCCTGTAGTCACTGCAGATGAACTGCATGTGCCATCTAGTACATCAGCTTTATTTGGGTACTGAGAAATCAAACCTGGGTTCTTTGGCCTTGCTGGCAAGTGCCTTAACTGCTAAGCCATCCCTCCTGCTCTTGTTCCTTTTCTTCTAAGATATTTTCTATTTCTAAATGAGTTTCAAAATTAAAGAGATAAATATACTCAAGGCCTAATTAATTCTGATAATTGTATTACTTTGCAAATTAATAAAATTTCCAAAATTTATTAATGTTTATATATTTTGACTTGTAAGCATCCTTTTTTTTTGATGGAAAGATGATTTTTTTTTAAGAGCAGCTTTTGATTTCCTTTAAAAAGATACATTTTGATTTTTATTGTTGGATATCAGAGTGGTGGTAGCAAGCAAGCTATGTATCAAGTAGCTTGAGTGGTATGTGTTGTGTTTCGACTCATGTGACTGGATGTACTCCTTACTTCAGAACTTTGTTGAGCATCGTTGTATGTGTGAGACAAATCCTATCCTGGTAAACTTGTGAATCAATGTGGAATAACTGCTCCAGTAATGGGTGGAGAGCATAAGCCTCGCTTGAGGGGTCCAGAAATATCTCTGGCATGTGGTGGGATTGGGACTTGGAATTTGGGAACGAGAATGATCTAGTTAGAGCCACTCTAGTCTTCAGTGATGAAATCCTGTGTTTTCACAGCTTTTTAATAGTTTTCTTCTTTATCTTTTCTGCTAATCTATATGGCCGTTGGCCTGTGGCCTTCTGATGTGTAAATATTAAACACAGTGCATAGCTTTGTATTCTGTGTATTATCTATATTTAGGAGGTATTTCCTTTTTCATCAGTAATACCTTACTGAAAATGTACAAAAATCAAATGTGTGGAGAATGGAATTTCAAATGGGAAAGTGTGGGGGTGGGGAGGGAGGGAATTACCATGGGGTATATTTTATAATCATGGAAAATGTTAATAAAAATTAAAAAATAAAATCAAATGTGTACAGCAGATTTAATGTGGTCTTACTTAAAGCTTTCAAATACTGTATTTATGTTTCTTTCCTTCCTGACATTGGCTTCAGTTGAACAGTCTTCAATGATCATCCAGTTGGTTATCCATACTTTGGGCTTTATGATCATTTTTCTCCTTTGTGCACTTGTATTTTATGTCTCTTGGGCGTATATTGGAATTTTAACAGTCTGTTGGTCTTCCTTTTTTTGGGGGCGGTGTTTTTCTTTTTCAAGGTAGGGTTTGCTCTAGCCCAGGCTGACCTGGAATTTACTATGTAGTCTCAGGTTGGTCTTGAACTCATGGCAATCCTCCTATCTCTGCCTTCCAGGTACTGGGATTAAAGGCGTGTGCCACCACTCTTTCTTCCTTTTACTTGTGATACCCAATTGTACTTTGAATGAGTACATGGCCAATATTTCAGAGTACTGCAGACTAGTTAGTGAAGTTAGATGTATGTCACTTTATATAGTGTCCATGATACGACTTCAAAATTTTTTTAATTTTATTTTAGAGAGAGAGAGAACAGTTCAAAATCTTAAGGCCTGTATTTTTGGTAAACTTTTAGATTCTGGAAAAGTTACTGTTTCTTAGGGAGTGAAAGTAAAACCAGTTTTTAATTAATTATGCAGATATATCTGAGTGTTTATTTATTTATTACATTTATTTGAGACAGGGAAAGAGAATGGATGGGCCAGGGCCGCTAGCCACTGCAAACGAACTCCAGATGTATGTTCTACCTTGTGCATCTAGCTTATGTGGGACCTGGAGAATGGAACCTGGGTCCTTAGGCTTTTTAGGCAAGTGCCTTAACTGCTAAGCCATCTCTCTAGCCTTCCAAGTGTTTACTTAAGCAAATAAGTAGGCTTATTTGCTTTAAAATATCTGTATCAGGTGTGGGTTATAGTTCATGTTCAGATTCTATCTCCTGTACCATGTGAGCCAGGGTTGTGGTGTTAGCCCATAATCCCAGTTCTTAGGAGATAGAGGTAGGAGGATCAGAAGTCAACCTTAGATTCCTGAGACTGTATCACCAAAAAAAAAACAAAACAAAAAAACAAACAAAAAAAACATGTACCAAAGAAGAAAATTTAAGGGAATACAATAGTAAGTGAGGATAAAACATTAGAAAGAGTGGATTTTGAAACCAGAGAGAAAATAGACCAGTGGAGTGGCAGAATGTCCTTGGAAAAAAGGAAGAATAAACATAAGAGATTAATAAATAGTTAAAGGACATTTGAGCAGGACTGGTGTATCTGTTTTGTCATGACATGGTTCTGTTTACATTCATTGCTACAGGTTGAAGGTGGTTGGCTGTTAAGTGGTGGATCAGAAGTTCTCATTTTTACCTTAACTTTTTTTTTTTTTTTTTTTCTGGTGGGGCCAGTGCTGAGGATTTAATTCAGGGCCTCATACATACTAGGGCAAGTGCTCTACCACTGAATTATACTCCCACTACTAGCTTTAGTTCTGTTAAAAAAAAAAAAGAAAAAAGAAAAGAGAAACTGGCTTTAGGGATTGTTCAGTGCTTAAGGGGCTTGCTTTCAAAGCTGGGTGCCTGGGTTGGATTCCTCAGTACAGTACAGTAAAGCAAAATGGCACAGGCATGTGGAGTTTGGTGGCAGTGGCAGTGGCAGGTGGCCCTGGCATGCCCAGTCTCTTTCTCCTGTCTCCCCCTTATCTCTCTTTGCAAATAAGTTAAAAAAAATTTTTTTTTAAAGACAAGGAACAAGCCAGGCATAGTGGTGTATGCCTTTAATCCCAGTACTCGGGAGGCAGAGGTAGGAGGATTGCCATGAGTTCAAGGCCACCCTGAGACATAGTGAATTCCAGGTCAGCCTGGGCTAGAGACCCTACCTAGAAAAACAAAACAAACAAAAAAGACAAAAAAAAAAAAAAAGCCAAACAAACCAGTTAATGGGAAATGACTACATTATAGCATTCTTCATTTTATATTCTAGCTGCTCAGTTTATTTACTCTCGACGAGACAGACCTGTAGAAGAATATGATTATGAAGAGCTGAAAGATTCTCCCAATTCTCTCTTGAATCATCAGCTAAGTGAAATTGATCAAGGTACGGCAAAAATTAAAATAAAATAAAATAAAATAAAAGCCTGTCTTTATTTCCTGGCTGAAAGGATCAATCAGATTTATCAGGATTTGTTAACTTCGTTGTGATTGTAGAAAAGCAGTTTTGTAAACTCAGTAGTACTTAGTTGTATCTTTAAAGCAAATGTTATAGTCAGCTTTGTGGGGTGAAAGGACAGATGGAGTAAGTCTTGTCCTTTTCCTGTTGTGTGCTTCAGTAGACAGGAAGGGATTATATTTGGAAAAGTTAATCTTCCATCCTGACATATGTAACTAACTATATGAAGGCAGTAATAGTTGTGACTCACCTTTACTACATGCTCTTCAGGTACCATTCTAAGTTTTGCTTGTGTGTTAGCATATCTAGTCTTCACAGTAATGAGATCGGGCCCAGGATGGTTACTGTCCTGATTGGGACAGTATAGGGACACGAATAAAATCTGGGTTAGGTCAGCCTAACTTGATATCCTCTATTTCTAATCCCTTCAATACACTTTCTCTATGTATCTGTAGAAAAGAGCTTCTGTAATTAAGTTTTGATTACCTCTGCTGAGTATTTCATTCCAATTTCAGTAATTATTGTGTTTGAATAGGTACTATTTTTCTAGTGTTGTCAATTAGCTTTTTAAATTTTTCCTTGAAGCAAAGCAGAATTGGTCATATATTTGATGAACTATTTTTTGTTAATAAATTAATAATGCAGCTAAACATCCAGTAACTGTTTTAAAGAAATGGAAGATGTTGCCAGTATATTCCTTGTTCAGCATGTGAAGTGTAACAGGAATTACATTTTGTGAAATGTTTCTAGCACACACTCAGGGGTTTTAGTAGGTATATCTTTGTCTATAAGCATTGTGAACATTGCCGAGTGCTGTATACTGACAGTGAGAGTATGCGTTCTGTCAAATGTTTCCAGTGCACACTCAGGTTACAGAAGGTGTGTCTTTGTTTATAAGTGTTACGAACATTGTCAAGTGCTCTATATAATGAGCGTTTGCATTTCTATTCATTAGCTTCTAGGTACCAGGTCCTGTTTTAGCTCCTAGGGTCTCATGGATTGCTACATTAATGTGTTACTAATAATGACTTTTCATAGTAATGCATAATGTAGTCATAAAAAAATTAGATTCCTAAATTAAAATGAAGTCAATTCCAGTTTAATTCTTTAAAAATTTTTAGTTATTTATGTGTGTGTGTTTATGTATGTGCACACACATGCTTGTATGACAGAACATGTGGAGGTCAGAAGACAGCCTCTAGTTGTCTGTGCTTCACCTTCTCTGGGACAGGGGTCTCTTGCCACTGCAAATGAGCTGCTGATTCTCCTGTTTTCCATTGCTGTAGGCATGCTGGGATCACAGACACATGGACTATTGTGTGTCCTGTGTATGTGGGTGCTAGGCCATGAAACCTGGGCCAGCAGGCTTTGCAAACAAGTGCCTCGGCCCACTGAGCGGTCTCCCCAGCCCAGGATTTAAATACTTAGAAGAGAGACAGAATGGTTGTACCAAGGGCCCCCAGCTGCTGTGGACGAACTCCATATGTATGCACCACTGTGCATCTCGCTTTACGTGGGTACTGGGGAATTGAAACCAGTCGTTAGACTTTTCAGGCAATCACATTAACCACTGAGCCATCTCTTGAGCCCACATTTTTAGTTTTCAAAATGAATGTTAATGTTCACTTCTTAACTTTTTGGACTTGTTTATTTTTGTTAGATTATTTTGCTCACTCTTTAGTTGATTTTATTTGGCTGGGAAAAATGAAGATAGCTTAAAAGAAAACTTAAAATGGAAATTAAAAAAATGTAAGATGAGTACTTAGTGGGGATGGAGAGATGACTTAGCAGTTAAGGAGCTTGCCTGTGAAGTCTAAGGGCCTAGGGTTTGATTCCCTAGTTATGCATGTGAGTCAGCTGTACATGGTCATGCATACATCTGGAGTTCTTTGCAGTTGCTAGAGGCCCTGGCATGTCCATATTCATTCATGTGTTCTCATTCTTTCTCCCTCCCTCCCCCCCGCCTCTTTTTCTCAAATAAGTGAAAATTATTTTTTAAAAAGGAAAAGAAATATACTTAGTGATTACCTGGGTTCACCCACAAGTTAGAAATAGTCCTCCACAGTCCTCTGTCTTTCTACACATGCTATGCATAGATTCTGTTGTTCTCACATGGTCTTGACAGTATACTCCATCTCTCTGTGTTTAAGCAATTGTCAATATTATTCTGGGAACGTTAATCCTCATGATGGACTGAAAATAGGTGCTACTGTAAACAATTTATGGTTTTTTCAAACATTCAGGAATATTTATCACATTGGTTTCATAACTAACAAAATTGTTTCTCTGACAAGGGAATATGACAGATAAAATATCATTATAAGTTATTTGGGGGGGCAAGCTCAACAGACTGTTCCCCCCTGTTTTTTGTTTTTGTTTTTTTACAAGAGATCAAGAGTGAAAGCAAGAGTGAGAGAGAGAATTGTCATACCAGGGCCTCCAGCCACTGCAGTCAAACTCCAGGCCCATTTTCCCCCTTGTGCACATGTATGGCCTTGTGCACTTGTGTCACTTTGTGCGTCTGGCTCATGTGGGATCTGGCTTCACAGGCAAGCGTCTTAACTACTAAGCCATCTCTCCAGCCCTCGTATAAGTAATTTTTGCCAGAAAAAAATGAGGCTTACATATCTTAGTATTGCTTTCAATACTTTCATCAATTCTGAAGACTCAGGGCTCATTCATGACTGCATGTTGTATATCTCTTTAATCACTTGTCTGCTCTAGCTCGTCTTCATTCCTGCCTTGACCACATGAGAGAGGTGCTGGGAGATGCTCTGTCAGACGAAGTCATGATTGAAGCCGTCCTGAAGAATAAGTTTGACGTGCAGAAGGCTTTGTCGGTGGTTCTGGAACAAGATAACGTGCAGAGTTTGAAGGGCAAGAGTGAAAGGGCAGCACCTGCAGGGAAGACAGTGAAAGGTATGCCTTTACTTCTTCTCTGAGGTTGTGCACTTGGTTGATGGAGATGATGCTGTCCATTCTAATTTGCTCAGGTGCTAAGGAATATTTAATTTGCTTGAACTGTTAAGATTTTTCACACTGCATTTAGCTTGGGTACTATAAGTTGGTTTTCTTCATTATAAAATTTCAAGCTGTGTATCATGTTCCCTTTTTGTTACTGCCTATTAACTCTTTGGCAAAACTAGCAACATGGGAAATCAAATCAGATAAAGGACTTTTTCTTGTTAGTTTCTTAGCAAACTTTCAAAAAAAATCCTTTGAGTTAATAACTGGATATCTCATGTTCAAATTTCTACTTCAGTTATAAATATTACTTTAGTTAAATATAAAATATTAGTATCAAAATTATACTAATGCTTCATCTCTTGATTAATGTTTCAGAAAAGCAAGAGTAGAGGTTTAGTCAGTTTCACATTGCTGAACAAACACCTGACCGAAAGCAGTTTACAGGAGAAAAGAGGTTTACTTTAGGCTTACAGATTCCAGGGAGCACCACCAGTGCTGGAAGAAGCTGGTTTTCTTTCATAGATCCAAGGAGAGAAACACCACCAACAGCTAGCATCACAGAACAGCCAGTTCCACCAGTTCTCCGTACACCTTAAGGCTGCACTCAGTGACATTCCTTTTCCCCAGTAGGGCTCTGCCCACTGGAGACTAAAGATTCAAGCCCCATGTCTATGAGGCCATACATTTAAACGCTATATGCCGATTTTTAAAATTTGTTGGATTTGCAGTTAACTTAAATTTGTTGGTCACAATAACTGGGGTACAGTTGTATTAGTTGGCATAATTTCTGTTAAGAGCATAATCATTTGTTAACTGGATTGCTCGGTTCTGTAATCTGTGGGCTAGACTTTTACAAAGTTGGACACAATCTGTTACCATGAAATAACTGTGTATATTTATAGGAAATGGGCTTTTAGTTGATAGATACAGGTCAATAATATGTCCTTTGTATTCATAACATATCCCTAGAAGAAATTGCGGGATTTTGTTTGCATTTGATGTGTTATAATAATGAACAGGAACCTAGCTCTTTATAGTATTTTTAAAGAAGTTTTGAATTTGAGGTAATCATGACTATAATTTTTCTTTTGGTTTTTCAAAGTAGGGTTTCACTCTAGCTCAGGCTGACCTGGAATTCACTAAGTAGTCTCAGGGTGGCCTTGATGATCCTCCTACTTCTGCCTCCCCAGTGCTGGGATTAAAGGCATGCACCACCACGCCCGGTGATTATAATTTAAGTATGGTAGAATTTCACTTTGTAATCCATGAAAACTAGAACATTGCTTACCTCTAGATGTACCTGTGAAAGTATGAAGGTAACTTTAGGTTGTTAGAGGAAGTTAATATCCCTTTATTAGTGTTTTTCATCATGTTTACATGTTATTAAATAATAACAAGTATTGCTTTATGTCATAATCAGAAGAAGCAGTTAGTAATTAATGCCTCATTTCATGTTTCCTTTTGGTTGCTGTGACTGTCTTCTGCAAATGTCTGCTTACTTATTTGAAAATGAATGGCTCTTGTAAGGTAAGGAGTCTTATTTTCTTCCTTTGACGTTTCAGATGATAGTGTTCAGAGTTCTGACCCTCAGTCCAATGATCATTTGTACTGCAGTGGCAAATCCTTTGACTTTTGTAGCTTGGTAGCAAAATGTGGATCACATAATTCTACACTTGTGCCAAGTCACTGTTTACATCATAGGAAAAAGAAACTTGACAGACCTAAAAGTGAAAAGAAACTAGAGTCATGTAAGTCCACCAAAGAGCTTTCACTAGCTGACCTGATTCATGATCTGCCCAGAGATTCTTGTTCCAGTCAACCTTCAGTCGGGTTACCACCCCCAGACAGTCTGGGAAGTCTACTCTCAAAGACTCAAAATGCTGAGTTTTTAAGTCCTCCTGCATTTGAAGGTGTTTCCAAAGATGATTTGGCTTTCAAAGGAATACCAGATTTAAAGTCTTTAATGAGAGAGAACACAGCATCAAATGATTCTTTATTTATTAAGAACAGTTCACTACCTGATTTCCAAAACATTCCAGTGCAAAGTACCTTGGGAAACTTAAGTAGTTTTTTGCACTTACCTAGCTCATTGGAAAATACATCTCTTGATAATTTAAATCCTAGTATAAACACTGAAGTTGGAAACATTTCTTTAGTTGAACAAAGTGCCAGGAATAACATCTTAAGAAGTGACAGGTTTCCACTTTCCCAGTGTGAGCATCCGTCCCTAACAGAACTGCTTCAGGAGCATAAAGGAAGCAGTCCAGGCCAACACACTGCTTCAGCTGACATGTGCATCCAGTCGTCTGCCAGCCTGGGGTCTGTTCCCCTATCACAACTATCCACTCGCTGCCAGTCTTCTAATGGAATATCAGAATTAACAGGGTCTCTGTCATCTCTGGCATTCTGTAAAACTTCTCCCACAAGAGACCTAGAAAATTTGTCACTGTCTGATTTAATTGGAGAAATGATTGATCTAGACCACTCCAAGATTGAGAAAGATTCTTTTGAGTCCAGTTTATCTGAAATGAGGAATCCTGGAATAGATTCAAATATTGATCTTAGTGTCCTGATAAGAACTCCAGCTTTCGATCCACAGCCTATAGTTAACTCATCAGTTGCTCCAACTCCAGGAACTAAAGTTCTGTGTTCAAAGTTAGGGAATAATGCTAACTCCACTAAGGATAGTAAGAAAAATAAGAAAGGCTCTCTTAGTAGGAAACCGCCTTTGTCTGTGTCATGGACCAAAGCCCTTGAAGCTAGGCCATCGGCTTTTGCTTCAACATTATGTCTTCGTTACCCACTGAAGAGCTGCAAGCGGCGTACCCTTGACCTCTACAAGACTTTCCTTTATAGTAGACAAGTTCAAGATGTGAAGGACAAAGAAATAAGTCCTCTTGTAACAATAACACCATTTGACTTCAAATCAGCATCCCCTGATGACATTGTAAAAGCAAATCAAAAGAAAGCATTTGCCAGAGAATAGTAACAAAGAAATTCAGTTACTAATGTAGAGCTTTTTATTTTAATATAAAGTCTTTTTAGTGTAATTTCTGTGTTATGGCATTCAAATTGTGATTTTTATTCAAAGTGTCCTAAGTCAGTGGATCGCAGCTTAGGTTAATAAGTATTTTTGCACTGAAATGGGTTTCTATCTTCTTATGGCAGTGCCTAGCTTTATTTGAGTTGGGTGCCCATAAGGAGCAGATGTTTACAAAGCATTCATGGGGACTTGATGTTGTGAAGCTGAACCTCAGATAGATGCAATAAGATGTTTTCTGGTATAAAATATTTTTGTGCTTTTTTTGTAAATGAAAATGTAATTGCTTGGGATTGTTGTGTAAGGATTATTCTTATGATATTTAGCATAGCTTAGACAAGGTTATATTTTAAAATAGTTTGGTAATCATTCCTAGTTTTATTATTTTTTTTAGGTGAATACTAACACTTTTCTAGAAAATCTTAAAATTCCTGACTTTTCAGAACACTGTGAATAGGTTGAGGTGCATTTTTGATGACAATAAAATGAAATTCTTTTAGGGGACCGTGTAAATATTGAAGTTGGATTAGTACATAATTATTTTTATACATTTTCAAAGCCATGTGCCCAAATTTAAAATAAACATACAGAAGTGTTTTGACCTGAGGCTGCATGTCATTTCAGTAGACAGCTTTATCAACTCTCTTCCCTTTTCCTTACAGTAAATAAAGAGGTGTGGAGCTTCCATTGTGCTCCTGCTGGCTGTGTGCCCAATAGTGACAAGGGGTCAGCAAAGGCAGGTCCAGGAGAACTCTCCTGGTCAGTAGGATGGTTTGCGAAATCCCATGCAGCAGCACCCAGAGCCACTGGGAGTGGTGCTGGTGATGGTGGGGGGAGTAGAGATCAGGATGCTGGTTTCACTCCTCACTTGCTGAGCCAGTCTTTGCGGGCCGGCCTTTGGGAATATGTGTTCCCAGTGACCTCCAGGTGATGATGATGCCTGCTTCTACTTGAGGGTCACAGTATAGCTCTCTGACCAACTTGATTTCTAAAAGTCAGGCATCCCAAGGAAAATTGCTAATTGGGAATCGTGGTCTTTTACATAAAATGAACAAGGTAGTCACTACTGGTTCTTGTATAAACAATGTAGTCGTATTTTCAGTCTTGTTTCTTAATGAAAATAATTGCCCTTTTCCTAGGAAAAATATTTTTCACTGGCAGCTGCTTCACTGTACCCTTGATAATTTTTTTTTGTTTTTGGTATTCTTGTTTATTTTGAGAATGACAATCCAACATTTTTAGCTTGGTGTGGGATAATATTCCAATATTTTAGGGCAGTGTGATGTCATGTCCAGTATTTTGGTGGGAAAAGTTAATAACGTTGTTGACCAAATGCTTCTTGAATTAGTGTGGTTCCTCCAAGTTTTTGTTTGCCCTGGGGATGGAGTCCATACCTTATGTATGGTAGAAAATGCTTTTTTTTTCAGTGATGCTTAGGAGATGATAAGATTCACAAGGTTGATGATTAGTATTAAAGTTAGAAGTACCTTAGGCTGATCTGGTCTCTAGTCTTGAGCCTTCCATTAGTTTGCAAGCGTCATCGTGTGACTTGCCAACTAGATTTGTGTGTAGGCCATGTCCAGCTTAGAATTCACATGGATTTTAAGAATTCATATCTGGTAAGCATTCCTGATAGATTAAGCCCTCCCTCTATGAGTGATTTGCTTTGCACACGTAGCCACACATTCTTTCTTAACCCACATTGAAGATAAATGGTGATACTGTTTTAATTCCATTCCAGACAAACTCATTTTCAAGTGGAAGTATGGGATTGATAAGCCATATAGCTGACTTTGTGAACTGTGTGCCTGTTGTTGACCGACTAGCATTGAAACTATCACTTAGGGAATACATTTTGTGGAGAAAAGTTCAGTACTCATGCACATGCAAGCACACATGTGTATACCACACACTTTTTTTTAGGTAAAGTCCCAGTCTTTCTATTTTTCTTGTCTTGGCTGCTGGCTGCTGGCAAGTACCTGACAAGCAGTGCCCTTTTGACTACGGGAATGTCATAATGTCTGCAATTCAGAGGGTAAACCTAGACATCTCCCTCCTGCCATCCTGGGCACTGGCCCTGATGAAGAGAGGAGTGAGTGCCTGCTTATTCTCGGATGAGCCCTTTGATGATGATTGCTTGCACTAAGTGCATGTTATTTGGGAGCTCAGGGTTGATTAGTGTGTAGGGTTTACTCTCATTTTTAGTTCATGTACCAATTTTGAGATGCAAAGCATTTTTTCCTGTATTAGATCAAATGCAGTAACTTATTTTAGGGGATGGAACTTTATAATTGTAGCCTGAAGAATATAAAAGACAGTCAAAGTGATCGTGTGCACTCCTCTTCTTTGCCCTTTGCCTTCTGAAGTCATGGTTCTTACAGGTAACTGACAAGATTCAGTGCTTCGTTGTTCTGCATAGCACACTTGACCTTCCTTTTGTTTTACTTTTTCTTTCTTTACTACTTAGGGGCCTTCTGGCCTGTTTCCCTCCACTTACCTTTGAATCCTTCTTTCTTGAATTTTGGCCCTTTTCTTCGCATAAAAATAGTGATAACTATCCTCATTGTTTTAGAATTCAGTGAGGTATCATGTAGCTGATTTTCATAGAAGAGATACAACTAGTCAGGTGCTCTGCATGTATAAGGCAGCTTTAAGGGAAAACAGTGAAGAGGAACTAATGAATTCTTAAATGACTATTTATGGTTTATAGTGACCTTGACTACATTTAAATTAAATTATATATTGAAAAAGAACTATGTCAGCAAGTTTTGTGTTTTATGATCATGAAAATATGTATTTGGTTATGAAATTAGTATTCTAGTAGTTTTGAGATTGTTCAATGCCATTTTTCAATAATGGAATGTTTATGAGCAAAGATGATAATTGTTAGAAAGGGAGGGGTAAATGCTTGTTTCTACACCATTTTTTGTCTTGTTTTGTTTTTTTAACTCTTTGTATATATAATTACATAAGACTCGTTGTAATTGTATATTTTTAGTTTTTAGACTGTGAAAGACTTGTCATATTTTGAGTCTGTGTACACACTTCTATAAAACTACTTTGAAAGAAATTATGATTTGGAGATTTTCTTAAATCAAGAGTGAAAACTATACTTACCCATTAGAGATTTCCATGTAAACTTGGAATTTCAGAATGTTATTTGGGAAATGTATGCAGAAGGTATTGCTTTGTTTCTATAAACAAACTGAAAAACAAGTCTAGTTGTGAAGACTTTCTTCTAAGATACTTGTCATTTAGAATTCTTATTTTCTATACTGTAAAATCCCCCCCCCCCCACACACACAGTGAATTACATGGAAACACTGCTCATTCTCACATAGGTTATGATAAATATTGGGAATGTGATTGCCAAGGTGACTGGTAGCTGAAAGAATGAGCATTGCCCATTTCTGATGTTCTCTTGCTAGGATTATATTAATCCACTTCAAGAACATTTTAGGTGCAGAAGACATACCAAGATGAAGAAAGTGAGGATTCTTTTCCCTCACAGGGGAGGGTGTTCAGTGTTGGAGCATATATAACATACTTTTCAAAGCTGCTTTCTTTGTATCTTCATCCAAACTGCCAACTCCTCTTTCCTGTCTTTATTATTAGTGTCACCATCTCCAGGTGCCCAGATCAGAAACTTAGTGTCATCCTTAGTTCCTTTCTCCCTTGCCTGTTCTAATTGATTACCACTCTTTTATTTTATTTCTAACTTGTAAATAAGTGTTTATTCATATACATGTATCTCTAAATGGTGTCAGTGTGTGTCATGTGCAGTAAATACATTTTACAGAGTTACTGTATATGCCGAACAGTAAATACTGAAACATTGTTCTTACTAAAAATAGACAGTTAGGTAGGTTTCTTTTGAGCCCCTGGTCACATCTCCATTACCCAGTCACTGTAGAACCTTGTGTTGAATGTGGCTCTGCTGAAGATATTACTCAGTATATATTACTATATCTTATTCATATTGAACTCACAGAAATGTGAGCTAGATGAGGCATTAAGTCATGTGCTATTTTTATTTGGAATGTACATCACAGCCTTCTTGTGCTTCAAGATACTGGCCAAGTATGTCAGTACAATTCTTGCAAGCCATTTTAAACAGCAGTTGTCAACAAAAAGCAAAGAAAAAGGAAACTGTGATTCTTAATCAGGTGTGTCCATGGGTCACACACATGGCTGTGTGAGGTCCATGGGCTGCATGCATCCCTGGACAGCTATGAATGTGGCCTTTCATGTTTGTAGATGACATCATATTGCAGTGGCAAAAGGTTGGATAGATATCCGTGCACCAAGTGAACCATGACAAGTACACCTGTATTTCAGAGCGGAACAGGAAAACATTGTCTCTGTAGTTGACCTCATCTCTAGTTAACTTTGTCTGGGAACTTGCATGATGGTGACTCAGGTTGTTCATGCTGTGCACATGTGTGCAGTTGATGGCCACAGTGCTGCACATAGTGATTTGGGGGTTACAAATATGTGTTAGTGGCCATGTGAATTGAGGGGTTTGGAATCCATAAATATTGAAGACTGTATATTGTTTTGCCTACCACTTTCCATTTTCTATTCTTTGAACATGTTTGTTTTTGAGAGAATTACTACTGAAGCATATTGACATTTCTTTTCAGTTTATTTCCTTCCAAAATACATTTCACACTATGGCTATAGTAGTTTCTCTTAGAGTAAGTTATTTTATTTCCAAACCCCTTTTATGAACTCACACCTCTTCGCTTATCTCGCTGGGCTTCCTCGTTCTCTTTTCCCTTTTCCCCCTTCCGCTTCTCTCCATTTGGAGTTCAGATGTCACTTCATTCCCAAGCTGGGGGAGGGGACTGTGTATGCACCTACTTGTACACTGTATTTGTCATCTTACCTTGTGAAATATCACTCCCTTCACCCTTGCATTTATGCAGACACTCTCTGCTGTAACTCTCTCTTCCTCACAGCACTCTGTCCTCTGACATCGTGTGTGCGCGCACACACACATTTCATACAGGTATCATATACATGTTGCATATTGTTCTCCCCAAAGTGTGCATGTGTATTGTACATACATGAATACAAATACACTTGTGCATATGGGTACTGTTAATGGTTCTCTCCAATCTGAACTTCTAATAAAGTATTTTCTGATAAACAGATTGATCTCAATCACTTAAAAAGCTGCACAGAGCCGGGTGTGGCAGCACATGCCTTTAATCCCAGCTATTGGGAGTTTGAGGCCATTCTGAGACCAAACAGTGAATTCCAGGTCAGCCTGGACTAGATGAGAGCCTACCTCAAAAACAAAACAAATAAATAAATAAGAAGCTGCCTAGAGTTCTATAATATGATTATGTCATAAACTGCCAGCCCTTGTTGAGCATTTTAAGTGTCTCCACTTCCTATTACTAATGATACCAATGTGAGCATCCTGCATTTCTTAACACTAAAGTTTTAAGCCAAAAAAGTATACTTTAAAATTTGATAAATATTGCCTAATTAATAAAGGTTCTACTAGTTTTCTTTTCACTAGATTATTAAATGTTTATGCCCCAATTTTTTTTTCTTTTTATTTTTTTGAGGTACGGTCTCACTTTAGCTCAGGCTGACTTGGAATTGACTGTGGAGGCTTAGGGTGGCCTTGAAGTCATGGTGATCCTCTGCTTTGCAAATGCTGGGATTAAAGGTGTGTGCCACCATACATGGCTTATGGTCCAGTTTTTACAGTTAGTGATATTACTTATTTGTAAGTAATTTGTAAGTAACCCAAGCTATTATCAGAACCTATTTTTGGTTTCTTTTTTCTTTCATTAATGAATGAGACTGCTTGTCTTTTTATATATTTAAAGCCATTTATATTTTTCTCAGCATTGTCAACTCTTGAACTTTACCCATTTTTTCTAGTTTCATTTTCATAAGTTTTAGGGATATATGTATAGATGTGTTTGTTACATGTATCTGTATGTACATATTCATATATTAACAAAATTAGTCTTTGGAATAATTGTTATTTCTGATTTCTATCTGTTGTTTTTTAGGATTTCTGCTTATTTTTTGGACAGTGTTCACTTTAGCACAAGATAGCTTAGAATTCATTCTGTAGCCCAGGTTACTTGTAATGAAGGCTTCAAAGCTCTGAGACAACAGAACAGCACCATCATGCTTATGCTTATACATTTTCAGGTTTTACATGTTCAGATTTACCTGCTAGGAGGCATTGTCTGGAAGTTCTGCTTATAATGCTTAGAACTAATAATGATAAATTAATTTAAAAGTAAAATCATTCATTGTTCTGATACCTTTGGCATATTCTTTATTTTTCATCTTTATAGAAAGGTAGGTTTATCATTAGATCTTATATTGAATTTTAAATTCTTTCTTTTGAAATACCAGCTGTGACTTACACTAACTTCTTTGTCTGTGTTGGGACTCTACTAATAAAATTTAAGTTATAGCTTTTTATTTTGTTTTCCATACTTTGTTCCTTTTTCATGATTTTCCTTAGTTATTTCAAATAGCTTTTTTACTTTTCCCATTTAAGCTTTAATGAGTGGATATTAATACTACAAAACATTAATTTTTATTTATTTATTTGAGTGTGGCAGAGAGAGAAAGAGGCACACACAGAGAGAAAATGGGCCTGCCAGGGCCTCCAGCCACTGTAAACTAACTCCTGATGTGTATACCTCTTGTGCATCTGGCTAACTTGGGTCCTGGGGAATTGAGCCTCGCACTGGGGTCCTTAGGCTTCACAGGCAAGTGCTTAACTGCTAAGTCATCTCTACAGCCCACAAAACATTTTTTTGAGAAACAAAAACACTGTAGCTATCAAAGACTCTCGATAATCTTAAGCATTACCTCCTGTTTCCCTTACGGATGTTCTCGTCTCTCTTTGTGATGGTAGGTTTCTCCTTAGAGTGTTGGAGTCTGTTTGCTACCATTTTATGTAAGGTGATACCATCTGTTGGTAAAGTTAGGTTACAGTTGTTGGTCAAGAATCCTTATGTAGCCCAGTCTCGTTCCAACCCACAATCCTTCCTCAGTATTCTGAATACTAGATTTATAAGTGTCTGCCTCCACACCCAGCTCCCATAGTTATTTTCAAATTCATTGGCTTGTCATACATTATTAGGCCTCTATTTGTGTGATTTTGATTGAATTCTGTTCTTTTCCTTCTAAAATATACATGTCAAAATATTTCTTGAGTTATTAAGAATTTGAAAGTGCTTTAGATTTTCATGACGAATAATAATAAATAGATTGGGTTCTCTTCTTAGAGTCTTCCTTTCATGTCAGTCTACTAATGCCGTGTGTGACTAGTGTGTTGCTTTCTAATGGCTATGGCCAAATAACCTGGCAAAAAGCAACATAAGGGAGGGTTTTTTGAGGGTATAGCCCATTACTGTGGGGAAAGTATGGCCCACTTCAAGGTGGAAGCAGTGTGTAGCTGGGGCTCCTTATATCCGGTAGGCCAGGAAGCAGAGAGAGAGATGGATTAGGCCAAAAGTAGGGCTGGACAAATACCCCCAAGACTTGCTCCGCAGTGACCCACTTCCTAAGCCCCACCTCCTGCATATAGCTTCTCAAAACAGTGCTTCCTGCTGGGAACCAAGTGTTCCAACACGCAAACCTATGGGGGCATTTCATACCTAGCATAATTAGCTAGCTTGATTCGGTTTTTTGTGTCTAGAGTGACTTATTTCAGCAGCAGTTTTTTACTCCTATTTCCGTGTTTAGTGCTGGCTTTCTTTCCAGCTCTTACTCTTATTTTTATCAGTTTTTTCATCCTTTGTATCTTTGTTTAAGTTCCTCTCAGAGATAGTAACTTTGCTATATTTCATGTAATAGAATGTAAAACTGCTTGTTTTCCTCATTCATATATTGTGCATTTCTTATCTTTTAACTTATTTTTATTGTTTAGAGGCCTAGAGTAACTTCCTATACCTTTATGTCCATCTTGTTGGAATATTTCTCATATTTGAGAGAGATTTTTTTTTTTTTTTTTGACAGTGTCACAGTACGTTTGAAGGATAATGTGGGGAGGATGAGCCTGGGCTGTCTTTCACTCTTGAACTAGTTGCATTCTTTTCAACATTTCTTTTTCTTCCTTAGAGGCAAGGCATGAACCCGAAAAGGTTTTTATGACCTCCTTGTTTGTCCTTGTTGATAGTCTTGTCACCTGAAACCTATGAAAGTGAGAAGAAAACATCCCCTGAAGTATAAAACTAACCCTACTTTTTTTCCCCCCTTGGGAAACCTAGAAGTTGCATACAAACAGTATTATCGATTCAAAGGAAGTTTTTGGCAGAATAGCCTTCCTTTTTATAGATTAAAATTTTGTAAACTGTGGGCTAACTCCACAATGCACGACCCATTTACATCAACAAGGAGGGTCCATTGGTAGGGGGTAGATCATGGATGAGCCTAAACAATGGTACCAAACTGCCTGTATTTGCTGAAAAGAAAACTAATAAAATAAATTTAAAAAAATTTTTGTAAACAAACTAACTAGAAGATGAATACTTTACCAGAATGGATATAATTTGCATTGTGTAAACTTAGGCTTACCCTTTTATGCATGTTTTTCTAACTGGGCTTATTTTGAATCTTTTGTAAAAGAACGTGACATTAAGAAAAATGTATTGATAAAAAGAAAAAATAAAAAATAAAAAATAAAGGGGCTGGAGAGATGGTTTAGTGGTTAAGCGCTTGCCTGTGAAGCCTAAGGACCCCGGTTCAAGGCTCGGTTCCCCAGGTCCCACGTTAGCCAGATGCACATGGAGTTCGTTTGCAGAGGCTGGAAGCCCTGGCGCGCCCATTCTCTCTCTCTCCCTCTATCTGTCTTTCTCTCTGTGTCTGTCGCTCTCAAACAAATAAATAAAAAATGAACAAAAAATTAAAAAAACAGAAAAATGTATTGAGGGAAAGTGGGGGGTGTCTATAAATCTGGAAGAAGAAGAGTCAGATATAGTTTAAATTTTACATTTTTTATAGTAAGCATCTGGCATTATATGGGTATTGAGGAATCAGATGCAGGCCAGTAGGCTTTGCAAGTAAGCACCTTTAACTGCTGAGCCATCTTCCCAGCCCATTCTTTTTTTTTTTTTTTTTGGTCCCCAGCCCATTCTTAAAAAATATTTTTAACATTTATTTCAGAGAGAGACAGACAGACTGGTTGTTCCTTTGAAATCAGATAGATAATTAAGACAGTTTGTTGTTTAAAAGTGTTGCAGACTTTGGAGAGACAGACTTCAGGGTATTTCGGTTATTATTTTAAAACAAAGCTACTAGTTTTTGTTAAATTTTCTTTACATAAATACTTGCTTGCCCATATTGGTTGGTCTCTTATACATCATTTCCCTTTCCTTTTGAATTTCATCTAGTTTTCTCCTCAAAAGCATTCAGTTTAAAATGAAGGCCTAAATTTATGATAAGGACAGGATTATTCTTTTGTAGTAGTAGTAGTATTTTTCAAAATATTTTATTCCCTATTTATTTATTTGAGAGAGTGAGAATGAGCATGCCAGGCTTCTAGGCAGTGCTGACATACTCCAGACATGTGCCCCGCCATGTATGTGTATGTGGCTTATGTGGGTACTGGAGAATCAAGCCTGAGTCCATAGGCTTTGCAGGCAAGTGCCTTAACTGCTAAGCCATCTCTCCAGCCCAGCAGTATTATTTTTGTAGTAACGATCTATTAAACATCTCTGTTTCTTGGTTAGTGGTTTTTTTACTTATGTGGTGTGCACAAGTGTGTATTTCTGTGTGTGCAGGTGTTGTGCATGTGGGTGTGGGGGCCAGAGGACAACCCTCCACTAACATTCCTTAGGTACTGCTCACTGTTTTTGAGACAAGGTCTCTCACTGGCCTGGAACTCCTAGAGTAAGCTAGACTAGACCTGCTGCCAGTGAGCCCCAGGAGTCCACCACTCTGTACCCAGTGCTGGGATTAGAAGCGTGCACCACCTTTGCTGGCCTTTTTTATATGGGTTCTGGGGCTTGAACTAATGTAATATCCTTATCTTGCAAGGCACACAGTTTATTGACTGAGCTATCACCTTACTGCTTAAACAAACCTTATATATAGCCTGTGCTTTGAATATGTTTACCGTGTTATTTGTAATTATACTGAGGTCATGACTACCAGATCTTTGAGGTCTTTACAGCAGATTCTCCTCAGATCATTAAGAGAAGACAACCATAAGCATTTGCACTGAGATCCTTTTATCCTGCCGTGTTCACTGATCTGCGCTTGTCTTCAGACATCACCAGAATGAATGGGAAAGATGGTCAGAATTTTATGAGGAGGTGCAGTTTGTTCCCTTCTCAGGTCAAATATATCCATTTTATAAAACTCATTTTTATTTTTATTTATTTATTTGAGAGAGAAGGACAGAGAGAGAATGGGTGTGCCAGGGCCTCCATCTGCTGCAATCGAACTTGATGCATGTTGCGTCACCTTATGCATCTGACTTACATGGGTCCTAGAGTATCGAACATGGGTCATTTGGCTTTGCAGGCAAGCGCCTTAACCACTAAGCCATCTTTCCAGACTGTGTCCATCATTAATTTTTTATAAATTTATGTGTGAGAGAGAGCAGACATGGGTATGCTAGGGCCTCTTGCCACTACAAATGAACTTCAGCTCTATGCATCACATCATGCATCTGGCATTATGTGGGTATTGAGGAATCAAATCCAGGCCAGCAGGCTTTGCAAGTACATGCCTTTAACTGCTGAGCCATCTTCCCAGCCTTTTTTTTTTTTTTTTTTTTTTCTGAGGTAAGGTCTCACTCCAGCTCAGGCTGACCTGGAATTCACTATGTAGTCTCAGGGTGGCCTCAAACTCTCACCAATCCTCCTACCTCTGCTTCCCGAGTACTGGGATTAAAGGCATTGCGCCACCATGCTCGGCTTTCCAGCCCATTTTTTAAAAATATTTTAACAATTTATTTCAGAGAGAGATGGACAGACTGGCTGTTCCTTTGAAATATATTTTCTTTGAAAAGTTATTATCTATTACTGAGTATTTTAATTCAGTCAATAAGAGGAGTTTCATATACTTTTGTACAGATAACTTCAAAAATTAATTGGCTTTCTACTTAAAATTATGTAGGCATTTTGAAAGGAAGTGGTTGATTTCAGTGAAGAAACATAATAAGTTCGTAGTGTTCTGAGATGTTAAGATTCTTGCTGTGTACACACCTACACTGGAAGAACTGAAACACTAATTCCTTAATGTGAAAAGAATTTTGCTTCTTAGAGCAGTTTTCTTCATGAATGTTTAGTAAAATATATGAATTGTGTGAATGGTACATAGTATTTTTTAATCCTAATTACTTTGCTTTATAAAGCTATAAAGCTTACAGATTATTTATATATCCTTATATCTATGTGTTGGTCATGTGCCTTGTAATAATTTTTCTAAGTTTATCTTTTAGTTTTCTTTACTTAGGATCTTTTTTTTTTTCCCAAGTAAGATAATTTAAAGCTCTGTTTTCATTATGCTTGTCTTGTAATACTCAAGTTTCCTGCATGAATTAAAAAAAAATCCTCATCTGTTAGGTTAACATATTCTAAATTTTCTTGAGGGAATTGCTGTTTTAATTTTTTGTGCAAAAAAAGTAGAACTTTAGTTTTGTTCAGATTTTCATTATGCTCTTAATGCATCACCTTGTATGCTGGTGGCTGGTGTTGTGAAGTAAAGGGGGGGGGCTAGCTCTGGAACGGTGTCAGTAAGAATGCCGGCTCTGTAGGAACCCATGTGCTGCTGCGTTTCTCTGAGGGGTGGTCTCTTCTTTAAATGG
The DNA here is from genome assembly GCF_020740685.1 of Jaculus jaculus. Classification (NCBI taxonomy): domain Eukaryota; kingdom Metazoa; phylum Chordata; class Mammalia; order Rodentia; family Dipodidae; genus Jaculus; species Jaculus jaculus. The sequence goes on from NC_059110.1 coordinate 30,468,139, forward strand.
TGACAATTATTATCTGGGTAACATATAATCATACTTAGAGTATAAATAATATTATCTAATATTAGATTAATTTATCCTTTAACCCAACAGGACCTACTACATAATAGTTCCTGAAAACAATTTTATTTTCTCTTTCCTTACTAATTGCTTTAAAATCCTTAGAGAGTTTATTCTGGATATTGGCGCCATTACCAAATCTTCTCAAGCCATCTAGGAATGAGTCTTGGCTCCACAGATTTCAGCCATGTGCACTGTAAGATTTTTATTTCTCCATACTTTATTCAAATGTTAATATTTTTTCTGAATTTATTTTGTAACCCAAAATTATTGATTCTCATTGCTCATTTTCATAGTGCACAATTAGGTTAGATTACTTGGATTTAGATTCTTGCTGAACAAAATATCTGCTGTGACATTTAGCAAATTACTTACTAAGTCACAGTTCCCTTATATGGAGTTGTGGGGTTAAATTTCCTAACTTTGAAGCCATTATAGCATTTTTTAAAAACTTTTTTTGTTCATTATTTATTTATTTATTTGAGAGTGACAGACACAGGGAGAAAGACAGAGGGAGAGAGAGAGAGGATGGGTGCGCCAGGGCTTCCAGCCACTGCAAACGAACTCCAGACGCATGCGCCCCCTTGTGCATCTGGCTAACGTGGGACCTGGGGAACCAAGCCTCGAACCGGGGTCCTTAGGCTTCACAGGCAAGCGCTTAACTGCTAAGCCATCTCTCCAGCCCAACCATTTTAGCATTTTTGACATACAAGAGAAACTCATGGCATTTATCAAATATGCTGTCTTTACCTTGTTCATAGTTAATATTCCTAAGGTTAAAGTAGACTGGATTAACATGACTTTTTAGGGAGAGGTTCATAGTAGATATCTGAGGATACATAGGTGATCTCTCAGTTTAGAGTCAGTGAAGTCAAAAGCCTAGGAAAGAACAGTGAAGAACACTGGAGGGTTTATATTATTTCATTCTATAAAGTTTAAAGACTTTTTTGGCTGTTATTTCTCTGGTCTAACAAAATTTTCCATCATGAAAATATATTTACAATAAATTATATTTTTAATGGAATGTTGTTAGTACCACATTAATACCTTTATTTCATTAGTCTTTTAAGTAGGAGTACCTTTAAAATACATATTTTTATTTGTTTATTTGAGAGAGAGAGAAAGAACGAGAGCAAGCAAGTATGGGTGCACCAGGGCCTCCTGCCACTGAAAACAAACTAGACACATAAACCACTTTGTGCATCAGGCTTTATTAGGGTACTAGGAAATTGAACCAGAGTGGGCAGGCTTTACAAGCAAGCATTTTTAACCACTAAATCATCTTTCCAGGCCTCGAATTTCTTAAAAGAATTTTTTTTAAGTATTTTTATTTAATAGAATGAGACTATGTCATGCCAGGGCCTCATTTTTTTATTATTTATTTGTAAGCTGAGAGAGTGCCAGTGTCCTTTGCCACTGCAAACAAACTGCAGAGGCATGTGCTGTTTTGTGCATCTGTCTTTTCTTGGGGACTGGGTGATTGAACCTGGACCATTAATTAGGCTTTGTAAGCAGGTACTATTGACCACTGAGTCATCTCTTCAGCCCAAGTAGAAAAATTCCTTTTGCTATAATGGTCATAATATCATAACAAATTTATTATGTATACTAGGTTTTGTTTCTGTCTCAAGATATATAATGCAATAATCTAATACAGGTTGAAAATTATTTTAAGGTTTATATTTTTTAAAATTGGTTAGTTTGATGATGTTTCCATAAAATTGAAGTGGATGTTAGTGTTTTCTCCTTTAGCATAGTAAGTGATGGATACTGCATTTATGCTACAAGGGTATATTAAAGTGAATGATTCAGACAGATAAATCACATTGTCAAATGTACCATTGAAGGAAGTGGTTTAGTCTCTAGCTTAGTTGGGGTGCTTTGTCAGGGTTCATCTGATACCTAGAAATTTAATGTTTAGTTAGATTCAGTGACATTATTTATTGGAAGTAGTTTTTCTCTTGAAATTTTGAAAAATCAGTTTCTTTGAAATTTTATTAATCTTAAATCTTTGTGGATGTGAATGTATGTGTTGGTATATCAAAATCTATTAATAGAAAAATGATAGCAAAATGGGTACTTATCTGGAAAAGCATTTTTTTCTTCAGTGTTTTTTCAAAAAAACTTTAAAAATTTTATTTATTAGAGACAGAGAGAAGGAGGGACAGAGAGGTTAAGAGAGGGAGAGAGAATGGGTGCGCCAGGGCCTCCAGCCACTGCAAACCAACTCCAGATGCATGCACCACCTTGGGCATCTGGCTTATATGGGACCTGAAGAATAGAACCTGGGTCCTTAGTCTTCACAGGCAAATGCCTTAACCATTAAGCCATCTCTCCAGCCCCCTTCAGTTTTTTTTTTTTTTTTTTTTTTGAGGTAGTGTTTCACTCTAGCCCAGGCTGACCTGGAATTCACTATGTAGTCTCAGGGTGGCCTCGAACTCATGGCGATCCTCCTACCTCTGCCTCCCAAGTGCTGGAATTAAAGGCGTGTGTGCCACCATGCCCGGCTCTTCAGTGTTTTTTAAATTTAAGTTGTTTTGATCTGAATGACTTCAAGTTGAGAATTTGCCTTACATTGTAGGAATTTATTGTGGATTTATTATCAATGTTTTTAAACTGCACAAACATAAAAAACCTCTTGAAATGTCTCAAATTACCCTTCTGCAGTATAAAAGTAATGCATTTTTAATGTAGAAAATGGAGGGCAACTGGGTGTAGCGGCACATGCCTGTAGATCCTGGCACTCTGGAAGCAGAAGCAGGAGGACCTCGAGTTCACAGCATGCCTGGGTTGCACGAGTAAGACCCTGTTTCAAAAAAGAAAACTAAATTAAAAAGCTGTGTGAGAAGGGTAAGTGAATCGTTCATGACATCCTTATCCAAAGAAAATAGTGCTTTGTATATTTTCTTTTAGGTTTCCTTTTTTTTTTTTTTTTTTAAATTTTGCTTTTTCAAGGTGTAGAGTCTTGTTCTAGCCCAGGCTGATCTGGAATTCCCTTGGTAGTCTCAGGGTGGCCTCGAACTCTTGGCAGTCCTCCTACCTCTGCCTCCCAGGTGCTGGGATTAAAGGTGTGTGCTACCACGCCCAGCTTTTTTTCTATTTTTGTCCTTTCTATTATAGTCTTAGAGTGCATAACTCCCTTCATGCAGGGTTTCATGCATTCTAGGCAAGTGCTATACCGTTTAATATTTTTTGCATTTACTTTCAGATTTTATATAAAGAAGCAGCACCTTGTTTTGATTTGGTTTGAGAACATTTTTCCTAGGTAACCATTTTTATGTAGTACTCTATGTTGATAGTATGGACTTGTGCACACACTGTGCAGTTGATGCCATTTAGAGATTCGTGGTCTGTGTGTGGGAGAGAGAGTCGCACTGATCGGCTGAAGTGTTATTTTTTAAAACGACCATGAGGCAAAAGCCTTAAAAGGTCACGTTACTAGTTTCCTGACTTCAGGTAGGTAGCTCTTAAGATCTCCTTCCGTTACAAACACCACTCAACATTAGGTAGGTGGTTACAGTTTGCAAAGAATTTTAAGCTGGCCTGGAAAACTGCAAATTAGCTGAGCCGCACTTCTTCATCTATAATAAATGTTTTATGCCAGATAAATACTTCTGCCCATGACCTCTGACCTTGTCAGCCTCACTTGGTGTCTCTCAGAGATAGTGATTTTTAAATGGGGAAGGAGAATGTCCATGGTTTTTTTTGGTCTGTTTCTCCCAAGGTAAGAATCACTAAATGAGAAGATAGGCTGCCTTTTCCTTATATAATACCATATATTTTATTAAATATTCCAATGCCTAGTATTACTGTGCACTGGGCTGTTTTAAACCACACAAACATAAAAAACACCTTCTGAAATACCTTTTTAAAAAAAATTCTATTTATTTATTAGAAAGAAAGATACAGAAATAGGCAGGTACAAGAGAGAGGGAGAGAATGGGCATGCCAGGGCCTCCCACTGCAAACGAACTCCAGATGCGTGTGTCCACTTGTGCATCTGGCTAATGGGGTTCCTGGAGAATCGAACCTGGGTCCTTTGGCTTTGCAGGCAAACGCCTTAACCGCTAAGCTGTCTCTCCAGCCCCTTCTGAAATAATCTTAAATTAGATTTGAGAAGTTAGTTTTGAAGAAAGTAGCTTTGAGCTCGTAGGTCATTGGAGAGGTAAGACACATACTATGTTTTAGTATTTTTGTAGTACAGACAGAAAACTGTATGTATTGCGTGATATACAGCAAAGGTCTTTCAGACTGAAATCACCATAGTTTTGGTCTAAGGCTTTCATTTTTGTATGTGGCCTAAAATTGAGAGCATACACTGAGTACCCTAGGACCTGAATATGCCTGTTCTTCCTCCTGAAGATCAGCTTGAATGTGGTAAGACAGTATCCAGGTGTTTGTTATTAGAAGAGTAATTAATAGCCTAGCCTCATACTTTTCCCACTACAAATTAAGATTGCATTAGACTGCATGTTTCTTCATCAAGTAGAGAATTGTCTGATTGTTAGTCTCTGTGTACATCCAGCATATCCTTAGGTGATTTAGAAATGCAAGCATTAAACCTAATCCAAATAATTGGTTTTAGAATGAGTGTTTTAGAACTATCTGAGTACAATACTTAGTGCAATTGGGCCTCATTAAACCCACAGAATTGGGATCTGGACGAAGAATCTTCATTTGCTAGTTCTTGAGTCTCAGTTTTTCTGTGAATTAAATTTAGCTTTAAAAATGACCTTAAGTCGTCTTGTGACTGTGACCTCCAAATGTCCTGAGGGGGTGCATCCCGAAGTCACAGCAAGTGGAGAGGGGAAGACTCCTTGGAAGCCAGCTGGAGAAAAGAAGAGCAAAAGTTTCATTGATCTACGTGGGAATCCAGTCAAATGTTCCTGTTTTAAAGTTCTCAATAAAATATGTTAAAAGTAAACCACATGAAACCAAAGTTCCATTAATCATCCATGTGATCTTAGCTGTGTAATCGTCCTCTGTAAACGATGGGTTCCAGCAAATGGCGTCTGAAAACAAGGACCCCGGATTGCTTATGTATGTGTCTTGATTCCATTCAAGGACTCAGTCCTTCCATGTACAGAAAAAAACAATACTTATTCTCCACCTCCTTGTCCATTGACATCTTCCATTAGCTGTGTGAACTTTGAGTGCCTTCAAGTGTTCCAACAGCATGCACATTTCTTCATTCTCTCAACCTCATGGTCTGTGGCCATCCATTCTGAATGTGCCTCATCCCATCTGTGGACCTGAAAACCTCTTGAATCTCTTTCCTGTGAAGTTTTATGCATATGTCCTAAGGGAATCTTGGCCCCAATATTCATTAACAGCATTTGAATTTCAAGTCATATTCTCTTGGGTTTTTTATTTTAAATTTTGTCTAAATTTTAATTCATCACCATGTTCTATTGTGTTTTCTTTTGTGCCAAAGTTTTCACTCAGCTGGAATCAAGTGTTTGTGGCCTTTCCTAAAATTCTCTTCGTTTTCTTTTAATCTTGTTCATCTTGTCATTGATCCCATCTATTGGAATGAAGGTTACGTGAAAATAGAGTATTGCTCATTTTTGTCTCAGGACCATGTAATCATTTAGCCTGAAAAACTCTGGAATGAGGAGCCAAAATATTATCTGAATAGTGTCTAGCAAAGTCTTTGGTTAGTATTCAGTGTGTGATTTGGAGAAGGAAGTATACTTCCCTGTGAGTGAGAGGGAAAATGTATAAGGACTCTGAGTGAGAAGACTCAGAAGATCCTCACAGACTTCTGAAGGTACCTCACATGTGTAAGTAGCACCATTTACCCTTTCTTTCTCGGCAGAAACTCCTGGGACTTTTCCCCCATCCTGAATCCAGTCAGGTATCGAGGTGCCTGATTTTATCCAGTAATACCTTTTTGAATCTTGTCTTCATTATTCCCAAGTCAGTCCACAGAAGTTCTTACATGTATTTGTTTAACAGTCCTCTAATTGTATGTGTTCAGTCTTGTGTACCTAGAACACATTTTCCATTCTAGTTAGAGTCCAAGTACACATTACAAGTCATAGCTTAAGGATTTTTAGTCTGTTGTATTTCAGAATCAAATTCTTTAAATGGATTTTTATTTATTTATTTATTTGAGAGCGACAGACACAGAGAGAAAGACAGGTAGAGGGAGAGAGAGAGAATGGGCGCGCCAGGGCCTCCAGCCACTGCAAACGAACTCCAGACGCGTGCGCCCCCTTGTGCATCTGGCTAACGTGGGACCTGGGGAACCGAGCCTCGAACCGGGGTCCTTAGGCTTCACAGGCAAGCGCTTAACTGCTAAGCCATCTCTCCAGCCCCAAGAATCAAATTCTTTAATGTTATATACGGTCCTAAATGAATCACGTTGTTGTGGGAGTCGGAGCAGGGCCTGGCATACAGTGTACAAATGCTCTACCACGCAAGTATGTCTTCAGACTAGGTTACCTGCTGGTCTTCTGTTATGTCTAAACCACCGACCTCTCCCTTCATGCCACTTGTACTGATTTCCTGGCAAATGTAAGCTTGTGTCATGTTCTCTGATCCCCCTTCCCTTTTATTTTTCTAATTCCAGGATCAAGTGGGAATCTTTTGATGGACACCTTACTCTCGTCAGCTCTCCTTTATTACAGTTTACATTGTAATGCTGAAGTGTGTTCACATGATAGCCTTTTAGACTTCTTGCATTTCCTTTTTTTTTTTAAATTAAATATGTTGTTTGTTTATTTGAGAGAGAGAGAGAGAGAGAGAGACATCGCGAGCCAAATAGAAGGCAGGGCCTCTAGCCACTACAAACAAACTCCAGACACTTGTACCACCTTGTGTATCTTGCTTTACGTGGGTACTAGGGAATTGAACTTGGGTCCTTTGGTTTTGTAAAGCCAGTACATTCACTCTGCTATGCCATCTTTCCAGCCCAGGCTCTTGCATTTCTTTACAATCAGAATCATGCCTTACTTTTTGGTGTACTTATCCCAGAACCTACTACCGTGCCACATAGGTGGCACATCCCTTCTTCCCATCTTGAATAGCTGTGTGATTGTTAGAGAGTGAGCGTGTGTGTACTGTTCTGGTAGACTGAGAAAAAGTTGATACGTTGGTGGTACCAGAGACCCATTGATGAAGTGCTCTTTGGTGGTGGTGGACATATCACTTATGCAAATGTATCCAAACATCCACAGTAGGTGGATTGCTAGATTTATCTATGGCCATGTAGTAGCAATGCCTGACATCAAGGTCTGTGGTGGCAGAGGTCATATTTTATTGACTTTTCTAATTGACCCATGACTTGGAACCTTTTGCCTTGGAGTGGTCATTTGTACACTATCCTGTTGTATCATAAAAGTATGCATGTAAACTTCTGTACCATGTTCTGTTTCCACTTATCCAGAGGAAACAATTCTGTGGCCTTAAGAGGTCAAATTTTTTACAAAGTCTCCAAGACTGTTTGATCATACAGTGATTAACTTAGCCTCTAGATTCCTACATTATCAAGAAGCATTGGCTCTTTTGCATTAAAACCCACCAATCTTTTAAACAGTAAAAGTAAAATACTGACAGTAATGGTGTTTGCATAGAACATAGAACTAGTATGATGCATAGCCAGGCACACAAGGTTAGAGTGTTAGGGTAGAGAGCCTCATTCTGCATGGGAATAACAAGGAAGAGATCAGTCTTACTACAAAGGACTGTGTGTAGTAGGTTTATGATACCAGAGCCACCAGAGCCATTAGGTATGTTCTAGCAGGTGAATGAAATGAGGAAGGAGATGGTTGATGAGTCAGGGCTGGAAAGCAGGGCCACCATATCAGACACTGCAGGCATGTTGTAGTAAGGACCTTTACTAGCTCCTCTCCTTGCTGGGGCTAAATACTTGACTACAGGTCAAGGTTGATGTCAGCTTCTGATTCCAGGACGAGTCTGAGGGAGGGAAAGCATGTCAGTGGGAGCAGGAAGCCAGCTGGTCATGTATCCACAGTCAGGAAGAGAACACAGTCCTATGAACCTCGAGGCCTACCCCTAGTCTACAAGATGGGGACTGTGTTCAAACACAGCCTGTGGGGACACTGCACATTCAAACCACAACGGGGCCTACTAGGAAGGTGACAGAGAGTGAGCAGTGTATATAAGGAGTTGGAGAGACAGCTTTTGGTTAAAAGAAAAAAATACAAATAAGTGACAATGTTTCATGCTTGGCTATCTAGGAAAATATTAGTGATTGCTGTTTGTGGGGAAGCAGCTGAGTTTAGAAGCTGCATATTGGTGAGATGATGTTTTGATGTGCTGCATGGACTGGGTATTTAATTCTTTTGCTAATTACTCCTAAGAGCTGTGGCTCTGAACTGGAGGCAGTTTTACCCCGTAAGGTACTTTTGGCACTGTCTGGAGTCATTTGAGGGATGCTGCTAAACACCTCACAATGTAGAGGTCAGCCCCTACCAACTCCATTATCTCGGAAAATCTCAGTAGTGATAGTTAACAGAATTTGATGAGTTAGGACAGGCTTATTGCATGAAGCCTGGTGCACATTTACAATCTGTTCCACCTCGACTCAGCAGTGAGGAAGCTTACAGATGTATATCTGTACCTAGTTTATTCATTGGGAGCTTCAGAATCTGTTAAAAATTCCTTTGGTGTCCTTCCATTTTTTTTTTTTTTTTTTGCCATTGTAGATAGCAAGCACTAAGTGAACAATTTTATTCATGTATTGTTGCCCAGTGTTGCTCATATTTTTGTAGCCCGCATTCTCAGAAGTATAGTGAAATTTTACCAGTTCTTCTCCACTGCAGTGTACCAGGCTATGCTTGTGACAACATAGCACCCTCCCCGCGCTTCCCCTTGGCAACGTTCATTAAAGAATAGAAATATTTCTACTTCTACTGTCCCTCTTGCCTCTTCTGTCCTCTCTGTTCCATCTCTTTTTTTATTCACTTTATTCCCCGCCTCCATGCCATCATTTTCCTCTCTTCCTTTCCCACACTTTCTTTGATTTGTTTGTTGATCTATTTATTCTCACTGTCTTTTTCAGAATTTTTTTTCCAACTGATTTTCAGGAACTCTCTTGTATTTATTAATCCCTTATATTTTTATCACATCCTTTCTGTTTACTTGTGATGTCTTCAATCATTTCAATTAGCTAAACTGATACTAAGCTTGTCAATCTTTCATTCTTGAAGACTAAGTTTATTTTTGTTTTTCTTTTTTCTTCATACCCTTTATCAGTAAAGACTTTATGATGTCCCATTTTTCAGATGACATGTCAGTGTTCCCTGTATATGTTGAATAATCCATCTTTCCCCACTGACTGGAAATACTTCACACATAGTATTGTATTTATAAGAATATACATGTGATGTGTATATTTATACTCCCGTATATTTTTCATATACTCAGCTCCTTTATAATTTTAAATTTTTTTCTTTTATTTGAGAAAGAGAAAGAACATGCCAAGGCATCCAACCACATGTATGTGTCACACACAGTAAAACCACGTTCCTTCACCTTGGCTTGAGCCATGCAGGAGTGTTGTTCATTTCCTTGAATGTCACACAAATAACTTTCAAGAACATGGAACAAAACCAGAATGACCTGCTATAAAAACAGTGATACTGTTTTGGGAGGAAACAAGTTGATGTTGAAATTCATCTGGAAAGAAAATATGAGAAAATAGCAAATTATATTTTTTAATTGGGAATAATAAAAGAAGCCTGAACTTAAAGATATCAAGTCCTCCTAGAAAGCTGGAATAAATTAAAACCTGGCAATGGTATATAGACTCAATCAAACATAAGCATCTGAAATTATACCAATTAGTAGGAACCCATTTATATGTACATTATATACAAGAATAAAAATTGAGTATATGAGGGTTGGAAAGATGGCTTAGCAGTTAAGGCATTTGCCTGCAAAGCCAAAGGACTCAGGTTCCATTCCCCAGGACCTACATAAGCCAGATGCAAAAGGTGGCACATACATCTGGAGCTCGTTTGCAGTGGCTGGATGCCTTGGCCTAAAATGATTTAAAAGCTAAAAAAGGGTTAGAAATGTGTAGCCTAAGAATAATTGTGTTAAAGATGTACTTGACTGGCCACAACCTAGCAATTGTTTCTGATTTCAGAGTTTTCTTCTGAGAATATTACAGTATAAACAATGATAACTGGGGAGTGATGGTCTGACATCCTGGTTTCATTTGTAAAATTTATTCGAGTGCTCTTGCAAACATAATGTGCATTCCAGCCATATCCTGAGGTTGGTGGTACATTTTGAAGCTGTGATGCACCCAGTCCCTGGAATGTTTGATAGCATTCATGTTCTGTGAATTTTCTGATGGATGGTAGAGCCTTAGATTTCTAACTATATGAGACCAATTCATATTCATTGCTACTGGATAGAGGTACATCAAGTGTAAATGGGATCCTGTGGCCTAAACTTGGAAGTGCTTTTATCAAACATCTTGCAGAAAGTAAATGAATTCTAGAATAAGACATCATGTGTAGTTTCGCTTACCTTGTCTCAATTTGGCCTGCCCCATTTTTAAACTGTTTAGTAATTGCCCTTCTATTTGTTTTACATTCTACTTATTTAAATAAGGAGTTCTTAGACGTAAATCCATAAAAGATTTTTTTTTTTTTTTTTGTTTTTCGAGGTAGGGTCTCTGGCTCAGGCTGACCTGGAATTTACTATGTAATCTCAGGGTGGCCTCGAACTCTTGGCGATCCTCCTACATCTGCCTCCCGAGTGCTGGGATTAAAGGCGTGCGCCACCACGCCCGGCCTATAAAAGATTTTTTTAAAGATCTTTTAAATCATATTTAAGAGTATTGATCATTATTTAAACCTTTTCAGAGTTTTTTACCTTTTTGGTCCTTTTTGTTTGTGTACTATTTATTTATTTTGGTCAGATCAGATGTCATTCTGCTTATTAAGCTTTCCAAAATTGCTGAGGTACATGGTATGGATTTCGTTTTATCTCTAATTTTTCTCCACTGTTTTATAATTTGTGCTTCAGAACAGTCTGTAAGCTCTTTGTGAATACCCATGAGTACACACGAAAATACATGTCACTTGTATCTTTTTTTCTTTTTAATAGAGGCCAAGATTGTATGGCTTCTGGCAAATCAACCAGATTTTGAACATTATTTTACCTAAAACAACATAGGGAGGATCATGTGTGTTTTTTGTAGTTACTATGAAAGTAAAAGACCATGTAAATTACCTAGCAGAGGGAGTATAAGTTCCCTATAGCGAACATCAGGTTGGTGTGTAGAATTCGTCTTTCAGCATTAGGAGGTGTTGGTATTACATGCAGGAAGTAAAGAGTATGGATTGAGGAAGTGATTACCTGAAGATGAAACCTAAGATAACTTGTAAGGACAATAGAGGTCAACTTGAAGCTTCAGAATTTAAGCTGATAAGTTACTCATTGAACTATTTATTGAGTGCTTATTATAGGCAGAGAACTAGAACTTGTGGTAGACTATGAACATATGTTTGAGGTGCTTCCTGTCCTCAAAGAGCAAGTAGTCTCATACTGAATTTGTTTGGAGACTAAAGGAATGAGTCAGTAAGCCATGTGGCTATGCAAAGAGCTTTACATTTAATTTAGCAAGAATCAGTAATAATTGTGATGCTACAGAGGTTTAGCTTTGTGTATTTACAAGGAAGCTACTCTGAAGAAGACTCCTGAGGACAAGAGCCCTAGGTTTGAGCCAGAGAGAAAACTGGAGGATCCCTGCAGGAAGCAGTGTAATACTAGGGACTGAAAGATATTTCTTAGTAATGCTTACTGCGAGATGGCTGGAGTTGGAGACAGTGAACTGGACAGGCAGATAGGTCATTTGGTTCAGTGCAGGCCTCACGTGAAACCACTTAGTCTGTTGTTCTTTATTTCTCTATAAACCGAGCACACTAGGCTCAGTCAACCAAATAACTAATTTGTGGCTGAATGAAATAATCAGAAGTGTGCAGTTCACTATTCTACTAAAGGTCAAACACTGGTCATTAAGTATAGATCTTTAGAATCTTCTGGTGTACTACAGGTCAACACTGGTCACTAATGAATTTTCAGAATGTCTGTCTTTGTGTGATGATTTGTAGGTGAATTTTGCATGGCTTGGGGAAGGACCTTGATGACCATTTGAAATGGGACCTTTTCCTTTTCCTTTATAAGGGTTGGACTTATAGACACCTTAGTCTCTTAGGAATCACATACATACTTTCACATTTAATTGTATGAAGTGGAGGCTTGACGTGCTTACTGTCAAGATGCCAGAGAAGCGCTGGCGAAAGTGTGGTACCAGCACAGGGCTTCAGGTTTAATCTCTAGCACTGTAACCAAACCCTAAAAATTTCAGAAGAAATTCAAATTAGTGAAGATATAAGTAACAGCTCATTAATGGCATGGCAGGGTTGAGACTCCAAGTTCTGTTTCCCATCCAGTACTCAGTTCTTGCTGCCATACTTTGAGAATTACAGAAAATGAAATGGTCAGATTCTTGGGATTGTTACACAGTGAATGAAATACCAGTTGGTTGGGAAGGATGGGAGAACACAAAAAAACATGCTTTTTTTGGAATACTTAAATTATATCTCTTGCTGACCCATAATTAGTTGTACTAGTTGTGAGTTTATTTCAACCTGTACCGGTAGTTTGCCTTCCATCCAGAATGGTGCTGGTTATGAAGACAACTTCGTAATGTGTTACATAACTGAAGTAGTATGTCATATCTGTTTACACAGGTGGCCACTATTAATTTGATCTAACATTTTTAAAATACAGCCTCAACTTAAAGGGAGGGTTCTAGAATTAAACTTACTGAACTGCTTGAAACACCATGCAAAAAATCATGTGTATAGTACATTTTCCATGCAAGAATGTCCTCTGGCTTTGGTTAGCTTCTTAAAGGGATACCTGACTTTCACACAGTGGTTGAAGAACTGCTGCTTACTGGGTGTATTCAGAGCTGAATGCTGACCTCTTTCTACTTCGATTTGATCCAATTTAGAAATGTTGTATCTTGAGTCACACACACAAAAGCTATACACATACTGCAGCTCTAGAAATACTGCAAGATCACATTGATTTCCTAATGCCTAGAGACCTTTAAAAGTCACAACTACCAAGTTTCTGTCTACTAACTGTTCGCATGTGTCATAGTTTTGCTGTGAAAATGACTGGAGGATACTAAGAATGAGTCTGAATGGGAAGAGCCTCAATTGATATGCTTTCATCCTTGATTTTGTTTTGATCTTTTTCCTGTTCTTATGACAAGCCAGAATCTACCATGCCTCCTTTTCTTGTGCTCAGTATTTCTTCCCCTCCTTACGAACACACATGCCACACCCACCACCATCACTGTGTACTAGCACCCTTGCCATCCTCTCGCCCCTTCCCCTTTCCTGTAACTTTAGGACCTGCTTTTTTCACTAAAGCTTGCCTTCGTTCAGAGCTTATTTTCTTTCCTTCCCTTCCTTTGCTGTTCTCTTGAGCTCTGCTCCTTTATGGATCCTGGTACCTGAGTCCGGCCTTTTGTCAGGCTTCCTGCAGTCATCTACTGACAAAGCTCCTGGCTTACAGTTCTCTGCTCCACCCAGAGCTCTTCGTTGTCGAGGCTGACCAGTACATCACCAAGTCCAGTGAAAACAAGGACCTAGCTCCTTGGCTGTCCCTATTGTGGTGGCATTAACTTCTCAGCCACAGTTCACCCCATTCTGCCATCACTTCTAGTGGTGCTTTTCTCTCGACCACACACCCTTCTACTTTCACCTGGTGCATCAGTATTCTTTGCTCATTTTGCTTACACAGTTCAGATTTTACAGGCTTAATTTAAATTTCGGTACCTTTTTTAAGCCTGTGTATTCAGTTGTCAGTTGCCTTTTTGCTTTCTCCTTGCACCTGTTGGGTAGAAACTAAACTTTACACAAAGCAGTTAATGTTCTGTTGATGCCTTATTCGTTGTCATAAATCTTGAATGGGCTATCAGAATTAAGATGGACCCCATTTTTTCCATGTTTGTCCTCCTTTTTCTTTGAAAACCTTATATACTTCTCGAGTTTACTGTTTTTGTCCAGCTTCAGTCTCAGCAGATTAGCAGCTGCAATGCTAAAAAAAAAAAAAAAAAAAAAAATAGAAGCAATCCACTAGGAATTTTCATCCTTTATTACCTAAGCATACAAACCTGACCTCTTTGATAACACAGGAGCCCCTTTTTCTAATCTTAGGCTAGTCTCTACCTGTGCTTTGGATCCCTTATTCTACTTCCTCAGAAACTGAAATTATGACAATATAATTAATATATAATATATATTAATATAGTCTGCAAGACCTTCCCAATTTTCTTCATTGTACCACACCTCCCTTTCCAGCCAGACATTGTTATATTAATTTGTATTTTATATTAATTATAACAGGTTATTCTCTCTTATTCTCTTGCCTCAACTCCTATTACCCTGAAGGCCCTCCTCAGGGTGATAATGGTATTCATGATAGGGTCATGAAAGCCTCATCAGTCCCTGTGAGTAGGTGGAGGACCATGCCTTAGAATATTCCTACCCACTCTGTGGCTCTTAACATCTTCCCACCCCAACTTTGCAATGTTCCCTGAGCCATATCAGCTCTGTTGACTGTCTGATATAGTGTTGCATTCTCTGTGGCCTCTGGATTTCTGTTGTGATAGGATTTGATTGACCACCGTGTTTGTCACCATCAGAGGGGCTCGTCATCAGGCTAGCAGTAAGAGCAGCATTCATGTCATCACTTCCCATATAATTTCTCCTGGGTGGTTCCAGCCAGACATTTTAAGTCATTTTACATATTAAATGCCACATCTAAAGCCCTTTAGGCCACACTTGATTCCAAATTTCCACTCTTGTATTTAGGAAAGCATTTATGTGTGCATAGCATGTGTCGTCAGTAGGCCCTGGGTTGAAGAGTGGGACTCTAATCAAGATGCTGCTGTTTCTCCCTTGAAAAGAGTAGCTTGCCACTTTGATGTAAGTGAGGACTGTAAATAGCTCCACATTAGTTCATGTTAGGTTTTGCTTCCAAATGACTTAATTCAAAAAAAGTATGATAGTTCAGTGATGGTAGACTAAAGTTGTGGCTTAAAGATGGTGGACACATGCTTCTGTTTTCTCACCTTCTGCTTTTCAACCCATTCTGGCTTTTACTTCCCTCACTACTTTTATATGGCACTTGCTATCAGTGCCTTTCTTTATCTCAGTTGTCACTTTACTGGTAAGTTATCAGCCTGGTGTTAGTTATCATCAACCCCAGATCCTGCAGATACCAACTCCATCCAACACACTCTGCTCTTTCTTGGCACCTCCATTCACTGGCTGTCCTTCACCTTGTAGGTGCACCATCCTCTGATGCTTATGTGCCGAGTTCTTCAAGGCTTCATCCAGGACCTTTTCTTATTCTTATACTCCATATTCTCCCTTGGTGTGCGCTGTTTGTCTTCAGCTACCAAAGACGTGCTTACCAATCACACACTCATGTTCCTGCTCAGACGACCAACTTGGTGAACCACCTCCCTCCATCCAGTACTCTCAGATGGTCTGATTTCCTAACACATCCTAATACCATGATTTTCTCATCCCCCAAAAGATGAGATATTTTTTATTTTTATTTTTTTTTAATTTTTATTTATTTATTTGAGAGCGACAGACACAGACAGAAAGACAGATAGAGGAAGAGAGAGAGAATGTGCGTGCCAGGGCTTCCAGCCTCTGCAAACGAACTCCAGACACGTGTGCCCCCTTGTGCATCTGGCTAATGTGGGACCTGGGGAACCGAGCCTCGAACCGGGGTCCTTAGGCTTCACAGGCAAGCGCTTAACCGCTAAGCCATCTCTCCAGCCCAAAGATAAGATATTTTTGGATAGTGTCCCTTTATCTTCTATAGTTTTTTTCTTCTTTCTGTTACTTGCTTACCCCATTTTGGTGGTGGCATCTGCTTGTGTAGAGCAATTAGAGTCCCTGGTTTGCTGTGATGGTCCTGTGTGGTCCACCTCTTCATCTTCACTTAGCGTACCACTGCCACTTGTTCCAGAGGGCATGGGCGCCGCAGGCCAGTGTGCAGGTGCCACTCTGGAATGTGCTTCCCTCTTGTGCTAGTCAGCTTCTACTTTTTTACCATTTTAGTTCCATTTCTCATGTTCCTAGAGATATGTCTAATTTATTTCCTCTCTCAGATCCTATGACAACATATATGAATTCTTTGTAATAGTAACAATTACTATTAACTTTTTAGTTTTAAAATCATTTCATGTTTTCCCAGTAGACTGTAGGTGCTCTGAGCACAAGCATTTCATCTGTTCTTTTTCAGTATTGTATTTCTTTCAAAACAGTAAGCATTTTGAGTGAATTTGTACACTAATGTCTTTCCTGACTTATTGAATAGTTTGTGTGAATTTACTAATGTAGCATATTAGCTTCCAGTTGTTTTCTTTTTTGTGGATCTAATTATTTTGGGTGCTCTTTAAAAACTATGAAAACACATTTTTAAAAAAATTCAACTAGGGCTGGAGAGATGGCTTAGCGGTTAAGCACTTACCTGTGAAGCCTAAAGACCCCGGTTTGAGGCTCGATTTCCCAGGACCCACATTAGCCAGATGCACAAGGGGGCGCACGTGTCTGGAGTTCGTTTGCAGTGGCTGGTAGCCCTGGCATGCCCATTCTTTCTCTCTCTCTCTCTCTCTGTCTGTCACTCTCAAATAAATAAACAAAAATAAAAAAAATTCAACTATATATCAGGGCTTGAGAGATGGCTTAGCGGTTAAGCGCTGGCCTGTGAAGCCTAAGGACACCGGTTCAAGGCTCAATTCCCCAGGACCCACGTTAGCCAGATGCACAAGGGGGCGCATGCATCTGGAGTTCGTTTGTAGTGGCTGGAAGCCCTGGCGCGCCCACTGTCTCTCTCTCTCTATCTGCCTCTTTCTCTCTCTGTCACTCTCAAATAAATAAAAATTTAAAAAATTCAACTATATAAGTATATATATATAATCAAATGCATACATCTCACCTTGATCTAACTCATTATCCTTCATGTTTTTATTTGTTTTTGTACATCAACCTCTTTCCCCATAGTCTTATGGATCTTATTGAGTCTTGTATCATGTTCAAATAAATATACGCAGTGTTCTAGCAAAATTCAGCAGACTCTCAACTTGCTCAAGAGATTAGAAGTCTCATGGGATTAAAAATAGTTTAGCCATCTGCTAACTGACCAACCAATTTTAGTATTGTGAAAGGGTGTGGCAAGCGAGGTAGGTAGAGGGTCCAGGTATAGTGCCAGAACAGGGCTTTGCAGAAACCACCCGCAGACCTCTTAATACTGAAACTTAATAGTCACTTCAAAATTAGGAAGAGATTTGGTGGAGGTTAAGCATAGAAGAGTCCAGACATCAGGGGATTTCCCAGAATAGGTGATAGGATGTTATTTAGCATTTATAGCTCACTGTGTTTTAGAGAAAGAAAATGCGAAAAGACATGTATTATGTACAAATTAATCATAATCTCTTTTAGGTTGTATGTTTGTATTTAAATTTTTTTAATTAAATATTTTCTACAAGTTAACTTTTAATTATCTTTTTATTTTACTTCTTAATTAGGAAAATCAATAGGATCTCAGTCATCTCGAAGTGAATCTGAAATTGTGCCAAAAGTTGCTAAAATGACTGTATCTGGAAAGAAGCCAACTATGGGATTTGAAGTGCCTGGGTAAGGTTTTAGACTCTTCCCCCTTTGGAGTCTGCATTGTCTAGTAGTTTATAAGGATGGCTTTTTTTAAAAGATTTATTTTTTACTCATATATTTATTAGAGACAGAGGTGGAGAGAGAAAGGCAAGGACTGAGACCAACTGGCTATTTTTTAGTTTATATAATAAATGATTAGCATTGAAGTATCACATGTCCTCAGTATGACAAAGTGCTAAGAGAGGTGGATGAGAAAATAGTCTTGATTCTCACCTTATTTGTGCTTTACTTACTTCGTCTCACTGTCAGTCTTTTCACATAAATGATTGATAGCTACATTAATATTTAAAAAAATCACCTGTGATTTGTACTATCTAGTATTGTAAGGTAGGGAATTCTTACACCACCAGGTGGTGTAGATGAGCGGGGTTTGGTTTGTCATTAAATTTTTAGTAACTAAAACGTTACCTAGAAAATATTAATTTACATGCTTAGTAAAATGGTTCATTGTAGCAGTGACACATAAAATTAACCATACCTAGAATTTTGATAGCTATAGAAAGCAGGGCAGTAACTCAAAGTTAGTGGTACTTGCTCTGTGTATCAGTCTCTAGAGTTCTAGATTTTATGAAGTAGGGAAATGACTTATGTGAGTTTTGCCTGCTCTGATTTAAAGCATTAATATTTAGCTTTAGCTTAAGATTTTTTAAGTGTTTCATTCCATAAATGTCTCATGCTGAGCTTGGTGACACATGCTTGCAATCCTAGCTCTTGAGAGAGAGAAGCAGGAGGATCAGGAGTTCAAGGTCATCCTCACCTATATCATGAAGCTGAGGCTGGCCTCGGCTGTGTGATACTCTGTTAGTCAGTCTACTACCCCAACTCGTACTTACAAGTTCTGAGTATATCTTCAGAAGAATAGAGGAAGCTTTTCCAGATATGAGCAATATCTTGTCATATCTAGTCAGGTATGAACAATGAAGTAATATTCTTTAACTTCAAGAAGTGTAATCTGGTGCTAGAGAGATGACTCAACAGTTAAAGGCACTTGCTTGCAAAGCCTGGTGGCCCAGGTTCTGTTCTCCAGTACCCTTGTAAAGCCAGATGCACAAAGTGGTGCATGCATCTAGAGTTCATATGCACTGACCAGAGGCCCTGGGGTACCCACATTCACTTTCTTTCCGTTTGCCTCTTTCTGTCTGTCTGTCTCTCAAATAAATGAATATAACTGTTTTTTCAAAAAAGAATTGTAATCCCAGAAACCTTGTTGTTTCTTCTTTCCAAAAAATTTTTACTCAAGTTAATGGGTATATCATGAATAAGGGTAGATATTTTGAGGTTTTATGAAAACAAAACTTAATTTGCTTGACTTTATATAAAACAAAGAGCTCATAAAAGACTGTTGAATCACTTTGAATTGCACCCAGTCCTGGCTGAGCTTGGAAGCTATACTTGAGTGAGAGTGTGGAATGTCTTTCAACATAAAATATGCACTGAAGATCTACATTTGTGTGCATGTATATATAATGCTTGGAAGGATTTGCTCTTTTGTTCACTAGCTTAAAAATAGTGTGTATCTCGAAAATGTAAAAGTAGAAATGATCAGAGCATTCCATGTGTAACAGATACTGTGTCCTTAACACTTAAATATAAATTCATTTCTAAATGTGTAACTCAAGAAGATTTCAACCTTTAGACTTCTAAATTGATGAAGTCAGTTTGGGAAAGGTGATGTAGACAAATAGTCATTGTATGATGCTAGATTGTACAATCTTATGAGAAAGCACCTGAAAAATTTAGCCAACTTTTTCTTTCATTCATACCAGTCAATATACATATGAACTCAGAATGGTCATCTTTAGATCTTAGCTTAAAGATTTTTTTTTTTCATATTTTAAAACCTTGAGTTTTATTTCAGAATCTGAAGTTTTACTCATTCAGACTTACAGGTGTCCACCCTCATACTCAGCTTCTCCTTACTTGTTGGAGGATTTTTTTTTCTCCTGGATCTCCAAGTGTGCATTTGTGTGGATTGGGTCTGGCTGCTTTTTTCCACCTTCACAGACCCCAGCCACTTAGCAGAGATCACTTTGGTGAGGGTTTAAAGGGTTAAGAAACATCTCTGTCTTCTTCTTGTAGAGTAACTGCTGAAGAAAATGGTGATAGCTTTCACACTCCGCACAAGGGACCTTCTGGAGAAGATGCCAACATTGCTTCTTCTAGTGTTTTTGAATCCGTTTCTAAAGTACCTCTTGCAGCCCCCACCATTCCAGCAGCAGAAGAGCAGAATTTAACGCCGACACCAGGGAAGAAATCGAGCAAGCTGCGGCCACAGATGGATATCAGAGCAGAGCTGGAGAAACGGCAAGGCGGGAAGCAGCTCCTCAACCTGGTGGTCATTGGTATGCCCTTTGTGCAGCAGGGTGCCCCTCAGCCCTGCTGTAGCCTGGCTGCCTCAGGGGGCAGCCATAAAGTAAGGAGGCATAGCATCACAGTGCTTCCTCATCACCCTGGTGAGGTGAAATAACACTGTGTTACTAATGGGGGTCATTAGACTTGGCTTGTGACATTTTCATTTTGTGATCATGTTGAACATAGCATGTATTTCCCTAACAAGGAAAATTTCCTTCACTCTAAAGAGATGTCTTCCTTCCCCATCAGATATTTTAACTGTCATTTGATAAAAATTACTATTTATTATTCTAAACACTGCCCTGAATGACACATTCAATGGACCAGCATCAGGAAGTGTACCTGGCATTAATCCTGGATCACTTTTCCCTAGGTCATGTTGACGCTGGGAAAAGCACCCTGATGGGTCATATGCTTTACCTCCTGGGTCACGTGAACAAAAGAACCATGCACAAGTATGAGCAGGAGTCCAAGAAGGCCGGCAAGGCTTCCTTTGCATACGCGTGGGTCTTGGATGAGACTGGTGAAGAAAGGGAAAGGTAGTCACTATATTTCAAAATTTTCAGCTTGAAATGATAAGTCCTTCAAAATATTACATAATGGGTGATATGTAAAACATGAAATGCTTTAGGAAAATAAACTTTTGATTATCAGAGAAATTTGTTTTGTTTTATTCATTGTTCATGCTCTTATTCTGTGGGAGTAAGTTAAGAGAATTTTTAGCCAAAATAAAACAAACAACAGAAACAAAAACTACTACATAAAAGAAAGAGGCACCACATATCCAAAGCTTCTACAGGGGAAGTTTTATTTTTCACTTCCCTTCACATGTGCCAATTGTCTTGATTTTGAGTTCAAGTTGTGAATACAACTCTTAATTGTATATCAGGTTATAAAGGAAAGGTGATGAGTAATAAACCCCCCTATCTGAATTCAGAATGACCAGTGTTCTTTTCATATATTTTATAATCTGGGTTTATAAGACAGAATCCAAAAATGTAAAGCATACTCTACAGAGATACTCTAGCCATTACTCTTTCTCTTTTTTCAAAATATAATGCTAATTTTGGGTGGATTCTGGCAGGAGAATGAAGATATTCACATACCTCTGACCAAAGAATAGTGTATCTTTTCAAGTAAACATGTGGTATTAGCACTGGCACAGACAAGGAAACAAGGAACACCTTGATAACGTGAAATGGCAGACCTACCAGTTTTGTCAGAATGAAGTCCATCTTCATCTGCACTGCAGTGTATAAGGCAGTTCTCAGTGCAGCAGCCTGTTGTGATCTGGAGTGACCATGGGGACTTATTTCACAGTGCTCCATTTTTCCTTGTAGGTGTCTGTAACTGTGTAGTATCACAGGCCAGTTTTTACCCCAGTAAGAAAAACTTACCTGCATAGTTACCTTCCTCAGGAAAATAGTTAACTGTGTATGATGTCAGTATTAGAAATCTAAATAGTCTTCCCTAACAGCTTGGTGTGTGTGTAATCTATACATATAAGTTAAGAGACTGAGAAGAGTGCAATGTAACTTAGAAGGGCTTAGCTCAATTTTTTTTCTTTGTGAATTGAGCTGGCAAGTGAGTTAATAATTTGTTCCTGGGTTGGAGAGATGGCTTAGCAGTTAAGGGGTTTGCCTGTGAAGCCTAAGGACCCAGGTTCGATCTCTATCCAGATCCCACGTATGCCAGGCGCATGAAGGTGACACAAATGCAAGGTTGCACGTGCGCAGTAGGCGGCACAAGCGTCTGGAGTTCCATTGTGGTGGCTGAGGCCCTGGTGCCCCAATTCTTTCTCCCACTCCTGCTCTCGCTCGCTGTTTCTAAAAAAATACAATTGTTCCTATACTCACTTATTTTTGTTTTTTGGATGCTGTATTTGCTTGCTGGTTGCCATATATTTGCTGCTGTTAGCTAATTACTAACTGTGATACTTAGACTCTTTATTCAGTAGGCAGCAGAAGCTTTTTAGATACATAGTCAAAGTTTTAGCTCACCCCACTTTATGTCCCTAAATAGCATGTTAAAACATACGTTGGGGCTGAGAGAGATGGCTCAGTGGGTAACACACTTGTGCTAGCATGGCGACTGGAACTCAGACTCTTGGCACCTGGGAGGTGGACGTAGAAGGAGCACTAGGGTGTACTGGTTAGCTAGTCTAGCTGAATTGGGACTCTCTAGGTTCAGTGTGAAACCCTGCCTCAAAAGGTAAGAGGGAGGGCTGGAGAGATGGCTTAGCAGTTAAGCACTTGCCTGTGAAGCCTAAGGACCCCGGTTCGAGGCTCGGTTCCCCAGGTCCCACGTTAGCCAGATGCACAAGGGGGCGCACGCGTCTGGAGTTCGTTTGCAGAGGCTGGAAGCCCTGGCGCGCCCGTTCTCTCTCTCTCCCTCTATCTGTCTTTCTCTCTCTGGCTGTTGCTCTCAAATAAATAAATAATTAAAAAAAAAAAAAGTAAGAGGGAGAGTGACTGAGGAAGGTACCTTGACATTGACCTCTGACCTCCATTTGGATGAGCATCCACATACACATGCACCCACACACAGAACATACACCACGCACATACACAAGCACTCATACCATTATCACATGTGAACACTCAAAAAAGTACAGTGCTTACCCAACCTCAGCTGTCAAAGAACAGAAATTAGTACACTGAGTGACATTTTTATATCCTTAGGGTTGCAAGTGCAGATAACCAAGAAAGAATGTACTGTGTCAAATATCCTAGGGAGGAGCTCAGAGCAGTCTTGATTCATAACTGTTCTGAAGGCCTGTTTGCTCCCTAGATTAAGCTGGTTTAGGCATTACTCACATCTCAAATGGCGTGATTAAGGAGACCCACCTACCTTACTGCTAGGGAGTACCTATAGCTTATTATAACATGGGGAGTAATAGAAGAAATGCACTTTGTAGTAATAGAAGAAATGCTCATTAATTCCTTGGATGGTCTGGAGGATAACCTCATTTCCTGTCTATATGATTCCCCCTGGGGCACCTTTAGACTTTTCCTAGGACTTTTTTTTTAATAGATGAAATATTGATTATTGTGGCTGAGAAGAGGTTCTGTGTTGTTCCCCAAAAAAGAATGAAATGGGATAGGAAACAAATTGGAATTCTTTTCTTAATTGTGTTAATAATTGGGCATCTTGGGGCTGGAGAGATGGCTTAGCTGTTAAGTCATTTGCCTACAAAGTCTAGCAACTAAGGATCCATTCCCCAGTAACCATGTAAGGCCAGATGCACAAAGTAAAGTGATATATGCATCTGGAGTTCGATTGCAGAGGCGGGAAGCCCTAGTGTGCCCATGCCTTCCCACCCTCTCCTTCTCTCTCCCTCCCTCCTTCTTTCTCTATCCTTGTACCTTGTAAATAAGTTAAAAAAAAATTGTTTTTAATGGGAATCTCTAGGCTGGGGAAATGGTTTAGTCAGTAAAGTGCTTACTCAGAAAGCATGAGGACCTGAATTTGGATCCCCAGCATCCTGATAAACGTGAGATGTGGTGGTATATGCCTGTAATCCCAGTGGTTAGGAGGCAGGAGCAGGAGGGTCTCCAGGGTTTACTGGCTAACAATCTAGCCCAGTTAGTAAGCTGTAGGTCTAGTGAAAGAGAATTTTTCTTAGAAAATAAGGTAGAAAATAATTGAAAAAGACACTGTTGCTGGGCGTGGTGTTGCACGCCTTTAATTCTAGCACTTGGGAGGCAGAGGTAGGAAGGAGGATCACCGCGAGTTCAAGGCCACCCTGAGACTCCATAGTGAATTCCAGGTCAGTCTGGGCTACAGTGAGACCCTATCTTAAAAAAAAAAAAAAAAAAAGACATTATTTTTGCCCTTTGGTATCCACACACATTCACCCACACCCATGTGTGTGCACACACGTGCCTTCATACCACACATACATCATGGACATGCAAAATAGTAATAAACTTAAAGAATGGGCATTTTTGATCCCTATTGTATTTTAAATTGTAATATATTGACCAGCTTTGCAAATAAACATGTTGTAAGCCTATCTGTCACTAGTGAAGCATAAACATATGTGAAGATGATTTCTTAGTTCATGGTTATTTTCCATTTCCTTTTTCAAGGGCTGTATTTGTTTTTCTTCCATCTGTACAAGTTTCTTTATATCTTCATTTGTTCACAGGGTACATTTTTATTTTAATAAAACACTTAGGAAGTGGCAAATACCTACAATATGGTTGAGCTACTGCTGCATACACAGCCTTGCTTTAAAAACATGCAGATGTGATCATTTTAACAGGAGTTCCAGGCCCAATGCATTGCTTACTTACTTAAGATAAATGTGTAATAAAGGTCTTATTATTGCTTAGAATTTAAATTGTGATTTTGCCTATTATTATGTGGCTTAGTCCTTATAACTGAGTTTACATACTACATTCTAACTTTTTTTTGTTGTTTTTGCTTTGTTTAAGGGGAGTGACAATGGATGTTGGTATGACAAAATTTGAAACCAAAACCAAAGTGATTACCTTAATGGATGCCCCGGGCCATAAGGATTTCATTCCAAACATGATTACAGGAGCAGCCCAGGTACCCAGTACTTCTCAACTATATATGTACAGCACACTGCTTGTATAAACAATTCTTGATACTAAGGTTAGAATTCTAGGACATTAACTCTTAAGATATTAAGATTAAAATTTTGAACTTTTACTAGGAAAAAATTGAGACACATTGAATTTTTCATTATTTTATTTATTTGAGAGAAAGAGGCAAGTAGAGTTGAGAGAGAATGGACACGCCATGGCCTCCAGCCTTTGCAAACAAAGTCCAGATGCATATGCCACTTTGTGTATCTGGGTTATATGGGTACTGGGCAATCAAACCGGGGTCTTTGGCAGGCAAGTGCCTTAATCTTTAAGCCATCTTTCCAGCCCACCCATTGTTATTTTTTATGATCTCTTCATCTGTAATTTATGATTCTCTTTCTAGTGTATTACAAAGAAGCAAATGTATCTCAGATGTGAATTTCTTGGTAGTTAGAAAGTATAACTTTATTGATTTTTATTTCATTGATTGGTAAGGTTGAATATTTAAGTACTGCTCTTTGACTTTATATAGTCACATCTTTATTTTTAAAAATATTAACTTGAATAAGCACTTACTTATTCATAAAACACAAGTAAAACCAGATGTGAAAAGTGTTGCAAGCATTTGGCATTTGTTTGCAATGGCAAGAGATCCTGGTGCACCCATATATACACATGTACCTATATACTTATATACATACATAAAAATTTTAAACATATTAAAAAATAGAAAAGCATATTTCTTTGAGAGAATGTATCACTTGCAGCAAATACTCTAGAAGGGAAGATGAACATTCCTCAAAATAATTGTCTGTACAATGCATGGACAGAAATAATTGGTAAGAATGGAAATGAAAAGACATCTCTGCTATACAGACAGTTCATTACAAAAAGCCATAGGTAGCCTGCAGCCAGCAGATGGAAGCAGAGTCACATAGAGAATAGTGACAGCAAGGAGTAGAGCCTGCAAAACAAGTTCCAGTAGGTACCTAGGACAATGAGCTAACCGGCCTCTGTTCCTTAGACACTGTCTGTTGTGTGAGATTCTTTTCAGTAGCAGGAGATGATAAGCATGCTAATGTGTTTAGTCATCCATTTATTCATAACTTTGATCACTAAAGTAATACTGCAATGAAGATCTTTGTAGATCAATAATTATTTTTGTAAGATAAATTCCTAGAGATGAAAACACTGGGAAGTAAAATTTAATGCATAATTTTAGGGCTCTTGATACTGTCTGTGAAAATGCCTCCCAGAATATATGCTTACAGGTTGTTTGCATTTAAGAATGTCCAACTGCCTACAGAAAGTCATTTGTCTTTTTGAATCACTAACATTGTAACTTGTAAAACCGGGGTGGGTGGGGGTTTGTCAATGTAGTTTTAATTGCCTTTCTCCTGTGTGCAGGGTCAGGGTTCTGGGGAAGTTGAACTTTCATATTCATCTGTTTGTATCACCTTAGCAAATTGCAGATTTGTATCTTGACGAGTTTCTTACTGGACTGTCTTTTTTTTTTCTTTCTTAAAAATGATGATCTTGAGATTATAACTTTTATATGTTGAAAATATTTGTTCTTTAATTTTTATATTTGACCCCTTTGCATAGATACTTTGTTTTATAACCAGATACAGACTTTCTAACTGATCTTTGTGTTATTATTTGTAGTGTCACGAAAGATATATCTGTAGTATTTTTTCATTGTCTTGGTGTTTGTTTTCAGGTTGGGGTCAAGTTAGGGTCAGTCTTTAAAATCTGACCCAGTGTGGGGCTGGAGAGATGGCTTAGCAGTTAAGGTGCTTGCCTGCGAAGCCAAAGGACCCAGGTTCAATTCCCCAGGACCCACGAAAGCCAGATGCACAAGGGGGCACATGCATCTGGAATTCGTTTGCAGTGGCTATGAGGCCCTGGTGTGCCCATTCTCTCTCTGTCTCCTCTTTATCTCTGCTTGCAAATAAATAAAATCTGACCCAGTGGTCAGTTAAATAACTGGCCTTCTGACTGCAAGTTGACTTCTAATTGTAACTGTCTTTCCAAAACAGGCAGATGTAGCTGTTTTAGTGGTGGATGCTAGCAGAGGAGAGTTTGAAGCTGGGTTTGAGACTGGAGGACAGACGCGGGAGCATGGCCTCTTGGTCAGATCTCTTGGAGTGACACAGCTTGCCGTTGCTATCAATAAAATGGATCAGGTATCTAAGGCTATATGGAAATTGTTCAGATTGTTTCAGATGCTGACTAAGATTGTTTTGCCCATAAATTTTGCCTGTAGCATATATTTTATAAGTCTAGTAGCGCACGCACTCTGCCTCTTTCTCTCTGTTGCTTTAAAAAAAAAAAAAATATATATATATATATATATATATATATATAGAGAGAGAGAGAGAGAGAGAGAGAGAGAGAGAGAGAGAGATTGAGAGAGAGAAATTAGGTGTGCCAGGGCCTCCAGCCACTGCAAATGAACTCCAGATTCATGTGCCCCCTTGTGCATCTGGCTAATGCGGGTCCTGGAGAATCAAGCCTCAAACTGGGGTCCTTAGGCTTCACAGGCAAGCACTTAACTACTAAGCCATCTCTCCAGCCCTGGTCTATATTTTTAAAAATAAATTTGCCATCCTTTTCTTAAATAAATGGGATACTAGTACTTTTTTAGGCAAGAATGTCTTCTTATAATTACTTTTTGGAACTTAAAACTATTTTTAGTTACAATTAATGTGTATTATTATAGAATGAAAATGAACTTTTGTTGGAACTTACAACTATTTTTATTTATAAATAATATGTATTGTTATAGAATGAAAATAAGCTTTCATTTTACACATCTGTCCAATGTATTTTAATTGACATGAATCTTTCTTTTCAAGATTGGGTTATGATATATGGCTATCTCCTTTTTAAAAAATTGACAGTATTTTCCTGCATGTTTCTAAGTAGTTTATAAGTCTTGAATACAGAGATTATTTTCATAGCTTCATTAAGGTTTCAGGTTTTTTTGTGTTTATTTTTGAGTGTGTATTTAGAAATGCTTGTTCTGTGGAAATTTCTGGACCTATGGGCATATACATTGTAAGATCTTCTGAGCACGATGCAAATGCTTTTGAAAAATGTTCTTGTTATTGTATTTATATTATATTCTTAAGTTATTAGCCAGACTGTTATTTTAAATAATTGTTTTGAATTAATTATATAAAGTAGGTTAATTTTTATAAGTGCACTATTAATATTAATGATTATATGATATATTATAAGTAACATATTAATATAAATTTTAGCTGCAAATATTAATAAGATTTGAGCATATCTCCTTTGAAAATTGTATAGTTTGCTTATTGTGTAGATTATTTGGACATGTAACCAAATATGTGTATTTCCTTTGACTTCTTTTTATGTTTAAGTATTTTTTCAACCTGAAATTTAATAATTATTTGCATATTACTTTTATATTCCATTATAATATGCAATTTTAATTTTTTCTTAGCATATTTATATGAAAAATTTCAAATATAAGGAGTTGACTCTTAGTCAGCACTCATCATTGTATAAGAGTCCATGTTTCTGTGATCACATGTTCTTTTCCCACTCCATTTATTAGTCTATATTACTCTAGATAGGTTATTGTGCACACAGACCTAAGTACTGCCTGTCACTATCTAGAATTTAGATTGCTACACATTTTAGTCTGTTAGCTGGGGTGGATGTCAGCTGTTTTATTCTAATAGTTTGTCTAAGTACAGTTCTTACTTTATTTCCAAATAAGTAACAAATTCCAAATATACTGATGTACTGGAGGTCGTTTACAGGTTTTCTGTTTTAGAAAAAATGTAATTTTAGGTCATATTAATGGTAGGGCCATATATTCTGAACTTTTTTTTGTTTTTCAAGGTAGGGTCTCACTCTAGCCGAGACTGACCTGGAACTCACTCTGTAGTTTCAGGGTATCCTTAAAAACCTGTGATTCCAGGTGCTAGGATTAAAGGCATGACCCACCAAGCCTGGCTATTTTGAGTTTTAATTTTAATAGATTTTATATTTAATTGATTCTAAATTTACCTTTTATATAGCCTTTATCATTTATGTTTTTTATAGAATTTAAAATTTTATATAATCTGAAGCATAACTTTTCCTATGTTGGGTCTTTATCAGGTTAATTGGCAACAGGAAAGATTTCAAGAGATCACTGGAAAACTTGGGCAGTTTCTTAAGCAAGCAGGTTTTAAGGTAGGACAATTAAAACAATTTTTCTTGTTATTTCTGTAAGTCATCTTACCAGCATGAGATTATAGGTAATGCATTGATATTCTTGTCTTCTGAAGTATGTTTAATTCTACTTGTCTTTTTTGTTATACATACACACGATGCATTCTTTGGATTTATTTACCTTCAGATTGTATGTTTTGAATATTTGGCTTGGAAGTTATCTCAATAAAAGAGTTTCCACTTATCATTTTAGATAGTATAGGTTTAGGAAGGTCACATGAATGTTGCTAGAGAAGAATTTCTTCAGCAAAAATCTGTGATATGTGGGGGAAATAATGCCTCAGAGACCAACTTGTGCCTTCTGTACCTTGTTGATTATCAACAGTCCTTAAGTGCAGTCAGGGTGGCAGGCAGGGAATATAAGAATATAACTTGATGGGAATATGACCATGATGCGATATGTTCATATGTTAAAAGTTTTTAGTTTTTAAAAAAAAATCTGTCATATGGCCAGGTGTGGTGGTGGTACACAACTTTTTCCCAGCATTTGCGAGGCAGATGTAAGAGAATCCCGGTAAGTTCAAGGCTACATAGTGAATTCCAGGTCAACCTGGCTAGAGTGAGACTCTACCTTAAAAAAAAAGTCAGTGGAAGAGCCTTGCCTACTAAGTGCAAAACCCTGGCTTCCAACCTCAGCCCTGGGGGGAAAATTAATCATAAAAATCTGAACTGCTTATGTTAGCAAATACCATTGCTTGAGGGTTTTTTTTTTTTCCTCCCAAGGTGGGATCTTGCTGTAGCCCAAGCTGACATGGAATTCACTATATAGTCTTAGGGTGGCCTTGAACTCATGGCACTCCTCATACCTCTACCTCCCAAGTGCTGGGATTAAAAGTATGTTCCATCATGCCCAGTTTGCTTGAGTGTTTTGAGGTAAATTTTCAAATTTCTCACAATTTTATTTTAAAAAACAATCGGATTAGATAATTTCAGGGCTATAGTTCTATGATTTTTGTTACCGCTTTAAAATTTTTAAAAATATTTTATTGTTATTTACTTACTTGTGAGAGAGAATAAAAGAATGAAAGTGGGCACACCAGGGCCTTTAGTCACTGCAAATGAACTCTAAGACTCATGTGCCACTATGTGCTTTAAGTGAGTACTGGGGAATTGAACCTGGGTCCTTAGGCTTCGCAGGCAAGCTCGTTAACTGCTAAGCCATCACTCCAGCCCATCTTTTTGAGAAGTCCATTGCTACTAACTCTTAGACTTGATTTAGTTATGGTAACCATCAGTTTTCTGGTGTATTGCTAAAGTAGTGCAGTGATTAAGTTTGTACGTTTAATCTTTTTTAGGAGAGTGATGTAGCTTTTATCCCTACAAGTGGTCTTAGTGGTGAAAACCTAGTCACGAGATCTCAGTCCAGTGACCTCACCAAATGGTATAAAGGGTTGTGTTTATTAGAACAAATTGGTAAGTATACTGCCATTCAATTTTAGTGCATTTAAAACTTGATGTTAAGTAGTAGAGTACTGTGTATAAAAAAATTTGAGGATTTGTAATCAGAGGAACTAAGTTCAAGTTTTCTAATCATGTGTGATATTTAAAGTGAGACAGCTTTTCCCACTTCCATGCGACTAGAGCCTGCTTTACTTATCTCAGACTGTTATTCTGTGGGAAACATTTTATAAATGCAAAGTATATGAGTGACATTCATTCACTATTAGTGTTTATAAAATGTAATTATTTTCTAGTAGAAGACTCTTAAGGGGTTCATTGTTGAAAGTGGAAAAAAACAATAAGTTTTTGGGGATGGGATGCTGTTATTCTAACCAAGGGCCTTGTGCAAGCCAAGCATGGGCTCTGCCACTGAGCAACATGCACTTGCTCATTGAGCTTTGCTTTCTCTGTTCTCTCCCAGATTCCTTCAAGCCTCCTCAGCGCTGTATTGACAAGCCCTTTAGATTATGTGTGTCTGATGTCTTCAAAGGTGAGCACCGCTTTGCAGGCCTTCTTGATCTCGGCTGCCTCCTCTGTGTTTAGTAACTAAAGTACACAATCAAGAAAGACACTTGATGTCAGCCCTCCACTTCCGCACACACGCCCACAGATATGCATGTGCACATGCACATATGTGAACATGCATGCACACATACACACAAAAAAAAAACACAAGAAAATAATTATTAACTATAAGAAGAGAGTAGTCATAAGATATCAGGAAACCCTGTGTAGTATCCTAGAGCTGAGGAATAACACACTTGTCAGTGGTTAAGATCCCACTAAAGAAAGTGTTGTACTACATACCTAAGAATATGTTCACTTAATGTGTAGAAGACTTTACCCTAGAACACTATAAAATGGAAATACAATAAGAGATCTCAGTAAAGAGAAGGATGTAACATTGACAACTGGAGTAATTGATTTTGCCAGGAAGTCAGTTGTCCTCTAAATCTCCTACATCACAGCAGGCAAGGAAGAGTCGATTTGGAAGTGAACAACAATGCATTGATAATGGTTGCTTACCCACTCACTGTGTTCTATGTACCCATCATTGTATTGTTCATACAGTATTAAAGTTGCTGCTGTTTCTTTTGTGAATTCACTAAAACAAGTGGTATTCCTTTGGTACCTGCGGGACCGCACCTGGCACATAACAAATGTATAATAAGTCAATAAGGAATGAGTGAATGAAGATGCAAAAGCTCTGCATTAAAACTGAAATGTGTCCTTGTCATCATTAGCCTCTAGTGTTCTGGTGGTAGGGGGCCTATAGTAATGACTCCCCAGTGTCCATTATATTAAAAGTAGAAGAGGTAGTTGCCTTTTTAGCTAGTGTTTGGTGACTCTGCCCTCTGCCTTCCTGAGCTTCTGCCTTTTCCCTTCCTTCAGTGTGTCCAGGCAAGGTCACTAGATATCTCCAGTTTGCCAAAGTGAGCACATTCCAGTTCTCTGTTACTTCTGTCTTACTTGAATTGGACTCTACTTCCGATACTAGTAGTGAGATTCGTATGAAACTTTTCTCCCTGGGTTTTGCTGTGCACTTTTCCTTGCTACCCTATTTCTCTGACCCACCTCTCTCTTTATGGGCTCCTCACTCTCTGATTCTGAAATGGTGTCTTGATGCCTCTATTCTCTCATGACTCTACATACTTCTTATGAACTAATGTTCCTCTGTTGCTCACATTTTAATGCTTCCCAGGTCTGTATCACCAACCCAAGCCTCCTCTCCTGTCTTCCATGGAGTATGGAATGCAGCTTGACCACCTGAATTTTATAGACACTTGAAATTCTCCAAGCTGAAATAGTCTTCATCCTTAGTCATCCCCTCCATACACACACACACCCACACATACATCCAGGTCTTGCACATGCTATACCCACAACCTGCATTGTGCATTCTTAGATGGACATTATTTTTTTCTCTTTGCTGATGTCAGTGTTTTATAAGTAGTAATTTTGATTCCATGTCTTATCCCCAGAGGTTAATGGAGTGTCTGATACTTAGTAACCCCTGAATAAATATTTGAAAAGGGAATAAGCCTTCACTTTTTACAATTATTTTGTTTGAAAGAAAAGTCTGTGTATGTCATATTTAGTAGAGGTATTAAGAAGTCTGAAAGGACCATTGCTTACTATTCGCTTAACTGCAGATGTTATGTAACTGTGTAATAAGTAAACATCACAGTATTAGTCATAACATTGAATTACTTTTTGTATCTTAAGATTTTGCTATGTTTTGCAGATCAAGGATCTGGATTTTGTGTGACTGGTAAAATTGAAGCTGGCTATGTTCAAACTGGTGACCGACTATTAGCAATGCCTCCTAATGAAACTTGTACTGCAAAAGGTATTTGTCTGCAGTTCATTTTGTTACAGAAGTCTTTATACAGCAGGTTTTGTTGTTGTTTTTTAAAGCAGTTCAGGTACAAATACAAATTACATAACTCCCTGCTGAAATTGTAACTGATAGCCAAAATGATAACAACTGTTGAAGGTTAAATTGTGGAAATATTAAATGATTTTTTTCTGTGTGTGTGACTGTATATATGCACATGTAACAATGTAACTATGGTAGCATTCTGTTTGCTGCGCTGAGTCAAGAAGCCTGGTTTAGGTTGAACCAGATGTTGTAAACACCTGATAGGTACTTTGGAAATCATATTGTATAGAAGCAATGAACTATAAACCCAATTTGATCCTAGCCAGTTTGTGGCAAACTGTCATTTTAAAATTTCTATTTCAGAATACATGACACCTTTGATCATGTGTGTTTTGTGTAAGGTAAATATAGATACCAACACAGAAATTATACTGAAGAGAAATAGAGCAGGTTGAATGTGCATGGCCTCTGTACTTGCACGGAGATCCACATGTGTATTCTTTGGGCATGGTTTTCGCTGTTTCTGTCTTCTGATACTTAGCCATGGTTTTTTTCTTACTTTGGTTTATTTTATTTTTATTTACCTTTTTTTTTTTTTTCGAGGTAGGGGCTCACTGTAGCCCAGGCTGAGCTGGAATTCACTATGGAGTCTCAGGGTGCCCTCGAACTCATGGTGATCCTCCCTACATCTGCCTCCCGAGTGCTGGGACTAAAGGCATGTACCACCTCACCTGGCTTTATTTACTTATTTATGAGAGAAAGAGAGAATAGGTATACCAGGGCCTCTAGCCACTATAACTGAACTCCAGACACACGTGACACTATGTGCATCTGGCTTACATGGATACTGGGGAATTGAACCTAGGTCCTTAGGCTTCACAGGCAAGTACTTAACTGCTAAGCCATTTCTCTGAGTCCTTACTTGGTTTAAAAGATTCATAGTTCCTTCCTTTCCTTAATCTAACTTCAACTAACCTGTAACTTAAATGTAAACTGGAAGATTTTTATATGAGAAAGTATAACAAGTTCGTGGTGAAATATTGCCAATTGAGAATATTAAAATTTGGCTGTATTCCTCTGTTGCTCCTAATTTAGTTGATACCTATAGTTGTACTTGACTAGTTTATTAATTTGTGTGTTCACTTTAAAAATTTTATTTACCTTAACCTCCCTGTAACCCTACTTCCTCTCTTCCCCTCTCTCTGGAGATCAAATCCAGAATCTTGTGCATACTAAGCCACTGAGCTACATCTCCACCCCTTGATTCTTGAGGACATAGTTTTGGTATGTAATTCAGGGTAGCCTTTAGCTCACTTTGTAATTCATTCTGGTCTCGATTTCTCCATTACCCTCCTGCCTCAGCTTTTCAAAGTGCTAGGATTATACTTCTGAGCCACCACAATTATAAGAAATTGATGAATATCTGTTTAGGTAACATGTTCAACCTATATTTAAAGATTAGCAAGGAAATGAAAACAAACATTTCTAATTAGCTTTTTTTTTTCGTTCTGCCAGGACCATGTCACATGCACTTTAAGGATAGCCATTATCCATAGACAGACCTGTTGCATGCTGGCCAGCTCGCTGCTTTAGTTTTCAGCTATGATTAAGAAATGCAGTGCCTTGGAGATACTAGCCTCTTTGTATTGTTAATGAGCACTTTTGAGAACAAGATTTGTTAAAAATAATCAGCAGCTGGGCTAGAGAGATGGCTTATCAGTTAAGGCATTTGCCTGCAAAGCCAGAGGACGCAGGTTCGATTTCCCAGGACCCTCTAAGCCAGATGCATAAGGTGGCATATGTGTCTGGAGTTTATTTGCAGTAGGTTGAGGCCCTGGCGTGCCCATTCTCTCTCTCTATATATATATCTGCCCCCCCAATAAAAACAAATTTAAAAATGACAAAAAAGAGTATAACCTTAAAAAACTAAAATTAAAAAAAAAAATGAACAGCTCCAATTAAGACTGTAATCCTAAAATGCCACAGACCTTAAGACTTCGTGACTTCTAGAATTCTTATTTGGCCACCCCTAAAAGCCCCGCCTTCTGCTTCTCTCTCCTTTCGCCACAGAAACCCTGTAAGCGGGCCGTGCTGCCCGTGCTGTTGCTTCCTGGGCTCTGAGCACATGAGGTCCTACTGTGCCATCTCCAAAGTCGAAATACAAGTCACTGTTTCACTTTATTATGGTATCATGCCAAGCATGGTGGCTCATGCCTATAATCTCAGCATTTGGAAGGCTGAGGAAGGAGGATTGCAGTGAGTTCAGGGCCAGCTTGGACTGCATAGCGAGTTTGTGGCCAGCCTGCATACAAGGTCAAACTCTTGTCTCAAAAAAAAAAAAAAAAATAAGAGACATGTCAAGCACCTGGAGACTTGGAGTGATTTTCCTTTTTTAAAGCCTCTTTTTGTAATATCTGGCCAATATGAAAAGTCTGTAGGAAAACAAATATAGGAGTTAAATGACTGAGAAAAAAAAGAAAGTAAATATAATTATCTTTGGACATTTTATTAATGCCATATAAAAAGCTTTTAAGTCTTAAGCCAGTGGAAGTCTCATATATGCATAGCTAGCTCCTGTTTTTAATCCCATATTTCCTGACAAATATCACATGTGGTCATTTTAAATTATACTTTAGTTGATATTTAACAAATAATTGTTTTTTAAAAAATACTTTATTTATTTGAGAGACACACACAGAGAGAGAGAGAGTATCCTAGGGCCTCTAGCCAGTGCAAATGAACTCCAGTTGCATGCACTACCTGTGCATCTTGCTTTATGTAGGTTTTAGAGAATCAAACTCTGTTCTAAAGCTTTGTAGGCAAGCACCTTAGCTACTGAGCAGTGTCTCCAGTCCAACAACAACAAAAAAATTTCTTAATATCAGAATTGTTAAAGTTTTGAAGTCATCAGTCTCTAATTTTTTTCTTTCTTTCTTTCTTTTTTTTGGTTTTTCGAGGTAGGGTCTCA
Organism: Jaculus jaculus; assembly: GCF_020740685.1. Taxonomy (NCBI): domain Eukaryota; kingdom Metazoa; phylum Chordata; class Mammalia; order Rodentia; family Dipodidae; genus Jaculus; species Jaculus jaculus. Next base: position 30,503,902 of record NC_059110.1, read on the forward strand.
CTCTGGTCCAGGCTGACCTGGAATTAACTCTGTCATCTCAGGGTGACCTTGAACTCATGGCAATCCTCCTACCTCTGCCTCCCGAGTGCTAGGATTAAAGGCGTGCGCCACCACGCCCAGCTCAGTCTCTAATTTTTGATGAAAATTTTGCCCCCTCCTTTCAAAATAACGCTTATGTATACATGCATAAAATTTTTGCATAATAATGGAAGTAGTTCCTGTGCTCTTAAAAATCAGAAATTTCTGGACATGATGACACATGTCTGTAATTTCAGCACTAGTAAGGTAGAGGTAGGTATATCAGGATCAAGGTCATCCTTGACTACATAGTCAGTTCAAGGCCAGCCTGTGTCCAAATAACAAAAATGGGGCTGGAAAGATGGCTTAGTGGTTAAAGAACTTTCCTGTGAAGCCTAAGGACCCATGTTCGACTTTCCAGGTCCCATATAAGCCAGATGCACAAGATGGCTCAAGTACATGAGGTTACACATGCACACAAGGTGGTGCATACATCTGGAGTTCAGTTGCAGTGGCTAGAGGCCCTGGCGTGCTAATTCTCTCTCTCGCTTTCTCATGAAATAAAAATTAAATAAAAAGCTTATAGAAATGAAAACAAATCAGATTGTCCCTTAGGAGATGTATGAGGAAAAAGTACAATTTTATAAGGAAATGTAGGGATTATAATTTATTAAAAATATCTTAGGAGTGCTGGAGAGATGGCTTAGCGGTTAAGCGCTTGCCTATGAAGCCTAAGGACCCTGGTTCAAGGCTCGCTTCCCCAGGACCCACGTTAGCCAGATGCACAAGGGGCGCACACATCGGGAATTCGTCTGTAGTAGCTGGAAGCCCTGGTGCGCCTATTCATTCTCTCTCTGCCTCTTTCTCTGTCTGTCACTCTCAAATAAATAAAATAAGCCAAAAAAAAATTTAAAAAATATCTTAGGAGGGTTGGGTATTGTGGTGTATGCCTTTAATCCCAGCACTTGGGAGGCAGAGGTAGGAGAATCACAGTGAGTTCAAGGCTACATAGTGAGTTGAGACTACATTCCAGGTCAGCCTGGGCTAGAGTAAGACCCTACCTTGAAAAACCAAGAACAATTCTATGTCAGAAGGCCCAAGTTTTAGAGGAAAGGAACCTAACTAATAAATTTTAATGGTAAAATGGAAAAAAATATATATGGGATTTTTTTTCAAAGCCTTGGAATAAGTCTAGTAAAATACTTCTCTGAAGAACTGCTTTTCAGGACTGTTTGAGGTAAATAGATGAATGTCTTTAGGAATGTAGTGATATGGGATCATGTTAAGATAAATTTTTATCACTTTTTCTTTAATTGCTTTCCTCATATCTTTCTGGGAAGAGATTCTTCTTAAGCCAGGAATATTTAAGATGGTCTTTAGGTGGACATTTAAAATTGTGACTGGGCACTATTGCTGTATGGATGTTCTTGGAGTACAAGGCAATTTAAGTGATTCTCTAATTAAAAACTGAGCTTCCTAGGCATGGTGGTACACTCCTGTAACGTCAGCACTGAGGAGGTAGAGACAGGAGGATCAAGTATTTAAGGACAGCCAAGGCTACATATTGAGACCCAGTTGGAAAGAAAGAAAGATAAAGGAGGAAAAGATAGAAGGAAGATAAAGGACTATCAAACACCTTTTACTAGTCATTAGGAATAATTGGATGATTTGATCTCTTACTATGCCTGAATCCATTAATGTAACAGCAGTGTGTGGATGGTACCTATTTAATGATTAGATTCATTGTGTGAAAGTTGACAAATCTTGGTGAAATAAGCAGGTGTCAGACTCTCATGGGCAAATACAAGTCACTGTGTTTAGGGTAGATCAAGAAGAGTCACATGTAGAGGAAGTGTGGTTCCTCAACGTTCACAGCCACACTTCTCACTCTCATTTCACTCAAATTGAGAATGATGAGTAGTGATGAAGCCCGAGGCTGTGGGACTCCTGCTTGTCGCGGCTTGGTATGGAGGATTCTCACTGCAGCCTCTGTGTTTTACTCATTCCAGGAATCACTCTACATGATGAACCTGTTGATTGGGCAGCAGCAGGCGATCATGTTAGTCTCACTCTGGTTGGAATGGATATCATCAAAATCAAGTAAGAAGAAAAGTTTAAGCAATCTTGGTTTTGTATAAGGAACATCAAAGCATATAAATTTCACAGTCCACTAGCTCAGTTTTGAATCTTATTCATCCAAAAATAGTTTTAAAAATGATACCTGAAATGGAATTAATGCTGTTGCCTGTCAGCACCACATGCTTGCATGCTCTTTAAATTAACGTACAACACATAACGCTACACCTTCATTCTGGAACCTTGAAAAAGTATTCCTGGTTTGCTTAATTGTTTGAGCTGGTTTAGTATTCCTATTGGATATAAATTTATGTGTTCCTCTCTCTTTCCTCCCTCCTCATTGTTACAGTGTTGGCTGTATATTTTGTGGCCCCAAAGAACCCATTAAAGCTTGCACTCGTTTCAGAGCTCGGATCCTCATCTTTAATATTGAAATTCCTATCACTAAAGGATTTCCTGTAAGTTTCAAAGTGTTTTAGTCTTGTTTTTATAAATTCAAAGTAATTTTACCCCCCCCCAAAAACCTTTCTTTATAAGATACTATTTTAAATTCATCTAGAAAACATAATGTTAGAATTTTAAAATTATGCTTGTTTTAAAATTTTGATTCTTGAGCCTGACAGCTTTTCCAAGAGGATTTCATAGTTTTATTAAAACTAATGATAATCATAACATTTATTTGTGGAAAATGCAGTTAGGCTTTTCCTGAATTGGTAAAATTTCCTTATATTTTTCAGTTTGGCTGTTTTGGTTTTTTTTGTTTGTTTGCTTGCTTGTTTAATATGTTTATTTTCAGTAATGTTTTATAAAAGTGATAAGTTATTTTTAAAAATTGGAGAGCAAAAATATAAGACAGAATGTACTATGATTTTATAATACTTAGTTATTATTTACCCTTTACATTTCAGTGAATTATTTGGATATATCTGCCCAGCATGTGTGGATATTGATGTTTTTGGGTGTCTCTGGGGACCCCGTAACCTGTGGTAACGATGACGCTGTATGATGTGGTACTGGTTTGCAGGTCGTCATTGCCAGCTTCATTGGAACATGTATGAGATAGTGTTACTTATCCAAGAAAGATATTGTATGAGTTTCTTGTTTCATGTGTAATTTTTTTCATAGCTTTAAGGTCATATCCTAGTATCTTGGTTTTGTAACTTAACAGGCAAGACAAGCATTTTTTGATTAGACCTTTCTTCCCTTACCAGCCAGCTCATATAGTATAGATTATCCATAAAAACAACAACAAAAGAAGCTTCTCACTGAGATTAAATACTTTACCTTTGAAAGTATAAGTAAATTGGCTTCAGCATTTGATGAATCTTTTTTATTGACAACTTCTGTCATTATAGACAATACACTATGATAATCCCTCCCCACACTTTCCCCTTCACAAATCACTCTTCATCATGACCCCAACCTCCCAGTTAATCTCTCTTTTATTTTTATGTCATCATCTTTTCCTCCTATTGTGTGGATCTTGTGTAGGAAGTTGATGAGTCTTTTAAATGACATAAGTACTGGTAATTGTCCTTTCAGCGTTTTAAAGTTGCTGGTAGTGTTTTAGAAATTGGAAATGTATCTATTTAGGTCATTTAAATACATTTTATAATCATACATTTATATTTCATAGGATTATGTATTTATAATTATTTCTCTATATATTTGATCACTGTAAGACTGTTTAAATAATTTATGTTTCATTCCTTGTGTGCATTTTTTTCCTAAAAAGAAATATATCTCACCAAAACAATTGTTATAGTTGAAAATATTTAACTTTTAACTATTAAGAATTCATATATAAGTCAGGAATTGGCTACAAGTTGATCTTTTTTTCTCATTTTTTTTTAAATTAAGAGCATACTTTGTATGGCTACGTCACGTGTTGGTACCATCTTTTCTCTTCTCCTTGCCCCCGCTCTTCTGGGGGCCCTCAGTGGGGTTGCTGATACTCGCCGTGGGGTTGTGGGTTATGCGCTGTGGGGGCAGCAGTCGCTCATTGGTGAGGAGGCAATGCCTCTTTGTATGACATTCCAATCTGTGTCTTTCCACCCCTTCTGCAAAATCCCCTGAGCCGTGGTGGATGAGTTTGAAGTCTACTTCAGTGATGATCTCTCAGGAGTCTCTGGATCTCTGCTTTGGTGTGTGTTGAAGTGTCTTCAGCATCTGTCTCCTTTACCTTGGCACTGATTATCAGGTTCACCATGGAAACAGCACTCATGCTTGTCTCCTCAATTACTCTGTGGTTTCACCTGGGCCATGGCTGAAGTGTGAGGTGGTTTATCTCCACAGGTCTTGCTACCTTCTGAAAAAGAAAACCACATTTCTAGTGGACAGTGAAAACAGCATAGGATAAGTGTTATTAATTTAGGGAGGTTTTGATGGTTGTAACCTCTTTTAGCCAAAGACTAGTGGGAGCTTGACATTGGAGAACATAATCTTTGCCTCCATATCATTCAGACCTGTTTCCTAGTTCCTGATATGAGTTCCTTTCTACTGAGCAGATCTCTTAGCAAATCAGAAAACTACTGATTACCTGCCAAGGCTGTGTGCCACCATTGCACTGGTGTGTACATCCGATCAGGCTGGTTGCTTCTGAGTAGCTTACACCCCTGCCTGCTCACACCAGTGTTGGCCACTTTCCCCCAGTAGCTCCTGTAGCTCTTTCTAGCATGAGACGGGCTAGGAAGTTGATCATTGAGCAGATGGAAATAATTCTTAGAGAGCAGCGTGTTCTGTAGACAGAGTGGAGAGACTGCCTGCTGCCTGCTTTGACTCATGCAGTAATGCATTAGTGAGGTCAAGAGGGTAGTAGCTACTTTGAATAGCAATACTGTCTTCCTGTCTACAGTAGTTTCTTAAAAATAAGCAAGAATTGAAAGTTTTTCAGCTGGTTATTGGACTCAACCACATATATAAATTGGCAAAGACTAGGGTAAAACTTGTTCAGTTTAAAATCAGTTATATTTTGTCAATCAGCCCACTCCCTGTGGAAGCAAACTAATTTCAATTAGAAAAGGCTTCCTAAACAATTAAAATTTTATCGTTTAGCAACTAATTTTGCAATGCTACATAAAAAGTTTATATAGTAAGCTTTGTATTTGTAAAGAGGAAATAATAGAAGAATTGACTATATTTCAATCATTTTTTATTTTTATTGTCACTACACATAGGAAATTTTATCCTTTTAATGGAATTCAGTGGCATTCGTTACTTTCCCAGTCTTGCATAGCCAACACCTCTACCCATCTCCAGCATGTGATCTCGTGAACTGAGTCTGTTCCCATTCAACCGTGGCTTCCATACTATCTCCCCAGCCCATCGTGACTGCCGTGCTGTTGCCCTCTTGAGGTCTCATATATGGGAGTTGTTAGGAGTTGTTATTTTGTTACCAGCCTATTTTACTTTGCATAATATTTTCAAGCCTCATCCATGTTGTAGTAAGAAGAACTTCATCCTTTTTGAAGGCTAAATAACCTGCTGTTTTGTCAAATATTCCACATTTTGTTTATATAATCATTTATTGATGGATATTTGAGTTGCTTCTGTCTTTTGTAAATTATGAATAATGATGACAAGAATGTGGGACCTTGCCTTTTTTTTTTTTTTTTTCCTCTTGGTTTTTCAAAGTAAGGTCTTGCTCTAGCCCAGCTCAGGCCTGGAATTCACTGTGTAATCTCAAGGTGGCTTCAAATTCACAGTGATCCTCTTATGTCTGCCTCCCGAGTGTTGGGATTAAAGGCATGAACCACCATGCCTGGCTTTCCTTGCTGTTTTGATATAAATACACAGTGGAATTGTTGCTTCATGTGTGTGGCAGTTTGAATAGATGGCCTCTAATATATTCAGTGTTTTATTAGTTTGTAGTTTGCATCTGCAGCCACCTGGCTGGAGGTGTAGTCACTGAGCGGATCTTAAGGTGTGGTGGTGGGTTTGAGATTCCAATCTAAAGATACACAAGGTGTGCGCCTAGCTGAAGTTCCTGAAGTGTGCTGTATGGATTTTGGCTTTTTGACTTGTGCTTCTCTCTCTGTGTTTGGCTTCCTCTGCCAGTATGAGACTTCCCCTGGATCTGTAAGCTTTAACAAATCCCTTTCTCCATAATTGTACCTGATGTGTAAGTTTATCTCAGGGAACCTGAAACTGTCTGCTACAATGTGTTAACTCTGTTTTAACTTTTTGAGAAGTTGCTAAGTTATCTTACTCAGTGGTGTACCATTTTACGTTCCTACCAGTTGTGCACAAAAGATCCATTTTCTCCACTTTTTTTGTTTCTTGTCAACACTGATTTTCCATTTTTCCAGGGCCAGAGATCTAATTTAAAAAATAATAGCCAAATTTGTAAAACAGTATTTCATGGTGCTTATACTTGTATTTCTGTAACAGTCAGTGATATTATGCTTGTTGGCCATTTGGATGTCTGTAGAGGAATGTAAGCCCTTGCCCATTTTGAAATTAGAATTAGTTATTGTTAAATTATAAGAATTTGTTTTGTGTTCTCAGTGTGACATACGATTCTTAAATACCTTCTGTGGCTTGTCTTCTCATTCCCTTTATCATGTCTTATGATGTAATAAGTTTTGAAATTTTGAAGAAATCCACTTTGTATTTTCTTTGGTTGCTTTTGTTTTTGGTGTCCTGTCCAAGAACTCATTGCCAAAGCCAGTGTCAGGAAGCGCCCACCCTGCGTTGTCTAAGCGACTTACAGGTTAATTGGAGGCGTCCCCACCATTGGCTCATGGAGCTGATTTCCATGTACAGTGTTAGGGGATCTTCACCTTCACTCTCTTACATGCACATGCCCAGTTTTCCCATAAACACGTGACTAGGCAGCTGCCTTCCCCTGGTGAACAGTGTTGGCACCTTTATTGATTATCAGATGATCTTATATTTGTTGATACTTTTAAAATGTAGAGTATCTGTTTAAAAAAATCACTTATTTTGTCACTTTCCATTTTCTGCCCATGATAGTTTATGAAACACTAGATAATTTGATTCTTATAGTGACCATGAAACTCTGGTCCACCCTTGATGCCCTTTAGTCCAGTGTATTTCAGTGTCCACAGATGTTGGGATTTTAGGGACAGCAATGCATGCAGGTTGCATAGAGCCATACTTAGTGTTAGCACTGCCTGGGGTACACAGGACTGTGACCTCACTGCCAGGTCCAGTTTTGTTACTGAAATAGGTTAATAACATTTTAGAAAACTACTTGCAGTTTTCAGATTTGGGGATCTTGGAATTGTAGGTAAGAGATTGTAGACTTGTTGTTACTACTGCCAGTGTTTATAGACAAAGAAATGGAGAATCTCATGAGATTGTGGCTATGTGTATAGAAATTATTGAGGCAAGACCCAATTATTTATCACTTAATTATTTCACTCGGAAATACAATATGTTCTCCTGTTACAGTATGCTACAGATTACTTTGAAATATATAGGATGTTAATTATATGCAGTATTTATGAAAATGTCAAAATATTCTGTAATCACTTCTCTTTACAGGTAGAATATTTCATGTGTTTCTGCAAGTGTTTTGTTTTAATTTGTATTTCTAAGATGCTGTGGAGAAAAGAAATGAGATCTATCTCCACATTGTTACAACCCACTCTTGGAGCATCCTGATTTTATCTTAGAATCTACATGTAGCTCAGCAGAAGGCAGTGGAAAGTTCATTGGGCTCAGTACCTCTTTCCTTTGCAAGCTGCGCAAACCTAGTTGCTTGGAGCTGCTGTGGGTGGTGGAGCGTGTTCATCTGAGCATGAAGGAGGGCTCTCGGGCTCTGTGTCACGGTGCTGCTGCTGGAGGTCTGCATGCGTTGAACGCAGCGCTCTGTCACCACTTCCTCCTGTGCTGTGGGGTCGTCCCCCCAAACAGGAGGAGTTATTTTGGAATGTTTTTATTTCTATTACCTGCCATCTTATTTTATTTTATTTATTTTTTTAGTTTTTTGAGGTAGGGACTCACTCTAGCCTAGGCTGAACTGGAATTCACTATGTAGTCTCAGGGTGGCCTCGAACTCATGGCGATCCTCCTACCTCTGCCTCCCGAGTGCTGGGATTAAAGGCGTGCACCACCACGCCCGGCCATTACCTGCCATTTTAAAAGAAACCAGTTTACCCTTTATTTTTTTTTATCTGACCTTTTTTTTTTTTTTTTAGTCAGGGTCTTACTCTAGCCCAGGCTGACTTGAAACTTATTCTGTATCCCAGCCTGGCTTCAGACTCATGGTGACCCAACTATCTGAGCCTCCCAAATGCTTGGATTAAAGGAGTATGCCACCAGTCACTGTTGACCTGACTTTTTTAAAGTTTCCAAAGTCTAGAATCCAGTCTCCCTTGTATCATTTTTCTTCTGACTATTTGTCTAACTTGCTCCTCTCTGTCCTGGCCCATTTCCCTTGTCTCCTCTCTTTTCTTCTCTCCTGACCACTCCCCTCTCCTTTCTCTTCTCTTTGCCCAGCCCCTTCCCCTTTCTCCTGTCTTCTTTTTCCCTCATCTTCCTGATCCTCTATTCTGTCTCTCAGTGCTGGAAATAGAACTGAAGACCTTACCCACATTTCTTTTTAATGAATGTGCAAACTATTTTGACTAGAATATTCCAGGCTTGAAGTGTCTGTGTTTTTATAGCCAGATAACCTAAAATAGTGCTTACAAGCCAATAAAATTTGACAATATTACTACTTGAGAACTTGGTCATTCTGCTAGTATGCAAACTTGATGTACTGAAAACTTAAGGCTTATTATTTGAATGCAGACAGTCTGTTCTGGTTGGATTTGGGCCTGTCTAAAATTGATCATAAAAGAAAAAGATTATAAAACAAAAGATTCTATTCATGAATCCTACAGGCCTGTCAGGTCAGTAAGCTGACTTTCAGAAGAGCTAGGAAATAAGTTTAAAATTCAACTCTGGCATATAACACCCATGCTCAAGTAAATTATATAACTTTTCTGAGATTAATGTTCCTTACATGTAAGACATGGACAACAGCTAGTTTTAATGTATTGGGTCATCCACTGCTTTATCATAACCATTTTCCAGGTACTACATTTCAATAAGATGATCTGGTTTTCTGCATTTCAGTATAAGAAACCCCAGGCAGGGCCTTTGTCAGCCGAGGATTGTTAGACTTTACTCCAAATGAAAGTAATTTGAATCCATACCTATCAAACTACAAAGCCTATTTAAACTCGCATGTGAACAAAACTAAATACTACAAACAAATCCTGTCACACGATGCAATGTACTCAGGAGATTGCAAATGTTATGGTCTTACTTTTCCCTGTGTTATGTATAATAGTTTGTCCTCATTGCCCAGGAATGAACACATTAGTCACTGCTGAATACAGCATCACCCCTTCCCTCACTTGGATGATGAAGCAGCTCATTTGTGGAAAATCTGTTCAGCCACTGCATCCATCCTCTGTAATTCCCATCACAGTGTCGTAGAGGCCTCCCTGCTCTGCACTGGGGGAAACTGAGTGCATCCCATCCTCCATAATTCCCATCACAGTGCTGTACACACCTCTCTGTTTCACCCTGGAGGAAATTGACCTACAGACAGGTTGAATTGAAAGCCTCCAGATTCAATTCCGGGTTCTTTCTCTTAGAACAACAACAATGCAACAGTGATAATTGTTCTAAACGATAACTTCTTTTCAGTGGCCAGCTGTCTAAGATGTTGTCATCACCTTTACAAATTAGAAAGGCAGACAGGAAAGCCATGCATCCCACTAAAGTTTGCACAGTGGCTACAGGCTAGAAATGTGAGCTACCTCTCAGGAAGAAACATGGCTACTGCTCCTGAGTGCTCACGCCTGTCGACCATTGTGCACAGTTGAGTATAACTGAATGCAAGTGTCAGGAGAGAAGGCTGGGACTGCTGTTTACCATCACAGCTTTTCTGTTTTAACATTTTTGGTGTTTTTTTAAAATGTTTTTTTTAGGTACTGTTACACTACCAAACTGTAAGTGAGCCTGCTGTTATTAAACGACTGATCAGCGTCTTACACAAAAGCACTGGTGAAGTCACAAAGAAAAAGCCTAAGTGAGTGTTTTAGTGCAGAAATCATAAACATAACAATTTAAGCAAATTCCTTACCAATAAGCTCATGTACACAGTATTTGAGGTAAGTCAAAGGCATTTTTACTTGTTCTAGGAATTATTTTTTACTTTTTAAAAATTTTTTTGGTTTATTATTTATTTATTTATTTGAGAGCAACAGACAGAGAGAAAGAGGTAAAGAGAGAAAGATAATGGGTGCACCAGGGCTTTTAGCCACTGGAAATGATCTCCAGATGCGTGTGCTCCCTTGTGCATCTGGCTAACATGGGTCCTGGGAAATCAAGCCTCGAACCGGGGTCCTTAGGCTTCATAGGCAAGCGCTTAACTGCTAAGCCATCTCTCCAGCCTGTAAGAATTATTTTTTAATAGCTAGATTAAAAGAAACATCTGAACTCCTCTGTAAGTATATTAGATATGATTCATGTTATATGTGGTGTCTGGGGTATGAATTACAAATAAAAATATACAATTCTACATATGGATGACTAAGCTGAATACTGGTGATGAAAAAAATCAAAGACATTTCAAAACTAGTCCTGAGTTGGAGATGGATCAGTGGCTAAAGGCACTTGCTTGCAAAGTCTGGTAGCTCAGGCTCAGTGCCTCAGCACCCATGTAAAGCCAGACACAAAAAATAGCGCAACCTGGGGTTATTTGTACCAGCAAACCACAGAACAGAAGGATAAAAAATTGGCATCATCTAGTGCATACGCATGTAGGCATGCAAGTAAATAAATTATTTAAAAATATAGTCCTACATTTGTAAAGATGAATTTGAATTTTTTTTCTTTCCACTTGTTTGAGCTTTCCCTAGCTTTCTTGTCACCTGCTTGATGAGTTTTCCCATGATAAGTCATCTATTTGCACACTGTGTGGGACCTTCCTTTGCCCCACCTGTAAAGTAGCATTTGCTCCAGTCCACATGTAGCCTTAAGCTGCAGTGGGCACCACCAATTTGTTCCTCTGATGACCAGTTAGTGTCCTGACCTACCTGTGAACAGATTCCCTTTAGGAAAGTCTAGAGACAGATGTTACAAGATACAGATTTCTTATTTGATTCATGTTGAAGGCTATCACAGTTTGTCTTGGCCAGCTCCCCTTTGGGGTTTTCCTCAACTTTAGCCCTGTGGGAAATCCCACCCAAAATCCCCCCTTTTGCCCTTTGGTGTTCCTCACCTCATGCACCTGGTGGGGCCTGCAGTGGTTAGGAGGTTAGTGGTTCACTGCAGTGGAAGACAGCCATTCCTCTGCTCTAAAGGCAGCCTGCCCTCAGGAAGGAGAGTCTGCTCTACCTCTCCCTCTTCTAATCTTTAGAATGTCTTCTGAGAAATAGGATAGAACTATAAGAATACCATTCTCACAAGCTATTTCATGAGTGGTTCCACATCATTGATATTCTCAGCAGTCCTATGAAGAAGCTAATGAGGTGGCTAAGGCAGGATTTGAACCCATGTAGTTGGCTTACTGGAAATCTTTTGTGCAGGATCTGGTTATTTGAGCCACTTGGTTTAGAGACTTTTCAATCTGAAATTGGTTTATCATGTCTGTCTTGAGTTTTCCCTTCCCTGTACTGTTGCAGGATCCTAGCTCAGTGATGCTGGATTAATGTATTCCCATGGAAGTGTCCCTTGTCATTTAGTTACAGCTCTCTCCTTTTTTTTTTTTTTTGGTTTTATACCATTACCACAGGGTCTTTTCCCTTGATCCAATTTCACAACATGTATACTTGACTGCTTTATGTAGAATGAAATTAAACCTCATAAAAACTAAATTAAGCTGAAATCATGGATTTGCTAAATTATCTTTTCTGAAAATTGGGCTGAAATCATCCAAAGCAAATATTGGAAAATTTTAGTGTAGTTTCTTTTTAGGATCTTGTCTGAGTTGCTCTGTCTGTATGTCCCTGAGGTAATCTTAATCTCACAGGAGAGTTTGTGTTTTCTGTATTCTAGCTACATCAGATGAGAGTAGATGTCAGTTCTAGCAAGTGCCTTTAACCCCTGAGCCATCTCCCTAGCTGAGTAGACGGCGTTTCTAAAATGTTCCCTTTTGGGTTCTGCTGCTTCCAGTCAGCTTAGATAGAGCCCATGTGCAAGGTTTTGTCGGTGTAAGTATGTTTGGGGAACCATATGATGTGACTCAGAACCAGATCCCATCCCCTCACTTCTGTAAGGACAGAACCATCCCTTCACTTCCTGCAGGGACAGAACTTGTCCCTTTACTTCCTGCAAAGACAGAACCGTCCCCTCACTTCTGCAAGGACAGAATCTGTCTCTTTCCATTGATCAGAGTGGCTGTTGAGTGATTTAGGTCATAAGAAGCCCTAAGGGATAGACTCCTATTTGGAAGATTGGTTAAAAATGTTTGTGTGTGTGTGTGTGCGCGCGCGCATGTGCGCACGCTACCTAATGTTTTATAAGTCTAGCATTAATTTTCACATTTCCCAGGAAATTTCAAAGGCATATATTTACATTTTAAAACACAAGCTCTTGTGGGGGTAATGGAAGACCAGGTTGATTTGTTGATTGGATGAAATATTCCTTTTCAGAGTACATGGGCTCATCTCTCGCGTATTCATTTATTCTATTTCTGTTGTCATTCCTTTCCAACAGGCTGCTGACCAAAGGCCAGAATGCACTGGTGGAGCTGCAGACACAACGGCCTGTGGCTCTTGAGCTCTACAAAGACTTCAGAGAGCTGGGAAGGTTCATGCTGCGCTATGGTGGCTCCACGGTAGCTGCTGGTGTCGTCACTGAGGTATTGGGAAGTGACTGTCATCTGTCCACAGTTGTGTTGTCTTTTCACTTCTTACTGTTTAAGAATGACTACTAAGGTGGGAGGATCCCTGTGATGTAAAGCCCATCCTGGGCGACAGAGTGAGTTTCAGGTCAGCTTGGGCTAGAGCGAGAAAATCCCTGCCTTGAAAAACAAAGAATGCTTACTCAGATTTTGTCTTAAGGAAAACCCAGGAAAGACGTTGGAACAAAAAATTTAAAATTTATATTAAAATGTTTTTTAAAATGATAGGAATAATAGTGTTAGGCTTTCTCATAGTGAGACTTCCAAACTATATTTTCCACTGGTGATATTGGGTGTAATTAAAGAAAATTTGTTGAACAATCTGTCTGTAAGAATGTGATCCAGCTGAGCATGGTGGTGCACACCCTTAATCCCAGCACTCTGGAGGCACATGTAGGAACGAGGATTGCTGTGAGTTTGAGGCCAGCTGGGACAGCCAAGTTACTTTCAGATCAGCCTGGGCTAGAATGAGACCCTACCTCAAAAACAAGAAACAAAACAAAAACAGCAACAACAAAAAGAATGTGATCCAAATTGTGAAAGTATGGAGACTGGGAATTGAGTGAATTTGGAGTAGTGATTTTATATAACAGAATGCTCCTTGTTATTCTTTAGATTACTAGCTTTTAAATATTTTTTAAAAAATTTATTTATTTGGAAGAGAGAGAGAGAGAGAGAGAGAGAATGGGCACATCAGAGCCTGTAGCCACTGCAAATGAATTCCAGATGCATGCACCACTTGTGTATCTGGCTTTATGTGGGTACTGGGGGATCAAACTCAGGCCATTATGCTTTGCAGGCAAGTGCCTTAACCACTGAGCCATCTTTCTAGCCCAGATTACTAGCTTTTAGTACTTTTCAAATAAATCATTCAAAAAGTTGAATTAATGTATTAGTAAACATTTTCTGAAATACACCTACTATAGAATGTGAGGGAAAGTTGAATTTTAGAGAAAATAGGCAGAAATGAACCAGGATTTTTCAGTTTAAATTTCTTTCACATTACCATAACGAATATAAATACTATATATTAAAGGTAACTTAATTAGTTTATATGATTGTTTTATGCATAAAACTACTATGTTCATTTTATTGCATGTATACTTCAAATGTAGAGCATTGAGTTAGACCAAAATTTAATTGCATGTGTATCATGTAATAATCTATTGTTAAGATGCTTTTGTACAACATGTGTGTAAAACATAAATGTGGAAAGGAGTACAAGGTGAAGTAAAAATAAGCCCCAGACTAGAACTGTCCATTTATATTCTGCTCCCCTGCTCCTAGCACTACGGTTCCTTTCTCCTGCAGTGCATTCCTTAATAAGAATGGGCGGACAGAATCTCCCCCTAGAGTTATAGCAAATCAGTGAGCCACACGAAGGACTTGACACAGTATTTAGCACCACATTCCACAGATGTTAACCTGCCAACATTGTCATCAGTATTGCATTTATATGTCAAGGCATTTTTTTTGTTGTTGTAGCCCAGGCTGCCCTGCACTCATTCTGTAGCTCAGGCTGGCCTTTACTTGGTCTGTAGCCCAAAGTCAGCTTCATAAAGGCATTCTGAAGCTGGAGTTTCTTGTGGACAGTAATGGAGAAATTATAGTGCATCTTAGAAACAGCATGAAAGTTTCCTTTTTACATAACAAGTTCTCATTGTGTTGTTACTTTTCTCTGTGTAGGATTAAACTAGAGCTGACATTTTTTCCCCCTTTTCTTTGCAGATCAAAGAATGAAGGATCAGAATGTCTGCGATGTTTTCTAAGGCAGCGAGGCAGCCAGCCAGTCATGACATCCAGTCATGCACGTAAGGCTACAAGGTGCAATTGATTTTCTTTAGATGAGAGTGGAGAACTAAAGCTATCATTAGCTGCCAAGAAGTATTAGTAATCACTCCTGAAAAAAAATTCAAGCTGCACTCGCAAGAAAACTAATATTGACCTTACATTAATTTTTTTCTTTGGAATTATAATAAATGGATTTATTTTGCTGAAACTTGTGGAAAGTGTCAGAAATATATTAGAAGGTATTTAAATCATCATGAAGTGGACTCTACTTTCAGGCAGATCCACAAAATATGAGTCTTCCTTTTTCAATGAGCTGCTCTGCACGTGTTCTGAAGAAGAGTAAGAAAACCAACCAGGCCTCTGAAGCGGCCAGTCTTCACCTAGGCGCCCTTTCCAGTTAGCACTGAAGGTTCAGCACGAAAATGCTCTTCATGTCCAGCGAGTCTCCTGTTGAAAACATTTGGAATTTGTGAAAACTGTTCCTTTGATAACTGAGATACTATTTAAGTTGAAAACCCAGCTAATAAAATGCCTTAGTTTGAACATGAACCAAAATGTGTTTTATTCCTTAAACATTAATGAGATAGAGTCTTTGCTCCTATCAGCAAATATGCCTTGGAAATTTTGTGAGATCTTTTTCACCTACAAATTTCAGACTCACATGAATTCTTGCCCACCCCATTTTGTTGGCATGTGTGTGTCTGTGTGCAATGTGTGTGGTATGGTATGTGTATATATCATGTATACGTGTGTAAGCAGATGCATGTGCCTTGTGCAAATGTGTGTCTATGTAGTATATGTGGTGTGGTAAATGAATATATCATGTGTATGTAAGTGTGTGTGTAGTGTATGTGGTGTGGTGTGTGTATATATATTGCATATACATGTGTGTCTAGTATGTGTGATATATGTATATATCATATACACATGTGTGTGTGGTGTGCTATGTGTATATATTGAGTATACATGTGTGCCTGTGTAGTATGTGTGGTATGGTATATGCATATATCGTGTGTACATGTGTCTATAGTATGTGCAGTGTGGTATGTGTATGTCCTGCATACATGATTGTAAGCAGACGCATGTGCCTTGTGCATGTATATGCAAAGGCCAGAGAAGGATGTCAAGTGCCCTTTGTGGTCACTCTTCCATGTTATGTCCTGAAACAGTCTCTCCCTGAACCTGGAGCTACCATTTTAGTCAGACTGGTAGGTCAGTGAGCCCTAGTGTTTCTCTTGTCTCTGTCCTCACAGGGGTGGGGTTACAGATGTGCATGGCCATGCCCTGCCCAGCTTTTTATGTGGCTGCTGGGGATTAAACACAAGCAATTGTGCATGTGGCAAGCTCACCTGCTATCTCCTAGCCAAATTCTTGCCCCCTCCCCCATTGTTTTTTTTTTTTTTTTTTGAGAGAGAGAATGGGTGCACCAGGGCCTTCAGCTATGAACGAACTTCAGACGCGTGCACCCCCTTGTGGTGCATGTGCAACGTTGCGTGCTTGCATCACTGTGCGTCTGACTATGGGGACCTGGAGCTTTGAACATGAGTGCTTAGGCTTTGCAGCCAAGGGCCTTAATTGCTAAGCCATCTCTCCAGCCCAATTGTTGCATTTTAACATAATGATAAATTTTAGTTGGACAATTTCCAACTATATGTAGCTTTACTATTTATTTTAGAATTATGTATTTATTGACTATAGCTGTTGTGTTTTATAGACAGTACTCTACTAGAATAAGGGAGTTTTTTTTTTCCCCCTTAATATTCTAAGGCTTACCTGTTTTAAGTATGTGTTGGTCCCTCTGGGTTAAGGTGTTTAGATTACTGTCCTCAGCTGAGCTTGGGACTCTGACTTTAGGGACTGTCTATTGTAAACTTTTTCTAAAATAGGAAACAGTGTGGTTTTATAGATTGATGGTTTACCATATATAACAGTCCGTCTTCCTTTCTTTTTCCTTTTTGAAACAGGCATTTGCTACATAGCCCAGGTAATCCTCCAGCCTCATGCTCAAGTCTTGGATTTCTCAATGTGTACCACCGGGTCTAGTTACTGCTTCTCAATTTCAGAGTATATTCTCATGGTCAAGTGCACAGATCACAAATGCTCTGCTTGGTGAATAGTCACAAGGTGATCATGTTCATCTGCACAGTTCATTGGTAGAAAGCATTTATGTGCTTCTGAGAGTCAACTTACGCAAGCAAGACAGTGTTTCACTGTGTCCTGGAGATTTGAAAATGAAGTCAAAGTGACTTAAGCAATGCAAAAAAGAGTTTTGACTCGCATAACAAGCAGGTAATCCTAGTTTTGAATCCACCTAGGACAATTTTTCAGTGTCTACAAGATCCCAGCTCTGGTGTTGGTTCTCAGACTCATGCAGAATCGCCTGCAGAGCAGCTACAGGCAGAATGTAATGATTCCACATGGCCTCAGACCCTCGCTGCAGGGCAAGGAAGAGCAGAAGAGAGTGTTTCTTTTTTTCTTTCTAGAAGTCCTAGAATCATCCAGTCATTAATTATGATTGGGTTTTTATTTCTTTTCCTGAGGAATCTTCATAGTGTGATGTGAAATGGATAAAATCCAGACCACAACACTGAGAGTGATGGGACAGTTGAAATCCAGGAGCCTATTAAGGAATGGATGAATCCGCAGTGTATACATTCTATAGGACCATGATAGAGTTAAGTTTAAGAATTTAGCATAAGCAGTTCGTGGTAATAGAAGTGTACTTTCCCACCTCAAACTGTGATGAAGTCTGATCTCAGTGTGCATTGAGTTTACGGTTGCTTGCTGTTGAAAGAAGTAGTGACATTAATGAAAAGACCACTGTGGGAGAAGAGCTGTTGGCAGTTGAAAGTTAGGGTTCATCAGTGACAGAGAGGTACAGCAAGGATGCCCATGCCTGGCTGTATTCTGGTTTCCTTGCCTTGGTACTTGCTGTTGGAAAGTGTGGGCCGTTTGGTTTTGGGGTGCCTTAGTTGGTGGTGAATAATGGAAAGAAGCAGCAGGCACTTTCAGCCACAAGAGGGAGCTACGTAGTCGCTTTTGTCATTGCTGCAGAGACTATGACCTGCTCAGCCATGATTACGGAGCTCACATTCTCAGCACCACGGGAGCCCACATCTAATAGCAGGGATTCAAGAAGGATAATGTTCAACAGGACAGCACCATGGCCTAGCGGGGAGGGCCCGGCCAGTTTACTGTAAGAAGCTGCATTTCCTTTCTCCTAGCCACAAAAAAGTTAACAAAGGTAGCAGTTGTAATACTAAATGAAAAGAACAGGTGTTTCTAATAGAAAGGTAGGCTGAGACCATAAAATTAATGAATTATGTGCAGTTTACAAAATACAACTCTAAAACAACCACAGTTGCAGTGAAAAAGTACATACTGTACTGGATATCTATAAAGGGTTAGGCAATTTGCAAAGTAGTACATCTATTTTCTTTAATCTTTTCTTTGACCAGACTTGCATTGTAGCCACGGCTGCCCTCGTACTTGCTGTCTATTCCAGGTTAGCCTGGAACCTGTGGTCATCCTATTGCGTCAGCCTCTTCAGTGCTAGGACCACAGGCTTGTGCCGACATACCTGGCTACGGTAGTTCATTTAATACGGCATTTCTACAGTGGAATGAGACGGGCATTAGCAATCTCCTGTAGAGAGAACCTGCGCTCACAGGGGTTGATAAAAAGGAGTGAATATTTTGAGTGGAATTACATTGGCTGTATTGTATTAATAACTTGGATAGAATTTACAGATTAGCAATGTTAAGGAGTCAAAATATCTTTAGGGTTTTCCTTAAGTTTTCTAAGCAATAAAATTTTTCAGTCTGTAAAAAAAAAAAAGAGTGAATAAGGGCTGAGGAGACGACATCCACCTCTGCCCTCCACACATGCACACACACAAAAAGAAGAAAAAGAAAAAGAAAAAAATGTCAATGTAGTCAGTCGACTTCAAAGTAATTCATCTCTGCTCAGGTTCTCAGGTATTATGTGACATTTTTTCCCTGAGGAGAGACAGACATGCATCTGTTCCCAGAGAGGGCACAGAGGACACACCAAGGCATTATCGCAACAGAATCAGCTTTGGTGACCCAGTGAGTTGATTGGGGTTGCTTACAGCACAAGGCGAAGGGCTGCTCTCAGCCACGGATGACTCACAGGCAGCTGCATCACCAAGAAGGCCCCAGCATGGGTCATGGCTCGCAGAGCTGCACCCCTCGACCTCTGCACCGAGCTTGCTGTGCAACTGCAGGCTGCTCGGCTGCTCAGTCTCGTCTTGCAACCATTTTTTTTTGTTGTTGTTGTTAAGTTTAGAAGGTTGCTATACAACACTGTTACTACTACTCAGTGTGGTCCTGTGATGGGAAGTTTCAGATCACTTAGATTTGTTGATCCGTCTTTCCTCTTCCCCCCAGGAGGGAGTAGATCAGGTCAGTGGGAGGAATTTGCTATGCAACATCAGGACACGGCTGGACAGCACACACATTTCATGTAACCCGTTTCTCAACAGTCCTCGTTCTGAAATTGATGCCGATGCCGGATATAGGTTAGCTTTTCCTACAAACCCCAAACTACCAGATGTGGACTTGTAAGATGGCCTTACTGCTGGCTTGACATTCCACACAGCATTGCTTCTAAGGAAGGAACTCCCTTCACAGCCAAAGAGCGGCGTTACACTCTTACTCATGGGATCCACTGGTGCTTCTGTGTTCCCCACTGTCCTGAAACAGCTGGCTTGATACAGTGGCCTTTTAAGGAGATAGTTACAGCACCAACTTAGTGGCAGTAGCCTTGGGGGAGCGGGCAGGGTTCTCCAGAAGGTTATATATGTACTCGGAATCAGTGACAAATACATGGTACTGTCTCTCCTAAATGCAGTACTTGTAAGTCCAGGAATCAAAAGGATGACAGTGGGAATGGTACCAATCCTCGTCACCCCAGTGACCCAGTAGCCAAATTGTTGCTTTCTCGGCTCATCTAAAAGATTTTGTTCCAGATGTGGGGTTGCTTCCACCAGGAGACAAAAACCATTCCATTGAACTGGAAGCTAACCCTCCCCCCTGGCCATTTTGGGCTCCTGATGCCCTTGAGTGAACAGGCTAAGGCAGAACTTAGAGCTAGCAGGGGTGATCGATCCAGACTACCACGGGGAGCTCGGACTGCTGTCCACAATGGCGGAAGGAAGAGTATGTCTGGAGTGCAGGGCATACATTAGGTTGCTTCTTAATATTACCATATCCTGCAATTGAGGTCAATAGAAAACTGTAACAGTCCCATCAATGCCGGATGATAAAGCGCTCAGACCCTTTAGGAATGAAGGTGTGGGTCACCCCTCCAGGTAAAGAACCAATCTGTTGAGATTCCTTCTGGGGACTGGACATACAGAGCTGGTAGTAGGAGAAGGTGGTTACAAATAACTAGCAAGGCGTGACCCAATACAGAAATGAGGATTCTAATTGCCTTGAGTGCTTCTGTCTTGTTTTGTTAAGAGTGTGCATATGTACACAAATATTAAGATGCCATTATTTGTCTACTATGTAATTATATCACGATAATATCAGTAGTGAAGTGTTTAGGTTATTGGAACACTCTCAAGGGGCTTTGCCATGTGTTTGGGAGGGTGCATTGCCATTTGTATGTTAGAAGGAATTAGGGATTAGTAATATCTTAATTTGACATCAAGCATAAGGAGAAGTGGTTTGGTGTCAAGTTGACAGAGGGTGGCCTTGTGATAGTTTAACTTCTGTTGTCACCTTGATCAGATCAGGAATCAAGTAAGAGACAAGCCTCTTTGGCAGGTCTGTGAGGGGCTTTCCAGGAAGGACGAACTGATGGAGGAAGTCCTTCCTCTAGAGTGGGTTAGTCCTTCCAGTAGTAGGCCATATGTAAGGAAGCCCTGTGAGAACACAGTGCCCTGGGCCCAGCTGTCCATATTCCCCAGTGGTGCCTGGCTGCCTTGATACTCATGGATGCCTCTACCTTGTTTTCAGCTATCCTTCGTGAACATTGGAGCTGAGCTTCATGAGCATCCCACCCTGGTCTAAAGACCATCAACTCTGCAGGAAGCCTCCAGGTCTTCAGTGTCATATTGGGAATACTTAGTCACCCAGCCTTGTGGACTGGTCAGCTCCTGGGCTGTCCAGCTCTCCAGTCTGCGATCAGTTTTGTGGACTGAGCAGCTACCAGGTTCCTCAATGTTCAGGCCTGCAGACAGCTGCTGTTGGACTGCACAGCTTGCATTCTAACCCACTAATCACTTTAATTATACATACTTATCCTATCAGGTCTGTTCCTCTAGAGAACTCTGACTAACACAGACCCTGCTTCTTGCATTTCACCCATTGAAGCACACCTGCTATGTGGCGAGTGAGGCTGAGATGCAGCACACTGGTGCCTGGGGTTTAGGTCCATTCCAGTCTCTGCCCTTTATTATTACTTTGACTATAGGCACAGATCCACCAACAATCCTGCTTTATTCTTGAGCTCCCGCCAGAGTGGAGAAGTGAAACTTGTACTATCATTCCCAGTAGATTGTGTGTGTGGATGAAAAAGTCTTGTGTTTTAGGTTCCACAGTCCTACTTCGTAGATGCTTAGAGTGTCCTGTTAAATGTTTTAGATAATAGGAAATGGCCCCTGGCCAAGTAAAACTCTATTTTAAAAATTAATTATTAAACCCATGCCCTTGGCCAAATTGGATCTGACTCAGGAATTAAAGCTAGAGAGTTCGTTGCTGCTGTAGTAATTAGGAGTGAGGGTATCAGATACATTGGCAAGTTTTGAAAGGGGCGGAGGAGTCAGTCATGTTCATCCTAAGGGCTTATGAGTCAGAATCATTTCAGAGTCCTCTACTTTTCTGAGCAATTACTTTCACTGAATGCTTGTAAACTATCGTGTTTTCTCTGGCCAGTGGTTCAGAACAATGGCACTGCCTGATTCTAATGGCCGACCCGCAGCATCCTGGTACAAATGTGGCTCCGGCGACCAGGAGTTAAATGCCCTCCACAGCTTGTGGCCTCGAGTACTACTACCAGATACTGACAACTGATTTAACTTTTATGATATGAAAGTTGAGGAGACACATAACTGCACCCCATGGAGCTTCAGTCTTTCCTTTGGCCCCTGCTTCAGGTCTTCCTTCCCACCTGGCCACTGAGATGTCTGTATGATTAGGGTCTCGGTGTGGAACTACATCATTAACACCTGCTTGCATGTAGCACCTGTAAGACCCTAGACATCTGTCAGAGCCTGAATGAGAAATCTGAAATATTTGTTCTCTAGTTATATGTCTGTTGAGCAAGGTAGGCTGTCTTATTTATTTTTGCTTGAACAGTTACAAATTGACCTCCAAATACAGTGACCTACCAAACTGTTCATTTGCTATAAGCGTCACCATTTATTGAAATTGGACCCCATACAGTTACTTGGCACTCCCAGTCAGTAGAAGTTCAACATCCTGTGTCTGCCAACACAAAGCCTCTGTGGTCTCTGTGGCAGTGGGAGAGGCTGGGTGGTTCCCAGCAGGCTGGGCTTCTATTCACTGCTCCTGGCCAAAGCCATCCACATGGCTTTGCCTAATTGCAGTGAGGGTGAGGAGTGTCTCAAGGAGAGGTCAAATGTGTCCACCGTAGGGGGCCTTTAGCATTTTCCCAAATGGCATGTGTTAGGGGGTGACCTGTTTACTCTTGAAACAACTCCATACACATGCTTCTTGAACTTCTCCTTCATACCTCCCCTCTAAGTTTTCTAGACCCCAGTTTTATTTGTTGGGGTCCCATAAGCATTACCTCCTTAGAGTCTGGTTGACTTAGGGAGTGTTAGACTTTCTATTGTGACAAATACCTCGGGGGGGGGGGGAGTGCAGGAAGAAAGGTTAGCATAAGAGGTTTTAGTCCAGAGTCCTTGACTCTGGTTTGGGGCCTGGGATGACATCGTGATGACAGCATGTGGCAGAGAGCAGAGACAAAGGGATACAGGAAGGGGCTGTGGTAACATCCTCTAAGAACCCAACCCCAGTGACCTACTTCCTCCAAATAGGCCCCGCCTCCCAATAATGCTGTCACATTATGAATCCATTAATCCATTGATGATTAGCACTCTTAAGTTCCAGTCACCAAAACCCATCAGCTGACAATGCCCCAATACATAAGTCTGTGGGGACTAATTTATATACAAACCAATGCAGAGTGCAAGGCCACCCTTAACTCCCCAGAATGGAGTACATGCAAAATGCCCACTAGTATTTCATATCAATCGTCTTTTAAGAGTTTGGTTCTCTGGTGGGGTGGGGCTGTAATATATCTTCCTCTTTGGGCTGAGGCTGAAAAGAAGGTGGGTGGAGGGGAAAATGAATAATATCTTGACTCATAGAAGTTAGGGTAGTTATTTCCGTAATGATAGGGCTTTTTTTAAAAATTTTTATTTATTTTATTTGAGAGCGACAGACACAGAGAGAAAGACAGATAGAGGGAGAGGGAGAGAGAATGGGTGCGCCAGGGCTTCCAGCCTCTGCAAACGAACTCCAGATGCATGCACCCCCTTGTGCATCTGGCTAACGTGGGACCTGGGGAACCGAGCCTCGAACCAGGGTCCTTCGGCTTCACAGGCAAGCGCTTAACCGCTAAGCCATCTTTCCAGCCCATGATAGGGCTTTTTATGCTTATTCATTCTATAAGATTTTTCAGTGGGAGAGAAAAGTTAGACATTGCAGAAAGCAATGGGGATGTTCTCATAATTTTATTGCAAGGTCTTCTGTTATTTATATGATATATATTTTAAAATTTGAGATGTAAAGAACCAAGAAATAGGAATGAGAAACCCAGAGATACATAATCCAATGACCAAAGGTCTTGTGGAGATAAAAGGAATATAGAATAACAAACCAGGTAATTTCTTGATGGGGAATTACCCTCTCATTGTCCGTTAACTTCCCTCCCCTACTTAGACAGCTCTTGTCCACCTACAAAGTTTCATTCTCTGATCATTTTTCCCACTTGCTTGACCCTGGCCATTTCCTGCATAGTTTGTCCTGAATCTGTCTTGCATTCCTCAGGAATGGCCACTGTATTGAGCCAACATGAATACTGCTCTTACTGCTAGCCTGACAGCCAGCTCCAGGGCAGTGGTGACAGACATGGTGAATGATATGGTGATCAATAAAAACCTACCAAAGCAGAAATCCAGAGGCTACAGAGAACTCTACACTAAATCAGACTGCCAATAGGCCTTCTATGGCTCAGGGAACATTGTAAGTGGCAGAAGAGGGTAGAAAGATTTTAAGAGCTACAGAGTGGGCAGGAAGACTCTGAATCACAGTCCCCCACTACCCCATGGGGACTAACTGAGGGCTTCATGACCCCACAGTGACTACCATAACCCATTGAGGAGGGCCTCCAGGGTAACAGGAGCTAGGGTGAGGGGATAAAAGCATAACCTACTATAATTCATATAAAATAAATAATTTTAAAACGTGCAGAGGAAACTCCATCAATGGCAGTAGACGGTGATTACTCCAACATGCACTGAAGAGAGAGAAGCAAACCCCAGAAAGCGCAAATGCCAGAGCCCAGCTGCACGGAATATGCCTTTGGGCTGGAATGAAGAGATCCAACCCCAAACACACCCTATGGCCTGACTCCCGAGATCTGCCCTGATGATATGCCCCCTTGAAGCAGGAATCTGCCAGCTAGGGGCTCAAGTAGGAAATTTGATTAAACAAAACTGACTGAGTCTGTGGGGCCATGCATCCAAACTTATCACAAGCTAACACTCTGCTATTGCATTGCCTCAGGATTCTGTAGAAACTCTAGAAAGGACAATAAAGGTAAAAGCAGGCGGGTACCTGAGGAGGTGCACAACACACCATGTCCACTCTGATCAGTGAGTCTTGAGGATTGATTCCTACCATTCAGTTACATTACTATAACTGTAAAAGTTGCATGTTAAAATAGACTCATCCTAGGCAATCAAGCAACTTAAAAGAAAAAGAGGAAAGAACGAGAGGTCATGCAGACTAAAAAAGACAAACATCACATGTTCTTTGTCACTGGTAGCTCCTAAACTACAGCAGTGGAGGTATAGTGTAAAAGGGGTGCACACAAGGGCTATGTATGTGTAAACTAGAATGAGACCAGCAGAAAGGGGAGCCAGGGAGGGAGGAGGGGAGGGGTTAACACACAGACTGGGAGAGGGAAAGAAGACTGGGGTGAAAGGGGTGTTCAGAGAAAGGGAGGGTGAGGAGGGCAACTACATAAAACCAAAGACTAAACCAATCAGCACTATAGGAAATTGCTGGAAGCCAGCATATGATATAGAACCCAGGATAAGAGAGGTGGATAGGCCAGACTGAAATGCCCAGTAGAAGGTGGAGAAAGGCTACTCTTTAAACCATGGGCTCTGGCTCATGGCCTTAAACCATGGCCAGCTCTGGGTGAACACCCACAGCGAGCAGCTGGCCAGTGTGATTTGTGTGATTTTCCCCCAAAATGGAGGCCTTTGCCAAGCACTTGGTTGCCAGACAGAGGTAAAAGATAAGACCAAATTGCTGAAAACCCCACGGGCTGCCATCTCAGGACACCAAGAGACAACGTGGGAACTGAGAGGAAAGCCAGTCCTCACCTGGCAAACCCTCATGGTGCTGGAAAGTGCTATGGGAGCTGTTGCATGACAACGGTCTCTAATGGCATCAATGAGCAGGAGACCCTGCAAACCACACAACCTGCCAGCCAGACACGATGTACACACTTTTGAAATGATGGCACACCGCCTTTGTGGGTAACCAGCTGTCCTCTGATTGGACATGAGGCCTGCTCAGTGGGAGAAAACTCAAGTGATACTGGGCACCAAGTCAGCGCCCCATGGTCAGGACAATCACAATACCCAGAGAAGAGCCCCCAGTGTTCCCTGTATAAGATGAAAAAAGTCAGAATCCCCACTCCAAGAAAAGATTTTTTAAAAAAGTCAGGAAGTCATCATAAAACCATCCTACTTATAACTATTGGATGATATATATATCCAAATTTAAACACACATGATTTTCTTAAGCTCTTTTGGACTTACAGAATGACAGTAAGGTGTTTTGTTAGGGTGGGAAAGGAAGTATTTTATTTTGAAGAGTATTAAATAAATGAGTCCTTTGCTGTTTATATAATCAATCACTATCAAATAGTCATCCCATAAGGATAGTTATGTCAAGGTGTACATGGTACATTCACAGAACTAAACAAGCAAACAAACAAAAAATAACTCTTGGCGCCGGGCGTGGTGGCGCACGTCTTTAATCCCAGCACTTGGGAGGCAGAGGTAGGAGGATCACTGTGAGTTCGAGGCCACCCTGAGACTCCTTAGTGAATTCCAGGTCAGCCTGGGCTAGAGTGAGACCCTACCTCAAAAAACCAAAAAAATAAAAATGAAAAAAAAAAAATAACTCTTGGAAGTGCTGGTGTGATAATCTCTTAGAAGCCCTAGACAAACCGCAGCAACAGTGGAGTGGAGGGGTTATTGCAAATCGGTTTTGCTTCTAGCTGTGCTTAGTGCAAACTGGTTTTGCCTCGAATTCTGTCCCTGTTCCCAAGCTCTCTCTTGTGCATGCTGTTCTCTACCTGCACAGATGTCCCTTCCTTCCTCATTCTCCTCAAGTCTACCCGGTGCCCTGCTTTATTCTCCTCTCCTGTGGGTCTCTATGGTCTGCCATTCTTTTTTTTTTTAAATTATTTATTTATTTATTTATTTTTTATTGGAGAGCGATAGACACAGAGAGAAAGACAGATAGAGGGGGAGAGAGAGAATGGGCGCGCCAGGGCTTCCAGCCTCTGCAAACGAACTCCAGACGCGTGCGCCCCCTTGTGCATCTGGCTAACGTGGGACCTGGGGAATCAAGCCTCGAACCGGGGTCCTTAGGCTTCACAGGTGAGCGCTTAACGGCTAAGCCATCTCTCCAGCCCTATTAATTTATTTCATATGTATTTTATTTATTTATTAGAGAGGCAATAGTGTGCTAGAGCCTTCAGCCACTGCAAACAAACTCCAGACACATGCACCACCTTGTGCATCTGGCTTAGGTGGGTCCTGTGGAATCAAACCTGGGTCCTTTGGCTTTGTAGGCAAGTGCCTTAACCATGAATCCATCTCTCTAGCCCCTATTCATTTATTTTTGAGGTGAGGTCTTGCATATTGCCCAGGCTGACCTCCTCCTTCTGAGCTTCAGTGATCTTCCTACTGCAGCCCACTGTGGGAACTTTTCCATGGAGAAACATGAAGAAACATCTGGTCCTCCAGATAGTACACCAATGATAGACCACATTCATGATCCTGCCAAAGTCCAACTTGAGGAACTGATAAGTTTCCTGGGCTTACATATAGAGTACCATCAAGGGGTTGTTTATAGGAGCAGCCACATTACTGTAAAGTTTGAGGAACCGATGAGTTTACTGGGATTACATATGGAGTACCATCAAGGGGTTGCTTATAGGAGCAGTCACATTACTGAAAAGTTTCACCTCAGCAGAGATAGCATCTTCCCTATAGCTGCATAGAAGGAGTCCTCTCCTCAGTTAGTTTTCCAAACTTCATGTACCTGACCACAGGCAACTGGGGAAGAATTAGATCCAGTTGACAGGCTGAATCTCAGGCGAGGCTCTGATCCCCCCCCCAACTCCTCCTGGGTGGGAATATCAACAAGTCAATCGTGAAAGTCGCTTTCAGGTAGCCACAGCTGCTCCGATTGAGGTGATAATGGCTGTCGTGTGTGGAAGGCTGTTCCACAGCACAGCCTCCTGGAGTGCTTCCTGGGACCACTGCACTGCACCTTCTAATTTCTGATACTTCTTATTACAGGGGCAATAATTAATGATAAGACACACCAACTCATGCACATTTAGTTCATTTTCAGCTTTGTAATTATCATATAAAAGGATGTCTTACAATGTATCTTCTTGTCCACGGGAACAAGTAATTGTATAGGAGATTTGTTGAAAGGAATTTGCGAGATCAAGGTAGGTGCATTGACATAGCGACACAAGACAATCAGCGCAAGAAGTGTTCTGTGAACCCTGCCCCGAAGGAGCCAGGGGCACGTGTGCCTCTCCACATCTCCACCGAGTGATATTAATGCACAGCATGCTCTCTAGTCTGATTCGCCAGCAGCGAACCTTTTTTTAAAAAAAAATATTTTGTTGTTCAATTGTTTATATATTTGAGAGTGACAGACAGAGAGAGAAAGAGGTAGAGAGAGAGAGAATGGGCGCGCCAGGGCTTCCAGCCACTGCAACGAACTCCAGATGCGTGCACGCCCTTGTGCATCTGGCTAACGTGGGTCCTGGGGAATCGAGCCTCGAACCGGGGTCCTTAGGCTTCACAGGCAAGTGCCTAGCCGCTAAGCCATCTCTCCAGCCCGCGAACCTTTTAAATATTTATTTACTTGTATTGTTTTTGACATTTTCAGAGATGATATAATTTGATCATATGTAGCCCACATTACTCGTTCTTATCCCCCCTCATTCTCACTCACTCTCTTACTAGTAGCTATGCCACTAAGACAATGACTGTCCCTGAACTCTCAGCTGTCATGAGTTCTCTAAGGAGGAAAGCGGCCTCCCTGGCCCTTTGCCTGCGTGTAGCAGAATATTGACTGGCCTCATCCTGTGCAGGTCCAGTGCAGAAAAGCACATTTGGTCGGAGTTCATGGGTGCAATGGCCTGGTCATGTTCAGATGCCAGAGTCCCATGGCTCTCCTCTCCATCCTGCTGCTCTTATACTCTTTCTGTCCCTTCTTCCATGATGTTCCCTGAGCCCTGGAGGGTATGATGTAGTCGTCTCATTTAGAGTCAAGCATTCCTTACTTTCAGCCTTTGGCCAGTCATAATCCTCTGCATCGACAGGAGCCTTCTTATAGTGCACGTATCCTGATGAACCATTGGGTGATGCGTCTGAGTGTTGGTTTAGCTCATGGCCAGCTGTTTCCCTTCGCTGCAGCTTGCTTATCCTTCTGTGGGTTGTTCATTCTTCTTGCCATTGTGTGTAACTGGGCATGGTTAGCAATAGGTGGCACACACATTTTTGACCTGCCTCTTCATTTCCATAGCAAATCTGGTCATATGTGAGCTGCCACTGTAGTTCCGATTGGACTGGTTTCAGAGAGAAAGTGGCCAAAATGAAAGAAAATCTAACAGGGTCTGTCTGACCAGTCAAGTCAGAAAAAAACAAAAAAAGAAAACACCAATCATGAAACAATGTGACCTTGGACACACTGTCTGGTGTCCCCCAGCTTCAGTTCCCTCTATAAAAGAGGGGAAGTAATGATCCTCACTTCATATAGGATTATTCACAATAATCAGTAATCAGAGAGTAAATTCACCAAAAGGGCTTTCATTGTGTTTTGTCACTTGATGTTTAAACAGTGAACAATTTACTGTGTGACTCCAATAAAATCACTCACATAAATTATTTAATGGTTTGAAAGAACTATGGACACATAATTAATGTAATTAATACATTGTGAGCTATTTCTCATATTGTACCAGTGGTCTGTGAACTATTAAATAACTCTCCTAATTCCTAAGTTTGGAGTCTGGAATGTTCTCGGAGAGTATGACTCCTCCCACTTTATCTGTTTAACAAGTGAGGGCACTGGGACTAGAAAAGAGGAGAGTAACTCCGGAGTAGGATCAAAGTCCTGGGGACCATCTCAGAGAGCAGCCTTAAAGGGGAAGGGTGGTATCTCCTCGACATGGCTGCAACAAAGGAGCTTTTGATGCTGGAAAACTTCATAGGTGGAAAATTTTTACCCTGTAACTCATATATAGATTCTTATGATCCATCAACAGGAGAAGTGTATTGCAAAGTGCCAAATAGTGGAAAAGAAGAGGTGAGTCTGTTCATTTAGAGATGACTGAGTGTATTAGAAAGTTGGTTCCAAGGTTTAGCTTATACCTGGGCAGGTGTGAGACACAGGACAAATCTCAGTGAGCTACATCAAGAAGGAAGTTATTTTTCATAAGAATGATTACTATTATAAATGCATCCTTTTCTCTACCAGGTGTCACCTAAATTTACCACTAGACCTATGGATTTATATGAAGAAAGTTTTAATTGAAAAGTAAAACAAAAAACATAGGTCTTTGTTTTAGATTCCCCTCTAATAATTCTTCGTGCCTTCAAAATATCTAGTAGAATAAAATCAATCATTTGAATGGTGAATCTGAAAATCAACTCATACTTTTTGGTTAGATTGAACAATTTTTTTTTACTCATAATGCTTCATAACACATAAATTCCTTTTTCCTCCTTTCCTGTTTTTTTTTTAGTTATACAGAATTAAATTTACTTGGGGAGATTTATAAAATATTTGAGACAATGTTTGAGAAAATAAAAATGTATTTCTTATGTAATAAATGTGGTTTATATATGTGCAATTATCTAATGCCTGATGAATTATAATTTGTTTTTAAGGCACAAAGAACTAAATTATTTAAAATATAATAATAGCATTTACATATAAATATATTCTAAGATATTTAAAGAATTAATTTATTTTCTTTGTTGTTGAGGTTTAATGTCTGTCCTATATTTACAAAACCTTTAGACTTGTGCTTGGTCGCTTGTGATTATTGACTAATTTGGTGGTTAAATGATAACCTAAAATTTTGTTGACTTAAAATAACCCAAGACCAGTATAAGAAACCTAGCTTCATCTTCTCCACTCCTTCATGTTTCCTAATGTCTTCCAAAGTGAAGTTAAAAAAGATAACTTTGCTAAATTCAAATGGGTATATTAATGGCTCATACCTTCACAGGAAGAAGAGTGAAAAATATATTAACAATGGACATTATAATAATATTTAAAGAAAATTTTTTTTTATTTATTTGAGAGTGACAGACACAGAGAGAAAGACAGATAGAGGGGGAGAGAGAGAATGGGCGCGCCAGGGCTTCCAGCCTCTGCAAACAAACTCCAGACGCGTGCGCCCCCTTGTGCATCTGGCTAACGTGGGACCTGGGGAACCGAGCCTTGAACCGGGGTCCTTAGGCTTCACAGGCAAGCGCTTAACGGCTAAGCCATCTCTCCAGCCCTATAATAACATTTTAAAAAAATTCCCAGCAACCCAATTCTCAATATGCTATGTGGTGTCATAGATACTTTTTTTTTTTCCTTAAAAGAAAAGGCGCCCATACATGCCAAACTTGTCACATAGTTGCAGAAAATGCTCCTGTGGTGTCTGCTTTTCTGCTTTGTGGTGAGCCTGATAGTCACCAAACTGCTGGACAGGATCAGCCCCAGGAGCGAGTTCTGACGATCGGGGAATAAGACTTGCTTATCTTTACTTTACATGAGGCCCTGCTGGTGTGTTTCTCGTGGAATTAGCACTGTCCGCTGTCACCTCAGTCACTCACGCTGCAAATCTTCAGTTCCTTTCAACCCAGCTAAAAGCTCCTCACTTACAATATGGCTTAAGATATTCAGTACACAGAATTTTAAGAAGGGGTTACATAATTTGTATTTTCAGTTATATTCCTTTAGATATATAAGTTAGTGAAATATACAATTTATACAAATTAATTCAAGTTAATTAATTAACAAATTAGTTAATTGGCTAGTGAGATGTTAGTAATAGTCTAAGGATATGATTTCATATAACACTTCAGACTTTATAAAATGCTAGAGTTGAATTAAGAGACTTAAAGATTCAGTACGTCTGGCTAGTTTGGTCTTCTACATGAGTCAAAAACATCCATTCTTCATGAAATGATAGAAAATGCCCGTCTGTTAAAATTCAGATTGCTTCTTCCTAGTCACCTGACTGCCACATTCCAGGTACCTGGACTGAGATGAAGTGTTCTTTGGGGGTTGTCCCTGTTCACTTTTTGCACAAATCCTTGTGCATTCTATTTTGCAAGTAGTTCAATGCTGGCACATGTTAAATCATTGAAATTGGGCAGAATAAAAATCAGGGTATGAAGGGGAGCCATGGATTCTGGCTCTCTCCTGCCCCTCAGGAACAACAGTTCCCTCTCTGATTTATTCTTCAAAGATCGAAGCTGCAGTAGAGGCTGCCAGAGAGGCCTTTCCTGCGTGGTCGTCCCAGAGCCCCCAGGGCCGCTCCCAGGTCCTAAACCGGATAGCTGATTTGCTGGAGCAGTCCCTGGAGGAATTCGCCCAGGCAGAATCTAAAGACCAAGGTGAGAGGCATCTCAGGTATGGTCTGTCTTCCACTCTTTCTGTATCCCAGTGTGGTTTGGTTTTACTTATTTATTTGTAAGCAGAGAATGACTGAGAATGGGGAGGGAGGGAGGAAGGGAGAGAGAGAGAGAATGGGCACACCAGGGCCTTCAGCTGCTGCAAAGTCCAGAAGCATGTGCCATTTGTGCATCTGGCTTTATGTGGATACTGAGGAATCTAACCCCGGTTGTTAGTCTTTGCAGGCAAGTACCTTAAGTTCTGAGCCATCTCTCCAGTCCCCAGCTGGGGTCTGAAGGCAGATTTCTTTCTATATGTTTATCAAAACCACAGTATACTATGTAGATATTGACCACCAGAGTACCCTCATTCCAATTTGTCAGATGATCTGTGGCCTCAATATTCTGCAGGATTGTCCAACCTTTTGACCTTATGATATTACATTGTCATCTTTAAATACACTGAGTCACATTCAACCCAGTGCACAGGTTGGATATACCTGGTATTACAGTCAACTTCTCCTTCTGGCCTAAAGCACCTGACCAAAAGCAGCTGGTGGGAGGAAAATTTATTTTGGGCTTACAGTCTTGAGGGGAAGCACCATGATGGCAGAAGAAAGCATGACATGAGCAGAGGCTGGACATCACCTCTGCCCCAGGAGGTGGAAAACAGCAGCAGGGGAGTGAGCCAACCTCTAGCAAAGGGGAGCTGGCCATAACACCCATGAGCCCACCCCTCAACAGCATATCTCCTCCAGCAAGCCTCCACCACCTAAATCACTATCAGGTGACCAAGCATTCAAAACACATGAGTTTATGGGGGGCATCTGATTCAAACCACCACACCTGGTGTAATTGATGGGACTCAGGGTACCTTTTATTATTCATATCATCCAACCTGGGGGCTAGGCAAGCCCACATACCTGCTTCTCAGGTGGAGGGAGTACCATGCAGGGGTGGAGAAGGTCACATCGTATGGTGGGTCTGGTCTGTTGCATTTGAAGCAAAGTTAATGATTCAACCCAAAGAGAAATACTTGCTGTCTATTGGTGGAAGAAGCTGCTATGATCCTCAGCAAAGGGCATGGCTATGGGGAGGGAGGAGGAGCTAGGGACAGAAATGCAATCTGCCACCTATTAAGAGTAACCACAATGTGAAGAGGTGCCACCCAGGTCACTTAGAAAATGTCATTCCACTCCCAGCACTATCACCCAAGCATCCTCTACCTTTCCAGAGCTCACAGGGATAGAGTAAATATCTGTGAATGTACATAGGGTCTGTTGGGAAGAGCTACACACTGTTAAAATGTGCATGTTATATACCGACCAGCTTGAAGACAGGGTCCTGGAAGGAAGACATTTCCCTAGCCAGATGTGGTGCACACCCTTATAATGACAGCACTCCTGAGGACCAGGCAGGAAGATTGTGAGTTCTAGACCAGCCTAGGATATATAGTAAGATCTTCTCCAAAAATATAACTAAGCAAAACAAAGTAAGAAAGAAAGGAAAGGAAAGGAAAGAGAAGAGAAGAGAATAAAAGAAAAAAGAAAAGGAAAGGAAAGGAAAGGAAGGGAAGGGAAGGGAAGGGAAGGGAAGGGAAGGGAAGAGAAGGGAAGGGAAGGGAAGGGAAGGGAAGGGAAGGGAAGGGAAGGAAAGGAAAGGAAAGGAAAGGAAAGGAAAGGAAAGGAAAGGAAAGGAAAGGAAAGGAAAGGAAAGGAAAGGAAAGGAAAGGAAAGGAAAGGAAAGGAAAGGAAAGGAAAGGAAAGGAAAGGAAAGGAAAGGAAAGGAAAGGAAAGGAAAGGAAAGAAAAAGGTGTTCTCTCTGCTGGTTCTGGTGGTGGACTCTCCCCATGTCACTGAGAAGCATTCGGCAGTTCCTGTGCCAGCAGATCTCACCCAGTCCTGCTGATGACTCCACCATGGAATGGAAGGACATTCAGTATAACTCATGTGTTTATATGTGATGTACAAAGACGGCTAACCCACACCACTTTTGTGTATTTGTGTGTCTAAGTAGTATGTGTGTTGTATGTGTGTGTTATGGTATGTGTATGTATTACTGTGGTATGGTATGTATGTGTGTGGTATGGGGTGTGTGCGTGTGTTATGGTGTGAGGGGTATGGTGTGTGTGTGTGTGTGTGTGTGTGTGTGTGTGTGTGTGGTACATGCACGTGTTTGTGCAGCTGCTCATGCCCATGAGGAGGCCAGAGCAATGTGCCTTCCTCTTTTCACACATCTACTTGTTTCCTTTGAGGCAGAGTCTCTCACTGCACCCAGAACTTCCATTTTCTTGAGCCTGAGTGACTCGCCAGTCTTCCCAAGGGAATGGGATTATGGAGGCGTGAGGCTCTGTGTTTCCTCTGGCGGGGGATTTCAGGCCCTCGCGCAAGCTCTCTGCCATTGAGCCATCTCCCAGCCCTCACCAGCCATGGTTTCACAGGCTGGCCATGAACCAACTCACAGTCATTCTCCAGCCTCTGCCTCCCTAGTGCTGGGATTCAGGTGTGTGCCATCCTGCCTAACCCCCATTATTCAGTCTTTCATGGCGCTTACAAAGTCTTTTGTAGGCGAAGTGATAGCATTTGGCACATTCGTGGTGAAAGCTGTGAAGTGTCCTGTTTGGAGGGCAAAGGTGGTTTGGCTCCACCTCAGCCTCCCTCCTCATTGAATAGGCACACATCTAGCCGTTCACAGTCTCACCTACCTCCAGTCCACTCTGTCCTGCCGGAATGTCCCCTGGGGTGGGGGACACTGAGACACTGCCAGTATGAGTGACTGTGTGGTGACAGCTGATTGGCAGAGGTCAACACTAATTCCCCGTGAGACCCATCAGCAGTGTTTTATGTTGTCTACTGCCCACAGGGAAGACCCTAACACTGGCGAGGACCATGGACATTCCCCGGTCTGTGCAGAACTTCCGGTTCTTTGCTTCGTCCATCCTGCACCATACGGCCGAGTGCACTCAGATGGACCACCTGGGCTGCATGCACTACACCGTACGCAGCCCTGTGGGAATTGGTAGGTGCTGCCAAGAGAAAGCCTGACTCGTGCTCAGAAAATTCTGCTCACAAAGAAACTGAAGGAGTTGATAGTTTTCTGCTTTTTTTTTTTTTTTAAAAAAGATCTTTTTGTTTATTTGAGAGAGGCAGGAAGAAGGCGAGGGAAAGTGTGGATATGGGCATTCCAGGGCCTCCTGCCGCTGCAAACGAACTCCAGATGCATGCACCACTTTGCGTATCTGGCCTTACGTGAGCATTGGGGAAATCAAACCTGGCTAGTCAAGCTTTAACTGCTGAGCCGGCTCTCCAGCCTTTTGAATGGTTTTACTGAAAATGTGTTCGCTTAAAAATTATTTTCCAGTTTTTTCTCTTTGTGTCAAGTTCTTTGCTTATTCCTAAAACATCACGTTGGACAAGTCACAGGCCAAGAGTGCTGCTAAGAGTAAACTCACATGTCAGCAATTTTATTTTTTTTTTATTTTTATTTTTTGCTACTTATAGTTAGATCAACAATAGCACTAATATTCACAAATTCAAACAGTGCAGCAGCTGTGGGTTTTACGGGTCACTTGACTTCAGTGGATTCTCTGAAAAGCTGGGATAAAAGTTAAACTTTATACTTTTGTTGTTATTATTATTTAAGTATTTCTATTTATTTATTTGAGACAGAGAGAGAACGAGTGTGCCAGGGCCTCCAGCCACTGCAAACAAACTCCAGACGTGTGTGACCCCTTGTGCATCTGGCTAACATGGGTCTTGGGGAATTGAACCTGGGTCCTTTGGCTTTGCAGGCAAGTGCCTTAACTGCTAAGCCATCTCTCCAGGCCAGTTATTATTTTCTGAGAGAGAGAGAAGTAGAGAGAGGATGCACTCTAGCCACTGCAATTGAACTTCAGACACATGTGCCACCTTGTGTGCATGTGTGACCAGGTGTACATGCATCACTTTGCATGTCTGGCTTACATGGGCTCTGGAGAGTCAAACCTGGGTCCTTCAGCTTTGCAGGCGAGCATCTTAACCGCTAAGGCATCTCTCTAGCCCAACTTTATACTTTTGAATAATGTAAGTGAATTAGGTAAATGAATAAATGTGTGGTTGAGTTGGGCATGGTGGTGCATCCTTGTAATTCCAACACTTGG
The DNA here is from genome assembly GCF_020740685.1 of Jaculus jaculus. Classification (NCBI taxonomy): domain Eukaryota; kingdom Metazoa; phylum Chordata; class Mammalia; order Rodentia; family Dipodidae; genus Jaculus; species Jaculus jaculus. The sequence goes on from NC_059110.1 coordinate 30,539,956, forward strand.
TAAATGTAGGCAGGAGGGTTAGGAAATCAAGGTTATCCTCAGCTACATAGTGAGTCCTAGGCCAGCCTGGGATACAGGAGACTTTGTTTCAAAGAACAAAGCATAATAAATAAAAATATACACAAACATTAAATAAACAAACAATGAATAAGTAAATAAATGTGGATGTATGGCACTCAAAATAGTTCCAGGTATGTGGTAAATAAGCCTTGACTGAGAATTTCCTGCTTGCCTCATTTAATTTCTTTGCCTTTTGCCTTTGATGAACATATAAACGCCTGCAATGACTGACAATGCCCACGAGATGTCACCCTTTCACATGAGGAAAAACATTTGACTCATTACCATGACTATAAAAGGAAAGCAAATGAACCATTTCACTGCTTTCTTTGAATCCTTTAGAGAGCATAATTTCAAGGCATTATGGAAAGTCTTAATCTCCTTCTAAAAATCTGGAGAGATGGCTCAGGTGTTAAGACACTTGCTTACAAAGCATAATGGCCAGTACTCCATTCCCTAGTACCCACACAAAGCCAGATATACCCCGTGGCACATGCATCTGGAGTTCATTGCAGCTACATAGAGCTTTCTAGGCCAGTCTGAGCTACATGAGACCCTATCTCAAAAAAAAAAAAAAAAAAATCTAAATAGCTTGGGTGGATTTCACATTCTATGCATCAAAGTTCACTGGCAGGACCCTATAAGCAACAGTGAGAATCATTTTACTCCTAGCTTGTAAATAATTCTGTAAAGCTTGGCTTGTGTTTATCAATCTCCAGTGGGCTGGAAACAGAATTGTGGAAACTTGCTGGAGGAAATGTAATAGCTTATTCATAAAGAGGGAAGACGTTTCTCTTTCAAAATTAAAAATCAGTAGGTAAGTCTCAACACACACTATATTCTGGAATTTAGTGACAGTTTGATGACAACTTTTTAGCCCTGGAGCTTGAACTGCTTGTGGTGTGGAATGATAGTCACAAATCATCAAGAGACTGGTAAGTTGTATTGATGTTCCCCTAGTTTAAAAGACAAACTAGGGATGGTGAAATGGCTTAGTGGTTAACACGTTTGCCTGCAACGCCTAAGGACCCTGCTTCGATTCCCCAGTACCCATGTAAGCCAGAGGCACAAGGGGGTGCATGTGTCTGGAGTTTGTTTGCAGTGGCTAAAGGTCCTGGTGCACCCATTCTCTTTCTCTCTTTCTGCCTCTCTCTCTCTCTCAAATAAATAAAATATTTTAAAAGGCAAACTACTTGAAAAGTATTTTAGAATGAAAGGTGGCTACCAATAAATAGGGTTTAGGTGTCTCAAAGCAGCATGACCAAGTTCTGCTTGGAGCCCCACCTTAGTAGTTGGCCTCTGAGGGAATGTGATCATGGTAGGCTTCTGTGTTCCTCCTTCAGCTGGCCTGATCAGCCCTTGGAATTTGCCACTCTACCTGCTGACCTGGAAGATCGCTCCGGCCATTGCTTCTGGGAATACTGTGATTGCCAAGCCCAGCGAGCTAACTTCTGTGACTGCGTGGATGATGTGCAAACTCCTGGACAGAGCAGGTGACTTGTGGAGGGACACGGAGCTGGGGCAAAGGCCATGCCATACAGAAGTGGTCTACCCAGGGCAAAATCAGTTCCACTGACATCCTTGGATTTTGTCCCTTCATACACAGTGTTCTGCTTCCCTCTGCAACATCCAGATGGCACCCCTATAGAACAATGCCACCCACAGGGTGGTGTTTGGCAACACATTAAGTGCACAACAGTGTCTCTGGCTTAGGGAGCCCACCAACAAGCTCCAGAAGGTATTACCAATAGTGAACTTAGGGGGGGTGAGATGGCTTAGTGGCTAAGGCTCTTGCCTGTGAAGCCTAAGTACCCATGTTTGACTCTCAAGATCCCATGTAAGCCAGACACACAAAGGTGAGGCAAGTGCAAGGTCACACATGCCCACTAGGTGGCATAAGTGTCTGGAGTTTCATTTCAGTGGCTGAGGCCCTGGTGTGCCAATTATCTCTCTCTCTCTCTCTCTCTCTCTTGCTCGCTCACTCTAAAAAAAAAGTACTGAAAAGAGTGAACATGCTGAATAAAGAAGTGAAGATCGGTCTGGAGAGATGGCTTAGCAGTTAAGCACTTGCCTGTGAAGCCTAAGACCCCGGTTCGAGGCTCAATTCTCCAGGACCCATGTTAGCCAGATGCACAAGGGGGCGCACGTGTCTGGAGTTCGTTTGCAGTGGCCAGAGGCCCTGGCATGCCCATTCTCTCTCTCTCTATCTGCCTCTTTTTCTCTGTCTGTCTGTCACTTTTAAATAAATAAAAATAAACAAAAAAAACTAAAAAAAGAAGATCACTTAAAAATGAATTTAAATTCATTATTAAATTCATTATTAAAATGAATAAAAAGTGAATTTAAATTTTGGGTTGGAATCCCAAGTTAACTGTGGAAATAGAGAATGTATGTATGCACTGCCTAGGTGGAGATATAGCAATAGTCAAGGATTTAGATATACATCTCTCAGTTTCTCTTGTATTTAGGGCTTCTACTTGGCATCTGATAGCACACGGATTTTGACTAGCATGCCAAAATGCACACATCTGCTCCTTGTTTTCTTTTTGCTGATACTTCAATGATTAAATGACAGTGAATTCCCGGTTCCATTTTGTGGTATAACTGCACAAGGACACCTGACACTGCGTCAGTGTTTAAATCCCCATAGCTAACCTGCAGGAGCCCCCTCCCCAGCTTCTTAAGGACCCTTAGCTCATGTCTCCCCACAACCAGGGTGGGAAGGAATGACAGCTGGGTGGCAGCAATAGACTTAACATCTTTCTGCTTGTGTCAATTCCTGCTGTGTTGACTGGGTTCTCTGTATCCATGGGATAGATGGTAGGTAGGGAGCCTTCCTCTACTTCTCCCTCCCTCTCTCTCTCTCTCTCTCCAGGATGCCTTTGCTCTAGAGGAGGCAAAAGCACAAGGCAACTTCTAGTGAAACTTAGCTAGTTCTTTAAGATGGTAGGTTACACTGGGGCTGTTTATAGAATAACATTGGTCCTGTGGCCCTCGTATCCCAAAGAGGACTCAGGCCTCCCAACCTGGGTCTTTGGAATGACATACATTCATGTCCTGGATTCTGAGGGGAGGTGGATGGGGATGATCCCTCCTATTCCATGTCCTAGAATGTGTTAGCCTTCCCTTACAAAATAGAACACATTCTAATCTCATCTCATTCTTTTCAAAATGGAATCTCTGGCATGTGCAAGGATACAAAGCCATTTCTTTCCAGCTTCTTGACTCCCAGCTTTTAGAGTAGGCAGGATTAGGGTTGCATTAGTCAGCTTTCTATTTCTGTGAACAAATGAATGAGACAAATCAAACTAAAAAAAAAAAAAAAAAAAGGTTCATCCTGGCTCACAGTTTTTGGAGTCTTAATCCATGGTCAATTGACCCCATTGCTTTTAGGACTATGGTGAGGTAGTCCATCCTCGGAGGAGACATGTGTCCCAGGAAGCTGCTCACCTCATGACCAGAAGGAAACAAGAGAGAGGAAGTAGAGATGCCAAGGTTTCAATATTTCTTTCTAGGAAGTACCCCAAGACTTAAATTCCTCCCTCCCTCTAATCCCTGTCTTTTAAAGGTGCCATTACTTCCTATGGCTTAAGAACTAAGTCTTCAACAGATGGGCTTTGGGGGAACATTCTAGATCCAAATGTAGCAAGATCTGTCACTCTACTTTGACCTTAGGTAGAGAGATGGGTGTGAAGTCAATTCTCCTTAGGCACTTTCTTTCAAAATCAAACAGGCCCTTGATCTGGGATAAATTTCATTTCTTAACCATTCTCTCCAGAACCTAATCTGCATGGGTTTTCCATTTCTTTCCATTTTCTCAGTGTTGCTCTCATTTTTTGGGGAACTGATATTGCCATTAAACCCAAGTAGCCCTTTTCCTCTCCCTGCATTGGCTTTGGCAGCCCCCTGCTCCTGGTGAGCCTGATGATGCTGATCTCGTGGGCCCTTCATTTCTCCACTGAGACGGTGAGGGCGTACGAGTCATGTATCCTACTTTACTGAACACAAGGGTGTACGGGGGAGTAAAATGACCACCAATACATCTTGTTCACAGAACCAGCTCATGTAGTCCCTGGCATTTATGCAAGCTGCATAGATGACCTTTCTGCAGAGTAAGATCTTTAAGGAGGAATACAATGAATAACCTCTTTGGGAGCTCTAGAGCATTCTTTACTTTTTCCCTTTGGGTCACCAAATCTCATTTCTGGAGGGTTGACTGCTTAGAGATCTGTGGCCCTTCCCATTTAGCTTTTTTCCTGCCCTATTAAATATAAAATTCTTTTTACCTCCTCACCAAGTCCTAACATTTGAGAGGCTTCATTCTTGTGTGTGCCTAAATTATTTGCTAGCCATTTCCTCTGAATTTTGTGGAATTCCTGTTTGCCTATTAAACTGTTTCCTTTCTCTTATAACCAGAATCTCTTAAGAGTTAGAAGACAGGAACATGCACAAAAGTTCATTAGTGTTTGAATCAGATGGCAGCGAGGTACTGAGAAACCACGGGCAGCAAGATAGCTCTTAACATACTAACTAACGTCGGAGCCGAAGGCAACATAATCAAAATGTTAATGTGGCTTGTGTACAGCCATCGGCCTGCTGGGATGAGCTCGTTGGCCTGTAGTAAGAATTGTAACGTGTTCCGGTGTTTTCCCTCACTCTCTGTTAAAATGTCACCACAAACATTAAAAGTGATTTAATTTATTTTTGACCTCAGGATTTATGAACTGTCCCCCTTTCCTGCCCTTAACCTCCCCATCTACCCATGCACATGTCCCATATTTGATGGACAGGAAGGTCCTGTCACGGAATGGTGGGAAACTTGTCCTTGTTTTCTCCCTGGCTGTTACTGTCCTTTCAGACCATGCTCTGCCTCACCTGGGGGTCCAGGTGCTCCTGCACAGGACTCCGTAGCAGTGACCTCTGCCCCAGGTCTGACCTAAGCTAGATTCAACAAATGCACAAATGGATGGAGTGGTGGGTGTGGGGGTGGTTAGAAATGAGGCTCTCAGACACTGTCACCACCCAGACTGTTCCCACCTGTATCTTTAGAGGAACCAATGGCGGGGCTCCCACTGTCCCCTCGAGGTGATGGGCGTGGGCTGCTTGCAAGGGCACTTTGGATGATACTGGATCATTGCTGTGAAACCACTGTTAATATGAGAGTGTGTTCTTGAAGTGTTTGAATATGTTTCTCATGAGGATAGAGTGCCTAACATGGGCCAGATGAAGAAGACCAGGAGCTGTGAGGCAAATCTGCCCCTGCTATGGTCACCTGACCAACAGAGAGACTAAACCCAGCTACCTCAGGCAAGGCCTAAGGACTTCTTAGATACAATGGTTTTGAATGTATAGCTTTTTTTTTACAGGAAGACACTTAAAGCTTCTCAAATTCTCATTTAGATACTAGACACTAAGAATTTGTTCTCACATTCATTATCACCTGCTCTTATTAGCTTTACTAATTACTGGTGTTTATTCAACCTTACTTTGCCTAAATTATCTCACCATTAAAGTGAATATAATCATACCAAGATTTTGGTAGGTTCCAAAATGGTATAGTAATCTCCTCTTATCAGTTCAAGATGTATTTCAAAAATACCAGCTGATATCTCAAGCTGTGTGTATTAGAACTTCTATGTGTTATGTTTTTCCTATAATATATAACTATGCTAAAGTTTCATGTACAAATTAGGCACAGTGAGAAATGAGCAATAGCATAATAAAAACTATGCACAAGTGGTCTCTCTCTTTTGAAATGGTAAAGATAAGCAGCATTTCCAGAGTGAGTGATGTTGGATAACAGAAACTTCCAGAAGTGAGTCCCAAGATCAGAGGGAACTATAGAAAAATTACCCAATAAATGCCACCAGTCATGGTGCCAGAGGAGATACAGTGGAGAACAAAACTCAAAAAGCTTGTCAGGGCTGGAGAGATGGCTTAGCGCTTAAGGTGCTTGCTGACAAAGCCTAAAGATTCATTTTCTAGTCTCCAGGTCCCGCATTAGCCAGACACACAAGCGTGAGGCAAAGAACAAGGTTGCACATACCCACTAGGTGGCACAAGCATCTGGAGTCTGATTTCAGTGGCTAAGGCCCTGGCACACCAGTTCTTTCTCCCTCCCTCCCTCTATCTCTCTTTAAAATAAAAAATAAATAAAAAATTAAAAGAAGCCTCTCTGCCGTTAGCCAGCAAACCTTCTAATGGCAGGCAAGTACAAACAAGCAAATCCATAAAACATGTAAGTGCATATATGTAACTATAATAATTTTGGCTAAGAGCGTCTTTCAGGAGAAAATTTTTGTACTTGCCAGTTGTTTCTCAAAGAGCATTGGTGCTATCCACAATCAGGGGCACAGAACCTCAACTCAAGCCTCACTTTCTCTGGGGAGCCAACTCCTGGCCCCCCTATGTCAACATGTCAATCTCTTCTCTGCATCTTTGCAGATTCACACACACACACACATATGCTTAACACTGTCACCCTGGAGTGGCTCCTGAGTACCAGGTTGGAATAAGGCCTCTGCTTCCCACAGGGCTTGAATTGTCTGAGGGTATCTTTACATCGCAAAGCTTGGTCAGTGTTATGAAATGTACTTACTAGAATGTGTTCAACTCTGTGTCTCTCCAGGCCAGATCTCCCAGGGAATTACCTTCTGGGTAGATTCTACAGGCAGAGGCGACTATAGTCTTTGCTTTCCTATTAAACTGGAGCCACTTGTAAAAGCTCCAGGTGTTGTATATGCACTAGATGCATCTGTTTCAAGACATTGGACTCTCAAGGAGAGGCTTCAGAGCACCAGAAGTCCTCCACACACCAAGAAGAATTGCTACCACTGATCTTGTTTCCCATCCAGGTGTCCCACCAGGTGTGGTCAATATTGTGTTTGGAACAGGACCTAGGGTAGGGGAGGCCCTGGTGTCCCACCCAGAGGTGCCGTTGATCTCTTTCACTGGGAGCCAGCCCACTGCGGAGCGGATCACCATGCTGAGTGCTCCTCACTGCAAGAAGCTCTCCCTGGAGCTGGGGGGCAAGAATCCTGCCATCGTCTTTGAGGACGCTGTCCTCGAAGAGTGCATTCCTGCAACGGTCAGGTCCAGCTTTGCCAATCAGGTATGGCCCTGACCCCCGTTAACTCAGACCTGCTTCATCCCAGAACAAAGTCCAGGGGGTTCTGGAGTAGTCCTATTTCTGTGAAAGTAGCATCAATAGAGTGAGTTACCTCAACATCAGTCAGTGGCCTGAAAGAGTCACAACTTCTATTACGTACCAGTTAGGGGCAAAAATGTTAATTTTCTCTAAGCTTCTCCTTTTCTTTTTCTATTCTTTCCTTGTCCCATTTGCATACATGTGAGCTCTGTGCATCCATGTATGTATGCTCAGGTATGTGGGCATGTGTGTGTGCATCCATGTGGACAGTGGTGTCTTACCCATCACTTTCTGCCTTAGTCTTTGAGGCAGGGTCTCTTGATGAACCTAGAGCTTACCAATTAGGTTAGAGGAGCAGCTAGCAAGTGAGGCCCAGCGATTCTCTGTATCCAGTGCTGGGATTCTGAGGATGAACCACCACACCTGGCGTTTACATGGGTGCTAGGGACCCAAGCTCAGGTTCTCACACTTACGCAGCAAACACTTTACCCACCAAGCTACCTTCTCAGCCCCGCATCCCCATTTTTGTATCCACATGATTGCCTTGCCTCTTCTTGCTACCCACATGTCCCATTCCCTGTATATCTGATTCTCTTCTAAGAGTGTCCCCAACAGGGTCACACTTTTTTGCCAGGGTTCTCAGCTTGGAGTCACGGAGAACTTCAGGACACCCTTGCAGCTCCTGAAATTGCATCACAGGCGATTCTGTGGGCTCCATAGATTTTGTCAGATTCTTCAAGTTCATAGTCTCCAAAAGGGTTAAAAATAGAAGGACAGCTAGATGTGGTGGCGCACACCTTTAATTGCAGCACACACAAGGCAGAGGTAGGAAGATCGCTGTGAGTCCATGGCTAGCCTGAGACTACATAGTGAATTCCATGTCAGCCTGGGCTAGAGTGAGAACCTAACTCAAAAACACACACAAGAAAACCCCAAATACAAGGATACTAGAACAGATTAACTCGACATCAGCTTCTCAAAGATTAGAACAATGTCTGTCTTTGTGCAGTCATGTTAGCATAAATGCCGGAGTCAACAAATGCATGGGACTACCAAGTGTGCCCAATCTACAGGCGAAGTGTGCTCCCAAGAATGGTTCTATGAGAGAAGAGAATGAAGACTTCTGCCAAAGCGTTACGAATTCCCTAGAAAGTAAGAGGATGAGTGAGATGAGGTAGATCTGCATTTTCCTTATGAGTTACACTGGTTGTCACACAGCCTTTCAACCTACACCTCTATTCCATTATAAGTATAACAACCATGATTTCCTTTATTATAAACCCCAAAGAACATAGGTAAAATCCAGAGTTTGGGGGTCAATGCAAAGATGTGACAAAATGGATTTAATTACGCAAATAAGAAAATATCAAGGGAACAATCAAGCTAAATGTTTTGGCGTCGAGAGATAAACTCTGAAAAGATGAAAGAAAGGTGAACTCTTATTTTTTAAAGTTCATTTACTTATACATTTATGAGAGAGAGAGAGAGAGAAGTAGAAGAGAGGAAAAGAGAGAGTGGTCATGCCAGGGCCTCCTACCACTACAAGTGAACTCAAGACACATGTGCCATTTTGTGTATCTGGCTTTGTATGAGTACTGGGCAATCGATCTCCAGTTGTCAGGCTTTGAAAATAAGCCCCTTTAACCACTGAGCCATCTCTCCAGCCCTAAAAGGTGAACTGAAACTTCATGGTGAGCAGGGAAATCTGGAGCATAAGTTACTCATCTTCCAGACCATGCTAGGGGTGGGTTTGCCCAGAGAACCTTTTTTTTTAAAAAAAGTTGTATTTATGTATTTGACAGAGAAAGAGAGAGAGAGACAGAGAGAGAGAGAGTGAGAGAGAGAGAGAATGGGCGTGCCAGGGCCTCTAGCCACAGCAAACAAACTCCAGACACATGTGCTCCCTTGTGGATCTGGCTGTGGGTCTTGGGGAATCGAACCTGGGTCCCTTGGCTTTGCAGGCAAATGCCTTAGCTGCTAAGCCATCCCTCCAGCCCCAGAGAACCTTTTTCTTAGGCATGTTTTATAATACCAACAGGAAAAGAGACATGGCCAATCCAAGTCAACAAATGGACTTTAGGCAAAATAAAGTAGTTTGACTTTTTTCTTTTAAAGCTGACCAGTGACTTCCATTTAGGACACATCCCTTCATTAATTGAAGGTAATTATGTTTGTAGGGTAGTAGCTATCTCTGTGGAGCCTTAGCCATATGTGAATGCAAACTCCATTTGCAGCTTTGAACTGAGGCTGCCCACTCTGTGGTGCAGAGCCTGGCATAGCTCACTCCCTTCCAAGTCACCTCCCTGCCCTGGGACCTCAGTGTCACCTTTGTTTTCCTGACACTGAACAATGGAAAACTTGGTAAGAACCTCAGATCTGTTTATCATGCCCTCCCTATGCGAGGGATACCTATGCAAATGAATCCAACAGGTGTTTGGCCATTTTCCAAGCCACATATACAGATGGCTTTGATAGGGAACCTGTTAAAGAAAGAATTTATTATTTCAAAACATTAACTGCTTAATTTGGACACTGAACCTTTGTACAAAAAAAAAACAAAGATAATTAGAAGCATTCTGATCCCTAGTGTTGTTGTGAAGACCAAATATAAATGGGAAGGAAATATTTATTTATGAATTTATATACTTGTCATGCATACATTATGTTTTGACATGTCTAAAATGTGGCTTGTCAAGTTGCATTCAAATGGTAGTCAGGACTGTTTTCCTCTCTGAAACCTGTTAGAGCTTTACTCTGGACACACAGCATCTCTATGTAGGTGTCTATTATGCATCTGAATTTAACACATCCACCACAGAACTTTGATTTCCCTCCCTCTCCATCACAGAATAGGACCCTTCTGTCTGTTAACCTGTGTTCCATTCTAGGGAGCAGTGACACCATCTTTATTTAGTGTGGTATAGGCCCCAGACCTTAGGACTCAGGCTTCTGGTGTTTTGCCCCCCATGTCACATGCATGAGCAGACCTTGTTGGTTCTACCTTTAACATTTATTCCAATACTTGTTACTTCTCCATTGCATATATTCCAGGCTCCTACACTTAAGAAGATTGAGCTCAGTAGACCCCTATCTCCTCTCTCCATCTCCACTGGGGCTCCCTAGTCCAAGCTAAATGCCACTTAACTGTGTTTTGAGAATATTCTCTTTATCCATTCTGTTTTATACATAGTCACCAGAATAATCATTTAAAATGTAAACCTGGCTGGGCATGATGGTGCACACCTTTAATCCCAACACTGGAAGACCAAGGTAGGAGGATTGCTGTGAGTTCAAGGCCAGCCTGAGACTACAGAGTGAATTTCAGGTCAGCCTGAGCTAGAGTGAAACTCTAAATCAAAAAACCCCCAAAAATCTGATCATTTCACTGTTGCTTAAGACCTCCCATTGCCTTTTTATGATACTGAGATTAAAGCATAAGTTCATTATGAGCCTATGAGATGATTTTGTTTCCCTCCTGATTTCATCTTCTGCCACTTACTTCCTGTTACTATGTCCACTCCCATAGTTAGCCCACCTTCCTGTTGCCTCTGTCACACACACCAAGCTCACCTCTGCTGCAGGTTCCCCATGCTTATGGCTGAAAATCCCTCCTGCTGGTCTTTGCTTATCTTCACATCATCCAGGAGTCATTCAGATACTCCCTCCACACAAACCACCTGTAATGGCCTTTCCTGAAGTCACTTTCTAGTGCCCTCCCCTGCCTCCTTTTCCCTTACTGCCTTCATCACTATCTGAAGGCGTGTCATGTACCGAGTGGTTCATTTTTGATGTCTTCCCTGTGAGACTGCGGGTCCCCCTTGGTGGAGACTTGGTCTGGTTTACTATTGCCTGGACCAGTGAGTAATACAGGGCAGGGTCTCAAAAGCACAGGGGTTCGATCCTTGAAGAAAACCACAGTTTTATCACTCCTTTCTTTTTTAAAAATATTTTATTTTTATTTAATTATTTATTTGACAGAGAAAGAAAGAGAGAGAGAGAGAATGGGTGCACCAGGGCCTCCAAACAAACTCCAGACATGTGTGCCCCCTTGTGCATCTGACTAACATGGGTCCTGGGGAATTGAACTGGGGTCCTTTGGCTTTGCAGGCAAATGCCTTAACCACTAAGCCATTCCTCCAGCCCACTCATTTCTTTTTGTCCCTATCTTTTTTCTTGGCAGGGTGAGATCTGCCTCTGCACCAGCCGGATTTTTGTGCAGAACAGCATCTATCATGAGTTTGTAAAGAGGTTTGTCGAAGCCACCAGAAAGTGGAAAGTTGGCATTCCTTCTGATCCATCAGCCAGCATGGGCGCTTTGATAAGTAAGACACATTTGGAGAAAGTAAGTAAGCCTCCACCATGTGATTGCATAAACTTCCTACTTAATTGAGCTGAGAAGCTCAGTGCAAGTGGAGCACATAATCAGGCTTTGAAATGTTGCTAATTACTTTTGAAAAATTATGAGTTATGTGACAATGTCTCGAGATACAGTGTCTACAAAGCACCCAGCACCTGTGTGGCACACATGAACCTTGAAGGGAGCTTTGCAGTGCAGCAAGGACATGGTCGTGGGCTGAGGAGAATGCCATGAGACAACAGCCAAGCCAGACCTGATGTTAGCTAGGCGCTCTCCTCTGCTTCCTTAGAGCACACCCTACCTTCTTACAAGGGCTCTCAAACCCATCCAAAAACTGTACCCCCTAGAACTTTCCTTACCTCTTTAGTGTCTTATTTTCTCCATAATCCTTCTTTGCTTGTTCTTAAACTTACCTATTTATTGATCATTTTATACATTGTATTTTGATCATATTCACCTCTACTGCTTTCTCTTGTACACTTCCTCCTCCTGCTGAACTGTTTCTCCCCAACTAGTTCCCCTTCCACTTTGATGTCTCCTTCTCTCCTTCCTTCCTTCCTTCCTTCCTTCCTTCCTTCCTTCCTTCCTTTCTTTCTTTCTTTCTTTCTTTCTTTCTTTCTTTCTTTCTTTCTTTCTTTCTTTCTTTCTTTCCTTCTTTCTTGTAACCTTCTGTTGCAGTTAGGTTCACATTGCTGGTAGAAATTACCCAACCAAGAGCAACTTGTGGGGAAAAAAAAGAGGTTTATTTTGGCTTACAGGCTTGAGGGGGAGGCTCCATGGGGGACAATAGCAACAGGAGAGTGTGCCCAACATTGGCATGGGGAAACTGGCTATAACACCCATAAGCCCGCCCCCAACAATACACTCCCTCCAGGAGACATTAATCCCCAAAACTCCATCAGCTGGGAACCTAGCATTCAGAACACCTAAGTTTATGGGGGACACCTGAATCAAACCACCACATTCTGCCCATTTTCATTTGAATGGTTGCTTGAGTGTGGGTATGCTGTTATTTACCCAAGCACGGACAACTTCTGAGTGGCCACATCACTGAGCAAAATATGTCCTCCTCCAGCATCCAGTAACTGCCATAGCTCCTCAGGGAGCAGTGGGGCAGGCTTGTGCAGGCCTTGTGCAGCTAACCACAGCGGTTGTGAGTTCAAAGTGCAATGGCCTTCACAATTCTTTACACCATCTGACACACAATCTGTTTATTTCTTCCCTTATCGACCATCTTCCCTGAAAGTGACCTCCATGGACAAGTTTCTTTTTATCACTCTCCTGCCCTCAGACCCTAAAAAGGCACATGAGTTGTAGTAGGTGTCCAGTATTCATAGGGAGAAAGATTAAGCTCACACACATCAGATTTTGTGTTTTAGAAATATATGTCCCAAATGTGAGGTGCCCATTTTCCTTGAATTCTTTTTGGTGCTTGGCTTAAGCTACTTGGAATTGTTTAAGTCCTGGACATCTCTCTTGCCCACAGGACTCAGTGTAGACTCCAAATGAAAAGCAAACACCAATACCCAGCCACTTTAAAAAAAGTTATTTAGGGCTGGAGAGATGGCTTAGTGGTTAAGGCACTCGCCTGAGAAGCCTAAGGACCCATGTTTGACTCTGCAGATCCCAGATAAGCCAGACCCACAGGGTAATGCAAACATGCCAAGCCATACATGTGCTTAAGGTGATACACACACCTGGAGTTTGACAGGCTGGAGACCCTGGCATGCCAATTCTCTCTCTCTCCCTCTCTCTCATAAGGTAAAATATGAGGAAGAGTCAGAGAGAAAGAGGTAGCAGAAAGAGAGTGCATATGGGCATACCAGGGCCTCCTGCCATTGCACATAGACTCCAGACACATGCACCACTGTGTGCTTTCTGGCTTTACATGGGTACTGGGGAATCAAACCCTGGCCAGCAGTCTTTGCAAGCAAGTGCCTTTAACCACTGAGCCATCTCTGTAGCCCACCCAGCCTCTTTGTATGAATGTACATCCATCATTATCTCTGAGTTAGTGGGTTAACTTATGGCATGATTGATTTTCTATTATACTTAGCTGTACTATCCTACCAACACACATTTTCAGGGTAGAGGCAGAATGTGACAAGATAGAAATCATTTGATCTGGAAGCATCCTGGCCTTTAAATTTTAAGCATCACTTACCTCTTTTTTTTCCACAATGCCCATGTCATTCCTCCCCAAGCACACAAATATCCTCTTCCAGGCCTGAGTGTGACTGGAGCATTGCTGTTCATCACCTGCATGAAACTTGTATGGCTTCTGAGGTTCAATCACACCATCAGCGGGGTGGGACAATAATGGATGAAAATAGTTGATAGAAGCTTTTTTTGTTTTTTGTTTTTTGGAAGTAGGTTCTCACTCTATCCCAGGCTGACCTGGAATTCACTAAGGAGTCCCAGGGTGGCCTCAAACTCATGGCAATCCTCCTACCTCTGCCTCCCAAGTGCTGGGATTAAAGGTGTGCGCCACCATGCCCAACTTAGTTGATAGAGTTTTGAAAGAGTTAATTGAGAATTCATGAAGGCTCTTATCTGAATACTGAGCACTTAGCCATGAGTTAGATTATTCCCCTGCTCTTTACATGAGCCCCAAACATGCAAGCTGTGCTTGAAACACCTTTGCCCTCAGGCTTAGTAACTGAATAGATAACAACCTTAGATCTTAGCAATGACCTTAGATGGTTTTGTGATCATTAGAAAATACTGATGTTCTAATTTACTGATGTATGTGAAGCCAAATGACAAGAGGTTTGTTTTATTAAAAAATATATTCTTTTAATTTATGAGAGAGAACAAGAGACAGAGGGAGAAGGAGAGAAAGAAATAGATAGAGAGAGAAAGAGAATGGGTGCTCCAGGGCCTCTACCCACTGCAAACAAACTCCAGATGCATGCACCATCTAGTGCGTCTGGCTTATGCGGGTACTGGGGAATTGAACCTGGGTCTTTAGGCTTTGCAAGCAAGTGGCTTAATCACTGAGTCATCTCTCCAGCCTAAGAGGTTTCTAATTACACATTTTCTCTTCTCAGGTCAGAAGTTATGTGAAGAAAGCTCGGGCTGAAGGAGCTCAGGTTTTGTGTGGTGAGGGGGTGGACCAGCTGAGCTTGCCTCCTAGGAACCAAGCAGGCTACTTCATGCTTCCCACAGTGATAACCGACATCAAGGATGACTCCTGCTGCATGAAGGAAGAGATATTTGGTCCAGTGACATGTGTGGTTCCCTTTGATAATGAAGAGGAAGTGATTCAGAGGGCCAACAGTGTCAAGTATGGGTTGGCAGCTACAGTGTGGTCAAGCAACGTGGGGCGTGTCCACCGGGTGGCTAAGAAGCTGCAGTCAGGCTTGGTCTGGACCAACTGCTGGCTCATCCGGGAGCTGAACCTGCCATTTGGAGGTATGAAGAGTTCTGGGATAGGAAGAGAAGGAGCCAAGGACTCATATGACTTCTTTACAGAAATCAAAACCATTACCGTTAAGCACTGACCTTCCCCCACGGAAAAGCCGCTGCGGTGACTGTGAGGCTAGCAGCAGAGAATGTGCCTCCTGAGCAGAGAACAGGAATCCTAAGTTCCAGCTGCGTCTTGACTTACCTGCAAGGGGCTGGCTCTAGCTGATCTTAGTAGTAGTTAGTATTTTCATCATCTGGTGAGGAGCTGCTGTCTACTTTCACTGTGGAATCAGATCAGGAAAGACTTCTAAGTATGGAGAATTGACAAAGAAACCAGCCAGCGACCAGTCTCCTCCCACGAGATACATTTACAGATTTTCTGTAGTTTCACGATTGGATTCTTGAAAATTCTCAATAATCAAATGGGTTTATTTGCAAATACAGGGCTTAAAAGAATTCCTGAGGGGCTGAAGAGAAGCAACTATCATTTTCTACCACATGAGAGCTGTGGAGGTTGCTGGCTCCCTAACCACTGGCATGGTTAATTGATCATTGACTGCCTGAAACTATAAGGGCAAAAATGCACAGAGATTTAGCAACTTACCAAGTAGGCTGTGCCAAATATATCTGTAGAAGGACAACCCTGGCGTAGCTGTTACTTTAAGGAGGAATTTTCGGAACACTAACAAAAGAGCTTGGTCCATTTCCATTGTTAAGTCTAACCAATGCTAATTCTTTTTGAAAGAAGCAATAAATGTTTAAGTTTTAGTAACAAGTCTGGCATATGCCTTGAGTTATCCATTGTTTCTTTATCCACATCCTCTTGGAAGAATGGCCTTTTTTACTAGTAAAAGCATGGCTAATGACTTTTTTCTTTTCTGTATCCTCTAAGTAATTTAAGGCAAATACTGAGGTTTATAGAAGGAGCACATTGAAGGTCACACACCAAGGACACTGGGCAGAGGTGGGATTTGAACCCCAGGCTCAGGATTTCGGACAGCCTCTCACAGGTCTTGGGTTTTGTTCCCACAGCAGTGAGGTTCTCATGGTTCCAGCATTGTGCTGGGTCTCCCCACCAAGTCCTCTTTCTGCACAGGTGGGTGGGTCTCCCCAGAATTCAGAACTGTACAATTCAAGAACTCATTCTATACCCTGGCCTCTCCTCACTGACTTAATCAATTAACAAATTGATTGACTGTCTGATTCCTTAGACGTACTGAAATGTTGATGGCCCCGGCTCATTTACTCCCTCCTTATCTTGATCTATAGCCCACTGTACTGTGTACAGAAGCAGCTCAACATGAGCTCCAAGGACGGAAAGAGAGCTCCCTGGTGCTCTGGGTTATCAGTGTTTATGGTGTGAGGCAGGGGTTGATGGCAGGGGGGAAAGTGAGCTGTATACTTGTGCTTGGGAATTCAGATATATCGAGTGGTTTACAAATGCTGAGAAATTTTGGCCTGCCTTTTTAAGATCTTTAAGTGATAACTTGGGGTTATACTGGTTCCTAGCTTTTTTTGGTTGTATTTTTTTTCAAGCTGGGTCTTGCTGTAGTCCAGGCTGACCTTGAACTCACAGTAATTCTCCTACCTCTGCCTCCTGAGTGCTGGGGTTAACTCCTCCTCCTCCTTTTTGCTTTACTATTTCTTTACCCCAGCTGAAGCCCCTAACTTTCATTAGGTAAGTCGAGGATCAGTCCGGAACAGAGCACAAAGAATTTGAACAGCTGTCGTCTTTAACAATCTTCCTCTTGGCTAGCAGATGTTAACCATCAGCAGACTGGAAGGGGTAACAAGATAAAGCTGAGAGTCATGGCTTTGTAATACTTCTCATCTTATAGAATAAAAGTAGGTTAAAAATGTCAAGCCAGGGCTGGAGAGATGGCTTAGCGGTTAAACGCTTGCCTGTGAAGCCTAATGACCCCGGTTCGAGGCTCAACTCCCCAGGACCCACGTTAGCTAGATGCACAAGGGGGTGCACACATCTGGAATTCGTTTGCAGTGGCTGGAGGCCCTGGCGTGCCCATTCTCTCTCCTTATCTCTATCTGCCTCTTTCTCTGTCTGTCGCTCTCAAATAAATAAATAAAAATATTAAAAAAAATGTCAAGCCAGGCGTGGTGGTGCACGCCTTTAATCCCAGCATTTGGGAGGCAGAGGTAGGAGGATTGCCAAGAGTTCGAGGCCACCCTGAGACTATATAGTGAATTCCAGGTCAGCTTGAGCTAGAGTGAGATCCTGCCTTGGGGGAGGGGAGGAAGCAAAACATTGATGAATCAACAAGCAATAGGAATTTGGGCTGGGGAGATGATTTAATGTTGCAAGGCACTTGCTTACAAAGCCTGCTGGCCTGGGTTTGATTCTCCAGTACCTGTGTAAAGTCAGATGCAAGAAGTAGTACATGCATCTGGAGTTCACTTTCAGTGCCAAGAGGCCTTGGTGTTCCTGTTATCTCTCTGTCCTCAAATAAAGAAATAAAAACTTAGGGCTGGAAGGATGGCTTGGTGGTTTAAGGTGCTTACCTGCAAAGCCAAAGGACCCAGGTTCAATTCCCCAGGACCCATGTTAGCCAGATGCCCAAGGGGGCACACTTGTATGGAGTTCATTTGCAGTGGTTGGAGGCCCTGGCACATCCATTTTTTCTCTCTCTCCCTCTTTCTCTGTTAAATAAATAAAAAGAAAATATTTAAAATAAAGTTTTAAAGATGTAAAAAAGACATAGGAATTTAATGCGTATTATTTAAAGTCATACATTTAACCATTAAACCCTTTAAAAATATTAATGTAACCCCAAAAGTTGGGACATCAGAGAAGCAGCTGCTACAAGGGAGAGAAAGAGCATCATGTCTTTCATGGTAGGAAGCAAAGGGCCTGCTAGTTGAAACTGATGGAAGCTAGAAATCCAGGCACATATGGGCTAATTTTATGCTACTGAAGACCTAAAACTAGAGCTACTTAAAATGATTACTTCTGGGCTGGAGAGATTGCTCAGTGGCTAAGGCACTTGCCTGCAAAGCTTGATGACCTGGGTTCAATTTCCCAGTACCCCACATAAAGCCGGATGCACAAAAGTGGTGCATGTGTCTGAAGTTTGATTGCAGCAGCTAGAAGCCCTGGAACATGCATTCTCACTCTCTCTCCTTATAAATAAATAAATAAATTTTTAAAAAGATTACTTCTGGAGCCAGGTGTGGTGGCACACACCTGTAATCCCAGCACTTGGGAAACTGAGGCAAAAGGAGTGCCAAAAATTAAAGGCCAGCCTGGGCTGTAGAGCGAGTACATGTCTCAAAAAAATTAAAAAAAAATATTCCTAGGAAGGGGAACTATAAATGGGAAAGGGGATGCTTAGCTTAATGGAGAGAGAAGTTTACTTTCATCTGTATTCAGTATGTACTCTGAGCTGCTTTCGTTCATTTTCCACTGTATTGGGAAGAGCCTTTTAAAGAAAATCGCAAATATATTTCCGCACTCCCCTAGGGATGCTTTTTCAGGCTGCTGGAATTGCGGGCATACACTCCACGTTCTCCAAGGGTATACCAGGCCCCTGGCTCTCTAATCCAACCTATTTTAAGAGATCTGCCATTACCCGGTGTCTTGGGAGACCCAGTGCAGCGTAAGTGGAGAGAACCCTTTCCTCTAGGGATACCTTGGGCAGCCTGCCCAGGTTAGGTGAAAAGAGGACAATGTCCTTTAGTGGCCCAGCACTGCCAACCCAGCAGAGGACTTTGGCTGTGAACTCCTGCCTACCTCCCTTCCTCAGTGCCTGGCACAGTGAGGCAGAGGCTTCTCTGGCTAGTCCCCTAGGCAGGAGCTCGGGATTTACAAGAAAACTTCCAAAAGCCCTAGCCCTCTTTTGCTTTGGGTCCGTTTATCATCTGGGAATTTCCAGCCTCCAGCTCCCCACCCCCACAGCTGACTGGGACTGCATTAACAGTAGGTAGATGTTTCAGGACCAAGCCTCCCACTTCAGGTCTACCAGTGAAGGGTTAGAAAACCTTTCTGCTCGTGGGTGTCTAGAGGAAGCATTCTGTAATGCATCCTGACCTTCATCAGTTACACAGTCGTGAACAGGACTGTCATTGGTCTTGGCTGCAAATTGGAACTGCACTCGGACACAGTGCTGACTCACTCAAAGTCCTGTGCAATATGCTGAGCCTTCTGCCAAACAAATGATAGGCAGTTCTGGGAAGAATCAGGTTTATAACTGCAGCTGGCCATGCATCAAGTGTTGGGAATTTGTCTAATTTTGCCCATTAGCCAAAAATGTGTATCTCCTCACATTTGATTATGGCTTTTTTTATCCCATGCCTCCTCCCATCCTGCTGTACATTCCTCAGTCCAGTCTTATAAATATATCATTATACTTCAATCTCGTCTTATAATTGCAATGAATTCCAGTATGACTCGACAATGTCCCACAAGACATTGAAAATCATCCACTGGAATATTAAGGACTGGCTATTATTAGGGGGCTGAATTATAACAAATTAGATTGCCGGACATCTTGATGTCTCCCCGAGTAGCCATTCCCCTCCGCTAACTGTACAACTGAGCTACAACTGAGCTCTGCTGTCTTGCTAAAGATCTTACAGCAAATATCCCCCTAAGAGGAACTGGGACATGGAATATACAGGAAGACATCCAGAAATCCACAGGCAGCAGAGAGCTAGAGGTCTTCTGAGGACAATGAGAAAATAATTATAAATTCTGAGAAGTATTTTAGAGTTCCCACCCCCATATAGTAAGCAGCTGGCCTCCATCTCTACTGAGGGCAAGTTATGGAGGCCAAGATGGGCTTAATTACAGCTGCTGGAATTGAATTTATATAGGAAGCAAAAAGTACTTAATTTGAATGTTTGGATCTCAGAGGCAGTGAATTGTAGCACAGAGCTGAAACAACCTTTCTGGAGAACTCTATGGCTGGGTGGTGCCTCTGTAGGGGTAATTGGACTGCCCAGTGGGAGGCCTTTTCAATTCTATATCATTTATATGACATCCAGAGAGCTGTGGGACCCTATGGCTCCAGGTGTTGCCTGCCTGTGTGGGAGCGGATCCCCCCTGGGGCAGGCGGCTTTCTCATTTCAGCATCACGTTAAGTGCCCATGGGCGCGATCAGACCGACCGCCGGCAAATAACAGCAGAAGCTCATGAGTTTCCAAGCAGGAGAAATCTGATTTTCAAGCACCATTCTTGAGAAATCAAAGCACGTGAGAATCAGAGATAGGTAAAATGTGGAGATCAGCATAGTTAACTCTTCAGGGAGATTTGTGAACTATTCCACTGATGTTTCAAGTTCAGCAAAATGGATGCTTTCGAAGTCCCTTTTTGCACTGATTTCAGGCATCTTTGGAGGAATGTGCTCTCCCTTGGAACAGTGAAAAACCACCAGACAGCAGTTCTGAGGGGTTATTTAGAACTTTCTGGGCTTCTGGGGCCACTGGCTGGGACTTGGGCTGAGTTATTGGTCTGTGTTCAGGCCAAGTTCTGCCTCAGGATGGAAGTGACATGGTCTCTACTGACCCCAACAAAGTGATACTGAGATGCTTACTGAAGCTCTTCCTCCTAGCGGAGACTCCTGACCTCTCTCACCCTCTCCCAATAAAGGCAGAGAAAGTTCACATCTCCTGATAGGGTTTGCAGAAAATGTACGGCACCCTTTCCTCAGGATGTAGTTAGTGCATCCTAATCTTGAGAAAGACCGACTCTTGGAACTTGAAGGTTAGACGTAATTAGACAAAGAAATCTCTTCTCTGGATTTCATTTAACTGTCAAGAATGAGGAAACAGCTTCAGGTCAGATTTCTCACTCTCTCTGCACCTTTGCACTGTATTGTTTACAGAAAGAATAGAACACCCTCACAACGTGATAAGATGTTGCTATTTCTGCCTTTGACTGCACTATTATGAATTGCTATCATAAGCAAAGGCCTGGTAGTTACCTAAATAAAGGCAATAAGGTTCACCATACCCTCTCATTCACCTCTCCTTGGTAGCAGAAAGTGACTCTTCGTCTTGACATTTTGAGAAAATAATTTAAGCCTTGGCAGCAGTAGAAAGTCTTTTTTCTGTCCTATTTTGATTGCATTAGAAGTCAACAATGCAGACAGCAACACTTCATTTCCATATTCTGAAGGATCTTAATGTTTTGGGCTCGATCTTTGCCTCTTTGTGGTGTGTGGATTTTGAAACATATACAAGCTTCATCTCTGAGCTTCCCATTCAGAGTGCTGAAAGTGAGTTCCCGCATCCCTCCAATCTCCATAGAGTGCAAGCTCCCTGAAGGCAGGGACTGCTGATGTAGATTGAGTTCATGGCCACAGATCTCACATCAATGCATCAAACAGAGGAGAGATTACACAAGACTTTGCTGCATTATGTTTCATAAAAGTCAAAATCCCCGTATGAACTTGTGTCCTGGAGAATTAACAGTCTTGCTTATGATGAGCCTGGAACTAACTTTTAGTCCTTAATTCATTTTTCACTGACTTCTAAGTAGAGCCTGTAGATGCCGCGTGTGAGAAAACTGGACAGGAGTCTTGGCTCATCAGACAGTGCAAAACCTTATGCCAGACACTTGTTTGGTGGATGGAGAACTAGGACTTAAGTCTTAGGGAATGGGGCCATGACCCTCAATTTACTAGTCCACAAAGGCATGGCTTGGCCCAGCCCCATTGTTCAATGTGTTTACAGGCCCCTTGTTCCTTAGGTTCCTTAGGTGCGACCCTCTTAAGACACGGTTGTGCTCCCTCTGGAGAGCAAGAGGCTATGATTTGTGTCCCTAATGCCTCGCAGCTTTTACAGTGAATCACAGCGTTTTTTCAATGCTGTCCAACTTATGTGCCTGGGATCTACGTGAGAAAAATAAATCACTTTGGAGATGAAAACTTGTTGTGGGGGTGAAGGGAGGAGCAGGTACCAATAAATCAACCTAGTAAGAAAAGAGCTGAACTGGGGAGTAAAACTAACATGATATTAACATCTTATAGGAATTTAAATCAGAAACTTGAAACTTAAAGACAAAATATTTCTGGAGTAAAGTCATCATTGATTTTATCTTTTATTGAGCAAAGCTTTCTAGAAAATGATCTGGCCAACGGATGAGGAAAAGACATACTGGGCCAGAAACGCCTTTGGAAGCTGTCCCTGGGTCTGTCACTACTTTAAGCTTCTAAAAGCCATGAATCTAGCTCCTGCGCTGGCACATGCCTGCAGTCTCAGCTTTCAGGAGGTAGAGGAAGCAGGAAGGTCACAAGTTCAATGTCAACTTCAGCTTCAGGGAAAATGGCCAAGTAGCCGGGCGTGGTGACGCACTTGGGAGGCAGAGGTAGGAGGATTGCCATGAGTTTGAGGCCACCCTGAGACTCCATAGTGAATTCCAGGTCACCTGGACTAGAGTTGAGAGTTGAGAACCTACCTCAAACAAACAAACAAACAAAAAAAGAAAAGAAAAAGAAAATGGCCAAGCAAAGGAGAAGGGCTGCTGGTAAATTATGGGATGGTAGATAGATGGGGAAATGAATGGTAGATAAGGGTTAAAATAAGGTCTGTTTAGGTTGACTCATCCCGGCACTGTTTCTGTCTGTAGATAGGGTTGTTCTCTTCCTGGTATGGAACATGAGGTGACATCTATATAAAGAGAGTAAGGTGGAGGGCATCTTTCTCTGCCTGCTTGTCCTCTGCTGCTTTCAGTCCAAATTAATTCTTATGCTAAAGCAATATACTTGGGGGCAGCATCTTCTGGTCTCATTCATTTCATGTATATCTGTTATCTCACAAAGAAGAAGCCACATAAATAATAAAGTCTAAGTAAAGAAATATGTACAATGGCTGTGTAAATATGTTCTTGGAAAAAAAAAATCATGCCTGTCAGAGCCAGTGATATAGGTACTGTGGACGGTGGAGTTTTCCCTCAGCAGAGTGGAAAGAATACGGTGCCAAGGCTGGTAGGCATTCTGCATGGTCTGGTTTCTGAGCATACCCTAGGACTGAAGCAAAGAAAGTGAGTGCCACCCGGGTAACGTTTTACGAAAAGATGATGAATTCATGCACAAGGACTCAGTTACCCAACTCTCAGTCATCAATCATCAGGAAGTGGATGATGATGAATTCAAGTCACCAGAATTGAATGAAATGGACATTTTTCCATTTCCCTCTAGGGACTTGAGTACTTTTTTCCCTCACAATTTTACATCTGGAATTAATCTTTTCAGCAATAAAGCAGAGATTTCATCAAGGATGTTTATTTTATGATATTTATTTTTGCACACGTATATGAGTGTACTATGCGAGTGTATATGTGTGTTTGTATGCCAGTGGGCACACATGTGAGGGGCAGAATTTGACCTCTGGTGACTTCTCCTATCACTCTATCAACCGAGGCAGAAATTCCCTCAGAGCTTGCTGATGTGGCTAGCCTGGCTCAGCAACCCTGGGGATCTGCTGTCTCTGCCTTCTGAGTACTGGGGTTAAAAGCAGGCCAGTACCACCCGTCGGCACTTATATGGGTGCTGGGTCCAAACTCAAGTCCTCACACTTGCACAGCAAGCACTTTATCTTGTTGTTGGTTTTTGCAGGTAGGGTTTCACTCTAGCTCAGGTTGACCTGGAATTTACTGTGTAGTCTCAGGGTGGCCTCGAACTCACAGCGATCCTCCTACCTCTGCCTCCCAAGTGCTGGGATGAAAGGCGTGTGCCACCACGCCTGGCTAAGGATTTTACTCTTAATGTACTATTTATCAATAGTCAATGAGACTATTTTGATGTCCCTTGAATAGCTACAGGATCATATAATGGAGACTACAAGAATATAGACTGTACCCATTTTGGCTTCATAGAGCTTTTAATTTAGGGAGAAGGAGAAAGTCACTACCAATCAGAAGCAAAATTAATATGAACACATATGAACCAATACATAAAATACATCAAACAAGGTGGCCTTTGTCACAAACTGATATAAGCCTCATGTGAAAATATTAGAACAGTCTGGAAATCACAGGATTGGTTGGCTAGTATTAGGAGGAGAATGGAGAGGAGGATGGGTCTTCTATGGAGATAGTCTTATGTAGCATTAATGTGATTACTACACCCTTTTCTGGTAGAGTCTGTCCTTCAGGAAATGGCAAATTGATGGGCATGTATAAAAGATTTCTTCTAAATGGCAATAACTTTTATCTCTTTGCCCAGTCTGAGGTAATGTGAGTAAATTACTTATGCTCAATATATGTGTCCCCATAAAAGCTAACAATGACTCAGTTTCCTCCCCCAAATTTCTGGTTAACCTGGGGACAACTGTCTATGGAAAGATTTGATTTACAGTAAACATTAGTCTCATTTCTATCAGTTTTTTGATCCCCTCTAATCTTTGCATGGTCTATTAGATATTCATTTTTTTAGCTGGGAATTTCCCAACTCATTTACATTTTTTAATCAGATTTTTAACTTGAAAATGGCTTTCCTGGATTAAACACTTACCTAAAGGTATATGTTTTGCAAAAACAAGTCCTTTAATTTTCTTGTAAGCCCGTCATAGTCTAGGTTTCCAAAATTGTTCTATTCTGGGGCAAGGCTTACCTTAACTATGTCAGCATGAGATTCTTGGTGGCTCCTCAGCCTGTCCCATGGATGGAACATGTAAGAGGGAGGGACTGACTGCCTGTGAGGGGGTCCTCTTAGGGGGCGTTCCTTTACTGAAGTCTGTACAGTGCTATGGCCACTGGCAAGCTGATGAGGAAACAGAATCCCAAGTTGGGCTGGATCTCTCCAACTGAAACCCTTTTCTTCCCCAAGTGCTCAAGAAACTGGGACATAGCTCTCACCTTCATTTCTGTTCAGAGCTTCCTTTTGTTTGAAGATAATTTTTTGTTTGCTACTCTGGTAGCATCTATCCACCAAAGTTAAGGAGATATGGGCCAGTCGTTTTATTTTATTTAAAAAATTATTTTTGGTTTATTTTTATTTAATTATTTGAGAGCGACAGACAGAGAGAGAAAGAGACAGAGAGAGAGAGAGAGAGAGAGAGAGAGAGAGAGAGAAGACGGGCATGCCAGGGCTTCCAGCCACTACAAATGAACTCCAGATGCTGGCGCCCCCTTGTGCATCTGGCTAACGTGGGTCCTGGGGAATCGAGCCTTGAACCAGGGTCCTTAGGCTTCACAGGCAAGCGCTAAACCGCTAAGCCATCTCTCCAGCCCATGGGCCAGTCATTTTAAAAACATGATTCCACACACTCTCTCTGTCTCTCTTTCTCTCTCTGAAGACTCAGGTAGGGGGTCTACTGAGACAACTCTCTGCGGTGGTGTGTGTTACTCTGGGGTGGGTGACTTCTCTGGGAGACAATGGATAGGGGAGGCCTTCTTTCTTTACTACTTTTTGCATTTCTTTCCCTCCTCCTCTTCTTTTTGTTTTCATTTTTTGTATGTTGTACAGAGTACTTTTATTAGTGTGCAAATCTGTAGGGCTTGGTGGTGCATGCCTTTAATGTCAGGATTCAGGAGGCAGAGGTAGGAGGATCGCCACGAGTTTGAGGCCACCCTGAGACTACATAGTGAATTCCAGGTCAGCCTGAGCTAGAGTAAAGCCCTACCTCAAAAAATGAAATAAAAGAAAATCTGGACCAACAAACATCTCCCAGCCTCCTGGACTCCCCTGCCTTCGGTATTTCTAAATGTCAGAACATCCTGTCCTCAGAGCCCCTATCTTGGGCACTTCACAGCTCTGCACATGCATTGTGTCACTATGAAGAAATGAGATCAAGTGTAAAGATTATGGAGAGTTGTATTAAGTTACTGATTCTGAGACATCATGTGAGGTAGCGTGATGGCTAACATTCCTTGGCACCTTTTCCAAGCATGACCTTTCTGCCACCTGTGTGGTTTTCTTAAGGGCATGGCTGAGTGGTTTTGTTCTAGTTGGGTGCCAGGGAATGGGGATATGTTAGGAGACACCCTTCTTATCTTCTCTGAAAATTGTGCGGAAGAACAGAAAGAGAGAAAAGATAAACTCAGCTTGGCTGGCTGGTGTTCGTACCAATGCCCTCTTACACATGTCATGCTGAAATGCCCTTCTTTTTCATGTTGTTGTTGTTGTTTATTTGAGAACGACAGAGAGAGAGAGAGAAAGAGGCAGAGAGAGAGAGAAAAAAAGAGAGAGAATGGGCGCGCCAGGGCCTCCAGCCACTGCAAACGAACTCCAGACGCCTGCGCCCCCTTGTGCATCTGGCTAACGTGGGTCCTGAGGAATCGAGCCTCGAACCGGGGCCCTTAGGCTTCATAGGCAAGTGCTTAACCACTAAGCCATCTCTCCAGCCCTGAACTGCCCTTCTTGGTGCAAAGATTTCTGAAAGGGCAGGTGTAGATTGTCCTGTAGCTAGTGTTGATCTGCACAGAGATGCTCACTTGGGGAAAACTGGGGTGCCTTTCTACTGCATAAAGCACCCTGGATTGTGAGAATTTATCAGAGAAAGCCTGTAGTCATTTATAGCCTAGTCTCCTGGAATCCTGGCTGGCCAAGGGGAAGGGCAGCAGGTGAGATCTGGTTAGATCTGTATGCATACACTGACTTAATCCCCATGAGTTCTAGGCCGCTTGGCCTGTGACTGTTGGTGTGAATCTGTCAGCAGGCAGTCTGAGTTTCACTAGGAGAATATGGCTTCGTGACAGAATTTTTGACCAGCCAGGAAAATGTCACAGTGAGGTTGACAAGATGTTTCAAGTAATGAAAATAAAACTCCTGTCTCTTCATGAATTATTTTTCATGTCTCAATTAGAGCTCACAAATCCCAGTTAATAGCACTGGCTTATTTGCTAGTTATGAGACCTGCCTGAATTATGAAAGAGCTCTAGATTGGGCGTTGGTTGAAGTGGCACCACCGTCCAGGACTTACAGGACTGGGCTGTGGCTTGTTTAGCCAACTACTAAGTACCAGGAATCTGTACTGGATGTCCCCAAAGGACTAATGCATGTTTTTTTTTTTTTTAAATTTACATTCTTTTAGTATATTTTATTTATTTGAGTGAGAGAGGGGGAGAGAATGGGCACGCCAAAGCCTCCAGCCACTGCAAACGAACTCCAGACATATGCGCCCCCTTGTGCATCTGGCTTACATGGGTCCTAGAGAATCGAACCGGTATCCTTTGGCTTTGCAGGTGAATGCCTTAACCACTAAGCCATCCCTCCAGCCATAGCACAGGTTCTTAAGGGCCAGATACCCAGCAAAGCTATGACAGGAAATGATAGCATGAGGATGGCTGTGACCAGCAGGTGACTGGACGCTTACATGCAGCTGGAGACTAGCTAGCACTTTCTGCGCTAGCAGTTATAAAACACTAAGAAGGGAAAGGAGCAGGAGAGCTTCTTAAGCTCCACTCAGCAGTCTGGGCTTGGGACGTCTGGTGGAGTCAGCTGGAGTCTGTGGAAATCCAGAGTGGGGCTCTGCCTCCCAGTGCAATCAGAGGAAGAAGCCGATGCTAGACAGGCTGAGCACCAGTGTTCCCCTGTAATGAGAACACAGAAGGAAGGCTGCCCAGAGGGGGGCTGAGCCTGGGTAACGGAGTCTCACCTTGGCCACTCGATGATCAGATCTGAAGCCCAAGGCCGGGGATAAGACAGCCACTCTATTGACTTGGGCCTAGAGCTCCTTTAACTCCTTCCTTTACTGAGGACCACACAGCTGGACTGAAGGTGTATATGGAGGAGAAGTGGACGGCGGGTGTCCAGAGGAAGGGAAGGAGGTAGGGCAAGCAATGGACTGCAGGAATTGAGAATCTCCCAAGCCCAATAGCTCTCGTAGTGAGTTTGACATTAGCTAAGACATGTCACAACCATTTCAGGAAACTGTTAAATGAAAAAAAAAAAAAATGGAAGCACTGAAATCTCAGGAGACGGATGTTGGGTCGTCGTCAGTCAGTGAGCTCTGTCTATGTTCTGGCCCATCCTTCGCCTCCCACGCGTGTCCACTCTGGTAGCTCCTGCTTGGTCTGCTGTCTTGTAAAGCTTTCAGTTGCCTTTGCCCAAGGAAGCTCTTCCCACACCTGTGACTGGGTGACACTCCCCTTCAAAGCTTCTCAGCATTCAGCCAGGTTAGACTTCACATATTCTTTTTTATTAGCTTATTTATTTGTTTGTTCATTTAAGTGCAAAAGGAGAGGCAGATAAAGAATGGGCACACCAGGGCCTCCAGCCACTGCAAAGGAACTCCAGCCGCATGCGCCACCCTGTGCATCTGGCTTTATGTGGGTACCGGCGAAATCAAACCTGGGTCCTTTGGCTTTGCAGGCAAATGCCTTAACCATTGAGTCATCTCTCCAGCCCCCAAATTCTCATACTCTTCTCTGAGCATTTCATTGCAGTTGGCCTCTAGCAGTCATGCTTTGTGAGGATGGACGGACTGCACATGTCTGCATCTTCCTTCTCGTTACTCGTTCCTGGATCCTAGTTCATTGTTTTGTGTCCATTGTTTACTTGGTAAATTCACAAATACTTTGAAAGGCTTTTTTTTTTTTTTCTGTAGGAAAAAAACTCAAACAAACAGGGGAAAGATTTGGCATTTTGTAACTATAGGACTTAAGAAATTGGATAATTCTGTGTTCCTGTGTGGAGCAGGCATGCCCTGGTGTGCATATGGAGGTCAGAGGACGACTTTCGAGGGTCTTATCGCTGTTCTACCTCACTTGAGGCAGGGCTTCTCTCAATCATGCTCTTCTCAAAGGGAAGTGGAAAAACCAGGTATGGGAACGAATCATAACCGGACCTTCCCAATGTAGCCAAAACTATTAGTTAGTCAGGCCTGGGTGTAGTTAGTTGTGTGTATTTCCTAACATTTATTTTGGTTTTATTCTATTTGTCATTGTCATTGTTTCTCATCCCAGGAGAGAGTAGCTGCTTGACTTGTTTAACACTTTTACCATAATTTATCCCAGAGTAGTCAAATCCATAGAGAGAGAAACTAGAATGGGTTTTAGAAGCTACTCTTTTTTTAAAAAATTTTTTGTTGTTATTTTATTTATTTTAGAGCGACAGACAGAGAGAGAAAGATGCAGAGATAGAGAGAGAATGGGCACGCCAGGGCCTCCAGCCACTGCAAATGAACTCCAGACGCCTGCGCCCCCTTGTGCATCTGGCTAATGTGGTTCCTGGGGAATCGAGCCTCGAACCGGGGTCCTTAGGCTTCACAGGCAAGCACTTAATCGCTAAGCCATCTCTCCGGCCCCTAGAAGCTACTCTTAGTAGAAGAAGAGCTATTATTTACAGGAGTTTCAACCGAGATGAGGAAAGAGTTCTGGAGAAGTTGTGATGGTAGCACAAAATATGAATATACTTGATGCCTCCGAATTGTGCACTGCAGTGGTAAATGTTAATTATATTTTTTGTTTATTTTTATTGGTTTATTTGAGAGTGACAGATAGATAGAGAAAGAGGCAGAGAGAATGAGTGCGCCAGGGCCTGCAGCCACTGCAAACAAACTCCAGGCACAACGTTCCCTGAGCCATGGCAGGTCTGTTGGCAGTCTGATTTAGTGTTGGGTTCTTGTAGTTCCTGGATTTCTCTTTGACAATTTTTGCTTCATCACCGTGTCTGTCACCATCACCCTGGAGCTGGTAGTCAGGCCAGCAGTAAGAGCAGCGTTCATGGCGCTGCTTCCACTGCAAGTTCTCCTGGGCCCTGGCAGGTGTGGAAGATGTGGTGGGCAGTCAGTGATCTTCTTGTCTTATTGATGGATCTCGACCCTCCTCCATTTTCTCTGCCATCTGTAAAATAAAGCAGATTCTCCAACCAAGAGTGGGAGCCCCTTGGGTTAAAGGGGGCATGCAAAGTGATTTGAGAGATTTTGGTGTGCAAGCCCACTCTTCTCCAGACAGCAATGGGGGCTTCTCCTTGAAGTACGAGTTCTCTGACTATGGGAATCTCACTTGATTTCCAGTACTAGGTATGAATTCTCTCCCCCTGAGCCAGCCTCATGTCCAGTGAGTGTATTGAAATTATTTACTTGTTTTGAGTTAGTATCATTTCATTTTAACACATATACACACACATATGCATATATTCTCCAGTAAAAACACTGGCTTTGTAGTTATGAATTAAGAAAACATATATGACAGAAGAAAGTCTGATAGAGGCAGAAAGAGGAGAAGAGAGGGAAAAACAAGAATGAAGACATAAAGGAAAAGAGGCTTAGTGGGAAATGGAATGGTCCAGGAGAGGAGAGAAGGGGCCATACCACTACGGTGGGTACATGATACTTTCTTCCCTCCTGTTTTCTCTCACAGGAGAGTAGCTTCATAGTTAACAGTTGTCAGCTTCAAGCCACAACTGGCTTCTAAATGTAACTATCCCAGGCTGTGAGAGGGGCAGAGCAAGATCTGTGTTGACCACTCGCTTCACCAGCCAGACACACTCTAAATCCAGCTGAGGGCCTGGAGCCTGCCTCACAGGGAAGCTCATTTTCAGTGAACACGGCACCTGGGAAAACAACCAATTGTTGTTTTTATTTTTTTCACAATTAATGGATGTTTGCTTGAGGGAAAGAATGCTACAATCACATTTGTTTATGCAGTCAAGCTAGGGTTGGGGCATGTAGGGGAAAGCTTTTAACAAACCCAATTTCTGTGTGGTAGGGAATGTTAGTGACATCCTAAAGTGTTTATAGTGAGAGGTTTTGACAGTTTTTTTTTTCCCCTCTGTATTTCTACTTTAAAAAATTATTAGGAATTTATTTATTTAGTTTTTTTTATAATTAACAACTTCCATGATTGTAAGCAATATCCTATGGTAATTCCCTCCTTCCTCCCCACTTTCCCCTTTGAAACTCCTCCCTCCATCATATCCCCTCCCCCTCTCAATCAGTCTCTTTTATTTTAATGTCATCATCTTTTCCTCCTCTTATGATGGTCTTGTGTAGGTAGTGTCGGGCAATTTTAATATGTGAACACATTCCACCCAAACTGGTTATAGTCCCATCGCTTTGTACTTCCTTGTCACCTCTCTGCAACCCCCATTCCACTGAGAGCCCTCCTCAGTGGGGTTATAGGTAATCACTGTGGGGTCATGAACTGCACCAGGCAGTTCTTGTGGGGAGGACAATGTCTCTCAGTATACCTTTCCACCCTGTGGCTTTTACATTCTCCCTTCTCCCTCTTCCGCAGTGTTCATGAGCCTTGAAGGCCATGCTAGAAGCCTCTTTGAGTTTTGAGCTTCCTGTAGTCCCTGCTTTGACAAGGTATGAGTCGTCTCCTCGGGGTCCACAACCATCTCCCCAGAGCAGTGGGTGCAGCACTCACATTTAATCCACACCTTTCCCTGCAGTGTTCCTTATGGATGTGAGAGAGATGATTCGTACCATCAGAGTTCTTGAATGTTCTTGAAGAAGCCATCCATTATGTGACCTCTTATATTCCAATAACCTACCATGGTTTTGCTCCAGTGCCAGGCATTCATATGAAGCCTCTGAAATGTGAGGTTGATGAATTCCAATTAGCTCTCTCTTTATACAGCAATTTTTTGGAGCGTGTGGTGCTATTTAGAAACTTCTAACCTCCCATTCTACCTATAAATTGCTTTTATAACCACAGGACTTAAAGACCAAAGGATACCTTAGAAAGGCTGTAATGAAAAGAGTGCTTTCCAAGTCGAGCTCCGAAACCCAATTATCCGTGACCTTGAGTAAACCACTTAACTTCTCTGTGAAAGAAAATGCTTGAACTGACTGTGAAGCTATTTTACATTCTCTTATGTTTCCTAGTGAGAATCGAAGGTCTGAGTGGCTAAGTTCATGGGCAGGGCTGCACCCTGTGAGGGTCAGTTCCACCAGTCCACACCCTTCTGCTTTTCCCCTGAGCAGAAGTTCCTTACATACTGTGGGGCATGGAGCTAGCCAGTTCCCACTGCTCAGAGGGCAGGGCTAGTGCCCAGCAGCTGTGGAGAGGTAGCCAGGATGGGGTCTTTGCTTACTGGCACATGGACCTCGCTCCCAGAGTTCACCTTCTTTCCTTCTTGGCATATTCCTGCTGTGAGAGCCTAGTGCCTGTGCCACGCGCATGGTCTTTTTCATCTTAGAGAGAATAGCAGTGACACTTTCCTATTTGAATATTAACACGCTTTTCAAAATTGAACAAGCTGTCTCTCCAGACTCACTCACCTAGAACTCCAGGCTGCTGCAGCCTCTCTCCTGGCAAGACTTCTTGTGCCTACTGGACTTCTCTGAAGAGGAGGACCACGGGGCCGTGACCTGCAATGTCAGACACCGAACTCATCACGCATGCCTGGTCCTACCCTACCGTTCCTCTTCCTAGCTTTCCTGTATCCATTATCCGGGCACATCTAGGTCATCTTTGATGCCCCTCCACTGACCACTCGTGACCCCTGGTCGTTTCCTAGTACTGTCAAAACTAGATTTTGTCCCCAAATTGTTTATTCAAAACAACTAAGATGGATTCCCTCACACTTCCGGAGGTCAGAAGTCCAAACTGAGGGTGTCATCAAGGTCAGATGGTCTCTGAAGGCACAGGGAGGATCCTTTCGTGTCTCTCTCTTAGTTGTGGCCGTCAGGACTTGGCTTGTAGCATTACTCTAGCCTCTGCCCCTGCCATCCTGTGCCAGTCTCTCCGTGACTCCTCTGGTCTCTCTTCTCTTTTTATATGGTCTTCAGGGCTTATCCTGAGTATCTGCAAAGACTCTAATTTGAAATGAGATCAGACTCACAGGCATAAGAGGTAAGGACTTCACCATAACTTTGTAAGGGACACCGATTAATTCACATGAGCCCCAAAGTCCTGCACACCTGTGAACTTCTCCCCATCTTCTTCTTTCCATCCTCCCTTTCAGTCTATTTGTTCAAGTTCTTCCAGTCTTTGTCTTGATTTGTCCAAAGCTTCCCACCATTATTCTTCCTCCACATGATGGCAGCCTGGAGAGATTATGGTATCTTTAAAAAATATTTTAGCTTTCTATTCATTTGAGAGGGAGAAAGGGAGGGAGAGAATGGGCGAGCCAGGGCCTTTAGCCCTGCCAACAAATTCCAGGCACATGTGTCACTTTGTGCATCTAGCTTTACATGGGTCTTAGGGAACTGAACTTGGGTCCTTTGGCTTTGCAGGCAAGTGCCTTAACCACTAGGCAATCCCTCCAGCCCTGTGGTATTTTTTAAAAATAGTATTTTTAGAGTTGGGCATGGTGGCGCACTCCTTTAAACCAATACTTGGGAGGCGGAGGTAGGAGGATTGCCATGAGTTGGAGGCCACCATGAGACTACATAGTGAATTCCAGATTACCTTGGGCTAGAGTGAAAAAAAAAACAAAAAATGCATTTTAGAAGTATAATTATTAGCTGAAAAGACATGTTTTTAAATTTTGATGGATACTGCCAATTGTCTCGCAAAGAGAAAAAATTAGAACCTATAGTCTTACATATATTGTACACAAGTTTCCTTTTCTGCATATTCTTGACAGCACAAGATTTTGTTAGTCTTCTAAATATTTACCTTATGGCCAAGTGTGGCATTTCAACGTCGCCTTTGTGTTTCTCCAGTCTCCGATGACTCTGAGCTCAGGTCCGAGCAGCGTTGTGAGGCAGCTTGCAGTCTGGTCCTGCCATTGTTTTCACCTCGCAGTCTTAACACTTTCAGGACCCTCAGACAAGAGGGAAGGGACCCACTGCCGGCTCCTTGACAAAGTCCCACAGGGCGGTAGGCCAGCAGCAAAACCCAGACGCTCTTGACACAGCTCCATCTCTCCGATTGTGTCTGTAGCCCTCTCTTGGCTTGGACTGGGCCAGGGGACCCAAAGGGAAAAGCCTACGTCCTATCGATGTACTTCCCATCCCACCCGGAGCCTTCACCCCGCTACCTGGATAATTTCCTTTCTAATTTGTGAGTCAGACCCTCTCCTTTGGAGACCGGCTGGCAGGAGATCCCGTTGTGTTACCGTGTTCTTGGTTGGAATGTTTCCAGATTCTTGGCATTTTACTCACAGAACTCGGAAAGACCCAGAAGGCACAGCAGTGAGGAACTTCATTAGGAGCATAGCCGTAGCAGTAGTTCAAGCTTGAATACACTGCCAAGAGGGGCAGTGGGCCACCCGAGAGGGAAAAGTACTCCAGGGTCCTGAGTTATTGCCTGGGGATTTCGTTCAAGGAGCCCGTGTGAAGGGGTGGGCCGTGGCTCAGGAGTGTAGTTTCTGTTTCACTCTATTTTGATTGGCAGACGTGAGCTACAGGACCTTTTTGCTACATGTCCATTCCCATGATGCAGCTGGTTTTAATCATATGTACGCCCACTTATGCATAGGCACAAGGTGGTGTAAGACCCCCAAAAGGAGGACCCCACGCTCTGCCTGGATATGGCAACACCCCAAATCACTCACGAGAAGCGATCTTGATGCAAACTGCAAGAGGATTTTATTCCAAGCGCGCTGGGGCCCACAGTCGTACACCGCACAGGGGTAGAGGACTGCAGAGCCCCGAATGCAGGAACAGGACAGTTTTTATAGGGTTTCTAACAAAGCCTGTGCATTAGACCAATCATTTTTTTAATATCAGGAGCCCGCGGGGTGCGAGCCAGTCAGTTTGTGCCACCCCATAGTTTCTAAGCCAATTAGTTTAATTTGTTCAAGCCCCTCGTGGACCAATCAGTCTCTCATGACCTTGGTGGTCAGCATTTGCGCAGGTCCTTGGGTGGGGGTAGCAGAGTGTGGTACCAGTCTCCTATGACCTTGGTGGTCTGAGGCAGGCTGCTACAGCTTATGGTGCGGGCTACTAAGGCTTACAGTGTGGGCTATTAAGGCTTATGGTGCAGGCTATTTACAGAAACCAAATAAGTGGTTTACTTCATTACTCATTTCCCATCCTTGAGGGCTATCTCATGCCCTTTTTACCTAGTTTTATATTAGGAGTGGGCTCTGATATAATGCGAAGAGGGATTCTTTACTTGCTTCCAACAGAGAGTAAAGCCTGGAGTTTGAGGTATGCAGGGGCCCGCTTAAGCTCCCTTTGGAGCGTGATAGTATTTCTGGGCTTCTGAATTCTTGGGCCTTTCAGTGGTAAGCAGGAAATCTTTCCTAAAAGTTCACTCAGGGGATGCAGTTTGCCTGACTGCATGCACCTCAATGGCTTCCATTTTTCTTTTTCTTTCTTTCTTTCTTTCTTTCTTTCTTTCTTTCTTTCTTTCTTTCTTTCTTTTTTTGGTTTCTAAGGTAGGGTCTCACTCTGGCCCACACTGACCTGGAATTCACCATGTAGTCTCAGGGTGGCCTTGACCTCACGGCAATCCTCCTACCTCTACCTCCTGAGTGCTGGGATTAAAGGCATGCGCCACCATGCCTGGCTCTTTTTATTTTATTTTATTTTACTTTATTTTGTTTTATTTTATTTTTGAGGCAAGTCCAACAGACTGCCTTTTTTTATGCAAAAGTGAAAGAGGGAGAGGAAGACAGAGAGAATTGGCATACCAGGGCCTCCAGCCACTGAAATTGAACTCCAGACACATGTGCCCCCTTGTGCACATGTGTGACCTTGTGTGCTTGCATCACTGCGTCTAGCTTATATGTGGGACCTGGAGAGTGAAACATAAGTCCTTAGGCTTTGCAGGCAAGCACCTTAACCATCTCTCCGGCCTGGCTTCCATTTCTTGATCCTGGATCCTGAACACAGATATATTTTGGAATATTTGAATAGAAACTGACCACAAAAAGGGCGTTACTATCAGTCACTAGGGGAGGAGACACGTATTCCATTGTTTGAAGTGGGGTGTGTGTTACTGATGCAGGTTGATGCAAGTGGGGACCCCAGGTTGCTGCTCCAAGTCACTAGGCACCTTTTTTAAAAATATTTTTTATTAGTTTTGTACTCTGAATACAGTCAAGTTGGTATCATTGTTAGCCTCCTCCTGTCCTCCCTCCTCCACATGGACTCTCCTTGTTAGGGTGTATGGGTCAT
This sequence comes from Jaculus jaculus, assembly GCF_020740685.1. Classification (NCBI taxonomy): domain Eukaryota; kingdom Metazoa; phylum Chordata; class Mammalia; order Rodentia; family Dipodidae; genus Jaculus; species Jaculus jaculus. The sequence continues at coordinate 30,575,847 of NC_059110.1, forward strand.
GCATTGTGGAGTTAGCCATCAGTTATGGTTAGGAGGAAATATCTCTGTGTATCGTGTCCCAACGTGTGGCTCTGACATTCTTTCTGCCTCCTCTTCCGCAAATTTCCCTGAGCCATGTTGGGTTCATTTTAGGTCTGCTTCACTGATGAGGTCTTGGGAGCCTCTGTGTCTCTGGATATCTGATTTGGTAGGGGTTGATTGTTTTCTGTATCTATCTTCTTCAGCCTTGTGCTGGTGGTTCGAGGTTCACAAAGAAAATAACACTCTTGCTTGTTTTGCGAATTATTCTTAGTTTCAGCTTGAGCCCTTTTGAGGTATGATGGGGTGGTTCTCTCCTTAGGATCTGCATCTATCTGCAAAAGAGAAGCAGATTCTCTGACGGAGATTAAAGTTAGCACCAACTGGGTACATTTTTAGGAAACGTGTGTGTTTGTTGACCAAGCCAAACACTGTCCTAGGTTGCTAAGCTATTTCCTATGCTTACCTGCCTCAGTTTGACTGTTTATCAGGCTGAGCGTACTGGGGGCAGCTCCTTGGTACCATACTTGGTACGTGACCTTCTGTGGAGAACACTGGCCAAAATATCAACATCAAGGGAAATGATTCGCGAAGGGTTTTGCTGCCCTGTGCACCATAGGCGCATGTGATGTTGCTTGGACCTTTCAAACACACATCGACTACTTTTGCATATCCAAAAATTAGCAGTTCATTGCCTTAGCCTCTTGGCCACCTTGTCCCGTGTAGTTTGTATAGAAAATTAAACACTGTTAACTCACCTTTGCTGAGCATTCTCTTGAGTTACTTTCTCGCTTGAAATACCACTACACCTTTTATAGCCATTCCCAAAATAGAAAGCACGAGAGTAGGAAGACAAGGCGGGCAGGCAGGAAGGAAGGGAGAAGTACACAGGGAGGAAGGGAAGAGGGACAGAGATGTGGGGGTGTGTGGGGAGAAGGAAGCTTGACACATGAATGAACTAAGCCAAGGCAATGGGAACCTTGAAGACAGTGAGCAGAAGCTGGGCTGTCATAGTCTCACACCCTTCTTTAACAGTACACAAGGGCTCATTGTTATTTAAATCATCCAGGAAAAAGTCTATTGTAATCCAGCTCTCAGTTCCGCTCACCTGATTGTTGCCTGCATGACTTTGGAGCTGCCTATGCAGAGATGGCGCCCACAACTCCTTCAAAGTTTTCCAATTAAATCCTGTGCCCAGAGACTCTTGCCCAAGAGCTATGATTATGCTTCAAGCACTGGCCAAGTGCCTGTGGAGAGGGACTTAGAACTCTGTGAATTCCCACTGCAATGCAATAGAGTCTGTGCCTCTGTTTGGTCCTTGGGTTCCAAATCTTACTCTGGGCCTGGCCTAAGGGAGCTGACATGGAGCTCACTTCTCAGAGTGTTCCAAGTTAACAAGTCAAGTGCTAATGAGAACAAAGTGGCATAACAGCTGAAAAAGTGTCCTAAGAATCATTTGAAGGATTAACACATTGGTTTCCTTTTTTTGGTTTTTCAAGGTACAGTCTCACTTTGGTCCAGGCTGACCTGGAATTCACTATTTAGTCTCAGGGTGGCCTCGAACTCATGGTGATCCTCCTACCTCTGCCTCCTGAGTGCTTGGATTAAAGGCATGGGCCACCACACCCAGCTTGATGAACACATTTTTAAACTATCAGCTTGATAATTTTTAAAAGCAATACCAAAGTATTAAAACTTAAACACTCATAATCCTTCTGCTAGTAGTTAATTGGTAAATATTTCTTAGGGTATAATTTTCCAGTCTGTGCACACATTGATTTCAGCTAATATCAGGAAGATGCAACAATGATTTAGGTACATGCTGCTTTCTGAAGTCCAACTTAAAAATAATGGAAAACTGGACCTGAATCAGGTATGCAGCAAAGAGAATATGATTGAAAAATTGCGGTGCAGCTGTAAACAAAATGCTCCCAGGGCATTAAGATGGGTGTTGTGGATGGTTTCTACTCCGACTATATTTCACAGAGCTCCAGGGGTCTCATGCAGCCATCCCAGGGAGGTTGAGGATGTGTGTATAGACAGAGGGGGAGAGCAGACACCCCAGCCTCCGGGTTTCTCTCCAGCTGGCCACAGGCTCAGTGCGAGCACTACCTGAAGGAAGGCAGGACTCGGAGTACAAGGAAGCATATCAGTGTTGGACCATGAGGAAGGAGAGGGCAGTGAGGCAGCATGAACACATGAAGCGTGTACTTCTGGGATCAGCAATCCTCCTCGATGTTCTCTCCCTGAAGTATGTTTTCTCTTTGTAGTGCCCATGCAAAGAACAACAGAGGAGTACTTAAAATGAAACACATGGCACTGGAGAGATAGGTTAGTGGTTAATGTGCTTGCCTGCAAAGCTAAAGGACCCAGGTTCAATTCCTCAGGACCCAAGTAAGCCAGGTGCACAAGATGGCTGTGGTGGTTTGATTCAGGTGTCCCCCATAAACTTAGATGTTCTGAATGCTAGATTCCCAGCTGATGGATATTTGGGAATTAATGCTTCCTGGAGGGAGTGTAGTGTTGGGGGCGGGCTTATGGGCTTTATAGCCAGTTTCCCCATGCCAATGTTTGGCACACCCTCCTGTTGCTGTGGTCCACCTTCTGTTGGCCAGGGGGTGATGTCCACCCTCTGCTCATGCCATCGTTTTCCCCTGCCATTGTGGAGCTTCCCCTCGAGCCTATAAGCCAAAATAAACCTCTTTTTCCCAGAAGCTGCTCTTTGTTGGGTGATTTCTACCAGCAAGGCGAACCGGACTGCAACAACGGCACATGCGTCTGGAGTTTGTTTGCAGTGGCTGGAGGCTCTGGCACACCCATTGCTTGCTCTCTCTCTCTCTCTCTCCTTCTTTCCCTCTCCCAAATAAGTAAATAAAAATAAAATATAAAAAATTAAAGATAGAGAGGTTTTATTTTTGTACTAGCAGGAAATTAACCCAGAGCCTTGCACATACTAGGCAAGTGTACTACTACTGAAACAATCTTTAAAGCTCAAGTAGCCTGAGCGAGATTATCAACCTTAAATAGCAAGAAGGTGTTATATTAAAGAGAAGTTATGTTTAGCAGAGTAAAAGAGCTTTTAAAATTAAAAAAATATATATATGTTTGCACATGTGTATGTGTCTGTGTATGCATGTAAAGGACCAGGAACTCTTGCTAGTACAAATGAACTCCAGACACATGCACCACTTTTAGTATCTGGCTTTACTTGGGTACTGTGGAATAGAACCCAGGTCAGCAAGCTTTATAAGAAAGCGCCTTTACCTGATGAGCCACCTCCCCAGCCCCAAGGAGTTCTCCCTCCTGTGTTGTTGTGGTTGATGTACATTAATTTAAGTTAGTTGTCAGAACTTGGATCCGGGTGCAGCTCAATGAGAAAGTTCTTGTGTAGCATGCTTGAGGCCCTACGGGTCACCCTCAGTATAGAAAAAAAAAGTATAAGAGCTAAGACTACAGTATTTCACTCCTTTGGGGTCCATGGCATTAGCAAATCTGTCCTAAGTATACAGTTGCTATAGGGTGAGCGGGCCAGTGTGGAGCAGGGGAAGAGGGGCAAATGTGGTACATTTCAGGTGAGTCTTATAGAAATGGATCGCTTAGGGGCTGGAGAGATGGCTTAGCGGTTAAGCGCTTGCCTGTGAAGCCTAAGGACCCCGGTTCGAGGCTCGGTTCCCCAGGTCCCACGTTAGCCAGATGCACAAGGGGGCGCACGCGTCTGGAGTTCGTTTGCAGAGGCTGGAAGCCCTGGCGCGCCCATTCTCTCTCTCTCCCTCTATCTGTCTTTCTCTCTGTGTCTGTCGCTCTCAAATAAATAAAAATAAATAAAAAAATTTAAAAAAAAATTTAAAAAAAAAATAAATGGATCGCTTAGGGGATTGGGGAAATGGCTTAGTGATTATGGCATTTTCCTGCAAAGCCTAAGGACCTGGGTTCATAATTCCCCATGACTCACGAGAGCCAAATACACAAGGGGGCACGTGTGTCTGGAGTTTGTTTGCAGTGGCAAGAGGCCCTGGAGGGCCCATTCTCTCTTTCTCTCTCACAAATAAATAAATAAAACATTAAAAAAAAAAAAGGCACACTTACAGTTTGATGTTCAAAATGTAAATCTAGGTATAACACAGAGGGTCCCATAAAGATTTACCTAGGGGTTGCATATGCTCCTCAAACAACTGGTCTCACATTCAGAACTTGCCCTCCTTTGAGATTCTCATATCTTCTTGGAACTTCTTGAAGATTGTTGTTTCTTTTTGTGAATGTGCACTCATGTGTGCAAGTACAAGAGTGAAGGGTCCTGTGTACTTGAATATCTAATAAAAGTGGTCTTGCATTCAGTTTAGCATGGGTCCAAACTGTACCATTCCCAGGCTCTGCTCTATGATCCAAAGCAGGGAGATGTTATCTGTTTGAAGCTCTGATTCTTAGGACACTTGTAGAACATTGTGCTTAGAGCCAACATCTTCATTTGTAGGCAGACATTGGTGAATACATAACATAGAATGAATACAGTGATAGAATCTGGGGGGAAATTAGTGTCAGAAGATGATATAATGAATCAGACATGGTGGAACATGCTTTTAATCTCAGCACTCAGGAGGCAGATGTAGGGGAATGGCTGTGAGTTTGAAGCTAGACTAAGACTACATTGTGAATTCCAGGTTATCCTGGGCTAGAGAGAGATCCTACTATAATAATAACAAAAAGATAGTGTAATGAGATTTGAGATCTTCCTTTGAGTGTTAGCAAATCATTGTCTCATTTGCTCAGCCTTGCATAAGACATAAAACTGAGGCAAGTGGGTTCTTTATAAAGATATTGTACAAATAGTTACTGTCTTAAGAGGGAGATGGATCCTAAATATCTTCCTATCAAATAAATTAAAGGGCAAAAATCAAATAACCAATCAATTAATTTATTCTTTATTGATTATTTCCAATGTACCATGATGTCTAACCAAGTCTTAATTATTTTTCTAGAAATTTCTGGGATCTTTAACTCTACTATCATCTTTCTCAGGTTCTTTTTTTTTAACCTCTCTTCTTTTTCTTGCCTTATATGTAAGCATTCTCTTGGTTTATTATTCATAGCTGTTTGAATCTATAATGTATTCACTGATGCAGAAATATATCGAAGAGTCAGATTTCTGGCCTGACTTTATGTATGTATTTGTGACCTCAGAGAACCTCTTTCCATTTCTGTCTCTTACATATTCAGATATCTTTTCACATGCAGCCATCACTTCATCCTGTGTGTGATTGCAAGGTAAGTCTGCCTAAAACCCATTCCTTTCCATTTTACTTTCCTTCCCAGAATCTTCAGTGTCTTTCACTGGCTTACAGGAATGAGCTTCAAGGCCTTATCTTGGCACTTACTGAATTGTCTAATCATGTCTCAACTTCCCTTTCCTGCCTTATCTCAAACTATTCTCTTAAAAAGTCCTACTCAGGTTAAATCACTCTTCCTGGTGACTTCTCAAACACATTTCATTCTTTTCTTATCAAAAATATTATTTAATCTGTTTTCTATGCTTGCACTGTTGCCCTGTCATCCCAAGGACTACTATCTATGCTTCATATTTTTGCCTGTAAGACCAGAAATGTGCCCCACATAAGGTATTTTTTTACTAAATTGGCCTTATAGACCATGAAGACTGACCCATGAGAATGATATGTAGCAGAGATGAATGGTGTATTACAGAAGTGAGTATGAAACATAAGCTATACTTGACCTATGGGAAAGTTTAGTCTCAAGGTCGCATCAGTTTTCAAACTTCTGATTAAGACAAGTGACACTCCCTTTGTGTGTGTAGCAGTGTAGACCTGTAATGCCAGTGACTTTGGAGGCTGAGACAGGAGGATAGCGTGTTCAAGGCCAGCCTGGGCAATGTAAGGAGACCCTATCTCAAATTTAAAAAAAGAAAACAGTCATGAGAGCCAGAGATATAGTTTAGCAGTAAGGAATCTTTTCCTAGCATGTGAGAAGACCTAGGCAGTATCATCATCACTGGGAAATAGAGGGTAAAGGTGTGTGTGGTGGGGTAAGATGTGCTCTTTATTCCCTGTTCAGTCAAACTTTCCATTGACCTTTTTTTTTTGTGTGTGTGTGTGTGAATTTTTCACCTCAGATTTAGCATCAGATCATCCCAGCAGGTGGCAGTACTTCTTCGCAAAAATTTTCTTTCTCCCTTTGTTGCTCTCTCCTTTGTAATTTACTTCCTTCTACTTTTAATGGTAGTTTTCCCCACTCTTATTTACTTGGTTTCTACAAAAATCCATTTAAATTTAGGAGAGATAGAATGTGTATTCCATCCCTTGTTAGACAAGTGGTCCAAAGAACCAGGTGGCTGCTTGTTTTCCACTTTCACTTTAACAATTCTGACTTCCCAAGCTTGATTCTACCCATCATCAAGAACCTGCCTCACATCCAGAGTGTCTTTTGGATATTGGAACTGGCAGGTACTGAGAAGACATGAACAAGTATTGATTCCTGTCCCTTTCCCTTTTCTACAAGTAAGGCTTTTATAGATCAGATGTCTTGTCAAAGCCATTCAGAAAGTCAAAGGCAAATACCAAGCCTAGTTCCTTCAGCCTTCACTGTCCCATTGTGTCTTCGTTCTTACCCTGCTACTTAGCCAAGTATATGTGCCACTAACTGTGATGTGACAACAGCAAGTTAGGTCTCTGTCTTAGATGATGCTAGAGAAGTCCCTCAACAGGAGAGATTTATGGATACCTTTGTGTGTGTTTGTGTGTGCATGTGTATGTGCACATATGTGTCTGTACAAAAAGGATTGTATAGAAATTTTTTTGCCTCACTCTACTTTGTTATATCTGTATGTCCCCAGCAAGTATTTACTGAATGGATAAAGATGGAGTGAAATAAAGAAAGACATGAAGGAAAGTAAGTGGAGGGAATATCGTGAGCTGATTTATCACTAGCCTCTTCACATATGAGAATCCAAATGCTCACTATTGCAGAGGTGTTGAGTTTTAAAAATACAATTAAGTTTAAAATAACTCTAGTATGGTGGTGATATGTAGCCAAGTCTGACTGTTGGTGGGAAGCTCCAGATGAGCCCACATGGGTCTGCATTTTCACAAACAAGAGCCTTTGATGACTGGGATCTGACCCTCAAGAAACTTTTCCTATTGTCCCAGTTTAAAGTACACAGTTTCTCTAACGGAGCTAATTTCTTTAACAACTACCACTAACTGTTCACAACTTCCACTGAGTGTGAATGTGTAATTGATTCCTCACCACACTGTGTGTTTTTCCAATCCTTAGGTTTTTGCCACCTTTAATCCTTATTCCTCTGAGAAACAAGACTAAAAGCAGAGAGAAATAACCATACTACAGCCTGAAAGAAGTGATATTGAAATGTTCTCCACCAAATAAATGAGTCTATTAGTTTGGACATCATCTTCACTCAAATTGTTAAGACATGAGCAAAATATAGCCAACTTCTTTGTCAGAATGTAACGTGAGTGGCTTCTGGTCCAATTCTCAATAGAGACCTTGTTCCCATATGAAACCATGGAAGTATGGCCTTTACTGCCTGCATTGGCCTCTATTGGCATTCTGGTCTTCTGAACTCCTATTAGAATTGCTCATTAAGTGGTGATTGCAGCATTTTAGCACCTCTGAAGGCCACATTTCCAAACTCTTTCAATGTCATTTCACAGACCAATTCTGGAGGCCTAAAAACCGCAGGATCATTTGTAGCAATGAACCTACTTCTTGGGCACCAGTTTTCTGTAGTAGTTATTGTTCTTATTGATTTGACAAAAATACTTGCTAGAAAAACTTTAAGTTGGGAAGGATTTATCTTGTCTCATGGTATCGGGAATCTCACTCCATCATAATGGAGAAGACATGTTGGAGTGTGGCTCAGCTCATGGCAGCAAGAGTGTGTGGTGGAGGGGAACTCACATAGAAATTGAAAGAATAGAATCAGAGCCAGCGCTGGGTATGATCGTCAAAATCCCACCCCTAGTGACCTACTTCTCTAGCCAGGTCCCACCTCCTAAACACTCCACAGCCTTCAAAACGGTCAATAACGTGGAAACCTTCCAAACATGAGCCTGTGGGAGAACATTTCATAGTTGATCTGTAATAGAAAGTAATATAGGTAGGGAGAAGAAAGGAAGAAAGAGAAAAGGAAGGAAGACAAAGAAGAATAAAGGAAGAGACAAAGAAGAAAGAATGAAAGAAAGAAAGAAAGAAAGAAAGAAAGAAAGAAAGAAAGAAAGAAAGAAAGAAAGCAAGCAAGCAAGCAAGCAAGCAAGCAGGCAAGCAGGCAAGGAAGAAAGAAAGAGGGGGTGGTTCAGTGATTTGTCATAACTCTTAGTAGTCAGTGGCATCTGGCAGATCCTCAATGGTTCCTCTCAGCTTTCAGTAATATTAGCAATAAGATGTAGAACAATTTTTAGCCAGGTGGATTATTTTATTATCTCTTATTTTATCCTGTTTTGACTCAGACAATCAATTATACCATCAGCTGGGTGGTTCATATATCTTTTTTTTTTAATTTTTTTTTTTTTATTTATTTGAGAGCGACAGACACAGAGAAAGACAGATAGAGGGAGAGAGAGAGAATGGGCGCGCCAGGGCTTCCAGCCTCTGCAAACGAACTCCAGACGCGTGCGCCCCCTTGTGCATCTGGCTAACGTGGGACCTGAGGAACTGAGCCTCGAACCGGGGTCCTTAGGCTTCACAGGCAAGCGCTTAACCACTAAGCCATCTCTCCAGCCCATGGTTCATATATCTTAATGAGGATAAATTTTCACCTGTCCCTGTGTCAAATCTGGCAGCCACCCGCAGACATCACACAAGGAACCTGTGTTTCTTCCTCTGACATCCTGAAAATGCCCATCCCAAAAGCAGATGGGGGATGGAAGTTTTGGGGAACACATCCATATACACAGTCAGAAAATTCCAGGAAATCCAAACACATGGGTTTAGTAGAGCCATGTTTAGAATGAGAATTATCACTCAAAGTGGAAGTTGAGGGAAGGGGCTATGGAACAGTGAGGAAGGATAGCCCCTCCTATTTCTGACTTAAGTTCAGATTACTGTTTGTTTGTTTTTTTTCATTCACTGTGATACATCTGATTCTAGAGGTTTGGCCTAAATGCCCCAAGTTATATTTTTTTATATTCCTTCAGCCTTCTTCCCTTTATGGGGCAGTATCCTGTGCTAGGAAATCTCACTTAACCTCATCTGCTAAAAACTTCACCTGTCATGCTCCATTTCATTATGATGTCAAGAATTGATCAAGTACAATGATATGAATGGGAGTGATAACTCTTAGAGAATATAGTTGTTATTCATCACAGTCCTCCTGGAAACATAGAGCTTTAGCTCAGGAGTTAAATCCATTCTGTCAGTGGAGATTCCTGGCATAATATCATTGAGAGGGCTGCATGTATGAGTCACTTCATACTCCACTTGGTTGCCTGCCATCAATACTACACCTGGGCAGCAATATGTTCTTGCAAATTAAATAAGAAGTTGTATAAGAATGGCATTCATATAACAAATTCAGTCGAGGTCCTACAAATTGCCCAGGCACTGTGTGAGCTAGTGCCTAAAGATATGAGAAGAGAGGTTTGTGATTTTAAGGAGAGAGAGGGATGAAGGTTACAACAGAATAGCAGGTGATACTGAGGGAGGAAGGGGGGTATCATGGTTTTTAAGGAGGGTGACTGCTGCAGATGGTGGCTCCCAATCCTGATGGAGAGGCAGAGGAAAGAAAGAAAGTTTGCTTTGGAAACCAGCTGAGTAGATTAAAGTATAATCTCTAAGTAAATGGGGTGTGAGCATTATATGGTTGTACATGAAGATTTGAGTGTGCTGGGGGACAGGTATAGGACTTAGTTTGGGGAACTACAATGACTTTGAGCTTAAAGAGGTTGTGGTAGTTTGAATGTAAAATGTCCCCAATAGTCTCATGTGTTTATGATTAAGCTTCATACTCAATCTCCAGCTGATAGAGCCTTTGGGAAGTGGAGCATTGCTGGGGGAGGTATGTCATTGGAGGTGGGTATTGAAGTTTATTAGTCCAGCTTCAGTGGATGTTTGGAAGCTAGTCTACTCAGACTACTTCTTGCTGCTGCCATGACAAGATGTGATGCCACTTGCCTGCTCTGCCATGCTTTCCTTACCGTGATGAAGTTTCCCCTTGAGACTGTAAGCCAAAGTAAATTCTATACTTCCATCATCTGCTTTTGGGTGAATGTTTTATATAAGAAACAAGAAAGTAACTGCTATGTGAACATAAGCCTTACCAGATCTCATTGATACCTGCTAAGAATTGAGCACACGCTAATGTCTTAACATAGTCGTAAAATTCCAATTACTGCAGTCTTGGTTTTCTGTTCATACAGTATGCAAGAGTCCTTGCCTTTCAAGCTCTTATGACTATGGAAAACTATACAGATAAGGACCATATAGACATCTAAACACACAGATAGCATAAACAGAGTAACTTGTACTATGAGAAAAATCTCAGTGGCACCTTCCTCAATCATCCTCATCACTGAATTTCTATAACCAAGCAGGCAAGAAATGAAATTCACTCATACCTCTTAGGGTCCAGATTGAGCCTCACATCATTTTCTGTGACATCTACAGATATAATCTTCCAACAAGCCCCATGGCATTCCTGTTCTGATAAATCTTCAAGACTGATGAGCATTTGGAGGTATTGGAACTGGAAGACTATTATTATTGTCAACATTGCCATCTGTCTGGATTCAACGGACTCTGTGCAGAGCATATAAGAGCTGTAAACTTCTCAATAGTCCCCAACCTTATGCTGAACTAAATACAAAAGCAAGCAAGCAAAAGTGATGATCAGCAAAACTGAGCTCTTGGTGTTCCCCAGGTTGTATTGTATTGCACTGGACACCTGAATGAGAGATAGTAGGTGGTATTTAGCTATTCTCAAATGCTCTTGGTCTGTACTGCATGCAACATGATTCAGAGTGATCATCCTTCAACAGTCTTTCCAGCAACTTACTCTGGGACTCATTAATGATGACAATGGAGTCAAAGTAGAATTTCTGGGGTCCTGCCCCTGTTTTAGAGTGCTCCTCTTTTAGTGAAGAGTGCAGCATATTACTAAGAAGGAATTTGTAGGAATGATGTGTATTTACAATTGAATCAAAGTTTGGAACATGCTTGTGCCTTTAATTTCTCTTTTACTTAAGACAAAGGCCTTCACTGTATAAACATCACCCAAGAAGAAATAAATGGAGCAATTCAACTGATAGTTACATTGCATAGCAAGGCACGTATGTTCTTCACATAGCTTTGTTGGATTGCTGAGTGATCACCAGGCATCACATTTCAGAACCTACTGCTCAGCCCTGATCTAAAGGAAGACCTAGAAACAAAATTCTAAATATTGTGTTTGTCTTGTGCCCTAGAGTGTTTGGATTGTTAAAACATAATGCCTTAGACAAGATGATACAAGAATTACAGAAATTTATCACTCACATTTCTGGAAGCAGGAAAGTCGATCAAAGCTAGAGCAGATTCTAGCAGACTGGTGAGCACTTGCTGTCTGCTTCAGAGATGATGCTTTTCTCCTCCTTCCTTTCTCCCTTTCTCACTCCCTTCCTTCCTTCCCTCCTTTTTCTGGCTGGTTCAGGCTATATGCCATTCTTAGTGTCCACTGACTTCTGAACACTGAGAGCAGCAGTAACCACTTGCTGTTTGTTTGATGTCACCTTTTTGGTGGATATTTGATTTGTGTATGTTTGTAATCCTAGCACCCTGGAGGCTAAGGCAAGAGCGACACAAGTTCAAGGCCAGCCTGGACTATGTGGCAAGGCCCTGTCATGTTCTCATTCAAAAAGCAAAACGAAGTTGGATTTTCTTGTGGCATCCTCACATGGTAGAAGGGATGTAAAAGCTTCCTTAAGCCTCTTTTTGTAGGACACTGATCCAATTTATGAGGGCTGCAGCCTTATGATCCATTCATAGTTGCATGATTCTACCTCTTAATATTATTGCATTTGGGATTAGATATTAGTATATGAAAATTTGAGGAGATAAAATTATTTGGACAATAGTACCTTATAAGAACACATAGTAAGATAAAAAGCAATCCATTAAAAGAAACTCTGAAGCCACGTCAAGTATGTAAGAACCAGTGGTATATATAACAATATATCATTGTTAGAAGATGTTCTACTGCTTTAATCCACTGCAAGATAGTCTAGTCTCAGGATATGACAGACATGAATGATGTCTAGCAAAGCCCAGTTCCTGTTACAATGAAATTCAGCCTTCTAGACAGGCTGACTTCTGATTCATTGAAAGCCCAGGGAAAGGTACGTATTTGGAGACTGACATGGCTTTGTTGTAAGTTTTAAAAATTGTTAGTCAGGACAATTGCTAAATAGAGTATATTGTATTGTATTATTATATTCTCTTTTTGCATCAGATGTATACCATCAGAATGATCTTGAAGGACAAGATTCAATTTCAGTTTGGGATTCCTTGGAGCTTTCCACCAGAATGTAGCAATCCTGCCCTCTTCTTACCTTTTTCCCAGAGTGATCTCTATTTGCATTTGTAAACCATCCTACAATAGCTGCCTCTTGGTACCAGTAGCAAGGATGGCACTGTGGAAAAGCTGTGTACATACTGGTGTAGTGGTGGGGTGAGAGTGTTTGCAAAAACATCTGGTCTTGTGATCTAAGATCAAGAGAGGCTCAGGGTAGTCTTTGCTTAGCCTTCTGGACTCTTCATCTCCAGGAGCCCAACAGAAGTTGTACACCCAGGAGATGTCCATTCTTGATGGGTCAGGTGGTAATGGGCTGTATTCTAGTCCTGACTTTGTGGCTAGGCTTCTAGAAAAGCCAGGCCACATCACTGGGGTGCATTTTCCTGAAGTTTAAACTCTAAAGATTGGAGTAAGTCATGGCTCTCAAACCTCACCATGCATTCTAGTCAGGTTTACAACTTCTAGTTCATCACTGTTGTTATTTGGGACACGTTCCTGGGTTTATGGGAAAGACTTTAATAGTATCAACTTCTCTACTGTTTTAAGTGAAGAACTTGATGCCTACTGGAGGTTATGTGGTCAGCTAAGTAAGCAAGTGAGGTCAGAAGCAGGGTAGATCTCTATTCAGTGTAAGGTAGGAGAGAAAGACAGGGGAAATGAAGGGGACATGGAAGGGAAAAAGAGTTTATTACCCTTCTGGCCAAGAATCAAGAGAATCTCACAAACAAGATTATGAAGCATGTTTCTATTAAATTTCAAGAAAGCTGCCTTTCTTATCCCTGCCCCAACAGCTGTGCTCAAGACCAGATACGTACTAGTAAGGAAATTGATAAAGTCCTACTGCCCCATCTCAGGCCCAGGAAGGAGAGGACACTCCAAGTCAACTTCCCCAAAGAAGATCAATAGGTGGTCCAGATAACCTGATCATGTAGGCGTGAGTCATGGGTCAACAATCCCCTTCTAGAGCCCCACACATCCCATGCAAGGCCTTTCCGTCAAAGAGCGTTTCCCTCTTCTCCCCTCTCCAAAACCTTTAAGGACCTCCCAGCCCCTTACCCAGTATTCCAAAGCTTCATTCCCTTGCTCTCCGGATCCTACCATTTTCTCCCAGTGTTAAATCAAAATCTTGAGCTCAAGAAGCTGCCTGTATCATTCTTCTTCCTCTCAAATCCAAAACTTCCAAGTTCCAGTCAAATCATACACCTTGACTTCCTTGTGACCTGGGTAGAATAGGAATTCCTTTGATCTTTTTTCCCTATGTTTTTATCTTATCAGCCTTATAAGCCTATATAGTGTACTTCATAAACCACCTTATAGTCTCATTTACTAAATAAAAGTTCTTTACATAACAGTGAGTATATCAAAATGCTTTAATCTTTTGAACAATATAACTTCAAAAGCTGCCAAAATTGTGTATTATGGCTAAGATACTTAAATCCAACTTTCTCTAGAGAAGCCCACACCACTCTAGGATCCACAGGTGCTTTTCCTGCATGTCTCTCACCCTTAAGGCCCATGCTTAAATACACATTAAGTTCCAAGTTTGCTTAATGTTGATTTTTCCTGAAACTCTTCTCCCATTAATAATTTCCATATTAATAATCCTGGCATGGTCTTTTAAGAAGTGATAAATTTATGAGTTCAAAGGGTGGACCCTAATCTAAAATGACTGATGCCAATGTAAGCATTGGAGATGAGAATATTAGTACATGGGAAAGAGTGTGTGAAGATCCAGGGAGGAAGCAACCAGCTACCAGTACATTGGCCTATGTTCAGTTACTATAGCAAAATGCTTAAGGCTGGACTCTTTAAAAAAGAGATTTGGGGCCGGGCATAATGGTGCATGCCTTCAATCCCAGCATTTGGAGGCAGAGATAGGAGGGCTGCTGTCATATTAAGGCCAGTCTGAGACTACTGGTCTAGAGTGAAATCATACCGAGAGAGAGAGAGAGAGAGAGAGAGAGAGAGAGAGAGAGAGAGAGAGAGAGAGAGGGAGAGAGGGAGAGAGGGAGAGAGAGAAAGGGAGAGAGAGAGAAGAGAGACTTGGTATACTTAGCTCAGAGTTCTGGAGTCTTACAGGCATGGTCTTATCTTCTGTTTGGCTCAGTGATGTTTTCATTGTTGATAGTATCACAGAGGTAGGAGTGTGTGAGACAGAAAGATGACATGGTGAGATGGGACCTTGTAAAGAGAACTATGCCAAGTCATCTTCCAGTGACCTAGTAGGCTTCCACTAGACCCCACATCTTAAAGATTCTGTGGTGCTTTGAATTGGGTCCCCTGTAAACTCATGTGTTTTGAATGTTTGATCCATAGCTGATGGTAATTTGGCAGGTAGGGCCTACTGGAGGAGGTGTGTTGTTGGGGGGGGGTTGGGTTTAAGGATATGATAGGCAGCTTCCCATTGCCGGATCTTAGCTTGCTCTTCTGCTGTTATTTCCACCTGCAGAGGTGATGTCCAGCCTCTGCTCATGCCATGCTTTCCCTTACCTCATGGCTCTTCCCTTTGAGACTGGAAGCTCAAACAAACACCTTTCCCCCCATCAGCTGCTCTTGTCAGGGGTTTCACACCAGCAACATGAAAGTAAAGGCAACACGGTTCTACCACCTGTTAACACCGCCATACTTGGGATCATGTTGACCATACCTAAGCTACTGTAACCAGCCAAGTGGGGAGCGTCGGGAAACCCTTGAGCCTTGGCCTTGGACTTATGGTCTTCAGAACCATACAGAAATGATTTCCTGCTGCTTAAGCCATCCAGCCTGTGGCATCTTGCCAAAGCCTGAGACGAGATGCCTATTACACAGTGATTCTCTGGGCAGGAGTTAGTAGCTATTATAACTTGACTGAGTACATTAAGGCTATGGCATTGGAGCAACTTTTACTGCATCCAAATGCACTTCCTTTATCTCTGTGCATGTAGAGGGAACATGGAAGCTGAAACGTGGAAGGGCTGCAGAGTGATGTGTGTAAGAAAGCCGCCTGAACACGCTCAAGCAAGTGGCTGAGAATCTTTGGCTTAATTATCCATTTGGCAGGCTGACAAAATTGTTAGAATGACCCTACCTTTCTGTGTCAAAACAAAGGTAGGTCTCAGCTTCCTTTTTGCCTGTTAAAGATAATTCCAGAGTACACTTGTACCATTCTTCTATTTTTACATATAGATGGATTTTTACATAAACTATGAAAAATGCCTTGCAATTTTAGCTCTGCTTACAACCTGAGTCACAACAGGCTAACCTCCACCAAGTACTATGTTCCTATCTCATAACCCTCCTTTTCCTCAGACTCAAGCAATCTGTTTTTTTTTTCGTGTTAATATCAGTGATTCGGTTCTCCATCTGTTCTTAAGACTATGTGGAGACAGAATAAGACTGAAGGGGAAGGAAAGTGTACAAACTCGGGTGGGTTCTTTTTTTCTCTGTTGCCCAGCTCCATCTCTCCTCACTGGGGTGCCCTGTCATGCACCCTGAGAGCTGATCACAATGTCCCCATCACCTGAACTCTTGCTTCTGGTTAGCTGGCCCAAGGGAGGTACCAGTGGGGTGAGGGAGGCAGAGAAAAACTTCTGGGTCTTTATCTTGCCCTCCTCCTGCATGTCCTGCTTTCCTTCTGGATATCTCTCCATAGCCTGAGCTCCTGACGTTTGACTCCATGAACAGCACCTTTAGCCCTGCAGGACCACGGCTGGAATGGCTGCTCTGTTGCTAGTTCACGATCCTTGTCTCTCTCATGTCTGCGCACATCTTTCATGACATTCCTCTCACTTTAAACTTTGAGTTGAACTGTTGGGATTCTGACATGTATTGATTCAAGGCTCAAAGGACATTTACTCTCATATCCTAGACATTGAAGGCAGTTATTGTTTGGCCTAGTACTTGGACACCTTTTTCCTTCTGTCCACTTTATACAGAAAGAATATAGGTTAGGTCTCCATCCCAGATCTCTAAGTGAACCCTTGTACCTCCTGGATGATCCAGATGTGTGTGTGTTGTGGCATTCCCAGCACTCGAGCTGGGAGAGAAAAGAGTGTGGATGTGAGGTGAGATCAGATATGCATTTCCAGTGGCTCTCTGGACAATGTGTAAGTGCCAGTTGTATAGCGGAATGGGGCGGGAAATCCTGCATTGTGACATTGGTCATTCTCTATGGAGCAAATGTTTTTATAATGCTGATTTCAAATCATGGATATGACACTGTTAAATACACATGAGAAGACAGGCTACCTAAGCACCAGCTCTTGAAAGCTGGTACAAGCTGGTTCCAGAGCACCACTGCTTACAGGAATATACAACAGGTTGAAACGCAGGCATTTATACCACCGTGAGGATTGAACAGATTGAGATAAAACATTACAGTAAAGTCATCTGTTGGTCGCCATGGCGTAGCATGGGGTAATACTTAGTCGGCAGGTGCCTGGGAGTAGGAAACACAGGTGTGTTTGTGTTCTTGATGGGTGGCCGTCCGGCTGTTAGTCATTCCAGCTCTCAAAGGCAGAACGAAGGCAACCTTGTGACTCTAGAGTCCTTGTACACACCACAGGCCCACAGTTGCTCAACTACTGGGTGTGTTGTTTTGTAACGTGCAAATAAAGTTTCAGTTAGAGCTGAAGGCTTATTTTTGCTGTGCTTAAATCAGTTTTATATCTAATTAGCAACTCTGAGGCAGGGTTGACTATATTAGTGAAATGCAATAGAACAACAACTTGGTACCATTGAAGTGTTCTGAATATATTTATGAAATGGGACCAAAGTTAGTTATCTAAAATGTAGAATCTGGCAATTGGAGCCTTTAATGCTTGAAAGAAAAATGATCCCACGCAAGCCAGACATACAAGGTGACAGATGATCTGGAGTTCAATGGCAGTGGCTATAGACCCTGGCATGCCAATTCTCTCTCTCTCTCTCACTCATAAAAAATACTATTTATACACACACACACACACACACACACACACACACACGCACACACACAAACACACACACATATTACAAAATTGGTCAGAGAAGGTATGACTAGAAGGAGCATTGGAAGTTTTTTTATGGCAAAGTAGTTAAAGTTCAAAATAATAGCAAATGTTCTGAAGTGGAATGTGTTGACTATAATCCCGTAATGCTGTATATATTTTTTAAATTATTTATTTATTTATTTGAGAGCAACAGACACAGAGAGAAAGACAGATAGAGGGAGAGAGAGAGAATGGGCGTGCCAGGGCTTCCAGCCTCTGCAAACGAACTCCAGACGCGTGCGCCCCCTTGTGCATCTGGCTAATGTGGGACCTGGGGAACCGAGCCTCGAACCGGGGTCCTTAGGCTTCATAGGCAAGCGCTTAACCACTAAGCCATCTCTCCAGCCCTGTAATGCTGTATATTTAAATGAAGCTATTGAGCTGAGAGATGGCTCAGTGAGTAAAAGCTCCTTTTGTGCAAGTGTGATAATCTGAGTTAGGGTCACCAGAACCCACATAAAGCCAGACATACAGATGTATGCAGCACACATCTGTAAGCCCAGTGCACTGAGGGGCGTGCAGAGGCAGGAGACTAGCTCACAGGCCAGCTAGCCTGGAATAGGTAGTGATGAACAAGAGACCCTGCCTCAAACAAGGGAAAAGGCGAGAACAGGCACCCAAGTTTGTCCTCTGACCTGTACCTGCACGTGTGGCACATGTGCATCTACCCGGGATCATGTGAATATGCAAAGAGAAACGCACAGGGGCAGCAAATGAAACCGCCAAACTCCAGTGGGATAGGAATTCCTTCCAGTATTTTAAGCTGTGTGCATATTGTATTTGGACGTCCATTAGTAGAAGGTGTCGGTGGATAGAGGGTAGGGGCTCGAGGAGGGGTTGGCTCTCTGTGCAGCGATATGAAGATGCGTCATGGAGACAAATTTGAAAGCAGTAATAAAAAGGGAGTGCAAGCCAATCTGCTTTCTATCATCAATAGGCACTGGCAATCTTTCTTTTTTAAAAAAAAAACATTTTATTTTTAAATTTTTTTATTAATTGTAAACATGACTGTAAACATATCCCATGGTAATTCCCTCTCTCCCCCCACTTCCCCCTTTGAAATGCCACTCTCCATAGCCCCTTCCCCTCTCAATCAGTCTCTCTTTTATTTTGAAGTCATGGTCTTTTCCTCCTATTATGACGGTCTTGTGTAGGTAGTGTCAGGCACTGTGAGGCCATGGATATTCAGGTCATTTTGTGTCTGGAGAAGCATGTTGTAAGGAGTCCTACCCTTCCTTTGGCTCTGACATTCTTTCCACCACCTCTTCTACAACGGACCCTGAGCCTTGGAAGGTGTGATAGAAATATTACAGTGCTGAGCACTCCTCTGTCACTTATTTCCAGCACCATGATGCCTTCTGAGTCATCCCAAGGTCACTGTCATCTGAAAAGAGAAGATTCTCTACCAAAAGTGACAGTAGCATTAATATATGGGTATGAACATTAACAGAAGTGCTTACTGGGCTGGGTGTGGTGGTGCACACCTTTAATCCCAGAGCTCAGGAGGCAGAGGTAGCAGGATCACCATAATTTCGAGGCCTCCCTGAGACTTCATAGTGAATTCCAGGTCAGCCTGGGATAGAGTGAGACCCTACCTCGAAAAACTAAAAAAAAAAAAAAAAAAAGAGAGAAGTGCTTACTGGGAAGTTTGATAAGCATAGTATGTACATTTAGCCAGATAGCAGCAGATGTTACTCCCCTAGGGCTCATGACTACCCTTGTTGTAGGTTTTCTGTATCACAGATGTTTTCCCTCCCATGGAGCGGGCCTCCAGTCCAATTAGAGGGCAGTTGGTTTCCACCATGACAAATGTGCCACTATTGCACCTGTTGGCTCATTTGGTGGCAATCTTTCTAAAAAATATTTTAGAGAGGATGGGGAGGGAGAGAGAATTGGCATGCCAGGACATCAGCCACTGTATTCAAACTCCAGGTGCTTCCACCATCTAGTGGGCATTTATGACCTTGCACCTGCCTCACTTTTGTGTGTCTGGCTTACATGGAATTTGAAGAGTAGAACATGGTCCTTTGGCTTTGTAGGCAAGTGCCTTAACTGCTAAGCCATCTCTCCAGCCTGGCACTGGCAATCTTAAACCATGTCAGGAATGAAATAGTTTTTGATGAAAATCTGCTATTTGTTTAAGCGCCAAACAAGTTTTATGGTTATTACTAAGTCATTTAATAAACATTGTATTCTATGCAGAAGTTAATTTGGAAAATTCTCAATTATCCAATTGTCTCCCAACCCACAGGGATTTACCACATAAACTTATAGTCAGGACAAGTTCATAATAGAACACTCAAGCTCAGTTTGGACAACATTTATATCTCTACAACAAGATATTTATATTGCCAAACTTTGAGATAATAGACATTCGTGCATTTAAGTAGTAGATTTGAAATAAGCAAGACAGTACCAAGATTATAAAATTGATAAAAAGAACTTGAGTTAAGTTCATTCTTCACTTTTTGTGAACACTTTTGTGTTTAGATTAAAAATAATGAAAACAATGCTTTTAGTATAATCTAATTTCTACACAATCACAATTTCCAAATTTGATTCACTCTTTCAAATAGAAATGATTCTTTTGTTAATTGTCTTAAAACTAAAAAAATAAAATAAAATATTACATTAATTGTATGAGTTAGAAGTCACCTAAATTTTAACTCTTATAGATATTTAACTCTTATATATTAAATTCTCTTATTCAAGTTTAACTGCCTGGATTTATTTCTGTTATTATTTACCTCATTTCATTTTTTGGCATGCACATGTGTGCATATAGAGCATTATGTGGTGTGTATGATGTGTGGCCTGTGTGTGTGTGTGTGTGTGTGTGTAGAGGAATCATTGGGTGTCCTTCTCTTATCACTGTCAGTGTATTTCTTTCCTTAAGACAGAGTCATTCCCTCAACCCAGAGCTGCTGTCCATCAGTGAGCCTCAGTGATTCTCTGGTCTCCACACACATTCCCATGGGCTGGGGTTATAGATACAGATGTGCATGGACACCAGGGCCAGGTTTTTATGTGGGTTCTAGGGAGTTGAACTTGGCTATTTACACCCCAAGAGGCCTTCATGCTTAGGCAACAAGCGCTGTCAACTGCTGGACCATCTCCCCAGTCCCATTTCACTGTTTTATTTAAAGCTAGATTGTGGCTATGTGAGCTGGGCAAAACTCTAGGTAGATAGTTACAATAATTTGAGGTATCCGTGGTGAATTATTTTATATCATCACCCCATACTGTTCCTTCTTTGTGATTATAGTGTTGCATACATACATTGTTTAAAGGAAAATCACCTATTGTGAGCATAATTGTGAGATCATAGGTACAGCAGACTCTGATACAGAAACATCTGCTCATGGAACCCTGTGGAAGAAGTGAAAGAGAAATAAAAGAAAGTTAGCTTAGTTTAGGCTGCTTCAGTTAGAGCTTGAGGCCCAGAGAGAACCAGGAGATGACACCTCGCATCTCAACCCTCCTTGGCAGGAGTGGAACTAGTGTCTGGTCAAGACTCATCTACAACTGGCCACAGTTGCCCCTGCTGCTCACAGTCAGGCATACTACCAAGAAGGCTGGCTCTGGGGTCTGCCCTCCAAATCCACAAGCCAATCAGGTCTCCTCCTTACACATCGGAATCTGATAATTTTCTATACTGTAAAGGCTGTGGCCTTCTTTCTCTCACTCTGCCTGCCTCTCCTTGCTCTGGCCACAGGGGTACATGTAAGACTGCCTTTTCCTCCCCCCTTTCTCCACCTAGCCTGGCTGGGTAGAAGGGAAAGCATAAGACTGTTTGTAGATCTAGGGTGAACTTTATGTTTGTCCCTGCTTTGTACTTTGGGGTAACTTCTCACTTTACTTACATGTATGATTTTCTCTGTCTCTAAATCTACCACTTGTGTATTTCCCTTACACTCCAGATGTACCACGTGGGTGCTTTCACCAACTCTAGGCCTATTAAGCTGTGTAACTTCTCTAATTCTGGGGCAGCCATGAATGCAACTCTCCTTACTACTTATTTCTAAGTTTCTTGGGCTCTCCTTTGATCTTCTAGTCTTTCTTAAGCTCCCACCATTTGCCCTCAACTTCCCTTCCTTCCATAGGGAAGCACGGGTGGATGCTATGTGTGTTTCTTCTAAATCTCCCTACATATACACCTAAATTCGGTCTTCCACATGCTTATGGCTCTATTCCAGTCTTTCATTAAAAACCTCAATTTCTCCTAACTAAAACTTTATAAACTCTACAGTGTTTTCTACCTGACTGTGTGTTTATCACATGCTTATGACTTTGCTCTAGCTTTTTTTCTAGATCCTAATTTCCCTTAAATAAACCCTTCAACTTGTGGTTTCTCCCTAAATAAACTTAATGATACATAATTTATCCTTTTTGAGTTCATTTTTATCAAGTCCTTGTTAAAAATAGCACAGGATCCAAAATTGGGGTTTAGAAACTTGGGGGGGGGTCTTCTGAATCTAAAATCCTACATCAGAAGCATTGACCCATCCAAGTCACTCCCTCCTACAATAGTCACCGAGGCTCAAAGGCTGAGGAACCATCCCTGGAAAATGACAAACCCAATGCCAAATAGTAAAAGGCCAGCAGACAAGGAAGCATAAAATTTCTTTCTAGGTCAACTGTTGAACAGCACACATGTACACACATGGGTACACAACACACACACAACACAACACACAGTCACAACACACACACACACAATACAACACACAGATACAACATACACACACACACACACAACACAACACATACACATATTTCTTCTTTAGTAGTATTGTTACCCAGTGTGAACCTTGTTCATCCCTAATTCACATATGAGCACTGTGAGGAATCAGGATGTCTCATTCCTGAAAATATTACTCACAATCCGCTGTACTTTTTCTCATAAAATACAAGGCATGCAGATGGAAAGATGGATCTCTCTTTGGAGTCTCCTACCAGTAACCAATAAGATGAAAATGTTCCTGCTATTGTATCTCAAACTTGCTTACTGAGTGTTAATGCATCAAAATCACCGTCCATCTCCTGCATGAGGACCAACAGCTGTGTAATTGGACTTAGTTACCAGAAAAAAAAAATAGGTAGGCTAGAAAGCAGTTTTTAAAACCGCAAGTATAAAAATTAAGTATTCAGGAAAATTACAGTCCTTCTTTTGATGAATAAATGTTAAGAAAGCAAAATGTGTTACTCTCAGTAATAGTTGAAGCAGGTTGCTTGAATTCCTAACTTAATGTGTTCTAATTCAGCCACACATGGAATCTGTCTTAGTTCTTTCTAAGAATTAAATGTACCAGAGGTTAGCTGGGTATGGTGGCTCAGATTGTTCTGAGTCCTAAGCCACAATGTGATGCTCTTTCTAAAAAGCAAATAAAGAAAAATTCAGAGGTCCATAGATAATTGATCTTAAGGAGAGAAATTAGCTTCTCCATATATCATATTCGTGCTTTAAAATTTTTTTATTTATTAAGTTGAGAGGAAAAGAAAGAAGCAGAGAGAGAGAGGCAGATAGAGAGAGAGAGAGAGAGAGAGAGAGGCAGATAGAGAGAGAATGGGTATGCTAGGGCCTCTAGCCACTGCAAACAAACTCCAGATGCATGTGCCGCCTTGTGTGTCTGGCTTACATGGGTGTTGGGGAATTGAACCTAGGTCCTTTGGCTTTGCAGGCAAACACCTTAACTGCTAAGCCATCTCTCCAGCCCTTATATTTTTTTGGGTGTGTGGTGCAAGATGAGACTATCTCATATTTCAGGAAGTAGTACCTCACGTTATTTATTCTTTCCTCTGGGTAGTAGTTGAATTTAAATTTAGCTTAGGACAAAATTGTATTTTAATTTTTTAAATTTTTATTTATTTATTTGAGAGAAAGAAATAGGGAGAAGGAGAGGGAGAGAGAGAGAAAGAGAGAGAGAGAGAGAGAATGGGCATGCCAGGGCCTCCTGCTTCTGCAAAGGAACTCCAGATGCAAGTACCACCTAGTGCATCTGTCTTATGTGGGTCCTCCTGGGGAATCAAATCAAAGCTGGGTCCTTTGGTTTTGTAGTCAAGCACCTTAACTACTAAGCAATCTCTCCAGCCCCCCATTTTTAAGGAAATCAAGCATATTATAGACAAGGACATAAACAATATATCATTCATATTCTATGTTGAAGCCACACTATTATGATACATGTATGGCTGATTAGATCTGTTCAAATATGCCTTTCTGCTTCAGAGTTAGTGACATCTTTCTACTATGCTACTAATATATATGGGGTGGAAAACTTCTCAGGTATTGCAGCAACCTGATATAGTAGTTTAAGTGAGACGAATAACTAACATAATATTTATATTATATTATATTATATTATATTATATTATATTATATTATATGTATAACTAATATAATATAAACACTGAAAGAAGCATTCACTTTGCAAGATGATGACTGTGTTGGGTAATAAACTTGAAAAATTAACCAGCATGTTTGTTTCTTCTTTGTACGTTCATAGTTCTGTTGGGTGGGATATTAGGAGGAATTTTCAGAATTGTACTTGAGAACAAAAACATGTACTTCATTTTCCCAGCTTAAGAGCTGTGGGCCCAGGTCAGTAGAATGCCATGTCTAAATCCAGAGCTGTTTCCATCCCCCTCTGTCTCCCTCAGGTAGGAGAAATGTCTCCTAAGCTGGGCTAGAATCAAGAAGAAATGTTGAAGATGAAAAGGTGGGATGAGAATTCTCATAGTTTAGAATACTTCTCTTTTCTACTTAGAGATCTAAAAATTTAGCAGGCTGATGCACTACTTCCTGCTCAGGTCTGGGCACTGTGATCTTTCTGAGAAGTTCCCCTCCTGATCCTGCTCGTGTGCCCACAATGGCTACCATATGCAGAGGCAGGAGCTCAAGGAATCAGACTGAGAGAAGCTGCCCAATATGCCTTGAGTCCCAGAGTACGTGGGACAACCCTTTGCATATTTCTGAGATATCTGCTCGGCTTGAAAGAAGTGATCCGTGTATTATAAAGTTTATAGTAAGTGACTGATGAGGCCATGGTTAATCTAGTCAGACAATTCCATTTTCTGGTTCACTCCCTAGAGCTCATATCATACATGTGAACTTTCAGAGGCTCTGAGAGAATTAACAAAAACAAAAGGCCATCAGACTTGCTTCAGGGTCTTTTGTCTAAGATCAAGTGAAAACGTCTTCTGAAAAATGGACTATGTTTACTTGTGACATGGGATGAGCCTTCATGGAGTGTACGGGGTCAGAGGGTTGTTGTTAACTTATCATGGACTTGCCACCACTATCTGATAGCCCCGTGGAAAGTTTGTGGTGTTTTGTTTTTTACCCTAGTGTGCAAAAAGAAAATAAAAATGTCATGTTTGAATGTCCCCTTCTCAAGTTGGGTAAGGACAAAATGTGAAATAGTCTGTAATTTCAAGTGGGATTTTTTTTTCCTTTGCATTTCTATTTCTCCCATCGGTTTCCCACACACACAAAGTCAGAAATCTAAATGAACACTGCTCAAGGGATTGCTTGGTGCTGATAAAAATGCCCTCCATCCACACTGTGCAGTATGTAACCATCAGCTACACGTGGCTGCTAGCATTTGAAATGTGGCTAGTGAGACTGGAGACCTGCAGCTTTAATTAATTGCAATTTGAATAGTTACATGTGGCAAGTGTCTATTGTAATTGAGCAGTGCAGATCTAATCTTTTAATTAAATTTTCCCTGCAATGTCTATGTGGAAAATAATTCATGAAGTAGCCATAACAACAATAAAATATGCATAAATTTTATGTAATACGTATTCTGCTACTCAGAATACTCCTGGTTTTACTCATTATCATTTTATCAGCCCTGATTTGACTCCATAGTAATCCATGCATTCCCTGAAGGCAGGTAGTGGTGATTATGTGTTTTGCACTCTTAAAGCACTTATTAACAAACTTTATAGCCAAGTATATTCATCAACATATATTGACTGTATCATAATGTAATTATAAAATATTAATATATAGTTGGTCCTCATTACTTGTAGATTTTGTTTGTGAAATCATCTACTTGTGAACTTTTAAAAAGTTTTTTGTTTATTTTTATTTATTTATTTGAGAGCGACAGAGACAGAGAAAGAGGCAGAGAGACAGAGAGAGAGAGAATGGGTGCACGGGAGCCTCCAGCCACTGCAAACGAACTGCAGATGTATGTACCAGCTTGTGCATCTGGCTTACGTTGGTACTGGGGAGTTCTGCCTCAAACCAGGGTCCTTAGGCTTCATAGGCAAGCTCTTCACTGCTAAGCCATCTCCCCAGCCCCACTTGTGAACACTTATTTGTTACCTACCAATCATTACCACATTGCTTTGCAGTTATTCACACATGTGCAGAGTAGTGACAGTCTGAATTAACTGTCACGCATGTTCCCAAAGGTCAAATGAGATGTGGGTCTGCTTTCTTGTTCCAGATCACACCTGTCAACACGTGTTCTTTATGTGCTGCCACATTTTATTTGCATCTCTGTAGGGTGCGAGGGTGATTTGAATGTTTAAAATGGCTCTAAGATGAGCTGGTATTGTCTAGTGTCTCAAAGCCCAAGAAAGGCTGGGAGAGTATATACATATATCAGACTGGCTCTGTTCAGTCATGAGTTATAGTGCCATTGGCTGTGAGTTCAATGATAGTGCATTGACAATATGTACTGAGCAACGTGCTTTTCAGCAGGCACTTAGGCACTTGTACAAAACAAGGTTATTTACTGGTGTATTAACAACAAGGCTGCAACCAGAAGCTGACATGGATCTAACCCCATATTTCTTCTTAGAAGCAATGCTTCAGTATTTGACAATTTAGTGTTTGCACAGATGTACACCCCCCCGTGTGTGTGTGTGTGTGTGTGTGTGTGTGTGTGTTCATGTGTGTGAATGCTATGGTACATATATTGAGGTCATAGGACAACTTTGGGTGTAAGACTTTGCCTTCTACCTTGTTTAGGAGGGTCTCTCATTATTCATTGGTATCTTTGCCAGGCTAGCTGGCTCATGAGCTTCCAGGAAATTCTCTCTCTCTCTCTTTTTGCCATAGGTGACCTAGGATTATAGACACCCTCCACAGTGTCCAGCTTTTAGGTGGGTCCTGGGGATTGCTGCCTCCCTAGGCCTTGTCAGCACTGCCATCAATTCCATTTGTATCTCCATCCCACTCCTAGGGTGGCCTCCCTGCACCTTGCTTTCCTGCCATGAAGAACAAGGTATGGAAGTGCCTGATAGCAAGTACCAGCCTTCCATAGCTTCAGATCATCTAGTGAGGTTTATGGACCTGTCACTTGTCAACAGTATGTCTGTAGCCGTTACTTTCTTACTCCTGGGACAAAACATCTGACCAAAGTAGCATATGGAAGGAAAACATTTATTTCAGTTTATCATTTTGATAGGGAGTTTCCTCATGAAAGAGAAAGTATGGCAGAGCAGACATCCGGGGCATCACGTCTCATCACATAAGCTCGAAAGAAGCAGCAAGAGTGACCAAGCCCTGAACATTCATTGGGCTAGATGACTAATCCTCATGGTCTGCCCCCAGGGACATACCTCCTCCAGCAAGGCTCCACAGCTCTCTCAGATGGCCGCTAGCTAAGGACCCAGTGTTTAAAAAACATGAGGTTACGGGGGTGCTTCAAACCACCACAAGGTGTTTTTCCAACACGAGCTTATCATTTTCACATTCCCTTGGAAGAGGTAGAATTTGCCTATTATTTTAAAATTTTTCTTTAGATTTTGAGGTAGGGTCTTTCTCTGGCTCAGGCTGACCTAGAATTCACTATGTAGTCTCAGACTGGCCTTAAACTCATGGTCCTTTTACGTCTGCCTCCCAAGTGCTGGGATTAAAAGTGTGTGCCGTCATGCCCAGCTAAATTACCTATTCTTTAAAAAAAATTTTATTTAGTTATTTGCAAGCAGGGAGACAGACATACACACAGAGCCAGTGAGCGAGAGCGAGCGAGAGAGAGAGGCTGTGTGTGGGCAAATGCACTCTAGATGCGTGTTCTACTTTGTGCAGCTGGCTTACATGCTAGGACATTGAATCTATGTTGTTAGGCTTTGTGACAAGTGCCTTAATCACTGAGACATCTCTCCAGTCCTGAATTACTATTCTTAATTTGAGTAACAGTGGTTTTGCTGGCCAGTTGCAGATGAAGTCAGTGCCTTTAAGTCTTCAATAGTTTGTGAGGAGGATAGAGAACTAGGTCCATTGGCGTAAGTTATGTTTTAATTTTAATTTGTCCTATAACACCATCTTTGAAAGGGCTAATTGAAAGTGCCATGATTGGTTTCAGTATCTGTGATTCCTTCAGCATACATTAAAATTTTGAGAATTAAAATCAAGAGACAAAACAAGAGCTATTGGGTGAGCAGTAGAGAGAGCCAAGTTGGTAAGGTGATTGCTTCTCAAGCATGAGGACCAGAGTTCAGCACCTATGTAAAGGTTCAGGTGTTGGGGGCTGAAGAGATGGATTAGTGGTTAAGGTACTTACTATTAAAGCCAAAAGACCCAGCTTTAATTCCCCAGGACCTATGTAAAGCCAGATACACAAGGAGGCTAGAGGCCCTGGCTCACCCATTCTATCTTTCTATCTGACTCTCTCAAATAAATAAGCAAATAGTAAATTAATATTTTTAAAGTCCAGGTGGCACACATGCATTACCCCAGTGCTTGAGAAGCAGAGATAGGAGAACACCTGCTGCTCAGTGGCCAGCTGATCTAGCTTAATTGGTGAGCTTCGTAATGTGGTAGCTTGAATCAGATTTCTCCCATAGACTCCTGGGTTCTGAATGCTTGGTCCCCAACTAGTGGCAATTTGGGAGGTGGAATACTTAAAAATATTGTTTGGTACAGGCTTAGGGGTGTTACAGCCAGCTCCCCCTTGCCAGAACTTGGCTCATTCTCCTGCTATTATTTTTCATCTGCTGTGGTAGAGGTGATGTCCAGACTCTGCTAAAGTCAGGCTTTGCCCATTATCATAAGGCTTCCCCTCAAGACTGTTACAAAGATTAAAGCATGTTGTTCCTCCCACGAGCTGCTTTTGGTCAGCGGTTTTGTTCTAGCAACAAGATAGCCAACTGTAACATAGGCCAGTGCCAGGCTCTGTTGCAAAAGAAGTGGGCAACGTTCCAGAGGGTGACATTTTATTGTGTCCTCTCTCCTCCACATGCAGTTCCCACATGCATACACGTGTGTGTGAAAAATCAGCCACAGGGCCACAGTGGAACAAAACAGGTCTTTTCCCAACAATGTTAAGTAAACTGGCTAAACACAAAGGGGATTCGGATACAACTTGCTGCTTATTGATTGAGGCTCTAACAAATAAAATCAACTCTTAACCAGATAAACCAAACTTTAAGATGGTTCTTCCATTTGGATAAACATAAAATTTATCAGCCCTAATAATTTCTTTAAAAAAATATCTATTCTCCTGATTAAAAACAAAAAACTGTGATTTTTCTACCACACAGCCCTCACTTTAACAACACCTAGCAAATGTGAATGGTAATATTTGAGCAACTTCAAAGTGGTCTAATTCTAGTGTCCCTAACTCCAGCATGAGATGCAATAATGAGATATACTAGCATCCATTTAACTGGGAATTGACAACCTGCCAACATTGTAAACAGCAGCCATTTCATTTGTATCTACTCACTACATTCTATTTATTGTGGACATTTCTTTGTTTGTAAAAATAAATTTATCTCTTTTATACATGTGATTTAAAAAGACCATTTATTTCTACTTATTTATTTGGGAGAGAGAGAAAATTGGCACTCCAGGGCCTCCAGCCACTGCAAAAGCACACCAGATGCATGTGCCACCATGTGCGCCTGGCTTACGTTGGTACTGGGAAATTGAACCTGGCTCCCTGAGCTTTACAGGCAAGTGTCTTAACGGTTAAGCCATCTCCCCAAGAAGGGCATCTGTTACTTTGTTTAAGTCTGGAAATGATTTCCAAAAGCCCTCACCTACCTTTCTGTGTCTTTCGCTTCCAGGACTCCTGAAGCTGGGTGCGTGAGCTTGAATCCAAAACCTTTAAGCAGAGGGTTGTAGTGTCTTGGGTTGAGTGGTTCTGTGCAGAATGGACTGTCCACGAAGTGAGCAGACCCTAAACTAAGCACTGTTCTCTGGCACACACACACAGTGCTAGATCACAGAAGTCCCCTCATATCGATGTGTGCTTATATATTTTATGGGTATATATTTTTGAAACGTTTGTTGTTTCAGATTGTTTTTCTTGGAACAACTTCCCATGGTCTAAGCTTCTAACCCTACAAAACCCGGGGTCACTTCTCATAGTTCATTAGGCCTGTGTTCTGTTTCCTCCTGTGGTTACCTAGCCTGGTCCAGGAAGTTAAGGCTAATCCTGCACTTACCTTGCTCAGATAGGGCCCTGTAATAGTTACTGACTGATGGATCAATGCATCTGTTTATCTACCTATTATCTGTGTGTCATCTATATTTGCATGAGAGAGGTTTTGTGAGGACTTGGCTGATCAGATTATGAAAATGGACAAGTCACAAATCTGGAGCACAGGTATCCATGTCAAGGCCAAAGGCTGGCAGGCTGCCATGCAACCGGAGCAGGATGTATTTCATGTCAAAGGCTGGAGCTGCCCCTCTTGCCTGAGGGAAGGTCAGCTTTTGTTTTGTTTAGATTTTCCACTGTGTGGAACACTTACTGTCTGTTTTACTTAGTTTAAAATGTGTGTGTGTGCGCGTGTGTGTATGTTGTGTGTGCAGGTGCATGTGGGGGGTATACATGTGCATGTGTGTGGAGACTGGAGGACACTCTCAGGCACTTTGTACGTCTTTCTGAGACATAATCTCTCGTTGGCCTGGAACTCCCCAGGTAGGCTTGACTAGCCGGTCAGTGGGCCCTAGGGATCCATCAGTCTCTCCCTCCTTGGTCTTGAGATTATAAGCACATACTACCATACATATTGCCGTGTGTTTAAGACCAATCTGAGCAACTTAGCAAGACCTGGTCTTAAAAAAAAAAAAAAAAAAAAGGCAAAAGTCTAGAGAGGTGGCTTAGCAGTTAAGGCACTTGCCTCCAAAGCCTAAGGACTCATGTTTGACTCTCCAGGTCCCACGTAAACCAGACGCACAGTGACGCAAGGTCACACATGGGCAGGAGGGGGCGCACATTGTCTGGAGTTCAATTGCAGTGGCTGGAGGCCCTGGGGCGCCCATTCTCTCTCAGCAGCATTTGTTGTCTGTTTTTTTTTTTTTTTTTTTTTTTTTTGATGATATCCATTCTTAAAAAAAAATGTATAAAGTGATGTTTGTGGCTACAAATTCATTTCATATCCTGTAGCTGATTCAGGCATCTTACTCCCACCCCCAAACCTTCTTTTCTGTTTACATCAGAGGTGGTCAATCACAGAGCTTTTGACCTCTAGGAGATATTTAGCAATGGCTGGGGCACTTCTGTTTAGACAGGAGGATTGGGATTGGCACCCAGTGAGAAGAGGCAGAGGTTGGAGACACAGCCTACAGGGTGCAGGAGGCTGCCCTCAACAATGAGCTGTCTTGGCTCCAATCAGTAGTTCAAGGTTGAAAGCCTCAGATGGAAGTGGATGGGCCAGGTTTCGTGGGGTGTGAGGTGCTGTTTGCTTGGCCACTTCTGGATCTTAACTTTTTCTTTCATTTATTTATTTTTATTGACAACTTCCATGATTGTAAACAATATCCCATGGTAATTCCCTCCCTCCTCCCACTTTCCCCTTTGAAACTCCACGCTCTTTCATCTTTACTTTTTTCTTTCTTTCTTTTTTTCCTCTCATTCTTTCTTTCTGGTTTTTGAGGTAGGATCTCACTCTAGCCCAGGATGAAAAACAAAAGGCACCGTCTTTGATCTCAGCAGGAAGATATGTGTGTGAGCATCAGCCTACCTTCAAATTATAGGTGCTCTGTCTCTTAAAAGCACCCAAAATAATAACATCAAATTGCTCCAGTGCCTGCAAGTAACATACACAAAAGTCCCCCCCCCACACACACTGTGTCTCAAGAAGGAGATTAAAGAATTTCTAAGCAGTAAGAAGGGCAGTTCTGAAAACAACATTAAAAGGCGCTTTTTTTTTCCCTTTTTTTTGCTGCTTAATACCTTGTCTCTGTTGACCTTTAGCTGGGATTGTAGACAATTCTTATCTAATATGTAGTGTAAAAAAAATGATTTCTCCAAATCTTTGAAAAGCAGAGACAAGTTTACATACAACCCCACCACCTGCCTCAGGGGAAGCATGTCCCTGACGCCTTGCTCCCCCTCCACCCCAAACACTGGTCCTTCCAGGATTGGGGGGGGGGGTCTTTGCACTCTGGCCCAGAGTATCAGCAAGTCAGCATACACTCAGGCTAAGTTTAAGAAGATAGGCAAAACGATGGAGATTTTTCACGTTGAAGGTTTCGTAGTAAGAGAATGGCTATAAAATTAAATGATA
This sequence comes from Jaculus jaculus, assembly GCF_020740685.1. Taxonomy (NCBI): domain Eukaryota; kingdom Metazoa; phylum Chordata; class Mammalia; order Rodentia; family Dipodidae; genus Jaculus; species Jaculus jaculus. The sequence continues at coordinate 30,607,866 of NC_059110.1, forward strand.
TATTTCCTGCAAGTCAAGAGACAGGATGTTCCAAACAGGTGACTGACAACTAGTTGTTTAAGTTCAAGTTCACTGTGACCTTGTTTTGCCATCCTGTGTGCCCTCTTATCTGCCTCATGATGGCATTTTATATTTTTTTCATCAGCTCCTGCAAAATATTTTGGCTACAATGAAAGCTGATCGCTCTCACTTTGTTCAAGTGGATTGGGAAACAAAGCCGGGTGAAAATCTCCAGGATTAAAATGGAGCTCAAAGGGATGAGAGTTGGCTTTTATTTCACCCATTCCATTGGCATAGATCACCGTTTAGAAACTGGAAGCGCGAACTGCACTTAATCTGAAAAGGCAGTTGAAACAGGTTCGCCTGTGTATGTGCCCAGTACAGGTCTGTCTCTGAGTTTTCTCATGTGTGTTGGGGTCAGCTCCTGGGAGACTGTAAAACAGGTCCACTTCTACCTTCCAAATAGGGATAGCAACTACAGTGGACCCCGTTTCCCTCTCAGCCTGGGTCACAGGCAATGTGGCCTAACCCTCTTAGTACTGTAAAGGAACGAATGTCCAGCGAGCATCCTTGTGTCCTTTGATAAACAGGACTGACCTAGAAGAAAGAAATCCCAGTGGGCCCCGAGGAATCCTGTAGCCAGAGAAGCCACATGGTAGTCTTGGCCACCAGCATGACGGGAAGAGCCCACTCTGGTAACAAAGCAACCTCCGCCAGGCCCTCAACTAGTGAAGGGCAGCATGTGACCCGTGACAACAGAGCCGGGCACTGGGTCTGTGTTAAAATGAGCTGTCCGTCACTCAGGTTCCAGTGGCGTGAGTTTATGTTTCATGCTTTGTCGTCTGACCATCAGCCAGTTGGGAGCTTAGTGCCTTCAGAAGGATGTGGTTTTCCTAGAGATGTCAGAACACTCTGCCCCTGGGAAAACATCTGAAAACAAGGGTGATAAGTACACTGTTGCTCTTTCATCTACTACTGCATTAGAAAATACTTTCCATTTTAATCATATCCTTGCCTGATTGAAGTTTAGTACCTTTTTGAAAAATTTATTTCATTCTCAAACCACTTATGTACAAGCAAAGATCAGTGGGATGGAAGTCACCACTTCTTACGCACTTTACTCATGGAACTATCTCCCCAGCTCTCCTGTTGGGGTCTTCTTCAAAAAGCAATTCAATAACGCCCTTTAGGCTAAAAGATGGCCTGAGTATGTCTTAAAGAGTCACTACTGATGAGCTTTAAATCCACAGACATTCTTAGCTTGATGCAGCGTGAGTATGAAGAAGGGCTTTTTACTTCTTGCAAAAGTCTCCTGGGGAGCTGGAGAGATGGCTTAGCCGTTAAAGTGTTTGCCATTGAAGCCTGAGAACTCATGTTCGAATCTCCAGGTCCCATTTAAGCCAGACACACAGTGATGCAAGAGCACAGGTTGCACATGTGCGCAATGGGGCACACGCGCCTGAAGTTTACCTGAGCAGTGACGGCTCTGGCATACCCGTTCTCTCGTTCCCTCCTTCTCTCTTTCTCTGCTACTCGCTCTTTCTCTCCCCAATAAATAAATAAACACTTTAATTTTTTTTTTAAAGTCTCCTGGGGATGGATAAATAGGCCAGACATTGAATTCACTTCTTGCTCAAGCTTGAGGGCCTGAAGGGGCCCGAGTTCAAATCTCCAGAAACCACATAGGCAGCTGGGTGTGGCCATATACATCTGTGACACTAGTCCTGTGGGGAGGAGAGACCAGAGGATCACCGGGGCTCACGAGTAGCAGGTGCTGGAACCAATAAGAAGCAGTTTTCGCAGGGAACAGCAGGCGGGATCGTGGTGAAGGGGGACACATGATCACGTGATGTCCTCCAGACTCTGTAGGCAAGTGCATGGGGTGAAGCGGGGGGGGGGGGGGGCGCATGGGGTGACAAATCAACACATGCACATGTGTCCACCACACACACACACACACACCCCTCACATCATAATACTCCACTTACACATACACATATCACATCACACCACAACATACCACACACACACACTGCACATACTACACACATGTTAACAAAAAAGGCTTCTGTGGGTCAGGTGTAAAGGATCCCTTTCCCAGCCTGGCGACACAGCCATCGAGGATCCCCTGCAGACTTCCATGGCTGTGTGGAGGGAAGAAGCACGTGGCACAATGGGCCTGCTGCTGACCTGTGTCCCCGTCATGGAGGGTGGAGGGGAGAAGAGCTTCAGAGCTTAACATGTTTCAAAAGTCCGAGTCAGGCCAAGCCTCCTCCTGTCGTCCCACTGAGAGGCTGTGGCTGGCAGCAAAGGCACCTGACGTGGTGTTATTCTGGGCTTGGGGTGTCATCCTGTCTGTAGCTTCTGAAGCGTGAAGGCTTCTGTTCTGGTCGTGTCATCTTCACAGAAGACCACGTGTTGTATGACTCACTGTATTAGGTGGCACGCAGGCAAATCGTGGAGCCATGGAAGTAGATCAGTGGCTGTGTGAGCCTTGGGGAGGGTTGGGGAGTGACTGACATTGGGTAGAGCTTTTCTTTTTCTTAACATTCATTTTTATTTATTTATTTGAGTGAGTGAGAGAGAGAGAGAGAGAGAAAGCAAGAGAAAGTGGCTAGAGAGAGAGAATGAATGGGTGTGCCAGGGTCTCCAACCACTGCAAATAAACTCCAGATGTGTGCACCACCTTGTGCATCTGGCTTACATGGGTCCTGGAGAATCGAACCTGGGTCCTTTGGCTTTGCAGTCAAGTGCCTTAACCACTAACCCATCTCTCCAGCCCAGGTAGAGCTTTCAAGTGGGTGATGAAAACCTCACGGATTGATAGCTTCAATGATTGTACAGCATAGAGAATATACCAAAGAACTGAATCACATGCTTCATGATGGAGAAATATTTGCTATGTAAATTATATCAATAAAATTAATATATGAATAGCTGTGTCATCTTATGATGCATACCAGTGAAGCTAGGGAGACGGTTCAGTAGGTAAAGACCTGGCTGTACAAGCCAGATGGCCTGAGTTTGTATCTCTAGAACCTATGTTAAGCAAGACGTGGTAGTATAGCATCTGCAATCTGAATGAATACAGCTCTGGCAAGATGGGAGGTGGAGACGGGAGAATCCCTGCAAGCTCTTGGGCCAGTGAGCCTGGCACTCACAGTGGTGAGCAGTGCAAGGTGGAAGATTAAGACCAGGACCTGAAGTTGTCTTTCACACATACACTATGAAAAATACAGGCCATCATGCGCATGCGTGCACACCTACCCACCCACACACAGACACAGACACACACACACACACACAAAGATTTTTACATTTTTTTCTTTATTTGTATTTATTAATTTGAGAGCGACAGAGAGAAAGAGGCAGATAGAGAGAGAGAGAGAATGGGTGCACCAGGGCCTCCAGCTGCTGCAAACGAACTCCAGATGCATGCGCCCCCTTGTGCATCTGGCTAACATGGGTCCTGGGGAATCAAGCCTCGAACCAAGGTCTTAGGCTTCACAGGCAAGTGCTTAACTGCTAAGCCATCGCTCCAGCCCACAAAGATTTTTTTTTTAAAGGTACAGAGTTGTGAAAAGTGGCATTGGCATATGACTGATCCTGCAATACTCTGGAAGGTAAGATGGCAGCTCTCGACCCTGTGTTCAGCACTTAGCCCTAGAGTCATTTCCACAGGCAGGTGCTATCATGGCCCCCCGAAACTATAGATGAAAGAACTAAGGCCCCAGGAGGTCCGGCGACATGGCCACACTGCTGGGGCTCCTGATCAGGTAAGTTGGCTCTACAATCTGCATTTAGATCCCAGGGCTTGCCCCTTTGTGGATTCCAGCAAGATCACTGAGGTCATGAGAGATCATGTTGGTGGAGGAGCTGAGAGTGGCCCGGTCTGAATGTTGGCATAGGCTCTGCCTGCAGCAGAGCTTACCTGACCAATTAGACAACCTCCGGGCTGTCATGCCAACACTGCTGATAATGTCAGTGTCAACCCAAACCAGCTCTTGTTTGCTTAGAGCTCAGGTCCCCAGCATCTCTCATGGTAGATTGGGTCTGTGTGACACACCTCTTCTCCTCCTGGAGATAGCCGAAGAGGTCCCTCCAATTGTGGGGGGAGGCGGGGGATGAAGCAAGTTTGACTCCCATTTCTGATGCAATAGTGTCAGTTCTCGGTGCACCATAACCTTTTGAGGGTCAATGTGTGTACACATCGACTTTAGGTCCTCTGTCAGAGATGAATGATAACGTGATTTTTAATACTGCTTTGTGCTTTAATGTCACCAGTATTGATTTCGGAGTGAAAGAAAATGAACAAGTTTGACTTTTCCTTTTACTAAGCAATGCATAATACATAATTTTTTTTTTTTTTGCTTCATTGAAAACTTCAAAATCTGTCATTTCCAGGGTTTCAATTTGTTGTCAAATAAGTGAAACATAGGTGCATGCTTGGCCCTGGAGGAGCTCTGCACTCGGGAGGAGCACCTCACCTAGGTTGGAAGCCCTGGAAACGCAGCAGCTGGGTGCCCTGGGGCACCTCAGAGCCTCTGTCTCCTAAGTGTAAAATGGGGGCAGTCACAGCACATGCTTCCAGTGTGGTTAGGAAGTTTAAATGGTCTGCGCAGGGACAAAAATCACACCAGTCTTGGGCTGGAGAGATGGCTTAGCAGTTAAGAACTTGCCTGTGAAGCCTAAGGACCCCGGTTCGAGGCTCGATCCCCCAGGACCCACGTTAGCCAGATGCACAAGGGGGCACATGCTTCTGGATTTCCTTTGCAGTGGTGGAGGCCCTGGCACACCCATTCTCTCTCTCTCTCTGCCTGTTTCTGTCTGTCACTCTCATATAAATAAAATAAAAGTAACAAACAAAAACAAATTAAAAAAAATCCCACCAGTCTAAATATGTCTACCGGCTTTCTTGTTCTCAAGCCCAGAATCAGGCAGTGCATTATCTCAGAAAACACATTAAATATCCTGATGGGCTGAACAGAAGGGTGGTTATTTTGGAAATCTGGAACAACAACAACAACAAAAACCAGAAAAAAAGAAAGAAAGAAAAAGAAAACATCAAAAAAGATAAAGATGGGCTGGTCATTCCAAAAATTATTTTTCCTTGTGAGGTTGTGAGAGACCAATAAAAATAGGCTAACATCAGGTTACCATCTTCATGTGTGCATGTGTGCGTGTGTGTACTGTTTTGACAGAGTTTCACTTCAGAATCCATCTCATAATCCTCCTGCCTTAGCTTCCTGAGTGCTAGGATTATAAAAGTCTGCCACCATGCCTGGCTAGACAGCGATACTGCCTGGACTGGTGGTGGACCTGCTACCACAGGGCTTTTGCACATACTGTCTTCTCTTCTGGGAAGTCCTCACTTACTCTTTGACCATTTATCATCTGCCTATGTTCTGTGAAACGAGCCAGGTCCCGTGAACTTTTGGACTCCATCCTTTCGTTGAAGTCTATTTCTTTGCTTCTTAATGATTTATACTGGTATATGCACAAATGCAATGAGCTGCTCAAATGCCATCCCTGACACTAAACAAACAATTCTTTTTTTAAAAAAAATTACATTTATTTGTTTGCGAGGGGTGGGGAGAGAGAATGGGCATGCCAGGGCCTCTAGCCACTACAAACAAACTCTAGACACATGCGCCACCTTGTGCATCTGGCTTACATGGGTACTGGGGAATCAAACCTGGGTCTTTAGGCTTCACAGGCAAGTATCTTAACTGCCAAGCCATCTCTCCAGCCCTAAACAGACAATTCTAACAGGGAAAGTTCACATGTGGTTTTGCTCACCATTGAGCCCCCAGATGTACTTACAGCACGGTTCTGGTGCATAAAAAGGGGGTTGGAGGGATTGCTTAGTGGTTAAGGCATTTGCCTGCAAAGCCAAAAGACCCAGATTCAATTCTCCAGGACCCAAGTTATCAAGATTCCCCAGGGGGTGCATGCATCTGGAATTGGTTTGCAGTTGCTGGAGGCCTTGGTGTGCCCATTTTCTCTCTCTCTCCCTCCCGCTCTCCCTCTTTTTCTGCCCAATAAATACATAAATAAAATTAAATGAAAATAAAAAGGACTCCGTAATGACACCCTAAGCTGCCACTTGTCTGACGACACGAGTCCATGTCAACCAACCCCAGCAGTTTAAGACACTCTTATTCTTGTGGCCTAGAAAATAGACATTTCACTTTAAAAAATTTTTTTGTTGTTATTTTATTTATTTTAGAGACAGACAGAGAGAGAAAGAGGCAGAGAGAGAGAGAGTGAATGGGCGTGTCAGGGCCTCCAACCACTGCAAACGGACAAACGGACTCCAGACGCGTGCGCCCCCTTGTGCATCAGGCTAAGGTGGGTCATGGGGAATTGAGCCTCGAACCGGGATCCGTAGGCTTCACAGGCAAGTGCTTAACCACTAAGCCATCTCTCCTGCCCAACATTTCACTTTTTGCCACTTGTACCAGAAGACAACTAAGATGGTGCCAGGGCTCTCCAGGAAAGAAGGTTGAATGTCCCTTACCCATTGCTCAAACACTTTTCCCAGTCAAAGCCTATCAAAGTGCAGTGTGCCCTTGAGCTATCCCATTTCCTCACAAAGCTCAGGGTACCAATTCAGGACACTCAGTCTTTAATGAAAACTCGAAAGCAAACATACTAAAAGAAGGTCAGAAAATCTCACAGCTCAGGTGATTTAAAAAAAAAAAAACAAAAAACTCCTGTATTTTGAAACAGAGGATTGTGCAAGTTCTTACATGAAGTCTGTTAGCTGAAAAGCTGGGAAACTAACTCCATTGCACCATATTTTTTTACCCATCTTTCTAGAATTCCTCATCCACAATATAGTTGTAAATAAAAACTATAAGAGGCATTATAAGTACAAGGCGCAAGTATTCTTTTTTTTTCTTTTCACAATTTTTATTAACATTTTCCATGATTATAAAAAATATCCCATGGTAATACCCTCCCTCCCCCCCACACTTTCCCCTTTGAAATTCCATTCTCCATCATATTACCTCCCCATCTCAATCATTGTACTTACATTTATACAATATCAACCTATTAAGTACCCTCCTCTCTTCCTTTCTCTTCCCTTTGTATTTCCTTTTTAACTTACTGGCCTCTGCTACTAAATATTTTCCTTCTCACGCAGAAGTCCAATCATCTGTAGCTAGGATCCACATATGAGGGAGAACATGTGGCGCTTGGCTTTCTGGGCCTGGGTTACCTCACTTAGTATAATCCCTTCCAGATCCATCCATTTTTCTGCAAATTTCATAACTTCATTTTTCTTTACCGCTGAGTAGAACTCCATTGTATAAATGTGCCACATCTTCATTATCCACTCATCAGTTGAGGGACATCTAGGCTGGCTCCATTTCCCAGCTATTATAAATTGAGCAGCAATAAACATGGTTGAGCATGTACTTCTAAGGAAATGAGATGAGTCCTTTGGATATATGCCTAGGAGTGCTATAGCTGGGTCATATGGTAGATCAATCTCTAGCTGTTTTAGGAACCTCCACACTGATAAGGCACAAGTATTCTTAATCAAGCAGTCTGTGTTAGTTGTGATAGTGGTTTTAATGTCACCGAACTACCTGAGTTCAATGTCTGGCCCTTTGTGACCATTTAGGAGCTGTGTGACCTTGGGTAAATTACTTAACTTCTCTAGGGTTCAGCTTTTCTCGTCTATAAAAGAATCTAACCTCATAAGTGTGTCCTGAGGTTTAAGAATGCTCCTGAGCACACGGTTTATCCCACGGGGCACACTTTTCTTTTCTTTCCTTTAAAGAGTTTGTGCCTATATGGTGTATGAGACTTGGTTAAGAATAGACACTTCAGGGCTGGAGAGATGGTTTAGCTGTTAAGATGCTTGCCTGAGAAGCCTAAGGACTCATATTCCATTCTCCAGGTCCCAGGTAGGCCAGACACACAGTGACGCAAGCATGCCAGGTCACACATGCACACAAGGGGTGCAGCTGGAGTTCAAGTACAGTGGCTGGAGGCCCTGCCATGCCAATTATTTCTCTCTCTCTCTCTCTCTCTCTCTCTCTGTCTCTCTCTATCTCTCTTTCTCTCACTCTACCACTCTTGTATTTTAAAAAAAAATAGGGCTGGAGAGATGGCTTAGCGGTTAAGCGCTTGCCTGTGAAGCCTAAGGACCCTGGTTCGAGGCTCGGTTCCCAGGTCCCACGTTAGCCAGATGCACAAGGGGGCGCACGCGTCTGGAGTTCGTTTGCAGAGGCTGGAAGCCCTGGCACGCCCATTCTCTCTCTCTCCCTCTATATTTCTCTCTGTGTCTGTCGCTCTCAAATAAATAAATAAATTAATTAATTAAAAAAAAATAGCAGGGCATGGTGGTGCACGCCTTTAATCCCAGCACTCAGGAGGCAGAGGTAGGAGGATCGCCGTGAGTTTGAGGCCACCCTGAGACTCCATAGTGAGTTCCAGGTCAGCCTGGGCTAAAGTGAGACCATACCTGGAAAAACCAAAAAGATAAAAAATAAAAGAAAGAAAAGGCATTCTGTTGGGTTTGCCTCGAAGACCCTTCAGGTAATTATTGTACAGATGTTTCATTTAGAGGGAAGATAAGCAAGGCCCAGAAGTCACTAATGTTATGACTATTCCCGGAGTCCTCTTTAATTAAAACTTAGTTGTACAAAGCCAATAAAGACCTTTTGTAAACAAAGGAAAGCCAGAACTAATGTCTTTGGGCATTGAGCTAGCTTTTACTGAGAATATGCTGTCTCAGAAGTTTAGAAATAAGTATTTTTTGTCACTTTTTTGGCCTGTTTGTGTATGTACTGTGGTGTGTGTGGAGGGGTGGGCATGCACATGTGTGTGCCCTTGCAGGGTCCCATGCCCTTGCCTGCAGCTGGGGATGCCTGTTTCTGATGGCTGAAGGAGTATGTCAGGTTTCCTGCTCCAGAGCTCTCCAGCCTGTTGTTTTTTGTTAAGTATTTTTTTGATTGACAACTTCCATAACTATAAGCAATAAACCATGGCTCCAGCCTGTTCTTGCTTGAGCTGGAGTCTCTTTCTGATAATGGAGTTTTCTGCTCCACGTGAGTCCAGGCGAGTGTCTGCTCTCTGTTCTCCTTGTCGGGACTGGAGTTAGAGGAGCAAGTGACTGTGCCCAGCTGTTGACACATGCTCTGCAGATTTGAACTCAAGCAGTTTAAGGCCCCTTGCCTGTTGTAGGAAGCACACTTGGCCACCAAGCTGTCTCTCTAGCCCTTGTCACTTTTCTTATCAGCAATTCTCATACATGTATACAATTTATTTTCATTTGTCCCTTCTTACACATAACTAGTATAACTAGTTCTTCTAGTTTGGTGGTTTTTTTCCCCCATTTCCTCCATTATCAATGACAACATGTTGATGGACCCAATATTGTACAGGTGACAATCACCACTGTGAAATCATGGATGCAATGGCCACTTCATGCCCAGAAGACAGGGTTTCGAATTCCAAAGCACTCCTCCCCATCCTCTGGCTCTTACATTCTAGAAATAAGAATCCTGTGGCTGATGGGGAAAATGATCCAGAAAAACGACAGACAACAGAAGTAGTTGGTAACGTGGGCAATGCTAAGGACTGCAATGACGTGTTTATGAGCTGCTGGGTAGCTGAGCTCACATGGCGAAGGCAGGCAACACAAATAAAACACCTTCTCTTCTGCTCTCTGCCAGATCTGGCAAAGGCATGTAAAGTGCTTTCTGCAATGAGATTAAGAAGCCATTTAACGTTGTTTTAATCGAGGTTGTGTCTTATACAAATCTGTCTTATGTGTCCACAACCATCCCTATTGAAATATATTTCCTTGCATTGAGGTATTGGGTCCCTGCAAATGCCATGTCAAAATGAAGATTTCTCTCCCCATCCCTCTTCATGGAAAGTGGCTTACTCAACCATTCCCAGCCATAGTCATCTTGGTGTGTTTGTCTTTGACACTTGATGATGGTGGAAGATGCAGGCTTTTAGAACACAGACATGTGAACTGGGACCTTAAAAACAAAATTGTAGTATCTTTACAACACATTCAACTTCTCCCTAATGATGAGGTTGGTATTGGCAAGGGACTCCTTAAAGCTGTGATGATGTTTGAGTTACATGCTTTCATACACAGCACACATAATTGTCCATAATAGGGGACATTTTCTTGAGAAATGAAGGAATAAATTATGCGATCATAAGATGTGTGGAAGGTAGGGGGAGAGGAGTATGACCAGGGTGAAGAATGCCAAGACAAATGCCATTGTCTTGATCAGCAGTACATGGGTGATGGACTGGGATGAGAAAGACTGGAATGAAGATGGTGATATCAATTCTTCAATCAGAAAAATGGCTATAATGTGTATGTAGGATTTGGTCTTAAATCAACTTATTCATGTAACCCACTTTGAATGCTTTTCAGTGCCAACCACTCACTGCACAAGACCCCGGGAGAGTACAGTGAGAACTACTGCTTGGACAGTGAGCTTGCATGTGAATGGGAAAGACAGACAAAAGCCAGTAAAGACATACAGACTCTATCATCTGATGATGAATGTTGAAAAAGTAAAAGAAGGTGCTGGAGCGATAGCTTAGTGGTTAAATGTACTTGTTTGTAAAGCCTAACGGCTTGGGTTCAATTCATCAGTACCTGTACAAAGTCAGATGAGCAAAGTGATACATAAATCTGGAGATCATTTTCTGTGGCAAGGAGCCCTGCCATGTCTATATTCCCTCTCTTTATCTTTCTCTCTCTCCCTATAAAAATTTTTTTAATTCTTTTTAAAAAATAAATAAGGTAGGGCTGGAGAGATGGCTTAGCAGTTAAGCACTTGCCTGTGAAGCCTAAGGACCCTGGTTCGAGGCTCGGTTCCCCAGGTCCCACGTTAGCCAGATGCACAAGGGGGCGCATGCGTCTGGAGTTCGTTTGCAGAGGCTGGAAGCCCTGGCTCGCCCATTCTCTCTCTCTCCCTCTATCTGTCTTTCTCTCTGTGTCTGTTGCTCTCAAATAAATAAATTAATTAAAAAAATTTTTTTTAAATAAATAAGGTAAACATACAGAGAGTATTGAGAGATGGGATTTTTATATAGGATGATCTGGGAAGTCCCCTGTGACAATGTAACAGCTGTGAATTTTCATGTACCTCTACTGAGATCTGATTATGCTATGGGTTCTGTGTAGAGATGGAACCTTGTAATAAGCAAGACAGACAGATTCCCTTCCTCCCATGGAGTTGTCATTCTTGTGGTGAAGTGGAAAAATAAACATCAAGTAAAAATACAAGATATCTTCACACAGTACAAATGTCAAAAGACAATAGATTATAAAAGCAACAGGTATGATCAAAGAGTGTATGGAGAGGGGACAGAGATAGGGGATGTGGGAGACCCCTTACAGCATTAATATCTCCAGGGAATGTTTGCCTCTAACTGTACAATAAAAAGACAGCTTGTTCATCACTTAACATAGGTGTAGTTGCCTATTTACTTTCTTAATCCATCAGAGTGTGTTCATAGAATTTAGTCACAATTAGTTCCTATGTGTGGAGTATGAAGAATAATTGCTGGATAATTTTACACATTTTCTAGCCTTAAAAATTCTTTAAATTCCTCCCTCTTCTTTGTATCCCACCCCTCCTCTTGAGAACTTCAAGGAAGACATCAGTGTTCTCCATGCACTTTAAAACCATCAGTTCATCCATCACTTTCTTTTATCTCTAGCTGAATGAAGTCAGCTTAATGTTGTAGTTCAAAGCCCTGTGTTTATTGCCATCATGATCTTGAGATCTTTATGGAGCCATAAGGTTACTTTCATCCTTTTGAAGTGAAGATTTAAAATCAGCCTTTTCAGATCTCTCTGATACCAGGACAATGTTTAATCCATTTGTAAATAAACCCTCCTCTCCCTGCCCCCATCTTTTCTTAATAGGACTTCCTAGAGATAAGTGGAATGTCCTGCAGCTTTCTTTAAAACTAACACAGTCTCTCTATTTTTATCCTTTTATTTCACATGTGTGAGTGTGGTGTGCCTGGCATGTTCATGCTTGTGGAGACATGTGTGCTTGGTGCGTGTGGCAGCCATCAGGTGTCTTCCTCAATTATTTTCTACTTTATTTTTGAGTCAGCGTCTCTCACTGAATCTAGTACTCACCAATTCAGCTAAACTAGCCAGCCAGCAGACCCTGGGGACCCTCCTGTCTCCACCCCCTCCCCCCAGTGTTAGATTGCAGGCACGTGTCTTTGTGCCTAACATTTTATGCGGGTGCTGGGGATTTGAACTCAGCTCCTACAGTGCTTGTGCAGCAAATACTTTACTAACGGAGTCATCTCCTCAACCCCTCAATGTTTCTAATTTCAAAGGTTTATTCTTGAGACATCTTGTTTTTACGAATTGGTAATAATGTTAGAATCTGCAGTGTCTCCTGGTGGCTCATATATTAAAGGTTGGTTGACAGTTTATGGGATTTTGGGTCATGAGGACTCTAATCTCATCAGTGAGTTAATCCACCCATGGATTCATAATTTATCTTCATTATGCCATGGAAGGGTGGTATTAATTTGCCCCTGGCCACTTCTCTTGTTCTCTCTTCTTCTTGTCCAGTATGAGGAGAGAAGCCCTGCTCTACTATACTTTTTTTTTTGAGGTGGGGTCTCACTCTAGACCAGGCTGACCTGGAATTTGCTATGTAGTCTCAGGTTGGCCTCAAGGTCACAGTGATCCTCCTACCTTGGCCTCCTGGGTGCTGGGATTAAAGGTGTGCTTCACTATGCCCCGCTGCCAAACCTTCTTTTTTTTGTTTATCATGTTTTCTGCTGATCTCAGTCCCACAATGATGGGGCCAAGGACTATGAACTGAAACCACTGACATTATTAGTCACAATAAGTCTTTCCTCCTTTAAGTTGCTTTCTGCCATGCATTTTGTCACACTGATGGAAAGCCAATACGCACAGCTAGTTACCTAAAGGCACAGTAACCTCCTATCTTCAGATTATACCTTCTTTCTCAAGTGAACATGTCTATTTCTAGAGCTCAGAGTAAGCATATGTCACATGTAACTGCTCTCCTTGCCTCCAAGTCCAGCTTCATTTATTGATTGCCTACCTGAAGTCGGCCTAGATGAGCTTTGAAACTTGCCATCAAAAATGAAACTCCTGGGCTGGAGAGATGACTCAGAGGTTAGGCGCTTGCCTATGAAGCCTAAGGTTTGAGGCTCGATTCTCCAGGACCCATGTTAGCCAGATGCACAAGGGAGCGCATGCATCTGGAGTTCGTTTGCAGTGGCTGGAGGCCCTGGCGCACCCATTCTCTCTCTCTCTCTCTCTACCACTTTCTCTGCCTGTCTGTCATTCTCAAATAAAATACAATAAAATAAGCAAAAATAAAAAAAATACTAAAAAAATGAAACTCTTGGGCTGGAGGGATGGCTTAGCAGTTAAGGCGTTTGCCTGCAAAGCCAAAGAACCCAGGTTCAATGCCCCAGGGCCTACATAAGCCAGATGCACATGAGGGCACACGTGTCAGGAGTTCATTTGCAGTGGCTGGAGGCCCTGGAGTGCCCATTCTCTCTCTCTCTCTTTCTGTCAAATAAGTAAATAAAAATAAAATATTTAAAAGAAATGAAACTCTTGGGGGGCTGGAGAGCTGGCTTAGCAGTTAAGGCACTTGTCTGTACAGCCTAAGGACCTTGGTCCAATTTCCCAGGTCCCACGTAAGCGAGATTCACAAGATGGCACATGCATCTGGAGTTCATTTGCTGTGTCTAGAGGCCATTCTATCGCTCTTTCTCTCCCTGTGTCATTCTCTCGAATAAATAAATAAAAATAAAATATTAAAAAAATAAACTCTCGGGCTGGAGAGATGGCTTACATGCTTGCCTGTGAAGTCCAAGGACTCATGTTTGACTATCCAGATGCCACCACATGCACAAAAGTGAGGCAAGTACAAGGTCTCACATTCCTACCAGGTGGCACAAGCATCTGAAGTTCAATTCAATTTCAAAGGCTGAGGCTCTGGCATGCCAATTCTCTCTGTCTCTAAATAAATATATTTTTAAAAAATGGAATTTTCAATCCCATCTAATTAGTTTTGCTACTTAAGTTTCCTCTCTTGGCTAGTGGTTTCTGATTTTTCACTACAGCTAGAAGCCTAAGGACCATCAACTCTGCTGGAGCTGACCCTGTCCTTCCAATTCTCCTTCTCTAACATCTCCAGGATCTGTCTCCTCACGATGCCTTGTTGTCTCAGTTTGACCCTCACTGGTGATCTTGTGCCAGATTTAAACTCATCCTTCACAAAGCTGAAAGATCACCCTTAAGATGTGAATCTGGGCCTGGAGAGATGGCTCAGCAGTTAAAGGCACTTGACTGCAAAGCCTGATGACCTGGGTTTGATTCCTCAGTACACATGTAAAGCCAGATGCACAAAGTGGCACATGCATCTGGAGTTCAATTGCAGTGGCAGGAGGCCCTGGTGTGCACACACATACACACATAAATAAATAAACAAGTAAATATTTTAAAAGATGTAACCCTGATTATTTAGTTCTCTGTTACTGAAACTTCTTCCAGAGTTTTCTGTTAGCAACTACAAGTTAGAACAGAACTCCTTGACATAGCATAGAAGATGCCATTGTGTGCTGTTCCTCTATGTGACAGTGACAGCCACATCCTCCTCCTCCTCCTCCTCAAGCTCTACAAACTGTGTCAAGGGGCTCCCAAGTGAGATTTCAACTACTGTATACATAACTTTCACAACATTCTTTTTGGGTAGCTATGCCATTCCAAATTTGCACGGGTAGAGAATTTATGTTTCAATATGGTCTGTCTTTGTGAACCTAGGTTTGTGACTATTTGGCCTTAAGTTATGTCCATTTCACTTAATTGTGGCACACTGTGTCACCTCACTAAAGTGGGCTAACATATATCTTTGCCATTCATCTGCTAAGTGTGCTCTGGATTTTGCTAGCATATACATTCAAAGGTGAACACAGTTTTCATTTATTCTCTCATTTATTCATTTTTAAATATACATTGTGCTCAGCTAACTCTCAGCTGAATTTTGTGATGCAAAAATGAACAAGATCTCAGGCTGGAGATATGGATTAGTGGTTAAACGCTTGTCTGCGAAGTGTAAGGACCCTGGTTTGAGGCTTGATTCCCCAGTACCTACATAAGCCAGATGTACAAGGTGACACATGTATCTGGAGTTCGTTTGCAGTGGCTGGAGGCCCTGGTGTGCCCATTCTTTCTCTCCCTCTCTCTGTTTTTCTTTCTGTCTGTTGTTCTCAAACAAATAAATAAAAATACAGACGAACAAGATCTCGGTTCTCAAGGACCTCGCCAAAGAGGAGTGTGCAGTCAGTTGCTGACTTACAAAGTCAATGAGATGCTGCACCAGGGTTATGTGGTATATTAAGTCTCGCGAAGAAGGGACTTTTTCTACTTGGCTACTGAGGAGGGATTTATAAAAGGATAACATGAGCTGACTGTGGGAAGAAAGGTACAAAATGGAGTTGCTGTGTCAACACTGTTCTGCCGAGAAAATAAAAAAAGAAAAGTGAACAAAGTTAGGAGGTTCTGAAGGAAGGCGTCCCCCAGCTGTACAATTTCCTGACAATAATTACCATGAAAGACTCTGTCAGAGCCACAGACTTGCACAGAGGCCACCACAACCTTGTACAGATCGCATTTCCACAAGGACATCTGCCCAGCAACTGTCAGTTCAAGTCGAACTGATGCCACGCTTGCTGCTAACCAAAGTGGCCAAGGCTTATAGCTTCAAAACAGCTGATGCAATCTTCCTCACTTGTCCCCTTTGCTTAAACCTCCACACACAGAGCATGCCATGGTCACATTACAGTGTTTTGTGTTTTCCAGTAAATGTCATTGCTCTGTGGAGAATCTCTCTCTGAGATATATGCATAAGTGTGCACGTATGAATAAAATAGACATCTATATATGTTTTAGATTGACATGAGTCTTAAAAGCAGGCACAGGAGGGGAAATGATTTCAGTATTCTGGAAATGCTAGAAATGAAGGCAGTTTGAGACAGCAAGAGCCTAAGAATAAAGAGGCGTGTGTGTGGTGGAGGCCTCCAAGTGAGACGTGAACCTGAGGGTGCAGGTGTACAAAGATTCTGGATACACCAAGGAGTAGAGACTTAACTTTGCACACGCTGGCGCCCCACGAACACACGTGAGTGAACGAAGCGTCTGATTTTCTTGTTGGTTTTGATTTGCCGGTGACTATCCTAGAATCTAGAGGGAGAGTTGATAAAGACCTGAGTTAGCAACAGCCTCCATGGACATGGCGAGGATAGATTTGAGAGATGCCCATGACCTGGCACCAACAGAGCCTGGCCCCTGAATGCCCGTGAGGCTGACCCAAGGAAACATGGAGGGAAGAGGTGAAAGCCTGTGTGGCTGACTGAGCTTGGGCTAAAAGGTTGTGGTCCTTCAGCAGAAATAATGTTCTGGGGACGATAAGTTAAAGCATGGTTTGAAAAGTGAGCTCATTCCATGAGTGTTCTCTTAAAATTTTTCTTTTTCAAACTAGGTGTGGTGGCGCACGCCTTTAATCTCAGCACTTGGGAGGCAGAGTTAGGATGATTGCCATGAGTTCGAGGCCACCTGAGACTACATAGTGAATTCCAGGTCAGCCTGAGCTAGAGTGAGACCCTACCTCAGGCCCCCCCCCCCACCGAAAAAAAAGTTTTTTTTTTCACGCATTAATTTTAAAATACTTCAGGGCTGGCGGGATGGCTTAGCGGTTAAAGCATTTGCCTGCAAAGTTAAAGGACCCAGGTTCAATTCCCCAGGACTCACGTTAGCCAGATGCAAAGGGGACACACATGTCTGGAGTTCGTTTGCAGTGGCTGGAGGCCCTGGCGTGCTCATTCTCTCTCTCGCTCGTTCCCTCTTTCTCTGTCAAATAAATAAGTAAAAATAAAATATTTTTAAAATACCCTTTAAAAAAATAAAATACTTCAATACTTGTACATGAGGGATATCTTTCAATATTTTTAAAATTACTGTTTGTGGGCTGGAGAGATGGCTTAGCGGTTAAGCGCTTGCCTGTGAAGCCTAAGGACCCGGTTTGAGGCTCGGTTCCCCAGGTCCCACGTTAGCCAGATGCACAAGGGGGCGCACGCGTCTGGAGTTCGTTTGCAGTGGCTGGAAGCCCTGGCGTGCCCATTCTCTCTCTCTCCCTCTATCTGTCTTTCTGTATCTGTCGCTCTCAAATAAATAAATAAATAATTTTAAAAATTTACTGTTTGTATGTGTGCGTGTGCTGAGTGTGGCGGTCCTCATGGGTGCTGGAGCTCTCCTTCCACCTTGTTTGAGACAAGGTCTCAGTGGTATTTTGCTGCTGAGGAAGTCTGACTTGTTGGCTCCCAAGCCTTAGAATTCTACTCTGCCTCTCACTCTTTTAAGCATGTCGGGAATCACACACACGTGTACCACTTTGCCTCTGGTTTTACATGGGTGCTGGGGACTTGAACTCCAGTCTGCAGGCTGTGGAACAAGTGCCTTGAACCACCTGGCCATCTCCACAGCGCCCCCCCCCTCATTTGTTGACAAATTTAATCACCAGGCGGGTCTGAAAGGCAGAGCTTCAGGCATGCAGGGAAGCTCTACCCACAGTGATTTTGTCTGCATTTCTTCTGACACCAGGCTTACAGCTGGAACGCTAAACGTGGTTCTGGGGTCGGAGAGATGGATCCGCCATTAAAGATGCTTGGTTATAATGCCAGCCAGCACAGGTTCGATTCCCCAGTACCCACGTAAAGCCAGATGCACAAAGTGGTTTATAAATCTGGAGTTCATTTTGTTGGCAGTGGTAAGAGGCTCTGGCGTGTGCATACCCCTTCTTTCTCTCTCAAATAAGTTTAAAAAAAAAAGTCAACATATTTAAAAAGGAGGCTCTGGATCTTGGAGTGGGAGTGTAGCTTAGTGGAAATGGTAAGTTTCCCTGGCATGCATGAAGCCCTGGGTTCCATCCCCAGCACTGGGAGAAATAAAAGACAGAAACAGCCCTGCAACTCGATCACCTTCAGACTCACATGTCTACCTCTCAGCTGCTCATGAATTTGTTTCAGTAAATGTAGGGGCCTGTCTGCAGTTCTATGTTACTGGCATTTATTTGCTTTGCTCTGTTCTGGTCTGTTTTTGCTTTTGTTTGCTTGTTTCTGTCTTGGTAAGCGGTGCTCATGCTGGGGAGTTACAATTCATAACTCTAGCATTGTCTGTCTGTCTTTAAGTGCAGAGGAGATTGCTTTATGTGACACGGTACATGTGCAAGCATCTTGGGCCATGTTGCCCTGTTTCTCTGCACGGTCGTGTTGGAGGAAAACCTCCGCTACCAGCGCAGGGCTGCGGTTGCTTTTTCTGTAAGGTGAAGAAGGAAAGAGAGTTTTACAAACCAACCGAGAGTTAACACACGCAGTTGTTTATGAGTTTTCCGACCCCCATTGAATGCTTCTTGTTTTGTACTCCAACCCTCTGCCAAAACCTCCTCCAGAGAGGCATTCTTTCCTGGGTCCTCTGGACAACAAACAAAATTTTCCATAGGTCTCTAGTCTCAAGGACATATTTTATGTGTTCAAAACAAGTGGATGACTAGGAGGTATATTTTTGACCAGTTGGGGCCAACAAATTTATTTTTTTAAAAAAAATATGACTTTGGTCAAATGAATTTATATGATACACTTCTGATTTGCACTTTAAGGATGGTTTGCAAGTGAGTGAATATTCAAAATGCCTCTAAAATGAAAACCTCAGGCTGTTGAGATGGCTCAGTGGTTAGATGCTTGCTTGCAAAGCCTGCAGGCCTAGGTTCAATTCCCTAGTACCCATGTAGAGCCAGATGCACAACATGGTGCTTGCATCTGGAGTTCATTTGCAGCAGCAAGAGGTCCTGGTGCTTCCATACTCTCTCTTGCATATCCATAAATAGAAATATTAATATTAAAAAAATAAAAATCCAGCCTCATGTGGAGCTAATAGGTATAGGATGGAGGGAAAGGTAGACAGAACAAGAATGGGCAGAAAGTACATAGACGTTAACTGGAAAGCACAGTGACCAGCTAGCTTTGTGATTTTTCTGTGTTTGGAGAAGTCTTCTGCATATAACCCTGTTGTTGAATATGCTTAAGTTCATTAACTTCTCTAGATAATGGCAGGATAGTTTTACTATCTGTGTTTATGGGACTGTTTTAAAATTGATTAAGTAGGCCATATTACGTTACACACAAATCTTGCTTTCTTTGATTGCTGAGGCCATTGTAACCGTGTGGACATAGATGCCTTTGTGTCCCAGGGAAGAAGCAGAGTGTCCAGGTTTGCTATGGAGATGGACCTCCTAGTTGATAACATTAGGGGATAGCTGGGGCATGTGGTTTCTCTCTTGTCCCTAAAACACATAACACCTACCTGCTTTTTTTGTTTTGTTTTGTTTTTTCGAGGTAGGGTCTCACTCTAGCCCAGGCTGACCTGGAATTCACTATGTAGGCTCAGGGTGGCCTCGAACTCATGGCAATCCTTCTACCTCTTCCTCCTGAGCGCTGGGACTAAAGGTGTGCACCACCACGCCCAGCCTACCTGCTTTTCAACTTACTACACGCATGTGACTTTAGTCCTTCTATTATTACATTCATTGAATAATTTCTTACACAAAATGCCCATGAAAAGAGATAGTGAAATGTTGGAAGACAATAGAAATTCATTATACTTCTTCCATAAACTTTAAAATTTTTTTTAAATTTTTATTCATTTATTTGAGAGAGAGAAAGACAGAAAGAGAGAGAGAGAGAGAGGGAGAGAGAGAGAGAAAAAATGGGTGCACTTGGGCCTCCAGCCACTGCAAACAAACTCTAGACACATGTGCCACCTTGTGCATCTGGCTTATGTGGGTACTTGGGAATCGAACCTGAGTCTTTTGACTTTGCAGGCAAGTGCTTTAACTGCTAAGCTATCCCTCCAGCCCTTTATAATTCCTAATAGATATTTTATTCTTTTTTATTAACAACATATTTCATATGGATATTTCATGTGTTGGTAACCTCTTTTCCCTCGTCCCTGCCCCCATTCCATCAGAGACCCTCCTCAGTGGGGTTGCAGGTATTCCCTATGGGGTTGTGGTTTATGCATTGTGGGAGCAGCAGTCAGTTATTTTGGGGGGAGTGGAATGCATCTGGGCATTATGTCTCAACCTGTGGCTCTTACGATCTTTCCTCCCCCTCTTCTATAAAATTTCCTGAGTCGTGGTGGGCGAGTTTTAAGTCTATTTCAGTGATGAGCTCTTAGGAGCCTCTGGATCTCTGCTTTGGTGGGTGTTGAGTGTCCTCGGGGTCTGTCTCCTACACCCTGGTGCTGATTACCAGGTTCCACATGGAAGCAACGCTCTTGCTCATCTCCCCAATTCCTCTGTGGATTCAGCTGTTTAAAGCATCCTTGGCAAATGCTTTTGCATTGGACTCAGCTTCCTCTCCTCTGGAGACAGCTGACCTTGGAGCTTGCTTTACTATTTATAGTCGTGTGATATAGTGATGTCTCTGCTATGCAGTCCCTTTCATAGTTATATCGTTGCCCTCAGTTCCACAATATCTCAGAAAACCCACCGATATTATATTGTATAGTCAGTTCACTGTCGTGAAATGAACTAGTTCTGCTGTGTAACCAAAAAAGCAAGGGGGAGCAATATTGTTTTAAATTTCAGGTAATTGATATCTTATTTTAAATCTATGTTGTATTTTTTTTTCTGTTGATTTTTACACTAAAAGAAATCTGTTCTGTGATTTTAAGAATTTTGAAAAATTTGGAGGAGGGTACAGAAATCCATCTCTGAACACAGTAATATTTTCAGTCACTTCGGTATGTACAGATAAAAATCTACTGTAGTTGGTATGTGGGCTCCTGATTGTGTAGTCATGAATTATTTAAGCAACGCTTATGCAACATAAAGAACAATTGTCTAAAACTGTGAATATGCTCTTATTTTTTGAGGTTCTGTGCCCGTTGCCTTTGTTACCACAGAGAGACATTTCATTCTCTACAGACCTGGCTTTCAGACGTGCTCATGAACTCAGAATTCTGGCTGAGGTCACCAATTGTCGCGTTTCTCCATACCTGACCTCTCAGGCATGAAAACAGGGTCACACGTGGAAAACAATGACCTACATACGGCACACTTCAGGCTGGCATCTGTGACCCACAGGCCACCCCTTGCATCAATCAACATCTACATTGCAGCATTTAACAGATCACATTTCCACAAGGGGAAACAGTACAGGAAAATAGCCGCAGGCTTTAAAGTTGCTGGGCTTTTGCCTGTCTACCTTTATTTTAGAGTGTGCTCCTTTTTTTTTTTTTGGTCTTCAAAAAGACTCATTACACCTATGAGGTTATCACTTGTCAGTTGAATTTCGTTACTACCCATATTAAAAAAAAAATGTGTGGTGCAATAAATACAGACTCATGTGATTTTCTCTCCCCCACCTGCCCCACAGCTTGAGAACTTAGGTTGAATGTGGGTCAGTCGTGTACAGTGACCAGCAGCCTACTCAGGGGTCTACAGTGGAACCCAGAGTAGCAAGCCACGTCCTGGGACCATCTATGTAGATCCTCACCGGGCCTCTGACAACTGACTTTGTTTCCAGCCCCTGCATTTCCGATGAGATTTGCCCACGGTTTAGAAAGCTCAGCAAGCGTGACAAGGGCGACTGCGGGTTGAAATAGCGGCACTTGAGGATGAGTGAGGAATCAAGAAGGAAGTCATTTAGGAGCACGTGCAATTAGCCACCCGGGTGTTTGGCGGGCACCAGGTGGTGGCTTCAGAGTGAGGTTCTCGGGAGCGGGGGGGGGGGGGGGGGGGGGGGGGGGGGGGGGGGGGGAGCGGTAGGGGTGGGGGGAGGTCTGGAAAACAAACGTTTTGGTCCTTTAAGGAAGGGAAGACACCCCCAGTGGCCTGAGCTCTGATCTGGGGGCCACAGGATGTAGCGCCTTGTCACCCAGGATGAATAGAGAAGGGATTGCTGCCCTCAGGACCAAAGTGAAGGTGCTATGGAGCCTTTTATGGGGAAGGTCCTCCGAGATCGGTTAGTGCCCGTCAACCTCCGTGGTTCTCAGTACGCCGAGTTTCATCCTGTAACAGACTCTACAAAAGCGAAATGCAAATGCTTATTAGAGAGGCCCATGGTTAAGTTCTGGGATTCCAGGATGAGTCATTTGGATAACGACCTCACAGTGCCTGACACTACCTACACAAGACCATCACAATGGGAGGAAAAGATGATGACATCAAAATAAAAGGGAGACTGAGTGAGAAGGGGAGGGGATAGGATGGAAAGTGGGGGGAGGGAGGGAAATACCATGTGATATTGTTTACAATCATGTGTGGGAGGCAGGCATGTACCATGGTACACGTGTGGGGGTCAAAGGACAACCTCAGCGTCAGTCCTCAGGCTGCAGTGTGTTTGAGGCAATGTCTCTAGTTTGCTGTGCCATGTGCCAGGCTTTCTGGCCAATGAGCATCCGGGGATTCTATTGTCTTCATCTCCTACCTCAGCAGATGGGTAGTGAGATTATAGATGGACACTACCATGTCCAGTTTTATGTGGGGTCTAGGGATCCAAACCCAGGTTATGATGCACTTTCACCCATCTCCCAGCCCATCCCTCAGCCTGCAGTGACTGCTTACGGAGCACCTAATTGGAAGACTTTTGAACCATCAGTTGGCAATGAATTTTTTGACTTAACCATATAGCAAAATGCACAATGCTATTGTTCAACTAGGTATTTTTGCAGAAAGTCAGTAAACAGTTTAGTTAGGGTTTATTGACTTTTATCTAAAATACCCAGCTTCCCAGCAAATTCGTGCTGGCTAAACCTTTATGATTCTGGTACCAGAACATGGGAATGATTTCCCTCAATTTTAAATGAGTAAATAGAGGTAAATGAATTAGAGCATGCTTAGTGTCAGCATTCACTGCAGCAGAAAAAGGATCTGGTGGCAGGAGAAGGGGACATTTTGGATCAAAGGACAAACAATAACATGTGTAGTAGGTTATTAACTCTGCACCATTTGCTCACTCCCTTAGTAATGTTTAACAAGGCTTTATTGATTACAATAGCCTTGATTTGTAAATGGGAACAGAAGACCACATTGTGGGCACTGGACCAATTCTTGCATACAGCATCTGCAAGCCAAAGACTTGATTAATAATTAATTTTAGGGGGATTGTACGAGCGCACATGGGCCTGTCTTTTGCCAGCATGTTTCAATACAATATACAGCTTGATTTATGAATTACTGTAGGATGTTAATTCTGCAAGGCACCATGGATTGAAATTGAAGGACCTAATCAGGGGCAGGGCCAGATTTTCTGTTTCCTATGGTAAAGCCCTTGACACAAATTGTATGTGGATTGTTTCATCGACAAGAAAAACTTTGGCTCAGTAATATTAAATATGTCTCTAAGAAATGCACTTTAGATGACCTCCAGACATTCTGGGCTTCATCTTCTGAGCTGCCCCACAAAAATGAATCTCCATGTCAGAGCTCGTGAGAATGGGTTTCAGTGAGACACAGTCCCTGGAAAGTAGGAAGTGGCCTTAGGTAGCTCACCTCATAGTCTAGAATGCTGTCCACCATTACATAACACAACCACATGGAAACGACAGATTTTGCTTTCTCCTAACAGCCAGAAAGTCAGGTAGGGGTAGCAGGTCATGCTTATTCTGCCCCTAATTACCTGTGGCCTTTGGTGAAATCCACTAGGTTACACCAGCAGCCCTGGTGGTTCACCTGTGTTCTATCTTCTAGCACCCATGTGGCATCTCTGGTATGTAACTACTTGCCTCAGGTATTTATGGCTTGTGTTTCTATCTTGCCTGTTGTCATGGGTGTTTCAAGCAGACTTCCTGCTTGGTGTTTGGCATGGCCTGGTCATCCTCAGCACCGTGATTTGTTGGCCAATATTAAAATACTCCTTATCGTGGGCCAAAGGGATTGCTCAGTGGTTAAGGCACTTGCCTGCGAAGCTAAAGGACCCAGGTTCCACTCCCCAGTACCTACATAAGCCAGATGCGCAAGGTGACACATGTGTTTGGAGCTTTTTTGCAGTGGCTGGAGGACCTGGTGTACCCCTTCTCTCTCCCTGCCTCTTTCTCTCTCTAATAAATAAATTACTAAATTAAAAAAATATATTCCTGGGCTGGAGAGATGGCTTAGTGGTTAAGCGCTTGCCTGTGAAGCCTAAGGACCCCGGTTCGAGGCTCGGTTTCCCAGGACCCACGTTAGCCAGATGCACAAGGGGGCGCACGCGTCTGGAATTCGTTTGCAGAGGCTGGAAGCCCTGGCGTGCCCATTCTCTCTCTTCCTCTATCTGTCTTTCTCTCTGTGTCTGTCGCTCTCAAATAAATAAATAAAAAATAAAATATATATATATATATATATATATATATATATATATATATATATATATATTCCTGATCATACCTGACTGGTGCCCGACAATATAGGCTCTTTGTTGATCTGGGAGGAGAGTGACTTGCCCGTTGTGTGAGTGAATTGTAACTTACTGTCTGGGAATATGGCTGCAGCTATGCTGGAACATTGTCCTTGGATTGCTGTGGCTTTATTTATTTATTTATCTATTTGTTTATTTGCTTGTGATTCACCACCAACCATGGCTGGAGTCACATAGCTGAATGCTCTGGCTCAAAGAAACACAGGGATCTGGTCTCTGGCTGCTGCCAGCTGGAGATGTGCATGGTACCCATGGCTTACTGGCACCTGCCAGTGATAGGGAAGCCAACTGCTTCCTAGGACTACAAAATGCCATGACTGAGCCTGGCAAGAGATAGCCAGCAATCTCAGGTACAGGCTCAGTGGTTGGTGGGAGATGGTATGGAGGACAGATGCACTGCCGAGGCATAATGCCCTGAAATGGAAATGCAATACCATGAGAATATGACAGAAGCCTTGGAAACCCTTTTGGAAACACTGGAGGGTATCCCAAATGCTCCATACATGTTCAGTCTTTCCGAACTTCAGTGAAAATAAAAGCTCCTCTTTTCCACCCAATGTGGGCGTGGGGATTTCCTGCTCTATCTACTTTGTCTTGTGACCGATAGCAGCTCACAGTTGGAGGGCACACTCCATGATGGAGCGGAGCTTGAGCATGTGTCCACATCGGGCTGGTTAGGGAACAGAGAAAGGAGAATGCTGATGCGAAGCTTCTTCTTTTTTCCCCTTTTTATTCAGTTCAAGACCCCAGTGCCTGGGGCATTTGGGGCAGGTCTTACCCCCTCAATTAACCCTCTCTGGAAAAGCCCTCACAAACACACTCATTGATGCAGCAGGTGTTCCTTAATTCGATCAAGCCTACAATCAGAACTAACCATCACACTTGCTAACTAGATACACTTTCCTTCTTTCTTTCTCTCTCTTTCTTTCCTCTTTCTCTTTCTTTCTCCATCTCTCTCTCTCTCTCTCTCTCTCTCCTTCCTTCCTTTCTTCTTTTCTGGGAATTAAACACAGGTCCTTTTCCTTACTAGGCAAATGCTCTGTCATTGGAGATTTACCCCCAGTCTTTAAGTGGACGTTCTTCTCTGAGTTTGAAATACCTGCCCCCACAAATCCATGGCTATACCTTGTGTAGGTCACCAGACTCCCCCCTCCTCGAGGTAATGGAGGACTGTGAAGTCGCTTGCTCTCAATGGCCTGAAGTTCTTGTTTGGTCTATGGCTCCTAAGAGAGAAGAGCCATTGTCTACTTGGGAGCACCTTCCTAAAATTCATGAGCTTGGTTCATGCAGGCTCTATTAACTGTGGCAGGAGATGGCAAGCCTTTGTTGTAAAAGCCCACAGAGAAAAATACGTTAAGCTTTATGGCCCATACAGACTCTCTGGCAGCTATTCAGCCCTGACATTTGTAGAATAAAAGTTGCCATAGAGCATATGAACATGAGTGGGTATGGCAGTATTCCCATTAAACGTATAATAAGTTTACTAATGTTGTCCATAAACCATAGCTCGCAGATACCAGAGATGTTACAATACTTATAGGTTGCTCCGCAGGAGTGTATCCACCGGACTTAAGTAGAGTAATGGAATCATAGTTTGGAGAGTTAAGCGGGTTGTATGCGGCAGAAAGAACCTCAGCCAGCTGAAAATAGCAGCTCAGCTCAAAGACTTCTGATTCCTCCTGGGATTTATCTCTTCATTTCTATGCTTGAAGGATCATGATTTCCTCTTTGCCTTCTTATTCAGTCTCTGTTTAAATGTCACCATCTCTGTGAGGCTCTTACTGATTTCGGCTCTTTACCAGGTCAGCGCTTTTTGTGACATGTTACTTGTAAGACCCATAAGAGTGGGCCATAATTGTAGCATAGTATCTGGCTCATGGCAGGTGACTATTTCTGGTCTGATAGTTCAGTTGAAGTTGTTTCTGATTTGTCCCTGTTCCCACTGGCAAACAGCTCTAATATGGGAGCAACTGTCCTTGGTCATGGTACCTAGCTTGTTACAGCTACCCTGGAAGTAAGAGGACTGTAATTTGTAGTATATAATATATAGGAACCTAGGTCACCACTTTAAATATATATCTATATATATAGATGTATAAATATATATAGATATATATTTATTTAGTATTTTAGATAGAGAGAGAATTGGCATTCCAGAGCCTCAGCCACTGTAATCGAACTCCAGACACTTGTGCCACCTAGTGGGCATGTGCGACCTTGCACTTGCCTCACCATTGTGCATCTGGCTAATGCAGGATCTGCAGAGTAGAACTTGGGTCCTTAGGCTTCCCAGGCGAGTGCCTTAACCACAAAGCTATCTCTCCAGCCCAAGGTCACCACTTTTAATAGAGTCAGAATCCAGTCTGTCCTACCCCATGGTGTGAATGCCTGCGGTTTACATTTGTCATATGTTTAACCGTTAAAACCATAGGGCAGACACTCTCAGAAGGCCACGCATGGAGATGCAATGCTTTTGGATTCCATAGTCAGTGGCTCTGTTAACAGCCAACAGAGGTGATGTGATGAGGCTACACAGATGTCGACATAATCCAGGGCTGCGAGAAATGCAGGGCCTCGTTGAGAAGGGCAGTGTGCCCGGTGAGCTGGCTATGGGAAAGCAGGAAGCTGGGGAACTCAACCCCAGCGCAGGGCATTTCTGCTGCCCTGTGGTCGCCCAGGCAGCCACTTTTCCGGGAGAATTTAGAAATGACACAGCCTCACCTGGGAGTGGACTCCGCCTGGGCCAGAGACAGGCTGTGTAAGTGTCATTTTTCTTTGTGGTTTGGCAGCTTCAGGACCATGACAGCCCATTTTGTTCCCTTTCCCATGGGGTGTTGACTTGATAAATGGAATGCTAGCCTCGACATAAAATACTACAGTGACAGCGTCAACAAATGCACAGTGGTCATATGATTTTAGCCCTTAGCTCCATGGGAAATGTCTGGCATTCATTTGAAGGAAAAAGGCAGCTCCAACACACATTTTGGATTATGTTTTGGCAAGCCATGGAAGGAGGACTAAAGCTTCACTTGGTCTGACAAGGGAATGGATGTAACTAATAAGAGGAACAATAGTAGGAGTGGCAGCGTTGTCTTCTGTCAAGATTTTAGCAAGTAACAATTGTGTAAGCACCACGGAAGTAGGAAACACAGACCAAGTTCACAAAGTTCTTGATGGGAAAATGTGAGCTTCTAGATTACCAAGTTAGAATTGTCTTTTAAACTATATTTTAATTAATTATGTTAGTTACCACACAAAATAATAGGTTTCATGATAACATTTTCATACCTAAAGTACTATCCTACTTTGCTTATATCATAATTGTCTTTTGAAGGAAATATTTTTATTTATGTATTTGAAAGAGAAAGAGAGGCAGATACACTGAGAGAACGGTCATGCCAGGGCCTTTAGCCACAGCAAATGAACCTCAGATGCATGCGCCACCTTGTGCATCTGGCTTACGTGGATACTGGGGAATCGAACCTGGGTCCTCAGGCTTTGCAGGCTGAACTACTAAGCTATCTCTCCAGCTCATCGCAATTGCCTTTTGATGAGGCCTGCATACTATCTTTTGCTGTGCTCATTCATTAAAATCTGTCCACTCAGAGTTTTATCTCTGCTGTGTCTCCTGACATGCTTCACCCACATTTTCAAAAATCAAAGTCCTCCTCACCCTCAAAAATTACCAGTTTTTTTTTTTCCTGTGTGGCCTTTTATACAAGAAAAATGAATTTGTGCTTGTTTATAGCTGAGCATTTCTCACATGAGGCCAAGTTAGGGTTTGAGGGCTGGAGAGATGGCTGAGCACTGAAGGTATTTGCCTGCAAAGCCAAAGCACTGGGGCTCTATTCTCCAGGATGCACGTAAGCCAGATGCACAGGGAGGCACATGCATCCGGAGTTCGTTTGCCATGGCTGAAGGCCCTGGCTTGCCCATTCTCTCTCAAATAAATAAAATAAATGAATATTTTTTTTTAAAGTTAGGGCTTGATCTGGGGAACAGGCCTGGCCTCTCAAACATAGGATAATTGGTAAATGACTGATAACACAAAATACTAATGATTACATACACTTGGCTGAGAAGTGTCCACATGCTTGTTCACAGGCCCACCCCAGGCAGTACTTGGAACCATTTCAAAGGCAGCCAGAATGTCGTGCCTTGGTGGTAGGAAAGAGAAAGTATCATTTCCGAGTGTCCCAAGGGAAGCATAGCCTTTTGCATCCGAAAGGACAAAATGTAGACTAGATGCCATTTAGTAAAAGACGGAGTCGCATTGATGAGTGTTATTTTAGGAGAAACTTGGATTTCAAAACATTCAAAGGCCAAGAGCTACAAGGGCGACAGATGGTTTCCGGGGCTATGCTGGAAAGTTTGGCACGAGAAGAGTGTCAGAAATGAGAGGCACAGGGGTTGTTGTTCCCAGGTGCCGGCTGGGAAGTGCCTGGGCTCTGGAAGACCCAGCAAAGAAACACTGTAACTCAGTCGGGCGTGGTGGCGCATGCCTTTAATCCCAGCACTCGGGAGGCAGAGGTAGGAGGATTGCCGTGAGTTCAAGGCCACCCTGAGACTCCATAGTGAATTCCAGGTCAGCCTGAGCCAGAGTGAGACCCTACCTCGAAAAACAAAAAACCAAAAAACAAAACAAAACAAAGAAACACTGTAACGCGAGATTAAGAGACACACAGGTGGGAAGGGCGGCTCCATCCCCCATATAGGGTTGAATCCAGAGCAGCACGTCTAGAAAAGAAACGAAGGACCACTAGATGGCGATGTTTCCTCATTTGGGGAAGGTGACTTGTCATTGCCAGGTGCGGAGGCCCAGGGAGCAGTGGTCACCTCCTAGCCAGGGATCCAGTTCATTGCTGCCCTGCCTAGAGTAAAGTCCAGAAGAAGCAGATCTCTGCGTCTCACTGGGGTGCTTCCCTGACAAAACCAAGATTCCTGGGTGGGGTGATTTCTGAACCTTTCCAATGTTTGGGTCATGTTAAAATTAAAATTTTTCAGTGTTTACTTTTGTTTCTTTCCTTAAAAGGATACGCTTGTGCACAAGGATGACTTCTTGCTCAAGCAAATCTCATTTAGATGACTAGACAGAAAACTTGGGGCAAGAACCAACTGAACAACGGCATACCTGGACACACTGGTACGCTTCCTGGGTCGACACGTTTCCCAGGCAAAAATCTTACCTTGCTCAGATTATTTCAACACCTAGACAGGCTGCTTTTAATGGCCAGACCTGAAGTCATTCGCCTACTGCTTCTTGCAGTAATTTTAACTACCACTTCCTCCCTGTGAACAAAACAGCACACCCTTAACTTAACATCCCACCATTGAAACATCATCTCAGAAAGACAAGAGACTTGGGGACTGTTGAAGAGGCTTGACAAAATGGGGGCTGGAGACCAAGTGTGGAAATGTCAATACAGAATGGATCATGCCTTTTTACCTCTGAAAGAGATGATGGGTTTCAAATCTCTTTCATTGTATACCATACCAGGCGTTTTTTTTTTTTTTTTTTTTTTTTTAAGTGGGGGAGCATGTGTTTGTGTGTAAGTGTGCATGTGTACATGCATTTTTGTATGTGTGTGGGTGTGCATGCACTTGTGTGTGGAGGTCAGAGGTTGACATCAGTTGACTTTCTCAATTGCAATCCATGTAATTTTCCAAGGCAGAATCTCTTGCAGAATCTACAACTCACCGTTTTGGGTAGATAAACTAGCCACCAAGCCTTGGAGATTCTCCTGTCTCTGCCTCCCCCAGTGCTGGGATTATAGGCACATACCGCCATGTGCAACACTCTTATCTGTGCACTGGGGATGTAAACTCAGTTCCTCATGCTTGCATGGCAGACTTAATCCTACTGAACAATCTCCCAAGCCAGAAGACAGTTTTTTAGAGAGAAAAAAAAATCTAAATCTTCATACTTTAAAGAGGAAGCCAAGGATGGCAATGAGTTTCAAATACATCACTTCCGTTCTCTCTCCCCATTGCCAGTGGCCCAGTGATTCCTCTCACTAACTCAGTTCAACTCCATGGTTCACAGTTAACAAGGTTTCATTAGTGCTGAAAAAAACCTCTGCCTTTGCTTTCAAACACAGAGCTGAGCTCTGATAGGGCCACAGCAGGGAACAGCGTTTCTTTCTTTTATTTTTCCTTCTTCATCTTTTTGCTTCCCTGGTGTGTAATCTTGTCTTTAGAAATAGTTGCAATCAGAACAAATTGCCTACAAAGTGGGGAATGAAAAGATTCCACAGTCATTATGGGGAGTTTTTAGTTTTCTTTAACAATTGGCACCTTCCCTTAGTAATTGAAAAGGATCCAGGAAATCTGCACGTCCTTGGCAATGCTTTTCTCAAGTGGGTGAGCTCAGCTTTTAAGGTGACAGCAATTGTTTCAGCTGGCACTGAGGAGGTCTGGAAAGCCAGAAACCTGCCTGTCACCTGGTTCTTTCTCTCAACAGGGACCCCGTGGAGTTTCTGAAACAATGCTGCTATGTTTCAGAGGGGGGTCAGTCCAGGGAAGAGACCTGAGCTTGTAGGTCTAGACCCAAAACTCCACCAGCTCCAAAAAGGGCTGTGTCTAAATAGTGGTCAATGCAGGTCACCTCGACAGCTGCATTTCATCAAAATGAGACCCGGGGAGCCAGGGGTACTTGGTCTGAGAGGTCTGAGGTCCCCAGAGCACCTGCCAGCACTGAGGATACAGGATGGAGCTTCTTAGAACCTGGGCTGTGTTTCCCTGGCTAGGTCCCATCAGGAGGACCTAGGTGAGTGGCGGGAAAACAGCATTGTGGTGCCTCTGAAACTTGCTGGGTGCTCAGCATTGACGGTAGCATTCCTCAGACCTGTGCATTGCCCATGAGCACTGGAAAAGGTGTGCTTCCTTCCTGGAGGCAGGGAGTTGAGGAGGGCGCTCAAGTGCACTAGCTCTCCTTCAGCGGGTGTTGAACCTATGGGGAGGGAGACTGAAGGCTGGGTGTGGAGTGTACACTGCCTGTGAGAGATGCTTGCGGGGAGCCCCTGCCGCTTCAGGTGCTGCTTCTGATCCTGATGCTTGATGAGCTGGGGAGGTGTGAAAATACGGCAGCCTATTTGAGAGGTGACTTTCTCCGACTAAACAATAGTGCCCCACGTTCACACAAAAGTATATGGAGTGGGGGATAACGGGAAACTATAGAGCCATGGCACCTTGACAAGTCAGGTGGAGAAGAGCTAACACTCATCAGGTGCCATCCCTTTGTGTCCAAGGCTGTCTTTCGCTCTTCGCAGAGTTATCACATGTGCATCAGCATCTACTTTTAATGTTACCATTAAGTGGATGAATTAATAGAGATCAAAAGGGCTCTCTCTAGGATCAAGGACATTTTGAGCCTTATGTCATCCAAGACTGGGGTACTGGCGGCATGGACTATGTCTGCAAAATCAAAGACTTCCAGAGGTAATAAAGACTCCTTTGTGAATAGTGGTGGGGCTGTAAACATGGCAAATTTGGGGGTACAGCCTAAGAACATGAACCAGTCCTTTTAACAAATATGTTTTTATTGGGCTGGAGAGATGACTTAGCAGTTAAGATGCTTACCTTCAAAGCCTAAGGACTCATGTTTGACTCTCCAGGTCCCATCTAAGTCAGACAAAGTGACTCAAGCGCACAAGCTCACACATGCACACAAGGAGGCGCAAGTGTCTGGAGTTCAGTTACAGTGGCTGGAGGTCCTGGCACACCGATTCTCCCTCTCATTAAAAAACAGGCCAGTCTCAGATGCACAAGGGGGCACACGCATCTGGAGTTCATTTACAGTGGCTAGAGGCTCTGGCGTGCCCATTCTCTCTCTCTCTGCTTCTTTCTCTTTCAAATAAGTAAATAAAAATATATTTTTTAAAAAGGCCAGTCTGTTAGGCTTGCCTCAAAAAAATATATATTTCCAAGGAGAAAGAAAGAGAAAAAGAATGGTTTTGCCATTCTTGACACTGCAAATGAACTCCAGATGCATGTACCACTTTGTGCACCTGGCTTTTCATAGGTGCTAGGGTATTGAACCAAGGCCATCTGGCTTTGCAAGCAAATGCCTCTGACCACTGAGCCATCTCCTCAGCCTGAATTGGTACTTTTTTTTGAACAAGTACTTTAAGCGAAGTGGACCTAACAGCCCCAAACTGGAGTGTATCTTAGTGAGAACCAGCACAGGCCATTTCTGCAGGCTTGTTTAATCAAAGCCAGGCACCAAGGTCCAGGAGGGTGCAGGTCTGAGGCACCACCCTCAGTTTTCCAGCAGCTGGGATCTTGGGTGTCTGCCAGCCAACCCAGTCATGAGGAGACAGAGTCCGGGGTGGAAAGTTCAGCCATTGGTGTCTGTGAACTCGAAGGTCAGAGCATGGTAACAGATTTATCAGGGTATTTTTTTTTTTTAACCAAGTTCAAGATAAGGCTATTTCTCTCTTCTACCTAGGAACAGCACAGAACATCTATTTCTTCCTGATGCTACTTTAATGCTGGGCTTGTTACATATTCACTTTCATCTTCTGTTACTCAAGCCAGTTTTTCAGATGCTTGGCTACAAGTTATTGGGAAAAAAAATTCAGGATCATAGCTAGCTAGGATTGAGAGTGATCTCTAAAATAGAAGACAATAAAAATGAAAATTATTAGATGGTTCCTTGGACATGAAAAACCAAGTGACATTAGCAACAACATCAGTTCAAGCCGAGCATCATAAAAAGAAGCGAATTGCGAATTTTAACAGCTGTGGCTGAATTACGTCCTGCACGGATTCCTCAAGGAGCCTGTGCACAGAGGATGAGTCACGAGCTCGCTCGGCTGCATCAGATTCTGAATATGTCAATTTCTAAAAGTGATCATGAATATATTCATGTCGCAGTCATCTGAGATGCTTCTGCTAAGAGTCTGGTGCTAAAGAGGAGGACTGCTTTGGAGAGCTGATGGCGCGGGTGGTGAGGCATCCCGCTCTGTTTGCAGTGGTGATGGCGCAGAGCACAGCTCATCCCGCCCTACAAGAAGCAGTGGGCTCTGGCAGATCCCAGAGAGATGGAGGTGGTGCGGAAGAACGGAGAGGAGTCTTTTTGGGCACCTCTGCTGAACAAGTCCTTGAACTTGCGCTGCATTTTGCCCTTAAGTTTTCTCCCGAAAAAAGAATGACAGAATATTGCCTTTAATTAAAGCTTGGTGACAGAGGTACAAGGCATTCATTCAAATGATTTGACTGTCTTTACTTTTGTTTAAAATCAATTTTCTATTTTAAAAAATAAAGGATTCCTTAGCTGGGTGTAGTGGTGCACGCCTTTAATCCCAATACTCAGGAGGCAGAGGTAGGAGGATCGCTGTGAGTTCGAGGCCACCCTGACACTACATAGGGAATTCCAGGTCAGCCTGGGATAGAGTGAGAACCTACCTTGAAAAACAAGAAGAACAAACAAATAAACAAAAGCAACAGACAAATCATTTCTTCAAGGTAGTTTCTTTTCTTCCTACCCTTATTTTTAAAAAAACTCTTTATTGACAACTTCCATCAGTATAGACAATAAACTATAATAATTCTCTCCCATCATTCCATTTCCTTACTCCCAAATCCACCCTTCATTGAATTACTTCTTTCCAACTAGTCTCTCTTCTATTTTTTTAAAAAATTTTTTATTTATTTATTTGAGACTGACAGACACAGAGAGAAAGACAGATAGAGGGAGAGAGAATGAGAATGGGCGCACCAGGGCTTCCAGCCTCTGCAAACGAACTCCAGATGCGTGCACCCCCTTGTACATCTGTTTAACGTGGGACCTGGGGAACCAAGCCTCGAACCCGGGTCCTTAGGCTTCACAGGCAAGCGCTTAACCGCTAAGCCATCTCTCCAGGCCTCTCTTCTATTTTGATGTCGTTATTTTTCCCCCTACTCTGAAGGTCTTGTATAGGTAGTGCTTGGCTCTGTGAGGTCATGCATCGAGGCCATTTCGTGTCTAGAAGATTGCACTGTAAGCATTGCTACTCTTCCTTTGGCTTTTACATCCTTTCCTCCACCCTATCTGCAATGGACCCTGAGCCTTGGAGGGTGTGGTACAGATGTCTTGCTTAGTGCTAAACACTCCACGGTCACTTCTTCTCAGCACTATGGTGAGTTTTGAGTCTCCCCAGTGGTTCCTTTTGGATTATTTTTTCTTTTTTAAGAAGGTCTTACTATGCTATAGTCCTAGATAGCTGGAATTCACTATGTAGATCAGGCTGGCCTCAAATTGACAGCAATCCTGCTTCAGTTTCGCATGTGTGGGATTATAGGTGTATACCACCGTGTCTGTCTTCTTCAAAGTAGTTTCTACAAAAAAAAAAAAACACTTTGTATATTAAAAACAATTTGAATGATTCTCACATTGTCAGTGGCTATCTTAATTGAAAACCAACGAAAAGGAGATGAATATACAACATTCAGTTATGCTTCTATTATTATATGCACTCATCATTATGATGTAGGAAATAGAAGAAGGGACTTATTTTCTGACTTACAGATAAGCTTGGGGAGTGACCCTTAATTACAGCCACAAAACATGCACTTATAGTCATATCATATCAGTGTCTTCTATGCAGGGAAACTCCAGTGAATATCACTTTTAGTACTGACTGAAGTCTTCATGCAACAAAGGAATGGTGCTTGGTTTAGCCACATTTCGATCATCTTTATTTTAATACATACATCTAGATTATATGTTGCAAACCACAACATGACCTATCTTTCTTCATTAAACAGTTTTCCTTATTTATTTGCAAGCAGAGTGAGCCAGAGAGAAGAGAGACACAGAGAGAATGGGTGAACCAGTTCCTTCAGGTGGTGTAAGTGAATTCTAGATCATGTGCCACTGTGCATCTGGCTTTATGTGGGTACTGGGGAATCGAACCTAGGTTGTTAGGCTTCTCATGCAAGCACCTTAAGTGCTGAGCCATCTTTCCATCCCCTGACCTATCTTTTTAAGTACTATTTAAAAAATCAAAGCCGGGCATGGTGGCGCATTAATCCCAGCACTCAGGAAGCAGAGGTAGGAGGATCGCTGTGAGTTCGAGGCCACCCTGAGAATACAGAGTAAATTCC
The DNA here is from genome assembly GCF_020740685.1 of Jaculus jaculus. NCBI lineage: Eukaryota > Metazoa > Chordata > Mammalia > Rodentia > Dipodidae > Jaculus > Jaculus jaculus. The sequence goes on from NC_059110.1 coordinate 30,643,473, forward strand.
AGGTCAGCCTGGGCTAGAGTAAAACCCTCCCTCAAAAAACCACAAGAAATAAATAAATAAAAATAAATAAAAATCGGTGTGGAAATTCCTTAAGATGTGTGTGTGGTGTGTGCATGCATGCATAATCACGTACATGATTGTGTTTTCCCTGGCGCAGGAAGTGTAAGAAGTAGAGACATCTAAGCTGGTTCTAGTTTATAGAATATTAAGCAAGAACTCAGCGAGGAAATATGCTTGAGGTAGTTTTGTGAATCGGGCACTGTGGGAGGTGCTGAGCACACGAAGAGGATTTGCACCCTGTGGTCCTCTCCTCATCACCGTGGTGGGAGTTTCTCTAACAGGAACATAAGTGAATATAAATAACAACACAGGTGACCAACCCAGGAGCCACTGTGTGCTGGGAGAGAAGGACAGGGTGCTGTGTGAAGTCACAGCGAGGCACCCTCTCTTAGCTTGGGGAGGCACCCCTGAGGAACAAAAACCTAAAGGCTAAGAAAATCATCAGATTGAGGAAAAGACGCTTGACGCCATGCTGATGTGAGGGAGAACCGGGGAAACTTGGAAAGCCCCATGAGACCAAGGGGGATAGAGAACAAAGGGCCGAGAGTTGTGACCCCTGCAGCTGGTTGAAGCTGCTTTGGGTGAGGTTTACCATTTCCCACAGGAAGGATCTGCTGTTCCTCTTAAGAGCAAGCTGAGAGTCTATTAAGGGTGCTAAGTGGCAGGAGAGCACAGATCAATTTACACTTCTAAGTCAATCACCTGAGAAAGTCAGGTAAATGGACTGGGAGGCAGGTGGGGCTCATCTGTTGTGCGTCAGCTCTGGGCCATGAGATGGGAAGGTGGTGGTGAACGGAACGTTGCCTCATCTCCTTGAAGATCACAAGCTGTGGGACCTGGACTCGTGACAGGTAATGAACAAGGTCATGGGCACGCTGTACCAAAGGTGTGTGGATCACGCTGCAGGAGGACAGCAGATACAGCAGCTGCCTTTGACTTGGAGGATCAGGAGAAACTGAGGTTCTTGCTTGTTCCATTTGATCTGAAGATTACACGATGAGTACCCGAAAATTATTCTAAGCAAAGTGGTGCTAAGAGGAAATTTCAAAGTAACTCTGAAATGCTTGGAACTTCACAGGAGTAAGTATTCCGGGTGACTGCCTCACTGTCAGGCCACACTTCCTCCAGCCCAGCTGAGATGCTTCAAGATAGCTGCCCCTAGGATCTTGCCTTTGATCAGTCTTGAATCACACGAGGACCAGGAACTTATCAGACTCTCCAGTTTTCCATATTGTCTCCCCCTTTTTGCCGTTTGTTCAAAGAAAAACACAAGAACCATCATTAATATGTTTTTCTAGTATAGACCCTCAGTTCCCCTCAATTTCTCCAACTTTGCCTTAATGGCCCAATCACCTCGAACCCAAGTTTTCTCCAAGTCAGCCCACTGCACTCTACACCTGAGCAACTTGCACAGCCTAGAGCTAAACCCATGTCTACATAGTCTGGTCTTCTTTGACCCCATTAATCTCTAGGGACCTTTCATTATAGCCTGTGAAAGCTATATTTTCCTTTTATTCCACTTTATACCTTCCACTCTGTCCTCAAAACACCAACACCTTCTTCCTTCCAGTTATCAACTTAGCCTGTTTTTTCTTTTTTCAGTGAGAGCACAAGGAGATTTCTGCATTCCTCGGCACCACTCCTCCCCGCAGCCCACATCTGAGCCTACAGGCTTTATCATCTTGCCAACTGCTACGCATGAGCTGCACTGCTCCTACCAAAATCACCTCCTTCACGTGTATTTCCCCCCTTTTAAGGACATGGCTCCAACTAGTCTTTTCTCTCTGCCATCAGTCACATTCCCCACTAATGCATCATTGCCACATACATGATCTCTTGCCTCAACAAAAATGACTGCTGCCTTGACTCTATATCCCTAGAGGCTACCCCATTGCTCTGTTCCCCTTCACACAGCTGAAAATTCACTGAAGATGTTTCTTTCTCTGCTCACTTACTTCTAGGTGATGGGCCTTGGAGATCAGTCCTTAGACCATTGTTGACTGGATGATCTCACCTAATCTCCTGGATTTAAACACCACGGTGTACTTCCTTTTTGTTGCTGTTACTGTTCTTCTTTGTCCTCCTTCTTTTGTTTTTTTGAGATAAGAGTCTCGCTGTAGCCCTGGATGAAATGGAATTTACTATGTAGTCTCAGGCTGGCCTCAGACTCACGGCGACCCTCCTGCCTCTGCCTCCCGAGTGCTGGGATTACAGGCGTGCGCCACCACACCAAGCTTTCCTCTTTCTTCTTTAGCTGAGATTTCTCCACTGGGATCCAGGCTCAAAGCATCTGCCTATTTGCTATGACCATTGGGTCTCTGAGAGGTTGCTCAGACTTTGAAGTGCCGATTGTTACCTGTAGCCTGCTTCTCTCCTCTCCCATGACTCACTTCTAATCCCATCCCTCACTCTCATTGATTATATGTTTGGCAAATGCTTCAGATTTGGTCATTTTTTGTCACCTCCCCTGCCACTACTCTAATTTAGGCACCAAATATCTCTCACTTGGATGAGTGGTATCGTTTCGCAACTGCTTCCACTTGTGCATTTATACACAGCATAGCTTCAACTAAACATCCAGGATGAATTTTTAATTTTTACTACTTTTTAGAGAGAGTGAGAGAGAGAGAAAGAGAATTTGTGCATTAGGGCCTCAGCCACTGAAATTGAACTCCAGGTGCTTACACCACCCGGGGGGCATGTGTGGCCTTGCACTTGCCTCACCTTTGTGCATCTGCCTTTCACGGGATCTGGAGAGTCAAACATAGGTCCTTAGGCTTCACAGACAACAGCCTTAATCACTAAGCCATCTCTCCATCTGCAGTGTGATCTTATATATTTAAAAATACCCACCAGGAGTGGTGGCACATGCCTTTGATCACAGTACTTGGGAGGCAGAGGTAAAAGGATTGCTGTGAGTTCAAGGCCACCTTGAGACTACAGAGTGAATTCCAGTCAGCCTGGGCTATAGGGAGACCCTACTTAAAAAAAAAAAAATAAACAACCAACCAAGCAACCAAACAAAAACAGAAAAGGCTAGAGAAATGGCTTAGTGGTAAAGTGCTTGCCTGTGAACCCTAATGATACCAGTTTGCGGCTCCATTCCCCAGGACCCATGTAAGCCAGATGCCCCAGGTGGCACATGTGTCTGGAGTTCATTTGCAGTACATGGAGGCCCTGATGCACCTGTTCTCTCTCTCTTTCTGCCTCTTTCTCTGTCTGTCTGTCACTCTCAAATAACTAAATAAATAAAATAAAGTAAAATAAGAATAAAAAGAGTATTCTTCACTCCTCTGCTCAAAATCACCCACCAGCATTCAGTCTCATTCAGAATATACATGAGCCTTACAAGGCTCTTTATGATGTGAACTACTTCTCTGACTTCATCTCTATTAGACACCCATTATTCACTCTACCCTGAGCATCACGACCTCCTTTCCTCCTCATTCTTCTTCTTCTTTTTGTTTATTTATTTATTTGAGAGCCACAGACAGAGAGAGAAAGAGGGAGAGAGAGAGTGTGTGAGAGAGAATGGGTGTGCCAGGACCTCCAGCCACTGCAAACAAACTCCAGATGCATGTGCCACCTTGTGTATCTGGCTTACGTGGGTCCTGGGGAATTATGCCTTGAATCAGGGTTGTTAGGCTTCACAGACTTGTGCTTGAACACTAAGCCGTCTCTCCAGGCCCTCTTCTTCTTTGTGAGAAGCAATTTCATGTAGCCTAGCCTGGTCTTATTTTCACTATGTAGCTCAGGATAGCCTCAGACTTTTGATCCTCTTGGCTCTATTGCAAAAGAGCTGGTATCAGTGTACTCATGACCATCTTTCTGTGGTGCTAAGGACTGAACTGGTGGCCTTGTGCATGGAGACAGGTGTTCTACTCACTGAGCTATTTCTGTAGCCTTCATGTTGGCCGTCTTGGAGTTCCTTGGACTTAGTGGCCAGGTTCCATTCTCAGGACCTCACTACTCTTTTTTTCTGCAAAGTTTTCCCCAAGAGTTTCATGTTCCCTGCTCATGTCTTGTGATAAGAAAGGTCTCCCTTGACCACTCTACTTAGATTCATAAGCCCCTTGAGGACCTGTTGAATTCCTCATTTCCCTTCTATGACTCGTTTTTCCTTCATGGTATTTATGACCGCCTAGCACACTATATTAGTTAGCCAAATGACAAAAACCTATAAACATGAGCCCCATGTTTCTTCAAATGAGCACATTTCAGGTTTATTACCCTCTTCCTCAGCAGCTCAATGCTGGTGTGTCTAGATGGTGGCTGGTTTTCCTTCTCCTGAGATTCAGGTACTCAGATCCTTCCCTCCAACTGGAGGCTTTGTCTTCAGAACTTCAGAGTTATTTGTGTCTAGTAGGAATGAAGGGAGAGGGGGAAGAGTGCACATCAGGTTCTTCAAAAGGCTGTCTGGGAGCTTTTTCATATCACATATGATTACATTATGTTTCTAGGAGTTATTCACATGCATACAGCTCAGTGCCAGGGAGGCCACTCCCTGCCAGTGACAAGTTTATCCTGGAAATGGTGGTACACAGTCAACTGTCCCTTCTCATTCATGATTCTAGTGACAGTGTCCTTCATCAGGATGAAATCCCTGTGTTCTTTTGTTAAAAGTCCATAATTTGGAGAAGGGGACAGGCATTAGGCAGTGTGGGGGTTGAGGCTAAAAAAATAAAATAGAAATAGATCATGCAGGTCTTGGCTGTTGAGCTTTTTAGCCATCATGAATCTACCAGATTCCAAATTGGACTAGAACCAAAGCATTTGGCCATATCTCCCCTCCCTTACCCCTGCTATAAAACCATTTGGACAATATTGCACAACAGGAATTTCTCTATTGCTGTCCTGTGGCTTTGTAGATAAGCGGCAGTGAATCAGTCAGAACCAAAAAATGTAATTCTGTTTGATTTAACTGCCCTTGTATACACATAGCCTGCGTTCCTCTACGGGAAGGCTCTGCTTTGCTTAGTGCACTGCATGTGAAATCGGTGACATAATTCCAACCTGTGTCTGTAGATTTTTCCTCTCCATGTTCCCTTAACTTAGGCTTGAGCTCTTCCAGCACAAGTAAGCATAACGAGTGGAAGACCACCAGTTCACTCTGGGTTGAAGATGTGTTAGAGATTTCAGACCTGAAGCCAAGCTCTGAGGCTGTTATACCACCTCCCCAGTACACCATTGGATATGAAGCACAGCATTGGGCATACTGTGTTTTTTGTCTTAATTGATGTTGGTTTCCTTTAAGATAGTTCATGCCAAATGCTTTTAAAATATAGCATGATCATGACTTGAAAAGCTGAGAGAAGATACATATGGATAATTGGCTGATCTGTTGCCAAATAGTCAGGTATTTGGAAACGTTATAGAACTGGCTCCACAGTAGTTATGCTGACATAATCTTTGTACATGTTTAGATGTTTTTAATGACCATCCAGCTTATTTTTGCTTCAGAACAATTACAAATAATATATGCTCCACAAACAGATTATGTACTATAAATGATTAAGCATGCATAAAAGTGTTTTATTAAGCATTGGAAAGTTGGACTATTATTTGAAGAGAAACAATTCCAAAGGATTTTCTGACCAAAACAGTGGTCATGAGGTTAAAGGATGCCATGCAGAGGTATTTTAGAGAGAGAGAAAATTTGACAAATGTCATAAACTTCTTATACTCTTATTCAGATATATTTTTATTGAAAAAACCATGATGTGTTATGGTTTATTTTATTAAATAAAATTTTATTAAATCTTGAGGCAAAATTATTTTTTCATTTATTTATTTATTTGAGAGATAGAGAGGCAGAGAGAGAGAGAGAGCGTGTGTGCGCATGGGGGGTAGGGAAGAATGGGTTCACCAGGGCCTCCAGCCAGCCACTGCACACAAACTTCAAGCACATGTGCCACCTTGTACATCTGGCTTATGTAGGTACTGGGCAATCAAACCTGGGTCCTCAGGCTTTGCACGGAAGATCTGCAGCCCCCTTGAGGCAAAGTTGTTTCTGGAACATCTCTTTAGGTTTTGGGACCTATTATCTTATGTTTAACCACATAGTTGTGATGAAACTATTTCTATATCTCAAATTAGAAGATGGGAGAAAATGGAAAACTCACCACCCCAAAAGCCTGGGAGAGCCAGGATGTATGGGCTAAATAACAGAAATTTGTCTCTTGGTTCTGAAGGCTAGTGGTAATACCAAGGTTAGTTTCTTCTGAGCAGAAACCCTACTTACAAGTAAGACCACATTCTGAAATATAGGTGGTAAAGATATGAGCACATGAATTTTATGGTCATCCAATTCAGCCATTAATAGTGTCAATCCAATGCTTTCTGCTAAATAAGAGAAGGAAGGAAGTCTAGTGGCAGATTTTTATAGTCTTAGTGCTATGCATCCATACCTAGGTTTGTTTGGCTTTATCAGCATATTGTTACCCAAGAAGATGAAGGAGTTTCCCTCCTCTATCGAATTTGTCTGTGCTTGCATCCAAATAGGATAAAATATCTCCCCCACTTTCCAGCAGGTGGATATTAGAATGAAATGAAATAAAGGGAACTTCAGTACTTTGAAACAAAACTATAATGTGTCATATTTCCACGTGGTTTTGTTACATTTTTATTCCTCATTGGATGCTTATGATAACTGCTTCGAAGGTTCTGCAGTTGTGGAGATTTCTGTGCCCATCCCCACAGACTCCAATTTAGCAGAGCTAGAATAAAGCCAGCCTAGGACATATATTTATAATTCCAGTGCTTTGCCAAACTTGGAACTCTTATTGGTCTAGGCTGATTTCTCATTTAGAGTAAACACTTTCAGTAATGTGTATTTAAAAATGTTACTCATATAAAAGGGAAAATATTGATTGATGGTTCCAATAATGATATTCTAACTTATTTTTAGGAAAATAAGTATGTGTTTAGTGTCAGAGTTCCAGGTGGAGGTTGAGTGTTCCTAGATTTGATTCTTGTTACTATGTATAAAGTATAATGCTTATGTATGCATCTAGTAAATCAAAATTGGGACAAGTAACTTCGCTGAGCCTGAGTTTCATTACCAGCACAATGGGGGTTTATAATATTGCCTATGTTGCAAGGCTGTTGTGACTAAATTGGATACCTTATTATGAACCACTGGAATTAACAAAATCTTTTATTAAAAAGGCCATTTATGGGCTGGAGAGATGGTTTAGAGGTTAGGCACTTGCCTGTGAAGCCTAAGGACCCTGGTTCGAGGCTCAATTCTCTAGGACCCATGTAAGCCAGATACACAAGGAGGCGCATGCATCTGGAGTTTGTTTGTAGTGGCTGCAGGCCCTGGGGCATCCATTCTCTATCTGCCTCTTTATCTGTTGCTCTCAAATAAATAAAAATAAACAAAAAAATTTTTTAAAGGCCATTTCTTGTCTTACTTTTCTAGTGCTTAATACACTTTACTTTGAGTCACAATCTTTTAATTTTCAAAGTGGGAAATAGTTAAGCTTCATTAACTATAACTACACACAATGACCCCTTTCATTCTTCATTTTGTCCCTTTTGATTAATATTTCTTATACTTGGGAGGGTTAAGTATATAATTATGATGCTGATGTTTTCAAAGTACACCACGTCCACATACTGCTATATTAATTTTGTGGAAAGGTGAAAACATTGGCAGTAAATCCTGAATTCTGGGGAAGTGGAGACCTAAGAAATCCAGTGTGACAAATGACCCATTAATGATGGAGACTTGGGTACATGCTTCAGGGCAGGCCAGAGCTGAGGTCAGTGGACCGGAGTGTGGTTAAGCATTAAGCCTTGGGAACAGTGCAGAAGAGGTCTCCATAGAATTCCTGTGGAATGTTGGAAGTAAGCATCTGGCTTTCAACAAGTCATCATTAATAATGAATGGCTGGCTGTCTTCCTACTATGCCACTGGTATATCACGAGTCTTCAAAACTGGTAAGAAAACTGGAGGACAAGGGAAGCCCAACATTCATTCGCAATTGGTTGGGTCTTGGAGACCAAGCCATCCAGCCATAATTCAGTTGCCAAGCCTTTTTTTCTTTCCAGATTAGTTCAGATATACTTTGAGACACTCAATCTGAAATTCTAAGAATATTTGTGATTTCAGTTTCCTAGTATGCATACTGGTGGCAGATGTTAGCACCTGCTTTCAGTTCCAAAATCTCTTTACAGATTCCCCTGCCTCTTAAGGGATTCTACATTCTCACATGCACCCACACTAAAAGAAACGATTCTATTATTGATTTAAAAATATATAATTTGGACAGAAAACTCACATGTTACAAACCTTCAGTTTTTTTTTTTTTGAGAGGTTCATGTGTCTATTTTACCACTCCATCTTCTTATGCATGATTGTTGATGATGAGTATGGAACCACTATGTTAATGGATATTAAACATGCTGCCAGGATTTTCTGTAGCTTTTGGACAATTCACAGTTTTGTTTTTTTTTTCCTACTGGCTGATGATGGATAAAATTTGGAATGGGAATGATAAGAGGAAGGAAAAAAAGAAAAAAGGAAGGAAGAAAGGAAGGAAAAAGAGAGAAGGTGTGGGAAAAGAGTTCTCCATAACTTCTAGGCTTTATGAGCAGAAATAATATCTCTTAGGTTAAGTGTTGCCTGGAAAATCTCTGATTTTCCCAAGCCAAGTAGATTTTCTGTTGCTATCATTCATTGCTTCACAGCTGAACTGTCTTTCACTCACATAACCTGTGGCTGGATGCTTGCTGTCCAGCTGGCGCAGAGCTTTTCATATGTGTGCAGACTGATCTTGTGAACCCTAAGGACCCCAGTTGGAGGCTCAATTCCCCAGGACCCACATAAGCCAGATGCACAAGGTGGCACAAGCATCTGGAGTTTGTTTTCAGTGGCTGGAGGCCCTGGTATACCTATTCTCTCCCTCTCTCTCTCTCTCTCTCTCTCTCTCTCTCTCTCTCTCCCTCTTTCTCTCTCTGCATGTCTGTTACTCTTAAATAAATAAATAAATAAATAAATAATTCAGAATAAAAACAAAAGCCACAGCCTAAAAGCCTGTCTTCCATCATCAATGTGATTTGAAGAAGGAGATTTATTTAAAGATCACCTGCCCTGTAAGTAGAGAGAGGGGAGAGAGAGGGACTGGGTACACCAGAGCCTCTAGTTGCTACAAACAAACTCGAGATGCATGCACCACTTTGTGCATCTGTCTTCATGTGGGTACTAGAAAATTGAATTGAATTGAATCAGCTTTTCAGGCAAGTGCCTTAACTTCAGCCATCTCTCCCGCCCAAGAATATTTTTAAATTTTGCCCACATCACAAATCTGAGTCTCATCTTCCCGCAGGGGCCATGGTAATCGTCTCTGCAGTCCCAGCTTTAGTATACATGCTGCTAAAGTGAGCACAAATTATTTAAATTCTACCGGTGTTGTTTTGAAAACAATCTTTAGTAGCTGAGATGAGAATAAATCTGCTGCTACAATAAGAGCCACTGGAATTGTGGTGTACAGTGTGCTAAGATCATTTTACTATATAGTCTATTATCTTCAAAACAATCCCAACAGATTAGCACTATTTCTTTTCCTATCTTAATTTTTTAAAATGATTTATTTCTTTCAGGCACAGAGAAAGAGGAGGGTCATGGCACACCAGGGCTCTTGTCACTGCAAATGAACTCCACATGCCTGTGCCACTTTGTGCATCCAGCTTTACAAGGGAATGGAACTCAAGTCATCAGCTTTTGCAAGCAATTGCCTTGAACTAATAAGCCACCTCCCTAGCCCTTGCTATTTTAGATTTTTAGAGGAGAAAATGCAGATAAAGATGCCAGGCAATATGGCTGTGGCTCAAATGACTGGCAAGTGTAATGTTTAAAAAGTTTAATTTTAGGGCTGGAGAGATGGCTTAGCGGTTAAGCGCTTGCCTGTGAAGCCTAAGGACTCTGGATCAAGGATCGATTCCCCAAGACCCACATTAGTCAGATGCACAAGGGGGCGCACCTGTCTGGAGTTCGTTTGCAGTGCCTGGAGGCACTGGTGCACCTATTCTCTCTCTATATATCTGCCTCTTTCTGTCTCTGTCTGTTGCTCTCAAATAAAAAAAAAAGTTTAATTTTAATTTTGACAATTTCGTGCATGTGTGTCTGTGTGTGTATTCACCTCCTATTCTCCTGTTATCTGCCTCCACTTTGCGGCATGAACTTGGACAAGCTAACTCCATAGTAGGCCTCTTAACTATTACCCCATGCTTGCAGAAGCACCTAGAGCAAGAGAGGTAGTCGTTAAGTATTAACTCTCTTCTTGCTCGTGACTTGATATATTTCAAGTCACTATTTCTGCTTTATAAACATGACAGGAGGTTTGGAATCTCTTCAGCCCACGATCACAGCTGTGCCTTGCTTACAGGGCTCAGGAGCTGTAGCACTTGCCCCTGAACCCCTACTTACCCAGCTGAGCCCACCTGAGGTAAAAGGGGTTAAGACCCTATTGCTGAGGACACCACATGCTGCCTACACAGATCATTGAGAGATATGGCTGAATCTGGAAGGAAGTCAGGTCCCAGATATTTAGCCCACATAGTGTTGAAAAGTGCTACATGAGCCGATGGGAGCAAATGCAACCACAGCTCTGTGAGCAAGCAAGGAACACTGTGGTATGAAAACAACCAGCCTGACAAGATGGACACAGCCATGCAATAGTGTCACACAGCCAAGGTGGACAACAGATAGCTCTCTGATTGGTTATGAGATCCCCTCAGTGGAAAGGAGCCCATAACTGAAACTGGGAAGCAAGTCAGAATCTCATGGAGACCATGATTAAAGACTCCAATGAGAAGTTCCCACTAGTCTTTGCCCAGAAGTGAGGCTTTGCCCATCAAAATCTATCTAAATTAACAATGGCTTATCTTGTCTAACCTACCTTGATCTCACTCAATGTTGGAGAATTTGGTTTTCTTTTTCAGAAAGCAGAGAGAATGGAGGGCAATCAAAATATGTCAACAAGACAAGAGTAGGTAGCTGACTCCCTGGAAGAAGATGAACCACTTCTTGCATCGTAGCTAGAGCCCAGGAGAAACCACAGAGGACGTGGCGAGATGAGCAAGAACACTGCTTGCAAGGTGAGCCTGACAGCCTGGGCCAGGGTGCTGGAGACAGACACTGAGGGTACTCAGAGCACACCAAAGCAGAAAATCTGAAGCGACTGTGAGCTCAACACTAAAGTAGACTTAAAGCACACCCACCAAGGTTCAGGGAGTTTTGCAGAAGAGGAGACTGAAAGAATGTAAGAGCCAAAGGGAGGGAGGGAATATTCAGCGACATTGCTCCCCTCCACAATGACTGACTGATGCTCTCACAACGCATAACCCACAACTCCATGGTGAACACCAGCAATGCCACTAATGAGAGCCCTCAGAGGAGCTGGGGCCAGGAGGAGGGAAATGATGGGACCAACACATGATGTATCTACACAAAGTTTCTACTTATTAAAAAAATAAACAAAATAAAATATTGTACTATTAAAAATGATAAGAAGTTGAAAGATAATGGCTGGAATGATACAGGATATACTCTTTGGTTGAGGGCTCGAATGTGTGCGTGTTTGGAAAGATCGTGGAAAGGAGAGAGTAGAGATAGAAATACAAAGCTGTTTAGGCCAGATGCCAGCTTCAGAATGCAAGCATGGAAGGGTGAGACCTGAGGGTTTCGGAAGGAGCCTGCCTGATTCTTAGCTCATTGCTTGATTTGATTTACCTAAGACTTTACCGTGGTGGTGACAGTGATGCTGAGGGATGGAGAGAGACAGTAGTGTTGGGATGAATTCAGAAAGGATGCTTTAAGAACACACACACACACACACACACACACACACACACACACAGAGAGAGAGAGAGAGAGAGAGAGAGGGGAGCAAGCTAGAGGAACTAGTGAATAGTGAGTTCCCTAGATAGCTCTCATTTCCATAGGAATAAACATTAGAGGAGACTTAGGTCGCAGGGAATGTCCTTGGGATTTTGGAGCAAACAGGCAAGTGGCTGGCATTACTTTAAGCCAGCTCATATCAAGATGGTTTTGCTAATGGCCAAAGTGACCATAGTCAAAATGATTCCCACCAGTAGACTTTTGTGAGCTTTGCTGGAATAAGGGGAGGGGAGCTGAGAAAGGAAAGCTTATCACAGTGAGGCTGTGGACGCTTCCTGAAGCTTCTGGGGGACAGCAGCTGTGTGAGCTCTCTGTGCGTCCATGATATTAACCTCCACCAAGGGCCAGCCCCTGCCTGCTGACAGCACCATTGCCTGTGAGCTCGCATTCAGGACCTTGAATAGATAGGAAAGCTTAACCTATGTTAATGTTTGCCTCCTGCAGTCATAGACCTAGACATCTGTGCTTTACCTTTATACCTGTAAAAAGTAATCTTTCATTGTCTCTAGGAAGTCCCAACTGTAACCTGCCAGTGGGTGGCCTTAAGTCTGGCAAGGAGGCTCCCTAGTAAGCTGAGGAAAGAAAAAAACAGTCCAGTGTTTGCTTTATTTCTTCATTAATATCTGCAGTGTTTGCCTTTTGCCATTTGGATTTTAAATAAATATACTTAGTGAAGGACATTTACGTCAGCCACTTTATTTTCTCCTCGGAGTGGGTTGAGCCTATGAGACGGGCCGTGACAAGCCAGTTGTGTGCGCCAGGTCTTCCTTCTCTGACTGTCCATGACAAGCTCTGATCTGAGGCTTGCTGTGATGTTGAAAGCCTGCATCCAGGCATCAAAGCGAGCCTCACGTCAGAAGAAAGGAGACACTGCCAATGTCTTTGCCGTGGAGGTGTTCATGATGGGCCTGCTATAAATAAAGATGCGGAATAGATGATTTGCATGAGTTTTTCAGAAACATTTTACTTCCTGTGTGCTGCATGTATTCTAGAACTTGCCTTGAAAAGGACAATTTCCAGAACTTGGGAAATTGTGAAGGACTCTCCCTCGGATTGGGAGCTACTTGGATTGGGGATCAAAATCCCCACAAATGAAGTCTGCGCCGTTGTCCTGCCTCTCATTTCCGATCTGGCATCTCCATCTTACCACGTTCCTCTGCGAGGTAGATGCAGCAGAGGCCTGGCGTGGTGGGATAAGAGACCTTGTCAGCTGCTCTGAGGACCAAGCCAACCAGCACTATGCATCAAGGGTGAATTCCGACCTTTATAAAACTCCATAATCTCACTAGGAAACAAGAAGCAACCACACAAATTTCACAGCCTTGTATTGAAGATCCAGTGTCTTCTTCACTCCTAACTTCTTTGGATAATACCGGCTGTCATTTCTTCCCAAGTCCTTTCTTGTCTGGGTCATGCAGTGGTTCCACCTTTACTATTTTTTCCTATCATAGATCTTTCCAGACCATCTCATATTGTGTCTCTCACCCATTAAACTATAAGCTGTGAGGACAGAAAGGAGGTAGGTCTTGTTAACTATACCTCTTACAGGGCCTGGCATTCTATCTTGTTCTCTGTGGGCTAGAATTGAATTAACACACATCAAGAACCTAGGGTTTGGGCTGAAGAGATGGCTGAACAGGTAAGGCCTGAGGACCCAGGTTCAATTCCCCAGTATGCATGTAAACCAGATACACAAGGTGGCACATGCATCTGGAGTCCGTTTTTAGTGGCTGGAGGCCCTGGTGCATTCTCTCTCTCTCTCTCTCTCTCTCTTCCTGTCTCTCTCAAATAAATAAATAAATAAATATTAATTAAAATTAAAATCCCAGGGTTTCTGTGGTCCAGGTGGCCAAGTCTCTATGTTTGCCTCATCTTTGACATATGACAATTCTAGGTGGGCATTGAATCCCCTCACAGCCATTTGCTCATATGACAGTATTTATCTGCTGACCAAAGCAATACCTAAAACTAGCATGTCTGGATTTTCCCATCTCCATCAGCACATTTCTATGTCAAATTGCTTCCAGTTAATCTCAAACATTTTTATTTTAGAGATTTTATGAAATGTTATTAAAAACTAACGAGCTGGGCATAGTGGTGTACACTTGTAAGGCCAGTACTTGACAGGTAGAGACAGGAGGTCAAGGGCCTATAATCAGTACTGGGCTACAAAGATAGTTCTAGGCTGGCCTGGGCTTCAGTAAGGCACTCTTTCAAAAACATATATTGGGGCTGGAGAGATGGCTTAGCGGTTAAGGGCTTGCCTGTGAAGCCTAAGGACCCTGGTTCGAGGCTTGATTCCCCAGGACCCATGTTTGCCAGATGCACAAGGGGGTGCACGTGTCTGGAATTCGTTTGCAGTGGCTGGAGGCCGTGGCGTGCCCATTCTCTCTCTCTGCCTCTTTCTCTCTGTCTGTCACTTTCAAATAAATAAAAATAAACAAACAAAAAGAACAAATTGTTGTTGAGGTAGTAAAAATAAATGTTTAAAAAAAACCATATATTGTTAAAAACCTTACTATATGACCTGATCCTCTGAGAAAGATAGTCTTCAGAATGAAAGAGAAGCTGGCCATTGAATGATGAGCCCTTGGGTAAACATGTTTCAGTGAGCAGAGACAAAAGGGAGGGAAAAAGGACCCGATTGGATGGAACAGATGGGACCAAACATAGAGGAAGGGAAGAAATGTGGCATAAAGTCTTCTGGCCTCATCCTCACAATACAGGTTTAGCAAGTTAAAAATACTGAAATTAAAGCCTGGCAAGGTGGCGCATGCCTTTAATCCCAGCACTCAGGAAGCAGAGGTAGGAGGATTGCCGTGAGTTCAAGGCCACCCTGAGAGACTTTGTAGTGAGTTCCAAGTCAGCCTGGGCTAGAGTGAGACCCTACCTCGAGAAACCATATATATGAAACCATATATATATATATATATATATATATATATATATATATACATATATATATGGTTATATAATATATAATATAATATAATAATATATTACATATATATATATATTAATACATGAGTTTTATCACTAATGATTTTCTTTGGACTCTAAAAGGGAAGAGCAAAGAGGTAAGATAGAAGAGTTGTGTGTGGCACCTGTTTTACTATCTACCCTAAAACTAACTGGGACCTATGTTGGAATCATGCTGATGTCTACTGTTTTCATGCTGCTGGGTCCATAATTAGTCCCTGTAGGCTCACCTGAGCCTGCCCTTTCCCCATCCCCTGGCTCCCATGGCTGCAAACCCAGAGTCTGAAGAGTTTAGGATCTTCAGAGCAAAAGCTCACTTCCTTTATCAATTCTGTTATAATAGTACTAGCAACAATTAACTTCATGGCTATCACCAAGAGATGAAAATTCAATTAATTTTCAGGCTACTAAAATAATTGCTAACTTTTATCCTGAATTCCTGGGAAAACTCAGTGAGGACAGATAAAGGGCACATAAGTCAACATGCCCCACAAAACAGAAAATTAAGGAATTTCTCTGCAGCTGGAATTAGTTTACCCAGTGCAAACCAGGCATAGAAAGATCTAGAAAGGAAAAGTGTAGGTGGAAGGAACTTTTTCAGACTTCAGAAGTAGGCTTTCTGTGAATAGTGGTTGAGAGCAATCAGCAGATAGACGGGGATGAGGAGAGCGGGAGGGTGCGGGACCTTCCATTCCTGACGTAAAGCACAGGCCACACCACCAGCCATAATGGCTCTTCTCAGCTTCCTTCGCCAGTATTCCTTATTCACTAGTTTCTATCTCTGGTATTTTTCTAATCATGTTTATGCGTCCTACAAAATAAACTGCACTTCCTATGTGTTTGTATAGTCTAAGGAGTGTAGCACCTGGTCCCCCATTTCAAGATTCACCCTCACAAGTCCTTACTATTCTGTTATCTTCACTGCTCCATCCTTATGCTTTCTGAAATGTCACCTGTACAGTTCTGCTGTGCTTAGCAATTGCATCTGATTTCTAATACAAATACTCCCAGTACAAGGTCCTCGAGTCTTATCAGCTTATCACCACTGTAAATGAGCTGGCTGCAGAACCTAGATCTGGGTGCAGACAGAGTGGGTGGGGAAGGATGGGAAGGGCTAGGTCATGTAGGGACCTAGATTTCTTCACATGACAAAGGCAGGACAAAGTATGTATGCAGGGTGTGCTGAGATCAGTATAAGAACTTAATGCCATATGGGTCTTGGCTTTTGCTCAAGGAGCACTGCAGGAGGACATGTGAGCTAGTCAGAAAGAAATGACCTGCCTAGAAATCTCCATGTGGATGGTCCTATCCATCAGACTGCCTAAAGTGGCTTTGACCATGTACCTTTCAAAATGCAAATCTTGGGCTGGAGGATGGCTTAGAGGTTAAGGAGCTTGTCTGCAAAGCCAAAGGACCCAGGTTTGATTCCCCAGGACCCACATTAGCCAGATGCATAAGGGGGCACACACATCTGGAGTTTGTTTGTAGTGGCTGGAAGCCTTGGCATGTGCCCATTCTCTCTCTCTCTCTCTCTCTCTCTCTCTCTCTCTCTCTCTCTCTCTGTCAAATAAATAAAAAAAATTTAAAAATGCAAATCTTACTTAAGAGGTGGGAGAAGCTGTCATCTGCTGATGGGGAGTCTAATTCATCTATATGTGACAAAAGAATCCAAAAGGGGGAAAGATGAAGAGATTAAGGCAGGAAACGGGAACATGCGTCTCTTCTACTAAGTGCATATTCCATGTTACCCCTTAGCTCTCTGTTTTGCTGCAAGGTAGAGGATAGTGAGAAGAGAGAGTTCAGGAGATGAAAGAAAGACATGAGAGAAAAGGTCTGTGGTATACTTCAGGGTCAGCACCATCCCCAAGTGAAAGCAAATCTCCTAGGATGGACACTTTAGTTGGGAGACTTTTTGTCACACAAAGTCTCTCAGCTCCTTTAAGTTGGGCCTTTATACCCTAGAGTGCCCTTGACAACTATTTTCTTTCTGTTTTTAAATTGTGTGTGTGTGTCTTCCTCACATTTCATCTTGTTTGAAGGAGGGTCTCTTCTTTGAAGCTGTAGATGCCAGGCTAGCTGGCCAGTGAACCTCAGGGGATTCTCCTATCTTTGCTCCCCATCTCACCAAAGGCACTCTAGAATTAGAAACACTTGTGTCGAGCTTAACGTGGGTTCTGGGGATCCAAACTCAGCTCATCATGCCTGAGTGACAAGCGCTTTTATCCACCAAGTCATCTTCCCAACCTGATAACTACTTTCTTCTTAAAGCAATATTGGTGTATTTTTTTTTGGCATCACATAATGGCTTGTCCATACTCACTGGTACTGATTAGTGGTAAACGTATTTTAGAAATCAAAGCACAATTTTATAGCTCAAATATTTTCTAAAAAAAAAAAAACAAAAAAACAAACAAAAAAAAAAAACAAAAGTAAATGCTTTTAGCTAGAATATAAACAAGCTTTAGGAGCACATATCTCTGGGTATTCACCATTTTGATTGAGAGTATAATAGATATAATTAAACCTGCTGTTTTTCCTCCCCGCTTTAATATTCACTCATTCAGTCAATCAATAAACATTCATTGTGTACCAGGTAAGTGTCGGACATGGTGCAGAGCACAGTGGTATAGAAACAGACACGGTGCGCACCCATTGGGTGCCTCTGTTCTGTTGGAAGAGACAGGCGTGAATGATCTGTTGGAAGAGACAGGTGTGAATTAAATAGTCACTCAACTCTGAGATTACAAGCTGTGACATGAATTATGAGGGAAAGTGCTATCTGCTCACAAGCTTCCGTGCAGAGTGTGAGAGCCAGGCTGCTGACTTCCTAGCAGTGCAAGACCCTGGGTCCCCTGTGCCAGGCTCCGCGGAGACGTGTGTCCTGTTAGTATTGTCTGCTGTGAAACTAGAAAGAGAAAACAAAAATGAGCTCTATTGTTGCTGGAGACTTGATTGGACAGTAAAAATCTTATTACCCTCACGGCAATATGGTGTGTGTGTGCGTATGTGTGTGTCCAAGTCTTGGATCACTGAGTGTTCACATTGAAACTGACATGACTTTGCTTCCAAATCTATTAGGTGGAGATATTTTCCATCCTTGGAGAAAAATTAACTTTACAAAGGCCCCATAGAACCTCAGTATGATTAAACTGCTCTCCTTTAGTTAGGAATAACATTGAATTGCATTGAAATGAGTACTATCAATAAAATACTTAATTGCATGTAAAACTTAACGAGGCTGAAGAGCTGGCTCAGTGGTTGAAGGTGCTTGCCTCTGCATGTGTGCCAAACAGAACTCAGAAACCCAGAGCCCATGTAAAGCCACACAAAGTGGTGGCCATGTTTGGAATCCCAACAAGCCTATGCCAATGGGAGGAAGTCAGAAGTCAGGACGACCCTGAAGCTCAGGGATCAGCTAGTGGGGCCAAGCCAGTGGCAAAACAATGAGGGACCCTATCTCAACAAAGCAGAAGGAAGAAGGGGACAGCCAGCACCCCTGACCTGCACGCATGCTCTGTAACATGGATGAGGAGTCCATTCATGCACACATCATACACATGTGCGCGCACACACACACACACACACACACACACACAAGATCATAATAAAAACATGCTTAGTGTAAGAGTCAAATTGAAATAATCTCATTAAAATTGGAGTATTAACACGTATTTCAACTATTTAGTGGAATTTTTTTAATGCCTTCAGTAAACTTACAGGAAAGTAGATTTCTACATTGACTGACCATCCAGCCTTGTTCATCCATGTGAGAGAATTGAAGACTCAACCCTATACCTTCCTTTGTAATCAAATTCTCATGGAATTTTAGAACTTAAATTTGTAATATTTGGTATTTATGATTAATTGTTACCCTAGGTCAAATTTTCTTTTTAAACAGGTTATCGTGACTTCACTTCCTCTTTTTCTTGATATAAGATCACAGTGATGCACCATCTTCCTTGTCAACCTGACTAGACTTAGCATTGCCTAGGATTCACATCTCAAGGTGTGTCTGTATGGGTGTTTTTTTTTTTTAATTTAATTTTATTGTTTTGATAGAGAAAGAAGGAGGGAGAGAGAGAGAATGGACACACCAGGGCCTATGACCACTGCAAACAAACTCCAGACATATGCGCCACCTTGTACATCTGGCTCACGTGGGTCCTGGGGAATTGAACCTGGGTCCTTAGGCTTCACAGGCAAGCACCTAACCACTGAGCAATCTCTCCAGCTCTGTGTGGGTGTTCTTTGAGTGGTTTAACTGGGGCAGGGGAGACCTACTCCCCATATGAATGGCACACCTCATAAGCTGGGATCCTGGACAGAAGAACGAGAAAGAAGAAATCCTGCTGAGCACCATCATTCATCTCTCTCTGCTTCCTGACTGTAAATACAACGTGACCAGATGCCTCTCGCTTCTGCTGCCATGATTGCCACACCAAGATAGACTGTGTTTTCTTTTTTTAAAAATTTTTTTGGTTTATTTTTATTTATTTATTTGAGAGTTACAAAGAAAAAGGCAGAGAGAGAGAGAGAGAGAGAGAGAGAATGGGCACACCAGGGCTTCCAGCCACTGTAGGAGAATTCCAGATGCATGCGCCCCCTTGTGCATCTGGCTAACGTGGGTCCTGGGGAATCGAGCCTCGAACCAAGTCCTTAAGCTTCACAGGCAAGCACTTAACAACTAAGCCATCTCTCCAGCCCATAGACTGTGTTTTCTTAAACCAAAAGCCCAAGTAAACTTGTCCTCCCTTCAGTGGCTTTTGTCAGGTATTTTATCACAGCAATGAGAAAAGTGACAATATAGACCCACTTGTGCCTACCATTTTCCCCAACTGGTTGCCTGTCCCTTTGCTGGTCTATATATTAATCAATATAAGGTCTGCAAATGATTCAGTAAAGAAAATGGTAACGTATTGGGTGATAGACGCCATACTTTCATAAGCAGTGTTACCTTAGTGCTCAACTGAGTGCTTAAGTCATAAGTGCCCTTTGCCAGAGTGGGCTTTACTGAGTAACATCTCAGGGTTCTGTTTTGCTTCCATCTTAGCCACACCACACTGGCTAGGCTGACATTTGTTTATAGCCTGATCATTTGCACTAATCCAAAAAGCCTGGGTATTCTCAAGAGGCTGCCAGACACCGGGACAGTGTGCTGAGACCTGCCATCCTTTGCATATCTCATCTGTACCCTGAAATATGCTCTCTAAAAAACCAAAGATGAAGATGTTTTCCAGTCAGATGAATATCAGCAGTTTGTAATGATTGTATCTTAATATGGGTCTTCATTCCTTTAATTGTAGACAATATCAATGAATTTAATTTCCGTGGCAGTTTTACAGATTACCAATCAGCAGTAGACCTTGTGTCCTTAAAGAGCTCATATAGTCCTGTCTGCATGACTTGCATTCTCAACCTGTGTCTATTCCCATCTCTACAAACCTACCCCCACTTGTGGGCATGCATACACCCACACCACCCACTAATGATGAAAAGGCCTTAGAGGAATGAATGACAGGGTCGGTAGATTCATTATTTCCATTTTATATTATAGTTGCTTTCAGTTAAAAAACAAGCCAACATCAAAATAAGAGAGAGACTGATTGAGATGGGGAGGGGATATGATGGAGAATGGAATTTCAAAGGGGAAAGTGTGTGGGGGGGAGCATATTACCATGGGATATTTTTTATGATCATGGAAAATGTCAATAAAAATTGAGAAATAAAAAACCAAAATGCAAAACCCCACAAGAAATAGCCACTGAAGACTTCCTTGACATCTGTTCACATGTTAATATTGATGAGGATGTCCTGCATCCTAATTTTCAACTTTCACATTAGGAAGTCCTTCTAGAATCAAGTACTGAAAAGGTTTTGTTCTGTCTGGGAACTGGGTGTTTGCTTCTGATGGATAATGTGGGGAAATTATGTAATTGGCAGTTTCCATTTTTACTTTGGATATAATGAGAGACTCTAAGAAAATTTTGAACCAACCATTGTCAACTTTGTTGGATGTTTTGGCCTTTGAATGAGCTTCTTAATTTTTTTTTCTTTTTTTTTTACTCTTTTACAGTATATATCACATTTAAGTTACCTCAGAATCTTTGTAACTTGATGAAGGTTATAAGTCAATCAATTAGAAAATTAAGTGTTTCCAATCATTCTAAGTCCAGTGTTTTGATACCAATTCCTGGCCCTAGGTGTTTTAGGACCTTCATGTCAGGAGGAGGCTGGGAGGGAAAAGCTGAATTTCTTTGAAGTTGGCATCACTTGACACCTCCCACTGTTTAAAAGGATAACTCATTTGTTTTTGAGACAAATGCCAACCTTCTCATAGCCATGCCTCATTGATTTGGAAGTAAAGGAACGCAGGTTTGAAAGAAACACTTTACCTTTTGTAACAAAATGAGAAGATCTAACTTTTATAGTATGTAATCTTGGGAAGTTTTAGAGTTATTTTGATCAATTACTTCAAAACAGGCAATCTAATTCAAAAGCACATTTTGGTTGAAGAGAAGATCAGATTTATTTATTTTTTTTTATAATTTTTTGTCTTCTTTAAAATTCCAGGTTTTACAAAATAACAATGCAAACATACTAGACTAAGTGGCACATTTATGTGTGCCATTCATATTCCAGGGAAGCATCTGTCTGCTCACGGAGTCTCTGCTCAATTGTTTAGGATCCTTCCTTGACCCCATACTGCCCATACCCAGGAAGCGTAATATCAAATAGCAAACAGCAATCATTATTGCAAATTGAAAAGAGACTTTAGGGTTACCCGTTTCGGACCTCTCCCTGCTTGGTAGCTTTTCTGCTTTATTTTTTAAATTTTTTTTAATTGTTTATTTTTATTTATTTATTTGAAAGAGGCAGAGAGAGACAGAGAGGAGAGTGGGCACGCCAGGGCTTCCAGCCACTGCAAACGAACTCCAGACCCGTGCACCCCCTTGTGCATCTGGCTAATGTGGGTCCTGGGGAATCCAGCCTCAAACCAGGGCCTTAGGCTTCACAGGCAAGCACTTAACCGCTAAGCCATCTCTCCAGTCCCTACTTTATTTTTGAAATGCATCTTTTTTAACTTAAACAAGAAAAGGGACTGGAGACATGGCTTAGTAGGTAAGGCGCTAGCCTGTGAAACCTTACAACATACAGTCAGTTCCCCAGGACCCATGTAAAGCCAGATGCACAAAGTGGCACATGCATCTGAATTTAGTTTGCAGTGACTGGAGGCTCTGGTGTGCCCTTTCTCTCTGTCTGTCTCTCTTCACTGTATGTCTCTCTGCTTGCAAATAAAGAAATAATTTTTTTAAAAGAAAATACAGACTCCAGAAAAATAGATAAAAGTTTTATATTTGAGTGCCCTTGAACTCACACTTTCCTTTTCCATTAGGTCTTACAAATTATGTAGCTGACCAAGTCTGGGAATTTATAATAAAATGGAGTCTGTAGCCACATCCCAAGCCTATTACTTGGTTTGCATGTATCTTCTGCATTTCATGTGCTAGAGACTTAACACTTACATGCATAAGTTCATGGATGTGCCCCTCACATGAAGGACTGGTGACTTTGTAAGAAGAGAGAGCTAAGCTTAAGCTTGCTCTGTCTTGCCATGTGATGGCATCCACCATGTTTTTTTTTCAAAATATTTAATTAATTTATTTATTTGACAGAAAGAGAGAGAGACAGAGAAAGAGAGAGAGTGAAGGGACACACCAGGGCCTCCAGCCACTGCAAACAAACTACAGATGTGTGCGCTCCCTGTGCATCTGGCTGGTAGGTCCTGGGGAATTGATCCTGGGTCCTGTGGCTTTGCAGGCAAACACCTTAACTGCTAAGCCATCCCTCCAGCCCATCTACCATGTTTTGATGCAGCCCGAGGCCCTCACCAGATGGGAAGGAGATGCTGACACTGTGCTCTTGGATTTTCCAGCCTCCAGAAGGGCGAGCTGAATACATTCCCATTCCTTGTGTTCCTTGGCCTTTGTTCTGTAAGAAGAGAACAAAGCAGGGAAGATTGCTTGGTGATTAAAGACACTTGCTTGCAAGAACAGAAAATGCCATAAGATAATCATCACATGCCTTTCTGAGACTTCAGGATAACTCATAGGTACATAGAAGTAA
This sequence comes from Jaculus jaculus, assembly GCF_020740685.1. Lineage (NCBI taxonomy): Eukaryota > Metazoa > Chordata > Mammalia > Rodentia > Dipodidae > Jaculus > Jaculus jaculus. The sequence goes on from NC_059110.1 coordinate 30,666,541, forward strand.
AAAAGGTAGGACCCAGATGTGCACTGTCCAGTAGGGTAGCTGCTGGCCACATGTATGTATGAAGCATTGAAATGTAGCTAGAATGAATTGAGATGTGTTCTGTGTGCCAAATGCATGCCAAGTTTTGAAGGTAAGGGAAAAAAACCCTAGAACACTGTATCAATATTTTTATACTGACTATATTGAAATGATAATCCTTCAAATATATCAGGTCAAAGAGACAAATATCATTTTACCTGTTAATTTTTGCCTTTTGTTTATTAACATTTGTGTATGTGTGGCTGGATATGTGTGGGTATCCTGTCTCTGCTCCCTTGGCCCTGGAATTACCAGTGTGAATATTGTGCACAGACTTTAAAAAAAAAATTATTTTATTTCCTTTAATGTATAATTTTATTATTGACAATTTCTATCCTTACAGACAATAAATCATGATAATTCCCTCCCCTCCCCCACTTTCCCCTTCATTACTCCAGTCTCCATCATATTCCCCCTCTCTCTCTGTTAGTCTTGTGAAAGTATTGCTAGGCACTGCAAGGCCATAGATATTGAGGCCAATTTCTGTCAGGATTTTATAAGGAGTCATACACTACCTTTGTTTTTTCCACCACCTTTTCTGCAATGGACCCTGAGCCTTGGAGGGTGTTATAGAGATGTTTCAGTGCTGGACTTTCCTCAGTCCCTTCTTCCCAGTACTATGTTGCCTTTTGGGTCATCCCAGTGGCCGTCGCCATCTGAAAAGAGAAGATTCTCTAACCAAAAGTGAAAGTAGCATTAACATATGAACATGAACTTTAAGTGTAGTGCTTACTGGGCTGTTTGTTGAATAAATACATGCATTTAACCAGACAAGAGCAGGCTTTATGTCCCTAAGTCTTATGATCTCCCCTGTCATAGGCTTTTGATTAGGTTTTCAGTACCAGGCATGTATTCCCTCCCACAGAATGGGCCTCCAGTCCAATTAGAGAGAAGTTGGTTTCTCCTACAGCAGACATGCCACTATTGCACCTGTTTGGTCATTTGGCCTGTCTGGCCACCTTAAGTCTTCCAGTGTCTATTGTTTTCACCGCTGATGACTTCTGTCTCCCACAAGGCTGCATACAGTGCAGCTTTTTCCAGTTTTCAGTTGGCTGATCTGCAAGGAGGAGGTTTTCAGCTCAGCCCCAGCTTGATTTCTCAGTGAACTTGCTGCCCAGGCATTGAAGTCTTCAGCAATAGGGTCTTGCCATCTAATTTCTTGTGGGAAACCAAGGGCCTTGGCAATAGCCTATAACGTTTTGGAGGGAACAGGAACCTCCCTGGCCAACAACTCACTGGAAGGTATCCCATCCCTGGCATTAAAAATTTTCTAGTAATAATTTGTGGCTTCTGGATGTGCCATTATCCAAAAAAGCAGGTTTTCATATGTGTTGTTCAGAATATCTTGAATTTTGATTGACCCTCCCCCCACCCTTCTTTTACTCAATCTTTTCCCGTGGCCTCACTTAGGCCATTCCACTCCCTGTAATCTGTTCTTCTAGTTAAATACATATAATACCATCCCCTTAAGTCCTTCCCTCTCCTCTCTCCCTTAAAGCCTTTTACTAGCTTACTGGCCTCTGCTACCGATTTTTGGTTCCAGTTCACACACAAGTCTACACATTTGTAGTTAGGTTCCACATATGAGAGAGAACATGTGACAATTGACTTTCTGGGCCTGGGTTACCTCATATAGTATAATCCTTTCCAGATCCATCCATTTCCCTGCAAATTTCATAATTTCATTTTTCTTTACTGCTGGATAGAACTCCATTGTGTAAATGTATCACACCTTTTTTATTCATTCATCTCTTGAGGGACATCTAGGCTGGTTCCATTTGCTAGCTATTGTGAAGAGAGCAGCAATAAACATGGTTGTGCAAGCATCTTTACAGTAGTGAGAAGAGTCATTAGGATACATGCCTAGGAGTGCTATACCTGATTCATATGGTAAATCTATTTTCAGCTGTCTCAAGAACCTCTACACTGATTTTCACAATGGATGTACCAGACTTCCAGTACTATATTAAATAAAAGTGGGAACAGTGGCCATTCTTGTCTTATTCCTTAATTTAGTGGAGAAGCTTCAAGTTTTTCCTTGATTTAACATTATGTTGGCTGTAGGTTGGTCATAAATAGTTTTTATTATGTTGATATACATTCCTTCTATTCCTAGTTTCTGTAGGACTTTTACCATGAAGGGATGTTGGATTTTGTCAAATGCTTTTTCTGCATCTATTGAGATGATCATGTGATTTTTGTCCTTCAGTCCATTTATATGGCATATTATATTTATTGATTTGCATATGTTGAACCATCCCTGTATCTCTGGGATAAAGTCAGTTGGCTGGGGTGAATAATTTTTCTGACATATTCTTGTATTCTGTTTGCTAATACTTTGTTTCAAATTTTTGTATCTATGTTCATGAGGGAGATTTGTCTGTAATTTTCTTTCTTTTTTTTTTTCTGTCTTTGTCTGGTTTTGGTATCAGGGTGATGCTAGTTTCATAGAAGGAATTTGGTAGAATTCCTTCCTTTGCTATTTTAAGGAAAAGTTTGAGAAGCATTGGTGTTAGTTCTTCCATGAAGGTCTGGTAAAATTCACCAGTAAATCCATCCTAGGCCTAGACTTTTTTTTAGTTGGGAGATTTTGTTTTTTTATAACCTTTGCAGAGATTTCTTTTTAAGTGTGAGTTCTGGGTATTAAATTTAGGTGCTCATGCTTTTGTGGTAAGCACTTTGCTGACTGATCCATCTCCTCGGCCCCTATTTGTACTTAAAAAAAAAAAAAGAAATATAACCTTCTCACATTCCCAGAACACATAGCACATTCATACTCTCTTTTTAATTTTATTTATTTGAGAGAGAGAGAAAACAAATGGGCATACCAGGACCTTCAGCCACTGCAAATGAACTCCAGACGCATGTGCCAGCTTGTGCATCTGGCTTATGTGGGTCCTGAGGAATCAAACCTGAGTCCTTGGGCTTTGCACATAAGTGCCTTAACTGGTAAGCCATCCCTCCAGCCCCTTATTTGTACTTTTCAAATGGGGTTATGTAATGTGTAACATTTGTAGCTCATATTTTTCTCTCCAATACTATATGTTCATATTGGGCATCACTGACTGGACCTCTTTTGGACTTGTTTTCTATCCATGCTTACTTACATTCTATTATGGTTTTTCAGTAATAGTTTAAATGCTGACTATATTAAAATGGCCAGCTAAGTCAATCTAAAGTACTTGTGTCCATTTAGTAATACAACTTCCTATTTTTATGTAGCCCTGGCTTTTCAGTAAAGTCTTTAACATTTTATTGTGATGATTTATAAATATAGCTTACATTCAAATCTTCTAGAGGGCTTGTCAAAATTCATATCAAATTACTGGATCTGCCTTCCTAAGTGTCTGATTGAGACAGTGTGAGGTGGGGCCCAGGGGATTCATTTCCAACAAGTTCTCAGATTATGCTAATAGTGGTTTGGATCTATACCATGAGAATGTCTCTCAACCTTGGCTGTACATCAGAATCACATAGGCAACTTAAAAAAAAAAAAGTCATGTGAGTATCTCAGCTCTAACTCCAGAGACTGTAGTTTAGCTGGTTTGGGATAGGCCTTGGGTAATGTCATTCTGCAAAGCTCCCCAGGGGACCCTATCATCCACAGGGCTGAGGAGGATTGGACTGCCTTACTTCCCAGCTGTAGCAAATGGGAACTGCAGGTGATGGGAAAGGACCAAAACAGATCTACTTTTCCCCTCCATTTTCTCTGGAGCATGGGGAGAACACATGAAAGATATGATTGATCATCTGGCTTTCCTGGCGAGGCATGCAGGCCCATTTGTACCACAGATATTTTATCATCAATGAAGCTGAGGTTCAGGAAAATGAAGTGATTACCTCATTGATTCAGAAGATAAGGGGTGTTCAGGGCTCCCTCTTCTTACTTAAGAACACCCCCACCCCAATAAGCCCTTACTATGCAAGAAGGTCAAGATGTAGGCATTTCAGGTTTCTTTTCTTGTGTTGCCCTGTGTGATTCACAACTTTTGATGTCATGGAGACATGGTTGAGTCTGTACTGTGCCTTTAATGTGTGATTTACTTGAGGAAACTTGGCATCAAAAGCAGTTACCATTTTCTACTTGCAAGTCTGCCTGGTTTGTTTGTCAAGAAGATGCATTTTATAAATAATTTAATCTCCTGTGTTTGCCTTCAAGCATGGGGAAACATGAATATGAATTTAGTTCAAAGGATGAATCACAGCTTTGGCATAGCCCTTCATTTGACTGACTTACCCAGTATATGACTCACATGTTGTTGGATTTCTTTTGTTTGGAGAGGGGTGGGCATACCTCTCAGAGGAATTTTCTTCTAAGAAAAAGAAATTTATATGTCTTAAATGTGAATCTTCCCCACAAGGCCATATGTTTGAACCTTGGTCCCCAGCTGGTGATGCCATTTTAGGAGGTCATGAAACTCTTGGGACATGGGGCCTCCTTGGGCAGGTAAAGGTGATATCTGCTTCTGGTCCTGGCCCGAGCCCCACACTTCCTGTTGGCTGCTCTATGCTCAGCCATAGGTTCCTATCAGCATGCCATCCTACCCTGCATGATTGACAGTGTCCCCTGAACCATAAGCCCAAAGAAATCATTCCTCCATTAAGGTTTTTTTTCCATCATCTGTTCTGTCACAATGAGAAGAAAAGTAGTGAATACACCAATGCTATACTTCATAAATATTAATGAGCATAGTACAAATGGGTAACAGTGAAATATTACATGGACATGTGCACGTATATCTATACTAAGAATTTTACAGGGAAAAGGACTGTAATTCTTAAGGGTTCGCTAAGGTAGAATAGGCCTGTCACCTTGACTAGACCAGTGACACATGCTCTGTGTGCTGGCACATAGGCAGGATGTGAACATCCTTGCCTCGGTCTGCCCTTTATGTTGAATGAGTTTGGAAGATAGTCCATTTGTCTTTGTTGCCCTCTTGACCATGGGTAAATGTTGTCAGGGTTTTGTATCTTAAGGTTTTTATTGTAAGCAGTTTTTGTTTCCAATTCCTTAGATTTGTTTCTTAAGTTTTGACTAAGACTATAAGGGCTAAGTGATTTTCAATGCTTAGGACATCTTAATTTTCTCTTCTCTCTTAGATTTATACAAGCCAGGTTCCTTATTATCTTGGTTCTAAGTCTGATATCACACCACTCCATTGAACTTTTCCTTTTGGCTTTAAGTTTTTTTTTTAATTTTTAAAATTAAATTTACTTTTTATTGACAACTTCCATAATTATAGACAATAACCCATGGAAATTCCCTCCCTCCACCCACTTTCCCCTTTGAAATTCCACCATCCATCATATCCCCTTGCCCTCTCATTTAGTCTTTTATTTTGATGTGATCAACTTTTCCTTCTATTATGAGGGTCTTGTGTAGGTACTGTCAAGTACTGCCAGGTCATGGATATCCAGGCCATTTTGTGTCTGGAGGAGCACTTTGTGAGGAGCTCTACCCTTCCTTTGGATCTTACATTCTTTCTGCCAACTCTTCTTCAATGGATCCTAAACCTTGGTAGGTGTAATAGAGATATTTCAGTGCTGAGCACTCCTCTGTCACTTCTTAGTACCAAGGTGCCTTTTGAGTCACCCCAAGGGCACTGCCATCTGAAAAGTGAAGCTTCTCTAGCCAAAAGTGAGAGTATCATTAATATATGAACATGAACAATAAGAAAAGTGCTTACCAGGCAGCTTAGTGAGCATAGTATATACATTTAGCCAGACAATAGCAGATGTTAGTCCCCTAGGGTTCATGACTACCCTGTTGTAGGTTTTCAGTATGAGGCATGTATTCCCTCCTGTGAAGTGGATCTCCAGTCCAATTAGAGAGCACCTGGTTTCCCCCATAACAGACATACCACTATTGCACCATTGGCTCATTTGGCCTGGGTGGCCAAATTTAAGGCTTGTATTGTCCACTGATGGATATCTCCATTGGTGATTTCTCCCTCTCCCCCTTGATCTGCATACAACATAGCTTTCTCTAGCTTTCTGTCAGCTGGTCTACAAAGACCTCCACACTGATTTCCACAATGGCTGTACCAGATTGCATTCCCACCAACAGTGTTCTAGCAGAGCTGGGTACTGGACTTTGAACCAGATCCACCACAGCTCTGGAGCTGCCCATGACTTGGCCTTTTATAATGGCTACCTTTCACCTCAATATGTCTTCACTACACATGGAGAAGACACTGGACTGCTAAACCAATGCTTGATTATTTGACAACAGAAATAACTTTTCAAATCACAACATTCACAATGATATGCTGATAGTTTTAACATAATTCATAAAATGATCAGAAATCAATATGCTAGCTTTTTTAATATCCTTCTTTTGACACAGCAGCTGACCTATTTGATCTTTCCCAATGTTAGTGATACAGAATAAACTGAATCGACAGAAGAATCTGCAGTAAGCATCCTAATGACAATGTGCAAAATATATGTGCTCTCTAACATAATGGCAAATAAAATCTCCAAATAATGCCAAGAACTCTAACTCATCACATCGTAGTTTAATATGCTGTTTTACAGTGCAGAGTGAAGTAGACTGTGGAAATGGTTGGCTTGAATTTTATCCCCCTTTTGACCTTGAAATTTGGATGCAAATTGTGTAGGTTACTAAAATGTTTAGAAAGGACTGTAGTAGTTATGAAAAGTATCTAAATAGAGATTCGCAAGCTCATCACTTACGTTTTATTTGAAAGAGTTAAGTGTCAGAGACTTAGGAAACATCAAATAACTAAATATAAATAATTTGTGGCTGCAATCCTACAAAAGTGGTCTGGAAAATCTTTAGAATGTAAAACCTGCATGGACAGACATCTTTGGTTTTTACAGAACATATTCTTTTTTGTTTTTTTGCTGTGTTTGTGTTCTGATCTGTCATAGACATGAATTCTTAGCTGCAAATAACAGCAACTTCCTGCAAATGCAGTGAGGAAAAGAAAGAAATGGCTTCAATGCAGGGCCCGGAGGCTGTTACAGAGTTCTGTCTTGCTTCATGTTGCGTCTCCTGACAGCTCTTCACATACCGGCCTCATTTTTATCTGTTGGCTGTGCTCATTTGTTATGGTTGGGTATGATGGCAATGGACATGTCCAGATTTCACTTATCTTACATCTAAGAGAGAGGAAGGCCCTTCTACATATAGAATTTTAGCAAACCACAAAGCCAATTCTGGCATTATTCTTGCCTCCCTCACTGTATACAAAAGGAGCACTGGTTCAACTTTTTTTTTTTTCTTCTTTTTTTACAATAGCACAGTTGGCTTTCCTATCATGGAGAAGTACCCCGTTAAGGATGAAAAGAGGGGACACTGTACAAAATACAGTAGATGTCTATGATCTGGCCATTGTATCGTTGCTCTTCTACAACTTGAATATGTCTGGATTCCTTAGTGCCTTACACGTGTGCTTTTCACTGGATATGTGCTCTTATGTTTTTATTTGAGCTTACTTACTTTTACATCTATGATTATGTTTTCTAAAGGTGGTCCAATTGTTACTGGGAAATATCCTCACCCAACTCCTGAACTCTGCGAAGCCACTGAGTTTGTCCTAACTCTTTACTAAACTGTGACTCTAAACTGTGACTCATCTGTTCAGTGTCCACATGGAAAAGACAAAGTAAAACTGCAGTGTCAAAAGGAGGACTTAATTCTTTTTACTGGTTTCATGAAACTGCATTTAAAACATCTAAATATGTGCAAATTGTTCTTCTTCCCTACCACAAGGAGTGTTTAAACCAAGACCGTGTAAACCATACACACATGCATACATACATATAGACATGTGCTTTCACCTCAGCATGTCCCAGTTCTCTGAGGAAGGTACAGTGTGCAGCAGAGCCAGACTGTATTCTGATGGCTTTATAAGAAGTCACTTCTTGGGCTGGAGAGATGGCTTAGTGGTTAAGTGCTTGCCTGTGAAGCCTAAGGACCTTGGTTCAAGACTCGATTCCCCAGGACCCGCATTAGCCAGATGCACAAGGGGGCGCACACATTTGCAGTTCATTTTCAGTGGCTGGAGGTTCTGTCTCTCTCTTTCTGTCTTTCTCTGCCTCTTTCTCTCTCTGTTGCTCTCAAATGAATAAAAATAAATGAAAATTTAAAAAAAGAAGTCACTTCTTGGGAATAGAGGCAGGAGAGTTGTATGGGAGCGAGGTGGGGGGTGGGGATCTGAGTAATCATAGAAACTACTGGCAACAGCCTGTCTCTGGGAACAGGAGAAGCTTTTACAGGCTGAAGATGACAAACATGAAATGATCTTAGAGTCACAGACCAAGAAATCCCATGATACTAGTTTTGAAATAAAATAATAACAAGGGCTAGAGAGATGGTTTAGCTGTTAAGCGTCTGCCTGTGAAGCCTAAGGACCCCGGTTCGAGGCTCGATTCCCCAGGACCCACGTTAGCCAGATGCAGAAGGGGGCACATGCATCTGGAGTTCATTTGCAGTGGCTGGAGGCCCTGGTGCGCCCATTCTCTCTCTCTCTCTGCCTCTTTCTCTCTCTGTCTGTTGCTCTCAAATAAATAAATAAAAAATGAACAAAAAAAGATAACAAAATCCTCTGCCTGAAAATTCAACTTATAATGTGCTCACATAAGCAAATGATGGCTCTACTGCGTGTCCTAAATGCATTTAATTAACTTTTGAAAGAAGATTTTGTGAAACACACACACAGAGGAAAGAGGGAGGGAGGGAGATTGAATCTCAGGACAATATGCAAAGATGGAGTGTTTACAACACAATGTCATACTTACTTGCAATAGTGTCAAAGTGTATTTAAGAGCCCATGTCAGGGGCTGGGCATGGTGGAGCACGCCTTTAATCCCAGCACAGGTAGGATCGCCATGAGCTCAAGGCCACTCTGAGACTACATAGTGAATTCCAGGTCAGCCTGGGCTAGAGCAAAATTCTACCTCAAAAACAAAACAAAACAAAAAAACAGAAGCTGGGCATGGTGGAACACAGCTTAATCCCAGCACTCAGGAGGCAGAAGTGGCAGGATTGGCATGAGTTCGAGACTATCCTGAGACTACATAGTGAATTCCAGGTCAGCTTGGACTAGAGCAAGACGTTACCTCAAGAAAACCAAAACAACAACAACAAAATTTTAAAAACCAAAAAGAAAAGAAAGAAAAAAAGAACTTAGATCAGTCCTTTTAACTTCAAGTTTTGTTTGTTTGGTAAAACAAAAGAATGTTGAAAGAAATACTGGAAAAGTAAACCTATTTTAAAAATTTGTATCCGTGTTTCCAGTTCTCGAACCCTATAACAATAACTTCATCAGATGAGCAGATGTTCCCTTGTGAAGGAACCGGAGCATCCAGAGTACATTCACATCTGCCACTTCTTGAGAAGTTGAAGAGACCTTGTAACATGGAAGGCAAAGAGGATATTGAACCAGAAGTTGGTGGAACTCAGTGACATCTGAGGCCTGCTCTGCAGTAGAAGATGTCCCTTTTCTGTCAATCTTGTCCACCTTGCTATGGATCTCTTCCCACTTCCCGGCTCTGGAATGCCATGATTTCTGCAACAGGGACCGCGACTTGCCAGGTCTCTCTCCATTTTCCACGTCTTCCTAAGTAGGAAAAAAAAAAAAAAAAAATTGAAAGACAATGGATTCTATTAAAAAACTTTATTTCCTAGATTCCCTTGAGATTAGGTACTACCAACAAGGCCAAGTCCAAATTGGTGGTTAGGATTTCTGAGAACATTTTAAGAAGCAAAACATCCAAGAGGTATTTTTCGCCTCCCTACCGCCCTTCAACTGTTTTGTGGTTTTGTGGTTGAGAACCTGCTTAATAGCTAATGTGATTATTGGAACCCCAACAACCATTTTGGACGACCAAGGAAATATGAAGATGGAAAATGTGCTAATAATGGAGAAGCAACAACTCCTTTCTTTGTATTTGATGAATTTTATTTCCCAATTCTTCCAACCTCTCCCACTTAGCTTAGGCATCTTGATTTCTGACATAGCGTTGGGCTTTTTTACTTCTCTCTCCTATTATCATTTGGAAAACTCTATACACCTGGAGTTATACCGTTACTTAGGTGGTCTCTAGTTATAGAGAAAGCAAGACTTTTTATGCCACTGAAACTTAATTTGTTACAGGAAAATAAATAAAAACATTAGATGTTCTAGACTTCAACTCAGTTTTCAAACATACAAATATTTTTCAGACAACAGTGTTTTACTAATTTTCATTTTTTAGTGAAATCAAAATAAGGGGAAGGAGAGATTTTGGAAGATGTAAAACTAAATCTTGGCAGCAGGACCTCTGCATTTGGCTACAGCCTTGAACTACCTACCAGGTAGTCTTTTCCAGGACAGAAACAAAACAGAAGATGCCGGTATTTCTGATTCTCAGTTGTGTACATTTCTTGGTAGACTGATGAGAGGGAACTGACTTTATTAGATATTTTAGGAAGGATGTTCCTGAAATATTCTTCTTTAAAAATTTATTTAATTTTTATTTATTTATGAGTGACAGAGAGAGAGAGAGAGAGAGAGAGAGAGAGAGAGAGAGAGAGAGAGAGAGAATGGGCACGCCAGGGCCTCCAGCCACTGCAACGAACTCCAGATGCATGTGCCCCCTTGTGCATCTGGCTAACATGGGTCCTGGGGAATCGAGCCTTGAACTGGGGTCCTTAGACTTCACAGGCAAGCACTTAACAGGTAAGCCATCTCTCTATCTCCCTGAAATGCTCTTTTAAGTATGTAGACTAGCAAAAAAGTATTCATGTTTCTTCAAAACATTTCCTGATTGTGTGTATAGACATGTGTATGCTTCATCAAGGCATGGAATATGCATGTCTTCTCTTGCCTTCATGAATCTTACTGTTTGTAAGAAAGTTATACATGAAACAATAAGACACAAGTACATTATTAAATACTCTAAAAAAGAATAGGGTATAGCTAAGGAAAATGTAGAAAAACATATTCATATTGGGTAATCCAAGAACTTACTAACATTTCAATTGATCTTGAAAGATGAAAAACAAAATTTACTAGAAAATGGTTGAGGGAACTATACTCGTAGCATCAGTAGAGTGTGAAAATGTGCTGAGCTGAAAACAGCTTGCTTTGAAAAAACTCAGAGTAGGCTTGCATTCACACAGCCAGGAGAATGCCTGCTTCAGCTGGACACGCAGGTGCAGCAGATGGGACCAGGCCATGCCCACCTCTGGGTATCACACTGTATCATTTGTCTCCTGCTGGGTAACAAACCATCCTAAAACACTGTAGCTTACAAGATAGAACATTTATTTGTTATGATTCTGTGGGTCAGCAATTTGGGCTGAGTTCAGCTTGACAGTTTTGCCTACACTCACTCACACAGTTGCCATGAACTGCTAAATAACAGTTGATGGTCCAAGACGGCCTCTCCCATGGGCTGGACAGCTGGCGTTAACTACCACCCAGGCCTCTGTCTCCATGCTCTGTTTCATCTCCTTGGGGGGGGGGGGTGCTGTGTGAATTTTTCTGGGAAGATCTTAACTGGAGTCCATTCCCTCCAGTTAGGGCATTGACAACAGACCACAGTAACCATTCCACCAAAGTCCACCTTGAGGAAACCGTGAGTTTATTGGGATTACTTACAGGAGCATGGATGACTCAAAGCCCACTCCTGCATCTCAAAAGAACTGTATCCCTGAAGCACCCTGGACAATTTGCCGGCAGCTCTGCTGGTTGGAGCCTCTCCCTAGCAATTGTCGGTGCTTATAGAACCTTGGAGAGGGGCCTTGTGAATCTAAGTTTCACCTTCCTGAGACTTCTAAGTTTTGTTTACTTGCTGGGTCTGAGGAGCCTCCCTCCACAGTCAGGAGGGAATCTTTCAATTCTGGAAAAAAATGACTGTACAGGGTGTGTGAAGGGGGAGGGGGGCTTCTTCACATGACCATTTCAAGCAGCAAGGCCAGGTTATACAATGGCAGTTATACAATGCCACTTTGAGGTATCTGGGCCAGAAAATGTCTCAAGGCCTTTCCTTCCTTCTTGTCCCTCTTTAGCTTTTGAGGTTCACAAGTGTCTTATAATACACAAGGATGAAGAAAGGACTCAGGTCATGGTATGTGGCAAAGACTTAAGGAAATATATGACATGCAAAAGTATGGTCAGCCTGGCTGGAAAGCTACAAGAGGTTGGGTATTTTGGTATCGTTTGACAGCAACCTTGAGTCTCCCCCTCTCTCTGACGTGCCAGTAGGAATGATATTATAGAATTTCTATTATACAGTTATGGGTGGCTCAATAGTAACTTTGTGTTCAGAAAACTAAATAGAGTATACTGGCATCTCAGTAGATGTTGCCACAGATAGGTGATGAACAACAGCCAGGTGTCCACATATTGCTAAGGAGAGTTTGTTGGTTTTACTTGGTGTTTTATTGTGTGAATATTAATTCCTATTGATGTTGAGATTACCTTGACTTCAAATTTTAGGAATGTCTGTCTTAAGGCGTCACCTTTTGGCTTAGGCTTAAAGGAGGAGGAACCAGTTGTAGTAGTGGGAGAGACAGAATTTTCTACAGCAAAGAGAGCATCATATGTGGGCTGGAGGGATGGCTTAGTGGTTAAGGCACTTGCCTGCAAAGCCAAGGGACCCAGGTTTGATTCTCCAGATGCACAAGGTGACACGTGAGTCTGGAGTTCATTTGAGTAGCTGGAGGCCCTGGCATGCCCACTTTTTTTTCTCTCTCTCCCTTTCTCAAATAAATAAATGAAAGTAAGTTTTAAAAGCATATGTGTATAAAATGCATATGGACACATGCGTACAAAGGTTGAGGGGAGGCTGGTCTGTGAGTCAAAGTCAATCTTAGGGTGTAGAAAGTTACAGTGGGAGGTTTCAATATGTGAAGCTAGGAAATTGGTGCCTCCATAGTTTTAGTTTATTATTAAAAGAGCTTGATTGTTGAAACAAGATTTTGTTTAACTTTACCACTTATTCAACTTCTTTTGTAAAAGGTAACTCAACTTGAACAAGGCCTCAGAAACCCACATAGTTACAACTTGATTCTCTTTAACTAAACTGAAAAATATATATAATGTGAGTTTTGTTAGATTTGCTGATTCAAACTTGTGCTGAATACATCTGTGGGTACTTTCTTAACCAATGCAACTCCCACAATTCCCTTGGTGCAGTGAAACATCTCTTTGGAAATTGGTAAATTCTCTCTCAACATGACTCAGTCTGTGTTCACTTCAGAGCCACGCTCCTTCTTGGTTCACAGGAAGAGCCAGAAAAGAGATGAGTCAACTATGCATGCAGGAGTGCGAATCTGGGCCCATTATCCTCCAGCACCCACAGGAAACACTTGTATCTAAGAACTCTTTATCAAAAGGTCTTTGTTGTTTGGAGCATAAGCTCTAACCTATACTATGACTAGATTTTTGAAGGCTTTTAAGAATCTTTACTATTCTCTAGAAAAGAAATTCAACTGTCTTAGCAATTGCGGCATCACTGCATGTATAAGGCGTGTTCTGAGCAGGTTCAATCAAATTGGGCAGTCTTTAAAAGTGGATATTACCACACGGTGACTTGCATGATTCCAGAAAGTAAGTCCTCTGCACTTCGTTTGCCTATCATGTAAGAAAGCAGTTCAATTGTTGAACACTGCTATGGTAGAGTTACATTGGGGGGCCCCTTCTGAGTATGCAAAGATAACCAGAGCTGTAAATTAAGCACCAAAGGCCTCACTTATCCCAGAGTTTAGGGAGACATGCTATTAGATAAAATGATGTGGGGTAAGGAGAGAAGAAATGAAATTCTGTACAAGACACGGCGAAGTTACTATATGTAAGTGTCATGTGCCTGAAATAATGACTTCAGCCATTGGTTGCCCTAGCTCTGTTTGGCCTCTCTCGCCTTGACCTCATTTACAGGTGTGGTCTGGAAAATTCTTATCACCTGAGGTCAAAGCCATAGCAAGCCAGGCTAAGTTTCTTTAGACGGCATAATCATACTTGGATCTGAACTTTGCTCTGAACTCCCAAGTCCATGCTGGGGTCTATTCTTTGTTTGCTGAGGGTAGAGCCATGTTCTCCAAATACTCACTTATCATGTGGGCTCCGTAACACATGGGCCGTGCCCCTGGGACTCCTGTATTTTTACCCACCTGATTTCCAAATGTGCTTCTGCCAGGAGGTTCTGCAGCTGGCTGACTGCTAGGCTCAGAGACCCCTGGGTGGGGAAGCCAGCTTTCCTGCATGCACCGTCTACCTCCATAGGACCGATACGGGGGCAGGCATGTTGCTTTGCACAAGGCAGTTTTATTCTTCCTTAGCTCTGCATCCACCGAGTTCTAGTTCCTGTCCCCAGTTCCTCAACCAGTCATAGTGAGGGCTCCTTGTTCCAGACACTTTGCACAAAGACAGGAAGGCCCAAGTGGTGTGAAATGAAAGGGAATGTTGACCAGGTTAAATATAGGGGGAATGAAGTAAGTTGTGTTGATAAACTTGGATAAATTTGTTGGGACCACAAGAATGCCCTTACCTACAAAGCAAAAGCTCATGTCTTATGGTTTGTTCAGCAAGAAAAGGAAAAATAATTTTGTGTGTGTATATGTATGTGTGTGTACCTATAATATGTAATGGAAAACATAGCCAATGTGACATATGTTACAAATATATAAACAAAAGCAAATATTCTTTATTTCCTATAGTAGTTTTAAGTCTGCTCTCATATGCCTCTTTTTTGGTAGGAAGGGAAGTCACTTAAATTTTTCAAATTCTTTTTAGAAAATTCTTTCAAGCAAACATATTATATTTTATATAATTTTAAATATTCAGTTAAATTCATACTCTTATCTTTCTCTCTAGACTTTTTGCTCAAAATCATGTCTTAGGTAAGAAGAAAAATCTGTCTTCGTGGCTCTTAAGTTTGGCAGTTCCAACTGTTGGCCCTCATGGTGATCCAAAGTCTTTACTGACCTATCTGGGGCGTCCCTTGCTGACTGACCTGTTCAACCTGGCACTTGGTACCTACGGATCTCTTCCCTGGACACATATGAAGCCTTGCTATCCTTGGAACCCTTCTCTCACCTCACAACTCCACTGATTTGGCTGTCCTGGCACTCCGGTTCCTTTGTTTTCGTCTGTATGCAGCCTCTGGTGTGGACAGGATAGATGTCCTTTGCGATTGTTGGAATGCTGGCTTTGATTGTAACCCAAGGGATAAGGCTTGTTTTAGAAAGGATGATGAAAAGTAGTCTATAGATCTTTCTATCCTTATCAGTGTAATAAATCAGAGACAGAATCATGATCCTCCAGCAACGGCATGTACCACACCAAGCAAATGCAAAGCCCCGGGAGTGATGATGAATGCTCATTTAATTCCCAAGTTTGGAATTTGTCGACGGCGAGTCCATCTTGAAGAGCGACAATGAACAACAATGGGTTGTCATGGGCCTAGTTAAGCGGTAATCCTAAAAATTATTGCCACAGCAGTCTCCTTACTGCAGCAAAGCAATGTTCTAAAATGTATCTAGAAGATTGGATATAGGAGTACACTCCTGTAACCCCAGGGACTTGGGAGGTAGAGGCAGGAAAAAAAAGTCTAAGAACATTCTCAGCTACATAGTGTGTTTGAGGTCAACCTTCGTTACATGAGACCCTGTCTCAAAAACAAAACAAACTATGAACAACCAACCAAGACAAACCAAAATGTAACAAAAAACCTGCTAGACATTTGCTATGTGCTCATTGGTAGAGTGAATGTTATTTATTTGTTTAGGCAAGTGTAAGTGTGTATATTTGTGTATGCATGCTTATATGTGTGTAGCCACGTGTGAGCAGGTGCTCATGTACGTGTGTCTACGTGCATGTGGAGGCCAGCTATTGTTTCCCACTGTCCTTTTTAGCCTCTCTTTGCCTTGGTTTTTGAGACAGGGTCTTTCACTGAACTAGAGCTCACTGGCTTGGCTCCACTAGCAAGCAAACAAGCCATAGGGATCCACCTATTGCTGCTTGCCCAGGGCTGGCATTACAGAGCCTCGGAGCCTCTTCCTCACGCCCTTCACGGATGTACAATTCATCACTGTTCCTTTGCAATCTATTCCTTTCCACCACTACCTTACTTGGAGGTTAAGTTTACAGCTTGATTTATAAGCCTTAAAACCAAAGTGGTCTGATAACAACTGGGGGTAGAAGAATCTAGAAATTCTAAGCTTAGAACTGAATGCAGGGGGCCTGGATAGATGTCTTAGTGGTTAAGGCACATGCCTATGAAGCCTAAGGACCCAGGTTCGACTCCCCCAAACCCATGTGAGCCAGATGCACATGGTGGCGCACATGTCTGGAGTTTGTTTTCAGTGCCTAGAGGCCCTGGTGCACCCATTCTGTCTCTCTATCTGCCTCTTTCTCTCTATCTCTCAAATAAATAAATAAATAATACAAAATTTTAAAGAACTGAAGAACTGAATGCAGACATTAATACAACTTAAGGCTTCTCTCGATTTTAGTCAATGAGAAAAGGTACTTTTTAAAAAAAAGAGGCAGAAAGAGAGAGAGAGAGAGAATGGGCATGCCAGGGCCTCCAGCCACTGCTCATGAACTCCAGATACATGCACCCCTTGTGCATCTGGCTAACATGGACCTTAGGTAATGAAACCTGGGTCCTTTGGCTTTGCAGGCAAACGCCTTAACCACTAAGCAATCCCTTCAGCCCGAGAATGTACTTTTTAAAAATAGAAATGGAGGGCTGGAGAGATGGCTTAGCAGTTAGGTGCTTGCCTGTGAAGCCTAAGGACCTCAGTTCAAGGCTCAATTCCCCAGGACCCACGTTAGCCAGATGCACAAGGGGGCACACGCGTCTGGAGTTTGTTTGCAGTGGCTGGAGGCCCTGGAGCGTCCATTCTCTCTCTCTATCTGCCTCTTTCTCTCTGTCTCTGTTGCTGTCAAATAAATTATTAATTAAAAAATATTTAGAAAAAAAGAAATGGAGTTGGATTATGTGAGGAACAAATATTTATATCCATTTATTTTTGAAGAAATAAATTGGGGTTGTAAATTACATAGAATGTTGGGCAGCTGGAGGCTGAGGGTGCAGGGGTCTCTGTTGTGTTTTAGGCTGTTTAGCTGTGGATCACCCTTTCCATGTGGGCGTGCTCCCATTGGGCCAGGATTGGGGAAGTCAGTAACTCACTTTTCATTACATAGATATCCTCCTTCTAATCTCTATGAAGTCATTCATGCAAGATTGGCACCTGGATTAACTAATCAGAAGCTCACTTCCAGATGTTGGCTCTGGAGTGAGTGTGAGAAACATGAAGTGATGGTTAGAGTTCATTTTCAGTGGGTTGTTCCATATTTTGGGTACTTTTAAATATGTTTATTTATTATTTATCTACCTTTCTCTCTCTCTCTTAAATAAGTTTCATCTATTTATCTATATATCTATCATCTATCTATATTTTTTTTCCTTTGGATTTTCGAGGTAGGGTCTCACTCTAGCTCAGGCTGACCTGGAATTCACTATGTAGTCTCAGGGTGGCCTCAAACTCACAGTGATTCTCCTGATTCTGTTTCTCAAGTGCTGGAATTAAAGGCATGTGCCACCATGTCCTGCAAATATTTTTTAAATATATATATAAAAAAACAGCATACCCATTTTATTTCAGCTATGTGCTTAGTGGCACCATCATCTTTAGCATGATAACTTATACAATCAGTAGTCTTTGTTTTCTATAGTCCCTAATATTTTACCTTTCTGATTTTTCTGGAACTTCCAAAAAATAATCATTTTTTTCAGATTTGAGATGAAATTGATGAGCGTTATCAGAACTCTCTGAATATGGGTGGCACTGTGCAGTAGATGCTTTCTGAACCCATCACTGATTCTCTTCTTGCCACTGATTCGGAACCATCCCTGGTGTATCATTTTGGGCTTATATCACTGAGGGTATTGAAATACACAGTTCATTGTCTCGAAGTTTCCATAGAATAGAATTAGAAAAATTAAGGCAACGTGCCTGAGAGCTATGAGCAGAGTGAATGTCTCCATAGCCTGTCTGGTAGCATGCTATTAAAAAAACCCAGCATAACAACAACAGAAACAATCTATGTACACCACATAAATCAGAGAAAGAAAAGAAAGCAAATTATTCCATTTTAATACTTTCCACTTGGAATAAGATGCTAAGATGCCAACTATAGCAATTGTCTTTTACTACAGATAAACAGTTTCTCTTGGGACTGTAATAATAC
Source organism: Jaculus jaculus (assembly GCF_020740685.1). Taxonomy (NCBI): domain Eukaryota; kingdom Metazoa; phylum Chordata; class Mammalia; order Rodentia; family Dipodidae; genus Jaculus; species Jaculus jaculus. Next base: position 30,684,831 of record NC_059110.1, read on the forward strand.
CTATTAGCATAGAATTGTCTTGGGCAAGGTAAATATAGAAAATGAATATTGAGAATGAATAAGGTTAATATCTCTGAAAATAGACAAGGAATGTAACCAAGAATCTTACAAAGTTTCCTCCTCCTCTACCTCTTCTCTTTCTTTCTTTTTCTCCATTGTTGTCTCTCTTTTTGTACTATGTTTTAAATTGGATCTTGCCAACTTTTTTCATAAAGAAGAATTGCTTGTAATATTAGTGCCAATATCTAGCTTTTGAACAAGCTGCACATTTTTCTCTAACTCCTGCCTCATATCTAGAACTCATTCTTCAGAAGTACCCGAGGGCTGAGGGGCCGGTGAAAAGTCAATGAGTTGCACAAGCCAACAAAAGAGGTGGTTGTAGTGAAGCTGCAGCAATTGAATTCCAATCACAGAATTTGTATTGAGCTGCTGATAGCAGGAGGTAACATTCCTTAAAGGGCTGGTGGGAGGGACAGGAGCCAGAAGAAACGGCTTCTGGCATCTTCTGACCATATACAGTTACCTCTTAGATTCCATTAAATTACAGTATCTTATCTGCAAAGTTGGGGTTTCTTTTTAAAAAAGTGAGCAGGAAAGACCCCGTTACAGGGAAAGTGAGTGCTCCTCAACCATCAGTCCTCCAATCTGAGAGTCTCAGAGGGCCAGGGCCAGACACAAAGGGCCACCACCAGTCCTCCAATCTGAGAGTCACAGAGGGTCACCATCAGTCCTCCAGTCTGAGAGACACAGAGGGTCACCATCAGTTCTCTAATCTGTGAGTCACAGAGCGTCACCGTCAGTCCTCCAATCTGAGAGTCACAGAGGGCCATCGTCAGTCCTCCAATCTGTGAGTCACAGAGGGTCACCATCAGTCCTCCAATCTGAGAGACACAGAGGGCCAGTGTCAGACACAAAGGGCCACCGCAAGTCCTCCAATATGAGAGACACAGAGAGCCAATGCCAGCCCTCCAATCTGAAAGACACAGAGGGCCACTGAAGGATTCAAGATGACTTTATCCAAGGGAAGGTTCTTCCAGAGCTCTGTCATACTGTCCCTGTAGGATGCAGGTGATGTGTGAGGATGAGGGAATAATAGCCTGGTGATCTTATGGGAGCACGCACTGAAGTCCAATGGGCGGGCTGTCCTGGAAAGAACTCAGCTGGACAGTGTCATTCCCACTGAAAACCAGTAGCAGCAGTCTAGACACTTAGACACAGCTACAGTTAACTTCTCATTGCTGGGACAAACTCCTGACTAAAAGCACCTCATGGGAGGAAAGGAGTTATTTCAGCCTACAGTTTCACAGAGAAGTTCCATCATGGTGGAGAAAGTATTACAGGCCTGAGCGGAAATTCTGGGCCGCATCTCCATGTCACTGGAGAAATAGTCCAAGAAAGCTATCACTGAAAAGCCCATGGGCTAGACTACTGAAGTCTGTCCTCAACAAGACATCCCCTCCAGCAGGGCTCTGCAACTTCCTTAGATTATGACCATCTGGGGACCAAGCAGTCAAAACACAGGAGCCTGTGAATCTATGGGGACATTTTATTCAAAACACCAAAGACACCATTGTAATTCTATCTCTGTCCCTACAACTATTTGAATAGGCAACTCACTAAGCCTGAGAACCAGTTTGTGGTCAGGCCTGTGAGGAACAGATTCAGAAGGACCAGCAAAGAGTTTATAAAATATTGATGATGGCTAAAGAACCAGCAATTGCCAGGATAAGTTGGTCCTAAACTTAGGTGAATCTAATTCACTATCCAGATGTAGGTTTGTATTTTTTCTCTTGGCACTAAAATAAATAGGGCTGGAGAGATAGCTTAACACTTAAAGTACTTGCTGGAAAAAAAGGACCCAGATTCGATTCTCCAGTACCCATATAAAGCCAGATGCTCAAAGTAGAGCATGCATCTAGAGTTAGTTTGCAGTGGCTGGAGGCCCTGGCATGCCCATTCTCTCTATCTGCCTCTTTTTCTCCCTCAAGTAAATAAATGAATAAAATATTAAAAAGATTAAAAAAAATTTCCATGTACCATTGTGTTTTTCATATAGTTTTTTACTCCCACTAAAATTCATTGAAACAAGCAATAATAGTCTTTAAACAAAATCAAGTTGTTCCAAAATATACTTAGGTTATCATTTAAACTTTAAATTAGACTTTTCTTTATTTTTTAGAATGAGAGGGAACACACCATAATTTAGGTATTTCAACCATCTTAAAGAACAGGAAAATATGCTAATAAAACTAGCTTATGGGCTGGAGAGATGGCTTAGTGGTTAAGCGCTTGCCTGTGAAGCCTAAGGACCCTGATTCGAGGCTCGGTTCCCCAGGTCCCACGTTAGCCAGATGCACAAGGGGGTGCACGTGTCTGGAGTTCATTTGCAGAGGCTGGAAGCCCTGGCACGCCCATTCTCTCTCTCTCCCTCTATCTGTCTTTCTCTCTGTGTCTGTCACTCTCAAATAAATAAATAAAAATTAAAAAAAAAAAACTAGCCTATCTAATTATATCACTGTATAAAATTAGTAAACATTTGTATAGTTGGAATACTGCAAAAATACTAAGTCATGAATAAGTAAACATGATTTTCAGTAATGTAATTTTTATTTATTTGGTTTGGTTGTTTGTTTTACCACAGACTGACCTGGAACTCACTCTGTAGTCCCAAACTGGCTTTGAACTCAGAGCAATCCGCTCACCTCTGCCTCCCCTCCTATGCACTGAGATTAAAGGTGTGCACCACCATGCCTGGCTTCTAGCAGAATCTTTTTTTCCAAGAAGTCTTCAAATAAAGGCATTGGTTCTATGGTGGAGGATGAATACATTGAGGAATGGAGAGAGGACTGCATGAAACTATATTTTTCATTTTGCTAAACTTGTAGAAAAAAGCATGTATGTATATGTGTGCATGTATCTATATACAAAGACGTGTATACGTGTATATAGATCTATGATCATATGACCAGTTCCACATAATTTTGCTCCAGTCATATGACTGCCCATATATTCTTCAGTGCTGGTCAGATAACATCATAATGAACTATTTGTTCTTCCATTGTACTGAACTTCCTTATTTTATTTTATTTGTTTATTTGTAAGAGCGATAGACAGAGAGAGAGGGAGTGAGAGAGAAAGAGGCAGATCAAGAGAGAGAAAGAATGGGTATCCCAGAGCCTTCAACCACTGCAAACAAGCTCCTGATGCATGCACCACCTTGTGCATCTGCCTTTGCATGGACACTGGGAAACTGTATCTGGATCCTTAGGCTTTGCAAGCAAGTGCCTTAACTACTAAGTCATCTCTCCAGCCCTAAACTTTCTTTCTTATGAATTGGCATGCATCAATGCAGGATAGGGTGGACAACCTGGGTGATAAAATTGCTAACTCATTGTGTGTTTTCTGGACTGAGTCTTATTTGGCACAAACTTGGTACTCATGGAATGCTTGAGTGAACAACTGAATAGGAGATTAATGGAAGACATCTTGTAGATACCTCACTCTTTAAAGGAAATGCACCATATTTACCTCATTCTGCCTTTTCATCTCATGCCCACATTTAATTTACACTTTTTTTTTTTTATGAGAGAGAGAAAGAGAAAGAGAGAGTGAATTGGCATGTCAGGACCTCCAGTTACTGATATCCAACTTCAGATGTGTGTTCTACTTTGTGTACATGCATGACTTTATGCATGCATCACCTTATGTATCTGGCTTACGTGGGATCTGGGGAGTTGAACATAGGTCTTTAGGCTTCATAGGCAAGTGCCTTTACCACTAAGCTCTCCAGCCCTTTCTTTTTTTTTTAATTTCAATTTTATTTATTTGACAAGGAAAGAGGGAGAGAGGGAGAGAGAATGGATGCGTGCCAGGGCCTCCAGCCACTGCAAACGAACTCCCGACACCCGTGTGCCTCCTTGTGCATCTGGCTAACATGGGTCCTGGGGAATTGAACTTGGGTCCTTTGGCTTTGCAGACAAGTGCCTTAACCACTAAGCCATCCCTTCAGCCCCTCTTCAGTCCTTTCTTATGAGAGAGAGAGAGAAAGAAAGAGAGAGAGAATAATTTTGAGATTTAAAAAAAGTAGTCAATTGCTTGGAATGCATCTGAACATAGCGTGGTGTATACTATTTCTCATGAAATGTTCACACAGTGGAAAGGCAATAAGTACAATTGGGGGATGGAAGAATTAAGTACATTTAATAATAAAATTCAAATTTTCCACCAAGTTTATGTACTTCTTAAAACTTGAGAAAATTGCAATGTTCTAAAAGCTCTCCTTTGCAAATTATGTAGCTATTTGAGCACACAGCAGTAAAATTGATGATCAAGATAACTAGGAGAATAAATTTCTCATGTAGAGCTATTATATTAGAGTGTTTTCAGTGAATAATACGCTCCTAGAGATAAGCTTTATTGCAAAAAGTGATTAACAAGTTTACTACCTGTGTACTGCATGCTGAGTGCCAAGACCACTGGAAAATGAGATGGAAACGACATTCAAAGCACATTCTCCTTCACATTCCTTCTGTGTCTTATTTGCCCCATATTCTCATATGTAGGTAAGACAATTTCTGGAAATTTCTCCATTTTGGTATATATCTATGGTCTAAGTCAGCACTATTTTAGAAGGCTAATGACTTTCAATAAGCTTATCTTCTCAGTCTCTCTTTGTAGACTGCTATCAGCTATAAGTGATCACAGACCACATTAAAGCCATAAAGAAAAACAAATCCAAATACAGCAGGTGGATAATCCCTCTTTGTAGTACCATTCATTTGAGCCAGGTATTTGTGAAGGAGTTCTCCGTGGAACCTAATTTTTAAGTCATTTCTGTGGTTCTTTATCAAATGCGTAAGAAATTTGAGCAATCTCAGGGAATAGTAGAGCAAAATATCTATTCTAGTATGCATCAAGGTAGAGCTTTATGGAGGAGAAAGACATGACCATTCCTTCTCAGAGCAGAGGACTGAAAATGTGGCTGCCTTAGTGAGGACCACTTCTGAGGCTTAGATTCTCTGCCTGCACCTTTTCTGCAGACAGATGAACCCCATGGTGCTCACTGACAGTTTCCTGGTGCAACCGTCCGGTAGAAAGGAAAAGAGGCACAGGACAGAACCATGAGTTCTAATTGGTTCTAGAAGTCACTGTGTTGCATGATTAAGTGGCAATGAGCTAGAGGTAGTTATGAGATATCATCCTTCAAGTCAGGGAATCTGGGTTCTGGCCCTTTCACTAGCAGCTGAAAATTGTGGGCAAGTCACTAAGACAAACTGGTAGTTTCTCAATTTGCCAGACTTGACAATTGGATTATTAAGAATATTAAATGAGACGACCAGGAGACAGTTGTCCTATGAGGTATGAAAGATTACATAAGTGTATTATTCTTCTAAATTATAGTAAGTCTCATATATCTTCTATATATTAAAAACTACATTTTGTTTTTTTAACCAAATTGAAAGCATTCTAAGTTTTCTCCTTTTATTTTTAATGCATGCGTCTCTTCACTTAAATAAGATCCCTTGTTAATTTTGTCAGGATATTTTCAAAGTTGAATCAAAATTCTTTCATTTTCCTTGGGCTATTATGGTCATTGTGTAAGAAATAATTCCCTGGAACTTTGTCACAATCTCATTGAACTTGACAAGGAGGTTTGGGGAGATGGATTACTGGTTAAAGGCACTTGCTTACAAAGCCTGATGGCTCTCGTTTGATTCCCCAGTACTCAAAAACAAAAAGATGCACAAAGTGGTGCATACATCTGGAGTTCATTTGAGGTGGCAGGAGGCCCTGGTACACCAATAGTCATTGTTTTCTCTGTCTGTGTGTGTGTGTGTATGTCTCTCTCTCTCTCTCATAAATGAATATATAAAAAAGTTAAAAATAACTGGACATGGAAACAGAAGTCGCAGGTCTGTGCCCCAAACCATCATTGACTATATGGCTTTGTGGCTTTGTTATTCATCTGATGCCTCTTCTCAAAGAACAAAGTGAGGACACTGAATGGGGGAGATAGTCCAGGAGGTAAAATGTTTGCTATGTAAACATGAAGACCCAAGTCCAGACATCTAGCACCCGTGCAGGATGCCAAGCTTGGTGATGCCCACCTGTCATCCCAGCACTGGAGAGGTGGAGACAGGGAGTCCCAGGGCTCACTCCAGAGCTAGTCTAGCTGACTTGGTGCACTCCACATTCAGAGAGTGACCCTAAGTCAAAAATTAAGATGGGGGCTGGAGAGATGGCTTAGTGGTTAAGCACTTGCCTGTGAAGCCTAAGGATCTTGGTTCGAGGCTCGATTCCCCAGGTCCCACGTTAGCCAGATGCACAAGGGGGCACATGCTTCTGGAGTTCGTTTGCAGTGGCTGGAGACCCTGCCGCACCCATTCTCTCTTTCTGTCTCTGCCTCTTTCTCTGTCGGTCACTCTCAACTAAAAAAAAAACTTTTAAAAGTACTTATTAAAAAAAATTAAGATGGACAGTGCTTCAGTAAAGACACCTAACATTGACCTCTGGCCTCCACAACTACGCACATACTCACACATGTACCTGCACACATGTGCCCACATGTATGCATGTGGGCACAGGTGCACACACACTCCAGAAAAGAAAATGAGAGTGCCACCCAGTTTTTCTCCCCCACAGAGTGATTGCAGAAAGCCAGTGGGAAAATGCATGCCAACCACTTATTATAATAATGACTCAGCTTAAACAGTACATCATCTCTCTGACAATACTAAGCATTGCTTGATTCTGTTTTAAATGGATTTGACTAATAAGAATGGCTTTTCCTCTGCCTAGCATGGTGGCGCATGCCTTTAACCCCAGCATTCAGGAGGCAGAGGTAGGAGGATCGCCATGAGTTCGAGGCCACCCTGACACTACATAGTTAATTCCAGGTCAGCCTGGAACAGAGTGAGATCCTACCTAGAAAAGCCAAAAAAAAAAAAAAAAAAAAAAAAGAATGGCTTTTCCTTTGGGGAGTATGCATTTTTCAAATGTACAGTTAAACAAAACTATTGTATTAACTTGTGCATGCAAAGGCCAAGAAGAAATAGCTCGGAAATGTGCAACTTCTTTAGTGCAATATCCATTTAAATGTAATTGGAATGCATTATCTGAAAGCATTAGAGGATGAACCATTAGCTATTTGACTATGGTTGCTAAAAATAGTTTTCTCCATACAAAAAATATCTTGAGGAAATTCAGTATCCTAAGCCATCAGTCTCAAACTTTAAGACAATTTGGTATAGGTAAATTAACTGATTTTAGACAATCATAGATGAACTGAGAAAAGATTAATTCCCCAGAAGATCTAAAAAAAAAAAAAAAAAAAAAAACTGATCTGGGTAATCCTCACTATATTTTATGTCTTAAGATTCGTGGCACTCTTACAGTTTCCTGCATAACTGAGTAAAACAACTGCCCAGTTTACCCAGACCCTCTATAGTGATCCTGTCAATCAGATGATTGATGAGCACATGTCAGGTTTCTCCAGAGCCACTGACCATATGGCTTTCAGAACAAAGAGAAGAGCACATTCAGAAAAGATGCTTCTCAAAGAATGTAGGCCTCTGATACATTTTACGAAGCATACACACATACTTAATAAATCAAAATTTCATGTTTTTCTTCCTGAGTGCTTCTAGAAAAGTTTACTGATAAAATTCTGGAGTGTTCTATGAAAACACAGACTATTACCTAAAAATACTATGTTTCATATGATAGTGGGTACCCTCTTATGGAATAATATTTTATTGGATTTTTTTTTCTTACTTACACAAGCAATATCAGGTTGTTTTGAATGTGAGCAGGAAATGGTGTGGAATGTTAAAGTCAACTGAGGGGCACATTTTGAATGCATTGGTTTAAACCAGTTCATCTGACCAGCAAGATCAGTGATCTCCCCTCGTGTAGACTAAGCGCCCTCTCCACGCCCCATCCTGTAGTAGGAGGACACCTGTTGTGGAGGTTTAACCTCCATCTATGCCATTGCCAGTCTTGATGAGGGCCAGCGAACCGCTGACAATGGGCCCAGACTTCAGGGCAGGGAATAGATAGAGCATGGAGTGGGCTGCTGAGCACTGAAAAGCTTCGTGGAGATCACCTTGGCACTCTGAACTTGGAATGACTCCAGCATAGAGCAGGCCATCCCATGGGGTGGCAGCCTCTTCCTGGCAGTCATTGTAACTAAAGGAAACACCATGGCTTTAAAACAGTCACTGAAGCTGGTATGGTGGTGTGTACATTTAATCACCAGCACTTGGGAGGCAGAGGTGGGAGGCCATAGTGAATTCCAGGTCAGCTTGAGCTACACTGAAACCCTTTCTCAAAAAAAACCAATGACAACAACAACAATAAAACCACTCCTTGATCATGAGAATGAGTGAAATTCACAAAAATTGATTGCATCTCTGTCTTCTCTGTGGGGTGGAAAATTAGGTATAGTACATTTTGCGGCTATTAAGAAATTGAGCTAATAGCTGGGGCTCTCAAAACATCTGAGCCTTTGATAGCACAGCTTTGAGCTGTGTGGGTCCCTTTAAATGCAGATTATTGTTTTTGTTTTTTTTTTTGAGATTTGTGATGATTTGAAAAAAAAAAAAACCTACAGATGAACCAGGTAGCCTAGAAAGATTAAAAAAATAAAGAAAAAGACATGTTATAAACATATTAAATATTTGCCGATACTAGTCTCCTCTTTTATCATTTACTACTATAAGACATACACACACATTTAAAATTTACCAAAACCAGGACTAAAATACAGACTCCACATGGTATCATCTGGAGAAATGTAAGGGATTTCACAGTGGAGCGACTAGATTGTAATTGCACAAAGTTGACTGCGGTAACATTATACTACTGTGATAACATTGTATCTGCCTCCTGTTGCAATGGGGTTAGCTCCATTATTATAAGTATTTTCCTAAAATACTGCATCATGGGCCGGAGAGATAGTCCAGGGGTTAAGAGAACTTCCTGTGCAAGTATGAGGGTCTAAGGACTTCAGCTCAAGTAAGAATGAGAGTGATGGAGGGGATGATCTAGTTTATTATCTCAGTCAGTACAGGAGAGTGCATTGATGCCACGTGAACACATCCATGTGCATACCACACACACACACACACACACACACACACACACACACAAACACTTCATTACACATGTGCATAAAAAGAAAAATAATGCTATGTCACAATAATGATCTTCAAGGGAACAGTTTGTCTCTCATGCTTTGTGCCTATTTTTCATGGTATATAACACACAAAACATACAGAATCAGGTTGATTTACTGTTTGTGATATTGGTAAGACTTTCTGTTAACAGCTTTAATAAGTTAACAACTATTAGTAATTAACTTTTTAAATTGTTATTTATTTATTTGAGGGTATCAGAAAAAAGGCAGAGAGAGAGAGAGTACACCAGGGCCTCCAGCCACTGCAAATGAATTCCAGATGCGTGTGCCCCCTTATGCATCTGGCTAATGTGGGTCCTGGGGAATCCAGCCTCAAACCAGTGTCCTTAGGCTTCACAGGCAAGTGTTTAACGGCTAAGCCATTTCTCCAGCCCAGTAATTAAAATTTTTGAAGTCAAAAGTTCTATGTGGATTTTTGACTGTACAGAGGGTGAGTGGTCCTAACCTGAGTTGTTTAAAGGTCACGTCTACACGGCCAAACCTGCTAGTAAGCACAACACCTCCCATTCATGTGGCTCTCAACTTCTATTTTCAAGCCAGCCCTACCTGTGAAAGAAAGATCGCAAGGTGAGTATTCCGTGAGTGCAGAGACTGTCCAAAATAACTCCTCTTGTTGTGATGGACTCTGGCTAGGATTTGTCACTTAGGTCCTTGTGGTAATGGTAATTGGTGCTTGATGTGTTTGCTCCTAAAGGCCTCTCAGAGAATTGTAATCCTTGCGCAATCACCACACTATAGTTCCTTCGTTCTTTCTATTTTCTTCCCTTCCTTTCTCTCTCCCTCTTTCTTGCCATTTACTGTGAAGTTATACTACAAGCAGACTCAACATTCAGCTCAGTTAGCTTGAGAGGATTGGAATTATAACTCTATTCTGAAATTCCACTATTTTTAAAAAGCCTGTGTCACCTACTTCGTTGGACATTTCATTAATGGGTATGCAGAGGAATTTTGGCTCCATTGCCCCCTCACCCCAGGTTCTATTGAGAAAATTATTTTCTCTGTCTTGAGAGTTTCAGGACAGGCCTTCTGCAAAGCATGGCCTCTCAATCTTAAACTTTTATGTGCATACAAATTACCTGGGAAGTCTGTTTAAAATAGGATGAGACCTCAGATATATATACATACGTATGTATGTATGTATGCATGTATGTATGTATGTATGCATGCATGAATGTAGGTATGTATTTATTTCTCTCTCTCATTCTGGAAATTAATCCTAGGGTCTTTTGTAAGCTCGGTGATAACACTACCACTGAGTTCTATCCTGAACTCTTACTTTTTGAGAGACTCACTATATTGCCCAGACTGTCCTCAGACTCCCGAACCTCCTGCCTCTGCGTCCCTAGTGCTGTCATAGTAGGAGTGACTACTGAATGGGGTGACTGGACCCCTCAAGGTGAAAAGTGCAGAGGGACCTCTTATCTTTTGCTTAGTTTCCTAGGGAAACAATCAGGACCCCTCTTCGGAGGGAGGTCTTTCATAGAATTTAAATGTTGTAGTTGGTCAAGTTCAGCTCCGGAACTCAAGGTTTCAGAGCTAATCTCTTTCTGAGGCAGTCCCTAGCCCTAACCAACCAGTTGGCCCTCTGGTTCACCTGGGCCAAAAGACAAATAAAAAAGATAAATAACTTTGCAAGGGGAGGGCAGGTTCTCTCTCCCTCTTTCTCTCTCTCTCTCTCATCACTTGGGAACTTCCAGCTGTGGGTGAATTTTTCCCTCAGGCCCCGGCCAGCTGGGAGCCCCTCTCCTCCAGTCCTTAACCTTCACATGGGTTCTTTATCTCCTCCAGCTCCACACAGGACAGGAGCTCCTTGAACTTTCTTTTCTCCTTTCTTTCCACACTTTTCCCCCCCTGATCTATATCTGGTCACATGGACTCCTGAGCTACATGTGGCCCACATGGGCTTTTGGGATCCACGTGGTGTACTTCTCTTCTCCCCACTTTATCTCCCCTTACCTCCCAGCCCTTCCCTTTCTGCACTCCTTTGTAAAATCTGAATAAAATGTGGTATTTGAAAACTCATTCTCTTGACTCTGAATTGCCAATTCTTTTGTTAGTTTGCAGATACGAACTCAGGGTTCGTGGTTCCAGGAAGCGCCCCAGAATCTCAGTTTCCCCATTACAGCAACCACATGTCATAAAGGCTGTGCATTTCTCAAAAGCTCCCAAGGGAATCATGCGCATGGTCCACAAGCATACTTTGAGAAACATGGTGATCAATTTTTGCTTCTAATTTCCACCACTAATTTATCTACTTAATGAAGGATCAAAAAGGTGGCTTGGGGGCAAGGGGCATGTGGAAGTGTATATGTGACCTGTCTCTTGCCTTTACCCTTTGCAGCTGCCCAGCCCAGCAATGGTAGTTTCCATCTCCATGTGTCAAGCTCCCAAGTACTCTCTGCCCATGGTGGCAATGGCAGGAAACCCAAAAACATGTCTGTGATAGAGACAGGTGGAAGGAAACCCAAGCCCTAGAAGGAGTCCTTTTGGCAGCAGGTGTCAGTTCTGTTCTCCATCCAGCACCACTAGTAGTGAAACTCACCCTCGGATCCTCCTGTCCAGTCCTGTGTGTGTTTCTGCTTGTTCTGAACCTACCAGGTAAATGAGGGTAATTAATTTTCCCAGTCAGTGGTGTTGAAATGTCTGCCTTCTCATACAGAGGCTCAACCAGGCCTCTTGGATGGGAGAGGGTAGGTGCCTACTTTGTGGAATCTGGGACTCCTTTTCCAGTTAGCATCAAGGGGAATATAAAGATGAGAGTTATATTAAATGGGGTTGTAAAAATGGGTCAGCTGTGTTGCTCTGGGGCTGGCATTTCTGCCAAGCCTGTTGAGCAGGTTTGGGTTCCATTTAGAATGCTGGTGTATTCAGATCAAAAGAGAGACCTGTTTTACCCATGTGAAGCCCTTGGGCTCAGAATAGCATCAGACAAGGGGCTTCTTCCCCTGGGAAACGTGCTGATTTAAGGAGGTGGACAGCTCAAAGGTTGACTTGCTTGGTTTATTCCCTCCCCCCCCCACCATAGATTGTCCTTTTGAACACCTTGTAGTATCTAATTGCTCCTCTATTAAAATGCAAATTTGCCCCCACTGAGCCTTACCTAGTGACATGGCCTTGAATACTGTTTAACCCACAGTGTAGGGCATCAGGCCATCTATGCCCACATTCATGCTCCCTTTAGTGGAGGATTATCTTGACCCAGGTGAGTTTGGAACTGAAGAATTTGTGGCTTATTGAAGGAATCTTCATTATCATGTCAGATAAACCTACACTCAGTACCAATCATTTGGATTACTAACTGTGGGCTCCACAGTTTAGGGTTTGTTTTTATCCCCCTGAGGGTTTCGTTCATCTAAATGTGAGGAAGTATTCATAATTAAATGAGAAGCATAAATTATTTTATAGTGAAAACGCCAAAGCAATGGTGGCTGGTATTGTTCAATTTATAACAGCTTGTCCTCAATATTCTCAACTTGCTATTCTGCATGTTTTAGGGGAGCATGAGCCACAATATCCACTTCCTGCCACACTCCCACACACGCACGTACACACACACACATGCACACACACACACACACACACACAGTGTGTGTGCCTGAAGTCTACTTACTCATCAATGTCAGCTTATGAAGATAAAATCAATGTGCCTCAGAACATCATGTATACAATTCATGATTATCTCTTATGTTAACAGCTCTATACTTTCTGCCAATATCTTCTTCTTTGATGTACAGGAAATATATGGCAAGGTATCTCTAAGATCATGGCATTCAAGGTTATGTGTGAGTCTCGGATATGCTATCTTAATAAGCAGCCAATTTCAAAAGAGTGGACTCACCCACCAGGTAATTTGATGCCTTCCACATTGAAAGAGAAGACATAGGCTTGGCAACAAGATGGTACTTCTGATGATCAAAACATGAGGAAGTGATTAGGAACATTAAAATGTTACGGGGCAGGGTTAATAGTAATATGCAAAATCTTGTGTTACAAAAAGAAACATCTTCCTTTGCCTTCTGTAAACATCTAGAAGGGAGTCACATAACTAGTTTCTCAAGGTGTTGTCTTGTCTCTGTTCCTTAGAAAGCATTTGGAAGTTGTGGAAGTTTGAATACCACCTCAGTGTTCACTTGTGCCTCAGTCTTGTTGCTTTCAAGGAAGACTCACTGTTTTCAAATCAAACTACGATGGAGTCCTGTCATAGACCGTGCAGATGAATGCCAGGGAAACCCCAGACCCCGTTCTCATCTCTTATGTGGATGGCCCTAGGCAACTGCACAGTCCCAGGAGCAAGGATCCTGCACCAAGAATCAAAAGATCTCCTCTGGTTTGAAATCACTTCGTAAGTTTCCTATTCCACAGGGTTTTGTCCCCAGATCTTAAAAATAACTTTAGCATGCTCCAAGCTAGGATGGGTTTTGAGCTTCATTTGACTACTGGATTCTGGGAAAGCTTCCAGATAATATCAGGACTTGGACTGTTCACTCTGATCCTTTTTTTATTGTATTTTATTCCCAGCTTGCCATGACTGTGGGTCCTGTCCAAAGGCACCAGTTCCAACAGTCCCATGGCTCTTTAGCAAATCCTACTGTTTCCCCTTACTTTTCATAGAGTGTGCTGATTTTCTGGGTGCTCAACCAGTCCTACAGGCATGTGCTGTGGACAAATGTGTTACGCATTTTCTATAAATGGTCCTGGAAAGTGATTAATACACTTTGTATCCAGATGATGGAATGGGAGACTGTTGCAGTCAGGTTGGCATTGGAGCAGAAATCACCCAACCAAGAGCAGCTTTTGGGGAAAAAATGGTTTATTTTGGCTTACAGACTTGAGGGCATGCTCCACAATGGCAGGGAAAACGATGGCGTGAACAGAGGGTAGACATCACCCCCTGGCCAACATAAGGTAGACAATAGCAGCAGGAGAGTGTGCCAAACACTGGCAAAGGGAAGCTGGCTATAAAACCCACAAACCCTCCCCCATTAATACACTGCCTCCAGGAGGCATTAATTCCCAAATCTCCATTGGCTAGGAACCTAGCATTCAGAACTCCTAAATTTATGGGGGGCACCTGAGTCAAACCACCACATTCCACCCCTGGCTCCCATAAAGTGATAAACATATATTATCTAAAATGCAAAGTATTCATCAAACATTAAAAGTCCCATAGTTTTTTTATCAATCCCAGTGATGTTCAAACATCTCCATAATCCAAGGTCTTTTGACTGAGCCATAATACCAAAAAGTCCCCCCCAAAAAACCCATAATGGAGCAGATAAACACTCATACTGCAAAAGCAGGCACTGGGCATAGCAAAGAAATATTCAACCAATGCAAGATTTAAACAGGGCAAACATCAAACTCTAGCTCCAAATCCAGCAACTCTAGTCAGTGAAAAGTTTCCAATTCTGATAAATCTAACCACCAACACGTCTCAGGACTTTCAGTTGTGCCCCTCCAGCTAGGCTACTCACAGTCACCCTTGGTTCATCCTCATGGCTCCATCTGGTCTCCATGCAAGCATCCAGCAAACCTGCCTCACAATGCCCATGGCCATTTCCAAAACACAAGACTGCGTTGCAAATTCAATGACCCTCTCTTTTCTGCATTTCTGATACTCCAGAATACCAGGTAGGGCGCCAATTTGTTAATCCAAGGGAGGTGGGAGGAGATAAAGCAGTGTTTGGAGAACAGGACACTCCTTGAGCACTCAGGCCCCTTCAAAAGACTCTGCATTCTTTCGGTTGCCCCAGTACAGATCAGCTGGCCCAATCTCAATGGTAGTAATCTCTCAAACAATTGCAGGTGAACAGGCAGATGTTTAGTTTTTTCTGTGCCATATCCATCTGCTCATACCAGTCCAATTCTACGTAAGGCAACCCTGCACAACTTCTCAGGACACAGGCATAACAGCAAGCTTTTTCACACAAACTGCCTCTAGCCCAGTCCAAGCAAAGCTCTTTCTCACCCTCATAAGCCAAACCTCACAGATCATAGTTCTTACTGCATTCAGGTCTTTCAACTCTGACCAGAATAGCTCATCAAGCTGTACTTATAGCACTGCAAGGCATCTGTTAGGCCAAGGTTTCAAATCCTTCCACATTCCTCTGGAAAATTAGCTCCAAAAGGCCAAAGCCACATAGTCAGGTATCTAGCAACAGTCCCACTCCTGGGTACCAACTATTACTGTTGCAGTCAGGTTCACATTGCTGGCAGAAATCACCCAACCAAGAGCACCTTTGGGGGAATAAAAAGTTTATTTTGGCTTATAGACTTGAGGGGATGCTCTACAATGACAGAGAAAATGATGGCATGAGCAGAAAATAGACATCACCTCCTGGCCAACATAAGGTGGATAACAGCAACAGGAAACTGTGCCAAACACTGACATGGGGAAACTGGCTATAAAACCAATAAGCTTGGGCTGGAGAGATGGCTTAGTGGTTAAGTGCTTGCCTTTGAAGCCTAAGGACCCCGGTTCAAGGCTCGGTTCCCCAGGTCCCACGTTAGCCAGATGCACAAGGGGGCGCACGCGTCTGGAGTTCGTTTGCAGAGGCTGGAAGCCCTGGCGCGCCCATTCTCTCTCTCTCCCTCTATCTGTCTTTCTCTCTGTGTCTGTCGCTCTCAAATAAATAAATAAATAAATAAATAAATAAATAAATAAATAAATAAATAAATAAATAACAAACCAATAAGCCTGCCCCCAACCATACACTGTTTCCAGGAGGCATTAATTCCCAAATCTCCTTCAGCTGGAAACCTAGCATTCAGGGAAACACTTGAATCAAACCACCGCAGAGAATAAGAATGTCTTACTCAGCAATTCAAAGGGAGTATCAAAAACTGATAGACGCAGCATCAACAACCAAACAAAGAATGACTTGTCCTCAGAGACAAGCAGTCAGAGCCCTGAATGGTGCTCAAGTTCCTGTCCATCTTGTCAGATACAGAGTAGAGTGGTTTGAAGCATCGTAGCATGTCTGTAAGGTACAAGAGTCTCTATGCTTTGTCTTTTTATAAATAACCTGGAAACCTTTTTTTTCTATTTTAATGGAACTGATTTGTAACAGTGGTATTTCCTATCCACTTATCTTACAAACAGCTTCATTGATGGTGAAAGAGAGACCTTGAAGCCCACTGGACAGCCCCCCATAGCTAAAGAACCTGAGCTGTCAAAAAAAAGAAATTTTGCTTTAATTAATGGTTACAGAAATAATCAATGGCTTGGAACATAAGGTGAAGCTGCTGGATTATTTTCTTGCCAGTTTAGCCCTCACCAAGCTGTTCTGTTTTCATAATGTTACTTTCATGTTCCAAATCTGGGGCATTTTTTTTTCCTATAAGAATATGGCTTTGAACTTTCTGAGTATTTTCTCGCCTTAAATAATTTAGAATCTTAGATACTTAGGGCTGTCTGTTTTGAATAACTTTTTTTTTGGTTTTTCAAAGTAGGATCTCACTCTAGCCCAGGCTGACCTGGAATTCACTATGGAGTCTCAGGATGGCCTCGAACTCACTGCAATCCTCCTACTTCTGCCTCCTGAATGCTGGGACTAAAGGCGTGCACCACCACGCCCAGTCTTTGAATAACTTTTAAATATCTCTTAGATGACCATGTTAAAATAAGTTGTATTAGGGCTGAGGAGATAGCTCAATGGTTAAAGGTGCTTGGTTAAAAAGCCTGAAGGCCTGCGTTTGATTCCCCAGTAGCCACATAAAGCCCAAAGCACAAAGTGGCACATGCATCTGGAGTTCATTGCAGTGGCGAGAGGCCCTGGTGTACCCATACCCACTATCTCTCTCTCTCTCTGTCTGCCACTCTTTCTGTCTTTCTCTTCTAACTAACTAAATAAAAATATATCTTTTTAAAAATTTGTATTAGACTTATGTGGATTGCATAGGGAATGCATTGGGTTTTAGGTTTTCTCATGTCTTTTCCTTTTCAGTCAACATAATATTCTATTTTCTACACTGAGCCATCAGTGAAAGAACCTAGGACTAATTGTGATAGTCCACACTGTCGTACCCAAGGACTAAAAGTGTGGGCATGTTCTCCTCCTCATGATTAGAATAGAGATGGTGAAAAGGAAAGGAAAGTTGAGAAATAATGCGATAGATCTAACACAGAAATGTGTCATGATGGAGATCTGATAAAAATGAGTAGAAAAACTGTTAAAATTGAAAAATTTTTAAATAACATGCCATATAAATCTTTTGGGAAAGTTTTTATGACTCAAAAGTAATGAATGTTTGGATGTGCTAAACATAACTTTTTTTTTTTTTTTTAGAGAGAGAGGCAGAGAGAGAGAAGGAGGGAGGGAGAGAATGGGCACTCCAGGGCCTCTAGCCACTGAAAACAAACTCCAGATGCATGCGCCACCTTACACATCTGGCTTTATGTGGGTATTGGAGAATCAAATCTGGATCCTGAGGTTTTGCATGCAAGCACCATAACCTCTGGTCCATCTCTTAAGCCCAACATAAACTTTCTTTTTGGGTGGAAAGCAGGAGAAAATAGAAGGGGGACCAAGAAGTAGAAAAATGAGTGCTAACTAATGAATTTTGCAATGCATTTATAAGCAATATAAGATTGTTGTCTTGTCTTCAATCTACTTACATTAATCTAGTTAATTTGCATTGCCCAGGAGGGCAATTAGTAAACATACTAGTTTCCTATGCCATATCTATTTCTTTCCTATTCTTGAGTAAAGTTTCCTCTATATTCTTGAGTGGCGATGCATCTAGAATTAGTTGCTGCTGCTGTTATCCATTTGATCTATTGGAGATAATAAAATGTAAGAGGAAATGTAGTGGGTGGAGCTTCCTGAAAAAAAAAAAAGAGGAAAACTCCTTGAATACGTGTCTGTTGTCCTTTGGACTTCTCATTTTTCTTGCTTACTATGGAAAACTTATGTCTGAAGGTGCAAGAGGTATATAGTGATCATAAAGACATAGGTCACATGAAGGATGACAAAACATGATACAGAGAGAATGGGGTTGGCTCCCTGAACTGTGGTGTCATTCCTGGCTTGGTTCACCATGCACACCCCTGTAAAGTCAGATTCCTACCCTCTGGTTCCGTGCAGCCCACTGCAGTCCTAAAGGATGCAGCTTAACTAGATAGCTACTTCCATGGTATGGATGAAAACACTTGTTTTATTCCCTAGTTCTATCTGTGCCTAGCTTCAGACTTACAGTGATTTTTTTTTTTATACATGTAATATTAAAGGGATCTTGAAAGGTAGCTCCTTTAAGGTAAGGGAAATGGTTGGCGGGAAGAAATGAAGAGATGTGCTTTCTGGTGTTGTGTTGTATTGGCTATATTCTCTTTGCTGCCTTCAAACTATCTTAACTCTTCTTTTCGAAAAATATTTTATTTGTTTATTTGAGAAAGAAAGAGAGAAATGGGTGCACCAGGGCCTCTAGCCACTGCAAACAAATTCCACATGCACATGCCACCTTGTGCATATGGCCTTAGGTAGTTACTGGGTACTTGAACCCTGGTCCTTAGGCTTTGCAGACAAGTACCTTAACTGCTGAGCCATCTCTTCAGCCCTCTTACCTCTTCTTTTGGAACATACTTTCGAACTTACCTCTTTTATGTAACTCATTTCCATTTTCTGTCACCCATGCTCTCCTCTCCCTTCCTTGTCTGTCTTTTTGTTAAGAGTTGCCACAAACATACAGTTCTCTGTGCTCACTTTGCAGTGTATTTTACAACTGAAGGGACCTGAGAGATGGTGTACTTCAATTCTTTCATGCCACCAGACAGGAAACAAAGAGAACATATAGTGAAGTAATTGCTCAAATGTAAACCTCCGAATAAAACAAGGTGGCTTATTGGCAATCAATTGGGTGCGACAAGTATTAACTGCAATAGCAAACACCAATGGTGCTTTGACGACATGCCAGGCTGGTGCTTCTACCATATCTAACCTTCCCAGAAGTACACCGAGGAAAGATTTATAAGTATCTTAATTTGATAGATGAGGAAAATCAGGAGGGGACAAATGAAGTAAATTCTTAAGGCCACATGCCTTGCTTCAGCCGAGGGGAGCTAGGAAATGGAATGCCGGGTTACACAGCCTTCACCATGCTGCATACCAAGTATATCACTCCACAGCATCTGTCAGAGTGGAGGTTGATAATAACGTATACCTAGTATATTAGTATATCTAGACTTTTAGCAAATAAGGCAAAATTTTAAAAATTGCCCTGTCATATATTTACCACTTATGGGTAGTTGGAGAACAGTGTTTCATTCATCCATCCATCCATCCATCCATTCATTCATTCAACAAGTGGTTTCATCTTCGACATCATTAAGGACCTAGGGAGATAATATGGTAGAAATGTCAACTGTTGCCTTCTAGAGACTTACATTCCTCAGGGGGAGAGGGAGGAGTTAACAGGCAAGCAAGTGATGACATGGCAAATGGGTGGGGAAGCGACTTCAGAAAAACCACCCAGAAGATTGTGATGCCTAAGTGATGCCCTACTACAGGACAGCAGAGAGTTGAGAAGTCAGGGAGGTAGAAAAGTGTTCTGTGGGCGGGAAAACCAGTTTATGCTGAGACCAAATGGTAAGAAACAGCAGGTGCACTTTGAGAAATGAAGTGAGAGGAAGAGCTGAAACAGGGACTCAGGAGATGGGATAGGCAGAAATAAACTGGAGGATTGGTTAGCCAAGGGCAATGAAAAGTCATTAAAAAACTTTCATTAAGGGAAAAAGTGTGACCATATTTACATTCTAGAAAAAAATCAGCCAGGATGTTCCATAGAGGAAGTATCAAAAAGAGATATGGGTGATGTTTATAAAAATTTACTGTTTCCATTTTTCACATTCTTTTCTCCCCATACCATTCATAGTAAATATTAGTAAACACAAAAAAAGAAAATTTCTAGATTCTTTGCATTACCACAGACACGTCAGGACCCTGGACCACCTGGGAGCTGGGTGTCTTATGTATGTCTGCCTGGACAGCTTGGCATAAGTTGCTTCAGGAGACTCAAGACTACTTTTATTGTGGATTTGGGACAGAGCGGCATGTCATATTTAATGCCATCAAAACATTCTGTAGTTGGGCAGGAAGTAAAATGCAGTTTCTCCTGACAAATAATATATTCCATTTTCTAGACACATACCAACAAACATGAAAAACTTTTCCCACTTTTTTTTGAAAGGTCGAAGGCTCTACCTTCAAGGACTTCTCTTTAAGCAAGATTCTAAAGCATTCTTATTCCAGGGAAAGACATTTTTCTTTTTGCTATTCTTATTAGCAGTGCCAGCAATCAATCCCAATGCTTTGTGCATGCTGGGCAAATGCATTACACTACATTCCTATGCTCTATGTTCATAGCCCTCAGTTTTCAATAATAATAAATAATAATAATAATAAAATGTCAGTGACTGTTCTGACCCATCTCACAGTCGTAATGTAAAAATGGTGGTAGGGGGCTGGAGAGACTGTTGAATGGTTAAAGCACTTGCTTGCAAAGCCTGATGACCTGG
This sequence comes from Jaculus jaculus, assembly GCF_020740685.1. Taxonomy (NCBI): domain Eukaryota; kingdom Metazoa; phylum Chordata; class Mammalia; order Rodentia; family Dipodidae; genus Jaculus; species Jaculus jaculus. The sequence goes on from NC_059110.1 coordinate 30,705,539, forward strand.
GTTTGATTCTCCAGTTCCCATATAAAGCCAGATGCACAACGTGGTGCATGTATCCATTTATGGAGGCAAGAAGCCCTGATGCGCCTATACTACTTTTGTCTCTCTCTGTCACTCTTAAATAAATAAATAAATAAATAAATAAATAAATAAATAAATAAAATACTTCAAAAAATGGTGGTAGGTACACATGTAAATGGAGGATTCTCCAACTGTATGACGTATTAACGATGATCCTTGTATTCTTTGATTCCTTTCTCTGCTCAGGTCCATTAGCATGTGTGCGACTTTCCTCTCAAGACAAATGCAAGAGAAAATAATGACCCTTTTATGGAGACATATCTGATGATGCATCTGTGCAATAAACTTCACAGTGTGACACAAAGTACATGAAAACCAAATATTGAAAAACAGGGGCGCATGCTGAAATAATGAAACGCTTCCCCTCGTGAATACCACAGTTATCGACAGCAAAGTAGGAGCATTTAACTTGATCAGACCCTGAGGTTGCAATTTCTAAGTCTGGTTGTGATCTATATCCGACCTCTCTAAATGACACATTTGTTAATTAGCTTAAAATATGAGAAAAATCTGTGAGTTGTTGCTGACTCAACGCTAGTGTCTTGCTGAGGAGAAAAAAAGAGTGACATATGATTAACTCTCTGTCTATATTGGATGCAAAGTTATTGTTAAATTAGTGTGGCTCTTAAAGTTCGCAGCAGGAGAGTGAAAAGAATCTATGCTGTTCTTAATCTTCACTTTGAGATTTTCCTGCACAGTAATGATTTCTTATTTTTGGCATTTTCTTCCGCCTTTTCTAAGGTCTAAATGTGCTGTGGCGTGATTTTGAGCTAATTTGTCTTTCTAGACCTCATTTTCTACATTTAGATGCTGTACACTGTAGGCAGGAAGGCTTTCCACAAGGGATTTTGTTAGGAAAACCAAATAAAATGATGGGAGTGACCACATTTTATCAAGCACACATTTAGTTCTGAGCAGAATCTGAACCCAGACACAGCTCCTTGGAGGGCAGAGGTCACTTACAACCCACACATCCAAGTGACCCCTTCCTCTGTTCCTTACTTTCACTGCCCTGAGATTGCAATTCTCAAATAATGATATTTTTTCCAACCTAATTTCTATTTTGTTACATGTGGGTATGCTGTGCATACATGTGTGCATATGTGTGTATGTGTGTGTGTGTGTGTGTGCATGCACATGCATGCAGGTCACATGTGTATGCTTTTGTGTGGGGGCCAGATGTTGAAAGGAGGGTATCTTCTTCAGATGTCCTCCACCGTAGTCTTGGAAACAAGGTCTCGTGCTGAGTCTAGAGTCCACTAACTTGGCTAGACTGGCCAGCCAGCCAGCTCCGGCCGCCTTGTGCATCACCTCGGCAGCGCTGCTGTTACAAGTCTGTGCCTTTAGGCCTGGAATTTTCCATGGGCACTAGGGATTCAATTCCAGTCTTCAGGCCTCTGTGACAAGTACTTTACCAACTGAACCATCTCTCCAGCCCCCTCTCCCTTAGTCTCCTGCATAGGATTTTTGTTGTATAACAGAAAGCCAAGACAACCCATAACCATTGTTTATCAAATGCCACACGGAAGCACAGTATATTGCTGCTATAGAGGGGAACATGCCCCCAAATTTCCCTCCTCCCAGCACTCATTCTCGGTATAGCAGAACAGGCTCCTTCTCCTATCTGAATACTTAGCGCCAGTCCTGATGAGTTTTATATTCCCAGACAAAGCCTGGGTGACTTTGTGTTAGCAGAGAGCTCACAACACCTACTGTGGAACATTGAAGTCATTCATACATTTATTCTCTTAATAAGTAAGATCAATGTTGGGACTCAATTATGGCTATTATTTCATGATGGGACAGAAAACCACATTGTATATATTTGAGAATAATTTCTCAGAGGCTGGAGGGATGACTTAGTGGTTTAAGATGTTTGCCTGCAAAGCCAGAGGACCCAGGTTCGATTCCCCAGGACCCATGTTAGCCAGATGCACAAGGGGGCACATGTGTCTGGAGTTTGTTTTAAGTGGCTGGAGGCCCTGGCATGCCCATTCTCTCTCTCTCTCTCCCCACTTCTTTATCAAATAAATAAATAGGTAAATAAGCAAATAAATAAATAAAGATATTAAAACATAATTTCTTGGGCTGGGAAAATGGCTTAGTGGTTAAGGCATTCACCTTTGAAGCCTAAGGACCCCAGTTTGAGTCTCCAGGACCCATGTTAGCCAGATGCACAAGGGGGTGCATGCATCTGAAGTTTGTTTGCAGTGGCTGGAGACCCTGGTGCACCCATTCTCTCTGCTTCTTCCTCTCTGTCAAATAAATAAAGAAATAAAATATTAAAAATGATTTCTCATTTTATTGTCTTGCTACAGTGACGGATCTCAGTTTCAGTGGTCCAGGTAGAAATTCTAGTCACTGAAAATAAAGGAGATTTGTTAAATGGTTTCATTACGCATACAAGAACTATGATTTCTAATGTATCTCTGGAATTGTTAACTTTAAACGTAGTCTGCCATGACTGTCTGCCTAAGCAACTAAGGCAAAACTGGTATTGAGGAAAGAATGGCCTTGCTGTTATTTCTGTCCCTAAAATAGGATGATAAGTAATCTATTTAGACAGTTAGATATTACTGTGAGACAGGAAGAATAGCAGCATCTGCTATCTGTATATTTACCATTGTAATAAAATTAAGAGTTTGGTTTACAAGTGAAAAATGGAATTATTCTAGAGATACCAGCCAATGCAATTAACTAAAAGAAAGAAATTAGATGCAGAAAATGACAAATCATGAAATAAAATAATGATTCTCTGTAAATGATATGATGTACAGAAAACACAATAATAAGAACTAAGAAATACATTTATGGTTAATCAAGCAAAATCATGATTTTATTTTTACACAACTGGTTAGAAAACATATTGGAAGGAAACATCTCATTCACAAAGAGAAAGAAATAAAACATCTATAAAAGCAAGGTATACCAAGACCTACATAGATGTGATTATGAAATTTTACTTAACACTAAAAGTGAATAAACAGAAAATTATGTTCTACTCTTGGCTGGACAATTCCATGTCTAAAGGCACCAAATCTTTCTAAAGATTTTTATTTCTTCAAATTGTTCAGACCATTTCTGCGTGGACATTTCAGAACAGAAAGAGAAAAGAAAAGGAGCCATGAAGAACAAAGCTCGCCCAAATAATTGAACAGATTACTTTTCAGTGAGACAATCTAGAGTCTAGAAATAGCGCCAGATATATGTGAGGGGAATCAAGCTCTCTTAAGTGTGATTGGTACTCATGAACTTTGGTACATTCCTTCTGGAGGACACATTTTAACAATATCACGTTGCTGGGGTGGACATCCAAACCACACAGTTTATGGGAGGAAGGGGTTTCTTTCAAGCTCTCAGATGCAGGGGAAGCACCATCTATGGTACAAGAAGCTGGCTCCCATTCATGAATCCAAGCAGAGAGAGAGAAACTATCACCAGCCAGTTAACACCAAAGGCATCAAACACAAATGGGGTGGAGGGTAAACAGCAGGGACCCCGCCAGAGCTCAGACTGCTCTGCATACTTTGGGCTGGAAATCAGACCCACTCCCAAATACACCTAACAGCTGGACCTCAGGATGTGCTCCCAGTGACACCTCCTCCAGCCAGGCAGCTGAAGACCCAAATTACAAACTTTTTGTTTGTTTATTTATTTGAGAGTGACACAGAGAGAAAGAGACAAAAAGAGAGAGAGAAAAAATGGAAGCACCAGGGCCTCCAGCCACTGCAAAGCAACTCCAGATGCTTGTGCTACCTTGTATATCTGGCTTACATGGGTCCTGGGGAATCCAGCCTCAAACTGGGGTCCTTAGGCTTTACTGGCAAGAGCTTAACCACTAAGCCATCTCTCCAGCTCCCCAAGTTACAAACTTTAATAAAATACCTGATTCTATGGGGGGGAATACATTCAAAACCCTACACCAGCTAACTTAAAAACACACATACTCTGAACAGTTCTATTTTTATGAATTTTCCAAAGGCACATTCTCAGAAACATATAACTCTATACAGTTATATTGTTTTAATAATAAACGAGCTAGAAAAAAGTAGGAACCATTCAAATGCAACTATATAAAAGCAGGTAAGAGTTAAATTAAACAGTTAAGTAAATGAATTATCCAGACAAATGAAGATGAGCAAGGGGGAAATTGATTCTTGGAAAATCATGGCATATAGTTGTCTGCGAAGGCTCTGAGACGTCTTACACAGAGAAGAGCTTAACCTTTGTTTCCAGTTTTGCTCAAAACTTTCGACCATTGGAGCCTTATTTGACATTAGGAATCTTAGAAATGCTGGAGAAGCCTCATTGAGTACAAAGCAGCACCTTCTTCCTTAACTGCCACCTCTGTGTATTACACATGTGTGATCTAGTCTGACATTTGCCACGTCCAGTGCCATCACTGCTCCTGAGAGGACATCCCTCCTCATTAGATCATGCTCCCAGACACTCATTTCCTGCAAAGTGAAAACTCTGCTAGCCACTCACATCTCACTTCAAATGTCAGAAGTCTCCTTGGCTTGTAAGAAGTAGGAAAATATGGGACGTGACTAAAGCTCTGACTCCCATCTGCTGTTGCTCTGTCACTGAGAACGTGCTGAGCAGGCCCACATGTGATATTGGGGGTCCTCTGCTCCCCACCTACTGGCCATCTGGGGCAGGCAGTGAGAGGAGGCATCAATCTCAATCCCCAGAGGTAGCACCTGCATGAGATCAGAGCACCTGCCAGTATATACAAAAGAACCTTGATTTGTATTTCATGTTTTGTGTGCTGTCTCGTGACCTTGCTTTACAAGGGAGCCCAAGTGTGTGTGGGGGTGGAATGTGAAACTGTGCTTAGGGCCTGCAACCTGTCCTAAACTGCGTGGCAGAGGGAAGAGGTGGGGTGGGAGCTGAACTTGTACTGAACTCGTCTGCTTCCTGTTCAGTTTGTATGCATATGTTATTGAGCAGAAAAAAAACAAAAAAGTCTTCATTGAGACTTAAATGACCTGACTGAACCTAACTTAGTCTTGCTGCCACCAGGAATTCCACACCGCAGGGCAGTGTCTCTGTTTGTCTCTAGGACATTCCCCACCACCCCTGGCTGTTGACCAGATGGACCGCAGTAGGAAAGTGACCAAAGCCCATGGATGAATTGTGATGGGCAGGAAGGGTTCAGCAACAAGGACCTACACATGGCACTGACTTCCCCCGGTCGCCTCCCTTGCCTGACCTCCATCATGGTCTCTGCTTAACTCTTCAAACAGACAATTCATCTTCATTGTCCACTGTTTCCCTGGAAAATCCCCTAACTTCTCTGCTTGAAGTCACAGCTAGGACTTAGCGATTAGGGTGCAGTCTTTCAGTGATGAAGCCTCCAGCTCCGCGTGGAGCTTCCAGAACTCCATGCACCTGAATTCGGCAGGAAGTATTCATTTCAGAAGAAGTATTCATTTCAGAAGTTTCTTGGTTTTCTTTTTCTTCCATTAACGAGGAAGTCATTTTAGGAGTCAAAGAAGCTGAAGAGGGAATTGAAATTACATCAACACATGTAAAGATTGATTGCGGGGCGGGGGGGGGGGGGGGATGCAAAAATTCCAAGTTGTACAAATGATTAGGCAATCTGCGGATCATGCAATCTAACCTTGGTCCCAGACAATGCACAATGGTGAGTGAGAATGGAGTCTGGAATGTCACCCAGTCTCAGTGTTTGCTGCTTTAGCAATAGCATGTGTACAAACTGGTCCCGGTGGGAAGTTGAGTCACTATAATACACAGTCTACTTGCTCTGCTGTCTCCTTACAGCCATGGAGAGGTGCCTGGATGCACCAAGGCAGGCAGCCTTTTTCCCTTCTGTCACTGAACAATAGGTTTCAGATGCTGCGATCCCCCATGAGAACAGGGTGTTCCTTCTTTCCCACCATTCCCTGACCAGTGTGTAGTTCTGTCTCTAGCACCTCCTAGGAGGAAACATCTTCCTCACTCTACACGAGAAGATTCTTTACAGTTTCAATCATGTCACCTCCTATCATGCTCCATTTTTGTTATGGTAATTGAGTGGAGTTGGCCAGATAGCCTTCAATCAAGATTTCCCCTAGCCAGTGTGATGGTGCACGCCTTTAATCCCAGCATTCGGGGGGCAGAGGTAGGAGGATCACTGTGAATTCCAGGTCAGCCTGGGCCAGAGCGAGACCCTACTTTGGGGAAAAGAAAGAATTCCCTTTAGGCTCCAGACCTCTGTGTCACTCAAAAGAACAAGCACCCCAATCAATACCCTATGGCACGGGTCAGCATGTCTGGAAATTTCTAAAAATGTGAACTAATTAGGAAGAGTGTTTTAAAAATTAGGCTTTATATCTCTAAATAATATGTTCTTGGTACTTTTACTTTAACAATTTACATTAGTTTTTTTTTCAGGAATTGCAAACTTCATTTAAAATCCAAGAATAATGAAATTTACATCTACATTTCAATAACTGAGAGACATTTGGTTCTGAAACATATTAGTGGCACTGGAAGAAAATCACTGGCTTTTCTTCCCTTTAGACCTCTGGGAAGTGGAGTCCTTATCCTCTGAGTGTTTCTAATAGTCCTGGAGAGGAGGAGCGTGAGTGTTCAGACCCCATTGTCTTTCCTGGTTCCTGACCTCTATCTGCTTTAACGTCTTTATCTTTGTACTTTACATCTCTATATTCACCAAGAACCCCTGTCCTTGATGTCTCAGGATCTGTCAGTGACTCTTGCTTCTCTCAAAAGGATGACTGTCTCCCACTGGGAACTACCTTTGCTGAGTCTCCAGTTGCTAGAATGAAAGGCATTCTGCCATGGTATGATCCATCAAAGAGTTCCTTTCTCCTTTTACTTCTTAAATGGCCCTGTCTGCAGAGTTCATATGTTGAAACCCTCACCCCGATGTGATGCCCTTTGGAGGTTGGACCTCTAGAAAATGATTAGGTAATGAGGGCAGAGCCCTTGTGAGTGGGAATCCAGATGGTTAGTTATCTCTTCCAGGTTACAGTAAGAACGTAGCTTCTCTTACAGGATACAAACAGAAGTTAGTTGTCTGCAAGCATGAAGTAAGGCCCTCACCAGAATGCAATTATATTGGCACCCTAATCTCGCAATTCCAGCTTACAGGACCATATGAAATGAACTCCTGTGTTTATAAATTGCCTGTTCATATAGCTAGTAGAACATTCTGAATGGCATAGTTATTGTGGAGGGACATGTTAACTTTTCACATACCAGAGACAGTGCTTCTCTGTAAAGGTAATCTGAGTCATTTTTCACTTTGTTTTATTGAAAATATTTTGAACTTTAGGAACACAGTTGTCTTGAAGCTGTTTTTTATCCCCCAGAACAAAGTTGATACAGATATGTAAGTTAAATTGTCCATGATTAAAGGACTGAATTCACATATCCCACTTTTATTAAGAATAGTTCTTAAATGGTTTATTTCCAGATATTCAGAAAGATATCTTTGCCACATTGTGTTGGCCTAGAAATAGTTTTCTAGTTAATAGAATGGTGCCAGTGTGTTTTTTTTTCTTGGGCATTAAAAACCAATTTTTCAGATTTGCATGGCACATTAATTGATTTCTAAATATGGCCTTTTGAGAAAATATCAGAAATACATTATATTTTAATGAATGAGGAAGAAAGGGAAGGACTCCAAGAGCAAATTGTTATGTGAGTTCTCAACATGTATCAAGTAAGAACATTCATTTTTTTACAAATAGAAAAAGATCTTTAACTTTATTTTCTTGGCAATTAACAAATATAGAAGGGAAATAAGGCCCATATATATCATTACAAAATATGCTTAATATGACCCTGTGCCCATGTTTATTTGGGAAAGGGAAGGGGGGGAAGGATAGTAGATTTTTTTTAAATCAAATGGTTAAGAAGTAAGTTTTAGATTCTTTTTGCGATTTTTACTCTATATCTAAATATTTGTTCAGTATTTTTAAAATGAAAAATGGACATGGATATGTGATGGCTTCCTTTTAAGAAAATGTTGTATCACTTGTCCCACAATATTGCAACTCTTGAATATTTTCACTATTTTCTACATGTGTGTGCATAAATTAGTTATAATTTAATGAATGATCCACAGTTTGCAATAGAAAAAAAAAAAGAGAGAGACATTTGTTTTATTTTATTTTCTTGGTTTAAGTCTTCATCCAAAATCCTACGAATCAGGCCTTAGGGTCAAATGCTACTTTTAATCCTTCATGTCCAGAAGACAGGGTCCTTTACTAGAGACAGTTGCAAAGTGCTACTGGGACCTCACTTACAGGAGGTTACTCACTTCATCCTTTTCAGGAACCTTCATGGAGATGTGGGGTTCTGCTGGTATTTTTTTAAAAAAAAATATTTTTTATTTACTTATTTGAGAAAGAGGCAGAGAGAGTGAGAAAGAGAGAATGAGCATTCCAGGGCCTCCAGCCATTTTTGCAGACAAACTCCAGATGTATGCGCCTCCTTGTGCATCTGGCTTACGTGGGTCCTGGAGAGTCAAATGGGGATCCTTTGGCTTTGCAGGCAAATGCCTTAATTGCTAAGCCATCCCTCCAAGTCTCTGCTGTTTTTTTTTTTTTAATATATAAGTATTATTTATTTATTTGACAGAGAAAGAAGGGGGGGGAGAGAGAGAATGGGCATGCCAGGGCTTCCAGCAAATGAACTCCAGATGTATGTGCCCCTTGTGCATCTGGTTAACATGGGTCCTGGGGGATCGAACCTGGGTCCTTAGGCTTCACAGGCAAATGCCTTAATTGCTAAGCCACCCCTCCAGCCCTCTGCTGGTATTTTTAATCCTCAATGGCATATAAGCACTGGATTATAATAGCCTTATCCATTAACCTTTTTTCCCCCCAATCTTAAACTTACTGAAATCTGTTGTCTGGCTTTTAAACTGAGATTACAAAGGCCATTGCCAGATTCAATATTCTCTTTAATTTTGACCTCTTAAAAGCATGGAACATACCATTATTGAACTCTCCTCTCCTATTTCTTCCATAGCCCCAGAACAGACTCCACTTCTGACAATTTGCTCCTTTTTAATTCTCCCTTATGATTTCTCTAATTCTTCTTTAGGTCCATTTCACTGTGTTTCCAATATTTGTTGTCTTCGAGATCTTTGCCACTGTAGCCAGATGTGGTGGTGCGTACCTTTACTCCCAGCAATTGGAAGGCAGAGGTAGGAGGAGTGCTATGAGTTCAAGATCACAGGCTGAGACTACAGACAGAGTGAGTTTGATGTCAGCCTGGGCCAGAGCAAGACCCTCCTTCAAAAATAAAACAAAATAAAAGTTTTGCCACTCCAAGTGTTGCCCAAAGCAAGGTCTGCCGCAGGGAGCTCTCACCTGAGACTCTGCACTCTACTAAGATCTGTGTGCAGAACTCAGAACTCACCCTGCACCTGAGACTCGGCACTCTACTAAGATCCTCATTGATCGGTCCTCGTGTTCCAGGTTAAGCGGCACTACCCTCAAAGACAGTGATCACCAAGGCTCTTTCCCTTGTCCTTTGGTCCTTTCCTTTGGAGGATGCTGTCTGCACCAGCCTGAGACGTTTCTATCCTTCTTATTTTTAGAGTCCCTTCAGCTAGGTCTTCATTTAGACTTGCTTAACGACTTGCAGATCCCATAGGCACTATGAACTAATATGTCAAATACTGAACTAATTTCCATTTTCTTCTCTGTCAGCTAAACTCCCAAGTCTGAAACCCATTATCCTTGACTCCTCCCTCTCCCACTAGGAGCAGATTATACTAATATAGAAGAATTAGCTATAGCCATGGGGGGGAAAAAAACCCTGAAATTAAATGCTCCAATTTTGTGGTAAGTCAGTTTTTCCTCTCATGCAAAATGAAGGGAAAAAGTCTGTGGAGGTCAGCTGTCAGGCCTGGTTGGCTGCTGGCTTCCTGAGTGAATGACGGAGCATGAAGTGTTTCCATTGGAAAACGCTCACGTGTTTGGCAGAGCTTATGTCTCTTTGTTTGTCTTCGATAGTTTGAAATCGGAGCAGAGGAAAAAACTGAATTCCAAACAAGGTGGCTGAGAGTGGAAGTAGTGGTCCTTTCCTACAGCCAGAAATGGCAGGAATGTATACATCCTGGTTTGCCTCCTGACAGCGATGAGAAGGAAATGTCTAGAATGTTTGGGAAGTTCACCAGATGTTCTGTTTTCTTTCCCCTGGGGCAATAAACTACCGGGAGCAAACATTTATGTTTAATTTTCTTATACAAGGCTGTAGTTGTTCCTGAACACTATCTAGATTTGAGTTAATGTGCTTGTAGTTAGCTGGAATGACCCATGTGAAGTCAGAGACTGCTGGTTGCCTGCTGTATGTGTGATCTCCTCTTTCTCCTGGGTAGAACCCTGAGGAGTTGAGATAACCCTTCTTCTGCCATCCTTAGCTTCTGAGTGGGAGCAGCCACCTAGCTCCGCATCTCCACTCCTGTGATGACTGCTACCCCTTTAGACAAGCTGCAGTTGTTCACTTCCTAGTTTCTAAATCCTTGAGGAGCATGTGGGCTCTTTCTGAAATCCCCAAGTCCCAGGGCCATGAAAGACAAAGTCGCCTGGGTACCAGCTCGATGGGACATGCTGCAACTCCCCCACCCTTTTAAAGTATACATTTTACCGTGGCACGTGTGTTAGAGAGCTTAGTGCTCCTAAGTCCCTTAATATCATCAGTCACCTGAGTTGTGGATCCACAGCCATTTGCTCCCTGGAGTGGATAAGGAGCCGCCATCTGTAACACACTTTGTGTGTGCGTGGGGGTGGGGGATGTGTTTGGCACTGCAAACATCTAATTTACTAGGCAACATTTGCTCATGTGTAAGTGATTGCCTGCCAAGGTACATGGATGGAGATGAATCAGGAATCAAGAGGCTTGAAATGAAAAATGGATTTGATTCCTAAATATGGCTGTGACTATTCATGGGAACAGAATCAGACCAGTGAAGTCCGTAGATGGTCGAACTCAGTGAAGTTGGGGGACACATAACAATTTGATGGAATTCAGTTATCTCCTTACTTACCCACTCTGCTGGAACCAAAGAGGAGTATCTTCTCCTTTCTTGAATGTTCCACCATGTCCTCAGATAGAAATGTAAATCAGGTCACTGATCCACAGGAGCATCCCCAGAGAGACTTCAGCAGAGCCCGTCAAGGGGGAGCAGTTCTGTGTTTTCAAACGGAAATTAATGAACGAACCAGCAGAGGAAACAGTTCCCACTGTGCCATGACTCGAAATCCTTTAAACCAACACGCCAGATTACCCCGGCATCATTCCTCACTGCTTCCTAAAAGAATCACAGAACAAATAACTTGGATTATTCATGTTTCAAGGAGGTTCATTTCCTTGCAATTCACCATTTTTTTTTTTAACAACAGGCCAAATCCTTGTAAGAGGATTAGAAATAGAATGAAATAATACAGGAGAAGTAGCAATTTTCTACAGTTTTCCCAAAGAAATTGAGAAGTTGGGGCTGACTAAATTAAGTGCAAATGAAAAGAAGCTCAACCAAGGGCAACCAGTATGACTGGCGCCCCATGCTAAAGAATCTAGGAGCTGTCTCCCAGGGGCCACTAGGCCCAAGTGCAAATGTAAACATGGGAAAGATAGTAACATGTTTAAGCCTGTTTCTGCTTCTTCTTTTTTTTAAACTTTTTATTATTATTTTTATTTTATTTGAGAGAGAAAGAGGCAGATAGAGAAAGAAAGAGTGTGCCAGGGCTTCCAGCAATGGCAGACTCCAGATGTATGCACCACCTTGTGCATCTGGCTTGCATGGGTCCTGGAAAATCGAACCGGGGTTCTTTGGCTTTGCAGGTAAGATCCTTAACCGCTAAGCCATCTCTCCAGCCTCTGTTTCTGCTTCTATAAACTAGAAAGAAAGGTTATCTTCTGCTATTGTTGTCTGACCAGAATAATCATCCCAGGCTTGAGGTGGTACTGGTGGAAAGCCTGTCTCAGAATATTAATGTGAATGTTTTGGGCTTTGATGGACCAACCAATTTATAATAAATTCCACATTTGATTTTGAGAACTGGTAGAAAAATTATTTTTAGGACTGGAGGGGTAGCTTAGTGGTTAAGGAGCTTGCCTGGGAAGCCCAAGAACCCAGGTCTGATTCCCCAGCACCTACACAAACCCACTGAGCTTTTAAAAGAATAAAGTACTGTCTGAATACATAAAATATTCAAATATTGTTTGAGAAACAAAAGGACATAGTGTTTGACTAACACCTAAACAATTCATTCTGGAATGGAAGGGAGAAAGAGGAACAAAACTGTCATGCAACTATAGTTAGCACTGGGCTTATTTTATTGGCAGATTCGCTGACAAACTCTCCTTGTCAACTGAATAATCTTCAGGCGCTATATATGTATCTCCCTAGATGACGTCAACAGTGACCTTTTTATGTGTTAGTTTTTAATTTTACGTGTCATGGACCCAGTGCAATCTGAGAAGGCAGGAATTATTTTATTCCTGTTTCACGCTCCCAGAGCTTGACTGCACAACGGACTAAACATTGTTCCTCGGTCTTCAAAACAGAAAAGAATGTGAAAAGCTAGAACATCTAGGTGACTTACTTCTCTCGAAGTTATTTGCTTGTAAGAGAAAAAAAAAGCCGGGGGGGAGGGGGGATAAAATGCTAACAGATGAAACTATGGAACCAAGAGAAGAGCGGTATCTTAAAAATTCTCAAATCATGACACCGTAATGTGTGCCATCTTCTCCCATTCTGTGACTGTCTCCTCTCGTCCTTCAAGTCTCTCTCAGAATGCTCTCGTGTCTCACCTTCTTTTTTTTTTTTAAATTTTTTAATTTATTTATTTGAGAGAGACAGACACAGAGAGAAAGACAGAGGGAGAGAGAGAGAGAGAATGGGCGCGCCAGGGCTTCCAGCCTCTGCAAACGAACTCCAGACGCGTGCGCCCCCTTGTGCATCTGGCTAACGTGGGACCTGGGGAGCCGAGCCTCGAACCAGGGTCCTTAGGCTTCACAGGCAAGCGCTTAACCACTAAGCCATCTCTCCAGCCCTCGTGTCTCACCTTCTTGACTGTTGCCAAGAACAGTCTGGCACTTCCCCTCTAGTCTTCATGAAAAAGCCTGCATTAATGGATGCTGCTCCACCTGCAGCCATCTGAAACCCCTCTTTCTTCGATTTGGGAAGGGGCCTGAACTTGATACTAAATGAAAACACTCCCAATGCCCTCCACATGGGGAGCACGGGAGACACATGTGCACTTTAAAGAAGTCAGCTGATGACTCGCTATAATGAGGTAGGTCAGATGCCACAGGAACACAGAGGATGTCAAAAGTGACTACAGTACTTGTTTTGTTGTTGTTGTTTGGTTTTTTGAGGGAGGGTCTCACTCCAGCTCAGGCTGACCTAGAATTCACTATGTCATCTCAGGGTGGCCTCAAACTCACAGCAGTTCTACCTCTGCCTCCCAAGTGCCGGGATTAAAGGCGTGCGCCACCACGCCCGGCTCAGAAATGACTGTAGTACTTGGGCTTGTACTGGGTGACGTGGTGGAGAGCTTAGGGACCTGCAGCTCTGTTCTGAATTGGATAGCTTAATTCCTTGCCCTTGAGCAAGAACATCTAGACTGAGATTAACATGGTGATTGGAAGGGCGGCAGTCAGGGTGGTGTTGGTTATTTTTGCTACTTGGGCAAGGTACGTGTTGCATATTCAGACATTGTTACAGCGTGGTCCTGTTTTGGTCCTGTCCCATCATGGTCATTGAAGAGGCCTTGTCCTGTGATGGCCTTCTGTGCAGTTGTTGACCACTAAAGCGCAACTCCCGGGCAGGCAGGGCTGTGAGTGTCTGGCCAGCTCCCCTGCTGGAGTTGCTGTGTTCTTCGACAATATTGAATTGACTTCAGCAGCATCATGGCTTTCTTGTTTGACATTCTGGGTGGGTGGAAAGCAGCCAGAGAAACAGGACCTCAGAGCACTTATCTGTGATCTCTTCTTTCTTATTTACATCACAGACATCCCACGGGTTTCTTTGCAAGACCATCTTTTGATCTCTGGAGGGGGGGGGGGCTTGTCTTTAACTTCAAGGGGCTGTCCTAGTTCTTTCCTTTTAAGTGGCATTCTATGGCAAGGGTCGTAACCCAACCATTTTTTTTTTTTATGTTAACAAGACTCTGGAAGTCAGCCCCTGATATGCCTATCTTATTCTCTCAGAGGTCTATGGTAGGAGAAAGATCAACTGTGGGGGAAGATGAATAGAGTCATCAGTTGTAATCCTGTATTTCTGAGCACTACTTCTTGTACTCAGCTAGTGTGGCCATTCATGTCTACAGAAACCGTTCTGAAGGGTTTGGTAAATTACCACACACACCGTTGATTGCACTTAGACCATGTGCTTACTTGCTTGTAATGAATAATGACAATTGTGCTTGAATTCATACTCAGTAGATGTACAAGGAAGCAAAGGGGGGGGTAGTTAATAAGGAGATCCTGGTTTCATTGGTCTGGTGTGGTACCTAAGCAGCTATTTATTTAGAGATACTACTCCCTCTATGATTCTAAGGAAATGTATTATGAAAAACAGAGGATAGTTTGCTCCTAGCTTACAGTATACTTTATTCTGTGAGGAGGTTAAGGAGACTTTGTGAGCCTTGGTATCTACACTTGGTATCGTTTAACCAGGGGTGATATGTTTTGAATAGGCCAATGGACTATACGTGATTGGCTATTAGAAGAGAGACACCTAAGACCTACCTTCAGAGTGAATCTTCATGGGGTAAAACTAGCTTAGGTAAGTAAAAGTAAGATTGCTTCACTGGTCATCCTGTCAAGCCTATAAACAGGACGAGAGTTAGCCACAGCGTAAAGAAGCAACACCAGAGCCTGCCAGGGCTGACATGCAGACATATAAACAGGGACCTGGGAGGAAACTGTGTTTACAGCAACTAAAAGGGAAGCTCTCACTTCTAAAGTAATAGGGGACTTTGGTGCCTATAAGTAGAATGCTCGGTCATTTCCAACACTGGATAAAAACTATCCACCAATACATTCTACTATGCATTATAAATTAATCATTGGCTTGTCACTCATGCAGCTGTCTGTTGTGCTTACAATTTCTGCAAAAAATAATAAATATACAGTAAACCACATAACTTCCTAAGCAAATGACTAAGAGAAACTTGTACATGGTGAGAATGCTCCTTCATACAGGGCCAGCATGAAGGGCCCTGAGAAGTATTCCTATGGAATTGATGGTGACAATTGCATGAGAGGGAAAGATCTGTAAAGAAAAGGTATAGACTGAATAGTTTTCTTAAGATACACACTTGATGAAAATAAACGTTCATGGAGTAACTGGTTTGATGTAGACTTAACATGGCCTGAAAGTCATAACTTAAATCAGTAAGTTAGGTTCCCAGAATACATTCCTGTGGCACTATTTTTAAGAGAAGAAGGATTTATTCTGACTTACAGTTTTAATCCACTGTAGGATGATGGAGTTCAAGGAGCCAGGAGCATATGACAGAGACATCTCACACCTTGGAGGATCAGGGAGCTACCAGGCTACACCTGAGCCAGAAGTGGGTATAACCATCAAAGGCTCACTGCCCACCCCATCACTGCCCAACTTTTTGTTTTGTTTTCTAAACAATTTTATGCATATATGTAGCATATTTTGATCATAATCTCTTCCCTTACCTCTTCTTGTCTCCCCTCCCTGATTCTCTTCCACTGAACCCCTTTTCCTTCCCAACAAGCCCCTCTCCTACTTTGAGTGTGTGTCATCAACTAAGTCTAATTTGGATTGCCTTTGTGAGCATAACCGAAGGATTACCAGTGACTTTCCCATTGCAGAAAATGCCCCCCTACCCCCATCAGTAAGTATGAACAGCTAATAACTCCTTAGGGAGGCATGAGGGGCCACATATCCCCCTCCATCATCCATAACAGAATGTTTATGGGGCTGACATTGTGTGGGGCTTGTTTGGGTAATGACACTTGCTGTGAGGGTATGACCATCATGTCTCAAAGACAGTGCTCCCCAGCACTGCATACCAATGCTCTGGTTCTTACCTTCCTGCAGTGTCCTTATTATAGAACTCTGAAGTGCATTATAAAAACGGGCTTTAACGTTTGCTTGTTTTGCTTTTGGTTTTTTAATTTTTCGAGATAGGTTCTTAATACGTAATACAGGGCAGCCTCAAACTTGTGATTTTCCTGCCTCAGCCTCCCCAGTGTTAGGATTAGAGATGTGTGCAACTGGTCTGAAATGCCTGGTCCTGAAATTTTTAATGTAAATATACTAACTTTCATTTTGGGATTACTGAAGGAATTTAGATAATTTGTTAAGGCAAAGGAGTTTGGAATCACACTGAGTCTAACTACTAGCTCCATATTTAATGTATAAACTTGTCTCCTATCTGTAAATAGGGACAATCATGACATTTGTAGAACCACGGTGGGGACCAGGTTACTTAATGTAGTGAAACCACTGCGCCAATGCTTGTGGAATGTAGCGTGAGCACCTTTGTAAATATCAGCTGCTTAGATTTCAGTCCTCAGAAAGGGTTGAATATGGAGAGGATTTTTTAAAATTTAATTTAATTAATTTATTTGACAGAGAAAGAGGGAGAGAGAGAATGGGCATGCCAGGGCCTTCAGTCACTGCAAACGAACTCCAGATGCGTGCGCCCCCTTGTGCATCTGTCTAATGTGGGTCCTGGGGAATCGAACCTGGGCCCTTTGGGTTCTCAGGCAAATGCCTTAACCGCTAAGCCATCCCTCCTGCCCTGGAGAAGTTTTTAGCTAAAGAAAACCCATCGAAACAGTGTTCACTGACATCAGGTGTGGTGGTGCCCACCTGTAATCCCGGTACTTGAAAGGTGGAGGCAAGAGGAGCAAGTACCAGCCTTGGCTACGCAGCTTGAGTTTAAGATTAGCCTAAACTACAGGAGACCCTATTTTATTTTATTTATTTATTTATTTTAGTTCTTTTAGAGGTAGGGTTTCACTCTGGTCCAGCTAGAGTGAGACCCTACCTCGAAAAACAACAACAACAACAAAAAAGTAAAAAATAAACAACAACAACAAAAAATCTCTGGGTACTTAAAATGATTTTCCTGCCATAAACCTGACTCATTGTCACCTTTATATTAAATAGCCTGGGACACTAGGCTGAGGAACCCTGACTTTGGAGCTGTTTTGTCTTTTTTATCAATTTACCTAGTCCTTCTATGACTTCTGAATGGGGACAATAATTTCTTTGTGCAAAAATCTCTTCATTTCCACATCAAGATGGAACAAAATGAACAAACAAACAAACAAAAAAGCTAAAACCAAACCCAGGTAAAATAATTCCAAAAGTTTTGCTTTGGGCTTGAACGGCATTGAGCAGCTGTGAAGTGCTTTCCTAAGAGAAAAAGACTCGGAAGGACAGAAGGAATGTATGCGGCCCTGTGTCTCTCTCTTCATTTCATCCCAAGAGGTTTACACAAGGTTGACGCTAAACTCTCTGGTGACCTTGTCCAGTTGCAGGACTGAGTTTTACAATTGACTTTTCTGGAAAACAGGGCCTGCAGAGATGCCACGGGACCTGGCTGGACTGTGACCAAACACTTCTTGAAGTTCAGTGTAGAACATTCTACCATGACATCATCCATGGGCCCAAGGAGGCTGTGGTAATGTACTGTATACCGAGGGCGCTGCTGTCAGTTGGCCTTTATTAGTCAAGGAAATGAAACTGATATGGTAACACATGAGCTTCGCTGCTAGAAAGTAATCAGAAGAGATTCTGAAGATCTCTGTGGGTTCACATCTGCGGAGGCAGGACAATTCTACTCTGATTACTTTTAAGGGACATTACGTAAATAATAATAACAGCTAAAATAAAAATAAGTGTTTACTGCTCACTTATTACTTTCTGGCAAGGCTCCCTACTTTACATATTAGGGATTACTTATGTAAGCTTTACAACATAGGCGCCATTATTCATGCTAGGTCCCTGAGCGTGGGTGGTAGGATCCTGAAGTTTAGAAAATACATAGCATACTACATAGGGCTGGATTTTACTCAAGGAGAGAAATGATTTAGATATTACAAGGTCTGGTCCAAACACAGCTGTTCTGGTCTCCAACTAGTGAGTGTCAAAATGAGAAGGGAATAACAATTTCTGAATATAAATTTTTATTATTATTGGTTTTTCTAGGTAGGGTTTCACTCAGGCTGACCTGGAATTCACTATGTAGTCTCAGGGAGGCCTTGAACTCAAGGTGATCCTCCTACATCACCTCCCAAGTGCTGGAATTAGAGACTACACCCTACTATAATTTTTTTTTTTTAAATAAGGTTCAGTTCTGTGCATTCAGTCTACATCACAGACACTACTATTGCCTTCCTTCCTCCCTCCTTCCATCTTTCTCTTAAACATTTACTTATTTGAGAGAGAGGATGAGCACACCAGGACTTCCTGTCACTGCAAATGAACTCCATACACATGGGTCACTTGTGCATCTGGCTGTATGTATATACTATGGAATTGAACCCAGGCCCTCAAGCTTTGGAAGCAAGTGCCTTTAACCACTGAACCACCTCTCCAGCCCCCTTTCTTTCTTGTCTTTCTTCCTTCAAATATCTCATTACATAGCTGACATTGACTTCTAACTCATAATACTTCTGCCTCAGCCTCCAGAGTGCTTGGATTACAAGCATGTGCTACCAGATCTTGCAAAAGAAGAAACCTATTTTCTGTCAATAGTATAAAATCTCACACTTCTGTTAAAAAAATAATAATAAGACAGAAAGTCTAGATTGTTACATAGCTATGTGCTAATCCCTGCTATAATGGAAGGATTTTTCCTCCCCATGAAGCAATCAGATCCTGTGAAGCAAAGATTTACATAGTCTCTAATGCTGCCCCACAGCCCTGAGTGAATTACATATTCCATTATAGCCCTTAATCCTCCACATGTCCCCTAACCCTGCAAAAAACAGCTTGCTTTTCTCCCAAGAAGAGAAAAGGGGGCCATTAGTTTGTGCCTGGAAAAAGTAAAGGAATTACTTGAGCGGGTTACAAGCTCTGCACATGTGGAATCAATATAATTTTCCATTGGCTGGTTCAAAAATGTATTCAAATTATGTAGTTTTGAAATGCTAAACTTTGGAGTTCAGTCCTTACTAGGAAGGCTTGTAGGATTCTTTGACGAATGTCCCCATTATTGAATTTGAATAGCAAATTGTTTATAATCACACACAAGCAATCTTGATGATTATCCATGTTTCTGGAAGTGTAAGCTGCCACGCGTGTTCAAGCTCTTGTACTGAAAGCAACGGTTAACTACTGAAAATCATAAGAAAACCACGCAGGAAGAGATGAATGCCTCTAGTCTGTTAGTCTCCTATCTTGATATTTGCCTATGAATTTGAATTCATACCTATTCAGCTATAATCTGATTTTTATGTTAGATTTTCCTTAAAACATATGACAGTGCTTAAGACATGGATTATTTTTTTTTTAATTTATTTATTTATTTGAGAGCGACATACACAGAGAGAAAGACAGATAGAGGGAGAGAGAGAATGGGCGCGCCAGGGCTTCCAGCCTCTGCAAACGAACTCCAGAAGCGTGCGCCCCCTTGTGCATCTGGCTAACGTGGGACCTGGGGAACCGAGCCTCGAACCGGGGTCCTTAGGCTTCACAGGCAAGCGCTTAACCACTAAGCCATCTCTCCAGCCCAAGACATGGATTTTTAAAAATTATTTTTGTTTAGTTATTTGAGAGAATGAGAGAGGGGAAGAGGCAGACACACACACAGAGAGAGAGAGAGAGAGAGAGAGAGAGAGGGAGAGAGAGAGAGAGAGGGAGAATGGGTGCACCAGAGCCTCCAGCTGCTGCACATAAATTCCAGACCTGTGTGCCCCCTTGTGCATCTGGTTTATGTGAGTCCTGGGGAATCAAACCAAGGTCCTTTGGCTTTGCAGGCAAATGTCTTAAGTGGTAAGCCATCTCTCTAGCCCAGAAGATATGGATTTTTTTTTTTTTTTTTTTTTTTTTGGTTTTTCAAGATAGGGTCTCACTCTAGCCCAGGCTGACCTGGAATTCACTATGGAGTCTCAGGGTGGCCTCGAACTCACAGCGATCCTCCTACCTCTGCCCCTCGAGTGCTGGGATTAAAGGCATGCGCCACCACTCCCGGCTCACGATATAGATTTTTAATAAGAACTTTGAAGCAATAAGATAAAAGCAAATAAATAGTCAATGCAGAACTGGGTATCTATAAGAACCCTTGAAAGCTGGGCATGGTGGCGCACGCCTTTAATCCCAACTCTCGGGAGGCAGAGGTAGGAGGATGGCCGTGAGTTCGAGGTCACTCTGAGAATGCAGAGTGAATTCCAGTTCAGCCTGAGCTAGAGTGAGACCCTACCTCAAAAAAAAAAAAAAAAAAAAAGAACCCTTGAGATATAGCACCTCCAAATAAAATTTCATCACATTAAAATATGGGAATTCCTTATAGTCAGTGGAATGGAAAATCATATTTCAAATGTGCCAAACAAAATACATACACCTTGCCCAGGGCAAGCTTCTCTCATGTGTTTGTAATAACAAGGTGGGTGGCAAAGTTAACAAGAAATTACTATTGGAATAACAATTTGCATTTTCATAAAGTGTTCCCTTATAAAGAACTCTAATATGTAATTTCCTTAACAAAGTTAGATATTAGTATCTCCACTTTACAGATGAGGAAAGCTGCTGTATCGAGAGGTTAGTGTACACAGCGGAGCCCATGACGTAATACAACAGGGGTGGGCTCTGGGGGTCAGATTAAGCATCTCAACTCCATCTCTAAGTGCCTCTGTGAACTAGGGCAGCATTGCGTAACCTCCTTGGGTCTCTTTTTCATCATCTGTGAATCTGTGAATCTGTGAATCTGTGAGAGCCAAAGCCAATGAGATGTGTGAAAAGGTCACCTAAGCTTTGAGGAAGAGACAAGATTTGATCTTGGGAGTCTCCAAACCCAGTGCTTTGTGCGTATTTCATTTGCCATTCACCATGCCAGAGCCTTTCTGGATTTTGTTGCTTCAGCCATAAACAGCCCGTAGCAAGACAGGAGTAAAGGGACTATTGCCCCAGATAAAAGCCATTCACTTCCTGAGGCAGTGACGTCTTCATGTTCATGATCCATAGTTCTCCCCAGATGGGAACAATCTACAAATTTAGATGTGTAATCAAAGCCGGCAGTCCTGCTGAATGGATGTTACTCGCTTACATTTGGGATTTTGTGGACACATGTTCACCAGCTGTCAGGAATTGCTCCATTCTGATAGAAGGCCCTTATCTCCCACAGCATGTGTTTCATGGTTTCCCCAATACACGAGCTTCTTGCCCACCTCTAATGCCTGATGGCTGGCGTGGATGAAGCTTGTCCAAAAATGGAGACGTGTCCATTGCATGGAAAGTCCATGAGGAAACAGGAAGAGAAACACAAGGTTCTGATCTCTTTTCTAATTGTCTCTCCCCTGCAGAGAACAATGCTACTGTAATTCTTAGGCATTCAATTGTGTCTTCATATATATATATATTTTTTATTTTGCACACTCACAGTGTATTTTCAAGGGAAACCACTCACTGCAAAGACCACCGCCCACGCACATACAACTTATATTTAGCCCGGAAGACAAGGGTCCTTGACCTAGATCAAAATCAAAGCGGGAGGTGAGACTGGTGGAGCCCGAAAGGGGAGGAAGGAGCTGTAAGAACTGGCTGTGTAGAGATGACAGTCGGACCTCTGACCCAGGACTCCTCAGAGAGAAGCAGCGCTGGCCCCACGGTGACAGAATTGCATTGAAACATAAATGCTTCCAAATATCTGTTGTCGGGAAGCACATGACATGCTAAATTACTCTGCCGATTGACTACTTAATTCAACCATTTCCTGAGGCTGGAGTTGCCAGAAGAGCCATTTTGTCCTTTCTGGAAAAAAAAAGAAAAAAAAAAAAAAAAAAGCAGGGGATTGCTGTCTCCAGGCCTCTTTCCTCTGCTTCCTGCTGTAGGAAGGTCTGTTTCCTGCCAGGAGATGTCTGATTAGACAGCGCTGGTTTAGTAGGCAGGGGCCTGGGTGGACCGCTTGGGCTTTGATTTGATTTGGCTTGTGGATAGGCGTATAGACATCATCCACACCACAGAAATAACGAATCCTTTTTACAAAATGTAAAATGGCGAATCGAAAACACACAAAAATAAGAGAAAGTTCTAGAAAGTTGCCTGCATTCATCTGCTTGATTGTAAGTATGTTGAAGTCCCGGGCTTATTTCTGTGTAAAGAATCCTGTTTCCATCTTAATGTAGTTTTTCAGAACCGAATTTTGAGCAACGAGATTAATATTTTCAACCGGACACAATGCCGCCAAGAAGTCTCATTTGGCCTCGAACAGAAGGCCCCAGAGGAAGCTGGGGCTTAAGACTTGATCTTGAAGCACGGAGGGTGATTTTATGGATGTTTTAGAGAAGCTGCTTGTATCCCAGCTCAGAATTGCTTTCTCTATTAAGTGCTCATGCGCTTCACAAGCTAATGTGGAAGGAGAATTCTTATAAACAGTGTCAGGACAATTGACTGAGTAAAATCATCACTAGACTATTATTTAATGTCATAGACTAAGATAGAGCAAGATGAACAAATGAATTACACATTAATGAAAACATTAAGTAGCTGAATGAAAATCTAGGCTGGTGTTTATTTGGTCTTGTTATAGAAATAAGCTTACTAATTTTTTTTAAAATGAGGAAACTTCAAAGGAAAGATTGTTATATTTGACCCTGTTAAGCAAAGACCATCTAGAAATGTGTATGTCTATAAAAATATTAATTGGCTTTAATAACCCCAAATTACTTACTAACAGTGGCAAGATATACAACACACTCTCACCATCACTATGTCAAAGGCATTTATAAATTAACAACAAAAATATAAAAATACCAATATAGTAAATAAAGATACTTATCCAAGGCTTGGGAGATGGCTTAGCAGTTAGGGTGCTTTGCTTGAGAAGCCTAGGCACCCATGTTCCACTCTCCAGATGCCATGTAAACCAGATGCACCAAGGTGATGCAAGTGCAAGGCTGCACATGCCCACTAGGTGGCGCAAGCATCTGGCGTTGGATTGCAGTACCTGAGGCCCAGGCGCCCCAATCCTAGGTCTCTCTTTCTCTCTAAAATAATAAAAAATTATTTAAAAGATGGCTATCTATTTGACAGTAGCTGAATGTGTAAATGGCTAAGAATCACTAGGTTAGTTTCTAATAATAAAAGAAATCAAATGGAGCCAATGCAATACCTGTTTTCCCATCAAACCTTCAGAAGTAAAGAATAATTAGAGACAGGTGTGATGGTACACACCTTTAATCCCAACACTCAGGAGGCAGAGGTAGAAGGATTGCTGCGACTTTGAGGTCACCCTGAGAGTACACAGTGAGTTCCAGATCAGTTTGGGCTAAAGTGAGACCCTATCTTGAAAAAAAAAAATAATAATAATTAGTGTCCTGCTCTATGAGGTACTATAAGCAAAGCTGATAGGATATAAATAGATGCAATCCACAGTATTTCTTTTCAGTTTTTGACATTTTCTCTTTGCTCTAGAAATGCTACTTCTGAGGAATTCCCTAAAGGAATTAAAAACATTTAGAAGTATACAGAAAGAAAAAAGATACATGCAGATGCACAAGCATAATCACATGGCATCAATATTGGGAAAATAGCAAATGTTCAACAATACGGCAATAAATTGTGATAAATCTGTATGACAGCCTATTATGTAATCATTAGAAGGTGTGTTTTCAAGAATATTGCTAAATTGGAATATTGACATGTATTTTTAAGTTAAAACTAAAAGTGGAATATTAAAAACACCTAGTCACATCACCCTGAAGGCACTCAAGCTCACCAGAATACAAAACAATGTGATTTCAAGACTAGGGAAAGAGAGACCATAGCCCAACAAGAAAAATAATGTGTGTGCACCAGAATAAATCATAGGAAAAACACATAATTTAATATGCTTTTTCTTTTCAAAAGTATTTTTAATTGGGCTGGAGGGATGGCTTAGCAGTTAAGGTACTAGCCTGCAAAGCCCAAGAACCCAGGTTCGATTCCTCAGGATCCACATAAGCCAGATGCACAAGGTGGCACATGCTTCTGGAGTTCATTTGCAGTGGCTAAAGGCCATGGTGTACCCTTTGTCTCTCTCTTTCTCTACCTCTTTCTTTCTCTATCTCTGTCTAATAAATCACATAAATAAATTAAAAATATTTTTCTTTTTTTTGCAAGGAGAAAGAGGGACAGACAGAGAGGATGGGTGTACCAGGGCCTTTAGCTACTGAAAATGGGCTCTAGATGCACGTACCACTTTGTGCACCTGGCGTTATGTGGGAACTAGGAAATCAAATTCCAGTCCTTAGGCTTTGCAGGCAAGTGCCTTAACCACTGAGCAATCTCTCTAACCTTAATATGCTTTTTCTTTATTGGGGGTAATGGATATTTTTAATAATTTATTTATGTATGTCTCTAGATATTCCAAATTTTTATAAGCAGAAAGAAATCGCACAATAAATGGTCCTTTATAAATTGTTGCTGTTGTTGTTGTTAAGGTACTTCGATTGTCACACAGGGCTTTCTGTTTTATTCCAGTTGGGGCACAAAAAAAAAGAGTATCTGTGAAGTTGGCCAGGCACCTTTTCTCCAAATGCCTCTCCTCACAATGACGGGCTGCTGCTCTCACAACTCATAATCCACAGCCCCAAGGGCAATACCAGCAATTCCACTAAGGAAGACCCTTAGTGCAATGGGGCAGGGAGGAGGGAAATGATGGTATGAGCATATGATGTGGCCATACAAAGTTTCTACTTAATAAAAAAAAAATCTTTTCACTCTTCAAAGCAAACCATGGTAAATGTTAGCTCCTCAAGATCCAGCGGAAGTTGCAATTGAATCAGTCCATAAGCAACTGACCTGATGTCATAAAGTACCCAATAAAGGCAATATGTACCCTCGAAAACGCAGTTAATGGGACCTTGATTAGAAGAAAGACACACACTGCCTTTTGTAATGACCTGTTTCCACTCCCAGGGTAACCAGGTAATATGGAAAAGGCTTGAGTCTTTTCATCGCATAGGAGGAAGCACCATATCAAAGAACATGAGCAAAACTCTATCATACTAATTATAGCATTGCCTGTCTACATCTCCAAGTCCAGTAACTCAGGCCACAGTTCCTGTGCAGGAAATTTCAGAAGATGCGTCTCTCCTCCATGCTCCCTCTTTTATAGAGGCCGCACCCCTCTGTAATGCTGTATGACAAAGAGTTTTATAATCTTTTATTTTAGGCAGGATAGTGGGAATCTTCTAGGTATTTCCTAGCAGTCTCTCTGTTCCCAAAGGTTATGTCCTATTTCTTACTATCTACCTTTCTATTTTTTTCCCTGTTCTCTAAGGAATAACTTTCTTAATTAATTTATTAACTGGATAGCCAGTGGAGTGTTAAGCCTTGTGTATTAGGAAAGGAAGGGCCAGTGGCTACTCTCATTGTCCTTCTGTCTACATCCACACATTGTCTCACAAATAAGGATTTTGACTTAAGTTATAACAGGTGTTTCTGAGTGGGATCTGGCTTCCTGCCTCCGGATTTGTTTCTTTGGACAATAATTTTGTACACTGATGCCTGAAAGCATAAAGAATAAAAATTACTGTACAATTAAATATTCCCAGACTTTAAAATAGCATTTGGATACACTACCTATTTCCTGTCAAGTGGAAGACTACTTATGACATCCTTATAAGGGCCAAAACCCTTCTTCAGTTGTTAGCTTTTGCAAGATGGCCTTTGAATCGGGCCCCATGTTCTGATCTGTAGCACATGTATTAGTGATTATTGCTTGCCATTAGAAATTGATGTTCTGTGGGGGAAATTTGACACTGAAAACTGAGGATTCTTTGAAAATCATTTTGCTAAATCAAGGGCTTGTGAGTCTGGTTATGGAACATGGCGATGGTACTTAGCAAAAGACAGTGAAAAAAATTTGGGGACATTAAGTGAAAATAGTTGTTAAGTGCTGTGAAAAAAATGGGATTATTTCTACTAGATTTTGAGTTAACTTTTCAAGTCTCTATATGGCTAAAGCTTAAATAGTGGTGATTTCTCTGGGATTTATTTTGAGTTATGTACAGACTCAGTTGTGTAAACAGCACATGCCATCCTGACCCTTATCCCTGTCCCTCCCCCTCCAAGGGGACCCTCCTTGTTGGTGATGTTGTGCATTGTGGGTCAATGGGAAATTTTTGACCCTTGGCTCAGGGCATTATAGAGAAGGAGAAAACTATTTAGACAATACAAATGATGAGGTCTCCAACACCATTAATGGCCAGAGAAATGCAATTTCAAACTAATAAATACTATTTTATACCTAGATGATAAGCAAAATTTACAGGACCTGATATTGTCAAGCACTGAATGTGATAAAGATCTCAATAGTGCCAGAAGGAAGATGTGTTGGTATAATCTCTTCAGAAAATTATTTGACATTATCTAGTGGAGTCACACCTCATGAACCTAGCACCTCAGCAATTCTCCTAAAACTCATGTTGCAACCAACAAAATATATAATTAAAAATATGGACCAGCACTGTTCATGCTAGCAAAAATATAAAACAAACCCTGGAAAGTAGCCTCCCACACATCCATCTATAAGACTTTAGAGGAATGAATACATATATAATAGAATGTCATTAATATCCACTATAAATATTGAACTACAAAAATAAGAAGCAATAAAGTTTAAATAGCCAACAAAACGTGTGTTTTGTAAGGAGTAAATGCAGGTACAATACTATTACTTGAACAAGAATCAAGTGAATAAGGAACACAGGGGTCCTCAGATCACATGAGCTAGGACTGAAGTCCCAGAGACTGGAGTTGGTGTCAGGGTTTGAGCTTTTGTTCTGGGCTGTGCACCTGTAGTGCTCAGTACATTTCTCAGAAGTAAATAACTCAGGCTGGAGTGATGGCTCAGTGGTCAAGGCTGAGCAGCAAAGCCTAAAGACCTGAGTTTGATTTCCCAGTACCCATATAAATCCAGATGCACAAGGTGGTGCATGCATCTGGAGTTCATTTGCAGTGGCTGGAGATCCTGGCATACCCATCCTTTCTCTCTTTTTCTGCTTGCAAATAAATAAATAAAATATAGTTTTAAAAAGTAAATAACTCAATAGTCAATTGAAGAAAGCTATTCACTGTATTATAGATTACTCAGTGGTTAAGGTGCTTACCTGAAAAGCCTAACAACATGGGCTTGATTCCCCAGGACCCATGTAAAGCTAGATGCAGAGTGGCACATACATCCAGAGTTTGTTTGCAGTTGCTCTAGACTCGGGCATGCCCATTTTCTCTCTGATTGTCTCTCTAATATCTTTCTCTGCTTGCAAATAAATAAACAAAAAACATCTTTTAAAAAAGAAGGCTGTTCACCATTGTCACTGGTGAGCATTATTATGGCAGATCTCATTCTGCCCACCTTAGTCTATTGTGAAAAAAAATAAAAAGAATTAAAATAAATTTCTGTAGGAAACCATATAGGAAACTTAAAAACAATGGGAAGAAATCAGACGGGCATGATAACCACAGATTTGAATTTTATCTGCCCCCATTAGCTGAAGTTACGTGAGCAAGTCGCCTACCAACCAACTCAGAAGCCCAGCTTTCTCATCTATAAAATATGGATCAGAGTATTAATTTTCTGGTAAGCCATGGTGGACATTTATTAGGGGCACACTTTGTAAAATGCAATGGATTTAGCATATTGCTTGAAACAGGTTATGTATTCAAAGGATCCTGGCTGAATTGCCACAATGCTTGATCCCCCACTTGAACGAGAAGGTAAGAGCCTATTGCTGACAACATCACAGGCTGTCAGAGTACACGGAGAGGTCAAGATGCAGCTAAGCAGGAAGCCACCTCCCTGTTGGATAGCCATCAGAATGCTGGAAGGAGCTACGTGAGCTGCTGTGGAGAAAAGTCATCAATGGTCTGATCAAGGAGCAGACCCTGAAAACCACAAAATGTACCATACAGACAAGATGCACCCACGGGTGCAATACTGGCACATAAGCTATGGGGGTATTCAACTGCCCTCTGACTGGATAAGAGCACTGATCAGTGGGAGAAATTTCATGCATGGTACTGGTTATGCCCATCAAACAGTTTTCTAAATGTGTGTGTGTAAGCCCTTTGATTAATGTTGTTCTTACTCTTAGAGACCTTTCTTTTCTCTATGGCCATACCAATCTTAATCTGAAGTTAAGCAGGATCAGGCCTGGTTAGTACTTGAGTGAGAGAAACTTCTTTTTTTTAAAAAAATATATATATTTGTTTATTTTTGAGCAAAGAGAGAGACAGACACACATACACCACAGAGAGAGAGAGCGAGAGAGAGAGAGAGAGAGAGAGAGAGAGAGAGAGAGGAGAGAATAGGCACACCTGGGCCTCTAGCTGCTGCAAATGAATTCCAGGTTCATATGCCACTTTATGCATCTGGTTTTACATGGGTACTGGGGAATCAAACTCAGGTTGTTAGGCTTTGCAGGAAAGCACCTTGACCACTAAGCCATCTCTCCAGCCTCAGAGAACATTCTTTTCATGAATGGCAGCAAATATCCAGGAGACCCTAGACTCATCAAAATGACAATAAGAGAAAGCCCAAGGCTTGGCACTGCAGGGGTCCTCTTTCTCATACATACCAGGGCTCAGGGCACATTGCAGAGGTAGTTAGAGAAAGAATGAGCACTTCTCTCACTGCTAGCCAGTGAACCTTCTCTATGCAGATGGCAGTAGACTCTGAGGAGACTCAAAGCTCAAAGTGGAGTATAAGAGGATGTTGAGAGCTCACAACAAAAGCAGACTTCCATCATGCCCTCCCAGGCTCAAGAAACATCATGGAAGAGGGAGCAGAAAGAATGTAAGAACCACAGTATAGTTAGGTGTACTGTGGGGTACCACTGTCCTCCGTACATAAGTGGACTGGTGCATTCATGACCCCACAGTGGTGACTGATATTCCTGTTTGAGGACAAAAGGAAGGACACAACAAAACAGAGGAAGAACTACCTTGAAAGCGGAGGGTCAACAGGGAATGGGGGTAGAGGACAAAACAAGTGATGAGAAAATGACCAAATTACTGTATGTTCACTTATTTTTTTTAAATTATTATTTATTTATTTATTTGAGAGCGACAGACACAGAGAGAAAGACAGATAGAGGGAGAGAGAGAAAGAATGGGCGCGCCAGGGCTTCCAGCCTCTGCAAACGAACTCCAGATGTGTGCGCCTCCTTGTGCATCTGGCTAATGTGGGACCTGGGGAACCGAGCCTCGAACCAGGGTCCTTAGGCTTCACAGGCAAGCACTTAACTGCTAAGCCATCTCTCCAGCCCTGTATGTTCACTTATTAAAGCTCTAAATAAAAATAAAAGAAAGGAAAAGAAACAAAAGGAAAAGAAAATGCTAGATGATTATGCCTGGAAAAAAAAAAAAAGTCCCTGCTGATACCTGTTATTAATAGTAGTAACACGAATCTCTGATTATTTGGGTTAATTAGGTTGAAGTTTCTAGTTTCTCCTTTACTTAGTTCTTTAAATGACAAACTCCTCTCCATCCCTCCAGTCTTTGTACCCTCTTTTCAATGTTTGATCCCAAACTAGCCTTGGGTTCTCATCCTGTATCGACAAGAGATTTGCTATTTGAACCCTAGGTTGCTTCTTCTGCTCAATCACTGCTAATGCTGCAGCTACTGTGTGAATAGAAAGAGCTGGAAAGGCTTTGGCTGTAGGGCGCTGCTGAATGCTCACAGAGCCATAATCAGGCACATGGGAAAATCATAGAGACGAGAGGATGGAAAGGACAGCATTGCTTTTGGTAAAGTTAGTGTGGAAGATAAAAATCTCCTGGTTGAAATGGATTCTTTTTATAGGTGTAAAACATTTTTAAACGTCTGAAAGAAAGCATACATGACAGAAAAGAATGTATCACCACATTTTTTTTCTGTGCCAAGTGGAAACAAGGATAGATCAGACTTTTTATTTAAAGATAAAGTTTTGCTCTAAGAAGCTCAGTATAGTCTACTCATTCTGACTACAGTTAAAATGTAGACTAAAGGATAGCTCATTGACAATGCATACAACTATTGCTATAGGATTATATTAAATTACAAATAAAATTTCTGAACTAAAAGTTTAATTTTAAAATGGGATTTTTCAGTAGTTTGGGGTCCTAAGGAAGAAAAAGACTTATTCAGAAAACTCTGAAAATATAGAGAATGTTTTATGTCTATAGATTGAAAAATTAGTATTTTTTTCTTTCTGGAACATCATTATTATATTACAAAATAGTGTGAATTAAACAAAAGTGTAACAGTTTCCTCTTCCTGGAAAACCAGGCAGATAAATTGCAGTTTCTTAAAACGACTGGATCATAGTCATTTTTCCGTTTACCTGTAACAACCCCTGGTTAAGCTGCTTCAAAGGCATTTCATGACACCACTGCCCTTGGTTCTTTGTGACTTCAATTGAAAATGGCTGTCAGTGATGGGTGAGGAATCGAGGCACCCTGGAGCTGTGTCCTGAGACTGGATAGGGATCAGATCATGTCCCAGTTTTCAGAAATGGGCAGCTTAGACTATTCAGACCACAGAGTAGAAACTTTGATGTTACTATAAAAAATAACTTTGGATTGGATTTTCATTATGATTCTGTGGACCGAGAAGAGGTGATTATTTAAGTCAGAGAGAGATGAATAGGACTTTCACTTCCTTTTAGATAGGGCCTCTGAGCTGGCAGATTGAGCAACTCATGATGTCTTGATTCTGCAGCTGGGTGGGAGGGCAAATATTTTAGAGCCCAAAATAGCTTGACAGGATGGAACAATGGGCCGAATCTAACAAGATAAAGAGTAAAAGAGGGGGATAAAATAGCCGCCCTTAGTTCCAGAAAATTAGTAACACAAACACAGGAGGGCAGGCAGATTGCAAGCCAAGCTGGCAAGTGGAAACGTGCTGTATTCTGCACGTAGGTACCAGGCGTAGGCATGAAGTCGTGGATAAGAGCGCTGTCCATCATAAGCCGGGATGTTTTCTTAAAGCCGCAGGATGTAGGCTGGAAAAGACAGGTCAGGAGTTCTGGTTCACTGCGAACTCTGACTTGCTGCTGCATGAGTCACTGAAAGTCAGTGAGGGCATTTCTTCAAAATGTCCAGCCAGAGCAAGGCAGCCAGCGTTCCAGCTTAGCGGGACATGTGGACAGTGGAAAATCAGAAGAGAAAGGTAAAAATCTGATCTCTGAGGATCGGGGGTGGGGGAAAGAAGATTTAGTGTCTTTGAAGAAAGAAGACTTAAGACCCTGATGGATTCTCCTCCAACAAACTAGCCCTGGATGCAGTGATGCGGGATTTTTTGAGTCCAGGGAGGAATTAAGCAGGGGATCCCAGACGAGAGAACCTCAACTTTTAGGCCTTTATCTGATTTAGCAAAGAATTGAGAAAGAAAAAAAAAACTCTGAAAAGAGTAAATAATGCATTGTGAGTTTTATCATTGGGGGAGTTAGGGTTCAGGGAGAAGGCTAGCTGGAAGATTCAAGCCAGATGGGAATCTCCCTCCTTGCCTGCTTGAAAGGTGGATGGGAAATGGAGACAACTTCCTCCTTCACGTAGAAAATTTTACAAGAGAAAGATTCTTAGAAGACACACACACACACACACGCACGCACGCACGCACACACACGCACACACACACACGGAAGGCAGGACATGAGAGTCCAAGCCCAAAGATTCAGAAGCAGCACACGTGTGCGCACACGTGGAAAGCAAGCCCTAGCGCACGTGCGCACAAGCGCCTCATCTTCTCATACAAGAACGCCAAGCGATTGGATTGCCCATGGCTCAGAGCTTAGGGGGAAAAATATCACCCACATAGGAAAATACTCAAAAACAAGAAGGGAAAGTACCCGGACACGAATAGCCACCCTACTTCCCAGCCAAAATGTGAGCCAAAGTGTACCAGGAGATCCAGGGACCAGGAAAACGAAAGGGGGTCAAGAGATATTTACGCGCATACTGCAGGCCCGTTTCTACGGGTCACACATCCAGTGAGGATGAGTCTTGCCCTCAGACTGGGGTGTTTAAAGGAGACATCTGATTGGTGTGTGGACTCAGGGGGCTGACTCAGTAGGGACCCAGGTGTGGAGCTGAGGAAGAAACAGGAAGCTACTGCTGAGGACTGTTGCTTCCAGCCATCTTGGATGAACCTGGATCAGAAACTGATTCTAGTCCTGCCCGGATTGGCAAGGTGGCTGCCTATAAAAAAAGAAAAAAAAACCCTCTTTCTCTGTTTCTCCTTAATATGATGCCAACAAAACAAGGCCACCAAGATCCAAAAGGAAGTAAAACGACTAAAAAAAAAATTGACTTTTGAAACTTACAAAGGAAACATTTTTTGTTATGAGGAAGTCTCAAACTTTATTTTGTTCTCCTGTTCTTCTACTTCATAACATACTTAAATTTTTGTAACATATAGTCCTTGAAAGATAGGGAGCATCATAATCACTTTAAAGCATAGGATTTCTTTGCTTTTAATTTCACGTTTTAAAGGTTCTATTCTTATTTCCTCTCTCTCCTGCTCCATTCCCCTGAGGACCCTCCTCATTGGGGTTATTGGTATTCATTGTGGGGTCATGAAGACCTCAGTCAGTCTTTGTTGGAGGAGAGGGACCATGCCCTACCCTCCCTGTGGCTTCTACAGTTTTTCTGCCCCTTCTTCCATAGTGTTCCCTAAACCTTGGCAGGTGTGTTAGCACTCTGATTAGTGTTGAGCTCTCTGTAGTCTTGGATTTATGCTTTGATGAATTTTGAATGGCCACAGTGTCTGTTGCCATCTCGCTAGAGCTGGTTGTCAGGCTAGCAGTGAGAGCAGTACTTTTGTCACCACTATGTCTGCAATGTGCCCTGGGCCCCCACAGATGCGGTAGAGTTGATACGTCTCATATAGTCAGCTCATTCATTGTTGTGTTGGTGGATCTTGGATCTCTCCAGTATTCTCTGCCTTCTGTAAAATAAAATGAATTCTCCAGCTAAGGGGAAGAGTGGCCTGGATTAAAGGGGTAGTCATAGTTTCTTGAGAGTCTTTTTGATGTGTATATCCACTCTTAGCCAAAGAGCAGTAGGGGGGTTCTTGATTCTTAAGCTCATACACATAAGGAAATTGTCAACAACTTGACTTACTCCAAAATACAATGGTCAATCTTGTGATGCAGTTTTGTTCCTTATTACTCTAGAATGGCAGAAACTGAGAGTGGAACCACTGCTTGGATTTGCAAAAATACAATTTGTGCATTAGAGTGTGAACTAGGTTCAGATAGCTTTTAAGATCTCTTCCCTCGCTGAGATTCTGGGAATCTGAGGAAAGGCAAATTTTCTTAAGAAAGAAGAAAATTTAAACCATAATTGATCATTCATCAAAAACTTTAGAAATGAAGGTCGACGTAATACAAGCATCTGGGATATGTTCATCCTTTGCTTTCTTCTATGAAGTGATTTACCAGTGACCTCTTCATACAACCCTTTCTCAGGCTTAAGGTAACAGTGGTTGAAATTTAGAACATAAACCTGGGTTTTCTGTTTGACTTTAATGATTTTAATTTTAGCTCTGAAAGATGTGATTCCAATGCAAACAAGTAATGGATATTTTGTGATATAAACATTATTGAAACTTGCAACCTCTTCTACCATGTATGTTCACAGTGACAAGTAAGCAGTGAACAGAAGAGATCATGTGTGTCTTTCATGCTAGAAAAGCAGTCAAAGAACTGGCCTTGTGTGTATAGATCTATATATCTGCCTGTCTATATACAGACATGTTAAGTTATGTAGACTCTTGTGTTTATTTTCATTACAATGAGACTCATTCAATAGTGACCATCTCTTGGATTAGGCCTTGGGCTTATTTTGCAAAACTATTTAACATGCTTCTTTTATATCACATAGATAACAAAAAGGGAAAGGAAAAATATATGCACTGGAAGATTAGGACGTTTCTTATATCTCAAAAAAACCCACATGTAATAAACTGTCAAGTGGAAAGAAGTATGACTCTCCTTATGATATGGCTTGAATGTGAAACACCTCTCACAGGCTCATGTGTTTGAACAGCTGGTCCTAGCTGGTGGTGACACTTGGGAAGTTGTGAAACCTTTTAGATTAGCTGGCAAATGTATGTTGTAGGAGGGGATTTATGGGATGGGTTATAGCTAGTCCAGCCCCAGTTCTGGCCCAAACTCGTTTTGTTCACTCCTTACTGACTGTTATTGCAAAGTAACCAGCTACCTCATAATTCTCACACTGTGTCTTCCACATCATGTGGGACTGTATCCCCTTAAAATGTGAGCCAAAACAAATCCTCCCTTCATGTTCTTCTTGACTGCAATGATGAGAAGTTAAGTAAAACACATAGTTGTGTCCTTATTGTGCTCATTGTTGGGAAGAACACAGAGTAGCTGATTAGAGAGCAATTTAAAAAATAGTCAAAGCCGGGCTGGAGAGATGGCTTAGCGGTTAAGCGCTTGCCTGTGAAGCCTAAGGACCCTGGTTGGAGGCTCGGTTCCCCAGGTCCCACGTTAGCCAGATGCATAAAGGGGCCCACACGTCTAGAGTTTGTTTGCAGAGGCTGGAAGCCCTGGTGCGCCCATTCTCTCTCTCTCCCTCTATCTGTCTTTCTCTCTGTGTCTGTCGCTCTCAAATAAATAAATAAAAAATATAAAAGAAAAATAGTCAAAGCCACTCAGAGTTCACCATACTCTTTCCTTGATTGCCTGTTTGGTTCTAACTCTTATGTAGTGGACCTCATGGAAACAAAACAAGATGCATAGCAAGAGCAGCCTTGAACATGTGAAAAAAAAAACACATGTATTATGTGCACAGACAAGGAAAGAGGCTGTCATGCTCACTTAGTTTTGACAATTTGCCTTGGATTTCTCTAAGTTGGCTTTTTTCACATCTGAGGGAGACAAGGCTAGCTTTGTATTTGTGAATATTGTCTGAGTCTGTGTGTAAGTTATAGTCACAGAACAAATTAGCCTGAACTTCTTGCTCTTGGCCAAAGAGCAGATGGGATAGACATTTACAGTGGAGCTGACCTGTTACAAATACAGTGGTTAGAACTTGCTAGGTCAGGGGAGCAAAGTTAAATTGGGAAGGACTTTGAGATGGGCTGTTTCTTCAAAGCCAGGGCATATTATATAACAGAACAGCAAGGGCTGGTGGGGTGGTTTTGAGGCACAGCATTCTCCCTTGCTGATTGGTTACATTTGAATACTTAGCTATGTTCTACTGTTCAAGTGAAGTGAATCACTTGTATTTTGTACCTTCAGGATGTGTTAGGTAACATGAACTCATAACCTTCATCCCTTAATCTAGGTAGAACTTGGCCTCTAGTCCCACAATAGTTATATAATTTAAGTCTCTTTATATGTGGTTGTTTTGTTGATCCAAACCATCACCATGGTTACCTTCTTATCTTGGACATTATAGAGCACACCTTGAGGACCTGCCTAGATTTTTATGTGTCTTAGACTGTGTATCCCAGCACTGGATGGTGCAATAAGAATTATTATATACCTGTGGAAATATACAACATAAGAAAACATTTGAGAGAGAAAAATAAAGATAGGAAGGTCAAGGGTAGTGATCAAAGAAACTACTGGGGTGCACAGGTATTTCCCAGTCAGTGGGCTTGGGTAGAGAAGATGATATATATAATTCAGAAATATTCCAGGGAGAATCCTATACTCTGTAATAGACTTGCTCAGGAGTTTAACTGCATTCTAGGATTTTACTGAATCAGTTGGGTCAAACATGTAAATTATCTCTACTTTGTTAAACAATGGATATTTTTATGGCTCTGAAGAACAGGCCAGGCTTCTTTTACTGAGGAGATATCATTCATTTTGATATCTCTTTAGTTACATAAGTGATTCCTGAAATTCTTTCCAGGATCATGGATTGGGTTATGGAAAGTTGAAGAAAACATGTGTCATGCAACAAACTGCCTTATAAATGACAAAATTTAATCTTTTGATCAAGATGACTGAATGGGATAAACACACACACACACACACACACACACACACACACACACAATTAGATACTGGAGGTTTTTTCAGGTGGTTTAGGGGGAAGGGTATGGATTTGGAAGAAGTGTCTGAAACGCTTGACAATATGGTGAAATGAGTTAACTGTCCATTTCAACTTTATTCTCACACTTCTTGTTACACAAGAATAATCAACTATGGTGATGTCTAATGGGACAGAATTTGTTGTTTGTTTGGGCAGATCCAGAAATTGATGAGAAGAAAGATGAAGCAATAAATCTTCACAACACAAAGTTTGGAATGGAGAGGACTGTACTATGGGTCCTGTCCTTATCTCAGAGCAGGTCACAACCCCATAGCTTTAGTTTCTTCCTGGGCCCAGGGAAGTGGAGCCCAGTGAGTGGGAGCTGGGGACAGGGGAAGATTGGGCAAAGAGGAGAGGAGGCAGGCTTCACAGAGTGTTGCCTCTCTTTGTCCCCTCCCTGTGTTCCTTGATTACTACGAACTATTTATTACTGCAGGTCACAGCTGGGAGACAGTCAAGGTGATGAACATTGGAGTTTAGATCAAAGCAAATGGTCAGTGTTTTTATTTAAACACTCAACTTTTAATATGAACTCACTCATCTATAACTCTTAAATGTCTGTGTAAAGCATTAAAAAGCATAAGCCAATTACTTTGGAAGGAGTTTTAAACGAGTACAAAGGCAACAAGGAACTAAAGGCAAGTCGTAGGAAGAGGTGAGGCACTCAGGAGGCTGAGGCAGGAGGTCTGCAGCAAGTGGGAGGCCAAAGTGGGCTATAGAGTGAGGCCATGTCACAAACAGCCAACAAAACAAAGCAAAAAGAAAAAAAATTAACTTGGCATAAGGGGAATGATTAAAAATTTTAAAACTAATACTATTAAAGAAAAAAGTGAGGGGCTGGAGAGATGGCTTAGCGGTTAAGTGCTTGCCTGTGAAGCCTAAGGACCCTGGTTCGAGGCTCGGTTCCCCAGGTCCCACGTTAGCCAGATGCACAAGGGGGCGCACGCATCTGGAGTTCGTTTGCAGAGGCTGGAAGCCCTGGCGCGCCCATTCTCTCTCTCTCCCTCTATCTGTCTTTCTCTCTGTGTCTGTCGCTCTCAAATAAATAAGTAAAAAACTTAAAAAAAAAAAAAGAAAAAAGTGAGGAGTGGAGGTTTAGAGGTTAAGGTGCTTGCCTGCAAAGCTTAACAACCCAAGTTTCATTCCCCAGTACCCATGTTAAACCAGATGCACACAGTGACACATGCACCTGGCATCTGTTTGCAGTGGCTGGCGGCCCTGGCATGTCCATTCTCTCTCTCTCTCTCTTTCCCCACCTCCGTATCTCTGCTGGTTGCGGTGGTACACACCTTTAATCCCAGCATTCCGGAGGTCAAGGTAGAAGAATTGCTGTGGATTTGAAGCCAGCTTGAGGACTACATAGTGAATTCCAGGTCAGCCTGGGCTAGAGCGAGATCCTACCTGGAAAAATAAACAGTGACAGGTGGCAGCAAGTCTGTGTGCCCTCCTTTGTTCCTCCTCTCTTCTTCCGTCAAGTATCTGGCCCAGTCTTCCCACTGTGCTTCTTGTTGTGATTTCTGGCTTCTCCCCATTCCTCCCTGCTCACACTGCTCCTAACTTTAAATGTCTACAGTCATGTAAGGTATTGAAACTATTTTGAGGCTCTATATGTTCAGCAGTGTAAATGTTCATTTTGATCACCTTCAAGTTCCTGATTTGCTGTGGAGTAAACAAATACACAAAGAAAGTGGCTTTACTGAATCACAAAACCAACGTAAAGAAAATGCTCTGGCTTTCATGAGGGAGGGTTGTCATCTAATTCATTCACAAATTCTCTTTCTCTCCTTTCCTTCTTTTCCTTCATTCTTTCTTCCTCCTTCCCTCCCTCTTTTCCTTCCTTCTTTCTTTTGAATTTTCTGAAGCAGGGTATCATGTAGCCCAGGCTGACCTGGAACTCACTCTGTAGCCCCAGGCTGGCCTCAAACTTACAGCAAACCTCCTACATCGACCTCCCAAGTGCTGGGACTAAATGTGTGTGCCAGCAAGCCCACAGACAAGCTCTTTGTCTTAATGATTTGGGTGCTCAAAATATATTCTATATATTTCCATAAGCATATTGAATTCATATCTTCTTGTATCATCCATCCACTCTCATAAGCAAAATCTTTGATCTTAAAATTCGACTTTTCTCATGGTCATGAGTATGTCCCTTTTTCCATATTTATTTTTCATCTCTGGGTGAATTAATGAATGCATGGATAAAAACCTAAATATTCAAATATAAGTCTATTTTTAAGCAAGGTCAACATGAGTAGCTGAGAGGCAGCTCCTGCCTCAGGGGCATAATCTTTTGTTTCTTCCTCTTGCCCTCTCATTATTTCTATAGCTGAGTTAGTGCCAGAGCCAGAGGCCAGCTCCAGTGGCTCGTGCCTGGGAAGCTGTGACAGGGAAATTCATGCTGTAAAGGCAAGATCTTTGAACTCCTCGTGTACTACCCTCTAGTCTGTGTATCATTTTGTTGTAGAGATCAGCTTTATTTCATAAGACCTTTGACTTCTGGCCATTAAACATGCATGACTCAGTCTTTTTAAGTGCAGTATGTCGGATACACAAAACATGTAGTGATTAACAAAATTAATTCAGTCTTCTAAAGCTTTTAAGAGCCATTTATGATTTTATTCAGGCAGCAAAATAGCTAGGCAATTTATTAATTATCTCTGCCCCCAGAGGAGAATCATAGATAGCCTTCAAATTTCCTTTCAAGGCAATCTTGCAAACTTTATAACAGAAATCCTAATAAGCAAATAAATATAGAATGACAACTATAGGAGAGGGATGAATGAACACTCACTCACTGGAATTTCTGCCAACTAGTCAGCCCTAGCATAAAGGTGTTTTGCTATTTTTGTTAAATTCCATATGTAATATAAATATTTTGTTTTTAAAAAATATCTCCTTCTGAAAATCTAAGTAAGCCATATGGCTCATTTTGAGTAGACTGTCTTCTTGCAATATCACTATATACCCCTGCTCCTGAGAAGGTTAGAGGGCTCAGAGGGAGATATACTTTGTTTATAA
This sequence comes from Jaculus jaculus, assembly GCF_020740685.1. NCBI lineage: Eukaryota > Metazoa > Chordata > Mammalia > Rodentia > Dipodidae > Jaculus > Jaculus jaculus. The sequence continues at coordinate 30,744,870 of NC_059110.1, forward strand.
AACAATATTTATTTACTTATTTGAGAGAGAGAGAGTGTGGATGTGGTGCCAGGGCCTCTTACCATTGCAAATGAACTCTAGACATATGTACCAGTTTGTGCATTGGCTTTTGTGTGCATACTAGGGAATCAAATCCAGGCTGTCAGACTTCGCAAGGAAGTGCCCTTAATCACTGGGCTATCAGTTTTTAAGGAGTTCATTCTCTGGTAAGTTGGTCATTTAAATATGTAAGGCCTGGAGGCTATCTTTTGCTGTAGTGAAAATACAGATGTATAGCTAGACAGTATAGTCATTTCATCTAAGTTAACAGATTGCCAAAATGAGCTGATTCATTGTGTGTCATTAAATAAAAATAATTACCATTTTCTGTTCTTTCTAACTAGTATCAGTGTAGATAGCTAACTTTACAAAGAATGATTTTTTTTTTCAGCTAGATTGATTTCAGATATATTTCACATACAGGATAAGAATGCCCTGACCTGCATTGAGAAGAGATGCTTGAGGGCTCTAAGCAACAGTGGCAAGCTTCCCTTTCCAAGCAGATTACTGTGCTATTATCCATCGATGCCCCATGGCTGAAGCTTCTTGAAAATTTATTTTTAAACTGTTTGAATCCCCACCCACCCACACATGGCAAGTTCTTGATTTCAAAGGGAATTCATGACTGTGATTTGGGGTGTGTGTAAGGAAAGGGAAGGCATGTACAAAGATAAAATTTATTTAAGAAGATTTTTTTTATTTCCTCAAAAGTTTACACATAAGCATAAGCAATGTCTCACCTATTTTTCCTCCTGTTAAATTTAGCATTCCGATAACAGTAGAAGGGCTGTGATACTGTCTTAATCCTGTGTGAACTGTAGTTGTACTTGATACAGACTGTTTTAGTCTACGTGTGTGTGCTTTTAGCCCGCATCCCAGTGATTCCTTGGGAAGCAGGGACCACGGTACATTAGTGTTTCCACCCTGGTATACTCAGCCAGTGTACCTAGAAGATGCTCAGTCATTTTTCCTTAGTTTCAACACAGCATTTCAGGCCTTTGGAGAAAGGTAGCTGCTAGTATAATTTCCTGTCTGTGAAGAATGACTTGCAGGAAATGAAGACCCTAATTTTAGCCATAGGGTGCACAGGCACACTTCAGGGTGCTCCCCTCTTGACATGAACTGACTGGTGCATTCGTGACTGCACGGTGGTACCGATGCTCCCCCCAGACCTTGTTCTGAGCCCATCAACATTTTGACATGGAGGATGGAGGAGGACAAAATGAAGGAGAGAACAAAACAGAGAAAGGATTACCTAGAGAGAGGATCCTCACAGGACTGGAGGCAGGGAAGAGGGGGAAAGAAGATAAAGGGTCAGAATATGGTCACATTACTGTATGTTTTTTGTATATTAAAGTTCTCAATAAAAAAGTTCTTATGCTGGGCGTTGGTGGCGCACACCTTTAATCCCAGCACTCAGGAGGCAGAGGTAGGAGGAGCACCATGAGTTCGAGGCCACCCTGAGACTACAGAGTGAAATCCAGGTTAGTCTGAGCTAGAGTGAGACCTTACCTCGGAAAACCAAAACAAGGTTCTTAATTTTTAAAAATAATTTGAGCATCTTTATGGTTCCTATTGTATAAATGAAAAGGCACGATTGCAGCGGCTGATGACATGTCACAGGGGCCCTGATTTCTAAGCCATGAACTGAAGTGATAGGACTGGATGAGAGAAGGCAGGAGGAATGGGACGGGGTGGTGGATCGAGAGAAGACGCGGAGCACTTCACTGCCCTGAGCTCATGGAACCTCACATTGGTCCACTGTCCTGCGTGCTCACCAGTTCCCTTCAAACAGTCACAAAGGACGTAGGGTTGTTCTTGGCATCCAATTATTTTCATGCCCATGTATTAATGACTAAAAATGAAAAGATAACACAATTATTAGTATACATTATTACAATAAATCTCATCCTCCAAATATGATCCCACCAACAAAAGTCTGCTCTCCTTTCTCTGTGCAAAGCAAACACACTTTGCACCAGAGATGCAAGACTCAGTCAGTTAGAATTGGACTTTTCCCGTAAAACCTCACTTGGGATACGCAGAGTGCTTGGCTGATTTTACTGCTCTCCTGCTAAGTGGGTAAGGATTGGGTGGGATGGGAAGGAAGGTGATGGGTAACAGCCAACCAGAAGGGCTTTGCAGGGAGCCCACTCCTAGCTGTCTTCCCTCCACCCTCAGGGTCTTCTGTACTTCCTGGGTTCTTGGTCTCCCTAATCCTCAGTTCCAGCAAGACCTTAGGCTGCTAGGCAGAGGACTGGAGCCCCACAAAGCCACCTGTGGCTTGGTAACAGCAGCACCCATAGCCTGTGCTGACCTGGCTCCTGCTGCTAAAATCTGATTATTAAAAAAATCCCAAGTCTGGGCAGGAGGGATGGCTTAGCCACTAAGGCATTTGCCTGCAAAGCCCAAGGACCCAGGTTCAATTCCCCAGGACCCATGTTAGTCACATGCACAACGGGCGCACATGTCTGAGTTCATCTGCAGTAGCTGGAGGCCCTAGCATGCCCATTCTCTCTCTCTCTCTCCCTCTTTTTCTGTCAAATAAACAAAAATAAAATGAAAAGAAAAGCAAGAGGAAGCCAGGGCATAGTGGCACACACCTTTAATGCCAGCCTTTGGGAGGCAGTGGTAGGAGGATAGCCATGAGTTTGAGGCCACCCTGAGACTACATAGTGAATTCCTGGTCAGCCTGGGTTAGAGTGAGTGAGACACTACCTCGAAAAACCAAAAGAAAGGGGGGAGGGAGAAGGGGCAAGAAAATCCCAAGTCCTTTGTAGAATTCCAGTGTTTCCCCTTCCATCCATGCCACAATACCTGTAGAGATACTTGCTTAGAAAACTGCTCATGCTATAGGAAATAAGGATGATTATAGAATCATGTACAAATTGCAACTTCAGTTTGGGAAAAACTACATGCACACACACACACACACACGTAATATGTTAGTATGCATCTATAAGCTACTGTATATCTATCAGATGTGGCGTGTGATGTTACACATAGTTCAGGATGACTAAATAATTGGAAGAAGAAAGGCAGGAATTAACATGCTTTTCTTTTAAAAATATTTTATTTTATTTGTTTATTTCAAAGAGAGACAGAGAGAGAGAGAATGGGCACACTAGGGCCTTCAATTACTGCAAACGAACTCCAGATGCATGCACCAGCCTGCGCATCTGGTTTACGTAAGTCCTCAGGAATCAAACCTGGGACCTTCGGCTTTGCAGGCTAGCACCTTAACCACTAACCCATTTCTCCAGCCCCTGATTTCCTTTTTTTATGCCACTGTAGTAGAGATGCACATTCATGTAGTATACGTACATATTATATAGGATATAATATGTTCTAATAGGAAAAGAAACTTAGCAACTCAATAGATTGATTTTATCACACTAAATGCTCTATATTGTTAAAACAACATTGAGTTACCTTTCATTGAAGGCCACTGTCAGCGTGTCGAGTTGTGTGAATCAGGGCCAGAAAGCCTGGCAATAGCATGGACTTAATGCTGTGGAAGTCTGGCTGCTCATAGCGCCAACTAATTGTTATTCATTTTAAAGAGTATACTTCGGTGCCGCACCTGAGTAACCCAGATTGATGTTGTGTATTTCAGCACCCAAAATGACTGTCATTAGGCAATCAGAATTTACAGACTGTGACTTCCCAAACGTGTTTTCACTGCCTAGAATAAATATTTTGACAGTAGCCTATGTGCAGTTACGATGTTCTGCATAACAAGGAACCACAGGTGCAGTGGAAGGGAAGAACATTGCTTGAGAAACTGTCCTCAGTGATGTAGGCTCCCACTTTTCTGAACACATTGCCAGGTTTGTTTTTCAGACTGCAATGGAATTGGTTGCTATAAATTACAGAAGACAAAGAAAACAAACTTTATTTGGGAACAAAGTAAGAACACTACTCAGATGAATTAAGAAAACTATCAAGACGTATTCAATTCAAAACCTTTGGGGCTGGAAAAAAGATTCAGTAGTCAAAGCTGGTTGCTTGCAAAGACTGTGGACGCAGGTTCAATTCCCAACCACCCACATGAGCCCGCTGCAAAACGTGGTGCAAGTACCTGGGGTTTGTTTGCAGTGTCAAGAGGCCTTGGCCCATGCTTTACACACACACACACACACACACACACACACACACACACACACACGCACGCACGCATGTGCGTGCGTACACACACAAATCACTTCTCAGAGAAACCGCCATCTTACATACTGGTCTCCCCTCCAGATCCTTGTTAAGCATGCATTATTAATGGGCAGGAATAGGTAGTGTTATAGGAAAAGAACCTGGGTTTGTTGACTAATGATCACAGGCACAGGCAATGATCATAGGCCCTTGAAGCCACTGAATGCTCCTGTAGACAGAGAAGATACAAGCGGAAACCAGTGCTGGTCTGGAAAGGACAAATGACCTGGGTGGAAAGATAGTCACGTGAACATCAGTGTGTGTTGGGGGGGGGGTCTGGCCCCAGCTCACACTATCTGTCTTCATAGTGGTCTAAAGGTCCTGGTGCACCCCATTCTCTCTCTTTCTCTCTACCTCTTTCTCTCACTCTCAAAAAAAAAAAAAAAAAAAGAAAAGAAAAGAAAAAGAAAAACAGAAACAACAGGTCTTAACTAAATGGTGATCTAGAATACAATGCATTTATTTTTATGAAATCCATCTATTGAGCTTTTGTATTTTTTTAATTATTATTAAGTGTCAACCTGCCATGATGGTACAGACCTCTAATCTCAGCATTTGGGAGGTAGAGGCAAGATGGTCAGAAATTCAAGCCCAGCCTTGGTTTTACGAACCCATTTGAAAAGATAAAAATGTGTTAGATAGAGAAAGTATGTGAACAGGATATCACCAACTCTTCTCTGTGGTAGGCTTCATTTCTTTCAATGGCTGTATTTAGAAATACGGCCTAAAGTATTTGTGTTCAGAAGAGAAACTACCAAATGACTTTTCTGTCATCACAAAGTCAAACGAAAATTAAGCAAAATGGATTATCCCATCATCTCTAGAATTTCCAATGCTGCAATTTCTGTTCTAAGATTGTTTTGTTATTTCTCACCACATGGAATCAGCATGAAAATAGAGTTTACAGAAATAACAAAGCTAAAACAAAAAGATACTATGCAAATTGCATTGCTTCTGTTTTGGTTCTGATATGATGGACAGAAAAGTAAAGTACGTGTGTATTATTATTAAGTTGAATAAAAATCCTTATAAAATTTTTTTCAGGGCTGGATAGATGGCTTAGCGGTTAAGCCCTTGCCTTTGAAGCCTAAGGACCCCCAGTTCAAGGCTTGATTCCCCAGGACCCACGTTAGCCAGATGCACAAGGGGGTGCATATGTTTAGAGTTCCTTTGCAGGGGCTGGAAGCCCTGGTACGCCCATTGTCTCTCTTTCTCTCTCTCTGCCTCTTTGTCACTCTCAAAGAAATAAATAAAAATGAACACTTATGTGGAATGCTGCAGAGGAAAAAAAATAATCTAAGTGAATTTATTTCATGTAAACTAAAATACATTGTTTCTCCTTGATTTTTTAGGTTAATTAGTTTAAGATATTAATATTATATACTTTTAGGAAAATAAGACAATAACTTTGATGAGAGATAGGCCATGGTTTACTCTCTCTTTTTGTTTCTCTCTCCTTTCCTTTTCTTATTCTTATTTCTTTTCCTCCTTTTTCTAGCTATGAATCTCTCTATCTCAGTTCCCCTACATGATCATTTTAAATCTTTACAAATGCGAATGTTAAAGTCTTGACAACCCAAGGTTAACAAGCAACAGATACCTATCAATTGAATCTTTCTCCCTATGTAATTTTAGTTTCCTTTATAGCAGACACAGCAAGACCAACTACTAAACATTAGCATTTTACTCATTCATTGAGTTCCCTTTTGCAAGACATGGGTTGTATACTTTATGGCTTTAATGACCAGTTTTGTAGGCTCACCTTGTTTATAATTGTTTAATAAAATTTAACAGCATCACATGTTTTAATGCAGCAAATACCCAGGATGTTTCTCCTGGCTGGTGAGATACAAGCCCTTTGCTCTGATTTAGAATGCTGTTGCTTTTTGCCTTTCTTATATTATCGGCGAAGGAAGAGTAATGGAAACTCAAACAAGAGGAGAAAAATGACATGTCAATGGCTGGCTGAAGGCAACATTACACATAGGCTGAAAATTCAGTATTTGTTGAACAGATGGAGAAACTTATCCAAGGTTTGAGTCTCAGTCCTACAGGATTGACACTCTGATATTAGGCTTAGAAGGGCTAAACGAAATATCGAGTTTGTAATGCTTGGGGTTAGTTTAGCAGAATTAAACCATTTCTGCAGAAAGAGAGAAATAGGTCATTACTCTGATGCTAGGTGCTATCTCACAGAGACCAACCACTTCTCTGAAGCCTGCAGTGGGAATTGAGCTGTGTGCCATTCGGACATGCGCATGCTGAATCACAGGGGGAAAATCAATAAAGTCTGCATCGCAACAGGGGAGGCTAAGCATGAAAAGTTTGATCCTATTTGTCAGTTCTGATAACTGTATCTAGAATTATTTAGTTTGTTCAAGTAAAAATATTTGGGACGAAGAGAAAATTTAAAAACAACAACAAATACTTGGGGAATCAGGAAGAGTTAAACTCTGTACCCAGTTAAAATTCTTTCAGAAAATAAACTTGGATTGTTTTCTTTTTTAGGCTCCCCATCAAACCACAAAACTAAAGGATATTTCAAAGTGACTCTCGTGTGTCTTACAGAGATTGTAATGTAAATTTCCTATAAGCAATGAAAAGTGATTTTTTTTTCAGGGGCTGATGGTAGAATGCTTAAACTCTTACTGTGAGCTAATAGGTATCACACTGTGTGCACTGGGATGCAAAGGCAGTTAAGGTCTCTGTCTTGCAAAAGGCTAACTCATTTGCAGGGTTCTATCCATTGATCTCATCCATTAAACGTAAATAATATATATTTCTTACAGGAATAAGGGCTTTATGAGTGACTATACCAAGATGTTTGACTCCAAAAATAAGAGACAGGCAGTTATAACATACAATTAGAATACAATAAAATAAGAATACAATAAAAAGGAACTACAATAGAAGAAATTTGCATGAAGAGAGGAAAACATTCATCTTAAGTTTCTAGGGATTTTCAATTTGTTTTTAAAATTTTTATTTATTTACTTGTGAGAGAGAGAATGAGAGAAAGAGAGAGAGAGAATGAGCACACCAGGGCCTCCAGCCATTGCAAATGAACTCCAGATGCATGCACTCCCATGTGCATCTGGCTTATGTGGGTTCTGGGGAGTTGAACTTGGATCCTTTGCTTTTGCAGGCAAGCACCTTAATCACTAAACAATTCCTAGTTAGCTGTGTGTTAAAATTTTGGTTACAAATATTTTATTTTTTTTCCAAGGAAAATTTTATTGAAAATAAAAGAAAGGAAAGTTCTCCTTCACAGAGAGTACAGGTATTTTAAAAATGTGAATGTGTGAGAAAAGAGGAGAGAGAAAATGAAAAGAAAAATATTACTTTAATGTAATTCTTTCTGGCAAGGAAACAAGGAAAATTCCTTAAAGACAAGGAAAAACATTTACAGAAAGCACAGTACTGATTCTTGTGGCATTTTTGACATAAACAATACATTTTTTAACACACATGGGACATTTCTGAAGTATATTCAGGCTTTAAAGAAAGTCTCAATTTTCTTTTGAAAGACTGGTGAAATACCTATCACATGTTTTACTAAAATATACTTAAATAAGAGCTAGAAGTGCCTAACTTTTCAGAAGATTAAAGCTATATTTCTAAGTCAAAGAAAAATTTATGAAAAGTAGAAAATTCTTAGACATAACCAACAACTCTAATTATACTCAGTGTGATGTTCATGCATACATACATACACACACACACACACACACATACACACACACATGGACAAAGACATAACATCAAAATAATAGAGGGGCTACTTGGGAAGATGGGGTTCAGTGGGAAGGGATTGTTAGGGGGACAGGAGAATGTAATGGAAAAGGATTATAATGCATATAATATCCTTTCTGTAAATTGTATATATAAAACTTTAAATAACTAAAATAAAACTGACAAAAATGCCATAAAAAAAACTTGAGGGACGTAGCTAACTAAGACTGTATTGAGAAAACAGTTTATAGTCTTGAGTTCTTATTTTAAAGAGAGATGACTTTAAAGAAATACTAGGAAGGCTGGAGAAATGGCTTAGTAGTTAAAGTGTTTGCTTACAAAGCCAGAGGATTCAGGTGTGATTTCCCAGGACCTACATAAGCCAGATGCACAAGGGGCACATGCATCTGGACTTCATTTGCAGTGGCTAGAGGCCCTGGTGTACCCATTCTCTCTCTGTCTGTCTCTCTTCTACCTCTCTCTCTCTGCTTGTAAATAAATAAAAATAAATTTAAAAAACTAGGAATCTAGAAAGAGGCCCATGAGGAGATAAAAGAGACATCAAAGGAGAAGGGTAGAGAAAGTAGCAGACGTCAAGTGATATGGAAACCAAAGGGAGAGTACTGGGGGGGAAGGGTGAAAGCAGGGTTGGAGGGAGATGGGGTAGAGGGGGTAGGGATAAAAAAATTAAATAAGTGTACTTATAAAGCCAAAAATAAAATCCAAATAGTGTGTACCTCATGCTGCTGTTTGCATAGAAATGCTGAAAAGACAAATGGACACACACACACAAAAAAGATAAATAATAGATTTGCTTGTCTTTTCAGGAGTACATAACTATTTGAGATAGGAGTCCAAAGAGGGACACAAGAGAATAAGAAGTGGAGGAGAGGTTAAAAGGAAACATGAATTTTAATTAAAGCAAAAAAGATATTATGCTGGGGGAGGGTACAAGGGGTAAAGAAGAGGGAAAAGGTAAAAAGAACAAATCTGAAACAAAATGCCAGCAAGCCACAGATAGTCACCGAGCAGAAGGAAAAACAAAAAAATCCCAATCAAGCAGAAGACCAAGTTAGATAGGAGGTTACATCTGATAAAAGGATGCACTTGTTCAAAGCTTAATAAACAAGACTTCTTGAATAGAAAGATGGTCACTGTCAAGGGGAAAGGTGAGTGTACAGCTTTTTATTTTTTTCTTAGACTCAAGCTGCCAACCCAAATTCAACCTTCATTCTAAACAAGATGAGAAAAGTTGCTATACTTGTCATTTCCCCTAGTACATTTCCTGTGTAAGTTTGTATAAATGCCGACATATGCAATTACGCAGAGGGACATCTATTGAAAGGAAAGGGTACATTCATTGCACAGTGTTTAAGAACATGAGTTTTGGAGGCATATTGTTAAATTGAAATCCTAGAATTGCATGCTTTGGAGCATAGTTTATCACCCTCCTCTCTCAGTTTTCTCATTTGTTAATGGTGCTTTTTAAGTTCCTAAGTGTTTTCTGTATATTCCAGCTTTTCTATCCTGTTTTACTTTGATAAAAAGAGCTATCTTAAACTTGTGCTCACACCGTGCAATGGAAGCTCAAACAAATGCTTTGAGTGGCCTGGAAGCTTCCCCAGAAGCCTTTGCCGCATGCGGGATATCACCCCTGGGAGCTTGTGCTCACCCACTGGCTGAACACACTTACTCTGCTTCTGAGACTGAACAGGCCAGGCATTGACCAGAAATGAGTTCTGAGCAGCTGAACTCCATGTTCTGAGACCATATTCAGGCCTCATAAAGACCCTTCCAATGTGAGAGGTGGAGTAAATCCATGGGCACTGGATGAGACAGACAGCCCACCCCGTGGGGTGGAGGGAGCTCCTTCCATGCCTGACCGGGAAACCACGAGTAGTCCTGACCTCCCTGAACTCTCATGGCCTCCCCTGCAGGAGACTCCAGAGCTAACCTACTTCTCAGAGGCTTATTCTGAACCACAGCCGACCTGAGTCTAGGTCAGAGTCCTCCTCTGTCCATTCGACATCTGCATGGCCTGAATCTTTTTGAATCCTGCTCAGTATCCAGAGACAACTGCAGAAAATCCAGGACACATGCACCACCAAGGATGGGGCAGGGGTGCAGTATGAGGGGAGTGTCAGGTGAAGGCTGGAAGAGCTTTGGGCCAAAGCTAGAGCTGAGAATGCAAAGGTTGCACTTCCCCACTTCCTATCAGGAGAAATAGAGCCATAGGGCACAGACTCACAGTTCTCTATGGGGCACATGTCTCAGATTTACTGGAACACTGTTAGCTGCACTGTTTTAAACCAAAAAATTAAAAAAAAAAGTAATTGAACCAAGTGGCACACCTATCAGTTTCAACATCAGAAAGGAAATTTACATCTCATATATGTATCAGTTATAGGTTATAAGGATCCTCCCAAGCGTAGGATCCAAATTCTTATCTGCAAAAGACTGTTATAAGGGACTTGGACCTTTATGTTTATAGCACTGTGTGAGGAGTCAGGAGTAAATTTAGAAGCAATTCAAAGTTATGAGAGCTATAATCATATTATTTTAGTTTAAAAATATCATGCAATAATATGGCTATAAATACAGTGAGATGCTAAATATTATTGCAGAAATTATTTGGGTTCTCTTGAAAAGGGGAGTTTCAGAACAATATGCAAAGTATGGGCCATTTACTTAAAAAGCAAATATTTGGTATTTCATTGAATTTAACAAGACATCAAATGTGAGATAGCCCAGATTTCAGAAATGGTAACATGTAGCGACATACACATCTTAACTTCAATAAATATTGTATATATGCTTGTTTGCATGTGTGTGGGTGTGTGCATACACGTGTGTGTGTGTGAATAGGACAGAGAAGTTGGATACCTTTTTCTAACTTCATGCCTTTACTGAGTCTTTACTCAGTAGAACCCAGAGCTTGCCAACAACCAGCTTGTCTGGCAGATCCCCTCTCTGCCTTCCAAGCACTAGTGAGCTACCATGCCTGTGTGGCATTTACATGAGTTCTGGGGGTCAACTCAGGTCTTCATGCTTACACAGCATGTGCCTCACGCACTGAGCTCTCTCTCCAACCCCATAAATGCTTTTTATAATAAATGTTTTTTCTAATGTTTCATGCTTGATGTCTGGGCTCTCAGGAGGTTGGGACAGATGTATTGGGAGTTCAACTTCAAGGCCAATCTGTGAGATGACACCCTATCTTGACATCGTGTGTGTGTGTGTGTGTGTGTGTGTGTGTGTGTGTGTGTGTGTGTAGGGAAGACTTTTAAGATGCTTTAAATAATAACCAAATACCACTAGGAGAAGGGAGTGAGATCAGACAGATAAAGGAGTCCTAAACACTATGAGTTTTTACTCTATAAGATTTTATATGACTTGAACTTCTCATAATGAACATGTATTCAGTGTATGTGTGTGTGTGTGTGTGTCTATTATAAATAAGGCTGGTTTATATAGTTAGTGCTATATGTACATTTCCTAGTATATTTTTTGTGTATGGAGCAAATAGTTTCATGGATCCTCTTTTTATTAAGTATGGCAAACAAATCAGCCAGAGAAGGTCAAAGACACATTCTGTTTGTGCCACAACTGCACATTCCTACCTGCTGTGAAATAAACCCAGCCTTCCTGCCTGTATTGCTGACTTAGCTTGACCATCTGGAATCACAGAGTGCTAGCAGTCTAAGCAGAATACTGCTGCTTTGGCCAAGCTTCGCCCAGCAGAGGTGTTACGGTGTTAATTACATTCTTTTCATAAACTAGTGATGCTCTAAGTATGGAGCTGGGTGGAAGTAGCTGATTGTGAGTGATAGCCCAAATTCAGAATAAGGGTTACTCCCTTGGTATTCATCTGGTATCCCTTGGAAAAGGAGAGACTCCAGATTCAGGTCAGCAGGCAAAAGGTCTGTGGGCAAGAGAACACCCGACATAGAAGGCTGTTAAGTCCAGGAAGTGGCCTGCCTTATTATGCATGAGGTCTGTTACTTCTGAGAACATTCTGTACCATGTGCACAGTTGGCTTAGTACAAATTCCAAAGCCATGTTTTTTTTTATCGCTTAGAATCTCATTTTCAGAGTAGGCAGATAAGTAAGTTGATAGTTAAACATTTGTAAACCAACACATTCCAGCCGAATCCACCTTCTGGCCATGTGGCCAAAGGACACCGTAAGTGCCTTAGTGTCCGTGCAGAAAGCAGTGACTCAAGTTCATTCATTCGTTTCTTCCTTTGTTCACGAGATAACGTGCCCATTGCCTACTGTGTGCACAGCATGCGGCGTGCCCACGCTGCTGAGAGCAGCGAGGCTTCACCAGTGTTTGCGTTCTGGTGGAACTGAGTAAAAATGAACAAGCCAACAAACAAAATGATAATCATTTCTTTTTGCTTGTGAAAATGCTCTAAAAGATATAAGCAGGTTGAATGTGGCAGGAAATAAGTGGGGGGCGAGAGTAGAAGGGATTCCTTGCAAGGTGTCTTCAGAGCCTATTGCTGAAAGGTGACAGTCACCCAGGGGTGGTCCATGCGCTCACTGGCAATTGGCCTCTCTGTCTCTCCAAGATTCACCTCCCTCTCTGATCACTTTCCCTTGGAACCACGTGTAATTAGTTAGCTGGAGAATAACTTTTATGTGAAACTGCTTCATAAGCTGGGAAGAATGACATAAAATTACTCCCTTTGATGTTCTTAATACCTCTTCTAGGTAGGTAAAATAAGGAAACTTGTGCACTGGAAGATCTGGTCACATTATCTGCGTTACCCAGAACCATAGCAGTCTCCTATAAGGAAATGATAGAGAATCTTAAGATAGCAACAGCACAGCATTAAACCAAGATCAGAGCTCATCTGACCATCAGCGCTGGGTGTCTGGGCAGGTTGTATATCCAGGAAGGCTGGCCCTGGAAACACACTGCCACCAGACTCGGAGGCGGTACTGTGTCATGTTTGGTTATCTTTATATGCAAGGTACATATTTTTGTATCACAGTAAATTGTCAACTGCTAGTTTTCATGTATGTGACTGAATCATTATTCCAGAATATGTGATCTGTTTACTTTTCATTTGTGTTTCTTTACCTTTATTTATTTATTTATTTGAGGTAGGGTCTCACTCTGGCCGAGGCTGACTAGAATTCGCTGCGTAGTCTCAGGGTGGCCTCGAACTCATGGCCAACCTCTTACCTCTGCCTCCCCAGTGCTGGGATTAAAGGCATGCGCCACCATACCTGGCTTCTACCCTCTCTTGACTTAAAATTCTGGGCATAAAAATTGTCAATAAATTACATTAAATTGCAAATCCAGGCATGATGACACACACCTTTAATCCCAGCACTCAGGAGGCAGAGGTAGGAGGATTGCCACGAGTTTGAGGCCACCCTGAGACTACACAGTGAATTCCAGTTCAGCTCGGGCTACAGTGAGACCCTACCTTGAGACAGCAGAAAAAAAAAATAATAAGAAAAACACCTAAATGTGAGTTTCCTTGTCTCTCTGAACCATAAATTCCATCTGACCCGAGGAAGCAGCTCAGCAGCTAAAGGTATATGCTTCAACCACAGTTCCTTCTGGAAACTTGAAGACATATTCCTTCTCATGGGTCTATTGTAGACAAGGACCCATGATCATCTGCAACAGGTGAACACACAGAAAAGTAGTTTCAGGTGATTTTCTGTCTGAAGGCAGGTCCAGGCAGACATTCTGTTGGTTTCAATCAATGTTCTTGGGAAGTGTCATCTCTGACTATGAGGCATGGGGTTAGAAAATGCTTTGAACATCACACTTGGATGATGCAGTGAGTTTTTCACCAATTTAAGAGCAAGTGTATGATATTATTTGGCATATTACTAGTATCCCAACTAGAAAAAATGAATTTTCTATTGAGTTGGTAGGTATATAACAGGAAATTAGCCATTTTCAAGCTTTATTAAAGCAAGTTGACAAGGAAAAATTAGGTACATCTACTGAGGTTATAATGTGATGCTTTAATAGATGTATTTGTTGCAAAATGGCTGTCCCAGTCAAGCTAGCTTGCATGCATGACCAAGCTCAACAAAATCTTTGCTCCTTGCTGATTCCACCAAGCCTACTGTCTAGGGCTGTGGTTCTGCTGGATATGAGGGAAAGCAGGGTGATTCTCATTCATTCATGGTGATGATGATGATGTGGGTGGCTTCCTGAAAACAGACATAGTTGCTTCATTTATCTATATTACATTGAGTTTCTTCATGGTGACATCATAAGGGCTCTGCACAAATCGCATCATAACACCTACCACAGCCCTTTGTGAAATTAAACTTTTGTTTTGTTTTTTTGAGGTAGGTTTTGGTCTAGCTCAGGCTGACCTGGAATTCACTATGGAGTCTCAGGGTGGCCTCAAACTCAAGGCGATCCTCCTACCTCTGCCTCCCGAGTGCTGGGATCAAAGACGTGCGCCACCATGCCCGGCTGAAATTAACCATTTTAAAGCAAACCATTCCGTGTCCCTAGTAGATCTACAGCGTTGTGCCACCCTCACCTTAACAGGAAATGTGTACCCACTGTCATAAGGCAGCCTTGTTCATTTTCCCTTCCTCCTGTAAATGCTGTTCTGGATACTTCATGGAAGGCGAACCACCCTGTGAAGTACTGCCCTTGCCTCCTGTGTCTGGCCTGTTTCCCTTAGCACAACAGTTTCATGGTTCATGGTTCACAGCATGCTTCTATACCCTTTTCTTTCATGGTTGGATAAGTTTCTCCTGCACATATATGTGGCGATTTATTTACCATTATATAAATATTAGTGGGCCGATTGGGCTTTTCAGAAACCTTTCTAACTCTTGCAGAGAATACCACGTGTGTGTGTGTGTGTGTGTGTGTGTGTGTGTGTGTGTGTGTGTTTGAACTTGCTTTCAATACCAAGAGGGATATTGCTGGGTCTTATGGGAATTCTATGTTTGACGTTTTGAAAGAAAAGACATGTACTTTAAAGTCAAGTAAGTATATAGCATACATAAGATTGCGTAAGAGCAAGGAAACACTTCCATTTTTTCCCCCTGCCTTTCTTTCCCTGCTGCTAAGTATTGAGGGCTACCCCCCTTGGGGCTGGCTGACCAAGACAGAGGACTTCACTCCAGACCCACTGCCTTTGACCACTATGCCTCCCAGTAGAACGCTCTGGTGAACCTGCAGGTGCTAGATCCCAATTCCAGAATATGCCAGACGGAGTGCATTCTGTTTCCATCTTCTACCATTTCTGATGTGAGCCCGCTGCATTTAGTAATCCTAGAGTCAGTCTTGTGAAGAGAGCTGTTAGCCAAGTTTAATTAACCTCACTGAAATGTGAGTAAATGAAAGGAGTGAGTCACGTCACGCATGAGTGCGATTTTATGATGGTTGTGAAGGAAGGGTAGATCAGATGTACAGATCTAAACTACAAGGTACTCGATGTACTAAATCTAAACTCCCGAGTGACTGAGCTGTAGTGTGCGTGAACAGGCTCCTTCCTTCACATATTGTCCCAGGGCTTTGGCTGGACTGTTCTCTTCCAGGAGGCCAATCGGTGACCTCCGCGACCATATCAAGTGAACCCAAAGTGCAGTACCCACTGGTAAGAAAGGGAATCAAGACAGCAACAAGCCCCCAGGTCTGCTCCAGTTTCCTCATGACCTACTACTGGTTGTTTATTTTTCTCTCTGTGAGTTATCCATTTTAATATATCGTACCTCAGAAGCCTATGCACGGTAGCATGCGGGGACTGCTTGGGGTGACACAGGCAAAAAGAAAATGATTTCTATAGCTCACCACCAACTGGTGTCTGCTACCCATGAGCCCTGGTTGTCTAGTCCAGGCCCCTGCACACCTAATTCACATGCCCTTTTCTTTCATTGAGTGTGTTACTTAATTTCTAAATCTTCCCCAGGCAAATTGTGCATGTTGTGTAGATACAGATAGGGGTCAGGGTGACTTCTGTTCTCAAGAAGCGGGCATAGCAGAGAGGGCTAGGTACACCCGTCTGTAGCTTCAGCGTGGTGACAGAAGCAGGGTGGGAAGGCATGGGCATTGTCCTACCGTGACAGAGTCACTTCTTGGTGGCTCAGTACCTCATTAGTGATAATAACAACAGGATCTATTACTCAAGCTTGTTTTGAACAGAGTGCAGTAGAAGAATGACCACGGCAAGTGCTATGGAAGGGCTTGCTAAGCAAGTAAGTGACCACCATCCTAACTAAGGAGTCAACAGAGAGCTCTGGGAGTTCAGAGACAGGTGTGTTTGGGGAGATTTCAACAGGTTTATGGCGGGGGGCGGGGGGGGGCGTTTGAGTGCTGGCTTAAAGGCTTGGCTGACCTCTCTGAACAGCAAGTTTTTTATTCCTCTGAGTCAGTGCCACCAACATCAGTTAAGCAGGACTTTGCCCAGATTTCTCTGGACATGTCACCTCAGCTTAATATACAACTGGCTCTAAACATGCTCTCGGAAGATGCTGAGGAACAGAATTATTTCTTACATATGGTTAATTATTTGTCCTTCATAAAAACCAGACCACTGTTTGCTTTCTTTGAATAAGTCACTTAAGCTTTCTGAGTCTCAGTTTATGAGTTTGAAGTAGAAAAGTAGACTTAATAAGTACTAATGGCCTTCAAGAAAATAAAATCCAAAATTATTGTGACTAATAAAATTGCTGAGTTGGGCTGGACAGATGGCTTAGTGGTTAAGGTATTTGCCTGTGAAACCTAAGAACCTAGGTTCGATTCCCCAGTATCCACACAAGCCAGGAGCACACAGTGGTACAAGCATCTGGAGTTCATTTACAGTGGCTAAAGGCCCTGCCATGCCCATATTCTCATTCTCGTTCATTCTCTCTCTCTCTAACTCCTCCACGCTTGCTCTCTCTTGGATAAGTAAAAATTTAGAAAAGAATACTGCTGAGTTTTAGTCATGCAGCTTATTCACATTGTTTGTAGAAAGCTGAATAAAAACCATTTAAGACTTATGGTTGAATTTTACTGACTGGTTGTACTCTGAAGTTTTATTTTGTATAGTCTTGAAAAGACCTTTCCAAAACCATAAGACTATCTAAAATTTAATCTGACCAACAAAGTTTACAATGACTACCCACATATTTACAAGTTGTGTCTTTATCAACACACCCATCTTGCTGTCTGGGTAATGTCCCACATGTCACTGCATTATGAAGAAAAAACAGGAAACTGCTACTGCAGCAAACTCAGAGTTCTTAAAAATGCAAAATAGATTTCTGACTAAGTATCTACCTAATCTCTCTGTTTTTGTTCGGTTCATATTTGTGATGGGTCCAAATACTATGTTGCTCAAAGCAACCCTTCCTCACAAAAACAGAAGTCAAACATTCATTTTCTATGGACAAGAATCACTGATGCATTTTAAAATGTCATTGAGTCTTTTAGTAAAATATAGCAAACAACACTGCAAATAATGGAACCCAATAGAAAAGACTTACCTTACAGAAGGACAGGTTGTCCAAGTGACTTTAAAAACAAATATTTTAATTTTATTTATTTATTTGAGAGACAGAAAGAGGCAGAGAGAGAGAGAAAGAGAGAGAGAGAGAGAGAGAGAGAGAGAGAGAATGGGTGTGCCAGGACCTCCAACCACTCCAAATGAACTCCAGAAGCATGCACCACCTTGGGCATCTGGTTTACATGGCTTCCCGGGGAATCAAATCAAGGTTCTTTGGTTGTGCAGGCAAGTGCTTTAACCACTAAGCTCTCTCTCCAGTCACTCTAAGCGACTTTTTTTTTTAAATTAATTAATTTATTTATTTGAGAGCGACAGACACAGAGAGAAAGACAGATAGAGGGAGAGAGAGAGAATGGGCGCGCCAGGGCTTCCAGCCTCTGCAAACAAACTCCAGACACGTGCGCCCCCTTGTCCATCTGGCTAACATGGGACCTGGGGAACCGAGCCTCGAACTGGGGTCCTTAGGCTTCACAGGCAAGCGCTTAACTGCTAAGCCATCTCTCCAGCCCTCTAAGCGACTTTTAAGGAACCATCACAAATCTGCCTGCCTTGGTAGCTGCTGGCTTTCAGATGAGAACAGTAGGAAATCTTGAAACCGATGGCTTCTGGCTTCAGAACCATTCTCTATACTGTTGAAGTCTATCATCAGAATGGATGCTATTCTCTCCCAAACTCTGCTCTCAACACCTGCAAATTGAGGAGCACATAGTAGGGCCTATATTGCTTTGCCAGGGCTGGTGTAGCAAAGCACCATAAAACTGCAAAACAGATGTCTTGACTAGCAGAGGATGTAGCTTCCCAGTTCTAATACAGGAGATTTCAGGGTGAGTCTCTTCTGAGGTCTGTGAAGGAAAATCCGTCCCAGCCTCCTTCCTAATTTCTTGTGGTCGCTGGAAGTTTATGGTTTTTCTTGGATTCTAGATGTATCACCTAATCTCTTTTTAAATTTATGAATATTTTATGATATTATTTAATGATACTTTAATGATATTCTTCCTGTTTGTGTGTGTGTGTTCACACAAGAACCCATGAGTTTGTGCCTGTTTAATCTATCTGTCTTCATGAGTAAATTTCCCTTTTTCAACCAGGAATCAGTTACTTGAAGTATGGCCTACCCTAACGACCTTGTGTTAACTTGAATATCTGTCTGCACAGACTATTTCCAACTGGGCTCGCATCCACCAGTCCTGGAGGTTAGGGTCTCACACTTTAGGTGGGATCAGGAAACACCTCAATCACGACAAGACGCTTGTGACCACTGTAGGAGAAAGCACAACAAAACCAAATGCCATTACTATAAAAACATGGCTACAAAGAGCAAAGGTGAAAGGATGGCCTTAGCTGCACTTTATGCTTCTGTCCTCCAAATCGAGTGTGCTTATGTTTGCCTGGTAGAAACTAGGCCTTAAAGGAAATGGTGCTATGAAGAAGTCTTACAGATAACATTAGGTCTTCAGGATTTGAGCTTCCTTGAAATCTGTTACTAGGAGTTTGGGATGGAGATGGATGGATTAAAATGGAGTTGGGCGTGCCAATCTGTAGCCTCTTCTACTTACAGAAGCAGAGATCAGTGATGAGTGTGTGAGGATGAATGGGACAGTGGGCGGTGGAGTGAGTTACACCACGGGATTGTTAGTTAGTAGTGAGCTACGTGCTCGTTCCCAGGACGTAATTTACTAAACCTTCTTGTCAACTACTGCAAGAAACTTATTGTAAACTAGGAATTATAAGTATCCCAAAAAGCAAGTGAATCGATTTAGCTTAGTATCTTTGAACCATGCCAAGATCTAAGGGACATGGGGTATGTAAGTACAGTGGGGAAAAAAAAGGAAAAGGAAAAAAGAAAGCAAATCTTAACATGTCTGGCTGACTAATGGTATGTACTCATCTAGTTTTATAAATATCTTAGAAACAGCTGTAAGCTTCCCTTTCTTTCACTTCCTACCCTAATATTTTAATTGTCCTAACTATATATTTGTCTTAAAATGAATCTCAAACTCCCTGGATGTGGTGGCACATGTCTTTATTCCCAGCACTTGGAATGCAGAGGTAGGAGGATAGCTGTGAGTTTGAGACCAACCTGAGATTACTTAGTGAATGCCAGGTCAGCCTGGCCTAGAGTAAGATCCTACTTCCTACCTCAAAAACCCAAAATAAATAAATAAATATAATCTCAAACTCAGTCACCCCACTTCATTTCCATTGCCATTTTCTGTCCAATATATTTTCTGTCAACTATAAAGAATGGAAGACTTTTAAATCTAGGCAACCAAACAGCATGTGTTCATAGACTTCTAGTGCTAAAAATTATCCAAGAGTTCATTAGACCCAATACTTTTTTTGTTGATTTTATTTATTTATTTGAAAGCAAAAGACAGAGAGAGAAAGAAAGAGGCAGATAGAGAGAGAGAGAGAGAGAGAATGGGTGCACCAGGGCCTCCAGCCACTGCAAATGAACTCCAGATGCATGTGCTCCCTTCTGCATCTGGCTAACGTGGGTCCTGGAGAATAGAGGCTTGAACCAGGGTCCTTAGGCTTCACAGGCAAGCACTTAACTGCTAAGCCATCTCTCCAGCCCCCAACACTCTTGATTTATAGCTACAGAAACAAATCTGGATGGATAAAGGAACTCTGTAGAACTTAGAGCCCTATGGATAATGATCTGTTATCTGATAACCTGGGTTCTTATCTTGCATCTGCCACAAATTTTATGACTTCCTTAACTAATTCTGAGATTGCCATCGATTGTTCACTACTCCTCAATGAAGAAGTAGCATTCACTGTGTATCTTCCCATATTTCTCAAAACTGTTCTAGACAACCATGGCTGACCTTCCTGATACAGGATGGCCTGCTTTTCAGGTTTGTTTTTTCTTTTCCTTCCTTCCTTTCTCCTGCCCTTTCTCCTTCTTCCCTTTCTCCCTTCCTTCCTTCCTTCCATCCTTTTTTCCTTCCTTTTTGTTTTTGGTACTGGGGATTAGAACCTTGCTTGCACAATCTAGGCAAACTCTGAGCTGCCTATGCTGACTTTGAACTTACACTGTAGCGGAGGCAGGCTTTGAACTTGTGATCCTTCTGCTCCAGACCCCCAAGTAGCTGAGATTACACGACTGTGATAGCAGGCCTGACTAGTTTTTCTTCTTTCTTTAGCTCCAGTTGAGACTTCTCTGCTGTTCAATGTTTCCAAGAGGCTTTGTTTTTAGATTTAGGAGTTTGTTTTGTTGTTTTCCCCTCTCTTTCTTCACCGTCTGCCATTTATCATTCACCAGTAATATAATTCAATAGTTAGCAATGAAATTAATAAGTAAAACACTGGAAATGAAAGGGTGGAGAAAGCTCATATAACTTTCTTTTTCTGGAGAAAAGCTATACTTAAGCAAAATGAACAAGTATCTATTTAGTATAGGCCGCCTCCAAAAAGGATGCATGACAGTACCCACTCTGAAGGAGTTTATAATACTTTAAAGGATATTTTATATATCTGCTGCATAAATAATGATGCTTTCCCTTATTATTGCTGTCACTCTGGGAGTGTCTACAGATGGTGGAAGTGATGACACATTTCATCTTGCTCAGCAATGCAAATTAGCACCCTCTTCTCACCGTTGTGGAAGGGGACACCGTGATAGAGGTTGCCTTGCCTGCCCCAGTGGCATGAACGAGTGGCATAATCAGAACTTGAGCTTATATTGGCTTGGTTTCAGTCTGTGCTTTTGATGAAAGTAAAGATGTACTTCCTGTTGTAAATTACATGTCTGACTATACCTGGTATTATGAAGCTCTGAGATGACATGCTTGTTTTTTTTTTTCTAAAATTTGATTCATCCAAATAATTAAGGGTAGAAGCAAGGAACACTTAATTTTAGAAAACCAGCCGATAGCCAGATGAAATGCTGCCAAGAACAGAATCAAGCCTGGAAGATTCCTATTCCCCACTTTGGGCCTCTGCATCTTTAAAATACACAGATCAAACACTAGCTTTAAAATTTCCTTTTAAGGTATTAAAGTGTGGTAGAATACTAACCTAATTCAGAATTTTTATATCTTTATTAAAATTTACATATATAACCCATTACTACATTTTTTCCCTTGGCAAACAACATACAATTAATTTTACACAGAAAGCACTCAATTGGCAATTTTTTTTTAATGAACTAGGCACTCTTTTTCTATTCTCTGTTAGCTTCCAGTTCTCTGTGGAGCAACATCCTCTTTCCTTAGGCCTTAAAAAAAATAACACTCAGATTTCAATGGCATTAAGAGTTTTTGAATGGAAGCCGGGAGCAGCAATATAAACTCATTAATTCAAATTCTTAGCTTTGAGGTTTTTTTCCTGACCTATGAACTAAACATAGAAGTGGAACCAAAAAAATATTGTTTGAATACTAACTGTCCCTGAGGCTCAATGGCAAATAAAGATGCCAGCATGGGTCAGTGACCTGGGATTGGCCCCAGAAGTTCATTCACTTGTAGACATTAGCATACCATAGATACTACTTGATAGACAAGAGATTAGTGGCTCTTTTCCTTCTGAAAGATCCAGCATCAACTTGGTGTTTACGAAGTCAAAACTATTTATAGTGCTGCTGCATCTACACAGCTGTTCTGAGTTAGCTGCTCCACTGTCATGCCCAGTGGGTATTAACAAGCTCATACACATCTGTTGAGACAAGGGTCCCCACTGGATATGTTTGATTGGACAGGTGGTGATAAAACTGGGCATCAGGGGTGGAGGAATGGTTTAGCGATTAAGGTGTTTGCCTGCAAAGCCAAAGGACCCAGGTTTGATTCCCCAGGACCCACATTAGCAAGATGCACAGGGGGCACACGTGTTTGGAGTTTGTTTGCAGTGGCTGGAGGCCCTGGTGTGCCCATTCTCTCTCTCTTTCTCTGTCAAATAAGTAAAATAAAATAAAAACTGGGCATCACTAGTTTCATTCTCTTTATAATTCTCCCATGGACTTACTATGAGAACTTAACCTTTTGGTCTATTTTCCTTTCTGAAAGTAACATCAACACCTTAGTCTTACCTACTTCTTTTCTTTTTGTCAATATGTGAGCCTTTAAAAGTTAAGGTCCCTTAGTTTTTCAAATGAGAGGTTGGCATAAGGAGCAACTATGGGTAAGGAGACAAGTAAAGGCATTTTACTGCTTTACTGTGTTACTGCTGCAAGATATTTTTGGAGTGAACTGATTTTACCTCTTAGTTCTGCATCAAGTTCAGACTGGGATATCATTTAATATTAAGCACGTGGAATAAATTGCTTTTGTTCAGGCACTGAAGAGCTTTAGTTAATTAGGATTTGGTTTGGATCAAGGGAGTAAGGAGTTGTTATCAATGATTATTCTTGACACTTTTAAACAGCTTTTATGTTCTTAAAATGTGTCTAATCCCAAATTTCAAGGAATATAAAGAATTATGGGGAGACAGTAAATCAGAGGGGATTATGTCCTTGCTATAAACTGCAACATGGGATGTTTAAACAAATCTCTTTAGGCTCCTAAATTAACTTTTGATCTTCTTACTGGAAAAATTGCACAAGTCAGACGTGTTTAATTTTCCTCTTTGTCCTTAGTATGTCAGAGGAGGGGTAAGCCCAGGAAGTTTATGCTATTATAAATGAAACACTGTGAAAAGTAAAGAGAAAGAATGAGAACACTTACAGATGTGTATTCCTTTACAACTTCTCCCATGGAAGAGTTCTGTGCCAAGATACATAATACATGAGTAGAAGAGGCCACTGATTTCTTACTTCCCTTTTCTGGTTCAGGATATCTCAAATTTAAGCCACCAAACTGAGTAAGTCAGAGAATCAATGCTCATATTCCTTCTGTCCATTGGAAGAGACAGATGTGTAAGTACTAAATAGAGGGTGGGCAAAGGAACCTGAATAAGATTCAGACAAATGACATGCTTGAGGAAAGCGGAGGAAGAAAAGATTAAGTGTGGCCTGCATGGTTAGGACAGCATTCAGGAAGACTTGCATTAGGTGGAGCCTAGAATACACTTGTGGCTACACTTTCTGGAAAGCACTGACCAGGGAATTGAGAAGAAGGCCTTGTCTGGGAGGCGATGAGATGCCTGACTGGGTCAAGGTGAAGATGTAGTAAGATAGGAAGTTGCAAGAGTATTTGAGGACAGATTATGGAGGAATCTGATGCTCATCTCTGAAAGTACAGACTATTCATTAATTATCTGTCTTCAATGCAGCTAATCTTCACAACCCGTAGTACTTAATTAGCACTCTTGTCCGATAATCTTTTTAAGAAGACCCATCAAAGGGCCCAAGTATTAGAAAGTCGAGGCCACTTAGAAATGGGTTGTCACTACTAACTAGCAAATAGAGTTAGAAGCAGCCATAAAAATCACCTAAACCAACTTTGTATTAGTCTCTGATTGCTGCCACAACAAACTATCACAAATTTAATGTCTTACAACAACAAGAATATACTTTCTTATAGATCTCTGGGTCACAAATCCAAGATTACTTTACCTGGTGTGAAATCAAGTTGTCCATGAGCTACTTCTTCCATGGCTCAGCTGCCTGTGGATGCCTATGTTGGCCACTCCCTCTATCTTCAAGTCACAATACTCCAGTCCCTGCTTCCACTGTCACATTACTGCCTCCTCAGATTCTGACAGTTGTGACCTCACTGGACTCCCTTAATTATTCTAGGAGACTATGTTTATTTCAGACCCTTTTGCTATATAAGATAACATTCATAGATTTGGGGGGTTATACAGTAGACGTATCTGTGGTGGCATTATTTAACCAGACTGTAGAAGAGAGTTTATATCCACCATGATCTACAGTAGTGACTAACAGAACTAGGTCTAGGTACTCATTGCCCTTCCTTCTCAGTTTTCTTCCCACTATCCTATAATGCCAGTTTTCCATGCTTTCCATGAGGAAGTGGTGTTCTCTGAAGAGTAGATCCCCTCTAGCAGCCTCAGTAGGGGTCCCAGGCAATGGAGCCTGGAACTCATCAGGAGTATCCCAAGGCCTCTTAGGAGCAGAGAAGGCTCTTCATCATTCATCTCACTGGACAAGAACCATCTTAAGAAATAAATGTCATTTGTAGGATGTAAAGGAGCCCAGGGGTTCTTCTTCATTGAACAGAGTTGAGATTGGAGAGAAGAAAATGAGATTGTGTAAGAAAGAACCATCAGGGTAGAATGTAGCAAAACAGGGAGGAGGGATATTATAGTGAAGTGAAGTCAAAGGGAAAGAAGAAGAAAATCATGGTGATCCATTTCATGATGATGTCACAGTCACATATTGTGTATGCATGCATTTCTGAAGCTAAGCTATTCTCAAACACTTTCTTGTCATTAACGTTGACAATTCATTTTCCATATACATTTTTCTGTATGTATTTGTTGTTTAAAACTTAGGAACTTTATGGATTCACTCATCTCTGTGTTGGGTTTCCTATAGAGTAGCAATAGTTTCCATGTCATTGCAATCCATAAAGCATAGATAGGTTCATTATAATAGTTTTTGTCCATTTTAACTTGTATACAGAATGCATGCTACTATCATTGTTAGCATTTTTCTCTGAAAGGGTTTGGGAAAAAGTACAATCTAGTTTTGTACTTTAACTAAAAGAAAAGCTTCAGGCTAATATAAAGATCACATTGTTTTTGAACTAATAAGGAGAGCAAAGAAAATCAAGAACTAGCAAAGGTATATTGACATAAAGTTGAAAAGGCAATACAAGAAAATAAATGGAACATTTAAGAGGAAAAGGAAGATTTGAAAAATTATTTTTAGCACAAATGAAGTGATGAAATAAGAATATAAAGACTATGAAGTGATTTTCCATTATTACACAGAGAAGCATTGGTGATTGATGATACTAAAATACAAGCCAGAAATGTCCCATCAGAGCTTCCTCCCTGCTGCCTAGCTGTCATAGTTCTGGGAAGTGCTACTCAGGCTGTCTGGAGAGAATAATCAACAGTCATACCCAGCAGTGCACCCTGCAAGCTACACAATGGGACAGCCAAGCAAGATCTGCCTACTGGTGCAATAGCGGCATGACTATTACAGAGATAACCAACTGCTCTCAGATTGGATTTGAATCCCACTGCACAGGAGGAAATTCATACCAGGTACTGAAAACAAAGGTGAATTATTGTGATGTCCATATACCCTAAAGGAAATCTACTACTATTGTTTGGTGAACAGCTTATGGTCATCAAATGGCCCTCTAAATATTTTTGCTTATGTTCATAGATTAGTCCTGTTCTCACTTATTGTCAGAGAACCTTGTTTTTTGTAGGTGGCAGTAAATACTAGGAGAGTCAAGACTCATCAAAGTGCTGAGAAGAGACAGTCAGGTGTGAAACACCAAATAAGACATGGTTATCTGGACTGGAGAGCTGGCTAAGCAGTTAAAGTGCTTGCCTGTGAAGCTTAAGCATCAAGGTTCCATTCCCTAGGACCCACGTAAGCTAAATGCACAAGGTGGCGCGTGCTTCTGGAATTCGTTTGCAGTGGCCAGAGGCCCTGGTATGCCCATTCTCTCCCTGTTGTCCTCTTTCTCTCTATTAAAAAAATACATTTAATCACACCCACCAAACCTCAGGGTATTGTAGAAGAGGTAGCAGGAAAGACTGTAGGAGCCATAGGATGGGGAGGAGTGCTTGAAAATGCTGTCTTCTGGACACAAAATGTCCACTGCATTCATGACCTCACAGCAGCTATTGTCATCTGCAGAATAGTGGGCCTGTCGACATGTAGTCACTGATGATGGAGGAAGGCAAAGAAAATAAAAAGGACATAAAAACTAAGAGAAGAACTAGTTAGAAAAACAGAAAGGGTTGTGAGGAAGAGATATGGGGGAGGGGAACAAAAGAAAATAATAGGACGGAGTTAGGCATAAAATACATTATGTACCTGTATGAAAATTGTCAACTATAAAAGAAAAAAATGGAGCTGAGGAGATGGCTCAGTGGGTAAAGTTGGTTGATTGCAAAGCCTAATGGCTCAGGTTCAATTTCCCAGTACCCACGTAAAGCCAGATAAACAGAGTGGCTTATGGATTTGAAGTTTGTTTGCAGTGGCAGGAGGCCCTCACATGCCCATACTTTTTCTCTCTCTCTCTCTTTTTCTTCCACCCTCTCATTCTCTGCTTATTACTAAATAAAAATACTTTTAAGATGTTCCATTTTTACCAGTAAAGTAGTCTACAAAATGATTTGGGACATATATATATATGGTATATACACACACACACACAGACACACATATATATTGTCTAAAAGAAATAATTTCCCACATATTCTAAGTCATCTCTGCCTGTTTTGAATTTCTACATTTTATTGTATTCACAATTATATTACTGATTGTAGATAAAATTCTTTCTATGAAGATCTGTTCTAGGGCTGGTGAGATGGCTTAGTGGTTAAGATGCTTGCCCACAAAGCCAAAGGACACATGTTTGATTCCCCAGTGCCCATGTAAAGCCAGGTTCACAAGGTGGCACGTGCATCTGGAGTTTATTTGCAGTGGCTGGAGGCCCTGGTGCACCCATTCTCCTTCTCTTTCTCTCCCTCCTTCCCTTTCTCTCTCAAATAAATAAATAAATTAAAAAATCGGTCATCTACTAAATTATAATTTTTTCAATCTATGAGTCTATCTTTGCAATTTGTACACTTTGTGTGGTAAGAAGCTATAAGTAGGCAATATAAAGATGAGTAGAGACAGATGTAGGTGAGGACAAATAGTTATTGTAATAACTCTTCTGTAATAGTAATCAAAAGTCTAAACCTCATGAAACCCTATTTGCTCCACCTGGTAAGTGAGCATCTCTGGATATGAGGGTGAGATCTTGTAAATCCACTGTTTTAACAGTTTTACTAAGTTATTCAATGGTAACTTGGTAGTCTCCTTGAACCTGCAGCATCTGGAGATCATTCAATATACTGATTGACACTATTTATGAGTAATTAGCAGGTGATGTGCAAACTGCTTTGGATGGGAAAAAATTTATGATTTTAAAAGTAATAAATGTAATATATCAGTTGGCAGTGATAGAGATTGGAAATTCAAGGAAAGCTGTTCCTGAGACAGAAATATGGATCATCTCTGTCTGGTAACCCCCACCCCATTGATACCCAAATGAAGTGTCAAGTGAAGACCTCTGCGGAGGCCCCACTGGCCCATCTTTCCCATTCTCTATGAGCCACCAGGATGATCATCAGTCCTTCTATTACATGCGCCACTTTGGGCATCTGGCTTCCATAAGTCCTGGGGAACAAAACCTGGGTTCTTTGGCTTTGCAGGCAAGTGCCTTAACCACTAAGGCATCCCTCCAGCCCTTCTGAGGATTTTAATGGGTGAATTCTGTTCAGGTACCTTTTCCTGGGATGGAGGGCTCCCTGTCTTGTTTTCTTCTACACAAGTCTCACCATGATAATCCACTCAGCACTCACTTCTTCCTGTCCTGAGCTCGGCCTTGCTTTTGCCATCGTTCCTCACCACACACAATCCCTTCTTCCCAATTGCTCAGTTTCTGACTTACAAGCCAACCTTGTAATTAGGCCTCCTGACCTCCCCACTTGCTTTCAAAAGGTTACATTGTTCTGCTCAAGTCCCCTGTTGTAATATTTTGTATTTTCCTTTCTCATTCCTGTGATAGCTGACAAAAGCAACTTAAGATAGGGAGAGCTTGCTTTGGCTCACGGGTGGAGAGGAATACTCCACCAGGGGCAGGAAGGGGTGGCGGCAAAAGCAGCTCTAGTGGCAGGAGCAAATAGCAGCTGGTCACATTTGGTCTCTAGTCAGGAAGCAGAGAGATTAATGCTGATGCTCCTCAAATTTTCTTGCCATTCCCAACCCCTTTTTTAGTTTTGAGGCCCAGCCTATGTTTAGGTAGTTCCTCCCTCTTCAGTTGAGCCTCTCTGGAGACATGAAAGGTGTAGCTCCTAAGTGATTCCAAAATCCAGTCAAGTTGAAGTGTAACCATTACACACTCAAATTTCACTGTCTTCACTGTTGTGTCTATCCTTTTCCCTCTTGTCTGTCTCTAACTTTCTGTGTAGTATTCTCTAATCATCTTAGAAGAGCAAGTTCTCTTCAGTTTCTGGTTCCTTAAGGTTGATTCATTCTACTGAGTCCTTAAATGAGTATTTAGTCCCAAAGTTGTTTGTGCACATGAGTCATATACTACTGCCAAGTGAAGAAAACAGGTTGGCTGTAAGCTGTCCTAAGACACAAGAAGTTGACTGAAGGAAGAAAGAACCTATGTGATTCTTAATTCCCTTACTGAAGGCTGAAATTCTGACTGGCAAGGGAAGAAATCTTCCCCTGCTACCTGCTTCTATGAGGCAATTCCTACCAAGCTTCCACAACTGAGGCTCCACTGCAGTCCTGGGCAGCGTGTACTACCTTCTTTTTGTATATTTCATGCTGAGTGAAGTACCCAAAGCTGCTGCTTTGCCCAGAATTCTAAAGTTGAATTATTGCTGCAGCTTTGACTATTACCTAAATATTTTGTTTTTGTTTCAGTGACTTTTCGAGCTTGAAAAATATCTGAGTGATTAAATAAAGGTTGATGCATGAAAAATTACCTTGAAAAGGTAGTTTTGAGCAGTACATTTTAAATAAGTTTTGAATCAACTAAAGGGGATAAAAAGCATCATTTAATTTTTAACTTAGCCTTCAGAAGTAAGCATTCCAGTGTGTGAGCCTTTAAGAGTCAAAGGATAAAGGAAATACTGTAAGGAGACTTCGGGTTAAGATGTCTGCATAGGAGTCACACCAAATCAACCTAGGGAGGGATTTAAGCAAAACCACAGTAAAATACACTTTTCCTCCAAAAAGTGAAGGTGTACTGGTTTTTATCAGCTATAGCAGAGAAACAGGAGAGACCAAGATCTACCAGAAAGGAGGAAACTGGCCAGAATCCTGTGGCCTGTGCCCAGCTGCAGAAGCAAAGACCAAACAAAGGGATTTTCCAACTTCATCAAACCTGAAGGGGAGATAGCTGAGATCAGCTAAGGAGCTGCTGAAAGGGACACAGGTGAGACCAGCTGAGCGGTTCCAGTACAGCTCCAGCTTCCTGCTCTCTCCCACCCCAAAACTGTCAGAAGCAGGAACCTCCAGAGAAATTCATTCAGCCCCCAGTAGCAGAGCATCCAACACAGCTAATCATAGCACCAGCTCCACAGTACAGCACGGAAGGATCAAGGTGGGCACTAAACATTGGCGAGATTTGAAGCCACCCAAAAAGTAACGAGGCTGACTGACAAAAAAGCAGGTACATAGGCCTGCACTGGAAGTGCTAATCTCTCTTTCCATGTCAGGGAGGGTTATGGGTTACATATTCGTGGGTGGCTTTACCATTCTCAATTAAGCGATATTTGGGTGTTGACTCTTGTTGCCTTTGATGCTTTCGGGTTCATAGGCCTTTGTCTTTTGCTTTTGTCATTATTGGCAGGGTCTGATTCAGACCCAGGCTGACCTGGAACCCATTTCAGAACAGCAATCTCAAGCTCCCAGCTGACAGGATTAAGGGTGTACAGCAACACACACCTTCAGGGATTTTGGCTTTATAAGGTTATCTGCTTCAATCCCCACATTTGCACACTCAGTGCTGGTTTTTATTGAATATGTATATTGCTCAGCTGAATTTTAGAATTTTGCCGGTAAAATTGCTCTACCCAACCCACTAGAACACTTGAATAATGACAAACTCAACACCTAGGATTGCTTCTGTAGTTGGAATGGAGAACAAGATGTACACTTGGCACCTTAAGCTCCTACTCTGAAGGTACATCAAGTTGGATTTCCAGCTCTAAAAGCATATCAGATAATTACAAATCAAATCAATTCAGGCTGAAAAAATTGCTGCCTTACTAATACAACCCTACCAAAAATTATAGATACATCAAAAATGACTTCCAATGAGACTGTTTTAGATGAAATGCCTGACAAAGATTTAAAAAAAAAATGTATCTATTCTCAAAGAAATCAAAGAAGAAATCAAAGGAATGAAAGAAGAAAACAAACTCCTGAAGGAATTCCAAGAGAACACAGGAAACCAGCTTAATGAAATGAGGAGGTCATTACAAGACATGAATTAAAAAATTAGGAATACTGAAGACAAACCAGGCTGAAATTCTAACACTGAAAAATACAGTTAGTCCAATAAAAAATTGTGGAAAGTCTCACCAGTAGAATGGATGAACAGGTAATAAAGATGTGGTACATTTACATAATGGGGTTCTATTCATTGGTTTAAAACAATGAAATTAAGGCCAGGTGTGGTGGTGCACACTTTTAATCCCAGCACCCAGGAGGCAGAGGTAGGAAGATCGCTGTGAGTTCAAGGCCACCCTGAGACTACATAGTGAATTCCAGGTCAGCCTGGGCCAGAGTGAGACCCTACCTTGAAAAATCAAAAAGAAAAAAAAAAGAAAGAAAGAAAGAAATTAAATAATTTGCAGGGAAGTGGATGGATCTGGAAAGTAAATAAGGTTACTCAGGCCCAGAAAACCAAATGTCACATGTTCTCTCTCATATGCAGATTCCAGCTATAAATGTGTAGATGTGTGTGAGCTGGAACCAAAAATCGGTAGCAGAGGCCAGTAAGCTAGAAAAAAAGGCTATAAAGGAGGGAGGAGAGAGGACTTAAGGAGATGGTATTGTATATATGTAAGTAGAAGAACAGATTACAGGGAGTGGAATGGCCTAAGTGAGGGCAGGGGAAGAGGTTGCATAAAAGAAGAGTGGGGGGAGGGTCAATCAAAATTCAAGATATCCTGAATAAGATATATAAAAACCAACTCTTTGAATATTGGCACACCCAGAAGCCATAGATTATTACTAGAAAATTATCAGTGCCAGGGATGGGATACCTTCCAGTGAGTTGTTGGCCAGAGAGTTACCTGTTCCCTCCAAAACATTACAGGCTATTGCCAAGGCCCTTGGTTTCCCATGAGAAACAGATGATAAGACCCTATTGCTGAAGACTTTACATACCTGGGCAGCCAGGTCAGTGCTGGGGCTGAGCTGAAAACCTCCTCCCTGTAGCCCAGTCAACTGAAAGCTGGGAAAAGCTGCACTGCATGCAGCCCTATGGGAGACAGAAGTTATCAGTGGTGAATGGACGCTGGAAAACTAAAGTTTTGCCTGATAAGCCAAATGACTGAACAGGTGCAATAGTGGCATTTTTGCTCTAGGGGAAACCAACTGCTCTCAAATTGGACTGGAGGCCTACTCTATGGGAGGGAATACATGCCTGATACTGAAAACTGAATCAAAAGCCTATGGCAGGGCAGGTCATGAGCCTTAGGGGTGTAAAGCCTGCTCTTGTCTGGTTGAATGCATATATTATATTCATCAAACTGCCCAGTAAGCACTACACTTAATGTTCATATTCACATGTTAATACTACTCTCACGTTTGATTAGAGAAACTCTTTTCAGATGACAGTGACCATTGGGATAACCCAAAAAGAAACATATTGCTGAGAAGAAGTAACAGAAGAGTGTCCAGCACTGAGACATCTCTATCACACACTGTCCAGGGCTCCAGGTCCATTGAGTAAGAGGTGGCGAAGAGAATCTAAGAGCCAAAGGAAGGGTAGGACTCCTTACGATGCAACTTTCCAAACAGAAATTGGCCTTGATATCCACGACCTCACAGTGCCTAGCAATACCTTCACAAGAGCCTCATAATCGGAAGAAAAGAGGATGACATCATAATAAAAGAGAGACTAATGGAGAGAGGGAGGGGATATGAGAAGAGTGGAGTTGTGAAAGAGAAAATGGCGGAGGGGAGTGAATTGTCTTGGCTTATTGTCTGTAAGGATAGAAGTTGTCAATAATAAAATTATACATTAAAAAAGAAATACTCTAAAAGTACAAATTAAAATAAGAAAAGCTTCCAAATCCACCTACATTCTTCATTGTTCTTTATTCAAAAGTCTTATTTAAGTGTAAATTATTTTTTCTTAAAGTTGAATTCATCTCTTAGCTTCTGATTAATGTGTAGTCAATTATTCTAAATCCTTAAACTGAAGCAAAGCCACATTATCATAATGTAACACACATGGGAATAAATCAGAAAACTGATTTTAAAAAGCTAACTTTAGCATATCCTTTGGCTCTCTGGGGTAGAGTTGTATTTTCCAAATACACAGTGGTGCCAGTGATGATACAGAAGTGACTTTTGAAAGAACATTTTCACAATGATTAAAACTAAATGAAGACTTCTGGGATAAGATGACAGATAGAAGCTTCCTCCATGCAACTCCACGTTTGAGAAGAGCAATGGTAACAAAGACGAGAATCTACTTGAATACAAAGAGAGGAAAGACACTGGTAATCCAGAAACAAGTGACAGGGAATTGAATTGTTTTCTCGGTGGTCAAAGGTAATGCCTGCTGTTCATGATCAATTCTTTAGCACCCACCCACATAAAACCAGATGCAAAGTGGCCCGCACATCTGTGATTCCAATGTACCTACAACAGTGGAAGCAATGCCAGAATTGGAAGCTCGCAGCCTGGGTTGTATGACATTTCTTTGCAGTCTAGCAGTTTCTTTGCAGCTGCAAGAAACTCTGTCTCAAAGAAGATGGAGCACAGACATCTCACAGTTGTCCTCTGGCATCCACACACGTCATAGTGTTGTGCTTATGTGCACAAATAAATGAACAAACAGGGTTAAAAAAGTATGTGACAGGACAGCTAAAAAGCATGTAAAGAAAGCAGAAAGGCATGAAAGTGAAAATACAGTAAATAGTCCCTAACTCTAACCCTAGCTCCCTAGAAAACAGGGAGATGAAGCTACAGGCATGTAGTAGCAGGTGGCAGACGTGGTAAGAAAAGACTGGCAGTTTTAGCTGTAGGAAGAAGCCACAGTTCTCACAAGACCTGATGCAAGGTAAGGATGAGGTCTGCTTCCTCCTGAGTTTGGCAGGTCAGCATTAGAGAAGTCGTTCATTGTGTTGCCTCTCAAGCCTCAGAATGCTGCAGCCAAGAACCACCTGGAGAGAGGGGACCCATTGTTTGAGGCTGGGGAACAATCACAATTCGTGGATGTGGGGACATTCTACTGAGGTATCTGGTCTGGAGATGGCAATGAGAGGCCACGGTAGATGAGGAAGGGTCAGACATGGACCCATTAAGACCTTCAAGCATCGGGGAGCTTGGGCTACAAAGAGTAGGGTGATATGTAGTTCCTAACTCTATGGTCTCATCTTAAACAGACTCTTGTGGATCTCAGCAGATGAAGGCTCAGAGCTGGAGGCTGACAGGTTGCCCGACCTGCAGAGATGCCATGCTTCCACACACATGGTTTGCTGCTGCGTGGAAGTCAGAGTTCTGATCTCAGGACCAGGAGGCTGTTAGATTTCTCTAGCTTCTCCCTCCCCCATTGTGGTTGGCTGCAGTGGGAATGCAAAATGCTTTGATGAGCAGGAAAAGTGCCAAGTTCCCTTGGTTTTTACTCTCCACTATAAACTTCACTGGCCTGTTTGCTTCCCCCATTCTCTGACATACCCAGGGACATCCCTTGGTACTAAAAGATACTCCAATATGATCCACTGGCTACAACCCCACCAGAACTGGAACTGGTGGGTTTCTAATGCAAGAGGACCCACAAAGAGACTGGTTCAATTCTTTGTCTTTTTTTTTTTTTTTTAACTTTACTGACTTCTTTTTGCTACTTTAATATTATCCACAATATATTTATTTACTTTTTTTCTTTTCCATTTTTATTCCTCTTACCTTTATCCAAGTACATTTGGGGCTCTATCTTTGTTTTTTTTTTAATTTTTTTCGTTTATTTTTATTTATTTATTTGAGAGTGATAGAGAGAAGGAGGTAGAGAGAAAGAGAGAGAGAGAGAGATTATGTGCATCAGAGCTTCCAGCCACTGCAAATGAACTCCAGATACATGTGCCCCTTGTGAATCTGGCTAACGTGGAACTGGGGCACTTAGGCTTGACAGGCAAGCACTTAACCGCTAAGCCATCTCTCCAGCCCTCTATCTTTATTTTTGTAATCAGATATTTTTAATCTTGACTTTTTCTCTTCCTCACATTCTTTTCCTTCACCTTCTTTGTCATTTACTTTCTTCCTTTATTACTATTATCTGTAACTTTAATAACTGATTTAGTTATTTAGCCTGTCATTTTACCACCCTCTTTTCTATGGTTATAGCTGGTGTTATTTTTACTGTATTAGTTGCAAGTACACACACACACACACACACACACAGAGAAAGAGAGAGAGAGAGAGAAGGAATGAACAAGAATGGGCATGCCAGGGCCTCTTGCCACTGCAAACGAACTGCAGATGCATGCTCCACTTTGGGTCTGTGGCTTTATGTGGGCACTGGGGAATCAAACCTGGGCTGGCAGAATGTGAAAGCAAGTACCTTTAACTGCTCAGCCATCTCCCCAGCCCAATTTTTATTGTATTTCTACAGTTGGCTTATTTGGGTGTTGTTGGTGTTACAAAATGTTGTTCTCTCCTCTCTGGTCAACACTGGAGATTGAATTCCTCAAGAGAAGGCTGCTTACTAAGAAGACCCCATATAGAGCCAGAAAAGCTCCCCACCCCAGCTGCTACAGATTCAACATAGAAACACAGGCACATGAAAGTGAGGCAGTGCAGCCCCTCCAAAGCTCTTCAGTAGTTAACCCAAAAATACTGAAATGGCTAAAATGCCAAAGAATCCAAAAGTCTAGTTTTCAAATTGGTCAATGACCTCAAAGAAGAATCAAGTAACAAATGAAGTAAAAAAAAAAAAAAGGTCAATTTAGGACTTGGATAAGAGAGTCAGAAAAAAAAAAATCTGATAAAAACTATTAAAATTCTTGTGAATAAAACATCAATAACACAAATTTAAAATTCTGTTGAATTCTGCATCAGTAGACTTACCACGTGGTAAGAAAAGTATAGGATGAAGGCAGACTTAAACAGTGAGACTTAAACAGACACATGCTGCTGCAGGCAGATTCGCATTGCTGGTAGAAATCACCCAACCGAGAGCAGCCTGTGGGGAAAAAGAGGTTTATTTTGGCTTATAGGCTCGAGGGGAAGCTCCACGATGGCAGGGAAAATGATGGCATGAGCAGAGGGTGGACATCACCCCCTGGCCAACATCAGGTGGACAACACGAACAGGAGAGTGTGCCCAAACACTGGCGTGGGGAAACTGGCTATAACAGTCATAAACCCGCCCCTAACAATGCACTACCTTTAGGACACATTAATTCCCAAATCTCCATCAGCTGCGAACCTAGCATTCAGAACACCTAAGTTTATGGGGGACACCTGAATCAAACCACCACCAAACACAAACACAACAGACACACACACACACACACACACACACACACAAATAATAGCCTCAACATCTCAGATCTCTGGGATACAATTAAGAAACCAAGGCCGGCGTACTGTATAAAATAGGAAACTGGGATACAGGTGAAAGGCAAAGAAGACAAACTAAATGAAACACGGCAGAAAAATTTCCAAATCTAGGGAAAGTAATGGGAAGCCAAGTATAAAAAACAAAAAACAAAACAAAAAAAAAACATTTAAAATGCCAAATAGACATGACCAGAAAAGAATCTCTCCTCCTCACACTACAGTTAAAATGCCACAGGTAAAGATAAAAGGGGGGAAAAAATGCTATAAGCTGCAAGAGAGACATACCAAGTTATTTATAAAAGAAAGCTTATCAGAATAATTGCTCACCTCCCAGCAGAATCCCTTAAAGCCAGGAGAGCAGGCACAGATATATTTCAAATCATGAAATATATATACAAAATAACTGAACTGGCATCTAAATTACTGAGAATAAGTGACTGCTGCGTGCTCAGCCCTAAATGAGACATCTAAACCACCCCCTCCGAAGCGTGGGGAACCTCCTGAAAGAGAGGGCGGAATGAATGCGAGAGCAGGAGGACAGCGAAGGTGCTGGGGGATGTCCTCTTCTGGATAGAACGCGGCCACCACACTCACGAACTCACAGCAGCGGCGGTTCCCTGCATGACATGGCTCCACGTCATCATGGACGGGGGAAGGGTTCACAACATCCCACTGCCCCCAAGTAGCTGATGGCAATTCATCATTGCTGGGGAGGGGAAGTCATGCTCTTTAGTGGTGTAGCCACTGGTAATTGGCCCATACTCCGATAACCTTCCGCTCATGCTCATAGAAGCAGCCCTAATTTAACTCAGTGGGTCACAAAAAAATGGCATGAAGGTAGGAAGGGCTTTGATTGGGAAGAAGGATTTTGGTGGGGATGGGAGGGACTGAGAGAGGGTGAATGGCGATGAAAAAGATGCATTAAAAACATGTATGAAATTGTCAAAAGGAAAAAGAAATAAATCACAAGCCAAATTGAAAATGAATTGAAAAGGATAGACTTTAAGTCTTCTCACCATAAAAAAAAATAAGCATATGAGGTAATGCACACGTTAATTTTCTCAGTTTAGCCAATATTATGCTCTATATCACAAATATAATTTTACTTTTCAATTATTTAGTTGAATAAAAGAATAAATATTTAGGGCTGGAGAGATGGCTTAGCAGCTAAGTGCTTGCCTGTGAAGCCTAAGAACCCTGGTTCGAGGCTCAATTCCCCAGGAACCATGTTAGCCAGATGCACAAGGAGGCATACACATCTAGAGTTCTTTTGGAGTGGCTAGAGGCCCTGGTGGGCCCATTCTCTCTCTCTCTCTCTCTCTCTCTCTTTCTTTCTCTCTCTCTCTGCCTCTTTCTCTCTCTGCCTGTCGCTCTCAAATAAATAAATAAATAAAAATAAACACAAAAGAATAAAAAGTTAAAAATAAATTACCAGCTAGGATTACTATATTCAGCAAGGTCATCCTGTAAAATTGAAGAAGAAATGAACTATTATGCCAAGCATAAAATAAAGCAATTCATGGCCACTAGGGAAGCCTTGCAGATCCTTGTAGGAAGGCTATACACAGAAGAGGAAGAAAGATATAAACCAGCATGGGAGTTTTGGAAAAAATAAATTTCATTGCAAGAATTATTAGACAAATGAAAATTAAGAAAGAACTATTAAAATCACTAAAATAGAAAACCCCTGACAAAAGAGAGAAAAATGAACACACATATTCCAATAACTATCTTGACTCTCCAATTAAAACAATCAGACTGGGGCTGGAGAGATTGCATGGTGGTTAAAGTGCTGCCTGCAAAGCCTAATGACCTGAGTTTGATTCCCCAGTTTTCATGTAAAGCTAGATGCACAAAGTGGCATGTGCATCTGGAGTCCACTTGCAGCAGATAGAGGCCATGGTACACCCTTTCTCTCTGTCTGTCTTTCTTCTATTTCTCTCCACTTGCAAATAAATAAATAAAAATACTTTAAAACATTCAGAGCTGGAGGGAGAAATTTCGCCACGAAGGAAAAACCTTGTGAGATAAATGTGAGAAATTATTTGGCCTCATTTCCAGCATCCTTATACACCAGAAATTTCACAAGGGATCACGGTCCTCTGAGAGCGATGGAACACCATCCGTGGCAAATGCATACTTGCTGAGCACCTGAAATTTCACTGTGAAGGCCTCAAGTATGCAACATTTGTAGGAAAAGCTTCATCTCGAAGACTTCGCTTGGAAAGCACGAGAAAGGCCACACTACATAAAATACTTGCTTGTGTGATAAATGTGGGAAATTGTGAAGTTGCCTTTATGACTCAAGAGAATCCACAGCAAAGAAAGAGTTTATGTACTTAACAAATGAGGAACAACATCTCGGCACCTCCCACCTTCTTAACTAAACAAGTTCTTATAGCTCAGCAAACTCTGGCTGCAGTGGTAATTCCAATCTCATACATTCGAGATTTTACCTCAGAGTAAGGCCTGATTATATACTTTGCAAATCTGAGAAATACTCCCAGTTTACTTACCACCTGGAAGTTTCACTGGATAAAGACCTCAAGAGTGTAAAATTCTGATAACCCTTGAGCTTCATATGTTAGATTCAGGATTAGACATTTCATAATGGAGAAAGGAAGCTTAAGAATCCAGAGAATTTAATGTCATCTTGTTCAATGACTCATATGAATCATAAAAGGCAATAGTTACTAGGATAGCCTTCCTGGGGGAGCCAGCAACAAGAAGTTGAACTTTGTACATTTGGGCATGCGCATGGGAGAGATTCCTATGAGAACCCAGGCATACAGAACGCTCCATGAGCACTGTGCATGTTATTCATCACCAGTTTTTCTGGAAGTTTTTCTGGAAGAAGCTATTCTACCAACAGTCCCACACTATGTGTCAGTCACTCAAAAGAACCCCTGGAAAGGCAGACATGTCCTTTTCTAAGGATCTTAACTCACTGGGAGGTCCTCATTCCCTTTCATTTGATGGTTCTAGTGTGGATAACAGAGTTTCTGATGAAAATATTTGAGCTGCAAGTCACCAAAGGTTCCTATTCTTTCTTCATAGACTATGTGTGAGAGTCTATGTGTGATAGCTGGGGTCAATTTCTCTAGCCTCCAAACCGTCCAGCCTTGGAACTTGCTGCCCTACATTAATCTGCTTGATAGAATGACTTGGGCAATTACTTTTTTCTTGCCACCTATGCCCTAACATTGTTGTTTTGAGCATATGGAGTTGATTGGGGGAAAGAATTGTACTTTAATAATATGAAGGGAAGGGCACCTTTAGTAGGGGCTCCAAGCCTTATATGTCTTAGAGCACAGGATGGCAGAGAGCAGTCTACTGTCTAGTCTAGACTAATTAGCAATCTATGTGCGAAATACTGTAGAGCATTGTAGGACCAGTCTTGTGACCTGGATGTCACTTTCTTTACAAGTTCTGGAGTTCATCTGATGAAAGGATGGTAGATATGAACCTCTAATGCTTCTGCAGACAGCATAACTTTAGTCCCTTTATCCCAGGTGATGTTTAATATACCCCAGCACTGTTGGGGTATATTAAACAAACCCATCCAGAAGTCATGGGCTCTCAAGTCCCAAATTTAATAGACAAATAAGACCTGTAAGGCCTAAGTGGGAAACATAGTTGATGCAATTCTTGTTTTAGTCCGTAGAATGTTGTGATCCTTTCTAACACCATAATTTATGGCTAAAATGTAAGTTGTACTTTTTTCCTTCTAAAAATGTGAGACAGTATGGCTAACTCTACTGAGTCTTGTTTTACTTATAGGTCCTAAAATAGAATTGACTAGATTTCATTTAGAGAAAATAACTTAAAAAATAAAACAAAACAAAACAGTTCAGATTTTTCTAGAAAGTTAGAGAAGACTGGCACTATTGCCCAGTGGTAGACAGTGTTTGCCTCATTGCTTGTTTCACATGCATAAGGGCCTGGATTCATTGTCCGGCACTGCAAACGTGAAGAAACAGACAAACATAACGGATACAGAAATGTTATGTACAATGGGCACTGTGAGTAAGAAATTTTCAAAACATACATTTTTAAAAAAAATTTTTGTTTATTTTTATTTATTTATTTGAAAGTGACAGAGAGAGAAAGAGGCAGATAGAGAGAGAGAGAGAGAGAGAGAGAGAGAGAGAGAGAGAGAAATATGAATGGGCGTGCCAGGGCCTCCAGCCACTTCAAACGAACTCCAGATGCGTGCACTCCCTTGTGCATCTGGCTAACGTGGGTCCTGGGGAATCAAGCCTAGAACCAGGATCCTTAGGCTTCACAGGCAAGCGCTTAACCACTAAGCCATCTCTCCAGCCCATCATACATGTTTTTATGAAGTCATTATCAGAACATTAATACCAAGGTTTTCTGAATTCCTCTACTTGTCTAGGCTATTCACCCTACAGCCATCACTGCATAGGCAGAAACCCCGTGGTAGAAAAAGAAATACTATAGTTCAGAGTTGGGTCATTTGTTCCTCAGCTGGTATCTGGATGGAGATGGCCATCATTGCTTTTCTACTTTTACTACCTTGGATCCAGAGCCAACTTCAATATATGAGAAGTGGGGAATGGTTAAGTCAATATATAGTTAATTGGCTTTTCCAAAAGAAATAGGTGAGTCATATCTTAGTAAATGATATTATGTTAACAATTTTATTTATAATTAGAATATTGTACAGATTTCAGTTGTACAATTTGAAAAATCTTGACAACATATACACATGTAATATCCTGGTGACAGTTAAGGTAATGGGCATTTAATCCTGCAAAGTTTCTTTCTGCCTTTGTATGTTAATCCTTTATGTATGATCCCTTATTTACATTTAAACTGCTTTGTTATATGTCACAATACAATAGTTTGTATTTGTTGAATTTTATATATTATACTTTATGCTTACTTTCATCTGTTTTATTTCAATAAGCATAATT
The DNA here is from genome assembly GCF_020740685.1 of Jaculus jaculus. Lineage (NCBI taxonomy): Eukaryota > Metazoa > Chordata > Mammalia > Rodentia > Dipodidae > Jaculus > Jaculus jaculus. The sequence continues at coordinate 30,785,665 of NC_059110.1, forward strand.
GTTTTGAGATTAATCCATGTTGTGAGACTATCAGTAAGTGATTGCTTTTTATTCCTGAGTAGTATTTTACTTAGTTGATATGTTACAAGCTTGTATTATACATTTTTTATGAACATTTAGAGTGTCTCTAAGTTTTGGTTAATAAAAATAAAGCTGCTTTGAAAAAAAAGAAATGAATTGTGTGTTATTTTGAATTTCACACCTTACTTTCAGTGCTAGGAATTTTACAATATTTTAACATTTTTAGACTTTTTTTAAAAAAAGAAAGAAAAGCCTTGGATATGCATGGTTTCCTCTATTCCAGTGGCAATAATTCATTTTTGTTGTGGTTAAATATTATTTATGATGAATGATGTATTGAGCTTACTGTTATACATTTATGGTAGAAGGTACACAGATATGGTACATATTGGGCTTAAAATTTGGTTTCTGGGAAATTCTAGGCTTGAGAGTTTTTGAAACTTGAATAGTTGCTGATTTTTTTAAAGTAAATCACACCAGTTGGTTGAAGTAAGACAGATACAAACTTACTAATTATATTAATGAAATGCAACTGATCTTGAGGCCTAGAGATATGAATGGAATTTATCCAGAGTGGTTATTATAGATTATCTTTAACCTTTTATTGAGATAATTCTTTGTACCAGGACCAAGGTACAAATAATAATAATAATGAAAATATTATAAAAACGTCTGGGTAGATGACCAACATGTAAACAAAGTATTATTATACAATGTGTTAACTAGTGTAATAGAAGTCTTTGGAAGCAATTTGGGAGGAAGAATTCAGTTCTGCCTGGGGAATTAGGAAAACATTCATGTAGGAAATGAGCTTTAATCCAGCCTTCAAATGATGAGTGGAATTTTACCAGATGCAAAAAGATGAGAAATAGATTCCAGGCAGTGAACAGAACACATGACAAGGAATAAGGTCGTAAAAGCGGGCAAGGCTGCTTTGGGAGAGAAGAACCTTGAGCGTGGTTGGAACGAGTGATAGCAATGGAAACGGGGAGCTTGGAAAGACATCAGGGACTCATTTCCCACAGGCTCCATGATCCATGTAAGGGGTGGAAAGCTGATCTTGTCAGAATCCTTGTAAAGAGGACAATGCGGTTTAGAATTTGCTGTGGCTCTGTCACTCTGATGGCAGGTTAGTGGTAGAAACGTGAGACACGGGACAGTGACGGAAGGGGCGGGACAGTGTGGAAGGAGAGTCTGGTGAGGGATAGCATGAAGACGGAAATTCACACTCTGGTGTGTGCTGGGGCTGTATGTTATGATGAATGAGCTCGAGGGAGTCTGCGGACGGAGTGTGAAGAAACCCCAGGACCTTGGGCACAGTGATCAGGCAGGATGCAGCTGGGGACTAACCACTGCTTGGCAACCCTATGCATTCTGTCCCTGCTGCCCCCTTCCTTACCCAGTCCTGCTTTTGTTTCATCATCCTTCTTGGACCCGTCTCCTACCCATGCTGGACAGAAGATGCTCTTCTACTCAGATCTATGCATTGCAGGATAAGTCCATAGAGCCCCTTTTTTGACCATAAGATATAACTGAAGGCCTTTAGGGGCCTTCTGGGAAACATCTGCTTTTGAAAAAGGGAAACTCTAGAATAGATGATCGTTTCTTCTGCTGAAAGTTGACTGTCTCCATGTGACACTGATTTCTAAAAGCCTGTGCCTACTTGTCTTTTGATACTTGTTATATGAGAAAAGCGATATTCCCATTGCTTGTGTCAACATGAGTTGGCATATGCACGTATGGTGTCCTGAAAGAATTGAACCAGAAGCACGGATGAATATGTAAAATCTGACACAAATCCTTGCTACAGTGGAATTGGTGAGATTAGACAATTATCTGAAAATCAACAGAAAGGAGAAATCTAACGGGTTCTAGAGCTCCTGAGGTCATTGAGACAGTGGGGTGAGAAACACGGACTTTAAAGATGAGACTGTTTTGGAAAGTAGTTGGCCAGGGTTTACACATCTATTTTGAGTGTGAGGTAGTCTGTAGAGTTCAAAGTTGTCATTGTGAGAAATGCGGCCAGAGGCCAAACATATTTTTTCTTATGGTAGGCCTGGGGGGAATTCTTTCATGATGGATGCTCACTACTGACTGTGTCTTCTCCTGTTAATTATTGATGTTTTCATAAGTATAATTAATGTAATTTATGTCAATAGCAATAAAGGAGACCACGGAACACAATCAACAGCAATTTCTTCCTTGGGAAGGTCAACCAGGGCTTGCATAATCCTAGTCTTGGCGATGTGTTCTGTTCTGACTTTGATTCATGAAGATGTGCGCATGTGAAGCGTGGCAGGTAAAAGGGAGCATAGGCCTGGGCTCCTGTATCTGCTCCTGCGCTTGGTTACTATTCGGCAAGTGACTTCATTACTACGCCCCTCAGTTTGATTACATTTTAGACAAATTTTATAGACCTTATACTGCAGCGTTTCTGCTTAGAAATGGTAATTCCTATATGCATCTACATTTTCAAAGCTGCATTCCTTCCATTCCTGAAGTTTTCAAGTGTGCAAATTCTGGATTGTGACTCTCTGTTCCTGATGCCACTTTGGCTCTCCCTCTACCAAAGTCACTGTTGCCTTAAGAACCCTTGTGTCATAGAAAGTAAGAGTTGTCCATCTGTTTGTTGAACAACTCACAGGCCTGGTGTAGGCAATGCTACAGGGTCACTGCAACAAAAGTGTAGGCTCCAGACTGGAGAGATGGCTTAGTGGTTAAGGCACTTGCCTGCAAAGCCTAATGACCCAGGTTCAATTCCCCAGTACCCACCTAAGCCAGATGTACAAAGTGGCAGATGCATCTGGAGTTCATTGGCAGTGGCCAGAGGCCCTGGCATGCCCATTCTTTCTCTCTCTCTCTCCTTGAAAATAAATAAAAATATTTTTCAAAAACCTGTAGGCTCAGCCACATTACATTACACATGCCCTGCTACTGTAAGAATGAACTTTGAGAGCTCCAGAGGGTCTTACTGGGCCTGTAATTCGTCTATGGAAAGTCATGAGCCTGCAATGAAAGATCAAGTCCTACTGGGGAGACCCCTGTTGTGATACTGGAATCACTTAGAAGCAATATGTGTTTTTGCCTTTGTTCCTTATAGGTATAGTGCCCCACCCCGACCCCAGAGGCTCACTAGCAGGAGCTGATTAGGCCTCCCTTGTTGTGGTATTGAATAATTTTACAGTAAGGTTACTGAGATCCTAATTAACATTTGTACTCTCTAGCACTTAAAAATTATATATTGAGTGCCTACTGTATACCAGGCACTAATCTAGGCTGCCACTAAAAATTCTGTTCTTTTTGAAAAAAAAAATTATTTATTTATTGAAAGAGAGAAAAAAATGGGTGCACCAGGGCCTCCAGCCACTGCATTTGAACTCTAGATGCATGTGCTACCTTGTGCATCTGGGCTTATGTGGGTTCTAGGAAACCAAACCTAGGTCCTTAGTCTTCACAAGCAAGCACCTTAACTTCTAAGTAATCTCTCCAGCCCTCTCTTCTGTTTGAAATAGAGGATTATATTTTAAGAAAGTAAGTTGATGACATGCTTAGGATCCATTTATATCACTGTACAGAAGTTTTCACTTGTTTAGACTATCAACGAAGATAAATCTAGGTGCTAGGCAGCTTTGCACATGCTTATGAGTACAGAATTTACATTATAGTAAGACAAAGCAAGATGCCATCCATCTATGACAGCAAGTTTAGTAGACATTAAATAGCGAGGCATAGTGGCCCACAGCTTTATTGGCAGCCCTTGGGAGGCTGAGGTAGGAGGATTGCCATAAGTTTAAGGCCAGCCTGAGCTACAGAGTATAGAGTGAGCTCCAGGTCAACCTGAACTAGAGTGAGACCCTGACTTAAAAATAAAATAATAAAAGAAAGAACAAAAGGAAGAAAGACTAATTAAATAAATGGGCTACATTCTGGTAACTGCCCTGAAACCCACTTGTTCTCTGTAACTGAGCCATTTCGCGACACATTCATTCCCAACCATATAGGAACTGCAAGAGCTCTGTCTTGGCTCTGGTATCCCTGGTCCCAGTAAGTGACAGGGTTGGACTAAGTTTGACTAGGCACCACTCTTGAGAGCTTCCTTGGATAATCTCAAACACTTGTACACATTACCTTTTTATTTAGTGAGCACACGCCCCTAGTGAGGACATATAAGGGCTTTGTGTGCACTAGTTGCCTAAGATTTTGAATCTCAGTTCCCTTTAGACATTTGCAAGTAAAAGTGTTCTACTCCAGTTGTGAAACTAACATTTTGCTTTTCTGGCAATAGATTCATTATATAAGCTTTAAAATACATCAGAAATATGTGGTCATTAAGCGATTTGACTGCTTCTCCTGTAAGGAAAAAAAATATCCCATTTATTTTCCTCTTTCTAGGAATAGATCAGGAGAAAACCTATATGTGGTATAAACATTCATGTGTAAAGAAATAAGAACTTCAACATTTATCTACCAGCTGACTGTATACATTTTGGGTGAACATGGGCTTGCCTGTCTTTCCTGGTTATACACACCAACTCAGAGTTTGAGTTCTAGATGAGTAGAAGAAGCTGAGTGACATATTCATTTAACTTATCTCAGTACATTCTCGGTCCAATTTCATTCTTCTGTATGACCAAAAAAAAAAAAAAACACCCATATATAAACATCACAACTGTTGCTGTCTATGAAAATAAATGACTTTAATAAATACATCTTCCAGCGTGGACCTTCATCAGCATGAAGATATTTTAAGCTGAGCGGGTTCTGCTGCAAAATTTTTATATGAGGTTTCATGCTGAATACTGATATTCTGGAATTGTTCCTAGGAAATTGCACAGGCACAAATCTGCTGCAAGCTTTGTGGGAAATTTGCATCTATATAAAACCTCAACATTGTACTCCAGCCAGCAAGGCCCTGCCGGATCATAGCAAGACCTCATCTCAGGGTCAACCTGATCTCTGCCACCTCTAGCTGGCTCTTCTTTCCAGGAACACTGACCTTCTGTCTTTTATAACTCCCCTAGTTGGTTCCTACTTCAGATTCTTTGCAATGGCTCTTCTCCTTGCCTGTGACAATCAATCTTCTAACCCTTCCTGTGGCCAGTCCCTAGCTACAGTGCCATGTAACTCACATATAAAATCAAAGACAAATGTGAACCATGCATACAATTTTTTCCCCTGTAGCTGCATTTAAAAAAATTAGAAGAAAAAATAATTCAATAATATTTTGGTTTAATTCAATATAATCATTTCAAGAATTAGTAAAAAAAAAAGTATTAATAAGACCCTTTGCATTATTTTTCTTATTATGAGTAAATATATTCTCTCTCTCCCTCTCTTTTTGGTTTTTCAAGATAGGTCTCACTCTAGCTCAGACTGACCTGGAATTCACTATGGAGTCTCAGGGTGGCCTTGAACTCACAGTGGTCCTCCTACCTCGGCCTCCTGAGTGCTGGGATTAAAGGCATGCGCCACCACGCCTGGCACAGTGTACTCTGTCTCTTAAAGCACACCTCAATTTGGACTAGTCCTATATTCAATACTGAAGAACCACATGCAGCTAGTGGCTCATGCATTAGACAGCACAGCCCTAAAACAGCCCCTCTCCCCCTCATCCAGTCACTCTCTGTCATGTTACCCGGGTTTGTCATTACCACAACACTTGTTAGTGTTTGCAGCTACCTTGCTTGTTTCTCTTCATATTACCAATTTGCCTCCTGTTTCTGAAATTTCAGGTCCAAACGACAAGGGCCCTCATTATATCAGGACATAGCCACAGAACTTAAAACATCGTCATTCATCCACAAATAATTCTTGAAAGTAATTGAGTGAGTGATCATTGTCCAGTTAAACTGATGTCATCGGCATGTGGCTTTTGTTTCTCAGCCTTTCCTCCCTTGACATACATTTCCAAGGAGTGGCGACACATGGCGGCTGCCTGCCCCTTCCTCAGCCATGCTCCTTCAGAACTGTCCTGCATTCTGGATCCCGCAGCTTTTCTCATGCTTACTTGAGTTATAAGGAGAAAGTACTCTCCAGTCTACCCTTAAATTTACTCTCAAGTAGTAATTCAACTTGCACTAAGCAAGGCCTAAATAAATAAATGAATAAAATTTAGGGGCTGGAGAGATGGCTCAGTAGTGAAGGCGCATGCCTGTAAAGCCTAATGACCCAAGTTTATGTCCCCAGTACCGCATAAAGCCAGATGCACAAAGTGGTGCATGCATCTGGCGTTTGTTTGCAGTGGCAGGAGGCCCTGCCATGCCCATTCTCAGTCTCTATCTCTCTCTGCTTGCAAGTGAATTAATAAAAATATTTAAGAAAAATTCATAAAATTTCCAAACTAAAATCAACCATTTTGCACTTTTCTTTTTTCCTCCTATTCAATAGTACAAAGGTTGTCAGGCTGTACATTGTATTTCTCATAGTTTTAGCCAAAGATCTATGATAACAGTTGCAGGCCATGCAAACCGCTGGGGGGCCTGGCATTCTTGGATTTCCCTCCAGTGCTCCTATAGTGCAGATCCAGGAGCGCTGCTCCCCAGGCACTGGTAATGCACAGTGGTTCGGGTTTGTCTATATTCATTGTCTTCATTGTGAAAGAAAAGTTCCAGCTTCTATCCCGTGTAGAATTATAGATAACAAACCAGGGAGGATCCTGTGCCTAGTCAGGTAAAGCAGTGGGAGTGAACCTAGTCCCTAAGCTTCTGCCTCACATTTGACTTTCCAGTCCCACGTAAGCCAGATGCACAAGGGGACATGTGCACAAGGAGGGTGCAATGCGCACAAGGTGGCACACTCATCTGGAGTTCAGTTAGGGTGGCTGGAAGTCCTGGCATGCCAACTCTTTTTTTTTTTTCTTGCTCTTTTTCATAAAAAAGGCCAGTTAGTTGGGCTTGTCTCAAATATATATATACATATACATATATACATATATATGTATATGTATATATATACATATATATACACATACATATATACATATATATTATACATACATATACATATGTATATATGTGTGTGTATATATATATATATATATATTACAATCTGATGTACAGATGCCCTGCGAAGATGACGTTTCATGTAAATTCTGTAGGAAGGACAGGTTTTGGTCAGTAAAAGATGTTAGACTTTTATGTAGTGAAAGAAGAATTTTTATGACGTGTCGCCTCTGTTGAGGAAGGGTGTAATCTGGACTAACCTAGAGACTCAAACAGTGAGGACAGCCCAGGCAAACCCCAAAGGGCTCCCGGGTGAAGAACTAATGAAGTAATGAGAGACTGTTATTGGCCTGAATGCTCTTCCTTCTTCATGTACCTGACACTTAATACAGAGTTTAACACCTGCTTGATATGGGAAGCCCTCAAAAGTCATGGCTTTCCCATGTGCCATTCATCAATGGTGAGCCTGTAAATCCTTTGGATGGTCTCAGCCAGTCCATCTGCTGCAGTAGCAGAAATCAAGCACCAGGGGGCAGGAAGCTTTCTTTTGCGTTTCCTTAGGTAAACCACGAAATAGGAAGAACGTATGCAGATTTGGACCTCCTGTGTTGAATGAGGAATTAGCACATGAAGCTGCTACCATGGTTGGAGACCATTGCCTTTCTAATCTTAGCCAAGCATTACAAAAAGAAGCAAACAAAACTCTGCCAGCCTATTGGGTATAATCTAATTCATTCTGAATTAAACCTGGAAGCACAATGAACAGGTCTCACTGAGGCTGGCAGTCTCATGATGGTGGTAGTTTTGTTTTGTTTCGTTTTATTTTTAAGAAAAAAAAAAGATGGTTAAGGGGACTTATCAAAAATCTCTTTGTTCTGGAAGCTAAAAGGGACAAGAGACAAGCACATAAAAACATGGTCTTCAGGGCTGGAGATATGGCTTGGCAGTTGGACCCTTGCCTGTGGAGCCCAAGAACCCCTGTTCAAGGCTCGATTCCCCAGGACCCACGTAAGCCAGATGCGCAAGGTGGTGCATGCATCTAGAGTTGGTTTTCAGTGGCTAGAGGCCCTGGTGTGCCCATTCTCAATCTGTCTGTCTCTTTTTCTCTCTGTCTGTCTGTTGCTGTCAAATAAATAACAAAACAAACAACAACAACAAAAACAAAAACCGTGGTCTTCAGCTTTCTTCCAGGGTTGCTTTCACAAATGAATGAAGGTTTGGAGGCATCCCCAGGAGAGATGTGAAGGTTTTAAATATGAAATTGACAGGGCCAGTGCCAACACCATTTAAGTTGATAAGCTGGTAATAGAAAAACAAGGTGAATTCCACTTGAGTGGAGTTAGGTGAGTGTCATCAGGTTTTCACTAACCTTCTGGTAGCTATGTTTCCAACACATGATAAATAATGATACCTCTGGGGAAAACAGAAAAATAGACTAGGCTACTTATTCATTACTACAAATTGGTCATGGGCTGGGTGGGGCCAGCCTTTATACTGATCATATTTTACTGATGGCTGCAGAAGGTAGTCTCATGCCAGCCACAAGCAAAATCAAATAATTAGCAGATGTCACCAGTGCCAATCTGCTGATGTTTAAAAATGGAACGAGTGAATCAGCAATCTATTTAGGAAAGTAAGGCTGTGCCAACCATTCTGTCATCAAGTCTCGTTGGACAATATGGTCTATGTGTCATCAGGGTCCCTCAGCATGACCATGAAAATGAAAATGGAAGCCTGACTTTCTATCATAGCTATGACCACCAGCTATGTTTGTAAATATTATACTGTGCAGATATTTTTTAAAGCTTCAAACAGTATTTAAAACTAATTACTAGGGCAATGCCTCTGTTATTATTGTCATTGTTACTGTCATCATCAAAAGAAAATGGCATTGTTTAAAGTAAGACATGAGCTCATTCTCTAGGAACACATTTATCTGTTAAAAAAACATTTTTATTGACAGTATTCATACAGGTATATAATGTATTTTCATCATAATCTCTTTTTATTATATCTCTTATCCATCCTTTCTCACTACCCTTCCACTGAACCCTTTCTTCTTTCCAACTATAGGAATAGTTTTTATTACTCATTTATTTCTTTTCTATCCCTCTATCTCTCTCTCCATCCATGACAAAATATTGATAGGCCCAAAATTGTGCAATCTTGTGCAGGTAACAACAGCTACTATGAGGTCATAAATGTACTTCATGTCCAGAAGACAGTATTCCAAAGTCCTTCTCCCCATCTCTGACATTCTTTCCACCCCCTCTTCCACAGTGACCCCTGAGCCTTGGGGAATATGATAGAGATGTCTCTAAAAGCACATTTTTTGATATTACAATTCTAATTTCTATCAGTGTAATGAGCCCATAAATAAATGTGCATGGAACTAAGGAAAATTCTAAGACAAGCTCAACAAAACGAAGGTGTCAAAGAGATGGCTTGGTGGGTAAGAGAGGACCTCATCTCAATCCCCAGAGCCCATGTCCAAATCCAGGCATGACCATGCATGTCTGGAATCTCTGAGGAGAATGGAGACAGGAGAATCACTGGGGGGGTGGGGGATGGTCACTGACCAGCCATTCTAACCAGTGCTGGGTTCAGTAAGAGGTCCATCTCACCGAAGCAAGACGGAGAGTGCTAGGGGAAAACACTCTTTGGCCTCCACAGCTTGTGTGCTGAATACACAGATCTGTGTACACATGTGTGCACACACCACAAACACTCTACCACACATAGAGCACATGTGTGCGAACACACACGCACACACAGAGGAGTAAAACTAAGAAAGGAGAGTCTATTTATAGAAATCTAAAAATCCAAAAGACCTACTATGACAAGCATTGCATGGGACATTTGATAAGCACTCTATTTATAATTCGTTGCAAACCTGTAAACTGAGCTTATTGTCACCTCTGTCATTAGACTTGGAGAAGGAGGGTCATTTGCATAGCATAGCACCTCAGATGTGGAAACAAGTCGCCCGGTGTCGGAGTAGCATGTTGTCGACCTTGATCAATTGACTCTCATCCCAACTTTCTGTCCCACATCTTGCATTTCCTTTAGAGAATTTGTTTTCCCCTCATGGTGGCTAGCTTTTCATTGTGTTTGGGCTTGTTTTAGACTAAGTCTCACTTTGTTGCCCAGGCTGACCTTGAACTCACAATTCTTTTGCCCCAGCCTCTCAAGTCCTAGAAATAGCAACATGAGCCTTCACATCAAGCCTTATAGTTTTAGTAGTTCAAAAAAAAAAAAATCAAATAATCTGTTCTTCAATGAAAACAGATTTGGGAGTAGCCTTTAAGTGGAGTTTTCCCGTGGGGACATTTGAAGGGAAGGCCTTCCAAGATCCAAACCTGCTCAGCTGGATTTTCTGTCTTCAATTCTAAGGTAAGAAGGGAAGAAACCCTGCCAAGAGTCTTGGACTTGGCCCCTGTGCCATGTCTAAAACTGCTGTTCTGGACTTCCATCACTTTGGGATGTTATACTCACAAGAATCCTTCTAATAAGTTTAAGCAGTTGTTCATAACCAAAACCCGTGATGTCTCTAAGCAAGTCCACTTGCCATTCCTCCAAACTCTAACTGCACCAAGAAAATCCAATGTTTTGATCTGTATTTCAAATATTGAAATAAATTCACACCTACCAGATTAGGTAGAAGTCCTTGTCAAAAATCGAATAAGCTACAAACCAAAGCATGTTGACCTTTATTTTCATGGCAATTGCTGCTTGTAGGAAAATCCATCATACGGAGTCTATTGTGCCAGTTTAGCAGCTGTAGCTATATTAGAATTCTTTTTCTGTCATTATCATCTGTCCTGTTTCTCACAACAGGAAGGTAAACTTGAGCTGAGGTGTTGACATGAGGCCAATTCTGAGTTTGGTGTTAATACATATTCATTGTTCTTAATAATTTAGTTCTTACCAAATGCTGTGACCGATGCTAAATTTTACAGGCAATAATTGTGTGTGACAGATGTTATCATTCCCATTTCACACGCAAAACAGCTGAGGCTTACAGAAATTAAGAGACTTTCAAATAGTAACATATTTAGGAAAGCAAACAGACAAGGCTCAGTCCTTGAACCTTGTCTGTCTGACCCCAAAGCGGCATATCCTCTCTCTAGGCTCTGTTGCTCAGTGGTTCTACTGAAAGCTATGGCTTCTCCATTATCGCCCATTCTCACAGAAGACAATGAACAATAAAAGAAGTTCCTTGTTTCTGATGGGCTCCTAGCAGTTAATTGTTGGGGAGAGGAGACATTTTCCTCAGTTATATAGTCACTACTTAATCACCTGTGCTTCAATAAATAACCCCACATGCTAATATGAGCAGTCCTGAGTTAATTCATTTTGTCCTCCCCCAAGAAGACATGAAAGTACAAGGGAAATTGATCGAGAAGAAGAAGGGGTTCAAAAGGCGTGGGAAGGGGCAAGAGAGGACAGTGAGCAGTAAATATGAGTAAAATACACTCTGTACATTATGAAATTATTTAATAAGTCTTTAAGAGTTTGGTATATCTCCATAGCCGCCAATGGAGGCTGAGTCAATGTGCAGTGAAGAGATCATTGCCATCATCAAGCTACCACTGCATGGAGACACCTTCTCTAGGAGGTCTTCATGACTTGTGGGTGAAGCACAAATAATCACAGCATGTTGATGAGATAGTTAAACTCCTTCTAGCATGTTGTGCACGTCAGAGAATACAAAATACTACAAGCAACCACTGATTCTTTCTCACTCTGGTGACATGTTAAGCTGTTGAACTATCAGAACCGTAGATGCTCAATAAATAAGGACTGACTTGGGATGATCAACTGTCTAATATCTTAGTTGTCATCTAATATTCTTTGGCAAGCAGAATTCTCAAGTAGAAAGGGAATTTAAAGGTGCCTTACTCCCACTTTCTTATATCACTAGTGAAACGAAGAGCTAAGATTTGGCCAAGGTTACAGGATTTCCAAGTTGCAAATGGGGAACTGGTGATGGGAAAGGCTGTAGCTTCTCAAGTGAGTGCTTTTTCCATAACAACATGGTTCCTCTCCTGGGTTCAACTTGAAAGTACAGTACACACTAGCTGAAGCAAATACCAGTGGCCTGACTAGATAACCCAGTTTTAATTTTTTAATAACCATTTTTCTTTATGTAAGGCTATTTGCCTACTGAGCAGATCCTAGGTGCACGCATTCTCCAGTTGTGTAATTTGAAGCATGGATATTGATGGGTAATTAGTAGAATATTAACAGAGAAGGAGAGAGTGCAATGTATGTGTGGGAGCAGAAGAAATGTGGGCTGCCTACACACACTCCTACCTCTAACATTCTAGAAAACCACTAGGTATTTCCCTCATGCTCAGCTCAGTGATGTCTCCTCTCCTCTCTTCTGCTGCTAAGGAACCTGCAAGAGACTTTGACTGGCAGTCTGCTTCTATCTTCCCACATAGTCATGTGCAGTTTCCACCCCCAACCCTAAAATATGCTCACTAGGGCCCTGTCTCTGATGCACCTTATTTCCCTTTGCTCTCTCATACTTAGCTCGGCGTTCCGACAATTCCGCAAGGACAATGTCTATGTTCTTTCCTTGCATAATACGCAGCACCATGACAATTAAAAATGGATCATGAAAGGAAAAATAGCCTGATGTAGGACCACAAGCTACTGTAAGGGTAAAAATTCTCTTTGCACTTTAAAAAAAAAAATTATTTGAGAGTGACAGACAGAGAGAGAAAGAGAGAATGGGGCCCCCAGGGCCTCCAGCCACTGCAAAGAACTCCAGACATGTGCGCCCCCTTGTGCATCTGGCTAACGTGGGTCCTGGGGAATCGAGCCTCAAACTGGGTCCTTAGGCTTCACAGGCAAGCGCTTAACTGCTAAGCCATCTCTCCAGCCCTATCTTTTCACTTTTTCAGTGTGGTGTATAAAAAGATACCAGGAGACAGAGAAGGAATGGATGGCATGTCTTGCTCCCTAACATGTCTTATAAAGGGAGAGCAGTCCATGAACTGTGTGGGCTGTAAGTCATTGTAATCCACTGTAATGGACGTTCCAGCCTTGCAGGCTGTGGGTGCCATTTGGGCCTGGAACACCTATCAGGCAGCTGGATGCAAACACCCTGGATGACAGCCAGCTGCTGCTCTTGACGGATGCAGGTGGTGCAATTGCTGCGGGTACCTGCCTTGCGTTCGTCTCTCCTGTCTCCCCTGCATATTTGAACTTTAGCATGTGCTGTATTGGCTATTCCTGATATTCTTGCAACCTCCCCTACACCCACTTTTTTCTTCCCCACTACACAGAAGATGTTGGCAGGAAGGGAGCCCTGGCATGCCACCTATGGAAAATTGCCTCTGGCATTAAGCCCAGACCAAGGGAAACTTAGACTTGGAATTTCAGATAATGACTTTTGTTCGGATGCTTCTCAACTGCACTCACAAGAGACTAGACACAGATGGTTTGCAACTCAGCACTGGGAGCAAAAGTTGCCTGGCTTTCCGTTTTGACCACTGAATAAAAGGGCTCATGTTTTAGCCAAGAATCCTGAACCGGCTGTTGGGACTGATTTGGTTCTCAGAGGTCTCTTAATAACCATGGTGCTAAAAGCTCAACTTCAAAGAATAAGTTATGGAGGAGCAGCCCCGAAGCTGAGAAGGGTCAAAGGTGCTGTGGAGGGGGAGATCTGGTCATGGCAATTGATGCAATGCTAATTGTCTTGCATCTAGAGAGGTGAAGGGCCTGAGAGATTGTGTTATAGATGTTAGGCATGAGTGCCCGCACTAAGCGAGACTTATAATGCTATGTCTTTCCCACTCATTCAAAAAATAAATTTGGGGGCTGGAGAGATGGCTTAGCGGTTAAGCGCTTGCCTGTGAAGCCTAAGGACCCCGGTTCGAGGCTCGGTTCCCCAGGTCCCACATTAGCCAGATGCACAAGGGGGCGCACGCGTCTGGAGTTCGTTTGCAGAGGCTGGAAGCCCTGGCGCGCCCATTCTCTCTCTCCCTCTATCTGTCTTTCTCTGTGTGTCTGTCGCTCTCAAATAAATAAAAATTTAAAAATAAATAAATAAATAAATTTGGGTTGGAGAGATTGCTCAGTGGTTAAGTCACTTGCCTGCAAAGTCTAAGGATCCAGGTTTAATTCCCCAGTACATAAAACCAGATACATGAAGTGGCACATGTATCTGGAGTTCCTTTGCAGTGGCTGGAGGCCCTGATGTGCCCATTCTCTATCTCTGTCTGCTTGCAAATTAAAAAACAATAAAAATAAATTAATTCATGTGGTAACATGCCCCTGTAATCTCACCACCCAGGAGAGCATGAGGATCATGAATCTAAGGCCAGGCTGAACTATATGGTGAGACCCTTGAATTTCATATACCCTGACTCTCATTCTGGTTAGGAGAATAATAGAGTCTAACCTAAACTGTAGTAGTTTTCCCTTTCCAAATGACATCCGGTGACTTGGAAAGTGTTAGATTCTTGAGGCTCACTAACTCCCAGACGTCTACCTCTGAGGACTGACAAAAAGTGAACCAAGAGCAAAGGTAGCGATTCAGACAGAAGCTGGGAATATAACTTCCAAGACAGCCCAGGCAGTGGCAGGCTGAAGCTCTGAACAGCATTAGGCATCCTAAGCCCACCCTCGAGACACAGATGCACACCTCAACTGTCTAAATGAGCTATAATATAGCAGAGACCACACTACAGCGATAACGAGCATTAATTGATACTTTGAAATGTGCTAAGTAGCATGACCAAGAGTATGACACATTGTCGTTTAAGAAACTTCCCTTGGAATGCACAGAGGCAGAATGATATACAGAAAATATTAGCAGTACTCCTAGGTGAAGTGACTGTGTTTGTAAATTTTTAATTAATTATTCACTTAATTCATTAAATAACTTTGGTGCTAAAAATTAAACCTATGCCCTATGCATGCTAAGCACCAGCTCTCCACTGAGCCATATCCTCACACAATTGAGTATGAATATGCTTCCCAAAAAACCAAAAAATCTAATTACTTATTTTTCCATCCAAACTTATTTTTAGAAAAACAAGAATCATTTCTGGGACTCTAAACATTATGAAATTCTTATTTTCCATCTTACCACATCATAGCTGTTGTTTCTTGTTAGTGAAAACTCTTTCTACAACATGCTGCTTGAAAAACAATTGTTTTTCAAATAAAGAAAGAGGTCAATATATTTTCCCAAAGCCACAGCAAGAGCAAGCAAGACTTTCATTACTAAAGAAATTGAAAACATAATCCAGGTGAAATTTCTTTTCATGAATGTGTTGATAGTTATAATTTACCCAATTGTTACATTGGCAAGTTCTAGTTACAGAAAAGTAAGTCTAAGAATTTTTGACAATTTATAAAGAATTTTCCCTCATGTAACTGACAAGCTTTGTGCAGAAATATCTTACTTGGCTGAGTAATATCCTACTGGTGTAGAGGAGCAGCTGTGTGCTGCACAAACATTTGATTAGGGGTGGGTAACATGCAGGCAATTTTGCAGTGATTTGAGATCACAGTCTCTCAAAGTGGGAGAGCAAATTTTATTCTAAGTGGCTTTCCTAGGGCCATGCTGTAATCATATTGCCGTATGGTCCATACTGATCACTGCTTATAAAAATGACTAAATCCTCCACTTGTCCCTTTAAGTTCCTGATCATTGTAAGAATAGAGGCATTATATTCTGGCAACTTCTGTTTGGTATAAAGTATCCAGTGGTTCTGAAATGGTGACAATGGGAAACAGTTAGAGCCACTTTGGGTGTTTGCAGCTCTTGGCCAGAGGCACCATGTACTTAGTGACTTGGGGAAAACTCATGTCCCTAACATGGTCTTGGCGCATGGAGAGAGCCTAATCTTGGTTACATAAAATTTCCCCAACTAAGATCTGTCTAGTGAATATCTTGTGTAGATATGCTGATGTTGGACCCCACTGCAAATACCCATTTGCTGTCAATCTCCTCTATGTGCTTCATGCATATTAAATGATATCAAACCATCTCTCCAGCTGGTTCTGATGAAGTTCTCTTGAAGACAGGTCTCAAATTTCTTGTGATTTCTAGGGAGATGCCTAGGAATTTTTATCTTAAAGTTTTCACTTCCTTAATTCTATTAATAAAATAAAAACAAGCACACAAAAGTCAATACAAAACACAGAGAAATTTGCAGTTAAGCAAGTTGCTAACAACATAAATCTGGTACAAAGGAATACATACAGAGAAAGAAGGGAGAGAGGGAAAGCGAGAGAGATCACACCACCATTAAATGGCTTCTAGACAAACAGCAAACCTCTAGTGTCTGTAATAACCAGTCATTTCTCTGGGAGATTTTTATAATGTCTAACCTCACTAAAATAATTCTTTTTTGTCTTCTTCCCCCTCCTCTTTCTCACTATGTTACTTTTTTTTTGTTTATTTTATTTATTTGAGAGTGGCAGAGAGAGAGAGACAGAGAGGGAAAGAGAGAGGGATGGAGGGAAGGAGGGAGAGAGAATGGGCGTGCCAGAGCCTCCAGCTATTGCAAACAAACTCCAGACGCATGTGCCCCCTTGTGCATCTGGCTAACATGGGTCCTGGGGAATCGAGCCTCAAACCAGGGTCCTTAGGTTTCACAGGCAAGCACTTAACTGCTAAGCCATCTCTCCAGCCCCTTTCTCACTATTTTAAAGCAACTAATAGGTAGAGCTATAGCTAGAGAAGGAAGTAAAAGGGGAGAAGAAAGGTTCTGAGTATTATTAGACACCCATTGTGTGCCAGGCATTTGACGTGAGTATTTCTTTTAATCCTCACTAAGCTTTTGCCAAGTAGACATTATTAACACTATTTTATGGAACAGGCAAAATATTCAGCAAGAACTAACAGCCTGCATGAATTTAAACAGCTAATAAATGACTATACTTGAGCAGGTCCCAAGTCTTTCTGTCTTGAAAGCCTGAAGTTTTTCACTGTACCACAGTCGTAGTGTAGAAATAGAAATAAATAGTCAAATAGTTGAGCAGTTTTATAGTTTCTCCTTGGAAGACTTAGTGACTTGGAAGGCTTAAGTTAATCGTCACTTAGCCCATAAAACAGTCTTTCTCCAGCCTCCACCTATTTGGCTGTGGTCTCTGGTTTTGAGCAAGTGGACCCTGGAGTTTAAGCAATACAAGGGCTGTGCTGTCTGAAGCTGATCTGGCTGACTCAACACTTGTCTGGGTCAGTGTCCTTGTTTAATTCTTCCTCTTCTTGGTTTCAGGTCCCCGCCCCAGTATGTCCTTTGCACCAAGAACAGGTGGCCTTCCACACTTATGCAGTCCACAACATTTATGGTGATCCAGATCATGATGTACAGTACATTTTTTATTGCATCACAGATCTGGGGGAACTTGTGTGTTGTACATAAAGGTGAAGGCCATCCCTGGCAAGAACTGGGTAGGCTCTGGACATTCCCTTCTGATAATCTGCATTCATATTTACATTCCTAACCAATGTCCCAGATTTAAATAACTTGTTTATTTTTCATTTAAACTTCACAACAGCTATCATTGTACCTATGGTACAGAATTAATTTTGTTAGAATGATGATGTCAGAAGTACATTGGGCTGTCCTTTTATTGCCCTCCCCCTTTTGCACATGTTCTATGAACTCTAATTCATCTATGTACTCTTGGAGCTAAGAAGGTGACATTGATAACTTATGTTCATTTGGCAGCTATAAAAATATAGGCTTTTGGGGGGCTGGGGAGATGGCTCATTAGTTAAAGGGCACTTTCTTGTAAAGCCTGACAGCCTGTGTTTAATTCCCCAGTACCTATATAAAGCCAGTTGCACAAAGGGGCACATGTTTCTGGAGTTTCTTTGTAGCGTCACTAGGCCACGGTGCACCCATTCTTATTCTCTCTCTCTCTCTCTCTCTCTCTCTGTCACACACACACATACACACTTTCCTTGCAAATAAATAAATAAAATATTTTTAAAAAATAGGCTTGTGTAGTAAGCTGAAAAGAGGCATAAAGGGAAGAGAAAGGAAGGGAGGAGGGTACTTAATAGGCTGATATTGTATATATGTAAGTACAATGATTGTAATGGGGAGGTAATATGATGGAGAATGGAATTTCAAATGGGAAAGTGTGGGGGTGGGGAGGGAGGGATTTACCATTGGATATATTTTGTAATCATGGAAAATGTTAATAAAAATTAAAAAAAATAAAAATAAAAATAAATAAAAAATAATAGGCTTGTGCGATGGCTCACTCAGAGGATTTCCTGTTGACTCTGTGTGACGTGATGCCCCAATGCCTGCTATTCACACTTTTCTCTGCTATGATGAAACTTTTCTTCGAAACTATAAGCCTGAAATAAACTCTTTCCTCCCGTTAGCTGCTTCTGATAGGTGTTTTGTCCTAGCAACAAGAATGTAAGTACTACAAGACCTCATGTGAACAAAGCTGTGCTGTGGGCTAGAGAGATGGCTTAGCAGTTAAGGCATTTGCTGGCAAAGCCAAAGGATCCTGGTTTGATTCTCCAGGACCCATATAAGCCAGATGCACAAGGGGAAACATGCATCTGGAGTTTGTTTGCAGTGGCTGGAGGTCCTGGAGTGCCCATTTTCTCCCTCACTCTCTTTCTCTCTTTCAAATAAATTAATAAAATATGTTTTAAAAAAGAAAAAAAAATAGGCTTGTGATACTTAAGTTCTTGGTTCTCAGAGTTCCCAGAAAAGGGAAATGACATCCCTTTAATGCCTGCCTCATCACCATCTTCATTTTATTCAGCAAAATCAATGACCCTAAAATCCATCCTTCAGAGAACAAGGAATGTAATCCTATTTTTCTAACATATCTACATTTATATGTAGAGGTTAAAATTGATACTATATAACATATCCTATTATATATGTCACATTACTTACCCATATATCATAACTGGTTTTTCGTATCAGTAGATACTTTCTTGAAACATAATTTGTAAAGTGAAACAGTTAGAGACAGTTTATTAAGAAGACAAAGGCACTCCTGAGAATGAGAATGAGCTAGAGAGTGGGGGAAGAAGCCCGTACCCCAGAGCCCTGAAGCGTAGTTTTTATGGACTATGTACCACTCCTCTCCTTTCCAAGTTGTAACATCATCTATTTATCCCCCTATTGTTTGAAATTCAAAGTGGTTCCAATTTGTCCTTGCTACAAATATATTTAATGTACTTTTGTGTGTGAATTTTTATAGTCAGTCACTGATTATAAACTTATGTAAACATGGAATTGTTGAGTAAGGAGTCCAAGCTTTTCAAGGACTTTTTGATACAGCCTGGAAAAGCTTGATTGTGACGGTGCTGTTCGCCTTCACCTGTTTTCCCCCCTCCCTCCTTTCCTCTTGCTTGGTTTTGTGGGTGACAACCCATTCCAGAATTTGGATCAGCCTCCTCTGGGAGCTGGGAACGCACTGTGTTCATTTTGACGCTGTTCACCAACTCCTGGATCGTCCTCAGCGTGAGCACGTCTGGAGTCGGCATGGCAATGTGGCTTACACCGAGCTGAAACTGTGCCGACGTCTGTACTGAACGTGAGACGATTCCACATTAGTCACACCGTTTACAGCTCTCTATGAAGCTTAGTAACATGCACAAATGAACGAATGGCTTATCATAGATAAGCTTTGCCGTCGAAGTGACATTCTCCTTCTAGAATATGAATGTTGTACTTTTCTCAGGCATAACTGATTTTAAAGTCTACATAGAGATTTTTAAATCTATATTCTGGACTCATTAGTGATAGTTTTAAATTTGTCTGCCTTTTGGGCTGGAGAGATGGCTTAGTGGTTAAGCGCTTGCCTGTGAAGCCTAAGGACCCCAGTTCGAGGCTCAATTCCCCAGGACCCACGTTAGCCAGATGCACAAGGGAGCACACGCATCTGGAGTTCGTTTGCAGTGGCTGGAGGCCCTGGTATGTCCATTCTCTCTCTCTCCCTCTCTCCCTCTCTCTGCCTCTTTCTGTCTCTGTCACTCTCAAATAAATAAATAAATAAAAATGAACAAAAGAAACTTGTCTCTACATATAACATGGTTAAATACATTAATCTTATATACCATCTCTCAGCTAGGATACCTGTGCATTTAAATATGTCTTCGTTCTGCAGTCTTTGACTCCTCTGTAGTTCTTGGCCAGTTCAAGGACATTCAGACAATATTTGTATTGAGTCTATAGAGACAAGTGCACCAGGTATCAGGTTACTATAATAACATGGGTTTTTGACATTGCACTAAGAAAGTACATCCTCTCATTTGGTGTATACACAATGTCCTGAACAGCTATTATGATTAATTAATTTTTCCATGCTGATGTAGGCAATTTTGCTTGCTCTTGGAAAACTAGCTCTGACCAGCTTGTAGACTGACCGCACAGAGAACAAGTCAAGTGAAAATGAAAAAAGGCACTCCACTAAGCCTTAAATGTCAATGGTTATTTTTTAAAGGCATCTCAACATAGTTAATAAATGGTTACCTCTCTTCCTAAAAGGGAATATCACCCCATATGAGAATCATAAATATGCAATTGAACATTCAATTTCAGCATGCTCTTTTTGCTGCTACAAGTTCAGACATTATACTACCCACTGGAGGTACACCTCATTGAGCTCCTCAGGGCAGCCTGGCTTCCGACTGGCTCACTCAGCCTGCTACTGTGATAGAGTGGATAAAACCCAGCCCCAGGGCTTGTCTGTGACTCAGTTAAAAGCTTGAGGATGATAGTCTTGAAAAGTCTTTCATAGGCCAAAACACTGAGGCTTAGAGAGGACAAGTCTTTTGTCCAAAGTCACACAAGTAATAATTGGCATGGTAGATGTTCAAATCCAGGTTCTTTCAGCTTCCCTGACTCTTCTCATGCAGCTATTTTATTCAGTGGCTGTGTAAACACCACAGAAACAGCTTAGGGAAAGAAGAATGCTAAGCTTAGCCAACTCAGTGATTCTAGAAACATGCTTATTGAGAATTAACCTTTGATAGCACAACTGACTCTCCACTTCTCAAACCATTTTTCAGAAAGAAACACAACCTGGAGATAGGCAAGTTTTGTTTTCCTTCCACACAGATACTTAAAAAAAAAAAAAAAGATATTCCTGAATATAATGTATAAAAATCTGAAAAATGCTAGCATATTAAAAATAACACACATGCCGGGAGTGGTGGCGCACGCCTTTAATCCCAGCACTCGGGAGGCAGAGGTAGGAGGATCGCTGTGAGCTCGAGGCCACCCTGAGACTCCATAGTGAATTCCAGGTCAGCCTGGGATACAGTGAGACCCCATCTCGAAAAACAAAACAAAACAAAATGAAACAAATAAAAAACATAACACACACACACACACACACACACACACACACAATCATCAATACAGGCTCCTTACCAGCATATACGGAGAACACATTTGTCCACTGTGGTGTAGCTAATGGTAGCAAGGACAATGAGGAAAAATATTCTGCTTTTGAATTCAGACATTCTGACACTGAACCACTGTTGGTCAGGAATGTTGGTATAGTAATGAGGCCTCAGAGGCTGAAGGATAGCAATGGCATATATGCATTTTGAAGAACAGTTCTTTAGCCATTTTAGCTTTCTTTGACATTTTGAGCAAATTGCTCATTTTCATATATTTTTAAAAAATAGTTTAATTAAGATTTCTAAGCTGGGTGTGTAGTGCATGCCTTTAATCCTAGCACCCTAGACATGGTGGTAAAAATATTGCTGTGAGTTCAAGACTACCCTGAGACTACCTAGCGAATTCCAGTTTAGCTTGGGCTAGATTGAAACCCTATCTCAAAAAAGACAAACAACCAAAAAGATCATATATATGTATGTATATATGTACCTATATCTTGATGATCTTCCTATGTTGGTCTCCCAAGAGCTGGAATTACAGGCCTGAGCCAACCGTGCCTGGCTCCAAAGATGATTTTTAAGTTAAATATTTAATTTGAGTCATAAAATTCTTGTTAAGTATTTTTTTTTTCTCAGTTGCCTATAAAGATATGTCAGATATAGTTTTTCCTAAGGGAGCCAGGATGGGTTCTAGTATTTTCAAAGTTCCCCAAGACAATAATGTTCATTTTTACAAAACCTCTCGGGAGGTTATTATTCTTGTTGTACTCATTTTTAAATGAGGAAACCGAGACCCACGCTGTCTACTAACAGGGCAGGCAAATCGTACAGTCAGGACTGAAACCCTGGCGGCTTGGTGTCAATACGCAGCTACTGACATGCCCCTTAGCATGCCAGGTTCTTGAACTTTGAGGGCGCCAGGCAAGTTGTTAGGAAATTACTTGTTCACTGAATAAGACTCTATGCTCAAGGTCATAAAAGGGCTCCCATCAAAGCTTTATAAGATCACCACACTGAGAAGCAGTGTTTCAGTGGCTCCGCAGGACCAAAGAAATAAACAAAAGGAAACTGCTTCATGTTTCGGCCTGAAGCCCTGAGAAGCTCCCCACAGCCTTTGGGAGTAGTGTGTCCTTGCAGGGCGTCATTTCCTGCGGAACCGGCATACAGCATGGGGAAAAAATAATCTCTGGGTGGAAAACTACCTCAGACTTCATGAAAGGTGTACATTGTTGGAGGGATGAGTGCCGTTGCCCATTCTCTCTGGAGCCCAAGACTAGCATGATTCTTGACTTTGTTCCTGGCATATGCAGAGCAAGGCAGCCTCTGCACCCTCCGGCGTGGATGTCTCCCCCGCACTGTGCTGCGGGATGTGCACACAGCCACTCTGAGCTCCAGTGCTTTTCCCTTGAACAACAACGTGGGCAGTTTCAACATCCTGTGGCCTTAGTTGGCCCTTTGCTGGACGGGGCTGTGAGGCGCCTAAGGCCAATGAAGCTGTTGCATTTGTAAAATAATTATTAAGGCCATGGTTGGTTCAGGTTCATATGCTAACCAGCTTCCCATTTTTATGGCATTTTTTTCCCTCCATGTGCACCCCTTCTATTGCCCAGCTAAGAGGGTCAATGAGAGAAACATCAGAGATGACACAATATCTTTTAGCACCAGGTAAGATACATATTTTTCTTTCTGTGATTTTATTTTTGTTTATTTAAGAGCGACAGACAGAGAGAGTAAAAGAGAGAGAGAGAATGGACGCACCAGGACCTCCAGAGATGCGTGCGCCCCCTTGTGCATCTGGCTAACGTGGGGCCTGGGGAACCGAGCCTCCAACTGGGGTCCTTAGGTTTCACAGGCAAGCGCTTAACCGCTGAGCCATCTCTCCAGCCCAGGATACATATTTTTGTCAGAAGAGAGAAAGAAGAGGAGGAAGGGGAGGATCCATTATGATCAGTGATGAGGAAATGTGAGTATCCAGGGATGGGTCACATATAAATACCCAGGGTAAAGAGGCACGACAAGGTGGAGGGGAAGATGAGGAGGAGGAGGAAAGAAGGAAGAATAAGGTACAATCATTTCTCCCTACTCTCTCATTGTGTCTGATTATGTTCAGACTAATGTAAGGCATCTCAGGGTTATATATTACAGTTGTTCCATTCCATCTTAATTTGGAATTGATTTGTTTTTATTTTGGGTAATTTTGTTTTGTTGCTTATCACATAGATGTGTTTTTTAAATGTTTTTTGCAATCAAAGAGAGATAGAAGAGGGGGGGGGGAGAGAGAGAGAGAGAGGGCGCTCCAGGGCCTCCAGCCGCTGCTGCAAATGAGCTACAGATGTGTGCCCCACTTTGTGCACCTGGCCTATATCAGCACAGGGGAATGGAAACTGGAGACACAGGGGTGTCAGAGAGACAGAGTGTGGGAGGAGGAGACCAGCACCATTCCTGGACCCTCTGGGGTCCCAGTGCCCATTTGCATGGGAATCTTCTGGCTTCACTGGAGATCTTTATCTTAAATAGTCATCCCTCTTTTTCTCCTTGCCTATAATGGGCCATGGTGTCTTGAAATGAAAGACTACAAAATTAGAATGTGTGTCTGTGTTTCTTATGTAGAGTTGAAAATAGAGAAAATCATTTCTCTCTCTTTCTTTCTCTCTTTCTCCTTCTCCCTCTCTCACTGTGATACATGTTTTTAACCTCCTGAGACTTAGGAAGATGAGCACCTGTAGTCCATTAAGGCCATATCTTATCAAGGGAAATTCCAAAGAAAGTACCAAGCTGCTAAGTAAACTGGGAATGGTTTAGAAACACATGTAGCTATAGTACAGCGTGGAACCCTACTTCCTAAGATGACGTCTTTGGAGAACTTTACTCCAGTTTCTTTAATAGAATTACTTGTCCATTTTTCCCATCACTGGCTCCCCTCACTCTTGTCATTTCCTGTCCCTGATGCATCAGGCACCAAGAAAGGGCTGGCACTCTCCACAATACTGAAATGGCATCCTGAATCCTTAAGATACTCCCAGAGAAAGTGGGCCTACTATGGAAATAACGTGAGCTGGCAAGTTCCCTCAGGTGACGTGGATTTTCTGGGAAGGATGAGAATGAGGAGATAGGAGGGACCATGAGCAACAAGAGAGACTTTCTCCGACGTTCTAGAATGTATGTTGACCAGCCAGTGAGTCCAGAAGGGAGAATGGTCAAGCTGAATGCAAGAGAGCCGTTGTGTAAGTTTCAGAGCTGTTGGCCTGTAGAAGTGAATCTTGATTTCCAGTGTATGAAGACATGGCATTGGCTCTTTCCATACCATTAGGCACCAGTAAGCGGGGAAAATCTACTCCAATCCACCTTTGCTTTATTCTACTTTTGGTTGACCAACCAAAGGGTGTGTGTGTGTGTATATGTGTATGTGTGTGTGTGTGTGTGTGTGTTTGTGCATGGATGTATTTCTGCCACCCGGGTGCTAGGTAGCAGTTCATGTCCAGCTTTGTACATGGGTACTAGAGATTGAACTCAGGCCATCATGGTTGCAAGGCGAGCACTTTACCTGCTGAGTTCTTTTCCCAACAATCCCACCCCCCAAAATGGTTTTTTAAAAACTATATGACTTTGGCTATATGATCTCCAGCAGAGGGGTTGGGGAGGTGATAATCTTTTCCTCCAATCTGACCTCACTGTTCTTTGTAAATTGACCCACTGAGGACTTACATTGGTGTTTAGGACTGAAAAACAGCAAATTCAGTGAGCAGATCCAACCAGTTTAATATGGCATTGGGCATCTTCCATGTAGGGAATGTTAATACACAAGCACCAGCCTAGGCTGCTAGGTTGGCACAAAGACACGGGTTACCTCACCTGTCTTCCTAGTTAATCTTGTTATGTTAATGAATTTGATTTCCCCACTGTGGAGACTCTATGTTCTTGGCACTTGCACAGTGCCTTAAGGCTTGACCAGAACTGGTTGAGAACCCAGTTGTTGCCAGTAAGGGCTACTGGAGCTCCCTGGCCAGTGAGTAAATAGGCCCAGATGGAAAGGAGGAGTGAGCAGTCTTGGGGGTTATAAAATACCTGCTCCAGGGAACCAGTTTCTGACCAAGGAAGAAATGTCAGGTTTCTTTGTCCTTAGTTCTATATTTCACTTTCTTCATGACATAATAGCCTTCTTTTCCCTTCCTGAGAAAAGCATAAATTCTCACTTCTGTGTGGTACACAGACGTGGCATTCTAGCCAGAGCATAGTACATTCCTGTCCATCTGATAAAGCAACCCTGCAATGGAATTTATGGAACACCTAGTGCATGCAGTGCATTATGAGAGAGGGCTGGGGAGCTAGACTTAAGACATCCATTAATCATGTGAGCAGTGCAGTCTCCAATAACCCAAGTGCATTTTGTCAATTTCTCTGCTGCGTGGAGAGTAGCTTTCTCCTTAAAGACTGACAAGCTTTACTTGGCAATTCCACATGGCCTGGCAGCATGCTGGGCTGCCATTACCTGTTTGAGAAGATGGTCTACCAGTACAGAAAAAAAAAAATCCAGTATTATTATTCTTGGCCTCATTCATAATCCCCAAGATGCCTAGAAAGATGCTCAGTTGCTAATCAGGTTTCATTTTCTGATGTAGAGCAGAAAAAAAAAAAAAAAGATTTGCAGTACATTATTGATTTCTATTGAGAAAATTGGGTCATTTGTAAAACTTTGAAAGGAGACTGGGCTAGACACACATGCTCACACATAGGAGCTAAGTGAGGTACAGTTCTTTATTCCTTGAGAGGTGAGTTGGAAGCTCAGCTCTGTCTCTGTCACTCTCTTAGCCCCTGATTAACCTCCTAACAGCTACTTCACAAGGTTGACATATGAAGACAAAACGAGATCATGTTTGTAAGCTGGCTAGCCAAGCCGACACATAGTAGGCCTACGTGAACCCTACAGATTCTGGTCATGCCATTTATGCCGAATGTAGTAGCCATTTTTTTTCCCAAAGGCAGCGTTACAGAGTCAGCTTCTGAACTTTCTTTCTTTCTTTTTTTTTTTTTAATTTTTTATTTATTTATTTGAGAGCGACAGACACAGAGAGAAAGACAGATAGAGGGAGAGAGAGAGAATGGGCGCGCCAGGGCTTCCAGCCTCTGCAAACGAACTCCAGACGCGTGCGCCCCCTTGTGCATCTGGATAACGTGGGACCTGGGGAACCGAGCCTCGAACCGGGGTCCTTAGGCTTCACAGGCAAGCGCTTAACCGCTAAGCCATCTCTCCAGCCCTAAACTTTCTTTCTATAAGACCCGCTTAAAACTAAAAGAGAACAAGAAGGGGTTTGGAAAATACCTTCCAAAAGGGCAAGTTTCATAGCTCAGTGGTAGAACACATGCCTACAAAGGACCTCCCAGTCCTTCACATTAGAAATAGTCCCCAAAACGTGTCCTAAGAACACCCCTTTGACTCTAGTTGCCCATCGTGACCCTGGTATGGAAAGGTATGGTGAAAAGTCTGCATGGGTGGTGAACAGGGGACATCGTGGAATCCATGAACAAGGAGCATGCTCATTTTGAGCTGCCTTCAAAGTTACTGGAGCCAACGTTCTCATCGTAGTTGGGCTAACAGCCATTTAACCAGAGCACCAATCATGAATATATTCACAAACACAGGAATGTGCATTGTCATTTGAATCACTGGATGTACTTACTTTTTAGTGGTCTGAATAAAAATAGCTCTCCTTTCCTCACTTGTCTAGGACTGCCTGAGCATGCCCATAAATAGTATAATGTGCTCAACAGTCTTACCACCCCACTTTTGTTCTTCCCCTGGACTCTGATGATCACAAACACCAGGTTCAACTCTCAGTGACTTACTTTATCAGTTGTACAAGTTTGGGCAAGACACTTGCTTTAGCCTCAGTTTCTTACTCTTTAGGATGGTGATAGTAATGGTATGCAATCTCTGTTGTAGGGCTGGGGGAATTAAAGGTAAGTAGTGAGCTTAGCATGGCACTGGACATATACTAAGAGTTCTATAATTATCATTATTTCTGTCCTGACACCAATGTCTAGCATGGTTGTTAACTCAGATGAGACTCAAAAAAAAGGTGTTTAAATGGATTTATTGTGGTTACACCACAGGACTGTGAATCCAGATCTCTCACAGTTCTCTGTTTTAACCTACAGGTCTGCATGGGGCTGGAGAAGAAAACCACCATGCCTGGCTGGCCTCACTTTAAATTCCTGACCATTAATCTCAAGTGGGCACTTAACGCTGCCAGCAATCATACTGTATTTCTCTAATCCAAGCTTCCTCTTACTCTTTAAGGTGAATAGTTCACACCATCTCCTCTAGCTTCAGACCTCCCCTGTGCTCACTCTTAGCTAACACCATTGCTGTTATTGCAAAGAATTAAGGGGGCAGGGAGGGAATGCCTTAATGGGCCGCCACTTCCATGATCCAACCTTATATTTTCATCTAGCTCTCACTGCTATGGAAGGCCACATTCTCTTTCTTTAACCAAGGATATACTCTGGCTAAAGTCACCTTCTGTACTTAAACAAGATATCCCTTCCCCTCTTGTCCACACAAGCACATTGCATCAGCATTCTCATCTCTCTGTGCCATTGATTTCTCATTCCGTTGAATATTCTTATTGGTATGCAACTATTTTGGTTAACCTTTACCTTAGTTTTATTGTTTTAGCAGATTTGACATCCCAACTTTTTCTTAACTTTCTTTAATATCCTTTCATATTTATTTGCAAGCACATTTCATGTTCATACCTACAAAGTATAGTTTAATGTATTCTATGCATGTGGTGATACCCTTTGGATGCCTTTTAGATGTATAGAAAAGCTAGATAGATGAAACAGAGAATTAACCTATATCCCTTTCCTGGTCTCAGGTACCCTAATGTGATCTCTTGCACTACCATTATATGTTACCAATGCTAGCACCCCAATATTACTACATTACTGTAAACTAAACCTCAGGCTTTATTTGAGTGGAGCCAGTTTTTCTGGCAATGTCTTTTATCAGTTCCAGAGCCCCATGCATAATACTATATTGTGTTTGGTTATGTTTCCTCAGTCTTCTGAGATAGTTCCTTAGCCCTCCTTTGTTTTTCATGACATTGACAGCTTTAAAGAAAACTGAGTATTTAGAAGAGCACTCGTCAATTTGGATTTATATACTTTAAATTTTTTTTTTTTTAATTTTAGAGAGAGTGAGAAAAAGAGAGAATTGGCATGTCAGGGCCTCAGCCACTGTAATTGAACTCTAGATGCTTGCACCACCTAGTGGGCATATGTAGCCTTGAGTTTGTCTCACCTTTATGAGTGTGGCTTATGTGGGATCTGGAGAGTTGAAAATAGGTCCTCAGGCTTTGCAGGCAAATGCCTTAACCGCTAAGACATCTCCCCAGCCCCGATTTCTGTACTTTTATGATTAGTTGGAGTTGGGCTTTGAAAACCATAGCAAGGAGATAAAGTAGCCATCCTTATTCCATCACTGTGGGACATTCCTGCTAGCCACATGAATGACTGAATATGTCAATCTGATCACTTAGCTCACCTGGCATTTGACACAGTGTCTTAAATGTTCAACTCACTGATCTTGGGCTATTTGAGGTTTTATATGTTGTAGGTTTTACCTTGTATTTCTTTCTCAGAAGCACATTTCATCACTCTTTATTGCTATTTTCTGATGTTGGAGCAGTCCTGAACCATAGCAGACAATAAATATTTGTTCAGCAAGTGGATCTTTTGTACCAACAATTTATTACAATCAATAAAATGTCAAATATTTCACATGAATTTAAAACAGAAGTATAGCTGATTGATCAAGTGCCCCAATGAAACTGGGCTTAAATTAAACAGAAACAAAAATCAAAGACCATTATTTCAAATTATCAAGACATCAATGGGAATATGACTAAAGGAAATGGCACATTTTCAGGTGGAATGTGTAGAAGTTAAATAAAACTATTTTCAGTCTTTGGGAAAAACTATATTCACTGGACCAGGGAGATGGCTCCATCATTAAACAGCTTTCTGGCCAACCTTGAGGATCTGAGTTTGAATCCCCAGAGCTGGCGTACATGCTGGGCATAGTGTAGCATGACTTTAGTCTCAGCACTCAGGATGAAGAGAGGAGGAAGAAACTCAAGGCGAGCAGGAAAGCTAGACAAGCCAAATGGATGTGCTTGGTGCTGAGTAAGAAGCCTTGTCTCAGTAGGGTGGAGGAAGATTCCTGCCACCAACCATGGACCTCCACATGCACATGCATGCACATGTACAAACACCCACACACATGCAAACATGCACATGTAACACACACACACACACACACACACACACGCAAAAATCAGTATGTACTATAAAGACAAGTCTAGCAAATGAACATGTAAAATCTCATAGAGCAATTTCCTTCATCATCATTATCATTAACGTCACTGTAATGTAAAACAGTCTTCTTTCTCCTGTCTAGCTGAAATTTTACATTATAATTTCCAAAACAGTCTTCTTTCTCCTGTCTAGCTGAAATTTTACATTATAATTTCCTTGTCCTCTGACTCATTATTTTATTTTATTTATCTTTAAAATTTATTTATTTATTTGAGAGAGAGAGGCGGATAAAGAGAGAGAATGGGTACATGAGGGCCACTGCAAACAAACTCCAGCTGAATGTGCCTCCCTGCACATCTGGCTTTACATAGGTCCTGGGGAATTGAACCTGGGTCCTTTGGCTTTGCAAGCAAGCACTTTAAATGGCTAAACTGTCTCTCCAGCCCCTGCCTCATTATTTTAATTCTGAGATCAAAGTAGCATTGAAAAATAAGGTTGAGGCCGGGTATGGTGGCACACACCTTTAATCCCAGCACTCAAGAGGCAGAGGTAGGAGGATTGCTGTGAGTTCAAGGCCATCCTGAGACTACATAGTGAATTCCAGATCAGCCTGGGCTAGGGTGAGACCCTACCTTGAAAAATGAAAAGAAGAAAAAGAGGGAGAAGAAGAAGGGGGGCTAGAGAAATTGCTCAGTGGTTTTGGCGCATTTGCCTGCAAAGCATAACAACCCTGTTTTGATTCCCCAGTACCCACATAAAAGCAGATACACAAAGTGGCACCAGCATATGGAGTTTGTTTGTTTGTAGCAGCTGGAGACCTTTGCTGTACCCATTTCTCTCTCAGCTCTATCTCTTTTCTAACTCTACTTGCAAATAAATAAATAAAAATTAAGAATATAAGAAAAGTCATTGTATATCCTAGATCTGTTTAAAAATCAAACACGTACATAAAACTTAAATTGGATACAATTTCATTTCCTAGCCCACTCTCCCAAAATGAGTTCACGTTATCCACAAATGATAGCTTCCTTTAGTGTGCAGACTCTTTCCAGTTACCTTTCCTGAGCTTGTTATTTATTTATTTTTTTTATTGTTGTTGTTTGTTTTGCTTGGAATACCTCTCCCTCTGTCTCCATTTCCTCACAGGACCATCTCGAACTCAGATGAATAGCACGTCTTCCAGGAAGATAGCCTTAAAACTCCCTAGACAGGATCAGGTGTCCTTGAATGGTCCATAGCCCTTCTCAAAACTCAAGCCAGCTACACTGTGGCTGTTTATTCACTAGCCTGCAGCCATCATTAGATGGGAATCTTATTCACTCTTTGATCCTTTGTTGAATGACTAACCTGCTTAATCTCTTGATTAACAATTTTGTATATTGTGCCAAAACCCAGGTGTGGTATGACAAATGGCCATGACATCAAAGGCACATTTATTACAGTTAGTAAATGTATGCATTGTTTAGATTAAAACCAATCATTTCATTATGTTGCCTGACAACTTTTATCTTATGTATAAATTTTATGCAGTATTTCTTTAATTATACAATGAGAAAAGAGATTAGGGCTTGAAATGTGCTTACAGTCAGATTGCCCAAACTAGGCACCTTCCTCTATAGTGCGTTTGATCTAATCTCTGACGTTGGAAATTTATTGCCCCAATTCCTTGTTCATCATCATGTGTATCTATGTGGTCAGAGTAGAGCTGGTCAATTATTGGGTCAATATGTGTCAATGTTAGAAAATAATCAATTCAGAGGGAAAAATAACTTTTCATTTGGGACAATTTTTTTTTTAACATAAGTCACTTGCACATTAAATTCTTTGCTTGACAAAGTCTAGGTAGCTTTATAACATGACTCAGAGTTGTACAATGCATCATGTACTTAAGGGCTGAATGTTTTCATTCCCTTCTCTAATTCCTATGTTTGAGCCCTACCCTACTATGTCTGGAAGGAGATCCTATGGGAAATGATTAGATCTGGAGTAGGTCATGAGCATGCAACCTTCAGGATGGGATCAGTGGTCTTAAAGAGGAAGAGAAAAAGAAATTTTTTTTTCTCACTAACTCCACATATGGACATGAAAGAAAGGCCATGTGAGCATAGAGCTCGAAGGTGGCTTTAAAAGCCACGAAGGGGGCTAGAGAGATGGCTTAGTGGTTAAGGCACTTGTCAGAGAAGCCTAAGGACTCAGGTTTAATTCCCCAGTATCAACTTAAGCCAGATGCACATGGTAGTGTATGTATCTGGAGTTTATTTACAGTAAGAGGCCCTGGCATGCATATTCTCTCTCCCTCTCTCTGTCTTTCTCTTTGTTTCTCCCTCTTTCTCTGTCAAACAAATAAATGTCAATAAACTATAAAAGCCAAGGAGGCCCTCACTAGAACCTGACCATACCAGCACCTTGACCTTGGATATCTGGCCTCCAGAACTTCGAGAAATAAATGTTATAAGCCTCAGCTGACTAAAGCGTAATCATACACTTTCAGAGAGCTAAAATAGTCCAAAGCGTCCAGAAAAATATATGCACTGAGAGCAATATGAACTATGGGGAAGACCCCATAGCATTCTGGGAGGATTTCATTCTCTTGACTGATTCATCTTTACCTTCATTTGTAATTCCCTCGTGTAGTAGTAGGTTGAAAGGCACAGTACTGAAATGATTGAGAACTTCTTACAAGGCCTTTATTTGAGCATATGGGTGGGGCATGGTGACACATACCTACAATGCCAGCATTTGGCATCAAAGGCAGGAGGACTGAGAGTCCAAGGCCAATCTAGACTACATGGTAATCTCTCTCACTTTTTTTCCACATATTATTTATATATATTAATGTATATGTGTGTTTATATATTTTATTATATATTTATTTGTATATATTAGATATAATATAATTAATTTATTGTATGCATCATAAATAATACTTTGATCCACCCAAGAAACCTGATGCTTTACTATATCCTTTATATAATTTTTCACATTCATATTTAGATGATATTCTGAATATTTTATGTCCCATTGGTAGTCTAAAGGATGTTCAAAAGAATTTAAAATTATCCCATATATTTGGTACCTGTTTTAAAATTGAAAAATGAAATAAATGCTTTTAATTCAACTAATGATCTCCATTTAAAAAGAAAGGAAAACAACAATAAGTCTTCACCCACCTCTCTCAGAATTGGAATATAAGCCAGAGAGGCAGGTACATCAGCAATGCCTACTTTACTTTGGTATTTGACATCATTAGTTCTCAGATATAGCTGACTTGATATAAGGACCCTTAGAACTTGAGATATTCTCTTACATTATTAGACACTTCTTTTTGTTGCAGTTCTATCAGTTGGCAGGGTGAAGATATGATTTTATAAATTCAATGACTACAGCATGAACATCCATCCATTCCTCTCTCATGTTAATCCCTCGTACCTCTCAGCAGGGAGCTCTGCCTCCTCAGGTAGAGGGAGGAGAACTTGGTACGTGATGCCCTGGCTCTTAACACTGTAGGAAGAGGTTACATGTGTCACTTCTCTTCATCCTCATGTCATTAGTTAAAGCAAGAAAAATGACCATATTTTAGTTTAAAAGTGCAGAGGCATAGAACTTCAATCCCATGTTCTATCCAGAGAAGTAACACGAATGTGTGCACACGGTTCCAATGACTAACATAAGCGTCTACTGCCAGGAGCTCCTGAAAACCCCATAGCTGTTCAGTATTGCTGGTGTGTGTGTGTGTGTGTGTGTGTGTGTGTGTGTGTGTGTGTGTGTTTGACAATATATCAAGTTATATGCTTTCAAAGCCTCATTCTTTCCAATTCATTTCAAAGCCAAATCACAGGAGATAAATCTTATATTCTGGAGACTCATTGCAGGCACTGGGAGAACATTGAGTATCAGGCTACAACAGAATCCTACAGACACCCATGTTAATGTACACAAAGGCAGCACTAAAGGGAACTGAGGAGAAAACATGAGGGCTCCAGAGGAACCAGTCTTGATCTCAAGCCAGCAGAAAATTTGCAGATATGAGAAGTAGTTAACCACATCAGATAGGGCACAATATTCCAGGAGGTGACTGGCTGAAAAATGATCATGGAAGAAGGCTTTGGGACCTTTGTTTGTGGACACAAAGAACATCAGTGTCCCTCAAGTTCAAAGTCACAATCCTCTGCTTGTCATCCTTCTCTCCAAAAGTACTCACCCTCCTGCATTTTCTATTTTAAGTTTTGGCATATATCCAACAAAGCTAGAAAGCTGAGAATAATCATATGATCCGAGAACACCCACATCCACTCAATTTCATGCAGATTTCTATTCCTAAATATCTCTACAATCCTACTCTCCTATCCATCTGTACCCCTTGTCAGCACGTGTCTGGGCTATTTATAACCTCCCAAGCAGTCACCTGGCAGATTCTGGTCTTATCATATTAAAATCCATCTCTGTTGGATATCTATGGCTACATAATAAATTATCCTAACATGTTGTGAATCAAAGCAACAATTCTTACAATCTCTTCCATTTCCTCCAGCTCAAGATTTCGGGAGACACAGTTGAATGGTTTTGTCTTGGGGGGAGGGAGTCTTCTCACAGCATGGTTTGTCCTCAGGGGTATGAGCTTGAGCTAATACCACTGCCTGTAGTTCTGGCTTCATTTCCAAGGTGGTTCTTTCACACGGCTTGTATTGCTGATGGGTGTATGGTTGCTGGTCATAACTCGCCATTTCTCCCAGACAGTCTTCTCCACACAATGGCCTGTACCACCTCAGAGCCCAGTAGCTTCATTTCCACCAGGGCTGTGATCTATGATGCCAACATAGAAGATGTTGTTGACTTCGTATGTTAGCTTTGGAAGTCACCTGCTGTCGCCTTAAGAGCACTGTTTAGTTATACAAGCTGTGACAGAGACGAGGCTATTTGAGCACATAACTAAAAAGTGGAAAGACAGCTAACCTTCTCTATACTGCTATCAGAATGCTCCTTTGAGCATAAGCCTCTCTGCTTAAGGAGCGTGGTGGGTGTGTGGCCTAGATAGAAGGATTAAATAGAACGGTGGAGGTCTGGCATGGTGGAAGGGAATGAGAGAAGAAGCAGTAGGTCAACCTGACAAGGAGAGAAGTTCATGGAACACTGAGTTTAGCTGGCTATCAGTGCTAAGCATTCAGGATGTATAATCAGGAAGCACATTTTGGATGTGATGCAGTATTGGGGTGAGCTCTGTTACCGCATCCTGTATAGTCCAGACTAGCCTTGAACTCATTACCTTCTTGCCTCAGTTGAAAGTTGCAATCATGTATCACCATGCCTAGCACAGTAATGGATCCTTAACAGTATTATACAGTATAAAAATAGGTGTGCCTGACATCCAGTTTGTTGGTAATAAATTCAAGTCATCAACCATGTAGCCAGACAGGAAAGAAAAGTGACTTTAAGAAGAAACTTACTATCTCTAATTATTTGGAGAAAGTGGCATCACTAGGGTACAAACCATCAACATAGGAATTTTCGGATTACGTTTCCTGCACATGAACTTTGGAGGTAGATATTCAAACCATAGCTGGGCCCTTAGCTTAAGGTCTCCAGAAGAAGAGAAAGTGTTCCTTACCTTAGAATGTAGTGGGAGGTCAGGGAGCTGAGGCGTTCCAATTAATGGACAAAGAGTACAAGTTCAAATCTGAATACTGTCTATCTTCCATTTAATGATATCCTAACAAGGCTAATTTCTTAGTTTTGATATGATACTACAGTAATATAAAATTTAACAATTGGAGGCAGCTAAATGAAAGGTCCAGTTTACTTTCTTATTTCTGCAACTTTCTCTTATGTATTAATGACTTCTAAATAAGAAGTTCGGATCTGGATGCTGGGTGTGGTGGTGCACGCCTTTAATCCCAGCACACGGGAGGCAGAGGTAGGAGGATCACTGAGAGTTTACAGCAACCCTGAGACTACGTAGTGGATTCCAGGGTAGCCTGGGCTAGAGCAAAATCCTACCTTGAAAACAACAACAACAACAGCAACAAAGAATTAGTAGGGTCTGGGAATGTAATTCAGTTGTACAATGCTTGCCTCACATGTACAAGGCCTTGGGTTCAATCCTCAGTAGCTCCAAATGAATAGTCATTTGAAACGAAGCTACAAAACACAGTGTCAAGGGATTTAAGTACATATTATGGAACTAAGTGGGAGGAATGAGCTCATCATTGTTTCCAGAGGACTGAGAGCTGGAGAGGTACAGTTCAGATCTCTGTGGCAACTCTGCATAGGAAGCTAATACAGCAAACCTCATTGAATGTGGCCCCAAAACTCCCTGTGGTTGAGGCCTCCCTGCTGACCGCTGAATCTCCAGCCTCTAGGGCAATCAGCACTGGGTATCCATAGCAGCTCAGTGAATAAAGGCTGCCTCAGGAATAAGTGCTGGACTGTGGGCCCCAAGCGCTCATTCACGTCTTCCTCTGTTTTCCAGGCACTACACCATACCTATGATGACCATTATTCCCTCAATGAGAGTAAGCAAATGACTTCTGAAACCTACAGCCAATATCAAGAGAAAGAGTTAAAAAGAGTTCTTAGAGGGAATGAAATTTGGCTCAGGAAATAAAAGATACATTCTCATTTTTATGGGGCTCCAATGTTCTTCCAAAGCTCTCTAATAAAACTTCTACTTCCTATTTAGAGGAGAAACTCATACAACTGTGTTTAGAAATCTCTGCCCCAAATAACCTCCTAACTTTAATGAGGGATAAAAGTACTAATAACTAACATTCATGGAGTACATGCATGGCCCAGCACTGTGGTCAGTAATTAGATGCATTATTCTATTCAGTTTTCCCAACAACCTTTGCAATTATTAGCTGTTTTACAAGTAAGGACACTGGAACTCAGAAAGTTTATATACCTTATAGTCACATGGCCAAACTGTGCAGGAGCCAGAGTTTACATGTGGTCTGATTCCCAGGCCCTGACTTTGCAAAGGGTTGATTTTTTTGCTTAGGTGAAATCTACATATACAGTATGACTCACTGTTTTAGCATACAGTTCTGTGAGATTTGACTAATGTAAACAGCAGGGTAATCACAGCAGTCAAGATGTGAAACAGTCCGCGGTTCAAAAAAGTGAATGATGCCCGGTGTGGTGGTGCAAGCCTTTAATCCCAGCACTAGAGAGGCAGAGGTAGGAGAATCACTGTGAGTTCGAGGCTATCCTGAGACTACAGAGTGAATTCCAGGTCAGCCTAGGATAGAGTGAGACCCTACCTCGAAAAACAAAACAAAACAAAACAAAATGTGAATGGAGGGCCGGAGAGATGGCTTAGGCTCAAGGACCCGCAAAAGCAGATGCCCGGGCGGCACATGCATCTGGAGTTCATTTGCAGTGGTTGGAGCCCTGACACACCTATTCTCTCTCTCTCTCTCTCAAATAAATTAATAAAAAATAAGATATTTTTAGAAAAACTTTTCTAAAAAGTGAATGGCCCTTTGTACTCATCCCCTGACAACCAATCCTCTCTTGCCTACCTAAAGACTATGGAGCCTTTGGAGTCTGTCTTATTTCACTCAGTGCATCTGGGAGCTTCCTCCACTGTGTCCTGTGTATACGTAATAATTTCTTTCCTTTCCTGGGGAGTGGCCCACCTTCTGGGTGCATTACAGCTTGTGATGCCATTCACTGATGAATGGTATTTATTTCATTTCTAGTTTTCAGCACAAACAAAGC
Source organism: Jaculus jaculus (assembly GCF_020740685.1). Classification (NCBI taxonomy): domain Eukaryota; kingdom Metazoa; phylum Chordata; class Mammalia; order Rodentia; family Dipodidae; genus Jaculus; species Jaculus jaculus. The sequence goes on from NC_059110.1 coordinate 30,823,021, forward strand.
TGCTATAAATATTCAAGTTTGTTTTCTTTGCAAATACAGTTTTCATCACTCCAGGGTGAGACTAGGAAAGGGTTGTTCACTTCTATGGAAAGTATATGTTTGATTTTATAAAAAATCCTGTACTTGTCAACACTTCAATGGTTTGAGTAATTTTCCAATAACTGTTCTAGAAAGAACTAATCAGACTAGTGAAAGGCAGAAAGATTCTGAACAGTAGAAAGCTGGCTGTAAATCTTACATGTTATCATACCATGCTATTATCTAAAGGCTGATGTTAGAAGATCCAATGGACAGAGGGAAGACGGTCATTCTTGATGCATTGTCTCTTCGTGGGATATGTGATGGGTATGTTGGCAACTGTCCTCTTTTCATGCATGTTTCTTTTCTGTCATTTCATAAGCTAGGAAAAAGCACTCAATTAGAAACGATGGAATAAAGCCGGGCATGGTGGCGCATGCCTTTAATCCCAGCACTCGGGAGGCAGAGGTAGGAGGATCACTGTGAGTTCAAGGCTACCCTGAAATTACATAGTGAATTCCAGGTCAGCCTGGGCCAGAGTGAGACCCTGCCTCAAAAAAAAAAAAAAAAAAAAAAGAACAAAAAAGAAATGATGGAATAATCCTCCCCCCCCCCAAAAAAAAAACAGAGAAAAGGCAATACCAGCTTAATACCTACTTAACTACTAGGACAAAGAGAAATGAAAATACAACATGTTTTAAAAATGCCTGGAAAGATAAAGTAACCAATAGGAAACAATATAAACAGTTCAGGAATACAGCAAGCACATATTACTATTTTAAGTACAAAAACTGGTGTGTTATTTCAGGGAATGTAGGAGGTTAAGGAATAAAAGTAAATTCTATTTTTATTGCATTAAAGTCATGGGCAAGACTGAAAACATACCATACTTGCATTATTTTGATATTTTACCTTTCATACTTTTGCCAGGACTTTGGGGTACCTGCATGCACTCCTTGAGCAAGCATCATCCAGTTTGGACAGAGACCCCAGTTCTTTCCAGGAGACTCTTCACCTTTAGGGTACCTTGTTTGAAGTGCTGGGTCCACCTGACATCTGTTGAACTGGACTGGGCAGGCCCCATTACCTCTCTGACTTTTCGCTGATTAAAATTGCTCTCAAGTCATGTCATTGATGATACCAGCCCATGAATCAGAAGGTGCCAGCCAGCCTATAGTTGTTTCTACTCTGATCCAACCTTTAGTCTAATCACCTATGGTCACATGAAGAGGGCAAGGGAGGAACATGAAGATGAGGACATAATATGGTGCCCACAGGCCACACGGATTTAAGAGTGATTGCCCCAAGTGTCTCTGGCCAGACATCAATGTAGACACGTCTGAGACTTTAAGCCTCAGTGTCTCCTTCTATATTCTATGAATAGGAACACTATGGCATGAGCCAGGGGATGGCAGATCTTCATGGTAGGAGGGAGGACTGGCAGGAGATGACCTAGATTTTGCCCTGACCATGCCACTTAGTGACTGGGATGCCTCCGTTCTTCATTTATAAAACAGTATACTAGGAATATTACAGCTGCTTAGTGCCGAGTGGATATCTGTGAATTGCTTGGAGTAATGCCATTTCAGCTTTCCCTGTTGTTGTCCTTTCCAGGTTGATGTGAAAGCTAAATGAGACGAGATGTGAGCAGCAAACACACTTGGTTGCTAAGTAACCAAGTAGATGCACAAGACAGGCATCCTTCCAGTAACCTGCTTTCACTCTGCTTTCAAGGAGGCCAGGACAAAGTACCTACTATGTGTTTCACTGAGCCCACCTGAAAGAGAAGAGAAAGAAATGAGCACCCAGTTTAAATAGACAAGGGTGGTATTTACAGAAGAAAGTGGTATAACAGCTGTGGGTTTCTTCTTTATAATACAGATTTAAATTACTCGGGGTCTGGGGAGATGGCTCAGCAGGTAACAGCACTTGCAATTCCAGTTTGATCCCCAGTGCCCACATAAAAAGCCAGGCATGGCTGTCCCTGCCTGTAACACCATTGCTGAGCAGGTGGGGATTGCTGGATCTTCCTGGTCAGCCAGTCTAACTGGAAAACAGGGAGCTCTAGGCTCAGTGAAAGATTCAGTCTCAAGGAAATGAATCAGAAAACTGATGGAGTAGGACACACCATGTCCTCCTCTGGCCTCTGCACGTGCATGCATGGGACACATGCATCCCATGCTTGCATACATACACACGGACAGTTAATGGATCATAGCTCTATGTTTAAAGAAAGGTTATCATACATCAGTAATACGTGGCAACTTCAGTTCTAAGTTAAGCAGACTGTCAGTGCACTGACATATTGAATCTGTAGAACATTCCCATACACAATATCTGAAAATCAAGGCAGCTCTGAGGGAGAGAGGGAGAGAGGGGGAGAGAGGATGCTAATGTCTTTGCTCCTAGCCAGTTAAAGCTCAAAGATCCAGAATTTCTCAGGTCCCAAAACAGTGGTACCTGCTTGGCAGATACTGTGGATTTGGGTTGCATCTGACAGGGTTTCTTGGTCTGTTTTGTTTCCCTCTTGTCCAGTAGCAGTAGCAAATCCAAGTACCACTCCAAACAGCTAATAGAGGCATCTGTTAACCACAGAAGGGCAGGAAGAAATTCTTCAAAGGAGCCCCACATTAGGACAGTCAGGCATCATTGGGTCTTGGAGTTTCTTCTCACTAGGCTTCGAGATCCTGAGGCCAGGGGTAGCCTGAGGTGGTGGGGGAGTGGGAGCTGCATGATGAATTATCATCAGAAACCCTTGGACTTCTCAAACAAATTGACTCTTGTATAAGGCTAACTATGTGGACAGGAGTCTGAGCAGGACATAGAAATGGTCCCTTCTGTGACGCAGACAAGCCCATTGCCTTCCCACTTAATGTTCACAGAATGAGTGTCGTCTTGGGGTGGAGGTCAGAGCTGACTGTTCAGGGGAAGGAACAGCTCCTGGCTTAAGAGATGCTGGTATAAAACCACTCAGCCCCATCGTAAGGGAAAACTTCCCGTGTCACACCGCACCCACTGACGTCTGTCCTCCTTGTGCTCCATGGGGTGAGGCACCGGGGTCCCAGTAGAAGGGACTTGTGTATGAGCTTCCAGTTGCTGAATGGAAACTGCTGGATAGTTTAGAGGGCTATTCTAGCAGGCACAGGAGTGCACCTGTGGAGGTCTGTTGATACACATATGAGCCTCACTGAAATGAACAAGGCCAGTATAAAAATGAAATAAGAGCCTGGCATGGTGGTGCACGCCTTTAATCCCAGCACTTGGCAGGCAGAGGTAGGAGGATTGCCATGAGTTCAAGGCCACCCTGAGACTCCATAGTGAATTCCAGGTCAGCCTGGGCTACAGTGAAACCCCACCTCAACAACAACAAAAAAAAAGCAAAATAAAACATTATCACACCTATAAAAGCCCCAGTATGTGGTAACATTTCTATATGTTTGAGTTTGTCCCCTGAGGGTCTGTGTGCTAAAAGCTTGTAATATAACAGTTCTGCCACGAGGCAGATCTTTAAGAAGTGGGCTTAGAGGAGGGCGATTTGGTCCTAGGAGAAACGTCTTCAGAAAGGATTTATGTAGTTCTTCTGGGAATGAGGGCACCCATGTACCTGATCTCTCAGACACATGGGATATTTCCCTTGTCACTTCTCTCCCATATTGTGACTCGGTCAGGAGGTCCTCACTGGAATTGACATTATATTATTTCGATTTTGTTGCCACCAAAATTTGAGTCAGGCAAACCCCTGTATGCAGTACTGCACATTAAAATTTCTGTTGTAGTAACACAAACGCCCTAAGACACTCCCTCACCCTGAAATGTTTCACAAGGTCCACAGAAATGACGCAAAGCGACTAGATCACACACACTGGGTGATACTGACATCACATTTGTCCCTGAGTGCATCTTGGCTGACAGTCAGCAGGGTGGATCACAGGGGGCCCAGGTGGTTCTATCAGCTTACTTCAGTTTTTTGGGTTCTTCTACTCCTTCTTCGGATGAGCTATTGACTCCCTGTATTGACTGATTTGCGAAGAAAGGGACCGCCTGTGTGGTGGCTCTGGGACTGACCTCTCAGATGTTTACTCAGGAGGTGGCTCAGCTGGCCTCCAGCCTTCTGCTGTTGCTTATTTGTACGGGACAGTCCAGAACGGCCTTTTTGACAAGAACATTACTCATGCTTTTCATCCCCCTGACGTACGTTCTGCCAATGTAGTGATCATTTTTATGAGTTGGTACTTAGCACTCCTACGCATCTGGTACAAGCCCTCTAGTCTCCTGTGCTTTTTGCTACAGAAAAAAAAAATTTTTTTAATTGGTAATAAATAATTTCCTGTCTCTGGGCTGTACCAAAACCCAAACTGAAGTTAGACATTTGCACTGAAATTAAGACAGCCAGCGTCAGGAAGACGGTGACAGACAAGGCCAGTCAAAGCAGAAACCTGGAGGCCTCCGAGAACTCAACACTAGATTGGACTGCTACCAGGCCTGCAGTGACTCAGGGAATGCTGTGGAAGGAGGGGGCAGAAAGATTGCAAGAGGCAAAGGATTGGTAGGAATATCCTGTCCCCCAGCAAAAATGAGGCTTTCATGACCCCATAGAGAATAGCAACAACGCCATGGAGGAGGGTCCTCAGGGAAAGGGGAATGGAGAGCAAGAGTGAGAGAAAGAGAGAGAGAGAGAAGCCAGATGCTTCCAGAGCTTATCTCCTTGGAGGATGTTGACAGGTTCAGGGATGACCTTGGCCCGATGACATCCAGTAACACATTCTGTTCACCTTCCAAGACATCGCAGCGCTATGATTTATGGTCTAGCATTCCCTGACTCACCTGTTAGCAGGCCCTGTTTTGAGTTCCTGCCGGAGAGGAGATTTCATTTCGAAGAAACATGTTGCATAATAGTATTGATCTTAGCAAGAGCAAATGGGAGGCATTCTAAGGGTTCGAGGCCAGCCGAATTTAGTTTCAGAGTGAGCTATCTTGAAAAGTAGAAAGGGAAAGATGAGGTTGGGTTGCCTCGGAGCTGCAGAGATTCTGTTTTTTTTTTTTTTTTTTTTTTTTTTTTGCAGGCCCCAAAATGCTGAGCTGGGCCTCTGTCCACCTCCTCCTCCCAGGGCCCTGGCAGGAGGTACGGGTCAGAAGTTCAGGCACTGAATGTTTTCCTGAGGAATAAATATACCACAGGGCTCAGCTCAGCGTTCAGTCAGCTAGGCAACACGGGAAGGCTGGGGAAGTTGATTGCTCGATGGCAGAAATAGCTCTCTATGAAATGTCAGCACTGGGGAACTGCTCAGTTAAGTTGCAACACATCCACTCGACGGACCATTATCCAGGCTTTTAAAATGAAAATTTGAAGATCGGAAGTGACCTAGAAATATTTGTGATAAAAAGTTTAAAATAAGACTCTGAATGGCTAGTATTGTCAGGCTATTATGAAGAAAATACATTGCATATCACTATAAAAATTGTCAGTACATTTTTGCCGGGCGTGGCGGCGCATGCCTTTAATCTCAGCACTTGGAAGGCAGAGCTGGGAGGATCACCGTGAGTTCGAGGCCACCCTGAGACTACACAGTGAATTCCAGGTCAGCCTGAGCTAGAGTGAGACCCTACCTCGAAAAAAAAAAAAAAAAAATTGTCAGTAAATTAAAAAAAAAAAAACAGCATGACATTTTACAGTGGGGAATTGGGTGAGTTTTTCTTATATGCTACAGTATTTGTTATAATACAATCATAGTCTTTGTCAAAGGAGAACCTAGTCTTGATTTTTATCATTAAGAAAATGTACTTGACAGAAAGGCAAGCTCCCTGAGCAATATCCACTTTTCATTTCTATTTTGTCCTTTTTTTAAAAAAAATGTTTATTTTTATTTATTATTATTTATTTGAGAGTGACAGAAAGAGGGAGAGAGAGAGAATGGGCGCACCAGGGCCTCCAGCCACTGCAAACGAACTCCAGACGCGTGCGCCCCCTTGTGCATCTGGCTAACGTGGGTCCTGGGGAACCAAGCCTTGAACCGGGGTCCTTAGGCTTCACAGGCAGGCGCTTAACCACTAAGCCATCTCTCCAGCCCTGTCTTGTCTTTTTAATCAAACAGAACCTACACAGAAGATGAATTTTTACAAACTATCAGAACTTCAGATACGCTCATAATTTCTAGGAGAAATTTTGAAGTACAAGTATAACATCAGAATTGCTATCTTTAATTTACTTAATGTAATTTAATTACTATATTTAAATTACTCATTGAAACAAACTATAAACTACTATAGTTATGTTTGTTAGAATTTATGACTCCAGCCAGGTGTGGTGGCCCACTCTTCTGATCCCAGCACTGGGGAGGCTGAAGTATGAGGGTCACTGTAAGACTGAGACCAGCCAGTTTCCCCTTGCCAGTGTTTGGCACACTCTCTTTTTGCTATTGTCCACCTTATGTTGGCCAGGGGGTGATGTCCACTCTCTGTTCAAGCCATCGTTTTCCCCTGCCATTGGGGAGCTTCCCCTCAAGCCTGTAACCCAAAATAAACCTCATTTTTCCCCCACAAGCTGCTCTTGATTGGGTGATTTCTACCAGCAATGCGAACCTGACTGCAACAATGCTGCAGGCCCTGCGGAACCCCTGGGAGGCTCCGACAAGGAGTTTTGCGCAACGAAAAACACAAGCCTAGTTTTTATGTGAAGATTTATGCCCACTACACATAAAAATGGATCTTTCCTCCATACTGACAGGGTAGATGAGTCTCATAGGGTTGACAAATGAAAGATGCACTGTAACTGATGAGAGCCAACCACATGGCCCTCCACAGGATGGTGAGAACGTGAGACTGGCAGGCAGACCAAGGTTTCTCCAGGAAGCAAGTACTTTTTCATCAACCTCATTTTCATGCTCAAATTGTTATTTCTACCCCACATTTAATCTGTTCAAGTTATTTTCTAAAACGTGTTGGGAGAGTAACTGAATAATTGCATAAAGGTTTGAGATTGTATTTAAAATAGTTGATAGATCAGGACATTACATTTTCCGCCATAACTGTGCATGATTATTTGTTAATTAAAACACAAATTACCATAAACATTTCCACATACAATTTCCGAGACCATTGTGCAGTCTACCTTCCCAGCTTGGGAGTATGGGCCATCTTCAGTATTTGCTTTGGAAGTTTTGAGCCAGCCACACTTCCATATACACAGACCGGACAAGTCTGACTTCAGGATGGCTACTTCCCAGGTGCCTCACTTACCAAAAGGCTGCCTTGCAAAAGAAAAAAAAAAAAGCTGAACCAACTAAAATTTTCTATTAAAAGCATGGATTTGAAAATAAGTCCTAAGGGCTGGAGAGATGGTTCAGTGGTTAAAGATGCTCGCTTGCAAAGCCTGGTGGTCCAGTTTTGTATCCCTAGTACCCATGTCATGCCACAGGGTAGTACACGCATCTGGAGTTCATCAGCAATTGCAGGAGACCCTTGTAAACCCATTCTGTCTGTCTGTCTGTCTCTCTCTTTCTCTCTGCTTGAAAATACAAATTAATAAATTTTTTTAAGAAAAGAAAAGAAGGGGGCTGGAGAGATGGTTCAGTATTTAAGCACTTGCCTATGAAGCCTAAGGATCCTGGTTTGAGGCTCGATTCCCCAGGACCCATATAAAGCAGATGCACAAGGTGGCACATGCATCTGGAGTTCGTTTGCATTGGCTGGAGGCCCTAGGGTGCCCATTCTCCCTCTCTCTCTCTGTCTCTTTCTCTCTCTGTCTGTCATTCTCAAATAAATAAATAAAAATACACAAAAAGAAAGAAAAGAAAAGAAGGGGCTAAGGAGATGGCTCAGCAGCTAAAGGTTGTTGCTTGCAAATCCTCACAGTCCAGTACCCACATAAAGCCAGTTGTACAAAGTGGTAGACACGTGCATCTGGAGTTCATTTGTAATGTCAAGTGGCCCTGGCATGCCCATGTTCACTCACCCTCACTCTCTCTCACACACACATAAATATAAGTACATTTTTCCAAACTATGTGAGGGGCTGGAGAAATTGCTTAGCACTTAAGGTGTTTGCATGCAAAGCCTCACGACCCAAGTTCAGTTCCCCAGTACCCACCTAAAGCCAGATGCACAAAGGGACGCATGCATCTGAAGTTCGTTTGCAGTGGCTGGAAGCCCTGGCACACCCATTCTCTCTCCTAGAAAATAAACAAATAAAAATATAAAAAGCCATGAAAGTAAGAGATAAACTGCCTTAATTTTTAATTCTGAAATTTTTAAAAATTAATTTTGTGTGGGGGTGTGTACATGTGCCATGGCTAAAGTTGAGAGGTCCAAAGGCAACTTCAGGGTGCTTTGCCTCTCCTTCCAGCTTCTTTTTTAAAATGTTTTATTTTATTTGCTGACATATGTGTAGAGGTCAGAAGACAGCTTCCAGGGTGTGTGTGTCCATTTTCACACACATGTGTGTATGAGCCAGGGTCTCTTGTTGCTGCACACAATCACAGATTCATACACCGCTTTGCATCTTGCTTTATGTGGTTGCTGGGGAATCGAATCTGGACTGACAGGCTTTGCAAGCAAGCACCTCTAACAACTGAACTATTTCCTCAGCCCCTCCACCTTCATTTGGAGACAGAGCCTCTCCTTGTCCTACATGCACCAGTCTAGCTGGCTCTCAGGTTCCCGGATTCTCTTGGCTCTGCTTCCATGGAGGTACTGAGATCACAGACATTTAGGCCCATTTGCATCAAACTTTCGAGGATGCCAGGCAGTGGAACTTAAGCTTGCAAGCATGTGCCTTTAAGTGCTGAACCATCTTTCCCACCCCTAAGAAACAATTCTTCTGGAGCTGTTAAATTGCCATAAGTCCAAGTAGTCTAAAGAATGATAAACCCATGAAGTCCATGAAGAAGAAAGACAAAACTGCTCAGAGAAGGAATGTCCTTGAGGTCAGAATGAGACCATCAGAGGGACATGAAAGAGAGGAAAGAGAGAGAGAAAGAGAACCACAGCCTAAAACACAGAGACATCTAGCCTCATGAGTTTCTAATCCAGTTTAGTTTGTTGAACAGCTCCAGATAATACCCGCCCCACCTCTTAAAGTGAAGTGAGCCTGATCCTTGGGGTTCATAATGCTTTGTCTGAAGCTGCTAGCTTCCATAGTTCCCTACCCTATTAACAGCCTGCTAAGGTTTTCACATTTAAATAATTTCCTTTGCCAGAAGCAGTGTTTTAAAACCACTGGAAATATAAAAATTGTGAGTTTATTGCTTTGCAAAAGGTTTATATGAAGCACGGGAAAGACAGGAAATCACACTGCAGCCCGTGTGCGCATGCACACCCCCGTCTTCCCAACACCAGCAATGGTTACGTAGTATCACATAGCTTACAGGTTTCTTGAGTAATAAGAACATTGCATTTCTTTTACAACTATGCAAAAGCATGTCCTGAGAAGGTTATCAAACCGTGCCACAAGTAGAATGTTATGCGTTGCAATAGACTTATAAAATACTAACTAAAACTTGCTAGTTATTCAGGCCAACATAATCCTAAAAACATAAGTATTTGAATAAGTATGCTTCCTTGAATACTGTTACATAGTAATTTGTCCCTTTGAAAGTACACTGAAACTTTCTTGAATTTAACCTTCTAATTTTGGATAGCTATTTAACTGAATGTCTAAAAATTTATTTGTTTTTATTTATTTGCAAGTATGTGGGGGGTGGGAGTGGGCAAGGGCGTCTTGCCAATGCAAAAAATTTTCAGATGCATGTTCCATTTTGTTTCTGAGTTTACATAGGTGATGGGAAAATACCTATGTAAAGCAAACACCTTTATCCACTGAGCCATCGCCCCAGCCCCAAACTTATTTATTTATTAATTTATTTTGTTTTTTTGAGGTAGGGTCTCAATCTAGCCCAGGCTGACCTGGAATTCACTATGTAGTCTCTGGTGGCCTCAAACTCACAGAGATCCTCCTACCTCTGCCTCCTAAGTGCTAGGATTAAAGGTGTGTGCCACCATGCCTGGCTCTCAAACCTATTTTTTTTTATTTTTTTAATTTATTTTTATTTATTTGAGAGCGACAGACACAGAGAGAAAGACAGAGAGAGAGAATGGGCGCACCAGGGCTTCCAGCCTCTGCAAAAGAACTCCAGACACGTGTGCCCCCTTGTGCATCTGGCTAACGTGGGACTTGGGGAACTGAGCCTCGAACCAGGGTCCTTAGGCTTCACAGGCAAGCGCTTAACCACTAAGCCATCTCTCCAGCCCTCAAACTTATTTTTAAAAACATAATTATAGAATCTTCATCAAGTTCTCTAGAAAGCCAGTCTTTTATGTTTACATCATCTTTTAATTTCACAGTTCCACAAAGTAAATTATAAATAAATAAGTTTAATCATTAAATGTAAAAAGAAAAACTCAACTTTTTGAGACCTAACAGGATTCTATTCCTTGTCAAGTGATATAGGTTATATTGTGGTCAGTCATTGATACCATATGTTACAATTTTAAAACCTAAAACAGTTCAACAGATCTCATGAATTCAGAAAGACAGACAGCCACCTCCTAGTACGCTCTCACGTGAATTGTCTTTGTGAAAATATAATAAATACTGATTTAATACCTGAGTTTTCCAAGGCTACTTCTGTTCTAAGAATAGCTTGCTGTTCATTCTGAATACAGGACAATTGCACCAAGAATGACCCACTCATTATTTAAAAGCTGTTCTTGTTCTATAAACAAAATGATTAATCCCTAAGAAACAGTCCCCAAAAGAAAACAAAATATTCAGTTCTTTGTAATAAATACACTTTAAAAAGACAGGATTAGGCTGGTGACATGGCTCAGCAGTTCAAGTACTGGCTTGAAAAGCCTAACAAACTGGGTTCAATTTCACTGTACCCACTAAAGCCAGACAGAAAAAATGATGCATGCATCTAGAGTTTGTAGTGGCAGGAGGCCCTGGCATGCCTATTTCTTGCTCTCTCTCTCTCTCTCTCCTTACAACTAGATAAATAAATAAAAAGACAAGATCTCCCTATCTTGCCCGGGCTGGCCTCAAACTCTTTCTTGATCCTCCTATGTCTGCTTTATTTATTCATTTACTTACTTGCAAAAAGAAAGAGAGAGATGAGAGATAGGGAGAGAGAGAGAATGGGCACAGCAGGGCCTCCAGCTGCTGCAAACAAACTCCAGATGCATGTGCCACTTTGTGCATCTGTACATGGGTACTGGGGAATCGAACCCAAGTCATTAGGCTTTGCAGACAAACACCTTAACCTCTGGACCATCTCTCTAGCTCATTGCTCTGCCTTCTAAGGGCTAGGATGATAGGCATGTGCCAACACACTAGCAAAACCATTCTTTTCAAGAACAAAAAGAGTTTGATGCTTTTAGTTTCATTGATTTGTGAGTACACATTTGAGAAAATTACTTGGTCATACTTTACCTGAAAATAGGATAATACAATGGAGTTAGAATTAAATATATATCATTATTATCAACTATGCGAACACACTGAGTCAGAGCTATTCTCAAGATCAATAAAGCATCAGCAAATATTGGCTGAATCTGGTTAACACTGAAATGGATTCTTAGACCCGGCAGGGTGGTACATGCCTATAATCCTAGAATTTGGGGAGAGAAGCAGGAAGGTCATGAGTTTGAAGCCAGTATGGTCTACATATTGAGATCCTGTCTCAGAGAACAAACCCCCCCCCCCCACACACACAAATGGATTTTTTTTAATTAAATTTTGCTTTTTAAGTAAAGGCTGATCAAAGACAAAGCTAAGACACCAGACAGATGGAGTGGGAAAGCAGGAAAGCTAGATTATTTAATTGTCTCATTTGGAAGTTGAGATTTCACTGGCACTGGGAGCCAATTTATCATTTTAACCACCAAAATCTCTGAATATTGCTATATCTAGAATAACAGAACAGTTGCCTGGTTTACTACGATGTCCTGTGACCTCATGGAGGTGTTGAGGGGCACTGTGCATGCAGCAGCAGGCTGGCAGCTGAGGAAGACAGGTCCAGGTGGATGGACTTTGCCAGCACCAAAGCCTACAGCCTTGGTGTGCTGAATCCTTTCACTCAGTAGTTATGGTTCCTGATGGGGAGACTGTGAAAACAACTGAGTTACTCCTGGGCTCCAATAACATGACCCAACAATAGCTTTACTCCTGGGCTCCAATAACATGACCCAACAATAGCTTTAATTCCTTTGATCCAGAGAATGACTTTGGCTATCCTTGCATTGACACATGAAAATTGATGGCCACTATATTTCAGGGGGAGTGAAGAGCTGATTGAGACTATTCATATTGGGCATTGAAGCACTAAGTGAAAAGACCTAGTTGGCCCTGGAGTTCCTTTCTTCCTTTTCCTTTTTCTTTATTCTTTTTTTAGCTTTTGGAGGTGGGTAGGGTCTCTAGCTCAGGCTGACCTGGAATTCACTATGTAGTCTCAGGGTGGCCTCGAACTCAAGGCGATCCTCCTACCTCTGCCTCCCCCCACCTCCGAGTGCTGGGATTAAAGGTGTGCGCCACCGCACCCAGCTTCCTTTCTTACAATATACAATCACATTATCAAATCTCATCCTCAGCTGCCACCTACAATTCCGTCTGCTTCTACTTCTAGGTCAGAAACATAAACCCAGAACTCCTCAAACTCAGCCTAAAACTTAAACTACTTGCTATTGATTTAACATTTCTTGGCTATTTCCTATTTCATATTACTCATTTTTCTTACTGTCTTATAATAGATACTCACATTTGCTTCAGTTTCCTCCGTAGCTTCACATAAGCATGGATAATCCCAAGAGGTGTGCTCTGTACTTCCTGTAAGCTGGCTGCAAACTCCCACTGAGGCATACCCTCCACGGGAAGTGGGTGCTAAGAATATCTGAAGACAGGCTGTTTGGATGTTTTACAGCACAAACCACTTCACTACATACTGACAGCATTAATTATATACAATTTAATTATAAACAGAATTGTCAAGTTGATGACATCCTATGATGAAAGCTTATCACTGAACTTATTGAGAAATAAGTGTCTTATTTTTATAAAGTTAAAACTTTTTTAAATTCATCAACAGGACTGGGGAGATGGTTCAGCACTTAAAGGCACTTGCTTACAAAGCTTCCTGGCCTGGGGTCAATTCCCCAATACCCATGTAAAGCCAGATGCAAAAGTAATGCATGCATCTAGCTTTCATTTGCAGTGGCAAGAAGCCTGGTGCACCCTCTCTGTCTTTCTCTCACTCTCTCTCAAATAAATAAATAAATAAGCATATTTTTAACACTCAAAAAAGGCAGCATCATAAGTGAGCAATAGTACACTTCCATCCGGTTTTAGAGCTTGGACATTTTTCAGACATGTGTCCTGCACATGTCACTTTAGGCTCTTAGTGTTCAGTTTCCTCAACTGCAAAATGGGAATGACCCTGCATACTGAACAGGGCAGTGTGATAAGTAATTCACAAATACAGTATTTAATAAGTATACAAAATAAATGCATTTTAAAATTGCACACATAATTAAAATAGAGACTTGTTTTCATATGGGAATGACATTCAGGCCGGACTAATTTCAGGGGTCTTGGAAAGATGGAATTCAGGTTGGCCTGCGTACAGAAGTTATAATTCATCTCCTCTACCCTCATCAAAGTGTGACAACAGTTCACAGCCTGTTATCTATCCAAACTCTCTGTCCCCAAAGATAAGCCACAAAGCCATTGGAAAGACGCCATCCATCATGACATCACTGGGTAAAATTATTCTCTTTAGAACCTCAGTTCTCAGTTTGAGGTGGAAGTGTGCTGGGCCAGAGCTGTCAGGAAACACAGCCGAACGGGCTTTGTCTCTCTGGCGCTGTCCTGTCTCTACATGCTATTGTTTCAGGGTGTAGAGGGGGGTTGTGGTTGGGGGGGGGTGCTGTCTGTTCCTGAATATGGACTAGAAAACTTTAACCTTTCAGAAGAACAAAAATGAAGATGAGTCCTATAGTGACCTCATAGACCGCCTCTTACTGGAACCTCTGACAATTATACCCCCCCCCCACCCCGTGCCATCACCTTGGCCTTTTATTATCTCCTAGTGATAAACCCTATGTGGGTATTTCCCATTGTGTGCATAACCTAGCAACCAAGCTTTGGGAGCTTGTGTTCTCACTGTTTACAACACGCCTAGTTTTTAGCTGAATCTGTTCTCACTACAGCCTGAGATAATACTTCAGGATGAAAAGAGCTTCATTGTGGTCACAGGAACATGCAGCAAAAATAAGTTTCATGAACAAAAGCAAAATATAGGTATTATATACCTGCAAGGACAATGAGAATAAAGCCCTCTTGATGATGTTTACGCATCAAGCCACTCGAGTAAGCAGAATTATGAACATTTCTAGTTCAAAGAGCCTATTGTATACAAGGCAGGGATTCACTCTGTCCCCTGGCTGATTACCTGTCTGAGGTCCCGGGAACACTAAGTCAAGGAGTCTCCCTGTGGTGCCCCAGAAGCACTTGTTCTTTTTTGCAGGAGCTAAGATAGTAGAAGCATAACAGAGAATGTGGAATATAGTGGCTGAGCAGCCCATCCATTAAAAAGAGATTAATGTGCAGACTGTTCTGCCAAGGACCCATGGTTATTGCCAGTATCAGGCCTGAATTTATTTTCAACATGAGCTGTTAGGCTTCTTTTGTCAAAAGTTAAGGTATGGGCTGGAGAGGTGGCTCAGTAGTTAAAGGTGCTTGCTTGCAAAGCCTAAAGGTCTCGATTTGTCAGTACCCATATTAAGCCAGATGCACTAAGTTGCACATACATCTGGAGTTCATTTACCATGGCAAGAGTCCTTGGGATGACTGTATTCATTCTCTCTCTCTTTTTGTCTCCCTCTCCTGTCTCTCTTTGTTTGCAAATAAATAAACAACATTTGAAAGAAAATGTTGGGCTGGAGAGATGGCTTAATAGTTAAGGCACTTGCCTGCAAGGACTAAGGACCTATGTTTTATTCTCCAGGTCCCACGTAAGCCAAACACACAAGGTGATGCAAGCGCACAAGGTTGCACATGCCTACAAGGTGGTGCATGCATTTGGCGTTCGATTATAGTGGCTGGAGGCCCTAGAGTGCCAATTCTCTCTCTCCCTCTCTTATTCTTGTTCTCACTGTCTTGCACTAAAATAAATAAATAATAATAAATAAAGTAAAAGAAAATGTTAAGGTATATTTAAGTAGAGAGAAAGTTCCTGCTGAAATTAGAGATTTACTTCATGGAATTCATGGAAGGAAGAAGGAAATAGAGTTGTGGTCTTCATTCAGAGACAGCTCTCTACTCAAATCCTAGCTGTTTTTCAATGTGTAAAACTTTCCTATCTTTCAGTGTTTGATTTCTCCTTTTTTTTTTTTTTTAAAAAAAAAAAGTAAGCCAACTTCTTGCATGATAAGTTTGAACACATGGCATTTATTAACCAACAGTTAACTGAAGGTGATGAGAAAAAATATACTTTATAATTTTTTTTTTTTCCTGGATGCTTATTAAGTCTCCAGAATAGTACTTGGTACAGTGCTCCTGAATCAAGTACATAAGAAGACAGTTCTCTAGCCTGTCTATGGGTCATATCCTTTGCTGGGGATTGCAGCATGGATGGACATCAAGAAGCCAGTCAGACAGGTCAACTTAAATGCTTCAACTAAGTGTTCTCCCATCCAGGTACTAATCAGGCATGACCCTACTTAGCTTCTAAGATCAGGCAACAAGGTCAGGTGTGCTCAGGGTGGTAAGGCATAGACCAATCAAGTGTTCTCTTGGAATTGTATCCTGTGCATTTTCATGCATGCTTCCTAACATAGAGAGGAACATTAACAAATACTTGTTGAATAAGTAATGAGTCAGTGAACAGTAAATTTATAATTAAAATATGGTTTCTATTCTGAAAGAAACTTAGACTTCAGGGAAAAGAGATGTGTGCATATAAGTAACAGTAGAAAGGAAACAAAGAATTGTAGAGCTGTATACTCCATCTCCAATCAAGATGTTTTGCTAGTCTAATTCAGTGCACTGAGGATACTTATAAATCCTTTATAAGTTTGTACCTTGCATCCAAAAAAAGATCCAAAAGATCATGCTGAACTATCAAATCAGCAAATCCTTGTGTATGCTTTTTACTCTCTCAGGGGTAGACAAAAGACAGATATTAGTGATGCTTGGTGGGGTGAGGAATTCACCATTTACTGGCACTGAAAATGATCAAGTGTTTATTTCTCTGTACCGGGGTAGACCAGAAGCCTTATTGGACTAAGGCCTTTCCTTGTATTTTACTTAATGGAAGTAAAATCACCTGAGATGTCAAAATACACTTGAAGAGTAGCTGGGGAGATGGCTTGTGAGTAAAATGCTTGCAGCACAAGGACGAGGACCAAGGTTTGTATCCCCAGCACCCACAGAAAATGCCAAGCATAGTAGTGGGGACCTATAATAACAGCTCTGAAGAGCTGGAAGCAGGGAATTTGGGTGCCTTCTGGCTAGTTATTCCAGCAGAATAAATTAGCTCTGTGTTTGATGAGAACCTGTTTCAAAGAATAAGTTGGGGATAATTTGCCCTTTAAGTAATTATCTTTATGCCATATGTTAATGTCACTCTCACTTTTGGTTAGAGAAGCTTCTCTATTCAGATGGTGGTGACCCCTGGGATAATTCAAAACTCACCACAGTGCTGACAAGAAGTGGCAGTGGAGTGTTCATCTTTATCACACCCTCCAAGGCTCAGGGACCATCGAGGAAGAGGTGGCAGAAAGAACATAAGAGG
Organism: Jaculus jaculus; assembly: GCF_020740685.1. Taxonomy (NCBI): domain Eukaryota; kingdom Metazoa; phylum Chordata; class Mammalia; order Rodentia; family Dipodidae; genus Jaculus; species Jaculus jaculus. The sequence goes on from NC_059110.1 coordinate 30,839,819, forward strand.
GATAGGAAGGGGATGAGTGCTTACAACGCTATCTTCCAGACACAAAGCGGCCGTTCAGAGATTCAGTGGAGGGGGGATTTGGAAGGAGGGAAAGGGGGGTGGTGAGAGGAGACTATAATCATGGTATATTGTTTGTATTTATTGGAGTTGTCAATAAAAATTCAAAAAAGTAAAAATAATAAGGTGGAGAGTGATTGAGGAAGACACCAGGTCAGTCTCAGTAATTTGTCATGTCTATTAGTTGTCTTCCTCAAGAATTTCTTATTGGGCAGAAAAGCACATTGCTGATAAACTTTATTGGATTTTGAATGATCTGAATTAAACTTTCATAAGCCATTTGGAGGTCTACCAATTCCCACTGTAGACTACATGGCTCCACATCACTTCCGGTTGTAATCACAAATGCATCCTTCCTGAGTTCCTCTATGATTTCAGGAATTGGCATGTGGTTCAACTAAAGTCAGGGAAGCAGGTCTGCCAGGACACAGTAGGAGATTCCACAGCTGCCACCTTGCAGTTTAGTGCAGTAATACAGAGCCCAGGTGCCCATGAGTGCAGTTGGGGTTCCCATCTAAAAGAGGCATAACCCTCCCACCAAATATCAATTCTGCTTGCGTTGCCTTGATTTGACTTTTGCAAAAGTTGTAGAATCAACTTTTCCTTAGTCTCTTGCTCTCCATTTTGCCTCCATCAAGAGGGGGGAAAAATAAAGGAAAAAGGAAGAGAGAACAAAGAAAAGAAACCACAACAATACGCAGTCAATCAGCAAACCTCTGCATCAGCTCCACAGACCCTCACCACCCTTCCCTTCTTCACAGATGTCTCAAAAGAATTAGCCTGCGCCCATCAGTAGTCACAGATGGTACCAGGAACATGAAAGAAAAAGAAACCGGAGGGCTGGAGAATAGCTTCTTGGTTATGGTGCTTGCCTGCAAAGCTTAAGGATCCAGGTTCAATTCCTCAGGACTCATATATGCCAGATGCACAAGGTGGCACATGTGTCTGGAGTTCAATTGCCATGGCTGGAGGCCCTGCCATGCCCATTCTCTCCTCTCTCTTTCTCTATCTCCCTCTGCTTCCTCTCTCTTTCCCTCTCTAATTAATTAATTAAAGAAGAAAAAGAATCAGAAACAGAAAAGGAAAGGAAAGGAAAGGAAAGGAAAGGAAAGGAAAGGAAAGGAAAGGAAAGGAAAGGAAAGGAAAGGAAGGGAGGAGAGAAGGAGGAAGGAGAGAGACAGACTTGAGAATGAAAACGCTTTCTAATGAATGCCGGAAGTTCCCAAACGTTTGGCTGGGTCTCACAAAACTGATGCAAATGAAAAGTCTCCTCTTCTTCTGACTTGTTTCAGGGCTAGCTGGCCTGCTGAGGATTGAATGCTGATAGCAGCAGTTTACATAGCTCCCCAGAGGGAAGCTTCCAGGACTGTGTAAATCCAGGCCCTTGCAATAATCCACACAGACTTTCTTCAGTGTTCTCCCATGAATGCTATTTCTACAGGTCATTGCCGACAACCTCAATATCTGAATGGGATGGAAAAATGGCTTCGGTCCTTTAATCTATTCCCAGTAGATCACTATCATTATCTGCAATCACTTCGATATATAATTAGAGGGTTTATTTTTGCATTACAAAAACTATCCCTAATTATGTGCTATTTGCAAATTGCTACAGATCTCATTCATCCTTATGATGAAATGAAGGTCTTGATTCTCACCGTATTACTAGCATTCCTGCATTCTTTCTCTCCTCCTCTAAATCTCCTAGCTTAGTGACAGGTCATGTTCAAAATGTTTTCGAAAAGCATTTACCTGTCTTTTCTGCCTCCCTACTGGACACTCTGTGTCAAACCATCCATTCATCACCTTGCTTGTCCTCTGGGAAGCACAAGATCAATCATGACAGGCAAAAGCCGAGACTGGAGGTGTGTGCGCATGCGTGTGTGTGTGTGTGTGTGTGTGTGTGTGTGTGTGTGTGTGTGTTATGCAAATGTTATATTCTCTACTGTGGGGTTCAGAGATAGCAGCTTACTTTAAGTAGCTTTTGTTGTTGTTATTGTTCTTTTGTTTTAAAATGTCCAGGAAAGTCACAGCAGGAACCAGGCTTCTGGGAGGATGTCTTTCCAGGCACAAAATACTCTTTTACACTAAACAAATATAGGCCAAGTTATCTTGTGACTTAGATACAAGATACTGAAAAGTACATGGTTCCTGCTGCAATCTTTGAGCTCACCTATGGGATGCACAAATCTACAAAGTGAAAGCAAATTTTCTTGAATAGAAACAAACATTTCCGGGGCTAGGGAGATGGCTCAGTGACTCAAGGCGCTTGCATATAAAGCCTGCAGCCAGGCATCCGCGTAAAGCCCGATGTACAACATGGTGAAGGGGTCCGGAGTTCATTTCCAGTGCCAAGATACACTGGGACACCCCGAACCTCTCTCTGCCTTCTTGTTGTCTTTATCCTTGTCTTTCTTTCTCTCAAATAAATCAGTAAAAAATATTTTTAAAAAATTTCAGGATGCCAAGGAGCAGGCAATTAGAGCAAATGATTCTATAACTTTCAAAATTTATTTCAGTGATTCATTACCTTGCCAAAATGTTGTTGTTCCATTAGCTATATATGGAAGTCATTTGTTTTTGTATTTGCTAATAAAACGTGAATTGTGACAGTCTCGGCAGGAGTAGCAAGCTATATTCACTGACAAATGCTGGGAAATTCAAAGGGTTAAAATATGCTCTATCTGCTAGGAAATGATTATAGAAACCCCAAAATTGTAAGTTCCAAGAATTTTCAAATAGCAAGAAACCTAACTATACTTCCACATTTGAGGTCAGGTTGAGTCACTGAGCTTGAGTTATGCAAAGCTGACTAGAATGTAAATCTTCATTGAGATTTATTTATGTTGGAGCTAGATGTCTCCAGAGGAGTAAAAGTTGTCCTCATATTGGTATTCATCCTTTAACCTTCACATGTCAAATACATTCATTGAAAGATGTCCTAGCATAGTATCTATTGGCTTCAGGTTTTTTTTTCTTCCATTTGTAGTAATTAAAAATTCCAGAGCTGGAGAGATGGCTTAGCGGTTAAGCGCTTGCCTGTGAAGCCTAAGGACCCCGGTTCGAGGCTCGGTTCCCCAGGTCCCACGTTAGCCAGATGCACAAGGGGGCGCACGCGTCTGGAGTTCGTTTGCAGAGGCTGGAAGCCCTGGCGCGCCCATTCTCTCTCTCTCCCCCTATCTGTCTTTCTCTCTGTGTCTGTCGCTCTCAAATAAAAAAAAAAATAAATAAATAAATAAAAAATTCCAGCACTGCTGGGCATGGTGGTGCACACCTTTAATCCCAGCATTTGGGAGGCAGAGGCAGGAGGATCACTGCTGAGTCTGAGGCCAGTCTGAGACTACATAGTGAATTCTAGATCAGCCTGGGCTAGAGTGAGACCCTACCTTGAAAATCCTTTATGTTTTATGTGGCTATGACAAAATATCTGAAACTGGATAATTTATAAAGAAAAGAGGCTTATATAGCACACAGTTGAGGAGGCTGAAAGTTCCAGGCCTAGCTTCTCCATTAAATCTGGCTTCTTGTGAGAGATCCCTGTACTGTAACCCCACATTGCTAATGACATCATGGTGAGAATGTATATGAAAGGGAGAAAGCACCTGGCAAGACAGAAGCCTGGTGGGAAGGGGTCAGGTTTGTTCTTTTGTCACCATCTGCTCTCTCAGGGGGACTAACCAGGATCCCATGGTAACAACCTTAAAGCCTCCTGTTGACAGTGTCCCCACTGACCCACTCACCTCCCACCAGGCTCTACTTCTTGAAGGTCCCACCACTTCTGAGATACTGAGCCAGCCACCATGCTGTTTGTATTCCTGTGGCTTTGCAGTATATTTTGAAATGAGGTATGGTGACACCATTATTGGTATTCTTTTTGCCAACAACATTTTTGAGATCTTTTGTGCTTTCCATATGAGTTTTGAGGTTATTTTTCCTATTTCTGTGACAAATGGTGCTGGAATTTTGAAATGACCTAGTACCTTCACATATTTGTGTCCGAAAGATTCTGGGAGAATAGCAAAAAAGAGAAAGAAATGAGTTCTGAGAAACTACATCAGATGGAACAGATGGAGTTTAATGACTGCTAAGTTAAGGATAAACAGCTCAGCCAAATGATACACATGAGCATATTTGCATATCAACTACCAGCTACCTCCTCTTGCTTTTTGCTTCTCTGTTTCTGTAGGTTCCCGGGCCCTTCTATACTTACAGGTCTCGGTATTTGTGATGGTTTGAATCTATGCTCCCAAAGGCCCATAAACCAAGGTTCTGGTTGCCAGCCTGTGGTGCTATTAGTGGTAGGAGCCTTTAAGAGGTGGGGCTTCATTGCCGGAAGGAAGCTAGGAAACTGGATACATGTCCTTACAGTGAGTGTTGCGACCTGAGCCTCTCTCTCCTCCTCTCTCTCTGTTTCCTGGCTACCATGAGGCCTGCTGCTCTGTCCTGCAACGTGCTTCTGCTCTAGTTCTTGGCTTTATCATAGGCCCAAAGCATTAGCATCAGTCTGAAACCGTGAGCCAAGTGAAATCCTCCCTCCTTTAATTTAACTTAATTATTATGGGCATTTTGTCCTAGTGACAGAAAGCTGTCTAAGATGACCAACACCATGTTAAATGACTCCTCTCCATCTGGGAGGGGCATTCATTTTTTATTTGCAGCGTGATTTTATTTTCTTTTAGACTGACCATCACTAAAGACATTACTGAGTGCTAGGCTCCTTTGAGGCAGATCTCCCACACTAAAGTCACCTTCCCATGGCTGGGCCCCTTCTGAGTGACTCACTAGGACTCTTGCCAGCCCTTCTCACTCTCTGACACCCTGCCCTACTTTTCAACTGCCCCTGTGACTGGGAAGCCAGAGGGCCTGTCACTGTGCAGTGCTCAACTACCTGACACCTGTTAACCTCAGCCCCAGCTGGGTGGCCTGGCTGCTGCAGAGGTGAGACCTTCCTATCTGGCTCCCTTCCGCCTGGGGGCAGACCATAGTCTCCACCCCCTCCCTTTTCCTATTGACAAGAAAGTTCTGGAAAAGACAGATAGAAGAATTGAGTCGTTGCCCGTGGCGATGTTTTGTTCTCTTTCGTGATCTATCCAGAATGGTTATGTTGCAGGACATCATTCTCATTTTCTACCCTCCTTCTGGCTGTGGTCTGCTTCTGTTTCCTCCTTACCCGTGTCCTAGCACACAGACACCAGATACCAAGAGAAGCCTCCTTCCGTGCGGCTCCTACACACAAATCAAGGCCCACAGACAGAGTACAAGAATCTACATACAAAACCGACTCACTGGTAACTTATCACTAATCTGTGAGGTGGGTGTTGTCTATTTTTTTTTAAATGGAAAAACTAAATCTCAGCTGAAGTTACTTTACAAAGAAATAGGAATTGAAATCTGACCCCGAAACTTTATAGTTCACAAAATTTCAGTTTCCTCTAGTTAGAGATTCTTTCTTTGGAGGTTGAAGAGATATGGCCTCACTATGTAACCCTTAAGTTCACTGCTGACCTGCCTCTGCCCCTTGAGTGCTGGGATGATAGGTGAGTGACACCAAACCTTAGTATTTTTAAATGCTTTTATTTTTTAGGCATGTGACAATAATATATATATGTATGTATGTATGTGTGTGTGTATATATATATATATATATAGATAGATAGATAGATAGATAGATAGATAGATAGATAGATAGATATATATCTCCACACACACAGAGAGAGACATATATATATACATACATACATACATACATACATGTGAAAGAAAGAGGATTAATAAGTGGCATACCAGGCTCAGCCACTGCAATTGAGCTCCAGATACGTGTGCCTCCACCCTCACACCATCCCCCCTCCGTGTGCATGTATGACCTTGTGAGCTTGCATCATTGTGAATCTGGCTTATTTGGGATCTAGAGAGTCAAAAATGAGTCCTTAGGCTTTGCAGACAAGCATCTTAACTGCTAAACCATCTCTTGAGTCCTGAAAATCACAATTTTTGACTAAGTACAGTACCTTCTTTCTCCACAACCCCAGTGTTGGGTAAAAGTGAGAATTCAACTTAGAATCTTCATGCTGTGAGTAAAACCCATTGTGGAATAGTAATAAGAGGCTGTGGGATCAGGAGATTTCCACAACAGCTCTTGACCCCAACACCACCTCTTAATTTCAAGTACTTCAGATTGCAAGTCAGCATGACTTCATTAAGGTGACAACTCTAAATTTATAAATATTCATCAATCATAAAAAGACCTTCCAGCCAGGCGTGGTGGTACACACCTTCAATCCCAGCATTGGGAGGCAGAGGTAGGAGGATTGCTGTGAGTTTGAGGCCACGCTGAGACTACATAGTGAATTCCAGGTCAGCCTGGACCAGAGTGAGACCCTACCTCAAAAAACCAAAAAAAAGAACTTCCAGTTATTTCATCATCTATGTCACACACAATGATATTTGTCATGACGCTAGAGTTGGCAGGTTGAAAAATAGTGAGATAGTTATTTGTGGCTCTTTTTTTTTATTGTTTTGGGTTTTTTTGGGGGGGCAGTGAGTGTTTTTTTGTTTGTTTGTTTGTTTTGGGGGGTTTCAAGATAGGGTCTCACTCTAGCCCAGGCTGACCTAGAATTCACTGTTTAGTCTCAGGGTGGCCTCGAACTCTCAGTAATCCTCCTACCTCTGCCTCCGGAGTGCTGGGATTAAAGGCGCGCGCCATCACACCCAGTTTGTGGGCTCCATTTTGAGTCCGTGTATTGAGCATCTATCATGTACCATGCCTTTTTTGTACTTGCTCAGGGTCAGTCCTTCCATTAGACTCTGATGTCCTGAGCCCCTCCCGCCAGTCCTAGGCTTCAGATTCTTCATCCTGAGGGAAAGGGGAGCCACCCCTGCCCCCAGAGATTTGGGACGTTTGAGTATGGAATTGTTTAGCTAAGTAACCCAAGCCTCCTTCTCAGCTCAAGAAGCCTCTCTCCAATGTGTCTGTCGGGGGTGGGTTGTTCCCATGGAGTTCACTGTCCCAGGACAGTGGGATGAGAAAGATGCGGCATTTTGGGATCGATGAGGAGAAGGTGCATGTGGCACAAACTTCGGGTTTACATTCATAAGGAATGAAGGAACTAGAGGTTGAAGAGAAGGAACAGCGTCGGGCTAGGAATCGTGCCTGTCCCGCACTGAGAGGCCAGCAATGCAAAGACAACGGAAGCTCCTACACTGGAATTTTTAGTCTGGCCAGTAAGACAGACACAGGAATGGTAATGACAATGTTAGTACAACACAGTGAAAACAGAGGGTCATTTAAGTTAAACTGTCGTAAGAACATGGGGATTGGCTGAGAAGGATAAATCCTGAAGGATAAACTAGTTAAAAGCATTAAGCAGGAAGCTTTCCTGCCCTGGTTCAGGGCCCTGCATCTGAACTCTCCTAACGTTCAGAAAATACTGGACACACATATGGAAATATTCGAATCTAAATACACAGGGGTTCAACCGATAGTCACGTTGTTAAAGGAACCTATGACTATCTTCATGTTCTTGAAACAATATTCCTGGGTGGAGAGTCTCATGAAGTGGGGTGGAGATGTTGTCACATTTTGGCAAAGGTGACGTCTGACATCAGAAGGGGACTATGCTCTGGACATGGTTTGTCCCTGAGGTTTCATCGGTTGGAGATTCTCCAGGTGTAAGTTCTAGTAAAGATAGCTGCCTGGTCTATGACAAAGAGGCCAAAAACACACACTGGAGAAAAGACTGCATTTTCAACAAATGACGTTGGAGCAGAAGAATAATCTAGACCCCTTCTCTCAGTTTGCATAAAAGTCAGCTCCAAATAGCTCAAGGGCCTCAATAGAAAATCCGAAACTGTGAAATCACTAGAGGAAAAAGTAGGGAGAACACTCCAAGGTGTAGACAGAGGGAAAGAATTTCTGAATAGGACCCCCAGGGTCCCAGGGAATGAGACAAACACTTATCCATTGGGATCTCAAGAACCTAAATCCCCATCGAACCATCAACAGAGCCAGTACACAGGCAACAGAATGGGAGAAAATCTGCATCAGCCCCACGTAGGACAGAAGTTTAACACCTAGACTATGCAAAGACCTCAAAAACTAAGCAACAAAACTCAGCCAACCCAGTAAAAACCAATGGAGCAGGGAACTGAACAGAGAGTTCTCAGAGGAAGAAATACAAATGGCCAAAAAAAAAAAAAAAATCTAAAAAATGCTCAACAATTTTGGCCATCAGGGAAAAGTAAGTTAAAAACTACTTTGAGATTCCATCTCACTCTGGTCACAATGGCTGTTATAAAAAAAAGAGTGGGGCTGGAGAGACGGCTTAGTGGTTAAGCACTTGCCTGTGAAGCCTAAGGACCCTGGTTCGAGGTTCCATTCCCTAGGACCCACGTTAGCCAGATACACAAGGGGGTGCATGAGTCTGGAGTTTGTTTGCAGTGGCTGGAGGCCCTGGAGTGCCCATTGTCTCTCTATCTGCTTCTTTCTCTCTCTGTCTGTTGCTCTCATCTGTCTCTCTCAAATAAATAAATAAAAATAAACAAAAAATATTTAAAAAAAATCAAATGTTAACAAATGCTACTGAGGCTGTGTGGAAAGGGGAACCCTCACTCACCATTGGTGGGAATGTAAACTTGCAGACTCACTATAGAGATCAGCATGGAGTTGTTGGGGAGATGGTCTAGTGGTTAAGGCACTTGCCTGCAAAGCCTAAGGACCCAGGTTCGATTCTTCAGTACCCACATAAGCCAGATGGACAAGGTGGTGCATGTGTCTGGAGTTCCTTTGCAGTGGCTAGAGACCCTGGTGTACCCATTCTCTCTATTTGCCTTTCTTTTGCTCTGCCTCTAAGTAAATAAATAGAATTTATTTAATAAAAAATAAAGAAATCAGTATGGAGGTTTCTTAAAACTCTGAAAACAGGTCTGCCATTTGGCCCAGCGATACCACTCCTGGGCTTATGTCCTAAAGATTCTACTGTTTACTATAGAGACACTTGATCAACCAGGTTTGTTGTGGCTCTAGTCACAACAGCTAGGAACTGGGATCAGCCCAGATATCCATTGGCTGCTGAGCAGATATGTAACACGCGGCCATGAGCTACATCAGGTGGTGTCAGGCTACACTGAGACTGGAGACTGCCATAAGCCAAAGGACTTTCTGGTTGAAAGTGGTTAAGTTCACTAACTTTTACAGTGTGGAAGCAGTCCCTAAAATATCAATATGAATTTAAACTATAAATGCAAACAAAGTTCTGGACTTTGCACACCAAAATTTGGGTTTAGTATCTAGACCAAAAATTTGAGTCCTGGTCAGCCTTATATAGAAGGAAATGTCCCCAGATTAGGTGTATTCTAAGTGTGTAGAACAAAATCTATGTCACAGAGCAAACAAAGGAATTAGAAATACTCTGTTGGAAAGGAGATGGCTCATGAGAGTTGATAGTCATTTCAGGGTACAGAAGACTTCCATGCCCAGAGTAAAATGGATAGGTACAGAAGAATTCAGACTGTTATAGTGGGGTATCCAAGTAACAACCAGGGAGCCATTTGGTGGAGACATTTTAGTTAAGTCTTTTTTAAAACTGTCGCACAAGTCCTACTTGAAAATCATAAAATAAAACCAACTTAGGGAAACACTGCATCTTTTTCTTGAAAAAAATAAAATAGCAAATATTAACAGTCTGAGTTTGAAAGAAAGGTGCATATTATCTGCCATGATTTCATGAGACTCTTCTTACACACATGAATTGTGCATTAGGTCTCAGTAGAAAATGAATTTCTTCTTGTGACTTGCAGCCAAGAGTGTGAAAGTCACCGTGTTAGCTATTATCTTTGTAACGCCCAGGGGACAAGCTAGAGCCACACACACTTGAGGTACATTTCAGTCACAGCAGCCACAAACTCTGTCAGTCAACTCCGGTGTGGCTAAGCGTCTGCCTTTGAAAACCTAAAAAGGAAAAAGGAAAGAAAAACCACAGTTGCCTCTGAAATGTATTTACATATATTACGTTCTTGTATATATTACATTTTAAGATGACATCGCTAAATATTTAGCACATTTTAAAGATTTTTGCAAGCCATCATTTCTGCCTTTTGGTTTTTTTTCAAATTATTTAAAAAAGAGGGCTGGAGAGATGGCTTAGCGGTTGAGCGCTTGCCTACGAAGCCTAAGGACCCCGGTTCGAGGCTCGATTCCCCAGGACCCACGTTAGCCACATGCACAAGGGGGCGCACGCGTCTGGAGCTCGTTTGCAGTGGCTGGAGGCCCTGGCGCGCCCTTTCTCTCTCTCTCTCTCTCTCTCTCTCTCTCTCTCTCTCTCTCTCTCTCTCTGCCTCTTTCTTTCTGACTGTCACTCTCAAATAAATAAATGAAAATAAACAAAAAAAAATTTTTTTTAAAAAAGAGTTTGCCCTTTTTAACCCTGCTTCTTGGTGTGGGAAAGTTCATTATCATCGAACATATACAAGTTTTCAAATTAGTGTGTATTGATTCTGTGGGTGTTTTTTAAACAATTCTTTGACACTGACATGTATAGATACAAGTAGGCTGATAAAGGAATTGAAGGGGACAGCGTCTTTGGGAAGGAGCTATGGAAAGAAGGGGGACCAAGCACGCGCTCAGCTCCTCGGTACAATGACGGGATTCATCCCCAGGCATGCAGATGTGGCTCCACTGACTCGGCGATGGCTCTGGAGGGAAAGGAAGCCTTTCCCCTTTTCTTCAGTGGCTCTTTTCCAACCGTTGGCTTTGGCGACTGGTGTCTCCCCAGCTGGGACTGGACATTCATGTTACCAGAGAACTGAACGTCTCAAGCTCTGTGTGTAAGCCCCATTGTGTGACGTGGGCTGCTGTTTAGGGTGCTGTAGCAGTGGTGTTTATGGCTGTTGGGGTAACAGGAAGAAACCTGGTACTTTTGTCCTGTTCAAACACTCACCCTATTCATGGCCACTGTTTATCCAGAGGAAAATGTTCTCAGAGAGAGACCAATAATTTAGAAAATACTTGAACGGGAGATTGAATAGTCTCTATCAGTGTCTTTATTAGTAATCTCTGTCTCTGGATACAATAGAGCTCTGTCTTCAAGTGTGCTTCTTGACTGCAGATTTGGTTTGGTACAAGCCAATTCTTGTTCCCTGTGTACAGAATAAAACCACTATCACAAGATGAAAAGGCTACAATCTATGTAATTCTCACTCTTGACTTCAATAACAAGATGAACTATAATAATAAAACTATAAAAGAGTATGTATAACACATATATATGTAGAAAGAGATACATTTGTACAAGCTTTCATTTTAAAAGATGAGCTAAGTAAAATAAATAATGAGATAACATTGCAGATAGTTTATAAAGTGCTAAAATTCAGGCTGGGGAGAAGGCTCAGCAGTTAAAGACACTTGCTTGTAAAGCCTGATGACCAGGGTTCAATTCTTCAGTACCCATGTAAAACCAGATCCATAACGCAGCACTTTCACCTGGAGTTTGTTTACAGCAGCAGGAAGCCCTGATGGGTCCACTAATGCTCTCTCTCTTTCTATTAACTAACTAAATAAATATTTTTTAAAGAAAGTGCTAAAGTTCATTATCATCAGACATAAAAGTTTTCCAGAATACTGACTTGAGATTTGGGCTCAAAGGAATACCTGTATTTCTCCATGTTATTAAACTCATACTCCTAAGAAGACATCATTCTTTGAACTGTTACTTGTGGCATAGAGTGGGTTAAAAGTCCTCAAGGTCAGGTGCATAGAAATAACAGCTTTACTTACCTAGAGATTGGTGTGATTTCTGCTTCCAGCTCCGCTGTACTGAGTTGTGTGTACCATTTTCTCAGCCAAGACCTTGAGCCCAAGAGTGGCATTTGGTACTTCTCACACCTGCGCTGCCTGGAATAACTCTGGTGCCATTGGTTCTTCATCATTGTCCAGTGCATGGGGTCTGTGTTGTCCCAGCTGCCCAATTACGAGGATACAAAGCATTCGGCTCTCTCTCAGGTACTTCCAAGGGCCTCTAGGGGGCATAGAGGTCATGCTGATCATGAGAATCTTTCTGACCCTATTCAAATCCAGCGTACTTTGAGATCACTCCATATGCCAAGGAGTCTTTATCAGTGACACATCACTTTGCTACGTAGAGAGACTGTCAGGCTCCCTATGTCTGCAACATTTTGTGTTCTTCTCAGATTCAGTGGCTCCAATTCAATAAGATATCTGGAGGTCTAGGCCTTCTCGGCCTTTCCCCACTGGGCAGGGGTGTATACACTCATTCCTGCTCCCTGTCTGCCCTGGGAAGAAGACATATAGGAGCCAGACCCCTCTGTTCACAGACACCACAAATTCAACTGAGGTCTTTCTGTTACCCTTCCCCAGGGTTTGACCTTTCTTTTTGGTTTTTTGAGGTAGGGTCTCACTCTAGCCCAGGCTGACCTGGAATTCACTATGGAGTCTCAGGGTGGCCTCGAACTCACGGCAATCCTCCTACCTCTGCCTCCCGAGTGCTGGGATTAAAGGCGTGTGCCACCACGCCCGGCTTGACCTTTTTTTAATTGGAGAAGGAGGGGATAAATAGAGTGGTTGTGAGATAGAAGCTCAAAATACATTATCTACATGAATGAAAATGAAAAAATAAACAAAAATTAAAATGATAATTTAAAAAAGCAAATGAAAGGATTTTTAATGGAGAGCTACAGCTAGGCATGGTGACACATACCTTTATTCCTAGCACTTGTAGGCTGAGGTGAGAGGATCACTGTAAGTTTGATGCCAGCCTGGGGCTACAAAGTGAGTTCCAGGTAAGCCTAAGCTAGGGTGAGATTATATCTCAAAAAAATTATAATTAATTAATTAAAAATAAAATGGGGGTACTAAAGGTTCAGTGAGGGAATTTGTCTCAGGGAAATATGGTGGAGAAGGAGGTGTTAGAGAAGGCTGCTTGACATCCTCCTCTGATCTCCACATACATGCACAAGGGGAGTTCATATCTGCACACACAAGCATATGCGCCCACACACTCACACACACCATATACTATAGACACACCAATAAAATTATTAAAATGTCATCTTCAATCAGTAGCCTTTATAGTTCTGTACTTTATTTGCAATAGGAGTACCTAGAACCATAATTCTCAATATAAATACATTTGATTAGAAATATAATTTCTTTCTATGCCTTCAAGGGATAGTTTTATTAATAATTTATCACCAACTTGTTCATGAATTTATTATTTTTGGGGGGGGGGGCTCGAGGTAGGGTCTCACTCTGGCTCAGGCTGACCTGGAATACACTATAGAGTCTCAGGGTGGCCTCGAACTCACAGCAATCCTCCTACCTCTGCCTCCCGAGTGCTGGGAGTAAAGGCGTGCGCCACCACGCTTGGCTGAATTTATTATTTTTGAAGACTCTTTATAAATCATATTTATCTATTTCCAGGCTAACACATTGCACATTTTTATTGCTATATAAAGTATAACTTTCAATTTCAGTAAAAGCATGACTTTGAAGCTTTACGAGTTGCCTCAAAAATGAAGGAATTGAAAAAAAATAAAATGCCGGAACTGTGAAAGTTGGTTCACAATGAGCATCTCAATAGAAATCATCCATTCCCTTGGCCACATTTGTAATTTGTATGTTTTATAAAAGTTCCAGTTTCATCAAGTAGAGGAACAAAACGAGATTAAAAAATTCTAGATATGGATTTCCAAAAACTTTGTACAAAGTAAACCTTCTGGCATCTTTTCTAACCAAGCTAGAATGGATGGACTGATTTGTTTCCATAAAGTGTAGGACAAAAATATACAGATAGGCAGCATTATCTTAAGCCATCATCTGGGACAACTTCTTAGTCTATCTGTTATGACAATCTTTTTTTTTTTTTTTTTTTTGAGGTAGGATCTCACTTTAGCCCAGGCTGACCTGGAATTCACTCTGTAGTCTCAGGGTGGCCTCGAACTCATGGCATTCTCCTCCCTCTGCCTCCCAAGTGCTGGGATTAAAGACATGTGCCACCACGCCCAGTTGTTATGAGAATCTTAATGTAAGTTATAAGTACCCCAGTGACTTTTTCTACACACACACACACACACACACACACACACACACACACACACACCACACACACACAATTCTGTGGTCATGGTGTGAAAAAGAAGCCAGGGCAGAGCCAGAGGTCAGGGCTCTAATAATGATTCCATGCTCATGAACCTTGTGATCTGGGGAAATATTTCACTTTGCTGAGTTTTAATTTTCTTAGGCATACAAGACAGTGAGTAATCCTTGGCTCTCAGGTTTGGAATAAAGAATTCCCCTGTGCTAAGTAAAATGTGAAGATTAATTGTTCTCATCTACATCATCTTGAAGCCACTGACTTATCCCCAGGTTAGCCAAGAAAAAGCAATCCACTCACCTCTGCTTTAAGTGAGATTTTTCTTTAGTGCCAAGGGAATCAAATTATGATTAATGATAAACTACAGACACAGAGCAACATTTTTAGTTGCAGGGATCAGGCTAGTAGTTTGGGAGATTGACCAGAAAATCCAGAAACAGTTCCTCTCCCTCTAAGGTTTCCAATAACCCATTCGTTTTCCTCACTTTTTAAAAAAATGTTTTTGATCTTTTTATTTATTTATTTATTTGAGAGCAACAGAGAGAGAAAGAGGGAGAGAGAGAGAGAGAGAGAGAGAGAGAGAGAGAGAGAGAATGGGCAAGCCAGGGCTTCCAGCCACTGCAAATGAACTCCAGACGCATGCGCCCCCTTGTGCATCTGGCTAACGTGGGTCCTGGGTAATTGAGCCTCAAATCAGGGTCCTTAGGCTTCACAGGCAAGCGCTTAACTGCTAAGCCATCTCTCCAGCCCTTGTTCTCCTCACTTTTACATTCATCAGACATTTATTGAACATTGACTATATGCTGAGCATTGCACTTGGTATTGAGAAACAAATATAAATATGAAGTGATCCTTGTTTTCATAGTTTAGTTGCACGAGGAAAGCAGAAATAAATGGATGATACATTATGGGGAAAAAATAAACTTCTGTCATAGAGTGTGTATGAATCAGAACCAAGAAGACACAGGATCTAATTGTGGCTTCTGCTTGGGACAGTCAGAGGAGACTTCCAAAACAATTGTCTTAGCTGTTCTGACCAAGGAGAATTGTGGGGGTGGTGTGTATGCACTGTGATTTGTTTAAATGAAATTGCTCATGTGTCTACATTAGTCTAGTTCTACAAAACTGAGTGCGCTCCCCCATCCCTCCTCAATCCTTTATAGCTTTCCATATTGTCACTTCATTCATTGCTCTGGCCAAATACCTGACGAGATGCAGCTTAAGGAAGGAAAAGGCTTATTTTGGCTTACAATTTGAGATGATCTCTTCCTTCTTGGCAAGGAAAGAGGCATGAGCGCAGGAGCATGAAGCCAGTTGGTCACATCACATCCCAGGTCAGGAATCAGAAAGCAAATGGGAAGTGGGGCCAGGCTATAAAACCTCAAGCACCGTTCCCTATTTATCTGTTTCCTCAAGCCTTCCCAAATAGCACCACCAATGTTCAAACACAGGATCCTATGGGGGACATTTCAAAGTACAACACTCACCTTCTCTTTTTTCTTCTTTACTTTTCTTTTCTTCTTCTTTTTTTTTTTTTTTTTTTTTTTGAGGCAAACCCAACAGAACTGGCCTTTATTTAATACGAGAGAGAGAGAGAGAGAGAGAGAGAGAGAGAGGAGAATTGGTGTGACAGGGTCTCCAGCCACTGCAATTGAACTCCAGACACATGCACCACCTTGTATACATGTGCAGCCATGCACTCTTGCATCACCTTTGTGTGTCTGGCTTACATGGGATCTGGAGAGTTGAACATGGGTCCTTAGGCTTCACAGACAAGCTCCTTAACCGCTAAGCCATCTCTCTGGCCTAATACCTTCTCTAGAAGATGTTTTCATCCTTTTGACAGTTTGCTTCATTCAGATAGTTAACAGGCGAGCCAATTAATAGATTTAGAGTCATAACATGTCAATAACTACAGTTTTGTTTTTGACATGGAATAATCATTTTCCACTTAAGACCCTCTCTACTCAGTCCAGAGAGAGCTTTTAAAGCAGTGGCTACCTGGGACTGGGTAGATGGATTCTGAGGTAGTTTTCCCCAATTCTTTAAGTGAACTTAACTAGTTTTAAAAGCAGTAATCTCATATATACAGGAGAAGAGAAAGACAAACAATGTTGCTTAAGACAGTACTGGTTTGAGCGTTGGTATTTAAGTGTTGCATACCTTGGCTTCCCAATATTCTTTGGAATACATTATACACCAATAAATTTTATTGTACCTTTCCACTTCCAAAACTATGTCAAGAATAGGTTCTAAAAAATATCTGAGGAATCAAATAAAAATAAAATTCATAAATACATCTTTTTTTGTTTGTTTGTTTTTCGAGGTAGGGTTTCACTCTAGTTTAGGCTGGCCTGAAATTCACTCTGAATTCTCAGGATGGCCTCTGACTCACGTGATTCTCCTACCTCTGCCTCCCAAGTGCTGGGATTAAAGGAGTGTGCCACCACACCCGGCTCATAAATATATCTTAATAAGAATTATTTTTAGCGTTCCTTTCTTTACATATTGTTGCGATGAGGTAAGCTGAGGATTATCTTCTAAAAGCCACGAACACGTCTATTTTTTAAGATTATAAAAAAGCAGACACATACAGATATTCAGAAACAGATGAACCACATAGAAAGCTAATGACTCAACGTTTTTGACACTTAACAGTGGGTTGACTTGGTTTTAGTTCCTGGCACGGGTGAAGGTTTAATTGGATTTCATTCTCTTCAAATGTATTTTCCCACCATCTTTAGTTACATCGTGACAGTACTCCCACCACTGTGCCCTAAATACCAAACACTCTGCCAAACTTTCATTGGATTAAAGAAAACAGGCTGAAAGTAAACATGCTTGATACCCCCAGCAGCACACATTTCCCCGCACTAATGTCCCTTGCTTTTTATTTTTTGGTCTCCTCTTTTGCTTCTGTGGGGCTAACCTCAGACAAGACCACATCTCTTCGCTGAAAGAGACTTTTGTAGAGGAGGACTCTGTAAAGAAGGAGATACTCATTGTATTGCCCATCCAATTTCCTACAGTCATAAGCAGGTATGAGTATCATGCTTGATCCTTCATACATTATTTTTATAATGCACATCTAGCCCCTGTGCTTTATAGACTGCAATTCTTAAATTTTGCTCAATCCCCCCCCCCCAAATGTCTCTCCACTTACCTGCCGTGTAAGAATAAAAGTTCTTACCTGAAAGGTGAAGGTGTCCTATAGATGAAAAACCAGTGAATCCAATAGGTTGTAAAGCTCACACATGCATACCTACCCACTGTCTCCTTATAATGTATTTGCCATCCTACAATGCTTGTCAAACTTCATAGAGAAAACTGATGTGTTCCCATAACCCCGAACCCCCGGCCTTAGTTTGTGATCATCAAAGGTACTTGATACACTTTTCTCTTTTACTGTTTCTTTTTACTTGTGTCTGTTTATGAACATGTGTGTGTGTGGTGAACGTACGTGTGAAGGTTGAAGGACAACCTCACAGTATTGCTCCCCTCCTTCCACCTTATTTAAGACAGGGTCCCTTTTGCTACTGGGAATACCAGAGTCGCTGTTCTGCAAGATTTGTGGTCCTTCTGACTTCACGTCCACAGTAGGCAGATTGAATTTACGGCTGTGGGCATCATTTTGCATCTGAGTATTACGTGAGTGCCTTTAACCACTAAGCCATCTCTTCAGCCTAGTACCTGGGGTACTTTTCCCAGTACAGGAAAAGGCAGAATAGTCTATTGTTAAACTATTAAGGAAGGTATTATTTTTGTTCCCAATAATGTCTTTTCTAAAAAAATATTTTATTCATTTATTTATTGGCAAGCAGAGAGGTGAGGGACAGAGATTGAGAGAGAGAGAGAGAGAGAGAGAGAGAGAGAGAGAGAGAGAATGTTATGGGCATGCCAGGGCCTCTAGCCACTGAAAACGAATTTCAGATGCATGCACCACCTTGTGCCTCTGGCTTACATGGCGTGGCAGTCAGGTTCACATTGCTGGTAGAAATCACTCAACCAAGAGCAGCCTGTAGGAAAAAGAGGTTTATTTTGATTTGTAGGCTCAAGGGGAAGCTCCATGATGGCAGGGAAAATGATCATATGAGCAAAGAGTGGACATCACTCCTGGCCAACATCAGGTGGACAACAGGAACTGGAAAGTGTGCCAAACACTGGTAAGGGGACACTGGCTATAACACCCATAAGTCCACCCCCAACAATACACTGCCTTTAGGAGACATTAATCCCAAATCTCCATCATCTGGGAACCTAGCATTCAGAACACCTAAGTTTATGGGGGACACCTGAATCAAACCACCACATTCTGCCCTGGCCCACATAAACTGATAACCATACATGATAGAAAATACGATGCATTCAGTCCAACTTTCAAAGTCCCCACATTTTTTATCAATTCTAATGTTCAAACATCCCCATAATCCAATGTCATTTAGCTGAGTCACAATACCAAAAAAGAAAATCCCCCCAAAACCTATAATGGCACAGAATACACATTCACACTGCAAAAGATGGCATTGGGCATAGCAAAGAAATACTCAACCAATACAAGATTTTAAACAACCAGGGCAAATATCAAACTCTGTAACTCCAAATCCAACAACTCTAGTCAGTGACAAATCTCCAAGTCCTATAATTTTAACCAGCAATAAGTCTTTGGAGTTCCAATTCTGCCCCTCCAGCTAGGATACTCACAGTCCTGCAAAATTTCATTGGGCCGGCAGCTTTCTTTAGCAGCCATCTCATGGCCCCAGCATCTCCACTGGGTCTCCACTGCAATCCATGGTTCATCCTCGTGGCTCCATTGGGTCTCCATACAGGCATCCAGCAAACCTGCTTCACACTGCCCATGGCCATTTCCAAAACACAAGCCTGCATTGAAAATTTAATGACCCTCTCTTTCCTGCATTTCTTATACTCCACAATACCAGGTAGGGTGCCAATTTGTTAATCCAGGGGGGAGTAAAGCTGACTTTGAAGAACAGGACACTTCTTGAGCACTCAGTCCCCTTCTAAAGAGTCTACATTCTTTCTGTTTTCCCAGTGCAGGTCAGCTGGCCCAATCTCAATAGTTGTTATCTCTCAAACAATTTGCAGGTGAACAGGCAGCAGTTTAGGCCCAAAGATTTCATCTTTTTCTGTGACATATCCCTCTGCTTACACAGTTCGTTTCTACACAAAGCAACCCTGCACAACTTCTCAGGATACAGGCATAAGAGCAAGCTTCTCACACAAACTGCTAGCCCAGTGCAGGCACAGCTCTTTCTCACCCTCATAAGCCAAACCTCACAGTCCATAGTTCTTACTACATTCAGGTCTTTCATTCTGACCAGAATAGTCCATCAAGCTGTACTTACAGCACTGTGAGGCATCTCTGAGGCCAAGGTTTCAAATCCTTCTACATGCCTCTTGAAAATCAGCTCCAAAAGGCCAAAGCCACACAGTCAGGTGTCTAGCAGCAAATGACACCACTCCTCAGTACCAATATATGGGTACTTGGGAATTGAAACCGGGTCATTAGGCTTTACAGGCAAGTGCCTTAACCACTGAGACATCTCTCCAATTATGTCTTAAAAGCTACCTCATTTCTACTTTTGTGCCCCAGTTCTCCATATGGCATGAGCCACTCATTCATAATGGAGCAATGTAGTCTCTCCGTGTTCCATAGCAGGATGAACCTAAACAAAGCATCATGAATCTTTCCAGTCTCAGGCGTAGCTCACTCCTACACATTCCAGTAGTTAGTTTAAAAGATTCCATGATTGAGCTGGGCTTAGGCAAGAATCAGTCATGTGTCAATGGCAGAGGTCACTGGATCCAGGGACAATCAAAAGAAGAAGCCTGCTTAGGGCTAGCAATTACCATCAATATTTAGAGCACAGGCAATGCACAGCAAGTTATTCACAAGCAAAGCTACTTAGGGCGAAACCAAGGGTCTGATTATGGTCAGAGACAAGTTCAGAGTTTTAGAAGCAATACTCAGTATTTTTTTTATATTTCTAATAGTTTATCATTGAGTAATGAATCTAATGAAGAAAACATGGGGTGGAGGATACACTCAGTGGCAATTAGGACTCTTTTCTGTGTGTGGTCCTGGAAGGCAAAGAACTGGATTCTGCCCGTGGCTTGCCATTTCCTGCCCAGTTATGACAAAAGGCCAAATGAGTTTTGTTGTTGCTGTTACTGTTGTTATTAGAAGAGTGTGAGTTTGGGCCAACAATGAGCTTTAGCTCAAGTACTGAGATCAATTACCTGAAGACCTTCTGTTCTAAATAAGCAACCTAGAGATGACTACATAGAAATGATGTGCTGCAACGGGCAATGAGACCCACTAGACTTTGCAGACTGTGCATGCAATGCTTCCATTGGCTTGTGAATGACTCATAGCTGGTTAGCTTCAGTCCAAAGCTCATTTGAATCACGTTCAAGCGTTACATAGGTGCCAGGGATGCAGGGATGTGCAATGGAGAGGTTGGGTTAGGTGTCTATGGGGAGGGTAGAGGCTGGGAGGAGGACATAAAACAATAAAATCAATTCACAACTTAAACATATAAGAAGACTATCTAAGAATCATTTAGATTGTTGCTTTTTTTTAACCTTAGTTATTGACAACTTCCATAGATATAGACAATATATCATGATCATAGTCCCTTCCAACCAACTTCCCTTTCCCTTTCTGACTCCCCACTCCACTGAATCCTATCTTCTTTCCAAATAGTCTTTCTTCTGTTTTGAGGTCATCATTTTTCTTTCTCCTATTATATGGGTCTTATGTAGGTAGTCTCAGAAATCTGAGGCAATGACCATCAATCAAGGCCACTTCGTGTCTAGAAGACAACAGTGTAAGCAGTCCTACCCTTCATTTGGATCTTACATTCTTTCTGCCAACCCTTCTTCAACCAAAGCCTGGTGACTTTTGAGTCACCCCAGCGGTTACCAGCATAAAAGTGAGAGGTAGCATTACTATATGGGCATAAACAAGTATTTAGAGGGCAATGTGGTGGCCATTATAGATCCATTTAGCCAGACCACAGTAGCAGTTCCCCTCCTAGGTCTTACGTCCTCCTCAGCCATAGGCTTCTCACTAGGTTTTCATACCAGGAAGGAATTCCCTTCCATGGAGGGGACCTCAAGTACAGTCAGAGAGCAGTTGGTTTCTTCCGTTCTACCATTGCACCATTTGATGTTTGGCCTTGTCAACCAGGCATAAAGTTTTGAGGGTGGACCATTTCTGTAAGAAGTCTTTTGTTCAAGAGTTTCTATCTTCAGGACAATGTGTTTTCTGTGGACCACCTACGTGTCCATCACAGTGGCAAACACGTTATCTCTACCGATCACATTACTGATCAGTTTATTGAAAGGTGTATTCAGAGTAGTTATTCTGGCTTAGTTCTTGTCTAACTAAAGGAAATACTACCAAAAGCTATAACACAAGTGAAGTTTTGGGGATGGTCATTTTATTGACCATATTAAAGCCTATTTTACTGACATGTTCATGATGAGAACCTAAGGAGAAATAGTTCATAGTTGAATAGTCCTGAGACAGAAGATATTCTAATTAAAAATGTTTATGAGAGATTGCTTAGTGGTTAAGGTGCTTGCCTACAAAGCTAAGGGACCCAGGTTCTATTCCCCAGAGCCCGTGTAAGCCAAATGCACAAGGGAGTGCACACATCTAGAGTTCATTTACAGTGACTGGAAGCCCTGGCATGCCCCTTCTCTTGCTCCCTCTCCCTCTCTTCCTCTCTCTCTCTCCCTCTTTCTCTGTCAAATAAATAAATAAATAAAAATAAAATAAAATTCTAAAATGTTTATGAAAACACTGTAACAAAAATTTAGCAATATATTACCTAAGTCAGCTCTAAAGTGTATGTCTTTATCATGTCCTTAACCTCCATTATACTATGGCATAGAAAAAGAATTTTTTAAAAAATCAGTATATATGATGATAAACTCAATAAATATAATGAGGTAAATGCGCAGAATAACATAGGAAGTGGTTTATAAGTCTTTAGTAGAACAAAGTGTCTGTGACCATTTTAACTTTGTTTTCATAACAGCATGGAGAAGCTGGGAAGAGACGCCAATGCCAACAGCCAGGAAAGATGAGTGGAAAGGTTAAGATAGGCTTGGTGGATTTTTCTTTCCCAGCATAAAAAAGATCCAAAGAGATGGAATAATTTACCAGATACATAGAATTTTGAAATTCAACTCTCCGTCAAGGACAGAGAGATTCTTTCCATACTGTCTAGAGATGAAAGGTTGAAAAACGAGTTGGTTGTTGGAAATGATTTAGCTTCTTGATACCAAGTATCTTCACCAAATGCATAGATAGGAACAGCAGTCCTGCAGCGCGCCCACAGGAAAAGTGAATCAGAAGACCTTTCCCGGCCTCAAGTGTTTACTCCAGTTTCTTTCTTTCTATGTGATTAAATGTAAAAGATGGGCTGGAGAGATGGCTTAGCGGTTAAACGCTTGCCTGTGAAGCCTAAGGACCCTGGTTCGAGGCTCGCTTCCCCAGGACCCACGTTAGCCAGATGCACAAGGGGGCGCACGCGTCTGGAGTTCGTTTGCAGAGGCTGGAAGCCCTGGCGCGCCCATTCTCTCTCTCTCTCTCCTCTCTCTTTCTCTCTCTGTCTGTTGCTCTCAAATAAATAAATAAAATTTTAAAAAAAATGTAAAAGATGAGTCTGTGTCTTATATATCAAGTAGAAAAGAGAAAGGAACGGAGAATTTTGAACAGGCAAGCGGTTCGACCGTTCCTAGCTATTACTTCCCTCACAGGCAGCTATTTTCAAATCACAAGGAAATCATCCTGCTAACATGCTCTGAGATGAGAACTGAACATTGACAGCATAATGAAAGATATGTTTGTCAAAAACAAACCCAGCAAAGATAAGGGCAATGGAATCACACTAACCTTTCTGGAAACCTGGAGGCTCTTTAATAGACCCAGGGGATGGTCATTTTATTGACCTGTCTTCGACTGAAAGCACACCTATTTGAGATTAGAGGGAGAGATTTAGCATCGACCAGACAATGAATGGCACTGCTTTCCCCTGGGAATCTGCTCAGAACCGATGCCTCGTGCCATGCAGTGGCCTGTAGATAAGGACCCCTGGTGTCATTTTTATGCTGCTAGTGACACTGAGGGTCACTGTGTCCGAGGTAATCTTTTCCACCTTTGAACTATAAGACAGATACCTGAAACCCCATGCCTACCAGCAAGTAAGAAAATATTCTTCATATTTTCTGGATACAAAAATCCCAGCTTCAGTAAAGAGTGGAACAGTACAAAAATGCGAACTCCCTCTAGGGAGAACCTAAGGGTCCATGTGGGAGACACCAAATCAGGAAGTTGAAAGCCAAATATTTTTTTTTTTTCCCCATGGAAATGAAAGTTAATACAAACCATAATTGACAGTGTTTTAAACATTCCTGCTGCCTGTGCATCATGATTCCATACTCCTCAAAATTGGGATTTTTTTTCTTCTTTAACTCTGTACGTGTTTTGTCCAATACATAGTAGCTACTAGCATTGAATACAGAAGTATGGAAGGAAATTCTATTGAATGGTGTTGCTCTGCAATATGTAGTATCATTTATGTCATCCCCACAGAAAACAGCCTCATCAATTGGTTGTATTGCTTTATAAGCAAGAAAGTTGTGATGCAAAGATGTTAAATGATCTGTGAAGGCAACAGCGTGGTCTTGCAGAACCTGAGGGGCTCCTGAACGGTCTGAATTCTCTCAAGTATGCTGTCGCCAAAACACCACAGGATGAGCATCTAACCCAGACCTTCATCATGTTTTCCCATGGTTGGGAATTCTTCTGTGAGATTTTCAGAGGTAAAAGAGAAGATTGGGTTGTATTAATATGAATGAATCAAAATCCCTTCTCCCTTTGAAGTTATGTTCAAACTTACACCTGTTTATTTTGTCCTTTGGGTCTTCTGATTTGTGTCATACTTGATATCTCTATCAGTCCTATATTTTCTCCTTGATTTTCTGTTAATTCATATTTTACCTAGATGGGTTAGGCCCCTTTCTGGATATGGCTCACAGTGACAAACTTTGGCCTATAGAGCCTGAATTGTACATCAGTCCTGGACTGTACGGAAAGTAGATAACCATGGCTGGAAATATAGACAACAGTGTTCAGGGTCATTTGACTCAGATTCTGATCTTTCACATGCTACAATCAACAAGATAACTATGAATTTCTAAATACAGCCCAACTGGCAGGCCAATGCAGGCTCAATACCACTTTTGAATTTTTAATAGTCAATATGGTTACCAAAACTTTACTTAAAAAAGCATGAGGTAACTTTAAAAAAGTATTATTTATTTATTTGTGAGAGAAAGAGGCATATAGAGAAAAATAGAGAGAGAGAGGGCAATGGGCATGCCAGGGCTTCTAGCCACTGCATCCTCCAGATGCATGCACCACCTTGTACATCTGGCTTTATGTGGGTCCTGGGGAATCAAACCTGGGTCCTTTGGCTTTGCAGGCAAGTGCTTTAACCACTAAGATATCTCTCCATCCCTGCAATAACTGTTTAATATCTAGTTATTTCATTGTATGGATTTACCAAAATATATGGCACATATATTAAAACTATGGTTTTTTTTCTTATATTTTATAATTATTAAAAAAGTGCTAGGAGCTAGAGAGGTACTTCTGGGTTTAAGTTGCTTGCTTGAAAAGCCTGTTGGTCCAGGTTTAATTCCACAATATCCATGTGAAGCAAACACAGAACATAGCACATGAATCTGGTGTTCATTTGTTATGGCAGGAGACATTGGTGCACCCATACACACACACACACACACACACACACACACACACACACACACACACACAAATTTTTAAGAAAATTTAAGAGCTAGAATAACTATTTTTAACTAAGAAAGTTGTGCAGAACACATTATATAAATAATTTTAAAGGGCTGGAGAGATGGCTCAGGAGTTAAGCACAGTTACTTACAAAGCCTTTCATCTTAGGTTCAATTTTTTTCCACTATGCACACAAAGCCAGACGCACAGTGTGGTACATGCACTTGGATTCAGATGCAGAGGCAAAGGCCCTAGTATACTATCCTCTCTCTCTCTCAGTCTCTCTCTCTCTCTCTCTCTCTCTCTCTCTCACACACACACACACACACACACACACACACACTCACACATTCTCCTTGTGAATAAATAAAGAAATTAAAAACAATGTAAATACACCATCTCTGTTTTTCTAATCACAAGGACACAGTAAGTACATATACAGCTAATGAAGATATCACCCTAAAAATGAACTGACATAAATTTTCATGAACTAAATCATTATATTCTTTTTCATTTCCTATCTACTTATTCTTTCAATTACAGATAAGTTAGTATTAAAATTTCTGACTCTTCAAGAATTACAACAAAGGGATTTGAAAACTTTTTTGTGGGCTGGAGAGATGGCTCAGTGGTTAAGGCACTTACCTGCAGGGCCTTACTACCTAAATTGATTCCCCAGGACCCACATGAAGCCAGATGCACATAGTGGTGCATGCATCTAGAGTTTGTTTGCAGAGGCTGAAGTCCCTAGTGTGCCCATTTTCTTTGTCTGTCTTCTCTCTATCTCTTTCTGCTTACAAATAAATAAATAAAAATATTTTGTATGGTATTGGGTATTGAACCCAAAGGCTTTTC
This sequence comes from Jaculus jaculus, assembly GCF_020740685.1. NCBI lineage: Eukaryota > Metazoa > Chordata > Mammalia > Rodentia > Dipodidae > Jaculus > Jaculus jaculus. Next base: position 30,865,679 of record NC_059110.1, read on the forward strand.
TGTTATCTAGGCTAGCTCTCCACCATTGAGCCATACTTCCAGACCTTAAATCCTTTTTCCTTCTAAAATAATTACACCCAAGCTTTCTCAGATTCTCCAATTCTGCCTGAAATCATTTGTTTGCATATTTAGCTCTTGGCTGCTGTATCACATGTATAGATTTGCGTGGGTACTACAGTGAAGATATGGGAGGTTTTATCACAAGAGTGCCTTGCATTACCCTATATTTAAAAAGAAATTATTCTGGCTGGAGAGATTGCTTAGTGGTTGAGGCATTTGCCTGCAAAGCCAAAGGATCCCAGTTTGATAACCCAGGACCACGTAAGCCAGAGGCATGAGGGGGTGCATGCATCTGGAGTTCATTTGCAGCAGATGCCTTGGCACACCCATTCTCTCCCCCCCCCTTTCTCACAAATAAATAAATAAAATATTAAAGAAAGAAGTTATTCCTGCTTAATCATGGTACATAGTGATCAGTTTCATTCAAGTATGTCAAGTACTTTTATATTTCCCCTTTACCTCCTTTTCCCCTCCCTCTACTTCTCTTTTTCTCCTAAGCAGACTCACTTGCGTATCTATGTAAAATCGAGTATTCACAAATGACAGAAAATGTGATATTTATCTTTGTGAGCCTGGTTTGTTTTGCTTAATATGATATTCCATCCAGTTTCCTGCAAATGACATAATTACATTCTTTTTTTTTTTTTATTTGAGAGCGACAGACACAGAGAGAAAGACAGATAGAGGGAGAGAAAGAGAATGGGCACGCCAGGGCTTCCAGCCTCTGCAAACGAACTCCAGACGCGTGCGCCCCCTTGTGCATCTGGCTAACGTGGGACCTGGGGAACCGAGCCTCGAACCGGGGTCCTTAGGCTTCACAGGCAAGCGCTTAACCGCTAAGCCATCTCTCCAGCCCCATAATTACATTCTTTATGGATGAGAAAAAAACTCTCTGGTGAGACTGCTCAATGTTTGCTAAGAAAACATGAGAATCTGAGTTCAGATCCCCAGAACCCCTGTAAAATTCTGTGATGCACTCCTGTAATCCCAGCACTTGGGAGGCAGACATGGGGGATCTCTGGCACTTGCCAGCTAGCCAGTCTAGTTGACTCAACCCAGCCAGCCCTAGGTCAAGCAAGGAGCCCTGCTTCAAAGAAGAAAGTGAAGAATAAAGTGAAATAAAAAGCAAATGATGGGCTGGAGAGATGGCTTAGTGGTTAAGCGCTTGCCTGTGAAGCCTAAGGACCCCGGTTCGAGGCTCGGTTCCCCAGGTCCCACGTTAGCCAGATGCACAGGGGGGCGCACGCTTCTGGAGTTCGTTTGCAGAGGCTGGAAGCCCTGGCGCGCCCATTCTCTCTCTCTCCCTCTATCTGTCTTTCTCTCTGTCTGTCACTCTCAAATAAATAAATAAAAAATTTAAAAAAAAAAAAAAAAGCAAATGAGTAAGACACCTGAAGGGACCTCTGGCTTCCATGTGTGCACACACACACACACACACACACACACTTGACTATGCACCTATGAACACACGTATTCACATCCATGTATGCCATAACTCCATTGTGTGCACATACCACATTTGCCACGTTCATTTTTCATCATTTCATCTGTTGACAGACAGCTAGGCTGATTCCATAACTTGGTAATTTTGTGACTAGTGCTGCAAAAAGCAAAGCTATTCAGGTACCTCCATAGTGGGGTGCCTTAGTAGCGTTTGTTGAGAATATACCCTGAAATTGTACAGCTGACTCTATGGTACCTCTATTTTTAATTTTTTTAAAGAGCTTTACACTAATTTCCACAGTGGTTGGACTAGTTTACCTTCCTGCCAGCAGTGTGTAAGGGATCCTCTCCCCAGCATCCTCATCACCATTTGATGTTATTTTCTTTTCTTTCTTTCTTTTTTAATACTTTATTGAGTTATTTATTTAACAGAGAGAAAGAGGCAGAGAGAGAGAGAGAATGGGCATGCCAGGGCCTCCAACCACTGCAAACGAACTCTAGATGTATGCTCCACCATGTGCATCTGGCTTAAGTGGGTACTGGGGAATTGAACCTGGGTCCTTTGGCTTTGCAAGCAAGTACCTTAGCCACTAAGCCATCCCTCCAGCCCTATTTTGTTTACTTTTTCTTTTGTTTTTGTTTTTATTTATTTATTTGAGAGCAACAGAGAAAGAAAGAGGCAGAGACAGAGAGAGAGAAAATGGGCACACAGGGGCCTCCAGCCACTGCAGGCAAACTCCAGATGCGTGCACCCCCTTGTGCATGTGGCTAATGTGGGTCCTGGGGAATCAAGCCTCTAACCAAGGTCCTTAGGCTTCACAGGCAAGCACTTAACCACTAAGCCATCTCTCCAGCCCCCTATTTTGTTTTCTTAATGATAGTTGTTCTGAGTGGATGAAATGCGATCTCATTGTGGTTTTAGTTTGTATTTCCCTGATGAGTGAAGATAGAAGACTCTTGGGCCAGAAACCATCAAGTTCTACTCCCCAGGACCCATGTAAAATGCCAGGTGTGGCAGTGCACTTCTGTATCCCCTGTTTTGATGGTTGGAGGGGAGGGAGTCACCACAGAATCCCTGATGGACTGCAGCTCCAGGTTGAGGGAGAGACCACATCTCAACCAATACTCTCCCACTGTTTTTCTTTGCAGAATAAAGCTTCATAATCCTGTTGGTCAGTTCATGGTTTTGTTTGCTGAGCTACTAGAATTCTGTTCAGAAAATCTCTGCACAGGGCTGGGAAAATGGCTTAGTGGTATGAAAGCTTGCTGTCCAAACATAGGACCTGAGTTTAATCCCCAGAATCCAGATTTAAAAAAAAAAAAAAAAACATGGCCATGTGTGGTGGTTTGAATAGTTGGCCCCCAACATATTCAGTTGTTTATTTGTTGTAGTTTGCATTCTGCAGCCACCTGGCTGGAAGCAATGTCACTGGGTGGATCTTAAGGTGTGGTGGTGGGTTTCAGGTTTCAATCTAAAGATATGCAAAGTGTGCCTAGCTGGAGTTCTTGAAGTGTGTTGTGGCTTTTGACTTTTAGGATTGTGTATCTCTCTCTGTGCCTGGGCCTGTGAAGGCAGGCCAGCTTCTTCTGCCATTTATGGAACTTCCCCTGGATCTGTAGGCTTCAATAAATATCCCTTCCTCCATAACTGTGTCTGGTCTGAAAGTTCATCTCAGTGAACCTGAAGCTGTCTGCTATACCATGCATACCTGTAACCCCAGTACTGAGGGAGACAGAGCAAAGAGGAACATGGAGGCTTCCCAGTCGGCCAGTGTAGCTGAAAAACATAAAGCTGTAGGTTCAGTGAGTGACAGTGTCTCAAGGTGATTCTTCAGATGTGGTGTCTCCCTCAACCTGGAGCTGCTACCATCAATGATCCCTACGGATGGGGGCGTGGACATGCGTGGCCATACAGTGTACCTCATGAACTTGGCGCTCTCCTGTCCAAGAATCTTCACGCTGAAGCAGCAAGTGCTTTTACCCACTGGGCCTTCTATTTTCCTTTCCCCCACAATTGCTGAGGCTGACTGGAGGAGGAGAGACTGGGACTAAAGAGGCTATGTTCTAATCCATTGTAAGCTTCACCCTCCAGCTAGGCACTTAGTTTAAAACAAAATAGTAGGCAAGAACACTGATTTTTCTAAGAAAATGATAGGCTTGCATGTGTCTGAATTCACACATGTGAATATGCCCATTTCCCCTAACCAAGGTATCACTGTTGAAATTCCTGACCTTGGTCTAGCTCCAGGGGTAAATAGCTGCCTATTGCGCACATGCAGTGGGCTCTAGCTCAGGATGCACTCCTGGATGCTTTCCACCCCTGCCTCTTTTTCTAAACCAGAAGTATTCCCCAGTAGAATTTCTTTCCGTTTCCTTGATGATAGCCAGAGAAGTAATGAGAGGTTGTTGTTTTCCCTACCCATCCTTCTGTGTAGTATACAAAGCAGCTGTGAGTTGATTCTTCTTTTCCCACATAAATGGTTATTTTTCCACAAATGCTTTCTCAATGAGTGGAAAATATAGTTTAAAATCCAGTAAATGCTTCTCTGAAGCCAGCGCATGGCCTAATCCTAGCAAACCATGACCTTTCTATTCACCACAAGACTTTAACCTTTATTTCTACTTTATTGAACATTTTTATCCTGATGATTTTTGGTGTAAGGTAGAATGGATGAAAATAAAGATCCAGGACATATTTCAGAATCAAAAATGCCAACCAAAAAACTCCAGTCATTTGCACAATCATGCCATCTTAATTCAGTTCCCAAAGGAAGTGAAGGAAAGACTTTTAAATAGACTGCTTCAGTTTCGCTGAGAACCATAGCATCCTTTCTTCATTCTGGGATAAATGTCTACTCGCAGTAAATGGATTCTATATTCTAAAGGATGTCAAATGTCTCTCCAGCATTAAAAACAATAAGCCATGGGCAGGAAATGAAATATGAAACCAAGCCAAGACTTACTAGTGCTTTGTTTTATTAAAGCTCTGTGCTCTGAAGATATTGTCAGCTGAGATGAAATGTGACTTTACTAAATGTTATCACTTAATGACATGGAGGGTGTAAAAATAAAACAAGTCTCTCCAGTTGCTGAAGTTGGAACAAACTGAAGGGGAAGTTATTTCCACATTTACATGATAATAATGTTATGAGAAGTACTGAAAATGTCCAACAGTCAAGGTTATGCTTTTAAAAAGTTATTCAAGGGCTGAAGAGATGGCTAAGTGGTTAAAGGTACTTGCTTGCAAAGCCTGAGGGCCTGGGTTCAATTCCCAAGTACCCACATAAAACTAGATGCACAAAGTGGCCATGTTTCTAGAGTTCATTTGCAGTGGCAGGAGGCCCTGGTGTGACCATACTCACTCTCTTTCTCTATCTGTCGCAAATAAATAAATAAAAAATATTTTTTAAATTATTCAAGTTTTGTTGTTGCTTTTATGCCAATAAGTTAGAAATAATCTGAAATACACTGGCTTTAGTTAGAGAAAAATCTCAAAGAAAGAACTTCAGAGACGGGCCACTAGTAATTGGTATCAGTCTGTGTTTAGTTGGTCTCCATGGCTAACTTCTCTTGTCTCTTCTATTGCTGATGCCTGATACAACTGCTCTTAGGCCTTACCATAGGACCCTGCATTATTAATGCTCCAAGTAGATATATCAAGAATAGAATAAATTCTGTTAAACTCATGGCATTGCGGACACAATACACCCCCTTAGGTGAAAACACCCTAGACACTGTCCTTCACGAGTCAAAAATTTGGCTTAGTGTCATATCAGAGGGGGAAATGGAAAATGGAATGTGAAAGGAAGGGGATGGTCCCTCCATGCAATGCAGATGTTTACTGTTTCCTAAGGAATGGGATGATCCCTCTATGCAAAGTACCATAGCTTCCCTATATCTCTTTGTTTCTAGAGATCTTTGTGATTACATAGCATAGAATGTTTCTTGCCTCAGTTCCTCCTATGTGACCTATGTAACCTTGTGAGTTCCTGTGATACTCTCCCCTTGTTTAACAGTATGCAACTTTGTGGTTTAACTCCCCAAAGCTGACACTCCCAACAGATCAGGGCTACATCTTGAGACCCCAAACTCTGAGATGCAGACCTGGAGTGCCAGCTTTCCTCTTTTTCTTTCTCTCTACCCAATAAAACTTGGTCAAACACACACACACACACACACACACACACACACACACACACACACACACAAACAAATTATTCAAGTTTGGTCCCATTAACCATAAAAGCATATCTGTTTGTAGTTTTAAACTATCACCTAACACAAATTCAAACTTCCATCTGGATACACAGATCTCATTCTTTTAGATGTTATCTTTCACTAAAAACATTCTCAGGAGCTAAGGATTTTATATATATATATATATAAATGGTGAATTTTCAAAGAGCCTGAGCAGTTAATAAAGTAAGTTCAATGTTCAAACTGAAAGCTTACTATGTGAACATAAGGCCCTTCACTTTCAAGTCACTCCACTTCTGTTCTAACAGAGTTTCTGAGTGGGAGAATGTACTAAAATCGCCCACTTTCCAGCTCACTTTGCAAACCAGCAGTCCAGGATCTAGGGGATCATGTTTATGTACAGATAGACAACAATCGTTAATATATTTACAGCCCACTATAAGCAATTATTCTCTTATCTTTTCCCTAGTCAAAAAAAAAAAAAACAGTTTCTCAAAAAGTTTTCATGCTACCCAATGTTATGTTTCAAGATGGGTTCGTCTCATCAAAATCGGTGAGCTATAATTTATGCACCTTCCCCTTTTTTCTTGGTTTGGATAGAAAATACCATTCCAGACTAAGATCTTAGTCCTAAAACCTTATTATAGACCAGGTGTTGTGGCACTTGCCTTTAATCCCAGCACTCAGAAAGCTGAGGTAGAGGGATTGCTGTGAGTTCAAGGCCAGCCTGAAAGTTATGCAATGAATTCTAGGTCAGTCTTGGCTAGAATAAGACCCTATCTCAAAAACAAACAAACAAACAAACACAGATGGGGTGTGGTGGCACATGCCTTTAATCTCAGCACTCAGGAGGCAGAGGTAGGAGGATCACTGTCAGTTTGAGGCCACCTGAGACTACAGAGTGAATTCCAGGTCAGCCTGGGCTACAGTGAGACCCTACCTCGAAAAAAAATAACTTTTTATATAAGACTAATCTTATCTTATATAAGGACTAATGGTGTGATTTTGAGGTAAAGTCCTTCCAAATGCACATCTAAGCTTTTGACATGAGACTTAACAGTGAGACTCCAGACAATAATAATCTGGACTTAATAGTTTGTAAATTTATAAGCTGGAGATTATTTTCAATAATAAGATAAAGTCAAAACTTTAGCTATAAGCTATGAGTTTAGAGATTCATTTATTCAGCTATTATAGAGCAGATTAGGAGTAAGAGCAGAGGATGAAAACAGGGGAAGAAAAGTGGAAATATAAATGACTTTTTAGTGTTATAAGCAGACACAATGAGAAAGTAATTATGATAAATGATTCTTCCATGAATAATACATAGAATAGAGCATAAGATAAACTAGACACTCAATGAATCCTAAGAAAGAAAAAAAATAACTCAAATGGCATTGCAAATGTACCCTAATTGGAAGTCAATTTGCACATTATCCATACCGTGTTTATATAGTGAGTGATCCCTGAGAAGGGAGATCACTTGCTATGCAGCTTGCAATACTAAGTATGCACCATTCTGAGCTCAAAGCATAAATTAACAATAACCTACTCTAATTTTAATTAAGTGGTACAAGCCTAAATACAATTTATTAGGCACTAGATACCAAATAAACTTGCGGTATTCTTTTTTAAAAAAATTATTGTATTAATTTATTTTAGAGAGGGGAAGAGGGACAGAGAGAGAGAGAGAGAGAGAGAGAGAGAGAGAGAGAGAGAGAGGGAGAGAGAATGGGCACACCAGGGCCTCTAGCCATGCAAATGAATTCCAGATGCATGTGCAACCTTGTGCTTCTGGCTTACATAAGTACTGGGGAATAGAACCTGGGTTCTTAGGCTTCATAGGCAAGTGCTAAGTCATATCTCCAGGTGAGCTTATGGTATTCTTAACATCAGTCATAATTAATTAAATTGACCATTAAAGCAGGATTGAATCCCAGGATGCATTCTCATCCTAAAGCTTTGGTCAAATGAAGTTTGTAAAGATGATTCTTACAGGCTGACTAAATGAAACAGATCTTTCAGACACTTTCCTTCTAGAATATTTAACATTTGGCCTTTTAGTTATGCATTATGACTTAGAAAAGCTACATCATTATTATCTATTTTCAGTCAATTAATGTTTAGTACTTTTTCATGAAATTGCCTTTGAAAAAATATGGTCTGGACTTTAAAATACAGTTATAAAGTGACACAAGTATTCATCAAATTATTAGACTTTAGCGTTCCCAGTTGTTCTCTGTGAGGGCCTGAAGTTACGTGATGTGGTCACGTAGGGTCAACGTAGATCAATCATTGTTTCTTCATGGCAATGGCTCATTCTTCCCTTATCCTTTGTTTGTTTATGACCACCCAACAAGCATCTGACCTAGCCTTTGACCCTTATTCTGAAGAGTCAGAGGGTACCATAAAAAGATTCTAAACACTGGGCTATAAATTGACTCTTTGTTAATAAATCTGGTTGAAATTGTGATGGAAACACGACAGTTCAAAATGACTGTTTTAAAGTGAATGTTTGTGAAGGATGGTGGTTTAAAATAATCTATTCTTTCCTTTTCTCCTTTAAAACCGATTATCAAGATCTGGCTAAAAATAGCTCTCCAGATGCCGCGACTAAAACCGCCAATCAACTGCAGCAGTATCTTTTATGGTTCCTGGATGAGCGCCCTCCAATTTTTTCTGCTAAGAAAAACGTGGCCAGAATGCCTTTTGCTGGGTACTTTGCTATTAACTCTTTTCTCACCAAGACCTTCTGATTTTTTTTTTTTATTAGTTATGGACATATTCAGTATGTAAACAGCACTTGTTGGTACCATCCTTACCCTCATACCTGCCCCCCAAAGGCAGCCTCCTCATTGAGGATGCCAATTATCCCCATGGGGATTGTGGATCATGCATTGTAACATTATGTAGAGTTAGAAGGTATAGAATAACATGTATTGAGTTATTGATGCCAGTTGGCCTTATAGAAGGATATATACATATAGATAGATAGATAGATAGATAGATAGATAGATAGATAGATAGATATTGTCACTAAGAAATGCCTTTAATTTGAATCACATTACAAGGCAGTGTTCCCTAAAATAGTGACATTACAATTCCAAGGAGGCAGAAGTAGTAACCTTCACAAGCTTGCAAGGCCACAAAAATTTTGATGAAAATTTCTATAACTTTTCAGTGGTTTATACTCCACAAAGAGCATTATTAACCTGTTCTTTCCTGCCCTGGTCCATCTTGCTCTTTATGGGCAAAGGAGCTTCCTAGCTTGAACTTCCTCTGTCCAAGATTAGAAAGTACAATGGGTCAGCTTTGTGGGGTCAAATTGTATGTAAGATCTTGAGGGGTGAGGCTATGTCTGTAACAGGGATCAATACACTGGCCCAAATCATTTCAGTTCATCTCAATTAAGAAGTCTTTGGCTAAATCATTTGTCCATGTATTGATTGGTCCATCTTACTGCCTGGTTTCTATGAGGTAGCCTTATAAATTGCACTGGTAAAGACCTTATCATTCCCAAAAGATTTTCTGAAATAGCTCTGTGATCAAAAAAAAAAAAAAAAAGGTTGATATTGTATATTTGTAAGTACAATGATTGAGATGGGGAGGTAATATGATGGAGAATGGAATTTCAAAGGGGAAAGTGTGTGTGGGTGGGGGAGGGAATTACCATGGGATTTTTTTTTATAATCATGGAAAATGCTAATAAAAATTAAAAAGAAAATAATAATAACTGGCAAGAAGCAGTTTCTCAGACAGTACTTGGGAGACAGGGAGGAGGGCCACTGCATTGCTTCTTGAGCTAACCTCATGGATGTGTGAATTGTGCAGTCATGGAGGGGGGACCTGGTGTAGGGTAATGACCTGCTATTGCCATCTTACCATTTTCAATGAGCTTCTCTTTGAACTGCTTGTGAGTCAGATGGGACCGCAGAGTGTGGAGTTGAGCAAGAAGGTGCACGCGCTTTACATGACTCCTGTGACTCGTATCACCCCACTCATCCCATTGCCCATGAGCACCGCCTTCCAGCAGACCCACGCTGCATGTGAGCCAGCTGAGTCTCACGTGACGTGCCAAGGAAGCATGCTAGTTCTCCCATTGCCTGAGATGGGTGAGGGAAAATGGCTTGACAATACAAGAGGTAACATTTGCCTCCTGAATAACAAGTTACTGTGGAGGCAAATAAAAAGCAATGGCGGGGCTGGAGAGATGGCTTAGTGGTTAAGGCGTTTGCTTGCAAAGCCAAAGAATCCTGGTTCGACTCTTCAGGACCCACGTAAGCCAGATGCACAAGGGGGCACATGCATCTGGAGTTCTTTTGCAGTGGCTGGAGGCCCTGGCACGCCCATTCTCTCTCTCCTCTCTCTCTCTGTCTGCCTCTTTCTTTCTCTCAAATAAATAAATAAATAAATAAATAAATAAATAAATAAATAAATAAATATGTTTTTAAAAGAAGCAATGGCTTTCTAAGAACTAAGAACAAGCAAGGAGCTCCATCATACCCTTTCTCACTGGTTTGGTTTCCTTGTACTAATCACCCAGATTTGCTAACCATGATGATAAGGAAATAGACTGATTAGGTGATTTGGTTTCCTTTTGGTCTTTTCTGGCCCATCCATAAGGCAACGGTAGAGGGGGCTGGTAGAATGTAGGTATATTGAGAAGTGAAATAAAAGGCTGGAGAGATTGCTCAGTCTACAGGCACTTGCTTCCAAAGCCTGATGGTCCGGGTTCAAATCCCCCATACCTACAGAAAGTCAGATGCACAGAGTGGCACATGTATCTGCCGTTTGTAGCAGCAAGAGGTTTGGTGCACCCATTCTCATTCTCTCTCCCTCTCTTTCTGCTTGCAAATGAATGACTAAAATAGTTTTAAATTTTGAAAGCAGTGAAATAAAAACATCTGGGTTCACTTCTGCAGCATTTCTACTGTCAGTTCTTTAACAATCTCATACATAGATATGTACATATACATTGCGTTTTGGTCATAGACACTCCACATTATTCTGTCTTATCTCCATCCCAGTCACCTGACCCTTTCTTCCCACTACTTACTGGTGAAACGGGAAGAGAATGACTCCCCCTCCACCAGCAGCCATTAATTGCCATTAGCTCCTCAGAGAGGGAAGTGGCCTCATGGTATGGAGCCAGCATCCTTCTCATGAATCCCAACCTACTTGTAGCTCCTCACAACACCTTCGTAGCTCATGACCACCCGCCTTTTCTCATGTATCGTCAGGGCCCATGTTACACTGGGCACCATGCCTTCTCAGTACATACTGCATGACATCACCTGTTCATGAGATTGTCTTTAGCCACATTTCTGTGGTGCTCTTGAGGGCAAGGATGCACCTTTTTATTTAAGTAATAATAACACAGCAGGAATTCAGCACCTTTTGGGGCTGAATTAAAATGGATTAAAATTACATGTGCTTTCATATTCTATGTGATCTTTCTTCTAGACATTATTTAGGTAGTTCCAACCCACAGAAAAAATGAACACGCACACACACACACACACACACACACACACACACACACACACACACAATCTGCCATCAGGGATAATATGCTTAAATCACAAGTAGATGAAAGATCATCAAGAACTGCTGGACATGGTTTTGGACAATCCTTCTCCTGAGGATCTTCCAAGAAGATTCCATATTCTTCCCAGCCATTCAAGAGTTCTGTGACTAGCTCAGGTAAAGATTGACCATTTAAAGAGCAGTTTGGGGTTCCCTTCATAGGTTTTAGCTAGAATTTTGACTTCTTGGCACGTCTTTAATCCATTTGATTCCTGGAAAGTTAAGTAGCTGGGTTGCTGCTTCCGTCAGTGGCCTGCGTCAGTTATAAGACTGACGTCTGTTCTTTTAGAACAAGTACATCGGATTCTAGGAAATGTCTTCCAGGTTTTTCAAGTTTTCAGTACCACTGTCTCTTTGTATGATGACCTAAGCACACAGACATCTTGTAGGATGAAGGCCAACCTCTGTGGTCAGCTTGGAGACAGTTCAATTGTCTGCATGACTTAGGTACCAACCTGAAAATGGGGCCCAAATGAGGAACCTGACGCCTGGACTTTTCTCCACATTCCACCGTAAGCTCTTTTGAGGTTCAAGGCCTCTAACCTTGTTCTGTCTGTCCGCTGACCCCTCCTTCTACTGAAAATAGAGGATGCCCACCTAACATTTTATCTAATTTTGAGACTAAAGAATGTGTGTGTTCCACACAGAAAATATCCATGACCTTGCAGTGCCTAGCAATGCCTTCACAAGACCCTCATAATAGGAGGAAAAGAGGATGACATCAAATTAAAAGAGTGACTAATGGAGAGAGGGAAGGGATATGATGGAGCGCACAGTTGTGAAGGGGAAGTGGGGGAAGGGAGGGAAATATCATGGCTTATTGTCTGTAAGTATAGAAGTTGTCAATAAAAAATAAAAATTAGGCCAGGGGCTGGAGAGATGGCTTAGCGGTTAAGCGCTTACCTGTGAAGCCTAAGGACCCCGGTTCGAGGCTCGGTTCCCCAGGTCCCAAGTTAGCCAGATGCACAAGGGGGTGCACGCTTCTGGAGTTTGTTTGCAAAGGCTGGAAGCCCTGGTGCGCCCATTCTCTCTCTTCCTCTATCTGTCTTTCTCTCTGTGTCTGTCGCTCTCAAATAAATTAAAAAAAAAAAAATTAGGCCAGGTGTTAATCCCAGCACTCAGGAGGCAGAGGTAGGAGGATCACTGTGAGTTCGAGGCCACTCTGAGACTACATAGTGAATTCCAGGTCAGCATGAGCTACAGCGAGACCCTACCTTGGAAAACCATAAATAAATAAATAATTTTTTTTTAAAAAAAGAAGTGTGTGTGTGTGTGTGTGTGTGTGTGTGTGTGTGTGTGTGTGCAGTTAAAAATGGGGCTGGGAAGATAGCTTGGTAGTTGAAGGTACTTGCTTGCAAATCTTGATGGCCCAGGTTTGAATTCCCAGCACCCATGTAAAGCTAGATGCACAAGGTGGTACATACATCTAGGGTTCATTTGTAGTGGCAAAAGGCTCTGGCACACCCGTACTTACTCTCTGTCTTTTATGAAACAGTTAAATAATTTTATTTTATTTTTTTTAGTTTTTTGAGGTACAGTCTCACCCTAGCCCAGGCTGACTTGGAATTCACTATGTAGTCTCAGGGTGGCCTCGAACTCACGGCGATCCTCCTACCTCTGCCTCTGGAGTGCTGGGATGAAAAGTGTGCGCCACCACGCCCAGCAATAAGAATATTTTTAGGTGTGATGGAAGTGAAGAGATAGGAATCAGTCCATGTATACTGAATGCTAACTGTTTCTTCCCTCTGAGTATAAGCTTATGGATCCAGACAAATTGGAACAGAGAAGGAGGAGTAGCAGATGAGAGGAGCTAACAGGAAGAATAGACGCGTTCATCCGTGAACCATGAACTATTGTTTCCCAAGTGCTGCTGACTTAGGCCCCTTCTTAACCAGAGAGAATAGTGATTGGATTTAGAATGGCTGTCCACTAAAAGAAAACGAGGTGCTGAATTATAAAGCCAAGACATTGAGGGCGGGGAGACTATTAAAGGTGCTTGCTTGCAAAGCTTTCCAGCCTGGGGTTCAGTTCCCCAGTACTCAAGTAAAGCCAGATGCACAAAGTGACACATGAGTCTGGAGTTTATTTACAAAGGTAGGAGGTCCTGGCCTATATTCTCTCTCTCCTCATAAATATATAAATGAAAAAAAAAAACTGGACATCGAGATGGAGAGACTCCTTGTCTATGCTTGACACTGTCATCATTTCCCTCTCTCCACTGTTGTCCTTAAAGAGTGACATTTGCTCCTGAGTCATGGTGCCCAGCCTCTGTGGGCATGCTCTATTGGGCCAATACCGGGTGCCACATTCAACGGTACCATTTGTAGCCTGTGGCATTGTGCCCAAGGTAGCAACTTAAGCAATGAATGATTTCCTGCTCCTAAGGTCACCAAACAAGCTATGCACCCCCTCTCGCCCCCCACGAGTCATCCTTGGGCTGGGATGGCGGAGGAGTCCATTGTTTCTTTTTATTTTTAATGTGTCTTCTAGGCTCCAGACTCACTGGAGACATCCTGACACATAATGCCTTGTCCAGCACAATGGGATGCCCTTTACCTAGTCAAGGGGCGAGTCTCATAAAGGTGCTGCCTTCCCCCCAGAACAAACCCCGGAAATGCATCAGGAGAGCTCAGCCGCAGACGGAATGCACCTCGAAGCAGGAGCCACTCAGGGATCCCTCAGATGAAAGGCCATTTCAATGAACATTGTGTTTCCAAGCCGGCTTCCTCTCACTCTAAGAGCTGCAGAAGGGACGTCCCACTTGCGTCTGCTGACACAAAGGAATGCTAAGGCCCAGAGATCTTATCAGGCCTTCCTGTGCCACAGCAACAGAGCGCCAGTTGTGTCTTGTAAGAATTGCTCATTGTTTCTTGGGGACGACTGGCTCCTTTGGGTGGGATCTGATGGCATCTCGCGGAGTTAGAGGTAGGTGGTGCTGGGAGGTCAGCCAGCCACATGACCCAGCCTGCTGGCTTTGCGGACGTCACATGGAGGAGCACACTGCGCCCAGCTTTCAACCCTTCACCGCTCATATGCTTATTGTAATACGCACGAGCTGTTTGCTGAATAAGATCTCTAATTATACAAGAAAAAAAAAAATGGAAGTTATATCCAGGGTATCTCTGTTGGTAAAAGTTGTTTCTTCTTTTTTTTTTTTTTAAATCACTCACAGCTGTTTGATTCAGCTGTTGATTAGTAATAAAGCAGAGAAGAATAAAAAAATTGAAAACACAAAGTTAATGATTTAAGACCACTTCTAGAGAAGTTAGATGTCTATATGTGAAAGTTTAGTGTTTATGACATAAACCTCAAAAGTATATACTTGTGCCGGGCATGGTGGCACAAGCCTTTAATCCCAGCACTGGGGAGGGAGGCAGAGGTAAGAGGATCGCAGTGAGTTCGAGGCCACCCTGAGACTCCATAGTGAATTCCAGGAGAGCCTGAGCTAGAGAGAAACCCTACCTCAAAAAACCAAAAACAAAACCAAACAAAAGTATATAATTGTGTCGTGAGGATAAACTTTAAGTTTTGAATAATTACACTTAAAATTTTAAGTAAATAACACTGGACTAGTTCATTAGCCAATCTTAGATAATGTCTCCTATTTTAAAAACATTTTTTAATATTTTATTTTTATGTATTTGAGAGAGAGAGAGATAGAAATAGGCAGATACAGAGAGAGAACAGGCACTCCAGGGCCTCTAGCCACTGCAAACAAACTCCAGATGCATGCACCCGCTTGTGCATCTAGCTTTGGTCCTTTGGCTTTGCAATCAAGTGCCTTAACCACTAAGCCATCTGTCTGGCTCAATGTCTCCTTTTTCTAGGAAGCTTATGGCCTTTTCCAACACAGGACAGTGGTAGGTAGCTACCTGTCAGCTACATGGAGAAGAGCTTTCCTCTTCCTCTTCTTCTTCCTCAAGGACCGTTTGCAGAAGCTATAACATATGGGAAGTATATGACGGACAGTAAAACAATTCAAGGGGGAAAGGTGATCATGACTTCGCTAAAGAAATATTTTAATCACTCCTTCCCATGTCTCCATGGAGAACTTGCCCTTTGCCCTAAAAATTCATATTCAGTTATTTCAGAACTGAGTGCAGATCTCTGAGGATTAAGAGATTACCAAAACACCATCTCGGTTCTACATATATTTGCTGAAATTATCACATGTTGTAATTCTTTGTGAATCAATCTGTCTTCCCTCAGTGAACCGTGAGCACTCTGAGGAGTTAGATCACGTCCTTCTTCCCAGTTCCAGTGTCCAAAGCTCTGTCTTAATGTATTGGCATTTAGTGAGCGTTTGTTGGATGGATAGATGGATGCTGTAATGTCTAGCACAGAAGCCAGTGCCCATTTGACTAAGGCATTCTGTGCATTTCACGGCATGAATGTAGCTCTTCATTGACTGGGCTTGTATTATTACACCCTTAGATGAATAGACTGTAGAGATTTTTAACATCACAGAGTTTAACTCCTTCAGTTTACAGCTGAGGAAATAATATTCAAAGAGAATCTGATTTATCTACAATCATGTATCTAGTGGATCCATGACAACTCTGGGTTATAATCCAGATCTTCTGATTTGCAAATGCTCCCTGTATGATGTTGCTTTCTGTGACTCACATTTGGAGGCCCGAAGGCATCCCGTGGGGCAACCTGTCATTCCTGGGCCTTGTGAGAGCAATTCGGGGCCAGCAGTCAGAAGTAGCTTTGTGGCTTCAGAATCCCATGCTGACAGTGTTAAGAAAATAAGAGAGCTAGAGAGATGGTTTAGCCTGAAAAGTTGAAGGATCCAGGGTTCAATTCACCACGACCCGTGTAAGCCAGATGCACAAGGTGGTGCATGCTGCATGCATCTGGAGTTCATGTGCAGTGGCTGGAGGCCCTGGTGTGCCCATTCTCTCTCTCTGTCTCACTCGCTTCCTCTCTTTCAAGTAAATAAAAACTTTACAAAGATAGGTAAGAGCAAGAGTATCTCATCATTATCCAAGCTGATGTCACTCCCTGTCTCTCTCAGAAGATACTCCATTCAGAACTCCATGACAGCATCACGTCATTTTCCTAGGTTTCTTAGGAAAACTGGAGACAGCGCTACCAGCTCTCATCCTGTGACCAGGATTTCTGCTTGATGTGAGGAGTCCAGGCTTTGGAAACCCCACCCAGAGAAACGTATTCCTCTCCACTTAATGGTGAGACCAATGTTCCAAGCATATCATTCCTGATTGCCTGTTTTTTGTTTGTTTGTTTGTTTGTTTGTTTTTGCTCTGACAATCCCAATCATCATATGTATGAATCCTTGGAACTGAACTATAATTGAACATAGTGTTGTTCATTAGGAATTTAATCTTGGGGTAGAGATATGGCTCAGTAGTTCAAGGTGCTTGCTCGCAAACCATAGTGGCCTGGGTTCAATTTCCCAGTGCCCATGTAAATCCAGATGCGTAAAGAGGCACATGTCTGGCAAGAAGCCCTGGTGTATCCATTCTCTCTCTCCCCGAATAAATAAAAATATTTAAAAATAAAGATCTTGTGGTGCTGAGGAGATGGCCCAGCAGTTAAAGGCACTTAATGCAAAGGTGCCGGCCCACTGGCCTGGGTTCAATTCCCCAATATCCATGTAAAGCCAGACAGAAAGTAGTGACCATGCACATTTGGAGTACATTTACAGGGGCAAGAGACCCTGGTGCACTCATGCTCTCTCTCTTAAATAAATAAATAAATAATAGAACTTAACCTTACAGAATAAACTCTTAGAATGAACAAATGACAGCATAGAGCAATCCCAAAATAATGATGCTGAGTGAAAGAAACCAGATGAGTGTCTATCTATGTCTGTATTTACTTAATAATCTAAAATATGTAAATAAGTCTAAAGTAAGAGAATGCACATCAGTAGGTTCCCAGGCACGTGGAAGGGAGACTGGGGAGAAAGGATTAGGAAGGAGAGTAAGTCAGCTTCTAAGGTGGTGAGAATGCCCCCATCTGCACAATAGTTGTTGCTTCTTGGGGATCAGTTCATGTGTAAAGAAATTGGACAACTTTATGTATAGTTTACTGGATATCAGTCATACCCCAATAAAGCTTTCACCTCTAAAAAGTGATATTTCAAAACATAATCAAGTGCTGGAGAGATGGCTTAGCGGTTAAGGCACTTGCCTGCAAAGCCTAAGGACCCATGGTCAATCTCCGTAAACCAGACACACAAAGGTGATGCAAGCACAATGTCACACATGTGCACTAGGTGGCGCAAGCATCTGGAGTTCAATTGCAGTGGCTGAGGCCTTGGCATGCCAATCCTCTCTCTATCTCGAAAATATATATAATCAAAATACTATAAGCTGGGTGTGGTGGCTCATGCCTTTAATCCTGCACTTGGGAGGCAGAGGTAGGAGGCTTACTGCAAGTTCGAGGCCACCCTGAGACTACATAGTGAATTCCTGGTCAGCCTGAGCTAGAATGAGACCCTACCTCAGAAAACCAAGACAAATAAAAATAGAAAACATACTGTACTAGTCATGTTTTAATAAGAGAACTGAAATAGTAGAATATGTGTGTGTGCATGATTGATTACAAGGCTTCAACCTTATGTAATTGTAGAGCATGGAAACCATCTCTGTTGGGCTGTTGTCTTCCCATCTGATGCTGGAACTGGAAGTCTAAGGACAGATTATGAGAAAGGATTATGGGTGCAAAATGGAAGAGAGACAGAACAGGCTAGATCCCAGATAGAGCTGGAGCTGATTAGGATACACCAAAACTTTTGTCAATACTCAATGTCTCAGACTTGGACTGTACCAGGTGCTGTAGGAGCTGGGCCCTGCTCATAGAACTCAGTTCTCTCTCTCTTCTCTCTACCATTTTCCCATTCATACATACCTCTGGCCTGAGAGTTATAAAAGATTAAGGAGGCCCAGTCCAGAGAAAGGCACTGTGGGTTCAGCACCTCATGCAGGAAGTGAGCAGAGACAACATTCTGAGCTATAAAGTATCTGCTGCTTCTCTTCTGTCTCCAACTCTTGCCCAAGAACCACATTTGTGGCCCACCCACCCAGAGCCATAAAAGAAAGGGAATTCCGAGGAACAGAATTCAGTCTAGTCAAGTTTATTCAACCCATCCCTCAACAATTTGGCATTCTTTCATCTCCATAAGTTATATTTAATCTCTAAATAAGTATGATAGCAAAGTTGTGCACCATCTATTGTGATGCATCTATCCCAAGAACAACCCAAATTACACTGACCTTTTCCATAAAAGAAACCTTTAGAGAAGCCTTTTACTTATTATTATTTTGTTTTGCTTTGTTTTTCAAGGTAGGGCCTTGCTCTAACCCAGGCTGACATGGAATTAGTCTCAGGAACAGCGATCCTCCTACCTCAGCCTCCCAAGTGCTGGGATTAAAGACATGTGCCACCACGCCCGGCCCCTTTTAATTATTTTTATTTTTACTTTAGAAGATATTTATTCCCGTCCTCATTGATTCACACTTCCCCTTTGATATTCTATAACTTATATACTAATGAAGACAATAGGTTAAAATTCATGCATATTATATGTACATATATACATAATCAAAACAGAAAAATCCTCATAGCCATTACATATTTGTCTTTGCAGTTGATCAAGGGTCCACCACTGGTATTTATAACTACTTATCATCTTGTTCTCAGTAAGCCCTGCTGTGGATCTTTGCCAACTAGAGTAAAGCACGGTTGTTGCTTCTTCTGTGCTGCTGTGACCTGATGTGACACCCTGGCTATCAGATCTGCCATGCTTTCCCTGCTGTGAGGAAACTCTACCTTGAAATTGTAAGAAATAAACTCTTTCATTCCATGAGCCACTTCTGGTCAGGTGGTTTATCCCAGCAATGAGAAATAAAGTAACTGCTATGTAGGACTCAGGAACCAGATGGACACCATGACAGGCTTCAGAGTCCTTAGTAGGCCTAAGTTTCTGTTTCCCGGCAAGGTCTGAATTTTTATTTTCTGGTAAGGGTGGGTTTAACAGTTACTGGAAATTGATTATGCCATACATTCCTCTAGTCATAGATAAGTTCAATTCCCCTAGCCCCAGCCCTCCAACTTTGCCCGCCAGTATCCTAAGCCAATCAGAAGAGTACAAGTGCAGTTACTGTTTAAATCAACCAATCATGTACCATCCCCTTCTTCTATGTTCAAATCCCTATAAAAACCCTACCCTCCCACTACTCGGGGCTCTTGTATGGATCCACTGCATCGGTGAAGTCAAGAGACTGAGCTTAAGCCCGAAATAAAGCTCTTTGCCCTTGCATGTGTGTGTGGTTCTCCTTGGCGGTCACTGGGGGTGCCGAGAACTGGGCACACCAGCTATAATTAGATGATCTCGGAGTATAGGATCTTGCTTAAGAAAAAAAAAAAAAATGTAGCCGGGCGTGGTGGCGCACGCCTTTAATCCCAGCACTCGGGAGGCAGAGGTAGGAGGATCGCTGTGAGTTTGAGGCCAGCCTGAGAATACAGAGTGAATCCCTGGTTAGCCTGGGCTAGAGTGAGACCCTACCTTGAAAAACCAAAAAAAAAAAAAAAGGAAAGAAAGAAAAAAAAAGAAAAACAGATGACATATCCAGACATGATCTTTTCTTTTCTGAGGAATCCATCTGATAAATTCTTTTTTCTTACCTATAAGGCATGTGTTCCATAGAAGTGTGTGTGTGTGTGTGTGTGTGTGTGTGTGTGTGCGCGCGCGCGCGCGCTTGCGCGCGCACTCTGGCTCTGGGGAGATTAAGAGAGCTGTTCCCAGAAACATCATTCTTTCTAATAAATAAATCTTAATACTGTGAAAATATATTCACAGTTTGAATATATTATTTATCATTTGTTTTTCCAGAGAAACAAAAATTTGTTTAGCTTTGAGATTTCTTCCTTTTTAAAAACATTAAATCTTCAAAGAATTTGAACTTGCTTTAAAGTTTAAAAACGTGCCACAGGCAGAAGGCAGTAGGATATGTTCTTGCATGATCATGAAGAGAGAGCCTCAAAATCCCGGCCTGCCTGGAATGCAGTGAGCTCCAGCCACTGCTGCCTGGAGCTGCCTCTGCTCCTAGGCAGGCTTTCTTCTGTTTCTAAAGTCAGTCCTTTCCACAAGGGCTGACATCTACTTCTCCGGCTCCCTGAATCTATGAGTTTCTCTTAGCGACTAACAAGACCGTGGCCCTATGCAAGGTGGGAGCGTGTGACGATGTGCCACAGTGAGCAGCTTTGGCACACTTGGCCATGACTTCTTAGGACAGAATTCACAGCAGAGGCAGCTGAGACTCTACGTGAGACCGACGGGAAAGTGGTTTTCAAATCAACGCTTTTTTTTTTTTTTTTTTAATCTCAAACCAATTCATGATTTCCTGATGGAGACATTTGTCCACCAAACACTGCTGCTGGTGTCTGTGAACATTCCCAGCGCATAATAACAGCTGTCGACACCTGCCATGGATGCAGAAACAGGGAAAGATTGCAAGGTGGGGGGGACAAGGGGGGCGAGGGACTTCAATGCAAAACAATGTTACCATTTTGGTGGAAAAACTATTCCTATTTTGCTAAATATGTGGTGTCTTTAATGTAGTATTAACTGAGTGGCATTTAACAAATGTTTGGTTGAAAGGCTTAAGAAGAGACGCGGGGGGGGGGGGTCATTTGGCTCTTTGGACAGTTGACAAGTAATTGATTGTATGTCAAAAGGACTCTGATGTTTTTCCTCATTATTAAAATCTTTGAAGTTTTAAAATCTCAAAACGGTTGATCCTTGGGATACATGTGTGTTGGGATCACAATGAACAAAGGCCCTGAATGACTGAACAAAGGAAGGGCAGAAGAAAATGGAAAAAGTTATGGAAATTCTCCTCCACCCATGGACAGCACACGCCCTCGCGCAAACAAAGCTCTTGGGCTAAGACTATATTTTATAAAAATGTGATAAAATGCTCACTGAGCCGCAGGAGGGGATGAACAATGGTTCTTTTTGAATAATCCTCCAGAATTCAGCCCCACATGCTGAGCAGTTGGAGGGAATATAAACTTTTGTTCTATCTGTTTCCAAATGTCCATTTCCTTCCTGAAGCCAGCAACTTGAGCTGCTGTGGGAAGGGAGAGAGCGTGTGCCAGTCTGCTCTCATTGCAACCAAGTCCCTCTGTCACCGTTACCTGGCCCATTCTGATAGAAGGCTTGTCACACAGGAGCCCTCAGGCAGGATCACTCTCCTTGTCTCCATCTCTGCAGTTAGCCCTGTGTCACTAAGTAGTAGGCAGGGAGAGGGACAAATGTGACATCCCCTGCTGAACTCTTTTCCTAGGGCTGTGTCCCATTATAATGCTCTGCCCTGGAGAACCAAGTGAAAATGACAAGGACCCCTGAAAAATGTGACCTAACCTGTTATGCATCACTTCCTTCCCCAATGCCTCTGGGAAGCACTTGCTCAAAAAAAAAGAAAAAGAAAGAAAGGAAAAAGAAAAGACAAGAAAAGAAAAAAAGGGGGCCCTAAAGAGATGGCTCAACAATTATAGGCATGTGCTTGCAAAGCTTGATAGCCTGGGTTCAATTCCCAAGTACCCACATAAAGCCAGATGCCCAAAATGGTGCAAGAAGCCTCCCACCGTGCACTTTCTTTCTTCTCTCCTCACGCCTTACAAATAAATTTTAAAAATATATGAAAAGCAAAAAAAAAAAAAAAAGAATCCCGAAGACTCATGGGCTTGCTATACTAAAACGCGGTTTGCTAAGTTCTGCTGCATGAGATTAGGTACTCGAAAAATAATAATACCACAGGTAGCTTTAAAAAATCAGTGTGTGCATAAGAGGGCCAGTTGCTTTTTATTTTTTTAAATGATGTAACTCACCACCTCCTCCGTTTTCTTCCTAATCTGACTTTCCACCTGCCAGGCCTGGGAACAGCATGCGGCTCACTTGTGGTCATATGTTCTGTGGTACTTTGGTGCTTTGCAGCGTTCAAAGAGCTCTCACACAGAAATGATCTCATCAGATCCTCAGATAACCCTGTGATGTGAGGCAAGTTGATGGATTCTTTATCACCATTTCCCATATGAGCAAAGAAGAGTAAATAAATTATATAACATGGCCAAGGTCACCCTGGGCTTCAGTGGAACCAGATTCCAACAGAAGCAATAAACTTCTAGACTGGCTTTCTGCTTTATTTCCTTTTTCTGTTTTTAATCTTTTTCCACCATGCCAAGCCACCTCTGGTAGGAAGGTTCTGGGCAGATTGGCAAAAACATAGACACAATTTGGTGGCCTTATTGCCTATGCACTTGTCGGATGATAGCTTGTCCTGTGTTTCCACATTCTTTTTAATCTATTTATTTTTTCTTCTATTTTTTTTTCTTACCTGGAATTTCCTATTTAAAAGTTATACTGGGGCTGGAGAGATGGCTTAGCAGTTAAGCGCTTGCCTGTGAAGCCTAAGGACCCCGGTTCCAGGCTCGGTTCCCCAGGTCCTACGTTAGCCAGATGCACAAGGGGGCGCACACGTCTGGAGTTCATTTGCAGAGGCTGGAAGCCCTGGCGTGCCCATTCTCTCTCTCTCCCTCTATCTGTCTTTCTCTCTGTCTGTCACTCTCAAATAAATAAATAAAAAATATTAAAAAAAAAGTTATACTGGAAATATTTTCTTCTCTTTTATTTCTTCTTTCTTTCTCTTTTTCACTTTTTCTCCCTTTGTCCTTTGTCCCTGTCCTCCCTCTCTTTCCCCCTTTCTTAGTCCCTTTTTATCTTTTTTTTTTCGTCAGCCTATTGTTATCGATTGCACATTTCGATATGTGACTAGATGATATGAGCATAAGGTTGGAAGTATGACAGTTTCTCAGCATCTCTATGGTCTTGGTTGTTATATCTGTAATGGCTTCCTACATGAGAGAATAGAAAAGGCAAATCAATGAACATCAATAGTTTTAAAAATGAAGGCTAATTTGTAGCTTTGTTATGGTGATGGCTGTTGCTTCTGGTTGTCTCAAAGGAAAGAATTTTATCAAGTGACATAGACAATTTAAGCAGAAATTTATTTAGCAAAGAACAGCAAGCACTCTAAAGAGAGACTTCCTAAAGTATATAGGAGGCAGCAGTCCAGTGGATCCTCTATTGTGGATTTCAAAGAAGTTATTTTGAAATACTTATTAACTGGGTAGTGTATTCATGGAAGTAAGGAGATCACAGTGGGATAGATTTCCCTTTCTTTCTATGATGTTCTAGAAAAACTCTCAAATAGGGAGAGGTCACGTCTATAGTTCTAATGATTTTATAATGTAATCAAGGTCTTTAACAGATGTAGGCCACTACTGCACATGTGTGGTAGTTGGGAAAATGCAGGGGCACTTGAATTTCTGAAAGGTTGGGAGCCAATTAATGGCAGCTTCAAGGATATTTCGCCAGATTGGCAGCAGGATGTCTTACTTGAAGTTCAGAGGATGTGATCAAACTGAGGTCTTCTGCCTTTGAGTCAAATATTTAGTGGTTTTTGTTTTTTTCAGTAATTTTACAAGCTTCAGCAATAAGCCACTTTTAGTAGGAAACAGACAGGATAGCAACATTTAGGGGAAAAGGAAGGTAGAATTCTCACAAGAAGCTCTTCCCTTTGCTAATATTAACACCTTTCAATGTTTCATATCAAGGGTATTTTGTAAGTCAAATGTGACGGGCAACAAAACAGTAATAAATAAGTAAATAGGAGATGACCTAGCCATTCTAGCGCTCTGCTTCCCTGGCTAGGCTTGTAGATCCAAGTACCAGGAGGTGATGGGCATGTTTAAACAATGAACGGACCCCAGCTGCATTTAGGTATCATGTATAAAGTCATTCCCAGGAGATCATCTTTCAGCGTCCATCCAAAAAGCCACATGGCTTTATAAGCTTCAGAATCTATTTTGAATGTAGCCCCCTAATTAGTAATTACCACTTATCCTTTCTATTTCTGTCCTTTTATTACCAACAAAATTCTAGCAACCTATATTTTTAGTAAACTTTAATTTGATATTGACTTATCACTTTAAGAAGCAGTTTTCTGGGCTGGAGAGATGGCTTGGTGGTTAAGGTGCATGCCTATGAAGCCTAAAGGCCCAAGTTTGATTCTCTAGGTCCCAGGTAAGCCAGATGCACATGATGGTGTATGCATCTGGAGTCCCTTTGTACCCTTCGTAGTGACTAGATAGATGTCCTGGTACACTCATTCTCACTCTCTCTTTCTCTCCTCCACTCCTTGCTCTATCTCTACTAAATAAATAAAAATACATCTAAAAAAGAAAGAAAGAAGGAAAGCAAGCAAGCAAGCCTGGTGTGGTGGCCCATGCCTTTAATTCCAGCACTCAAGTAGGAGGATCTCTGAAAGTTCGAGGCCACCCTGAGACTACATTGTGAATTCCAGGTCAACCTGAGATGGAGTGATACCCTACCCAGAAAAGCCAAA
Organism: Jaculus jaculus; assembly: GCF_020740685.1. Classification (NCBI taxonomy): domain Eukaryota; kingdom Metazoa; phylum Chordata; class Mammalia; order Rodentia; family Dipodidae; genus Jaculus; species Jaculus jaculus. Next base: position 30,890,404 of record NC_059110.1, read on the forward strand.
AAAACAAAAAAAAGTAGTTTGCTGATTACACACATTTAAAGTGGGTCTTCTGAAGGTAAAAATAAAACTTTGCATGTTTGCATGAATAAACTGGCTTTCTAAAGGAAGAATGTCTGCCTTTTGATGACATAGAGTGAGAGAGAGAGAGAGAGAGAGAGAGAGAGAGAGAGAGAGAGAGAGAGAGAGAAAGGAAAGGAAAGGAAAGGAAGAGAAGAGAAGAGAAGAGAAAAGAAAAGAAAAGAAAAGAAAAGAAAAGAAAAGAAAAGAAAAGAAAAGAAAAGAAAAGAAAAGAAAGAAAAGAAAAGAAAAGAAAAGAAAAGGAGAAGAGGAAGGGTTTGGGGTTTTCTCCACCTTCAGGGTGAAAAGGAGTATTCTTGTGGGAAGAGCTTTATACTACCTATTGGAAAATGCATATCAAGTAACAGATGTATAATTTATGGAACTGATTGCTTTAAGCAGAGAAGCTTAAAAAATGAAATTTTGCAACTCAGGTTGCTCTCAAGGGGAAGCAAACATATGGTAATTATTCAGCACTGAACTCTGGCTGTGAAACACACAACAAAAAGGAAAAGGAACTTAGATAAATGTCAGAGAAGCAAAATGTTCCTCCACGTTCAGAAATAGTTTCTTGCCTCTTTCTATAGGGAGAGATGAAATGGTTGTTAATAGAGTTGAAACATATGAGATAAACAGACTTCAACACTTGTGGTTTTCTTTTGAATCCATGCACTAATGGTCCATGGTGTTCTCTGAAGGTCTCCATGCTTTCCCGGGGATATGCATGAACAGATGTGGCACCAGGAGCTGAGAAATTCTCTCTCGATTCATTTTGATATGATAGTTTTGATTATAATTTCATTTATAAAATATGTCTTCTTAATGCACTCAAAAGCCCATCAACAAGGATAAATAATAAATTAATCGTTGTTGGACTTCATATGTCTAGCACTATTAGATTACAAAAGTCATGTGTTGGCCGGGCATGGTGGCACACCTTTAATCCCAGCACTCAGGAGGCAGAGGTAGGAGGATTATGAGTTCAAGGCCACCCTGAGACTCCATAGTGAATTTTAGGACAGCCTGGGCTAGAGTGAAACTCTACCTTGAAAAATAGAAAACAAACAAAAAAAAATGTTGTCAATAGCCTGAAGAATGTTGGGAAATTCTCATTTGAAGGACCATGCCCATCTGTCCTGAAAGGGACCCTGAGACTTGTTCACATGGAAGTGGGCTGAGTCCCAGGGAATCAAAACTGGGTCCTGAGGCTTCTCAGGAAAGAGCCTAACCACTAAGCCACCTCTCCAGCCTCTGATTTTTTTTTTTTTTTTGAAGAAGCCAACTTTTCTAATTTTGTTTCATTTTATTGAAATCTAAATATACCGCCCTTCAGAAGATAGGCTTTCTCCAGAGATGCCTATTAAGACATTGAAGAGTCAAGGATGCCATAAAGAAAAAGAAAGGCGAGGAAGGGAGGGGAGAAGAGGAGAGGAAAAGAGAGGGGAAAAAAAGAATATCAGAAAAACAAAATCCTTGTTTGAATGATTTGTTTTAAAAGTCTCTATCCATGTATGACGCCTGACACCGGAGGCATTCTGAGATCTGAACCCAGTCGTTTTCCCTGAGCATATCTGCCACTGAGATTCCCTGTGGGACCTTTTCCTTATGACATATGATTCCCTGGATGACCTGACACTTCCCACCTCGGTGCTGTGCTTATCGCCTTCCTCTGATCTGCACTTGCAGGTGCGTTTTGATCAACTGCACAGGTCCACCTCTTCTGGGGAGCCCTCACGTTAACCTCAGTGCAAAGCGCCCTGGCCTTTTCCTGAGCCCAGCAGCTGCCACATTCTCCTGGTAGCAGTTAACCTGTGTGCCCAGTAACACCCACACTTACACCTTGATGCCCTTCCTCTTAGATTTGGAGTCTTGACTGTATTTCCTATCCAGCCTGGCAGGGAAATGGCATTGAATTATACCCACTAGAGGTACGTGCCTCCTCATAGCCTGGTTCTCATAGTGCATGCCCACTTTCTCCTCATTGGTGAGGATTTACCAGGCATCCAGTGATCTCATAGCCTTAGGAAATTACAGCTGTAGCATAGGTCAGCAAAATTTCCTGTTAAGATTAGATAATAAATGTTTTAGCCTTTAGATACTGACTACATGAGGCCTCCCTCATTCTTCCTTTACTTTCCTTAAAAAATATATATATATATATACATACACACACACATATATATATGTATGTATGTATGTATATGTATGTATGTATGTGTGTGTGTGTGTACATATATATATATATATATGTATATATATATATATTATATATATATATATATATATATGGTGCTGGAGAGATGGCTTAGTGGTTAAGCATTTGCCTGTGAAGCCAAAAGACCCTGGTTCAAGGTTCGATTCCCCAGGAACCACATAAGCCAGATGCACAAGGTGGCACATGCATCTGGAGTTCATTTGCAGTGGTCAGAGGCCCTGGCACTCCCATTCTCTCTCTGTCTCTCTCTGTCTCTCTCTCTCTCTCTCTCTCCCTCTTTCTCTGTCTGTATATCACTCTCAAATACATAAATAAAAATAAGCAAGGGCTGGAGAGATGGCTTAGTGGTTAAGTTCTTGCCTGTGAAGCCTAAGGACCCCAGTTCAAGGCTCCATCCCCCAGGACCCATGTAAGCCAAATACATAAGATGGTGCATGCATCTGAAGTTTGTTTCCAGTGGCTGGAGGCCCTGGTAACCCATTCTGTCTCTCTCTGCCCAATAAATAAATAAATAAACAAAAAATTATAAAAACCTTAGTTCCTGGGATCAAGCTATATTTGGTGTGTGGTTTGTAGTTTGCAGACTATACACTGGAAGGAATGATCTTGAGTTTCAGCATGGGAACGTAGACCAGGGTCCCTCTTCCCCTCCTTCACCCACCCACACTGCTGCTTCCCTTCTCTGCAACTGACTCACATGCATTATGATGAGAATTGTACCTTTTCTGTCCTGTGTTTTCTCAGAACCATAGATGTGGGACTTTCTGTGGTCAAATGCAGAAAAGACATAAACAGCTATGGTGAAATTGAACCCAGTGTGGTTTGGATTTAAGGAACTTGGGACCCACTTTCTTCAGTCTGTCTTCTTACTGATACCACATGCATACACGTAGTATCTGATCTCTGAGTAGACAACATCATGATCAACCCAGTCTTCTTAGCCCATAGCAATCTGTTTTAGGATCATAACTTAAAATGCAACAGAAACCATTTTAAAGTGGAAGGGGAAACTCCAGAGGAGACCCTGGAAGAGTGACGTGGGGAGGGAATATCACTGCATTCCTTGAATCTGCAAAGCAGCTGGCAACTTCCAATATATCTGACTCATGATATAAATCAGTATTTTGCCTGGAACCCCCAGTTTCCTTCCCTGTCTTCCACAGTTTTCGTAAATAACCATTTCTTCCATCACCCTTATACTTAGTTCCTAGTGATGTCTAGAACTCATGGGAGTCTGCCTTTCTCTCATGGCCTTGGTAGCATGTCAGTGGTACAAGGAAATCTCGAACGAGGAAAGTGTTGAAGGAGAAACAGGAGTAAGATAGCTTTTTTTATAGGCAGTTAGTCAGGGGCAGAGACCCAAAAAGAAAACAAGGAAATGCCACCCACCTGCCCTGGCAAAACTAGAATTCAGCATCTCATCCAGATGGCTACAAGCACTTCTTCAGTAAGAGCTCTTCCTCTTCCCTCCCCAGTCTAGCACACCTGGGTGGGCTGGCCCCTCCTAAGCCAGCTCCCCTGAGTCCACCAACCACTCAGGTCTCTCCCTTCCACATCTGAGTCTGATGATAAGCTCTGTCCAAATTTGATACCTGGACATAAAAGGGGGTCTTGCCAGATGTATGCTTTCTCTCCCATTTTGACTGTCCATCCTGAGGTATTTCCAATGAACGCCAGCTTGTAAGTTGCCTGGCTCTTGCCACTTGCCTGGGTATCTTCCTGTTTGTTTTCCACATGCACTTTGTTCCCAGATGCTTTCCTGCTTTGTTACATGTATGATTTTCCTCTAAGCTCTCTCTCTGCCATGTATGTGATGACTCTCATGGCTCCTCATTCATTTGAAGTGCCTGCTGTCTGCTTTGGAGCCTTCTCGCTCTGCTACGTGTTTGATGTTTGATCTCTGAGCCCTTCACTATTTCTCAGCCCCCTTTGGTCTTTTTTTTTTTTCTCAATATGTTTTATTTATTTATTTATTTGAGAGAGAGAGAGAAAATGGGCACGCCAGGGTCCCCAGCTACTGCAAATGAACTCCAGACACATGTGCTCCCTTGTGCATCTGGCTTGCATGGGTGCTGAAGAATTGAACAGGGATCCTTTGGCTTTGCAGGCAAATGCCTTAACTGCAAAGCCATCTCTCCAGCCCCCCTCTGGTCTTTTATGTGAAGGGGATCTCTCATTCTTACACTTTGCCTTCCACGTGTGGGTGTATGTGCCTCCTCCAGAATCATTTTACCCCCAGAGATTCCTCTGTGATGACGATTTTCTCACCTACCCACTCCTTTTCCAGCCAGGCAAAGAGGAGAATTCTCCTCTGGCCTGAGTCTTTCAGCTAGCGTCCTCCCTGTACCTTAATCCCCCCCAAAACAAACTTCATAATTTCTCTAAATAAACTTAATAATTCACACACTACCCTTCTCAGGGTCCATTTTCTCAATTCTTTGTTAAAAAATGGGACAAGAACCCAGGTGTTGCATTCACAGGCCTATGGGGTTCTCCTGAACCCCCAAATCCCGCATCAATGTCACCCCAGCATGGCTCTCTCAGGTGTCTCACCAGGACAATATAGTTGTCAGATGAAGGAAACAAAACTTCACCTGCCTCAGTAGGGGCTTTCCCTGTCAAAGAGGAGAGTTTCCACAGAGTCACTGTTTCCTACATTCACATGGTGTTCCCCGAAGCCACAAACTTCCTCAAGAGCGACTCGTTTCCCTTCTGGATAAAACACATTCTATCTTCAGTTACTTACTCGTCTATGCAGCTCGAGAGGCCCAATATGGACACCTTGACCAAGAAAAAGTCAACACGATGAGGTCACTTTTTGTATAGGATATGAAAGGCACAGCGGGGAAACTACAGCCCACAACAATTTGTGATAAACTTTATAAAAAACTGAAAGAAGGAAGTTCAAAAGCTTCCAACCTTCCCTCAGTAGTAAATGTTTAAAGGAACAGAAATGTTAATTTCACTGATTTGATCATTAAACATCGTGTACATGCATTTGATTATCACAGCGTATCTCCACATAAATGCGTGTAATTTTTCAAAAGGTGAAAAAGGGATAGCTTTTCTACAGTTGGTTTAGAACAAGGCTTCCTCTCTGTTTTGGATGGGTATGCCTTCCTATCCTTAAACAATATGCAGAAGACATCCTGTCACCAGAACAGGCCACATATTAGCTCATAAGTCTCAGCAACCATAGACAACACATTCAGAACTGCTTGTTTGTACATGAGCTTTGACTCCACCGGCCTTTATTGTTTGGTAAGCTAATATTAATAAAACATTCCGAGTTCATTTGTTAGCTCTTCCAGGGATACAGCTTTTTTTGTGTTCTTCTGAGAAACTGTTGATCTGGGTTTTAAATAAGCAGAAGTTGGAAGACATGGCTTAGTGGTTAAGGCGTTTGCCTGCAAAGCCAAAGAATCCTGGTTTGATTCTCCAGGACCCATGTAAGCCAGATGCACAAGGGGGCACATGTGTCTGGAGTTCGTTTGTGGTGGCTAGAGGCCCTGGTGTGCCTATTCTCTCTCTCTCTCTCTCCCTCTCAAATAAATAAATAAATAAAATATATTTAAAAAAAAACGAAACAGCAGAAGGGCTGGAGAGATGTCTCAGCGTTTGCTTACAAAGCCTGATGACCTGAGTCCAGTTCCCCAGTACCCACATAAAGCCAGATTCATAGAGTGGTGCATGCATCTAGAGTTCATTTGCAGTATCAGGAGGCTCTGATGCACCCATTCTCTTTCTCTCTCTCTCCTCCCTCTTTATGTTTATCAAAATTTAAAAAACAAAACAAAACAAAATTTAAAGAAGCAGCAAAAAACTTAACCTGTATGAAAGTTGATTCTTTTTCTGATGCCCTGGGACACTGTGCATATTAGCCATGTTTTTCTGGTTCCTTCTTCTGGGCTAAGACAATGGGTACCCCCTCCTGAGTTCAACAACTCACTATAGGTGAGAGTAGGAGGTAGGGAAGTAAAAGACTGGGTGCCCATCCCACAAATAAATACAGGTGAAGTCTGTTTTAGGTAGCACAGGTTGATTCAAAGGTACTGAGTAGAACTGGTTTTTTGCTTAATGCTCTGCCTTTCTTCCAATGTAGTTATCTGAAATGTTATTTAAAAGTGTGAGTCTCCTCTCCTGTATCTTGTAATGTTTACTTCAAAGAAAGGCTTTGGCTTATTTAATTATCTTTTGAGGGTTTATAGCATGATATTCCTACCCTCTCTCAAAAAATAGACCAAAAAAAGAGAACACTTTAATATTTGAGTCTCCTGAGAGAGGTTTTGAGAGGATTCATAGAAAGCTACTGTGAGGCAATCATAATCTTAGAAAGTTTCTCATTTGAGCCTCAACTGGGTCATCCTGAGGTTATTCTGGGAGCTGGGTGCATTTGTTCTCTTCTGAATCACAGATTTTTGACAAGCTATTTTGCAAGTTTTGGGTTTTTTTTTTTCTAAAACTTGACAGACATATGGAAAAATTAGTAATTCAGTGAGTGAAAGCTGCTCATGTCTGCAAACACCAGAGACTTTTATAAAGGTGCCCTATTTACACTATGACTCTTCCTATAAGCATTAGAAATGCAAACCCAAACCTGACAGAAATGATGCAAGAGATGCAGCTCATAAGTCTTGTCCACAGTTTTTCATCTGCTCATGAGTATTTGGATGTTCCTGAGACAAACCACTTAGATCTCAACTGTAGATCACTTTGTTTATAGAGTCTATAGAATTTAATGAAGGAAAAGGTTTTTTAAAAATATATATATTTTATTTAATTATTTGCAAGGAGAAAGAGAAAGAGAGATTGGGCATGACAGGGCCTCTTGCTGCTGCAAACGACTCCAAATGCATGTATCTCTTTGTGCATTTAGCTTACGTGGGTACTGGAGAATTGAGCCCTGGCCATCAGGCCTTGCAAGAAAGCACCTTAACCACTGAGCAATCTCTACAGCCTAGGAAAGGAATTCTTGAACATACTTAATTTCCATGAAATATATCCATACTTTATCAAAATGATAATTCTTAGGGCTGGAGGGATGGCTTAGTGGTTAAGGCATTTGTCTGCAAAGCCAAAGGACCCAGGCTCGATTCTCCAGGACCCACGTTAGCCAGATGCACAAGGGGGTGCATGCATCTGGAGTTTGTTTGCAGTAGCTGGAGGCCCTGGCACACCTATTCTCTCTCTCTTTCTCTGTCAAATAAATAAATAAATAAATAAGACTATTAAAAAATGATAATTCTTGCCGGGCATGGTGGTACACGCCTTTATCCCAGCAGTTGGGAGACAGAGGTAGGAGGATTGCCAAGAGTTCAAGGCCACCCTGAGACTATGTAGTAAAGCCTGAACTAGAGTGAGACCTTACCTCGAAAAACCAAAAAAAAAAAAAAAAAAGGTAATTCTTACATTATTTCTCATCTAATCTAAAGATAAACTTAAGAGCAATTGTCTTACTAATGGTCCTAACTTTCTATGAATGTATATATACAAATAAGATCTGATATTACCTGAAGAGCAATGGGCAAGAATTGTCTATCTACTAGTCATTTCTTTTTTTCCCACAATTCTTGCAATGATATTTCAAAAAAAAAAATGTACCACCTTCAAACCAAAGATGAGTACTTGCTTTACGTTACAAAAAGCCCATTCCCTGGGTAGCTATCCCATTTGTCTATAGCTTTGTAGAAAATCACCCACCAGAAGCCAAGCCCTGGGCACACAGTTGCAAAGTGACACATAAATGCATGGGAGAAATGGGCATTTCCTGTGAAAGTGGTGGAGCGGCACACACCTGTGCTCCCAATTCTTGGAAAGCAGAGACAGGAGCATACAAGTTCCAAGCCAGACAGGACTGTATACCCATCAATCAACCAATCAATCAATCAAGAAAGGACCAGGAAAGGGGTAAAGAAAGAGGAGGAAAGTAAGAAGAAACAAAAAAAAAAAAAAAAAAAAGAAAGAAGAATGGGCTGGAGAGATGGCTCATCGGTTAAGATGCTTGCCTGAAAAGCCTAAGGATCTGAGTTAGATTTCCCAGTACCCACGTAAAGCCAGATGCACAAAGTGGTACACTCATCAGGAGTTCATTTTCAGTGGCTAGAGCCCCTGACATGCCCATCCTTTCTGTCGGTCTCTCTTCTGTCTCTCTCTTTTTGCAAATAAATAAATTAATTTTAAAAAGAAGAAGAAAGGAAGAATAATGAGGTGCTAAGGATCTAGGGAAGTCCTTGCACCTCAAACCCTAGGTTCACTTCTAATTTTAATCAAAGAATTGAATAAATAGAAAACTGAGAAGGATAATCATTAAATTATTATATTTATTGAGGGTCGTACAGAGCCAAGGAAAGGCACCCACGTTGCTAGAGATCCCATGTGGAGGGCCTGGAAAAAAGCATGGAAAAGAAGAAAAAAGAAAGGTCAAGGAGCTTCTGCCATGTGGGGAGCTGGAGGGGATAAGGAACCCACGCAGAGAGTAAGGGCCAGGTGGCCCTCCCAGCTGAGGGAAAATCTCATCCACAGCTGGAAGTTCCCAAGTGGTCAGAGAGCCTGCCCTCCCCTTGAAAAGGTATTTATGATCTCGTGGTGGTGGGCTGTCTTCTGGCTCAGGTGGACCAGAGGGTCAGCTGGCTGGTTAGGGCTAGGGGCTGTCTCCGGAAGAAGTTAGCTCTGGCACCAAGTTCCGAGAACTAAACTTGACCAACCACAATGTCTAAGTCCTATGAAAGACCTCCCTTCCAGGAGGGGTCCTGGTTGTTTGTGGAAAAACAGGTCTCTAGGGAACTAGATAAGAGATTTAAAAAGTCAGATCATCTTTGATTTCTAGCAAGTACAAATTTTCCTGCCCTTTTAACCTTCACCCTAACTGTGCGCCCCTCTCGGAAGGAAGGAAGAAGGAAGGGGTGAAGGAAGGAAGGAAAGAAAGAGGGGAAGAGAGGGAGGAAAGAAGAGAAGGAAGGAGGGAGCCTCTCATGACTTCTTGTTGGGACAGTCGCTTTCCGTTCTAGGGGCTCGAGCCAAGAATCCGTGCCTTCTCCTCTTGGGATCTTAGTGTAAAGGTCACCCAGGAGTGATCGTTCTGACCACTTAATCTAAGTATGTGCCCTGTTATATAACAACTGGTTCGTTTAGAGTCACTTCCTTTGCATTTGCCAGTAAGAACTTGGCTTCATTCATGCTGCAAACCAGCACCTAGATCCGTGTATGGCTGGAGTTAGGATTCTAGCTAGTTCTCCTCTATAATCTGTTCATGTCCTAACCCCAACAATGCAAGGTACAATTAGTTAAAAAGAGACCATAAGGAAGAAAATATTCCCTTAATTACCCCCCTCCCCCCAACAAAGCGCTCTGCTTATAAGGAGAGAGAAGCCCAGGAGGACTGCCACGTGAAACACAGGCACAGGAAGAAGACATTCATGCAGAGATCAGGCAGATTTGGGCATTGTGTGGCCACAACGCAAAGCCTGCCTGGAGCCACCAGAGGCTGGAAGTAGCAAGATTCTCCCCGGAAGGCTTCACAGGGGCCAGAGCTCTTTTCAGTTCCTGAGGGCTGCCATTCTGCTCTTCAACTAAGAACCAAATGTCATCCTTAAAAAAGAAAGTGAATATAAAAATACGATTTTTAGGGCTGGAGAGATGGCTTAGCAGTTAAGCGCTTGCCTGTGAAGCCTAAGGACCCCAGTTCGAGGCTCAGTTCCCCAGGACCCACGATTAGCCAGATGCACAAGGGGGCGCACGCGTCTGGAGTTCGTTTGCAGAGGCTGGAAGCCCTGGCGCGCCCATTCTCTCTCTTTCTCTCTCTCTCTCTCTCTCTCTCTCTCTCTCTCTCTCTCTCTCTCTCTCTCTCTCTCTCTCTCTCTCTCTCTCTCTCTCTCTCTCTGCCTATCGCTCTCAAATAAGCAAATAAAAAATAAACCAGGGCTGGAGAGATGGCATAGCAGTTAAGTGTTTGTTTGCGAAGCCTAAGAACTCCGGTTTGAAGCTCAATTCCCCAAGACCCACGTTAGCCAGATGCACAAGGGGTCGCTCGCGTCTGGAGTTCATTTGCAGTGGCTGGAGGCCCTGGCGCACCCATTCTGTCTCTCTCTCTCTCTCTCTCTCCCTCTTTCTCTCTTTCTCTCTCCCTCTTTTTCTCTCTTTCACTCTCAAATAAATAAATAAATAAATAATCTTTTAAAAAATAAACCAGCCGGACGTGGTGGCGCACGCCTTTAATCCCAGCACTCGGGAGGCAGAGGTAGGAGGATCGCTGTGAGTTCAAGGCCACCCTGAGACTCCATAGTGAATTCCAGGTCAGCCTGGGCTAGAGTGACACCCTACCTCAAAAAAAAAAAAATAATAATAAGATTTTTATAATAAAAACCTTCTGTACAGTAAATTCTTATGGGCTCCTTTCCTTTTGCTTAAACTAATTCTGCTATGATTTTATCAGAAATACTTGAAGAAGGAAGGTATTTAATATAATTTTGTGATTTTTATTATTATAAATTTGAAAGTTCTCACTAACATCGTGCAATAATTTTAAAATGCCTCACAACATAAATTTCCCTTTTTGCTGCAAAGATTACATATCATGGAGGACACTTCAGGGGATATATTCATTGAAGTTGCATCAACTGTAGTCTTTCAGGAGAAATTTGCATGATGCTTTCAGGTAAGCAGGTTCACAAACAGAATGAATCAGTGTCAAAAACGATGAAGAAAAAAACAATGAAGGAAAAGTATTCTGGGTTCTTAATTGTCAAGGTCAGTGACTTAATTGGCTTTCTGTTGCTATAACAAAGCCCTAGAGGAAAGAAAGGTTCACTTTGGCTCCTGGTTTCACAGGTTTCATTTCATGGCCACTTGACTCATTGCTTCTGGGCCAATGAAGAATCCAGAATGATGAGTTAACTAGATAACACCTTTAAGTTTCTATCATATCCCTATAACCCATCGAATTATAAGCCAATCAGTAGATTAACCCATTGATATGGTCACAGTCCTCATGATCCAATCACTTCCTAAGAATCCTGTCTCTGACCAAATCTTTAACACAGGACCCTTTGAAGAACAGTTCAGATATAAGCGATAATACTGTGCATGACCAAAATGGTAAGAGCTCAGAAGACACAAAGTTAAAAATATATTCAGTGTTAAGACTCATTTTCAGTAGTTGCTTTAAAAAACTGACATCTCCTAGAAGAGTCATAAATAGGTATATTTGTACGTGCATACATGTGTGACCTGACACATTTGTATTACAAGGTCCTTTGCAAGGCTACAGCAGCAAGACCTTCAATGTATACCACATGTCTGCTCATAAATCAGTGGTGAGCTTTTTCATGGTTCCTGGACCACATCCCAGCATTTCCTGTGGTGCCATATTGTCCTATGGTTGTGGTTTTCTGCCTCTTCTTACACATAACACACACAGTGAGGCACAAAGAAGCCCACGGATGCCCCCCAAACAAAGGGCAGCAAGCCTTTCAGGGAGTCGTGTGCAAGGTCTGAGCGTGTTTCCTGTCTCCTGGGGAGGAAGCACTCACATCATGGCTTGCCATCTCTGCTGTCTGGCTCAGTGTCTCCTAACTTCCTGGAATAAAACCAAACTAAACAAAACAATAAAAGTGACAATTTCTCTGTGATTTGGAATTCCAAGCTCCTATTACTGGAACACTAAATCTTTCAACCCTAGCCTATAACATGCCTTGCAAGATTAATAGTGCTTTTTAGGGCTTTCACTGGGTAACCCATATATTTTGATGACTAGTTTTACATATTATTCCCAAATTATGCTAATGCTTGCCTGGTGAGCAAAATATTGGCTCACTAAAATTAACCTTTGTAAAGTTATTTTTGTTTTCATTGGCTTGGACAAAACTCACTCTTCCAGGCTGGAGAGATGGCTTAGTGCTTAAGAGCTTGCTGGTGAACCTCAGTTCAAGACTCGATTCCCCGGGACCCACATTAGCCAGATGCACAAAGGGGTGCACGCGTCTGGAATTCGTTTGCAGTGACTGGAGGTCCTGGAGTGCCCATTCTCTCTTGCTGTCTCTCTATCTGCTTCTTTCACTCTCTGTCACTCTCAAATAAATAAATAAATAAATAATAATTAAAAAAAACTCACTCTTCCTTGAATATTGTATTTTAGGTATGAGAAAATGGTAGGAAAGTAAGCTTAAAAAACAATTGTTACTTAATTCTGTGACTATATCATTCTTGTCCTTGAACTGCACTTACTGGTCAAATGATTTCCGCATTTGATAGATCATTTTCATTTGCTTTCATAAGAAAGCATCTCATACAAAAGAGGGACCGTGTTCTCTCAGCTCAGTCACCAGCAACCACATCACCATCGTCACTTTTCAATTCTTAGGACATTCACCATTATCTGCCAAGTTAGCATGATGATAGAAGTGTATATGGAATGTTACAGTATGAATAATTTATTTGGTTCTGGCTGAATTTTGGGGTCAGAGGAGAACTTCTATGACATAAATTTGCATGTCATGTAGACTCAGATAAAATAATTTCATAGTACTGGTTTGAAACCTGAAGAAATTAGCTCGAACCTGTGTTCTGCTTCAATCAAGAGACCCCCTTCAATGTGACCTTGGGGAAGAGCAGCAGCCCAGAGTTAGCTGTGCCCAGGGGAGAAGCGTGAACTCCAGTACAGGATTCAATGAGGTCGGTGAGAGAGAGAGAGTGTGTGTGTGCACATCGAGAAAGGTTTAGCTGATAAATTCCTTCACATCTATGTTCCAAATGTTTCTTTAAAACCTCATGTCATGGGAACCAAAGCAATGTTTAAAATAAAAATTTTAGGACATTATTGTTTTAAAGTTATTTTCTGTTTGTAGCAAGCATTTAGACTTTTAGAGAAATGCTTAAGATTTCTCTATTCCAACGCCTCCATCATGCCGGTGAAGAAGAAAAAGTGAAGTGCTAGGCCACTGCAAGCCAGGTAGATTGTTTTTGTAGTGCTAGGATGGAATCCAGGTGTCACTGCCATTGATCTGTACCCAGTGGCCCAGAATCCGGGGTTTTCTTTAAAAATAGACAGACAGATAGATAGATAGATAGGTAGATAGATAGAGGGCTGGAGGGATGGCTTAGTGGTTAAGATGTTTGCCTGCAAAGCCAAAGGATGCAGGTTCCGTTCCCCAGGACCCACATTAGCCAGATGCACAAGGGGGCGCATATACCTGGAGTTTGTTTGCGGTGGCTGGAGGCCCTGACGTGCCCATTCTTTCTCTCTCTCTCTCTCTCTCTCGCTCGCTCGCTCTTGCTCTCTCCAATAAGTAAGTAAATAAATATATTAAAAATGCACATTCATTTAAAAAGTTATATATATATATATATATATATATATATGATGCATTTTGATCGTAATTCCCTCCCATCACTTGCTTGAGCCTCCTTCCCCATGCCCCTCCACTGAGCCCCTTCCTCCTTCCTACTGTTCTCCTCCCCTGCTAAGCATCAGCTCCAATTCAAAGCTCTTTGAAGTCTGAAGTGTGGTAGTGACTTCTATTGGATTCCATCCATGGGACAGACCCAGTGACATTTGCCAGGCTTCGTCACTGTCATAAGCAGACTTCCTCAGTGGGAAATTTGTTCCACTTCGTGCTACATGTGTGACCTTGGACAGGTCACTTCAAATTCTTGGATTCCTATTTCTGCGTTATAAAAGGGCCTTCTTTCTGACAAGGGTTAAATGAGATCATCCTTGGAAAGACTTTCACAGTACTTGGCAAATAAATGTTAGCACTATGAGGATTGAAAATGTAAACAGTGGCTGGAGATATGGTTTACCATGCTTGCCTGCAAAGCCGAAGGACCCAGGTTTGACTCCCTAGGACCCACATAAGCCAGATGCACATGAGGCAGACAGAGCTGGAGTTCATTTGCAGTGACTGGAGGCCCTGGTGCATCTATTCTCTCTCCGTGTATATCTGTTTCTCTCCTCTCTCTCCCCCTCTCACTCTGCTTGCAATTCAATTAAATTAAAAAAAAAAAAAAAGAAAATGTAAACAAAAAAAAATCCTTTCTATGTGGAAGGGTAGGGAGCCCACACTGGGGGTAGATTCTATGCCAATTTTACAGGTAAGAATAAAATTAGCATTAAGCAAAGTGGAGAAATTTCCCAACAAGTTACAAAACCACGGATGTGACATGGAAGGTTTGAGGCCTCGAGTGGGGTTGTGGCAGCTGCACCGTGGTTCACCCGCAAAGTACACCGGGGGAAGAATGCTGAACCATCCACTCTGAGCGCGGGCACCCGTGACCTTGCTGAGTAGCAAAAGCCCCTTGGCAGCGTCCCAACTCTTTCAGCATGCTGCCAAGCTCAGAACTGGGTACCGCCCAGGTGGCAGAAGGCACCAAGCATATTCAGGTGGTCAGGCAAATGTTACTCTAGGCTGAAGTCTGGAATGTGACCTTGACTTCCTCAAGTAGATTCTTCAATCAGTTCAGAAGGTCAGATGCCTTCCACTTGCTTCCCACAGGGCTGACTTAGCCAATGCCCAACACTGCAAGAGACTGCTCTGTCTCAGCTCGGACAAGGTGACCTTGGGCAAGTCACTTACCTCTTCAAAGCTAAATTAAGACAGGTTTTCAAGTCATGCCCCTGACTCATGAATTCAGATTCAAACATTTGCAGACATTTCATTGAAAGAAACTTTACATCAAGAAAAAAAGCATACATTTTCTAACTGTACAACTTGAAGGTGAACAGTCTCAAATTAAGAAATATAGTAGTTTAGCTTAAAACAATCCCCTTGGGGATCATATTAGTACTATGCACTCTCCCAAGATAACCAGTAGAATCTGGCTTCTAACACCACAGCACACTTTTGCCTATTTCTGAAGTGGGTATGAAGGAATCATGCAATGTGTTCTTTTGTATCTAGCCTCTCTAGTTTCACAATATGTTTGAAAATTCATCTGTGTTATCACAAATTATTATAGTATTCATTACTATGTGCTGAAGGGTAAAGCTCGTGTTTTGTAAATAAAGTTTGTTGCAACATTGACAGACTAATATTTTCTATATCTTCTTTCACAATGACAGATTCTGGAAGCAGCAAAGGCTGTTTAGCTGGCAAAGTTGGTGACCTCTTACAGAAAAGAAAAAAAATTGTTGGCTGTATAGTAGACTTTCTGTGTGAGTATATCAGAGGTTTTTTTTTTTTTAATCCATTCTACTATAATGGCCTTTTGATCATTCTGTCCTGAATTATTACAAATAGTGCTACTGTGAGCCACATCTGAGATCCTCTGATTCAGAGGTCTCATCTAACCCAGAATGATTAAATAAAAACTATCCAAGGTTATCTAGAAAAGAAGTTGCCGACCTGAGATTGATAACCAAGTCCCCATCTCTTGGAGAAATTCTATTTTTCTGCTGTGGTTCTTGTCATCTTCAGAACATTAGGTTAGTAGAGTCATTTCTATTTCCAGTTCCCTCACAAGAATGACTGATTTCCTACCATACTGAGTTGTACATTTCAAGAATGGAAAACTCAACTGACCATTTAAGAGAATGAAGCAATTATATCAATGATTCAGCTCAAAGCCTCTCATATTGTGAATGACTAAGATGAGGTTTGGAGATAGTTAATTTGCTCAGAAGAGACATTTTGTGTCTTAAATTTTATTATAATTACAAACTTATTTTGAACCTGCCTTTTTTGGCTCTGTTAGTGGTACTATTTTGGTGAATTATCACATGTGAGCAAACTTGAAAAGTAAATCCAAAACTCTTTTTCCCTTTCCAACCACATGGCCTCCACCTTCCCCCAGGGAGAAGCAAACCTTTAACCATTTGCCAGATTAGCAACACATAAAATATGAGGCTGGTATGAATCCACAACTTCTATGAGGAAGAAATCGAACTTGCATTTTGATCTAACTCAAATCAATTGCTAGTTTAAGGTGCATCTCATCAGCTAGGTAGAGACTCAACTTAATATGGAATGCCTTTACCTTCCAGTTGCTATGTAAAACTTCAAAGGATTTATGTAGGGTGGAAAACTGAATGGGAGTGAGGAAAATTGGCTAGTCCTTGGTAACCATAGTGATAGTGAGACATTGTGCTTCCTCTCTGGGCCTTGGCCACTGGACCCTGAGACCCTGGCACGTGCTGTTAGCGGGTGGAGACAGGGTGCTGGGAGCGGGCTAGGGCAAACTGCGCTGCACTCTGGGGCCCTGCCTGAGCCAACTCACTGCAGATGTGTCCTCCGTGGCTCTTGCCAGGTTCCATAGCCTCTGCTCAGAACTGAAGCTTAGCTTTCCTCCCATTTTAGATTGCACCAACCCAACTAGACTTTTTCCAATTCCCCTGACTCTGTTAGTGGCTGTTAGAATTGGAAACCTTTCTTTTTCTTTTTTTCTTTTTTTAATTATTTATTTATTTGAGAGCGATAGACACAGAGAGAAAGACAGATAGAGGGAGAGAGAGATTGGGCGCTCCAGGGCTTCCAGCCTCTGCAAACGAACTCCAGACGCGTGCGCCCCCTTGTGCATCTGGCTAACGTGGGACCTGGGGAACCGAGCCTCGAACCGGGGTCCTTAGGCTTCACAGGCAAGCGCTTAACCGCTAAGCCATCTCTCCAGCCCGGAATTGGGAACCTTTCTTTTCCCCAGGCATACTCCCCACATGTACTGCTTTCCTTCAAATACAGTCTTATTTCTTATGACCTCTCAACCTGAACGCATCTCCCCTAACCTTTAATATGCATGCGTTTGTGTGTGTTGTATTGTCCTTGTATTTCTATCTTATAACTATGCTGATGTGAGATTGTAGGACAACGTTTAGGCGTTTTTACATTTTGAAAAATGCGAGATTACTTTTGGACTACTGCAATGTATTGAAATAACCTTAGTGTTCACTGTATGAGCTCCAGAGCTGTCTCCCTTCTCCCATTTAACCATTCCAAGCCTGACTGGGGATTCTTGAAGCACCTCTTATTATGGTAATAGAAGATGTCTCTGGGCGAAGAGGAAAATGCCACTTCCCTCGGCCCCATCTCAGCACATTACCCAAGGCCCCACCTCGCAGGCCAGGTGCCCCTTGTTCCCATAACCCTAAAGAACTCTCTCGAGTCCCCCTCTGCCTTTGGCTCTGCTGCTTCCTGGCAGGTACCCTTTCTCTTCTCTTCTTTCTAGCTCCTTCCGCTCTCTCTCCACCTTTCTCTCCCTCCCCAACAACTGTTACAATAAAGTCTTGATCTCAAGAAACAGTACCTCTCTCATGAACCCCAGTTGTGATAATCGAGAGGAACAAAGACCCCGAAGTTTTATCACATGGAATGCCAGACACCAGAGCAGTGCTCCTCCCCCAAAACATTATCAAGATTTTATTTCTCTCCTTCCTTATACTGATAGCAAACTGCTTGGAAGGAGGTACACAGTGATATTTGTCATTTCCTAATTTTTTTTTTTTTTTCGAGGTAGGGTCTCACTCTAGCCCAGGCTGACCTGGAATTCACTATGGAGTCTCAGGGTGGCCTTGAACTCACAGCAATCCTCCTACCTCTGCCTCCCGAGTGCTGGGATTAAAGGCGTGCGCCACCACGCCCGGCTCAATTTCCTAATTATTTTATAAGAGCTTTTTCTGGATTAGGAAGATTAGGCCACTGGTCTATGGTTATAAGTTTTCTCATAGGAGATTGTTACTCTCTACACAAGTTATATTTTTATTTAGCCACCTTTTCCCAATTTTTTTTCTCATAAGCTACATTATACTAGAAAATATGAAAACATTCTTTAAGATGCATTCAATTATTCATCCTAAACTTCCTATCTTGCTAAAAAAAAAACTTTCCTCATTCCATATTCATCCAACTGTCTTCAAATAGGGTTTTAGTTTTCCTTGTTTCTATTTAGTTCCTTAATATTTCTGGAATTCACTTTTGAATATAATAAAAGAGTTGAATGGTATTTTCTTGTATATGTATACTTTATTATCTTATGCCCACTAACAGTATTTTTGCATTCCATGCATGATAATGAATTTAACCTTCTTTTTGCAGAAACTACTCAGTTATGCTTCTGGGTCCTAATCATTAGACATCTGGTGATATGTAATAGTTTTTTAAGAGGCCAGTATGCAGCTTTCTAATAGGACAGTCTATTTACAAATGAAGGATTACAGTTTGTTTGTGCAAATAAAGCTTTTCATGTCTGAAGAGTTACACAAACTAGTATCCTTCAAATTTTGTCAAATACAATCAATGAGTGTCCCTGAACATGGATTAACATTTACATTTTCTGTGACATTTGTCACTGGCCAAACAAGAAAATTGGTCAACTAAGAAAAAAGAAAAACAGCTAATTTTATGATGATAAAGACCATTATCTTACGTCAATGAAAAAATTGAAACTAATAACAGATTGATTACAAATTTAAAACTTGAGTGCTCAAGGAGAACATCTAGGACATTGTTTTTCTTGGTGCTGCCCCCCTTACTTTCTTTTTTAAAAAGTACATATTATATTTATTTATTTGTTTGAAGGTAGAGAAACACACACACACACACACACACAGAGAGAGAGAGAGAGAGAGAGAGAGAGAGAGAGAGAGAGAGAGAGAGAGAGTATGGGTGCACCAGGGCCTCCAGCTACTGCAGACGAACCAGATGCATGCACCACTTTGTGCATCTGGATCTTTACGTGGGTACTGGGGAATTAAACCCGGTTGTTAGACTTTGCAGGCAAGTGACTTAACCACTGAGAGATCATTTCAGCCCTCCTTTACTTTCTAAAAGTTTTAAGGAAATAAAAAGAATCACATGGGTTTTATGCTAAGCTTCATTGTAGATATGAAAGAGCTAAACTTTAGTATTTGTCTAATGCCAAAATATTGACTAATTTTCTACATAACCCCATGAATAATTTGAGCTTTCAGGCCTTTTGATTGAGTTATGCGTGTTTGTAAATGTAGTCACACAGTATATTTCCCTAAATAAAGCATCTATGCTTAGTTAATGACCGTAAAATGACTTGGCATATAATTCATTTTATAAGCTGGAATTGCCACGGCAAGCCTCCATGCACTCCAGCAAACGCTAAACAGCCAGAATTCTGGCTAAATAACCTCTCCAGTGAGCTTGTACCCTAATTTCCTTTGTACTTATTCTGGGTGGTGTTTGCAAGAAGACGAAGATCTATTTTGGTTGGGGACGACGCTGTCCTTTTCCTACAGGAGGAAGTGAGAGCCCCGGCCTTGTCCCCAGCTCTGAGCTGCTAGACAGATCAGACAGGCAGCTCTGCCAGCCAGGCTCCAGGAAGGCTTCTCCCATCTGATGGAACAACCAAACAATTGTTACTATTTACAATGGCCCCAAGTGCAGAAGTATTCTTAGAACAATAAGGAAAGGGAAAGTCAGCCACCAGGCAGGAAAGAAGGCTTTCAAGCCACAGCAAACTCAGGGAATATAAATGGCCCCCCAATGTAAACAGCCGGCCACAGCACTTCTCCAGCTAACAATGTGTGGGTGCCTGCCTGCCGTGTGTCAGGCACTTGACATGCATCTCTAATCTCAGCCTATCTCGCTAGACAAGCATCAGCCCAACAGGACAGCTGAAGAAACCAAAGTCCAGAGAGATTATAATAACCCAACTGTTCACGGGGTGCCCAGTGTGATTTGCAAGCTCAAACTTGGATAATTCAGAGTCTATGCTCTTAGTTACCACTTGTGAAAAATTGAAAGTAGATGAAAACTTTACCATTGTTTGAGAATGAATTCATAATCTTATAACACAAAGCACAAGGGGGTTGAGGAAATGGCTTAGTGTTGAAGGCATTTGCCTGTGAAGCCAAAGGACCCTGGTTCAATTCCCCAGGACCCAAGTAAGCCAGATGCATAGGGGCGCATGCAGCGTGGCTGGAGGCCCTGCACCCATTCTCTCTCTCCATCTCTCTTCTAATAATAATAAATAAATAAATATAAAATAAAATAAAGCATAAGGCAGTGCTAATAACACCGTGAAAAGTTTGAAATATGTTCTTTTTATCTTGAGTTCCTTTGAATATTACAGAGACTATGGCGACTTGAAGAAAACGTGCTAAATGCTGTATCTGATGGTCTAAAAGCCTCCCTCGTCACCCACATGATAGCTCTCCTTGGGTAGATCTCAAACCACTCTGCAAATGATGCGCAGAACTACTTGTTCTCCTTTTAATAACTTTCCATCTTAAAGATATGTATGATGGGGGCTAGAAAGATGGCTTAGTGGTTAAAGTGCTTGCCTTCAAAACCTAACAATCTGAGTTCAATGCCCCAGTACCCACATAAAGCCAGATGCACAAAGTGACACATGCATCTGGAGTTCGTTTGCAGTAGCTAGAAGCCCTGACATGTTCATTCTTTCTGTCTTTCTGTGTGTGTGTGTGTCTCTCTCTGCTTGCTAATAAATAAATACAAATATTTTAAAATATATTTACACTAATTAAAGATCATGACAAACAATTACCAGAGAACTAATTTTCTGAGTAACAGGTTATTTGCTGTGCAAGTGTGATACAGGAATCTGGAAAATCAACCTCTTTTTTTTTTTTTTGGTTTTTCAAGGTAGGGTCTCACTCTGGCTCAGGCTGACCTGGAATTCACTATGTAGTTCCAGGGTGGGCTCGAACTCACAGCGATCCTCCTACCTCTGCCTCTCGAGTGCTGGGATTAAAGGCGTACGTCACCACGCCAGGCGGAAATCAACCTCTTTTTACTGACTCTTTGGTTTTCTTTACATTAAAGTTTTGATAATTCATTAAATGTGTCTATTAAATGTGACAGAAGTGAAGCAATTCTGTATGTTAAGCTGGTGAGATGGTCCAGTGATTAAAAGCACTTGCTTGTAAAGCCTGCTGACTTGAGTTTGGTCTTCCTGTGTGCCCATGTAAAGCTGTGTGCAAATTAACGGTGGAATCCATAGTCCCAATGTGTCGTTGGCAATGGGAGGCTGACCCAGGAGAATCCACAGGCTTACAAGCAGCCACTGTCAAACAAGTTGGCCCTGTCTCAGAAGGTGGTGGAAGGAGAGAAGAAACATCAAGAGACTGTCCTCTGACCTCCACGCTGAGCGGGGTTCGTGAGCACGCATACACATAAAAAATAAAGCATTTTGAAAATAACGGATCTAAAACTGAGATGTACATTGAATTGTTTGGTAGGCTAAGGATTATAATGGACCATGAGAACTTACTAGCTTCCTATTCATTTCCAGATATAATACGCAAATAATGCTTGGGTTGTCTGGTAATGTTTTCTTAGCTCCTCGGGGCTCAATGTAGGCATGCTCAGTGCTGACAAACTGTACAGCCATTTATTTCAGTCCCCAGCGCTTCCGTAGCCTCCTGGCAGAATTAAGACACTTATTCTAAAGAGTGACACTCATTCCCTCCATTTGGTTTTCAGATTATTGAGACAGTGGACCCCAGGAAATTGGAGTTTCCACAGGAACCTCATGTGAGCAGAAGACAGAGGTTGAAACATGGTGCTAGCCAGAGAGGAAATTGCTCTCCTTGGATGAAATTTCATGCACTTCTGACAATTTGTCAGACCACCTTACAGGAGAGTCTAGCTGAGACGGGGTGACGTGAGGGCCACACTGGCTAGGACTGCTGAGTTGCAAACAGCGCCTGCTCTCCGCTGAAACCTGTACCTCATGCCAGGACCTCGACCACAGGCTGAGGAGTCCCTCTCCTTGTTCCTCCGCCCAGCGTAGCCACGGTTAATACTGCACTCCCCACCAAGAAGGCCCAAGTCAGGGCCCGAGCCAGGGAGCCTTAGAGCTGATAGCTGAGTTTGTCAGTGCTCTCCGGTGGAACAGAAAATATAAATAAAATAAAACAAAACATTTACTTGTTACTCATTCATTATGAGCATGTAATACAAATTATGGAAGCTGGCAGATTCAAATCTGTAATGTGAGCTCACAGGCTCAAGAGAGCTGGAGGTAGAGATAAAGCCCAAGGGCTATCAGTTGGTAAATTCCTTCTTGTTTGGGTTTTTGAGCTATTAGGAACCCCCCACCTCCCCAAATGATTACATGAGACCTTACTTCATGGAGAATAATTTACTTACTCCAAGCATTCTGACTATATATATGTGTGTGTGTGTGTGTGTGTGTGTGTGTGTGTGTGTGTGTGTATGTCTATCATCTCTATCTATCTACCTACCTATCTATCTATCTATCTATCTATCTATCTATCTATCTATCTATCTATCTATCGTTTGTTGATAGAGAGCCTTGCCACAATAGCTTACAAAGATTTGAAGGAACCCAAGTGGGAGATGAGCATCTTCATATGTGGTCGGAGTTGAGCATGCTCTCCGTTACCCTTCTAGAGCTCTCGCCATGGGCCTCCTGGGCTGGAGGAAACTGCAAGCACACAGCTGCGTACTGCTTCCTGCCAGAAGCACTCGGTAGGAGAGCTGCTAGGAACGAAAACGACCTGTCACAATATCCGCTTGGACCATGCCAAGGACAGCAGTGGTTTCTAAGGAACATTGTAACCACTGGCCTCCCTTTGTTCACAATCAAGTTTGAAGTATTCTAAAATGTTCTACTGGTCAGGCTTTTGCCTTGTTGTGACCAAATGCTTGAGAGAAGCAACTTTTTCTGTGGTTCTTTGTTTTTCGAGGTAGGGTCTCACTCTAGCTCAGGCTGACCTGGAATTCACTATGGAGTCTCAGGGTGGCCTCAAACGCTAGGTAATCCTCCTACGTCAGCTTCCTGAGTGGTGGGATTAAAGGTGTGAACCACCATGCTCAGAGAGAAAAGCAATTTAAAGGAGAAAGATTTAGCTCACTGTTTCAGAGGTGGCAGGGAATGCAAGATGGAACAGAGGAGCTCACATCATGGCTGCTAGGAAGTCAAAGAAAAGGTACAGGAAAGAGCCAGACCAGATACTGTCGAGGCCTGGCCCTCAATGACCTGTTTTCTTTCTCTAGGCAGGCTGTGTATCTCTTAAACTTTCCAGAACCTTCCAAAATAGCACGACCAGCTGCAGACCAGGCATTTAACACATAGACCTGTCAGGTACATTCCCTATTCAAGACATAGCAATTGCAAATGTTCTCTTAGTAATCAACACACTTACGCCAGTCAATTTATTTATCTGCTCCTCCCTCGTGTAAGTTCCTTCAAATCAGAGAACTCTGGCTTATCTTGGTATCCCCAACATGAAGCTGAGTGCCAGACATGTGTTCAAATAATGCCTGTTGCACAGATGAGTTATTGAAATAGTGGAAAGACATTACAAGTGTTTGTAGAACATTTGTACAATTGGCAGTATTTTAACATTTTTCATTTTACTTTTCCTTCCTATCCTTTAAATTAATGCTTCTGCTTTTCTTTTTTTTCTTTTTTTTTTTTTCTTTTTTTTGAGGTAGGGTCTTACTGTAGCCCAGGCTGACCTGGAATTCACTATGTAATCTCAGGCTGGACTTGAACTCACAGTGATCTTCCTACCTCTTCCTCCTGAGTGCTGGGATTTAAGGCGTTCACCACCTGGCCTGTCTCTTTCCTATTTTTAAAGGGGATTTCCCAATGTAGATATTGTTGTTCTCAATCTGTTATCTCTAGAGCCCTAGAAACCCCCCATGATGCTGTCAGAGGTCTGTGAGATCACAGTGCTTTTAATGATTTCCTTTTCTCACTGTTTGACACTTGCGCTGCTGTAAGTGAGAAGGTCAGCAGGAAGTACTGTGGCTTGTCTCAGAGGAGGGCACCAGATTGTACTTGTCACTGCGCTGTGGTGTTTGTGGTTTAAAAAAGAAAAACAAAAAAAAAAAAAAAACAAAACACCAGCTAGTGTCACTGAAAACTGCCCTAAATGGAGCAGTGATGTTGTTAATTTTATTAAATCTCACCCCTTGAGAGCATGTTCTGTATGACGCAGTGGGATAGCCAGGGGCACCTCTGTTCCCAAGTGGAGTATGGTGACTGGTCGAGTCAAGGAAAAGCACTCCTGCGATTAAGACTCAAGCTGAAGCGCTCACTCTCCCCCGCCCCCACAGGCCCTGGGACATTATTTGTCTTTGAAATAACAATTGACAGACTGGTTCTTTAGACTTGGATAGTTGACAGACATTTTCTTACAAATGAACAAAATAGGACTGTCACTTACAAAAAAAAAAAAAAAAGCTTGACAGTATTTATTCCAAATGATAAAATTTTAACTTTCAAGTGAAAATTTGAATAATAGAAAAGTTGAAACTGCCATCATGAGATTGACAAATTCAAAGTCTAAATACTTTTGTTGTTCTGATGAGGTAGGCTGATGATAATGAACACATGTAGTTTAATTTTTTTGATTCTTTATAATGAATGATGTGACCACAATCTCATGGAGCCAAAATTTGAAGATCACAAATACTGAACATTACAAAAAATATGAGTGAAATATTTTTTTAAAATGCAAAATAGGTCAATCATTTCTTTTTAGACCAATATATTTTAATGTACCAGATTGTGGAAATTTCATTAACATAGCTTCAGATTTCATGTTGCAACTAGCCTTTAAGATAGCTGGGGATCTCCTAAAATTCAGTAATAAAAACATGCCCAAGATGGGCAAGGCTCTGAGTACAATATCCAGCAGCAGGAAAGAAAGTGAGAAAGAGAGAGAGAAAAAAATAGAGAAAGAGAAAGAAAGAAGGAGAGAGGAAAGAAAGAAAGGGAGAGAGAAAAAATGAGAGAAATAGAAAGAAAGAGGGGGAGGGAGAAGGAGGGAGGGAGGGAGAGAAAGAAACAGAAAATTAAAACAAGAAATGGAACTATCTTTTAAGAAACAATCACTTGCTAAGTTTTGGTATAAGATGGAAAAACATCTATAATTGCCTAAAATGGCTGTGAAAAGAGCCCTGCTTATCTGTAAAAGTCATATATTCTTCATATATAGTCATATGTCATTTGACAGTGTGGTCACATACATGACAATATGGTCATAATCCTCTCAGTGTGTGTAAGTATACTTTATCATGTACACATGACAAAATCACTTAATGACATATTTTCTAGAACATATCCCTGACATTGAAAGCATATGGCTATACTTCAGCTAAGACAATGCACCAAACTGAATACAGAAACATGAAAATCCAGCTTTTATTGTAAGCCAGATATTGAAAAGATCTATAAAAAATGTTAAAAAAAATCTTTTAATTCCCAATATGGTTATTAGCAAGAAACATAATTTCCAGAAATTAAAGCTCGTTGAGTCAATCCGAGTCCAAAAATCTATAAGCTACTATTTTGATCTTCTTTATTAAAGAGGGTAAGGAGGGCTGGGAGATGGCTTAACAGTTAAGGCATTTGCCTGCAAAGTGAAAGGCCCCACGTTTCAATCTCTAGGGCCCATGTATGCCAGATGCACAATGTGGCACTTGCATCTGGAGTTCGTTTCCAGCAGCTGGAGGCCTGTACATGCCCCCTCTCAAATAAATAAATACAAATTAAAAGTGTTTTTTTTTTTTTTAAATGGCAAGGTGCTCTAAACAAGGGTTCCAGTTTTGTTAACATTGCAAAAATAAATAAATGAATGAATAAATAAATAGCTAGGAGATGGCTCTATGCTTGAAAAAAAATTAAGAAATAAAAGACTTTTTATTGACAACATCCATAATTGTAAATAATATCCCATGGTAATTCTCTCCCTCACACCCCCCCCCCACTTTCCCCTTTGAAACTCCACTCTCCATCATATCCCCTCCCCCTCTTAATCAGTCTCTCTTTTATTTTGATGTTATGATCTTTTCCTTTGATTATGATGGTCTTGTGTAGGTAGTGTCAGGCACTGTGAGGTCATGGATATCCAGGCCATTTTGTGTCTGGGGGAGCACATTGTAAGGAGTGCTTCCCTTCCTTTGGCTCTTACGTTCATTCTACCACCTCTTCCACAACAGACCCTGAGCCTTGGAAGATGTGATGGAGATATTTCAGTGCTGAGCACTCCTCTGTCACTTCTTCTCAGCACCATGGTACTTTCTGAGTTATCCCAAGGTCACTGCCATCTGAAAAGAAGCTTCTCTAACCAAGAGTGAGAGTAGCATTAATATATGGGTATGAACATTAAGAGAAGTGCTTACTGGGCAGGTTGGTGTGCCAGACACCAGCAGACATTACACTCCTAGAGCTCATGACTACCACTGTTGTAGGTTTTCAGTATCAGGGATGTATTCCCTCCCATGGAGCAGGCCTCCAGTCAAATTAGAGAGTGGTTGGTTTCCTCCATAACAGACATTCCACTATTGTACCCATTGGCACATTTGGCATGGTTGGCCAAATTTAAGGCTTACAGTGTCCACTGTTGAGTATCTTCACTGGTGACTTCTCTCTTCCATTGAACTGCATGCAGCATGGCTTTTTTCAGCTTTCTGTCAGCTGGTCTACATGGAGGAGGTTTTCAGCTCAGCCCCAACAGGATTTCTCAGTGACCTTGCAGCCCCGTTATGTGAGGTCTTCAGCAATAGGGTCTTACCATCTATTCCTGGTGGGAAACCAAGGGCCTCATCAATGGCTTGTAATGTTTTGGGGGTCCTAGGGACCTCTCTGGACAGCAACTCACTGGAAGGTATCCCATCCCTGGCACTGAAAATTTTCTAGCAACAATCTATGGCTCCTGAGTGTTCCATTGTCCAAAAGAGTAAGCTTCCATATGATCTATTTATATCCTCTTAGATTTTGATTAGCTGTCCCTCCACCTTTCCTTTATTCAGTCTCTTCCTCTGACCTCACTTGGCCTGGCTTCCCTTGCTACTTGCAAATGAATGCATCTAACCTGTTCCTGCCATCTTTTATGGACATAAGGACCCAGTTTCTTCAGCTTTTCAATGTGAACTGTGGAGCAACATCTATCCAAGAACCATCCAGCCTTCAGCTCCAGACTGGGACTATGGAGGAATCTACCTGGACTGAGCAGCCACCACATTCTCAGACTCTCTCCTCTGCAGACAGCCATTGCTGGACTGCCTAGCCCATGTCCTGTAAGCCAATGTACAATATTTTTTAAAAGAAAAAATATTCAGAGTACCTAAAGAGAACTTTTGTTTTAAGAGTTGAGATCAAAGTTCTAAGTTGTGCATATGAAAAGGAAAATGGAGCTTATCCAAATTCTTCCCAACATACAGATCCCATCTTAGCTAAGAGCACAGTATGACATATGAATACAGTCAAGTAATAGACTATATTTAAACCAGAATAACTAATTGAATAAATGGAC
The DNA here is from genome assembly GCF_020740685.1 of Jaculus jaculus. Taxonomy (NCBI): domain Eukaryota; kingdom Metazoa; phylum Chordata; class Mammalia; order Rodentia; family Dipodidae; genus Jaculus; species Jaculus jaculus. The sequence goes on from NC_059110.1 coordinate 30,917,883, forward strand.
TTAATCATTAAATGTGCAAAATAGGGCTGGAGAGGTGACTTAGTGGTTAGGTCACTTGCCTGCGAAGCCAAGGGACCCTGGTTCAATTCCCCAGTACCCACGTAAGCCAGATGCACAAGGGTGCATGCTTCTGGAGTTCATTTCAATAGCCAGAAGCCCTGGTGTGTCCATTCTCTTTCTGTATGTCTCTCTTCTCTCTATTTCTTTCTCTGTCCTTGTACATAAATAAAATTAAATTTAAAAATGTGCAAAATAATTTATCTAATTTGAATCAAGTGAGAGACAAATTTGAAACTAGTTTTTCTTTAATGCCACAAGATTTAGCTATAAAAGATTTTAGAAATAAGTAGTGACCATATTTGCATTCTCATATTCTTACATTGTGGTCAGATAATAAAAGAAAAACAAAAGTTTTGTTTGTTTGTTTTTGTTTTCCAAGGTGGGGGTCTCACTATAGCCCAGGCTAACCTGGAATTCATTATGTAGTCCCAGAGCATTCTTGAACTCATGGTGATCCTCCTACCTCTGCCTCTTGAGTTCTGGGATTAAAGGCATGTACCTCCATGCCAGGCTAACAACATAGAATTTTAAGTTATAGAAGAAAGTATGCACCAAAAATGTGACAGTGTATAAAAGGTTTTATTTTGGTGAAGGTATTAGTTTAAATTTCTATTAATTATAATAGGTTTCAACATAGTCATCTTGATTTGTGTATTTCTAGAACTTGTTCTGTCAAATAATGCTTGAAATGGACTGTCATTTCTGACTTAAACTGTCTTCATTATTAAGATTTTTGAACAGTCATTTTACTCAATATCTGCAACCAAATCCTCTAATACTGAGCTATACCCCCTAACTCAATATCTGAATAGTAGTTTTTAGCTTTTTGGCAAATATTCATGATTGCTTTCCCTCCAAGTAAGAATGCAGACTCTCACAGGCTGGCTGTGATGACCTATATTTTTCTAATTATAATTATACAAATCAAAAAATAAATTTTGGGCTTGAGATATGGCATATCAGTTAAGATGCTTGCCTATGAAGCCTAAGGACCCAGGTTCAATTCCCCAGGACCCACATAAGCCAGATTCACAGGTGGTGCATGCGTGTGGAGTTCTTTGCAGTGGCTGGAGGACCTGGCATGGCCATTATCTCTTTCTTTATCTGCCCCTTTCTCTCTGTCTAATAAATAAAATAATTTTTTAAGTTAAAAAAAGGGCTGGAGGGATGTGTTAGTGATTAAGGCATTTACCTGCAAAGCCAAAGGACCCAGGTCCAATTCCCTAAGACCCATGTTAGCCAGATACACAAGGTAGCACATGTGTCTGGAATTCATTTGCAGTGGTTGGAGGCCCTGGCATGTCCATTCTCTCTCTCTCTCTCTCTCTCTCTCTCTCTCTCTCTTTCTCTCTCTCTCTCTCCCTTTCTCTCTGTCAAATAAATAAAAATAAAAGAAAAAGTTAAAAAATTTACAGGGCTGGAGAGATGGCTCAACAGTTAAGGCACTTGCTTGCAATGCCTGTGGCACATGCATGTGGAGTTTGTTTGCAGTGGCAAGAGGTCCTGGTGTGCCCATTCTCCCTCTCTGTCTTTCTCTCTGTGCATTTGCAAATAAATAAATATTGGAAAAAGTAAATTTTTTCTGGTTTTTCAAGGTAGGGTCTCACTCTAGCTCAGGCTGACCTGGAATTCACTATGTAGTCTCAGGGTGGCCTCGAACTCATGGTGATCCTCCTACCTCTGCCTCCCAAGTGCTAGGATTAAAAGGCATACACCTCCACACAGTTCTTTGGGGTTAGCTTAAGCAACTTGCTACCTGATGACCACATTTGCTTGCAGCTAGACCTTCCCATCATCAGGATATTATGATGTTATGGTTCTTCATGATGCAACTATTTCTTGTCCTTTGATCTAAGTAGCTCTGCATATCCCCATCAATTTCATAGGCTGTCATGTTTAGTCCCATGAATGATGGTATTAAGAGGTAGATCTGGAAGATGGTATAAGCACTGCCCTCAGGAATGAGATTTATGCCTTTACAAAGGTGCATGACAGCGCCTTTGACCTTTCCATCATGTGACAGTACAGCAGGAAGGCATCTTCTAATGGGTCAGAAAGCATGTCCCCATCAGACAACAGATCCACGTTGGTTGTGGGCTTGCCAGCCCCCCCCCCCCCAGAACTGTGAGAAATATATTTCTCATATATGTGAGACTGACTCCTGACCTACTGCGCTAACAGGGCACTTATTTCTGCTGTTTCTAAGTTTCCAGTTTATGGCATTTTGTGTTACTAGTCCAATCAGACCAAGTAGACAGATGTGTTGAATTAGAGAACTAGAATCCCTGTGATCAGGTCCCATGCCAGTGATCATCTGGATGACCCTGGATTCGACCCTGTCATTATTTGTTATTAACTTTAGAAGAGAAGAAAACCAAAATTTAATAAATGTATGGAGCTCTGGAGTGATTTCAATAGTTATTCAAGTGACCTTAAGAGTTGCTGAGTAAGGTCTAATATTTAGTCTTTTACTTTTAAAGCAAGTGAGAAGTTAATTTATAGAAGCACTCCTTTCTAAAAAGGTTATTAATCAACCAGACTCATTTTAGTTCATTTTCTCATGGGCCAGTACTTTTGTTATTGACATTGTGTGTATGTGTGTGTGTTATGTAGAGTGTGTGTAGTATATGTCCTTGGAGTACAGTTTAAGAAGGAATGCTTTGGGCTGGAGGGATGGCTTAGTGGTTAAAGCGTTTGCCTACAAAACCAAAGATCCAAGGTTCAAGTCCTCAGGACCCATGTTAGCCAGATACACAGGAGGGCACACGTGTCTAGAGTTCATTTGAATGGCTGGAGGCCCTGGCACACCCATTCTCTCTCTCTCTCTCTCTCTCTCTCTCTCTCCCTCTTTCTCTGTCAGATAAATAAATAAATATTAAAATATTTTTTAAAAAGAAACAATGTGTCATCTATGTGTGGTGCCCCAGCAGCCCTAGCAATAGGGAGGCTGAGGTATTGAAGATCTTGTGAGGCCATCATGAGCTCCATAGGAAACCCAGTCTCAGGAAAGTGAAAACAAATCAAGACAAGTCAGAATCATATCCAGATAATGATTCTGCTTTCCATTGTCAAGCTCCCACTAACCTTTACACTATAAAAGTGTCTAAACCCTTATAATTCTCTCTAAATTAATAAAGGTTATCCCATTTAACTGGCATTGACTTCACTCTCCGTTGGAGAATCTACTTCTCTTTTTCAGATGGGAACTGGACTTAAGGAGATAAATGACCCAGCGCACTCCACCCCGGCCCTAGCTGAAACCACAGAGGAATTGAGGAAATGAGCAAGAGTGCTGCTTTCTTAGTTAAGCTGATATCGACACAAGGATGATGGAGAAAGATACTAAGGACACTCAATACTTACCAAACCAGACATCTAGATGCTCCTAAGTGCCCATCACTGAAGTAGACTTACAATGCTCCCAGCATGGCTCAAGGACTCTTGTGGAAGAGGGGGTGGAAAGTTTGTTAGAGCCACAAGTTGGGACATTTTGCACAGAGACATTGCCTCTCCCCTATAACTGACTGCTGCCCCCATAATGCATGACCCACATTCCCCATGGGGTTGACCTGCACCCCCAGTGAAGAAGGCCTCTTCAGAGAAGGGGCAGGGAGGAGGGAAAGGATGGTACCATCATGTGATGTTTACATACAAACAGATGTCTATATCTAATAATTTTAAAAAATGAAAACTCAAAAAAAAAAATGAAAGGAAGCCTGTTTCAGATTAGGAACTCATGGAGTTACAAAGAATATCTCACCCGAGGTGAGGGCTCAGAGGTGATTTTATGCCTTCAGTTAGAAATGGAAGCTTTTACAAAGCTTCCAGAAGTCCCTTAGCTAAAAGGACAAGATGGAGCAGCCACTGTGTGCAAGATGGTGCCTTATCCAGGGCAAGTGCAAGAATTCACCTTAATTTTCCACTTTCTGAGAAGAAATGGAACATACCTCCTCATTAAAATTTCTTTTACAAAGATATTATTATTTATTTGCCAGCAGAGAAGAGAAGGAGGGAGAGAGAATGAGAGGGGGCACACCACAGCCTCTGACTACAGCACACAAACTCCAGATGTATGCGCCACGTTGTGCATCGGACCTTATGGGGATACTGGGGAATCAGGTCTGCGGTAAACCCTGGACAACAGGCTTTCCAAACAATCTCCATGAACCCCTGAACCACCTCCCCAGCTCCTCCACTAAAATATCCGTGTCATGAATACTCTTACTCGCAAACTTTGTATAAACTTCCCAGTGAACAAATTCTGGCAAAGACTGTCTCATTCTAAAATGCAATGTGGCAGTCAGCAAACTCTGCCACCTGTGAGTCACATGAGCTGCTGAAAGCACCATTAAGAAGAAAAATTAAATGGAATAATATGAAACAGTATGTATGTGATGTATCAACTGTGAAATAGTTACTAATACCATCCCCCTACTTAAAACAATGGCATTTTTGCTGGGTGTGGTGGCGCACGCCTTTAATCCCAGTACTCAGGAGGCAGAGGTAGGAGGATCGCCATGAGTTCAAGGCCACCCTGAGACTACATAGTGAATTCCAGGTCAGCCTGGGCTAGAGTGAGACTCTACCTCAAAAAATCAATAATAATAATAATAATAATAATAATGGCATTTTCAAAAGCTTTATTAGATCTCTTTGGGGATGAGATGGGTAATAGTCATATTCTCTCTGCCCTCTTTTGTCCTCACCTTTATTTATTCCTTGCTGTCTGTTTCTACCTATCAAATCAAAGTCTCTTGCTATTGTAACTACCATATTTGCTAAGTAAGTTCTAATCTTCAGTCTCGACTGTGAAAGCAAATGAGGAGTTAATTTGGGCTGAAGACCAGCAGGAGCTTCTTGGAGTACATGATGTTGGTCTCCTTAGGATTCTGACTGACTTCCTAGTTCCAACTCTGGGTTCCTTTCCACTGAGTGGGTCTCTTAGCCAATCCAGGAGTCATTGACTACCCGCCTTGGCTGGGTACCATGATTGCACAGGACGTCCCTGTTGTCAGCCTGGTGGGTTTTGGAGAGCACTGTCTCCTGCTAGCACATGAGGCTGTTGGCCATTTTTCCCCAGCAGCTCATGTAGTACTTACTTAGCATCACTGCACGGGCTAACCATCTAGGGGCTGGCTTTGAGAAGTTCATTCTTAGCAGTACTCCTTTCCAAAAAAGGCAGTAATCAAACAGACTCATTGTCTTGTGGGCCAGGACTTTCATTGGTGTGTGTGTGTGTGTGTGTGTGTGTGTGTGTGTGTGTGTGTGTGTGTTATGTGTGTGCAGCGTATGTACATGTGTGCGCAGATTACCTGAACACACGCGTGCAGACACCTGATGAGGAGACTGCGTCCTCCTTGATCGCTCTTCCACCTTACTTCCTCGACAGTCTCTCGCAAACCCTGGAGCTCCCTGTTTTCCTGCCACACTGGCTGAGCAAGGAGCCCCTGGTCCTCCTCTCTCTGCTGCCCTCAGCTCTGGGATTGCAGGTTTGCCCTTTGTGTGCAGGTTTTTACATCAGTGCAGGGGACTGAACTCGAGTTTGTGTGCTCACACATCAGACAGTCTTGCCCACTGAGCCGTCTCCCCAGCCCTGGGTCAGTAATTCTTAAAAGGGAAAAGAAGGGAAGGAGGGAGAGGAAGTTGCAAGGAAGAACGTGTGATGTCTTTGCCTTACATGCCGGCATTAAAGCAAAGCTCTTCCTCAGTGTCTGAGGGTTTGCCTTCTTTTCTTCCGCAGTAAACGTGAGGGTGAAGTAGGTCACTAAGGTTCAGTAAGTGTGGGAATAACCTGCAGAACGCTTAAGCTGAGCTCCTGCATCCCTCATGGAATGCTCAGCTCAGGAAAGGATAATGAAGCATTTAACCTCATTTTCTGAATCTCTTTTCCCAGGAATTAAAGCATGAATAATATTTGTTTGGTAAAAATCTAAATGACTTAATACTCTCTAAGCCTGCAGAGAAATTCACTTTCAGAGTTGCAAAAAGGTTTATAAGCTTCATTAATTGTCGGTTATAAGTATGATTAAGTGCTTAGAATATTGTTAAGTGCCCAAGAATTATCCATCACAATATCCTTTACCTGACTCCAAGAATGCATTGAAGTAACCAAAGAAACGCTGTAATTACCAAGGAAATAAAGAGTGTGTGTGTGGGGGGGGGGGAGTGTCTGGATCCCTCCTAATCATCATTGAACTATTTAGGAAAGGACATTGGAAACTAAGTCCCCAGGGACCATGCTGTTGCTGAGGAAACACGGGGACACAGCTTGCTCATGATGGGACTAGGTCATGAGGGCTGTACGTGAAAGTCTAAAGTGAATGATGTTTTCTTCCCTGAAGGGAGATGGGTACTTGCTAAGCACTTGTTTAAGCAAGAAACTTCAGATCCCTGCCACATTCTCCATTCCCTCAGTTTCCTCCTTCTGGAATTCTCCATAGGAAACTGGGACCTGTCACCAGAAGATGGAGACCCTAGGCGGGGCTCTCTTGGTGGTCTGACCACTATTGGCAGTGTGTAGCACTGGGACCTGATGGTAAGCCCATCTTAACCTTGCCATCATGCCCTGGGCATTGTGTGGCACTCCTCTTCTGTCACTGACAGTGACCTGAAAATAATTGTGAAGGATTCTGGGGGAGATTGAGTCATCTAAGCCTTTGTTAAACTTTCTGAGAACGAAGAGGGCCTTGTCACACCCGGGACCAATAGGATCCCACTTATTATACCTCTGCAAGCTGGAGGCATGAGTAATCAGGCCCACATGGCTTGGCATGTCTGGTAGACCTCATCAGTCACGAACCTCAGCCCACTTCCCTGGCCTCCTGCATTCTTAGACATCGCCCAAGCCTCCCACTCGGTGCTCTCTCCTCTCTCTGATGACCTGGGCCAGCTTGGCCTTGAATGTGAATTACTCAGGCTCTCCTCTAGCGTGCACCAGGAAAGCTGGGATCACTGGATCTTCATTGAAGCACTTCCTCTGGCACATTCCTCTGCCTGCTCCCTCACCCAGGTTCCACCACCACACCTCCACCTTTGCTCCTGCTGGCATTGACCCCTAGAAATTCTCAGAACAGCCAGTTAGCTTGAAGTGTGAACTTTGGACTTACTGTTCCTACATCTGGGTTATTAACCTACTTTCCAACCTCCCCTGAGCACTAGCTCTGCCTGGGCCTGCCTATCACCTTGGTCACATAGCCAGGCTGGCAAATTCTCTGAAGCCAGTCCTATGTATGCCTGCTTTGCATGTGTGCTAAATTTCTAAGTTTTTAAGAAGTCCCCTGAGCAAGGTCGAAACTAAGGGAAAGAGACTAATGTGGGAAAAGCAGACTTAGTAAATCCCCCCTGTGAATGCTGGGTAAGGGGTTACCAAAAAGAATATCTTAAATTACCATGGGCAAGAATTTTTAAGAGAAGGCATCATAGTAGAGCGAGCTAGAAATGTATTGATAGAATGAGATAATCACTGGCAATACCACAAGCTGCATTCAAAGTGCATCTCTTTACCGGATCCCTTCATTGATGAGGACCAAAAATATTAAATGACTTGCCCAACATCCCTCTTATTAAAGTACAACAAAGTTGGAACTAGAATCATTCTCCATTCTGTGTATGGTATTGCCTATCCTCATTCTTTAAATAAGTGCCCAGGATCTGCTCTGAGCCATGTGTTATCATTTAATTGCATTGACGTTTATAACTGGTGCTAGGAAAGATATGAAATATATATTATACTAGGTAGCTATTGTGATGGGCATTGATCTGGTAAAATATTAAATATGTATTCACTTTATAAATAATCCAAGGTTGTATCTGTGTGGTAGAGGAGTATATGCAGAAAGTTTTTATGGGAATTCAAAAATATAGGCCCCAATCAAAACTCCAAGACTCCCAAATTGCTCCCAAATCAGAAACTTTTTTAATGCTGACATTATGCCATAAGTAGAAAGTTCCATCCCTGGCCTCTTATTTGACAGGTCTTAGACAGACCATGGATATGCTAAGAATACTGTCTAACATTACCAGCAGTCTATGCTATAGATAAAAGATACATATAAAACATAACTGAATTTTATGTTTAGATTTGGGTCCCATGCCTAAAATATTTTATCTGAAGCACTTCTGGCTCCAAGCATAAGTGATATTCAGCCTGAAGAGCTTGCAAATTGGACTGTGGCTCAAGAAAACCTATCTATCTAACTTCATGCTGTATAGTGCAGACAGAAAGCTGGAAGGCAAGGCAGGATGTATACAAGGTAAATAGGAGAAACTTAAATGTTTTCCTGAGAACTTAGAAGAGAAGGTTGTATAGTTAGTATAAGGACAAGATGGAGGGAGAGATTGGTTCAGTGGCTAAACGTGCTTGCTTTCAAAGCTATCAGCCAAGAGGTCAATTCCCCATGTAAACGCCCACATGCAGCCAGATGCTCAAAGTGGTTCATGCATCTGGAGTGTGTTTATAGTGGTAAGAGGAACTGGCACACCCATTCTTTCTCTCTCTCTCTCTCTCCCTCTCTCTTACCCTCCCCCCTTGTAAATAAATAAAAAAAAATATTTTTCTGGGCATGGTGGTGCATGTCTTTAACCCTTGCACTCACGAGGCAGAAGTAGGAGAATCTCCATGAGTTCAAGGCCACCCTGAGACTACATAGTGAATTCCAGCTTGGGCTAGAGCTGAAAAACAGAAATAACAAAATATTTTAAATATTTTAAAACAGAAAGTCTTGGAAGGAAAGGAAAAGAAACTGGGTCAAATGTGTTCAGGGAGAGCATATGAGCTACCTAGTAGTTTCTGGAGGAGGCAGGCCTTTCAGAAGACTGGACCGGCACTGCCAGGCTGAGGTTGGGGTCAGAGGTTGCGGGGAAGAGAGCAAAAGTCTAGAGTTAGTAAGACATGTGATCAGGCATTAAAATGATCCTCAATTACAGAATGTTCTTTTAGAAAAAAAATAGTTATTTATTTATTTACAAGCAGAGAGAGAGAGAGAGAGAGAGAGAGAGAATGGGAGCACCAGGGCACTTGTCACTGTAAAAGAACTCCAAATGCATGCACCACTTTGTGTACCTGGCTTTACGGGAGTGCTGTGGCTTTGAACCTGAGTTGTTAGGCTTTGTAGGCAAGCACGTTAACTGCAGAGCCATCTCTCCAGTCCTACAGAACATTTTTAAAAATCTATCACAGTTCTTTCAAATAATTATAATTATGACATCTCATGATTAAGACATAACTGTCACCTTCAGTTCCGATTATCTGTGACTATAAAGAATTCAGATCCGATATTCCTGCCCTGAGGCCTACATAGGAATAGTCGAATGCAGTGTCCAATATCTCTCTCACAGCTGGTACAAAATAAAGGGTAGTTGGTCATATAAGCAAAATTCTCCTTGTATGAGCATTTGATAATTTCAAGATTTAAAAAATATAAATTACACACACACACACACACATATAATTTTTTGGTTTTTTGAGGTAAGGTCTTAATCTAGCCAAGGCTCACCTGGAATTCATTATGTAGCCTCAGGCTAGCCCTACACTCATGGTGATCCTCCTACCTCTGCCTCCTGAGTGCTGGGATTACAGGTGTGCACCACCATGCCTGGCATCACTTTAATTTTTTATGTCATGATTTAAAAAATTAAATAGCCCTTGAATCTGAGATTTTTCTCAGTAATGATAATAAGTGGCAATGGCAAAATAAATTTATATTGGGAAACTTTCCACAAAGGTTATCTCAATAAATTCCCATAAAATCTTGCAATATGACAATTATTGCCTTATTTACTAATAGGTCAATATATTGAAGTCAGGTGAAGAAAGTAATTTTGAATGTTCAAAAGAAATCCATGATTTGAATTCACGGTTGATTTCCCAATACGCTGTTCTTTTCATCGGCATTTTATATCAAGTGATGATTACAACGTAGCCGTCATTGAAAGCCTCTGGAAAGGTTATATTAAAATTGTTTTATTACTTCAACCAGCGTATTTCATCACAGTCTAATGTGCAGATCTGTGCTACGTGTTTTCTCTAGCGTGGTCCTCTAGCAGTTTTGCTTGGCTCAGGTTTAAAGCCCTCTCTTGAAGGAAACAGCTGCCCTTGCTCATCCCCTGGGTTCCTCACCCCCACCCAGTGTCCTTGCTCCCTCTCACCAGGATGCGGCCACATCTGATGAGCTTGCAATTATTTTTAAACTTCTTTCCATGAGGTGAGATCTGCATTCCAACCGAGGAGCGGGTGTAATCCATCCTGAGAAGTTAAAGTGCGGGTCATGTGAAGAGCAGGCGGTGGTCAGAAAGGGTATTTGATGGAGCCTGCCGTGGAACTGCTAAGCTCAAGATCATGTTTCTATCTAATTCCAGCTTTGAGAGTTCACTGTGTCCATGTTAGGACCATTGGGATGAGGTCAAGTTGGGAGAGAATTTTCTTCTAGATTAATGAGAAAAACAAACAGGGAAAGAAGAGGAGAGGGGAGAAGGCAAGTAAAAGAAATGAAGAGAAAGGAGAAGGAAAGGGAAAAGAAGAAAAATAGAAAGAGAAGAAAAAAGGGAAAGGAACAAGGAAGACAAAGCTTTTGTACGTGCTCATTTTCCTGCTCATATTAAAAAAAAAATGTTTTCATGAATCCAGTAAAGATAATTTTAGTTAAAGAATGAAATATCATCCAGCCAGTGACACTGTTTCTGCAAACCTGTATCAGAGGTTATTAACAGGGGAATAAAGGATACACTTAACAAATTACACAGAAGCATAAAGGATTCACATTGGAGAACAATGCACTTACGAGTGCGCTAACGATAGCGGCACGATACCATGAGGGTGGCTGTTACGCACAGCTGCAGCACATGACTTTGGTTCCACGCACGGTAAGGATAGACCTTGGGTATGCATCCATCTGTGCCTCTAACATTCTGATTTCAGAACTCTCCATGCAGACGTTTCGGTCCAAGCCTGAAACCCATCAGGGCACCATTCTTTCTTTTCCACATGTGAACAAAGGAAGAGAAGACAAAGAAAAGCTCACAAATGGAAGGCGAGCCAGTGTTATCCTCTGTCTCTTCCCTCGCCGCGGCTTTGCCTGTCCTCTCTCATAGCAACAGCAGCTGGACTCTTCCTTCCTCCCTAATCCTGCAAACTTGACCTTTCCAAAACACTGATGGATTAAATTCCCTTTATTCGGGGAGCTTAAAAGTCCCTGAATGTCCTTCCCTCACCTTGGGAGAAAACTTGAACACCTTAAACAAGTGTGCAAGGTCTTTTGTCACTTAGTCACCACCACCTCCCATTTCACTCTGCAGTTTACACTTTTCGCTGACACTTGACCTGCACTTCCAGAAGGGATCCCGTTTGCTCAGGTACCCCAACTGCTGCTGGCTGCCTTTTTGGTGGAGCCATCATTCCCCTCCTGCCCCTTTCTCCTGGCTAGCTATATGCAGGCATCATCTCATTCAGGACGCATTAGCTGCCCAGCCTGCCTCTACCCTCCTCCCCTGCCCATGTTGGAGGTGCCCCTTTGGAGACCCCAGGCGTCTTCCTCACTCACACCCCCCACCTTCATTTTTGAGGTAGAGTCCTCACTCAACCCAGAACTCACCAATTTGGTTAGACTAGCTAGCCAGCAAGCCCCAGGGTCCTCTGTCTCTACCTCCCCAGCACTGGGACTAATGGGTGTTCCACCATGGCCAGTGTTTAACACAGGAGCGAGAGATATGAGCTCAGGGCCTCTTGTTTGTATGGAAAGTACTTTACTGATTGAACCATCTTACACCCATCTTAACACCATCATTTTTCCCATCATGGTGCCTGTCACAATTTATTTCCTATCTCCAGGTTTGAATTCCTTCCCAGCAGGCACCTAACATGTTCCTGGCATGGAACAAATGCTCAGTAGAGTCAACCTTTGTGGGACACTTTGAAGAACTAGGGATAGAGCCAGCACTCGGGAGGCAGAGGTAGGAGGAGGATCACCATGAGTTTGAGACCACCCTGAGACTACATAGTGAATTCCAGATCAGCTGGAGAAATGGCTTAGCATTTAAAGCATTTGCCTGCAAAGTCGAAGGATCCTGCCTCGAGTCTCCAAGACCCACATAAGCCAGATGCACAAGAGGGCGCATGCATCTGGCATTGGTTTGCAGTGGCTCGAGGCCCTGGCATGCCCATTCTCTTCCTCTCTGTCTCTCTCTCTCAAATAAATAAATAAATAAAATATGTTTTTTAAAAGAAAGAACTAACACACTAACAAGTAACATGGCACCTGGAAGAAATAAAGGGAAACATGACGTGGTGGGGGTGGCAGTGGTGATGGTGGAGTTGTTTCCCTGTAGTGTTAACTAAGTGGGTAAAACAGTAAGAAATCAGAGCTCTGTTTGAGTCTACCACCCGTTAACTGCCACTGGGCAACTCACTTCAAACCTGTTTAAATATTAGCTGACTCATGTCTACATAGTAGAAACTTCATAGATTTCTGTGAGGATCAGTAAAATATTGCATATAAAATGCCTATAGCATTATGTAGAATATATTAGGAAGCTGATAACTAAAGCTCCTATAACTAAGAATCTAATAAATATTAAGTACATCCCCTAAGAGTTTAATATTCTCTGATCTAGAAAAGATCAATCAGTTCAGGAAAAAAAAAAAAACCCAAAGAGTATAGACTAGAAATTTAAAATAGAAAATTTTCAATTAGGCACATAAAAACTCTCTGGCATAAGAAGGAGTATGGCTGAAAGATTAAGTTCCACAGTGGAGGGCAAAACCTAACTCACATCAATAAATTTGCTCTTTCTCTTAACTCAATGCTTTAGCTTATTAAGCAATATAGAGATACAATTTTTGCACAAATGTACAATTTGAAAACTGCATATATCCACGCAGCCAACATTCCAATCATGACATAGTAGATGTGAATAACTTCAGGTTTTGTTTTTTTTTTTTCTTGTAACCTATTTGGTCAACTCCCTCAAAGAAAACTGTTCAGTTTTTATCACCATAAAGTAATTCATTTTATGAATGGATTCATGTGTCTTTGCATAACATTCATCAGCAAGATTTATCCATATTATTTTATGAGTAGTTCTGGGGTTGAATGGTTTCTGTTTCTCACTGTATTTTAACAATCTTCTAGCTGAAGAGGTTACTCAGTTGATAAACTACTTGGAGAGCAAGCCAGTGGACAGAAGTCTGACCCTTCAGCACCCCACAGAAAATGCCAGTTGGGTTTAACAGTTGCTTTCAGTCCTAGAGCTCAGAAGGGGTGGACAGCAGATCCTCTGAGTAAGCTGGTTAGCCAAATTTATGAAATCTGGGTTCAATTGAGAGACTCTTCCTCGAAATACAGTGAAGGATAATCAAAGACACCCAACTTCAACTTCTGGCCTCCACATTCATCGGCACACATGTATACATACCCCCAACAATGTGAATCTAAAAACACACATGTAGACCACATGCGAAATAAATTCCAGGGCTGAAGAGATGATCCATCAGTTAAGGTGCTTGCCTGTGAAGCCTGACAACCGGGGTTCAATTCCCCAGTACCCACAAAGCCAGATACACAAAATGTCACATGAATCTGGAGTTTGTTTGCAGTGGCTGGAGACCCTGATGTATGTGCCCAATTCTGTTCCCTCTCCCTCTCCCCCCCCCCCCCCGTGTGTGTGTGTGCTTGCAAATAAGTAAGTAAAATGTTTTCTAAAAAATGTTCCATGCCTCTGGCCTCAATGGTATCTTATATCAACTACAGATGGAGAAAATGGGTGCTCCAGAGCCTCCAGCCGCTACAAATGAACTCCAGACGCATGCGCCACCTTGTGAATCTGGCTTATGTGGGTCCTGGGATATTGAACCTGGGTCCTTTGGCTTTGCAGACAAATACCTTAACCACTAAGCCATCCCTCCAGCCCTAATGTGCCATTTTTATCTTGCCACTTCTTTCGATTTGGATTGTGGCACTTTGATGATACATGGCTTGGTGAGATTGGAGCTGGCAAGCAATCAAGGAAAGCTTTGTGTCACTGCCTCTTCAGTAGCTGGAACACAAACAATGTAGAACCAGGTCAGGTTTCAAAGGAGAATTTCATTATGCTGATTTATTCTATTTTATTTTTGCATGCACGTGCGTACATGCTCGCATGTGTGTGGGTGTTTCTACATTTGGATGCACATGTATCTGCAGGTGCACATGTGTGTGTGTGCATATGCCTGCAGAAGCCAGACACAGGCACCAGGCGTCTTCCTCACTCACTCTCCACCTGCATTTTTGAGGTAGAGTCCTCACTCAATCTGGAACTCACCAATTTGGTTAGACTAGCTAGCCAGCAAGCCCCGGGGTCCTCTGTCTCCATTGCCCCAGCACTGGGCCTAATGGGTGTTCCACCATGGCCAGTGTTTAACACAGGAGCTAGAGATCTGAGCCCAGGGCCTCTTGTTTGTATGGAAAGTACTTTACTGAGTGAACCATATTCCCAGCCCCTTGTTGCAGTTACATTATTTAGTTTTTGATGATTTCATACACATGCTTTATTTTGATATTATTCACCCCATTACCTTCTCTTATCCTTCTTTCCTGATGAAGCCCTTCTTCTTCCCACCTAGTCCCTCTCAGCTTTCCTGTCTTATTTTGGTGACCCACTGAGTTTAACTAGAGTTGCTTGCAACTTATCACATGCTCAAAGAGCAGAGAATTTAAATGTTATTGAGACGACTGAAAGTTAATTCTTTGTATAAAGCAAATATCATAGTGAGACAATAAATAGATTTAAATTTTACACATAGAAAGAAATATAAAACTCTCAAATATAATGACACTCAGAATCCAGGGACAGATTAAGAAAATAAGCTAGTTCTCCCTAGTGAATATGCTCCATGAAGTCCAGGTCACACAACTCTAGGGCGTCAGTGAGCATCGAGAGAACCTAGGCAGGCTGGAGAGATGGCTTAGCAGCTTGCCTGTGAAGCCTAAGGACCCCTGTTTGAGGCTGATTCTCCAGGACCCACATTAGCCAGATGCACAAGGGGGCGCATGCATCTGGAGTTTGTTTGCAGTGGCTGGAGGCCCTGGTGTGCCCATTCTCTCTCTCTCACTCACTGCCTCTTTCTCTTTCTGTCTGTTGCTGTAAAATAAATAAATAAAAATTAAAAATTACATTTAAAAAAAGAGGACCTAGGAGAAAATCTATAAGGTACCTTTGCAAATATGCCTTGTGGGTCTGGGGAGATGGCTCAGTTAAAGGTGCTTGTTTGTAAAGCTTGCTATCCTGAGCTCAATTCCTCAGTACCCATGGAAAGCCAGATGACAAACTGGTGCGTGTGTCTGGAGTTCGACTGCAGAAGCAAGAGGCCTTGGTGTGTCCATCCTTTCTTCTCTCTCTCTCTCTCTCTCTCTCTCTCTGTGTGTGTGTGTGTGTGTGTGTGTCAGTCTGTCTCTCGCTCTCCCTTTCCCTCTCTCTGCTTACAAATAAAAATAAATAAATAAAAATATTTAGGGGGTCTGGAGTGATGGCTTAGTGGTTAAGGTGCTTGCGTGCAAAGTCTAACAACCCTGGGTTTGATTCCCCAGTACACACATAAAGCCAGATGCACAAAGTGGCCCATGCATCTGGAGCTCCTTTGCAGTGGCTGGAGGCCCTGCTGAGTTCATTCTCTCTCTTTCTCTCCCCTCTCTCCTGGAAAATAAATAAATATTTTTTAAAAAAAACATCAAATGTTGGTGTATTTATTTGAAAAAATACTTTTTTGAAAAGACATTCAAGGGCTGGAAAGATTTCTTAGTGGTTAAGGTACTTGTTCACAAAGCTAAAGGCCTGGGTTCTATTCCCCAGTATTCACATAAAGCCAAGTGCATAGAGTGGTGCATATATCTGGAGCTCATTTGCAGTGGCAGGAGGTCCTCATGCATCCCTTCTCTCCCTCTCTCTCTCTCTCTCTCTCTCTCACATCTCATTTTCCTCTCTCTGAATGTCTCACTCTGTCTGCTTGCAAATAGGTAAATAAAAATATTTTTCAAAAAAGGACATTTGAAGCCAGGCATGGTGGCGCACGCCTTTAATCCCAGCACTTGGGAGGCACAGGTAGGAGGATCACCACGAGTTTGAGACCACCCTGAGACTGCATAGTGAATTCCAGGTCAGTCTGAGCTAGTGTGAGACCCTACCTTGAAAAGACAAAATGATGACATTTGATATAATGTCTATTGGCGTTTTATTAATATTTTTAGTGAGCATACAAAATAATGGTTTCATCGTGACATTTTCATATGCATCATTGTACCTTGCTCATATTCGTCCACCATTACCCTCTGCCATCCCTTCTCCTTCCCTCACTGTTCTTGTTTTGCCCTCAGTTAGTCCTCCTTCAGCTCTCATGTCATATCTATTTGTGCATATTTACATATTTAAATCTAGATTTTGCAAGAGAGCAGTTGTGAATATTTCCGTTCTCCCCTCTTCTCTCTCTCTCTCTCTCTCTTGTTCTCTCTCTCTCTCCCCCCTTCAGTCCCCTTCTGCCCCCTCATTGCTCCCCTCTGATTCATGTCAAATATATTTCAATCTAGATTTCACATATGAAATAAGCTGTGATATTTATCTTTCTGAGTATGGCTCATTTCTCTTAACATGATGACCTCTAGTTCTAAATATTTTAATACAAAAGACATAATTTCATTTGTATTTATAACTCAATAAAACTGTTGTGTGCATATATGCCATATTTTCTTTACTGGTATAATAATACAGAGTGTGGGTTGTAAAATTAAGTTAGAGGCATACTTTCTTAATATTAAATATGTATACACATGTATAAAGCTCAGAATAATTGAGTACCTACTATGTCACAAATATTTAATAGTTCATTGGAGGTGATAGTTTAATGGTTTTCAAGAGAAAAACAGTGATATATGAAAGAAAAGAAGGAGATAAAACTAACAGTTTTGGAAATGATGTGGTTATTTTAATTTTTTCTTAAAAATACAGATGAAAGATTAGTAGCAAGATTTAAAGTGGGCTGGTGCGATAGCTTAGTGGTTAAGGTGCTTGCCTATGAGGCCTAAGAACCCAGGTTCAATTCTCCAGGTCCCACATAAGCCAGGTGCACATGGTGGCACATGTGTCTGGAGTTTGTATACAGTGGATAGAGGCCCTGACATGCCCATTCTCTCTCTCTTTTTCTCTAATAAATAAATCAATATTTTAAAAACTGCACAGTAAAAAAATTTAAAGTAATATATAGAAATAAATCAATAACCTTAATATTTGCAAAACAAAGATATCCAGATAAGAAGATTATTTTATCTTATTTATTTATTTTCAAGCAGAGAGAGAGGGGAAAAAAGAGAGAGAGAGAGGAGACAGAGAGAATGGGTGGGCCAGGGCCTCTAACCACTGGAAATGAATTCCAGATGCATGCACCCTCTTGTGCATCTGGTTTATGTGGGTAGCGGAGAATTGAACCTGGGTCCTTTGGCTTCACAGGCAAACAAATACCTTAACCACTAAGCCATCTCTCCAGTCCCCCAGATACAAAGATTTTTGTCATTTGTAATAACAACCAAAATGATAAAGTACCTAAGAATTAAGCTTAACTCAAAAATTTCCATAAGAAAATCTTTAAATACTTCTGAAGAAAAAGAAGAACCAGTGAAAACATGTAGATATAATAACTGTGTGTGTGTGTATGTATGTCGTGTTTCTTGACACAAAATTCAACATTACTACAATGTTAATTTTCTCAAATAAGCCTAATAAGATTTAAGTAAGATAGCTATACATGATAAAATGTCACTGATGGAGAACAAGTAATGCTGACCTGTGAAGAGACAGAGGACAAAGTGGACACTAGACGATGTTACACAGACAAAACCCTTTACCCACTGAGCGATTTTCCCAGACCCCTCAAAAAAGGGTTTTTTTTTTTTTTTTTTTTTTTTTTCCGCCAGGCATGGTGGCACACACCTTCAATCCCAGCACTCAAGAGTCAAAGGTAGGAGGATCACCATGAGTTCAAGGCCACCCTGAGACTGCATAGTGAATTCCAAGTCAGCCTTAGCTAGAGGGAGACCCTACCTCAAAAAACCAAAAAAAAAAGGAAAAAAGAAAAGTTTTTTTGCAAAGAAAATGAAGTGAAAATCCTGAGAAAGGCTGTAAGGATGTTACCGAGAAGTCAAATGTACAAGGCTTCTGTCCAAGTACATGTGGGTCCTTTGGCTGCCAAGGCAGGGTGGGGTGGGCAGAGGGTACTCTCCAGGGTGTTCACAGGGGTGGCAGCGTGGGGCGGCAGCCGGGCACCAAATCATGAAAACAGGGCATCAGTGCAGTTTATCTTGGCACTGAGCATGGCTGTGTTCCACTCATTATCTTGGTACCTGTGGTAGTAAAGTCAGTCACAGAACTACCTTGTGAAAAGAAGCAATAGAGTGACCCGAGCCAGCTTCCGCTCCACAGCCTGTCCCTGAGAAGACCTTGAGAAGCATTAGCGAATATTTCCAGCACTTTCCTTGGAAAGGTCTTGCTATAATTACCTGTTCTTTCTCAGGAAGGCTGTTCCATATCCCCTGACCGAAATGCGGGTTTCCTAATTCCATTCCATTTCCGACAGAAATAGCTCATCCATTCCAAGTAGGCATCTCTTCACCTTGCCTAATGCCCCCAAGGAGGCAATGATTCTTGAATGAGTCCTCTGGCCAGAGCTCGGGTGAGCTGTGCCTGCAGAACCCCAAAAACTTCCCTTGATAAGCCTGGGGAAACCAGGGCCCCAAAACTGACTACTGTTGGGCTGGAGAGGTGGCTTTGTGGATAAGGCGCTTGACTGCAAAGAAAAAGGATGCAGATCCCATGCCCCAGGACCTACGTAAGCCAGATGCACAAGGTGGCTCATGTGCCTGGCATTCGTTTGCAATGGCTATCAGCCCTGGGGTACCCATTCTCTCTCTCTCTCTCTCTCTCTCTCTCTCTCTCTCTCAAATAAAGTTAAAACAAAAAAACCTGATTGCTAGCACTGATTGCAAACTGACTTTTCCAGGCACCGAGACTTAAATCACCAGGTCTGGCATTTTCTTTCAGTTTTGACCCCAGTATCATCATTTAATGTATGTGTCTTCTATTATTCACAGTGGAGACATGATTGGCATGGACAAAAACTACAGCTAACTGGTCCAGGGCCAGGGCAGATGCCCCTGGGGGCAGATAAAATGCTATCTGCCTGGACTCAAACTGTGCAGCCAAGAGATGAAGGACATCAAAGGACAGTCGCATCCTGTCCACTCGGCAGTCTGCAGCTGAGAGGGATAAAAATAAAATGTAACCAGGTGTGTGAAATTCCCTCTACCTCCCAGTCTGCATGTCCTTGAACACCTTGCTACTCAAAGTGTGGTCTAAGCACAAGAGCATCAGGACCCCTGGGAAACTTGTGAGAAACATAGCCCAGGGCCTAACCCAGCTCAGCAAAACCAGAGTATGCATTTTAACAAGATCCGGGCTGATGACAAGCACACTCAAGTTCAAGAAGCTTCTCTGGGGCTAGAGAAATGGCTTAGTGGTTAAGGTGCTTGTCTGCAAAGCCAAAGGACTAAGGTTCGGTTCCCCAGACCCACCTAAGCCAGCTGCACAAAGGGGCGCATGCATCTGGAGTTTGGTTGTAGTGGCTGGAGGCCACCCATTCTCTCTTTCTC
The DNA here is from genome assembly GCF_020740685.1 of Jaculus jaculus. NCBI lineage: Eukaryota > Metazoa > Chordata > Mammalia > Rodentia > Dipodidae > Jaculus > Jaculus jaculus. The sequence goes on from NC_059110.1 coordinate 30,937,604, forward strand.
TCTCCCTGCCTATTTCTGTATCTCTCTCTCAAATAAATAATTAAAAATATTTTTTTTTAAAAAAGAAGCTTCTCTGAGCTACGGGTATAGCAGAATGTTGTCTTACTCTTTCTTCTCTGCACTCATCCTTTGATGCCTCCTGGCTTAGGGTCTTCTGCTTGCACCAAGCATGATGCTCATGGGGACCATTGAAGAGACAGTGTGGGATACATCTACTTTCGAAGCCATTGAGTTACCACAGTGCAAAAGCACCGGTGATCAATTCAAAGCAGATACTCATATATTTTTATTTACTTATTCAGTTTATTTATTTGAGAGAGAAACCAAGAGGCAGGTAGAGGGGGAGAGAGGAAGAGAGAGAATGGGGATAATAGGGCCTCCAGCCACTGTAAACAAACTCCAGACACAAACACCACCTTGTGCATCTGGCTTACATGGGTCCTGGGGAATTGAACCTGGGTCCCTTGGCTTTGCAGGCAAATGCCTTAACTGCTAAGCCATTTCTCCAGCCCACTTACTCATATTTTTACAAGTGTGTGTGGTGTGTAAGTATGTGTATGTGTGTCACATATGTATGAATGCACATGTGTGTAGGTGTGCATGCTAGAGTTTGACTTTGGAGGTCTTCTTCAATCACCCTCCACTTAAAAATATATATATGGCGTGCCCATTCTCTTTCTCTCTCTCTCCCTCTCTCTGCCTGTCACTCTCAAATAAATAAATAAAAATAAACAAAAAAATAACACACACACACACGCGCGTGCATGCGTGTGTATATATATATATATGTATATATATATATATATATGTATATATATATATACACACACACACACATATATACATTACTAAGAGTCACTCACTTTATCCCAAGCTCACGGTTTGGCTAGTCTCTCTAGCCAGCTCACCTCTGTCTCTACCTCCCAAAGGCTGGGTTAGCGGCGGCCACCATACGCTCCTGACACTTTATGCTCGTGCTCTGGCTTCAAACTCAGTGTCTCATTTTGTGGAGCAAGAACTTTACCAACTGAGCCACCACCTCAGCACCAGATATTTTTGTTTTTGTTTTTTTTTTAAAGACCTTTAATTAATTAATTAATTAATTAATTTGAGAGAGACAGACACACAGAGAAAGACACATAGAGGGAGGGAGAGAGAGAATGGGCGCGCCAGGGCTTCCAGCCTCTGCAAACGAACTCCAGACGCGTGTGCCCCCTTGTGCGTCTGGCTAACGTGGGTCCTGGGGAACTGAGCCTTGAACCGGGGTCCTTAGGCTTCACAGGCAAGCACTTAACCGCAAAGCCATCTCTCCAGCCCTATTTTGTTTTTGATTCTTGGAACAAATTTAGATGCCTTTCCTAAAATAGAAGAGGGAAAATTCAAACTTTCACCCCTTAAACTCTGTTCCTCTTGAGTTGCATCTATCTCCCAGGACACAGGGCTAAACCCCCTCCCCATTCAAAGGAAGACTTTACCCTTCCTACAGAACTGAGTCTGTGACATGATCTCTGAAGTCATGGGTCCAGCAGAGCCAGTGGCAATGTGGCTGGACTCTTGACTCCTCATGTTGGTAGAGCTGGCACCATGTGATCTGATGTAACTGACCACTCTTGGCCTTGACATTGGGGAAATGGCACTTTCTTACCTGGTGTGTGGTTCCACTTTTGCACTGATGTGAACTGCACACAGGTAACATGGGGACTTATTCTAATAGCCATGTCTGGCCTGGTGGCATGTGCCCATTATCACAGCCCTTGGGAAACCACAATGGGAGGATCTCAAACTGGAGGCCAGCTGGAGCTACATAGTGATGTCAGTCAGGGCCAGCTCAAGTTGTATAATGAAACCCTGCGCCACCGCCCCCCCCCAAAAAAAACCAAAGGCTAGAGACAAAGCTCAGGGGAGGGCTCTGTCCCCAGCACTGACAGACCCAGGCCTGCCATGGAGAGGCAGTTCAGTGTAAAGGATAAGAGCATGATGCACAGCAAGAGTCACCGGGTTCCAATCCCAGCTCCACTTAGAATGGTATCCGGAAGGCACCGGTAAGTGTCTACTGTCATTATATGGGAGCAGATAATTTCTGAAATGTCTCAGGCGGCTGCTGCCTTGTGAATGTAAAAAGCACTTTGAAGTGATTATCTGAGAACTTGATGCAGACTTACTGGAGAGGGAAATTATGCTGAAGAGCTCTAAGACCATGGTCACTAGGTGGGCAGAGGCATCAAAGTTTCTCTTTACTTCTTCCTCAGTCATTACCTCCTGGCTTCCCATGCAGGCTTATTATTCCCAGCTTGAACTGCTTAGAAAACTGACACTGTATCCCACTGCTTCCATTCTCCCCAGTATTTCACAAAACATCACAGTGCTCATTTCCTTCTGAAAAGTTTGGTGAGTGAGGCATCTTCATTAACTCCTTTCTTTAAAACGATGATGGAATCCAGAAGTTGGTCTAAAACAGTTTTCATATAATTGTAGATCTGTAGGAATAGAACTGAGGAATCAAAGAAGATAGAGAACTTTAGCATCAGTATTTCTCTTTAAAAAATATGCTAATCATAATAAGATTTTTTGTTATTCAAGGGGTACTTAAAATAGCTCTCGGTGAATTTGAATCTTTGAGAACAATGCTTCTATGCTATGAGATGAGTCAGCCCTGGGGTGACATTCTGCACAGTGTGTCAGCTGGTATGGCTGTAGGAATTATTGCCAAGCTAGTTAATGTGGTTCAGGTGCTAAGAAGATAGGACGCCTACTTTAGAGTGTGCATAAACATTAAAAAGTGTGAAATAGTTACCATCATGTCGAGTGCAACTTGTGTGTGGGTATAGAATATCTTTGGATGGTCTGTGAAGTTTCAGAAGTTATTTTTAATCTTCTTTAAAGAAGGTGAGATGTCCAATGAAAGGATATCCAGAGAAGTAAAGAACTGTTTTCATGGGATTGTTAAGAATTATATAACATGAAAAAACTGAAGGATCATCGGCTACAGTATCTCATATGATGCTGGCACCTCCTTGTCAGAATGGCACTGTGATACAAATGGGCATGAGCCTCAGCACCCAAGGGGACTAGGACTTAAGTATCAGAACCATCACTTCCTGGCTATTTGATCTAGGTCAGGTCACTTCACTTCCAAAAGCCTTAGTTTCCTTATCAATAACGTGGTGGATACAAGTCCTTTCTATGTTTTGATGCTTTGGCTTAAATGAAATAATATGTATAAAGCACCGGCACTCTGCCTATGTGCCAATGAAAACTTGCTATAACACCACTTGGCCATCACAAATGCTTGAAAAAGCATGGGCTGGGTTGGTGGCTTGATTCAGGTGTCCCCCATAAACTCCTGAAGGCTACGTTCCTAGCTGATGGAGATTTCGGAATTAACACCTCTTAGAGATACTGTATTACTGCAGGCTGGCTTATGGGTATTATAGCCAGTTTGCCCTTGCCAGTGTTGGGCACACTCTCCTGTTGCTGTTGTTCACCTGATGTTGGGCAGGGGCTGATGTCCAACCTCTGCTTATGCCATTGTTTTCCCCTGTCATCATGGAGCTTGCCCCTCGTGCTTGTAAGCCAAAATAAACCTCTTTTTTCCCAAAAACCTGCTCTTGGTTGGATGATTTCTACCAGCAATTTGAACCTGACTACAATAACTAGAGAGATGGACAGTTTTCTCCATTTTGTGAAGGTGTGCGGAAAGGTCGTTCAGTTACAGAGAAGGTGAAGGGGAGTCTGGACAGAAAACAAACCAATGCAACTCCCATATAAGAAAACCATAGTGGGAGATGGAGAGATGGTTTAGCTGTTAAGACACTTGCCTGCAAAGCCAAAGGACCCAGGTTCGATTCCCCAGGACCCATATAAACCAGATGCGCAAGGTGGTGTGTGGTCTGAAGTTCGTTTGCAGTGGCTGGAGGCCCTGGCATGCCCATTCTCTCTCTCTTTCTCTCTCTGCCTGTCTCTCAAATAAAGAAATAAAAATACGGCTGGAGAGATGGCTTAGCGGTTAAGCGCTTGCCTGTGAAGCCTAAGGACCCCGGTTCGAGGCTCGGTTCCCCAGGTCCCACGTTAGCCAGATGCACAAGGGGGCGCACGCATCTGGAGTTCGTTTGCAGAGGCTGGAAGCCCTGGCGCGCCCACTCTCTCTCTCTCCTTCTGTCCTTCTCTCTGTGTCTGTCACTCTCAAATAAATAAATAAATAAATAAAATAAATAAATAAAATAAAATAAATAAATAAAAATTTAAAAAAAGAAATAAAAATAAAAGCTATTTAAACAAATAAATGTTTGAAAAATCATAATACAAGCAAAATAACTACACAAAAGCCTCTTCGTTCTGAGTCTTTGCCCTTGCTTGATGACCTTGAAACAGATTTACATGTAAAGCACCTAGACAGTGAGTGAGAAAATGGTGGCTATGTCTCTGGGGTGGTCATTCTACATCATTCTTTCACCAAATATTTTGAAAGTGCATCTGTCTTGGAGATTACCGTTGCCACCTTCAGTCACAGCACCTGGGATCACCTGCACACAGTCCTCACAACACCTGGCCTATGGATTTCCTTGGTGGAGGGTGGGGAAGACAGGGGAGGCTCCTGAGCCTCATAGAGTTCACAGTGCTCACAGCCTTCATAAGACCCTCCTGAGCCCCCACCGCCATGACTAACTGGATTGGGACTCTTCACTGGTGTGGTTACCCCTAAGTGACCCAGGGGGACTCTTCTGTGAGGCAACAGCTCATAAAATTCCCAAGGGACTTCCCCCAGTGGTGTTTTTGCCTTTTAGTCACCCAAGCTCCTTTAAGTAATTCCAATAAACTCATTGGCTCACCAGATTGAACTTAAACAGAACGCTTTCTTCAGTCTCTATGTATGCTGAACAGATTTTATTCTTTATGTCCCTCGAGAAAAAGTCACACAACAATGAGCGATATGTCCATGTCAGTTGTCCAAGTCTGGAGGCAACTGGCCCGAGATGATTTCAAAGTGACAGGAAGATGGGGCCAGGAGTTTGTTGCTCAGTAGACAGTGGCAATAGGATAGGCCAAGGCTGATGAAACTCTGAAAGTAGAGGATGAGGGCTGGAGAGATGGCTTAGTGGTTAAGCACTTGCCTGTGAAGCCTAAGGATCCTGGTTCAAGGCTCAATTCCCCGGGACCCACATAAGCCAGATGCACAAGGGGGTGCACACGTCTGGAGTTCATTTGCAGTGGCTGGAAGCCCTGGCGCACCCATTCTCTCTCTCTCTCTCTCTCTCTCTCTCTCTCTCTCTCTCTCTCTCTCTCCCTCCTTCTCTCTGTCGCTTTCAAAGAAATAAACAATTTTTTTAAGTAGAGGATGAAGGAGAAATCAGGGGTTATGTTTTTCACAAATTAACTTTCTGAGGTATTCATGAAATATCCAAGTAGAAGGTCATAGAATTGGTTAACATGTGAGGCCAGAGAAGAGAAACTAAAGAAAACTGTCATTCATTATGACATACATGGCAGTTGCACTAAAATTTGAAGAAGACTTGAGAAATGTATAGAAGAGAAGAGAGGACTTAGAACAGTTAGAACACAGAGGAGTACGAGGAAAGATGACAACCTTTGACATTGGGCCAGCTGACCTGCATTGGAACAACAGAAAGAATGTAGACTCTTGAGGGGGCCTGAGTGCTCAAGGAGTATCAAGTGTGAAGCAGGATTACTGGATGCCTGCATGGAGACCCCATGGGGCCATGAGGATGAACCATGGGCTACAGTGGAGACCCAGTGGAGATGCCTCTGCCAAGAGATGGCTGCCAAGGCAAGCTGCCAGCCCCAGATGAAGTTTTTCAGGACTGTGAATAGCCTAGCTGGAGGGGAGGAATTGGAACTCCAGAGACTTGTTGCTGCTTAGAATTATCAAATTTGGAGGTTTGTCACTGACTAGTGTTGTTGGACTGGGAGCTACAGAATTTGATGTTCTCCCTGTTTAAATCTTGTATCTGGTTGAATATTTCTTTGCTATGCCCAATGCCATCTTTTGCAGTGTGTTTATTCTGTGCCGTTATGGATTTGGGGGAAAATTTTTTTATTATTATGGCTCAGTTAAAAGACCTAGGACTATGGGAATGTTTGAGCATCATTAGCATTGTTAAAAATTATGGGAATTGTTAGAGTTGGGTGAATGCATTGCACTTTGCATCATGGATGGTTATCAGTTTATAGGTGCCAGGGTGGAATATGGTGGTTTGATTCAGGTGTCCCCCATAAACTTAGATGTTCTGAATGCTAGGTTCCCAGCTGATGGAGATTTGGAAATTAATGCCTCCTGGAGGGAGTGTATTATTGGGGGTGGGATTATGGGTGTTATAGCCAGTATCCCTTTGCCAGTGTTTGGCACACTCTCCTGTTGTTATTGTCCACCTTATGTGGGCCAGGGGGTGATGTCCACCCTCTGCTCATGTCGCTTTTTTCCCTGCCATCATGGAGCATCCCCCTTGAGCCTGTAAGCCAAAGTAAACCTTGTTTTCCCCCACAAGCTGCTCTTGGCCGGGTGATTTCTACCAGCAATGCTAACCTGACTGCAGCAAACCGGAAATGCCCACATTGCCTGGAGCAATCAGAAGCAGCGTTACCTATACCCCACTCACCCCACTTGGCCAGACAGCCCGCCTGCAGGAGCCCTCAGCAAATCCAGGGTGAAGCTGAGCAAAAAGCAAAGAAGTCTGTGGCTTTCACTGTGTACCCGAGTGGCCTGAGGCATGCCTGTGTCTACCACTAACAAAGCTGTTGTAAGAAGTGTGGAAACAACGGGCTTCTAGAGAAAACCGCAGAGCCAAGGGTGCGTTCTATACCCCGGGGCACTTCAAGCACCATCTTGAACTCTCTGGAGCGGGAAGTGTGTTTGGGATGCACAAGCTAGCTCAGTCACCCCTAGAGACATCGATCAGGTTCTCCTTGAGTCTGTGACTCCACCCAGTTCATTTGTCTTTGCCTAAGATAAATTTGTTTATCTTTTCTTAGGGCTGGTGAAATGGCTTGGCGGTTAAGGCATTTGCCTGTGAAGCCTAAGGACCCCACTTGGATTCACCAGGACCCACGGAAGCCACATGCGCAAGGGGGCATGTGCATCTGGAGTTCGTTTGCAATGGCTGGCGATCATGGCACACCCATTCTCTCTCTCTCTCTCTCAAATAAATAAATAAATAAAATAGTCTTTAAAGTGTATATTATTGTCTTCTAATTTTTAAAAACTTTACCATGATAATTTACTCTCAGCACTCCCACTTCCCCTTCCCACATTCCCTCTCCTTCTTCCCAATTGGTCTCTATTCTCTTTTGAGATCATTATTTTTCCCTTCTATTATGCAGGTCTGGTGTAGGTAGTGTCAGGCATTGTGGGGTCATAAATATTAAGACCATTTTGCATCTGGAAGAAAGCATTGTAAACAGTCCTACCCTTCCTTTGGCTCTTGCATTCTTTCTGCCAGCTTTTCTACAAGGAACCCTGAGCCTGGAAGGGTACAATCACCGCGTCTCACTTAGTACTGAACATGCCACTGCCACTTCTTCTTGGCAATGGTGAGCTGCGGGTCATCCCAGAGGTCACTGCCATCTGAAAAGAGAAGCTTCTCTAACCAAACGTGAGAGGAGCATTAATATATGGGCATGGAAATCGATGGGTCTGGAAAGGATTATACTAAGTAAGATAACCCAGGGTCAGGAAGCCAAACACTGCATGTTCTCCCTCAAATGTGGATCCTACCTTCAAACGTTTAGAAACGATATGTATGTAAGTTGGAGTAAAAGTCAGTAGCAGAGGCCAGAAGGTTAGAAAGGGGCTGGGAGGAAGAGAGGAGAAAGGAAGGCTTAAAAGGGAGTGTATAGTAGAGATGCAAGCAGAGGAGCAGGATTCTGGATTGGTCTAAGCGGGATCAGGGGAAGGGACAGAGGAGAGGAGAGATGGGAAGAGGGTTAATCAATATTTAAGATATTCTGAATGCGCGGTGTGCTGTGTTACGTATGGTGATTACGTGTTTGTGCAGATGCACCTACGCCACGTGCGTGCGGGCATGCAGAGAACCTCACGTGCCTGTCTTTAGGGCTCATCTGTGTACTTGGGACAGGACTCTCCCTCAACCAGGGGCTTCCATGGGGAGGGTTTTCAACAAGAAGATACAAACAACACTATTGAGGAGATTCTGATTCAACAGGAGAGTCAGAGGGCCAGAACTGTGTATTTTCTAGAGCTCCTGGAAGGAGAGGCAAAGGTAGAGAGATTTCCTCCTGGCCAAGAACACCAGGCTGTGGCTTCTCGGCCCTTACCTTTTCTCTGGTCTCCCTGACTAGGTGAAATATGCAGCCGTCAGCCGGCCAGGCCATTCCCATCTAACTTGGGCTGTTCTTTCATTTATTTTTGATCTCCGTGTTTAATAGATTCACTTTAGACTCTGTTCCTAATAATCCCTTTAGTGCGCTATTATCACAAGGAATGAGCAGCTTGCTTTCTGTGGCAGATTGTGCATGGGGTGGTAGACATGTCCTCCTGACATCTAAGGATGCTACTCCTAGACCAGAAAGTGAGAGCAGAAGAGACAAGTGTCACTGCTGAGCTGAGGTCATTAAGAGCTGGTGTGACTTGGCAGCCTTCTCTTCTCCAGATACAATCTTGGGAACAATGACATAGTACCCTGCCAGGAGGGACTCTGCACTGCTGAATTATGGGATGGAATGGAGTCCCTGCCTGTCTCTGAGCAAGCAATAAATGAACTATTTTTTTTTTTCTTTTTTGCTGAGCTACAGAGACTTCAGGGTTAATTTGTTACCATAGCATGACTTAACATGCCCAAAGCTAAGCAGAAATAGTGATTTCTAGGTAGTATTGCCAAAGGACTAAAACCAAGCCATCAATCATGACCCACTTTTTCTGTCATTCCTTTCAAATGAACACAGCAGACATCCTTCCTATCCACAGGGGATATATTACAAGACTCACAGGGGTGCCTAAAACTAAGGGTACTACAAAAGTGTGTTTTCCAAAGTGTTGCTACAGAGCTCTAAAATAGTCTTCTAATAGCCCGTCCTTCCCTATTTTTGTTTGTTTGTTTGTTTTGTTGTTTTTTGTGTTTTTTTTTTTTTTTTTGAGGTAGGGCCTTATTCTAGCCCAGGCTGACCAGGAATTCATTGTGTAGTCTCAACCTGGCCTCAAACTCATAGTGATCCTCCTACCTTGGTCTCCTGGGGGCTGGGATTAAAGGTGTGTGTCACCACACTGAGTTGTCCCTCCCTGTTTTTTTTGTTGTTGTTGTTGTTTTGTTTTTTGTTTGTTTGTTTGTTTTTTGGTTTTTTGAGGTAAGGTCTCACTCTAGCCCAGGCTGACCTGGAATTCACTATGGAGTCTCAGGGTGGCCTCGAACTCACGGCGATCCTCCTACCTCTGCCTCCTGAGTGCTGGGATTATCCCTCCCTGTTTTATACCTTCATGCTTCATGTCATGATTAGACAAAAGAAGTACGGTTTGAACACAAGCCCTGAAATACTGTGACAGCCATCTTGATAGTAGAGATGGCTTCAGGTGACCAGTGGGCAGGTGCCGACAGGCGATGTGGATGTGCTGGGCAGAGGGATGAGTCGTGTTAGTGGGATGACCCAGGATAAGAAGAGATTTCTTCACACTACTCAGAACAGTACGCAGCTCAATACGTATGAATGCACCCTATGTGGACATAAAACAGTGGGCCCGTGTGGTGCCTTGCACATGGAACACACCAAATACAAAAGGGCTTGACAGCCTCCACCTCAAGGTGTCCAGAGCAAGTTGGAGAGAGGACCAGCTGTAGCCAAGAGATGGCATGGCCTGCCAGCAGCAGCTACAGCTAGAAGCCAGAAAAGCCACCAGAACTCTGCACATAAAAGAATCATGTCTGTGCCAGGCGGGCGGAGCACACCTTTAATCCCAGCCCTTGGGAGGCAGAGATAGGAGGATTGTCATAAGTTCAAGGCCACCCTCAGAGTACAAAATGAATTTCAGGTCAGCCTGGGCTAGAGTGAGACTTTACCATGAGAAACCAAAAAAAGAATCATGTCTGAAAGTTTAACATGCATATGACAACATACTATTCAGCCCTTCTAGGTGATATGAAAGAATGGCACCTAGAAAGAAGACATAATATATGCATATAGTCTTCAAATTTCAAAACAATGTATGAGGGCTGGAGAGATGGCTTAGTGATTAAGCGCTTTCCTGTGAAGCCTAAGGATCCTGGTTTGAGGTTCGACTCCCCGGAACCCACGTTAGCCAGATGCACAAGGGGGCGCACGCGTCTAGAGCTCATTTGCAGTGGCTGGAGGCCCTGGCATGCCTATTCTCTCTATATATATCTGCCTCTTTCTCTCTGTCTGTCACTCTCAAATAAATAAATAAAAATAAGAAAAAAAATTAAAAACAACAATGTATGATATAATTTTGTAACTAAACCAGGAAAAAGCAAAAAGAAGAGTCCCCATACCTACTTACCACAGTAGTCATCTCTGGGAAGTAAGATTGTAGGCAATTCTTTTTTTTTTTTTTTTTGTATTTATTTATTTGAGAGACAGAGAGAAAGAGGGAGATAGAGACAGAAAGTGACAGAGAGAGAGAGAGAGAGAGAGAGAGAAAATGGACACACCAGGGCCTAGCCCCTGCAAATGAACTCCAGATGCATGCGCCCCCTTGGGCATCTGGCTTACATGGGTCCTGGGGAATTAAGCTGGGATCCCTTGGCTTTGCAGGCAAAGGCCTTAACTGCTAAGCCATTTCTGCAGCCCAGATTATGGGCAATTCTTAATGACTTTACGTTTGTGTCTTTCTCACCCCTTCCAACCTAAACATATATTGTTTTGATAGTTAGCAGGAAAAAAAAAATTGCTATCTTAAAAATGCATCTTCACAAATAGAAAGCAAATACAGAAATATATTACCTGGAAAATTTCTCATGCTTTATTCTAAGTACATGTTTTGTAATATGATAGATGGAGGCTTTAAGTCTAGTCAGGGTTTGCCAAGTGAATTAAACAGTAACCCAGAATGGCTCATCTGAGTTTGGTATATTATTCCTTTTTTACTAGTTATGTGCATAGTGTGTATACAGCCATGATGGTACCATCCTTAGCCTTCTCCCTGTCTTCCCCTCTTGAGGATTGTGGATGGTGCATTGTGGGTGTGGCCATCAGTTGTGGGGGAGAGGCAATGTCTCCATGCATAATGACCTTATGGCTCTAACAATCTTTCTGCCCCCCTCCTCCACAAATTTCCCTGAGCCATGTTGGATTGGAAACAGGTCAAACCCATATCCAAAAATGAGCCCGTTCTCCAATGTCAAGCTCCCACCAACAGTGAGCTAGAAGAGAGCCTACACCTATTATTCTCTACATGCAGCAGGAGAAACCTTTCCCTGATGAAAGCGATCATCGTAACTATCTTGCAGTAGAAAAGAAATCAGAGCATACCTGCGTGAGGGAAATTTGGTAATAGACAGTGGAAACTCTCTTGTAATTACAGCTGCAAAAGGAATGCAAATTAAGAAAGCGTTTTGTTCTCCAAGGTTTTGTTCCACTGCTTATTCATTGGAATGACTTGGCATTTCGGGGAGTGCACAGCAGTCTTGAGGCTGGTTCATTAGCTGTAATCTGATTAGGACTTTTTGTTTTCTTTGTTCACTGTGTCCTCAGGTGGCAATTTTGGCTGAACATTGTACATTTCTGTCCAGTACCTAGGTACAGTAACATAACAGCCTGTGTCTTACATAATAACACAGTTCTCAGGCGTCAATCCTAAAGAGGCAACTTGGTTTGATGGAGCCCACTGTGTTCCAATCATCTTCAGCAGATGTATTTGGCTGATACATGCGCACAAAGCACTATAGAGGCACTTATGAATGGATGGCCAGCCTGAATAATAAACAGGTAAATATGTCACCTTTGTAAAAAGGATAGAAAAAGGTTGGGCATGATGGTGCACTCCTTTAGTCCCAGCACTTAAAAGGCTGAGGTAACAGGTTCATTGTGAGTTCAAGGCCAATCTGGGGCTACAGAGTAAGTTACAAGTTAGCCTGGGCTAGAAAACACCATATATATATATATATATATATATATATATATATATATATACACATTTCTGTTTATATACAAAACATACATAAGTAATAATAAGATGTAAATAATACATTAATAATATACTTATAGACATTTTGTTAAAATATTTTATTTATCTATGTTTTATCATGTTTTTATTATGAATTTTTTTTATTAACAACTTCCATAACTGTGAACGATATCCCATGGTAATTCCCTCCCTCCCCACGTTTTCCCCTTTGAAACTCCACTCTCCATCATATCCCCTCCTCCTCTCATCTCCTTTTATTTTGATATCATGACCTTTTCCTCCTATTATGATGGTCTTGTGTAGGTAGTATCAGGCACTGTGAGGTCATGGAAATCCAGGCCATTTTGTGTCTGGAAGAGCACGTTGTAAGGAGTCCTACCCTTCCTTTGGCTCTTACATTCTTTCCACCTCCTCTTCCACTGTGGACCCTGAACCTTGGAAGATGTGATAGAGATATTTAAGTGCTAGGCACACCTCTGTCATTTCTTCTCAGCACCATGGTGACTTCTGAGTCATCCCAAGGTCACTGCCATCTGAAAAGAGAGTCTTCTCTAACCAAAAGTGAGAGTAGTACTAATATATGGGTATGAACATTAACAGAAGTGCTTATTGGGCAGTTTGGTGAGCACAGTATACACAATTAGCCAGACAACAGCACACGTTACACCCCCAGAGCTCATGACTACCCCTGTTGTAGGTTTTCAGTATCAGGCATGTATTCCCTCCCATGGAGCAGACCTCTAGTCCAATTAGAGAGTGGTTGGTTTCCCCCATAATAGACATGCCATTATTGTACCCCTTGGCTCATTTGGCCTAGCTGACCAAATTTAAGGCTTACAGTGTCCACTGTTGAGTATCTCCACTGGTGATTTCTCTCTTTCCCACTGAACTGCATACAGCATAGCTTTTTCCAGCTTTCTGTCAACTGACCTACATGGAGGAGGTTTTCAGCTCAGCTCCACTAGGCTTTCTCAGTGACCTTGCAGCACAGGTATGTGGATTGATTTATCTATTTATTTGAGAGAGAAAGATAGAGAGGCAGTTAGAGAGAGAGAATGGGAATGCCAGGGCCTCTAGCCACTGCCAATAAACTCTAGACATGAGCACTACCTTGTGCATCTGGCTTTACATGGGTACCGGGCAATCCAACCTGAGTCCTTTGGCTTTGCTGACAAGTGCCTTAACCACTAGACCATCTCTCCAGCCCTACTAACAGGCATTTATATATACATATGAATAAATGTATGAATAAATTTCTCTAAATTTACTTTGTAGCCATGTAAAAACAGTTCTGAAGTGTCCTTTATTTATTTAGATATTCAGGAACTGAGTAAATTGAGGATTTATTTAGGTGACTTGGGGTCAGATATCTGATAAATGGAAAGCATGGAAAGAAAGGTCCATTATCAGAAAAGGGCACTGTAAAGTAAGGGCTATAGGGTGAGGAAAATCACAGAACCATCTAGAGAAAGCTAGAAATTTGACGTGTAGTACAGGGAAGACCAGTAAAATCTTAAGTACTGAAGAACCAGTATGAGTCATTTTGCATGGCAGAAGACAGAGAAGATGGCTGGGAGAAAATAGCCACTGGGCATTGTCGTGGCAGTCCTGTGGGAGAATGCTATGGGCACAGGTACATAAACGTAGATCAGAAAATTTCCACTGCGATAAATTCACCAAACTTTTACAATCAATGAATCATCTAGGGGAAAAAATCTATTTCTGCTCTCAGAATATTTATAAATTTTATGTTACTTCAGAGATAAAAGTGTACTGTTATTTATGTACTTAGGTGCTTAGCAGCCTCTACACGTCTAGCCTTGAGGACAGTTCAGGCGACTCAGGAATGAAAATGAAGTCACAAGTCAGGGCAGGGACGTAGGCCTCAGCTGGTTCTGTGTGGAAGTCTTAAGAAAGGTGGGAGACTTTGAGGCTCAGGATGGTTCTGGATTGCAGGTTGTTTGCAGAAGTCTTCACACACTTCCTGGATAGCTTGCTGTCGTCTGTACACAAAGTCCTTGGCTTCTGGAGCAACTTAATCTCCATTAATCCCTACGTGACACCTAGGGGACATTTTCATTGCAATTGGTTTGGTAACATCAGCATAGCTGAAGGTGTCTGGTTCAATAAGTACCATCTTAGAAACTGAATATGAGAAACGTATGCCAAACTGGCTGTCATCCTGTGAATGGCAGACAAATCATCTGATGAAAATAGACATGATGACAGGACCCCACATTTGATCTGGGGAAGAGCTCCTCGGGTTCCATAGTGACACCAAAATGAACTGTCCTCAATTGAAAGGAGCCAATGAGTCTTTCTGTAGAATCTACAGAAATGCACCTGTTTCCATCACTGTACCAGGACTCCAGTTTCCACATTTGTAATGCAGTGGAAGTGACAGAAAAACCTTCTCATCCTTCACCGTCAAACCCCTGTGGACTGAAAGAGGAGATAAAAGCCACCCTTTTGTCTATGTATTCATGCTTGCTGTTTAGCAGGCAATCCTGACGTTAACAAGCTTAGTTCCAGAAAGTTCCTTCTGGACCAAAAGATAAGACTTCTTTCTCCCAAATCACATTTTCTCAAATAGTTCTCAGCTCTGAGGTCTAAACCTTTTAATAGAATTATGCAAATTTTGCCCTAACCAACAGATTGAGGAAGTAAATGCCACTTCGAAAAGTCACAAATTCATACTATCCACATTGCAAAAGAAAGGCTAAGAACTGCAGGCAATGGTGAGGAAGAGGAGGAGGATACCCTAAATGGGGCTTCTTCCATCTGCAAGGTGGTTCTGCACCAACTGAAAGCAACCTCCGCTTCGGAAGGTCAGTCTGACTTTGGGAGATGGAACTGCTGACGGATCACTGGGGATTATCTGCTTGGCAGAGTTGCAGAGCGCTCCTTGCTCCTGACTTGAACTGACTGAGCGAATGAAAAC
Organism: Jaculus jaculus; assembly: GCF_020740685.1. NCBI lineage: Eukaryota > Metazoa > Chordata > Mammalia > Rodentia > Dipodidae > Jaculus > Jaculus jaculus. Next base: position 30,952,651 of record NC_059110.1, read on the forward strand.
ATCGCAGGCACCAAGCCAGGACAGTGAACAGTGAGAGAGGCAAGAAACCCTGTTAATTCCTAAAACTGAGATGCTGAAGAGCCTTTCGCAGACGTTCATGACTGCATGGGAAATGATTTTCTGTGTCCAAGTTTTTTATCTTAAATAATGGGAGACTTCTTTTTTTTTTAACTTTAGACGAGACTTACATCTTCCAGAGTCTGACACACGCTAAGCAGTGCAGACTGGATAAGGCTCCTTGTTTAATGGAAACTTGGTGTATTCGCATGTGGAAGACACATCATATATATCAGATATATTGTGGAAAAGCACACAAATTGTTCTGGTTCCTCAGTTCCTGGGACTCCTGCACATGTATAAACAAAAGCATAGGTTTGAAATAGCAGAGGCCCCAAAGCACGTTCCATAGCCAAAGTAACTCACAACTAGATGGCTAAGGGAAACAGTGATTTTAGTAGACACAAGAAGAAAAATAAAAAGTAAGAGAAAAGAAGAGAGGGAGGAAAAAGAAAGAAAATGAAGGAAGAGGAAGGGAGGGAGAAAGGAAAGATTAGGAAACAAGAAAGATTCTGATGCAGGTTTCTAGGCCCTAAGAAATAATTCCAAGGCAGGGGAGTGTCCCAGCTGTCCAGAAAGCTCTTCCTCTTAGCTGCCCTCTTTTAGGGTGAATGGCATCTTGCCTCTAAAAGACAGTGTTTGAAGGTAGAGTGTTGGCCAGGCAGATTCAGGACACTGGTAAGTCCAGTAGAAGATGAGCACTCTATGGAAACCTTTGGTAAATTAGAATTTTATCCTGGTTGACATTTTGGAGGGACCTTAGCGAAAGGCAGATTGTTATGGTTAGGGAGCCATTTACCAATCACAGGGTCTCAGGTGAAAATCCAACCCCGTTCTCCCTCCAAAATTCTTTCATATTAAAAACAAATTATCGCGGGGCGTGGTGGCGCATGCCTTTAATCTCAGCACTCGGGAGGCAGAGGTAGGAGGATCGCCGTGAGTTCTAGGCCACCCTGAGACTACATAGTGAATTCCAGGTCAGCCTGAGCCAGAGTGAGACCCTGCCTTGAAAAACAAACAAACAAACAAACAAAAAAAACAAAAACAAATTATCCACAATGATGGCAATCCCCAAAACACCCACTATGCTCATGCTTATCACTGTGCCCCGCTGCCTTGGCACGGCCTATACTGTGTACCCTCAGAAGGAGCAATCCGCCGGCCAGCTGTAAACAGTGCTGCTTGCCCGAAAGTTGTTTGCTATCACCCGTCTAGGCTATGTGCATGCTCAGCAAGTGCTCCTGCCAAGAAGCTAAAGACGGGAACACTGGCTGTTCAAATATGTCATCCGGCTTTCAAAACCAACTTCCCATGCTTCTGCCACCTGCAAGCATTCCCAGAATCAGTGGGTTTTCCTGTAGCTCTCTTAAGTGCTCGGTGGCTTCTTTCGCAAATAGCTTGTTATTTAACCAGTATTAAACCTGATGTCCTAAGGTCATTAGAAATTGAGGAATTTCTTCCCTGATTTTTTTTTTGTTTATTTTTTATTTATTTATTTGAGAGTGACAGACAGAGAAAGAGAGAGAGAGAATGGGTGTGCCAGGGCCTCCAGCCACTGCAAACGAACTCCAGACGCATGTGCCCCCTTATGCATCTGGCTAACGTGGGCCCTGAGGAATCGAGCCTTGAACCGGGGTCCTTAGGCTTCACAGGCAAGCGCTTAACCACTAAGCCATCTCTCCAGCCCTTCTTCCTTGATTTATTCCATCTAGATCATATTCAATTATGATGAGACACCACTTCTCCATAATTTGTGCCATGCTTGCTTCTGATATCTCTATAGCCTTACTCAGTCATAACATGAATACAGTAAGAATGGGCTCCCTATAAATAGTGGAATGGATACTCAACACTGCCAGTGGGTCTGGTTTGCGGTTTTGATTAGTTCACCCCTGTGAAGTTTAAACTTAGCATGCATCTTTCCCTAGGGAAATATTTTGCACAATCACAAACATGAATATGACAAGCTAAAGCAAACCCACTTTGCCCCCTACCAAACTAACTCTGACCCCAAGAGTAACTGCTTTGTCAGCAGATGTGTCTGGAAAAAAAAAATCATCGCTCCCCACCTTGGTCTGGAATGATGTCAATTATAAAAGCAAAATATCGAGATATCAGCAAATTGTTCTATTCTATGTTTTTAAAACTCTTATTGCTGTTATTGTTGGTTTTTGCATGTTTCTTCCCAAGGAACAAAGATCAGGGACTTCATAGGCACAGACGTGCTATATGTTCCTAAAAAAAAAAGAAAGAAAGAAAGAAAGAAAGAAAGAAAGAAAGAAAGAAAGAAAGAAAGAAAGAAAGAGAAAAGAACTTTCACTTGTCACTACAATTCTAAGTAAGAATAACACCACAAAGAAAAAAAAAAGGATGTCATTTTGGCTGCTACATTTAGGTATTAGTTTCCGGTCTTGAAAGCTGTCTGAATATCCATAGACGCCACTAGAGTCCAGAACGCACATCTCATGCTCTGGCTGGTTCAGACTGGTTTGGGTACCTGAGTCAAGCATGTTAAAAGGGAACAGAAAATGACTCTACTGGTTCGCTACCTTCTCTGAGCATCGTTTCATAAAGCACAACTGTGAAACAAGGTCAGGAATGGCAAAGGGGACAGGATGGTGCCTCTGGGAAATAAATCAATTATAACTTTAGCTGTTGACCGGTGTGCAAAAGGGACCATAAATGCATGTGTTTAAAAGTGAATTGGTTTTGTAATTTTGCAGTGTTTTGAATTTTGAAATTCAGCACTGAGTATTCAAAATGAAACATTTTTTCCTCATTCATTTCAACTTCAAAGTGCTGTCTTATAAAATATTAAAAATATCAAATGCCTCAGCATTTTCTGCCTCCCTGTAGAGAACACAAGTGCTAGGAAACGTTTGTTTTTATTTATATAGCCCTAGACCAGAGCCAACGACAAGGGTTTTGTGCAGTGAGCGTACGTTGAATTGGTAACAGTTGGCCTCAGTTCTGAGTTCCTATGAAGCTAACTGATATGATGCTTTAGCTTCTGAAGTTACATTATGTTATTCTATATTCTTTGAACACCAAAGACAAAATATTTATCTTTTTATTTCAGCAGATAGCACTGACTGATAGCACCTTGAGATTTTAGAATAATTATTTAAAATGAGTTGAAGCGCCCACTTAATTTGGAGAGCGGCAGTAGGTGAACAATTTTCCTGCATACAAGATTATTTCTTGAGTACAGACCAGAAACAACATCAGAATGGAATGCATTTTCCAAACCCCTCTTGTGAATGCCCCATCCAATTAAAGAAAGCTGAGAAAATATTGCTTCAAAGTGCTTTAAAAAAATGCAGAGGCAAATTTTGCACACCAGCCCAGGGCTGCCTTGGCTTTTCATAAGCCTCTGTATCTGTTTCTAATAGACTCTTGATATAGAAATTCTGTTACTGCTGGGAAGAAATAAAGAACAAATTCCCTCTTACAAGTCATAAACTTCAGCCAGTAAGTCCTGGGTTCCTGGATTAGTGGCATATCTGCATCAACTCAAGTGTTTTGTGAGAAAAACAGATTCCTGGGTCCAACCCTGGATGAAGCTTCTGCTTCTGTGGGGTAAAGCATGCATGGGAGTCAGAACTGTGCATAACCAGCTATGTGATCTGAGGGCAAGTTGTCCTCAGACTTCACTGTAAGAAAAACTTTTAGGGCTGGAGAGATGGCTTAGCGGTTAAGCGCTTGCCTGTGAAGCCTAAGGACCCCGGTTCGAGGCTCGATTCCCCAAGACCCATGTTAGCCAGAGGCACAAGGGGGCACACACATCTGGAGTTCGTTTGCAGTGGCTGGAAGCCCTGGTGTGCCCATTCTCTCTCTCTTTCTCCCTCTTTCTCTCTCTGCCTGTCACTCTCAAATAAATAAATAAAAATAAACAAAAAAAATTTTAAAAAAAGATAAACTTTTAAAATTAACTGGGAACATGACTCAGTGGTGGAATGCTTGCCTAGCATGTACAAGGCCCTGAGTTCAATCCTTAGTATGATTATAAAAAAAAAACAACTAACAAAATCAATAATAAACAAGCTGCCTTTATTTATTTTTTTATTTATATATATGCCTATAATTACTTATATATATGCCTATAATTATTCTATAGGATGTGTCTTCCTCTTGACTCGGAGATCAGGCTCCTATGGCTCTAAAAATGTTCATCTTTGCTCTTCAATAGACTGAGGCTTCTTTTGAAGTCAATTCTCAGTGGCTACTTTTAAGGCCTGACAGCTCGGGTTCAATTCTCCAGTACCCAGGTAAAGCCAGATGCACTGAATGGCACATATATCTGGAGTTCAGCTGCAGTGGCAAGAGATACTGTTGGCTCCATTTATTCTCTCTCTCTCTCTCCTTGAAAATAAATAACAAATAAAAATATTTTTGAAAAGAAAAGGTGAAGCACAGAAAAAAATTTCAAATATTTATTTTTCGCTTGGTAAACAAGAAGAGGTTTTCATACATATTGCATGAATTGAGTCTTAAAGTAACTGTGAGAGTTGGGGAAAGTGTGGGTTAAACTTAAACTTATATTGCCTATGAGCAAATGAAGGTCTGAAGACTTTCTTATCCAATGCAAGATAGTAGAAATGAATGGCTCAGCAGCTATTCTTCACCCCTTTATATCCAAATGTTTCCCAACTGCCTCTCTACTTTGACTTTTTCATCTCTAAAGACATTGCATGGAAAACTAGCACCATATGCAGTTCACAGTATAAGAATCAGAGGAAGAGGGCTGGATGTCACTGCTGTGCTCAAGATTAATTGAGATTATATATGGTTTATAACTTATTCTTGTACTATTTTATTGCTTAACTTTCTACATATTAAACCTTTTTAAAGAAACTATCTTTTTAAATTTTTTTCTTTATTTGAGAAATAAGTAGGTGAGGAGGGTACACCAGGGCCTCCAGCTGCTGCAAACAATCTCCAGATATGTGTGCCCCCTTGTGCATATGGCTTATGTGGGTTTTGGGGAATCGAACCTGGGTCCATTGGCTTTGTAGGTAAGCACCTTAACCACTAAGCTATTTCTCTAGCCCTACATATTAAATCTTCATAAGAGAAACTTGAAACTTAGAATGCCTGAAAGAACACAGCTACCAACAATCAATTAAATTATAAATCATAAGAAAAAGAACAGAGAAAGAAATCCATGCAAGAAGAAAGAAATTATGAAAACAGAATGAAAAATTGATTAGTGTGTTCAACTGTGAGAAACTTCTAGAATGGTCTCAAGCTGAGTTGTAGGAGAAGACAAATGACTGGACCCCAAATTTCTCCAAATGATTCATACATAAGCATTTCTAGGCTTAGAATGTCCCATTTTGTTTTCTCACAGAATTTCTGGTAATTGACTTGAGATGTTGGGTACTTCAGAGGAACCTCACAGGTTGACACCTGTGCTCTGAAGAACTCTTCTCAGTGTTGACTAGGTCGTGTCCCGGGGACAAGGATGCCGTTTTATCAGGGCTGTGGCCGACTTCCCATAGCCTGAAATGGGAATGTAATACAGACAGCCTCCTGTGTGGTTATTTTAGTCTCTTAATATTTCCCAGTCTCTGCACTGCACATCCTTGCCCATAATCCCAAATTGCTAGCTGTAATCAAATCCTACCTTGGAAATGTCAAACTTGAACAGGATGACAGCAGCCACCAAACAGCTGCCTTTGCAGTTCTCCTGCCTTATTAGTGTGAGGTGTGTGTTAGACACTGGATTGAATTACCAGCATCCTTTTCAGCAAACAAATACGACCTAATACTGGCATAAGGAAATACTACAACTATTGGATCTAGTCAGCTGCTCTAAATAAGAATGAAGCAAACCTTGTCTAGTTGAATCCAAAAAGGAGAAAACAAATGAATGGGCTGTCATTGCTTAGACATTCAGAAATGTCACACTATCTTGCAGCACATGCTGATTCATGCTATTTTGCTGACCTTCTGTGTGTTGGTCACATGAACTGAATCTAATGTAAGGCAGAGTCTGGGCCACTTCTCAGCTGATCTGTTCACTCTATCTGTAGGATCACTGGTCACAGAGATCATCCCATCTAGAAGTTTGTAGATCTCATCAAAATCTCGATACATGCTACCCATCTAACACAGTGAATTAAAAAAGAAAAAAAGAAAATTGAGCCAGGCATACACCTTAAATCCAAGCACGCAGGAGGCAGATGTAGGAAAATCACTGTGAGTCAGAGTACAGTCTGGGACTACCCAGTGAGTTCTAGGTCAGCCTGGCCTAGCGTGAGACTCTACCTCAGAAAGAAAGAAAACTTGAGAAACAAATTCTGCCAAGTTATGCTAAGTGTATCCCACTTTGATTTCTTCCATGCAAATTTAGAAAGTGCTTTGGAATGGCTGCTTTTGCACTTTCTTGAACCTTTTAGGATCCTTGCAAACAGAGGACTTTTTTTTTCTTAAACATTTCCCCAAATTCAGATATGAAGTGACTCAAAAAACTTAGGTTTGGGTGGCAGATGGCTTAGCAGTTAAGATGCTCACCTGCAAAGCCAAAGCACCCAGGTTCAATTCCCCAGGACCCATGTAAAGCCAGATGCACAAGTTGGCACATGCATCTGGAGTTTGTTTGCAGCATCTTATGGCCCTGTGCACCCATTCTCTTTCTCTATCTGCCTTTCTCTCAATCAAATAAATAAATAAATATTTTTTTAAAAGAACATTCTATTTAAAAAAAACAAAAACCTTGGTCTCCCATGCTCACTAAAACAGGAACAAATCAAAATGTCACCCAGATATTGCTGACTCATGCCTGTAAGCCTCAACATTTGGGAGGCCAAGGCAGAAGGATTGCTATGAGTTTAAAACTAATTTGGGTTGCAAAGTGAGTGCCAGACCAGCCTGAGCTACAAAGCTTGGTTAAAATTGTACAATTGCTACATGAAAAAAAAAAGTGACAACAGTTAGAGTTTCTACACATTTTTTTTATATGAAACAGCTATGGATTACATATGCACTAGACCAATCAGAACAAGGAGAAAAAACCCAAACACCCTGAAAACTGACTTATTTGACTTCATATGAGTATAACTGAAACCAGGGTTCCTTCTAATAAGCTAGAACATTTTAAACCAAAATCCAACATTTATAAGCAGGAGGTAAAGTGGGGAGATAAAATCTATATAGCTCTGTCTCTCTCCATATATATTGACGTATGTTTCTTCAAATTTGCCTTTCCATTTCAACAACCACAACAACAAAATGTGCCACCACTGGCTGTTGGACTGTTGACTGTGGTGCAATTTTACATTTTTACATTTTTTTTAAAAAATTATTTATTTATTTATTTGAGAGCGACAGACACAGAGAGAAAGACAGATAGAGGGAGAGAGAGAGAATGGGCGCGCCAGGGCTTCCAGCCTCTGCAAACAAACTCCAGACGCGTGCGCCCCCTTGTGCATCTGGCTAACGTGGGACCTGGGGAACTGAGCCTCGAACCGGGGTCCTTAGGCTTCACAGGCAAGCGCTTAACCGCTAAGCCATCTCTCCAGCCCAACATTTTTACATTTTAAAAATCCTTACGACAAGGTAACTGCAGTAATCTGATGTTAACCAGCTAGTTATTTTTCCATTATCCTATCTCCCTTCTGTGATGACCAGCTTTGAGTTAACCAACCCACCTTTTGCTCTGTCGCAAAACTACCTTTTCTACTTGGCCTTCCACTTTATGGGAGGAAGTGTTGCTAGAAAAACAAAGTCAAGTAAAGTAAGAGTGCTTGCTGCATAAGCATGGGGGGGCCTGACAAGGCTTGATTTGCCCTGAATTTGGTTCCCCAGCACCCGCACAAACAGTAAGATGTGGCCACGCATGTCTAGAACTCCAGCCCTGTGGAAAGCAGAGACCAGAGAATCGCTGGGGCTCACTGGTCAGCCAATCTGCAAAACAGCAGTGGCAGGTACAACGAGAGACCCATGTCTCAAGGACACGAATGGATGAGCAGTAGAGGAAGATTTCTGATGGTCCTCTATGGTATCTGTGCACGTGCACACACACATTGGGATAGATGTGCACACCCACCACACATAATATAGACACATGGGGAAAAAGCTTACTTATTAGAATCTGGTCCTGTAACAAATAGAAAGGTACTTGAGGTTGTACAGCTTATATATAGACATCACAGATTATTTTTAAAGTAAAACATCTGCATTGTGGTGTAGAATAGAACACTGTGTGTGGAATTTAGGTTAAAACACAAACTTCAAGAGTGCAACAGGTACATAAACTACAGTCAGGGGTCATCTTTGCTTGGCATAAGTGGTGGTTTGATTCAGGTGTCCCCCATAAACTTAGGTGTTCTGGAGGTTAGGTTCCCCAGCTGATGGCAATTGGAAATTAACGCCTCCTGGAGGGAGTGTATTGTTGGGGGCGGGGTTAGGGGTGTAATAGCCAGTTTCCCCATGCCAGTGTTTGGCACACTCTCCTGTTCCTGTTGTCCACCTTATGTGGGCCATGGGGTGATGTCCACCCTCTGCTCATGCCATCATTTCCCCTGACATCATGGAGCTTCCCCTTGAGGCTGTAAGCCAAAATAGACCTCTTTTTCCCATAAGCTGCTCTTGGTTGGGTGGTTTCTACCAGCAATGAGAACCTGACCACAACAGTGTGCCTTCAAAGTAGCGTGAACACTGTTTGTGTGACTACCTCCCCCAGTTCCTTCAGGCCTCGGGTTAAATGGCACCATCTTAGCATTGACTTCCCCACCTGTCCTGTTGAACAAACTACACGTGCCCACCTGTACCTCCTTTCCCGATTTTAATTTTCCTCCCAGCACTTCTTACCACCTTACACATGCTATAAGCTATAAGCATGTTTCTTTCTTTCACACTGGTCGCCTCTAAAACATGATTTCCTCCAGGGTAGGACTTTGACTTGTCTCTTGCTGCCTGCCGTGTGTGTGTAGAATAAATACTGAGATGTTTGGATATTATGAAGCTAAATCAAAGAAAATAATTGGTTTGGTTGAGCAAGTGGTCCCATAATATATCCCTTAAATCATGCCACAGACATCTCTGGCTGAGTTTATGAAAGCCGCAATCAGAGTCTAGGAAATCTTTACAGGTCGCTTTTCTTCTTCATTAAAATGAAGAAAGTTCATGAGATCTATCATTCCAGGGCTTCTGACTGATTTCTGTTAAGATTTCTGCCTTCCTAGTAATTCCGTGGGTGGCTGATATATAAGTAGGCTACTTATAACCTTTCAGGGTGTATAATGGGATATATGTCCATGTCGCTTCACTCATTATTCAACATGTGAGTACTTACTATGGACTAGACATCATGGTAGACCGCACAGATACAGCAGGAAGCAGGCAGTCCCTGCCTCTGTAAGCATGTGTTCATATGGGGAGAAAGACACACAGTAAACAGATACACGAATAAAATATACATTGAATGCTAAGAAATAGTGTGAGAAACAAAACGCAGTAAGAGGGGTAAGGAGGGTGCGGGTATACAGGGAGCTTAGAAAAAGATTTGAATAAAGAAATTGGGCGCAGTAGGAATGGTGGTATCTTAGAGGGAGATGGGCTCTAAGGGCCTAAAACAAAGCAGAAGAACACATATTGCTGAGGGAGAGAGAAAGTAAGAGAGAGAGAAAGTGCAGGCCTAAGCAGCTGGCAGACTTGCCCATCCTCTAACACGAAGGTGTTTGGGGAGGCTGGGGAAGTGGGGCCCTGAGGAACCCTGCCACAAGCAGCAATCCCTGCTGGTTTGGGAGTTCAGGGCTGGGGCACGGTCGGCTGGGACAGAGGAGTCAGGCAGCCCTGCTGGAGGCCTTGCGGATCCTCAGGGCTGCGCTGCAGGGGGAAGTCCCCATGCTGGCTTCCCTCGTCGTGAAGATGGCCAGGCTCAAGTCCAGATACTGGACGCCCGCCGGCTCTGAGAACCTCGCCCCTTGCTGCCAGATGCTCAGTCATCACTGTCACTCTAACCAGGAAAGAAGAAATGCACACACACACACACACACATATACATATATATCTGATTCCACTCAGCTCAGGCTTCTCCCTTCTCCCTTGGCTGCCCCGGGAGTACCCACAGGCAGAGGCTGGTCACAGGCTGCAGGGAGCCTAAGAGAGCTGACAACCGAAGCTCCTAACACTCTCTGAAGTCTCCTTGACCTCCAGCAAAAGGCATAGCCCTGGGAGAGACTGATATTCTTAGTTTTTTTTGAATTGCGTGTTGCTAATATCAGGTCTTCCTGTAAATACTCATGGCTTCCCTTAAATCGAGAAGCCCACAGAATTACGACTTCATTTTATGGGTGACGATGGGAATGGACTCTCACAGCTCAGACTTGCTCAGTGCCTCCTGAAAGCCAGGCTTTGTGGCATGCCTCGTACCTGTGTTCATTGCCTAGGTCACTGTACATGTGTGACCATGGCACTCATCTTGTCATTTTCACAAGAAATGGAAGAGAGAAGAGATTTGCCCAAGGGCAGCCAGCTGGCAAGAGGTGAACGAAGAGGTGCCCCCAACAAAGGAGCCCACGGCATTGCCCTTCACTATCTCTCCAACTCAGAAGCGTGACTGCCCGCATATTGCTGGAAAGCTTCCAAAGACACTGAACTTTCTCCTTATACATCCTCTTATACATCTGCAGAGAGTGTGGGGCGTCAGAACACTGAGCCGGGTGTAAGAAGGACATGTGCATAATCCCAGCACTCAAGACATCTTGAATCATGACTATCCGAGCTTAGGGAACATTGCAGAAGAGGGAGCGAAAGAACATGAGAGTCACGGGGGGGGGGGGGGGAAAGGACTGCTTTAGGGCGCTGTCCTCTGAATAAGAACCTGTTCTCTCAGTGGTTGTTGTCACCCCCACATGCGCTGTACTGAGCCCATCGACACCTCAGCATGGAGCATGGAGGAGGACAAAAGGACGAGATGTCAAAACGGAAGCAGGACTATTGGGAAAGGTAATGGTCCTCAGTGGAACGGGAGTCTGGGGGCGGGAGGGTAATAAGATCAGAATATGATCAAATTATAGTGTGTCCATGTATTAAAGTTCTCAAGTAAACAAAAAAGAGGCTAAAGCAAGAGGATTGCTAAGAATTTGAGGCAAGCCTGGGCTAAATCGTGTTCCAGGCCAGCCAGGGTGAGATCTTTTCTCAAAACTGAAAAAAAAAGCAAAGCAAAACTAAATCCCAACAGTGGGGAAGTACAGGCAGGAGAATAAGGAGCTTAAGATCATCCTCAATGATGTATTAGGTTGTAGGTAAGCCTAGGCTTCCTGGGACCCTATCTCAGAAATAAACAGGACTGGAGAGATGGCTCAGAGGTCAAAGGCACTTGCTTGCAAAGTCTGATGCCCTGAGTTCAATTCCTCCGTACCCACATAAAGCCAGATGCACAAAGTGGTGCATGTATCTGGACTTCATTTGCAGGTCAAGAGGCCCTGACGTGCCCATTCATATTCTCTCTCGCTCTGCCTTTGCAAATAAATAAAAGAGATAAAGATTCAGATCTTGGAATTTTAGAACTATGAAGCCGTCCCTCCTTACCAGTAAAGAACATATTCTCAACCACCCCTCCAAACAGTGGTTAGCACTGACCCTATATACACTGTGTTTTCTGTTTTCACCTAAAAAATGCACACGTGATAAAGGTTAAGGGATGAGTCAGGCTTGGTAGGAGATTAACATCAGTGATAATAAAGTAGGATGATTACATACAATGTACTACTGTGGTTCTGTAAACATGTTCTCCCTTTCTTTCTAGAATATTCCACTTAATATTTTTGGGACATGGAAATAAAAACCCAGGATAAAGACGTCTGTATTTTCTGATTTATATAAAATTAATTCTATCAATAGTACTTAGTACTCATGGCACGGTTACAAGTTGATAAGTTGAGTTTTCTATGTTCCATAAGTAACTGGGGTTCAGTGACTAATTAAATTTTCTGGCCATAGTGGAAAATTATTGTTTTCATCTTTATGACTGAAGATATTTCTGAAATACACTCAGTAAAATAGTATAGTAAATGGAATCCCTTTTTTCACAAATAGGACCTTTTATTAGTCATTATTAAAAATCTGAATTTTAGGGCTGGAGGGATGGCTTAGCGGTTAAGCGCTTGCCTATGAAGCCTAAGGACCCCGGTTCGAGGCTCGGTTCCCCAGGTCCCACGTTAGCCAGATGCACAAGGGGGCGCATGCGTCTGGAGTTCATTTGCAGAGGCTGGAAGCCCTGGCACGCCCATTCTCTCTCTCTCCCTCTATCTGTCTTTCTCTCTGTGTCTGTCACTCTCAAATAAATAAAAAAAAAAAAATTAAAAAAAAAATATTTTAAAAAAATCTGAATTTTAGACATTGGAGAGATGGATTAACAGTTAAGGCATTTGCCTGCAAAGCCAAAGGACTCAGGTTCAATGCCCCAGAACCCACATAAGGCAGATACACAAGGGGCACATGTGTCTGGAGTTTGTTTCCAGTGGTTGGAGGCCCTGGCGTGCCCCTTCTCTCTGTGTCTGTCTGTCTGTCTGTCTGTCTGTCTCTCTCTCTCTCTCTCTCTCTCTCTCCCTCTTTCTGCTCATAAATAAATAAAAAACAACTTTTAAATTTGAATTGTAAACAGACTTTGGATTGGTGGCTCGTACCCATCATTTTGCCCGACTTTAGCACCTGTCTTGTCACCAGTAGCTTTTCCAGAGCTTCTGCCTTCACCATGCAGCACTGTGAGCTTTCCCGATTCGCATTTGGGCTTCTTCGGCATGTTCACTTTTCTAACGAAGGCATCATGGAGAGGATAGGTAGACTGGCAGGCCTTTCCTATGCTTTCCCAATGCTGCCTGGAATCAATTTACTAACCACTTCTTTCAGGTCATTTGTCTCCACCACTCGGGTCATGATTTCCATCTTCTTCTGGATCTGGCGGACCTGTTGGTGCTGCACAGGCTGTCTTATGGATCTGGTTGCTGCTTTTTAAAAATTTTTATTTATTTATTTATTTTTAGTAAAACCCACACAGAACAGATGAAGCAAATAGGCACCTGTTGTCTTGACATCGACGTGAGCTTCAATCATGGTCTGCCACTTTTTGACCATGGAGCACATTTTGTCCTGGGTGAGACCCATACCATGGAAGTTAGTCAGACAGTTTTTGCCCTGAACATCTTCAGTGATGAGCTTGAACTTCCTGAAGACAGCTTCGTCATTCTGCAGGTCAGCAAGGCTTGCTTCAAAGACACGCCCCTTGAGGCCATCAGAGGCAGTTTTGGTTCCTTGAGTCCTGGTGACTAGCGTCTTTCCAATATTTCAAATATTAAACATAGCCGGTGCCTTCCCATCATACCAATCTTTCTTAGAAAATGAATCAGCCATTTTCTTCTTGGCTCCCTTTTTGCCACCTTTCCTAAGGCACTTGTTCTTGTCAATTGCCATGGTGCTGTTCAGGGAGCCAAAAGGGGGAACTCTCCTTTTGAGCTAATATTTTTTTTAAACTTTATTTATTTATTTGAGAGTGAAAGAGGAAAAGATGAGAGAGATAGAGACAGAGAGAGAGAGAGAATGGGCATGCCAGGGCCTCTAGCTAGTGCAAATGAATTCCAGATGACTGTGCTACCTTGTGCATCTGGCTTACATGCGCACTGGGGCGTCAAACCTGGGTCAATGGGCTTCACAGACAAGTGCCTTAACTGTTAAGCCATATCTCCAGCCCTTGAGCTAGGAATTTTGAGGCAAGATCTTGCTGTAGTGCACAGCTAGCCCAGAACTCCTCTGTTCTAGCAATCCTCCTGCTTCAACCTGCCCAACAGCTGGAACCATGGACGTGTGCCACTGGTCCCAGCTCGACCACAGAATTTCTTTCAGAATCATGCTAGCTATTAATGATTGTTGCCTAAAATATGTCACAGTTGATTTATAGTAGAACTGTACAATATCCTAAAAATGTTCTTTTTAAAACTAAGTTATTGGGAGCTGGAGAGATGGCTTAGCTGTTAAGGCATTTGCCTGCAAAGCCAAAGGATCCCCATTCAATTCTCCAGGACTCCCATAAGCCAGATGCACAAGGGGGTGCATGCATCTGGATTTCATTTACAGTGGCTGAAGGCCCCGGCATGACCATTCTCTCCCCCTCTCTCTCTTTCTTTCTCTCTCTGCTTCCTTCTCTGTATCAAATAAACAAATAAATAAAATATATTTTTAAAATACTGTTATTAATATGCTTGTTTTAGATAATTTCCCAATGCTTTTTAAGCAAGCAAGAAAGAAAAAAGAGTGAGAGGGGAGAGATAGAGAGAGAGAAAGAAAGAAAGGAAGGAAGGAAGGAAGGAAGGAAGGAAGGAAGGAAGGAAGGAAGGAGGAGAGGAGAGGAGAGGAGAGGAGAGGAGAGGAGAGGAGAGGAGAGGAGAGGAGAGGAGAGGAGAGGAGAGGAGAGGAGAGGAGAGGGGAGGTTTTCAAAATGGTTCTGCTTGACTGCGTTCCATTTAATAAGGTTTAGATGCAGGCTGATGCGTCAAACTGTTTCACAGACTTAACTGTGAATAGAGTCTGGGGCAAAGGCTACACAGTGAAAGACACAGAACGTGACAGCTGAAGGCATTGCTAAGTAAGGAAAGGCACTGAGGGTTTAAAGAGATACGTGTGCCTGGGCTACAGAGGTGGCTTAGCAGTTAAGGTGCTTTCCTGCAAATCCTAAGGACCCGGGTTCAGTTTTCCAGGTCCCACATAAGCCAGATGCATAAAGTGGCACATGTGTCTGGAGTTTGTTTGCAGTGGCTGAAGGCCCTGGCACATCCATTCTCAATCTCTCTCTCTCTCTTTCTGTCTCAAATAAAAATAAATAATAGAATATAAATAAATAAATGAATACATGTGCCTGACACATCCCAAATCCCTGCCCACCTGGAAACCAGGTACTCTCCTGACTGTGATTTTGGTCTCTTTGACTCCTCCTTTAATGATGAAGAGAGGGGTGAGAACAGGCTGAGGTAAAAGACTTGGGTCAAATTTCTTACCTAGTGTAGAAATGTTTTCCATAACATTCCTGAAAGAAGAACATTCAATCTGTCTGGGTGTTAATTCTTTTCGATAGAGGGAATTACATATAAAATTGGATAGTCCTTCCATTGTCAGATGATTCTAGTTACCACATTGTTCTGAAACCAAAGGAGTCAGGTTCTGATGCTCCTTCCAGCACCTTGAGTCAGTCAGACAGTGTGCATCCTGCCTTTGCCAAACAGACTTCTCAAGCCTCCTGGATGGAAGGCTTTACCTTGCCAAGTCAAGGCTTCCTGAAAAGAGTAAAACTGGAGCTATGTAAGTTCCTAACAACTTTTCGGTAAAATACCATTTAGACTGCATCACCTTCTTACACAGCACTGTACTGAACATGGAGGGAAGGAGTGCATTTGATATTATGAAATTGGCGGTAAGAATGGATCAAAGCCGGGCGGGTGACGCACACCATTACTTGCAGCACTCAGGAGGCAGAGGCAGAAGGATCACTGTGAGTTCAAGGCTAGCCTGAGATGCCATAGTGAATTCCAGGTCAGCCTGTGCTAGAGCAAGACCCTACCTCGAAAAAAAAAAAAAGAAGAAGAAGAAGGAGGAGGAGAAAAGGAAGGGGAAGGCATGCCTTTAATCCCAGCACTCAAGAGGCAGAGGTAGGGGGATCACCATGAGTTCGAGGCCACCCTGAGACTACGTAGGTAATTCCAGGTCAGCCTGGACCAGAGTGAGACCCTACCTCGAAAAACTAAAAAAAAAAAAGGATTCTACAAGGCTAACTGATTAGAATTTCATGACTGTGAAGAGATATTTTCTCAGACTGTCTTGAGTGTCCTTTAAATGTCATGTCTCTAACAGGTAAAGCCTTTGGAATGTATTAACAGAGCATTAGCTTCCATCAACCCCAAAGCTATGAATATTACCAAATAATATCTGATACTTATAATAATAACTTTTCCCCCACTTTGCTGTAATTGTCCTACCTAATATTGCCTCTAATGTTTTGGGAAATTTCTTGACTTGTAACTTTTTTTTTCCTTTTCTTTTTCTTTCTTTCTTTTTTTTTTCAAGGTAGGGTCTCACTCTATCTCAGGCTGACCTGGAACTTACTCTGTAGTCCCAGGCTGGCCTAAAATGTACAGTAATCCTCCTGCCTCTGTTTTCGGAGTGCTGGGATTAAAGGCATACCACCATTTTTATCTTTGACAATAAAAGTTCATGAAATGACTGAGGTAGAATTGGAGTCCTGGGAAGGACTGGATCTCCAGAAAGATGCAGGAGACCATCCCCCAATCTCCAATCATAAATCCCAACTTTGGGTCCATGTCCAAGTTACCAAAAAATTGAAAAAGTGGACACAGACAAAGATGGGTTATGAGAATTTGGTGAAAATAGTGTGGAAAAAGGAGAGCAGTGAAAAGCAGGAAGCCTTAATCCCAGCACTCAGGAGGCAGAGGTAGGAGGATTGCCATGAATTCAAGGCCATCCTGAGACTACACTGTGAATTCCAGGCCAGCCTGGGCTAGAGTGAGACCCTACCTGGAACCCCCTCCCCCAGGCTTGCTGGCTGGGGAGATGAGAAGCCCAGGGAAGAATTTTCCTCACACGGACAATAGAAAGCTGAGGGGTGCCTGCAGGAGCTGAAGGGGAGAAGGAGATGAAGGAGACGTCGGGGGCTTACACACATCTCTGTCCCATTTATATGAATCAGACATCCAGTTAAAATGATAGGGAGGGACCTGGACGAACACTGACTGAGGAATGGCCCACCTTCTGGGACTAAGACAGCAAAACTGAAGAAGAAACAGGAAGCTATTGCTGTTGCTGAGGAGACATTAGGAGTTTGTTGTTCACCAACATCTTGGATGAGACTGACTCAGACTCAAGTTCAAGTCCTGTCAGGGCAGGGAAGGTGGCGTCCATGGTCCGGTACCTCACTGGCAGGAGAAAGAGACCTTGCTCCTAACCCATCTCACTACCTCCACAACGGAGCTTGTTATTGAAGGGAACCTGCATCAGTGTTCCTGGGCCATGTTCCCTCATATTTGGCTCTTGATAAATTACCTCATTCCTTTTGAGGTAAATGTCTATGTCTCATGTAAACAATTGAAATATTTTATATGTGGGCATCAAAATTAAAAAAATAAGATTGTCTTATGGGAAAAGCATCCACCTTTGAATTATCAAGCTTCGAGCCAAAACCCAGCTCTTCAGTCATGAACTCCATGACTTCAGACCCTCTCTGAATCTCGGTCCTCAACTGTCAAAGACTGCTGTGAAATTTAATAGCTTACATGAGACTCCCAGTCAAGCGGTTGGTGGACGTGGCCTTGGGCCAGCAGGACCACCATCAACTGGAAACTCGTTAGACATGCAAATTGTTAGCCCCATCACAGACCGAATGAACCAGGTTACAAGGATGAGTCAGGAAACAACCTATTTTTAACAAGCCCTCTTGATGATTCTAAGACACATGCACACGAAATTTGAAGTTCCCTGCCCTGGTAGAAGAAAGAATTGCAGCTGTTACAATGGATTAGTAAAGTACTTTACAGGTTATGAATTTACTTTTCCACCCTAAATACCATGTGCTTTGTTCAGGGTTGAAGTCCCTTTAACCTAGTAATTCTATTTTGTAGAGTTTTCCTAAGGAAATAATCAGAGATGTTCAGAAAGGTGTATTTGAAGAATTAATCATGCTAGTGAAGGTTTGGCAGCTAAAGCTAAAGGGATAATACAAAACTGATTTAAGAAACTTGGACTAGCTGGAAAGAAGGAAGGGTTCAGTGGAAGGGGGACGGAGGATGCGAACCAAAGAAGGTAATGAGGGTCTGGAGAAATGGCTTATCAGTTATAAAGGGAAGAGAAAGGAAGGGAGGAGGGTACTTAATAGTTGGCATTGTATATATATATAAGTACAATGATTGAGATGGGGAGGTAATATGATGGAGAATGGAATTTCAAAGGGGAAAGTTGGGGGGGGGAGGGAGGGAATTACCATGGGATTTTTTTTATAATCATGGAAAATGTTAATAAAAATTAAAAAAAAATCTACTATAGGGGCTAGATAGAATGCTCAGCAGTTAAGGCACTTGCCTGCAAAGCCTGATGACCCAGGTTCAATTCCCCAGCACCCATATAAAGCCAGGTGCACAGTGGCACATGCATCTGGAGTTTGTTTTTAACAGCTAGAGGCCCTGGTGTGCCCATTTCCTCTCTGACTCTTCCATTTTTCTCTGCTTGCAAATAAATAAAAAATATTTTTAAAGCTATAGGCTTTCTGTTGATAACAGGATATAAAGAAATATAAGACCTGCTTTTGTCCATGGAGTTTATAATTTTGAGTTAAAAGGATAAAACAACAGAAAAGCCAAAAGCATGCGTGAGAGAAGTCAGTCAAAAAGAGACATCTCTAGGAAAACATGAGCAAGACTTAAAGATGTGGAGCCCATAGTATATATTAGGACACTCAGGGGAAGTGAGGGACAGTGTGGGTGTGGCATCCCAGAAGCCACCATGGCAAGGCAGGAATTGGAGCTGCCTCATTCAATAGTTTGGGACTGTAAAAATCACACAAGCTGTGCTATCTAATGGCTTACATGACAGAGCCTAGAACTCAGCAGTTATCCTCAGCAGGATTCACTGTTTTCTCTCTGCCTTTCTGTTCTCAACCTTAGTGTGCTGGTCCCACAGGAACAAGCCGACTGCCACAGTTTCAGAGCAACTTAAAGCTGCATTAAAAAAAAAAAAAAGCCACTAAAACCCTTCCAATTTTCCCACTTGTCTCTTGGACAGAGAGACAAATATTTGGGGCCTACGTCAATCCCTGACAGAGAAAGAAATTACTAAGATTGATTTGACCTAATCTAGATCCATTCCTCAAGATGAGCGTGGAGGATCATAGGATCACTGTGAGTTCAAAGCCACCCTGAGACTACATAGTGAGTACCAGGTCAGCCTGGCCTAGAGTGAAACCCTACCTTGAAAAAATAAAAGTGTACATTCCAACAAGATTGGGTGTGATCAGGGTATTATGACCAGGGATGAAAGTACATTTAAATAAGTGGGCGTGGTAGTCTGAATGTTAAAAAGAAAGAAAGAAAGAAAGAAAGAAAGAAAGAAAGAAAGAAAGAAAGAAAGAAAGAAAGAAAGAAAGAAAGAAACTTGGACTAGTTGGAAAGAAGGAAGGGTTCAGTGGAAGGGGGATGGAGGATGCGAACCAAAGAAGGTAATGAGGGTCTGGAGAAATGGCTTATCAGTTAAGGCACTTGTCTGCAGAGCCAAAGGATCCAGGTTTGATTCCCCAGGACCCACGTTAAATCCAGTTGCACGAGGTGGCGCATGTGTCTGGATGGAGTTCGTTTGCAGCAGCTGGAGGCCCTGATGCACCCATTCTCTCTCTATCTTTCTCTCTTTCTATCTCTCTCTCCCTCTCTCTCTCTCTCTCTCTCTCTCCCTCTCAAGTAAATAAAAATAACAATAAAGTTTTTAAAAGAAGGTAATGAGAAGGAGTTATGGTCAAAATAAAGTATGGACGCAAATGAAAAGCATCAATGAAAATCTTATGAAAAGGGATGAGCACATCTGACTATCTGCTGGAACACAGTGCAGCCGTGGGAATCAGTCGTAGATGGTGCCCACAGCTCAGAGGATCGTGGCATCAGAGTCGCCTGCTAGGTTTGTTCAATATGCACAGCTCAGGTTCAGGAGTTCCCATCTAAGATTTATGGGTGAAGGACCTTAGATTCTTCATTTACCAGGTCAGCAATCTGCTTGCAAAAGTTTTCAAAATGATGTTACAAATTAATACCGTGAAAAGCAACTGTAGTGCATTACCGGGAGATGAATGATGATACAAAGCAATTTATATGCAGTAGCTCAGTAATATATGCCCGGGAGCCTGCACCAGGCTGAGTCCTCCAGGAGCTATAAAAGAGGTGAGGAGCAGAGACTGGGGCCAGCTGCACGGACATGTCACCAGTACACCTTAGAACCCAAAGGGACCCTCATACTCATGCTTGGGGATCTGCAGGTGCCTCTTCCCAGTCATGATAATGTTATTTTGATAAATGAAATACAAAGAGACAGCAGAGCTGGGAATTTGTGGGGCCTTGTTCATGTAGCCCCATCAACCTCCTGTTCAGCTTGCCTCCATCCAAGGACTGCGGCAGTTGGGCAAGCAGAACTGGGGCAGGTTCAAAGCGCGGTGCTCAGGTCCACCCATCAAGTCACTGGGAAGGCCCAGGTGTCCTTGGAAGAGTCAGGACTCACCCCGCAAGGGTCTTCATGCTCAGAGGAACATGATGTCAAATAGCAAATGAAAGTAAGATGACAGAACCAGAGGGACAGACAGAAGGTGGGAGAGGACGGGAGGAAGAAGGAGAGAGGGAGGAGAGGAGAGAAGGAGGGTGCTTCTTTGCTGTTGTGAACAAGGGACCCAGAGGGGCTTTATGCTCCAGACTCTACAAATGCATGCACGCTGACACCTTGCAAGTACACGACTTAGGAGATGTCCATTCTGAATCTGCCCAGAAAGGCGCATCCCTGAGGGCATGATGCTGTAGAACAGAGTGTGGTTCTATCAGAAGTTTCTCAGCAGGGAGTCTCTGGTGATTATAGGCTAGGACACTACCCTGCTTAATTGCATGTCGTACAAACAATTATTCCTAACACCCTTTTCAAGTATATGTATGTGAAGCCAGAACTAATTAGAGAAAGAATTAGAAGCGCCACAAACAAGTTCTTTGGCTTTTTGCTAAACAACAGCGGGAGATTAAACAATTAGAAAAGGAGCTAAATTCAACTTTCTTTACAAAAATGATCCAGCAGCTTTCGGATGTCCCCCCCCCCTTTTTTAAATGAAAACAATATATGTTGCTTTTTAGAAAGCATAGCATAGAGCTTTGTTCCATAATAATCTATAATGCACAGGCATGGGTCTACCCACAGATCTAGACACAAATGCTGATTAGCGCAGAACACACAGTATGCATGCTTATAAAAAATCAATTATATTTGGCAATAATTTCTAAAGTATCCCCACAGAATTAAAAACCATTTTAGGATGTTAATGAATAAAAACTCAATTTCATTGCTCAATAAAAATGAGGGGGAAAAAAATCTATTAAACTCCTGAGCCTGCTGAGTGTCTCGGTGAGAGCCAGCAAGAGCTTAACAATGTATGGAAGGAGGGTGGGAAGAATACGCGCTCTAAGGAGGTCTCTCCAGGTCCTAAATCTCAACTCAGCTCACACCAAATCCTGTGGACCTCTTGCCTTTCTATGAGAAGAAAATTGGTCAGGGGCCTTTGCTCTATTTGCATGCCTTACTGATATGTATAAAATACGCAGGCTATCGTGCAGAGATAGGGGTGTAGGCTTGGGAGTGGTTGAAGACAGCTCTGCTTCCTGTCAGAGTTGACACACATCTCTGTGGCTGGGCCTGCCTGAAAGGCTGGTGGGACCAGGTCTGCACACAGTTCTGCCCTCAGCTCTCAGACCGAGGCAAATGGTGCATGCGCTTTAATTTGAGAGGAGGAAGACAATGCATGAAGCCAAGGGAATCGATCCACCTAAAACTCACTGGTTCCAGGCTTTGAGTTTCTTGAACTCTGACATTATTCTGAATGTCTCAGAACAGAATGTTTCCAGAACATATGTGGACTTCTCTTCTGGTCATAGCATAATGGCTGTTTAGTCTCCTAGTTTGAGGGGCTGGTAGATAGCTCTTTGCAGGACTCCTGTGCTTGAGCTGTGATGTCCACACACGTAAGCACACATGGGTTGCAAGACAAAATTGCAAGACAGCACAGCTGCTAAGAAAATACAACGAGGGCTGGGGAGTTGGCGCAATGGATAAAGCCCTCGCTGCTCAAGCCAGAGTACCCAAGTTCAATTCCCCAGACCCTATACAAAACGTAATCCCAGGGGCTGGAGAGATGGCTTAGCGGTTAAGCGCTTGCCTGTGAAGCCTAAGGACCCCGGTTCGAGGCTCGGTTCCCCAGGTCCCACGTTAGCCAGATGCACAAGGGGGCGCACGTGTCTGGAGTTCGTTTGCAGAGGCTGGAAGCCCTGGCGCGCCCATTCTCTCTCTCTCCCTCTATCTGTCTTTCTCTCTGTGTCTGTCGCTCTCAAATAAATGAATAAATAATGAACAAAAAATATTAAAAAAAAAAAAAAAGAAATAGAGGGCTCTGAAGCTGAGAGAAGTCACTCTCAGAAACAGTCTGATGCTGATGCGGGCCAGGAGGGTGTGCTACGCTGCGAAAGAGCCCTGGATTCCCCAGAGCACAAACAGAAGGGCAGGGAAATCCCAGGATGAGGCAGGAGAGCCTCTCACAGTTAGGCTCCCTTGCCCTCAGCTCTCTACACTCTGCAGGCTCTGTGGATCTGTGTGTAGTATTTTAATTTAGTTTGGGATTTTTGAGTCAAGGTCTCACTATGTAGCCCCAGCTGGCCTGGACCTCACTGGTTAGCTAAGATTGACCTTGAATTCATGATGCTCCTCCCTCAGCCTCTTGAAGGCTGGTAGCTCCATGATTATCGTATGTTTAGTTGTTTGAGACAGGCTTCCAAGAGCTAGGATTACAGATGTACACCATCACATTCAGCTGCACTACAGTATTTAAAGAAAAAAGATTTCTATTTATTTGTAAACAGGGAGAGATAATGAGAGAGAAAATGGGAGCACCAGGGCAGACGAACTCCAGATACATGCACGATTTTGTGCACCTGGTTTTATGTGGGTTCCTGGGGAACCGAACCTGGGCCATCAGTCTTTGCAAACAAACACCTTTCACTACTGAGCCATCTCTCCAGCCCTTTACTACTGTATTTTTAATTTAGGTTTATTTGCTCACATGTGGAAGGAACTTCAAGCAGGCAGTTCTTAGTCAATGAAAGATTTCATCATATTAAAATAAAATCCCTTTTGTTTTTTATTCTATTAAAAATTTGTGCAGTATTGAAGAGATACATTTCTGAGTCCTGCACATGGTAGCATAACTTTTACATTAAAGGCCATTTGATACTAACATTATATGTTTTTATTTTATCTTTACAAATATACCTAACATGCCATAAAATTCATGCTCTAGAGGTGTACATTTTAGTAGTTTTTAGTATATTTACAAAGTTGTACAACCATCACTACTTATGTGATTCCAAAATATTATATTATTTCAAAAATAAATCCTATTATCCAGTAGCCTTTACTCTATTCCCTATTCTCCTCTCAGCCGCTGGGAACCACCCTGCTATCTCCCGCCAGTACACATTTGTCAAATCTTATAGAAACGGAACCACACAGATCGCAGCCTCTTCACTTGGAAAGAAGTGTTTGCAGTATTCATCTACACTGTGGCAGAAGTCAGGCCTCCCTTCCATTGTTCACTGCATAATGTTCCACTGATAGATGTCCTGCATTTATCTCTCTTCGTCAGGTGATGAACATTTGGGCTCTGACTATGATTTCCCTCGTGTGAGGATTCAACTGGGTTTTTACGTGAACAAGGTTTCATTTCTTCTGGATATCTGTTGTTGTTTGGTTGAAATTTTCTTTTTATCTGAGTTTTGGTATTTTGAAAGAAGGTCTCATGTAGCTGAGGCTGACCATGAATTCAATACGTGGCAGAGGTCAATCTTAACTCTTGATCTTTCTCCTCTACCTCCCAACTGTTGACATTACAGATAGATGCCACCATGCCTGGTTTTATTTATTTTTTTGTAATTTTTAAAATAAAAAAAAGTCAGTATTTTATTTTTACTTATTTATTTGAGAGAGAGAAGCAAGTAGAATGAGAGACAATAAGAAAGAATGGGCACACTGGGGCCTCTAGCCACTGCAAACAAACTCCAGATGCATGCGCTACTTTGGGCATATGGCTTACCTACATGGGTCCTGGGGAGTTGAACCAGGGTCCTTTGGCTTTGCAGGCAAATGCTATAACCCCTAAGTCATCTCTCCAGCCCAAAGTTGTATTTTAAATGTTAGTGTAAGTTTTAAGTTTTCGAACTCCACCAAAAAGTCATGAGATATGACTAACCTGTTCTCTCATTTTGACTTAACACACAACCCTATAACCCACTGACTATTGAAAAAGATCGGTGTGGCTCTCCTTGATACAAATACCTTGGGTGTCTTCCTTGGCTTGCTCCTTAAGAAACACTTCTCTAGGGGGCTGAAGAGATGGCTTAGCAGTTATGGTGCTTGCCTGCAAAGCCAAAGGACCCAGGTTCTACTCCCTAGGACCCACGTAAGCCAGATGCACAAGGGGGTGCCTGCATCTGGAGTTTGTTTGCAGTGGCTGGAGGCCCTGGCGTGCCTATTATCTCTCTCTCCTGCCTATTTCTTTTTTGGCGATGGTGGCACTGGATCTTGAACCCAGGACCTTGAGCATGCCAGGCAAGTGTCTTACCTCTGAGCCATGCCCCAACCCTCTCCTGCTATTTCTGTATCTCTCTCAAGTAAATAAATAAATATGAATAAAATATATATAAATATCTATATAACTTTTTAAAAAAAAGAAAACACTTCTAAAACAAAATATGTGCTGAGGAAATGACTCCCTAGTTAAAAGGCACTTACTGGGCAAGCTGACGACCAAAGTTCAGACCACCAGAACCCATGTAAAGCCTAATACAAGTAACCCGTATATCCCAAAATGCCTACAATGATGGGCGTCAGAGTTGGGAGAATCCCAAAGCTTGAGGGCCAGTAAGTCCAGCTTATGTAGCTATAAACAAGAGAGACTCTGTTTTTCATAAGGTGGAAAGCAAAGACCGACCCTCAGAGGCTGTCCTCTGACCTCCATGTATACATCGTGACATGCACATGCATGCTCATGCATTCACATGTGCCACACACAAAACAACTAAGTGAAACGAAATATGTCCTTACGTGTTCTTCCTTCCAAAAAGTAAGAAAAACTCATGAACGGTTCCATGTGGAAGCCTGACTCTCTGTCATCGTCTGACTCCTTACGAATGTCCTCTCAGAGACCAAAGCAACACACAAGGGTGTGGAACATGCAAATGACAACATTCAGGAGCACTGGGCATGTTTTTCCCCAGAAAGATCCTTCAAGTCTTCTGAATAAGGGAGTACACCAAATATTGTAGTACATGCCTGTAATCTTTTTTTTAAGTATTTTATTTATTTATTTAAGAGCAACAGACAGAGACAGAGAGGCAGAGAGAAAGAGAGAGAGAGAGAGAGAATGGGAGCTCCAGGCCTCCAGCCACTGCAAATGAACTCCAGATGCGTGTGTCCCCTTGTGCATTTGGCTAATGTGGGTCCTGGGGAATCGAGCCTCGAACCGGGGTCCTTAGGCTTCACAGGCAAGCGCTTAACCGCTAAGCCATCTCTCCAGTCCATGCCTGTAATCTTGCACAAGGGAGGCAGAAGGAAGAGGATCCTCACAGCTCCAAGGCTAGCCTGGTGTACATAGCGAGTCCCAGGCAAGCCAGGAATTTTGCCTCAAAAAGCCAAGAAAAAAAAGGAGAAAATACATAAACCATATGCAGATGAGTAAAGTGTGAATTACATGGCTATTATGCAGACAGCAGACCTGCTTACATACCGACTAGCTGCAAGTGAAAGTTTAAGTCCCGTGGACTGTAGCATCGTAACAATCTAGTATAATTTTTGACAGTTTTCTCCCCCTACACCCTTCGATGTACATTGTTTGTAGACATCTCTACAATTCAAAGAGCAGAATGCATCCTTAGCAATGTGCTACATTGATAAATTATGCTATGAAGACAGAATCCCAGTACATTTTTGACTTTTCTATCTGACTGCTGTAACTTGCATTTCTCACTTTCCCAGGGTGTCATCTTAGCTCTTTTTCCTTGTAGGTTTTCTAATTCTCTCTCCTAGCTCCTTCCTTATTTACACATTTTTGACCCCAGAGTTCCTGGATCATCAGTTCACCATTTGTGATTGTTTTCAAACGAATGCATTCCACACATACGTTTCAGGACTGTTATCCACCAGGAGAAGGAAAAAAAAAAAAATACATGTGCCAGTAAAAATCATCTCTCTAATTTGTTAATGCATGTCTGAAAGAGACAGAAAGTGTCAGATGAGAACCAAAATAAGTTGAAACAGAAGGGTGAGAAGCAGGAAGGGTAGAAAATACACACAGGATCTAGTTTGCTTGGT
This sequence comes from Jaculus jaculus, assembly GCF_020740685.1. NCBI lineage: Eukaryota > Metazoa > Chordata > Mammalia > Rodentia > Dipodidae > Jaculus > Jaculus jaculus. The sequence continues at coordinate 30,978,859 of NC_059110.1, forward strand.
TTTTTCCCCTCACAAAACGAACCGCACCTCTTGCTGCCTGTGAGGGCATGGTTAGCACCTGTATTAAACATCTGCCAAGGGGGATTCAGGCTACTGACGGGTGGGGTTCATGCTTGTCATGCACCCCACATATTCCTTTTCTGGCCATTGTGTTAAAAGATGGAGTGTTGTAGCTTCATTTTCATCACGAGTCTCCTTGGCAAAAATCTCTTGGATGTTGTACAAACCACTCCTAACCAATCTTTCAAAGGGGAGAGGGGACCATCAGGTCTGATTGACATCTGTGATCCTTGGGGTGTGTCCGCACATGAAGCATCCGGAGACAGACAGAAGGACCCCAATGCTATGGAGGGTTTGGGCTGCATTCAAAACATTGCGGATGCCACTCTGAGTACTTGAGAATAGTGACACAGTCTACACTTTTCTCAGTTGTTTTAGCAGATCGTACTGGGAATAGCATTCTTCTGGACTTGGAGGAGTTGCAAGAAAATCTCAGTTTTGAGGAGCAGAAGAGACAAGCTGTGGGGGGAAAAAATGGACCTACTGTGGAGCCTTAGAGACATAAACGCATGCTGCCGTGATGAAAAATGTGCATGCAAAGGAGTCGAAGACGAAGTAGTCGTCACGGGGCTAATTACTAAGCAGATCACTGCAAGAACATCAGTTTGGTGAAGTAGGCACAGTTTGCCTTGAAGCTGTGGAGGAAGAGCAAAAGTATAAAAGGCCAAAAGCTCTAAAGGGTTATCACATCTCTTTATTCTGGCCGACAAGTCAGCTGAATTCTTCTGGGCACCACGTGAGAGAGTTTTGCTATTTATAGAACCGACAGTAAAGTTCCTCTGGCCTCATGTTCCCAATGAGAGACTTGTGGGGGGACAGGGGGGATGAAGGCAGAAGATGAAGGAGCTGTTTACGACGCGCCTCTTGTGTACATGCAACATTCCCTATGGTTTGAAATCAGCCTATGCTAGTAGACACGCTAGATGCAGTAAATCTGCATGGACTCTGTCATCTTTCTCTAAAACTACAGTGCGTCAACTATTCACATTGCTCTGACATTGTATTAGATATTTTCAGTAGCCTAGAGATGATTTAGAGCAGACCGGTGGGCTGGGGCGATGGCTCAGAATTGAAGGGGTTGACTTGCAAAGCCGGACAACCCAGGTTGGATTCCCCAGGACCTATGTAAAGCCAGATGCACTAAATTGAACATGTATCTATCTAGAGTTTATTTGCAGTGGCAAGAGGCCCTGGCACACATATAATCTCTTTCCCTTTATCTCTTTCTAATAAATAAATAAATATTTTAAAGAATAAATTAATAAATTAACAAATAAAGTGTGGCTGGAGAGATGGCTTATCATTTAAGGTACTTGCCAACAAAGCCAAAGGACCCAGGTTCCATTCCCCAGGACCCACATAAGCCAGATGCACAAGGTGGAACATGAGTCTCAAGTTTATTTGCAATAGCTGGAGGCCCTAGTGCACCCATTCTCTCTGTCTGTCTGTCTCTCTCTCTCTCTCCTTCTTTCTTCCTCTCTCAACTAAATAAATAAAAATATAAAAAGTAGACTGGCTGGACGTGGTGGCACACACCTTTTGTCCCAGCAGAAAGAGAGGCAGAGGTAGGAGAATCACTATGAGGTCAAGGCCAGCGTGGGACTACAGAGTGAATTTCAGGTCAGCCTGGGCTAGAGCAAGACTCTACCTTGAAAAACTAAAAAAAAAAAAAAAAAGTGAACTGGAATAAAGTTATATACAAAGATGGCACAATTTTAGATAAGGGACTTGAGCACTCTGACATTTTGGTATCTGGGAAAAATCCTAGAACTGATACCAAGGAATGACTATATTTGGTTAAAAAAAACTAAAATAAAAATTCATGTAATGATAGAAATGTTTCATAAGACAGTGATTGGCTTCTATCCTGAGATTTATTCTCTTGAAAAATACCTGAATAATTATCAATTAGCATCTCAAAATTTGTAGCTGAAAGTACATTTTCAGGTTTGAATTGGTATCTGGAACATTAAGAACTGCTTTTCCACCAACCTTGGTGACTGCCAGCAGAGTAACTGGTCAGGATAAGGATAGTTTATCTTCTTGTTGCTTTCTTGAGACAGGGCTCTACATAGCCCAGGCTGATGGTCCTGCTTCAGGCACCCAAGTGTTGGAATTACAGGCCGTGTCACCGGGCCCTACTAGAAGTTTAGCAACTCCTGGTGGAGCAGGTGGAGATATGCGGGGAATGTTTGTGCTAACGGAGTCTACCACTGGCTGCCTCAAAATTTGCTCAAAAGAAAAGAAAAATGATTGAGATTCATTCTCAAAGCTCCTGAGCCAATGGATCCAGAATAAAGGCCAGATTAAAATAATGTAATTATTTTAATAATTTTAAATTTATTTATATTTTTATCTTTGACACATTTATACCTGTATATAATGTATTTTGATCTTATTTTGCCTAATTACCTCCTCTTACCCCCCCACCTAAATCCTTCTTCTCCACAAATCCCTTTCCTACTTTCATGTCACTGTTTGTGACCCACTGGGTTTAATTAGGATTGCTCGTATGGGCATGTGTAGAATGGGGACGGATCACTCGTGGCTCCACCATGGAAGAACATGACTCTCCGCTTTCAGCAGCTGTTGGCTGCCAGTCGCTCCTCGGGGAAGTGTGGAGCTCTCGTGAGCCTCTTTCCCTTTCTAGTCCTTCCAAATGTCAGACTCAGGGCTGGGGCGTGGGCTCAGCGGTTAAAGACACTTGCTTCCAAATGTCACACTCAACCAGGTTAGTCTAATGCCTCTCCAAAAGCGCGCACGAGGCAGTTAAGGAGCATGTCAAAATGCAGATTCTGACTGGGTTGAGGTAAGTGGATCACCTTGAGTTCAAGGCCAGCCTGAGACTACATAGTCAATTCCAGGTCAACCTAGGCTAGAGCAAGACCCTACTTTGAAAAACCTTTCAAAAAAGAAAAGGAGGTTCTGTCTCAGGAGATGTCAGGCTGGTCCAGGATCCAGGATCTGGCAGCTTCAACAAGCTCCCATGGGTCGCCCATGGTAACAGTCTGAACCACACTGTGAGTGATCAAGGATCTTGAACTCACTATCCTTTCCTGCCTCAGCCTCCCCAGTGCTGGGATCGCAGGCCCACACCACCACTGTCAGCTCCAATCTGTTGTTTTTAAACCCAATCTCTTCTTGTGACCGGGGAGAAGCCAAGATCCCTGGCATGTGATGTCCAGAGATCTTCTGACTCCGAGAACCAGAGGCCCCAAATCACAGCAGGAGCTCCAGTTCCAGCCAGGCTGCAAGGGCATGGTGTGCATGTTGAAGAAATAACAGGATTGCTTTTCAAGTAATCCAATCTCTAGTGGAACTGGTAAAAAAGTATTGATTGTGCGTGCTTTACAAAAGCTAATACTATTGAGGAAGAAAAACAAAGAGAATAGAGAAAGTGTCTATTGAAACTTTTACAGATAGAAAACAAACAAAAGAAATCAGTTGATTAATCCCAAATTGAACAAGTATACAGATTGATGCTTCATTTAGTCCAAATTTAACCAGAAAACTAGATCAATTTGCAAATTTAGTTAACAGTATTGGATGTGTACCTCCTTAGCTTGGGACATTTAGTTAGATTTTTTTTCAGCATAGATTTTATGTTAAGACCCCCCTCCTCACCCTTCCCTAGTACCCCTTTTACATCTGCTAGGAATCTCTCTTGGGAAGACAAGTAGACTCCTAACCCAGCGTAGAGGGGACTGAACTTCCTTTCCCACAAGCTACTAGGGAATTTATATCTTTAGATGTACCGGTTCTCAATTTTAAAAGATTATATTCAGCAAATTATATAGTTTTAGAGATGAACTACACAAAACAAAGCAAACAACAGTACTGAACAGCGGCTGTACAGTGAGAAGTGAACTTTGTCTAGAACGTCAAGAGCAGTGCTACAGACAGGACGCTATTCTTTCTCATTAAAAGTGTTGATAAAGCTGGGCGTGGTGGCGCACGCCTTTAATCCCAGCACTTGGGAGGCAGAGGTAGGAGGATCGCCGTGAGTTCGAGGCTACCCTGAGACCACATAGTTAATTCCAGGTCAGCCAGAGCTCGAATGAGACGCTGCCTCAAGAAACCCCCCACCTAAAAAAGTGTTGATAAGAGTCGGGCATAGTGGCACACCTTTAATTGTAGCACATCAATTGGAGGCAGAGGTAGGAGAATGGCTGTGAATTCGAGGCCAGCCTGGGATTACAGAGTTGAGTTCCAGGTCAGCCTGGGTGAGAGTGAGACCCTACCTCGGGGGAAAAAACAGTGATTATAAATTACATAGAAAATATTATTTTCCTATATAATTAAAAAGCAGGGACAATAAAGTGCAAGGGAAAGAAGAGTAAAAATGTGATATTCCAATACTAGGGAAATTTAGATATCAGATTTATTTTTATCAAAAGTGATCTCAGGGCTGGGGAGATGCTCAGTGGTTAAAAGTGCTTGCTTAGAAAGCCTGGGTTTGATTTGCCAGTACCCACATAAAGCCAGATGCACAAAGTGGTACATGCATCTGGCATTTGTTTGCCATGGCAGAAGGCCCTGGCAAGCCCATACTCTGTGTCTGCCTTTCTTTCTGTCTCTCAAATAATTAGATACAAATAATAAAAAAGAGGCTCTGATATACATGCTCTCTCTCTCTAATAAATAAACAAAAGTATTTTTAAAAGATCTTGTTTATAAAGATATATGTATATGAAAATGTCATAATGAAACTCATCATTTTGTATACTAACTAAAAATAATTTAAAATGGTCTTATTGTATTTCTCTTAAATTCACAGTCTCACCTAATTTCTCTACCTAACAAAAATGTTTTACTATAAAATTTAAAAAGAGAGAAGAGAGAGATAATAAAGCTGGAGGGATGATGGTTCAGCAGTCAAAGGTGCTTGCTGGCAAGGTGTGACAACCTAGATTCAATTCCCCAGCACCCAAGTAAAGCCTGATGTACAAAGAATTCCATGCTTCTAGAGTTCATTTGTAGTGGCAAGAGGCCCTGGCATGCCCATTCATTCTCTGTCTCTCTTTCTTTCTGTCTCCTTGCAAAATATTAAAATTATTTTTTAAAATTATTTATTTATTTATTTGAGAGCGACAGACACAGAGAGAAAGACAGATAGAGGGAGAGAGAGAGAATGGGCGCGCCAGGGCTTCCAGCCTCTGCAAACGAACTCCAGACGTGTGCGCCCCCTTGTGCATCTGGCTATCGTGGGTCCTGGGGAACCGAGCCTTGAACCGGGGTCCTTAGGCTTCACAGGCAAGCGCTTAACTGCTAAACCATCTCTCCAGCCCTAAAATTATTTTTTAAAAAGAGAAAAAAATTCCTCTACCACCATTATAACATATTTCTCTTGCCCTGCTCCTAAACGTTATCTGTCCCTACACACTTCTCTTGGAAGAAAGGGAGAATTCTCTTCCATCATTTGTGTTGAGTAAGTGTTGCATGTAAGCAGAAACACCTGAGATGGAGTTGGTTGCTCTTCTTTTGTTATCAGTCTCTGTTTTTCAGGATAATAAACCAAAAAGGTAACATAAACTCAAAGAGAAATTGTGCTGGCACTACATTTGGCAAAACTATGCCAATAGGTTTAGAAGCAAAAGACTATCATATGGCCTTTTCTGTAAAAGAACTTATAGACAAAACCAAATACAAATATGTCCATGAGTCTTCATTTAGGACTATCTAAGATATTACAGTGCAAATTCATCAAAGGCTTATTTCACCTAACTGGGTAAGTGCAAGAGGTTTGCTATGATACTGATATAGTGCCACTTGAAGTCAAGTCAACTTCAATATGCGTTCATTGAAATCCTATTGTGTGCAAGTTCCTTGGCCTGGCACTATAGACATATTTCAGTGTGATGCAAGAAATATGAAATAAGCTTCCATTGTTTTTGAATATCAGGAAAATGCCAAGAATTCTTCTTGAGCCACAGCCTAACATTAAATCTAAGATAGGACAATCCAGTTGTCTTAAAATATGGTCCTATGGTTCTAATAAAATATTGTCCCCGATGTACATTTTGTTTGTGTGTAGGGCACGGGTACATGTGTGTACATGGGTGTGTGTGCACATGTATGTTCATGAGTGAGGAGACAAGGGACAACCCCAGGTGTTGTTCCTAAGGACTGTTCACCTTTTTTGAGAAGCGTCTCACTGGCCTGAAACTGCCCAAGGAAACAAGATTGGCTGGCCCAGGAACCTGCCTGTCTCCACCTTCCCAGGGTTAGGATTATGAGCACACACCACCATGCCTGGCCTCTTTTAAACATGGGCTCTAGGAACTGCACTTGGGTCCTCATGCTTGCTTTGAATATCTTTTCATGTTCAGATGAAGAGATTGGCCCAGCATCCTTCAAAGGGGAATATAGAGGAAGGAAATAAAACCAGTGTCTTAAAGAGACTGAACTATATTCCCAACCCACAGAACTTCTTAACTACCTTCATCTCCAATGAGTTAGTAAGAATGTGAGTTCTTAGAAATCCATCATGAAAATTAGAGGCCAGCGTTGAACACGGGTCCTCACAGCATGTTTGTGAGCCCCACGTGTCTTCTAGGTACGAATTTACACCTAACAGCTTGTACTGGAGAGCAAAGCAGACGAGCATGTGGAGTCTGCGCAGTCAGAGCACCACACAGCTCAGAGCGAGCGTTATTCCACATAGAGTTGTTTTGTTTCACTTTGCTTTGGAGGCTTAAAAAAAAACAGGATCTTACTATGTGTGTCAAACTGGCCAAGACCTTGAATGTAGCCCAAGTTGGATCCACATAGGGTCAACTTCCTTCTAGGACACATCAAAATTGGTCTATATGCTAATTTTTAATTTTCCCACTGTTATCCTGAGTAAGTTATAACTTCCTTCCATGTTTTGGTGTTAACATTTGGCCTCTTTTTCTGAAATCCTCTTTGCTTGGCTTTTCTTCTTTATCTCTCTCTGCTCGCGCATCTCTCTGTAGCTCTTGTTGGTTTTGTAAACAAATACCCTCCCATCCACAGAAAGCCTAATAATCACTGTTGTTATCATGACTTTTTAAAAAGATTTTATTTTGGGGGGCTGGAGAGATGGCTTAGCAGTTAAGTGCTTGCCTGTGAAGCCTAAAGACCCTGGTTCGAGGCTCAATTCCCCAGGACCCACGTTACCCAGATGCACAAGGGGGCGCACACATCTGGAGTTCGTTAGCAGTGGCTGGAAGCCCTGGTGTGCCCATTCTCTCTCTCTCTCTCTCTCTCTCTCTCTCTCTCTCTCTCTGTGTGTGTGTGTGTGTGCGTGTGTGTGTGTGTGTCTTTCTATCTCTGTCACACTCAAATAAATAAACAATGAACAAAAAATTTTTTTAAAGATTTTATTTTTATCTATTTATTTATTAGAGACAGATAGAGGGAGAGATAGAGAGATAGATAGAGAATAGGCATACCAGGGTCTCTAGCTACTCCAGACACATGTGCCACCATGTACATGTGGCTTACATGGGACCTGGAGAATTGAACCTAGGTTCTTAGACTTTGCAGGCGTGTACCTTAACTGCTTAGCTATCTCTCCAGCCCCATCATGACTTTTATGATGAAAGGGATTGAGCCTTGATCCCATCCAGATATTTCTTCATGTTAAAATGAAGAGGCTAACTTAATATCCCTCTATGGGGATATATAGACAAAGTAAAATCAAACAATATGGCAAAGGGATAATTTTACTGCCAAGTTTATTGCACCATGGTTCACAACAGCCACAATATGAAATCAATGTAAGTATCCATCAATGGATAAATGGATAAAGAAAATATATGAATGCTATTCAGTTACCTAGAAGGTTGAAATCTTGTAACTTCTGATGACATGGCTGAACCTGGAGGACAATATGTTAAGTAAAATAAGCAAGGAACAGAAAAACAAATACTGCATGATCTTTTTCATATGTAGCATCTTAAAAGGTTGAATTCCTAGGAATAGAGAGGAGAATGTTAGTTAGCAGATATTAGGTCATTAAGGGCAAGTGGGGGAGTGGGAAGACATAATCAAATGATACAATTTGGTGTCAAAGACATTTTTATCTGTATTTTTCTGAGCCATGCTTGACAACTTCAATCTGCCTTTTGCCTGGAGTCATTTTCAGTGTCAATAGCACAGTCCACCACTTCCTCTAAATCTGTGGTATGCATCCTTCCTTCTGCACGGTAAAGACAAGATGGCACAGGAAACTGAAGAGATCCAAGAACCATCAGTACAATAAGAAAAGATAGCTGATTGCCTACCATGGGATGTGCCACCTTTACCACATCTGATGAGTCCCAGGAGAAATTTCAGAGGAAGTGGCAACAGGAGCACTGTCCTCAAAGATAGCCTGACAATCAGTTCCAAGGTGTTGGTGACGACGTGCTCAATCTACACCCATCAGAGCAGAAATTCAGAAGCTACAGAGAACACAACATGCAATCAGACTTCCAACAGGCCTGCCATGGTTCAGGAAACAATGAGGAACAAGGAACCTAACGATTGTTAGAGCCACAGAGTGGGTAGACACACCCTAAAATCACAGTTAGATAAAAGGCACAGGTTCAAGAAATATTGTATAGCATGGTAGCTACAATTAATAACAATATTCTGGAACATGGAGTTGGTATTAAGTATTTTCATGAAAACAAGTATGCAAGATAATGCATGTATGTGATAATTAGGTTTAAAAACTCTGAAATATATGTAAAATATCATGTTGCTGAAAATAAATACAATGTTATCTGACAATTGTTGGGGGGGTGGTTGTAGTCAGTGAATACAATCAAGTTGGTACCATTGTTAGTCCCCGCTCTGCCCTCCCCCTCCACAGGGACCCTCCTTGTTGGGGGTATATGGGTCATGCATTGTGGGGTTAGCCCTCAGTATGGGTAGGAGGAAATGTCTCTGCGTATCATGACCCAACATGTGGCTCTGACATCCTTTCCACCATCTTCCACAAATTTCCCTGAGCCATGTTGGGTTCATTTTAGGTCTGCCTCTGTGTCTCTGGATATCTGATTTAGTAGGGGTTGATTATTCTCTGTGTCTATCTCCTTCACCATTGTACTGGTTCCCGGTTCTCCAAGAAAACAGCATTCTTGCATGTTTTCCCAATTATTCTTAGTTTCAGCTGGGGCCCTTTGAGGTATGGTGGGGTAGTTCTCTCCTTAGGATCTGCATCTATCTGAAAAAGAGAAGCAGGTTCTCCAACAGAGAGTAAAGTTAGCACCAAATATATGTGATAACCATTATTTTTTACAGAGAGTTTGATGGGAGAGTGGGCTCATTTTTGGATCTGGTTCTGACTTGTTTCCCAGCTTCAGTTATGGGTTCCACTGAGCTGATCAGTTAGCCAAATGGAGAGCAGTTGGTTTCCCATCATGTCTATGTGCCACTATGGCACTTTTATGAGCATCACATCAGTTTGTTTGCTGCTAAGTAGGTTAGACCATGTGTTGCTTGGACAGATATTGGTCATTTCCCCCAGTCGCTCATGTAGCACCTTCCAGCACTAGTCACGCTGTCTGGGGACTGACTCTCTTCCAGCTTCCAGCCATGTCACTCCATGTATGTGCCATCAGTGTATGGTGTCTTCAGCAGTAGGGTCTTACCACTAACCTTTGGTGGGTCATCAAGTACTCAGACATAAATCTGTCTTTTTTGGGGGGAAACCTTGTAGGTTTCTCTGATCAAAAGCTCATTGTGGATGATATCCACCTGCTGGTACCAGGAGTTACAGGTCAGTGACCAAGAAGAGAAGGAAGAAAAAGATAAGTGATATAAAAGAGATAGAGAAATGAGAGAGAAGAGAGAGAGAGAGAGAGAGAGAGAGAGAGAGAGAAACAGGCGGAGATAAAGGTCAGTTTTTCTCATGCCCTCTCCAAGGCCTTGTGAATCTGATGTTCCCTCTAAGGGCCTGGTGAAGGTTCAACCGTTTGGTCTGTCTTTTAGGATGTAGCTGACAATTGAAAACAAAGAAAAGCAAGCACAAACAAATGAAAGTTCCAAAGTCCACAAGTATCAAGGTAAGTGAGAGACTGGAAAAGATCAGAAGGAAGGCCAGATTCATAATGTCTTATCAAGTATTCCTCTGGTGCATTTGGCCTAAGAGAATAGAAATGATGAGCTTTGGATTCAGGGAAGACAAGCACATTATTAGCTAAGAAATGAGTAGGATGAAAATTGGATGAATTATTTATCGACTTAAAAGGATCCTATAGTGAAAGGTCCATGTCAGAATGAATTTCCACAATTTTCTTTGAAATATATACATTATTTCCTTTGAATAGTATAATTGAATGTTCATATCATGCATGCATTTGTCTAAGAAAAATGAAATGGAGCTTCCACAGCCATGGTTGCTCATTCATCGATTTAAACCACTAGAAATGGAAATTGCATCTATACTGAACATGTACAGACATTTTCCTTATCATTATTTCCTTTAAATATAGTGTAACAACCATTTGCACAGTATCACATTTGTATTAGGGTCATAAGTGATCTAGACATATTTTAAAGTACACACGAGGCTGGGTATGGGAGCCTGTAATGCTAGCACTAAGAAAGCTAAGACGGGAGACTGGTGAGTTCCAGGCCAGCCTCAGCTACAGAGCAAGACCTTGTCTCAAAATAACAAGAACAAAGACATATATGAGAGTGTGTCCACACATTAGACGTCAGTACTTCATCACTTTATATAAGAGACTTGAGTGCCTGTATATCTCTGTAATCTTGGAAAGCCTGGGAACCATTCCTCCATGATTATCAAGTAATGACTGCATTTCTTTTGGATGAACATTTTCTTCAAATGGAGTCATAATTATGGTGAAATGTTGAGATCAATCTTTACGTTTTCTCCAAAACTTTTAAAGTTCCTTTATACTCATCTATTAATTTGCAATTTCAAATATTGTATTTTTCCGTTCTAAAGTTCCCTCTTCATTCTTTTCTATAGTATTTTTTTGACAAAAATTTCAACCTTATATTTTAATCCTTTAAGAATATTAAGTACAACATTTAAAAGTGTCTGGCTAGTGCATTACCCAGATTCATAAAAGTCTATCTCCATAAAATATCATTTATTCTTGGGTTTGTCCTTACCATCTCATTTCCATTTATGATTCATTATTTTTGACTGAGCTCTGGACATTATATATGAAGAATTTTAGACCTAACATGAAGTTTTTATATATTAATTTTATTTTATATTAATTATAATGGGTTATTCTCTTTTAGCCCTTCATCCCAGCTCCCATTACCCTAGAGACCTTCCTCAGTGGGTTTATGGTAATCATTGTAGGGCCATGAAGTCCTCAGTTAGTCCCCGTGGGATACTGGGGTGGGTGCATTTCTCAAGATACTCCTACCCACTCTGTAACTCTTAAAATCATTCCACCCCCTCTTCCACAATGTTCAGGCCTATTGGCAGTCTAAGTTAGTGTTGAGTTCTCTATGACTCTGGATTTCTGTTTTGATAGGTTTTCATTGATCACCGTGTTTGTAACCATCAACCTGGGGCTGGTTGTCAGGCTAGCAGTAAAAGCAATGTAAAATGAAGTTTTTGATGACCTCCTCTTTCTCTGTGGATGATGCCCTCTTGCCTCTAGCAAGCAGAGAAGTTTGGGGCACCAGCTTTCTCAAGTCACTGTAAATCCAATTATGACTTGAGATGATTCCAACTGTGGTTCAACCTCTATAAGATCTTATATGTTATTGGAACTGGCAATCATTTCAAGATCTGTGCTCACGTTCTTTCTTGTCTTTGCTCCACAAGAACTTACCACACTAATAATTGCTCCAGAGTAAAAACCCAAGGCATTTTTAAAAAGCCTTCTGGATTGCCCGCAATTTTATGCATACCTGTGCATTACTTAACAACAAGGAGACATTCTGAGAAATATATAATTAAGAAATTTTGTCATTGTGTATGTTAGGAGAATGTGTCATTAGGAAATTTTATCATTTGAGTGTACTTTCACAAACTAAGACAGCTATGACATCACTATATAATGTCATGGGACCATTGTCATATATGTGGCTTGTTGACCAAACTTTATTCATTATGTAGCACATGACCACCTTTAAACATTAGGTATCACATGCGTAATCCTATGGTACCTTTTAATTTGATAGATTTAAGGTGATTTTCAAAATGTGAGTCTGATAAGCCAAAAGGTCAATTCTAGACAAATTCTAAGTTACTTTCCCCCATTTTCATTAATATGTTTAACAGTTTCATATCTGTCAAACTTGAAACAATCTTTCATAAAACTTTTTTTGAGCCTTTGAGCCTTTCCAAATGGTAATGTTTACAAGGGACCTGGTGTGCTCTGATAACTTGCTAACTCAATCTTCTTTATTTGTTTTCTTTTTTCAGGGTAGAGTCTCACTGTACCCAGGCTCATCTAAAACTGACTATGAAATCTCAGGATGGCCTGAAACTCACAGTGGTCCTCCTAGTTTGGCCTCCCAAGTGCTGGGATTAAAGGCATGTGCCACCATACTCAGCCTTTATCTTCTTTAAAACAACATAATAATAATAGTAATTTATCTATTTGCAATCAGAAGGAGAGAGAAAAAGAGAAAAAAATATTGGCATGCCAGGCCATCTCAACACTACAAATGAATTTTAGATGCATGCACCACTTTGTGAATATGGCTTAAATGGCCAGGAAAACCCCTGAGATCCCCAAAACAATGAAGACCATGCCAAAGCACTTGGTTACCTGCCAGAGCTAAAAAGGGAAGACCCTATTTTTGAAGACACTATAAGCTATGGTCATATGACATTGAGAGCCACAGTGGAACTGAAAAGGAAGCAAGTTCCCTTCTGGCTAGCCCTCATATGCTATGGGAGCTGCTTGGAGATAATGGTCACAGATGGCATAAATAAACAGAGGATCCTGCAAGCTATGAAAGCAACCAGCCAGGCAAGAACTGCATTTCTGTGCAATAATGGTATACAGTCTATGCAGATAAGCAACTGTTCTTGGACTGGACATGAGATCTATTCAGTGGAAAAGAACTCATGCCTAGTCTCAGAACCAAGTCAGATGCCTGTGGATAGAAAGTTCATAGACTCTAGATGCCCACTGCTCTTTGGCTAAGAAGAATGGGCACACACATAAAAAATTCTCTCAAATAACTATCTTATCTTATCCCCCTTAATCCAAGATGCTCTCACATGTTGGTGAGGAATCTGTTTTATTTTACAGATGGCAGAGAATATGGGGGAGACCCAAGATTCATCAACAGGACAAGAAATGATAGCCAACTTCCATGAGACATGTTATCTGTTAACACATCTGCTAGAACTGAGGAGACATTGCAGAGAAAACAGTGACACAAGTACTGCTCTCACTGCTAGCCTGACAACCAGCTCCAGAGACATGGCAACAGACACAATGGTAAATAAAATCCCATCAAAGCAGAAATCTAGAGGCAGCAGAGGGCTCAGCACTAAATCAGACTGCTGACACACCCACCACAACTCAGGGAACATTGTGGGAAAAGGGCAGAAAGATCGTGAAAGTCACAGGAGAGAATGAATAGCTCAAGGCAGCCCGCCCTCCCCCCCACACACACAGTGATTCACAGCTTCATGACTGCACAGGAATACCAATGACCCCACTTGGGAGGCCCTTCAGTAGAATGGGGAGGAGGGGAGGACAGGGCATATAAGAGGATAACCTTTTAAAAATAAAATAGTATACTCATATAGGAGATGATTTTCTCAATGCAATACTGGCAATTTGCAATGATGGCAGGCTTCCTATTACAGCTGACACCCACCATGTATGTGTCATAGGAGGAAGGCACAACCATAGAGCGATTCCTAACACAGAGAAAGACCCTTGGGGAGAAGACTCCCAACATTCATATCAGCAGCAGCAGTAAGACGTGTGCACAGGGGACTTAGAGCCTGGCCTATTTCATCATTAAGTCCTGTCACACTGTGGACGTCAGAGGTCATGTCTTCACTCAGAGCTAAGCAGTGCAAGATGACTCATGTGTCTTTGCTACTAATGTAAATAAAACAACATAAGTAGACAGTATATCTTGAGAGATATAGAGAAGGTACTAAGAGGATTGTGAAGGGAGTCCCTCTTCCCATCTCTCCCTTCCCAACTGCCTACAGAGGGCACCTTGTAAGCTACGAGGGCATAGACTTTAATCTATGGCAGGTACAAGCCTCAAGATTATGGGGAATGCTGACCCCACCTAGCTTAGGTGGCAACTTGAAGTTCAACAATCTCACCATGACCTTGTCCCTTCTTCAGGTGTTTATGTGGCTCTGGAAAGGGAATGTAAAGGAAATTATACCACTAATGTACCTGAACTCCAGAAGGTACTTAAAATCTTTCAACCCTTTGCACTAGCTTTACAAATTGGAATCAGCATAAAACGTTGGCCAGCATCAAGGTCTTAAATTGGATTATCTTCACAGACCTGTATGTGCTGGGGCTAGTCAATATTCTGTTATCGATAGAGGAGAGGCTTGTGAGGCCATGGCCCTCCTTAGTGAAAGAATGACAGTTAAAGATTGTGAGGAGGAGGAGTCATTCTCATCAGTGACACAGCCATTAGTGGGTAATGAGAAGAGGGAGCTCAGTGGGTCTGAAGAGGGTGTAGATAGGGGAGAGTGATGGTCACAATATAATATATACACATATGCCACATATATATCTCAAATATATATATATATATATATATATATATATATATACATATATATATATATACACACACACACACATATATATATACATATATATATATATATATTACAAATGCATATAATATCAAATAATGAAGTCTTCCATGGCACTGGTGAATAGTGGCATAGATAAAGTGCCTTTCCTGCAAGCAAGAGCCATGCCAATGCTGGGTGAGTTTGGCAGCCAACTTGTAATTGGAACACTCGGGAGACAGAGACAGGGCATCCCAGAGGCAAGCTGGCTTGCCAGGCTGGCTGAACTGGAAAGCTCTGGGTTCCAGCGAGAAACCCTGCTCCAGTAATAAAGTGAAGAGTGAGCGAGGAACACACCCAATGTCTGGTCCCCACTCACATTATACACATGTGCATGTGCACACACATGTCCCCACACACCTTTGAACATGCATACACGCAAACATGCATACTCCACACATATCCATGCACAAAAGTCCTACATGCTAACATTTGAGTCTTTTATTTAATTAAATTCATTCTAACTAATCATATCACTGGCCATTCTCAGACACATTATATCCATGTTTGAAGTTGAATGCCAAGAACAACATGGAAAAGGAATATCTTAAGCTTGGAGTCTATATATATGGTAGATATTGTGTAACAATTGATTTGTTTTGCTCTGTATAGTTTGTTTGCTACAGATGGATTGCTTTCTGTTACTTATAACTTAAGCCTAATTTAAGTTTCTTAAGAATCACTTTTCCTTCAGGCTCATGTTTATATTCACAGTGGTCATATAATAGAAGGATAAAAACAGTATTTTAAAGGCAAGATTATTATTTGAGGAAGCCTGGACCCTCCTTGCCCCATGATATTTCTTGGAAACCAGGAAGACAGTGTTAGGTGCCTTGACTGTTCTGGTAAATGCTCCGGGGAGGCCTGGAATGCCGAGCTACCTAGGTGGGTTGGAATAGTAGGGCCAACAATATGCCACAGGGTTGAACATTACATTGCTACCATTTCAGTCATTTATGAGTTTCAGAACTCTCCTACACAAAAGATTAAACACAGCTTTAATGGGTTACTGTGGCCGTGATTATATTGTTGTTTTCAATGAAGCTATTGTAGGCATTGGCACCTCCTACGGAGCAATGTGTAACTTACCGTAAAAGGCCACAGGCTTAGTCATGGCTCACCCCTCTTTGAATGTGCTCTTCAGGGGTGTGTCCTCAGAGGGCTTGCCGCTGAGTCACTGCAGTCCCCACACTCTGCGAGCATCAGTAATTGAGTGGCCTGGAGGAGGGCTGCACCCCGCCTTTGTGTTGGTGCTCAGGAGCTGGTAAACACTGAGATCTTGTTTTAGTTACAAATAAAAACAAGAGGCCTTCATTGCTTTTTCTCAAAGGTATGTGTGAATAAAGGTGAATGCTTTCTTGGGTAAAGACACACACCCTGGCCATTCAAATCCGTAGAAGGCTCATGAAAGCTGTCTTCTCTGGCTCTAAGGGGAAAAGTCTAGTAATTGCTAGACAACCTTCATTGTCAAGAAAACCTAAACGTATGATGCTTGGTTTATTCATTCCGGCCCAAGGATGCCTCGTTCCCCTCTTCAAATGGATCTTTCATGGCTTCCCAAAACTTTCTATGATACTGACGTGAGAATTCTATAAAATTAGATTGGCAAAAGTGTTTGGGATTCCATCCAGGAGGTTGTCTACCCTTCCCTGGGTGACCTTCTCCGAGGTCCCCGCAGCACTCAGAGCCGGGAGGCGGCCTCAGCTATGGCTGACAAGCCGGTGCAGCAGGATTTGCTTCTTCCTCGGGTTGTCTCCTCTAGTTAATTGGAGCATTCAGGTAGTTCTCGGGTCCCTCTGACCTCTCCCGGTTGGAGGTGAGCGTTGCTCTTGGTTTCAAGGCTACTGTTGTTTCTGGAGCAGCCCGTACGTACTCCGCGATGCTACAGGCTTGCCTTGCAATTTCCTTGTCTCCTGAAATTAGCCATTTGCCCAAGTGCTTTTAGTTCCTTTTATTAGACAATGGTGTATGAAACCAAGATCTCTTTGTCACATCAATGCATTGCTTTTAGGCCCACTCAGTTGGCAGAACATGGAACTCTATGTGGACATCCTCACAAGTGTATGCATTGCTATATGTAGTCTCTTATCTCTATATTAAACTGACCATGGGCTGGAGAGATGGTTTAGCAGTTGACATTTGCCTGCAAAGCCCAAGGACCCAGGTTCGATGCCTCAGGACCCACGTTAGCCAGATGCACAAGGGGGTGCATGCGTCTGGAGTTTGTTTGCAGTGGCTAGAGGCCCTCGTGTGCTCTCTCTCTCTCTCTCTTTCTCTCTCTATTTCAGCCTGGTGTGATGGTCCACGCCTTTAATCCCAGCACTGGGGAGGCAGAGGTAGGAGGATTGCCATGAGTTCAAAGTATAGTGAATTCCAGGTCAGCCTAGACTAGAGTGAAAACCTACCTTGAAAAACCAAAAAGAAAAATTTAAACAAATATGTTTTCATGTTCATAATGATTCCGACTCTATTCCAGTACCACGTGTGTTATTATAGCCTTTGCTCCTCTACTCTAGTGGTTAACAAACAACAACAACAACAAAAAAAACTGGTTTGGAGAGATGGCTTAGCAGTTAAGGTACTTGCCTGCAAAACCAAAGGACCCAGGTTCAACTACCCAGTACCCATGTAAGCCAGACATACAAGGTGGCACATGCATCTGGAGTTCATTTGCAGTGGCTGGAGGCTCTGGTGCACTCATTCTCTCTCTATATATATCTGCCTCTTTCCCTCTCTCCCTCTCAAATAAATAAATAAAAATAAAACTGAGTCAGGTGAGGTGGCATACACCTTTAATCCTAGCCCTTGGGAGGCAGAGGTAGAAGGATTGCCATGAGTTCAAAGCCAGCCTGAGACTACATAGTGAATTCCAGGTCAGCTTGGACTAGAGTGAAACCCTACCTTGAAAAAGAAAAAGAAAAAAACAACAAAAAACCACTTACTCTAAATATCCACTATCTATCTATCTACATATTTATTCAGTTCTATTACACATGCACAATGGCTTCAAAATTAAACCATGCTCCTAGGGGATACAATTTATAATGAAAGTATAATATTTGCATAGCATTCCTCTTACCCTAGATTTATAATCTGCATAATCCAAGTTTATTTAGGTTAGCAATTTTCTTCCTCTCCTCTTACTAAAATTGTATCATCATGCATTTAGAGCATTTTCATACTTTAGGTTCCTTCAGGAGAGACCCCAAATCCCAAATTCTTTTTTTTTTTTTGTTTTTTGTTTTTTGTTTTTTAAGGTAGGGGGTCTCACTCTAGCCCTGGCTGACCTGGAATTCACTACGCAGTCTCAGGGTGGTCTCGAAATCATGGCGATCCACCTACCTCTGCCTCCCAAGTGCTGGGATTAAAGGCATGCGCCACCACACCTGGCTCCCGGATTTTACGTGAGTTTTTTAAAAATTGTGTATTACAGTGATGTACCAGTGAGGTGGTGCTTATACATTTTAATGAAAGGTTATGAACAGGTCTAATAAATCCTGCTGTTTCAAACAAGCAGAAATTCCCTATGTTCTTTTAGATAGTAGGATCAAGGAAGTACAGACATTTTTTACTAAGTAGTCATTTTGCACTGAATATAAATGTTCTTACAGTGGATTTTATTAATGTTTTGTCTAAATTGGAAAACAAGTCTTGAACTTTGAAATTTTGTATTAAATCATTTATTACAATTACTTTTAAATAAAGTAAACCAAATGAATGCCTCAAACAAAAATCATGTACTAAGGTTGAATGAAGTCTTGTGTGTGTGTGTGTGTGTGTGTGTGTGTGTGTGTGTGTGTGTGTGTGTTAGGAAGTTCTACTTCCTGCTCAAAGCTGTGTGGGCAGCACCCAAGGACTTACTGAGTATAGTTTGAAAGCGCAGGAACTCTAATTTTACATTAGAGAAATTTGGCAAATATTACCTCTTCCAGGAGATCAAGGTCAGCATCACCAGGCTAAGACATACTGAGAGCAGAGACATCCGATAATATGGTGATAATGACGTCTCACCTCTGCAGCTTCCTCCCCCAAATCCATAACCCCATCTATGTGTTAAAAAGAAAACAGCCAACCGAGGGGCTTTCTACAAAATGCCTGACCAATGTTATTGAAAAGTGTCAAAGATATAAAAAAAAGTAAGAAAATCTGAGAAATTGTCACAGTCTAGTGGAGCCTAAAGAGACAAGAAAGCTAAATGTAATGTGACATCCTGAATAGGGTCCCGGAATAGGAAAGACATAGTGGGTAAAACGTTATGGGTATCTAAATTCAGGGCGGGCTCTGGTTAGAATTGTTGATAATGGTTTATTAGTGGGGACAAACATACCTCACTAGTGTTAACAATGGGAAAAATTTAGTGTGGGATCCTAGAGGTCTATATTTTTGTTTTTTACTTATCTACAAGCTTAACATTCTCTAAAATAAAAAAGTTGTTTAATGATATAAAACTAAAATATTAGATCTGATATGTTAAGGAAAAGAGAATTTGCAAACTTGAGAACAAGAAATGATGTGGGATTTTACTTCATCTGAACTATAAGACATTTTTCCTACTAAGAAATCTTGTAGGGGGTTTTGACCTGTTTTTCTGTTTTTAATTTAAAAGTAGGGCACTGCCTATGAGTCTAGCAAGTAGAAACAGCTCATAGGAACTGTCTCATACACGCATTTCATTTTTTTTTTTTACATCAAGCATGAGCTTATGACCCAAAAACTTTATTTTAACTGCTAATGCGCATGCAACCTAGCTGAAAATTGTTATTCTGGAATATTTTCTAGCTTTCTTAATTGCAATTAGAATATAAGTTCACACCTATTTTTGTATTATTTCTCTTAAATACATTAGATTTAGTTGATGGAAAAGTCTGTGCTCAAAACCTACATGGTAGGTTTCTTTATAATTATATTTATGTGTATATGTATATAAAACAGAGTTGTATAAAACATATGTGTGCATAAATATAAAATTTTCCATTTTAACTATTTAAGTGCTATTATACTTATAATGAGTAACCATCATAACTATTTCCAAAACTTTTCCAACAGAACAGAAATAATATCCACTTACCTTTTCTGTATCTACTGATGAACTAAGCAAAATTAAGAGCATGATAGAAACAACAACAACAAATATACAACAGCAGAAAGGATAAGATATAAAAACAAAATGAAATTTTTAGTCTTCTTAAATTTTAGGGAAATAGAGCAAGTTTTTGTTGGGCAGGTACCACATAAATTTTTAATTAGACATTCCAAATTATTCACTTAATTAAAGGTTGATCAGAATATTAAAATTAGTGAGGAAAATATTCTTTACAAATCTACGACTTCAGAGAGGGTCAGAAACGATCTCTGCAAGTTCACATTCTTTACTGAGTGAACAGTTGTAATTAAGCAGAAACAATGAGGACCCAGAGGTGCTCCTTTGACACTTGTGTTCTCATAGACCTCTGTCTTTTTTAATTTTATGTTATTTATTTATTTATTTGAGAAAGAGAAAAAGGCAGAGAGAGAAAGAGAGGATGAGCACACCAGGGCCTCCAGCCACTGCAAACAAACTCCAGATGCATGCGCTCCCTTGTGCATCTGGCTTATGTGGGTCCCGGAGAATCGAACGGGATCCCTTGGCTTTGCAGGCAAACGCCTAAACCTCTAAACCATCTCTCCAGCCCAGACCTCTGTCTTTTTTCCCTGCTGCCGAGAGTGGGCAGTCTGGTCACTGACCCTGGAAAGGACCTCTGTGACCAGCCACCATGAGTTAGACAGCTGGTGGACAGCGGATGACAAGGACACTGGTCACGTCCATGTGTGTGTTTACGATAAGAGGCAAAAGATTCTGCATTTGTACCACTTTGAAAAGCAAGTGGTGTGGCCTGTCTGTCTCTGGATCTAAGGATGCCTTGCTCCACTCTCGAGTAGGTTCCACGTTATGCAGGTTACCCGGACATTTCCACTGAGAAGTTCCTAGAACTATTGTTCTTGGGAAAGCCATTAGGCACTTCAAATGGGGCTAGTCTATACTAAGACATAGTCTAAGCATAAAACACACTATACTTCAAAGATAGCACAGTAAGAATATATCACCTACCTCCATAATACTTTAGAGGGGGTAGGATGTGTGTGCGTGTGTGTGTGTGTGTGATGTATGTGCGTGACTGTGCAGGTACATGCATATGTGGAGGTCAACGGCCCACATCCGGGGTCTTCCTCAGTCGCTCTCCACTTTATTTTGGGAGACAGGGTCTTCACTGATTCTACCAGACTAGCTAGCCAGTGGGCTCCAGGGAGTCCCTGTTGCTGGCCCCCTGGTGCCGAGATGTCAGGCACACAGCACCAGAGCCAACACTTTTACGTGCCTTCTGGGGATACAAACTCAGGTCTTCATGTTTGTACAACAAGCACTTAAACCCACTGAGCCATCTCCCCAGGCCTCAGTGGTAATTTCTGTATGAATATGTGTTGAAATGATATCCTTTTAGATACAGTGGACTAAGAGAAATGTCTTGCTAAAGTTAATTTTACATCTTTCCATTTGCTCTTTTTCTTGTTTTGATTTTTTGAGACAGGACCGCTGTATAGGTTGGTCATGAACTTGAGATCCTTCTGCCTCAGCCTCACTTTTGCTCTTGAATGAGGTTACTCAGAAGATAGAGAATTGCATCTGTGGTTCGCTTTGCATTTCTATTGGTCAGAAGTAGATAGAGCGCAGTTACGGTACATAAGACCATCCTTGATCTGCCATTTACCCATCACTCCAGTTCTTTCTCAGGACTGTCTCACATCGGCCTCTGAGTTCTGCAGATTGTTTCCAGAACTCCTCCCTATCCCTGACAACCAACAGCAGCAACAGTTCGTTACGTCCATTTTTTTGATCATTCTCATTCCTGGAATGATCACAGTCAACCCTTATTCAGCCTTTATGTACAAGCACGCATCACTCACAAGAAACCTACCTAGAAATCTGGACACGCCCATTTCCTGGTCAAGTGTTTGATACCCTTCCCCCATGCACTTGTAATTTGCTGTATGTACCTGTAACCTGAAGTCACTACCTAGTTGAAAGTATCTGCTTAGGTGTGTCTCTCTTCCAACACACTGTGGGCACCTCAAAGGCAGAGGCAAGTCTTTATTTGTCCTCATCTTCTTAGAACCTATCCCAGCACCTGGCCTTTTAGTACCTTCATAAATATTGGGTGGGTGAGTGTGTGCTTGCAGAGTGAAACACACATGGATTTCCCTACCACAAGGCCAGCTTGAACTGTGGGGCTAGAAGAGAGAGCTTCAAGAAGCAGAATCCATGAAACTTAATGGTCCATAGGATGTGGGAGGCAAGGGAAGAAAATAACTCCGGGATGGCTCTCAGAGTCAAAATGGTTTCTTTATTTCAATATATAGATTTTATTTTTGTTTGCTTCATGTACTCTCTAGATATCTAAATAATTAATTTTTAATTCCTGACCTGTCACATCATCCAAACACAATCTTGTGTTGTCTCTAGAATTGTGATTGTGACCAGCTCTGCATAGTCTCTTGGAGAATTAGCTAGGTGTTGTATTTTGGCAGTTACTGGAAGGGCGGTAGAGAGCCCTTCCTGATGTAAAGTGAATACCCAGTAGGTGCCTCCTGCTTCCTGTTAATGTCTCACCACAGCATCTGCCACAGGGATCACTTTTCCATATTTGGAGACAGGAAAAAGATGAGTCACCTTAAGTAAAAGAAAATCCATAGAAAAGGCAAGATGCATTGCCAAGTTTTCTGACTTCATGTTCTAAACTCTTCACCCAGTGATGTTTGCCTCAAGGGACGAACCAAACAAAAAGATTAGAGTTTCTTCTATTTGCTCCTGAGCTTTCTTCCTTTTGCTCATCATTTTTATGACCCAGAGATGGTTGGAAAAGAATAGAAACAGTAAACAATGTGAGTAAGGGAGAAAATGGTAGCAAGGGAATATTCATCAAATGATTACTGGAGGAGGAAAAAATATGTGGGCAAGATGACATTAATAAGGTGATGACAAACTCACTAACGATGAATACACCTGATTGATTCATGTCTCTTGCCATTCTTTTATTCCTACTGTCTTTTCTTCATAGCCCAGCATCATCTGAGACCATTCTATTTACTACGCAATGATTACCATGAAGTGACCATTATCTAATTCCTGCATTAGATTAGCATCTCCTTCATAGCAAGGACTACATTGGTCCAGTGCTATAGCCACAGAGCCTAGAAAAACAGTTTAGTCATCACTAAGTATGTGTTTGCTAGATGAATAATGACATCTTAAAAAGCCAGACATTCAGGAAAAATGATTAACTTCTAAACAATATAGTATAGAAGGTTTTTTTTTATCTAGTGGAATTTAATTGTATTCATCAACTTTGGCTAACAAGCCTGTGGACAACTGTTGCAGCCAGGTTCACATTGCTTATAGAAATCACCCAACCAAAAGCAGTTTATGCGGGGGGGGGGAAGGTATTTTTGGCTTACAGACTTGAGGGGGAAGCTCCATGATGGCAAGGAAAAATGACAACATGAGCAGAGGGTAGACATCACCCTCTGGCCAACGTAAGGTGGACCATAGCAACAGGAAAGTGTGCCAAACACTGGCATGGGGAAACTGGCTATAACACCCATAAGCCCTCTCCCAACAATACACTACCTCCAGGAGGCTTTAATTTCCAATTGCCATCAGCTGGGGAACCTAACATCCAGAACACCTACTTTATGGAGGACACCTAAATCAAACCACCACATTCCACCCCTGGCCCCCATAAACTGGTATCCATACATGATGTCAAATATAATGCATATAGTCCAACTTAAAAGCCTCCATAGTTTTTATCAATCCCAATGATGTTCAAACAACCCAATAGCCCAAGATCTTTTAACTGAGCCATAATATTTAAAAAATCCCCCAAAAACCCATAATGGCACAGAATACATACTCACACTGAAAAAAAATGGCATTGGGCATAGAAAATTAAGATTTAAAGCAGCCAGGGCAAACATCAAACTCTGTAGCTTCAAGTCCAACAACTCTAGCCAGGGACAAATCCCTAAGTTCAATAATTCTAACCAGTAACAAGTCTCTGGAGTTCCAATTCCGTGCCTCCAGCTAGGCTACTCACAGTCCTGGAAAACTTCATCAGGGCCAGCAGCTTTCCTTAGCAGCCATCTCGTGGTCCTGTCATTTCTACTGAGTCTTCACTACAATCCACGGTTCATCCTCATGGCTCCATAGGGTCTCCATGCAGGCATCCAGCAAACCTGCTTCACGCTGCCCATGACCATTTCCAAAACACAAGACCATGTTACAAACTCAATGACCCTCTCTTTTCTGCATTTCTTATACTCCACAATACCAGATACGGTGCCAGTTTGTTAATCCAGGGGGAATAAAGCAGACTTTGAAGAACAGGACACTCCTTGAACTCAGGCCTCTTCAAAAGAGTCTACATTCTTCCTGTTGCCCCAGTGCAGGTCAGCTGGCCCAATCTCAAAAGTTGTAATCTCTCAATTGCATCTGAATGGGCAACAGTTCACCCAAAGATTTTTCTTTCTGTGCCATATCCCTCTGCTCACACCAGTACACTTCTATGCAAAGCAACCCTGCACAACTTCTCAGGACACGGGCATAACAGAAAGCTTCTCCCATAAACTGCTTCTAGCCCAGTCCAAGAAAAGCTCTTTCTCACCCTCATAAGCCAAACCTCACAGCCCATAGTTTTTACTACATTCAGGCCTTTCAACTCTCACCAGAATAATCCATCAAGCTGTACTTACAACACTGCAAAGTGTCTCTAAGGCCAAGGTTTCAAATCCTTCCACAGTCCTCTTGAAAATCAACTCCAACAGGCCAAAGCCACACAGTCAGGTGTCTAGCAGCAACCCCACTCCTGGCACTACTTTACTGTTGCAGCCAGGTTCACATTGCTTGTAGAAATCACCCAACCAAGAGCAGCTTGTGGGAAAAAGAGGTTTATTTTGGCTTACAGGCTCAAGGGGGAAGCTCCATGATGGTAGGGAAAAGTCACGACATGAACAGAGGGTGGACATCACCCCCCTGGCCAACATAAGGAGGACAATAGCAACAGGAGAGTGTGCCAAACACTGGTATGGGGAAACTGGCTATAACACCCATAAGCCAGTGCCCAAAAATACACCACCTGCAGGAGGCTTTTATTTCCAGTTGCCATCAACTGGAAATCTAACATCCAGAAAACCTAAGTTTATGGGGGATACCTGAATCAAACCACCACAACTAGTAATTCAAGGATAATTTTTGCCATCTAATTCTCTATTGTTAATGCCAGCAATCCTTAAACCATAAAATAGATAAGCCCTAACTAAATGTAGAGGAGAAAAAAATTATTATACACACAAAGAACCACTAATAAGGAACCACATAAAGCCATATTATACTTTACTAAATAAATAAATAAAGTAGTAATGAATGAATTATGTAGAGAATTCTTATGATATGGGAGAGCTCTCACTTTGTTGAAGAAAATCCTAACCATTAACACTTTATCTCTTGACCCCAATTTCAAGAGCCCGTTATTCAAATGGGAAACAAGATCATCTTTGTTTATGGGCTATGAGCTCTTACCCACTGACCTTCTTCAATCTTTTATCTTTTTATGAAATCTCTGTTTGATACTAGGGGATTTTACCAAATATTAGAGTTATTTTTATACATATTCCCTCCCCCACCTCTTTAAATGAGCTGAGCTCCTGGCCTGAATTGGATTCATCTGGGAATTGGACAAGGCTAGAAATTTTCTTTTCACATGCAAGACCTTAAATAACCTTTTGAATGAAAAGATAAATGAGAGTCAATAAAGAAGATCCCCAGTTCCAATCAGGCCATTCACAGAGAGGCTTTGAAAGCAACAGCACTGTATGAATTGGGAGCTGGCTGCATTCCTGTTCAACATTCAGCACCTCGTACACACAGCATCTCCCAACACAGTTCAAATGTCTGCGAGCCCATCAGCATGAACTTCTGCGAATCCTTCTTCTATGAAAGTACGCGTTCTCAAACCCTCGCTTAGTGGATTCTTCAAATAAATAAATAACTATTACCTACAACAACTGTCAAATTCTCCTCTTTCCTAAACTCTGCTTTGCAGTCCAATAAACATGGCCATTGCCTCCTTGTCCTTAGGTGATGTGAAACCTCAATGGTCAGACCTCTATAAACACGGCTCATACATTTTACCTAGCTTTTCGCTCTGACATTACAGTAAGAAGAGAAGAAAACTTGATAGAGCAGCCACAGAGGATGCAAGCCAGCCTTGTTTCTTCCTTCCTTCCCACCCACCAGCATCACCCCTGTGGGATTCCCCTGCCTTGGCCATAAACATTGTCTAACCACTTTTGCTCAATTTCCCCTGCCTGGATCCTCCCAATACCAAAAGTGGAACTTCCACCAGAAAATACCACCCCATTCCGTGTGGGTTTCCTGAGGCAAGTGAACAACTGTTCACCAGGTGGCTCGCCTCCCAGGACACTTGCCCACCCTCCGGCATCAAAGTCTAATTTATAGACCATGGGACATTCTGTCCATCTGGTCAAGACCAGACTAATGTTGTTAGATTCTCCTTCCCCCCCTCCCCCGCCCCACACACGCAAATGTTGCATCTCTCTTATCCTAGAATGGAATGTGAAGCCTTGGTTTCTGCAAACTTTCACCGCTGCCATGGAGGGAGTATGCATCCAGTAAGACACTGAGGTCATGATGAAGGGTTTAGTAATAGCAACTTGTGTTTCTGTATTCTGTTTATAGCACTTGGAGTTACGCGGCCTCGGGGTGTAACTGTATTGAATTCCGAACATAATTGGGTTCAAAATCACAGGCAAGGATCTGGTTTTTCTTTGACCATTATGATACAGTGAAATACATAAGTGGAAAATAAGGACGGGGGAAAAAAGAAAACACATTTTTCCCTGGTTACAAAGTACCCTCTGGTTCTTTTAAAATTAAATTTATTAGCTATTAGTTGTCAAAATAAAATTAAAAATACCTGAAGATGTTTTTAATCACTGGTATTGGACAAATACTATTCTAACAATTCCATTTTTATTAATATAGAACTTAACGATATTATCACGTTGCTCTATCAGATCAACTGCTTTGGTTTCCCTGGTTTAAAATCTGGTCTGTTGTACTTGGATCTCTTTCAGATTATCATTCTATGGACTAAAAACATCTGTGCACTGCATTATGACCTCCTTTCCTGGATCCTCTTGGGACTTAGGATAGTCAGGAAGCATATGAAAGCTCTGAAGTGTCATCATCACAAAATATCCACTGAACTTCTCCCCATCCCCGTTGACCAAGGGCATGTAAGGTACACTGACAGTTGCAAAGACTCCTGTTTTCCAGGACTTGGGCATTGGGATATGAGAGGTAGTGTAACTGGAGAACAAAAATCAATGCTAAAGAAAGAACAGATGCTGCGCATCCCGACGGCACAGTCACGGAGAAGCAACAGAAGATATAGGTAACGTGAAGGCAAAATTCCATACATCAGCCTTCGCCCAAGTTATTTGCTGACTTCAGAAGGAAATAAACTGGGGTATTATCAGGAGGGATGCTCATGCATCCTATACTACCTATAGAAGGTTGTGACTCAAACGGGGGTGGGGGGAAACAAAACAAAACATTTTTCTCTTTTTGAAGGGTAACTCCTTTCCTGCCAGAAATTCATCCCAGAAACAAAAGGTTTGAAGCTCCACTGCAATGTATCAGAAACCTACAAGAACAGCCATAGTCATAAGGGCAGCTGTAATGAACCAAACCTAGTGTAGTAACAGGGACAGCGCATGTACACATTCGGACTGAAAATTCCTGACCCGAGAATCTGAAATCCAAAATGCTCCAGAAGCTCAGAGATTTTCTTTTTAGTAGTGTTTGACTCCGCAAGGAGAAAATTCCACACCTACCTTCACATGACAGGGTGCCATCACAGCACAGGTGCACGGAAGATT
Organism: Jaculus jaculus; assembly: GCF_020740685.1. Classification (NCBI taxonomy): domain Eukaryota; kingdom Metazoa; phylum Chordata; class Mammalia; order Rodentia; family Dipodidae; genus Jaculus; species Jaculus jaculus. The sequence goes on from NC_059110.1 coordinate 31,006,658, forward strand.
TTACCTGCAGGCACTGTGTATAAGGTGTAAAGAAATCATAAATTTCTTTCACACTTAGATTTGTGTCTTCCCTCCAAGATATTTCATATGTACCTGCAAATGTTCTAAACTCTGAAAACACACTTTTGGTCCCAAGCTTTTTGGAGAAGGGACATTCAGTCTGTGTTATCACTTGAACTTCCTAACGACCCTGGGAGAGACACGATATGATGCTCATTTTATGAATGAGGAAATAAATAAAGTGAACCAAAGAATACATGATTAAGACACAGCTGAGAAGGTTTGAATTCGAGCCCACCTAGCTACGAAGCCCATCGCTTTCCACGACATCGGAACAAGAGAACTTGTTATGCCGTTCGCTGCACTGAAGGACACTGACATTGGCTTAAGGCTTTGGCTAAGGCCAGGAGCAAAGAGATGGAAGAGTCTATGAGGCTCAGAAAAGACTTGCCAAGGCTTAGTCACTTATCCATTCATTTACCAAACATGGGCTTCTATTACAGGCCTGTTAGGTGCTCCCTTGGGCATGGGAGATGCGTAATGAAAGAGAGGTGTGCCATGTTGCCCTCAGGAAGCTTCCAGTCGTCTGAGGAAGGCAGCCCAAGAAGATAATCATGGCCAACAAGGAAGGAAACAGGACACCAAGACAGGCAAGAATGGGAGCAGGCAGTTCTCTGGAAAAACCACAGTCACCACTCAACTTCCAGCTCTCCCTAGACAGTGACGTGTAAGCTGGGCATGAAAAATGAAGAGGAGGAAGCTGGTGAGAACACTGAGTGGATGAAGGCCCTTGCTTGCAAAGCCTCTCGTCCTGGGTTCGATCCCAAGTACACAGTAGCCATTGCAATGTCCGTTTGCAATGGCAAGAGGCCCTGGCATATTCTCCCCAACACTTTTATCATTGCAAATAAAAGTTTTTAAAAAATTTTTAAAGAAAAGAAATTCAGGCATGGTGGCACATGCCTTTAATCTGAGCACTTGGCAGGCAGAAATAGAAGGATCACTGTGAGTTCGAGGCCAACCTGAAACTACTAAGTGAATTCCAGGTCAGCCTGAGCTAGAGCAAGACCCTACCTTGAAAAAACAAAACAATAAGCAGAAAAAAATAAAAGGAAAGACAAGAAAAGACAAGCGAAGAGGAGCAGATTGTGTGTGGAGCCAAGGGCTCTAGGAAACAATAAGTGGCCCTGATGGTTGCGGGTCGGTATAGAGGCACTGTCGCCTAGACATTGTTCCCTGTTTGGCCCACTGTGACATGGTTACCTAGCCTACAGCAGGTGTCTCTAGACTTCTTCCTCCTTCAAGAGCAGCTCCTCCTCACTTACTGGCTTTGGCCAAGGACAGGCATGGAGCTCTGGACCTTTTAGGGTCCTGTCGCAGTCCTTGCATGGACACCCATTCTACTAATGGCCTCTCCCTGTGGGTGGGGGGGGGGCAGACCTGCTACCACTTCTCAGAGCTGCTTTTCTGTCAGAAAGAATCTGCTCTCCAAACTCCCGTTTTCCTTCTCTCTGTAAACAAAAGGCACATATGCAACCAGTCTCTTCAATTTATATATTTTTGCTCTTTTGGGGGGGATGTTGGTTTTTGGTTTTTTGAGGTAGGGTTTCACTTTGGTCCAGGCTGACCTGGAATTAACTATGTAGTCTCAGGGTGGCCTTGAACTCACAGTGATCCTTCTACTTCCCGAGTTAAAGGCGTGCGCCTCCATGCCCGGCTGCAGCCATTCTCTTCTTCACGATCTCAGTCAACATCTAAGGTGCCTGCAGTTAGTCAGTGACACAGAAGATTTGCAATCTGAAACTGCTCATTTAGCCTTCAGCTACTTACCACCGCATCAGGGTTTACTAACCAGCTGGGTGACCTTAGTTGCTTATTACTCTAACCCACTGTTGAATCACCTGTCAGAAGTTTGTTTAGCACTCTAGATTTTCCAGGGGTGAGGGTGGGGAGGGGAATCAATGTGTTATCTACATAAAGCATTTAGAAAACTGTGTTTGGCAATTTAAAACTGTTCATTATTAGCTAGGTGTGGTAGTGCCTGCCTATTATCCCAGCACTCAGGAGGGTCTCAAGTTCAAGGCCAGCTTGTTAAAATCTTGCCTTAAAAAAAAAAAAAAAGCCAGGTGTGGTGGCGCACACCTTGAATCTCAGCATTTGGGAGGCAGTGATAGGAGGATTGCCATGAGTTCGAGGCCACCCTGAGACTACATAGTGAATTCCAGGCCAGCCTGGGTCACGGTAGACCCTAACTAAAAAAAAAAAAAAAAAAAAAGAAATCTCAAAAATTTTTTTCAAGAGAAAAAAACTAAGGGGGTTGGCTGGAGAGATGGCTTAGTGGTTAAGGCACTTGCCTGCAAAGCCTAAGATTCCCTGGTTCGATTCCCCAGTACCCACTTAAGCCAGATGCACAAAGTGGTGCATATATTTGGAGTTTGTTTGCAGTGGCTAGAGGGCCTGGCATGCTCATTCTCGATCATGTATCACCCATCTATCTACCTATCTGCCTCTTTCTCTCTCAAATAAAGAAATAATTTTAAAAATATAAAACAAAATAACTAAGGGGCTGGAGAGATGACTCAGCAGTTAAGGTGTTTTCCTGTGGTGCCTAATGACCCACATTTGATTCCTCCAGTACCCACGATAAGCCAAATGTACAAAGTGGTATATTCATCTGGAGTATAGTTGCAGGGGCTAGCTAGAAGCCCTGAGGTTCCCATTCCATCTGTCTATCCTCTCTTTCTGCTTATAAATAAATAAATAATAAATAAATAAATTTCAAAACATAACAAGATCCTTATTGACATATATATATATATTGATTTGTCAAGGTATGGTTTCACTCTAGCCTAGGCTGACCTGGAATTCACTACGTACTGTCAAGATGGCTTCAAACTCATGGTGATCCTCCTACCTCCGCCTCCCAAGTGCTGTGATTAAAGGCGTGCACCACCACGCCTGGCTCTTTATTGATATTTTTGCTGTGATTACACTTATTTACACTGGTTTCTTAGCCTAGGCAGTGGCATATCAAGACAAAAAAATTTGTATGTAAGTCAGGTGTGGTGGTACACACCGCTAATGCCAACACTCCGTAGGTGGATGGTGGCAAGGGCATTGGAAGTTCAAACATAGCCTGGGCTGCAGAATGAAACTGTCAACCAAACAAAATGCAACCCTGAGAACATACACAAGCCTCTGGTTACAGGACCCGGACTTGGGGAGAAGCAGAGCTGCACCCCAATAGCTCCTGATCAGTGTAACAAAGGCCATAGGAAAAATGTGTGTGAAGCAGTAGAAACCCAGGAAAGGAGGCTAGGTTAACTTTTCCAGAACAGAGGGAGGGGCGACAGAGGCAGAGGAAGCGTTCTAGGCAGCTATGTGCCCTGTGGAAGGCCGGGGCGAAAGAGGCAGAAGGGAGCCAGGCTTGATGGTGCATTTGGGTGGCAGAGCCAGGAGGACCCCTGAGTTCAAGGCCAGCTGGTGGTACAGAGTGAGTTCCAGGTCAGCCTGAGCTAGAGTGAGACTCTATGTCCAAAAAACAAAAACAAAAACAAAAATGCAGAAGTGGGGCTGGAGAGATAGTTTAGCAGTTAAGGGGCTTGCCTGTGAAGCCGAAGGACCCAGGTTCTACTCTCCAGATCCTATGATAGCCAGACACACAAAGGCGAGGCAACCTCAAGGTCACACATGCCCAGTAGGTGGCGCAAGCACCTGGAGTTCGATTGCAGTGACTGAGGCCCTGGCATTCCAATTCTCTCCCCGCCCCTTTCAAAAGAAAAAAATGCAGAAGGGGAGGGAAGCAAGGCCTTGGTGGAGTGGAAGGTGGAAGGGGAAGCGATGCCAGACATAGAAACAGCCATCCTCAGAATAAAGGATCTACACACCTCTGAGTAAGAAATAGGCTTTGAGGGCTGAAGAGATGGCTCAGCACTTAAGGTGCTTGCCTGCAAAGTCTAAGGACTTGAGTTCTATTCCCCAGAACCCACTTAAAGCCAGATGCATTAAGTGGCACATGCATCCAGAGTTCCTTTGCAGTGGCAGGTAGCCCTGGCACACCCATACTCACTCTCTCTGTGTCTGCATCTCTCCCAGACACACACACAAATAAATAAATGAATGAATAAATATTAAGAAAGGAAATGGATCTCACCTCAGCAGGATGCTAAGAGTGAAGTAGCTCACTAGCATCAGCCAGCTGTTATTCAACACAGTATCAATTCAACTGCTAGGTCGGAGCCTGGCCTGGGGGTGTCTTTACCATTTGCAACACTGTTTCTATTTGAAAAATATTACTTTTTATTCTGGATGGCCCTCAGGCAAACAAACTTTTGAGAAACAACTTGTTCATAAAATGAAGTTCTCCTGGAGTGCAGGTGGCCAGGGATCTCCAGGTTCTAGTTAAAAGATAAAAACAAGCTGGCAAAGGTGGAGCACACCCCTGGTCCCAGTAGTAGGGAGGCTGCAGTAGGAGGATGGCTGTGAGGTTGAGGCCACCCTAAGGATCCAGAGTGAGTTCCAAGCCATGATTTCTAGAGGAATGAGAAGAACAAAACCAAGTAACATTGTCTTACTCCAAAGGTATCAAATGGTTGCTCAAAAACATTGTCCAAGGGCTAGAGAGATGGCTTAGAAGCCAAGGCATTTGCCTGCAAAGCCAAAGGACCCAGGTTCATTTCCCCAGGACCCACATTAGCCAGATGCACGAGGTGGCGCATGCATCTGGAGTTCGTTTGCAATGGCTGGAGGCTCTGGTGCACCTGTTCTCTCTCTCTCTCTCTCTCTCTCTCTCTCCTCCCTCTTTCTCTGTCAAATAAATAAATATTAAAAAAGAAAAAATTGCCCAAGCCGGGCGTGGTGGTGCATGACTTTAATCCCAGCACACAGGAGGCAGAGGTAGGAGGATTGCCGTGAGTCCGAGGCCACCCTGAGACTACATAGTAAATTTCAGGTCAGCCTGAGCTAGAACAAGACCCTACCTCAAAAAAACAAAAGAAAAAAAAAAACATTGCCCCAAAATCGGATAGATTTTAGATGGTAGATTTGACTTCCGACTGCCTCTTACCCTCTCTTGGGGAAACCAGCAGTCATTCCTTCTGCGAGCTGTCAGTTCAGAACATACTGGCTAAGCCTGGGTCAGGGGCACTGTAAAAGCCCCTTAAGCATGGTGTTTGCCCTCGACAACCCTCCCAGGAGGCATCCTCATGCCTGTTTTCAGCAAAGGAGAAGCTCAGAGGGTTAGCCGGGGCTACCAGGGATACACAGTTGGCCAGGAGCACAATCTGTATCAAAAACTGGGTCAGGGCTGGTGAGATGGTGTAGCGGTTAAGCACTTGCCTGTGAAGCCTAAGGACCCCAGTTCGAGGCTCGGTTCCCCAGGTCCCACGTTAGCCAGATGCACAAGGGGGCGCACGCGTCTGGAGTTCGTTTGCAGAGGCTGGAAGCCCTGGTGCGCCCATTCTCTCTCTCTCTCTCTCCCTCTATCTGTCTTTCTCTCTGTGTCTGTCGCTCTCAAATAAATAAATAAATAAATAAATAAATAAATAAATAAATAAATAAATAAATAAAAAACTGGGTCACTCCACCTCTCCCCTAGATGCCTGCATGGGCCAATAGACACTTCAACCATTTGTAGTTAGTCTTCAGCCTTTGTAAAACAAGGGTCTTTCAGCAGAGCAGCTGGCTCAGGTAGCAGGTGCATCTAATTTGTCCACACGGCTCCCTTCCCGTTCACGCTGATGGCATTCAGGGACCCAAACATGACAATATGTTCTTCGTGCTTTTCAAGTGTCTCACTGTACACGGCTGAGATTTCACAATACCACTCAGCCACGAGTAAGTATTTGCATCCATCAGTTATAGATTAATCAGCCAAGCTAGCAACAGCACTGAGGGCAAGTTCTCAGTTGTGGCAGAGATGGGAGACATCTCAGCAAAATGGCAATGAAACCCCGAGATGGTCCCTAGTCGTGAGTCAACAGAAAGGAATTCCCAACCCATAGTGACAACCAGGACACTGAGGCCTCAGGATCCTTGCCTGCCTTCAGGATTCCCTTCTTACCTTCTCCCTTTTACCATCTGAATCATCAACATTTAGGTTGTCAGATTGATGAGTGTCTGGTCTCTTCCTGGGAATCCCTTGGTAACAAATAGCATGCTCATGAACAATGTGTTTTCTAAGTCAGAGCAAACGCCCATCTAGTCTGGCCTAAGTTGCACTTAAGGAATTCCATCCAGCCTGACTCAGGGCTACGCAGCAGTGACATCAAAGCAAATAGAGGCCCTGCGGGGGGGGGGGGGGAATGGGTGCAGGGTGGAGCATGCATGTGTGTGTAGTTTTCTAAGCCTCTTCTCTGAGAGGCAGCCTCACGAGCCAGCCTTTAAAAGGGTGCAAGGTGGCAATGACCTGCTCCTGGCAGACGGCCATCACAAAAGCGCATCAATAAGAGGTAAAAAGAAATATCTGCAGGCATGTAAAGAAACATGTCCAGGATGCCTGGCTCTGTAGTATTATTGTTCATTTGCATTTCCAAGAAATTCATTGTCTTCTGTCACATTCCCTGTGCAGTTCAAATTGGTGTATGACCACAGACTCATTTAATACATGCATATGTTTATATACATAAATAAACTGCATATCAAATAATTTGTACTCCTCGATCCTAAATATAACTTTTACCATCTATCAGACATTGCCTTAGATGCCATAAGCATGCTCTCACAGTAAAGCCTCATAATTCCACAGTAGGTTGTGGGAGATGCCTTTATCCTCATGGGGCAAGCGAGGCAGAGGTGGGTGGCCCAAGGCCAGCTAGCAAACAGGAAGTCAGAGCTCTAGTCTGACTCACTCATAAGCATCACTCCCTAGTGATGGCAGTTATGATGAAAATAACTATAAATTCTCTGTTGTAAGGGATGTTTCATCTGCTGATTTCAGCTTCCTTGTTGCTCAAATTAGGCCACTTCTCTATCCCACCCAATTGTTCTTCCTTGGGTAGCCTCACCCAGAAGAGCCCAGCAGGATAGATAATTCCATAGACACTCCCTTGCCCACATTATCTTTAGTGTATCTAATGTCCAAAATTCTAACATTACAGCTTCAGTTCTACCTTAATTCTTATCCTTCATGATCTTTCCCCTTTAATAATACCAAAGAGCAAGTTATAACTGATAAAAATAAGTGCTAAAGAAAGATTGCATGCAAAAACAAACATATCCTGCCAATTGTTTATACAGAAAATAAATGTTATTCAACTAATTAATGTGCAGGGGAAAGCTGACACCCCAGGGGCAATGAGAATTCTTCTTTATTTGTGCTTTCGTTTTGAGGTGGGGTCTCACCTGTTCACTATGTAGTCCCAAGGTGGCCTCAAACTCTTGGTGATCCTCCTACTTCTGCCTCCCAAGTGCTGGGATTAAAGGTGCATCACCATACCCTGCTTTGATGTGCTTCTTTTGTGTATCCCAAGATTCATTGCTACACAGCCTTTTTTTCTTACTGTACCTAGGTCTTTGTTTTAAATTTTTTTTTTTAATTTTTGAGGTAGGGTTTACTCTAGCTCAAGCTAACCTGGAATTCACTATGGAGTCTCAGGGTGGCCTCAAATTCATGGTGATCCTCCTACCTCTGCCTCCCGAGTGCTGTGATTAATGGTGTGCGCTACCATACCTGGATACTACCTAACTTTTTTATCTAAGCAAATGGGGTTAAAGTGGGTAAGAGAGAAGCTTTTAAATTCTCTTATAGAAGTAGATACTGCTCTTAGAAATGTTTGGGACCCCACTCTATCTTCATCTCTTAACAATTTTGGCCTTTACCTTATCTTCAGCTCAGTGTCAGCATTTTCAAGATGAGAATAATAAGTTCACCAAATTTCCTGAAATAGACAACGCCCATGAGTGCGTATGACGCAGCATTTCTAGACATAGTAACACCTCAAACAGACGGAGCGCTCACTCAACGAGCTGAGCACTCAAGGAGCTGAGCACGAAGCTTGGCCCACTGTAAGAAGCTTCTTGGATCAAAGCTGAGGCTGGACTGGGCCTGATGGCACACACCTTTGATCCCAACATTTGGGAGGCTTGAGGTAGAAGGATCGCTGTGAGTTCAAGGCCAGCCTAAGATAACATAATGAATTCCAGGTCAGCCGAGGCTATAGCCAGACCCTATTTCAAAAACAACAACAACAACAAGCTGAGCGCAGCACTAATCCATGGGTACAAGCATAAATATTTAGAAGGCAATTTGACAACCTGTCCACTTAGCATCACAACAGTAGTAGGTCTCCCCACTAGGGTCTGTGACCTCCCTAGCCACAGACTTTCAGCCAGGTTGGCAGTACCAAGCAAGGGTTCCCTCTTGTGGAAATCCAATCAGCAAGCAGTTGGTTACCTCCATATCAGTCATGCCACCACTGCACCAGTGGACCTATCTTACGTGGCCAACTGGGGCGCACACAGAGTCCATAGATGGGTAAGACTGTTAATGACCCCCCCCATGTCCCCTGCAGCATCTTCTGGCACTATGAACGCTAGCCAGCAAAGAGGAAGCTTTCTGGTCAATTCCAACTTGATTTCTCCATGTCCTGCAACCCAAGCTTACTGTAGCTTCAGCAATAGGGTTCTTGTCTAGTTTCAGTGGGAAACCAAGAGCAATGCAATAGCCTATCTGGTTTCAGGGGCCTTTGTGGCCTCCCCAACCAACAACTCACTGGGAGGCAATGTACTGCTGGCACTGGGACTTTTGTTTAATGAGCTACGATTTGTGAGAGAAGCTTTATCTGCCCGTGGAGGGTACCCTCAGTCAAGTTCTTTTTGTTCCAGTTATATTTTCATGTAGCTTCCATAGTAGTAGGGCTTCTGAACAGCTTTTTCACATATCCCTAGCTTTCGTTAACCTCCCTACATCCCTCCCTCTCCTCCATTGATACAGTCTTCAATGGCATCACCACTAGTACCTTACCCATGATCCAGTAAATAACTCCCCATCCAACTCATGCAAGCAACTCTAAACTCAGCAAGTCACAACAAATATTTTTTTTAGCCAGGCATGGTGGCGCACGCCTTTAATTCCAACACTCGGGAGGCAGAGGTAGGAGGATCGCCATGAGTTCAAAGGCCACCCTGAGACAACTGAGCTAGAGTGAGACCCTACCTAGAAAACACAAAAACCAAAAAAAAAAAATTAATTAATTAATTAATTTAATTTAATTAATTAATTAAATAAAACACCACCAATAACAACAAAAATAGCTAAGCACTGGGCCCAAGCATGGCAGGAGGGGACAAGAGAGGGTAAAGGGGTGTGAATGTGATCTAAATACATTATATTCATGTATAAAATTGTCAAAAGTTAATGAATTAATTAATTAATAAAAGATGGGGACTAGTAATATAGTCCCTGGTCGAACACTTTCCTAGCCTTCTCAAGCCATGGCTTTGATCCCTAGCACAAAAGAAAAGACTCCCTGCACCACTGAGACTCACAGATAGATGATTCCAATTTCACAGGTTTAAGAATTTGATATTAAACTGAGCCTCAAAAAGAAGGATGGGGGGAAAGGCAAGATGAGAGGCAGGAAACATAGTCTTCATGGGTTTCCGAACCCTCTAGCCACGGCTCTCTAGGCTTCTAGTAGAGAATGGTAGGCTGGAGGACATCCTGCCAAAGCACTTAGCTGCTGCAGAAGCTGCTGTCTCGTGCTTTCCCCTCAGGACTGGAGTGGGGACTGGAAATGAGTCTGAGCCCCAGGATGCAGCCTTGTCCAACTCGACGAGCGGCTGAGCCACTGCCAGCACTGAGGCTTCTGAGTCAACCAGCGCGGGACCCCTTCCGTCCCTCATCACGTGCAGGACCTTGTGAAAAAAACAAACCAGGAATGAAAGCTGGGTGACAGCCTGTACTCATCGGCTCTTCCTTTTCAACAACAGCCTATTGGGCCACGTGCGCTGTGAGGCTGAAGGTGAGATGAGCCACAGAAAACACAAACCTTCGAAAGCAGGGAGGGGCAGGCGCCAGCAGGTGCAGGGAAATCAAGACACAGCAAAGCCCACATTGTGAACACATAATGATCATGTAGGCGTCTGCTTTATCTCTGCGATGGAACACTGTGATAAATTATTAATAAAATGGTTTGTGCAAAGACTGATGAAAAAAGAGAGCCTCCCCCCCTCCCCACTTTTGCAAAACAAGCTTTAGAAAATTATTGGTAGAGGTTTTTACTCTCCACTCTGAAATTTCAAGATAGATTAAAATCAAATGCTTGCTCGCATAGCATCCGGGTTCTTTGTAAATTCATAACTGTAAGGGAGGAAAGGACAAAGTTTGGATCTGAAGTAGCATCTTTGAGAAAAGTTAGCTTAGGAAGAATGCTCCTTCTATTTTTAGTCACTTACCTCCAACTGGCTTCAGTCCTGGAACACGGGTTTTGCATTTCAGTGTTAAAGGTGGTTTCATCTTTGAGTCTTTTCACTGAGTAATGAGTTTCCATTCCACTCTTAGATCCCTGGACTGACCCTTAAAGATATATATAATTAGATTTATTTTATCTAGTGTTGAAATGTGTTTTGATTTCATTTTTTTATTTTAAATGTGACTTACTTCATGCACAGAGTTGTTTGTTTTGTGTTTAATGCGTCATTAAAAATAAGAATCGGGGCCTGGAGTGATGGCTTAACAGCTAAGGTGCTTGCCTGCAAAGCCCAAATACCCAGCTTTGATTCTCCAGGTCCCATGTAAGCCAGACACATAAGGTGGCACATGCATCTGGAATTTATTTGCAATGGCTGCAGGCCCTGGTGCACCCATTTTTTTCTCTCTCTCTCAAATATAAATAAATAAAACTTAAAAAAAAACTAAGGCTAAAAAAATGGCTTACCAGTTAAGGCACTTGCCTGCAAAGCCAAAGACCCAGGTTCATTTCCCCAGGGCCCATGTAAGCCAGATGCATAAGTTGGCACATGCATCTGGAGTTTGTTTGCAGTTGCTGGAGGCCCTGGTGCACCCCCTCTCTCTCTTTCTCTGTCTGATTCTCTTTTCAAGTAAATAAATAAAAATAAAATTTTAAATGTGAAAAATTAACAGTAAATTTCAGCTTCTTGCTTTTTGAGAGAGGAGCTAGAATGATCAGGAAGCTTTGGCCCACACTTCTAAATTAAAAAAATGAATCAACTATAGCCAGGAGAATTTCCCCTTCAAATAGGAAATAGCATTCCTAGTACCTAAGGCTTCCTCCATTTACCCACCCGCCCATCTTCACACTTGTTCTTTCCCTGCCCTGCCTCCAAAAACATTTGAATCTGTTCTAGATTCTTCCCCTTCCTCCATCAAGAGAGTTCAGTGAGATGTCTTTCTTAGTTCTTCTCTACTTGTGGAATGTTAATGGTGGCATCAGTCACCAGTAGATGGTGACTGAACTTGTACAGCAATTACTGTTTTGTTTAAAGTCACTCACACTGTATTTACCAGTTAAATGTTCAGTGTTGCTTAGAAAAAAAAAATGAATCTGGACACAGTGGTGCATGCCTTTAATCCTGGCATTTGGGGGCCTTTAAAGGTAGGAGGATCGCCATGAGTTCAAAGCTAGTTTGAGACTACATAGTGAGTTTTAAGTCAGCCTGGACTACAGTGAGACCCTACCTTGAAAAACCAAAAAGAAAAAGATTTTTCTCCTCAAGTCTGTCTCACTTCTGTTCTGTACCTTTTTTAAAAAATGTTTTTATTTATTTATTTATTTATTTATTTGAGAATGACAGACAGAGAAAAGGGCAGATAGATAGAGAGAGAATGGGTGCCCCAGGGCCTCCAGCCACTGCAGATGAACTCCAGATGCATGTGCCAGCTTGTGCATCTAGCTAACTTGGAATCTGAGAAATAGAGCCTTGAATTGGGGTCCTTAGGCTTCACAGGCAAGCACTTACCTGCTAAGCCATCTCTCCAGCCCCAATTCTGTACCTTTTAGAAAAACAATGTATGGATCATACCTCATCTAACAATGTTAAAATAATTAACAAGCAGTATCTAACATTTTGGGCTATGATTGATGTCGTACATTTTGAAAATATTATCGTTTACCTTGAAAATGGCACAGGGCTGCCTGCTAGTCACGCACATAAAAGCCTTCATGTATAGCAATGGTGTGCTGCTGTGTTTAGATATACAGTAACTGACCAGCAGAGATAAGAGCCATAGTTCCCAGAAAGAAAAAAAAAAAGCAGGCTGAAATAAGCCAGCTAGATCTACATGCTATTTATTTCAGGCCCTGGGGAACAGAGGTCTCCTCCCTTTAGAACTGTGTTACCAAGTGCTTCAGAGGACATGCTGACCATGGAGAACGGAACTGTCCCCAACAAGCTGTACCCTGCGCCCACTCAGCACCGCCTGAAGCACAAGAGTGAGGCTTCCTCTGAATTACTGAACACTCCTGGGATGAACCAAACAGAACCATCGAGAACTTCCTGGTTCTCCATGGAGGTCTCCTGCTTTTGCATCCAAGTTCTGCAGCCTAGCTGGCAACAGAGTAGAGGCCAGCTATACCATCAAGGCCCGTAAGATGAGAGTAGCAATTTCACAAACTAGCACATGCGAAGATCTCCCTTGGAATGAGCATCTTATCTGGACACTTCCAGATTCATGCACAACTTGGGAAGTTGGCCCGTATGAAATGCAGCCACAGACAGACACCATCGCCGCCTGCCCACATACCCTAACACAGACGTGAGCCCACACATGAACTGACACACATACAGACCATACATTCACACACACATACACGTCACACACACATCTACACACATGATTGGAGATACAAGTGGAAGCAAGAGACCCTGACTTCACTCTCCCCAACTTTCCCTCTGCAGGATGGCTGTGGCTGGCCAGTTCTCACACAAAACCTCATGGGCAGCCTTCTTCAAGCAATTACCTTTATTGAGCAAACATGTGGACCTGAGTTTGTATTTCCGATAAGTTACCTTCTTGCCAACCTCAAGGGCATATGCCACCATTTGTATTTTTTTTTTTCAACTCTACCCACACTTTGTCAATAGTGTCTCTGATAAACTCTCCTCCAGTTTCCCCTATGGGCATGTGGACTCTTTTCTACCAGGGCTCAGTGTGTAATACCTGCGTGGAGCCAAGAGACAAACCCAGCCAGTGGTCCTGATGGTCCCTGATTCTGTAACCATGGTGAGCCCTGCAATGCTGAGTTTTAGGATGGCCTGTTTCTTGTGTAAGAGAGAAACCATGCTACAAATTGAGATTCTCCACCTATATTCACAAAGAACTTTGTACATGGAAAGTGTGTGTGGATCCAAATAAGCACTCCATAAAACCAATTTTTACCAGACCAGCTATGACCTCATAAACTGAAAATTCGAAATTCAGAGACTCCAAGATCATGAATCAGCCTAATGTGGAGAAGGGATGCACGCTGAGCTTCTAAAGGAAAATGCCTTCTAAGAATTAGGGCAGGGGCTGTGGTCCCCAGCATCACCCAGGAACATGTTAGACATGCAAACTTGGGCTGGGGTGGAGCTCAGTGGTAGGGTACTCGCCCAACATGCTCAGTCCACGGGTCCAGGTGAAAAGGAAAATATAAACAAATATGCAAAATTCCTGACCCCAATAGCAAGACTTCAGACCCAGAAACTCAGGGCTGGGGGTCCAGCACATGTTTGCTCAGGCCCCGCAGGGAACTCTGGGGCCCACTGAAGGCATCTCTGGACTATAAGGAAGGACGAGGTGGTGTTTGGTAGTCTCATTAATAATCCAGCAGCTTATATATTCATAAGCACGTGAGTTCAGAAGCAAAGAGACGTACTATGGGGAATTCTGTCAGCAGGAAACAGAGCTCCTGGTTACAGCTCCGAGCAGGGCCCTGGTCCCTGTGAGGTGTGAGGAAAACAGAGCCATGCAGCACTCTGATGTCGCAGATATGAGAACTAAGTGTGGGAGGAGGCAGGAGCATCTTGCTGTGGAGTTAAAAAATGAAAGACCCCCCCCAATAAAAGGAAATAAAAAATAAGCAACAACCACCACAACAAAAAGAAATGAAAGACCTTACAAGGACTGGAATCTTGGTCCGTCTGGGTGTTTGATGGTCTCCCCAGTCCAGTCACAACTGAAGCTCAGGAACCAGACTGAAGAAGCTTCATTTTTTTTTCATCATGTGTGTATGCATGTGTGGTGGGTATGTGGATATGAACATATGATCTGCATATGTGTCAGTTCACGTATGGGCTCACATGCATGTTAGGTTGTGTGGACAGGTACATGAAGGTATATATGTGGAGAGCAGAGGTTGATGTCTGATGGACTCTTAAATCAGTCTTCACTTGATTTTATGAGACAGGATCTCTTGCTGAACCTAGAGCATACCAACTGGGCTAGACTAGCTACATCATGATCCTGAGAGTCCCAGCAATGGGATTACAGGCATGTGCCGTTGCTCCTGACTTTTACGTAGGCACGGAAAATACAAGCTCAGGTCCTCATGTCTTCTCAGCAAGTGCTTTGGCTACTGAGAAACCTCCCCAAGCCCTGGGAGTAGCATGTTCAGTGACTCAATGTCTGAGATGGGAGTGTTTGACTGGAGCTTTCTAAGTCTACTGTGGTCCAAGTTAGGACTGGCTACAAGAGCCACAATTCAGTTGTTTTTTTTGGTTTTTATTTTTTGCTTTTTTTCCCTATTGACAACTGAACATGCTGGTTGTAAGTAAAGGGCAAATAGAACTAACTATGCTTCTGCAGCCAGTGGATGGCCCGCTAGCTTTCTGATTCTGCTCATCAACTAATTAATGTATGTAGGTCTTATCTAGTTTTCTGTCTCCGGTGTATGGTAGGGGACTGATATAATACTTTGTGGTTTAGTCTCTGTGTTTTCTTTTCATTCTGTTTCTTGAAGTGGGCCAGGCTCCTAGTATATTCTTGACTTGTAGACTTTTGGAAGACTGAGCACAGAGGCTTCTAGTATCACTGCTGACATCCAGGAAAATTGAAAATATTGGAAGCACAGAGAGAGATTGGGAATACAACAAGAAGAGGAGGAAAATGTCCCAGCTAAGCATGTGGTAGACATAAGGCGTCCACAGCAGTGCTAGCCAGGTGACAGGATTCTGAAAGGAAGGCACAAAACACACTTTGACCACTGCACCTTCATGTCATTGAAGAGCCCTTAAGTATTGTGTCCTCAAATACGGCCAGGAAGTAAGCCCTGGACCAGAATGACACTCTAGTCTGTAGTGACAGATAAATCATAGCCTACTTATGGACATAATAATCATCTCTTAGGAGCTCAGAAATCTGAGGTCATCCCAACCCATCTGCCTCAGGAGGAGCTGTGAGGAGATTTTCAGATGTCCATCCCATGATGTATGTTTCCTATGCATGTGGGTTTTTTTGTTTGTTATTGTTTATTTTTATTCATTTATTTGAGAGCGACAGAAGAGAAGGAGGCAGAGAGAGAGAGAATGGGCACACCAGGGCTTCCAGCCGCTGCAAACGAACTCCAGACACGTGCGCCCCCTTGTGCATCTGGCTAGCATGGGTCCTGGGGAATTGAGCTTTGAACCGGGGTCCTTAGGCTTCACAGGCAAGCACTTAACCACTAAGCCATCTCTCCAGCTCTGCATGTGGTTTTGAGGCATGATAGAACCAGTGGGGAAAGTAAAGCAACAATTAGTGTTCTGCTCAGAATTATAAATTATATAAATTATACTTATTTCTTGCAAATAAACATGATAGAAACTAATCTTCCTGAAAAGTAATCCTAATCTTTTGAATCTTTAGGCCAAACTACTTACCCCTTTGGAAGCAAACCTGAGAAAACTTCTGTTACTAGTGGACCACAGTTGCCTCTCTACATTCTTTATTATCGAAAACATGCCACTGGTTAAAATTAAAGTAAGCCCAGGCTGGAGAGATGGCTCAGGGATTAAGGCACTTGCCTGCAAAGCCTAAAGACCCAGGTTCAATTCCTCAGTACCCACATAAAGGCAGACACACAAGGTGGCACATGCATCTGGAGTTTATTTGCAGTGGCTGGAGGCCCTGGTGCATGCGTTTTCTCCCTCTCCCCCACCTCTATGTATCTCTCTTTGCCTGTCTCATAATTAAATAAATAATTTTTTTAAATTGGTTTATTAAAATAACTAAAGTAAGTTGGGCATGGTGGCACACACCTTTAATCCCAGCACTTGGGAGGCAGAAGGAGGAGGATCATTGTGAGCTTCAGGTTAACCCTGAGACTACATAGTGAATTCTAGGTCAGCCTGGGATAGAGCGAGACCCTACCTTGAAAAGCCAAAAATAAATAAATAAATAAATATAAAGTAAGCCTATTAATTTATAGTCTATCCAAGCCATCTGTCAATGATATAACATCCTGAGGAATAATTTGACTAAGTCCATCTGCATTTTTAATTTTTCCTTCTTCAAAGTGACTTTCTATTGTTTATTCTAGAAAGTGCAACTATGCAGTGGGAACAATCTTTGGGTGAGTCATCTGAGAACGTGCCACTTTGTTTACTCAATGTGGGTCCCGAGCTCATTTCTACCGTGGACATTAGCGTAGTGTCTAGCGCAGCCGCCAGATTGGTGGCTGCACCATCTTTACATAATGCTGTCTGCATCTTTAGAAGAGGTCATATTCTACACTGGAACCCCACATCTGACTTCCACAGACCTGTCAGAACTATGGGCCTGTAGCCTATAGGAGTAGAAATGTGGATAATCCATGACAGAACTTGAGGAGCTAGAGTGAGAGGACCGCATCTGGCTAGCTAATTGTTTCTTAGCTTGGGAGCTCAGAAAGGAAGGTTTTTATGTTATCAGTGTTGGAGAAAAACCTCTCAAAAAGTATCCCATGAATCTGATGCGTAAGAGGTGGCGAAAAGAATGTAAGAGCCAAAGGAAGGGTAGGACTCCTTACAAGGACTCCTTACAACATGCTCCCTCCAGACATAAAATGGCCTGGATATCCATGACCTCATAGTGCCTGACACTACCTACATAAGACCATCATAAGAGGAGGAAAAGATCATGACATCAAAATAAAAGAAAGACTGCTTGAGATGGGGAGGGGATATGATGGAGAATGGAATTTCAAAGGGGAAAGTGGGGGGAGGCAGAGTATTAACATGGGATTTTTTTTTATAATCATGGAAATTCTTAATAAAAATTTGAAAAAATAGTATGAATATGCCAATGGCATGAAGTTGAACTGTCATTGCTCCTAAAGTATGATTGGCATATAACCACTGTACTGGTCTCCAGGTTTTTGACCATGGCTATATCCCTACCACTGCCTCAGAGTTGAGACTCTACAAGAGACCACATGAGTCCAAAGCCAAAACTGTTGACTCTTGGGGCAGGGGAGCTGCATTCGTGATTGAAGGCACTTGCTCCGTAAGCCTCTCAACAGAAATTTACTATCACCCAAGTCAAGGCTGTCGCAAGGTAGTGCCAACATCTGAAATCCCACTGTGCCTACAGCAATGGGCAGCATAGCCAGGAAGATCACAGAGCCTCAAGGCCCGCTAGACTGGCCATCCCAATGGTGAAAGAGAGAGAGAGAAAGAGAATAAAACAGAGGAGAAACTCTATCTCAAAGAGGAGAAGAGAACCAACACCCACAGCTGCCCTCCAACCTCCAGACACACTTGGCACTCCTGTGCCCATACAGCCACATAAATTCTTTTTGAATTATATATATATATTTTTGGCTGTGCTAAAAAATGAAACCCAGGGCCTTGCCCATGTTAAGCAAATGTTCTACCACTGAGCTATAATTCCAGCCTCATCACTTTTTAAATAAAATTATTTAAGCAATTTATTTATTTGAGAGAGAAAGAGGCAGAAGAAAGACAGAATGGATGCACCAGGGCCTCTAGTCACTGCAAACAAACTCCAGATGCATGCATCCTTGTGCATCTGGCTAACGTGGGTCTTGGGGAGATGAACTGGGATCCTTTGGCTTTTCAGGCAAATGCTTTAACCACTAAGCCATCTCTCCAGCCCCCTCATCATTTTTTTAAATGTTCATTCTGTGGTTCTTCACAAAAATGTCCTCTAGGCCCTGGTCTACATAGCTAGCAGACCATTTTTTGAAGTTTCCATGGATGAAAGGGGCTGAGGACATGTGAGCTGAGAGTGAAAAATGAAGAGGAAGGGCCTGGGGAGATGGCTCCACTATTAAAGGTGCTTGCTTACAAAGCCTGGGCTTGGGCTCAAGTTTCCTGTACCCATCTAAAGGCAGATGCCCAGGGAGCACGTGCATTTGGAGTTCACTTGCAATGGCAAGAAACTCTGAACTGCCTGTTCCCTCCCTCTCTCTCTCTCTCTCCCTCTCTCCCTCTCTCTCTCTCCCTCTCTCCGTCCGTCCCTCCGTCCGTCCTTCCCTCCCTCCCTTTCTCCCTCTCTCTCTCATTCTCTCCTCTCTCTCAAATAACTTAAAAATATTTTGAGGGGCTGGAGAGATGGCTTAGCGGTTAAGGGCTTGCTTGCCTGTGAAGCCTAAGGACCCTGGTTCAAGGCTCGGTTCCCCAGGTCCCACGTTAGCCAGATGCACAAGGGGGCGCACGCGTCTGGAGTTCATTTGCAGAGGCTGGAAGCCCTGGTGCGCCCATTCTCTCTCTCCCTCTATCGGTCTTTCACTCTGTGTCTGTCACTCTCAAATAAATAAATAAATAAATAAAAATTAAAAAAAAATATTTTGAGGGCCTGGAGATATGGTTCAGCAATTAAAGGTTCCTTCTTGCAAAGCCTAATAGCCTGGGTTCAATTCCCTGGTACCCACACAAAGTAAAGCCAGATGCACAAAGTGGCACATGTACCCGAAGGTCATTTTCAATGGCAGGAGGCCTTGGAATGTCCATACTCACTCTCTAATAAGTAAATAATGTTTTAGTGTCTGGTTTTTCGAGGTAGCTCTTGAACTCACAGTGATCCTCCTACCTCTGCCTCACGAGTACTAGAATTAAAGATGTACACCACCATGCCTGGCTAAAAATATTTTTAGTTAAGTTTTTTTGGAAGCACAAAGTAATTATTGTGAAATTTAATGAAGACATTTGCAAAGTTTGGTATTTATTTATAGCAAGTATGGCAGAGCTTGTCATGTAAGGCCAAGACACAAAGTGGCTATACAAAGGGAGAGCCCTCCTTTTGTGGGTAAATGCATGCTTATATCCCTCCAGATTGTCTTCCTTATACATATTTCCAACTTAATTCATGTTATATGATGAATGAAGGTATACATATGTATTTATTCACACTCTATGAAATTGTGTGTTCATTTATTTATTCACCTTAAAATCATGAAGAGTTCTCATGTTGAAATGACTATATATGATATGACATATGACTATATGGTCTTGGGTTTTCTATTAATTCTTATAGAATTAGACAATATCCAGAAAAGACCAATCAAGAAAATTCCCTCATGCACTAAATATCCTTCCTTTGATTAGGCTCAAGCAGGGAAGATAAGTGGAAGGAAAGGGTCAGACACACACTCTTGCTCATCTCTTAGAATTCACGACCTTCTCACTGTACCTTTTCTTTCTTTTTATGGAGGTGTCTAAAACACTCACGCTTCTCAGTGATAATAAGAAAAGCAACAGCTCAAGGATGAGTTCTTTTCAAATGGCAACTGAAAATTAAACTTGGAAAACGACTGTAGAGAGCAACAGGGATCGTGATACATTGAACGGGCTTCTTCCCGAAATCACATCGCCCCGTGAGAATACCCAGCGCTTCCAGATTATGTGGCATGATCAGGAGGAATTGGATGCAT
Source organism: Jaculus jaculus (assembly GCF_020740685.1). Lineage (NCBI taxonomy): Eukaryota > Metazoa > Chordata > Mammalia > Rodentia > Dipodidae > Jaculus > Jaculus jaculus. Next base: position 31,026,448 of record NC_059110.1, read on the forward strand.
CTTTTTCTGTAAAATCTCCTTGATTTTAAATACTGGCAAGAAGTTTTCTTAAAAAAAAATCAATCATATAATATCCTGCCTGGTTCCATGGACTCAAAGTTCCCAACTTCTGATGGCTGGAAGCACCAAGTCTCAGACCCCAGGCTACCCAGCTCGGTGAAAATTACTGGGCTCACATCCAGGAGCATGGATGACCCAAAGGCAATTGCATCCCCCAAAATTCAGCCAGCCTTCCCCCCTCCCCCAGCAAGGGCAAGGACTCAGGGAAGCTGCATCTCTGGAGCTCACTGCCTGACGTGCAGGCGCTCTGCGGGCCAGCCACCTGCCTCCGCCCCCAAGCGGTCATTGACTTACCTTGGGGAGACCTTATACATTTCAGTTTTCCCAGACTTGTTTAACTCCTTAGTCTCCCTAACCTCCCTCCTTCTTCCAGGAGGGAACGCTTCACTTCAATGTTTCAAATGAATGCTTCAGTTTGGAGGAAACCGCTACACAACAGATGGTTTTACCCAAGCATCCTTGTTTTACAAGTCAAAGCCAGGCATCTCAGGCAAACCAGGAGAGTTTACCGCCAATCTATGGTCACTGGCTTCTAGTTTTATTTATTTTTTCCTTTTGTTTTGAAGAATAGCTATTGGGTCTTCAATTTTTTTTCAACTTTTTTCTTTAGAAAATTTTATTTATTTATTTATTTGAGAGAGTAAGAGGCAGAGAGAGAGCATGTGCAAAAGAGAGAATGGGCACACCAGGGCCTTCAGACACTGCAAATAAAGTCCAGACACATGTGCCACCTTGTGCATCTGGCTTACGTGGGTCCTGGGGAGTTGAACCTGGGTCCTTAGGCTTCACAGGCAAGTGCCTTAACCACTAAGCCATCTCTCCAGCCTGGACTCTCATTTTACTATTTTTTTTAAATTTTTTGTTTGTTTTTATTTGTTTATTTGAGAGCAATAGACAGAGAAAGAAAGGGGCAGATAGAGAGAGAGAATGGGTGTGCCAGGGCCTCCAGCCACTGCAAATGAGCTCCAGACACATGCGCCCCCTTGTGCATCTGGCTAACGTGGGTCCTGGGGAACCGAGCCTCGAACCGGGGTCCTTAGGCTTCACAGGCAAGCGCTTAACCGCTAAGCCATCTCTCCAGCCCATTTTACTATTTTTTTAATTTGGTGCTCATGTGTCTATGCTTTCATTTTTGCTTTTAAATTTATACTAAATGATTGGCTTTTAAGCCAATCCTCTCCCAGATTAAAATCCTCCTTTGCCATAATATTTATTTCTTTTTAATTTAATTAATTTATTTATTTATGAGTGAGAGAAAGAGAGAGAGGCAGACAGAGAGAGAATGGGCATGCCAGGGCCCCCAGCCCCACTGCAAACAAACTGCAGTCCTTGTGCATCTGGCTTTGCATGGATACTGGGGAATCAAACCTCGTTCCTTTTCTTATCAGCCAAGCGAGGGATTGAGATTTGGATTAGCCACAGATGTTAACATTCCATTTACCTTTCCATATCGTCAGCTTCACCTGCAAGTCACATTGACTAGCAAATCCCAAAGCCCAGTGCTGCACATGCAGTGGTTAACAGTGCAGGAGAATCAGATCTTTAAGGAGAGGCCCGAGTTCAACTGAGGTGCTTTTGTGTGGCTCTGGACTCTTCCGGAGTGCTAAGGCTAGAACCCTGCCACAATGCCTGCCAGTCTTCTCTGTAAGGAATTCTGTGTGCCTTGGGTCCATCCAGCAAGATGCACTGTTCAGGGCTGGAGAGATGGCTTAGCAGTTAAGCGCTTGCCTGTGAAGCCTAAGGACCCCGGTTCGAGGCTCGGTTCCCCAGGTCCCACGTTAGCCAGATGCACAAGGGGGCGCACGCGTCTGGAGTTCGTTTGCAGAGGCTGGAAGCCCTGGCGCGCCCATTCTCTCTCTCTTCCTCTATCTGTCTTTCTCTCTGTGTCTGTCTCTCTCAAATAAATAAATTTTAAAAAATTAAAAAAAAAAGATGCACTGTTCAAAGAGGTAATTAGAACTGTCGTTGGGAGAAAGGATGAGTACAGAAGGAAGCAGAGAGCTGCGCATCCACACTTTGCAGGGGAAGTAGCGACTTCTTGATTCCACCACCGACTGATCCATGCAGCGATGACAGCTGCCCTCAAGGGCCTAGTTCTGCAGTGTGCTCTGGGCCCATTCCTGGAAACTCAGCTTTCCCAACACTGTACAATTATATACACTCCCAGTGAATTCCTTTCTGCTACTCAGAGAAGGTTCTATTAGCAGAATAACATTGCTGAATAATACAATGAATGGTTTCATGCTGTTTTCTTTTGTTAAAAATGTTATTTATGGGCTTAAGGGATGGTCTAGTGGTTAAGGCATTTGCCTGCAAAGCCAAAGGACCCAGTTCAATTCCCCAGGACCCATGTTAACCAGATGCACAAGGGGCGCACATGTCTGGAGTTCTTCTGTAGTGGCTGGAGGCCCTGGCATGCCCATTCTCTCTCTTTCTATTCCTCCCTCTTTTTCTGTCACGTAAATAAATAGATAAAAATAAAATTTTTAAAAAAGTGTTATTTGTCTTTTTTATTTGATAGAGAACGAGGCAGAAAGAAAGAGAGGGAGGGAGGAAAAGAGAGAGAATGAGCACACCAGTGCCTTCAGCCACTGCAAATGAACTCCAGATGCATGTATCACCTTGTGCATTTGGCTTACATGGGTCCTGAGGAATTGAACCTTGCTCCTTTGGCTTCGCAGGCCAATGCCTTAACCACTAAGCCATCTTTCCAGCCCTCCAGGCTGTTTTCTTTTGAAGGTGAAGTGATTCTGCTTTGCTTTTTGCTTGAATTTTTTGGTGGTGTAGGTTTTTGAAGTAGGATTTCACTTTAACCCAGCCTGACCTGGAACTCATAGCTATATACAGTTCCTGACCTGGAACTATAGCACCAGGCTAGCTCCTGCCTCAGCCCCCAAGTGCTAGGGCGCACCACCACGGTCCCACTGTGTTTTATTTTGTTTGAGACAAGATGTAGCTGTGTGGCTCTGGTTGGCATGTAACTCACTGTGTGGACCAGTCTGGCCTCAAGCTCACAGTGATGCTCCTACCTCTGTCTCTGGAGTGCTGGAATCACAGGCTAGTGAGATCATACATGGCCTATGTTTTTGTTGTTGCTGTTGTTTGTACCTGTGTGTCTGTGTGATATACATGCATGTGTGCATGCATGTTGATATGTGTGAGCGCATGTATTTGCACTGATGCACAAGCATGCACATGTGGAGACCACAGGTTACTGTCAGGTGTCAGACTCAATCCACATTTTTCTTTTTGGAGACAGTGTCTCTCACTGAACCCAGAGCTCACTGTTGAAGAGAGCCAGCAAGCCCCAGAGATACGCAACTTCTGCCTCCTCAGCGCAGGGGCTACCGGGGCACGCCACCATGTCCCACATTTGTGGGTTCTGGGGGTCTGAACTCAGGGCCTTATTCTTGGGCAGCAAGTGCTTGACCAACCAAGCCATCTTCCTAGTCTACTACCCAGGTTTTCTTGACACCATGAATTGATGAAGAAGTATGACTAGAGAAATGAATAGCCATGCTGATTTCAGGTCCTAAGAAGAGAGAGAGAAACAGAGGAAGGGGACAGTTATGCTCAATAAAAGTAAAACTGAAATCACTGGGTCATGAAAAGCTACTTTATATCTTTTGACTTTTCTGCCTGAGGACTTTGTCTATATGTTTATCTTCTCTCTGATACTGTAAATTCCACAAGAGAGGCGTATTCGTTTAGTCAACACACCATATGTGATACCCAGTGTTGCAGTCTGGTTCTCATTGCTGGTAGAAATCACCCAACCAAGAGCAGTTTCTGGGCAAAAGAGGTTTATTTTGGCTTACAGGCTCAAAGGGAAGCTCCACGATGGGCAGGGGAAAACGATGGCATGAGCAGAGGGTGGACATCACCCCCTGGCCAACATAAGGTGGACCACAGCAACAGGAGGGTGTGCTAAACACTGGCATGGGGAAACTGGCTATAAAACCCATAAGCCCGCCCCCAACAATACATTCCCTCCAGGAGGCATTAATTCCCAAATATCCATCAGCTGGGAACCTAGCATTCAGAACACCTAAGTTTATGGGGGACACCTGACTCAAACCACCACACCCAGTGTCCCGGTATACTGGCTTATTGTGAGCACACAAGGAATAACTCGTGACTGCCTAAATTCACAGAGGCAGGTAATGAACACTTTGCAGCGGGACACATACCTGTTCAAGGACATCAATAATTATTGCTTACAGAGAAATGACTAAAACAAGTCACCTTACATACATGATCTCATCCCTCTATAAAGTAGGCTTGGAGTTTCAGTGAAAAGTAATCACCAGTTTTGGAGCTTTTATTCACATGCAAGAAGTCTGCTTTCAAAGCCCATGACAATTTCCGTTGCACCTCACATATTCGGTTTTATGATTCACTGCCATACCAGGCAACTATGAATGTCCTTGAAGCTGTCCAAACATCTAGGGAACCCATCTACAGCTCCTTCCTCCCTCCAAAAGAAATCCTTCCAGAAGGGCTCCTGGGTGCTTCTAAGTATGAAAGTACTCCTCCCCAGGACGCGTCTCCTTTCTGCTCTCAGTGTCACATCTGAAAATGGGAGAGAAAACTAATCTGTGTCCTCCTAGAAGCTACGAAGAGGCAGGAGGACTTGGCGCTGACTGTAGATGATTGTTTTTAAACCAATCAGATTCTAAAACTCCCACAGTCGTTTTCCACGCAGGAATTGGTTCAGAGAAAACATTCTGCTGAAGAGCCGTCAGGTCTAGAGAGATGGCTCAGTGGGAAAAGGAGCTTGCTTGCCAAACCCGCTGGCCTGGGTTTGGTTCCCCAGCACCCAAGTAAAACAGATGCACATGGTGGCGCATATGTCTGGAGTTCATTTGCTGCAGCTGGCAATTCTAGTGCAGCCTCTCTCTTTCTCTCAAATAAATATTTTAAAAACTGGTTCTGAGCCAGGCATGGTGGCATACAATGCCTTTAATCCCAGCACTCAGGAGGCAGAGGTAGGAGGACTGCCATGAGTTCAAGGCCACCCTGAGACTACATAGTGAATTCCAGATCAGCCTGGGCTAGAGCGAGACCCTACCTCAAAAAAAAAAAATTAATAAATAAAAAAGAGGTTCTGTCTACCGTCATACTCACCTTGGGCCTACTTTCAGTCACTGGGCTGTGTGGGTGTGGAAGTGCACACCTACAAACCCAGAACTTAGGGAGAAGAGGCAGGAGGATCAGAAGTTCAAGGTCATCCTTAGGCTAAATATTAAGTTCCAGGACAACCTGGGTTATGAATAACCAATCAAAAACACACAATAAGCCATCCTAACAAGGACTGGAGAGATGGCTTAGCAGTTAAGGCTCTTGCCTGCAAAGTTTAAGGACCCAGGTTCGATTCCCCAGGACCCACTTTAGCCAGATGCACAAGGTGGCACATGCACCTGGAGTTCATTTGCAGTGGCTGGAGGCCCTGGCACACCCATTGTCTCTCTCAATCTTCTCTCTCCTCCCTCTCCCTGTCTCTAATAAACAAATGAAAAATAAAAACTTTTTTAAAATTTTTATTAGCATTTTCCATGATTATAAAAAAAATCCCATGTTGGGCTGGAGAGATGGCTTAGCGGTTAAGCGCTTGCCTGTGAAGCCTAAGGACCCCGGTTCGAGGCTCGGTTCCCCAGGTCCCACGTTAGCCAGATGCACAAGGGGGCGCACGCGTCTGGAGTTCGTTTGCAGAGGCTGGAAGCCCTGGCGCGCCCATTCTCTCTCTCTCCCTCTATCTGCCTTTCTCTCTGTGTCTGTCTATCTCAAATAAATAAATAAAATTAAAAAAAAAATCCCATGTTAATTCCCTCCCTCCCCCCCCCACTTTCTCCTTTGAAATTCCATTCTCCATCATATTACCTCCCCAGAAAAAGAAAAACTTTTAAATAAAACATCCTAACAAAAGTCAGTGTGACACAATGAATTTGATGTCATTTTAGTATTAATCTATTCATGCATTCAGTTAACAAGCATCTATATACAGCTGCAATTATGTGTAAGATACTCTGCTTAGGATTACCAGTTAACATTAATAACTTTATCTCCCCAGTCACTGCAGTAAAATGAGGAAGATTGAAACATGCTGTTTTGTAGTCAAAGCATTTTGAGTGGTGATGTCTTTGAACCTCTGAGTTCTTATTGTATGACGATCATTTCTTGTAGAAACATTTGGATTTAACTTAGTCACAGAAATACACATCCCTCCATTTTGGATATGACTCATCACAATCCTAATTGATATGCGAGCGTCCTTTGGCTACCTATCAAGTCACACTAGTTGAAAAGCACACCCACAGTTACTGACATAGCTCTATATTTTAAGTGTCATATATTAATTATCTCTTTGTTTCTGAAGATTCTTAAATCCTGAGTCAATTACATTCACAAAATTCTCCTTCTCTCCAGCTCAGTTCATCAGAGCGCAGACACTGAAACAAAGAAAAACAGAATACTAACTTCCAACAGATTTTAAATAAGATTTTTTTTTTTTTGCTTGGGCCACTTTAAGCAAAGGCCAATTTTCCACGACCTCTCACCCAGTGTCCTTGTGAGATAAAATCAGATTCCCGCTGATGATTCATTATCAATTCAAGTCCAGGTGCAGAAAACCCAAGCAAGAGCTCAAACCTCCTTACAGTCATACCTGCAATGGAAAGTCGCTGCAGTTCAAGTCTATTAGCCATAAAAATTCAGCTTTGTGCTAAAATAAAATATGACTTTCTAGTCGCCATGTACTTTAAGATGAGAAAGTACAATTATGTTCTCCTAAGTTAAATGGCTGTTAATTGGCAGAGAATTTGATTTTGATGGTTTAGAAACTTCTTGCCAAGTGCTTAGGAAGCATTGTAGTATTTAAAAACGTAATGAAAATAGAAGTGTGGCAATTAGATCAAGTAAGGAACCGAGATGGGTATTGAAATGGAGCTTCTCACTTGCACCCCACCACCACCTCCCTCACTGGGGGAATAGTAAACACTAGTTCCAGGCTGGGCTTTCTCTCACCATACCACATGACACTCATCTCTTCCCAGAGGTGTTGGAGCCAAATTAATTAACTTCAAATAGTGCGCTTTCCCATCACAACTTCGCCTTTCATTTCAGGGCCTCTATGGAGATGCAGGACAAGACAAACTAACAGGAAACATGAAGTCTCCATGCAATGTGTGGTCCCACATGTTCACAACCAAAGGGAGTGTGTCGCCCTTTTAATTTCCCACAGAGAGGGGTTTATGCGAAACTGACTCCCCACTTTCTTTTTTCTTTCTTTTTTTGGTTTTTCGAGGTAAGGGCTCACTCTAGGCCCAGGCTGACTTGGAATTCACTATGGAGTCTCAGGGTAGCCTCAAACTCACGGCGATCATCCCACCTCTGCCTCCATAGTGCTGGGATTAAAGGTGTGTGCCAATACTCCTGGCTTGACTCCCCACTTTCTCCAAGAATGGATCGTTTCCTTGTTTGAGCCGCGATGAGCGTACTTGAAAGGATGACTGAGGACAGACATGTGAAGTCTCCAGCACGTGGTGGGGGCAAGCAAGGGAACTATAACAGAGGACGTCCAGTGACACTGGCCCAAGCCATGAGGGCCTACCGCAGATCCCCCTCCACGTCTCTATTCCAGCTTGGAGGTGGCCAGCCAACCCAGGAAGGTCAAGTCCATACACACTGGAGATTCTCTTCCACCCTCATGACCAGAAGACTTGCTATGGACCTGGAAAATAAACTCAGACATTGCTTTGAGAGAAGATACTACAATAATAAAAGGCTGTTTTCATATCCTAGTACGTAAAGTCAAGTTTTCCCAACCAGTAGCATGACTTGACTTTTCCTAAATAATTAGTTTTCATAATGACTTCTAATACAAATTTACTTGTTTAAATGGAAATACAATGTGCAATTCTGTATTTCTTATTAACACTCCAAGGAGCAATAACAGTCAAAGCCTGGAAAGCTTATTAAGACTAATACCCAAATGCCGCTAAATGTATTAAAAAGCCTTAGTAAAAAATGTGCACTATTGATCCCACTCACGGTGTCAGCTTTTGGCAGAACATCCATTAAGGTACAGCATGCTATCGATGCAAATTAGGTAGTCCCCCACGGGCTGGCGGCCTTCCTCCATTCAAAATGAGGCAACCTGAAAGTGAACTGAAACTAGCTGGCAATTGCTAACTACAACTTCTCCTCTTCCTCCTCCTCTTCTTCTTCCTTCTCCTACTTCTCTTGTCCCTTCTCCTCCTTCTCTTCTTCTCCTCTTCTTCCTTTCCTTTCCCCATCTCTCTCCTCCTCCTTTCTCCTCTCTCTCTCTCTCTCTACATATATATATAAATTTGAGAGCAACAGATAGGCAGAGAGAGAGAGAGAGAATGGGCATGACAGGGCCTCCAGCCACTGCAAACAAACTCCAGATGCATGCTCCACATTGTGCATCTGGCTTCTGTGGGTCCTGGGAAATCAAGCCTTGAACTGGGGTCCTTAGGCTTCACAGGCAAGAGCTTAACTGCTAAGGCATCTCTCCAGCTCCTCCTTTCTATATTTTATATAATTTACTTGCATATAGTTTGTAAATACTTAATATCTCATGTATAAACAACAGCTTTCCAAATTGGTTCATAAGAATAAACTATATTCTTCATATGTCTTCAAAAAATCTTATCTTCCTCTTTGGGGGTCTCAATGCAGATGAATAATAGACACTAGACCAAGTTACATGCAAATAAAATCATTGCTGAATTCTCATGGTTCAGCATTTTGTCAAAGGAAATAATTCCTCTGCACAAGTTCTAGGCAGGGCTCATTGATACAAGAACCAACCTTGCCCTCCAAGTAATTTCTGTGGTCTCATTCCCCAGTGAGCAGCCAATCAGAAAGAGTTCAGGCAGGGTGGTGGTGCACACCTTTAATCCCAGCACTAGGGAGGCAGAGGTAGGAGGATCACCATGAGCTCAAGGTCACCCTGAAACTACATAGTGAATTCTGGGTCAGCCTGAACTAGAGTGAGACACTACCTCAAAAAAAGAAAAAAGAGTATACAGTGTTTTCAGGTAGATAGTACTAGGAAGGTTTGTTTCTTCCTCAATAGCTTTCTTAAAAATACAAATGAAGGAGCTGGAGGGATGGCTTAGCAGTTAAGGCATTTGCCTGCAAAGCCAAAGGACCCAGGTTTGATTCCCCAGGACCCACGTTAGCCAGATGCACAAGGGGGCGCACATGTCTGGAGTTTGTTCGCAGTGGCTGGAGGCCCTGGCGTGCCCATTCTTTCTCTCTCTTCCTCTCCCTCTGTCAAATAAATAAATAAAAATAAACAAAATATTTTTAAAATAAAAAAATAAAAATGAAATTCCCATAACATGTTAACCATTATAAAACATACAATTCAGTAGTACGTAGCATATTGGCAATGTTACATAACCAGTGCTTCTATGTCTTCCAAAACATGTTTATCACCACTCCCCACAAAATCCCTGTATACCACAAGCAGATGTCATAAACCCTTTCACTGGGGACTCTAGTCTCATAACCCTCGCAATTTGATTGCTTTAAAGTTGATTACAACAAACGTTGTTTTTTGGTTTTGCTTTTGTTTTTTTGTTTTCTTTGTCTTTTTAAGGCACGGTCTCCCTTTAAGCAAGCTACCCTTGAACTCACTATGCAGTTCAATGCGGCCTCTTGAACTTGCAATGATCCTCCCGCCTCAGCCTCCTGGTCTGGGAACTATAGACATGAGCCACCGTGTGTGAAGAAAGCTTGCTGTTTAATGGAAGTTTTGTTATTATTATTATTTTATTTTTACTATGTATTTGCAAGAAGAGAGGGGTAAAGAGAATAAGACTGAGCACCCCAGGGCAGACAAACTGCAGACAAACTCCTTACACTTGCTCCACTTTGCGCATCTAACTTTCTGTGCATACTTGGGAATCAAACCGGGACTGAAAGGGTTTGCAAGGAAGTGCTTTTAACTACTGAGCCATCTCCCCAGGCCCTGAAAGTTTGTGTTTTATATGTGTGTGTGCTTACTTGTTTTGCTACACTAGAGCTTGAAATGCTATACCACTGAGCTTTAGCCCCGTCACTTTTCTCAGGTTTTTTTTTTTCAATTTTGAATAATAATCTCACTAAGTTTCCCAAGCTAGCTTTGAACTTTCAGTCCTCTTGCCTCAGCCTCCCAAGCAGCTGAGATTATAGGCCTGTACCATGAGGCCCCGCCTGCTTAATTGAGAATGCTCTGTGACAGAAGCATCAAACTAGATCAGTCAATAGGCATTGAAGTTCCCAGGCCCCTACCCAAAGAGTCCAATACAGTTCCTTAACTGCTAAGCCATCTCACCCACCCTGATTTTTTTTATTAAATATTTGTTAATATTTTTATTTATTTGAAAATGGAGAGAGATAAGCAGAGAGAGACAGAGGGAGAGAGAGAGAATGGTCTCACCAGGGCCACTAGCCAGTGCAATCAAACTCCAAGTGTATGTACTACTTCGTGCATCTGGCTTTACATGCTTACTGGAGAATTGAACCTGGGTCCTTAGGTTTTGCAGGCAGGCACTTTAACCCCTAAGCCATCTCTCCAACCTGCTGACTCTCAGTCATGGAGACCATTTGCCCAGAACTCTGAACACACTGTGGAGATTTCTCTAGCCTAATGAGTACCTTCAGTCTAACAGGGTAACTGAGATGTGAAGAGAGGGTCCACCGGAGATGCTCCTTCTGACAGAGGTGTCAAGGGGGCACAGGGGTCAGGCTGGATCAGGGAAGGAAGGGGAGGAGGATGTAGTAGTGTGGTATACACGAGAGCAGAGCAAGCTTCCATAGGAAGCAAGGAGGGAGAGATGGAGAGGTGCGGTGGTTTGATTCAGGTGTCCCCCATGAATTTAGGTGTTATGAGGGCTAGGTTCCCAGCTGATGGAGATTTGGGAATTAATGCCTACTGAAGGTAGTGTATTGCTGGGAGCAGGCTTATGGGTATTATAGCCAGTTTCCCCTTGCCAGTGTTGGCACACTCTCCTGTTGCTATGGTCCACTTTATGTTGGCCATTGCTTGATATCCACCCTCTGCTCATGCCATCATTTTTCCCTGCCATCGTGGAGCTTCCCCCTTAAGCCTGTAAGCCAAAATAAACCTCTTTTTTTCCCCACAAACTGCTCTTGGTTGGGTGGTTTCTACCAGCAATGCTAACCTGACTGCAACAGTAATGTTGGTACCAAAGAGTGGTGTCATTTGCTGCTGGACACCTGACTGTGTAGCTTTGGCCTTTTAGAGCTGGTTTTCAAGAGGAATGTGGAAGGACTTGAAACCTTGGCCTAAGAGATGCCTTGCAGTGCTGTAAGTACAACTTGATGGACTATTCTGGTCAGAGCTGAAAGACTTGAAGGCAGTAAGAACTATGGACTGTGAGGTTTGGCTTATGAGGGTGAGAAAGAGCTCTGCTTGGACTGGGCTGATAGTTTGTGTGAAAAGCTTGCTGTTTTGCCGGGGACCTGAGAAGTTGTGCAGGGTTGCTTTGCATAGAAATGAATTGGTGTGAGCAGAGGGATATGGCACAGAAAAAGATGAAATCTTTGGATGAACTGCTGCCTGTTCAGCTGTAATTGACAGATTACAACCTTTGAGATTGGGCCAGCTGAACTACACTGGGGCAATAGGAAGAATGTAGACTTTTGAGAAGGGGCCTGAGTGCTCAAGGAGAGTGCTGTTCTTCAAAGTCTGCTTTATTACCCCCACCCCTGGATTAACAAACTGGCACCCTACCTGGTATTATGGAGTATAAGAAATGCAGGAAAGAGAGAGGCACTGAGTTTTCAGTGCAGTCTTGTGTTTTGGAAATGGCTATGGGCAGTGTGAAGCAGGTTTGCTGGATGCCTACATGGAGATCCAATGGAGCTGTGAGGATGAACTATGGATTGCAGTGGAGACCCAGTGGAGATGCCGGGACCATGAGATGGCTGCTAAGGAAAGCTGCTGGCCCTGATGAAGTTTTCTGGGACTGTGAGTAGCCTAGCTGGAGGGGCGGAATTGGAACTTCAGAGACTTGTTGCTGGTTAGAATTGGCAATATGTCATTGGCTAGATTTGTTGGACTTGAAGCTATAGAGTTTAATGTTTGCCCTGGTTGTTTAAAATCTTGTATTGGTTGACTATTTCTTTGCTATGCCCAATGCTATGTTTTTACAGTATGAATGTTTATTCTATGCCATTATGGGCTGGGGGGGGACTTTTTTGGTATTATGGCTCAGTTAAAAGACCTTGGACTATGAGAATGTATGAACATCATGGGAATTGATAAAAACTATGGGGACTCTTAAAGTCATACTGAATGCATTGTATTTTATATCATGTATGGATAACAGTTTATGGGGGCCAGGGGCGGAATGTGGTGGTTTGATTCAGGTGCCCCCCCATAAACTTAGGTGTTCTGAATGCTAGGCTCCAAGCTGATGGAGATTTGGGAATTAATGCCTCATGGAAGCAGTGTATTGTAGGGGGAGGGCTTATGGGTGTTATAGTCAGTTTCCCCATGCCAGTGTGTGGCACACTCTCCTGTTGCTATTGTCCACCTGATGTTGGCCAGGGGGTGATGTCCACCCTCTGCTCATGCCGTCATTTTCCCTGCCATTGTGGAGCTTCTCCCCCCCGCCTGAGCCTGTAAGCCAAAATAAACCTCTTTATCCCAAAAGCTACTTTTGGTTGGGTGATTTCTACCAGCAATACGAACCTGGCTACAACAAGAGAGAAGGAAGGGAGAATGGCATCCTGTGTACCTGAAACCCACTTTTGGCAGTGGGAGGGAGAGCCGGTTGCTCATCGCGGGCGCCAGTGCAGGCAGCTGGGGGCTTTGGTGGGTGGGAAGCCACGGTGCTCCTTGACTGATGGGTGCAGCTTTCTTGCCGCTAGCTCAGTCGTGACTCCATTCTGAGAGTGGGAGTGGGGGTGGGCGTGTGGGACTGGGTGCGGTTCCTTACAGAAAAGTGACAACAAGATGGGGAATTGCAGAGGATGAGGGCGAACGTTTTACAGAAGCCGAGCGAGTTTGCAGGGCTGGGCTGAGGCTGAGGCGCGGTTGAGGGGAGCGCGGTGTACGCGGTGGTTCCCATTCAGCAGGTTGTCGGTTTTTCCACTGGGCTTTATCCCCTTGTGCAGTCAGTAAAGCAGGGAAGAGCCTCATCCACAGGCTGCGATGACAGGAGGAGAGAAGGGCAAAGGCATGAAGGCCTTTGCAAGAGAAAACAAGACTCTCAAGAATAAGAGAGAACATAGAAAAAAATGATTGTCATTGTGGGTAAGAATTAAAAGGAACTGGGCTGGAGAGATGGCTTAGCGGTTAAGCGCTTGCCTGTGAAGCCTAAGGACCCCGGTTCGAGGCTCGGTTCCCCAGGTCCCACGTTAGCCAGATGCACAAGGGGGAGCACGCGTCTGGAGTTCGTTTGCAGAGGCTGGAAGCCCTGGCGCGCCCATTCTCTCTCTCTCCCTCTATCTGTCTTTCTCCCTGTGTCTGTCGCTCTCAAATAAATAAATAAAAAATGAACAAAAAATATTTTAAAAAAATAATAATGATTAAAAATGATCAAAAGAAAAAGAATTAAAAGGAACTGACGAGGTACTTTCTCCATTCTGGTTTTTTTTTTTAATTTATTTACTTATTAGAGAGAGAGAGATGCTGAATGGGCACACCAGGGCCTCCTGCCACTGCAAATAAACTCCAGACACATGTGCCACTTTGTGCATCTGGCTTTACATGGGGACTGGGGAATTGAATCCCAGCCTATCAGGCTTTGCAAGCAAGTGGCTTATTAGCTGAGCCATCTCTCCAGCCCATTCTTACTTGTAGTACTGTTTGCTACTCAGGTCTCTCATGAATATTTCTTTCATGGAGGGTTAAATTTTAAGGGCTTTGAAAATGTACTTATTGGGGCTGGAGAGATGGCTTAGCGGTTAAGCGCTTGCCTGTGAAGCCTAAGGACCCGGGTTCGAGGCTCGGTTCCCCAGGTCCCACGTTAGCCAGATGCACAAGGGGGCGCACGCATCTGGAGTTCGTTTGCAGAGGCTGGAAGCCCTGGCACGCCCATTCTCTCTCTCTCCCTCTATCTGTCTTTCTCTCTGTGTCTGTCGCTCTCAAATAAATAAATAAATAAATAAATAAATTTAAAAAAAAATGTACTTATTGGGATTAACCACTCAGAGCACCTCCCGTTTTACACAAGATTCACCTCCTTCCATTCTCTTATGCTTTGAAAAAAGTTTTGCTCTGCATGAAAAGAAATCTACTTATCATGAAAAGATAGTGCATATAAGACAATAAAATATGATTTAAAAAAAATGAGGAAATCCAAAGCTGGAGTTTTGGGAAAATGGGAAATTCCAAAACTGGGCATGGTGGCTTACACTTATACTCCCAATACCAGAGAGGCTGAGGTAGGAGGGTCACCATGGGTTCAAGGCCAGCTTGAGCTGGAGTGAGACCCTGCTTGAGAAGGAGAGAGAGAAGAGAAAGAGAGAGAGTGGGAGTCTAGGTACATGAAGCTTTGAAGTAGAAAAATGAGATATAAAAAGAGATATTAATATTCCACATTTTTCATTAGCATAGATCTCCAAGGTTTTGAGAGAAACCCTAGCAATGTGCTCATGTGGTTATAAGCTTTATAAAATTTGCAAAAGTTATATAGCTGTTATAATTTTAAGACTCCTACATCATCCCTGTAGAAATGTCTCCCATCAACTTTTATAGCCATGGCTCCATGCATTTTGAGGATCCAGGTACGGGAAGTTCTGTTAGAAACATACATGTTTGGAATAATGGCATGTATTTGTTTCTCATGACTGCTGTCATGTCATTAAAGCCAGTTGTCCAGTTATACAAATGGCTTCTGGAGTACCTTTACTGCCCACTGGGCCAACTCAGCCAACAATATGACATCAAAGTACAAAACCAGAGACTATATAAATACATGAATGTACCCCATGGTGTTTGGCTCACATATCAATAAAGGTGACTCAGGGTTTGAAATGTGGGAAGCCCGAAGCTCATCTACAGAGAGTTCTGGCAGTTTTCAGTTTTCACTGTGTCTAGTCAAGGTTGAACTCTTCCCCTGTTAGAACATAGTTGGTCACTGGTAAGGTATGCCTGTAGCCCCAGCCACACAGGACGCTGAGGCAGGAGGATCGCTGGAGTCCAGGAGTTCTGGGGTATAGTGTCCTGTGCCAATCAGGTATCGCACTAAGTTTGGAACCAATACAATGACCTCCTGGGAGTGTTGCTTAAGGAAGAGTGAACTGGTCCAGGTCATGAACATACTTGGTAATAGTTTACATGCAACAGAAAGTGGCATATAGATTTTGCCTTTCTTTTTTAGGAGTATGTGAAATAGAAGTTTTCAAACTTCTTTTGTAAAGATCAAAATTTTAAAGAATATATGTTGCCAGGCATGGTGGCACACGCCTTTATTCCCAGCACTTGGAAGGAAGAGGTAGGAAGATCGCCGTGAGTTCAAGGCCACCCCGAGAATACAGAGTGAATTCCAAGTCATCCTGGGCTAGAGTAAGACCCTACCTTGGGGGAAAAAAAAAAGTTTGAGGCAGATACTACTCTGTGTTTATAATCCCAGCACCCAGAAGGCTAAGGTAGGCGGATTACTATGAGGCTGTGGCCAGCCTGAGCTACAGAGTAAGTTTCAGGTCAGGCTAGGCTTGAATGAGACTCTATCAAAAAACAAATAGGGAGCTGGAGAGATGGCTTAGCAGTTAAGGCACTTGCCCACAAAGCCTAAGGACCCAAGTTCAATTCCCCAGTACCCATGTAAGCCAGATGGCATATGTGTCTGGGGTTCATTTGCAGTGGCTAAAGTGCTCATTCTCTTTCATTATGCCTCTCTCTCCCTTTCTCTCTATAACAAGTAAATAAATACTTTTTAAAAATAGTAAGTTATTCTGTGTGAGTAGGAAGAAAACTCAGTAGCAAAGGCCAGTAAGCCAGAAAAGAGATATAAAGGGAAGAGAAAGGAAGGGGGTACTTAACAGGATGGAGTTGTATATATGTAATTAGAAGAATAGATGAATGGAGGTGACAAGACCCAAGTGAGGTCAGGGGAAGAGACTGAGTAAAGGAAAGGTGGAGGGAGGGCTAACCAAAATCTAAGAGGATATAAATAGATCATATGGAAGCCTACTTTTTTGGACAATGGAACACCCAGGAGCCATAGATTGTTGCTAGAAAATTTTCAGTGCCAGGGATGGGATACATTCCAGTGAGTTGTTGGCCAGGGAGGCCCCTGATGCCTCCAAAACATTATAGGCCATTTCCAAGGCCCTTGGTTTCCCACCAGGAATAGGCTCCACATACTTGGTCTGCAAAGCCACTGAGAAATCCTGCTGGAACTGAGATGATAAATTCCTCCATGCAGACCAGCTGACAGAAAGCTGGAAGAAGCCATTCTGCATGCAGATCAATGGGAAAGAGAGAATCACCAGTGAAGATACTCAACAGTGGACACTGTAAGCCTTATATTTGGTCAGTCAGGCCAAATGAGCCAACAGGTGCAATAGTGACACGTCTGTCATGATGGAAACCAACTGTCCTCTAATTGGACTGAAGGCCCACTCCATGGGAGGGAATACATCCCTGATACTGGAAACTTAAAACAGGGTAGTCATGAGCCCGAGGGGTATAATGTCTGCTGCTGTCTGGCTAAATGTATTTACTATGCTTATCAAACTGCCCAGTAAGCACCTCTCTTAATGTTCATACCCTTATATTAATGCTACTCTCACTTTTGGTAGAGAATCTTCTCTTTTCAGATGGCAGTTGACCTTGGGATGACTCAGAAGGCATCATGGTGCTGGAAAGAAGTGACAGGAGTGCTCAGCACTGAAATATCTCTATCATACCTTCCAAGGCTCAGGGTCTGTTGCAGAAGAGGTGGCAGAAAGAATGTAAGAGCCAAAGGTAGGATAGGACTCCTTGCAATGTGCTCCCCCCAGACACAAAATGGCCTGGATATCCATGACCTCACTGTGCCTGACACTACCTACATAAGACCATCATAATAAGTGGAAAAGATCATGATATCAAAATAAAAGAGAGACTGATGGAGAGGGGGAGGGGATATGATGGAGAGTGGAGTTTCAAAGGGGAAAGTGGGGGGAGGGATGCCATTACCTTGGCATATTGTTTACAATCATGGAAGTTACTACTAAAAGACATTGAAAGAAAAAAATAGTAAGTTATTGCCATATACAGAAAAAAAATCAAAAATCTATGTAAAAGGTCTGAAGAGATGGCTCAACCATTAAGGATACTTGCTTGTAAAGCCTGAGGGCCAGCGTTCAATTTCCCAGAAAGCCAAATGCAAAATGATGCATACATCTGGAGCTTGTCTGCAGTGGCAGGAAGCCCTGACATACCCATACTCACTCTCTGTCTATTTGCCTCTTGTTCTCAAATAATTTTTTGTGTGTGAGAGATGGCTCAGTGGTTGAAGGCACTTTCTTGCAAAGCCTAAGAGCCCTGGTTCCAATTCTCCAGACCCACATAAAAGCCAGATGAACAAAGAAGCACATGTGTCTAGAGTTCATTTGCAGCTTCAAGAGGCCCTGGCATACCCTTTCATATTCTCTTCGTCTTTCTCTCTCACCGAGCCATCTCCCCATCCCTCTAAGGTGTTCTTTTGGTTTGTTTTTTTGGTTTTTTGGTTTTGGGTTTTTCAAGGTAGGGTCTCCCTCTAGCCCAAGCTGACCTGGAATTCACTATGTAGACTCAGAGTGACCTTGAACTCACGGCAATCTTCCTGCCTCTGCCTCCCAAGTGGAGTGCTGGGATTAAAGGCGTGCCACCATACCTGGCTCTCTAAGGTGTTTTGTAATGGTACAAAAGAGAAAATTCTCCTCTCCTTGTTCTAATTAAATATAAATTTAGGGCTGGAGAGATGGCTTAGCGGTTAAGCGCTTGCCTGTGAAGCCTAAGGACCCCGGTTCAAGGCTCGGTTCCCCAGGACCCACGTTAGCCAGATGCATAAGGGGGAGCACGTGTCTGGAGTTCGTTTGCAGAGGCTGGAAGCCCTGGCGTGCCCATTCTCTCTCTCTCCCTCTATCTGTCTTTCTCTCTGTGTCTGTCGGTCTCAAATAAATAAATAAATAAAAATTTAAAAAATATATATATAAATTTAACTTATTACAGATTCACATAGTGTTGGTACAATTCTTTAGTCTTGTGTCAGTCTCCTGGGCTCAGATGGAGGACATATTTTTCCTCAGCTATGAAACAGCCTGATCTCTAGAACAATCCTAGAGTGTGCAGCGAAAGAGGAAACCATTCCTAACCCCACCCCCTCCTGATTTGGGATCAGCTGTCAGAGCCAGTTCTGTTGCATGATCGCATGTAATTTGACCGAAGGATAAATTAAAGATCCACCAATGAGTATAGGAATAGCATTTAAACATTTTCTCCAGAGGATTCACATAAAATCTTTCATTCTGATTCTACTCCGACCAAAGGAAGCTTAGCATAGTAAAATAACAATAATAGTGATAATAATCATAATTTTCAAAACAAAAACATTATTCTGGTATTTGAATTAGTCATCCCGGTGCTTGCATAATTAACTGACATAGTTTGAAATTGCCTGTGTCTATTTGTTGTGACATCAGGCTAAATCTCATGGAGCATGGTAATCCACGAGGAACAAACACGGATAACTTTCCTATTTTGGACCCTTCAGGGTTTAGTATCACTGTATTTGTTGTCATGAATTTGTGCCTATTTCTCAAAGGCTTTGGCCTGACCATGGCTCTTCCTTCCCTGTATACCGGCAGGTTCAGAAGCAACAGGCCTGGCTCCTGTGAGCTGGTGAGAAACTCAGACAGCCTGGCTCAGCTTCACGTGAAAAAAAAAACAAAACAAAAAACGGGGCAGTCTCTCCCCTGGCGACACAGCACTATTGTTCTGTCATCTGGCATTAGTGGAGACCTCATTAAGATGGAGTGGTTATGTTCAAATTACAACATCCCAAAAGTGAGTTAAGAAAGGGATCTGGGGCTGGAGAGATGGCTTAGCGGTTAAGCGCTTGCCTGTGAAGCCTAAGGACCCCGGTTCGAGGCTCGGTTCCCCAGGACCCACGTTAGCCAGATGCACAAGGGGGCGCACGCGTCTGGAGTTCGTTTGCAGTGGCTGGAGGCCCTGGCGCGCCCATTCTCTCTCTCTCTCTCTCTCTCTCTCTCTCTCTCTCTCTCTTTCTCTCTGTCACTCTGAAATAAGCAAATAAAAAAAAATTAATAAAATAAAGGGATCTGTTGGAGACAATACGTTGTCGCATGATCATATGAAATGCAATGAACCTCCACCTCTATAGCGAATGTTCTACAAGGACTCAGGCAGCGTGCAGGGAGAGAGCGGAACCCCCGGGTGAGGAGCGGAGCTGCTGGCATCACCCGTGTAGCCACGGGCACAAGGAGCAGCCATGGCAGAGCCCAGGGCTGGGTCCTGTAGCGAGGACTTTCAGGAGAGGACGTGAGGGAAGTGGTCAGCGGAACTGGACCTCACAGGGAGGAAGCCGGGTAATCAAATACCCAGCTTCCCGCTCTTCTCCCTGCTGAGGTACAAGTCACAGAGCAGATGGAGGAGGCTTGGGAGTAGGTCTGATGCAGTAAATGAAAAGTGTTTGGCACATAGCCTCGGGTGTCTGCAAGGGGAACCAGCCCCAGTCGGGAGTTACAAAAGTCAGAGCAGAGCCCAAGGAGCAGGCGAGCCGATGACAACTCGCCCTAAAGTCTGTCTTATCTTGGAATTTTTACTCAGTAACATATACCTCCATTTTATTTAAATCAGCTTTAACTCAGATCTGAACTCTTCTTAACTCAATGCCTTTAAAAAAATTTTTTGTTGTTCATTTTTATTTATTTACTTGAGAGTGACAGAGAGAGAAAGAGGCAGATAGAGAGAGAGAGAGAGAATGGGCGAGCCAGGGCCTCCAGCCACTGCAAACGAACTCTAGACGCCTGCGCCCCCCTTGTGCATCTGGCTAACGTGAGTCCTGGGGAATCGAGCCTCGAACTGGGGTCCTTAGACTTCACAGGCAAGCGCTTAACCTCTAAGCCATCTCTCCAGCCCTTAACTCAATGCCTTTTAAAAAAATATTTTATTTAGGACTGGGGAAATGGCTTAGTGGTTAAGACGTTTGCTTACAAAACCTAAGGAAAACCAATTCCCCAGGACCCACATAAGCCAGATACACAAGTGGGCTCATGCCTCTGGAGTTCCTTTGCAGTTGCTGGAGGCCCTGGTGGGCCCATTCTCTCTCTCTCTCTCTTTCTGTCTCGCTCTCAAATAAAAAAATAAATAAAATATTTAAAAAAAAATTTTTTTTTTTACTTATTTATTTATTTGAGACAGAGGATGGACCCACCAAGGTCTCTAGCCACTGCAAATGAATGCCATATGCATGCACCACTTAGTACATCTGGATTGCATGAGGTCCAGGGAATTGGACCTGGGTCCTTAGGCTTTGCAGGCAAGTTCCTTAACCACTGAGCAATTTCTCCAGCCCCTTAACTCAATGTCTTTTAAACAGCATGTAGTAACCTGTTAGTGAGCTGTCAAATAATTTTAACTGGATAAAGCCAGCATTTTTTAATGGAAAAGAGCATAAGGAATAAAATGTAACATATGTCACACAATAGAAGAATATATAGCTTTTCCTGAAATTTTGTTTCTGTTTCATGTTTTGTACAAGAAACTGCTTTTTGTTAATAGTAATGATATATCTCTCTTGTTTATTTATTAATGTCTGATGGATTTTCAAAGTTGTCCCACTTCCTATGCAAACAAATGTCTCATTCTTAATTTCTGAAGGTGCTTGGGGTGGGGGGAATACAGCCTTATGCTCCCAGAAACGGATTTCTTTTATCCTGATTCTAAAGCTTTCTCTTGCAAGACTGACTATTGTCACCCCCCCTTTCACAGGCCCTTCTAAATCTCTCCCTGACAGCCAAACTCTCTGTGTTGGAAGGATCAGGCAGGCTTGAGCTAACAGTTCCAGCAAACACGAAATGCTCCCTGGTATCCACCAGCACAACGCTCAACAGAAGTCTGAGCTCACTTTTACAACGGCAAGCCTTTCCCAATTTCTCTGAAACTTGCCAGACAATACATGATCATGATGTGCCACAGTATGCAGCCTTTCAAATTTAGGTTAGAAATGGAAGACCCTTGGGGATGCTTTCGGCTGCATGGACCTGGCAAAGGTGTAGAGACATCTGATGATATCAGCCAACAAGTTGTCCATAGGTGGGCAGCTCAGGTTATACTTGGGGGTCAGTAGCTCAAAATGACATCAGAGATGCAGTTCCTTTCATACAACCATCTTGTCCCCTCAGGGTGACAGAAAGATAGACATAGTTACCAGCAAGTTATTATTTTTCAGGACTTTCAACATAAGAGAGTTTAGGGGGCTGGAGTGATGGCTTAGCAGTTAAGGTGCTTGCTCGCAAAGCCTAATGACCTGGGCAACCTGGGTTCGATTCCCCAGTACACACATAAAGCCAGGTGCACAAAGTGGTTCATGCATCTGGAGTCCCTTTGCAGTGGCTGGAGGCCATGGCGCATTCACCCCACCACCACCGCCCACCTGCCCCTGCAAATAAATAAAAAATATCTATTAAAAAAAGAAAATTTGGGGATCAACCAGCTTCCCAAATATCTCTATGTTTTTAACCAGGAAGAGTCTCTTTCTTGGATACCTGAACCCTCTGCCACCCAGTGCCACTTACAACTTTTTAGCCAGCAGCTGGCCACCTGCCAAACATAGGACCTAACATTGGCAAAGGAGAACTGGATTGGCATGGCTAGCTAAGGCCCGTGAGACTCGTTCCCTGGATTCCCTATAAGAATTCCCTATAAAGACTCTCCAGGCCTAAGGACTTATGGATATGAGGAGAAATCAGGATTCTCTTGCATTACTCAGAAGAAATCACTGGAGGCTGAGCAGCCACATCATCTTTCACAAAGCCTCCCTTTCATTCAGCACAAAACCAGACGGCCTCAGCAGAGCAGGCGACAAAAGTCACATCACCAGGAAAGCTGTGGGGAAAACGCATTGTCAATGCGCTTTCTCCGCACTGGATAACAGAATAGGCACTTGAGGAACAAGAGACAAGTGGCTTGGCATTTCCCTTTGCAGAAGCATAAAAGGCTTTCACTGAGGACTTTTTACGCCCAAAGCCTTTTACAATGAAACTGAAGATGTAAAATCCCTCATGGTTTAGGATCCCAAGTCAGGAGAAACAAATGGCCTAGGGCATTTCAGATTTAGTTTTAAGTGTCTGCATATTCATCCTCCACAAAGTCGTGGGCGCAACTCAGGGCGGTTCTATAACGTGCCCGTGGACATGCCCTGCTCAAATACGTGAGGTGAGACTGTGTTCGCTGTCCACCTTGTTGGCATTCATCGAAATGTGTCACAAGACTAGGTCACTTTATTATGCAGAATGAAATACCATCAAGTCTTGGAGATGTTGAAAACCGTTCATGTGAAAAGTGGAAGTCTTGCTTTGATGCTCTTAGGGAAACTAACTCCTTTGCTTTCAGGTATCTTTTGAAAACCAAATATCAACTTGGTAAGTGTTTCATTAAAACATGACAATTGGGCTGGAGAGATGGCTTAGCGGTTAAGCGCTTGCCTGTGAAGCCTAAGGACCCCGGTTCGAGGCTCGGTTCTCCAGGTCCCACGTTAGCCAGATGCACAAGGGGGCACACACATCTGGAGTTCGTTTGCAGAGGCTGGAAGACCTGGCGCGCCCATTCTCTCTCTCCCTCTATCTGTCTTTCTCTCTGTGTCTGTCGCTCTCAAATAAATAAATAAATAAAATTTGAAAAAAAAAAAAACATGACAATTTCAGGGCCTGGAGAGATGGTTTAGCGATTAAGACGCTTGCCTGCAAAGCCTAAGGAGCCAGGTTTGATTCTCCAGTACCCACGTAAGCCAGATGCACAAGGTGGTGCATGCATCTGGAGTTCGTTTGCAGTGACTGGAAGCCCTGGAGTGCCCAGTCACTTTCTCTCTCTCTCTCTCTCTCTCCCTCTCTCTCTCTCTCTCTCTCTTTCTCTCTCTCTCTTTCCCTTTCTGTCTTTTCTTTCCTCTCTCAAATAAATGCATAGATATATAGAATAATTTAAAAATATTATAACTTCAGGTAAGTTTTCTAACTTAAATAAAACTTTCTAGCAAGTGTTTCTGCACCACAAAAATTTAGAGGGGCTGGAGAGATGACTTAAAAGTTAAGGCACTTGCCTGTGAAACCCAAGGAGCCAGGTTTGGTTGATTCTCCAGTGTCCGTGTAAGCCAGACACACATGGTGGCACGTGTGTGTGTCTGGAGTTCATTTGCAGTGGCTGGAGGCCCCGATGCACCCATTCTCTAACACCCCTAAATAAATAATAAATAAAATACTAAAAATTACAGAAGCTACTGTATGGTAGAATATTAGCATACCTCAGTGTTTGAACTTGCCTTGCACCAAGGTGTGCCTGCTGATAGGAATCGCATAATGATAATGGCCAACAGGTACAGGTTACTAACTCTGAAAGACACAACACTAGATATTCTTCAGGCCTGTTTTCATAAGTCTTGGAAATAGGTATTAGTTTCAAAATTTTACACATGAGCACTTGGGAGGCAGAGGTAGGAGGATCTCCATGAGCTCGAGGCCACCCTGAGACTCCATAGTGAATTCCAGGTCAGCCTGGGCTAGAGTGAGACCCTACCTCGAAAAAAAAAAAAAAAAGCAGCACTCGTCCATGCAGCATCACAGGACTTGACTGCAATGCAGCCTTTGCTCTGAACACACAGCATTCGCTTTGCATTGCACGCGTTGTCCGACACACACGCCCGCACATGCCACCTGGACCGCTCAGCTCACAGTCAGGACTTTTGTACGTTATGAACTGCAACATTTTTACTGTACAAAATTTTCTGCTCTTATAGGAAAATGGTTTAATGATGGAAAACAAAGGCTTGCAACGTTTTCCTACCACCACTCTTCAGTTCTTCAACATGCCAAGCTAGAAGGTCTTTGGATTGTTTTGTGTTAGAATGTTGCATTCCTGTTTGGGTCGCTGGTAATTTAGGATTAGGACAGAATTTTCAACAGTTTCTGAAATGGCCCTCAACATACATCTGCCACTTTATACTGTGTGTTTATGCAAACTGCCTTTCTCTACACTGATTGTCACACAATCAAAATATTGATGAGCTCTGAAAAATGTTGATATTCTGTGTCCTACAGTATCAAATATTCGGCCAAGACTTTAATCCTTTTTTGTTTTGCTTTGTTTTTGTTTTTTGAGAAAGGTTCTCGCTCTAGCCCAGGCTGACCTGGAATTCACTATGTAATCACAGGCTGGTCTCAAACTCACAGTGATGCTCCTACCAATGCCTCCTGAACGCTGGGATAAAGATATGTGCCACCATACCAGGCAGAAACAGAGAGAGGGAGGGAGGTGGAAAGAGACAGAATGAGCACCCCAGGGCCTCTAGCTGCTGCAAACGAACTCCAGATACATGTGCCACGTTGTGCATCTGGCCTTACATGGGCATTAGGGACTTGTACTCAGGTTGTTAGGCTTTGCAAACAAACATCTTAGCCACTGAGCCACCTCTCCAGCCCAAGATTTGATTCTTTATGTAAAAACACATGAGCACATCTACCTCATTAGTATGCAGATTTGCTTTGTCCTGAATAAATGGAAAACTCATGTAGAGATATATCAAAGAATTGTCATGAAACAAATTTATTTTTCTTTTTTTGTATCAAAGTTGAAAAAAGTTGAGTTAAAAGATTTTTTTTGTTGTTATTTTGGGGTTTTTTTTGTTTGTTTGTTTGTTTGTTTGTTTGTTTTGTTTACCAAGGTAGGGCCTCACTGTAACCAAGGCAGACCTAGAATTCACTATGTAATCTCAACGCAACTCACACCTCTGCCTGCATCTGGCTTTATGCGGGTACTGGGAATCAAACTCAGGTAGTCAGCCTTTGCATGCAAACACGTTAACTGCTGAGCCATGTTTCTAGCCCCAAGAAGAGGGTTTACCAGGGTTTACCATGGGCTTAAGCACAAGTATGAAGAGAGGGAGAGACGTGGTCGGGGGCACTGCTGTGTACAGATGTAGTGATTAAACCAGCAATCCCATGGGCTTACAGAGAAACCATTGGCAGGCCCTGCTGATGCAAACCACCAGCACAGGTGACCGCTGGGGCCACAGGCAGCTTGTTGGGAAGCCCTGTTAGCATCCAGATTGGTGTGGGATAATCGTCCAAATGTGAGATTATTGCTTGTCTCAGTTCTTAGTCCAATTGCAGAAGTGTGTGCTTCCTGTTTCCACTAGGCTGACATCAGAACATGAAGATCACTGCTACTACTGGTGTTACGCGGCAGCTTCATGAGTGGTTTACTGCTTCAGTATCAGCTCTGGGAAGCAAAATGCCAACTTACGTTTCTGAAATTCCCAGTTTGAAAGATTTATTTTTCCATGGAATTTACATGATTTCAATGAATCTATAAAGAGACAACTTAGATTACAATTGTTTTGCTTTTTAAGTTAGACATGTGTTTCAAATTGTAAAATGGCCACCTGAAAAATCTTCTTGAGTATCTTAATATTCTCGTCTTTCTGCCCCTTTACACTTTGCATTCTAAGGCCTGTTGTTTGTGAAAGTCCTGAAGGCTTTATTTGGAAACATAAAACTTGGCTTCTTTTCTTCTCCTAAAATGTGTGTGTTTTAGCCACCACCCCAAAGTCATGGTGAATAAAACAAAATAATAAGGTTCTATTTAAAAAAAAAAAAAAAAAGGAGCCAGGCGTGGTGGTGCACGCCTTTAATCCCAAACCTAAGGAGATAGAGGTAAGAGGATTGCCATGAGTTCAAAGCCACCCTGAGAATACATAGTGAATTCCAGGTCAGCCTGGGCTAGAGTGAGACCCTACCTCAAAAAACCAAAAACAAACAAAAAAAAAAAAAAAAAAAACAAGGAAGAAAAGAAAGAGAGATAGGGAGGAAGGGAAGGAGAATAATTTATTGCCATATGTTGAAGACATTAGAATAAGGTACGTGCGTCCATGCACACAATCTCAATTGATGTCAATGATAATTACAGCTAAAAATAAAGGGAAAAAGTGAAGCAAAAAAGGAAAACAGAACCATGCCATTTGTGCCAATGATTACAGGTTCTGCAAATACTGTATTGAAGAATTTAATAGGCATCCAGCTGTTACTATAAAACAGGCCTCAGGAGATTCAGTCAAACTGTCCAAGGCAGGTGTTAAAGATGCCACTCACATCCAGGCTACAGGGGTTGTAGCCTCAGCTCCATTGTGGTTTTTGGTTCTATTTTGTTTTGGTTTGGCTTTGGTTTTCAAGGTAGGGTCTCACTCTAGCCCAGGCTGATCTGGAATTCACTATAAAGTCTCAGAGTAGCCTCAAACTCACAGCAATCCTCCTACCTCTGCCTACGAAGTGCTGGGATTAAAGGCATGTGCCACCACACCCGGCAGCTCCATTGTCTAATGGTTGTGTGACCAAGCTGACCTGGCAGCCTCCTCCTCCCTGTTGGCTAGCTATCGGGATGCTGGAAAGACCTGCACAGGCTGTTGGGGGAGAAAAGTCATCAATGGTGGTCTTAACCAGCGTGAACACTGCAAGCTTTATAGCTGACCAGCCAGGCCAATGTACCAACTGGTCCAGTGGCGGCATGTCTGTTATGGGGAAAACCAACTGCTCTTGATTGGATGTGAGGCCCACTCCACAGGAAGAAATTCCTGTCTGATACCGAAAACCTAATCAAAAGCCTGTAGTTGGGGAGACCATAAACCTTGGAGGGTTACTACTACTGTTGTCTGGCCAAGTGGATATATTATGCCAACCAAGCTTCCCTCCAAATACTTAAAGTTTATGCCCATATATTAATGCTACTCTCACTTTTGATGGTTATTATTAGATATGGACAAACTTAGTACGTAAACATCACATGTTGGTACCATCCTTTCCCTCCTCCCTGCCCCTTTTCTGAAGAGGTCTTCCTCATGGGGGATGCAGGTCAACCCCATGGGGATTGTGAGTCATGCATTATGGGGGCAGCAGTCAGTGTGGATAGGGAAGCATTTCAGAGGGTGGTGACCACTAGGGTGACTCAAAATGCACCAAAGTGCTAAGAAGAAGTGACAGTGGAATAGCACTAAGTGAGGCATCTTTATCCCACCCTGCAAGGCTCAGGGCCCATTGTGGAAAAGGTGACAGAAAGAATAGAAGAGCCAAAGAAAGGAGAGGAGTGATTACAATACTGCTTTCCAGGCACAAAGTGGCTGTGGTGCTCCTGACCTCACATTGGCTGATGTTATCTATACAAGACCTGCCTGTTATGGGGGAAAAGGTGATACCATCAAAAATAAAGGAGAGGGGCTGGAGAGATGGCTTAGCGATTAAGTGCTTGCCTGTGAAGCCTAAGGACCCCGGTTCGAGGCTCGGTTCCCCAGGTCCCACGTTAGCCAGATGCACAAGGGGGCGCACGCGTCTGGAGTTCGTTTGCAGAGGCTGGAAGCCCTGGCGCGCCCATTCTCTCTCTCTCCCTCTATCTGTCTTTCTCTCTGTGTCTGTCACTCTCAAATAAATAAATAAATAAATTTAAAAAAATATTTAAAAAAATAATAAAATAAATAAAAAATAAAGGAGAGCCTATTTGGAAAGAAGAAGAGATTCAGTGGAGGAGGGATTTGGGAGGGAGTAAAGGAAAGGTGCTGGGAGGGGATTATGATCATGCTATGCTGTTTACATTTACAGAAATTATCACTGAACTTTTGAAATAAATAAGAAAAATAGTTGTGTGACCAAAGTCAAATAATATTAAAAGTTACTTTTACGAGCCGGGCGTGGTGGCACACGCCTTTAATCCCAGCACTCGGGGAGGCAGAGGTAGGAGGATCACCGTGAGTTCGAGGCCACCCTGAGACTACATAGTGAATTCCAGGTCAGCCTGAGCTAGAATGAGACCCTCACTCCAATAAAAAACAAAATTAAAAAAAGTTACTTCGGTAGATATGGTGTTTGGAATCAGATGTCCCCCATGGACTTGTTTTTTGGTTACTTGGTCCTCAGCTGGTGGCAATTTGGGTGATAGAACCTTGCTAGGGGAGGTATGTTGCTTGAGGGGGCTTAGGGGTACTGTAGCCGGCTTCTCTTCCAGCTGTTGTGCAAGAAGTGATGTCTTATCTCTGCTCTACCATCCTTTTCCTGTCATGCTAAAACTTCTCCTCAAGACTGTAAGCCACAATGAACCCTTTCCTTCCATCAGCTCCCTTTCAGTCAGGTGCTTCGTCCTAGCAATGCCAAGGTAACCACAACAATGGACTTCAGTTTTTCCCTATGTCAAATGGGGATACTAAAGCCATTTTCTACTACTGTGTGCGTGCATGTGTGTGTACACGCGCATGTGTGTGTGTGTGTGTGTGTGTGTGTGAGTGTGTGAGAGAGAGAGAGAGAAAGAGAGGGAGATGTAGAAATCTTCAAAGATACTTAAAGTTTTACCTTGGCTTTATAGTATTATATCTCAATGTAAAATACTATGAGAATTTGAAAATGATGTTTTAGAAACAATATCAATGTGGAAAGATTTTCTTATGAAATAGTACACAGCATAGACCTCTATATATAGATACGTGTCTGGTATGTTCCATGGTTGAGTGCGTGCCTAGCATTCACAAGGTTCTGAGTTATATCTATAGCACTGCAAAAAGGAAAAGGGCATGGTGGCGCACGCCTTTAATCCCAGCACTAGGGAGGTAGAGGTAGGAGGATCACCGAGAGTTCGAGGCCACCCTGAGACTAGTAAATTCCAGGTCAGCCTGGGCTAGAGTGAGACTCTACCTCAAAAAACAAAAAACAAAAAGGAAGAGAAGATGAAAAGAGAAAAAGGACAGAAAGAAAAAATGAATGTATCATACCTATATTCATATCTGTGTTATCAAATATACCAAATATATGAGTATGTGTTATCAAAAGACACATAGTTGGTGTGGAGAGATGACTTGATAGTTAAAGGCATTTGCTAACAAAGCCTAATGACCTGGGTTTGATTCACTAGTACCCATGTAAAGCCAGATGCACAAAGTGGCCTATGCATCTGGAGTTCATTTGTAGTTGCAAGAGGCTCTAGTGTGCCCATTCTCTCTCTCCTTGCAAATAAATAAAAATATTTGATTAAAAAAAGATGCAAAATTTAATGTTAACAGTGACATCATAGAATGGTAGTTATCTTCAGATTGGATTTAAAAGTCTGTCACTAGTGACCTACTTCTGCTTCCTATGCCCTCACTTACTACTCAGCCTCCCAAAATAGTACCACCAGCTAGAAAGTATCCTTTACAACATGAGCCTCGGTTTGGAGACATGGCTTAGCAGATAAATGTGCTTGCTTGCAAAGCTTGCTGGTCTGGCTTTGATTCCCCAGTACCCACGTAAAGCCAAATGCACAAAGCGGTACATGCTTCTGGAATTCGGACCCTGGCCACCCATACACACTCTCTGTCTGCCTCTCTCTTGCTCTCTTTTACAAATAAATAAATAAAATTTTTTTAATAAAAATAAAAACATGACTCTCTGGGAAACATTTTATATTTTATATGTATAGATCTTGCCTGCTAAGCAATAATTTTGTGACCCTAACTGAAGCAACTCATCCATGACCTTCAGTTCATGTCTAAAATTCAGGTTGCTTATTATAAAGAAAAAATGAGATCATGACATGTGCTAGAAAATAGCTGCGAATGCCAGTCATTATGTTGAGTGAGATAAAGCAGCCATATTCAGAAAGACAAATATTACGTTTTCTCTCATATGTAGAAACTGAATTTAAAAGTGTGTGTTTATAGATTACAAAATTAGAAAGGGGTATTATGAGAAGGGAAGAAGCGATCTTTAAAAAATATGTGAAAAGACAGCAGAAGCAAGGACTGAGGGGAAAGGGGGAACCAGTCACAGGGAGCCTGGAAGAGAAGGGGATCAGGGGGAGAAAAATTGAGAACAAAGCGTAGTGGCACATATGCGTGCAGATGTCACGTGATGCTCATTGCTTAGTATGCTAACCTAAGCAATTAATACAAATAAAATGCTAGAAGTGGGCTGGAGAGATGGCTTAGCGGTTAAGCACTTGCCAGTGAAGCCTAAGGACCCCGGTTCGAGGCTCGGTTCCCCAGGTCCCACGTTAGCCAGATGCACAAGGGGGCGCATGCGTCTGGAGTTCGTTTGCAGAGGCTGGAAGCCCTGGCGCGCCCATTCTCTCTCTCTCCCTCTATCTGTCTTTCTCTCTGTGTCTGTCGCTCTCAAATTAAAAAATTTAAAAAAAAATCCTAAAAAAAAATAAATAAATAAATAAAAAAATGCAAGAAGTTTAGGCCAGGCCTGGAGAGATGGCTCAGTGGTTAATGCACTTGCCTGCAAAGCCAAAGGACCCAGGTTTGATACCCCAGGACCCACATAAAGCCAGATGCACAAGGGGGTGGTACATGAGTGTGGAGTTCATTTGCAGTGGGGTGAAGTCCCTGGCATGCCCACTCTCTCCCTCTCTCTCTCTCTGCCCCTTTCTGTCTTTCTCTCTCTCAAATAAACAAATTAAAATACTTCTTATAGTTATTTATTTGAGAAAAAAACAGGCAGAGAGCGAGCGAGAGAGAGAGAGAGAAAATGGGTGCATCAGGGCCTCCAGCCAGTGCAAACAGACTCCAGATGCATGCACTACCTTATCCATCTGGCTTACATAGGTCCTGGAAAATCAAACCTGAGTCCTCAGGCTTCATAGGCAAGTGCCTTAACCGCTAAGCTGTCTCTCCAGCCCAATAAAAATACTATTTTTTTTTAAGTTCAGGAAGCTTGAGGCCCGATGTGAAAGACGGATGAAGCAGCTTCAGTAAGAATTTGAGGCCACCCTGAGACTACATATTGAGTTCTAGAACAGCATGGACTAGAGCTAAACCCTACCTTGAAAAAACAAATAACAACAACAAAAAGAATGCAATTATGATACCTCTGCCTGGTAAGTGATCCATTTGTCATTGTCCTGTCTCATTATACAAGGAATAAGAAAACATGTCTATCACTTCTTGCTATAAAGTAGAAATTGAGTAAACTTAGGAATGCTATTCAATAAATTAGTAATCATTATTGCTTTCATTACTATGAATACAAAGGGTAAGAACAAGTGTCAATTTTTAAAAAAGCTATATTGAGCTAGTCTTTGGTTTAACCACTATTCATGTGACTTAAAATCTTTTTTTTTGTTGGTCTAAACAAGTGGGAAGAAAATCAAAGTTACTCTATTGTTACCTAGCCTCAAACCTCATTGGCAGACTCTATTTCTAACATTCACTGTGGATGTGACTCCAGCAGGCCTGGAGTTGAACCTGTTTCTTTTCTCCTGTTGCAGTGGTGTGCAATGGAACTCAAGGCGTCCCCCTTTGCATACACTCGGGACCACTGGGCTGACCCCCAAGCCCGTGACTCTGCTCATCCAACACACTCCCCCGTGAAGGTGATCGTGCAGCTTGAGGTCTGTCCGCCGGCCACTCTGAGTTGCTTCATGTAGCAACATTTTAGAATCAGTGTATCTGAGCAGGGCGTAGTGGCACTCGGGAGGCAGAGGTAGGAGGATCGCCGTGAGTTCAAGGCCACCCTGAGACTCCATGGTGAATTCCAGGTCAGTCTGGGACAGAGCGAGACCCTACCTCGAAAAATTGAAAAACCAAAAAGAAAAAAAAAGAGTTCGAGGCCATCTAAGACTACATAGTAAATTCCAGGTCAGCTTGGGCTAGAATGAGACCCTACCTTGAAAAAAAATAAATTAAAACAAAAATAAACAAACAGAAAGAGTCAGTGTATCTGGCCTGAAAGTTTTTGTATTATAAATGACATCAATTGGGAGAGAAATTTCTCATGATGTTTGTTCTTCCCTAACTCCCCCAATACTGTTTATAATGCTTTCAAGCTTTTCCTCGTTTTGTTCCTGCTGACTTCTTTTCTAAAACAGTCCACCTTCACTTGGTAAGCTGCTATTGGTCCTTTTTTTTTTTAAATTTTTATTCATTTATTTATTTGAGAGCGACAGACACAGAGAGAAAGACAGATAGAGGGAGAGAGAGAGAATGGGCGCGCCAGGGCTTCCAGCCTCTGCAAACGAACTCCAGACGCGTGCACCCCCTTGTGCATCTGGCTAACGTGGGACCTGGGGAACCGAGCCTCGAACCGGGGTCCTTAGGCTTCACAGGCAAGCGCTTAACCGCTAAGCCATCTCTCCAGCCCTGCTATTGGTCCTTTATGTCACCTCAAAGCTATGTCTTCTGGGACAAGACCTGCCCAGTGTCTTAGTGCAGCCAGGTTCCTGAAAAATCTCTGTGTCCTGAAGGTAAGGGTTCTCCTCCCACGGGCTCCTCCCTCCTCCTCCTTGACTGACTTGCTCAGTCTCCAGCCAAGGACCAGAGAGTTGCTCAATTTGCACAGAATGCCCTTTGAGACCCATTCCCCAGAGTCTACTGTTCTTTAGAACATGCTTGTCTACCTAGGATAAAAAACATCAGTGGCTTTAATGTTTGTGCAGCCTTTAAAGTTCCTTGAGGGAAAGATAATCTGTAAAAAGACAAAGTAAAATATGAATATGCAAATCAGTTATACTTATAAGAACTATTATAATAAAAACATGGCATGCCACTGGGCCTCTTCTTCATTTAGCAAAGATAAGCAGAAGAGCACATCGCTGGGCCAGGGGGTGACATGAGTGACCGTGGTCAGCTAGGGACACTGATCCCTGGCATATCTAAAGTGGGCATTACCACTTATCCTCCCAGGGGAGAATATTGCCCAGGGCTGCCAGATCTTCCAGATGACAGAAATCCAGATTTTTAAAAACAATCTCCCACATCAATAAATCTAATATTTTTGTTGTTGTACAAATACTATTAGAGCCAAACCAAACAAATGGATGGGACAGATGCAACTGGTGGGGAAAGACGGGGAAGAACACATGATTTGCTTTTTATTCATTTGCTTTAAAGTGACTCTGCTTTAGGGGACTGCAAGATGGCTTAGCAGTTACAGCATTTGCCTGTGAAGCTTAAGGCCTGGGGTGTAATTCCCAGGATCCATGTAAGCAAGATGCACAAGGGGACACATGTGTCTGGAGTTCATATGCAGTGGCTATAGGCACTGATGGTCCATTTACTCTTTCTCTCTGTCTCTGTCTCTTTCTCTCTCATAAATAAATAAATAAATAAAATAATTTTTAAGTGGGCTATAGAAATGGCTTAGCGATTAAGGCATTTGCCTGCAAAGTCAGAGGATCCCAATTAGACTCTCCAGGACCCAAATTAGCCAGATGCACAAGAGGGCACATGCATCTGAAGTTTGTTTGCAGTGACTGGTGACCCTGGAGTGCCCACTCTCTCCTCTCTCTCTCTCTCTCTCTCTCTCTCTCTCTCCCTCCCTCTTCCCTGCCTGCCTCTCTACTTCTTTCTGTCTCTCAAGTAAATAAATATACATTTTTTTAAAAGTGACTGCATTAAAAAGATAATATTCAATGACACTTCTTTATTTTATTTATTTTTGAGAGAAAGTGTGGGTGCACCAGGAGTGCAGATGAACTCCAGATGCATGCCCCACTTTGTATGGGAGGCTTTATGTGGGTGCTAGGGAATTAAATGTAGGCCAGCAGGCTTTGTAAGCAACCACCTTTAACCACTGAGCCATCTCTCTGGCCCCTGACTCTGCTCTTGAATTCATTTTTACTTCGAGGTTGTTGAAATCAAATAGAGGTGAGCATATGGCTTGTCAGTGCTTAATGCGCTCTGTGCTCAGCTTCTCCTGTAAGTTGAGATGTGGATGTTCAAATTGTCTAACCCTCAGTACGTTTAGTTCCCATGTATGTACTTTACACACAGCAGAAACACCCAGAAGCATCTGAAAAGCCCAGTTCCCATCTCCATGTCACCTGGCATTTCGTGAAGACAGCTGGGCTGTGACAAGGATTCACAGGAGGGTGTGGGGACATCTGTCTCTGACTGAAGTCTGCACACATTGACTGCTATCCATCGTAATGGGGCAACAGTTTCCCATGTCTGGAAGGGGATGAAAAAGACCGTAGACATTGAAAATTGAAATGCCAGGGGCTGGAGGGATGGCTCAGTGGTTAAGGCATTATCCTGCAAAGCCAAAGGACCCAGGACCCACGTAAGCCAGATGCACAAGGGGACGCACACATCTGGAGTTCATTTGCAGTGGCTAGAGGCCCTGGTACATCCATTCTCTCTCTCTCTCTCTCTCTCTCTCTCTCTTCCCCCCGCCTACCTCTAATAAATGAATAAAAAATAAATGAAGTTTTAAAAAAATAAAACTGAAATGCCAAACAGAAATCCACGAAACTTGTCTAGGCCGATTAGTATATGGGAAGAGAAAATTAAGACATTGTACTAATGATATATTCTATACTACCTTGAACCAACAATGTCCTGAAAAACCAAATGACTGCACCAACGAAAATAGTATGGGGCCATGGGAAAGAACCATGAAGAAATAATGGCTTCATGTCTTACATGTCTTGGCATCATTCTTATGATTCAATAGAACAATAAATATTTGCCAGTTGACAAAATGAATAAAGAGCTGAGGAGATGGCTCGGCAGATAAAGGTGCTTGCTTACAAAACCTGTAGGCTTGGGCTCAATTCCCCAGGACCCACATTAAGCCAGATGCCCAAGGTGGCACATGTGTGTGCAGTTCATTTGCAGAGGCAAGAAGCCCTGTGCTCCTATGCGCTTCTCTCTCTCTCTCTCTCTCTCTCCTCTCTTCTCTTCTCTTCTCTTCTCTCTCTCTCTCTCTCTCTCTCTCTCTCTCTCTCTCTCTCTGTCATAAATAAAAATAATTTTTAATCACAGAAGCTGAAACAATGACTATTTTTTACCCTGGCTTATGCACTAAGAAACAAATAAGAGGTGTGCATTTGTTTTGCATAGCAAGACAAAAGCAACAATGAATAAGGAAGTATTCAATTTTGTTTTTTGATCACTAGTTTTCATTGTAGAATTTCAAGTGTAACAATTATTGCAAATGGATTATTGCATGGAACACGGTACTATTTTTGAGGAGGCTTTGGCCTTGACAGTGAAATCAGTGAAGGTGTCCTTGAGGAAACTAAGAGACACATAGAATTATTCATTAAGTAAGAAAGGCATCATTGTAGGCCAGTAGTCAGAAAAGTGTGGCCTGGGGATAAGTCTAACCTACTATGTGTTTGTTGCAATCCAGTTCACATTGCTGGTAGAAATCATCCAACCAAGAGCAGCTGCTGGTAAAAAGAGGTTTATTTTGGTTTACAGGCTCAAGGGGAAGCTCCACGATGGCAGGGGAAAATGATGGCATGAACAGAGGGTGAACACCACCCCCTGGCCAACATAAGGTGGACAATAACAACAGGAGAGTGTGCCAAACACTGGCATGGGGAAACTGGCTATAACACCCATAAGCCCGCCCCCAACAATACACGCCCTCCAGGAGGCGTTAAATCCCAAATCGCCATCAGCTGGGAAGCTAGCATTCAGAACACCTAAGTTTATGGGGGACACCTGAATCAAACCCCACAGTGTTTTATTTAATTTTTCTACTATGTGTTTTTAAAAATATTTTTGTCTGTTTATTGGTAAGAGAGACAGAGAGAAAGTGGCCGACAGAGCGAGTGAGGATGGGTGTCCTGGGCCCCTACCACTGCCAACCAATGGCGGGTGCAGGCACCACATTGCGCATCTGGCTTTATGTGGGTACTGGGGAATTAAACCCAGGCTGTCAGGCTTTGCAAGGAAGTGCCTTTAAATGCTGAGCCATCTCTCCGGCCTTACTCTGTGTTTTCTAAATAAAGTTTTATTGGAGGTGTGGTTCAGTGGTAGAGTGCTTATCTAGCACACACAAGGCCCTGGATTCTATCCTCGGCACCACATATGCATGTGCGCATCTGCACATGTGTGTACATACACACAGACATATACACAAATGCTTTAACAGAACAAGGTTTTATTGAAGTACAACCATACCACGTAGCCATCATTTAAATATTACCCAAGGCTGCTTTCAAACTCTAATGGCAGGTTGAACTACTTGGGAAAGAAATGGCATGGTTCAAAAACTAAAATATTTAATTTGGAGCCGGGCGTGGTGGCTCACGCCTTTAATCCCAGCACTTGGGAGGCAGAGGTAGCAGGATCGCCGAGAGTTCGAGGCCACCCTGAGACTCCATAGTGAATTCCAGGTCAGCCTGGGCTAAAGTGAGACCCTACCTCAAAAAATAAAAATCCAAGTTAAATATTTTTTAAAATTTTTTTTTGATTTTTTTTTTTTTGAGGTAGGGTCTCACTTTAGCCCAGGCTGACCTGGAATTCATTATGTAGTTTCAGGGTTGCCTTGAACTCCCAGCCATCCTCCTGCCTCTGCTTCCCAAGTGCTGGGATTAAAGGTGTGCACCACCATGCCTAGCTTAATTTGGATCTTTATGTGAAATGCCTTAGTTCCTCTATTCTAGGCAGAAGAAATAGGATATGCAAAAGTCTAGTGACCAGAAGCCAAAAAGTAGAACTGATTGAAAGAAATCCCATGAAACTAAGGCTGGAAAGATGGCTTAGTGGTTAAGGTGCTCACCTGCAAAGCCAAAGGATCAAGGTTCCATTCCCTAGAACCCACATAAGCCAGATACACAAGGTGGTACATGGGTCTGGAGTTCATTTGCAGCAGGTGAAAGCCCTGGTGTGCCTATTCTCTCTCTCTTTCTCTCTCAAATAAATTTAAAAAATTTAAAGACCTATGTAACTAAAGTCTGATAAGCTTGGCATGGTGGCATACCACTGTAGTCCCAATATTCATGAAACTGAGGCAGGTCGATAATGAGTTCAAGGTCAACCTGGAGTACATAGTCAAGACCTGTCCTTAAAAAGAAGGTAGACTGAATTTGGATTCCCAGGACCCCCCAAAAGCCAGATGCAGTAGTGTCCATAGTATTAGACTAGTTGAGAGGCAAAGACAAGAGAATCCTTAAAGCCACCTTAGGGTACCAAGTGTGAACAGCAAGAGCCCTGGACTCAAACAAGATGGAAGACAAGGGCTGATTCCTGAGGTTGACCTCTGACCTCCACATGTATGCTGTGGCACGTGTACACATCCACACTCATACACATAAAAACACGTGAACACATGTATGATATACACACTTGCAAAGAAAATAAAAAGTTTTATAAGCAGGTAGTGAGGCGAACAAGAATAAGAATAGATGGAGATGGGCTGGAGAGATGGCTTAGCGGTTAAGCGCTTGCCTGTGAAGCCTAAGGACCCCGGTTCAAGGCTCGGTTCCCCAGGTCCCACGTTAGCCAGATGCACAAGGGGGCGCACGCGTCTGGAGTTCGTTTGCAGAGGCTGGAAGCCCTGGCGCGCCCATTCTCTCTCTCCCTCTATCTGCCTTTCTCTCTGTGTCTGTCGCTCTCAAATAAATAAATAAATAATTTTTTTAAAAAAGTATTAAAAAAAAAAAGAATAGATGGAGAGAGCCTGGCATGGTGGTGCCCACCTTTAATGCCAGCACTTGGAAGGCAGAGGTAGAAGGATCACTGTGAGTCCAAGGCCACCCTGAGACTACATAGTGAATTCCTGGGCTAGAGTGAGATCCTACCTCAGAAAAAGAAAGCAAATAGAATAGAAGGAGATATAGGAGGGTCAAACCATGTAAAGCCTTATAAGCCACACCAAGGAGTTGGGCTTTACAATAGTGCCTGTAGGGGGGACTGGGGAAATGGCTTAGCAGTTATGGAATTGGCCTACAAAGCCTAAGGACCCGGGTTCAATTCCCCAGGACTCACAAAAGTCAGGTGCACGAGGGTGCACATGTGTCTGGAGTGTGCATGTAGTGGCTAGAGACCCGGGCAT
Organism: Jaculus jaculus; assembly: GCF_020740685.1. Lineage (NCBI taxonomy): Eukaryota > Metazoa > Chordata > Mammalia > Rodentia > Dipodidae > Jaculus > Jaculus jaculus. Next base: position 31,064,497 of record NC_059110.1, read on the forward strand.
GCCTGAGTGCCCATTCCCTCTTTCTCTCTGTCTCCTTCTCTCCCATAAATAAATAAAATATTTTTTAAAATAATAGTGCCTATAGGGTCAGCTGGTAAAGTGCTTGCCTAGCATGAATAAAGCCCTGGGTTTGGTTTCTGGTACTGCATACACCCAGCTCTGTGGCAAGGGCCTAAAATCCCAGCTCTTAGGAGGTGGATACAGAGGAAGTGCAAAGTCAAGGTCACCCCCAGATAGCAAGTTCCTGCCAGCCAACGAGACATGTGACTGTTTTATTTTCACTCATAGTAAGAAAATAATAATTACTCAGGAAGATTTTCTTCAGTTAAACAGCTTAGGTTGCAATGAGAACTGGGTCTTCTTTTCTTAGGTCAAAAAGATTAGAAAAACCAGCTTACAAAATAAATCAATGCTGCTTCTAGAAGCCAATCTTAAAAAAGGACTCCCAGACAATCTTTTTGTTTCTGTTTTTTGGGGGGATGTGGTTCAAGGTAGGGTCTCATTCTAATCCAGGCTGACCTAAAACTCACTCTGGAGCCCCAGGCTGGCCTGGAAATCACAGTGATCTTCCTACGTCTGCCTTCCAAGTTCTGGGATTAAAGATGTATGCCACCGTGGCTAGCTCTATGCAATATTTATTTGAGAGAGAGAGAGAGAGAGAGGAAGTGGAAGATAGAAAGAGAATGGGCGCTCTAAGGCCTCTAGCCACTGCAAACAAGCTGCAGACAGATGAGCCACCTTCTGCACCTGGCTTTATGAGGGTCCCGGGGAATCAAACTCAGGTTCTTAGGTTTTGTTGGCAAGCACCTTAACCACTAAGCCATCTCTCCAGCCACACCTGTGTTGATCTGCTCCAGTGATTACATTTGTTAGAATGGGCGCTGCTTTTATAGATGAACACTTGGAAACATTCCATATTCAGTTTAAAAAAATAAAGAAAAATTAAAAAAATAAATAAAGACGCACACCTTTAATCCCAGCACTCAGGAGGTCGAGGTGGGAAGATAGCTGTGAGTTACAGGCTAGCCTGGGCTACAAAGTGAGTTCTAGGTCAGCCTGGACTAGAGTGAGACCTTGTCTCAAAGAAACAAAACAAAAAAAGAAGCATAATCAGTGGATAATTAAAAGCTGTATTTATTGAAAGGTCAATTCTAAATATCAATAACTAAAGGAAAAAACAAAGTAAAATCGAAAACAAAAGCAAAACATCCCATCCATTGTGTGGAGAAGAAAGATGACAGAACATGAACCAGTGAGCAAGAAGAACCTGTCACCAAATTCCACTCCCTCTTCTTGTGCAGTGACCCAGACCACTGACACGAATTAAACAGCCTGACCTGCCATTTCTCTCCCTATTTTAATAATTTTCAAATACCATCCCAATGACAGTTAACCAGGCCTTGAAAATACAAAACAAACATCTTGAGAAACCATTTTGTTTCCCCATCCATCCATTCCTTATCTAAATGACTCTTACCCACACATACACACTCACATAGCCCGTGGGTCCACATACATGATTCAAGGGCAGCAACCAGACATTTGATATTGTCTTACTTGCCAAGATCCAATTCTCTTATCCCAACAAGGTCACAGTAGTTATTAAAGTTTTTTTTGGGGGGGGGGGGTTGTTTGCACTGTAATTAGAAAAAATGCTACCCAGTTAGCCAAGCATTAAGGGGACATTTCTCACTGTAGTATAAAGTATAAAGTGATAACAACACCTTGACTGGGTAAGAAAGCATGGATGACACTGTTGTTTAATGTGTTCATTTTGTAAAAGCCAGGCTAGGTGAGCCTGATAAATACTTGCTAATATCTTAGAACCACAGACTACAATGCACCAGGGCTTTAAAGCTGGAAGGGACCCACAGGTACCTTTTGACTCTTCTTATTGCTTATAAGAAAAAACATGGTGAGCCAGGCGTGGTGGCTCACACATTTAATCCCAGCACTCGGGAGGTAGACGTAGGAGGATTGCCATGAGTTTGAGGCCAACCTGAGACTACATAGTGAATTCCAGGTTATCCCAGGCTAGTGAGAGACCCTACCTCAAAAACCCAGGAAAGGGCTGGAGAGATGGCTTAGCAGTTAAGAGCTTGCCTGTGAAGCCTAAGGACCCCGGTTCGAGGCTCGGTTCCCCAGGTCCCACGTTAGCCAGATGCACAAGGGGGCGCATGCGTCTGGAGTTCGTTTGTAGAGGCTGGAAGCCCTGGCGCGCCCATTCTCTCTCTCTCCCTCTATCTGTCTTTCTCTCTGTGTCTGTCACTCTCAAATAAATAAATAAATAAAATAAAATAAAATAAAAATTTAAAAAAAAACAGGAAAAAAAGAAAGAAAGAAAAGAAAAAATACGGTGAAAGGACCCACTGGGATTTAACCCATTTGTTCAACCATCAGTCCAGTGTCTTCCACTCTGAGTCACACCAACACCCCCCCCCCCCCAGTCAGTGTGAGGCTGAGCCCCCATTCTGCAGTTCTAATTTTTGGAGAGATGGAATAGGCAAAAACTAAGCAGCTGAGACTGCCTTCCACCAGACCTTCTTGGCCAGGATGGGCTGCCCAGCCATCTTGCTGCTCCACAATGCTCACGCTCTGTTTCGCAGACAACCCTGAGGGCAGGGAGACAGGTGACCCAAGCAGCTGGTCCCTCAAACACCCCGCTTCCCCTCTCCATCTAAGGACAGTCCGAATCCTGCTCCTGCATCTGAAGCTAAGCTGCCCTTGCATGTGCATATTATATATCCCTATAAAGACACGTGTGTTCACTTCTTCATGAAACCATTTTTGATAGGTGGACCACATGCTGTGTGCGTGACACAGTGTAGACTCTTTAGAAAGAATAGCAGTGAAGTACAGAGGAGAATGTTAAGGGATATTGTAAACTGGGTTATGCATTCAGTAAAATAATACACAGTTTGCAAAGTGTAAGGTGGGTGTGTTGGCAAATGCCTGTAATCCTAATACGTGAGAGATTGAGTCAGAACGATTGCTTTAAATTCTTGACCAGCCTGGCTTACAAGGCAGACTCTATCTCAAACAAACAAGTGTAAATTTACATAGAGCCACACATGGTGGCACACGTCTTTAATCTCAGATTTGGGAGGCAGAAGTCGGGATTGCTGTGACTTCCAGGACAGTGTGGGACTATAGAAAGAATTCCATGACCCCTGGGTTAGAGTAAGACCCTACCTTTAAAAGAAACACACACATATATTATTTTGCATAGAGTATATACATACATTATGTTATAGAAAGCATGTCGCAGTTACCTTATGCTGTTGGGACAAAGCACCTGACCAAAAGCAGCTGATGGGAGAACGTTTTCCATTTTGGCCTACAGTCTCAATGGGAAGCCCCACGATGGCAGGAAAAAGATGGCAGAGCGGAGGCTGGACGTCACCGGCTTGCCAACATCATGTGGACGAAAGCAGTAAGAAAGTGACCCAAGTTCTAGCAAGCAGAAGCTGAGCTATAATACCCCCAAGCCCACCCTCAACAACACACCTCATCCAGCAAGATTCCACCTCCCAAATTGCCATCAGCTGAGGACCAGCCATTCAGAACTCATGAGTTTATGAGGGCCACCCAAGTCAAATGACCACAACGTACATAAATATTAAGGGTAGACTAGAAGGTACGTTGTATCCGGGGATGTAGGTTAAGAGTCTTCAGGTTCACCCTAGATCATTGCTAGCCAACTGAATTTTCACCAGCTTGTTCCACATTTTTTTTCTCTTTTTTTGGGTTTTTTTTTTTTTTTTTTTTGAGGTAGGGTCTCACTCTAGCCCAGGCTGACCTGGAATTCACTCTGTAGTCTCAGGCTGGCCTTGAACTCAAGGCGATCCTCCTACCTCTGCCTCCCGAGTGCTGGGATTAAAGGCGTGCGCCACCACGCCCGGCCTGTTCCACGTTTTCTAGTGGTAAAGTTGTCGCTGGAAGCAATGAAGGAAGAACTCAGAAACTCGGCTCTGAGTCCTGATGGGACAGCTTCACAGCAGAGGGACCCTGAGCTCGGGGCTCAGTCTCCCTCCATACCTGGGGGGGGGGGCTGTGCTCCACCTCCAGGCTTGTCAGGAACACTGGGGAGATGCTTGCGTGCAGCAAGGCAGACGAGCTGCTGTCTTTGCTCAGAGACCAGGATGGACAGTAGAATCTGTGTCCAGCCCCTGCTGTGAAAATTCAATGAGCTCATGACACATTTCTTACCAAAGGCACTTTAGCTGGTAGACAAAAGCATTAGCGCACTAGAAAATGCTAGATACGAGTGCCGCGGTACCAGACGCTGAAGCTGAACACAGTCAAGACAGTGGGAAGCAGAACTCTACCAAAGCATGGCATATCTGTGTGGCAACGGGCTCTGCTGCGCCAATACTGTCAGCCACTTCCCAGCTGAGCGGGTATTCCTTTTTTTTTTTTTTTTTTTTTGTTTTGGTTTTTCAAGGTAGGGTCTCAGTCTAGCTCAGGCTGACCTGATATTCACTATGGAATCCCAGGAGAAATTCCTTTTTTGAGACCTTTCCTTTCCATCCCTCTATTTTTTTTTTTTAATTTATCTAGTTAGTTACTTGGGTTGGGCTGAGAGCAGAAACCAAATCCTCAAGCCCATAACACTCTCTACTGCTGATCCGTAACTCCAGCCAGCCCTCCATTTGGTTTATATATCACTCCTCAAAGCATACTTTTTTTAGGATCTCAGGTAACTATGTTACTTCTGTATATATTTAGACAAAGAAAATGCATTGGTGACACTTGGATAACATTTATTTGATATTTATTCTTTCTATTTTTTTTCAAATCAGGAAGAATCATTTTTCCCAGTCACGGGAACTGCACTATTGTTAGGGCAGCAACCAGACAACTTGGAAATCAAAAGCGTATATGGGAGAAGGCGAGTGTGCAAAGGAAGAGGGAGAGTCCATGTTAAACCAGCACAAGCACATGCTTGCAATTCTCCACTTCAGACTTCCTCTGACAACAGTGAACCAGTAGCATAGGAGGCATATGAAGAAACGCATGTAGGTGTTTTGCTTAAATGTATATAAAGAAAATGACTACCCAGGCTTTAAAATTTTTTGTTGTTCATTTTTATTTATTTATTTATTTATTTGAGAGTGACAGACAGAGAGAGGAAGAGGCAGGTAGAGAAAGAGAGAGAATGGGTGTGCCAGGGCCTCCAGCACTGCAAACGAACTCCAGACGTGTGTGCCCCTTTGTGCATCTGGCTAAAGTGGGTCCTGGGGAATCAAGCCTCAAACTGGGGTCCTTAGGCTTCACAGGCAAGCGCTTAAACACTAAACCATCTCTCTAGCCCCTACCCAGGCTTTTAAAGGATCACACTTTTGGTTTTTGAAATACAGGAAGAAGAGGACGAGAAGGACCAGGAAGAACAGTCACTTTGTTTTCGAGGGTGAAAAGATGCAGGGGAGATGCAGGTGACCAGATCTAACCAGCTCTCCTGGGTCCTCTTGACTTTCCCATTTCCTGAGAGCAACTCTGACCCAGCATTACTGTGACTCACTGCTCTTCTGGGAACACCTGAATTTGTTGTGTAATATTGATGAACTTGAATTTGGAGCCTCTGGTACTGTATCTTCCCCTATGAATAATAGGGAACCCATAAATGATTAAAGCAAAGCAACCGGAAACCTGATATTGCTGGTCTTTCCCGGGATCAAATTCATTCATCAGCCTGCAGAGGTCACTGACCTCCATTTCCCAGGGCCTAGCCACAGCCATGATTAATTGATCTCCTCTCTCATTTCACTCATTTAATTTGAAGGGGGAGGGGCGAGGAGTCACCATATCTGGAGCAAGTCACCAGTAAACAATCGTGTTGAGCATCTTGCCTCCTGTAGAACACAGCAATGGTAGTGACAGCATCAGTACCAACCCGTTCGGAGTTACGGGTGAACCACAACCATAGCTTTTATTTTTAATGTTTCTTCCTCACTGCACATTTCTTACCCAGCAGTTAAATCCTCTCCAACTTCAGCAGGTACACACACATATAGGTGCACAGATGAAGAGCTCTAACTGGGTGTCTGTGGAGAGAATAAAGAATGTTTAATTTTAAAAAAAGAATGTTTAAAATATCACAGTTGGGCTGGAGAGATGGCTTAGCAGTTAAAGCGTTTGCCTGCAAAGCCAAAGAACCCAGGTTCAATTCCCCAGGACCCATGTGAGCCAGATGCACAAAGGGGCACATAGGTCTGGAGCTCATTTGCAGTGGCTGGAGGCCCTGGTGTGCCAATTCTCTCTCTCTCTCTCTTGCCCTCCCTTTCTCTGCCAAATAAATAAAAATAAAATTTCACAGTCATGGCCAGGTGTTGTGGCACACTCCTTTAATCCCAGCACTCGGGAGGCAGAGGTGGGAGATCACCGTGAGTCCAAGGCCACTTAGACTACATAGTGAATTCCAGGTCAGCCTGGGCTAGAGTGAGATCCTACCTTGAAAAACAATGTGTGTGTGTGTGTGTGTGATATATATATATATATATATATATATATATATATATATATATGTATCACAGTCATTAATGGGCTAGCATCATAAGGAGTAAAACACTAGGAATACTGAGTGCCACACACATCTGTAATCCTAACATTTAGGAACTTGAGATAGGAGAATAAGAAGTTGTTCCAGGTCAGCCTGGGGTACATAGCAAGCTACATCTCCAAAGCAAAACAAAACAAAATCTGATGTGTCAAAAGTCATTCAGTTGAAGCCAGGCATGGTGGTCGCCTAAGCCTTTAAGCTCAGCTTTACATTTCCTCAATGTTTTAAATTGCTTTCTCGATTTCTAATTCACTAATTTCTGCTCTGATCTGAATTATTTCTTTCCACCTGGAATTCTTAGGGTTGGATTGTTCTTATTTTTCCAGTACCTTTAGGTGCATGGTTAAGTTATTAATTTGAGATCTCTCTGTCTTTGTTATGAAGGTGTTCAGTGTTATAAATTCTTCCCTTAGGGCTGCCTTCACTGTGTCCCATAAGTTCCAATATGTTGTGTTTGTACTATCTTTCATTTCCAGAAATTTTACAATTTCCTTTCTTATTTCTTCTGTGACCTATTCATTGCCTAACGTTGTGTTGTTCAGTCTCCAGGAGCTGATGTGTTTTCTGTTGTTGATCTTATTGTTAATTTCTATCTTTGTGGTCAGATATAATGCAAGGAGTTAGGTCAGATTTCCTGACCTTATGGGGGGATACTTTATGTCCTAATATATGATCAATTTTAGAGACGGTTCCATGCGCTGCTGAGAAGAATGGGTATTCTGTGAAATTGGGGTGGAATGTTCTGTAGATGTCTGTTAGGTCTAATTGATTTATGGAGTTGTTAAGCCCCATATTTCCCTGTTAATTTTCCACTTGGGTGCTCTGTCTATTGAATACAGTGGGGTATTGAAGTCCCCTACTATGATGGTATTGGGATTTATTTCTGATTTGTTGTCAAGTAGCTTTTGCTTTATAAAATGTGTTGTACCTGCTTTCAATGCATATAAATTTATTATTATGATATCCTCTGTCGGATCATCCCCTGGAGTATGAAGTGGCCTTCTATGGTGGCTTGATTCAGGTGTCCCCCATAAACTTAGGTATTCTGAATGCTAGTGTCCCCAGCTGATGGCAATTGAACATTAAAGCCTCCTGGAGGCGGTGTATTATTGGGGGCGGGCTTATGTGTGTTATAGCCAGTTTCCCCTTGCCAGTGTTTGGTACATTCTCCTGTTGCTGTTGACCACCTGATATTGGTGAGGGGATGATGTCCACCCTCTACTCATGTCATTGTTTTCCTCTGCCATCATGGAGCTTCCCCTTGAGTCTATAAGCCAAAATAAACTTTTTTTACCCACAAGCTGCTCTTGGTCAGATGATTTCTGCCAGCAATGCAAACCTGACTGCAACACCATCTTTGTGTTTTTTGATTACTTTTTGTTTGAAGTCTATGTTGTCAGATATTAGTATAGCCACACATACTTTTTAATTTCCATTTGCTTGGAACATCATTTTCCATCTTTTCACCCTGAGGAGGTATCTGTGCTTAATGGTGAGATGGGTTTTTTGAGACAGCAGATGGATAAATTCATTTTTTCTGATCCACCCAGTTAACTGGTGTCTTTTAGTTGTGAGGTTGAGACCTGTTGCAGTCAGGTTCTCATTGCTGGCTGAAATTACCCAACCAAGAGCAGCTTTTGGGAAATAAAGGGTTTATTTTGGCTTACAGACTCAAGGGGAAGTTCCATTGTGGCAGAAGTTACCCAATCAAGAGTAGCTTTTGGGAAATAAAGGGTTTATTTTGGCTTACAGACTCAAGGAGAAGTTCCATGATGGCAGGGAAAACGATGACAGGAACAGAGAGTGAACATCATCTCTTGGGCAACATCAGATGGACAATTGCAACAGGAGAGTGTGCCAAACATTGGCAAGGGGAAACTGGCAATAATACCCAAAAACCCACCCCCCACAATACACTGATCCAGGAGGTGTTAATTCCCAAATCTCCATCAGCTGAGAACCTAGCATTCAGAACACCAATTTTATGGAGGACACCTGAATCAAACCACCACAAGACCAGTGATGTTTAAAGGTGTAACTGTGAAGTTTGATTTAATACCTGTCATGCTGAAGGCTTTGTGTGGTTTGGTACCTTCTTGAGCTTTGTACATGTTCATGTCTGTTCCATTTTGGGTTATTGTTTTGTTTTGTTTTGTTTTCCATCTTTTAGATTCTTGAGGTTGGTTGTTTAAGTCTTCTTTGTGGAGTATCCCCTGAAGTATTCTCTGTAGGGTGGGCTTTGGGATCATATATTCATAGAGCTGGGTTTTATCATGGCTTTTTCCTTTCACCATCTATTATGAGGAATCCTTTCACTGGGTCAGTAATTTTGGTTGGAAGCCGTAGTTTCTTAGACTTTTAAATACTTCATCCCAAGCCCTTCTGGATTTTAGAGTTTCCATTAAAAAATCAGAGTTAATTCTGATGGGCTTACCTTTGTAGGTAATAATGAGCTGTTTTACTCTTGCTGCTTTTAGCACTCTCTCTTTGTTTTCATTGTTTAGAGTTTTAACTATGATGTGACCTGAGAGTTTCTTCTTTGGTTCTGTCTGTTTGGTCTTCTGTGGGCTTCTTATATCTGGATGGGCTTCTCTTTTACAAGGTGGGAAATTTTTCTTCAAAAATTTTATTAAAGATGTTCTCTATGCCTTTGACCTATAGTTCCTCCCCTTCTTGATACTCATGATCCAGATATTTGGTCTTTTTAGGGTATTCTACAATTCCCTCATATTCTGGTCATGTGGTTTCTGAACTTATCATAGTTTTTGACTCCTAGTCAATTTACTCTGTTTTGTCTTTGAGTTCTGGGATTCTGCTCTCCACATGATCTCCTCTGTTAGGATTTCTGGGTGCAGGGTAGGGGTGGTTAAAAGATCTATTTGATTTTTGTTTTTCATTGATTTTTTTCCATCCATTTATTGAGTTCCATTTTCATGTCTAGCTTTGATTTTCTTGATGCTTCTTAGATTTGTTTTTGCATTGATCATATCCTTATTAGCTTAATCAACTAACTGCTGAGATCATCTATTTGTTGTCTCACCTTCAATTGGTTTATCTACTAAGAGCTTTCTGATTTTCTTCAATTATGTTAAGTCACGTAATGAGAGCTGTCTGTTGTAGTTGATGGTTCTGTTACATTTCATTTATGCAATTGTTTTTGGTTTTTGTTTTGATGATTTCCTTACAATTCTACTATCCATTTGGTGATGGTCACATTAAATGTGTTTAATAAGCTTATCATGGTTTTGTTTTGAGCTTTTATTATCCTCTATGTTGTCATTGAAGAGTTCCATTGTGGAACTAGGTATTCTTGGTGGAGATCTCTCAACTTGTCTTGCACTGTCTTTTTTGCTTTGGGGTTTACCCATCTCAGGGTGGATGTTTTGTTAAGGACATGGCAATTAGTGGTTCTTGTTAGATCATCAATGAGTGTTTTGTTCTGCTCTGATCTAGACTGTAGTGGGATAGTGTTATATCTGCAGGTTCTGGTTGAGTGCTCCTGGGTCCAGAGAGGGTCTTCTTTGTGTGTGGTGTCTCTTAGTTTTTCTGAGTGAGACTCTGGGAAGTCTGGCCAAGTCCATGGGCAAGCAGGGTCCTGTTCTCCCCAGGCTGTTTGCTTGCTGGCCCTTGGTGTTGGAATTGGTTTCAGCTGCCAGACCAGACTGAGGGGCAAGGGGGTAGCTAACTATTGGGCATGAGCCTTCATCATGGTGTATGGAGGGACTAGCTGGTTCACAGGCCTGTGTGAATGCCCTGAGACTCCATTCGTGACCCCCAGCCCTGACCTTGCCAAGTGTGCAGACGGCACTGGTGCCTTGCTGAGGACCACTTTGCTTGCATGGATCAGGCAGAGTCCTCCCTTATGCATGCTCTTGTGGCTTATCCATCAGCATGTGGAATTCAGGAAGATTGCCCATTTGTTTGCTTCAGCAGGACAGCACATGGTGGCATGGTAGACTCTGCCTCAGTGTTCATACTGTGCCACTTGAAAGGATCAGGCTAGTCTTGCCCATGTGCAGGCCAGCTGCTCTGTGTTGGTTGCCTGTTGTGAAACACAGGGGTGTGGACCCAGCTCGCTCCAGTCTACCACCCAGGTGGAGGTCAGGGAGACCTTCAGCACCTGTGCTCACAGCTAGCCATCCCCCGACCCCCTCACCAAGCACAAGAGGACGGCCTACCCATGGATAATGGGCTACTCGGCTGCACAAGCATGTACCCCAGCTCCCCCACAGCATGTGGAGAGGTCTAGCTTGGTCTTCCCCAGAGTGCCACCTGCTCCCTGGCTCGGTACCCTGTATGAGAGCATGGGGTGTGGAGAAAGGCAATCACTCTCCATCCCTGCTTGTCAATATAAGCTGGCAGTGTAGGGATTAGGCAGGCACTGGTGCACCCCACTGTGAGAGACTGGTAGGTTTGCTACTTTTGCACCCTAACTGTGCCACAGGGCACAGAACATGTAAGGATTAGCAGATTCCCCCATTTGTGTGCCCCTACCCAGTGGGGAGGTCGGCTAGGTCCCCTTTAGTACTGAAGCCCTAATATCTTGCCTTATTTCTCCCCTGAAGTTCTAGTGTGGTTACAAATCTGTCTTCTTGCCCAGAAGTCCTGACGAATGACTGTTGGAGCAAGAGGATTGCAAATCTTGTGAAGATGTAATAATCGTCTTTGGCAAGGCAACAACAGTGCATTAGTGATATGGCATTTGAGTATAATCACTTTATACTAGAGGGTGAGTCTTGGAAAATATACTCTGAGGACAGATTTTACATGTGAGTATGATTTCAAGATAGCATATCAGTATGTTTCATTAAGTTCCCCAAGGTGGGAAAACTTCTCCATGCCAAGGAAGAATACATGCTTAGATGGGTTCCTTTCTATTTATAGGGGTCTACAAGAGTCAGTCCTCCTTTACAAGTGGGTGATTTTAATGAAAGAGCTCTTTATTCAAAGATTTTGCCACTTTGTGTGGGTTTGGGTGAGGGAGAACTAACTTAGAAACTCTCTCATGCTTCTGTTTGGCTAAGGGTTTTCTTCAGATAGGCCTGGAATTCTGTTTAGCATTAGGGTGGAAAATCTACTTTGATCCACAAAGTAATGGGATTAAGAATGAATAGGAAGAAAATCAGATTAAAATAAATTTTGAAGAAGAAGCTAGAGAGAAGACTCAAGAATGAATTAGAAGATAAGCTTTTAAAAAGTTAATCAACTAAAAGTTTAAAAATCCAATAAAGGACATTTGAAGTCTGTCCTTTATTTCAGTCTATGTTTTGTTGCTGGGTGGTAGGTCTCACTCTAGCCCAGGCTGACCTGGAACTCACTTTATAGTCCCAGGCTGGACTCGAACTCATGGCAGTCCTCCTTCCTCTGCCTCCGAGGGCTGAGATTAAAGGCATGCACCACCACGCCTGGCTATAAATCTATGATTTTGTACAAAATATTTCAAAATCCTCTTTGACACATCCCTATTTCATAACAATAAAAAGCAGTGTGGTTTATCAAACTAAACTATGTATTTGGTTTTCATTAAGTTATTATTCCTGTGAGAAGTTCTTATTTTAAGTTTAACATGTTATATGTTTATGTAGGATGTATTTTTATTCTCAGTGGATATTTTATCTGAATGTTAAATTTAAGCAGTTGTTTATTTTTGATGTCAGAATATGTGCTTGAGGAAGATATCTGCATGAAACATAGTAAATTTGGATATTAATACCAGCACCAGCTTCTAAGTTTTATAAATTAGTTCTGTCTTCTAATTTCCTTTCTTATGTTAGAAATAATTAGCCAAGCATAGTAGCTCATGTTTTTAATCCCAGTGCTTGGGAGGCAGAGGTAGGAGGACTGCCATGAGTTCGAGTCCACCCTGAGACTACATCGTGAGTTCTGGGTCAGCCTGGGCTAGAGCGAGACCCTACCTTGAAAAATATAGAACAAGAAGAAAGAAAAGAAAGAAAGAAGGAAAAGAAGGAGGAAAGGAAGAAAGAAAGAAAGAAAATATTGCCAATAGAAAGTTACAGTTACAGGCTGGAGAGATGGCTTAGTGATTAAGGTACGTGCCTAAGAAGCCAAAGGACTCAGGTTTGATTCTCCAGGTCTCTTGTAAGCCATATGCACATAGTGGCACATGCATCTGGAGTTTGTTTGCAGTGGCTAGAGGCTCTGGCATGCCCGTTCTCTCTCTCTCTCCCCCTCTCTCTGTCTCAAATAAATAAAAACAAAATCTTTTAAAAAACAGAAAGTTATAGTTACTAGAATATGTTTAATCTCTCCTCTCTTCCCTCTCTTCTTCCTCTTTCCTCTCTTCCTTTCTCCAGGACTTGGCATAATTCTCTCTTATTAATTTGAATAGTTGACTCAGTAAAGTATTCCTATCAGGTGTTCAAAGTTGTATATAAGCTTTACTTTCCAAATTGAGTTTCAATCATACCAAAAGGCTGCAATATTGTTAAAAATAATTGAGAAACACAGAATTAAATTATTTTGCTACTATAACAAGGCTTTAAAAGCTTCAAATCACTTGATTAAACTGGTATTGAATAGCTCAAAAGAGCAATCTAAAATTATTATTAAAGTTTGCATCGTTTAATCAAACTCTATTACTTGTAATACTGAGTGGTGAAAATGAGTCCTCCCAGGTCTAACCTTTGTAACATGAAATTGAATTTATTTCCATTTTCTTGGTGAAATGGGAGTTGGTTATACAACTCAAAAAAAAAAAAAAAAAGAGGTGGTGAATTTGTCCTAATAGGAGTGCAAAGTTAATTCAAAACTTGAGGTAAAATGTTTTATAACAGCCAGGCATGGTAGTGCACCTATTGAATCCCAGCACTCAGGAGGCAGAGGTAGGAGGATCACTGTGAGTTCGAGGCCACCCTGAGACTACATAGTGAATTCCAGGTCAGCCTGGACTACAGCCAGACTCTATCTGTTAAAAATAATAATAATAATAAGGAAGAGCAGAGCAGAGAAGAGAAGAGATAAACCAGGGAGCCTGAAGGAGGAGGATCACTGTGAGTTCCAGGCCAACCTGGGGCTATGGAGTAAATTTTATTTCAGCCTGAGCTGAAGTGAGACCCTGCTTCAAAACAAACAAACAAAATAGCATCATGCTAAAACATGTCTCTGGGCTCACATCTTTTAAAAGAAAATATTTTTCTTTCTTTATTTATTTGCAAGGAAAAAGAAAGGAAGAGAGAGAATGAGTGTTCTAGGGCCTCTTGCCACTACAAACAGACTCCAGATGCACATGCCACTCTATGCACCCGGCTTTAAACGAGTACTGGAGAATTGAACCTAGGCTGTCAAGCACCTTTGTTGCTGAGCTATCTCCCCAGCTCTGGGCTCACATTCTGAAGCAGAAGAGAGGGAGTTCCTTAAAGGACTTGGCTACTCATACCTGGGGTGATGAAGAGTAAGATTTCAGCAGCCTTCCATCAGCTCTGTTTTATTCAAGGGAATCTCTTATTTTGATGATATCAGAATATTATTAAGTGTTCATTTGATAGGATTGTTAGGAGACATGCCCTATATTTTGAAGAAACTTATCACAGATTCTATTTTAACATCAAAGTGATTATTTTGCATCAAGTCACAAATGGTAGAAATTATACTTTTTCCAACTACTTAATAATTTAGTTTTAAGGTAATGTATCTGCTTAAAAATCATATAGCTTTTCAAAATGACTTCAAGGAGTTAGTGAGAAAAAATGTAATGTGTGTTCCTCCAAAGAAGAATGCTATATTCCTAATACCTCACACAGTATTAAATGCATGACCAGAATTGTTAAATTATTAAAATAAACAGAGATGTGTGGAGTGACTTGAAAGATTATTTTCAACATTATTTATCTGAATGTGGCCTTTGTGTGTGTGTGTGTGTGTGTGTGTGTATGTGTGTGTTGCACCAGGACTTCTTGCTGCTGCAAATAAATGCCAGACAGATGTGCTTCTTTTTGCACCTGGCTTTACATAGGTACTGGGGAATCAAACTCAGGGCTGGCAGGCTTTGCAAGCATATGCCCTTAACTGCGAGCCATCTCCCCAACTTGACTTGAGAGACTTTTTTTAAATTGACTTGGAAGATTTTTAACAACAGCTTATACTGTATTGAATTAATAAGTAGTATATAGAGTAGAAAATGAAGCAAACCAAAGTAGATTTACCTCATTTTATTCTTATTGCTTTTGTTTTTTCTAAAGTAAATCAGCCGGGCATGGTGGTGCATGCCTTTAGTCCCAGCACTGGGGGAGGCAGAGGTAAGAGGGTCACCATGAGTTTAAGGCCTCCTTGAGACTACAGAGTGAATTCCATGTCAGCCTGGGCTACAGCAAGACCATACCTTGAAAAACCAAAAAGAAAGTAAGTCAATGAGCAGAAAGTAGTACTGATAAGGAAAAGTTGGAACACCCAACAACTACATAATTTTCAGAAAATAAGGGTATGCATGGCATACTATGGTGCAGAGCGGACATAATAAGGTCCTCGAGTACAGAAGGCAATTTTTTTTAGATGTTTTAGATTTTCACATCTAATCAAAATCTAATTTAGAAAGGCAGGTGGTAGACCCTGATTCAAAAAATTTCTCTTTCACAGAGTTAACTGGTGGTATGAAAGATGATAAATGAAACCCCTAATGATTATTTTTTTTATTTATGAGAGAGAGAATATGCCAGGGCCCCCCGCTGCTACAAACAAACTCTAGACACGTGCCATTTTGTGAGTTTGGCTTATATGAGCACTGGAGAATCAAACCTGGGCTGTCAGGCATTGCAAAAAAGTACCTTTGACTGCTGAGCTACGTACCCTGCCCGTGCAACCCCTAATTAATGATATATTAACTATAACCCTAATAAGAAACAAGAGGCCCAGCACATGAGAGCTTAGTAAAGAGACTAGTGGTTAGGAACAAGACCGAGTAGGGGACCCCGTGGCAAAGCATGATGCTGGGGTTAGTCAGGACAAGTGGATCAACCCTTAGGTCTCAAAGGGTACAAAAGCAAGCTCACCCCTTGGAGAGAAAGTGGACAGGGCCAACTGCACAGGGCCTATAATCTCCATGACAAATACACAGACAGCCCAAGGCACCTCTACAGGGAGGAAGCTGGGAATTTGGGCCTGACCTCCCTGTTCGTGTCACTCTGACCTCCTCCTGGAGATTCCTTGTAGCCAGCTGGGAACCAGATCCTACATGTGGCTTACTAACTTAATCTATGCATTTGCCTCTGTCTGCCACAGAGAACTGGTGCAGAAAGGGGACAGGAGGCTGGGGAGAGGGTCTATCAGAAGACACAGCACACAGCACACGACACAGCTATGCATGTGCTTGATCTCACTTTTATCCCATAGTTTATTGCTAGTTATCATATTAGAAAATCAATACCTCCTTGGGCTGGAGAGATGGCCTAATGGTTAAGGTGCTTGCCTACAAAGCTTAAGGACCCAGGTTCAACTCCCCACTACCCACATAAGCCAGATGCACAAGGTGGTGCATGCATCTGGAGTTTGTTTGCAATGGCTAGAGGCCCAGATGTGCCCATTCCTTCTCTCTATCTGCCTCTCTCTTTCAAATAAATAAATGATTTTTAAATGAGAAAACACCTTCTGATACTATGAAAAACTATCACTTTTGTGGGGGTGGGGAGGGAGGGAATTACCATTGGATATATTTTATGATCATGGAAAATGTTAATAAAAATTAAAAAAAAAACTATCACTTTTATTTACTTCAGATATAAGGAAGCTAATAATAATAAAAAAAATAAAAATTTCCCGCAAACACTTCAGTATTCTCTAGTCATATTCTAATCACATTTTGTGAGCACATATGTGTAAGTACATGTTATGTGTGTGCATGTTCGTGTGTATGAGCAGTGCACATGCCCATGTGTGCTTATATGTGTGGAGGCCAGAGGACAACTGTGGTGGTTTGATTCAGGTGTCCCCCATAAACTTAGATGTACTGAATGCTGGGCTCCCAGCTGATGGAGATTTGGGAATTATCGCCTCCTAGAGGGAGGGTAGTTTTGGGGGCGGGCTTATGGGTATTATAGCCAGTTTCCTCATGCCAGTGTTTGGCACACTCTTCTGTTGCTGTGATCCACCTTATGTTGGCCAGGGGTTGATGTCCACCCTCTGCTCATGCCACTGTTTTTTCTGCCATAGTGGAGCTTCCCCTCAAGCCTGTAAGCCAAAATAAACCTTTTTCCCACAGGCTGCTCTTGGTTGGGTGATTTCTACCAGCAATGCGAAGCTGACTGCAGCAGCACCCTCAGTATCACTTTTTTCAGGTACTGCCCACAACTTCTGAGACAGGGACTGGCGTTGATCCCAGTGCCCCAAATACACTAGACTGGCCGACCAGCGAGTTCCAGGGACCTGCCTCTATCTCCCAAAATCTGGGACAGCGGAGTTACAAGTGTGCACCTCTACATCCAGCTTTTTTACCTGGGTTCTGGGGGATTGACTCAGGTCCTCATGCTTGCAAGGAAAGTGCTTTAGCTGCAGAACCATCCCCTCCAGCCCCATATCTGTTGTTTGGAAAAACAAGAAAGTTCATTCAGCAGGATGTGGTGGCGCAGGCCTTTAATCCCAGCACTCTGGAGACAGAGGTAGGAAGGAGGATCGCCCTGAGGGAGGCCAGCCTAAGACTACATAGTGAGTTAGTTCCAGGTCAGCAGGGTTAGAGCCAGACCCTACCTTGAAAACTAAAAAAAAAAGAAAGAAAAGAAAATTAATTCATTCATTGCAGTTTGAATGTGATTGTAGGCGGAGATAACAATGTAACATA
Source organism: Jaculus jaculus (assembly GCF_020740685.1). Taxonomy (NCBI): domain Eukaryota; kingdom Metazoa; phylum Chordata; class Mammalia; order Rodentia; family Dipodidae; genus Jaculus; species Jaculus jaculus. The sequence continues at coordinate 31,081,842 of NC_059110.1, forward strand.
AGGAAAAGCCTGGAACAATAGCAGCATTTGAAATAGAAGCATTTGAAAGATCAACATTAATATCTTTGGGGGAGGGGAAAGTATTGTCTGAATTGGTTTTGTAAATGTACGGAAAAAACATTCATCATGTGGGATGAGTTTTCTGATTCTGAAACACAGTGCAATGCTGATCCTAGATCTGAAAATGCATTCGCTCACAAGTAGGTTACGATCCAAAGGCACCATTCAACAAATACTTATTGATCACACACTCAGTGCTAAGTGCAATGCTAGGGACTGTTGATGTTGTGCACACCAAGGAGGTACGGCTACCCATCCCCCACCCCAGGAAAGCTTTGCCCAGATAAGCCTGGGCAGAGGCCTCTTATTACATTTATGTGGAACAGAGAAGATGCAGGGCATAATGACTCATGCCTATAATGCCAGCACTCAAGAGACTGAGGCAGGAGGATTAATATGAGTTGGAGGCCAGTCTAGGTTATATAGTGAGTTCCCAGCCAGCCTGAGCTAGAGACAGAGGCTCTGTTTCAAAAAGCGGAGAGATGAGGCCAGGGAACTGGCTCGGTGTTTAAAAGAGCTTGCCGCGTAAGCCTGACGACCAGAGTGCAGTTCCCCAGAGCCCGCCTAATCCGCCGATGACAATGGGACGCATCAAGAGAGTGCCAAATCTTGAGGGCTAGCTGGTCTGGGTTTGGCAGTGGCAGAAACCACAAGAGAGACAAGGACAGGAACCTCAAGGTTGTCCTCTGACCTTCACATATGTGCCATGTCGCAGATGCACTTAATCAATCCCCTCACACACGCACATAGAGTGGGGCAAGGGTAAGAAAGAAAGAGAAAAAGAAATAATGATAAAAGCGATGTGCTCTTGTTTAAGTTTATAACGCCTCAAGCCCTCCCGTTTCCCAGGGCTTCTGTCCTTTGAACTCAGCACAACAAAATCATTGCCATTATAAACCTCCAACAGTGTATTATCTCCAGAATACTGGAGATACTGGAATAATCCTAGAAGAATGTTTACCCATGATACTCATTTAAAATGTTTTAGAGAATTATTTACCTGATTACATGTTAGAATACCCTTATCATTTCATCAACTCAGTAACCAAATACCCGGGCCGGAAAGATGGCTCGGTGGTTAAAAGCACAGCTTGCAGAGCCTGCTGGCCCGGGGTTCAATTCCCCAGTACCCACGAAAAGCCAGATGCACAAAGCGGTGCAAGGGTCTGGAATTTGTTGCAATGGCAAAGGGCCCTGGCCCACCCATTCTCATTCTGCCCTACCTCTCTTTCTCCTTGCAAACAAAAATTTAAAAATAATAATAACAACTGAGTATCTTCTGTATGTCAAGCACTTGAGCTCACAGGGGAGAAAGCTCTTTTAAATCCTTGTTACAACAAGAGACGCTGCCCTTTTACAGTGTCCATTCTAGCCAAGAATGTGAGCTTCAAATCCCTCATGATGCACTTGGTTATTATTTAATCATAGTCACCGTGAAAGGAAAGCACAGGAGGTTTAGAGCGGGGGCATGCGAAGATTTCCTTGAGGAGGTGACATTCGTGCAGGCTCCTTAGCCGGAATTTATTAGTCCAGGGATTGCAATCTCAGATTCCTTCAAGGGACCTGCAGGTAGCACAAAAGTATACACCAACAGACAAGACTGCCCAGAAGTTGACAGCCTAGGGCTGGCTGGAGGAGGAGGAGGAGGAGGCCTACTGGCCTTCAGGCATTCGATTCAGACTTGAAATATTTCTGGGCTAGCCAAACAAAAGCGATCTGCAGCCAAAGACAAGCAGACGGGCTGGCGCAAGGCGCTGGTGACTCAGAGGGAACAGAGACCCAGAGGCGGGACTGCTGTGTGCATAAGCCAAAGAAGAGTGACCCTGGGAAGCAAGAGGACTCTAACAGAGAGCGGGTCCCACAGGCAGGAGACAGGAGCCACCTCAGTCAGGGTCTCTTCAGCAGGTCTAGACATTGTCCCAAGTACCCTTAGAGCCATTGAAGGTTCTCAGCAAGGAAGTGACCGATTATATTGTATTTGGGCGTGGGGGAAGGAAGGGAAGACAGGGTCTTTTCATTTGGCTTTGGTTGGCCTGGAACTAGTCATGTGGACCAGGCTGGCCTGGAATTGGCAGCAATCCTCCTGTCTCTGCCTCTCTGCTTAAGTACTGGCATTGCAGGCGTGCCTATTTTTTTGTTGTTGTTGTTTGTTTGTTTCTCAGGTGTTTTAAAGCAGGGCCTCACTCTAGCTCAGGCTGCTCTGGCACTCACTCCATAGCCCGGGTCGGCGTAAAACTCCTGTTGATCTGCCTCCCTGAGCCTCCGGAGTGCTGGAATTCGAGAGGCATCACTACGCCCCCTTGTTTTGTTTTGTTTTGGTGAGACAGGGCCAGGCCTCCTACTCACTACCCCAGGCTAGTCTTAAACTTGTCATGCTCCTGCTTCAGTCCCCGGATGTGTGGGATTGCAGGCGGGCAACACCAGGCCAGGTTCACGCTTTCATTTCGAAGGTTCGCTGGGCGGTATTGTTGCAGGAGGTCAGCCGCACTAAGCAAGCTGGGACAGTTTCCCATCTCTCCTTCAGGTGTCATCTCATCCTTAGGGCGGCGGCTTATCTTCCTTCTCCCCTCATCATCTTCACTCTCAGAGAAGAGACTGGACGGCCTGACCCTGAGGTAGAAAGGACAGTACCTGTATCCCGGAAAGGACTGATCACTCCCCTTCCTTCTGCTCTCTCTCTCTCTCTCTCTCTCTAACACACACACACACACACACACACACACACACACACACACACACACGTGCACGCGCAAGATCTTCTATGCTAGCTAATGTCACCTTTGGATCATTTGCCAAATCCAAGAAACATTAGACAGTCCCTGCCTCACTCAAGAAACCCACGTAACTAGGAAGAGAAACATTTAAAGCAGTATACACTAAGCACTTTGGCTCCAGGAATGATAACATAAGTCCCAAGGTTATGGGAACCCTGAGAATAGGGATCTAATCAGCAAGAGGTGGAGAACTAGGGGAGACCCTACCTGCAAAAGTAAAACTTGCCATTGAACTTTATGATTTGACTAAGTATTCTTGTATATAAAAAAAGTTCTTACTTAAGAACATTGTTTAGAGCCTGTCTCATTCAGACGTGTGTGGGCAAACATAAGTATGCATATATTTGTGTACATAAATAGCCTGTATCATTAGCTGATCCACTGTGCATAGTACTATTTTTGGTCCATCTAGAACCAGGAAAAGGGGAGTGCTACCCTAGAGGCTGCCTGTGAGTCAGCAGATCTCTATAATATCTAGTTAAAGGTGAAAACTTGAGGTTAGGAAAAAATTAAGTCAGACACATTTACTTCTCCATTTAAAAAGTGGAAGTGACATGCTCTTATGACTTTCATACGCAACTAGACATGATGTATTTGTGTTTTTGTTGCTATTGTGGAAAACAAATTGAGTGAACATTCCGATGTCAAGATTGGCACATTTTTCCGATTCATGTACTGGTATATTTAGATTAAGAATTAATTTTTTTTCCCCTTTCTTTCCTCTTCCTACTGCTTTTTATAAAACATGTTCATATGACATTGATCCAAAAATAAATCTCTGGGGTTAGAGTCATTTCCTTCTTGAAAATTGCTTTCCCACCAGGTGTGGTGGCACACGCTTTTAATCCCAGCACTCGGGAGGCAGAGGTAGGAGGATTGCGGTGAGTTCGAGGCCACCCTGAGACTACATAGTGAATTCCAGGTCAGCCTGAGCTAGAGTGAGGCCCTACCTCAAAAAGAAAAGAAAAGAAAAGAAAAGAAAAGAAAAGAAAAGAAAAGAAAAGAAAAGAAAAGAAAAGAAAAGAAAAGAAAAGAAAAGAAAAGAAAGGAAAAGAAAAGGAATCACTCCCCTTTATGATGTATCTAAATCAAAATTTTATTTTTTTTTTCAAGGTAGAGTCTCATTCTAGTTCAGGCTGATCTGGAACTCACTCTGTAGTCCCAGGCCAGCCTTGAATTTAGAGTATTCTTCCTACCTCTGCCTCCCAAGTGCTGGGATTAAAGGCATTCTCTACCATGCCTGGCTTAAATCAAAACTCTAAAATTCTCTGGGATTTTTTGCTGTTCTTCTTTGTTTGTTTTTGTTGTTTAAGGTAGAGTCTCACTCTAGCTCATGCTGACCTGGAATTCACTATGTAGTCTCAGGGTGGCCTTGAACTCACGGCGATCCTCCTATCTCTGCCTCCCAAGTGCTGGGAGTAAAGGCATGCGCCACCACACCTGGCCTGTCCAGGTTTTAATTAAGATTTAATTTTGTAGCTGGTCTGTCCTTGGATATTGTAGTGCTAGAAAACTAATTGTCATACAGAGGTCATATATTTCTGGCCATGCTGGAGAAAAGGGCTCCTTGCTGTAATCTCTGGGGAGAAAGAAGCTTTTCAGTGAACTGATCTCAGAGCTTGCTGCTTTGGTGAGTACGTCTTACTGTGTCCAAGGCTGACCTCAAGCCTGCTATGGATCACAAATTGGCTTCAGACGTGCCATCTCGGATTTTCCTGCCTCTGCCCAGGAGCGCTGGGATTACAAGTGTGCCATGATGCTCATTTCAGACTTTTCTTTAGAATCAGAATTTGTATCTATATTTCCCTGCACAATAGCAAAATACAGCTAAGGGATGACAGATTCATCCAGAATCAATCCAATGGGGTTGATATCATCATGGTAACAAATTCATTTTCAGAATGTTGCTCTGATATTTCAGTCACAGGCCCAAACATCTGCCACACTGCTTTTTCCTCCAAAGTGACAAAAAAGAAAAAAAGGAAAGAAAATGACAGTTATCATCATCCCATTTTTTTACCCTATCTGTTCAATCCTTAACAATCAGTTTCTACACTGGAATATGGTCTAATGACTGTCATGTCTTTGAAGAAAACAAACCTTTAATGTTTCCCAGAAAGATATGACAATTGTTTGATGGTAAAAGTATTAAAAGTACTAAAACAAATGCACAGCTGAATCCCAGGACTCTGGATGCTGAAGAAAGAGAATTGCTTTGAGTTTGAGGTCAGTCTAAGTTACACAGTCAGTTCAAGACCGAAAACACACAACACCAACTTGAGCTAAATAGTGAGGCCTTGTCTCAAACTGTCTCATAAAGCAAACACCAACAACAAAAGCAGGGCTGGAGAGATGATTCAGTGGTTAAAAAATAAAAACAGCTTTATGTTATGTTATGTTATGTTATGTTATGTTATGTTATGTTATGTTATTTATTTATTTATTCAAGGTAGAATCTTACTCTATCCCAGGCTGACCTAACACCCATTCTGTAGCACCAGCTGGCCTTGAACTTACAGTGACTCACCTACCTCAGCCTCCCAAGTCCTGGGATTAAAAGCATGTGCCACCACACCTAGCAAAACAGCTTTTTAAGACTCAAAATTAAGCCGGGCGTGGTGGCGCACGCCTTTAATCCCAGCACTCGGGAGGCAGAGGTAGGAGGATCGCTGTGAGTTCGAGGCCACCCTGAGACTCCATAGTGAATTCCAGGTCAGCCTGGGCTAGAGTGAGACCCTACCTCAAAAAAAAAAAAGACTCAAAATTGACCTGGAGAGAATAGTTCAGCTGGTAAAGCATGGGACCTAAATTCAATCCCCAGTACTCCCATTAAAAAAAAAAAAAAAAATTGGCCAGGTGTGGAGGTGCACGCCCTTAATACCAGCACTTGGGAGGCCGTGGTAGGAGGATTGCCATGAGTTCAAGGCCACCCTGAGACTACATAGTGAATCCCAAGTCAGCCTAGGCTACAGGAAGACCATACCTCAAAAAAAAAATTGTATAGCAACATACAAAATATTTTTTATTTTTCAAAAAATATTTTATGCCAGGCATGGTGGCATACTCCTTTAATCCCAGCACTCAGGAGGCAGAGGTAGGAGGATCGCTGTGGGTTCGAGGCCACCCTAAGACTACAGAGTGAATTACAGGTCAATCTGGACTAGAGAGAGACCCTACCTCATAAAACCAGAAAAAAATATTTTATTTGTTTATTTAAAAGACAGAGAGAGGGGCAGACATAGAGAGACTGCGAATGAGCTCACCAGGGCCTCCTGCCACTGCAAATGGACTCCAGATGACACACGTGCCACTTTGTGCATCTGGCCTTACATGGGTATTGGAAAATTGAACCCAGACCATCAGGCTTTGCAAGCAAGTACGTTAAATCACTGAGCCATCTCTCCAGTCTGAAAATATCCTTTTTATTTTTATTTTTTTCTTTTTTAGTTTTTTAAGGTAGGGTCTCTCTCTAGCCCAGGCTGACCTGGAATTCACTCTGTAGTCTCAAGGTGGCCTCGAACTCATGGTGATTCTCCTACCTCTGCCTCCCGAGTGCTGGGATTAAAGGTGTCTGCCATGATGTCTGGTAAAATATCTTTTTTTTAAAGAAAGAAAAAGACCCAAAATTGAGAGGCAAAATGTATCATATTCCCCTAAAAACTTCTACAGACAGATAGTTGACAGTGTCTACCATTCATGAAGGTAATAACAGCAACTATGATATGGAACATTTTGAGATCTAAGCATATTGCATAATTGCATTTAATTCTACTATAAAGGTAATATGAAGGGACTATTCTTTGTTTGGATGATAAACATGCTATAGTTTTCCTATAATAGAAGCTTCCCACAATGAACAATGAGGTGATGAGGTTGGAGAGATGGCTCAGGAGTTAAGGCGCTTGCGTACAAATCCAACCAACCCAGGTTTGATGCCCCAGTATCTACGTAAAGCCAGATGTACGAAGTGGTGCAAATGGAGATTACAAGGGCAGGCATTCCTGCCTTTACTTTGGGGGCCCAGGGCCTAAACTACCTAACAAAGCTACCTGCCTCCCTCTTGATAAGACATTGTAACCGCAGTTAGAGGACAGGGGACAACAACCAGCCAGTCTTTAACTATTTACAGCTGAAAGGGGTCCTACAGCCTCGCCCAGAGCGGGCACTATCTCAGGGACCTCAAAAGTGTATTGGTGGAGTGCAGGAAGACAGTCCTGGAAGAAAATGTTGGGGAGAAAGAAGAAGAGCAAAGAGTTAAGGGGAAATGGGCACACAGCAAACTGGTCACCCTTAGAGTTTCCATTCTTGTAGATGTCCAGGCCTTGGAGAGCATTCGATGGACCTCAGGTAGACAGAGTTAGATTGTCTCGGGATCATTTGAGTGTGAGCTGACTGAGATCCACTCCCAGAACTCTTCATGAAATGGTATAACAGTGTCTGACATGATCCGAACCTGCTCCTGTATGTCTTGTGAAGCAGATGAGACATCAGTAGAGTTGTGAGGAATATATATATACAATATTTAAGCTTGATAATGGCCAGTATGTTGCCCTGAGCTGCTGTGCAGATGTCTAAAGCCATGTGATTTTTTTTTTATCATTTGAACCTCAGAACTTAGAAGGGAGATTTCCTTAGTTGTATTATTTAAGATTTTGTGGGGAATATTTACATGTGTCAAATGACACTTTTTAAGTTAATAGAGGGAATCAAAACAGAGACTAAATGATTATGCCCTTTGAAAACCAGTAAATTAGCTGGATACTCTAAGGGTTTTTTTATTTGTTACTTTTTTGTTTGTTTGTTTGTTTTTTGTTTTGGGAGGTAGTGTTTCACTCTAGCTCAGGCTGACCTGGATCTGGAATTTACTATGGAGTCTCAGGCTGGCCTCAAACTCATGGTGATCCTCCTACCTCTGCCTCCTGAGGGCTGGGATTAAAGGTGTGCGCCACCATGCCCTGTTACTCTTTTTTTTGCCCCCAAGGTAGGGTCTCACTCTAGCCCAGGCTGACATGGAATTCACTGTGTAGTCTCGGGGTGGCCTTGAAGTAATGGCAATCCTCCTACCCTTATCTCTACCTCCCGAGTGCTGGGATTAAAGGTGTGTGCCACCATGCCAGGCTTTGTTACTCTTTTTTTAAAAAGTAATTCTATTTATTTATTTGCAAGGAGAGAGAGAAGATAGACAGAGAGAGGATGGGTGCTCCAGGGCCTCCAGCCATTACAAATGATCTCCAGACACATGTGCCACCTTGTGCATCTGGCTTACATGGGTCCTGAGGAATTGAACCTGGGTTCTTTGGCTTCACAGAAAAGTGCCTTAACCATAAAGCCATCTCTTCAGCTCTATTTGTCACTCTTGTACCCAAGGAAATCTCAGTATGCTTCCCCATCCATCCTGGGGTAGCCAGGGTCAAAGATTGGTACCACACAGCTGGCACCAGGTGCCATTAGGGCTGCCCTGTGTCCTTCTAGCTTTGGGACTCATTCAGTAGCAAACCATTCTAGTGGTTGAAGCATAATGATGTTTTGACAAAATTTATAAGGGAATCACCATTGTTACCAACATGAGGAAGCCTTTTGACTTAAGGGACATTTGGTCAGGATCATACAAACATATATATAGTTTGAAAATAAACATCCTAACATCTGTGGTTGTTTTTCCTTACTGTAGAACTAGAACTTCCAGTGAGGGGCCACCATGATTTAAAGCCTTATCTGATTTCCCTTTTGTAAAGCTCTCGCTATGTCTCTGTCTCTGGTAGACTTACTAGGCCATGCATATAATATTTGAGGCAAGCCCTTTATTTGTGGCTAACGTTTATCTCTGAGTGTTCTAAGACCAAACAGGTAGCCAAAATTTAATCAAGAAGGTCACTATTGGCTCTCCAAAGGAGAATCTACGGACTTGGGAGGAGCACTGTGGCTTCTCCAGGGCTTGTGTTATCTATTAAGATGGGTTGGGCCATGCTAACTGTGAGGCCTTCCCTCCTTTGGGAAGCCTAGAGGACTGATTTCTGCTCAGTGTGGTGCACCTCAAGTTTCAGACTTATACCCTCTCTCTCTCTCCCTCTCTCTTTGTACAAATAAATAGATAAAATATATTTTTAAATGATGAGGTACAGCACTTAGTACTGTGTCTGTCATCCAGCATTCAGTGCATTCACAACAGTATTTCATGAATAAATCCCTCAAAAGTGCTTTCCAACTAATATTTCTTCTGATAAGGCCATTTGGTTATTTCTAAAACAAAGAGCAAATTTTGAGAAAGAGGATAGGATAAAAGTCCTGCTTTCTAGCTCTGTACTTGACAAACACGTTATTCTAAAAGTAAGCCATGGGCCTGGGAAGATGGCTCAGAAGTTAGGCACTTGCTTGCAATGCCTGATGGCCCAGGTTCGATTTTCCAGTACCCGTGTAAAGCCAGATGCACAAAGTGGCACATGTATCTGGAGATCATTTGTAGCAGCTAGAAACCCTGGCATACCCATCCCTTCTCTACCTCTTTCTATTTCTCCCCCTCCCCTCTCTCTCTCTCTCTCTTTTTCAAGGTAGGGTTTTACTCTAGCCCAGGCTGACCTGGAATTCACTATGGAGTCTCAGGGTGGCCTCAAACTCATGGTGTTCCTCCTACCTCTGAGTGCTGGGATTAAAGGCGTGCACCACCATGCCCAGCTCTTTCTATCTCTTTCTATCTCTCTCTCTCAGTTTGCAGATAAGTAAATAAATATTGCAGTAAATTAAAAAAAGCGGGTCGTGGAAGGAAGGCACAGTAGGGTGGGAAGAAGCAGAGCACTGAATCCCACATCTATGGCCAGCTCCTGTCTCCCGGCAAGCAGCTGGCAGCTGGATAGAGGGGAGTGGAATAAGAACAACCCTCCCCCTTCCGAAGATCTCAGCGGTGAGACCCTGCCTCACAACAACAACCAAAGACATAACTAACTAAGGGTGAGAGACGGCTCCATGGGTGAAGGGCTCGCTGTGCAGCATGAGGACCTGAGGTCAGATCTCCAGCGCTCACATAAGATGGTAGCATTATGCCACATGCCTATAATCTCAGTACTGGGGAGTCCAGGACAATAGGGATTGGGCTCACAGGCTGGCTGAACCAATGAGCTCTAGATTAGGCAAGAGACCCTGTCTGAAAGAATGAAAAGGCGAATGCCAGAACTCAGGAGACTGAGATAGGAGAATTCCCTTGAGTTTAAGGCAAGCCTGGGTTTCATAGTGAGTTCCAGGTCAGTCAGGCTACAGTGAGACTCTGCTTCAAAAAAAAAGAAAGAAAGAGGGCTGGAGAGACGGCTTAGCAGTTAAGCACTTGCCTGTGAAGCCTAAGGACCCCGATTTGAGGCTCGATTCCCCAGGACCCACGTTATCCAGATGCACAATGGGACGCGTGCGTCTGGAGTTCATTAGCAGTGGCTGGAAGCCCTGGTGCGCCCATTCTCTCTCTCTCTGTCTCTTTCTCTCTCTGTCACGCTCAAAAATAAATAAATAAAAATGAACAAAAAAAAATAAATAAAAGAATGTCTTTCTAAAAAAAAAAGAAAGAGAAAAAGAAAAAGGCAAGAGAAAAGAAATAAGGTAGAGAGGAAGACATCCACTTCTGACTTACACACACACGTACACATATGCACATGCAAACTCTGAGACGAGCTCATACTGCGTGGGCAGAGGCCCTAAATCCACTGGTTCCTTATACTCAAGCACACAGAGAAGAGAGCCATGCGACATCAGAGTTGACGGAGTGATGTGCACAGAAGCCAAGGACTGCGGGCAGCCACCCAAAGCTGGGAGGAGCCAGTAAATCTTCTTCCCAAGCACCGTGGTGGTCAGCTGTCCCCGGATGCTGGCCTTCAAGCGTCCCACACCTGTTTAAGTCACCTGCTCCTCAGGGCCTTGTTACACACAGCAGGTCTCAGAAACCAGCACTACCGGTAAAACTCTGACTGTAGCTCGACACCAAAGGACACTCAGAATGCCACCGTAGCAGATCTTCTCTCAGCTTTCAGACACGTGCCATCAGTCACAGACAAGCTGTGAATGGGCCCAGAAAGTGTTCCTGCTCACTTCCCCAGGGCCGTGAGTTTGCTCTCACTGTTCCCACTGGCCAGAATTCCCTGCCTATCACCACCCACATCCACCCCATGAGCCCCGGGCAGAAAGCCTCACCATATCACCATACCCTTCCCCAGTCTCCATAATCAGTCATGAGCCCACTGTCTTCCTAAACCCCAGAGCATTTTCTTTATTAGTCCCATTTACCACTTTCTCCTTTGAATGAGTTACTTGTCTCTGCAGCTTAATCTCCTTTATTGGACTAGGAGGCCTTGGGAAAGTGAGTGAGCCGCTTCACTTCTGCATTGACCACAGTACACGGGCTCATGCGCCTATGTGAACTGGTTCCCCAGTAAATACCTATGGAGTTGATTGCCGTCTATATGGTTGCTTTGCCCACTCTCTTGGGAAGAGGATAACTGCCGCTGCAGGTCTCTTCTTGTGGCTGGGACAAAACACAGCACCAGAAGCAGCTTATGGGAGAAAAGGGTTTAGTTTATAAAGCTTACAGTTTCAAGAGGATGCTTCATCATGGCACAGTAAACTGGCTCACTTCATCACATATCTACAGCAGAGGGAGAGAGAGAGAGAGAATGCAGCAAGTTCCAGCTGGGTCTAAACACAAAGAGGCGCTAGACTCCTCAGCCCAAAGATCCGCCCTCAGCAAGGCACCTCCTAGAGCAAGGCTCCAGCTTACAAATGCTGTAGATACCTTTACATTCAAACCATCACACAGCCCTAACCTAATGCTTCATATACGTGCAGGTTTAATATAAAAGGAGGACAAGTGTAGAGAAAGCAGATCATTACTACAGTCTACATGAGAATATATGTGCAGGCTGGGCATGGTGGCGCACGCCTTTAATCCCAGCACTTGGGAGGCAGAGGTAGGAGGATCTCCATGAGTTCAAGGCCATCTTGAGACCACATAGTGAATTCCAGGTCAGCCTGAGCCACAGTGAGACCCAATCTCTAAAAACATTTTTAAAAAATGCATGTACATGTTTATAAAATGTGTGTATGCTGGAATTGATAGAAGAAAATGCATTCCTAAATAATACTGTACTTTCCTAAAAGAAACAATAGATCTAATATTAATGACTGCATCCAATTTCTAAAAACCTCCATGAATGAGAGCAATGAGGAGTACAGAGGGACTTAAGACCTAAGACGATAATTTCAGACTTTCACCCAGTGAACCGGCTGAGAGGCTCAGAGGCCTGTTTCCCTCCCATGGCAGAAATGCATCCTGCTTTTCCCCTCACAAAATGAATTGTTTTATGACTCTGTCATCCCCCACCCTGCCAAGGCCTAAGGACAGAGATTAGAGAGAGTCATCCGCCTGCTTCGCCTCCCCCAGGGCCTCCCGGAGCCGCACGGAGCACCGCGTCCACCCAGCACGCCCTGCCAGCACATGCAATTCGGCCACATTCCTTCTGCCAACGGAGAGAAACACCAGGGCTGAGGGATGTTGTGACGTAGGTTGGGCAACCTCCACGGTGTCATCAACCTGGTGGATCACGAGGGTGAACTAGCTGCTTCCATTTACCTGGTGTTTGTGGTTCACATAAGGCCCCCTGGATGGCTATGCAAGGCAGACTTTCATCCTACAAATGAGAAGCTCCAGCCTGGTGTGTTGCCAAGGTCCCTGTAGCCTTTGTCCTCAGAGCCGATGACATCCTTGAGAGGCCACACCCTCCAACACAAGGAACGTGGGCTCGTCCAGCTACAAGCCGGTCAAAGGAGCCTTGGCTCCATTCCACACACTCTCTCACTCTTAACTCCACCTAGCAAGGTCAGGCTGCCTCTGGAAGGACGTGTGCCACTTGCTCCTGGCTGATGGGAAAAGCTGTAAGAGAGAGGTGAACAGGCCTCCATTACTTTAAATAAGATAAACTTTGCCCACTGAATAAAGGCCGGGGAGTCAAAGCATAAATAGAAACCCAGATAATTTAAATGAGATAACCCAAAAGTCTGGGTCTAATTAAATTAAGTAAATCAAATCCCAGGCACTTTCACTCTCAAGTTCTATATCCATTAAATCTAATTACTTCCCCCTGGAGCTTTGACTTTAAATGGATGCTAGCAGTGATGACGTTGAATTCCTGCTCCCTGCTCACCTCTGGAGGTGCTTGTGGTAAATGCGCACATTAGGTGATTGCCGCCACCAAGTGCAAATGTCTCCCACTGTACAGGACAAGGTCAGGGGGAAGACACAAGCAGACGATATCACCTGAATGAATACATTTTGAAATTCTGGGTTTCTTTTGTCCTTTTTGCTTTCTTGTTTCCTGTTAGATTGTCCAAGGAGCAAGCAGCCCTACTTTCATAAATACATGTGTATCTCCTGACCTCAGGACCTACCAAGCCAACCCACAAAGCAAGTTGAATGGAGAAACAGTAATTACTGGGCCGGAAGGGCATCAAAACCCCCCTCTTCTCAGATGACCATGGGGGTGTGAAGTCCTCACCAAATGATCATGGCGAAGTCATTATCTGAGTCAGACACTGTCCTCAAAAGCCAAACCAGTCTCATTATGGTACCTGCCTTCATCCTCCTGAAAGTTATTAACCTTGTTATTTAAAGGAGGAAAGCGAAGTGCGGCCAGATGGAGGGGGTTCACAGCACTGACTCCTCTGTGGACAGAGATTTGCTCCACACTAAAGTCCCCAAGATCAAGGAAATGGAACTGAACTGCATAAGCATCACAGCTAATTTTGTTACACATTGGATTTTATGGAGTATATTCACAAGGCTTTGGAGTTATGGAAGTGCAGGAAACAAGCTTTCTCTATGCAATTTTGCTTTTGAACATTATAAAATGTGAGTTTGGGGCTTATTCTATCATTGTGACATGGAAATTTTTTCTGTCTTTTTGAGATGATGCTTCCTAGGATTCTGTTCCTGTCACTTAAGTTGTGAAATGCAATCAAATTCCCAGAAACATCTTAAGATAAAAATATCTAAGCCAGGCATGGAGGTGCACATCTTTAATACCAGCACTCAGGAGGCAGAGGCAGGAGAATCACCAAGGGTTCAAGGTCACCCTGAGACTACATAGTGAATTCCAGAGCAGCCTAGAATGAGACCCTACCTTGAAAACACAAAAAACAATAATAGTGGGCTGGAGAGATGGCTTAGCGGTTAAGCGCTTGCCTGTGAAGCCTAAGGACCCCGGTTCGAGGCTCGGTTCCCCAGGTCCCACGTTAGCCAGATGCACAAGGGGGCGCATGCGTCTGGAGTTCGTATGCAGAGGCTGAAAGCCCTGGCGTGCCCATTCTCTCTCTCTCCCTCTATCTCTTTCTCTCTGTGTCTGTTGCTCTCAAATAAATAAAAAGTAAAAAATAAAAAATAAATAAATAAAATTAAAAAAAACAATAATAGTAATGTCTAATGCTGAGGATGCAGCTCAGTGGTAGATTGTTTACCTAACAGGCTCACTGCCCCCTGTTCTATCCCCAGTACCAATAAGAAGAATAATGAACTCAGTGGTAAAGAAAACTGCAGTTATGCAATTTGCAGGAAAATGGATGGATCTGGAAAGTATTCTACTAAGTGATGTAACCCAGGCCCAGAAAGCCAAACGTCACATGTTCTCTCTCATATGTGGATCCTAGCTACAAATGATTGAACTTTTATGTGAGTAGGAATAAAACTCAGTAATAGAGGCCAGTAAGCAAGAAAGGAAATATAAAGGGGATAGAAACGAAGGGGGGTACTTAACAGGATGGAATTGTATACATGTAAGTAGAAGAACAGACTAATGGGGGTGAAAAGGCCTAAGTGAGGTCAGGGGAAGAGATTGAGTAAAGGAAAGGTGGAGGGAGGGCTAATCAAAATCTAAGAGGACATAAGTAAGTCATATAGAAGCCTGCTTTTTTGGACAATGGAACACGCAGGAGCCATAGATTGTTACTAGAAAATTTTCAGTGCCAGGGATGGGATGCCTTCCAGTGAGCTATTGACCAAGGAAGTCCCTGATGCCCCCAAAACATTATAGGCTATTGCCAAGGTCCTTGGTTTCCCACCAGGAATAAATGGTAAGACCCTATTGCTGAAGACTCCACATAATTGGGCTGCAAGGTCATTGAGAAATCCTGCTGGAGCTGAGCTGAAAATCTCCTCCATGTAGACCAGCTGACAGAAAGCTGGAAAAAGCTATGCTGCAGGCAGTTCAATGGGAAAGGGAAAAATCACCAGTGACAACAATCAACAGTGGACACTGCAAGCCTTGTATTCTACCAGACAGGCCAAAAGAGCCAACAGGTGCAATAGTGGCATGTCTGTTATGGGGAAAACCAACTGCCCTCTACTTGGACTGGAGGCCCGCTCCATGGGAGGGAATACATCCCTGATACTGAAACCTACAACAAGGGTAGTCATAGCCCTAGGGGTGTAACATCTGCTGCTGTCTGGCTAAATGTATGTACTATATTAGTCAAACTGCCCAGTAAGCACTTCTCTTAATGTTAATACCCATATATTAATGCTACTCTCACTTTTGGTTAGAGAAGTGTCTCTTTTCAGATGGCAGTGACCTTGGGATGACTCAGAAGGCACCTTGGTGCTGGGAAGAAGTGGTAGACAAGTACTCAGCACTGCAATATCTCTATCACACCTTCCAAGGCTCAGGGTCCATTGCAGAAGAGGTGACAGAAAGAATATAAGAGCCAAAGGAAGGGTAGGACTCCTTACAGTGTACTCCTCCAGACACAAAATGGCCTGGATATCCATGACCTCACAGTGCCTGATACTACCTTCACAAGACCATCATAATAAGAGGAAAAAATGATGACATCAAAATAAGAGAGACTGATTGAGGGGGGAGGGAATATGATGGAGAGTGGAGTTTCAAAGGGGAAAGTGGGGGGAGAAAGGGGATTACCATGGGATATTGTTTACAATTATGGAAATTGCCAATAAAAAAAAGAAAGAAAAAAAGAATGATAATGAAATTTTTAGGTCAAATCAAATGATTTTGGTGTTCAGTGGTAGTAGTGGTTGCTACTAATGTATTTTCAAAAGCTGGGTACAGGGCTGGAAAGATGGCTTGGCAGTTAAGGCACTTGTCTGCAAAGCCTAAGGACACAGGTTTGATTCTCCAGTACCCACATAAGCCAAATGCACAAGGGGGCACATGTGTCTGGAGTTTGTCTGCAGAGGAGCTAGAGGTCCCGGTGTGCCCATTCTCCTTGAAGAGCTAAACTAGGCCCACAAAAACGCACGCCCTCACTCCGTTTCTTCCCATGTCCAAAGAACTCAATGAAACCTCAGGCCTGAGGGGTCTGGACTGGAAGACCTTGGCCTTCATTGGCCTGGGGTGCCCCTCACCAGGGTCACGTTGGCAAATGAGTGCCTCCTCCACTTCCAGAGAGCAGAGTGGAAGAGTACCCAGAGGGTATAGCCAAGGGGTTCCTGTTATTTCAGATCCCAGGAGAACTCTTCATAAAATCAAGCTTTAACCACTATAAAGAGTGATTTTTTTAGAAGTTACAACTGAAAGTTTAAATAACCTTAGCGACATATGTGTATTATCACATTCTAATAACATTTTCTTGAATAGCAAACATTTCTGTGTGCCACTTCCAGATAGTGAATGGGTCCTTACTGCAGTAACCTTCCTATTGCTGGGACAAACACCCAGCCAGAAGCAGCTTATGGGAGGCAGTTTTTATTTTGGCTTATAGTCTCAAGGGGGAGCTTCATGATGGCAGTGGAAAGCATGGCATGAGCTGAGACTGGACATCACCTCTGCCACAGCGGTTAGAAAACAGCAACAAGAGAGCGAGCCAAACTATAGCCAGGGGGAATTGGCCATAACACCCCTAAGCCATAACACCTCCAACAACACACCCCCCTCCAGCAAGGCTCCACCTCCTAAATTGCCATCAGCTCAGGATCAAGCCTTCAGGATACATAAGTTTATGGGGGACACCTGTTCCAAACTGCCATAGTCCTATTCAGGCCCAAGGCCCAAGAGGCAATGGCTGTCTCCTTCAGGCAACAGCAAAAGCCTGTATGGGATTGGAATCTGCATTTTAAGGTACTTTGGATGACATACAGTGCTCAGACTCCTGTTTGGCAACACGTACGGGGATTTGGAATATTGTGAGCACAAAGACAATGACACAGTATGAGCTGCCTCTGAAAATGAACACAGTTCTTTTAGTTGGGATTTTATTATTGATATTATTAATAATATTTCTGAGGCAGCACAGCCCAGCTTAAGTCTCAAAGGAAACAATTGTAAAAATAATTATCTTCAACTTGTAACCAAAGGCAGTGGGTTCACATCTCAGCGAATGAAAGTCGCACAAGCACAGCCAGGGGGTGAAAGAGTGGAGAAAGTGGGGCGAGGGAAGTGGCTCAGCAATTAAAGGTGCTAGCTTGCGCAGCCTTCAGACCTGGGCTGAACTTCCCAGTGCCTACATAAGGCCAGATGCACAGAGTGCCACATGCATCTGGAGTAGGCAATGGCAAAAGACACAGCCATTCTCCTGCTCTCTCTCTCTCTCCCTCTCCCCTCCCCCACCCCCCCTCTCTCTCTCTCCTCTGTCTCAAATAAAGCAGGTAAAATTTTCAAAAAGAAAATTTGTTTCCAAGGTAGGGTCTCACTCTAGCCCAGGCTGACCTAAAACTCACTCTGTACTCTCAGGCTGACCTCGAACTCACAGTTGTTCTCCTACCTCTGCCTCCTGAGTGCTGGTACCATCACACCAGGCTAAAAATGTGTGTGAAAAGAAGAGTGGAGAAAGATTTACTACCTGAAGTAGTTAAGGCAATGCCAAAATTCATTGCAAACAGTGTTCTTCCTCACCAAAAGAAACCATAGGGCTTTATTTGGGGAGACTTATTTAGGAGGGTACAAGGAGGGACAGGTGCATTTCTGGGCATGCTCAGTTCCAGGTCACGGAGGACATGTGCAACAAGTTAAAAAAATGACAGATGCCAAAACACCTGAGCATGCTCAGTTCAATATTATAATGAGCTAGTTGAATTTAGGTTGTCTGAAGAATGAGTCAGAGTTGACATGGTGGTGACCTTGGAAGGGTTCTCATAAATTTTCCCAAAGGATTTTAGCTGAAAAAAAAAAAAAAAAAAACTTTAAAGGGATGTTAACAATCTTTTAAAGAGATAGCACCATTTTTTTCTATAAATCTATGTTTGCCCTAAAAAGTACCAATCTGCTTTGCTTGGCATATAATAAACCAAGGAATACCTACAAGACCATTCCCTCACTATTACAAGCTGCTTTCTGTGTTGTTACCCAACTTCACACTAATCCCCCAGTGAAGCAGTCAAGCATTCTATTCCTTCTTGGCTAATTGATCAGATTTTACTACAATATGTGATTCCCTTAGAGTTTGCTAGTTAATTGTTTCATTAGCCTACTTATGGGTCATAACCACATTATTTAGACATGCTGTAATTTGCACCTAACAATAACCCATTACAGGCTGGAGAGATGGCTTAGCGGTCAAGCACTTGCCGGTGAAGCCTAAGGACCCTGGTTTGGGGCTCAATTTTCCAGGACTCACGTAAGCCAGATGTACAAGGTGGAACTTGCATCTGGAGTTCATTTGCAGTGGCTAGAGACCCTGATATGCCCATTCTCTTTCTCTCTTTCTCTGCCTCTTTCTCTCTATCTGTCTATTACTCTCAAATAAATAAATAAAAATAAGCTAAAATTTTTAAAAAAAATAACCCATTACTACTGTGACTATCCTTGCTGTTCTGATTTGTAATTATCTGGACAGGCTAAACGTTCACTGCATTCAGACCACGCAGGTGTCCCCAGACCTAGTTCTTTCCCCAGGTCTGGTTTTAGCAATGCTGGTGATAAACCTGCTCTGACTGCTCAAATGGTCACTCTGAGATCGTACGATGGCTAAGATTCAGGGTTATCTTCTACTGACCTTGACAGAAGTGATTGTGCAGCTACTGCAACCATTTGACGAGGATCCGCGCTGACCTGCTCTCTTGTCCAGAGAGTCTGTGTCCACTGCAGGGAAATGCTGTGACTGCCATTTGCCAACAAATGAGTTGTTAAATGAGGGCTGGATAGCTTGCTCCGCGGCTAAGGCACTTGCTTGAATTGTTCAACTACTGTTTTTAGTTTTTAGAAAAATAAATGAACATCACTAATTCTTAACCAGAGTCACTTAGTGAAGCCGATGAAAACATCCCATGATTGACTTCAGTGTTGGTTTGTGGGATGGTGAGCGGTGCAGTTTGGGACAGGGTTGATATGAATATTTGTGGTTTCTTAATTGCCAAATGAAATATTTGACCAAAGGTTTCAGCTGGCATCTGGGGGGACTCCACAGACCAAAAGTTCAGGACCAGATTATGAAAAATGTCAGAAAGCTGAGGGCA
Source organism: Jaculus jaculus (assembly GCF_020740685.1). Classification (NCBI taxonomy): domain Eukaryota; kingdom Metazoa; phylum Chordata; class Mammalia; order Rodentia; family Dipodidae; genus Jaculus; species Jaculus jaculus. Next base: position 31,101,108 of record NC_059110.1, read on the forward strand.
AACCTAGAGGATGAAAACTCTGTTCCTATGGTAAGTGGTTGGTTGTGAGGCAGTGGGAGGTAAATGAATCTAAGGCTGTCCAGAAACAACAGAGGGGGCTCTTCCTAATGGGAGGGAGTGGCATGGGGTCTGCAGATGCCCCTACAGTCACTGGCAGGACAGACTGACCCTCAGCTCGTTCCTGATGAGCTAGATGGTCTGAGAGAAAAAAGGTCTGTGGAGATGGACTTGGAGACAGACAGAGACAGAGCTGTGTGACAGAGAGGGGAGAGGGAAGGAGGAAGCATCAAATAAGGTTTCTAGAGAGAAATAACTAAATCCACTGCACTCTACCTACCCTCACGGTCATGATGCGGGAACTTGAGGTAAGGCACAAAGATCAAGTCATCTGCCCCAAGTTTTGCTGCGCAGAAATTCTAGTGAGGTGAGCATGCTGGACGACTCGGCTTTGGGACTGAGAGAAAGACAGCTCAGAGTGCGAACGAACCCAGGTTCTTTATTGAACTCTGCTGTCACATTGAACATGGGGTGCAGGGGAAAGAAGAGGAGTAAAAACAGTGCTTATGCAGACTGGTAGGTCCAACAGCTATTAACAAAGGTGTGTGGCAGTGCACGCCTTTGACCCCAGCACTTGAGAGGCAGAGGTAGGAGGTTTGCTGTGAGTTTGAGGCCAGCCTGGGACTACAGAGTGAGTTCCAGGTCAGCCTAGGCTACAGTGAGATTCTACCTTGAAAAGCCAGTATACATATATGCATATATATATATATATATACATATATATATATATAATATATAATAAATTATTGGGATATATATGTATCATAGCCCATATCCCACACATACATATATATTCTGATAATTTAAAGTGAGGGAGCAGATATCAAAATAGGAACTGGGGATACATCACTCACGGAGCCCGTCACCAAGACAGTAAGTGTCCCTTTCACCTCTCTCCCGAGTGTTGTCTACAACAATGGAATGCTAACAGATCTTGTTCATTCAGTTTAAGTCAGTTGTCCATAGAGCTGATTCCTGTGGTTTCTTTGTTTACTTAACATTTTATAATAGATATTTTCTTTTTTTAAATATCTTATTTTTTTTATTTATTTGACAGCAAAAGAGGCAGAGAGAGGGAGAGAGAGAATTGGTGTGCCAGGGCCTCCAGCCACTGCAGACGAACTCCAGACACGTGTGCCCCTTTGTGCATCTGGCTAATGTGGGTCCGGGAGAATCAAACCTGGGTCCTTTGGCTTTGCAGGCAAGAGCTTTAACTGCTAAGCCTCCCTCCAGCCTAACATTTTATAATAGATATTTTCATGCATAGTAATGTTGAAAGAATTTTCCTGTGAGTTCCCAGTCTCTTAGCACTGCTTGGCTGTATTGGCTGATCCAGCTGAGAGCTTAGGAGCAGCTCTCCATAGGTCCTCAGCTCTGTGTGTGAGTCATTGCACAGTTTCCAGGACAATGTTCCATGGTCGTTATTAGTTGAGTCATTTGGATGGATGCTGATAGTTCACTGTGCCTTAGGCAGGCGTAAGTGATGAGCAACTGATCAAGTGCAGAATCCAAGCAGAAGGATGACTCCGGTCTCATTGTTACTAGTAAACACTGCACATACTTAGAATCAACAACTGCCTGGTGGAAACGTTTGAAGAGAAAGCAAGACTATAAGATTTGCACATCAAGCTAAGGTCCTTTTCATTTTGTTTTTCTCAGTGTATATTGACTATACAAAACAAGGGATTGCATGATGACATTCTCAAACATGCACTCAATGTACTTGGACCATATTTACCCTACCATGATCCTCACTCCTCAGTAATTGCCTTTCCCCTTCCCCAGATCACCTCCCTTTTCCTTAGTGTCCATCTTGTCTTCATAAATACTTGTTAATATTTTAGTTTTATGTATTCATTTGAGAGACGGAGGTGAAGACAATGGGAGTGCCAGGGCCTCCAGCCCCTGTAAACAAACTCCAGACACATGTGCCACCTTGTGCATCTGGCTTACATGGGTATTAGGGAATCAAACTTGGGTCCTTTGGCTCTGCAGGCAAGTGCCTTAACCACTAAGCCACCTCTCTAGCCCAGTATTTTTTTTCTTCTTGAGTTAGGGTCTCACTCTAGCCCAGGCTGACCTGAAACTCACTATGTAGTCTCAGGGTTGCCTCAAACTCATGGTGCTCCTCCTACCTCTGCCTCTCAAGTGCTGGGATTAGAGGTGTGCGCCACCACACCCGGCTTCTTTTAAAAAAATATTTTTATTTATTTGTGAACAGAGAGGAGAGTGAGAGAGAAGGGTGTGCCCAGGACCTCTTGCAAACTCCAGAGGCCTGCTCACATTGTGCATTTCATTTTTCATGGGTACTGGGGAATCAAACTTGGGACTGGCAGGCTTTGAAAGCAAGTGACTTTAACTGCTAAACCATCTCTCCTGCCCTCATTTATAAAGTTGTATTTATTTATATTAATTGCAACAGACTCTCTATATGGGTAACTTAAGCTGGCAATAGACTCTCAATCCTCCTGAATACTGGGATTATCCTCTTGAACAGCTAAACCCAGTGAGCTAAAATCTCATGAATTTCTAACCTCCAGAAGTGAGTGACAAGAAATTTCTGTTATTTAATGTACAAAGTTTGAAGTACTTTGTTTACAGACATAACACTCCGAGACAGGATACTGGCACAAGTTTGAAAAATCATTTCCTTTGCAGATCTCGTGTATAAGGTTAGAAGCGATGCTGTGTAAAGGAATTGACTGAAGAAAAATCATAGAAACTTCCACATGAAAAAGTTTCTATGAAAAATCATAGAAACTTCCACATATCAGGACACTGATGATCTTTAAAGGAGACAAGCTAAAATATTCATTTTAAAGTAAGTATTATAGGTCATATCCAATGACAGTTGTTGCATTACCATTTGGCATTTGAATATAACTTACTTTTATCTGATCACACGAATATGCAAGGTTTTCTTTTAAGTTTAAGTTTCATGGAAAACAGATGTAGAATGGAAAAGATCTGGCCGGGTAAGAAATCCTATGTTTTCCCAGCTCAGCAATATCACTGTTCCTTTTATTATTGTTATACAGTATATGCATGGCATTTTTGCAGGAAGCAATACTCCTGTCTCTGCCAAAACACTGAGCCCAGATTTCTTGTTGTTTTGGCTTTGTGAGACAAAGGATTGTGAAGTCCGGCTGGCCTTGAACTTACTACATAGGCAAGGATGACCTTGACCTCCTAATCCATCTGCCTTCCCCTCCTAAATTCTGGGATTACAGATATGCACCACCATGACCAGCTCCACCTGTATAGGGTTAAATATATGATTCGGGCTGGGGAGATTGCTCAGTGGTTAAAAGTACTCACTTGCAAAACCTTCCTGCCTGGGTTCAATTCCCCAGTACCCATGTAAGATAAATGCATCTGGAATTTATTTGCTGTGGCAAGAGATCCTGGCACACCCATACACACTTTTCTCTCTCTTTCTCTTTCTCTCTTTCTCCTTTCTCTCTCTTTCTTACCCTGTCCCTCTTTCTCTCTCTCAAAATAAATCATTTTTTAATAAATAAATACATACATGATTCTTAGATAGATTTTTAAATAAATAAATGCATACATGATTCTTAGATAGATGTGGTGGAACATCACACTTGTAACACCAACAACACCACCATTGCTTGTAGCCTCATCTGTGAGACCCCGCAAGGACATCGTCTCCAAGCTCCTACCAGCAGCCCTATATTAGAGTGCTCTGTTTGCCATAACAAAATACTTCAACCATGCTGGCCTGAGGCAGGCGGCTCTTAGGGAGTTCCAGGCTATTTTGGGACTACATCGTGAGATCTTATCTCAAAAGACCAAAAATATAATAATTCTTCATCAAAAAGTTTCAGGTGATACTAGAAAATAATCTCCAGCTTAGCTCTAATGCTAAACCTAGAAATCAAGAAAAATTCTAAAAGCCAGTTCTTCAGAACTGGAAGGCCTAATGGTTTTGAATGAGTACCGATTCTTACATAGAAATCATAGTCCCTTCAAGATGGCCCACAAGTTTTCCACCTTTCTTCATTCCTCTAGCAAAACTGTAAGCTGGGGGCTGGAGAGATAGCTTAGTGGTTAAGTGCTTGCCTGTGAAGCCTAAGGATCCCAGTTCGAGGCTTGATTCCCCAGGACCCAAGTAAGCCAGCTGTACAAGGGAACACACACATCTGGAGTTTGTTTGCAGTGGCTGGAGGGCCTGATGCACCCATTCTCTCTGTCTGTTTCTTTCTCTCTCTCTGTCACTTTCAAATAAATTTTAAAAAAGAAAAAACTGTAAGTTGTTATTCAGTCTCTCTCTCCTCTTAAGTCCAGAGCACTACAGCCTGCAGATGATACTGGAAGTTCTTTCAAAGCCATCCAGCATATGAAACAGAAAGCAGCTCTAGTTTCAGGAGTTACCCTCACCATGACCAGATTTGGACTGTGTGGAGTAGGTCACTGCAGGACTGAGGTCTTGACAGCCAGCCATCGTAATGAGGACATGTCCTAAGGACAGTCAGGGCGTCTGATCCCAGAGCCAAGGCCACATCACGCACACAGAGATACGACCCTAGAGCCCCTCATTCAAAAGGTTTACGGGAACTGAGTCGGAATTCACTGATGAGGCATCCATTGACTTTTCTGTAACAGTGAAGGTAATTTCAGTAGTTATTTGCCCGTATGCCTTTTATCAGTAGATATAAAATTATATTCCATTTGTATGAGCACATTTTACCTTTAAAATAAAAATAAGTTCAAAATGTTTGCTTTGGACTGCTGTGTGATCGTTATCAATAGATCAATATGTATTGATTAAACAATGCAGTCAGCCCAGGGCCAGCCATGGTGGAGGATATAAAAGAAAAGTAAGGGATGGTCCCTGGTTAAGGGGAGTCTTCAAACTCACCGAGCAAACAAAACTAAGCGACTTGCCGGGTGTGCGCAGACCTTTAATCCCAGCACTTGAGAGGCAGAGGTAGAAGGATCTCTGAAGGCCACCCTGAGGAGAAAAAAAAAAAACAAAAAAAACCCTAAGTGAAATGTTCTCCAAATTATAGTAAGCATTGAGTAGAAGCCAAAAGAAAACATTGGCTTGACTTTGACAGCACTCTGAGCGGCCCTGTCAAGGATGTCAGATGTGAGTAGCCTTAAAAGAGAAGGTTATAAAGTTGGGCTAAAGAGCAAGCTCTGGGTCAAATACTGTGCAGAATGCAGGACATAGACACAAGCGCAGGGAAATGGGGCTGGCACAAGCTATGTTGGGAGAATTCATGTGTCTGGAAAGCTCCAGCTAGGAAGGGATACATCTGGGAGATATGAAGCAGAGGCCTCACAAACTGACCTCTCTCTTTCTGTCTCTCTCTCTCCCTCTTTCCTCCTTCCTTTCTTCCTGTGCTTTTTTCTTGAGGCAAGGTCTCATACTTGGAAATCACTATGTAACTGAGGATGACTTTGAATTCCTGTTCCTCCTGCTTCTACCTCAAGAACTGGGATTACAGGCATAGGCCACCATGCCTGGCTACATTTTTGGTTCCTTGTTTTTCCGAAGCAGGATCTCACTCTAGCCTAGGCTGGCCTGGAACTCACTCTGTAGCCCCACACTATCCTTGAAATCATGTCAATTCTCCTCTAGAGTGCAGAGGCCACCACCACACCAGGCTCACATGTTTTTTTTCAGTATTTTTCTATCCTTCAACAAGCATGGACTGAGGCCTGGCAGATTCTCAGCTCTCTTCTAGGTACTGAGGGGAGAAGATAACACCTTCTGACCAACAGTCCACATTCTAGTGAAGTATATAAGCAACAGCATGTACATATTGTCCTCAGTGATAAATGCTATAAGAACATATTCAAGAAAAGGCAAATGAGGGCTCAAGAGATGGCTTAGAGGTTAAGGTGTTTGCCTGCAAAGCCAAAAGACCTCAGTTCTATTTCCCCAGGACCCACATAAGCCAGATGCACAAGGTAGCACATGTGTCTGGAGTTGGTTTGCAATGGCTGGAGGCCCTGGTACGCCTAGTCCTTCCCCCACCCCATCTTTCTCTCTCTCTTTCCTCCTCTTTCTCTCAAATAAATGAAAACAAAATTAAAAAAAAAAAAAGGCAACTGAGAGAGGCCTATTCTTTGGCAGACAGGAAAATGAAAGATGGTGCCTCTGATGAATTACAAAGGACCACACAGAGGCCCATTGTGCAGGACCTCAAGGGCCCAACCAGGAGCTTATGACTTGTCATGAGTGTGATAGGAAAACGTCAGTTTTTACTTATAAGTTTTGAATTTTTCTTTTTTTTTTTTTTACTTTATTTTTATTTATTTGGGAGCGAAAAAGAGGCAGAGAGAGGGAGAGAGAGAATGGGCACACCAGGGCCTCCAGTCACAGCAAACGAACTCCAGATGTATGCATCCCTTTGTGCATCTGTCTTATGTGGGTTCTGGGGAATCAAACTGAGGTTCTTTGGCTTTGCAGGCAAACGCCTTAACCGCTAAGCCATATCTCCAGCTCAAGTTTTGAATTTTCCTCTTTGGCTGCTTAGATGAAGCATTTTTATCCAGGCATGGTGCACATGTGAGCAATCCTAGTGGAGGCAGAATGACCAAGACAGCCTCTGTTAAATGGTGAGCTAGATACCAGCTCAGGCTATGTGAGATCATGCCTTAAAATACAAAAACCAAACAGCTACAAAGAACTCAGAGCAAGTGGTGAGAGATCAGTTTGGAAGACTTTGCAGCATTCAAGGCACAGGATTATAGGTTCTTGGGCTACAGCGGTAGAGTATATGTGGTTGGCTGAAGTCAAGATAGATTCTGAAAGGAGACAATAGGACTTGTTGATGAACTGGATGAAAGGGAGGATGAAGGCAGGAATTATTTAAGCTTGGGATTAAGTTAAGCAATGGGGTGGTCAGTGATGGTGTTTACAGGGTGAGGAAGCTCAGAGGAAGACCAAAGGTGGGGGATTAGGGTTTGTTTGGGGAAGACTGTGAGGCATCAAATAGATGTCAGATAGGAAGCTAGTAGATCTGGAGCTTGGGGGAGAAATGAAATCTAAAGCTATACATTTCAAAATCAGAAATCAATAAGTTGGGTGCTAGCCGGGCGTGGTGGCGCATGCCTTTAATCCCAGCACTCGGGAGGCAGAGGTAGGAGGATCTCCGTGAGTTCAAGGCCACCCTGAGATGACAGAGTTAATTCCAGGTCAGCCTGGACCAGAGTGAGACCCTACCTCGAAAAACAAAAAAAAAAAAATAAATAAATAAATAAAATAAGTTGGATGCTGAACAAGTCAATTTACAGTGTAGATAAGAAAAGAGTCAACAAAATAGACTGAGGAAGGATCAGGGCAGAAAATGGACTCTCAGAATAAAATAAAAAAAAAAATAGTGGGACTGGGTAGATGGCTCAGCAGTTAAAAAGCATTTGCTTTCAAAGTCTGCTAGCCCGGGTTTAATTTGCCAGGGCTGGAGAGATGGTTAGCAGTTAAGACACATGCCCACAAAGCCTAAGGCCCAAGTTCGATTCCCCAGAACCCACATGAACCAGATGCACATGATGGTGAATGTGTCTGAAGGTCATTTGCAGAGTCTAGAAGCCCTGGAGCACCCATTTTTTCTCTCTCTCTCATAAATAAATTAATAAAATAAGTATTTTTAAAGTAAATAAATAAATAAGCAAAATAATTTCAGAAAAGAGGAAGTGATTGGTCAATTGTTAGGTCTATCAAGAGTGAGTTTAGGGCTGGAGAGATGGCTTAGCGGTTAAGCACTTGCCTGTGAAGCCTAAGGACCCCGGTTCGAGGCTCGGTTCCCCAGGTCCCACGTTAGCCAGATGCACAAGGGGACACAAGCGTCTGGAGTTCGTTTGCAGAGGCTGGAAGCCCTGGCGTGCCCATTCTCTCTCTCCCTCTATCTGTCTTTCTCTCTGTGTCGCTCTCAAATAAATAAATAAATAAAATAAAAAAATTAGAGTGAGTTTAATGAGGGCTGGGCTTTGACCAAGAGTTTGTGGGTAAGAGAGCAACAGCTATGGTGGAGTGGCAAGATGATGGGCCTGATTAGGACGGGTAGAGAAGATGATGCTGGTGATATACTATTTTTTAACTTTTTCTTCCTTTTTTTAAAGATTTTATTGTTATTTATTTATTAGAGATGGGCGAGAAGAGAATGGGCACACCAGGGCCTCTAGCCACTGCAAACAAACTCCAGATGCATGCACTACCACGTGCATCTGGCTTACCTGGAACCTGGAGAATCGAACCTGGGTCCTTTGGCTTCTCAGACAAGCACCTTACACAAAGCCATCTCTCCAGCCCCCTAATTTATTTATTTGTTTATTTGAGAAAGAGTCAGAGAGAGAGACAGATAGACAGAGAGAATGGGCATGCCACGGCCTTTAGCCACTGCAAATGAACTTCAGATGCATGTGCCACCTTGTGCATCTAGCTTATGTGGGTCCTGGGGAATCAAACTGAGGTCCTTTGGCTTTGCAGGCAAGCACCTTAACTGCTAAGCCATCCCTCCAGCCCAGTGGTACACATTTTTAACCATCATATCTGGGGAGACTGTGACAAGAGGATCATAAGGCCAGCCTGGGCTGCATTTAAGAAAAAAAAGCCCCTTCTGGTTGGAGAGATGGCTTAGCAGTTAAGTGCTTGCCTGAGAAGCCTAAGGACCCTGGTTCAAGGCTTGACTCCCCAGTACCCACATAAGCTAGATGCACAAGTTAGTGCATGCATCTGGAGTTGGTTTGCAATGGCTAGAGGCCCTGATGTGCCCATTCTCTCTCTCTCCTCTCTCTCTCTCTCTGTTGCTCTCAAATAAATAAAAATAAACAAAAATAAAATTTTAAAGCCCCTTCTCAGCAAAATAAACAAAAAACAGATGGAAAAGGAGGAAGATAAGAACTACTAGAGGAAGGAGAAGAGGAAGAAGGAAGGGAAGGAGGAAATGACACCATGTTGTAGGGCAACTACGCTTTATGTTTGCCAGAAGGTAGGAAATACACCAGGTCTAGGACGGGCTCCATTTTTATCTCAGATTGGAAATAATATGATATGTTTCTATGCTGACCAGAGATGTAGACATGGAAAAAATCCTAATGTAAAAGAATGAGTAGAGGGTTGAAGATATGGCTCAACGATTAAAGGTGCTTGCCTACAAAGCCTGATGGCCTAGGTTAAATTCCCCAGTACACACTTAAAGCCAGATACACAAAGATGGCACATGCATCTGGAGTTCGTTAGCAGTGGCAAAAAGCCTTGGCATACCCATTCTCTCTCCCCCATTTCCATCCCACCTTTTCCTCTCTTCTCCTCTCCTTTCCTCTCCTCTCCTCTTTTCTCCCCCCCCCCTTGCAAATAAATCAATAAAATATTAAAAAGAGAAGCCAGCGTGGCGGCACAGGGCTTTAATCCCAGGACTTGGGAGGCAGAGGTAGGAGGATCATTGTGAGTTCTAAGCCACCCATAGTGAATTCCAGGTCAGCCTGGACTAGAGTAAGACCCTACCTCAAATAAAAACAAGAGAGACAGAGACAGAGAGAGAGGAGGAGGAGGAGACACTTGCAGGAGCAAGGTCATGAATATGATGCAGAGTAAAACAGGAGCTGTCAGCCTTAGACAGGGCAAGGACTCTTCTTCAGTCTGGGAGAGGTAGCAATCAAGTAGATTTTGGTTTAACATGTGTGCAGTATGTCTGCGTGTGTTCATGGGTGTTCATGTGTGTGAGGGCACACCTGTGTGTGCATGGGGGGAACAGAGATTGAGGTCAGATGACTTCTTTTTTACATTTTTTAATATCTTATTTTTATTTATTTATTTGACAAAGAAAGAGGATGAGAGAGAGAGAGAGGGAGAGAGAGAGAGAGAATGGGCACACCAGGGCCTCCAGCCACTGCAAAGGAACTCCAGACGCGTGCGCCCCCTTGTGCATCTGGCTTGCGTGGGTACTGGAGAATCGAACCTGGCTCCTTTGGCTTTGCAGGCAAATGCCTTAACCTCTAAGCCATCCCTCCAGCCCTCAGATGACTTTCTTGATAGCTATCCACCTTATTTAGCAAGGCAATGTCTCTCACTTGAACCTGCTGATTCAGATTCAGTCTAACTAGCCCACTATCCCATGTCTCCACCTCTTCGATGCTAAAATTCCACATAAGCCACTGGGATATACATGGGTCTGAACTCTGGTCCTCACACATGCCTACTTGCAAGACAAGCACTCTATCTAATAAGCCATCTCCCCTGCCCCAGTGGAGACTCTGAACGAGAGCTTCTAGCACCAACACCTCATAGGAATGAAAAGGTGATGTTCACACAGTGGCTGGTTGACAGGGCAGAACTCAGGCTACCCCAAGAGATCAGAACCAAGTCTTCTCCTTACTGATTCCTCCAAGCTTTTTGTTTTCTGCTAATCTTAAATTGCTGAGCATGTATCATTACTTGAAGAGTTAAAAGTAGACCCTAAGAATTGGAGCTGGTGCTCCCCTATGAAATGGGGATTTGAGGTGTCTTTGAGAGTGACAGAGCAATTCTCAGCTCTGAGTGGGACTTTAACCCAGGAGTTAGGGTGCTGGATAGTTCTGGTCACACAAAACTGCCACTGAGTCAGTGGCCTCCAGATTCTTGTCTTATGAATTCAATCAAGACAGATTTTATTATAGAGCTTACAAGAAGGAAAGTAGAGCTCCTGCTAAGCAGAAGGGGGGTCCCCAGAAGTGGGAAAACCCCCATTAGGAGAATAAAGTAGGAAGCTCCCAAGTGAAAGAGGTCCCAAGTGGAAAAAAATCTGCTTGGTGATTCTGGGTCTTTTATGGAAATTCACTGGATGTAGGCTGAGCTGGTCATCCCAGCCCCCAAGCCAGGTGCCTTCCTTTAGGGAAGAAGAGATAAGGAAAGACTAGTTTAACCAGGTTTCTAGGGAGTGGGAAATCTTCTAGGAAAGGGGGTAATCTTCTAGGAAAATAGAGATAAGGAAAACCCAGATTCCCCTTCCAGGTTAAGGACATTTTTGACATTTAGCCACTTTTAGTTTACTATGGGGCCTTGCTAACCTTAAACTGCCTCGCCTATGCTGAACTCATCAAATTACTCATCCACTTATTTGACCATAAGCTACATTGTCCAGGCATTAGACTGATTCGGAGTAACAGTTGAATCAGGCTGGAGGGGTGGCTTGGTGGTTAAGGCATTTGCCTGCAAAGCTAAAGGACCCAGGTTCTATTCCCCAGGACCCACATACCCACATTAACCAGATGCACAAGGGGATACGTGCGTCTGGAGTTCGTTTGCAGTGGCTGGAGGCCATGGCACACCCATACCCCTTCTCTCTCTGTCTCTCCCCCTCTCCCTCTTTCTCTATAAAATAAATAAATAAAAATAAAAACTATTTTTAAAAATTTCAAAAGAGCATACAGTCAGAAATATGAAAGGAAATGTGAAGATGAGAGATTTAATGGTACATCTGGGATTCTAGCACTTGGGAAACTGAGGCACAAGACTGAAGGGCTTAGAGAGAATCTATCTTAAAAACAGAAAGAGCGTGGCATGGTGGCACATGCCTTTAATCCCAGCACTCAGTAGGGGCAGAGGTAGGAGGATCGCAGTGATTTCGCGGTCACCCTGAGACTGCATAGTGACTTCCAGGTTAGCCTGGGCTAGAGTGAGACCCTACCTCGAATAAAAAAAAAAAAAAAAAAAAAAGGAAGGAAAAAGAAAAAGCCAGGTATGATGGCACACGCCTTTAGTCCCAGTACCGGGGAGGCAGAGGTAAGAGGACTGCCACGAGTTCAAGGCCACCCAGAGACCACCAAGTGAATTCCAGGTCAGCCTGGGCTAGAGCGAAACCCTACTTCAAAAATAAATAAATAAGTATAAATAAATAAATAAATAAAAATAAAGAAAGAAATGAAGATCCAATTAAAGAGTGTGTACTTAAACTAAATGAGGGGAAAGTTCTGAGTGCTACAGAAGTGTGTCAGGCAGCAGCTTCCTGTTGAGTGTGCCAGATGTGGCGCTTTGTAATCCCAGCGCGTATGAGGCCGAGGCAGGCGGGTTGCAAGTTCCAGACAAGCCTGGGTTACATAATAAGTATAGAGAATAAGAAACGTGCTGTGCGTTTGTGTAATGGACATGACATTTGCCAACCCTAGTATGTCTTTCTCTTGTTTCAAGCGACTATCCACTTGCGTTGTTTCCATGTGTAATATATCTGCTTTTTCCCAAGTTGGATAAGCCTTCCCAAGACTTGCAAACAAAACAAAACAAAAAAGGTCCTTCAGGACTCTGCCTCATAGCTTGAGGCACCTCACAGACTCTCTGTTAGTTCATCTTCATGGTGCACTGAAGAACTGTTAAATTCCACTAAAGGCCAGGTCTTTTTTTTTTTTTTTTTTTTTTTTTTTTAATAACGGCTTGCCCATGTTGAACATTTTGATGTCATGAGATTGAAAAAAAATTCTCCCTTCTCCACCCCAGTAGTTTTCTTTTTCACACACGCCTCTTCATTTCCTGATTCTGGCCTGGACTTGAAGCAGACACCTGAGTGCAGCCAGAAAAGCTGTTACTTCAACACGAACAACCCAGTAGGGGCAGGAAATATCACTAACCTTACGCGAGCTCTACCCCATTGAGCAGTCAACCTTGTTGGATAGCCTTGGTGCCTCACATAATTGAGATCATGCTCAGATACGGCCTGAATGTTTAGGAACATCTGTTCTACTTCTCTTTTGAGGTCAGTACGTAGGTACAAGATCCTCATAATGCAATGCTGCTCCAGTCTTTCTTGTTTTTGTTTGCTTTTGTTTTTGTTTTTCCAAGGTAAGGTCTCACTCTAGCCCAAGCTGACCTAGAATTCACTATGGAGTCTCAGGGAGCCTCTGCCTCCCAAGCGCTGGGATTAAAGGCCCGCACCACCACACCCGGCAATGCTGAGAAAATAGACGACTGCAGTGATACATTCACATATATTTTCATGCAAGTCTCTGAACAAATAGCATTCCTACTGGGAATATTGTCATATTGTTCTAAACACTTTGTCAAATATATAAATAAGCAAAGAAGCAAAAGAAAACAGATGATTCTGGTCTTATCCCTTGAAGAAAAGCATTACCAAATTTATTGTTGGATCTTTGCATAAATGCTCTCTTCAATCATTCCCTGGCTCTCGGATGAAACAAAACACAAGTTCTGGTTCCAGTGCACTGTAAGGAAGAAACAGACTTGGGAGGCAGGGAGAGGGAGGATTACCATGTAAACTGCCGGATCCTCTCCAGGACAATTTATCACACACACATAACATGCATATACGACCTCACCAGTCAACCATGTTACTCTGTGCCTGACATACCTGCGTTTATGATCACCTCTCTCTTACTTCTGCCTTGGGCAATTTTGAAATCTTCATCGGTCCCTGGCAGTTACTGACATAATTGTTTTGTAGTGCCGTTTACTAGGCTAGCAAAACGAGCATTTCCCCTTCCCCCCCCCCCCCCCCCCCACAAAAAACTGGAATCAGCCTTGTTGAGACCTGCCTGATGACTCAGCCCAGGGTCTACCAATCTGTGGGTTCTCAGCACTGACACAAGGCTGCTTTCCTGAATCCACTGGAGATCTGTTGGCACCGTTTCGCTTACAAGCCGGGGCAAGGCTGCTTGCCCCGCTCAGAGGAAGAGCAGCAGAACCAACAGTCCTGTGGATAGCTCCTTCTCTCCCAGAAGCCTGGGTGGCAAGGGAGGGTGTGGCATGGGATTTTTCAGAAGAACTTCCTCCGCAGGGGTCCCTAGTGTTTCCCCTTGTGTGATTGGGTTGTGAGGATAATTCCAGGATTTTGGTTGCAGTTACCAAATATTACCGAGTTGCTGCACGGACTACCGGGAGACAGTGACAAACAGTGGAACTGAGCCGTGGGTGCTGGTGACTGGAGATGGCCCACCTATTCGTCATCTCCTGGAATAAGAACCCAGGTCTGGGCTTGTCACTAGGTGATTGATTGAATACATAAGTGGATTCAGTGGGCAGAAAGTGGATAGGCAGCCAAAGTGCATGGCGACAGAGGTCCTGCCAACCTCGAAGGCTCGCTTAGACCGAGCCAGCTAATGCTAATGGCATTTTAGGTCCCAATCTGGAAGCAGCTGAGATCAAAGATAAAGATGGGCATGCCTCTCCTTCACCAAACTGCTGCGAAATTAATGCGACCACCCCTACCATCAATTCTACTCAAATCTCTCTTATCCACTTTTTAATTTACCACCGCGGGCCGTTGGCACTCCACCCACTACCGACCTTTTAGCCTCCTATTATTCATTCAGATCTCCTCCCAAATTAAAAGGATTAGGGAGTGGTTTGCAAACCAGTTTTTCTCTTAATTAGAAACTCCAGGAAATGGGAGGTGGGGCGGGGAGTGGTGAAGAGAAGAGGTTAAAAAGCCATTTTGATGTTGTGCATTTCTCGTTGTCATGGGGAACCTCCTCTCCAGGGCCCATATTGAGAAGAGGAGAGGAAGGGCTCAAACCGGTCACTTTAGTCAATGAACCTAGAGCTCGCGCCTTGGCCCCGCTTGGTCCTTAACCTGCTGATTCTGGGGCTGGGCGCGGGGCGAAATGGAAAACCCACGGCGCGGGGCACGTGAGCGAGGGAACCGCGCTGGGGAAGAACCAAGCGCGCGTGACTGTGGGGAACAGCTGTGCCGACACCCCCAAAACTGAAGCCGGAGAACCGCGCGCGGATATGACTGTAAAGGAGTGACTGTCAGGGGTCTGAGTTAGTGGCTCCGGCTCTCATGTGTGTACTAGCGTGGAGCATAAAGTGAACCTGCCGCAGAGGATGAGGCTGCCCGGGAAAGGAATAAGAAATTAACAAAGAGGAGGGAGGCAGGAGCGAACCCTAAGGAGCCAAAGCAGGCACGCGGAAGTACGCCAGTGCGCGTGCGTGTGCGTAAGAGCTACTTCTAGCAGTGATGATCTAGACCCCACTTACCCCTCCTGTAGGGGACTTACATAGAGCCTGAGTCAGGGAAATAGATTTTGCCACTTCACTTTAAAAAGAAGAGTGTGGGGCTGGAGAGATGGCTTAGAGGTTAAGCGCTTGCCTGTGAAGCCTAAGGACCCTGGTTCGAGGCTCGATTCCCCAGGTCCCACGTTAGCCAGATGCACAAGGGGGCGCACGCGTCTGGAGTTCGTTTGCAGAGGCTGGAAGCCCTGGCGCGCCCATTCTCTCTCTCTCTCTCCCTCTGTCTTTCTCTCTGTGTCTGTCACTCTCAAATAAATAAATAAATTTTAAAAAGGAGAGTGTGGGCTGGAGAGATGGCTTAGTGGTTAAGTCGCTTGCCGGCAAAGCCAAAGGACCCTGGTTCAATTCCCCAGTACCCACATAAACCCAGATACACAAGGTTGGGCATGCATCTGGAGTTCATTTGCAACAGCTAGGGGCCCTGGTGTGCCCATTCTCTTCTCTATCTGCCTCTTTCTCTCTCTCACACATGAATAAATAAATAAACAAACAAACAAACAAACAAATAAATAAGTAAAATAAACATAAAAAGTAGATTGCATGGCTCATGCCTGTAACCACAATACACTAGAGACTGAGGCAGGAGGACGGAAGTGAATCTAAGGCCTAGTTCAGCTCACATGGTGAGTTCCAGGCCAACCTAGACTTCACAGCAACTCTCCCTCTCAAAAAACCCAAATGTAAGTTGCATGCTTCACAATGAGAAATGCTACTCCAGGTGGGACCAATGTGACTGCACAGAGGGAAGACAGCTGGAAGATTCCAGAACAGCTAGGAAAGCTCCTATTCCCAGGCTGCCTGGGTACAACAGCCATGTTATGGGTGCTACAAACTTCATTTACTGGATTTCCACTCGAAACAGTCCCACATTCAGAGACAACTGTGGGTTTTAGGACCTACTATTTTTTCTCTTTTCAATTTTTTTTATTAATAACTTCCATGATTATAAAAAATATCCCATGATAATACCCTCCCTCCCCCCACTTTTCCCTTTGAAACTCCATTCTCCATCATATCCCCTGCCCATCTCAATCAGTCTCTCTTTTATTTTGATATCATGATCTTTTCCTCTTCTTATGATAGTCTTGTGTAGGTAGTGTCAGGCACTGTGAGGTCATGGATATCCAGGCCATTTTGTGTCTGGGGGGAGCACATTGCAAGGAGTCCTATCCTACCTTTGGCTCTTACATTCTTTCTGCCACCTCTTCTGCAACAGACCCTGAGCCTTGGAAGGTGTGATAGAGATATTTCAGTGCTGAGCACTCCTGTCACTTCTTTCCAGCACGATGATGCCTTCTGAGTCATCCCAAGGTCACTAACATCTGAAAAGAGAAGATTCTCTACCAAAAGTGAGAGTAGCATTAATACAAGGGTATGAACATTAAGAGAAGTGCTTACCAGACAGTTTGATGGGCATAGTATATACATTTAGGCAGACAGCAGCAGACATTACACCCCTAGCGCTCATGACTAGCCTTGTTTTAAGTTTTCAGTATCAGGGATGTATTTCCTCCCATGCAGTGAGCCTACAGTTAGGACCTACTTTTGATCTATAAAGATAACTTAAAGGAAAAACATTTCCTGTTTAAGATTTGTGGGGGGTGCGGGAAGCCTGTCTTAAGCCATGAATGAGTGAATGAAAAACACTGTTGCTACTCCAAAGCATCTCTCAGAGATTCCCCGCTCAGGAAACTTCCAAGCAACCGAGTGACTTTCTCCAGGGAACTTGCCCATAGATTAGTCACTTACGTGTTTTAAATGAGAGATTAGTCAAATAGCCTTGACGCCACACAGAATGAGTCACTCCCCCTTCAGCTGGGGTAATTGCAGAGGGGGTACTGACAAGCAATCCACCCCTCGGACGTTTTTATGCATGAGCTCAAGAAGACAGATGATTTCTCATCAAACGGAGCCTTGCGTCAGACACCCCACAAGTACCCAAATACCTGGGCTGATGGAAAGTACTGGCAGGTGCCCACCACAAGGCAAGTCCTGTCGTTTCTCTCTTAACAACTGTCAGGGAAAAATCTCTGAGCCTACTGCATTGTATTGTCTAGTAACTTTTAGTGTTACTGGCAGAGAGACCTCAAGGGTTAAAATCAAGCTGGTATGTTTGTTTCCTTTGCCCAATTGTGGTAAAGTTGTCCAAGAATGATTATAGGAATGTAGAGGGAACTTGACTCATAATAAACACACTTAAATTGCAGTGTGAAAAGTGGACCATATACCCAGACACTCAAACGATCATGCACAGTCCTGTTGGGGGTCGCAATGACATGGATCTAGAAAGAGTGTCACTATTTATAAAGTTTACCTTATAGTAATGAATCTCCAGTGCAAAATTTATAATTTATTATAGAATTTATTTCAATGAAAAAAATTTTCAGCCAGGCGTGATGGTGCACGCCTTTAATCCCAGCACTCAGGAGGCAGAGGTAGGAGTATTGCTGTGAGTTCGAGGCCAACCTGAGACTATATAATGAATTCCAGGTCGGCCTGGGCTAGAGTGAGACCCTACCTTGAAAGACAAAACAAAAAATCTCCTTTTTTATTAGTCCATGCTGGCCTCGAACTCACCATGTTCTTCCTACTTGACCCTCCTGAGTGCTGAGATTACAGCTGTGAATCACCACACTTGTTTGAATACATTTTTAAACTTTTTATGGACCGCTTCCGTACATATAAACAGTGTTGCAGTCAGGTTCGCATTGCTGGCAGAAATCACCCAACCAGGTTTATTTTGGCTTACAGACTTGAGGGGAAGCTCAATGATGGCAGGAAAAAATGATGGCATGAGCAGAGGGTGGACATCACCCCCTCACCAACATCAGGTGGGCAACAGCAGTAGGAGAGTGTGCCAAACATTGGCACTGGGAAACTGGCTATAATACCCATAAGCCTGCCCCCAATAATACACCATCTCCAGGAGGCTTTAATTTCCAATTGCCATCAGCTGGGGAGATTAGCATTCAGAACATTCAGTTTACGGGGAACACCTGAGTCAAACCACCACAGACAGTATACCTTAGTGTTGCAGTGTAATGGTAACCGTGCTTGCCTCATAATATACCATGATCAGAGTCCCCTCCCACCACCCTCCCTTTCTCCCTCCCAAGTCTGTCTTCAACTCAATCCCATCTTCTTTCCAACTAGTCTCTCTTCTATTTTGATGGCATCATTTTTCCCCATTTATTATGCAGGTCTAATGTAGATACTGTCAGCCACTGTGAGGTCACATATATCCTGGCCCCTCTGTGTGTGGAAGACAGTATTACAAAGCACTCTTCCTATTCCTTTAGCTCTTGCCTTCTTTCCATTATCTCTTCCACAAAGATCCCACTGCCATCTGAAAAGCTTCTCTAACCAAAAAAGAGAGTAGCATTAATATATGGGCATATACGTAACTATTTAGAGGATAGTTTGATAGACAGACAACAGCAGTAGTTTTCCTCCTACAGTTTATGACCTCCCCAGCCATAGGCTTTTAAATATTTTATATTTATGTATTTATTCATTTGACAGAGAAAGAGGAGAAGAGAGAGAGAGAATGGGCGCACCAAGGCCTCCAGCTACTGCAAACAAACTCCAGACACATGCGCCCTCTTGTGCATCTGGCTAATGTGGGTCCTAGGGAATAGAACCTGGGTCCTTTGGCTTTGCAGGCAAATGCCTTAACTGCTAAGCCATCCCTCCAGCTCCAGCCATAGGCTTTTGATTAGGTTTTCAGTACCAGGTAGGTCTGAAGTCCAATGACAGAGCAATTGGTTTCCCCTATAACAGACATGCCACCATTGCACCAGTTGGCACATTTGACCTGACTGGCTGGCCACAGCTATAAAACTTGTAGGTTCCACTGCTGGTTAAGACCATTGAGGACTTTTCTTCCCTGGCTGGCTGCATGGTTCTTTCTAGCATCGTGACAGTGGGCCGGCAGGGACAAGGCTGCAGCTCAGCTCCAGCTTGATTCCTCCATGACTGGTAGCCAAAGCATGGAGAATCTTTAGCAATAGGATCTTACCATCTAGTTCTAGTGGTTTATTGAATATCTAATATTGCTAAATGTAGTGAGGTCAGGGGAAGAGACTGAGTAAAAGAAGGGTGGGTTAATAAATATTCAGGATATTGTGACTAAGACATATGATAACCTACTCTTTTGGATAATGGCACACCCAGAAGCCAGAGACTATTACTAGAAAAATTTCAGTGCCAGCGATGGGATAACTTCCAGTGAGTTGTTGGCCAGGGAGTTCCCTGATACCTCCAAAATATTACAGGCTATTGCCAAGGCTCTTGGTTTCACACCAGGAATAGATGGTAAGACCCTGTTGCTGAAGACTCCACATGCCTGGGCTGCAAGATCACCAAGAAATCAAACTGGGGCTGAGCTGAAAACCTTCTCCCTATAGACCAGCTGACTGAAAGCTGGGAAAAGCTGCACTGCATGCAGCCTTATGGGAGACGGAAGCCATCAGTGGTGAAAACAGTGGATACTACAAGCCTCAAGTTGGGCCAGGCAGGCCAAATGAACCAATGGCTGCAGTAGTGGCATGTCTGTTCTGGGAGAAACCAACTGCTGTCTAATTGGACTGGTGGCCTGCTCTATGGGAGAGAATACATGAGCCTTAGGAGTATAACGCCTGCTGTTTTCTGGCTAAATGCATATATTATGCCCACCAAACTGCTGTGTAAGCACTTTACTTAACATTCATACCCATATATTAATGTTACTTTCACTTTTGGTTAGAGAAGCTTCTCTTTTCAGATGGCATTGACCACTGGGATGACCCAAAAGCTCCACAGTTCTGAGAAGATGTGACAGAGGAGTGTTCAGCACTGAGACATCTCTATCACACCTCGCAAGGCTCAGGGTCCATTGTGGAAGAGGTGGCAGAAAGAATGTAAGAGCCAAAGGAAGGGTAGGACTGCTTACAATGCAACTGTCCAGACAGAAATTGGCTTCAATATCCATGACCTTGCTGTGGCTAGCCATACCTTCACAAGACCTTCATAATAGAAGAAAAAGATGATGGCATTAAAAAAAATGGAGAGAGGGAGGGGATATGATGGAGTGGTGATTTGTGAAGGGGAAATGGGAGAGGGGAGGGAATTATCATGGTTTATTGTCTATAAGTATAGAAACTGTCAATAAAAAAATTAATTAAAAAATTACTAAACATAATATCTAGCCTCCGGATTCAACTGTCAAGCAAACTTTGAGAGAAAGAGTGTGTGTGTGTTAAGAAAGGGCCTCACTATGTTATTCAGGCCGACCGCCTCCCCCACCTCCATCTCTTGGGAGTAGCTGGGACTGGAGGTGTGTACCACTGTCCTTGACCTGACAGTGATTACCAGACTCTGGCTAGTTGGATGGGAAAATAGAAACAAACAAATTAAAAATGAGCCTGAGCCAGGTGTGGTGGCACACGCCTTTAATCCCAGCACTCAGAGGCAGAGGTAGGAGGATCGCTGTGATTTCGAGGCCACCCTGAGACTACAAAGTGAATTCCAGATCAGCCTGAGCTAGAGTGAGACCCTACCTCGAAAAACAAAACAACAGCAACAACAAAAAGAGCCTGGTGGGCTGGAGAGATGGCTTAGCGGTTAAGCGCTTGCCTGTGAAGCCTAAGGACCCCGGTTCGAGGCTCGGTTCCCCAGGTCCCACGTTAGCCAGATGCACAAGGGGGTGCACGCGTCTGGAGTTCGTTTGCAGAGGCTGGAAGCCCTGGCGTGCCCATTCTCTCTCTCTCTCCCTCTATCTGTCTTTCTCTCTGTGTCTATCGCTCTCAAATAAATAAATAAAAAATTAAAAAAAAAAAGAGCCTGGTTCTCAACAAGCCTATGATTCAGAAGAGGAAATAAGAAACAAACATACCACCTAGCCTGTGGGGAGCATGCAGAATAGCTTAAAGGTAGACGTCTCTAACCCTGGGGTGTCAAGGTAGATGAGAATAGGTCCTGAGAGGGCTCTGAATATAGGAGCCAGAAGTCACCAGACAGCCTTGGGGAAAGAAAGCACACTGTGTGTGTGTGAGGGCGGAGGGGGAGACAGAGCATTCCTGGAATGAAGAAAACACCTGTGCAGAGAAATACAGGCATGAAGTGGTTCCTGTCATGTGACACATGTGGTCTGTGTGATTGATGAGTCCGGAGACAGAGCAATGGGAGCCAGGCAGGCACCTGCCGCAAAGGGAGCAGGTGCAGCAGGAGCGCCCTAAGCTAGCAAGGCCACATGTATCACGCTCACTCTCACACCCAGCCTTGACCCAGCAGGCAGTGGGAGGCCAGGGAGATGCTTCCAGCACAGGCAAGGTCAGATCTGCACTCTGCAGAGATGTCTCTGGGTGAAAACAAATGAGAAAAAGTTTGGAAACATCAATGTCGTGAGTTTAGACAGGCTGCTTAGAAGTGTATATGGCGCACGCCTTTAATCCCACACTTAGGAGGCAGAGGTAGGGGTATTGCTATGGGTTTGAGGCCATCCTGAGACTACATGGTGAATTCCAGGTCAGCCTGGGCTAGAGTGAAACCCTACCTCAAAAATAAATAGATAAATAAATAAATAAATAAAAATAAAGCTGGTATACTGGGTGGGCAGGGGACAGGGAATCAAGCCTGGAATCCCAACTCTAAAAGGAAGGCTGAGACAGGAAGATTGCCATGAGTTTGAGGTCAGCTTTATCTATAAAGTGAATTCCAAGCAGGCCAGCCTTAAGTACAGAATGAGATTCTGTCTCAAAAAATAAAATAATAAAACAAAATAAAATAAAAGCCAGGTAATACATGCTTGTAATCCCAGTCCTTGAGAAGTAGAAGAAAGAAGATCAGGAATTCAAGATAATCCTCAGCCACATAGTGAATTTAAGGCCATCTTAGGCTACATGCAATCCTGCCTCACAAGAAAACAACAATGAAGGAAAGAGAGAGAGAGGGAAAGAGAGAGAGGGAGGGAGGAGGGAAGGAAAAAGGGAGAGAGAGAGGGAAGAAGGAAGAGAGAGAGAGGGAGGAAGGGAATAAAGGAGGGAGAGAAAGAAAAGGAAAGAAAAGAAGTAGAAGGAAAGAGAATAATTTTGTAAAATCAAAGAAATTGATGCCACTAGATAACAAAAGATATTCTATGGTATTTCCTAATGAGGGAAAATGTGCTTTATAGTTTAAGTACAAAGTGCAGAATGGCTGACTTGGCAGCACATGCCTTTAATCCCAGCACTCGGGAAGCTGACATAGGAGGATCGGTGTGAGTTCAAGGGCAGCCTGAGACTATATAGTGAATTCCAGGCCAGCCTGGGCTAGAACAAGACCCTACCTTAACCCCCCCCCATCAAAAAAAAACAAAAGTTCAGGATGCAACCAAACTCCAAGTATATGTGCCACTCTGTACGTCTGGCTTTGCATGGGTTAAATACTGAGGAATCCAGCCCAGGCTATCAGACCTTGCAAGCAAGTCCCCTTAACAGCTGAGTCATCTCTCCAGCCCTCATGTCAAGTTTTAATCACCTAAACTCTTTCTGGTAGTCTTAGAGATATATATATATATATACACACACATATATATACATATATATATATACATATATATATATACATATATATATGTATATATATATATATATATATATATATATATATTTTTTTTTTTTTTTTAAGATAAGGTCGTACATGGCCTTGAACTTTCAAACTCACTATATAGTTGAGAATGGCCTTAAAATCCTGATTTTGCTGTCTCTATCTTCAGAGTGCTGGCATTACAGGCACGTGGTATCATGCCCAGTTTATGCAATATTGGGGATCAAGGCAATCCAATGCTTCTCACGTGTCCAGCAAGCATATGCCAACTGAGCTACATTCCCCGGCCCCAGGATCTCTGTCTTTTAAATTGAGGGTCTCTCTTTGAAATCACCTGGGTAAATCAATTCTGTGATCTCTGGGCGCTACATATTCCAAAGCTCTTTCAGACAAACCTGCTGCAAAAGACGAAATGGGAAATGTGTTAGCCTAAAAAAGAAAGAAAGAAAAAACAGGCTTTCCTGTGGCTTTTTGCAGACATTCCATTTAACAGAGCAATCCTAGGGTGACAGCCAGCAAGGAAGGGATGAGTACTTTATACATGTTTTCAACTTGTCCCATTGATGTGTTTGGAAAAATCAGTCAACCTTCAGAGAATGACAAACCTGTCCCCATGGTGAGGTCACCGTGTTGGTGCCAATGTGCTTAGCAAACAGGTTTGTCAGCCATATATTGCCAAGAGGCCTCAGCAGAGCACAGGTCAGGCTTCAAGCAAACCATGAGCTAACATGGTCTCGGTGACTCTTAGGTCATCCCTATGAAGAGTTAGTTCTGCAGGAGACAGCCATTAGCAAGACATACACTTCTGGCTTTTGCTTTGAAAGAGACGCTGGCCTCTGAGCTTATCCTTTAATTGTCTTGTATAGAATAAAGGACTGTGTATGGGACAAGCCACAACAGTGACTCGGAAACCAGCTGTTCTCTGTCCTATGAAATTTCTCCAGGAAGTGGGGTCTGATGCATCCCAGCAAATGTGGGGCATTAGGCAACACAGCCCTTTCCACCCAAGCCCATGACAAGGCTATCTATCCTGCCTTCCATGCTTCCTTTGCAAATGAGTCCTGGGCACATCTCAGAGAGAAGCTGCTCAGGTGTTCCAGGCGGGAACAGGAGTGAGTCACCATTTGTACAACTTCCGTGATGTTGCCAGCCGCCTCTGCGCTCCCGTACAGTTTTTATTTTCTTAGTATGATAATTAGTTGTTAGTCGTTGGCACTATGAGTGTGTCTCCTGAGTAAAAAGAATATGTGTGTGTGTGTAGATAGATGGGGGGGGGCACATGTTATTTCAGGAATGAGTGTTTTGTATGCATGGCACTGAGGTAAGCTGCTTGCTCATAGTTCAAGTGCTGGCCAGCACATGGCCACTAACCTCGAGCATCTGGCTCTTGTGCCAACATAAGGGAGTGTGAAAAGTGGCTCCTTCCTCCTGCATTTTGCTGAATTAAACAGGGAGCAAGGTCTGGGAATGTAACTCAGTGGTAGAGCATTATACCTAATATGTGGTAGGCCCTGGGTTTAATTCCTGGCACCAAAAGCTAAAATAAAAAGTCAGACAACAAGCAGAAAAACAAACAAACAAAAACCAGAAGTTAACTTGAAAAAATTACCACCCAAAGCAGAGGAGGAACTCCCTGGAACTCTTGTAAAACTTTTTCCTAGCCAGGCACTCAGGAGGCAGAGGTAGGAGGATCGCCGTGAGTTCAAGGCCACCCTGAGACTCCATTGTGACTTTCAGGTCAACCTGAGCTAGAGTGAGACCTTACCTCAAAAAAAAAAAAAAAAAAAAAATTCCTAGAGGCCTGGAGAGATGGGTCAGTGGTTAAAAGCCCTTGTTTGCAAAGCCTGACATCCAGAGTTTAATTCCCCAGTACCCACGTAAAGCCAGACACACAAAATGGTACATGCATCTACAGTTTGTCTGCAGCAGCAGGAGGCCCTGACATGCCCATTCTCTCTCTCTCTCTCTCTCTCTCTCTCTCTCTCTCTCTCTCTCTCTCTCTCTCTTTCTGACTCTCTGGCAAATAAATAAGTAAATATTTAAAAATTAATAAATTTCCCTGGAGCATCAGGGTCAGCCAGAGCACTGACTGGAGTGAACAACCAAGATTGAAAACCGCTCATCTTTCTATGATTTATTTATTTGGCACTTTCGTACACTGATATAATATGTTTTGGTCATAATCACTCTTCCTAATTATATCTTCTCTTATCCTTCTTTCCCCCTACTGAAGTCTTTCTTCCCAACTTGTCCACATTCTACTTTCTTGTCTTTTTTGTTCATGCCCCATTTAGGTCTAATAAGGGCACTTTGCATAAGCGGAGGGGGATTATTTACTGGAGCCACTCACGAGTGAATGGACCACTGAAGAACAGTGCTGCTCATCACCACCTGCCCCCATTAATTGTCAATAGCTCCTTAGGTAGGGGTGGGGCCTCACAACCCATTGTTCTCTACCAGTTCTTCCTGACTATAAATCCTCAGGGACAGACAAGGTCCCATAAGCCCCTCTTCTGTTCACAGTAGAATGTGGACGGGCCCAATCCTGTCCACCTCGCGGCAAATTACCACAGATCCTGTTAGTTTATGGGTCCAATGTCCAGGTCATGTGCCAAAGATGGTGGGAACACCACTCATCTTGCCTATCAAGACCCCCCCAAATGAATGAGACTGTGAGAGGCTGTCTTAGAGTCCCACACGTCCTTAGACCATGGAATCTTTTAGTTGTTCTTGGTGGTGATGGTAGTTTTTGTTGTTGTTTTTTGAGGTAGGGTCTCACTCCAGCCCAAGCTGAGCTGGTATTCACCAAGAAGTCTCGGGGTGGCCTTGAACTTCTGGCGATCCTCCTACCTCTGCCTCCATGAAAGCTTTTACCTGTCCCTGTTTTTTCTCTCTCTTCACTTTCATCTTCAGTGCTAGGGATCAAACCCAAAGCTTTGCACATGCTAAGCAAGCACTTTACCACTGATCTACAGCCTACACCTCCCACGCCCTCCCTTTTTCCCCGTTTGTTTGTTTGTTTCGCAAGGTAGGGTCTTACTCTAGCTCATCTGTGACCCAGAACTCACTCTGTAGCCCCAGGTTGGCTTTGAACTCACAGTGATCCTCTTACCTCAGCCTCCCAAGTACTGGGATTAAAGGTGTGTGCCACCACACCCAGCAAGCCCCACTTTTTAAAGAGAAATAATAGGGTTTCACTATGTTACTTGGAGAGTTGGTGGCCTTAAATACAGATGCTCCTGCCTTGGCCTTTGAGTATCTGGTATTACAGACCTTTGCAACTCAGCCTGGCTGACACCACGATCTCCTTGATCGCCTGAACTGCAATACTGACATTTAAATTCACAATGTCCACTGTACCCACCTACAGTCCCAGCCCTAGAGAACCTAAGGCAGGAGGGTCATGAGTCTGAGGTCATTCTGGGCTTCATAGTGAGATCCTGTCAACATAACAACAGTGAAACGTGTCTACAGCATCTGCTGCCGCCAAGGTTGCGGGAGAACAGAAAGTCAGGAAGGAGAGGGGGAACGCAGATCTCTTCTTCCCTTACTGCCATACTCTCTCTCCAAGAGCAGTTATTCAGGCAAATTTGTTGCAGAACCTTCAGTCTTTTTTATTATGTCATTAAATGTCAGATTCCTCAAATTTATGATTCATTCACTTCTGGAAAAATTCCATGAAGTCAGAATGTCCCCCCAAGCCCCAAGAATGCTCCCTAGTTAATTCAACTGGTTTAAGCTAAGTCCTTGTTAATACCCCTTAACCTCATAAAAAAAAAATGGTGACTTTTCACTTCCCTAATTAAACTTAACACTTCCAATTAATAGGCTGCTTAAAATGGTATCTTTTCCTTCAGTATCAAAACTCCAGGGCTGGAGAGATGGCTTAGCGGTTAAGCGCTTGCCTGTGAAGCCTAAGGACCCCGGTTCGAGGCTCGGTTCCCCAGGACCCACGTTAGCCAGATGCGCAAGGAGGCGCACGCGTCTGGAGTTCGTTTGCAGAGGCTGGAAGCCCTGGCGCGCTCATTCTCTCTCGCTCCCTCTATCTGTCTTTCTCTCTGTGTCTGTCGCTCTCAAATAAATAAATAAAATTAAAAAAATAAAAAAACTCCAGAGTGAGCCAGGGGTGCTGACACACACCTTTAATCCCAGTACTCAGGAGGCAGAGGTAGGAGGATCGCCATGAGTTTGAGGCCACCCTGAGACTACATAGTAAATTCCAGGTCAGCCTGGGCTAGAACAAGACCCTGCCTTGAGTGAAATAAACAAAAAAAAAAAAAAAAAAAAAAAAAAAAACAAGAACTCCACAGTGAAGAGTTATGGGAAGTGTTTGTTGCAATTAAGGAAACTTAGACCTAGAGCCTAAACTGTTGTATGAGACTACAATACAGAGTTCCAGAATATTCCGTAGCCCCATTGAGTCAGTTCTTTCCTGCTATATCAGATAGAATTCAAGTCAAATCCAGCCACTGTGGTATAGCGTAAGTCTCATCATGTGCCTGACTCATGACCCCCGACCCTGACCAGCCTGCCGGCAACTGAGCTCTCCTCCCCACCCTGCGGAGGCCTGCGGCTCAACACTGATGGGATTTGGGGTTCTAGGTCTTACCCCTGGTGTGTGGTAACCCTGAGACCCGTACTGTGTCGTCTACTGTTATCCATCTTGCTAGCACACCTTTGACAAAGGGTCTCATGTTTTCCTCTTTTCCCTTCGTTGTCAATGCTTCCCAAGTTGGTCCCCAAGTGCAGATGCCCTGTGACTTGGTCTGATTCTGATATCCAGGAAAGAACACAGTGACCTTGTCTATTTATAACCAATGTAATTTTTTTTATATTTAATTCATTTTTATTGACAACTTCTATAATTGAAGACAACAACCCATTCCCTCTCCCCGCCCCCACTTTCCACTTTGAAACTCCACTCCTCATCATGCCCCCTCCCCTCTCAATCCATTTCTATTTTATTTTGATGTCATGATCTTTCCCTGCTATTATGATTAGCCGATGTCATTTTAAGAAGGCCATTTCACCTCCCTTCCAGGGGGTAGCCTCAAAGGTAAAATAAGGATTTCAGGTCTCCATGTGGTCATAACAGCTGCCAGTGCCCTTCCGGACCCAGCCCCTCACTTCTGGCTTATCCTTCCCTCACAGCACGCTCCAACCACAGAGAGTTCTGGAATTCTTGCAACAGCACCATGTTCTCACTTGCCTTTGGGACTCTTACTCATGCTGTCCCCCTGCCTGGAACACTCTTCCTCCTTCTGCTGGCTTGGCTCACTCGCATCCTCCAGCTTTCGGCTTAAATACCACTTCCTGGAGAGAAACCTTTTCTTACTCCCAGCTAGGATAATGCTCCATTCTATGCTCCCAAATAAAGCGCCTGTCTTGGCATTTGGTACATTTTATTACAATCCCTCTATACATCCCTGAGTCTATGTCATTCCCCAGCCACCGTCATACCATCATCTCTGCTCTTTTATTACTTTTTATGCGTGTGCATATGTTAATATTTTTAAATGCATGCTTAAGCCAGGCGTGGTGGCGCACACACCTTTAATCCCAGCACTTGGGAGGCAGAGGCAGGAGGATCGCTGTGAGTTCGAGGCCACCCTGAGACTACATAGTGAATTCCAGGTCAGCCTGGACTAGTGCGAGACCCTACCTTGAAAAACCCAAAAATATAAAAATAAACTAAAAACTAGAAAGAAAAATGCACACTCGTTTCCTGAGAATTGGAGTTGTGAATAAGTAGATCTCAGGATAAATTTCAGAGAATGATCCCAACACAGCCTCTGCTTGCTGTGGCCAGATAATGATGTTTCCCCATCCTTTTGCTTTCAAAGCCCAGGAAGAAGGGAGCATGTCAAAGATGAGGTTCTCTGCCACTGAGGGCAGCTTTGTCATTTTTTTTTTTTTTTTCCGAGGTAGGGTCTCGCTCTAGCCCAGGCTGACCTGGAATTCACTACGTACTCTCAGGGTGGCCTTGAACTCACAGAGATCCTTCTACCTCTGCCTCTGAGTGCTGGGATTAAAGGTGTGCGCCACCCCCCACCCCAGCTGTGGCTTTATCTTTTTATCCCTGTGGGCTGCCATCATTATGAACCAGGAACATGTTTAAGCTGTGCAGAGCTGTGTAAAAATAATCCAGCCCAAGGTTTATGACAAAGTTTAGGTGAAAGGTGAAAAAGAGTATATATGAGCCCCGCATGGTGGCACATGCCACTGATCCCAGCGCTTGGGAGGCAGAGGTAGGAGGATCGCTGTGAGTTCAAGGCTACCCTGAGACTCCATAGTGAATTCCAGGTCAGCCTGAGCTAGAGTGAGACCCTACGTGGAAAAAACAAAACAAAAAATAAAAATAATAATAATAATAATAATAATAAACAAATAAGAGAAAGATTTGAAAAAGAAAAATAAGCACGAGCCAGGTTGGAATGCCGCAGCCACAGACTGACTGATAGCAGTGAAGGCCAGCGTAGCCTTCCTTCCTAGGAGCTGACCCTAGATGCTGAAGACACATAAATAATAACTTAATCATCCTCCGAGGCTCTTTTGAAACCCCAACCTGGAAGCTCCTCTGGGCTCTCGCTGCCTGCTTGTATCTGTGGTTTACATAACATAACCAGCCGTGGTTTGACTTTTGTTGCTGCTTGTTATATTTATTTGAGACATAGTCTCCTATAGCTCAGATTGTTCCAGGACCCTCTATGTAGCCCATGGTGACTAGCATTGCAGGTGGATGCCACCAAACCTAATTTTGCAGTTCTGGGGACAAAACCCAGGGCTGTTGTTTTGTTTTTTGTTTGCTTGTTTGTTTGTTTTGATAAAGGGTATCACTTTAGTTCTGCAACTCACGATGTGGCTGTGGTGGCTTGATTCAAGTGTCCCCCATAAATTTAGGTGTTCTGAATGCTAGGTTCCCAGCTGATGGAGATTTGGGAATTAACACCTCCTGCGGGGAGTGTATTGTTGGAAGCGGGTTTATGGGTGTTATAGTCAGTTTCCCCTAGCCAGTGTTTGGCACACTCTCCTGTTGCTATTGTCCACCTTATGTGGGCCTGGGGGTGTGGGGGGATGATGTCCACTGTCTGCTCATGTCATCGTTTTCCCCTGCCGTCATGGAGCTTCCCCCTCAAGCCTGTAAGCCAAAATCAACCTCTTTTTTCCCCACAAGCTGCTCTTGGTTGGGTGATTTCTACCAGCAACGCTATGTGAACCGGACGGCAACAGTGTCTAGGCTGGCCTTGACCTTGCAGCATTCCTCATGCCTCAGCCTCCCACACGCTGGGATTATAAACATGAACCACCATGCCCAGCTCACATTTATGTCTTGAAAACATCTGTTTGGGATCGGAGCTGTAAGAGTTGGTAGAGTGCTTGTCTGACAGCCACAAACTTGGAGATTCTGTCTCCTCACAATGCAGCAGGCGTGACGTCCTGGCATTGCAAAGTCGAGGCTGGAGGATAAGTCCTGGCTACATAACAAGTTCAAGTCCAGACTGGGCTCCATGAGAACCTATCTCAAAATAAATAAGTAAAGAAATTAAATAAATGAATCATACCCCCCATCAAGGAGTTTATGAGTAGCAAGAGATAAATTAAAAAATGAGGACAAAATATATTTGTTTACTATTTCCTGCTAACTCCACCTTGACTCACTTGGGGAACATTTGGACCCCAGGGTTCGCTCACGCTCACCTGGCTTTCCATCTCAAAGATGCTAGAGAGAGCCATCAGTGTTGGTATAATCTAGCACTTGATTGACTACCAGCAGACACCCTAAACTGTAGAATAACTTGCTGCCAAATTATAATTTTTAAACCTTTTTTTTTTCCCATGGACTCTTCAAGTAGATTTAATTTATACAGTTTGGGGATAAAAAAAAGAAATGCCCAAGTCTCTCATTTTCAGTGCTCTTATCACCAACAGCCATTCTGGTAACACATACCCGGCCCGGGCGCCTGGGGAGAGGGGAAGTATGGAGTACAAGTTGTAACTTACTCCCAGAGTCCGCACATGAGCGGGTGGGGCAAGCATCAATTCCTATGAAGAATGAATTACTCCTCTACTTTAATCAGATGGACTAGGAGGAGCCCTTTGTTAAGATGAATGAAATCTGCAGTCAGGCACTGGAATTCATTTCCGAAGGAGGAGTCATCCCAGAAGGCCTGTTCTAGCTGCAGCTCCACCCTGGCGCCTGCCCTAAAAGCTCCCAAGGCCAGCAGGTCCACACCCAGCCAGGAAAAGGCCGCACAGTCGACAGCCTCTTGGGAGTCTTGGGAGTCCGCAGCAGGATGCTCAGCCCATTTCATGACCAGTTCCAGCCCCCAGGGATCTGAAACCCTGACACCACTGTGCCTGTCCCAGGCCTTCAGTAAACCTGGAGCTCTGCAGAAGGTTCTGGGCTCCTGACACACTGTGGACCATCAGGGCGCTAGTTCGTGTTCTCAGACATTGTGCCACACGGTTGCGTATAAGTAATGCTGACTTTCCTTATTCATGCACAGTCACCGCAATACGTCGGCAGTAATTCTCCAGATGTGCTCTGTTGCTTGGCTGTTCCTTGAGTTGATCGTGGCTTTTCCATCTTGAATCAGGAATAGCTGTGATCCCTGGCAGAAGAGCTCCTGGAGATGCGGCCCATTATGCCATTCCCTGTGTATTGGACGGGCTCACAGGGCCCAAAGCGTTCACAAGATCCTCACAAGGCACTCTATCCCTCCATTTTGTGTGTGAACATGTTTGTGTGTGTGCATGTGCGTGCATGCACGTGTGAATATAGAAGCCAGAAGTCAACATCAGGGGTCTCCTTCAATCACTCACTCTCCACCTCTTTTTTTTTGGTTTTCTAAGGTAAGGTCTCTAGCTCAGGCTGACCTGGAATTCACTATGGAGTCTCAGGGTGGCCTCGAACTCTCGGCGATCCTCCTACCTCTGCCTCCCGAGTGCTGGGATTAAGGGCGTGCACCACCACACCCGGCTCCACCTCATATTTTAAAAAAAATTCATTTATTTATTTGAGAGAGCGAGAGAGGGAAAGAGACAGAGAGAGAGAAAAAAAAAAATGGGCCTCCAGACACTGTGAATGAACTCTAGACGCATGTGCCACCTTGTGCATCTGGCTTATGTTGGTCCTGGGTAATTGAACCTGGGTCCTTCGGCTTTGCAGGCAAACACCTTAACCACTAAGCCATCTCTCCAGCCCCCACCTTATTTTGGAAAGGTGAGCTCTCACTGATCCTGGAGCTCCCGGAGCTGGCTAGACTAGGTAGCCCACGAGCCCTACAGATCCTTCTGCCTTCCTATCCCTGATAATGAGACCACAGCCAGGCACTGTTGTCCCCAGCTTTTTATGTGGGTCCTGGGGATTCAAACTCAGGTCCTCATGATCGCACAACAAGCACTTTCCCCACTGAGCCATGGCCCTGGGCCTGCCCTCCCCAGGTTCTGTGTCAGGTAAATCCTTGACTTCAGTTGTGTAACTGCCTGTGTGCGCCCAGGGTTGTCTCCAGTGAGGCAGCTTTCCACAAGTCTGTCCCACCCGTGGGACTGTTCAGTCCTGAGGCGCCAATGCTCCTGGAAGCAAATCCAGTAAATCTATTGGTTCACCAAGCTGGACTTAATTTTATTTACTGTTATTATTATCATTATTTTGTTTTTCTTGGGAGAGAGAGAATGGCCTGCCAGAGCCTCTTGCCATTCAAACGTACTCCAGGTACATGCACCCCTTTGTGCATCTGGCTTTATATGAGCACCGGGGAATCCAACCCACGCCTCCTGGCTTTGCAAGCAAGGGCCTTTCTCTTGTCTCCCTGCTTTCTGCCCCAAGCTAAAGCAGGCGCTCCTTGGGACAGAAGCTTCCAGCATTCAGGATGGAGCAACACCGTCAGCTCCATGCTTGTCAGCCTCACAAAGAAGTGGACAGGCCTGGCAGCAGAGGCCTGTGATCCCAGCTATTAGGGAAGCTGTAGCAGGAGGACTGACGGGTGAAGTCCAGCCCACAGAATGAGTTGAAGGCTGGCCTGGACAACTTAGAGAGAAAATGTCTCAAAATCAAAAGTAAAATAAGGCCTGGAGCGCTTCCCTAGCATAGGCAAAGCCCTGACTCAGTTGGTCCTCTCTTGGTTCTCTTTTGCTGAAGAATCTTAACAGTATTCAAACCCTTCGACAGCCTGGCCTGCTGGTTTGAATTGGATGGCCCCCCGCAGACTCATGTACTTTGAATGCTTGCTGGAGTCTCACTACAGGAGGTGTGCTTACTGGGGGCTGGACCTTGAAGTTGATTAGCCCCCAGCTTTGCAGTGAGTTGACTCACTCTCTTGCTGCTATTGTCCACCTGACATTGGCAAGGAGGTGCTGTCCAGACTCTGCTCGTCCATCTCTTCCCTGCCATCGTAGCTTCTAGAGACTCTAAGCCATAATAAATCCTTTCCTCCTATCAGCTGCTCTTGGTTGGGATCTTTGTTGTTTGCTTGCTTGTTTTTGGTTTTTTGGTTTTTTGAAGTAGGGTCTCACTCTAGCTCAGGGTGACCTGGAATTCACTATGTAGTCTCAGAGTGGCCTCAAACTCATGGCAATCCTCCTACCTGTTCCTCCTGAGTGCTGGGATTAAAGGCATACGCCACCATGCCCAGCACTTTTTTGTTTTTTTAATTTTTATTTATTTGAGAGAAAGAGGTAGGGAGAATAGGCATGCCAAGATCTCTGGCCACTGTAAACAAACTCCAGACATGCACCACCTAGTACATCTAGCTTACTTGAGTCCTAGAGAATCCAGTCTAGGTCCTTTGGCTTTGCAGGAAAGCACCTTAACCACTCAGCCCTCCCTCCAGCCCCTTGGTTAGGGTCTTTATCCCAGCAACACCTGGCATGGTGGTGTATGCTTAAAATCCTGCCACTCACAGAGCATGGTGGTGTATGCCTTTAATCCCAGCACTCAGGAGGAACAGGTAGGAGGATCACCATGAGTTCGAGGCCACCCTGAGACTACATAGTGAATTCCAGGTCAGCCTGAGCTATCATGAAACTCTACCTCAAAACAAACAAACAAAAAATGCTACTACTCAAAAGGTTGAGGCAGAAGCATTGTGAGTTACAGGCCAGCCTAGGCTGCAGCCTTAACTCAGAGAGAGAGAGAGAGAGAGAACGGAAACACAAGAGCAAGAGCGCTGTATTCTGTGAGTTACACAATCTACCAGCCAGACAAGATGTACCCTCTGGGGCAACAGTGGCATGATCACTATGGGAGGAACCAATTGCTATCTGGTTGAATTTGAGATCTATGCCATGGGAGGGAACGCATACTTGGTACTGAAATCATAATCAAAAGCCTATGGCTACTTAAGTGCATATTCTGTGTCCATCAAGTTTACATTTTTGTCCATAAGTTGACATTCTCACCTTTGATCAGAAAAGTTTCTTTTGCTGGGCTGGAGAGATGGCTTAGCGGTTAAGCGCTTGCCTGTGAAGCCTAAGGACCCTGGTTCGAGGCTTGGTTCCCCAGGTCCCACGTTAGCCAGATGCACAAGGGGGTGCACGCATCTGGAGTTTGTTTGCAGAGGCTGGAAGCCCTGGCGCGCCCATTCTCTCTCTTTCCCTCTATCTGTCTTTCTCTCTGTGTCTGTCGCTCTCAAATAAATAAAATTTTTTTTAAAAAAAGTTTCTTTTGCAGGTGGTGGTAATTATTGGAGAGACTCAGAACTCACTAGATCACAGAGAAAAAGTGTTTGAGGAGTGCTCAGCACTAAACGAGACATTTATACCACGCCCTCCAAGGCAAAAGAGGCAGAAAGAATGCCAGAGCCAGAGGATGGGAGAAGTGTTCTGAAATGCTGTCTTCCAGACATGAAGGAGCCTCTGCATCCATGAGCTCACAGCAGCTCTCATGACCTGTACAAGGCCAATATCCACTGTAGATGATGGAAGAAGGGAGAAACATCAAAATAGAAGAGGGGCTAGTTAGAAAGAAGGAGAAATCTTGTGGAAAGAAGGTGGGGGATGGTAATAGGAGGGGATTGGGGGATTGTGATCAAAATACACTATGTACATGTATGAAAATTGCCAACAAAAGCTTGTGGTTTTTTTTTTTTTTTTTTTTTTTTTTTTTTGGTTTTTCAAGATAGGGTTGCACTCTAGTCCAGGCTGACCTGGAATTCACTATGTAGTTCAGGGTAGCCTTGAACTCATGGTGATCTTCCTACCTCTGCCGCCTGAGTCCTGGGAGTAAAGGTGTGCCACCATGCCACCCAGCTTACACAAAAGCATTTTTAAAACTTGGGTGAATTATCATTGAAGATCCTGATGCAAAATGCCAAGTAAAAATCACACAACTTTCAAAAAAGCAAAGATCTAGAAGGAAGTTTACATGGATGATGAAGCTAAAGATTTGATTGTTAGCTAAGTTCTAAATCCCTTACATGCATGACCTTGTATGATCTTTACAATAACTGGCCCACATGACCTACTCTCATGTAGAGAACATTCAATATAGCATGAATGAAAAGAGCCAAATGAAAACAGTGGAAAGAGATTAACTTTTTGAGTTTCTGACATTTTCTCATTGAAAGTCTCAATTCTCTCCCCAGGGAAACAACTTATTACATATTATTAAGGCATTTACATTTTTGTAGTAGTTTAACTCGATTACTAGGAAAAATGATTTTCTACCAATTAGCTCATAAGGAGGATAACATTATGGTTAATTAGTGTTTCATTTTCCAAATGAGACCCTGCTGCTCGGATCATTTGATGTAGCCATAGAGGTCATTAGGACCATATGAGCCCCCTTGCCTTGGCTGCATCACAGTATATTCCAACGTATTCCCACTGCCTTTGGCCAGGGCATCCAAACAAAAGGGCATAACCAGAGCAATGTGTATGATGCTCAGTAAGTTGTTAGTGAATGAACGGTCATTGAGATCACAGCCCCAGTTTGGCAGCCCTTTGTGATAACTGTCATCCCTTCTAAGCTAAGCCTGGTTCTCTCATAGTGTAGGATGTGGATGAGGACGAAACAATAAACACCTGAATGATGCAGAAAACAATCATTTACATGGGTAACAGCTCTGAATTGTTCCATGACATTTCAAGTGTGAGAAATGTCACCATCTGTGGGACATTCGATTATCGACACCCTAACATGCATGCACATACATGCACATGCATACACACACACACACACACACACACACACACACACACACACACACACAGTTTCCAGGCCTAAGGGCGTCGCATTCAGGCTCCACTATGTAAGAAAGCTGGCCATGTTTTCATCAACCACCGCAGGGGCCCACACTTGTGATGACCAGAAGCCATATGAAATTGGCTCCAGAGAGTGCAACATGTTCTTTCTCTTTGTTACAAGGTGTGTGACAAAAGGCTATTTTACAAATACCTCCAGAAATAACAGACGCTGGGAGAAAGGCTGCATTCAGTCTACAAATGAGTTCCTGGGTTGATCTTAGAGTGTCGGGAAGTTTAAGAAATCTTACATACCTATGAGGTTTCCTAGCTTCTCTTGGGACGGCAGATCTGGCATCACTGGACTAAGAGTCACATGTGACAATTCTGAACAGTTGGTTCTGGCTGAGCAGCAGCCTCCCTTTCTATTGAGGGAGTTGCCCTCCTGCAGTTCCTCTCCGTTGTCAATTCAGCCAAAGCATTGGGGACAAGAGTGGAGGGAAGGTCCGTAACAGTGAACAAAATCTCAAAAATGCCGATTACTTTATCCGTGTGACTGACATTAGCATCGGCTCCTTCAGTGTAGTGTATTTGCGCTCATATCTTTGCACTCTCTCTGGTTCCCATAGAGATAAGCAAATTATTGCATAGAACTTATCGTGGGTGGCCATTGTTTCAAATTCAGGTGTGAATTCATCTCCATCTTCATGGAGGTGCTGTGAGGTCATATGTTATTCAGTTCTTCACAGCTGTGACAAATACCTACTGGAAAAGAGGAAAGGTTTATTTGAGTTGGAAGGTTTCAGTCTGAAGTTGGGGCGATCCTTTGGTTTGGGCCTGAGATGATGTGGAATCACACGGAAGCATGAGTGTATGGTACAGCTGTTGGTCTCAAGTTGGCCAGGAAGTGGAGAGCCACATTGACGGAGGTGCTTCCCTAACCCCCTTCCCTGCCCCCAGAGAGGAAACTACTTCCTCCAATGATAATGCCATCAGATTGTGAACCTACCGGTGGAGTAGCCTAATGGTCAGGTCAGAGTCCTGATGGTCCAGTCACCTGTCAGTGATGAGAGCCGCTGAGGGCCAAATCTCCAACACAGGAGTTTTCACTGGCCGGGAGAGTGGGGAGGGTCAGTGCACACGGAACAGAGCATCCTCAAACCAGAACTGGGAGGAACTATTTCTAGCTCCGAATTTCGATGAGAAAACCAAGGGGCAGAATTTTGAAGTAACTTGCCAAGATCGCCTTGCTAACAGGCAGCAGGGTTCGGAATTGAAGACAGAGTCTGACTCCAGGGTCTTGGCTTCTAGTTCGCCTCAGCATTCCCTTGTCTACTCCATTAAAAGTGAGTTCTTGGCCTGGAGAGATGGCTTAGCAGTTAAGCCCTTGCCTGTGAAGCTTAAGAACCCCAGTTCGAGGCTTGATTCCCCAGGACCCACGTTAACCAGGGGCGCACGTGTCTGGAGTTAGTTTGCACTGGCTGGAGGCCCTGGCGTGCCCATTCTCTTTCTCTCTCTCTCCCCCCCCCTTACCTCTTTATCTCTGTCTGCCGCTCTCAAATAAATAAATAAATAAATAAATAAATAAATAAACATAAACAAACAAAAACATAGTTCAGTTTTTGTCAGCCATGGTGGCTCACGCCTTTAATCCCAGCACTCAGGAGGCAGAGGTAGGAGGATCACTGTGAGTTCGAGACCAGCCTGAGATGACATTGTGGATTCCGGGTCAGCCTGCACTAGAGCGAGACCCTACTTCAAAAAAGCAAACAATGGGCATGGTGCCACATGCTTGTAGCTCTAGCTCCTTAGCAATTTGAGATCAGCCTGGGCAGCTTAAGAAAATTCTATCTGCACTCCCACCCCCACCACAAATTTTTTTTTTTTAATTAAAGGCCTTTGCTTGAAAGGCCTGCTGGCCTTAGTTTGATTCCCCAGCAACCACATACATAAAGCCAGCTGCACGAAGTGGTGCATGCATATGGAGTTTGTTTGCAGTGGCACGAGCCTCTGCTCTGCCCATTCTCTTTCTGCCTCTCTGTGTGTCTCTGGGCGTGTTTAAAAAAAAAAAAAAAACCCTAAAGATATATTTTTAAGTTTTTAATTAAGATTCAGTTCTTCAAACAGTCTCTTCATATTTAAGAAAATACTGTGCATCCCCAAAGCTTACAATTTTAATGACTGTGGGCTCCCAAAACGCCTGTGCTCACTGCCACTATGATAAGTCATATGCCAGCCAGAGACACTTCCGGTCCACCTCTGAAGCAAGGAGAGTGTCTTATTCATCATCATGCGGTGCCTAGCAGATAATTTTGTAAGCAAATACTCAATGAAAAAATCAAATATATGCTTTATGACTTTTCTGTTGCAACCCCCTCAGGTCAAAGTGTCATCGTGTCAAAATTGGACCTAATAACAGCCTGCTGAAAGGTCTTGTTCCCTCTGGATCTTCCGTCTTTCCGTAGCAACATTTCCCTCTGCAAATGCAAACAGCATCTTGCTCTCAAAAATGCAAAAATTTAGGGCTGGAAAGACGGGCGAGTGGTTAAGGCACTT
Source organism: Jaculus jaculus (assembly GCF_020740685.1). Lineage (NCBI taxonomy): Eukaryota > Metazoa > Chordata > Mammalia > Rodentia > Dipodidae > Jaculus > Jaculus jaculus. The sequence continues at coordinate 31,139,437 of NC_059110.1, forward strand.
GCTGGCAAAGCCAAAGGACCCACATAAAGCCAGCTGCACAAGGTGGTGCATGCGTCTGGAGTTCGTGTGTGCAGTGGCTAGAGACCCTGGTTCTCCCACTTTCTGCCCCCTCCCTCATAAATAAACAAATAAAATATTTTCAAATAGATTTTTAAAATGTAGAAATTTAATGAGAAAATTCTTGTGAAGTGCCTGACACTATAAAGTATTCACAGTAGAGTATCTCCTATGGCGGATGATACTAGAATGTTTTATTCAACATCGTTTTTAATTTTTTTTATTTTTATTTATTTATTTGAGAGTGACAGACACAGAGAGAAAGACAGATAGAGGGAGAGAGAGAGACAGAGAGAGAATGGGCGCGCCAGGGCTTCCAGCCTCTGCAAACGAACTCCAGACGCGTGCGCCCCCTTGTGCATCTGGCTAACGTGGGACCTGGGGAACCGAGCCTCGATCCGGGGTCCTTAGGCTTCACAGGCAAGCGCTTAACCGCTAAGCCATCTCTCCAGCCCTCAACATCGTTTTTATAAAGGCACTTCCAGCCCTGTTTCTCGCCTTCAACCTGCATTACTCCATCTGGCATAAACAGGCGCATGCCAGAGGCCACGGAATAAATGGTCTTCGGGAGCAAAAATTGCACTTAATGACTTGGAGTGCAAGGTCAAGGAGACATGTGGTTACTCTTACATAAACGCTTGTGAGTGTATGTTTGGAGCCTAGCATAGAGTTTATATGATAAAACAGAAGACTTGAAAGAATTCCTACTTGCATATGGCTACTTTAGGCTAATATCTTCAAACCTCTCCAGAAACCAACTCAACAGCCCTGAAACCATTCTGTCTCGCATCCTTCACAGACCTTCCTGCCTTCTAGGCTCTGAGCACTGCTCTGTGGCTCAGGAAGACCGTCTTCATATGTTTTCAGACAACAGTGATATTGATCTCCCACAGCGGCTCATGGGCCCCATTCATTCCATCTTCTTTTCTTTCTTCTTTTTATCTTTAGGGGTGGGAATTGGGACAGAGTGTTATGTAGCTTACGCTGAATTCAAATTCACTAGGTAATCAAGCCTTACTTTTTTTATATTTATTTTTATTTATTTGAGAGAAAGAATGGGCACACCAGGGCTTCCAGCCATTGCAAATGAACTCCAGATGTGTGCGCCCCTTGTATATCTGGCTTACGTGGGTCCTGGGGAATTGAACCTGGGTCCTTTGGCTTTGCAGGCAAGTGCCTGAATGTCTGAGCCATCTCTTCAGCCTGAAGCCTTAAATTTTTGATCTTCCTGCCTCTACCTTCCCAAGCACTGAGATTCCGGCCATGTGCCACTATATCTACTTTATACAATGCTGGGAATTTAACTCAAAGGCAAGCGCTCTCCCAACTGACCTATATCCTCAACACCTCTCTCTGTTACTTGTCTAGGAACTCAGAGAATGTGCTAGAAAGGCTTACACAATGTGTCTCAAGCTACAGAGCATGCAAGTCTTTTGTATCAGAAGCCCAGTCATTGCCATACTTAGCCATGAGGCTGCATGATCCCTACTCCCACAACCCACTGTTTTATAATAATTATGGAGCTGGTTTAAATATGCATATTAAATCGTTAAGATAAAAAGATAAAACTTTTGCCCCTTATTTGAACTATTTCTCCTTCCTCACCCACACAGTGATAGTATACCTCTAGCAGACTAAATAAATACAGCTTAGTACATATACCATTAAAAATAAATGGAAGTGTTATTTTAGACCTTTTCTTTTTCCCTGAATATTTCATGTTTGTGCACTGTGTCAAATGCCTGGCAATAAAGAATAAATTTTAAGAGCCTTTCAGTGGTCCACTTCATTATAAAATTAGCATGCATTGGGTAAAAATAAATATAAGTTCTTCCAAAAAGGCAAACATTTTGACACTCTGTTTGTCTAAATCGTAGAAGGAATTTTATGCAGAATTCTCTGGTAAAACCGTATATTAAAAATTAAAAATAGAACTATAAAGCAATCAGCCAGAGAAGATGTATGTTTAAATATAAATAAATAAGCAGGAGGAGTTTAGAAGAGCATCTTGGTGTCTTTGCTCCCTGTTCAATGAGAACACAGCAGGGGCTGGTAAATAAATGAAATATGCAGCCACTGATACATGTTTCACCATTTTCAAAGCAGACCTTACACAATTCAGATGTTCAGCACAAAATTGTCCAAAGTAGTCATCTTTCATTCAGAGTGTTACTGTATGTATGTTTCTTTGATTGATAAGGCTTTCTGTGGTGGTTGAGATTGAAGTCAGCATCCAGCATATACAAAGCAAGAACTCTGCTACTGAGTTGCAATCCCAGTCCTGATGTGAATTCTTTAAAAACAAAACAAAACAAAACAAAACAAAACAAAACAAAACAAAACTTTCTAGTAATTCCGTATGCATACGCCACCTTGTGCATCTGGCTTATGTGGGTACTGGGGAATTGAACTTGGGTCCTTAGGCTTCACAGGCAAATGCCTTAACCACTAAGCAATCCCTCTAGCCTGAAAGGAATTTTAATATTATATTTTGAAAATAATTGAACAATATTTATACAATATAAAATCTGGAATCTTACCTTTTTTTCTTTTTTTTCTATTTATTTATTTGAGACAGACAGAGAGAGTAAGAAGCAGAGAGAGAGAGAAAGAGAAAATGGGCGCCCCAGGGCCTCCAGCCATTGCAAACAAACTCCAGATTTTTGCGCCCCCTTGCGTATCTGGCTTACGTGGGTCCTGGGGAATCAAGCCTCTAACCAGGGTCCTTAGGCTTCACAGGCAAGTTCTTAACCGCTAAGCAATCTCTCCAGCACCTTACATTATTTTTTCAAAGGTAGGGTCTCCCTATAGCCCAGGATGACCTGGATGGAATTCACTGTGTATTCTCAGGCTGGCCTCAAACTCACAGGTATCCTCCAACATTGGCCTTTCAAGTGCTAGGATTAAAGGTGTGTGCCACCAAGCCTGGCTAATCTTCCTTTTAAAGGCAGTGGTACATGCTAGTAATCTTGGCACTCAGGAGACCAAGGCAAAATAATTGTCTAGAGTTTGAAGCCAGCCTGGGCCACATAGTGAGTTCCATGGCCAGTCTGGGCTATAGTGTGAGACCCTGTCTCAACAACCAAATATTGTATTTTAGGGCTGGAGGGATGGCTTAGCAGTTAAGGCGTTTGCTTGCAAAGCCAAAGGACCCAGGTTCAATTCCCCAGGACCCATGTTAGCCAGATGTACAAGGGGGTGCACATGTCTGGAGTTTGTTTGCAGTGGCTGGAGGCCTTGGCGTGCCCATTCTCTCTCTCTCTCCCTCTTTCTCTGTCAAATAAACAAATAAAAATAAAAACATCAAATATTGCTCTTTGGAATAAAGTGTGAAAATATAAACTGTAGTATGCATGAGTCAATGTACAAGGGTAATTGTAACAGGACTGATTCTGACAGTAACAATTTGAGGTCATATCCATACCAAAGAACATTCTTCAGCTATTTAGAACTATGCTTTTTGACCCAGAGAGATACCTCAGTGGTTAGGGAGCTTGCCTGCAAAGTCTCATGACCTAGGTTCAAATTTCCAATACCATGTCAAGCCAGATGCACAAAGTGGTATATGCATCTGGAGCTTGTTTGCAGAGGCTGGAGGCCCTGGTGCGCACCAGGGCCTCCAGCCACTGCATAAGAACTTCAGATGGGGCTGGAGAGATGGCTTAGCGGTTAAGCGCTTGCCTGTGAAGCCTAAGGACCCCGGTTCGAGGCTCGATTCCCCAGGACCCATGTTAGCCAGATGCACAAAGGGGCGCATGCATCTGGAGTTCGTTTGCAGTGGCTGGAGGCCCTGGCGCGCCCATTCTCTCTCTCTTTCTCTCTGCCTCTTTCTGTCTGTCTCTCTCTAATAAATAAATAAATAAAATTAAAAAAAAAAAAAAAAAGAACTTCAGACACATGAGCCCCCTTGTGCTTACATGGGTCTTGAGGAATCGAACCTGGATCCTTAGGCTTTGCAGGCCAATGCTGAAACCACTAAGCCATTTCCCCAGTCTCCCATTCTCTCTTTTTATCTCTCTTTTCTCTATTTCTCTATGCTTGAACATAAATAAAGATAGTACAATATCTTTAAAAAAAAAAAGAAGTGTGATCTTTTTTCTCTCCTCTCTGCCTTACCGATGCCGAGACTACAGGCGTTTTGCTTCACGTAGATTCTGAGTAGGGAAGAAAAAGAATATTTAGTTAAAAACATAGTAACGGGGGATGGAGAGGTTGCTCAGTGGTAAATTAGGTACTTGCTTATACAGCCTGTCTGCCTGGGTTCAGTTCCCCAGTACTCACATAAAGCCAGATGCACAAAGTAGCACATGCACCTAGTGTTTGTTTGTAATGGCAGGAGGCCCTGGTGTGCTCACTCTCCCCGCCCCTCTCCCTCTCTAATATTTATTTATTTATTTTTTTTTTTTTTTTTTTGAGGTAGGGTCTCACACTAGTCCAGGCTGACCTGGAATTAACTCTGTCATCTCAGGGTGGCCTTGAACTCATGGCGATCCTCCTACCTCTGCTTCCTAAGTGCTGGGATTAAAAGCGTGTGCCACCACGACCGGTTTATTTATTTATTTATTTATTTATTTATTTATTTATTTAAGAGAGAGGGAGAAAAAAGAGGCAGGTAGAGATAGAAATAGAGATAGATGAGACAGAGAGAGAGAGAGAGAGAGAGAGAGGAAGGGAGGGAGGGAGAGAATGGGTGCACAAGCTCCTCCAGCCACTGCAAACAAACTCTGACGCATGCGCCACCTTGTGCATCTGGCTTTACATGGGTATTGGGGAATTGAACCTGGGTCCTTTGGCTTTCTGACAAGTACCTTAACCACTAATCCATCTCTCTGGGTCAAAGAGCATAGTTCTAAATAGCTGAAGAATGTTCTTTACTATGGATATGACCTATATCCTCAAATGCTTACTGTTAGAATCAGTCCTGTAACAATTATCCTTACACATAGACTCATACATACCAGAATTTATATTTTCAAAGAGTTTATTCTAAAAAGCAATATTTGAAGCCGGGCGTGGTGGCGCACGCCTTTAATCCCAGCACTCAGGAGGCAGAAGTAGGAGGATCGCCATGAGTTCAAGGCCACCCTGAGACTACAGAGTTAATTCCAGGTCAGCCTGGACCAGAGTGAGACCCTACCTCGAAAAACCAAAAAAAAAAATAATAATAATAATAAAATAAATAAAAATAAAAAGCAATATTTGGTTGTTGAGACAGAGGGTCTCACACTCTAGCCTGAGCTGGCTATGGAACTCATTATGTGGCCCAGGCTGGCTTCAAACTCTAAACAATTCTCTTGCCTTGGTCTCCTGAGTGCTGAGATTACTAACATGTGCCACTATACCTGCCTTTAAAAGGAAAATTAGCTAGGCTTGGTGGCACAAGCTTTTAGTACTAGCACTTGAAGAGCCAACATTGGAGGATCCCTGTGAGCTTGAGGCCAGGCTGAGAATGCATAGTGAATTCCAGGTCAGCGTGGGCTACAGGGACACCCTACCTTTAAAGAAAAAAAAAAAGGGTAAGATTTCCAGATTTTATATTATATACATATTGTTCAATTATTTTCAAAATTATTCATATTCCTTCCAGGCTAGAGAGATCTCTTAGTGGTTAAGGCACTTGCTTGTGAAGCCTAAGGACCCAAGTTCAATTCCCTAGTACTCACGTAAGCCAGATGCACAAGATGGTGTATGCATATGGAATTCCTTTGCAGTGGTTAGATGCCCTGGCATACCCCTTCCCTCTCTATCTGCCTCTCTCTCTCTAATACACAAATAAAATAACTATATGTTTAAAAAATTAGTATTCCAGGGCTGGAAGGATGGCTTAGCAGTTAAGACGTTTTCCTGCAAAGCCAAAGGACACAGGTTCAATTCCCCAGGACCCACGGTAGTCAGATGCACAAGGTGGCACATGCGTCTGGAGTTCGTTTGCAATAGCTGCAGGGCCTGGCACACACATTCTCTCTTTCTCTCTCTCTCTCCCCTCTTTCTCAGTCAAATAAATAAATAAATAATAAACATTTTAAACTTCTTTAATCCTAGCACTTGGGACACTTGGAAGGCAGAGGTATGTGAATCACCATGAGTTCAAGGCCACCCTGAGACTACATAGTAAATTCCATGTCAGCCTGGACTAGAGTGAAAACTTACCTCAAAAAAGCAAAAAGAAAAAAAAAAATTAGTATTCCTTTAAACTATACATGAGCACCTATTCCCCCAGTCTTATTTGGCTGAATGTGTAATTTTTGATAATCTCTTTTCTGATAAATGAGAGATGTTATCACATATCTATATACATATATGTGTGTGTGTGTGTATTTGTTATATTTGTGTATGCTTTTGTTCTTCTGATTTGATTTTTAAATCTTTTGTACTTTCCCTATTAAGTTATTTGTCAGCTATGCATGGTGTAATTCCTAAATCTGAGGAGATGAGTTAGAAGATCATGAGGCCACCTTTAATCCTAGCACTTGGAAGGCAGAGGTAGGAAGATCTCCAAGACTTCAAGGCCACTCTGAGACTATTAGTGAATTCCAGGTCAGCCAACCAAAGGGGTGGGGGGATAAGAAAGAAGATTATGAGTTCAAGGTCAGCCTTAGCTACCTAGCAAGTTTGACAGCAGCCTGAACTACATAATGTTCTCCCTTACCCCAAAAGATGATTTTTTTTTAAAGCAGGTGCAGTAGCTCATGTCTATTATTTATGAGTTCCAGGTCAGCCTAGGCTACAGAACAAGCTTCAGGTTAACATAGGCTAAAGTGAGACCTGCCTCAAAAAAATAAAACACAATATTAAAAAAGTAAAAAGACAGGGGCTGGCAAGATGGTTTAGTAGTTAAGGCATTTGCCTGCAAAGCCAAAGGATCCTGGTTCGATTCTCCAGAACCCACGTAAGTCAGATGCACAAGGGGGCACACCTGTCTGGAGTTTGTTTGCAATGGCTGGAAGCCCTGGCACACTCATCCTCCCTCTCTGTCTCTCTGCCTCTTTCTCAAATAAATAAATAAATAAAATGTATTTTAAAAAAATTTAATTACAAGAAAAACCAAAATGGTGAGTATTTTTCTTCTTATAAATTCATAAGAGCTCTTTGTATAGAATTTTTAACCCTTAGCTGAACTGACATGAATTTTGAATACCTTTTCCATCTATTACTCAGCAAGCAATATAATGACATTCAGTTTTTTTGATAAGGAAATTGAAAGTGCATCAGTACCAGAGATAGCTTCATATGATTAAGTCAGGACTGTGGATTGAATTGTGACTCCTCAAAATTCATATGCTGAAGCCTTACCTCACAATGTGATGCTGTTGGAGATGGGTCCCTGAGGGACGATTAGGTTTCAGTGAGGTCCATGACGCTAGGTTCTTTATAATGGCATTGGTTCCCTGGTAAGAACAAGGCAGGCAAGGATAGGGAAATAGCTTGGCCACTCTGACATGGCTTGGTCTGGACAGCGTACACATTCCTTTCCTAACTACTCAGCTAGCAACCTGTTGGCAGCCTGGGACCCCCACCTCTATGGGAGTTCCACATTGGCCCCCATTATTCAAACAATGAAATAAGTCTCCTCTTCCCTAGTACTCTTTAGGATACTCCTTGTATGGTCAAATGTGCCTGTCTATTCAACTACATTCCAAGAAATATCGGGAGCAGGAGACAGGAGGCCATCTGGCCTCAGCTGGTTTTGGGTGCACATGCCGTAAGGCAAACTGGCCTGAATGAACTTTCAGGGCAAATCCCCTGTCTACCGTCTTGTGTCTATGCATATTAGGTGTGTGCATGACTAAAACCATGTACGTTTTAGAAAAGGACGTGCACAACAGAGAAAAGACTATGTAACTCAGACCTGTCAGCCAGACCACCACTCAAATTATAGCCCCTAGTAACCACCAGCCCCTCCCTTCTCCTAGACCCCATAAAAAGAAACCCTCAAACAGTAATTCTCTGCCTTTAGGCAATCTAGCTCAAGGATCTAGCAATGTAAGGAGAACACACCAACTCCAGTGCTTTTGTACTTTTTCTTTACTCACTAATAAAAGAAATTCTTGTTATTTTACTATCTGTGTGTGCTTTACTAAAGCACTGAATAAGACCCTAAGAACCTGGAGACTCCCAGACAGAGACCACCAGTAATAAGACAAGATACTCTCTTGCTTGGTTATGGGACGGTACAATGAGAAATTAGCCATCTACAAGCTAGGAAGATAACCCTCACTAGAAACCAGACACGTTGGCACCTTGAAATTGCTTTTTGTTTTGTTTTTCTTTTAATATTTTATTTATTTATTTACTTACTTATGAGAGAGAGAGAGAGATGTCAGGGCTTCTGGCCACTGCAAAAGAACTCCAGAACATGGGCCACCTTGTGCATCTGGCTTACATGGGTACTGGGAAATTGAACTTGGGTCCTTCGGCTTAGCAGGCAAGAGCTTTAACCACTAAGCCGTCTCTGCAACCCTGCATTTCTTTTCATTTTTAATTTTATTTATTTTTATTTATTTGAAAGAGAGAGAGAGAGAGAGAACAGGGACATGCCAGGCCTACTGCAGCTGCAAACTAACTCCAGTAGCATGCACCACTTTGTCCATCTGGCTTTACGTGGATACTGAAGAACTGAAACCTCCCCATCAGATTTTGAAAGCAAGAGCTTGTTCAAAACTCTTGAGCCATCTCTCCAACCCATAAGTATTTTATTTACTTATGTGCAAACAGAGAGGGTATGGGTGCACCCCTCTTGCCAGTGCAAGCAAACCCCAGAAGCATGCATCACTTTGTATATCTGGCTTTGTGTAGGTACTAGGGAATCGAAGCCAGGCCAGCATGCAGGCAAGCGCCTTTAACCACTTAGCCATCTTTCCAGCCCTGAAATTGCACTTCTAGCCTTCCAAACTGTGAGAAAATAAATTTCTGTTCTTTTAGCCATCTAGTATGTAGCAGTTTGTTATAGCAGCCTGAGCTGGCTAAGACAACAATATACACACTCAAAGATTATGTTTTATTAAAGATTATGTATTATTACCATAGGGTGTGGTGGCACATACCTGTAGCATTATGAGGAAGAGGCAGGAAGATTGCAAGTTACAGGTCATCATGAGCTGCGTGATGAAACCTTGTCTCAAAGGAAGGAAGAAATGAGGAGATGAGGGAGAGTGTGTGGGGCAGAGGGAGAGAATTTATTATTACTACCTAAGCACAGGTATCCTGTGCTGTCATTTACTGCACATGCATAAGAACTCAGGGATGAGAACATAAAACCAGAGCTGGAGAGATGTCTTAGTGGTTAAGGCGCTTGCCTGTGGAGCCTAAGGACCCAGAATCAATTTTCCACTACTCACACAAGCCAGATGCAAAAGATGGCGCATGCATCTAGAGTTCATTTGCAGTGGCTAGAGGCCTTAGCATGCCCATGCTTTCTCTCTCTATCTGCCTCTTTATCTCTCTCTCAAATAAGTAAATTATTTAATAACAAAGAACATAAAACTATACCATGTTAGAGTACCTTCTCTTTTCAGATGGCAGTGACCTTGGGATGACTCAGAGGCATCATGGTGCTAGGAAGAAGTGACAGGAGTGCTCAGCACTGCAATATCTCTATCACACCTTCCAAAGCTCAGGGTCTATTGCAGAAGAGGTGGTAGAAAGAATGTAAGAGCCAAAGGAAGTGTAGGACTCCTTACAGCGTGCTCCTCCAGACACAAAATGGCCTGGATATCCATGACCTCACAGTGCCTGACACTACCTACACAAGACCATCACATTAGGAGGAAAAGATCATGACATCAAAACAAAAGAGAGACTGATTGAGAGGGGGAGGGGATATGATGGAGAGTGGAGTTTCAAAGGGGAAAGTTGGGGGGGAGGGAGGACATTATCATGGGATATTGTTTACAATCATAGAAGTTGTTAATAAAATAATAGTAATAATTTTTTTAAAAATCTACGCCATGTTATTATGCTCACAGAATCTATTCCTGCCCCCACAAAGTATGGAACCACATTTGAAAAACCTCAAACAGCTAGAATCAAGGCTGGAACAAATCCTCGGGAGGTTTTCCATTCAATGTTTGGGGCCCAGGGTAGGATGCCTCAAAAGCTGGGTACAGCACTAAGGAGGCAGACGTAGGAGGATCGTTGTAAGTTTGAAGCCAGCCTGGGACTGCAGAGTGAGTAGAATGGGTTCCATCCAGGTCAACCTAGGCTAGAGTGAGACCCTACCTTAAAAAAAATAATAATAATAAACAGGCTTTCAACCAGAATGCTTACTCCTGGTCTCTCTTCTTACATTGCAGACTTCCTCACATCGTGGTGGCCTCTGGGAAGTCAAACTTCTTACGAAGTGGTTCAGGACACCAATCAAGAATGTCTAAGCGGGCTGGAGAGATGGCTTAGCGGTTAAGCGCTTGCCTGTGAAGCCTAAGGACCCCGGTTCGAGGCTCGGTTCCCCAGGTCCCACGTTAGCCAGATGCACAAGGGGGCGCACGCATCTGGAGTTCGTTTGCAGAGGCTGGAAGCCCTGGCTCGCCCATTTTCTCTCTCTCTCTCTATCTGCCTCTTTGTCTCTCTGTCACTTTCAAATAAATGAAAATAAACAAAAAAAAATTAAAAAAAAAAAAAAGAATGTCTAAGCGACAGAGAGAAGTAGCTGATATACATTGGATGAGTCAAGTTTAAAATACAACCTTCTTGGCCTGTCAATCAGGAGATCATTTGAACCTGATCTCAAAAGTTGAATGTTGAAAAATGAAGGGAAACATAATTATTGATACAAAAAAATGCATCTTATTAGCCGGGTGTGGTGGCGCACGCCTTTGATCCCAGCACTTGGGAGGCAGAGGTAGGAGGATTGCCATGAGTTCGATGCCACTGTGACACTACACAGTTAATTCCAGGTCAGCCTGGGCTAGAGTGAGACTCTACCTCAAAAACAAAAAATAAAAATAAATAAATAAAGCATCTTATTAAGAGGCTAATAAACCCATTATCATTTTGTTTCATGATTTCTTTTTTTTTTTTTCTTTTTGGTTTTTCGAGGTAGGGTCTCACTCTAACCCAGGCTGACCTGGAATTCACTATGGAGTCAGGGTGGCCTCGAACTCACGGCGATCCTCCTACCTCTGCCTCCTGAGTGCTGGGATTAAAGGCGTGCGCCACCACACCCAGCATTGTTTCATGATTTCTTGGAGTCACAGGTCATCCAATTCACAAGTGAGCATCCGGCCATCCTACTCCATGCATCCTCACTGAGAAGGTACCTAAGTGTGTGGGCTTCTGCACAGCAGTGCGTGTGGGTGATGCACCCCAGTTCCCTAGCAAATGAGATTTCCACAGTTATAAAGCCTCCGTAGGACTGGGGAGATAAGACATCACAGACCGAGGAGGGAGGGGCAGATCAAAAGGGAGCTCAAAGGAGCATATTTTCTTTCAAGTAAACAGTTCTTACAGGTTCTAAATCCTTTGTGTGACTTAAAGAGGGGGGTAAAATTAGTGCATAAACGTGAAATTTTGGAACACTGTAACATCCATTATTAGTGTCCAATGAATTATCACTAATATTCAAATGAGCAATTTCTAACACTTTGATTCATGCCTTTGGACTACGTGTTTTCATACTGCCACAAGTAAGACAGGATTTTTTTTTTTTTTTAGGCCTTTATGACAGCAGAGGCAAGGTTATAAACATGTTTGGCACCACTTTATCATAGAGAAAGAACCAAGAAGAAGAAAAGCAGAGAGAGGCGTATGTGGGTGTCTGAGTAGGCGAGCGAGCAGGCCCAGGTAAAAAGCAAGTGGCGCTACTATGTGGGGGGGGGGGGGTGCATTTGCAATCAGCTGCTGTGGCTGCCTGTGAAGTCAGGAACATTTTGTAATTTGTAATTCCATCTGAAAATGTTATTTAGGTAATAGGTATTTATTCGTGTGTGTGTGTATATGGGTACACACATGCCCCATCACATGTACAGAGGTCAGAGAATAACCTCAGGGTTTTGGCCCTCTCTTTTCACCTTCTTTGAGACATGGTCTCTTGTTGTTAGTGTTTTGCTGCTGGGAAGACCAGTCTAGCTTCCTGGGTCTCCTGCGTGTGCCTCCTGCATGCACTGGGATTATGGATGCCTGAACTACTTTGCATCTGGGTTCCCGTGCATGCTGAGGATCAAACTCAGGTCAGCCAGTTTGCAGAGCAAACACCGTTAACCACTGAGCCACCTCTATAAGCCTAATTACTTTTTTTGTTAGATTGTTTTTTTCTTTCAAAGAAAAAAAAAAAAAAAAAACTAGGACCAGGCATGGTGGCACATGCCTTTAATCCCAGCACTTGGGAGGCAGAAGTAGGAGAACTGCTGTGAGTTAGAGGCCAGCCTGAGAACATAGAGTGAATTCCAGGTCAGTGTGGACTGGATCAAGACCCTACCTCGAAAAAAAACAAAAACAAATGAACAAAAAAATACTGAAACTGCCAGGCATGGCAGTGAACACTCCAAACGCAGAAGAAGGGTCAGGGAAAGTTCAAAGCTCGCCTGTTCTACATTGGGAGTTTCTGGCTATATTAGAGAGACCCTATATAAAAATAAAATAAAATATTGAAAAAATGAGCTGACGTTTAAATTTGGTTTCTCTTTTGCAACTTTTTCTCTGATATATGTATGAATCAAGTGAAAAGAAATCCAATTTAGGGCTGGAGAGATGGCTTAGCAGTTAAGCGCTTGCCTGTGAAGCTTAGGGACCCGGGTTCGAGGCTCGGTTCCCAAGGTCCCACGTTAGCCAGATGCACAAGGGGGCGCACACATCTGGAGTTCGTTTGCAGAGGCTGGAAGCCCTGGTGCGCCCATTCTCTCTCTCTCCCTCTATCTGTCTTTCTCTCTGTGTCTGTCACTCTCAAATAAATAAATTAATTAAAAATTTTTGTAAAAAAAAGAAAGAAATCCAATTTAGCAAGCTGTGTGTGGTGGCTTACTCCTGTGACCTTAGAATTAGGGAGGCTAAGGAAAGAGTATTGCTTCAAGTCTGAGGCTAGTGTGGGATATATAATGAGACCTGGTCTCAAGAAACAGAAAAAGGAAGAAAAGAAAAAAGAAAGGAAGGAAAAAGAAAAGAAATCCAAATTGGTACAACAAAAAGATACAAATTTATATATATATATGGAAGGGTCTTTGGCATGTACAAAGGCAGACCTATAATCCCCACTGGAAGTTCCTCATTCCTGATTACATACATCACCACCATGGTGTTTGGAGTTTTAAGCATATAAGCAAGTCACCCAGGTCAAAGGAATGTGAAACATTTCTCATGACATGATCTATTTGTATCCTTTTCCTCTTTGGGAAATTTGTCACTAAGTGGGTATTTTCTTGCTTATTATCTTTTCTGTTTTTCAGGATGTTATAGAAAAAATGCACATTCCATTCAAAAACCATGCTGCATATAAGAAAACACTCTAAATCTATGGGAAGTAGAGATTCTTTTAAAATATTATATCAGAGACCAGGCATGGTGGTGCACACATTTAATCCCAGCACTCAGGAGGCAGTGGTAGGAGGACTCCCTTGAGTTCAAGGCCACCCTGAATTCCAGGTCAGCCTGAGCTAGAGTGAAACTCTACCTCCAAAAACATATATATATATGAGACACATCAGGACATGCTTCCTGCTTTAGTAAAGCCAACAATGTAAAGTTACTTGGAATCTTGCAAATAGGATCACTTTCACGTATAATTTGGTACTGATAATTCTCTTACTAGGTAGGTGGAGAAGCATTTTATTATTATTTTACAGATGAGGAAAGAAGCTCGGTGAATTGAGAAGGGGTCAGCAGCATGATCTTCCAAATCAACAGAGCATTCTTTCCAGTCCTGGTATATAGCAGTCATGAGTTCTATCTTTTTTAAAAAATTTATTTCTATTTGAAAGAAAGAGAGAGAGAGAGGGAGAGAAAGAGGGAGGGAGAGAATGGGCATGCCAGGAACCCCAGCCACTGCAAATGAGCTCTAGATACATGTGCCACCTTGTGTATCTGGCTTATGTGGATCCTGGGGAATCAAACCTATATCCTTTGGCTTCACAGACAAATACCTTCAGCCCTCTATCTTTTCTTGAAACATACTTATTTACTTGAGAAAGAGGAAAGAGGGAAAGTATGGATATGCCAGGGCCTCCTGCCACTGCAAAGGAACTCTAGACATAGGGGCTGGAGAGATGGCTTAGCAGTTAAGCGCTTGCCTGTGAAGCCTAAGGACCCCGGTTCGAGGCTCGGTTCCCCAGGTCCCAGGTTAGCCATATGCACAAGGGGGCACATGCGTCTGGAGTTCATTTGCAGAGGCTGGAAGCCCTGGCGCGCCCATTCTCTCTCTTTCCCTCTATCTGTCTTTCTCTCTGTGTCTGTCGCTCTCAAATAAATAAATAAAAATTAAAAAAAAAAAAAAAAGGAACTCTAGACATACGCACCACTTTGGGCATCTGGCTTTACGTGGATACTGGGCATTTGAACCTGAGCCAGGCTTTACAAGCAAGCGCCTTTAACTACTGAGCCGTCTTTCCAGCCCTATCGGCCCTATCATATTGGGATATCATCAGTTGTGTTCTATTCTTTGTGCTGTAGTTGAAACAATAACATCAGAAGGAAGATAGGATATATAATATAAGAAAGCAGAGACTCAGGTCTTCATTCCACCACTGGGATTTTCAATTAAAGACGAAAGAAAATGATGACACTGAGGCTTCAAGAAGGCATGGGGAGAATTGAAGTTGCTGACCCTTCCATAAGCTCAGCACATCGGCTGCAATGGAAGTCTCTGCAATGGCTTCAGAGCCTCAGAAGTACGGGATGATTTCTGCAGGGAGTCCACAGCCATGGTCACACATGTCAGCTTTGTTTGGCCTTTGACTGAATTCATTTGGAAACCACTGCCAGGCACTTCCACTGTGGCAAGGATACAAGCTCATCGAGGGAAGACCAGCAATTCATTAATGAAATGAACCCAGGTGCTACTTTCCTGTTATTAGGAGCCAGCCCAGGCCTAGAGTACTGTCCTGAGATCCTAGCTTTACAGGCTGAGACAACAAGAGGATCTCATAGACTCCCTGTGCAATGGAGTGAGTTCAAGACCAGCCTGGACAATTTTAGTGGGTCCCCATTTCAGAATAAAAGGTGAGAAGAGAGAAGATAGAACTCAATGGTAAAGCGCTTGCTGAGCAGAATCCCCAGAGAGGCATGGAAAAAGAAATAAAGAAATAAGGATAGGAACGTCCTGTGCTCCTCTTCAAAGTATCAACATTGGGACTGTCAGGGCAGATAGCTTGTGACCAGAAGTAAGTAGAGGTCCCGAGGAGACTACATAGTAAATGATGGGTCAGCCTGGGCTAGATCAGGACCTTACCTTAAAAAAACAAAAAGAGGGCTGGAGAGATGGCTTAGCAGTCCATGAGCTTGCCTGCAAAGCCAGAGGACCTAGGTTGGATTTCCCAGGAGTAAATGAGGTAGATGCACAAAGGGGCACACACGTCTGGAGTTCGTTGGCAGTGGCTGGAGGCCCTGGCGCGCCCATTCTCTCTCTATCTGCCTCTCTCTCTCTCTCTCTCTCTCCTTCTTTCTCTCTCTTATATTAGAGAGAGAGAGAGAGAAATCCCTGCATTTGGGAGGCAGAGGTAGGAGGATCGCTGTGAGTTTGAGGCCAGCCTGAGACTACATAGTGAATTCCAGGTCAGCCTGGGCTAGAGGGAGATTCTAACCTTGAAAAGCCAAAAAAAAAAAAAAAAAAGTAAGATGTGGGTTATTGTAGATAACCTTGCCACTTCCGTGTGTTGGAATTACAGGTAGGTACCACCATACACATTTTATGTGATGCTGGGGATTGAACCCAGGGCTTCGTGCGTGTTTGGCAAGCATTCCATCAACTGAGCTGAGGCTGCCTGGCTCCCCTCCCCCACCCCATGTGTTCTTCTCACATGGTGTTAAGAGTCCATGCAAGTCGGTCCTGGGCCTTTCTCTTATTATCTATGGTATTTCTATTATATTTCCTCTTGGTGACTGAGAAAAGGCTCCCCATGCCAGGGACATTCGCTACATTTGCATTTGACCTCAAGGACTGATAGAATGATGCACAAACAAAGTGACTAAATCAATGACCCAGCGAAGAAGTGACGGCCTCCGTTTCATGGGTGAGGCGACATTTGAAAGGCACTGCGAGGTCAGATGGACCTGCGCGAAGCCACACACCGACATGTCAGATCAACTGCCAAGTTTATTTTCTTTGCTCTCTCCATTTAACTGTCACTGCTATTTTTTTTTTTTTTGATTCCCAGAAGATATCAACTTTAAAAAGTAAAAGTAGAAAGTGAGCCCCACACAATTCAAGGTCTTATTAAATTAATTGACGGTACAGAGAAGAAAATGAGTAGGGATCGAGGGACTGTGGTTTGGGAATGTATAAATAGGTCTCTTATTTACCAGAGCATCCTCTGAATCTAGTGGATTCAGTAAGACATTCTGGTAATGCTTTTGGGGAGGTTTTGTTTATTTGTTTTGCCTACTGTTTGTGTTTACTGACATTCCTTTATTGCCAGGTTTCTTAGTGAAAGAGGCACATGTACCCTCCCTGTGTTCTGTACTATACTGGCAGTAAAGAGGATGCCAGGGGGAAAAAATCCTACATAGTAAGACAGCATCCATTGTTATACCTGCGTGCGCTTCGTTTCCTTTTTCCCTGAGGTTTGCGCGGGTCAGGAGTACAATTGATCACATTTCTGCTGAGATGCTCTTGTGTTGGAACAGATATCAAAAAGAACTTCAATGGGCATTATTTTATGCTCAGTCTGCATTTCACAGGCAACTCCACTTTAAATGGTCCTAACAGAGAAAAGAAAAAAGAAAAAAAAAAAAGCTTATTCAAGGGGCCCTCCCAAGGGGAGTCAACTGCTCTCCAGTGTGTCTAGCGCTCAAGGGCCTTCAGCCCATCCCTTGCCCTTGCTCAGACATGCCTGCATCCTTGCTTCTTTGAACCTGGCTTTCTCTCTTCTCCTTTTGCCTTTCTGACGCCTCTCTCTCTCTCCCTCCCTCTCTCCCTCTCCCTCTCTCCCTCTCTCTCTCTCTCTCTTTCTCTCTCTCTCTCCCTCCCTCCTCTGTCTCTCCCTTACTCCTTCCCTCAGCTGCTTAACTACAGCTCCCATTGGAACTTACACAATCAAAAACAGCTCTCCTCTCTCGACCAGCCTCCAGGAGCGCATCACCTGGAGCAGAGCAGCCCGCTCGGGGCGCCCCTGCAGCCCGCCCGGCAGGCAGCGAGGCAGCAGGGAGGCGGAACGGTACCCGGCTCCCGCCCAGCCAGAGCATCTCTGGGGAGCTTGGCCGTATCCCGCCATCCGGGCCCCCGGGGTCCTGTTGCGGTGATGCCTGTGTTTCGGAGCGATGATGGAAAGAGAAAAGCCACTGTCTGTGGCAACTGAGAGGCGGCGGGAGAGTTGCTGCAGTAGCTGGTTGCTGCAGGATGAGCGAGTGAAGAACTAAGCCCCGCTAGCTTCTCCATCCCGCTCGGTCTCCTCCGTTCAGCCTCCGGGAGGGGGGACCGGGAAGCAGATGCGCTAACCGCGCGGGTGTGCCGCCCTGGATCTATAACTGTGAAGTCCCCGCTTTGGAAAATGGTAAACAAAGACATGAATGGATTCCCAGTCAAGAAATGCTCAGCCTTCCAATTTTTTAAGAAGCGGGTAAGGAGGACAGGTTGGGTTTGTTTCTTTTGTTTTCTGTGCTTCTCTTAAACGCATTTTTGCATGCTTACCTGGGGCGCGCCGCCTAAGGTTTTGGGGCTCAGCCCCTCCGGGAGGACAGCAGCGTTGCTGTGGCCAGTGGTCAAGGTGAGAAGTGCCTGGGCCTCGATTCCCATGTGTTTGGGGGCGGCGGCGGAGAGGAGGGGGCTAGCAAGAGTTGCCCTGGGAAGGAAGGGGGTTGGGCTGAGGTGCCTTAAAATCGGTTTAAACTGGGGACTGCAGATTTGTCCATCAAACCCATGACCAACATTACAAGGCAGTTTCAAAGACAGCTGGCCTGAGCGCTGGTGTGGCCAGTCATTGAGTCCCAGCTTGTTAAGTAGCTCCCGGCCTCCTATCTTCCAAGGGTTCAACTTTTCCACACCTTCCCTCCGCGCAGTCTTAGGGGCTCTGGCGTTATCAAGTGCATTCCCCAGAAGCAGCAGCCTTGGGCTCTTCAAATCCATTCAGCCAGTAATTTTAATGTGTCTCTACCTCTGGTATAAATAGCCAAGGACTGGAGTGACCTTTTACAGAAATGATGGAATCCAATATTCAAAATCCTGTATTTCAAGTTGCCTCAATTTTGCTTCTCCCCTCCCACCCCAAAGAGAACAGGAGGAGGCACAGTAGTTAGTTGAGTTATAATTCGGGGTTATGCTGCTGTACCCGTTTATTTAAACTCCTTGTTGTTCCATTCATAGTATAAATAGTGTTGCAGGGGTTGTAAATGAATACATCTTTTTGTATGTTTCACGGATAAACTCAGTCCTCTGCAATGGCCACACAGGAGGTCTGTCACTCTGCAAATTTATACATGAGGTGGAGGGTAAGAAATGAATGGGTTAGAAGGCCGATGACTGACATTGATGGAGAGTGTTTCTTAAGCAACAGAAGCCTCCTCCAGACCCTAGTTGCCCCATTCTATTTAGTACCTAGGGCAGTTCTGTCAAAATGGGTTTCTCCATTCATTCATCCTTCCCCTCATTCAGGTCTTTTCTGTGCCCTGCCTGAGAAGCCTGCCCTTCAGCTAACTCCCCAGCGGAGCATAATGAATTAGTGACCAGCTGGACTACCTCCCTGCACCCAGTGGCCACCAGGGCTAGAGGCAGGAAGCTTGTCTGGACAGCCTCAGGGTCAGCAGAGACTTCCAGGCACCCTGACTGAAGTCTCCAGCAGCAGGGCAGTACCTTCCATGTCTCTCTTAAATGATACACTTTAAAAGCAAAGCCAGACCAAGTCTTGGTGCTGGGGGAGCAGCTGGGGTCTTTCTAGCAGTGTACACAAGCCCATGAAAGCAAGTCAGTGAGTCTGCTTAGAGCTCCAAGGGATACTGGTGGGGGGGGGGGGGTTCCCCCTAAAGCCAAAAGATTTCTTTCCAAAGGAAATGCCTCTTTATGAAGATTAATTTCTAAGAATAAACAAACACTTGCTAGCATAAAATAGCCTGTCCCTTTTTATGCAGTACCTAAATTATCTACTCTTATAATCAAATAAGTAAATGCTTGGATTTTGAGCTGTAGTCTGGTTACTTTGGTCTTAAACTCCTGAGCTGCTGTGATCCTCCTGCCTCAGACTCTCACAGACTGGCACTACAGAAGTTTATGTGATTGTGCCTATCTTAATTTATTTGGTGATATTGGAAATATTTTGTTTGTTTTTGTTTCACAGTACTGAGTCTGAGGCATGTCAGAGCTCCACCACTGAGCTACACTCCCAGTCCTGGGGACAGTTTTGAACTATTTCAGCCTGCTATTTTTAATTAACCAAGTAGCTGTTGCATCGATTATTGATAATCATCTTTTTTGCCATCAAATGTACTACTAGAAATCCTAGTTTGCCATCTGGTCGCATTTTGCTTAGAAGCATAATTTACCAATACACTTTAGTTAGTGCTTTTGCAAAGAACAAGACAGGATATAGATGTCTTCTCTGAGGACTTGGAAGGAAAAGAGATTTATACCAAGATAACCAGAAGGCAGCTGGTCAAATGTAAGTCTGTCAATTTTTGGAGATAGGATCAGAAATCCCCTTGGCCCTCCCTCTCCTCATTCAGCAAGGACAGCTAAATAATATGCCAAATAATATGACTTTTTTCAAGTCATGGGCAGCCCCAAGGATAACTTCCTTGATTCTTGTCTACTTTGCTCTAAGTCCTTCTCTGGTTTAGTTGTATTTTAAGTGTTTATTACAGCTTGTATCATGACCTTGTTTTTAGGCTTTCTTGGGTATGCTTGTTTGTTACATTTTTATACCAGGTCTCAAGTAGCTCAGGTTGGACTTGAACTTGTTGTGTAGCTGAGGGTGACCTTGAACTCTTGATCTCCTGCCTCTACCACTAGAGTGCTGGAATTATAGTCATGTACCACCATGCCTTATCTTTTTTTTTTAAATATCAAAATAATGGGAAAGTAAATGTATAAGGACAGTACTAAGGTTTATACCACCTTCTCCCCTAATTCTTCTTCCCCAGAAATAACTTGTCATAGTGGCGTTGATACTTTCCAGACCTTTTCTACATATTTCCCTTACAAATCCATACACCATAAAGTCTTTGTTTTCAGCCAAGTATAATCTATTTCCCCATATCCTATTGTTGAAATTCCATACGTTTCTGCATATTTTAGTTTTTATCCCAGCTAGACAATTTTACAAGGCAAACCTTTGTCTGGTGCCCACATGCAACCAGGAACTGATGTTGGCCTCTGAGGACTCACTAAAAAGACTAAGGCCTGGACCCAAATTTGTATTACAAAAGGCTAAAATATTTCTGGTTGTCTACCAGTCACTATTAATACTGGCTATGTCCTAGGCCCCATGGGCCAGATGTTGTAACAACCCTGTGAAATAAGAAAAATTATTAAATGTACAAGGTGTGGTTTAGAGAAATTAAATACTTGGCCCAAGACTATACACCTAAAACACAGCAGAGTAAAGTTTAAATCTTGTTGGATCAAAGTCAAATCTGACATTATTATTATTATTATTGGAAACAAATTGGTCTCTAACTCACTATGTACCAAGCGTTGGCCATAAACTCCTCATCCTCCTGCCTCTACCTCCCAATTGCTGGGACTATAGGCATGAGCCACCATGTCACTCTCCAGGAATAATATTCTTCTATTAAAAAGACTTTTTATTGGGGGCTGGAGAGATGGCTTAGCAGTTAAGCGCTTGCCTATGAAGCCTAAGGACCCCGGTTCGAGGCTCAATTCACCAGGACCCAGGTGACTCAGATGCACAAGGGGGCGCATGCATCTGGAGTTTGTTTGCAGTAACTGGAGGCCCTGGCATGCCCATTCTTTCTCTATCTACCTTTTTTTCTCTCTCTCTCTGTCACTTTCAAATAAATAAAAATAACAACAAAATGATTTTTTATTGGTAATTTCCTTACATAAACATAATATATCTTGATCATATTCCCCTCCTATTCAGGTATAACTTTTTTTTTTAGTTGGCTATTTTATTATTTGTATGTGTGTGTGTGTGTGTGTGTATGCACACACCAGAACATCAGACACATACTTGGGCACTTTTGCATCTGGTTTATGTGAGCAGCTTGAAATTGAACCCTGGACCAGCAAGCTTTGCTAGCAAGTGACTTGAAAGGCTAAGCCATCTTCCTAGCCTCCCCTATCCCCACCCCTGTTCCTTTTTTATTTCTAAATTTTTATTTATTTATTTATTTGAGAGCGACAGACACAGAGAGAAAGACAGATAGAGGGAGAGAGAGAGAATGGGTGCACCAGGGCTTCCAGCCTCTGCAGACGAACTCCAGACGCATGTGCCCCCTTGTGCATCTGGCTAACGTGGGACCTGGGGAACCAAGCCTCGAACCGGGGTCCTTAGGCTTCACAGGCAAGCGCTTAACCACTAAGCCATCTCTCCAGCCCCCTTTTTTATTTCTATATTCTGAAAATATTGTATTTATTTATTTGCAAGGAGAGGGTTAAAGATAGAGAGAGAGAGAGAGTGGGCATGCCAGGGCCTCCCAGCCACTGCAAACTAATTCCAGGTGTGTGTGCCACTTTGTGCATCTGGCTTATGTGGGTCCTTGGGGAACTGAACCTGGGTCCTTAGGTTTTGCAGGCAAATGCTTTTACTGCTAAGCCATGCCTCCAGCCCCTATTTTTATATTTGGTTTCACAGGGGACTGCACCCCTAGGGAAACATGTACAAATCCCAGCCTCAATGAGAGAGCTTCCCATAGCTCCGGCGCAGCCCCCGGAGCCACAGTACTAAGGGTGGCTCTGCACACTGCAGTAACAATGACAGAAAAGCAGGCCTGGTGCTCCTGCCACTGGACCACACTTGTCCCCCTCAGATTTTAAGAGCTTGACTAGATCAGCTTAATTTCATTTAGCTGAGAATTGCTAAACTAAACTAGATAAGAGGTCTACTTTCAATTCCCCGTTAATGATAAATTGGCATTGAATATGTATGGGTTCCATTTTATTCTTAGAGTCTCCAAAACTTCATTTAAGATGAATGGGAAAATGTCCTTATCAGTGTTAGTATGAATATCCAAGAGCTTTACAAGGTATCAATCCTGCTAAAAGTAATCCAGTTTTCATGGATTTAAAGATTTCTTTCTGGCTTGGATTTTTACATAATTATCCAAAAAGCACAGACAAATGACATTGCCTTGAACTTGATATTCCTTTATGGAAATATAGCAGATCAATGGAACGAGACTGGCAGACACAGCCATGTTCACAGCATCTTTGTCCATTTTCAGAGAAATCCTTGCCCTGTAGAATTTGAGATTCAGAAGTGGGCATGGTGGCTCACAGCTCTAATCACAACATTTCGGGGAGGATGAAGCAGGAGAATTGTCTTGAGTTACAGGCCACCCTGGGTTACATAATGAGTTCCAAGACAGTGAGACACTGTCTCACATACACTACAAAAAGAGAGGGAGAGAAAGAGAATTTGAGATTTGGAATGAAGTTCAGACACTTTTTCATAGACTTCCCTGTTTCAAAGATAAGAAAATCAGGTGTTGAAGCCGGGCGTGGTGGTGCACACCTTTAATCCCAGTACTTGGGAGGAAGAGGTAGGAGGATCACCCTCAGACTACATAGTGAATTCCAGGTCAGCCCGGGCCTGAGAGAACCTCTACCCTGGAAAAAAAAGAAGAGACAGACAATCGTGTGCTGGAAAATGATCTATCTACTCTAATTAGAACCAAGGTAATTTAGGGTTTGTGTTCAAGGCCTTTATTTGCAGATCTCGATGCTTTCCTCTGTATTATGCCACCAAATTAGGCCAGCATTTCAAACCTTGTTCATTCATTTTTCAAAAAGAATAGGGAGGGCTGGGGAGATGGCTCAGCAGTTAAAGGCCCTTGTCTGCAAAGCCTGCTGGCCTGGGTTTAATTCCCCACTATCCATGTAAAGTCAGATGCACAAAGTGGTATATGCATGTGGAATTCATTTACATTGGCAAGAGGCCCTGGTGCACCCATGTTCTCTCCTTCATTCTCTCTCTCTCTCTCTCTCTCTCTCTCTCTCTCTCTCTCGCATTCTCTCTCTTCTCTCTTGCTCTCTTTCCTCACAAATAAATAAAAGATACTTTCAAGAATTAGGAAGAAAATACAGTTGTTTTTTTTTCTGTCATCACGGAGCCAACTTCCTGATGACCACTGACTTAGATAGGATATTTTGACCAGTAGTTTTTTATGATTAGGTGAATTCGAGCAATCCCTTGTTTTCATAATAACAATAGCTTTAAAAATAACTCTCATTTACACTGATCTTGTGATGTAACTGAGCCATGCCTCAAATAGCAGCCTGAGGTAGCAGCTTTGTGATGTCTTTTTAGAGACTCAAAGCCCAGACTCTTGACACCACAGCAAAAAAGAATTTTAGGACAGGTCAGTATGAAGCAAAATGAGAACTTTAAAAACTTTTTGTTTTCTTAAGTCAGGGTTTAAGTCTATAGGGCAGGCTAACATAGACTTCACTCTGCATCCCAAGCTGGCTTCAAACTCAAGGCAATTCACCTTCCTCCGCTTCCCAGTGCTGGGACTGTAATTGTGAGCCACCATAGCCAGTTAAAATTGGAGTTTATTAACAAAGGGGATAGGGGCCTGCGGAAATGGCTCCATGGTTAAAGGAGCTTGCTTGCAAAACCTGCTACCTTGCTCTCAATTCCCCAGTCACCCACATAAAGCCAGACAGGCATTTGATTGCAGTGGCAAAAGACCCTAGTTGAATCTTGCCAGGTACAGTGGTACATGCCTATAATCTCAGCATTTGGGAGGTAGAGACAGTAGTATCAGGAGTTCAAGGCCAGTTTGGACTACATGAGACCCTGTCTCAAAAAAATAAACCAAAGCCATGCAAGGGCTGGAGAAGATGGCTTAGCAGTTAAGGCACTTCCCCAGGACCCATGTAAGCCACACGCACAAGGGGACACATGCATCTGGAGTTCATTTCTAGTGGCTGGAGGCCCTGACATGCCCATTCACACGCTCTCTTTCAAATAAATACATAAATAAATAAACAAATAAATATATTATATAAATACATAAATATATATATTTGTATATATTTGAAAGCCATGCAAGAATGAAGGCGTGAGTTTGATCCCCAGCAAAACCATATAAAAGACAAGCATGGTCCCAGTCCTGGATGAGGCAAAAACAGGAGACTCTCCAGGGCTGTTCCATCAGCCGGTCTGATCAAAATAACAAGCGCAGCAGGGCTAGGTTCAGCGAAGGCTCATCTCAGAGAAAGGCAGCAGAGAGGGATAGAGGACTCCCGCCCGATGTTCTCTCCTGGCCTCTGTGCACGTGTGCATAGGCCTACGCACCTGCCCATACAGTACCACACATATCACACCACCCGTGACAAAACAAACCTAAAAAAAGACTCTGATATAGATTTAAGCATAGGTGTTAATGCAGGGAGTGTGAGAGAGTGATTTAGGGACAGGATAGCTCTACATAACCCAAGGGTGGGTGGGTGTTTCTCAGAGTCCCATTTAAGCGTCTTTATAAATAGCTATATACATAATTTCCATGGCTTTTGAAGTTATATTGTCCAAATGGCTAAAAAGCTTAAGTGAAAATGTTACTCCCCCCCTGCCTCAGAGGTAGGGTCTCACTCTAGCGCAGGCTGACCTGGAATTCACTACGGAGTCTCAGGGTGGTCTCGAACTCACAGTGATACTCCTACCTCTGCCTCCCGAGTGCTGGGATTAAAGGCGTGCACCACCACGCCTGGCTAAGTGGTACTTATTTTTATCTGAAAAATCTTTCTTTAGTAAATGAGATTGTTATGTGGTTTATGAGGTGCATCACACAGTTTTACAGGCTGAGAAGATAAAAACATAGGTCAAGAAAGGTCAAAGGAATTCTCACTATGCAAGGGTCACAGGGAAGTCAAGGCCTGTGTTTGACTTTAAGTGTGGTTCATAATCTTGTTTCTGAGGTCTAGTTCTTAACCTACTGCATTCTCTTCCCATCCATGTCCAATGAGTTTCCCTGTCTTT
The DNA here is from genome assembly GCF_020740685.1 of Jaculus jaculus. Classification (NCBI taxonomy): domain Eukaryota; kingdom Metazoa; phylum Chordata; class Mammalia; order Rodentia; family Dipodidae; genus Jaculus; species Jaculus jaculus. The sequence goes on from NC_059110.1 coordinate 31,164,729, forward strand.
ATTTTAATTCCTTTCTTTTTCCTCTTTTGAGGCAAGATCTCACTGTCTCACTCTGTATGTAACCCATATTGGCCTCAAACACAATCCTCTTGCCTGTAACTCCTGGGTGCTGAAAATGACTGGGTTTATAGCAATCCTCTCTCGCTTTCTCTCCTGCCTCAATCTCACGGGCCTATAAATTTATAGTGCACATTTGAATTCTTACCTAGAAAAACCCCAAGGAAGGTCCTATTCTTTTTGTTCGTTTGCTTGGTTGTTTTCCGATTTTTTGAGGTAGAGATTCATTCTAGCTCAGGCTGACCTAGAATTCACCATGAAGTCTCAGGGTGGCCTTGAACTCACTCCTACCTCTGCCTCCCAAGTGCTGGCATTAAAGGTGTGTGCCACCACGCCCGGCCCTGTTCTCATCTCAATTTCCCCAATGGAGGAAGTGGTTCCTGAGCCCTAAATCACACAGCCACGTGAGGAAGAATTTGTGTCCAGGCTCCACTTTTCAAAGTCGTGTCCTAAACTACTGTACTTCCTACTCTGGTGATGTCATGTAGCCCGAGGAGAGAGCAAAGTCAAAGATGTGACCCTTGGGCTTCCTCTCTTCTTGCACCACTCTGGAGGAAAAGGGAACAAAGGAACAAAGGTCCTGATTATGGAGTCAACTCCAGCACAGTAAAGAAGTGACATCCAGCCCCTCTGAAGTGGTAAATTCTCTGCAACTGTTACACAAATAGCAGCCTTTCACATGCTATTAAAGCACGTGGATTGAAATCACAAAGGTCCTTTTCTTTTTTTTATTTTAACTTTTTTGTTTATTTTTATTTATTTATTTGAGAGCGACAGAGAGAAAGAGGCAGAGAGAGAATGGGCACGCCAGGGCCATCAGCCACTGCAAACAAACTCCAGACATGTGTGCCCCCTTGTGCATCTGGCTAACGTGGGTCCTGGGGAATCAAGCCTTGAACCAGGGTCCTTAGGCTTCACAGGCAAGCGCTTAACTGCTAAGCCATCTCTCCAGTCCACAAAGATCCTTTTCTTATGGAAGCTCTCCATCAGGCTTTGACTGCAAGCACCTTTATCCACCGAGCCATCAATCTGGCCTGGACCCACCAGCCTTTATTTACACAGTCCTTCTGGAGTGTTCTAGTGTGAAGCTGATATTACTCAAGATCCTATCCAGTCACAGCACTGGAGTTCTGACTATGACCCAGAGATGTTTCCCCATGACTATGGAAAAGGGTATTTGTTAAGTGATTTCTAAGGGCAATAGGGATGTTTTTCCAGGAAATATGTCTGGTAAGATATTTTCTTTTTTCCTTTTTTGGTTTTTGAGGTAGGATCTTGCGCTCGCCCATGATGACCTTGAATTCACTATGTAGTCTCACAGCGACCTTGAGCTCTCAGCGATCCTCCTACCTCTGCTTCCTGAGTGCTGGGACTAAACGTGTGCGCCACCAGACCCAGCTAGTAAGACGAATTTGAACTTGATCATACTTCCATGGGGAACCACGGAGACCTCAGCAGCTTTTACTGAAGCTTCAGAGGTGGCTAAACTCTGAGCTGTTCTCACATCCCTCAGGTCCCTCCTGGGCTGTGTCCTCAGCCCATGGCCCATCACCTGCTTGCTCATTGGCAGCTGGGAAGGACAGGAAACCTTTTTGTCCGCTTCACTTTGTCCCCCATTCATTAAACCACATCTGTTGAATTTGTTCAAACAAAACCAATGCTTGTATCAATTTGTCCCCAAGTCATTGGCTGATCTTTCCTTTTTTTTTTGTTGTTGTTGTTGTTGTTTTGTTGGTTGGTTTGTTTTAGAGGTAGGGTCTCACTCTAGGCCAGGCTGGCCTCAAACTCACAGCAATATTTTTACCGCTGCCTCCTGAGTTCTGGGATGAAGGGCATGTGCCACCATGCCCAGCCTCCTTGTTTCTTTAGATGGCTTAGGAATCTAATGTGCTTTAGTGTTATGTTTGTCAGTAGATTAAATATAAGACTGAAATAAAATAGAAGCTAGGGAGACAGTTTAGTGGATAGATAAAGTGTTGGCTTTACAAGTAGGAAGATCTGAGATCCATCCTCAGAACTTCAGTTACAAAAAAAAAAAGTGGGGCGTGGTGGCACACGCCTTGAATCCCAGCACTGGGAGGCAGAGGTAGGAGGATCACTGTGAGTTCGAGGCCACCCTGAGACTCCATAGTGAATTCCAGGTCAGCCTGGACTAGAGTGAGACCCTACCAAGAAAGAAAGAAAGAAACAAGAAAGCTGGGTACAACCAGAGTTGTCCTCTGGCCTCCACACTTGTATATGCACATGCACACACACACGTGAACACACAGAGTCTGAAAACTCACTGAAATCTGACTCAGAGACAAGGTGCCGCTACCTTAGTAGCTGGCAGGTTCATAGGCAAATATGACATCAGTCTGCTTGCTGACCCAGTGTTCATGCCGCAGCTTCTATTCTGGAATGTTTTCCCTGTCACTCCCAACAAGTCTTGTTGAGGATGTGGCCCGGTGGCAAAGTGTTTGCCTAGCCCTGAACTGAACCTCTAGCACCACAGAGAAACCAGAATAAACTGGGTGTAGTGGCTGCCTAATCCCAACACTGGGCAGGCTGAGGAAGCAGAACAACCATTAGTTCCAGGCCCGCCTGGGCTAGAGTGAGACCCTCCTTGCCTCTCTTTCTACATAAAATAATCAAAAGCTGGGCATGGTGGCACACACCTTTAATCCCAGAGCTCAGGAGGCAGAGGTAGGAGGATCACCATGAGTTTAAGGCCACCCTGAGACTACATAGTGAATTCTAGGTCAATCTGGGCTAGACCTGAACTCAAAAAAACAAATAATAATAGTAATCAAATAAGCCAGGCATGGTAATGGGTCACTAATCTCTTATTTTACATTAATATGATCACTTTCAATATTATAGAATATAGGCATTATGTATTCTCCCACTCTGTATGCTAAAACGTCTTTCCAAATATCTTCTTTCTTCCTTCCCTTCTTTTTATACATAAAATTTTATTTATTTATTTATTTGAGACAAAACAAAAAAGACAATGAGGCAGACACAGAGAGAATGAAGATCGACCTGCCAGGGCCTCCTGCCACTGTAAACCAACTTGAGACACATGTACCACTTTGTGTGTCTGGCTTTACATGGGTAATGGGGATTGAACTTGGGCCATCTGGCTTTCACGCAAGCGCCTTTAACTACTGAGCCATCTCTCCAGTCCCCTTCATTCCTTCTTTTAGCTCTCTCCTCCCTTTCCTCCTTTTTCCTTTTCTTCCTTCCTTTCTTCCTTCATTTCTTTTTTCCTTGGTTTTCCAAAGTAGAGTCTTGATCTAGCCCAGGCTGACCAGGAAGTATTCTCAAGCTGGCCTCAAATTCACAGTGATCCTCCTACCTCAGCCTCCGAGTGCTGGGATTAAAGGCATGGGCCACCGCCCCCGGCTCGTTCTTTCTAATTTTATTTGATGCTAAAGATTGACCCCAGGGCCTCCGCGCGCTGACTTAGCTCACATTCCCACTGAGCTGCACTCCGTCTAGTTTTCCTTAGGTGGAGCTACTGAGTGTGCAGAAGAGATTGAGCACCAGATCTTTTCTTTTCACACCAACCACAAAGGCTTGGGGAGCTGATGGATTTGGCCTGGACAGAGAATTAATGTCAAGTACTTCGGAACACGGGTAATGAGCTATCTATGTATGCACGTGAAATAGGTCTTGCTCTCCTAAGAGCTCTCCAGAAAGCCCCGCGATCGGCTTTTACTCTGCCACGGTGCTTGCTAAGTATTGTGAGTGGAAGCCTAGCAGGGTCCCTTGGAACTTGTCTCTGTTTTTAAAGAACGGATGCTGGAGTGGGTGCCATGTTTCCCAGTGGGGTGGGGTGGGGGGCTCAGAGATCCAAGCTCACCATGTTCTACCTTCTGGAAGTGCTTACTTCACAAAGCCAAGCAAAGCTGTGTGGTGGGAGGCGAGGAGACATCAACAGGAATGTTCTCAGTGGCAGATTTCTGATTATGAAGGCATCAGAAGGAAGAACTAGAATGGAAATTAGATCAATAGAGAAGTTTAGTTAGTAATTTAGGTCAAGCCAAAGATAGTTCGTTAGAGGAAATGCTGTAGAAGTGTATTTTAATATGGTATTTTTGTTTTGTTTTGTTTTCAAGGTAGGGTCTCTCACTCGAACTTAGGCTGACCTGGATCTCACTCTGTGGCCTCAGGCTGGCCTCGAACTTATGGTGACCCTCCAACCTCAGCCTCTCAAGTGACTAAAGGCGTGCACCACCCCACCCAGCTTAGTATGGTGTTTTAAAAATACATGCAAGTTAATTTTTTTAGTTTAGACCAGAAAAAGCTAGACAGTAAACATTAACACTCACAGAGGAGCCTCGAGACTGGCCTCTGCATGGGGTGCTGCTCCCTGTCTGCTAAAGAAAGCCGGAATCCCCTTCTTGTCAATATTTCAAAGTGTGGAATTCTTGGCTTCTCACCAAGTTGAAAATGCAGACCATTCCACAGGACCTAAGAAAGTTAAGTTCATAAGGTAAGCAGCTTCCCTGTAGTGCTTGAGGTGAAGGAATGGGCTTCAGAGATCCTTATCCCAGGAGGGGGAAAAGCAGCCTGCCCAATTTCAATGTCTCCTTCTGGCCTAGACATAAGGGCAGGTGCAATGACTGACGTCGGTCCTTGGCATAAGAGCAGGCTTACTGTCGTAGTTACCTTCCCATTGCTGAAACAAAGCACCCGACCAAACTCAGCTGAGAGAAGGAATGAATTGATTTTGCCTTACATTCTTTCTCCAGGGGAAGCTTCACAATGACAGGAGAAAGCATGGCATGAGCAGAGGATGGTCATCACCTCTGCCACAGCCAGAGGAAAACAACAGTATAAGAGTAAACTGATTTACCCCCGAAAGCTGGAGGCTGATAAACCTCAAGGTCCATCCCCCAGAAACACACCTCATCCGCATGGCTCCACCTCCCAAATTCCCACCAGCTGAGAACCAAGCATCCAGTGCACATGAGTTGATGGGGGGCATCAGACTGAAACCACCACACTTGCCGAGCACGTGGCCAGGTTTCTCTGGCAGACCACACAGTGATGCCGGCAAGTCTATACAAGATGATGTGTGGCAGGAAGAGGAAGGAGGAGGCCGATGAGGGACAGGCAGGCAGGGGTCACTCAGTAGCTGCTCGGGTCTTCTGTGATCATCATTTGGGGAAAGATTCCGGTTACAACTTGTTTATTCGCATGCCTATTTCACTGCAGCATTTTGAAATGACTTCCGAAGTATTTACGTGAGATGGCTCAGGGATGTAACTAGAGCTGAGGAGAATCTTCTGTCTAGTAGTGAAAATTGTCAAACACTCTTCTAATTGCTTTCTATGACTTATTTTTCTTTTTCTGAGAAGAGTCTATTTAGCTACTTTTTAAGCATTGGAATCACATTGGCCTCTTCACCCTTCCTAGGTCAGGGTATTCATCCAAAGCACGTCATTTTCCTATTTGCTTAGGGGTAATGAGTGGTCTCTTTCTCCTTCCTTCTGTCTTTCCCTCCCTCCCCTCTTCCTTCTCCTCCTCTTCCTCTTCTTCCTCCTCCTCCTTTTTCCCCCTTCTCCTCCTTCTTCTTCTTCTACTCTCTCTCTTTCTCTCTCTCTTTCTCTCTCTCTCTTAGTTTCTCTCTCATAGAGGATAAACTAGTAAGGGAAAAGGAATAGAGATGCCTTAGCCTAGATGTATGTCCCATAGGAAATAAAGAACATCTTTCTATCTCTGAGGTTGAGGTCAATCACTATAGAAGAGCTTAAAGAGTTTAAGAATTAGAAATAAGAGATAAGTACATTTGTTTCTATTTATTTTTATTTGATTGTTTGTTGGTTTTTGAGATGGAGGCTATGCAGCCCAGGGTAGACTTGAACTCACTGTGTATCCGTGGTTGGCCTTGAATTTCTAATTCTCCTGCCTTCATTTCCCAAGTGCAGGGAATACAAATGTGAGCAACCATGCCTGGTTTGTAGCTTGGATCTAGACTGTCCACCAAAGGCCATGTGTTGGAGGCTTGATTTAGTGATTCGTGATCTTCTGTTTTATTTGTTTGCTTTTCCAAGGCAGGGTTTCACTCTAGCCCAGGCTGACCTGGAATTTATTCTGTAGTCTCAGGGAGGACTCGAACTCATGAAGATCCTCCTATCCCTGCCTCCTGAGTGCTGGGATTAAAGGTGCTATTTTTTAGTTGTAAGTTTTTAAAAAGTTATGTTAACTATCCTAGCAGCCATCTAACTGTGGGTGTGCGCACCACCACCCACAGTTCATGATCCTCTTCAGAGGAGGTGGAATGTTGGGGCTCAGGGGAAGGGTGGACGTTAGGTCAATGGGGGCACAGCCTTTGAGGGGAATGGGGACCCAGTCCTTTCCTGTTTCTCTTTCTGCTTCCTGGCAATTTTCTTTGCTGAATAAGGCCAAGTAACTGTGGACCAAAACCTCCAAAACCATGAGCCAAAAGAAACCTTTCCTACTAATCAGTCAATTACCTCAAATATATTGTCACAGAGATGGGAAGATGACTAACCCACCACATTCTGAGATTAGGACTTCAATCTAGGAGCTGGGGGATAGAAGCCGAAACAATGGATGATTGAATCCATTGATATTTCTCCTCCTCCTCCCTGACCACGGAAACTCTTTTTCTATCTGAAATGGAACATTTCAGCAAGATAGACTACAAGGTAGATTTTTTTTATTTTGTTAAAATTATTAGTAGATAAACACAAAATTAAACATCTAAATTAGTAGATTAAATATTGCCAAAGAAATCTTTAATATTTTAATGCATCATGTGGAACAGAGAGGACCTACTTCAAACAGGAATATGTTACAGATAAATGATAAAAATGTAAAAAGGAGGATTGAGTAATAACTAGGGAAAATGTTATATATAAAGCACACAGAGTTAGATGGCTGCTAGGGTAGTTAACATAGCTTTTTTAAAACTTACAACTAAAAAATAGCAACTGGCAAATTAATTTCTCCAGAGAACATTAATGTAATTGCTTTCTCCTTCAAACACTTGACCTCAAGGATTCAATGTTACAGTACAGAGTAACAACTATGACTGGGCACTTCTCGCTATAAAAGGGTCTTTAGTTACTGACTCTGACAAGGCAGTCATATCTAATCTACTTGTTTGTTTAGTCAGCGTTTACGCAAAAGGACCCACACCTTCTCTCCACTGATGGGGAAGCCTTGCAGAATAATCAGGCCTTTGGCACAAAACGAACATGTTATATCAGTCACTTGAGATTACACTTTCAGAAGTAACCTCAATGAGGAGAAATTTCAGGCTATGAATTTTTTATGCCTAACTAGCAGTTATCTCTAATTGTATATTTCATTCCTTTCTAAAAATCATAGGAATACAAAATTTCATTTTTAAATACTTTTATTCATTTTTTGGATCTGTCCATTTCATTTATTTTCAATTGATTCATTTTTACTTTCTTTCTCTTTTTTATTTTTATCAATTTTTTTTATTAACAACTTCCATGATTATGAAAGATATCCCATGGTAATACCTTCCCTCCCCCCACTTTTCCCTTTGAAACTCCATTCTCTATCATATCCTCTCCCCCTGTCAATCAGTCTCTCTTTTATTTTGATGTCATGATCTTTTCCTCCTATTATAATGGTCTTATGTAGGTAGTGTCAGGCACTATGAGGTCATGGATATCTAGGCCATTTTGTGTCTGGGGGGAGCACGTTGTAAGGAGTCCTACCCTTCCTTTGTCTCTTTCCGCCACCTCTTCTGCATTAGACCCTGAGCCTTGGAAGGTGTGATAGAGATATTACAGTACTTAGCATTCCAGTCACTTCTTTCCAGCCTTCTGAGTTATCCCAAGGTCACTGCCATCTGAAAAGAGAAGATTCTCTACCAAAAGTGAGAGTAGCATTAATATAAGGGTATGAACATTAAGAGACGTGCTTACTGGGCAGTTTGATAAGCATAGTAAATACATTTGGCCAGAAAACAGCAGACATTACTCCCCTAGGGCTCATGACTACCCCAGTTTTAAGTTTTCAGTATCAGGGATGTATTCCCTCCCATGGAGCGGGCCTCCGGTCCAATTAGAGGGCAGTTGGTTTCCATCATGACAGACGTGCCACTATTGCACCTGTTGGCTCCTTTGGCCTGGCTGGCCAAATATAAGGCTTACAGTGTCCACTGTTGAGTATCTTTACTGGTGATTTAAATATTTTTATTTATTTGAGAGACACACACATAAAAAAGAAAAATGAACAAAAAAGAGAAAAAAAATTTTAAAAGAGAGGCACACACAGAGAAATAGAGGGATAGAGAGAGAGAGAGAGAGAGAGAGAGAGAGAGAGAGAGAGAGACATAGTATAGGCCCTCAGATGGACTCGAGATGCATGTGCCATTTTGTGCATCTGGCTTTACATGGGTACTGGGGAATTGAACCTGGGCTGTTTACAAGTAAGTGCCTTTAAACACTGAGCCATCTCTTCAGTCCTCAAAATTTCTTTTTAAAAAATATTTTTATTTATGGGGCTAGAGAGATGGCTCAACAGTTAAGGTGCTTGCCTACAAAGTTTAAAGACTTAAGTTTGATTCTCTAGTACCCATGTAAAGCCAGATGCACAAAATGGCACATGCATACGGAGTTCGTTTGCAGCCACTAAAGCCTCTGGTACTGAAAGGCCCAAGAATTCAGAAGCTCAGAAATACTATCACGCTCCAAAGGGAGCTTAAGCGGGCCACCTGCATACCTCAAACTCCAGGTTTTACTCTCTGTCAGAAGCAAGTAAAGAATCCCTCTTCTCATTGTATCAGAGCCCACTCCTAATATAAAACTAGGTAAAAAGGGCGTGAGATAGCCCTCAGGAATGGGAAATAAATAATAAAGTAAACCACTTATTTAGTTTCTGTAAATAGCCTGCACCATAAGCCTTAATAGCCCACACTGTAAGCCTTAGTAGCCTACACTGTAATCCTTAGTAACTCGCACCATAGGCTGTAGCAGCCTGCCTCAGACCACCAAGGTCATAGGAGGCTGATACCATACTCTGTTACCCCCACCTAAGGAATTGCACAAGTGCTGACCTCCAAGGTCACAGGAGACTGATACCACACTCTGCTACTCCCACCCAAGGACCTGCGCAAACGCTGACCACCAAGGTCATAGTCATAAGAGAGTGATTGGTCCATGAGGGGCTTGAGCAAAGTAAACTAATTGGCTTAGAAATTGTGGGGTGGCACAAACTGACTGGCTAACACCCTGCAGGGGCTCCTGATATTAAATAATGATTGGTCTAATACACAGGCTTTGTTAGAAACCCTATAAAAACTACCCCATTCCTGCATTCGGGGCTCTGCAGTCCTCTACCCCTGTGCGGTGTACGACTGTGGGCCCCAGCGCGCTTGGAATAAAATCCTCTTGCAGTTTGCATCAAGACCGCTTCTCGTGAGTGAGTGATTTGGGGTGTCGCCTTATCCGGGCAGAGCGTGGGGACCCCCTGTGGGGGTTTTTTCCTACAGTACACCCTTCTTTCCTTCCTTCCTTCCTTCCTTCCTTCCTTCCTTCCTTCCTTCCTTCCTTCCTTTCTCTCTCTCTCTCTCTCTCTCTTTCTTTCTTTCTTTGTTTCTTTCTTTCTCTCTTTCTTCCTTTCTTCTCTCCCTCTGTCTGTGCCTCTGCTTCTGTCTGTCTCTATAATTCAAATTAATTAATTTATTTAATTTTTTTTTTTAGTTTTCCGAGGTTGGGTCTCACTCTAGCTCAGCCTGACCTGGAATTCACGAGTCTCAGGTGGTCTCAAACTCATGGTGATCCTGCTTCTGCCTCCCAAATGCTGGGAATAAAGGCATGTGCCACCATGCCCGTTTAAGAATATTTATTTATTTATTTATTTTTATTATTTATTTTATATATTTTATTTGTTTATTTTATTTTTTAATTTATATTTATTTGTGTGTGAGAGAGAGAATGGGCATGCCAGGACCTGTTGTCATTGCAAATGAGTTGTAGATACATGCGTCACCTTGTGCATCTCCCTTTACGTGTGTACTGGGGAGTACAGATCACCGACTTTTCAAACAGGTGCTTTTAAGCACTGAACTCTCTCTCTGGCCCACAAAGTCTCCTTCTTTTGTCTCTTTTGCCTTCAGTGCTGTGGATAAACCCTGGTCCTGGCTTGTGCTAGGCACATGCTTTACCTCTAATTGTGTCCACAACCCAGGAATGCAAATTTGTAACATGTTTCCCGTCTGAAAAGTCATTCTCTTTCAAATAACAGAGTCAAAATTTACTCCAGAAATAAGACCAAGACTTTCTTCCTTATTTTATTTTTTAATTTTTCTTCTCTTCTCTTTTAAAATGTTCTCCACAGCAGCAGCCAACATGAACTTAGAAGATTTATTTATCAGGCATTATGGTAGGAAAGAGAATATCAGGAATATCACTTTTTCCACCCTATTTCTTTAAAAATGTGCGTTGTCTCCTACTTCTGTATGCTTTTTAAAAATTTTCTTTTTCTTTTTATTTATTTGAGAGCAACAGACAGAGAAAGAGGCATAGAGAGAGAGAGAGAGAATGGGCACACCAGGGCTTCCAGCCACTGCAAACAAACTCCAGATGCGTGCGCCCCCTTGTGCATCTGGGTAACGTGGGTACTGGGGAATCAAGCCTTGAACCAGGGTCCTCAGCCTTCACAGGCAAGTGCTTAACTGCTAAGCCATCTCTCCAGCCCTTCTATATGCTTCTATATGCTTGTTATAGCTCTGTGTAATTTTTATATGGTATTAGTTTTTAATTACATAGCAGGGCAGCTTTTACTTATTTTTTTCCTAAATATTTTATTTTTATCCTGGCGTGGTGGCACACGCCCTTAATCCCAGCACTCGGGAGGCAGAGGTGGGAGGATTGCAGTGAGTTCGAGGCCACCCTGAGACTCCATAGTGAATTCCAGGTCAGCCTGGGCTACAGTGAGACCCTACCTCGAAAAAAAAAAAACTAACTAACTAAATATTTTATTTTTACTTATTTATTTGAAAGAGGCAGAGTGAGAGACAGAGAGAGAAAGAGAGAGAGAATGGGCATGCCAAGGCTTCCAGCCACTGCAAACGAAGTCCATATGCATGTGCCACCTTGTGCATCTGGCTTACGGGGAATCAAACCTGGGTCCTTTGGCTTTGTAGACAAAGGCCTTAACCTCTAAGCCATGTTCCAGCCCCCTTTACTTATTTTTTTTTAAAACATTCTTTTTTCATGATAGGGTCTCACTTTAGTCCAGACTGCTCTGGAACTCACTCTATAGTTCCAGGCTGGCCTCAAACTCACAACAACCCTCCTATCTCTGCCTCCCAAGTGTCATTAAAGGCATGTACCATGATGCCTGGCTTTTAAAAAATCTTCTCACTACTGTGTGTGTTGTATGGGCATACCAGGGTCTCTTGCTACTGCAAACAAATACCTTTCCAACTACAGAAGCCACTGTATGCTAACTTTGTAGAACAGGGAATTCCTGCATTCTTCCTTCAGGTTTTTTCATTTCAAAATAATTTACACTCTGGCTGGGGAGATGGCTTAGCGGTTAAGCGCTTGCCGGTGAAGCCTAAGGACCCCGGTTCGAGGCTCGGTTCCCCAGGTCCCATGTTAGCCAGATGCACAAGGGGGTGCACGCGTCCGGAGTTCGTTTGCAGAGGCTGGAAGCCCTGGCGCGCCCATTCTCTCTCTCTCCCTCTATCTGTCTTTCTTTCTGTGTCTGTCGCTCTCAAATAAATAAATAAAAAATTAAAAAAAAAATAATTTACACTCTATCTTTTTAAACTTTTTTATTGATGACTTCCATAATATAAATATACCATGATTATAATCCCTTCCTACCACCTTTCCTTTTCCCCCTTCCTAGTCCGCACTCCATCAAATCCCTTTTTCTAGCACTCGGGAGGCAGAGGTAGGAGGATCGCCGTGAGTTCAAGGCCACCCTGAGACTCCATAGTGAATTCCAGGTCAGCCTGGACCAGAGTGAGACCCTAGCTTGAAAAACAAAAAACAAACAACAACAACAACAACAAAACCCTCTTTTTCTTTCCACTAGTCTCTCTTCTGCCTTCCTGACATCATTTTTCCCTCCTATTATGCAGGTCTTGTGTAGGCAGCATCAGACGCTGTGAAGTCATGAACACCATGTCCACCTAGTATATGGAAGAGAGTAGTATCAAGCTCACCTCCTCTTCCCTTGGCTCTTACATTCTCTCTGCCACCTCTTCTGCAATGCTTCCCAATTCTTGGAGGGTGTGAGAGAGATGCCTTATTTAGGGGAAATATGTATCTATTCTCCCCCCACCCCCACCCCAGGCTTGTAATCTCCCCAGCCACAGTCTTTTCATTAAGTTTTCAGTACTAGGCAAGAATTCCTCCCATGGAGTGGGCCTTAAATCCAAACACACAGCAGTTGGTTTCCCCCATAACAGACATGCCACGATTACACCAGTTGGCACATTTGGCCTGACTAGACAGCTGTAAATGTTGCAAGGTCCACTGCTGATTGACACTGTGGGTGACTTTCCTCCCCTGATAGGCTGCATAGGTCTTTCTAACATCCTGGCAACTGGTCAACAGGGAAGGGAGCCTCCAGCTCAGTGCCAGTTTAATTTCTCAGTGACCACTGTGGAAACTTCAGCAATAGGGTCTTACCATCTGGTTCTGGTGGGCAACCAAGAGCCATGGCAATAATCTATAATGTTTTGGAGGCATCAGGGACCTCCTTGGCCAATAACTCACTGGAAGTTATCCTATTCCAACACTAAAAATTTTCTAGTAACAATCTATAGCTTATAAACCCAGCATTACCACCACAAGATATTTCTGCCCAAACTCTCCCTCCCACTCCCTCTCTCTCGATCTCACTCTATCTTTAACATATATATTATTAGCTAGCAAAGAAGCTAGTTTCTGTATGGCTTATTCATATGTCTTAAATTTTTATCATCCTTCCTCCCACAGTGTTGCAGTCAGGTTCACATTGCTGGCATAAAACATCTGACCAAGAGCGGCTTGTGTGAATAAAGGTTTAGTTTGGCTGATAGTCTCGAGGGGAATCTCCATGAGGGCAGGGGAAAATGATGGCATGAGCAGAGGCTGGACATCATCTCCTGGCCAACTTCAGATGGACAACAGCAACAGGAGAGTGTGACAAACACTGGCAAGAGGGAGCTGGCTGTAACACCCATAAGCCTGCCCCCAACAATACATTGCCCCCAGGAGACTTCAATTACCAAATTGCCACTAGCTGGGTACCCAGCACTCAGAACACATACCTTATGGGGTATACTGAATCAGACCACCATACATCCCCTCATCTCCCCCAAATCCTCCCCAGCCCCCTCAGACCATTTTACCACCATATTTTTATTATCTTGAGCCTTCAATGAGTTGGGTCTTACCCCATAGCATCTTTCCTGTTTTCCTAGTATGGAGCAGTGGGTTTCTTTTCTTTTTTTTTTTTTTTTTTGGTTTTTCGAGGTAGGGTCTCACTCTAGCCCAGGCTGACCTGGAATTCACTATGGAGTCTCAGGGTGGCCTCAAACTCACGGCAATCCTCCTACTTCTGCCTCCTGAGTGCTGGGATTAAAGGCGTGCACCACCACGCCCAGCAGGTTTCTTTTTAACTGATAATTTTTTCAATAATTATAGCAGTTTCCTTGCCCTACACTTTAAACTTGTTCACATTTCTTTCTGTGCCAAACTGTATTGTTCCTCTCTTTCTTCTCTGTATCTTATAGTCTGAATCAGTGAAGCCATACCATAGACTCAGTGCTATTCTGCCTTGAAATTTCCTCACCAAACACATCAGTCTATTTTTTTACTATTGCTTTTTTTTGTTTGTTTGTTTACTTGATTTTTGGTTTTTGAGGTAGAGTCTCACTCTAGCCCAGGCTGACCTGGAATTTACTATGTAGTCTCAGGGTGGCCTCGACTCATGGTGATCCTCCTACCTCTGCCTCCCGAGTGCTGGGATTAAAGGCATGCAGCAGCATGCCCAGCATTAATATTGCTTTTAATCTAGTTTTTAATTTAGCCTTGCTCAAATTCTCCAGACATGGGTAGAATGCAGCCAGATTCTTTGCAGGAATATCTCATGAGCTGCTCCTAGCTCAGTTCTCAACAGAGTCCTTCTTTCCCTCTGAATCCTTAAGAGCCTGGACTCCATAGTCTACATTTGGTCTTCTAGACACCCACAAGAATGTCTCACTGAGCTCTGCTTATAGCATTTTGGGGCTCCACTAGTCCAAAGTCCCAAAACCTTCCATATTCCTCCTGCCAAGCAGTTCCAAAATACTAGGAATCATGTGGTCAGGTTTATGGTAGCAACTCCTTGGTACCAGTCTTCTGTCTAAGTTATTTTCTCAAAGTTAGGACAAAATACCTGGCCAGATGCAGCTTATGAATGGAAATGATTTTAATTCAGCTTATAGTTTCAAGGAGAAGTTTCATCATGGAGAGAGCACAGTAGGCCAGAGTGGGAAGCCAGCATCACGTCTCAGGAGAATTAAGAAGGAGAGAGAGACATGGAGAGGGAATAGGACCTGGAGCCTAGCTATAATGCCTCTAGGCCTGCCCATAGGGACTCACTTCCTTCAGCAAGGCTGAGACTACTAAAAGTTCCACAGCTTTTCTAAACAGTACCACCAGCTGGGAATTAAGTATTCAAGCATAGGAGCCTAAGAGGCATTTTGTATTTAAACCATCGCAGCCACATTAAAACTAAAGCTCATTTGCATTTTATGCTGTTTGGTTAATATTAAAGTCCCATCATTTGGGACACATTTGCACTCTAAATAATTTTTTTAAAAGACAGTTTCTCTTTTATAATTTACTGGCCTCTGTGAGTGTAATTTAGCAGCGTGTTAGAGATCTTTCTTTTTCTGACAGAAATCTCATTTAGCATGAAATACTCCCTTAAGTTTGTCCCAGTTGCCAGGAAACCCTAAGCTAAATTTAAAGGTAAATTTCAGAGAACAAATTAAAGAAATCTTTAGAAATAACTTCTGAGTTGCTAAATTTGATCTTAATCTTGTATTTTTATTTAAAGTCTGCTATGCTTTTCCTTGTAAACTGACTTCGATGTTCTTGAAAGGAAAGAGAAGGCATCTAAGATAGATTTTAAAAAACAGCCATCAAGACTAGCTCCAAATGCTAAAAATAGGTAATTGTCATGTCAATGCATTACTATGTTGATAACTTGCAGTCAAAGAAGAAACGTGGTCTTTTTAGTATTTTGTTATTTTTAATTTTTTACTTGTCCTTTCTCTTAATGTTTGGTAAGTGCTGTTTTGTTCCATCTATGGTTTAATTCTTTCTTTGAAACTGGCAACATAGCCAAACTCTTGAGTGTTTCCAGATTGAACATTTTTTTTTTCTTTTAAGCAGTTTAGAAAACCAGACTATAATAATGACCCCATGTTGCAAGAGACCATGGTCTTTGTGGACTTTATTATACAACTTTACATAGTTTTTATTATTATTATTTCCTTTTTTCTTTCTTCTTATTTATTTATTAATTTTTGGTTTTTCAAGGTAGGGTCTCAGTCTAGCTCAGGCAGATCTGGAATTCACTACTTCTTATTTATTTTTGACATTTTCATACATGTATATAATGTATTTTGGTTCTCCTTGCTTCTCTTTTTCTCTTTCCTTTCTATTCTTTCTTTCTGTTGTTTAAGCAATAGCTAGCTCATGTAGTTCAGGCTGGCCTAGAATCCAGGATGCAGCTAAAGATGACTTTGAACTCACCCAACCTTCAAATACCACCATGCCCTGGTTTCTTCCTTGCTCCTGTCTTCCCCCCTCTTTTGCTTGGCTGGGTCTTACTGTATAGCTCAAGATGGCCTCAGGATCCTCTGGCCTCAGCCTAACGAGCACTGGAATTATATGGATACCCAGCTACCTAGCTTTCAGTCTTTCTAGCATTCCTTACCTGTCTCCTACACACCTCAGCGCAGCTCTCCACCTCTGTAATCACAGGAATACACAAGAGCCTCCACCTCTTTGTCCTCCTCCTGGATTCTTCATTCCTACCTTAAAGCTGCTCTTTTGGCTTGGACCTCTCACCCTCAGCCCCTCACTGAGCTGAATTCCAGAGCCAGTAGGAGGCTCAAGTGATGCGGGCCACTTACCTTGCTACCAATCTCTCTGTGAATTATAGACACTTTTCTTCTTAAATTCCTCTGCCACTCCTAGTAAGGACTTATAGTAATGACTCCCTTTTATTGGTTGATTGATAGATTCACACCAACAGCACTTCCATTAATTTATAAAATCTCCAGTGATTATCTCTCCCTTGTCATTCACAACCCTGTGACACAGGGCTCTTTAGCCTGCCTTTATCAGCAAGGATGTCAAGCATCAGAACACTGAAGTGACTTCCCCACAGTCACACAGATAAGGAGCCTTCCAGTCAGCCGATGACACAGAAGATTCCCTTCCTATGAATCACCTCACTTCTCCGATAACTAGGGTGGCTTTTCATTGGACTTAAACAAAACTTATTTTTGCTTTTTGAGTCAAGGTCTCACTCTGTAGCCTACTGGCCTGGAACCCACCATGTAGCTCAGGCTGACCTCAAACTCATGGGTGTGTGATGTCATACCTGTCTTCACTGGGCATATTGTGTTGACTGTCTGTTACCATGGGAACTTGTAGGGAGGTCAGTTTTCTCCCACTTGCACTATCTGTCACATTCTTCAGCTCAGGAGTAGAAGGGCATCTGCTTGGTCAATCTTGCTTTTTAAAAAATATTTTATTATTTATTTATTTAGAGAGAGAATGGGTGCACCAGGGCCTCCAGCCACTGCAAACGAACTCCAGACGCATGCTCCCCCTGGTGCATCTGGCTTACATGAGTCCTGGGGAATCGAACTTGGGTTTGTAGACAAACACCTTAACCACTGAGCCATCCCTCCAGCCCCCCACCCTTGAACTCACAGCAATCCTCCTACCTTGGCCTCCCAAGTGCTGGGATTAAAGGTGTGCTCCACCACACCCAGTTCTTCTTGCCTTTTAATCAGCAATTCATTTCCTGATAAATATTACCTTTCTCCACAGAATGAATACCACTCCTAAATACCTTCTTGCTTTCAGTTATGTCTCACAGAATTCTCCAAACTGCAAGAATCTAGAAGGGCTTCCTAAAATACAAGTCAGGACACACCTTTGATCGCAGTACTTGTAAGTCAGAGGTAGGAGGATAACCCTTAGTTCAAGGCCAGACTGATACTACATAGTGAATTTCAGGTCAGCCTGGACTAGAATAAAACCCTACCTCAACCAACCAAACCAAAACCACACACGTTAGAGCTTGACATCTCTGTGTCCATGAGCATGTTGGAGGCCCTGGGTTCAATCCCCCTAGAATAATAGCAAACAGAAGCCCATGATTCATCCTTTGTGACCTTAAAGTCCTACCTCCTTAGTGCTCAGGGAGCTGACCATGCAGGCCTCTGCTTGCTAAGGCCCTACATCTCTTTGGTCCCTTGCTCATTCACCAGACTATTCTGCAATCATGCTCACTATTTTCTACCTGCACCATCCTACCACCTATCCAGGGGCTGTGACCCCAGGGTCCATAGACCCCCTTGGGAACAAGAAGATGCTCATGGGTGGAATTCAACACTTGCATGAAATATATATATATGGTATTTGGGGGCTGAAGAAATGGCTTAGCAGTTAAAGTGTTTGCCTGCAAAGCCAAAGGACCCAGATGCAATTCCCAGGATCCACATCAGCCAGATGCACATGGTGACACACGCATCTGGAGTTGATTTGCAATAGCGGGAGGCCCTGTTACACCCATTCTCTCTCTCTCTCTCTCTCTCTCTATCAATTAAATAAAAATAAAATATTTTTAAAAATATTGTTTTTCTTCCTCACTCACTAAAGTCTAGTGAGAGCCTCTTCTCATCATGACGATGTCCAGCCAGCCACAGTAGCATGACCAGGACCTGCATTTTCTTCACTTGTAGAAATCCTAAGTATTTTCAGATCACATGGCAATTGTCTGAGATGCCAAGTTTGGGCTTCTCAGGACTGAGAACTTCACAGTACTTATTAGCTTCCTCTAGGCCTCCTTTTCTACTACAAGGAATCTCGTGTGGTACTAACAAGCTTAAAACAAAATGTTTCTAGTTGGGCGTGGTGGTACCTACCTGTAATTCCAACACTTTGGAGGTGGAGATAAGAAGATCAGAAGTTCAAGGTCAGCTTCGGCTACATAGCACGCTAGAGGTCAACCTGGGCTACATGAGACCTTATTTCAGAAAAAAATCAAACCAAGTCAGGCATGGTGGTGCACGCCTTTAATCCCAGTATTCGGGAGGCAAGTGGGAGGATCCCCATTAATTTGAGGTCACTGAGACTACAGAGTGGATTCCAGGTCAGCTTGGGCTACAGTGAGACCATACCTTGCAAAGCCAAAAACAAACAAACAAACAAAAAATAATAAAACCCAACCAAAATAATGAAATGAGTAAATAATTCTGCCAACTATAGTTTGATAGAAGGCTGGAGAGATGGCTTAGTCTTTAAGGCATTTGTCTGCAAAGCCAATGGATTCCAGTTTGATTCTCCAGGACCCACGTAAGCCAGATGCACAAAGTGGCACATGCGTCTGGAGTTCACTTGCAGTGGCTGGAGGCCCTGGTGCACCCATTCTCTATATATAACTGTCGCTTTCTCTCTATGTATCTAAAACAAATACGTATTTTTTTTTTAATACCATTTGCTTTTTTTTCCTTTTTTGAGACAGGGTCTCTCAGTTGCCTAGAGCTCAGCACTTGGACTACATTGGCTGGCCACTGCGACTCAGAGGGCCCCTGCCTCCCTTCAGCACTGTGATTACAAAAATGCCACCATACCAGGCATTTCTCTGTGAGTTTTAAGGCTCAAACACATATTCTCATGCTTGCGGCAAACGCTCTACTGAGTGAGCTTTCTCCCAGCACGATTCATTGGAAGCTTATTCTAAGGAGCGGCCCATAGACTTCAATACATTGTCAGAAACCATCAAGGGGCAGAAAAGGAAAGAGCTCTTTCCTTAAGAAACTTCCTCTGACCTTGAGCTCTATGCCCTTGACCTGGCCACCATCCATGTATCCCTCAGGGCTTGGTTTGAAGGTATAACCTTGGAAATCCTGTTTCCAGACACTTCAAACCCTGGAGCTCTTCCTGTCTGTCTCCTTAGCAATGAACTTTCCCTTGTCTGGCACCAATTTCACGGTCGCACAATTACCTTCCCTCTATTGACACAGGCTCCTTAAAGCCAGCCCTGTGACCTTCCCCCCCCCCCCATCAGCCTCCCACCCACAGGGAGTGCTCAGGAATCCTGTGTTCAGTGTTAATACAGAAGCCCAGGAGAGCTGTGTGGTTCATCTGGAACCATCACGCATACAATTCTTTATTAGATTCTAGTAGGTTCTATGCACTGGGAGCAGGGTGGAGAATAATACACCGACACAGCCACCCTGGTATGAAATATCTGTTTGGAAGGGAGATGGATTGATGGTTGTACAATGATGTGACTCCATTTAATGCTGCTGAATAGTATGTCTGAACAACAGTTAAAGTGAGGGGCTGGAGAGATGGCTCAGTCGGTAAAGCACTTGCTTGTTAGCATAAGGACCTGAGTTTGTTGCCCAGAAATCACGTCTAAGAAAAGAAGCCAGGCCGGGCGTGGTTGTGCATGCCTTTAATCCCAGCACTTGGGAGGCAGAGGTAGGAGGATCATCATGAGTTCAAGGCAACTCTGAGATTACAAAGTGAATTCCAGGTCAGCCTGAACTAGAGGGAGACACTACCTGGATGGTGGGGGGGGGGGGGGTCAGGCCAGACATCGTGGTGCATACCTTGGATCCCAGCATTCAGGAGCTGAGGATAGGAAGATCACATCATTTGTGAGTTCAAGGCCAGCCTAAGACTACAGAGTCAATTCCAGGTCAGCATGGGCTAGAGCAATACCCTACCTTGAAAAACCAAACAAACAAACAAAAAAAAACCTTTAAAAGTCAGGTGTAGGGCTGGAGAGGTGGCTTGGCGGTTAAGCGCTTGCCTGTGAAGCCTAAGGACCCCGGTTCGAGGCTCCGTTCCCCAGGTCCCACGTTAGCCAGATGCACAAGGGGGCGCACGTGTCTGGAGTTCGTTTGCAGTGGCTGGAGGCCCTGGCACGCCCATTCTCTCTCTCTCTCTTTCCCTCTCTGCCTCTTTCTCACTCTGTCTGTCGCTCTCAAATAAATAAGCAAACAAAATTTAAAAAAAAAAAAAAAAAGTCAGGTGTAGTGGTACAAGCTTGTAATACCAGCACTGGGAATAGTAGAGTCAGGCAGATCCCTGCAGCTTGCTGGCAATCAGTCTACCCTACTTGATAAATTCAAGGCCAGTGAGAGACCCTTTCTCAGAAAAGGTGACCAGGGAAGAAGGCGGCTAGGAGGATGGCTGAGCAGCCAAAGGCCCTTGCTCACAAACTGCCAGCTGAGTGCCCATTGGTAAGATGCCCACGTCAGCTGGATACACAGGTGGTGTGGTCATCGGGTGTTCAGCAAGAGGCCCTAGTGTGACTGTACACACGCACAGGCATACATGCAAACAAATAAGTAAGTATTTGTCTTTTTTCTTTGGTGTTTTTTGAGGTAGGGTCTCACCCTAGCTCAGGCTGACCTGGAATTCACTAAGGAGTCTCAGGTTGGCCTTGACCTCACAGCAATCCTCCTACCTCAGCCTCCCAAGTGCAGGATGAAAGGTGTGCACCACCATGTCCGGCTAAACATAGAATTTTTTTTAAGTTGGATGATATTCCTGAGGAACAGCAACTGAGGTTGTCCTCTGACCTCCACATACACATGCATACACTATACCACACCCGCTCACACGTGACCACACACACACACACGCACACACACACACACACACACACACACACACACACGTTGAAATAGTTAAGTTTTGGCTGGGCATGCTGACTCGTACCTGAAATCCCCACACTTGGAAGGTGAAGTCAGGAGGAGTTCAAGGTCATTCTTGGCAGCTTAGACCCTGTCTCAAACAACAAAAAAGTATGATATACCTGATGGGAGATGAATAAGAAAAATAATGCTGGGCTGGAGAAATGGCTTTGCGGTTAAGTTGTTTGCCAGCAAAGCCAAAGGACCCGGTTTGATTCCCCAGGACCCACGTAAGCCAGATGCACAAGGGGTACATGCATCTGGAGTTAATTTGCAGAATCTGGAAGCCCTGAAATACCTATTTTCTCTCTCCTTCTCAAATAAATAAATAAACTATATATATAAAGAAGGGCTGGAGAGATGGCTAAGCAGTTAAGCACTTGCCTGTGAAGCCTGAGGACTCCGGTATGAGGCTCGATTCCCCAGGACCCACGTTAGCCAGATGCATAAGGGGATGTACGCATCTGGAGTTTGTTTGCAGTGGCTGGAGGCCCTGGCGCACCCGTTCTCTCTTTCTCTCTCTCTCTCTGCCTCTTTCTCTCTCTGTCTGTCGCTCTCAAATAAGGAAAAAGAAAAAAAATGAAAAGAATGCTAAGAAAGGGGAGTCGGGAGGGATGAGCTCTCTAGCCCAGACCTCGCAGGCACGGGGTTTCTGGCCTGCCAGCCTTGCTCGGGCCGTGAGCGCCAGTAACACAAGCAGGTGGTGAAACGGCTCAGCGTGACCTACTCTGCCACCAGCCTGCAAGTGTGCATAGAAGTTCAACGTTAACTTTTTCGTTTTCATTTGGTTTGGAGAGATAGCTCTGGCATTAAAGATGTTTGCTTGCCAAGCCTGCTAGCCCCGGTTCAACTCCCCAGTACCTACAGAAAGCCAAATACTTAAAATGGAATATATATCTGGAATTCATTTGCATCAGTAAGAGGCCCTAGCATACCCCTATTTGTTCTCACTCAAATAAATTAATAAGCGTATACGTAAAAAAAAATATATTTTGGCCAGGCATGATGGCACAAGCACTTTAATCCCAGCACACGGGAGGCAGAGGTAGGATTGCTGTGAGTTCAAGGCCACCCTGAGACTAACAGTGAATTCCAAGTCAGCGTGGGCCAGAGCAAAACCCTACCTTGAAACCCCTTCCCCAGAAAAAAAAAAAAAATTATTTGCCTGTCTCTCTCTTCTTCTCTCTCTTGTATGTGTGTTGAGTGTGTTGAGGGACTCTTTCCATTTCAACCAAACATATCTAACTCTAGGTTGGTGCTTAGAAATTGAACGCAGGCTTTGCAAGCAAGTACATTTGACGGCTCAGCCATCTCTTCAGCCCCAAGTAAAGTTTTAAAAAAAGTTCTTTTGCAGATTTGCATCTATGTGTGCACATGAGCGTGCATGTTTCTACGTGTCTGGGAGGAGTGTGCCACGGCAGGCATGTGGATATCAGAGGCCAACCTCTGATAACGGTCCTTGCCTTCCAGCTTGTTTGAGGCAGGTCTCTCTGGTCCACCACTGTGTGTGCTAGGCTAGCTAGACCATGAACTTCTGGGATTCTTGTTTCCATTTCCCATCATACTCCAGGAGTGCCAGGATTACAGACACACACCATGGCACCCAGCTTTCCCTTCAGCTGTGGATTCTGGGAATCCAAACTCAGGTATACACGTTTTCATGGCAAGTGCCTTAGGCATTGAACCACCTCCTCCTTCCAGTCCCAAGGCAGCTGTTGTCAGGAATGTTGCTAAATTCTTGGGGTGTTCTGGATGCCTTTTATTTCTCCAGCTCCTCCTGGACAAATACCAGTGAACGCTGCAAGAGGAATCTTGGCTTGATCTGTATAGGTCCACATTTTGGTTTAAGCATTTTTCTGTCATGTGCAATGATGGAATTATGAGGCTATGTGAGAAAGTAAAAAGATTAGTTTTTATGAGTTATCAGACAGTGTCTTCATATATCACTTTAATATCTATGCTTCCTTGAATTTGGCTTTATTTGTTTTCTGTTCATTTACAAAAGTGCATTTATGTGGATTCCAAGTATAATTGTCATCTTTCATTAGTGACCTGGCTCCTGTTCTTGAGTGGAAATTTTTTTTTTTTTTTTTTTGGTTATTTAAGATAGGGTCTCACTAGCTCAGGCTGACCTGGAATTCACTTTGTAGTCTCAGGATGGCCTCCAACTCTCTGCTATCCTACCTCTGCCTCCTGAGTGTTGGGATTAAAGGCGTGCGCCACCTTGCACCGCTTTTTTGCTTTTGGTTTTTTGAAGTAGGGTCTCACTCTAGCTCAGGCTGACCTGGAATTCACTATGTAGTCTCAGAGTAGCCTCAAATTCATGGCGATCCTCCTACTTCTGCCTCCCAAGTACTGGGATTAAAGGCATGCGCCACCACATCCGGCTTGAATAGAAATTTTTACCAAGATAAACATTATCAAATCTTCAGGTTTGAAGGCCCAATAAACATGTAACAAAATAGCTGGTTCTGAAGTGAAATGTATATCCAATCAAGGCTAGTTTGGCTTCAAAAGATCAAACATATGGTCTAATTGCATTTTGTTTTGTTAGGAGCCTGGCCAATAACTAAACACAGATCTTCTAATCCTCATGTTGGGCTATAAAGCGAAGGCTTCACTGTAATAACATCGGGACACTGGCCAGCAAGGGCCCGTAGCTTTTCTTTTTAATTTTTCCCAGGTAGGGTCTCCCTTTTGCCCAGGCTGACTTGGAATTCACTATGTACTTCCAGGTTAGCCTTGAACTCACAGCAATCTTCCTACCTCAGCCTCCCAAGTGCTGGGATTAAAGGTGTGCACCACCATGCTTGGCTAAGGCCCTGTGTTTGCAATGTTGGGGATTAAATTTAAGACTTTAGGCATGCTATGCAAGAGCTCTCCCACTGAGCGACACTCCCAGCCTGAGTCACCCACGTCAATTTCCATCTCTTCCATGGAAAATATCCTCCTTTCTCTAAAGCAAACAGAACTTGCATTAGTCTTTTATGTCATTATCACATTTACATACTCCACCAGTGAGGTGTAATGTAGTAGCCACTAGTTATGAGTGGCTACTAAGACCTGAAGAGTGGCTAGTCCTCACCAAGGTGTGCTTTATATGTAAATACAACCCAGTGTGCAAAGACTCAGCACAAATTAGGTGAATACAAAACACATCATGTATAATTTTATCTGGAGTGTTAAATTGGGGATAGTTAGGGCTGAATAACATACTTATTGATTGCCAGGCGTGGTGACACACACCTTTAATCCCCAGCACTTAGGAGGCAGAGTAGGAGGATCACAGTGAGTTCGAGGCCACCCTGAGACTACAGAGTAACTTCCAGGTCAGCCTGGGCTAGAGCAAGACCCTACCTTGAAAAACCAAACACATAAAAATAATAATTATTATTATACTATAGAAAGCAATTTCATTTTTAAAGTTCTTTTTAATTATTTATTTACAAAGAGAGAGAGAAAGTGGGTGTGCCAGGGACTCTAGCCACCACAAACAAATTCCAGATGCATGTGCCACTTTGTATATCTGGCTTTACGTGGGTACTGGGGAATTGAACCCAGGTCATCAGGCTTTGCAGGCAAGCACCTTAACTGCTGAGCCATCTCTCTGCCCTCCCTCCTCCCCCCCCCCAACCTTCTTTTTGAAGTAGGGTCTCACTCTAGCTCAGGCTGGCCTGGAATTCACTTTGTAGTCTGAGAGTGGCCTCGAAGTTTCTGCGATACTCCTACCTCTGCCTCCCAAGTGCTGGGATTAAAGACGTGTACCACCACGCCTGGCTTTTTCACTGTTTTCAATGCAGCCACTTGAATGTTTTAAATGTCCTGTGTGGCTCACATTCTATTGAAGCCCTCTTCGAGTTAGACTGTACACTTCTGTGTAGTGAAAAGTTCATCCATTTGTCCATCTTTTTATCCCCTTTTGAATAGCACTGAGAGACAGTGCTATTTAAATTCATTGACGGTTTGTGAAGATTTTCTTTTCTTTTTTTTTTTTTTTTGGTTTTCCGAGGTAGGGTCTCACTCTAGCCCAGGCTGACCTGGAATTCACTTGTAGTCTTAGGGTGGCCTCGAACTCACGGCGATCCTCCTACCTCTGCCTCCCGAGTGCTGGGATTAAAGGCGTGCGCCACCACGCCCGGCTTGTGAAGATTTTCTTACAAAGTACTTTGTGATTTTAGTACACTGCCTACTTTCCTTCTCAAAGGTACAGCCAAACCCCACAGTGAGAGTAAGAAGTAGAGGTGGGCACTTTTCTGCCCAGACCTAGGAAGGCTGGATGTATGGAACATGTGATGTCTCTATGACCAACAGGAAAAATGTGACTGCTGCCTCGGGCAGGTTTCTGTTTCCAAAACAAGAACTTTTATTGCAGCTTTGGGACAAGAGGATCCTTGTGGCTTCTCGTGGTGTCTGTGGAACAAATCAGAGGTTGAGGCTTAAATGAAACTGACATTCAAAGAGCCTTTGTAGCAGCCGAGTGTGTGCCCGTGTGTGTTGCCGTAGCTAAGCCGACACTGCTTATTTACACGGAGGGTCTGCGAGGAGGGTGTTTTCCTGCTTACAGATGTTTCCCAGTGCTGGTCTGCTTGAATGAGGATGAGACCAAGACCAAGGAAAATTATTCAGAGTACAGAAAACGCAGCGTAGCAAATCAAGTGGTTAGAATGCCAAGCATTTATGGTATGGAAAACAACATTTAGGACTTCCCAACACCGGCTCAGTAGTTTCATGGGCTGCTTTGTACTGGCTGGTTTTGAATTTAGCAATCCCCCTTAGGGTCTGTGGCAGTCAGGTTCGCATTGCTGGCAGAAAACACCGGACCAAGAGCAGCTTACAGGAAAAAGGGCTTTATTTTGGCTTGCAGTCTCAAGGGGAAGCTCCATGATGACAGGGAAAAATGATGCATGAGCTGAGGGTGGACATCACGTCCTTGCCAACATCAGGTGGACAACAGCAACAGGAGAGTGTGCAAGGGGACACTGGCTATGACATCCACAAGCCCGCCCCCAACAATGCACCACCTCCAGGAGGCATTAATTCCCAAATCTCCATCAGCTGGGAACCTAGTATTCAGAACACCTAAGTCTATGGGGGACACCTGAATCAAACCACCACAGGGCCTATACTGCCCCTCTCTCTGGATGACTCTCCTATACATTCTCCTTTCAGAATAAGTGCCCTTTGAAGATAAACAGACAAACTTCTAACCACAAAATCTTGGGGACAAGCCGGGCGTGGTGGCGCACGCCTTTAATCCCAGCACTCGGGAGGCAGAGGTAGGAGGATCGCTGAGAGTTCAAGGCCGCCCTGAGACTACAGAGTGAATTCCAGGTCAGCCTGGGCTAGAGTGAGACCCTATCTCGAAAAACCAAAAAAAAAAAAAAATCTTGGGGACATCTCTTTTTCACTTAAACTGATTTCAAGAATTGTAAAACTGGGTAGGAGATTTAGTTTTATTATTAATTTTGTGTTTGTTTTTATTTGTTTATTTGACAGCAACAGAGAGAGAGAGAAAGAGAGAATGGGCACACCAGGGCCTCCAGCCACTGCAAACGAACTCCAGATGCAGGCACCCCCATATGCACCTGGCTAAAATGGGTCCTGGGGAACCGAGCCTTGAACCAAGGTCCTTAGGCTTCACAGGCAAGTGCTTAACCACTAAGCCATCTCTCCAGCCCTATTATTAATTTTTTAAAATGTATTTGCAAGCAGAGAGAGAAGAGTAGGTATACCAGGGTCCCGCCACTGTTAGTGAACCCCAGATTCATGCCGTCACTTTGTGCTTTACGCAAGTACTGAGGAATTGGACCCAAGCTGTCAGGCTTTGAAAGCAAGTGCCTTTAACCACTAAGCCATCACCTCAGCCTGAGGTTTCGATGATGACTTTTCAGCCTTATGTTCTATTCTTCTCCTATACTCCACATGCTCTGCATCTATCAGCCCTGCCTCCTGGCTGTCCCTTGAGATGCCTGCTGCTTGTTCATGTTAGCTCTACACTACATGCATTCAGCTCAATGTCTTATAGCCAAGCTCCTCCAAATAGGGTTAGGGCTGGGGAGATGGCACTGCTGTTAAAAGTACTTGCTGGGCTGGAGAGATGGCTTAGTGGTTAAGCGCTTGCCTGTGAAGCCTAAGGACCCCGGTTCGAGGCTCGGTTCCCCAGGACCCAAGTAAGCCAGCTGTACAAGGGGGCGCATGCATCTGGAGTTTGTTTGCAGTGGCTGGAAGCCCTGGCGTGCCCATTCTCTTTCTCTCTCTCTCTCTCTCTCTCTCTGTCACTCTCAAATAAATAAATAAAAATGAACAACAACAAAAAAAAAAGGTACCTGCTTACAAAGCCTGCAACCCAGGTTCAATTCCTTGGCACCCATGCACAGCCAAATACAAAGAATGGTGCCAGGGAGTGGCAAGGGACCCTAGCATGTGCATATGCAAATAAATAAATAAATAAAATACTCTTTAAAAAATTGTCAAACCAGCATGATGGTGCACACCTTTGATCCCAGCACTCAGGAGACACAGGTAGGAAAATCTCCTTGAAGAATGGAGTTTCAAAAGGGAATGTGGGAGGGGGGAGGGAGAGTATTACCATGGGGTATTTTTTATAATCATGGAAGTTGTTAATAAAAATTTGGAAAAAAAAAAAAAAAAAGATTTCCTTGAATTTGAGGCCACCCTGAGAGTACGTAGTGAATTCCAGGTCAGCCTGGGCTAGAGAGAGACCCTATTCGAAAAACCACACACACACACACACACACACACACACACACACAGAGAGAGAGAGAGAGAGAGAGAGAGAGAGAGAGAGATTGGCAGAGAAGGGTGTGGTGGCGCATAGTTTTAGTCCTAGCATTGGGGATCTAAGGTAGGAGGATCACCATAAGTTCAAGGCCAATCTGGGGCTACAGAGTCAGTTTCTGCTCATTGTGGGCTAGTGTGTGACCCTGCCTCCAAAACACACCAAAGTACACCATGGGTACTATGATTAAAATGTACATTTAAGTTTTTTCATTTTGATTGGGGGGGGGAGGCATTTGGAGTATGTGTGTACAAAGGATTGAACCCCAAACTTTGCATATTCCATGCACGTGGTCTACCACTGAGTATGTGTTCATGTATGTTGGCTGTTGAGGCCCAGCACATTCTGCGGGAAAGCAACAGGATATAGTAGGTAGGACTCCTAAGGCAGTCAGACCTAGATTCCACATTTCACTTCATGATTTTAGGTCGGCAAGTCAAATGCCTCCACTAGTCTTTTGTAAGTGGAGATAAGAATTTACTTTGTTGGGTGTTTTTTTTGCCTAAAAGGTGATACCGCACCCTGTCTGAAACTCAATAGGCCTTAATTATAACATTCAAAATAATTTTAACATACTGAGATTGTTCCCCTAGTCATTGATAGTAGACGATTGACCCTGATCAAAAACTAAACAAATGAAGTAGCTAATGAGGAAAGAACGCTTCTTGTACGGGAGGCCTGCAAATTTATGAATCTGAAGTAAGGGAGGAATTCAGGCCTCGTTGCCTTAGATAGGGGACATCATTCCGAGACTGGATTTGACATGGCCATTGATGACTGTTGAAGTGGGCAGCCACACCTTCTTCTTCTCTTAGCCACACCTTCTCCCACAGGCCCAGGCAACTGCAAACTCCGCCTCTGTACATGCAGAGACACATAACTGGCAAAAATGCTAAACACACATGACTGTTGTGTGTTCAGCTGAGGGGCCACCCAGAGCAGCACGTCCTCAACGCTCAGGGAGCATGAGAACGCAAGGCAGGCCAGGAGTGCTGGGGAACATTGTCTTGCGGACATAACGTGGACCTCGCCGTGGCTTCTGCGTAAGACTGAGCCTGTGAATACCCCATCGTGGATCGGGGAGGGGGTCATGAGCCCGACTCCTCCCAGGGGTGCTGGTGCCACTTAATGTCTGCTGGGGCAGAGAGTCCTGTTCTGCAGTGGTGCACTTACTGGTCAATTGCCCATATCCAATAAGAAGCCTCCCACCGAAGCTCATACAAGTACCCCTAATGTAACTCAGTGGATCCCCAAAATAAAAAGGCATGAAAGCAGGAAAGGGATTATTTGGGGGAAAAGGTGTTTAGTGTGAGTGGGAGGAGGATGAGAGAAGGTAATGGAGGGTGAATATGTTATGAATATGAATCAGAATATGTTCTACGCATGTATGAAATCATCCAAGGTTAAACTAGAAAAGAAAAGTGTGATACATTTTAAGTGGCTTTAAAAGAATATAAGATTTCAAATATTTAAAATGACGAGAACAAAAAAAAAGCCCATAAAATTCCTGAATAAAAATAACTAGCTTCAATATCCAGCACCACCAAACAGAAAAAGAAAAAAAGAGCCGGGCGTGGTGGCGCACGCCTTTAATCCCAGCACTCGGGAGGCAGAGGTAGGAGGAGCGCCATGAGTTCAAGGCCACCCTGAGACTACAGAGTTAATTCCAGGTCAGCCTGGACCAGAGTGAGACCCTACCTCGAAAAACCGAAAAGCCAAAAAGAAAAAAAAAAAAAGATTTATGCTTGAATAGATGGAGACATAGCTCTCGGCCTTTTGGCTAAGATCAGTGTGAAGAGATGAAAAAGCTTACTCTCCTGGTTTTAGTGTATATACAACATGACTTGAGATATATGTATATACATACATCTATATATCTCCTACAAAGAAATATAAATATTATGACTCAGTAAAAAGAAATTAATAAAAATATACATAAAATTACTAGCTTGAGCCGGGCGTGGTGGCACATGCCTTTCGTCCCAGCACTCGGGAGGCAGAGGTGGGAGGATCACCATAAGTTCCAGGCCACCCTGAGACTACATGGTGAATTCTAGGTCAACCTGAGCTAGAGTGAGGCCCTACCTTGAAAATCCAAAAACCAAAAGCCAAAAACAAAAACACTCCCTGCTTGGTTGAGTGCAGTGTCCACCTGTAATCCCAGCACTCAGAACATGGAGACATGAAGATCCAGAGTTCAAGGTCATCCTCCTCCACACTGAGAGCTGGAGGTCAGTCTGGGCCACGTGAGATATTCTCAAAATTAAACAGACAGAGCTTGGTGTGGTGGGTCACACCTTTAATCTCAGCACTGGGTGCGGGGGGGGGGGGTGCAGAGGTAAATAGACTGCCATGAGTTTGAGGCCAGCCTGAGACTACATAGTGAATTCCAGGTCAGCCTGGGCTAGAGTGAAACCCTACCTTGAAAAAAGAAAAATTAAACAAGTCAATTGCTGCTTCTAATTTTTCTTTCTCCCTTCCTTCCTTCCTTCCTTCCTTCCTTCCCTTCCTTCCCTTCCCTTCCTTCCTTCCTTCCTTCCTTCCTTTCTTTCTTTCTTTCTTTCTTTCTTTCTTTCTTTTTCAAGGTAGGGTCTACTTCTAACCCAGGCTGACCTAGAACTCACTCTCTAGACTCAGGCTGTCTTTGAACTCAAAGTGATCTTCCTACCTCTGCCTCCTGAGGGTTGGGCTTAAAGACATGAGCCGCCATGCCCAGCTCAGTTCCTTTTTTTTTGCAGAGACAATTCTATCTTTAGGGATCTTATCTTTTAAGGACAGAGAGGTTATATAATCTATGCCTCCTCAAGCACCTTACAAATAGCAGCCTTTAAGGATTGTTAAACACTAAAGGAACAGATTAGCATAGCACAATGTCCCAGATGAATGCCAAACCGAAAATCTCAGTCCACGAATAGATGGCTGGGAAGGGTTGCCAGTAAATGTGTAACAATGACTTGCACATGTGCCATGTGTGTTTGGTGACTTTCTCTTTTCTTTATCGTGTGTGGGGGGAGGTAGATTGAACCCAAGGCCTTGGGCTACATCCCCAATCCACTGCTTAATTTTTCTATTTTTATAACTTATTGAGACAGGGTCTCTGTATCCCAGGCTGACCTCCAGCTATGTAACTGAGCTTCTGATCCTCCTGCCTCTACCTCCCCCACTCCCAAGTTCTGCAATTATAGGCATGTGCCACGATACCCCATTTATGCAGTGTTGGGGATCAAGCCCAGGACTTCATGCATGCTACACAAGCACTCTCCCACCAGAGCTACATCCCAGGCCTGGTTTTGGACTGGAGGGAGAAGATGCACTGCACAGGCATCAGAGCCCAGGGGTGAGTGGAGACAGGCCCCTGAGAAAGGATGGAGAGGGTAAGAGATTGGAGACATTGGAAGGGCATCTGTTTCTCTGCCCCTACCATGGGATAGGCTGCACAGAGTGAAGGGGGGTGTCATGGTGGGACCTTCAAAATGCCCTCGAAACTCAGCATGATCAACACCACTTGCGCCTCTGGGGATGGCCAACTGTGAGAGTTGGGTGGAGGGATGTTTTTGCTCCCCTAAACCACCTGCTCTCTCGTGTCACTTCTCACCGGAGCATCCACACAAGGCTGTCAGGCAGTCACTGGCTCAGGTGGCCATGCACAGCATGAAAACAGGAGCGTGGGTGCTACCGGCCGGAGAGAGGTTACATATGCCCACACTGCCCACAGTGCCCACATGGGAGCTGTCCGTGGGGAGAGTCAGAAGGGAGTGAAGCTATGAGGCAGGGTTTAGCTGCTACCATTAAACTGACCTCATTTCATCAATAGGCACCTTAGGTCTGGGACTCATTTAAAGGAGTTAATCAGATTAGCAAACAGTCCCCTTAGAAAGTACTGACAACTTAGCCCTGTGGGAAAGAGAGAGAAGAGTTTTAGCTGGGAGAAAAGAGAAGCTATTAGCACTGGGGAAAACACAGCTTTGAGGTGAGGGGGCGGGACAGAGATGCTGTGTTAGTTACATTATGGTGGCCTTGACCTAATACCTGACAAAAAGCAGCTTAGGGAAGAAAGGGTTCGCTTCAGCTGATGTCACTAGGGGATGCGGTCCATCACGCCGGGGAAGGTCTGATGGCAGGAGCTGGAAGCAGCTAGTCCCACAGAAAGAGGAGAGAGGAAGCCGACGTGGTGCACGCCTTTGATCCCAGCGCTCAAGAGAGGCAGAGGTAGGAGGATCACCGTGAGTTCAAGGCCACCCTGAGACTACATAGTGAATTCCAGGTCAGCCGGGGCTAGAATGAGACTGTACCTCAAGAAAACAAAAAGAAAGAAAGAGAGAGAGAGAGAGAGAGAGAGAGAGAGAGAGAGAGAGAGAGGGAGAGAGAGAGAGAGAAGATAGAATCATAAAACCTTAAGGCCGGCCCACAAAGGCCCATTTCCTCCACCAAGGCTCCACCGGCTAAAGGTCTGACGACTTTCCCAAACAGCGCCACCAGCTCGGGACCACGGGTTGAAATACACGAGCTTAGTGCATTTCACGTTCAAACCACAACAGATATGAAGGGGGAAAGGGGAAGAAAAAAACAAAACAGGAACCAGGGAAAGACTGCTGACGCAAGTCTAGTGGTTTTGTAGTTTTGTTTTCTCCTAAGCGCCCCATCACCAGGGAAGGTCGACGTTGGAGACCAACTCTCGTGGAAATGGGGAGGACTGGGGGCTCCGCGAAGTGGACCCGGCCCCGGGGCCCAAGGCCACAGCCGTTCCTCGACGCGCGCACGACACGAGGCCGCCTTGATTGGTCTTGAAAGCCCCGGGGAGAGGAGTCAAGGGGCCCTCCTGCCAGAGCAAGAAATCCGAGCTCGTGACCATGATCCCTTCTCCAAGGCCACCCCTCCAAGAACATGCCCCGCGTGACCCCCCGGATTCCCTGCTTCCATAGCCCCATCTCACCTCCCTAGGCCCACCCAATAAGGCTAGATGTTTTTGTGGGGGAGCAGGGTTGAGGTGATAGATGGGCTTCTGGGAGTGGGGTGAAGTCAGATGGCTTCGTGGAGGCTTCTAACTAGCATTCTTGGCATGCTCTCTCTTTTTTTTGGCGGGGGGGGCGGTGGTAGGGTCTCACTCTGGCCAGGCTGACCTGGAATTCACTATGTAGTCTCAGCGTGGCTTCGAACTCACTATGATCCTGCTACCTTTGCCTCCCAAGTGCTAGGGTTAAAAGGCGTGTGCCATCACGCCCAGCTCTCTACCTTTTTAGTTAATTAGTTAGTTTGTTAGGTTTTTATTCCCCCCCCCCCCCTGTTTGTTTTTTGAGATAAGGTCTCACTGGAGCCCAGGCTGACCTGGAATTCATTATGCAGTTTTAGGGTGGCCTCAAACTAAGCCTAGGTTAGAGTGAGACCCTACCTTGAAAACAGGAAGAAGGAAGGAAGAACGGAGGGAGGGAGGGAGGGAGGGAGGGAGGGAGGGAGGGAGCCCTCCTAGTCCTTGAGTTAGGCCTAGTGGTTCATACCTATAATCTCAGCTCTTAGGAAGTTGATACGGGATGAGAATGAGTTTGAGGCTAGTCTGGGCTGCATAGCAGCATTCAGTCTCATAAATAAAACAAACAGAAGAAATCTAGTTCTTGTAAGGCATATAAGGAACTCTATAAAAAACAACATTGCTATACAAGACACAGTGCATGTTTTCCTGTTGGCCTACTTATTTGCTACAACCTGAGCTAGTGATTTTTTTTTTTTTTTTTTTTCCTTTGAGGTAGGGTCTCACTCTGGCTCAGGCTGACCTGGAATTCACTATGTAGTCTCAGGGTGGCCTCGAACTCTCAGTGATCCTCCTACCACTGCCTCCCGAGTGCTGGGATTAAAGGCGTGTGCCACCCTGCCTGGCCTCTGAGCTAGTGATTTTAATCAAGAGTCTAAGATATCATTTATCAGGCTATTCTATGAATGATTCTGGGGTGAGGGTTTAACACCTGGACTAACAAGGAAATGAATGTTAGAATAACTTTAAATTCCAAAGAAACCAATTTATAATCAAGAGCTAAATAAATTTTTTTATCACAGCTTTGGAAAAAATTAAATAAGTTTGTTAAAAATGTCCACTTCTAGTCGGGCATGGTGGCACATGCCTTGGGAGGCAGAGGTAGGAGGATCGACATGAATTTGAGGCCACCCTAAGACTACATGGTGAATTCCAGGTCAGCATGAGCTAGAGTGAGACCCTACCGTGAAAACCAAAACAAAACAAACAACTGCTTTCTTAAATAATATTTTTTTTGTGTCTGGAAACAAACTCCCGACACATGTACCACTTTGTGTATGGGTATTGGGGAATTGAACCTTGGTCAGCAGGTGTTAGAAGCACACACCTTTAATCATTGAGCAATTTCCGCAGCCCCCCAAATTTTCACTTTTCAGCAGGTTTCTAAGAGTGCTGTGGAGACTAAGAAGTAGAATATGTTGAACATATATTGAAATCCAAGCTTATTATCTCTCTTTAAATTGATGCTAAATAATACCTTTCCGTTTTTAGAAATTCATTTTTTAAAATATTTCAAAGTCTACATCTTACTGAGTTAATATAATTGCATAGAATTTAATGAAATAAAAGAAAGTAAGGTACAAAATTATGTTAACCAGTACCAGAGCACACACACACAATATCCTTCAAGGTGATTAGACACAGAAAGCTAAAACATGCATAATTTCCTTCTAAGTTCTAATAATTCAAGTTAAAAGGTGTCTCATTTCAAATGAAGAAATTCGTTATTTTCATCTCTAGTGGCAAGGGCTTATTATTCTATTGTAATTGTGTTTTATAGTGGCTCCATGGTTTAGCCAGAGTTGCTGAAGAGTAAAGAAAAAAAAAAAATTTAGCAAGCAGTACCATGAAGTGTACACTGTACACTGAAAAACGTACAATTTAAGGGAGAAAGAAGCCCTCCATGTGTGGCTGCATGTTGGCATGCAGGGTGGGGCACAGAGACTCACTTAAAAATACACATGCCAGCGTGGTGGCACATGCCTTTAATCCCAGCACTCAGGAGACAGAGGTAGGAAGATCACAGTGAGTTTGAAGCCACCCTGAGAATACACAGTGAATTCCAGGTCAGCCCGGGCTAGAGCGAGACCCTACCTCAAAAACAATTCTCTCTCTTTCTCTCTGTCTCTACATATATATATATATATATATATATATATATATATATATATATATCCACAGAAATAGTTGCCTAATTTCTAAGTCACTCTCAGCTTTGAACTTATTTTCATAAGATTTGTTCAATGGTTTTGAAGGCTGCAAAGGGTAGTGTTATAGACATTACAAAACAATAATGTCATTTGTAGATTTCAGTGATGTTTAAAGTTGGTTTCTCATACTGAAGTGTTGGCTCACACCTGTAATATCAGCATATCCCAGTGCTCAAGAGACCGTGGCAAGAGGAAGACACATTTGAAGTTAGCCTGGAATACACAGTGGGCGCCTGTGTCCAAAAGAAATGAAAAAGGCTGGGAGATAGCTCAGCCAGTAAAGTGCATGCCTTGTAAGTATGAGGACCTGAGTTTGATGTGAAAATCTGCATTAATAAAAGAAAAAGGGCTGGAGAGATGGCTTAGCAGTTAAGTGCTTTCCTGTGAAGCCTAAGGACCCTGGTTCGAGGCTCAATTCCTCAGGGCCCATGTAAGCCAGATGCACAAGGTGGCGTATGCATCGGGAATTCGTTTGCAGTTACTGGAGACCATGCTGCCCCCATTCTTTCTCTCTCTCTCTCTTTCTCTTTCTCTCTCTCTCCCTCTTTCTCTGTCTGTTGCTCTCAAATAAATAAAATAAAAATAAATCTTTTTTTTTTTTAAAAAAAAAAAAAAGCTGGGGATACATAAAATGGCAAATGCTTCTGGAGTTTGTTTGCAGTGGCTGATGTTCCTGGCGTGCCCATTCTCTCTTTCTCTTAAATTAAAAAAAAAAAAAAAAAAAAAGCTGGGCGTTGTAGCACACACCTTTGATCCCAACACTCAGGAAGGCTGATGCAGGAGGATCGCTCTGAGTTTGAGGCCAGCCTGAGACGACATAGTGAATTCCAGGTCAGCCTGGGTTAGAATGAGTCCCTACCTCCAAACAACAACAATAATAAATAAGTAAATAAAATATATTTTAAAAACTGGGCATGGTTTGGCAGTATAAGAACTCTGTTACATTAAAAAGTTCAATAAGGGGGCTGGAGAGATGGCTTAGCGGTTAAGCGCTGGCCTGTGAAGCCTAAGGACCCCGGTTCGAGGCTCGGTTCCCCAGGTCCCACGTTAGCCAGATGCACAAGGGGGCTCACGCGTCTGGAGTTTGTTTGCAGAGGCTGGAAGCCCTGGCGCGCCCATTCTCTCTCTCTCCTTCTATCTGTCTTTCTCTCTGTGTCTGTCGCTCTCAAAAAAAAAAAAAAAAAAAAGTTCAATAAAACAATAAACATATGAGAAAAAGAAAAACTGGACATATCAGCATGCCTGCAATACCAGCACTGATTGGTGAGCTTCAGGGCAATGAGAGAGACCTGTTTCAAAAAAAAAAAAAAAAGTGTGAACACACGTAAATGCACACACATCGGAAAAAAAAAATCAATTTTATGTTTAGCTAGTATAGAATTTGTTTTCCTGGTGATAGTCTCACAGAAAGACTTGTAGCAGTTGTACATGACTAATGGCAGTTAGCTGAGAGATGCTGCTCAGTTTGATAAGAAAAACATCGTCAGAAACTTCTAATGTGTCAAAGTCCTGGTGGGTCACAGAATGGCTGGAGGGGCGCAGGGTCACCCCACACAGAATGAGAACCACGTGAGCAGTGTTTGAGCTTCCAGCCAGACAGTGGGCCGCAGATCATACTTGTGAATTATATTTTATATGTATAAGGGCCATAGCAAAGTCCTGGAGAAAAAGGATTATGAGAGCAAATAAAAATCCAAAGAGCTATGAAAGAGCTGTAAGGAAGGGTCTCTGCCTGCCTGCATCAGAGCTGCAGGATTTTGACACTTCAGAGAGGAAAGATTGGTCAGCCTCCTCTTTGATGTGGCTCTGCAGGGCATTGCTTTCTTCAAAGGAAAGCCTCATTTAACTTTCTGGCGATGGGAAGTCTAAATATGTCTTTCTACTACCGCCTCCCCCCAACCCCATTGCATTGTCTCTGGTGTTTCTGACTTTTATCTTTGCCCTTGTTTGATCTCTGTATCAGCGGAGGCTCTCCAAAGAAACAAAGTATTAGAAGATAGCTTCAATGGAGAATCGGGTCATGTCACTGTGGGTGAGTTACGTCGGAAATCTGCAGGGTAGGGCAGAAGACTGACGTTGTAGGGTTTTCTTTTTATTATTATTTTTATCGTTATTTAATGTATTTATTTATGTAAGACAGAGAGAGAGAGAGAGAGAGAATGGGCGTGCCAGGACCTTCTAGCAACTGCAAACGAACTCCAGACACATGGGCCACCATTTGCATCTTGCTTACGTGGGACCTGGAACATCAAGCCTGGGTCTTTAGGCTTCCCAGGCAAGTGCCTTAACTGCTAAGCCATCTCTCCAGTCCTTAATTTATTTTTATACTTTATTTATTTGCAAGCAGACTGAGAGAGAGAAAAATGGGTTCTGCAAGGATGTTTGCCACTTTAAATGAACTCCAAATGCTCCACTTTGTGCATCTGGCTTTATGTGGATACTGAGGAATGGAAGCCAGATCATCAGGTTTTGCAAGCAAGCAACTTTAACCACTGAGCAATCTCTCAAGCCTCCTTTTCTTTTCAACTTTTTATTGACAACCTCTATACACACAGACTGTATACTGTGATTATGCTATAGTTTTGAAACAAAATGCATTTTCAAGGGAACCTCAATTTCGATATTAAAAGTCTTTCAAAGCCAGGCATGGTGGCACATGCCTTTAATCCCAGCACTCGGGAGGCGGAGGTAGGAGGATTGCCGTGAGTTTGAGGCCACCCTGAGACTCCATAGTGAATTCCAGGTCAGCCTGGCCTAGGGTGAGACCCTACCTCGAAAAACCAAAAAAAAAAAAAAGTCTTTCAGCCAAATGAATAAGGCCCACCCTAATTAGTAATGGTAAACTTTTATTAAGTCCACTGTCAGCATTCTAGGAAGTTAGCACAAACTAACCATCACAATCTCCTCCAAGCAGGATGTGGCGGCACCTGCCTGTAATCGCAGCATGAAGGAGGTGGATGCAGGAGGATGCTAAGTTTGATGGCCAACTGGGCTATAGAGTGAGTTGGAAGGTGGCCTGGGCTAAATAGTCCTGGATCCCAGGCCATAAAATAATATCCCCCCACATGGAGGGTGGGTCTTCCTCCCTACAGTTAATCCTCTCTGGAAACACTTCACAGACACACCTAGATATGTGTTTCCTAGGTTGAGTCTAAATCCTTGCAAGTTGACAACCAAGATTAACCATCCATCACCCCTCGTAATGTGACATTATGACAGAAAATGTTCTGTATGTTTCACAATATTTGGAATGGAACATTCTTCCTGGTATTATCCATGGAAAAAATTACCAGCTGAAGTCATCCACTTTGCAATAACCATGGTGCTTTGCAACAAGAAGTTATAATGTGGCCGGGCGTGGTAGCACATGCCTTTAATCCCAGCACTTGGAAGGCAGAGGTAGGAGGACTGCCATCATGAGTTCAAGGCTACCCTGAGACTACATAATGGATTGCAGGTTAGCCTGGGCCAGAGTGAGACCTGACCTCAAAAAAAAAAAAAAAAAAAAAAAAAGTATAATGTGAAATGGGGGTGCCAGAAAGAAGATGTGCAGTTTTAATAAACATTTGTGAAGTTGTTTTAGAGCCAGCCCTCCAAGTTTGAATGTGATTTGGCAGAGCAACTTTGACCGAGGTAGGGAATAAGATACCTTGATTGACAACAACACCTAAGCAGCCAGAGACTCACAGGTCAGAAAGGGGCCTGGGGAAATGGTTCAACAGTTAAGGGTACTTGCTCACAAAGCTTGCCAGCCTGGGTCCAATTCCCCAGCACACATAGAAAGCTGGAGTCAAAGTTCCCTGTGCATCTGTGAACCCAAAGTACCTTTGACAGTGGGAGGTAGACCCCAGTGTGCAGTCTGGCAATTTGTTTTCAATGGCAAGGGACCCTGTCTCAAGGAAAATGGAGGACAGACACCTCAAAGTTGTCCTCTAACCTCCACTTTCCTCTGTGAGTGACATACATGCTGCCCCCCACACACATAGGGACACAAATTTAAAAATGGTCGGGCTGGAGAGATGGCTTAGCGGTTAAGCGCTTGCCTGTGAAGCCTAAGGACCCCGGTTCAAGGCTAGGTTTCCCAGGTCCCACGTTAGCCAGATGCACAAGGGGGCGCACGCGTCTGGAGTTCGTTTGCAGAGGCTGGAAGCCCTGGCGCGCCCATTCTCTCTCTCTCCCTCTCTCTGTCTTTCTCTCTGTGTCTGTTGCTCTCAATTAAATAAATAAATAAAAATTTAAAAAAAAAATGGTCAGAGGCAAAAGAGATAGTTCAGTGGTTAAAGGCACTTCCTTAGAAAGCTTGATTACCTGGGTTCATTCCCCAGTCCCCATGTAAAGTCAGATACACCATGTGCTACATGCATCTGGAGTTCATCTGTGGTGGCAGGAACCCCTAACATGCCCATTTCCTCCCTCTCTGCTTGCACCTAAATAAATAAAATATATGTATCTTTAATGGTCAGAAAGGCTGGTCATGATGCCACATGCCTTTAATCCCAGCACTTGGAAGAAAGAGGTAGGAGGATCAATCACCATGAGTTTGAGGCCAGCCTGGAAACTACAGAGTGAATTCCAAATTAGCATGGGCCAAAGTGAGACCCTATCTCAAAAAAAAAAAAAAACAAGGCGGCCAGAGGGATGAATTAGTGGTTAAGACACTTCCCTGCAAAGCCAGAGAACCAACGTTTGACTCCCCAAGACCCACATAAGCAGATGCACAACGTGGCAAATGTGTTTGGGATTTGTTTGGAGTGGCTGGAGGCTCTGGCATGCTCATTTTCTCCCTCTTCCTCCCCCCACCCCCCACCCTCAACTAACTAGCTAAATAAAAGCAGGCCTTCAATCTCAGCACTCAGGACGCAGAGGTAGGAGGATCACCAAGAGTTTGAGGCCACCCTGAGACTATGTAGTAAATTCCAGGTCAGCCTGAACTAGATTGAGAACCTACCTTGAAAAACCAATAAAAATAAAATAAAATAAATAAAATATTTTTAAAAATGGTCAGAAAGTAGAAGCTTTCTTAGGCAAAACAAGTGTTTGTTGGTTTGCCATGTGGTGCCAAGCTGGTCACGTGGGAGAGGACTATAAATTCTGCTGCCATCAGAGTTTGCACAGAGGCCAGATAATACACTAACCAAGGAGACTGGGACCTTATCAGTACACTGAGGTCACTGCAGGTAGAAAGCAAGGAAGTAATATGATTAAGTCTGACTTGGAAAGATGGATATGGGAAAATAAAATGAAAAAGGGAAGAGCAAAAAGGATGGCAAGAGGGCTGGGGAAGTGGCCCAGTGGTTACACTTTCTTTTTTTTTTTTTTTTTGGTTTTTCGAGGTAGGGTCTCACTCTGGTCCAGGCTGACCTGGAATTCACTATGTAGTCTCAGGAGTGGCCTTGAACTCATGGCAATCCTCCTACCTCTGCCTCCCAAGTACTGGGATTAAAGGCGTGCGCCACCACGCCCAGTTTGGTTACACTTTCTTGCAAAGCCTGATGGAGCAGATTCAGTTCCCCAGTATCCATGTAAAGCCAGATGTTCAAAGTGAAGCATGCATCTTGGAGTTTGTTTGCAGCAGCAAGAGACCTTGTTGCTCCCCTTTCCCCCCCCCTTTCAAAATAAAAACAAAGAAATTATATATATATTTTTTTAATTATTTATTTATTTATTTATTTGAGAGCGACAGACACAGAGAGAAAGACAGATAGAGGGAGAGAGAGAGAATGGGCGCGCCAGGGCTTCCAGCCTCTGCAAACGAATTCCAGACGCGTGCGCCCCCTTGTGCATCTGGCTAACGTGGGACCTGGGGAACCGAGCCTCGAACCGGGGTCCTTAGGCTTCACAGGCAAGCGCTTAACTGCTAAGCCATCTCTCCAGCCCGAAATTATATTTTTAAATGGGGGGCAAAAAGGAAATGAACAAGACGATTGTTGTGATGGATTGCATTTAACACTCACTTCAACCTTTGAGCTCCCAAAGACCCATCTTTGGGGACTGAAATGAACATGTAAGTCAGGCGCCTGTCTACCACAGTCCTCCACCACGGGAAGCATACGTTTGTCACCCATCTCCTCCATTCAGTGATATTTAAGCATTAGTTTGTTCTTTGTTAGTGTGTACAAGTAAAAATTCACTGCACATAAGAAAAATATGCTTAACTTCTCTTTTATTGTTTGTTTGTTTTTCAAGGTAGGGTCTCACTCTGGTTCAGGCTGACCTGGAATTCACTGTGTAGTCTCGGGGTGGCCTTGAACTCATGGCGATCCTCCTACCTCTGCCTCCCGAGTGCTGGGATTAAAGGAGTGCACCCGGCAACTTCTCATTTATTTATTTGGTGGGTGTATGTGTGCATGATGTCAGTGTTTGCCTGTCACTCCCCTGGAAGGAGATCAGAGGACCACCTTCAGGACAGTCCTAGCTGCCCCCTCATTTGAGGCAGGATCTTTCGTTGCTTACCATTCTGTTCACCGGGGTAGCTGTCTGGTGAGCTTGTCCTGTGTGTGCTGGTGTGGCAGAAGACTGCCGTAGCTTCTAGCTTTGGTGTGGGATCTGGGGATCTGAACTCAGGCACTCAGAGTTCTGGGATAAGCATCCCCCCAGCTCCCACACAAGAAATTTTGTTATCGTAATATTTTATTCATTTTAAGTAGTTTTGTTGTTGTTGTCTTTTGAGGTGGGTCTCACTGTAGCCCAGGCTGACCTGGAATTCACTATGTAGTCTCACACTGGCCTCAAATTCATGGTGATCCTCCTAAAGCTCTGCATTCCCGGTGCTGGGATTAAAGGCATACACCACCATGCCTGGCCTTAAGTAATTGTTTATTTTTGTTTTGTTGTTTATTTTTATTTACTTATTTGAGAGCGACAGACAGAGAGAGAAAGAGGCAGAGAGAGAGAGAGGAGAGTGGGTGATCCAGGGCCTCCAGACACTGCAAATGAACTCCAGACGCATGCGCCCCTTTGTGCATCTGGCTAATGTGGGTCCTGAGGAATCGAGCCTTGAACAGGGGTCCTTAGGCTTTACAGGCAAGTACTTAACCGCTAACTTAGTCATCTCTCCAGCCCAAGTAATTTTTGTCTTTTAACTATCTTATTTTTATATATTTGAGAGAGAGAGGCAGACAGATAAAGAATGGGTACGCCAGGGTCTCCAGCCACTGCAAACGAATTGCAGATGCATGCACCACCTTGTGCATCTGGCTTTATATGGGTCCTGGGAAATCAAACCTAGATCCTTTGGCTTTGCAGGCAAATGCCTTAACCACTAAGCCATCTCCCCAGCTCCTTAAGTAAAAAATAAAAAAATTCTCTCTCCCCCCCCCTCTTCTTTTTTTAAGGTAGGGTCTCGCTCTAGCTCAGACTGACCTGGAATTCACTCTGTATTTTCAGGGTGGCCTCGAACTCACAGCAATCCTCCTACCTCTGCCTCCCAAGTGCTGGGATTAAAGGCATGTGCCACCACACCCGGCTTACAAATAAATAATTTTTTAGAAAAGAAATTTACAGCCAGGCATGGTGGTGCACGGTTAATCCCAGCACTCGGGAGGTAGAGGTAGGAGGATCACCATGAGTTTGAGGCCACCCTGAGACTCCATAGTGAATTCCAGGTCATCCTGGGCCAGAGTGAGACCCTGAAAAACCAAAAATAAATAAATAAATAAATAAATATTTATTTATTTGTGAACAGAGAGAGGAAGTGTGGGCATGCCAGGGCCTCTTGCCACTGCAATTGAACTCCAGATGCATGTGCTACTTTGAGCATCTGGCATTATATATGTGAGTACTGGGGAATTGAACCCAGGCCAGCAGATTTCCAAAGGACCCAGCTGTTTCCACGTGTCCCAGAGGACTTTTGAAGAACTCTCCATAATGTAACAAGGAAAAGGATATAACTTGGCACCTCGGGAGCCCTCACCAAACCTCACTTGGATCATACAGGCCACATCT
The DNA here is from genome assembly GCF_020740685.1 of Jaculus jaculus. Lineage (NCBI taxonomy): Eukaryota > Metazoa > Chordata > Mammalia > Rodentia > Dipodidae > Jaculus > Jaculus jaculus. The sequence continues at coordinate 31,207,706 of NC_059110.1, forward strand.
GAGCTCTGCCCCTGGTCCTTGCTATTCACCTTGCAAGTATTTTGAACTGTTGCAGATACCACAAAGCAATTCCCTTGCCCGTGGAGTTTCATTGCTTCATTCCATGTATGCAGCTGCACCAAGTGTGGCATCTTTGCACACTGTTCAGTTCTTTGCCTTTTGATCACACACAAAAACAAAACAAAACTCCATGTATGCAGCTGCACCAAGTGTGGCATCTTTGCACACTGTTCAGTTCTTTGCCTTTTGATCACACACAAAAACAAAACAAAACAAAAACAAAACAAAACAAAACACATCAGGCACATGGACAACAAGGCAAAGGAGATTCACTAGAAAAGAAAACGTGACTGGGCCAGGTGTGGTGGCGCACACCTTTAATCCCAGCACTTGGGAGGCAGAGATAGGAGGATCGCTGTGAGTTTAAAGCCACCCTGAGAATACAGAGTGAATTCCAGGTCAGCCTGGGCTAGAGTGAGACCCTACTTTGAAAAAAAAAAAAAAGGGCTGGAGAGATGGCTTAGCGGTTAAGCGCTTGCCTGGTAAGCCAAAGGACGCAGGTTCAAAGCTCGATTCCCCAGGACCCACGTTAGCCAGATGCACAGGGGAACACGCATCTGGAGTTCGTTTGCAGAGGCTGGAAGCCCTGGCGCGCCCATTCTCGCTATCTATTTGCCTCTTTCTCTCTCTGTCTGTCGCTCTCAAATAAATAAAATAAAAACCAAAGAAAAAAAGAAGTAAAGAAAAGGTGGAAAAGCTCCTAAGTGTCAGAGAAGGGTGCTTCAGAGTTCAGCCAAAGAAAAGAAAGAAAAAGGTTTTTTGTTTGTTTGTTTTGTAGTTTTGTTTTTTGAGAGAGAACTCAGAAAATGAGGCAGGCTCAAAAGTGAGAGTTTGAGCACAGGCACTGAGGAAGGGTCTCCTGGAGGGACAGCATATTATTTCATTAAGGGGGAAAAACGCTCCTTAGCATGTCTATAGGTGAGGACAGGTGACCACCGTGATCACAGGCTCAGCTGAATAGTTGAATTAACTCTCTCTCTTTTTTTTTTTTTTTTTTTGGTTTTTTCAAGGAAGGGTCTTGCTGTAGCCCAGGCTGACCTGGAACTCACTATGTAGTCTCAGGGTGGCCTCGACCTCACGGCAATCCTCCTACCTCTGCCTCCCAAGTGCTAGGATTAAAGGTATGCACCACCACGCCCGGTGAATTAACCCTTTTCCTAAAATGTATGTATTTATTACAGAGAAAGAGGGAGAGATTGAGAAGGGCACCTCAGGGCCTCTAACCACTGCAAATGAACTCCAGAAGCATGAACCACCTTTTGCAACTGGCTTATGTGGGTTCTGGGGAAGTCCTCAGGCTTTGCAGACAAGCACCTTAACCAGTAAGCCATCTCTCCAGCCCAACTCTTTTATTTTTCTTCTTTTTTTTAAATTTTTTTTTTGGTTTATTTTTATTTATTTATTTGAGAGCGACAGACAGAGAGAGAAAGAAGCTGGGCACAGCAAGGCCTCCAGCCACTGCAAATGAACTCCAGATACATGTGCCCCCTTGTGCATCTGGCTAACGTGGGTCCTGGGGAATTGAGCCTTGAACCAGGGTCCTTAGGCTTCACAGGCAAGTGCTTACCCACTAAACCATCTCTCCAGCCCTTATTTTTCTTCTTAAGTTATTATGGGTGTGCTAGGGCCTCTTGCCCCTGCAAACATATTCCAGGTGCATGTGCCACTTTGTGCCTCTGGCTTTATGTGGGTGCAGAGGAATCAAACCTAGGCCAGCAGACTGCAAGCAAGCACCTTGAGCTGTGGAGCCATCTCTTCAGCCTCTTTTTGTGGTTTGTTCAAGCAGGGTTTCCCTCTAGCCCAGGCTGACCTGGAACTTACGCTATAGTATAGGCTGACCCTACTGTCTGAGATTAAAGGTGTGCACTACTACTCACAGGAGTTGGATTATTCCTGAAGAGAGGGGACCCTACTATTATGTTTGGGGTTAGAAACTTATGTGCCACCCAGGGCCAGAGGTGAAACTCAAATTAGTTTTCCCTCAACAAAAGCCCTGATCCCTCTGTCTTTTCATATGGCACTTTCAATCATCCGGACAAGAACTGCCATATTTTTCTTTCTCATATTTTTGTGTTTGCATTTTTTAATTTTTTAAAATTAATTAATTTATTTGCAAGCAGAAAGCGAGAGAGATAGAGAGAAGAGAGACAGAGAGAGAATGGGTGCACCAAGGCCTGTAGCTACTGCAAATGAACTCCAGACGCATGTGCCCCCTGTGCATCTGGCTTACAATGGGTCCTGGGGAATCAAACCTGGGTCCTTTGGCTTTGCAGGCAAATGCCTTAACTGCTAAACCATCTCTCCAGCCCTTGTTTTTTGTTTTTCAAGTTAGGGTCCCACTCTAGCCCAGGCTGACCTGGAACTCACTGTGTAGTCTCAGGGTGGTTTTGAACTCACAGTGATCCTCCTACCTCAGACTGCCAAGTGCTGGGATTAAAGGTTTGTGCCACCATGCCCAGCTCCATGTTTTTCTTAGTCACCTAACACAAAGTCCATGTGTTAACATACATAGTCTGGAATCTGGGTGCAAGGGGCTGGGAAAGTGGCTCTGTGGTAAGGTGCTTGCTCGCAAAGCTTGCTGGCCTGGCGTTCCCAAGCCACCCACAAAAAACAGCTGCAAAAAACTGGTATAAGTGTCTGGTGTTTGCAGTGGCAAAAGGCCCTGGCAGATCTATACACACATATGCACACACACACATACACACACACACACATATATTTTTTTTTAATTTTTATTAACATTTTCCATGATTATAAAATATATCCCATGGTAATTCCCTCCCTCCCCACCCCCACACTTTCCCATTTGAAATTCCATTCTCCATCATATTACCTCCCCATTACATTCATTGTAATTACATATTTACAATATCAACCTATTAAGTATCCTCCTCCCTTCCTTTCTCTACCCTTCATGTCTCCTTTTTTCCTTACTGGCCTCTGCTACTAAGTATTTTCATTCTCACGCAGAAGCCCAGTCATCTGTAGCTAGGATCCACATATGAGAGAGAACATGTGGCGCTTGGCTTTCTGGGCCTGGGTTACCTGACTTAGTATAATACTTTCCAGGTCCATCCATTTTTCTGCAAATTTCATAACTTCATTTTTCTTTACCGCTGAGTAGAACTCCATTGTATAAATGTGCCACATCTTCATTATCCACTCATCAGTTGAGGGACATCTAGGCTGGTTCCATTTCCCAGCTATTATAAATTGAGCAGCAATAAACATGGTTGAGCACGTACTTCTAAGGAAATGAGATGAGTCCTTTGGATATATGCCTAGGAGTGCTATAGCTGGGTCATATGGTAGATCAATCTCTAGCTGTTTTAGGAACCTCCACACTGATTTCCACAATGGCTGGACCAGATTGCATTCCCACCAGCAGTGTAGAAGGGTTCTTCTTTTTCCACATCCCCGCCAACATTTATGATCATTTGTTTTCATGATGGTGGCCAATCTGACAGGAGTGAGATGGAATCTCAATGTAGTTTTAATCTGCATTTCCCTGATGACTAGTGACGTAGAACATTTTTTTAGATGCTTATATGCCATTCGTATTTCTTCCTTTGAGAACTCTCTATTTAGCTCCATAGCCCATTTTTTGATTGGCTTGTTTGATTCCTTATTATTTAACTTTTTGAGTTCTTTGTATATCCTAGATATTAATCCTCTATCAGATATATAGCTGGCGAAGATTTTTTCCCATTCTGTAGGTTGCCTCTTTGCTTTTTTCACTGTGTCCTTTGCGGACACACACATATTTTTTAATGCTTGGAATCTGGGTGCGATGTGATTGGACTTCTCATTGCTTTTTTTTTTTTTTTTTTTAGGAATACAGGTGTTTCTGCCTGACAAGAGATAAGCTGCTGATAGGTAGCTTCTCAGGATTCATCCTCAGAGCTTGCAGTCCGAAAGGAAAGAGCCTGTCCTGGTGACGCAAGCCTATAATCCCTGGAGGCTCAGAGGGGACAATTCCTGTGAGGTCCAGGCCATCCTGGAGTGAGGCACAGGAAAACCCTGGCAAGGCAAACCAAAGTAAAGCAGAATGAAACTGAGAGAGAGAGTGAGCCAACCCAACCTCCCCTCCCTTCCCCCCAAAAAAATCACTGAGAAGCATCTGACTGTCATTTGGGTCACATACCAACACTTACATGGGCCATCACAGCCAGAAGCATAATAGTTTATAACTACTTGAATCCTATACTCACCCCTGTGGTCAGGCACCCAGCAGACCATGCCTCTAAGTTATAATATTGACATGAGAGTTCCCAGGTGAGAAAAGGAGAGAAGGACATGGGGCTGCTTTGACCATTAAAAGGAGTCAAATGCTGGGCGTGGTGGTGTACACCTGTAATTGGAGCCCTTGGGAGGCCGGGGGTAGGAAGGTGGCTAAGAGTCTAAAGTCAGCCTGGGATACATAGTGACTTCAAGTCTAGGCTTTAGAGTGAGACCCTCTCTCAAAAAAAAAAAAAAAAAAAAAAAAAAAAAAAAGAAGAAGGAAAGAAGGAGAAAGAAAGAAAGAAGGGCTGGAGAGATGGCTTAGCTGTTAAGTGCTTGCCTGGGAAGCCTAAGGACCCTGGTTCGAAGCTCGATTCCCCAGGACCCACGTTAGCCAGATGCACAAGGGGGCGCACGCGTCTGTAGTTCGTTTGCAGTGGCTGGAGGCCCTGGTGCACTCATTCTCTCTCTCTTCCTCTATGTGCCCTTTTTCTCTGTGTCACTCTCAAATAAATAAAGAAAAATGAACAAAAAATATTTTAAAAAAGAAAGAAGAAAGGAAGGAAGGAAGAAAGGAAAGAAGGAAGAGAAAAATAGAGGTTGTGGGTGGGAAAGTGTGCCAGGATGAAAACAAATGACGGATGTTGCAAGTACCAGGTTTGTCAGCAAAGCTAAGCAGGCGTTTAGCGTCTTACTAGGTTACAATCCAGTGGTGACAGAGCGTCTGGTGGTTTCACACTCACACGTAGCCTCAGTGCCTGATTCCTTTTCAATGTCGGTGTTACAGTAAAAGATTGGCAACAGGGATGCTAACCAGAAGCTTCCACAAATAAATCACTTTTCCCTGTCAAATTTCCTCCAGGAACTTCCCAGGACAAAATGGAAAAGCTTGATATATCCTTCTGAGGCTTAATAGGACCATGTAACTGCACTGTTTTTTTTTTTAATTTTTTAATGTTTTATTTATTTATTTGAGAGCGACAGACACAGAGAGAAAGACAGATAGAGGGAGAGAGAGAGAGAATGGGCGCGCCAGGGCTTCCAGCCTCTGCAAACGAACTCCAGACGCGTGCACCCCCTTGTGCATCTGGCTTATGTGGGACCTGGGGAACCGAGCCTCGAACCAGGGTCCTTAGGCTTCACAGGCAAGCGCTTAACCGCTAAGCCATCTCTCCAGCCCCTGGTTTTTGCATGTGTAATTTTGTGCTATGGTGGTGGTGGTGGCATGTGTGTATCACGTCTCTGTATACATGCTCTTGCAGGTGCTCAGAGGCCAGAGGACAGTATCACAATCGGTCCTTGGGCTCCATCCACATTTTCTGAGGCAGGATCTCTCACTGGCCTGAAAGTCACCAATTAGGCTAACTGGCTGGCCAGTGAGCCCCGAGGACCCACCTTCCCAGTGCTGGGATTATAATCGCAGGTCACCACAACTGTGTTTGTTGTTTGTTTGTTTTTATGTAGGTTCTGGGGATCGAACTAGTTCCTCACGCATGACAGACAAGCACTTTGCCAATTAAGCTATGTCATCAACCCTTATAATGTGTGTGCACAAGGGTTTTCTTTTGCTTTGTTTGTTTTTGGAGGCAGGATCTCAGTAGCCCAGGCTGATGGCAGACTCTCTATGCAGCTGAGGATGACCTTGAACTCCTGATCCTCCTGCATCTGTCCCCTAAGGGTTAGGATTATAAGCATGTACACAGTGCAATGAATTTTCCAATTTCAGCCATTCCAACAGAATTTTAGAACATCTGCATATCTTCTGAACCCATTCTCTTTTCTACCTTTCTTGTTGTTTTTTTTTTTTTTCAATATTTATTTATTTGCAAGCATAGAGAGAAGAGAGAGAATGGGTGCACCAGGATCTCCAGCCCCTGCAAATGAATCCAGATGCATGTGCCATCCTGCGCATCTGGCTTTACATGAGTACTGGGAACCAAACCTGGGTCATTAGGCTTTGCAGGCAAGCCCTTTAGCCACTGAACCAGCTCTGCAGCCCCTCTCTTCCACTTTTCATAGTTAAGCCCAGCTCTTGGACAGGGCAGTTATTCAATCAATATTTAGTTTTCAAGTTTAACTGTTCCTGTTTTCAGGGAACAATTAAATCTTAACATAAAAAAAAAATTTCTCAGCATTTTCTTCATTTATAAAACATGAGGTGAGAGGAAAAAATAGAATACAGAAATAGAAACCATTACCAAGACAGCACAAGCATCATTTGAAGAAAGCTGTTTCTGTGTAAAAGCAAACCCGAGCATGCTACACAGCTTTGTAGAGGATCCCACAAACGAGCTGAAATGTCCGAGTGGTAATAGCCCCTTTGTCTGGGTGTTAATCATCTTTCCTTTCATTTACCACTTTCAATTTAATTTAGTAACGTAGATGGATGGGATAAGGAGACTTTCATTCAGTCCTCATCTTTCCAAATGAAGTGGTTTTTCTAACAACTGCTCTTAAGACCATCCGATGGTGTCAAAGGTCTTGAGGATTTTTTTTTTCTTCATTTATTTAATGAAGGAAATTCAGAGTGAGGGAAGAATGTGATGAGAATATCAAGCAGGGAGAAAATGTACCGGGGTAGCAAATGTCCTCTGATCACACCTTCACTCAACAAACCCATGCTAGTACCCTGCATACCAGGCAGGGAGACGGATGGATGCAGAACTCCGAGTGAACAGAAGACCCTGTAAGGTCTATCTGCCTCTCTATGACCTGTTTTACAGGCTTGAAGTCAATGAAGATCTTGCTCAAGGTCATCAAAAAGTTAGAACTACAATCCATTCTCTTAATCCAATTTGTCACAGAAGAAAATCCATTTATCCATTTTTTTTTCTCTTTCCTCCTCTTCCACTTCTTTTTGAAAAGAGTTATTTTTACTTATCTATTAGAGACAGAGAGAGGGAGAGAAAGAGAGAGAGAGGGAATGGGCACGCCAGGATCTCTAGCCAATGCAAATGAACTCCAGATGCATGTACCACCATGTGCATCTGGCTTACATGGGACCTGGAGAATCAAACCTAGGTCCTTAGGCTTTGCAGGCATGTGCCTTAACTGTTAAGCCATCTCTCCACCCCCCCCCCTTTTTTTGTTTGTTTTTTTGAGGTAGGGTCTCATTCTGGCCCAGGATGACCTGGAATTCACTATGTAGTCTCAGGGTGACCTTGAACTCACAGCAATCCTCCTATCTCTGCCTCCCAAGTGCTGGGATTAAAGACATGTGCCACCATGCCCAGCAATCCCCCCACCCTTTTTTTTAAAGATAGAGTCTCATGTAGCCCAGGCTCCAACTATGTGGTTGACACTGGCCTTGAACTTCTAATCCTCCTGACTCTTCTCCCCACATTCTGGGCAAATGCCATCACACCCTGAATTATTATTTATTATTATTTATTTGTTTGAAAGCAGAGAGATAGACAAAGAGAATGGGTGCAATGGGGTCTCCAGCAGCTGCAAACGAACTCCAGACCCATGCACCACTTTGTGCATCCTGCTTTACATGAGTACTGGGGAATGGAACCTGGGTTCATTAGGCTGTGCAGGAAAGAGCCTTAACCACTGAGCAATCGCCCTAGCCCAACACTCTGAACTTTTTAAAAAATGTAATTAATTTATTTATTTGAGAGAGAGAAGGAGAGAAATAGCTAGAGAGAGAGAATGGGCACTCCAGGGAACTCCAGATGCATGTGCCCCTTTGTGCATCTGGCTTACGTGGGGACCTGGAGAATTGAACCAGGATCCTTTGGCTTTGCAGGCAAACGCCTTAACCGCTAAGCCATCTCTCCAGCCTAACACTCTGAACTTTTTAAGCTCCCTGTCATACCCAGGTTTGGACGGGGATGCAAAGAAAGGCCTTCTCTGTGCCTCCTCGGTACACAGCGCTTGCTCTCCGGGTGCAGGCTGCTCTTGGTCTGGGTCCGCTCTAGTTCCTCCAGCACACGGTGTACCCGAGGGGTTCATTCCCAAGCCAGCAGAGGTGAGAACACAGGAGTAGGAGCTCAACCCTCTACCCTCTTAGCTCCGTCGCCCTGAGGTGCTCCCACTGCTTGTAAACCCTCCGCTTCCACCCAAACCCTTGTCTCTCCACAGCCCTGTTGCACTGGTCCCCAAACACGAGACTTTATGCTGTGAGACTGACTTCATAAAGACAGAATTATCACCTACCTTTTTACTCCTTGGGCCTTGAATAATACCTAGGGATGAGCTAGTCAACAGAGTCCTCCATTACTTCCCATGCTGAGAGCTGAGCCAGCTCTGGTGTGGTGGCAAGTGTCTCCTTGTCAGCACTGACTCAGTATAAAGGTAGATAGGAATTGGGGTGGGACATAAAGCCAGTCGTTCAAAGTGGCACATGCATCTGGAGTTTGTTTGGCAGTGACAAGAGGTTTTGGCATGACCATTCTCATGCACGCCCACACGCTCGCCCACTCTCTCTGTCTCTCTCTCCTTGCAAATAAATAAAAATGAATTCTTTGGGCTAGAGAGATGGCTCAGGATCTCTTAATCTTAATCTCTTAAGGAATTGGTAGGGGAAAAAATCAGAGAAGACTCACAGAAGGAACTTGGTAAATGTCCCGTTAAGTCACGTGACAGACAGTAGGGCTGCAGTTTTCAGGGAATTCACGTTCTGACAGGGGAAAACAGGCAAGTAAAGGAACGTGGAATGCGGGCTGTCCATTTCATCAAAGGAGCTGTGTGGGCAGAGTTCTCGGGAGGACAAGTGGATCTGAGGGGGCATGAAGGAGGGTCTGGATGCATTAGGGAGACCAGATCCTACAGAACTTGGCACTCCACACCAACACATATACCATCTACATGGGTGTTTCTCACTCATGAAGTCAACCAGCATTTTAGGAAAATTGGCTGGAGTAGACAATGTCAATACATTTGTATTTTTTTAAAAAAATGGGGCTGGAGAGATGGTTTAGCAGTTAATGCATTTGCCTGCAAAGCCACAGAACCTTGGTTTGATTCCCCAGGACCCACGTTAGCCAGATGCACAAGGGGGCGCATGCGTCTGGAGTTTGTTTGCAGTGGCTGGAGGCCCTGGTGCGCCCTTTCTCTCTCTCCCTCTCTCTGCCTCTTTCTCTCTCTCTCTCAAATAAATAAAAATAAGGTTTAATTTTTTTTTAAAGTTACTTTTGGTAAGAGAATAATTATTTTAGTTCCGTCTGCAGAGGGCTTTAGATTTTAAAGACCACCAATCCTGATCAAATAGATTTTAAAGCTACTGCAGCCAGCCCCAGCTAGTGACAAGATCAGGGCTTGCATTTGGAAGGATGGTGTGTGTCCAGTGAAGAAGATGGGTTTCAAGTGCAAGGTCATTTAGATAGTGGCTTTAAGAACCCAGATGATGAGAAAATAGTGCTCCCATGGGGAAGAGCACAAACTTGAGAGATGAATGAGAGATTTGATGATTCAACCTCCCTTACATTCTCAACACACTGCTCTCGTTTGGGCCTCATTTATCTCGTTTCTCACTCATTTCTGACTCACCTAGCTACTTACGTCCTTCTTTAAATCTGTCCTTCCTACTGCTTTGAAAAATATCTGATGCCCCCTTTTTCCTGCTGAAAACACTTCAGCGGCACCTCACTGCCTCATGACTCAGGCTTCCTCTGTCTCTTCAGTTCTCACCTCTGCTTTAAAAACAAAAACATTTATCTTTTATCTTATAAGCCTATCTGGGGCTTGTTTCTGAAACATCCTTTGTAGACTCCCGCCTCTGGACTTTGGCCTCTGTCATTCCCTGTATTGGAAATGCCTTTTCCATTATTTTTTCACCTGGTGCCCTTTGACTTAACCTTAAATATTTAATCTAACCATCATTTCCTCTAGGAAACCTCCCCTGATTTCTCCCAACTGGGCCAAAACCCACCATCCTTTCTCCCGCAACACTTTGAATAAAACTGTCATGGAATAACATCATCACTACAGTAGTGAGTGTTAACCACACACACTCATCATCAGTGTGATGAGTAAGTACTGTGCCTTATCCTCTCTGCTGACCCTCTACCTCTAATGATCTCCTTCTCACCAATGCAGGAACTGAGTTCTAAGTGGTGCCTCCCGGCTTTTCTGCCTGGCAGAACTGTTCTTGAGTGTTTACTGTTAACTGTTTGCTACATTCAAACTGATGTTACTGGAGGGATGGCTTAGTAATTAAGGTACTTGCCTGCAAAGCCAAAGGACCTGGGTTCGATTCCCCAGAACCCATGTAAGCCATATGCACAAGGTGGCATATGTCTGGAGTTCGTTTGCCGTGGCTGGAGTCCTGGTGTGCCCATTTTCTCTCTCTTTTCTTTTTTCTCTCTCTCTGTCTCTTTCACTCTCAAATAAATAAGTAAAAATAAAATATTAAAACTGATGTCATGAGAAACCATAAGCTCAAATGTGTCAGTCCCCTTTGAAATGTTAGCACCTTCTCTTCAAGGTCAGCACACAAAAACACACACACACACACACACACACACACATCCCCACGTCATAATACCAGGACTATAGTTTTGTTTTTTGTTTTGTTTTGTTTGACAGAGAGGAGAGGGGAGAAAAGAGAGAGAGAGAAAGAGGGAGAGAATGGGCACACCAGGGCCTCTAACCACTGCAAACGAACTGCAGACACATGTGCCACCAAGTGCATCTGGCTTATGTGGGACCTGGAGAATCGAACCTGAGTCCTTAGGCTTCGCAGGCAAGCACCTTAATCGCTAAGCCATCTCTCCAGTCCCAGGAATATAGTTTTTGAAAAATAGTGACAGTTGATTTCTGTTGTCAACTCCACTGATAGTTGTTGACTTTTGTTGAAACTTTGTTGGTGTTTTATATTTTGTTTTTGTTTTTTGAGAGAGAACTGCAGAGTGCTGGGGAGATGACTCAGTAGTTAAAGGTCCTGGCTTGTGAAGCCTACTGGCTAGGGTTTAATTGCCCAGTACCCACAGAAAGCTAGATGTATAAAGTGGTGTATAAGTCTAGAGTTTGTTTGTAGTGGCAAGATGCCCTGCATGCCCATACTCTCTCTTAAGTAAATAAACAAAAATAGATTGTATTTTTTATATATTTTATTTATTTACTTGATTTTTGTTTTGTTTTCTGAGGGTCTCATTCTAGTCCAGGCTGACCTGGAATTCACCATGTAGTCTCAGGGTGACCTCGAACTCACAGCAATCCTCCTACTTCTGCCTCCCAAGTGCTGGGATTAAAGGCATGAGCCACCACACCCTAGCTTATTTATTTATTTGAGAGAGAGAGAAAAAGAGGAGAAAATGGGCATTGTAGGGCTTCCTGCCACTGCAAACAATCTCCAGATGCAAGTGCCAATTTGTGTATTTGGCTTTACGTGAGTACTGGGGATTTGAACCAGGGCTCGTGGGCTTTATAAGCAAGCACCTTTAGCTTCTGAGCCATCTCCTTAGCCCAAAATTTTTTTTCTTAAGAAAGAGAGACTTATGTAGTCCATGTTGATCTCAAAGTCTGTGTGTAGCCAAGATTGAGTTAAACTTCTGATCCTCCTACCTCAGCTTTCTGAGTGTTGAGATTACAGTGTGAGCCACCATGCTTGGTTATGGTGAAAGCTTTAAATGCTGCAAGAAGAAAAGGGTTCCAATTGAAGATGGTGAATTATGGGCTTTTCAACTTTGTCATGGTGCAAAATCATTGCTCATTTAGTAAAAACACAGATATTTTTCAACTGCTTTGGGGTGTGGGGGGGTGGGGCTTGCTTGGAAAATAGATTATATAGCCCAGGCTGGCCTTAAGCTCTGCCTGCCAAGTGCTAGCATTCTAGAAATGTGTCACTACACCTGGCAAGATACTGCCCATTTGTGCTTGTGTTTGTTTTTTTATTTTCCTGGCATAGTGTCCCCTCTCGTGATCCCACAGTCATATGGAAAATGGCTAACACTGAGCTGCTGAGCTCTGAAGCTCAGAGGTTATTAAGTGGCTTAAATGCATTTTCCACTTACATTATGTTCAATTTACAATGAGTTTATAGAGAGTGAATCCCACTGAAAACTGAATACTGGTCTGGACAGATGACCAGCAGTTAAGGACACTTCCTTGCAAAGCCTGACAGCTGAGGTTTGCTTCCCCAGTACCCACGTAAAGCCAAATGCACAAAGTGGCACATGCATCTGGAGTTTCTTTGCAGTAGCTAGAGGCCTGGGTGTGCCCATCCCCCACTCTCTCCTTGCAAATAAATAAATAAGAATATTTTTTTTACAAAACCTACATACCGCTATGTGTGCGAACGAGGCTAGCCTGGAGAGGCGTCCAGATGATTGGGCCACAAGCACTATCGACATCTTGGTGAAAACTTGTGGCGATAGCATGAGGCCTTCCAAGTTGTTCTTTACTTCAGTCCCAGTGGACAGAAAGTGACCCACCAATGTTATTTGGTTGCGACGGATGTGAAGTGATGAAATGGAGATTATTGTTCCATGAAACTTGGCTATAAAGAGAAAGAGTTGAGGTGGTGGGGGAAGGGGATGCTAGAACAAGGCATAGATTGTGGGTGTGTAAAGGGGCTGTTTTTAGTTTGCTAGCTTTTAGAAATATTGCAAGAGTATGCTAAGAGTCAGTAGCCGAGAGACAGAGAGACAGAGAGAGAGAGAGAGAGAGAGAGAGAGAGAGAGGGAGAGGGAGAGAGAAGGTAAAAAATACTGCAAAATGAATTTCTTGGAGGCAGCAGGAGAGAAAATTTCGAAAATTGGTGGATTATGGTGGACAAGAAGGCCAGGTCTAGCCCGAGTGGTGACGTACTCCTTTAATCTCAGCAATTAATTGGGAGGCAGAGGTAGGAGGATAGCTGTGAGTTCGAGGCCACCCTGAGATGACATAGCAAATTCCAGGTCAGCCTAGCTAGAGTGAGATCCTTCCTCAAAATACAAAACAACAACAACAACAACAAAAAAAAAAAAACTGAAGAAGAAAAAGGCCAGGTTTTGTCAGTAACTGTATTTCCCTTAAGCCTTTTTTTCCCCTAGTCTCCAAAGCAAATAGCACATGATGACTTTTTTTTCTCAATTTTTTTTTCTCAATCTTTATTAACATTTTCCATGATTATAAAAAATATCCCATGGTAATACCCTCCCTTCCCCCACTTTCCCCTTTGAAATTCCATTCTCCGTCATATCCCCTCCCCATCTCAATCGGTCTCTCTTTTATTTTGATGTCACGATCTTTTCCTCCTCTTATGATGGTCTTGTGTAGGTAGTGTCAGGCACTGTGAGGTCATGAATATCCAGGCCATTTTACATCTAAAGGGAGCATGTTGTAAGGAGTCCTACCCTTCCTTTGGCTCTTACATTCTTTCTGCCATCTCTTCCTCATTAGACCCTGAGCCTTGGAAGGTGTGATTGAGATGTTATTCAGTACTCCAGTCACTTCTTTCCAGCACTGTGATGCCTTCTGAGTCATCCCAAAGCCACTGCCATCTGAAAAGAGAAGATTCTCTACCCAAAGTGAGAGTAGCATTAATATAAGGGTATGAATATTAAGAGAAGTCTACGTGCCGGGCGTGGTGGCGCACGCCTTTAATCCCAGCACTTGGGAGGCAGAGGTAGGAGGATCGCCATGAGTTCAAGGCCACCCTGAGACTATATAGTTAATTCCAGGTCAGCCTGGGCCAGAGTGAGACCCTACCTCGAAAAAAAACAAAACAAACAACAACAACAACAAAAAAAAACATAAGTGCTACCGGGCAGTTTGATAAGCATAGTATTTACATTTATCCAGACATCAGCTGATGTTACACCCCTAGGGCTCATGACTACCCCTGTTTTAAGTTTTCAGTATCAGGGATGTATTCCCCCCAATGAAGCAGACCTCTAGTCCAATTGGAGGGCAGTTGTTTTCCACCATGATAGACGTGCCGCTATTGCACCCATTGGCTCATTTGGCCTGGTTGGCCAATTATAAGGCTTGCAGTGTCCACTGTTGAGTATCTTCACTGGTGGTATCTCTTTCTCCCATTGAACTGCATGTAGAATGGCTTCTTCCAGCTTTCTGTCAGCATGATGACTTTTTATTTAATTATTTTTATTTATTTGAGAGAGAGAGAGCGAATGAGCATATCAGGGCCTCCAGCCACTGCAAACCAACTCCAGATGCATGTGCCATCTTGTGCATCTGGCTTACATGGGTCCTGGGGAATTGAACCGTGGTCCTTTGGCTTTGCAAGCAAGCGCCTTAACTGCTAAGCCATCTCTCCAGCCCGCATGTGATGACATTTAAAGTTAATATCTGAAATAATTTCCCCCTCCTGCTCCTTCCTTCTCCTCCTCTGCCTCTTCTGTCCCAGAAAAACAAATTCAAGCAAAAGGATCAGTCTCACAATATAAAGGAATGGGACAAACTGAACCTACATTTCAAAAACCTCGTTATCCTTGAAGACAATCTTCCTGACAGATCAGTGGACTAACATTTCACTGGAAATATAGAGCACTTTCCCAGTGATGTCCATGACTTTCTTCGATCTTGAAGAAGAGTTTGATATGCTGGACCACTATTTAGTTTTTGTTTGCTCAGTTATCGGAAAAGCTACGCAGTCGGTGGTGGCGCCATTACCTAAATGTGGGATTCTGTGAGGAAGCCCCTACTTACTTTGTCTTTGCCTAAAGTTCATCTCCCTAGTATGTGGCTGTATTTTGGTTTTGGAGTTTAGAAGCTGGTGAATAAGAGAGTATGCACAAAATGCCTGTAAGTTTTCACTGTAAATTTACTATAAGTAATTCCACGAGACTGCCATGACAAAGCATTATCCAAACTAAATTCCCCTTTGCAGCAAGCTGTGCCCAGCAGGCAAGGGCCAAGGGAATGGGGTGAGACATGAGGTATGCCTTTGCCTATGTAGTTCTAACACCTTATATTGAAGATTCTGAAAACCTATCTGTATTGGGAAAAAAAATACCCTCTTAGATTTGGCCTTCTGTAAGCAGAATGATCAGTACAGTAGCTGTGTATCTCTTGACAGTATAATAAACTGAATGGAACTCTGAAAGCCCCTTTCTCAGGCCAGGCTTATCCTTAAAACACCAAGCCTTTGCACCATACAAGTTAGGTGGATTGCTTGGTTGACTGGCTGGCTTGTTAAAGAGACAGGCAGATGAATGAAGTTCACAGCATTAATATTATCTTGTTGAAAAGAAAAATCCATATTGGAACAAGATTCAGTTTTATGGCATCCTATCATGCTTTTTTTTGTTTGTTTGTTTGTTTTGTTTTGTCTTGCCACTTAATTTCTCTGTCAACCAATACAAATAAAAAATGTAGCCAGTATATTCCCATAGGTACTTTCTTCTTCTGTATATGGACTGAATTCAGGGTAAAATTTACCCATGTTAAGAGAACCACAATTCTAAAAAAAAACAAAAAAAAACTCGTTATCAAACTCTTAAACTCTATATGCTAATACTTTGGGGGCAGGAACTGCAATAGATTAGGAAGAAGGAAACCTTAAATTATTGAGCTGGAAGTTCAAGGCTAGGTCTGGGTTTTGTGTTTATATTTCACAGCAATGTGCTGTGTCAGAGGTGAGAATTCTGCTATGTCCCACCATGCATCCGCCCTCCTCCATCCTCTGCCCAGTGTTCTTCCCCAGCCCCTTCCCTCAGACTAGGCCTGGGGAGGTACAAGGTTAGACCTTGAGAACCTAGAATGGGATGTTTGGTTGTGGAAGGGAC
Organism: Jaculus jaculus; assembly: GCF_020740685.1. NCBI lineage: Eukaryota > Metazoa > Chordata > Mammalia > Rodentia > Dipodidae > Jaculus > Jaculus jaculus. The sequence continues at coordinate 31,223,662 of NC_059110.1, forward strand.
TCGGAATTCCCAAGGGCTTGGAAAGATGGGGAATTCCAGAGCCACAAGGTAGCGCTGTGTAAGGGAAGTAAGTAAATAGAACAGAGTTCTTACCTGAACAGAGGGTCTTAGCAGAGCATGTTGAGGTCTATAAATAAACAGCTGTCATTATAAATAGTCAAGCCATTACTATTTTATTGCTTATTTTATTTATAAGATGATATGTTTGCCTCTGAGATCTTAAAAAAAAATATTGTTTACCAGCTGGGCGTGATGGCAATGTCTTTAATTCCAGCACTTGAGAGGCAGAAGTAGGAGGATCACTGAGAGTTCAAAGCTAACCTAAGACTACACAGTGAATTCCAGGTCAGCCTGGGCTAGAGCAAGATGGTACTTCAAAAACAACAACAACAAAAAAAAAAAAAGTTTGTTTTTTTTCTATGTTGGGTCTCACTCTAGCCCAGGCTGACAGGGAAGTCACTCTACGGTCCCAGACAGACCTCAAACTCACAGTGCTCCTCTTACCTCTGTCCCTGTGCTGGGAATAAAGGTGTGTGCCCCGTAGCTTACAAACCCTGAGAAATTGGTCTTACCCTTAACAACCCACCTGGACAAGACATAGGAGTAAATAGAAGAATTCATGGTTTCGGATAAGTGTTAAGCCCTGGAGATGCCCAGAGAAAGCAAAACTGCAATGAGGAAAGTCAGTGTTGAGCTGGAGAGGTGGCTTAGCGGTTAAGCACTTGCCTGTGAAGCTTAAGGACCCAGGTTCGAGGCTCAGTTCCCCAGGACCCACGTTAGCCAGATGCATGGGGGGGGGCGCATGCATCTGGAGTTCCTTTGCAGTGGCTGGAGGCCCTGGTGCGCCCATTCTTTCTCTGTCTCTCTCCCTGCCTCTTTCTCTATCGCTCTCAAATAAATAAAAATAAATTAAAGAAAGTCAATGTTACCTACTGACCTTCTAAGTCAGCACTATCATTTTATTTAGGAGACAGGCTGGAGGAGCAGCTCCCGGCGGCACTGATGTTAGAGAAAGCCTGCTAACAGCCAGCCTCTGGGCAAGGAGTAAGACAGGGAGAGAGGACTGTCCCCTGTTCATCATTGACTGAGCTGTCCAAGTAATTTCTCTAGGAAACCGGCTTGACTTCATCAGTATTGCCTCCCCCACCCCTGCATTTTGTTTTGTTTTGTTTTGTGACAGGGTCTTCTATGTAGCCCGGACTGGCCTGGAACCCACTACAGAGCCCAGACTGGCCCTCAAACTCCCTATGACCCTCCTGTTTTCGTCTCCCTGGTGGGATTGCAAGGCGCCAACAGCCTGGCATATAAACAGTGGGTTTCACTGATAAAAGGATGCCTGTCTGAAACTACATTTGTGCCCAACTTTAGGTTCTCGTGGCTTTTGAGAAGGAAACACCAGCACCACCCACCCCAAAGTGAAGGGACCCGGGACACTAGAAGGTTCTGCCCTCCGAGTTCACACAGCCTGCCGAGCTCTCAGTTTTCTGCATCAGTTGATATTATTATCAGCTAAACCTTTTTAAATGAAGAGTAATATCTGTTTACTATTGCATAATAGAACAAAAAAAAAAACCACAAGTGGAAAATCCCTAGAATCTGGCCAATCTCCTTAATCACCTCTGGCAATCTTGTAGTCCGAGGATTATTGCTTCTGCAAAGCATTGTTATTTTTTTTTCCAAATTAAAAAATAAAAATAAAAAGAAGACAACCAAGGTGGACTAGATTTAGCTAAGAATTTGGTTCAGCAGTTGACGCAGGCACAGTTCAGAGCATCCATGAAGCAAACCAGCCGTCTCTGGGGAGCCTTGCTTCCAAAGTCCAGGCGGCGGGCAGGGAATTCTTGCCCTGCTGGCCGCGGGGAGGATGTCTCTCCCCAGTCCGCGTCTGTTTGTTTACAGCAACGCTCTCCCCAAATGGACAAATGCTCGCTGAGCTCTGAATAAAACCAGGCCCAGGTGGTCCATCAGCCCGGGCTGCCTCGGCGTCCGGGCATTCAGGGCTCTTGCAGCAGCAGCAGCTGGACTCTGCTCGGAGCCATTGTGGCCGGGCTTCCCTGCACCTGAGCAGCGACCGGCTGCCCTGGAGGAGCACAATGGGCGGGTTGTAGCTTGAATTCCCCCAGGGCTCCAGGGAGGTTTCTCTGCTCAGCACTTTTGCAGGGCACCTTGCCCAGGGCTGCAAGGGGCAGAGGGGGAGGGGAAGGGCTCTGTGTCCACTCACACCCCAGCCACTCTGGGGGAGGGGGAGCGGGAATTTCTGGGGATCAAGTAAACACCATAAACCCTGTGCTTAATTAGGGGCCTGTAAAAGCCACTTGTGAGGCCACAAAGCCAGTGGAAAGTGTCAGCAAGTAACAGAGAAGCCACTTACTGAAGCCAGAACGGGGCTTTAGCCAAAGGAGATGAAATAATTTCAAGATAAGGCATGCAATAAACACCAGCAATGGTCCTGCTTCTAGAAAATGTATCCCTTTGTCCATTTTTTGTAACACTTTCCCTCCCATACACTGAGGAAATGTAGCATTTCTCTGGCTACTTCCCCTGCAGAGAAATAGTTATTATTTTCTCTTGTCAGAAGCCTCAGTGTAGGTTACTTTGTCAAGGTTTTTCTTTTTTTCTTTCTTTCTTTCTTTCTTTTCTTTTCTTTTTCCTTTCTTTTTCTTTTTTTCTTTTTTTAGCGTCATATGTTTCTCTAGTAAAGTAAATAATATCCCAACTTACCCCGTGTCCTCAGTGGAATGAGTTAATGCACAAACGTACCCTCTCCCATCCGAGTTTTTTTTTTTTAATATTTTTATTGATTTATTTGAGAAAGAGACTATGAGAAGATGAGCGTGTTCTGGTCTTCTGTCATTGCAGAGAAACTCCAGACACACGTGCCACTTTGTGTATCTGGCTTTACATGAGTTGCCAAGTTTTGCAAGCAAGTGTGCTTTTACCACTGAACCAGCTCTTTAGCCCCAAACAAGTTCTTTTTGTTTTTGATCCCCCACCCCCCGCCCACCCTCCAGGCAGGGTCTCACCCTAGTTCATGTTGACCTGGAACTCATGCACTTGCTGTAGCCCCAGGCTGGCTTTGAACTCCCAACGTACCCCTAACTTCAGGATTCCAAGGGCTGGGACCAAAGGCGTGCGCCACCACGCCCAGCTAAAACATAGCTTCCCTTAGAAAATAATTTACAGGTTTCTCTAACCTTCAGGGACATGTGTACAGTGGATTCTAAGAACGAAATGCCTCGAAATATGGGGCTAAAGCCTGGACACATAGTTCCCAAGTAAATCCACAACATTCACTGTTTGGTTTTGTTTGCCTAGCTACCGCTTCAAGTCTCAGTTACGTTTTCTGCCTGGGTTCCCCCTCCTGGATCTCTGTTTTACCACTCTCTGCCTTTATTGCTCAGGTCTGCATTGACAAGCCGAAGCCCTGTTATCTTCTCAGATGAAAATAGACCTCTCCAACCCCAGTCATCCTTCCCTTCTTTCTTTCCTTTTTTCTCTTTTCTTTCTTCCTTCCTTCCTTCCTTCCTTCCTTCCTTCCTTCCTTCCTTCCTTCCTTCCTTCCTTCCTTCTTTTTCTTTTGCTACTTTATTTTCTGTCTTACATGCTAGACTTCACTTATTTATTGGATAAATAATATTTCCTCTTAATAAATAAATGCATACCTCCTACTTGTAGCTCAAGCTCCATAAGACTACTGTGTGGGGCCTGGGGGATTTTACATGTCAAGACACCAAGAATCTGAGTCCGTATCACTTGCAAATACAGTTGAAGATTAATCTATTCATATCCTGTTCATAGTAACTCCAAAGTTAAATCAACTTGGCAGAAGAGATTGAAAGAAAGCCAGAGTAAAAACCATTAATTTTAAAGTCATTTGGAAATAAAGCAGGAACGATTACCAACTTCAAGCTCAAAGCCTTCTGAATAATAATATTTTCCATCCCCGGCGGAATTGAATGCTTTCTAGGCTGATCAGAAGCACACTTGGAAGGCTGGGGATTGTAACCCAGTGGGAGAGCGTCTGCCTTGCATGCAAGAGACACCAGCCTCAATCGCTAGCACTGACAAATACTCCAAGAACTTAGAGACCAATATCAGGAAGAGAGATTTTATTATAATTTCACACTATTAGTTTCCTTTAGACGCTCATTCATGAACCAGACACACAGTTTTCTTTTGTAATAGTGGGGACTAAAAATCCCATAACATGGTAGGTAAACACTCTTACCTTATAACTACATCCAGGCCCATTAAGTAAACCTATTCATATGTGTGTGGTGCCAGAGTGCAAAAACTAGTGAGGCAAACATCACAAGCTATCTGGGTATTGTGGTGTTCAACTTTAATCCCAGCACTTGGGAGGCAGAGACGGGTGGATTGCTATGGGTTCTAGGCTCGCCTGGGACTACAGAGTGAGTTCCAGGTCAACCTGGGCTAGAGTGGTACCTACCCTATCTCAAAAAACAACAAATCCGGGCTGGAGAGCTGGCTTAGCGGTTAAGCGCTTGCCTGTGAAGCCTAAGGACCCCGGTTCGAGGCTCGGTTCCCCAGGACCCACGTTAGCCAGATGCACAAGGGGGCACACGCGTCTGGAGTTCGTTTGCAGAGGCTGGAAGCCCTGGCGCGCCCATTCTCTCTCTCTCCCTCTATCTGTCTTTCTCTCTGTGTCTGTCGCTCTCAAATAAATAAATAAATAAATAAAAACAAATCCACAATTTAGCTGGACAAAATAATACAAATAAATAATGCAAATAAAAAAATAAGTTGAGCCAGGCATGGTGGCGCACACCTTTAATCCAAGCACTTGGGAAGCAGAGGTAGGAGGATTGCTGTGAGTTCGAGGCCACCCTGAGACTACATAGTGAATTCCAGGTCAGCCTGAGCTACAGTGAGACACCACCTCGAAACGCCCCCCCCCCAAAAAAAAAGTCATGAAAGTAGGATGAGGATAAATTGGGAAGAAAAGTTAAGTGGCAGAGAGAAGCAAATAATAAATTGAGGGAAAATAAGATCAAAATACTAGATACATGTACGAGAGTGTCAAAACAAAAATAAAAAATAAATTTTAACCGGGCATAAGGTTAACCAAGAGTTCGAGGCCACCGTGAGACTACATAGTGAATTCCAGGTCAGCCTGGGCTAGAGTAAAATCCTACCTCAAAAAACAAAAACAAAATTAATAAATAAAAATTGTAAAATATACTTTAAACTGCTATTGAAGAGAATACAAGGGCTGGAAATGTAGCTTAGTGGTAGAGCACTTGCTTAGTACAAGCAAGATCCTGTTTTTCATCCCCAGGAGAAAGAGATGATTTTTCATTCAGTACTACATGATGGCACGTAAATATGTGTTCGCCAGTACTTGGGAAGCTGAGATAGGAACATCAGCAATTTAAGGCCAGTCTGTGTTATTCATCAAGATGTCTTTCCGAAAGAAAGAAAGAGAGAGAGAGAGAGAGAGAGAGAGAGAGAGAAAGAAAGAGAGAAAGAAAGAAAGAAAGAGGGAGAGAGAGAGAGAAAGAAAGAGAGAAAGAGAAAGAGAGAGGAAAGGGAAAAGGAAGGCTGGCTGGGGAGATGGCTAGCGGTTATAGGCACTTGCTTACAAAACTTGGTTGGCCCAAGTTTGATTCCCCACAGTGCCCATACAAAGCCAAATATACAAAGTGGCACATGTATCTGGAGTTCATTTGCAGTGGCAAGAGGCCCTGACACACCCATATCTCTCCCTTTCTTGCAAATAAATAAACAAAAGCTAAGAAAGGAAAGACAGAGAAGGAAGGGAGAAAAGGGGGAAGAATGAAAGACAGAAGGGAAGGAAGGAAGGAAGGGAGGGAGGAAGGGAGGGAAGGGAAGGAATAAGAAAGGAAGGTAGGGAGGACACACGAATAAAACAAATAATAAAATTAAAAGTATTTTTGTAACCAAAGAAAGAAATATCATTTTATTTATATTTTTATTTTTTATTTTGGTTTTTCAAGGTAGGGTTTTGCTGTAGGCCAGGCTGACCTGAAATTCACTATGTAGTTTTAGGCTGGCCTTGAACTCAGAGCCATCCTCTTATATTGGTCTCCCAAGTGCTGGGATTAAAGGTGTGCGCTACCATTCCGGTAAGAAATGTGATTTTAATTGTAAACCTTAAATAAAATTATTCCTAGGGCTGGGGAGATGGTTCAGTGGTTAAAATTGCTTGCTTACAAACCCTGGTGGCCTAGGTTCAGTTCCCCAGTACTCATAAAGCCTGGTGCACAAAGTTACACACAAAAAAAAGTCTTTTTCTTTTTTTTTTTTTCAGAGGCAGGGTCTCACTCTAGCCCAGGCTGACCTGGAATTCACTATGGAGTCTCAGGTGGCCTTGAACTCACAGTGATCCTCCTACTTCTGCCTCCTGAGTGCTGGGATTAAAGGCGTGTGCCACTACACCTGGTTCTTCTTCTTCTTCTTTTAATATTTATTTATTTATTTGAGAGAGAGAGAAAAGCAGAGATAGACAGAGAGGGGCTGGGCACACTAGGGCCTCCAGCCACTGCAAATGAATTCCAGATACATGTGCCACCTTGTGCATCTGGCTTATGTGGGTCCTGGGGAATCGAACCTGGGTCCTTTGGCTTTGCAGGCAAGTACCTTAACTGCAAAGGCATCTCCACAGCTTTCTTTTCTTTTCTTTTTTCTTTTTTTTTTTTTTTTGGTTTTTTGAGGTAGGGTTTCACTCTAGCTCAGGCTCTCCTGGAATTCACTATGGAGTCTCAGGGTGGCCTCGAACTCCTACCTCTGCCTCCCAAGTGCTGGGACTAAAGGTATGCACCACCACACCCGGCTCCCCTGCTTTTCTTTTTAATGCCAAAAAAAATGTATAAAGGTAAAACTTCAAAAAGGCAAAAAAATTATTCCTTAAGAAATGAAATGATAGCTCAGAAAAGTGTTTATAAATCAACGTGACATCTATAAGAAAAAAAAATACAAGGATAGAATGTTGTAAAAGGAAGACAATGAAAACACTCACGGAGAACTAGGGAGATGTTGCAGTGCTGGGCACTCCTCTGTCACTTCTTCTCAGCACCATGATGCCTTCCGAGTCATCCTAAGGTCACTGTCATCCTCACTAAAATGTTTATTTTGAGACGAGTTCTCATTAGGCTGGTCAGGCTGGCCTTAAATGCGAGTGGTTCCCCTGCCTTGGCCTTCCAAGGAGTGGAGGAGTTGGAGATTCTAGGCTGCCCCTCCGTCCAGGCCATGATTTCATGTGTGTGTTGGGGGGTTGGGGAGGCACACTTGCAAGAGCACGTGTGCGCAGGTCAGAGGACAAGCTCAGGGTATCCGTACTCACCTTCAATCTTGTTTGAGAGAGGGTCTCTCTTCCTGTTTGCCACTGGGAACCCCAGCTGGCCCTGAGCTTCAGCATTCTCCTGACCCTGCGCCCCTGCCTCCAGCCCCATGACTATAGGTGTGTTAGAATCCCAGATACATGCACCATTGTGCATCTGGCTTTTGGAATGGGTACTGTGGCTTGTTTTTTCGAGGTAGGTTCTCACTCCGGCTCAGGCTGACCTGGAATTCACTATGTGGTTGGCAGGCTTGTCGAGCAAGCATTTTTAAAAGTTTATTTATTTGTTTATTTATTTGACAGAGAAAGAGGAGGAAGAGAGAGAGAGAATAGGTATGCCAGGGCCTCCAGCCACTGCAAATGAACTCCAGATGAGTGTGCCCCCTTGTGCATCTGGCTAACGTGCGTCCTGGGGAATCGAGCATGGGACCTGTGGCTTTGTGGGCAAACGCTGTAACTGCTAAGCCATCCCTCCAGCCTGTGGAGCAAGTATTTTTAACTACTAAGCATCTCCCCACCCCTTCAATTTCTTTTATAAACAAATTTGTTGTTGCTGTTGTTTTTTCCAGGTAGGGTCTCACTTTAGCCCAGGCTGACCTGGCACTCACTCTGTAATCTCAGATTCGAACTCATGGGCAAAACATTATGTTGGTAGGAACCTGTGGCCTGAGACTTTCTTAATGGTGACTATGAAACAGAGCTCCAAGGAAAGGTTTAGCTCTAAGGATGCAACCCCAGTGACCACTTTTCTCTAACTGGGCCTCCCCTGCCTTCTACTACATACTAAGAATGACATCATATTATCATCAAGGTTTAGATCAGAGCACTCAGGATCTAATTGTCTCTAGAGACAGCCTCACAAACTAGGTATGGTGGCACCTACCTATACTCCCAGAGCTTTAGAGGTGGGCGTATCAGTAGTTTAAGGTTATCATTGGCAGCCAGGCGTGGTGGCGCACACCTTTAATCCCAGCCCTCAGGAGGCAGAGGTAGGAGGATTGCCAAGAATTTGAAACCACCCTGAGACTACATAGTGAATTCCAGGTCAGCCTGAGCCAGAGTGAGACCCTACCTCGAAAACAAAACAAAACAAAACAAACAAACAAAAACAACAATAACAAAAAAAAAACCTATTTATTCGCACATGTATGTGCATAGTGTGCCAGGGTTTCTTGCTACTGCAAATGAATGCCAGATGCTCATGCAACTTTTTGCTTCTGGCTTACTCTGATGGCTTGAGAATTGAGCCCTGGCTGGCAGGCTTTGCAAGCAAGCACCATTAACTACTGACCCATCTTCCCAGAACCAGAAAAGAAATACTCTCATAGTCATACAAAAGCATGCTTCATTCATCCTTTGTTTATTAATCCAATCAAGCTGACAACTGAAATTAACCAATCCAGAGTCTGCCTCAGAAAAATGCTCAGCTGTCTGAGAGGAAGCCTTGAGAGTTTATAGCCTGGCTCCACTTACGGTTCCAGCAAGACATGAAGAGTGGAGCATCCCAGCTGTACGCTGCCGACACACGAAGCTGCCTGCCACCATGCCCTTCCACCAGGCCTCACCATATCCCCTAAAAGTATGAGTGCAAATAAACCCTTCTGCCCTTAGAAACATAAAAATAAGAACACTTGTCGTAGGGCTGTGGAGCTAGCTCAGTGATAGAGTGTGTTCGATTCCCAGCCCTGCAAAATAATAACAATGAAGTAAAATGAAAACATTGTAAAAAGTTATCAATAACCAGAGAGGAAATATTATTGCCCCTGCCTTACAAATGAGCTAGACTCGGTGCGATGAAATGGACAGCCACGTAGTAAATGGTGACGGGAAGTGAATGGCCAGCATCGGCTCAGCAAGGGCACAGGAGCTGCGAGACGCAGTTTTCCCCTGATGAGTGGCCGTCTCACCAACTTTCCCCGCAGAACTTCACTGAGGGTAGCAAAGGCATTGGTTCCTTTTCTTTTCTTTCATACTCTGTAGGTACGAAGATGGATCAAGAGCCCGATGGTCAGTATGGATAAGCATCAGAGCTCCGGCCTGAAGTACACTGGTCCCTCGGGGGTTCACCTCCCTCCTGGTGAGCCAGACTTTGAGCCCGCCTTGTGCCAGTCCTGCCTGAGCGAGCACCCTTTCCAGCGAGGAATGCCTCCTCCAGAGAAGGAGCCCGGTTCCTGGGAAATCCAGTCTGGGTGTGAAGTAAGTTCCGTTTTGCTATGGGCCCATTCGTCTGGAAGGTTTATAAAACCCCCTTGCCTTTGTGCCAGAGAATGCACCAACAACAAAAAAATTAAAATGCATATTCATAAAGGTTCTGAGGAGAATATGCAATGGTGGTTTTTGTTAAACCGTATTTTCTCCTTTTTTGTTAATATGAAATGGGGTCTTCCTCGCCTGGCTATTTATATTTACATTAAAATATAGTTTCTAGAAGACAGAGCAAGTGGTTGCCTACTATAAACTGCAGATGACCTTCTAATATGTTATTTCAAATAAGTACGTTATAAGCTGGTCTATGTCAGTAACCTCCACCACCACTTGTTTCAAGATGAGTATTTTCCAGAGATAAAGGGATCATTTTAGATGTTAAAAGAAACGTTTTAAGACTTGGAATCAGAGTTCCTTTTAATACTAGGACATCAATACAATGTTTCTGAGCAGATTTCTTCATGGAGAAGCTGTGTGGTGGCGCACACCTTTAATCTCAGCACTTGGGAGGCAGAGGTAAGAGAATCGCTGTGAGTTCAAGGCCACCCTGAGACTACATAGTGAATTCCAGGTCAGTCTGGACCAGGGTGAAACTGGACCTTAAAAAAACAAAGTTTTAGCCGGGCGTGGTGGCTCACGCCTTTAATCCCAGCACTCGGGAGGCAGCGGTAAGAGGATCACCATGAGTTCGAGGCCACCCTGAGACTACAGAGTGAATTCCAGGTCAACCTGGGCTAGAGTGAGACCCTACTTTGAAAAAAAAAAAAAGGTTTTTAGCCTGGCTTGGTTTTGATGCCTTTTATTCCAGCACTCTAAGAAGCAGAGGTAGGAGGATTATCATGCGTTTGTGGCCACCTTGAGACTACATAGTGAATTCCAGGTCAGCCTGGCCTAGAGCAAGACCCTACCTTGAGAAACAAAAACAAAAACAACAAAAATCTGGTATTAAGGAAAGTATAGGATTGGATCAAGAAGCCAGCCTGAAGGAATCATGTTGTCTGCCCCTCCTGTCTAAAATGACAAAAAACACAGATTTCAGCCTGTGATAGTGCTCTGAAATAAGGTGTGCCATTGTAGGGATAAATATGGTATGAAATCTCTGAAAAACAGCAGGCAGGCAGAAAAGCGGAGTCCAAAAGAGTTTCACAGCCAATAAGCAGGATAACCAGGAAGGCAAAAAACCAAGAGGCTCCTGGCAAAGCCTAACCCATGGCAAGTCGTTTTAATGATATGATCTAAATACCAAACAAAGTACAATGTAAGACAAAAAAGGGATAGGAACAAAAGGAATATTTCACACTGATGAAAGATATTTACCAAGAAGATAAAACATTTGCAAAATGGTATGCACTGAATATAACATGGGAAATATTTAAGGCAGCAACTGGTAGAAATACAAACTTGGCCAATTTCAAGTTTTATGAAAGACTTTTTTCTTTTTTTTTTTTTAATTAATTATTTATTTATTTGAGAGCAACAGACACAGAGAGTATGACAGATAGAGGGAGAGAGAGAGAATGGGCGCGCCAGGGCTTCCAGCCTCTGCAAACGAACTCCAGACGCGTGCGCCCCCTTGTGCATCTGGTTAACGTGGGACCTGGGGAACCGAGCCTCAAACCGGGGTCCTTAGGCTTCACAGGCAAGAGCTTAACCACTAAGCCATCTCTCCAGCCCATGAAAGACTTTTTAATCACACTGCTCCTGGAATTTCCTAAATCGAGAAGATGGAGCTTGGGGGGGGGGGTGTGCTGGAGACATGGCTTAGCAGTTAAGGTGCTTGTCTGCCAAGCTAAAGGACCAAGTTTCTATTCCCCAGGGCCCAAGTAAGCCAGATGCACACAGTGGCATATGCATCTGGAGTTCACTTACAGTGACTGGAGGTCCTGGCACACCCATTCTCTCTCTGTGTCTCTGTCTTTCAAATAAATAAATAATAATAAAATATTAAAAAAAAAAAGATGGAGAGTGCAACTCAGGGATAGAGCACCTGCCTAGCATGTGTAAGGCTTTAAATAAAAACAATGAAAATAGGCATAGAGAATATTAATAGAACAATCAAGCTGAGAGTTGTGTGATATACCTATAACCCCAGTGCTTGGGAGACTGAGGTAGGGGGGGTATGACTTCAAGGTCAGCATGAATAAGACCCTGTCTCAAAATTAAATAAAGTAATAGTAAAACAAACAAATTTAATTCATGTAGATATTTACATGTAATAAACAAAGGATATAAATCACATAAAGCATACATGGAACCATTATAAAAACAGACCAATAATTAAACCATGACACATATCTCATCAAATTCCAAAGGGCAAAGATCATGCAAGGCACACTAGCTGACCACAGCTTGCTGAAATTAGAAACTGAAAATAGTCTGAGCCGGGCTCATACTTTTAATCCTTACTTCTAATCGGGAGGCAGAAGTAGGAGGACCATCAAGAGTTCAAGGCCAGCCTGAGACTACATAGTGAATTCCAGGTCAGCCTGGGCTAGAGTGAGACCCTACCTCGACAAAAGAAAAAAGAAAAGGAAAAACGCCCACAGTCTGAAGGCCAACATCATGTCTAGCCAATTCACCCACCTGGGGTTCACAGTCATGCGTTCTTCTAGCTCTGAGCTCATAGGAAGTAAAAGAACTTGAAAACTACTTAGGAGCTTGTAACATTATCAAGGAAATACAAATCGAAACAAGGAAACCCCCGCTTTTGTTCTTTCACGTGGCATATTGTCAAAAATTCAATGATAATATTAGGTTGGTGGAAAACACTGGAGGAATCGTCATCCATAGTGGAAGGGGGTGTTTCAGTGTTCCTCTTTGAAAAACGTTAAGATTTCAAAATGTTTGTGGATGTGTGTGTGGAGTGTGTGTGTATGCATGCTCATATACGTATGGGTGTGCGGAGGCCAAAGGTGGACATCAGTTATGCCACCCATCGCTCGCTACCTTACTGTTTGAGACAAGGCCTCTCTCTTTCTCTCTCTGTCCCTCTGAACCTAGAGTTCACTGATTAGGCTAGACTAGCTATCCATGAAACCCTAGGTATTCTCCTGTTTCCTTCTCCCCAGAACTGGGATTATGGGTACGCACTGCCATGACCGGCGTTTATATGGATGCCTGCAATCCCAACTCAGGTCCTCATGCTGTGTGCCAAGCATTGACCAACCGGGACATCTCTCAGTCCAAGAGCCCCGCCCCTTTGATTGAACAAGCCCATATCTCCACATCTACACTAAAGAAGTAGTTGCTTATTTAATAGTGATATCAGAAATGTTGGAAATTGTGATAAAAATGGAAATATCACTGCATAACAGGATTGTAAAACCACAGGAAATTAATTATGATACGTTCCTGCTGTAGACTGCTATACATCAGTTAAAAAGACTGGGCAAAGTAGGGTGCAGTGGCACATACCCGTAATCCCTGCACTTGGGAGTTACAGGCAGGAGGGTCAAGAGTGCAAGGTTATCAAGTTCACTCATATTTATATAGCAAGATGGAGGCCAGTCTGGGATATAAGAAACCAAATCTCAAAAAAAAGAAAAAAAAGAAAAAGAAAGAAAGAAAAGAAAAAGGAAAGAAAGAAGGAAAAAAAGAAAAAGAAGAGAAAGAAAGAAAGAAAGAAAGGAAGGAAGGAAGGAAGGAAGGAAGGAAGGAAGGAAGGAAGGAAGGAAGGATCTCACTCTAGCTCAGGCTGACCTGGAATTCACTGTGTAGTCTCAGGGTGGCCTTGAACTCACAGTGCTCCTCCTACCTCAGCTTCCTGAGGGCTGGGATTAAAGGCGTGGGCTACCAAGCCTGGCTTATTTATTTTATTTTATGTGCAAGCATGGAGAGACAGAAGAGAGACAAAGACAGAGAGAGGGTAGAGAGAGAGAGAGAGAATGAGTGCGCCAGACCTTCTAGTCACTGCAAATGAACTCCAGACGCAGGCACCACTTTCTGCAACTGGCTTTACATTGGTACTGGGAATTCGAACCCAGGTCATTAGGCTATGCAGGCAAATGCCCTCGCCACTGAGCTATCTCTCCAGCCTGCACTTATTTATTTTTTGAATTTCTTTCTGCAGGTCTCACATATATGTTTTTGTATGCATATGTTTGTTTATCTGTTCATTTAGTTTGGTATTTTGAGCCAGCATCTCATATGGCCCAGGCTGGCTTCCAGCTGGTCATGCAGCCAAGGCTGTTCTTAACGCCTGGTCCTTCTGCTTTGCCCTGTAAGTGCTGAGATGATAAGCATGTGCCACCGTGTTCAGTTATGCATGTGTTTAAAATAAATAAAAAGATCTGGAAGTATATACGTGAAATTTCCGTTGTGAAAAACCACCTCCCAAAGATTAGACTTGGTGGTAATGAGGTCAGGGAGATTAGTCGAGAAGGACATTAGTGTTTTGTCTTGACTTTTAAGACAATATTCCTATATTACTTATGGCTTTGAGGTCAACACCATGCCTACCAAAAAAACCCACTGGCGGAAAGGAAATATTTACAAGCCTATTGGTACAAAGTCACACACCATCACAAAGAAGGTCTTCTATCCAGAGAACATTCCATCACTACAAAGAAAGGCTCTGGTGGAAAACAAACAAACAAACAAAAATCTCCACAATCCTTGATCTCCCCTCAGCACCCTCATTAGCTTCAGTCTGTCAAGGAGCCTGCTCTGGCCACAGGGGAATGCTTGCTTGGGAATCCATATAGCAAGTCCTGCAGTCCTGAGATGTTAGGGGCTTGTTTTCTCATCTCCTCCCAGGACCGTCCCTACATGCTATAAATTAGTGTGCTCCCTTCCCGCCCCCCTTTTTTTCCCTTTTTGCCCTCATTAGTGAAGTTTGAAATTGTCTTCATGTAAAATTTCATAGCACAAAAAAAGAAAGAGTAAGAAGGATCTGCAGCCCGGCTTGGCTGTAAATCACGTGCATTCCAGCGGCTGCCGGCCTGCCAAGGGCTCTCGGCTGATTCTCATTAAGTCTGCCCTCTCGTATGGGGTAGATTTGGCTGAGAGAGGATTTCCTCCGACTCCCCTGTCTTTGAATCGAAGACAGCTTGGAAGGCGCTGAGTCAGCAGGCAGGGACTGCAGCCAGGGCGGTGAGTGAGTGGTGCGCTGTTTTTAAGGCCCAGTGAGGTCAAAACTATCGGGAAGGAGCCCTGCAACCTGGAGCAGCTGTGGCCCGTGCTACTCCGAAGAATTATTAGCGAGCCTTGGGTATGGCGAAGTGTGAGGTGCCAGCCTCTTTATCCTTGGCAGTTCACCAAAGACAGTAATAGAAGACCTTCTTAAGGAAGCAGCCCGCACAGCTCTGGGCAAGGGCCTGAGCGCTCTCTCTTCAGGGTTTGCATCTCCAGCCGCCAGGCCAGCAGCGCTCAAGCAGTGCGCAAGCGATCCTTAGATTTCATGGTCAAGTTGTCAGCTTTGAAAGGGCGAGAAGGTTCAAAGGGAAATGATCACCTGGGGAATGAATAAGTTCCATCCTGACTCTCATGTTGTCTTGAGGTTTTCCTGATCTTTCTTAAAAAGATACCAGAAAAACTAGACTTAAAAAAAAGCCAGACAACTGTAAAGATTTCTGATTTCCTTTAATTGCATCATACTTTATTATTATTTTTTTTTAATGAAGGCTTATAGGGATGGAAATAAACTGCTACAAACTGCCCTCTGCCCAGTTTTCTACTTTTAACACGACATAGTATGGTTTCCCGGGAATGGCTGCCTGGAGGGTTCTGAGCTTGTCACCTAACAATTGCCCTTCTTCACTCGATTTCCAACCATGTTATATCCTTGAGAAAGCATTCATCTGAAAGTTAAAAACAAACGAACAGGAAATGGCTGGGGAAATGGCTACGCCATTAAAGACCTTGCTCCACAAGCCAGCAGAGTACATCAAGCCAGATGCAAACTGATACACACATCTGTAATCTGAAAAAGCACATCAACATGGGAGATGGAGCTGGGAAAATCCCCTGTGCCAGCTAGTCTGGCCTTTCCCGAGGCAAACAAGCAAAGAGACCCTGTCTCAAGTTAACACACCAAGTTTCTCTTCTGAGGCACCATGGCACATATAGACCTCCACTGCCCCAGAAATAATTTTATTTTGATTTTTTTAAAAATATTTTTTGTTCATTTTTTATTTATTTATTTGAGAGCTACAGACACAGAGAGAAAGACACATAGAGGGAGAGAGAGAGAATGGGCGCGCCAGGGCTTCCAGCCTCTGCAAACGAACTCCAGACGCGTGCGCCCCCTTGTGCATCTGGCTAACGTGGGACCTGGGGAACCGAGCCTCGAACCGGGGTCCTTAGGCTTCACAGGCAAGCGCTTAACCGCTAAGCCATTTCTCCAGCCCTTGATTTTTTTTTTATAATTAACAACTTCCGTGATTGTAAACAATATCTCAGGGTAATTCCCTCCCTCTCCCTACTTTTCCCTTTGAAACTCCACTCTCCATCATATCCCCTCCCCCTCTCAATCAGTCTCTCTTTTATTTTAATGTCATGATCTTTTCCTCCTCTTATGATGGTCTTGTGTAGGTAGTGTCAGGCACTGTGAGGTCATGGATATCCAGGCCATTTTGTGTCTGGAGGAGCATATTGTAAGGAGTCCTACCTTTCCTTTGGTTCTTACATTCTTTCCACCACCTCTTCTGCAATGGACCCTGAGCCTTGGAAGGTGTGATGGAGATATTGCAGTGCTGAGCACTCCTGTCACTTCTCAGCACCATGATGCTTTCTGAGTCATCCCAAGCTCACTGCCATCTGAAAAGAGAAAGGTCTCTAGTGAAAAAGTGAGAGTAGCATTAATATATGGATATGGACATTAAGAGAAGCGCGTACTGGGCAGTTTGATGAACATAGTATATACATTTAGTCAGACAGCAACAGATGTTATACTCCTAGGGCTCATGACTACCCCTGTTTTAAGTTTTCAGTATCAGGGATGTATTCCGTCCCATGGAGCAGGCCTCCAGTCCAAGTAGAGAGAAGTTGGCTTCCACCATAACAGATATGCCACTATTGCACCTGGTTGGCCAAATATAAGGCTTGCAGTGTCCACTGTAGAGTATTGTCACTGGTGATTTCTCTCTCTCCCATTGAGCTGCATACAGTATGGCTTTTTCCAGCTTTCTGTCAGCTGGTTTACATGGAAGGGGTTTTCAGTTCAGCTCCAGCAGGATTTCTCAGTGACCTGCAACCCAAGTATGTGGAGTCTTCAGCAATAGGGTCTTACCATCTATTCCTGGTGGGAAACCAAGGGCCTCGACAATGGCCTGTAATATTTTGGGGGCATCAAGGACCTCCCTGGCCAACAACTCACTGGAAGGTATCCCATCCCTGGAACCGAAAATTTTCTAGTAACAATCTATGGCTCCTGAGTGTTCCATTGTCCAAGAAAAGTAGGTTTCCATATGAATTATTTATATCCTCTTATATTTTGATTAGCCTTCCCTCCTCCTTTCCTTTATTCAATCCCTTCCCCTGACCTCACTTAGGCCTTTTCACCCCCATTAATCTGTCCTTCTACTTACATATATATAATACCATCCTATTAAGTCCCCCCCCCCCGCACCCTTCCTTTCTAGTCCCTTTATGTCTCTTTCCTAGCTTACTGGCCTCTGCTACTGAGTTTTCTTCCTATTCACACAGAAGTCCAATAATTTCTATCTAGGATCCCTATATGAGAGAGAACATGCGACATTTGGCTTTCTGGGCCTGGGTTACCTCACGTAATATAATCCTTTCCAGATCCATCCATTTCCTGCAAATTTCATGGTTTCATTTTTCTTTACTGCTGAGTAGAACTCCATTGTGTAAATGTGCCACATCTTCATTATCCACTCATCAGTTGAGAGATATCTAGGCTGGTTCCATTTCCTAGCTATTGTGATTATAGTGGCAATAAATGAAGTTGTGCAAGAATCTCTAAGGTAGTGAGAATAGTCATTAGGATGTTATGCCTAGGAGTGCTAT
The DNA here is from genome assembly GCF_020740685.1 of Jaculus jaculus. Lineage (NCBI taxonomy): Eukaryota > Metazoa > Chordata > Mammalia > Rodentia > Dipodidae > Jaculus > Jaculus jaculus. The sequence continues at coordinate 31,241,156 of NC_059110.1, forward strand.
AGCTGGGTCATCTGGTAAATCTATTTCTAGCTGTCTCAAGAACCTCCACATTGATTTCCTCAATAGCTGTACCAGATTACATTTCCAACAACAGGGTAGAGGGGTTCCCCTTTTTCTGCATCCTCGCCAACACTTACTGTCATTTGTTTTCTTGATGATAGCCATTCTGAAAGGATCTCAAAGTAGTTTTAATTTGCATTTCCCTGATGGTTAAGGATGTAGAACACTTTTTTAAATGTTTATATGCCATCTGTATTTCTTCTTTTGAGAACTCTCTATCCATTTCCATGGCCCATTTTTTAATTGGGTTGTTTGATTTCTTATTGTTCAGGTTTTTGAGTTCTCTGTATATTCTGGATATTAGTCCTCTGTCAGATGTGTAGCTGGCAAAGATTTTCTCCCTTTCTGTAGGTTGTCTCTTTGCTCTGTTCACAGTGTCCTTTGTTGTACAAAAGCTTTGTAATTTCATGAAGTCCCAGTGGTTGATTAGTGGTTTCATTACCTGAGCAACTGGCATTATATTCAGAAAGCCATCGCCTATGCCAATATGCTGAAGGGTTTCCCCTACTTTTTCCTCTAGCAGTTTCAGAGTTTCAGGTCTGATATTAAGGTCCCTGATCCATTTGGATTTGATTCTTGCACATGGACGGAGAAAGAGATCTATTTTAATCCTCCAACATATAGATATCCAGTTTTCCCAGCACCACTTGTTGAAGAGACTATCTTTTTATTTTTTTTTTTAATTTTTTTTTAAATTTATTTGAGAGCGACAGACACAGAGAGAAAGACAGATAGAGGGAGAGAGAGAGAATGGGCGCGCCAGGGCTTCCGGCCTCTGCAAACGAACTCCAGATGCGTGCGCCCCCTTGTGCATCTGGCTAACGTGGGACCTGGGGAACCGAGCCTCGAACCAGGGTCCTTAGGCTTCACAGGCAAGCGTTCAACCGCTAAGCCATCTCTCCAGCCCGAAGAGACTATCTTTTATCCAATGATTTTTTTTTTTTTTTGGCATTTTTGTCAAAAATCAGATGGTTGTAGCTTCCTGGATTAACATCTGGGTCCTCTATTCTTTTCCATTCATCTACCTGTCTATTTTTGTGCGAGTACCATGCTGTTTTTGTTACTATGATTTTCTAATATAGCTTAAAATTGGGTTTGGTGATACTGCCAATCTTATTTTTGTTGCTCAAAATTGTTTAGGCTATTCTAGGTTTTTCTGTTTCCAAATGAATTTTGGGATTGTTATTTCTATTTCTGTGAAGAATGCCATTGGTATTTTAATGGGGATTGCATTAGATGTGTAGATTGTTTTGGTAAGATTGACATTTTCACAATATTGATTCTTCCTACACCTAGCACAAGCTTTCTTAATCAAAATAAAAAGAACAAATAAGTGTGGTGGCACTTGTCCTTAATCCCAGCCCTTGGTAGGCAGAGGTAAGAGTCTCTCCAAGAGTTTAAGGCCACCTTGAGACAGAGTGAATTCCATGTCAACCTGGGGAAGAGTAAGACTCTAATTCAGAAACCAAAATAAGGGCTGAGGAAATGGCTTAGTTGTTAAGGTGTTTGACTGCGAAGCCTAAGGACCCTGGTTTGATTCCCCAGGACCCACATAAGCCAGATGCAAAAGGGGGCAATGCACCTGGAGTTCCTTCGCAGTGGTTAGAGGCCCTGGTGTGCCCATTCTCTCTTTCTCCCTATCTGCCTCATCCTCTCTGTCTTTCAAGTATTGGGATTAAAGGCTTGCGCCACCATGCCCGGCTATAAATAATAAAAATATTTTTTAAAACCAAAATAAATAAATAAATAAATAAATAAAAACAGCAATATAATTTGATACAAAAAGTAATCTCATGAGAAATATCAAAAATGGTTCAGTAACTTTCCTTCTGAGGTCACGAAAATCACTATAACTACTCTTTTCATTATTTATCAGGACATTGTAAACAGAATTGAGGGAAAAAATTACCCTCAAAGACTTGGAATTCTTTGCTGTAGGAAGATAGCATTCAAAACATGTTTATTATCCTGGCATTCAGGAGGCAAAGGTAGGAGGAGTGCCATGTGTTCAAGGCCACCCTGGGGATACAGAGTGAATTCCATGTGAGCTTGAGCTACAGTGAGACCGTACCTCAAAAAAACAAAAATTAAAAAGGAGATATCATTATTAAAAAAAAAAAATTTCCAACCAGGGGTATGTAAAATACAAGAAATTCTACTGTTTTCCCTTTGAGACTTTTGATATTTTTTCCTTTGGTCTACAGTTATTTTAATGTCACAAATAATCTTTTTTTTTTTTTTTTCAAATAATCTTTAAGTCAGGCAATTCTTTTTGGATAAGAACCAGCAAAAGATTACCTTGTTACCCTACAGCTCCTGCTGAGAGCTGTGTCAAGATGGAATTTCTATTTTTGGGTTTCATACGTCTATTTTAGAAAATATTTTTGAGCAGGGCATGGTGGTGTATCCCTTTAATCCCAGCACTTGGGAGGCAGAGGTAGGAGCATCGCCATGAGTTCAAGGCCACCCTGAAACTACATAGTGAATTCCAGGTCATTCCAAGGCTAGAGCGAGACCTTAGCCTTGAAAAACCAAATATATACATGCTTATTTGTAAGCAGAGAGAGAGAGATAAAGAAAAGAGAGAGCCACTTGGTGCGCCAGGCCCTCTCGTCACTGCAAACAAATCGCAGATGCATGCACCACTTTGCGTACCTGCGTACCTGGCTTAAATGGGTACTGTGGAGTTGTACTCAGCCTATCAGACTTTGCAAGCAAGCCCGTTTAACTGCTAAGCCATCTCTCCAGCCTCTCATATGTCTTTCAATATAAACCCACCTGATTCATTTATGAAAACTTTCATGGTTTTCTTCATGACTTAAAAACGAAAAAAATTAGGGGCTGGAGAGATGGCTCAGTGGTCAAGTGGAAGAGGTACTTGTTTGCAAAGCCTGATGGCTCAGGTTTGACTCCTCAGTACCTATGTAAAGCCAGATGCACAAGGTGGCACATGCATTTGGAATTTGTTTGCAATGGCAAGAGGCCCCGGCACGCCCATACTCACTTCCATTCTCATTATCTCTCTCAGCTTACAAATAAATAAATAAAAGTATTTTTAATTATGTAAGAATTTTTATAACTGCATTATTGAGACATCTAAAAATACTCATTTACATTTTTGTTTTTTCAAGGTAGGGTGACCTGTCTCAGGGTGGCCTCGAACTCATGGCAACCTTCCTACCTCTGCCTCCCCTGAGTGCTGGGATTAAAGTCATGCACCACCATGCCTGGCTTTTAAAATACTCATTTTCTAGCTGGGCGTGGTGGCGCATGCCTTTAATCCCAGCACTTGGGAGGCAGAGGTAGGAGGATCGCTGTGAGTTCAAGGCCACCCTGAGACTCTATAGTGAATTCCAGGTCAGCCTGGGCTAGAGTGAGCCCTACCTCGAAAAACCAAAAAAATAAAAAATTAAAAAATTAAATTAAAAAAATAAAATAAAATACTCATTTTCTTTGTATGTAAGTTTTTATTGAATGTGTATGTGTTTTCTCTTCATTTTTCTCATGTGTATTTGCATTTTTTTTTTGCATGGATGTTGCCACTATGTTTATATGAAAGGTAAAGCTGTCCTTTCTTTAACCTAACACTTGACACATTTATATGATGTCACATGAATAATAATTATCATTATGATGGGTATTGTACCATTCTAAATTGTTTTATAATCATAGGCCTAGAATTAGTCCTTTCATTTTACTGACTTCTTTTCTGGATAAGACTTCAAATTATGGGTGTTTTCTTACTTTGAGTAATCTTAGGATAAATTGAACCTTTGTATAAATTCCCAGGAATCTAGTGGTTTGAAGATAATAATAGTGGTGTCACAATGCTTCCAGACCCATTTAGAAAGACTTGAATCGATAAAAATCTTCTCAAAAGAAAAAAGAAAATAAAGAAACTACCAGCATTATAGAAATAAACCTATTCCATTTGCTTCACCCCTTGAAGGACGAGACATGTTTCAATTTCTTTGTTTGTTTGTTTGTTTTTGGTTTTTTTGTCTTTGTTTTTTGAGATTGGGTCTTACTCTAGCTCAGGCTGACCTGGAATTCACTCTATATTCTTAGGGTGGCCTCAAACTCACAGTGATCCTCCTACCTCTGCCTCCCAAGTGCTGGGATTAAAGGTGTGCACCACCATGCCCAGTCCTGGTTTTTACAATGTAGGGTCCCACTCTAGCCCAGGCTGATCTGGAATTCACTATGTAGTCTCAGAGTGGCCTAGAACTCACTGCAAATCTTCTACCTCTGCCTCCCAAGTGCTAGGAATAAAGTCATGTGCCACTGTGCCTGGCTGCATTTCAACTTTTTAAATAATTTCTTTCTTTAAAAAAAAAAAAAAACTTTTTTTTTTTTTTAGATTTTATTTTTGTTTATTTATTTACTATAGACAGAGAGAGAGAATGGGTGCGCCAGGGCCTCCAGCCACTGCAAATGAACTCCAGATGCATGTGCCACCATATGCATCTGACTTATGTGGGACCTGAAAAATCAAACCTAACCTTAGGCTTCGCAGGTATCTACCTTAACCACTAAGGCATCTCTTCAGCCCTCAATTTTTGTTAATTTAATTAAATGATGCATCATTGACTTGTAGGCATTTTCTTTGTTTTGTCTTTATCTTCTGCTTTTGTTCTGTACCTCAGACCACCTTGGAACTCACTTTGTAGCCTAGGCTAACTTCAAACTCATAGCAATCCTTCTGCCTCAGATTTACAAATCCTAGTATTAGAGGGGTGAGCCCCTACACCTTACTTCGCAGTTTTTGATTACCCAAAATGTTAAGAGTGGGTGTGGAGGTACACATCTTTAATTCCAGCACTGGGGAGGCCGATTCAGGAACACCCTCACAAGGCTACAGAGTGATGATACCCTGTCCCCCACCAAAGATAAATAAATCAATAAAAAGACCAATGTTAAGGAATATTTTCATTGTCAACTTGTTTTATTAATTCCTCATGACAATTGTCTCTGTCTTTGTCTCTTTATCTGTTAGAATTTTAGACTTGTCTTCAGCAATTTAAAATGAATTGTTTCTACATAGCTGTAAAAACTCTAAGGCAGAAAATGTCTTATTCTGTTTTCTTTCTTTTTTTTTTTTTTTTTTTTTGATTTTTTGAATTTTTTTGAGGTAGGGTCTCGCTCTAGCCCAGGCTGACCTGGAATTCACTATGGAGTCTCAGGGTGGCCTCGAACTCTCGGCGATCCTCCTACCTCTGCCTCCCAAGTGCTGGGATTAAAGGTGTGCGCCACCACGCCCGGCTGAAAATGTCTTATTCTGAATCTTAGTTCCTAAAGTCACAAAATGAAGCCCTTCTAGTTCTTTTCTCCTATCAGGAGAAACATCTATGTAGGTTGAAAGCCACATCAAACCTACTGTCTCTGGGAAAGAAACTGAGCGAGCTCTTGTTTCTAACACCCGGACTGCACGTGAAAGAAGTTGACTCTAACTGGCTTTCTGTCTGTCCTGCTGACACATTTTGTGACCTGCCAGATAGATCAATAACCAGGACACTGGGTCTTCTTCTCTCAGGAATATTTCCTGTTTTCCTCCTGTGTCCTTGAGCTACCAGAGCCTGAAGGTTGCTTCCAGTAGATTCCACGTTGCCTTTTTCTTCTGGAGGTCAGAACTGGGAATGTAGAGAGTTCTCCCATTGTGAACCAAGAGTGGGAACTCCAGACCCCTCTCGTCTCTCTAGGCATAAAACAAACAATTGCTTTACCAATCAAGCAGCAACACTGTGCTGAATTTAGTCATGACTTTAGTCAGAAAAATAAAGGTGAGGATTAGGACTTGGGGGTAAAACAAGTTACAATAGTCGCATGGTTCTCTTCCTTTTTATTATATAATTTTCCTACGAGTTACAGTCCACCAACGTGCCAGTTCTCAGCAATAAGTTTGGAAATGGATAAGGGATTCTGTCTAGGCTGCTTAAGACATAATATATTCTAGGAAAACCATTCCCTCCCCTCTTTTGGAATCCTCCAGATTTTGTTGGCTTTTGTTGTATGAAACCCAATCTTTCCTGCTTCTAATTAAATTTATTCATTTTAGTATAGTCCTTCCCAGAAACCATATGGCTACGTTCCATTAAAATAATATCCCTTCTTAGTAATTGTGAGACTTCTAAAATTTTAAAAGATGTTCTATAAAGTATGAAAAATCTATAAGCAAGAATAGAATTTAAGGGATTAAATCTAAGTGTAATTTTATGCCAATTGATTTTTTAAATATTTTATTTATTTATTTGAGAGAAAAAGAAGCTAATTGAGCAACAGAGAGAGAGAATGGGCATACCATGGCCTCTAGCCACTGCAAATGAACTCCAAACTCATGTGCCATTTTGTGCATTTGGCTTTATGTGGGTACTGGGGAATCAAGCTTGGGTCCTTAGGCTTTTCAGGCAAGTGTCTTAACCACTGAGCCATTTCTCCAGGCCCTGATTTTTTTAAATTATTTCTCCTTTTTAATCAAAGTTAATATTTTTTGCTGGGCTATCTACTGAAGAGATAGAAAAGTCTATGGAGGGCTGGAGAGATGGCTTAGTGGTTAAGCGCTTGCCTGTGAAGCCTAAGGACCCCGGTTCGAGGCTCGGTTCCCCAGGTCCCACGTTAGCCAGATGCACAAGGGGGCGCATGCGTCTGGAGTTCGTTTGCAATGCTGGAAGCCCTGGCGCGCCCATTCTCTCTCTCCCTCTTTGTGTCTTTCTCTCTGTGTCTGTCACTCTAAAATAAATAAATAATTAATTAATTTAAAAAAAATTAAAAAAAAAAGAAAAGTCTATGGAAAAAAATTAAACAAAAATATGAAGCATGCCAGGCATGGTGGCGCATGCCTTTAATCTGAGCACTGGGAAGGCAGAGGTAGGAGAATTGTCGTGAGTTCAAAGCCAGCCTGAGACTACATAGTGAATTCCAGATCACCCTGAGCTAGAGCAAAACCCTACCTTGTAAAATACAACAAAACAACAACAAAAGTGAAGAGTTTGGGGAAAGATGTAGCATTATTTATTTATTTATTTATTTAGACAGTCTTTCACTATGCAGCCCTGGCTGGCCTTTGACTCACAGAAAGTCTCCTGAGCACTACAATTTAGGCATGAACTCCCATACTTAGCTGCAAACATTTATTAAAATAATAAAACGTAATTCTAAAATGTACCTTTGAGAAACCTGACAGGAATTTTCTTTTGACTCTCCCAAAGGAACATGAAGTAAAAATTATTGGTATCACTTCTAATTCACATACAATAAATTGCTTCCTATTCATTCTACTTCTATGGAGAACCTTGCTGAAACACACATTTGCCCATTGTGTCCAGGCCAAATAAATCGTCTCACTTTCAGTTATTGCTGATGTTAGATCTCCTCATTTGTGTGAGCTGGTAAGAATAAATTGAGGGCTGGAGAAATGGCTTAGTGGTTAAGGCACTTGCCTGCAAAGCCTAAGGACCCAGGTTTGATTCCCTAGTACCCACATAAGCCAGATGCACAAGGTGGCACATGCTCTGGAATTCATTTGCAGTGGCTAGAGGCCCTGGAGCACCCATTCTCTCTATCTGCCTCTTTCTCTATCTCTAATAAATAAATTTTTTTAAAGTTAAAAAAAAAAAAAGAATGAAAAGAACCTAAGCAAACCTCTCTTTGAAGCCCAGCCAAATTCCACCGCCTGCTATCTGTAATTTTCGTTTACTTTTCCAATGTCCATCAGCCCTAATAGCTATAAATAGGCAATTCTAATCTCAGTAAAACTTTGTCTTTTCTTCCAGTGAGTGTTTCCTTCCGGTTGTTTTCCTCAGGGGTTGATTTTGAAATGACTATTTGAGGAGGTTCACTTGGATTCCTGTGTAAAGAAGAATGCAAAAACTCAGCACCTCTGGCAGAGCTAGATAAGGAGCAGACAGGTACCCCTACTTCAGTAATGCAGGGGCAGAGGTCAGAGGCCATGCAGATTAGAAAGTGCTAAATGTTTTGGGAGTATCAAGGAGGAAATTAAAAGAAAGAAATTAATGACAGCCACAGTTCCTTTCTTGGCTTAGAACTGCATGAATCCATAGCCCGGAGTTATTTTTAAAGCAAGGGAATTTGATCCCAGCATGAAGATAAACCTTATAGGTAGTAACCATGTGTACACACACACACACACACACACACCAGGGATATGGGGGTGCTGAGACCCCTCCCAGCCCTAGAGAGAGCCTTGGTTGTTCTCTCAAATACAGTTTCAGGGTTTCTATTGTGGTTTTGCTGCTTCCCAGAGAGCAAGAAAATATTGACACATCACCACGTGGACACATATAGTGAGATAGGACATGATAAAATCGTAGGGGCAGTATAGACCTCACAGAAGAGTGTGTCATCTCAACACCATGAAATCTTCTCAGAAGAAGAACTCTAGGCTAAAAAGTGAAGGAAGAGTGAGTTAGGGAAGGCCAAGGAAGACAAGCCCAAAAAGGCCTTTTAAATAAGCCTGCTACCACCCTCAGGAAATGAGGATCCATTCAGTGTTTCCATCACAGCAATAACACGGCCATAGGAATAAAGGATGGATGAAGGAGAATTGAATTCCCGAAATTCTTCCACCGGAGATTTATGGCTTTGGATTAAAATTTATGGCTCTGACCCTGCTAAGGATAAATACACTTGAGATTTGGTACAATAATCTGAATTCTTGTTCTGCAAGGAAAGACAAAGATCCCACCTTTGTGAGAGGTCATTATTAACTCAAGAGTTTTCAGTTCTAAAACGGAAAATGCGATTAAAAGGGCCAGTCTGAAACAGGAGCAAACTTTATTTCCCAAGCTTGTCACTACATAGTGACTGAAGGCAGAGTCGAAAAACCCTGAAGACAGTAGTGGGTGAAGGGAGAGAGGAATACAGACAGAGAGGAAGTCAGATCATAAGCTTCAATCCACTTTGTGTGACTCTACAGTTCCCCTTAATCCCTTCAAAATGCAGAACTCGGGCTGGGAAAATGGTTCCGTGGATAAGAGCACTTGCCATGAAAGCTTGAGGACGAGCGAGAGAGAGAAAGAGATAGCCGACTTGATCAGAGGGGGTGTGTTTTTCACTCAAGTTAGTTACTTGTGAGTGAACAAGAAGAAAGCAGATGTTCCCAAGCAGCTTTTGCGTCATCGCAGGGGCAGAGTGTGGTATTGACTCTAGCCACATTGACTGTGTTTGTGTATCATGCCTGTGATTAGCCTAGGTTGTATAGAGAGGACCTGTCTCGAATATCCAAACAGTAACTTGCTAGCATTAAAGACTGGCTTTAGGGCTTGAGAGTTGACTTGCCTGCAAAGGCTAAGGAACCAGGTTTGATTACCCAGGACCTATGTAAGCAGATGAACAAGATGGCACATGTATCTGGAGTTCATTTGCAGTGGCCTCTCTCTCTCTCCCTCAAATAAATAAAATTAAAAAAAAAAAAAAAAAAGACTGGCTTTAGAAGGATCTGTTTAATATCCCCTTAGCTAATCTCATTAAAGAGAATTGGGAAAATTTCCCAATAGACCAGGAGAATTAAACTGACTCATCTTCCTTAGGCTTGAATAAGCCTTTGTCTTTTAGCACGGTGCTCTGCTCAACTAACCAGACCCAGGCTCCTCACTGATACATGTGGAGGAAAAAATCCAAGCAGTGTTTGTGTGTCTGGCTTTATGTGGGAGCTAGGGAACTGAACTTTGACCAGAAGGTTTTGCAATCCTTTGACCACAGATCTACCTCCCCAGCCTACCAACAATGCTTGAAGAAGTGTTATTTTTTTTTTTTTACTTCTGAGCAACTTTTAGCCACTAAAGAATGTGTCCCTTCTAATTTTCTTTGTACTTGAAATCATAGCTGCTGTGAGAACTCAGTCATTTATCAAAGACATAATAAGGAAGCCAGGCATAGTGGCGCATGCCTTTAATCCCAGCACTAGGGAGGCAGAGGTAGGAGGACCGCTGTGAGTTCGAGGCCACCCTGAGATTACACAGTGAATTCCTTACACAGCAAATTCCAGGTCAGTCTGGGCTAGAGCAAAACTCTACCCTAGAAAAACAAATAAATAAACTGTGCTTTTCTTTTTTTTTCCCCTCAGATCCACATCTCAAAAATGGTAATACCATTTTTTTTTTTTTTTTGAGGTAGTGTCTCACTCTAGCCCAGGCTGACCTGGAATTCACTATAGAGTCTCAGGGTGGCCTTGAACTCATGGCAATCCTCCCACCTCTGCCTCCCGAGTGCTGGGATTAAAGGCGTGCGCCACCACACCCAGAAGTAATACCATTTTGAGTCCCGAGTTTCTGTTTGTGTGGGCCAGAAACAAATTTTACCGAAGGTGTGACTTTCAGTGGAGGCCATATGACAAGCAGGAGCTTGTGGGGGAATCCAAACCTCACAGTTGCCACACAGGAAGTTTGGTCAAGTCAGGGGCTTCCCAGCCAGTTTGGAAGACTTTGCTTCCTTATTTTTCATACCTTACAGTACCAAAGCATTCTCAAAACAGCTGCCTTATCCCAAGTGACTTGTGGGGTAGGGGAGGTGAGGCTGGGAGGTACTAAGTAGGGAGTAGGGAGACTTGAACCCTGGACCATGGGAGAGGTCATAGGAATAAGACTGACAGAACACTTGGTCAGCCTGCCATGTCTTTGGACACGTTACTTGCTATTACTCAACATTTTTTCTAAATATGTCTCATCTCGGTTGGTAGAATGCTTGCCTGGCAGGCACGAGGCCCAGGATGCAGTCTCCAGCACAGCACAGGCTGGGTGTGATAGTGAGCGTGCTCATCCGAGCCCTTGGGAGGCGGAGGCGGGAGGGTCAGAAGATCACAGTTATCCCCAGTTATAAAGCAAGCTCAGAGCCAACCTGGAGAACACGAAACCCTGTCTCAAGAATAAAGCAATTACTGGTCCTTGTATATATCAAACGTACCCTTGACACTTACCAGCTGAATTCCTGAGTTTTCCTATTTAGAAAATTAATAGTACAAACTTAACAGGATTGCTGTAAGGTTTTCTGTGGGGGGGGGGTGTTGGGGTGTTGGTTGTTTTCTACTTTTGAGGTAGGGTCTCTAGTACAGGCTGACATGAAACTCACTCTGTAGTCCCAGGCTAGCCTTGAACTCACAGTGATCTCCTACCTCTGCCTCCTGAGTGCCGGGATTAAAGGTGTGAAACCACCACACTTGACTTTTATATATATAATACTTTTTTTTTTTCTTTTGGACATAGAGTCTTACTTTAGTGCAGTCTGACCTGGAATTCATTATGTAGTCTCAGGGTGGCCATGAACTCACAGTGATCCTCCTACCTCTGCCTCCCAAGTGCTGGGATTAAAGGTGTGGCCACCATGCCCAGTTTATACTTTTCTTTAAAAAACTATTTAATTTAAATTATTTATTTGACAGAGAAAGAGAGAGACAGAGAGAGAGAGAGAGAGAGAGAGCACACCAGGGCCTCTAGCCATGGCAAACAAACTTCACATGCATGCACTCCCTTGTGCATCTGGCTTATGTGGGTCCTGGAGAATGGAACCAGGATCCTTTTGGGTTTGCAGGCAAACGCCTTAACCGCTAAGTCATCTCTCCAGCCACCCCCCGCCCAGCTTATACTTTTTATTTATTTATTTATTTGTGAGAGAGAGAGAGGAAGAATGGGCATGCCAGGGCCTCCTGAGGCCACTGCAAACAACCTACAGACAGATGGGTCACCTTGCATCTGGCTTTATATGGGTATTGGGGAATTAAACCCAGGCCATAGGGCTTTGCTAGCAAGTTCCTTCAACCACTGAGCCATCTTTCCAGCCCCTGTTATGAAGGTTTAAATGAGAGGATAGCTGGATAATTACTTAAATTTTTCCCATGTTCATCCCCCATGTATCTCCAGCTTCCCCAGCCTCAGGGAAAAAAAAAAAAAAAAAAAGAATAATTCAAAATGGACCACAGTAAAGGCTTCCCCAGTTTCTTCTCTCTGGGGAAAATGTTACGGATGGCCACCCCAATCCTGAAGGGAATAATTCTCCCTCTCCCTTGCCCCTTCCCTTTCTCCCTTCCCCCCAAACATCTACTGTTGAATCCACATGGTAACTTGAAATGCCCGCACAGGAGACTAATCACCTGGTAATCTGCCCCATCAAAGTTCAAACCCCCTTGGTGGGGCAATTTTTGCAATTTCAGGAGAATCTATCTCAAGCAGGTATGTGTTTATATGTAATTCCTCCTAAACCAGACATGGGGCCTTACACCTATAACCCTGGCACTTAGGAGGCTGAAGCAGAAAGGATGGCATGAGCTCCAGGCCAGCCTAGGCTAATATATCATAGCTGGGGCTGCACTGGAGACCTTGTCTTTCAATAAAACAAAACAGTTGGGTGTGGTGGTGCACACTTTAAACCCAGCACTTGAGAAGCAGAGGTAGGAGGATCACTGTGAGTTCAAGGCCACCCTGAGACTACATAGTGAATTCCAGGTTAGCCAGGGCTAGAGTGAAACTCTACCTCAAAAAACCAAAAAATTAAAAAATAACACAAGCAAACAAAAAAGGAAAAATAAAAACATAGAAACAGTTCCTAGATTTTTTTTTAATACTTTTTATTTATTTGAGAGACAGAAAGACAGAGGGAGAGAATGGACACTCCAGGGCCATTAGCCACTGCAAATGAACTCCAGACACATGCACCCCCTTGTGCATCTGGCTGATGTGGGTCCTGGAGAACTGAACTGGGATCTTTTGGCTTTACAGGCAAACACCTTAACCACTAAGCCATCTCTCCAACCCCTAGATTTTTTGGCTTTATTATTCTCTCTCTCTCTCTTTTTTGAGGTAGGGTCTCTTTTGAAAAATATTTTATTTTGATGGGGCTGGAGAGATGGCTTAGCTATTAAGCACTTGCCTGTGAAGCCTAAAGACCCCGGTTTGAGGCTTGAGAATGGGCACTCCAAGGCCTCTAGCCACTACAAACGAACTCCAGATGCATGCACCACCACCTTGTGCATCTGGCTTACATGGGTCCTGGGGAACCAAACCTGGATCCTTTGGCTTTGCAGGCAAGCATCTTAACTACCAAGCCATCCCTCCTGCCCTCTTTTTTTTTTTTTTTTTTTAATTTTTGCCCTCTGTTTTCATTTTTCATTTACATTTATTTAGGTTTTTTGAGACAAGGTCTCACTACATAGCTCAAACCAGTCTCACATTCTCAATGCGACCGCCTGTGCCTCCCAAGCGCCAGATCACAAGTGTGTTCCACCACTCTTGCCTTGATTCTCATGTATCTTACATAGAAATACTTAGCATTTACCTTCTGATGCAAGAAATATAGAACCGGTAAGGATGCCTCCAGCCACTGCAAATGAACTCCAGAAGTGGGCCCTGGGGAATGGAACCAGGGTCCATTTGGCTTTGCAGGCAAATGCCTTAAGCGCTAAGCCATCTCTCCAGCCATTTATTTATTTATTTATTTATTTATTTTGAGGTAGGGTCTCACGCTAGTCCACACTGACCTGGAGGCTGGCCTCAAACTCACTGAGATCCTCCTACCTCTGCCTCCTCAGCGCTGGGATCAAAGGCGTGCGCCACTGCCCTTGGCCCTTCCCATTGTTTTAATCCCATTGGTCTCACTCCAGCTCCACCCTTAATCTCATTTTCCCTTTCCTCTGAACTTTTGGCAGTAAACTCCATTCAATCATCAAACATTTCCTCAAAACCCTCCCACTGCTCTCTCCTCTATTGAGCACAATGGTGAGTGGCATATTAAGGTGGTTTGTTGACCAACTGTGCTTTGGAAAAGCCTGGTTGGATTTCTGAAGCTGAAGGTCGTCATTTGGGCACTGGGCTAAGACTGTTCCAAGGAAAGGAGTCTAAGCCTTGGCTCCACAGAAGCATCTTCAGGGAAGGGCTGCTTCAATGGACACTTGACTTCCTACGGAAAGTGACATTTCCCCCTGACCCCCCCAAGCAGAAATGCTTCTTCTCCAGTATCCTCTGCCTCAAGGCCAAGAGCCTGGAAGACACTTCCTAACTTGACCTTCCAGAGCATTCCTGCCTCGCCCCGCCTATAAGTACCTTTTTGTTGCCTTTCACATCTTTTCCTGCTCACCTCCAAGATACTTCATCTGCTTCAACCAAGTCGGTACCTCGTGTTGTTTTCTTCTTTTACCCTTTCTGAGCAAATTCAATGTTCACGTTCATGATTTAGCTGACAACAATAATAATAGCAATCATAATGATGAATCTTTTTTTTTTTTTTTACTATTTACTGTGCATCAGAAAAGATCTTTAACACTTGACATGTTGTGGTGGTTTGGATATGCTATCTTCCATAAACTCGTGTGGTTTAAAAAATATATATACATATATATATATATTTGAGAGAGAGAAAGAGGTAGAGTGAGAGAGAGCATGGGCTCACCAGGGCTTCCAGCCACTGCAAACAAACTCCAGATACATGCACTATCTTGTGCATCTGGCTTATGTGGGTTCTGGGGAATCAAACAGAGGTCCTTTAGCTTTGTAGGCAAACGCCTTAACCGCTAAGCCATCTCTCCAGCCCCAAACTCATGTGTTTTGAATGCTTGGCCCCCAGCTGGTGACAATTTGGGTGATGGAGTCGGAGTCTTGCTGGAGAAAGTGCGTTATTGGGGATGGACTTTGGGGTGTTATAGCCAGCTTCCCCTTGCCAGGGCTCAGCCAACTCTCTTGCTACAACTTTCTGCCTCTGGTGGGAAGATTGTCATGTCCACCCACTGTTCTATCCTCTTTTCCCTGCCATCACTCAACTTCCCCTTATGACTGGAAGCCAAAAATCAACCCTTTTGATTAATTAAACCTTTCAGTTAATAGCTGCTTTTGTCCAGCAACGAAAGGTAAGTACAACGCATGCACCATCTCACATAATCTCTGCAAGCACTGTGGAAGAGAGTTTCAACGTGGTGATGAGGAAAATTTATTAAGCAAGTCCAAGCACTAACAGCATAGTAAGGGGCAGAATCAGGAAGCAGAGCCGTGTGGAGCTGACACAAATGTCTTTCCCTATGTTATAGTTACTCAGATTTTTCAAAGGGTTTCTCCTAAAATATTTTGTTTATGTATTTATTTATTTGAGAGAAAGAGAGACAGAGGAAGAGGTAGCAAGAGAAAGGGAATGGGTACACCAGGACCTCCTACCACTGCAAACAAACTCCAGAAGCATGCGCCACTTTGTGCATGTGGATCCTGGGGACTCAAACCTGGGTCCTTAGGCTTCGCAGGCAAATGTCTTAACTGCCAAGGCATCTCTCCAGCCCTCAGATTTGTTTAACGTAACTCCACAAACCTACTTGCACAACCATTTGGAAGGTCTAGGAATAGCCTGACTGGCCCCTAGTCCAATAGAGCCTATTGAGCCTATAGAGCAAACTGGACTCCACTTGCAGTCTCCACCCTGCCTGTCCCCCTTCACAGTGTCCTCCCGATGGCCCCCGTATCCTGCTGTCCATCCTGGGCTTCCGTGACCCAGGATGCTACACAGCCTCTGTTCATCTGCCCAAGTTTCCTGCAGCATGTTTAATTGGGTGAGGGGGCGGGGAAGGGGCAGACCCAACACCTGCAAGTAACTTGAAGCAGGAAAGGCACCCTCATGACTGGCTCGTGGGATGCCACTGCCCAGTTCTGATCACACACAGGGGTCTGACGCTGTTAAGCAATGTGATGTCCTGGCCCTGGCTTCTATATCTGCTGCTGTCCTTGGCTGTCTAGTCCAGAACATTTTCTATCAAATCCCAAATTGATGGGATATTAGGACCAAAAACCGGCCCTGGATTTTTTTTGTTTTGTTTTGTTTTGTTTTTTGAGGTAGGGTCTCTCTCTGGTCCAGGCTGACCTGGAATTAACTCTGTAGTCTCAGGGTGGCCTTGAACTCACGGCGATCCCCCTACCTCTGCCTCCTGAGTGCTGGGATTAAAGGCGTGCGCCACCACACCCCGCCCGGATTTTTTTTTTAATTATTTATTTATTTCTTTGAGGTAGGGTCTCACTCTAGCCAAGCCTGACCCGGAGTTCATTATGTAGTTTCAGGCCAGCCTTCAACGCACAACGATCCTCCTACCTCTGCCTCGTGAGTGCTGGGATTAAAGGTGTGCGCCACCAGGATGGGCAGATTTTTTTTTTAAGTAGCCTGTTTTCTTCTTTTAGTTCAGAAACAAAGCAACAAATATCTGAGTCCTGAAGGAGGGAAAGGCAACAGAGATCAGAGACAGATTCTGTAAAAGTAGCCAAATTTTTCCCAGGCCTTTTCCAAAAACAATTGATAGCATGAATATTTCCTATCTTCTGGCTTGGGGGGGTGGGATGCTGGAGCCAGGTCAGCTGGTGAACATGGTTGGCACATGTATTCTTTCTCTTAGTCTCTCACCAGTGGAGAAGCTGCGTATTATCAGAGGGAAGTGCGGCCGGTCGCTTTTCACAGCAGCACAATGAGGTTCTCTCTGCTGGGTGGGACACTTGGTCCAGATTTCCGTTGCGACAGATGGCTGTCCCCCGCGGCCCAAAGCTCCTGGGAGGGATCATTAGGATTCCAGATGTGTTTGCTCCCGTGGCTCAGCAGTGATGTAAGGCAGCTCTCTTCCTGCCAAGTTAGCCTTGTTAGTTAGGCTCTCTTTGAGATGTGGCTGGGCATGCATCTTCTTCTATATCCGATCATTTTCATCCCACCCCCCTTTTTTTTTTTTCAAGGTAGAGTCTTGCTATTTAGCCCTGGCTGATCTGGAATTAGTCTCAGGCTGGCCTCGAACTCACAGCAATCCTCCTACCTCAGCCTCCTGAGTGCTGGGATTAAAGGCATATGCTACCACAATTTTTTGTTTGTTTGTTTGTTTTGAGGTAGGGTTTCAATCTAGCCCAAACTGACCTGGAATTCTCTATGTAGTCTCAAACTGGTCTCAAACTCAGCAATCCTCCTATCTCTGCCTCCGAAGTGCTGGGATTAAAGACGTGTGCCACCACAGCTGGTGTGCCCCACCAAGACTGGCTTATTTAAAATTTTGATCTGGAAAATAAGCACTGGATAGTAACTTAAAATATTTAATTCCCAGGGTGCATGGTTTCTCCTTTCTTAATTCATCAAACTTGTTCTGAACCAAATATATGCTTTCCACTTGGCAAATAATTCATTTTGTCTGTTAGTAAGTAGAATGCACTTTGATATTAGGGGGTTAGGAGGAGATGTTTTTACTTTAATGTGCTCCAGATTGGAGAGCCTTATTATTAAGGCCCGTCTGCCTTATTTCCCAGTTGTACTAATTAAAAGTACTAATTATTTCCATGCTAGTGTCTCAGGACCATCTTTCCATGCAGGAAAGTTTTTGAGGGAATTAAAATGAAAAAGAACTAACTTGAGGGATCATGTGAGAGAATTAATGTTCTTTTAGTCTCCATTTTAAAGAGAGGTTTACGTAAGTTCATTAAAGAGTTGCTGCTGTTTCTCTGGTTTTGGGTCTGTTCTGGATTTCTGCCATGTGGGAAGGGCTTATGGGAATCAGCTTTCTGCACAGAGCAGTGAGTGGGATTAATGCTGAAAAGGGACTACCTACTTTCCTGTGTTGCTAGGCTTCTGAGGCAGATTTCATATCTAATTTTTAAATTTTTTTTTTCATTTTATTTTATTTGCAAGCAGAGAGACAGAAGGGAGAGAGAGAGAAAGGGAGAGAGAATGAGCATACCACGGCCTCTAGTCACTGCAAATGAATTCCAGACACATGCATGTGCCACTTTGTGTGTATGGCTTTATGTGGGTACTGGGGAATGGAACTCAGGTGATTAGGGTTTACAGGCAAGCACCCTAACTGCTGAGCAATCTCCCCAGCTCCTCATATTTAATTCTTATCATTTACAAGAGAGTTAAACCTATTTTTCAAGATCTGTTTCTCTATGACCTAATAGTCGTAAATCAACCCATTTCTTGCTTTCAGGAGAAATAATCCAGGGTTGTTCAGGCAGGAAGTGAGCTATTTGGTTTCCTGATGCAAAAGGTGAGGGAATAAAAATAAAATGATTTTTCCAGATGGAAAGCCATCTTTCCCCAGAGACGCAGCTTAAAGTTTTTGTTAAAAATGTCTGACCTTGGGCTGGGGAGATGGCTCAGTGGTTAAAGATTGCTTGAATTTATTCTGAACTCTGGAATAATTATACTGTAAAAATGATTTACAGGCTGGGGAGATATGGCTCAATGGGTAAAGCAGTTGCCACACAACTGAGCATCTGAGTTTGGATCCCCAGACCACACTTTTTTTTTTTTTTTTTGCTCATTTATTTATTTTTGACAGTAAAATATGGAATTTCCATGTCATCCTTGCACAGGGGCCATGCTCATCTTCTCTGTATTGTTCCAATTTTAGCATTTGTGCTGCTGCTGAAATGAGCACTGGTTTAGGTTTTTGAAGTAGGGTCTCACTTTAGCCCAGGCTGGCCTAGAATTCAGTCTGTAGCTGACCTCGAAGTCCCAGTGATCCTCCTACCTGAGGCTCCTGAGTGCTGGGATTAAAGGCTAATTTTTATTTATTTACAATGAGAGAGAGAGAGAAAAAAACAGAGGGAGTATAGACATGTCAGAGCCTACTGCTGCTGCAAACCACCTCTAGACTCATGTCCCCCCTGATGCGTGTGGCTTTACATGGGTACTGGGGAATCAAACCTGGGCCATCAGGCTTTGTAAACAAGGATCTTTAACTTCTGAGCCATCTCCCCAGCCCAAGACCTCACTTTTTGAAAACTCTGGAGACTGTGGTAGTGTTGCAGTCAGGTTCACATTGCTGGTAGAAATCACCCAACCAAGAGCAGCTTGTGAGAAAAATGAGGTTTATTTTGGCTTACAGGCTCGAGGGGGAAGCTCCACGATGGCAGGGGAAAACGATGGCATGAGCAGAGGGTGGACATCACCCCCTCCCCAAACACTGGCACTATGTAACAGTGGCCCTGCTTCAAATAAGGAGGAAGATGAGGGCCAAACCAAGTTATCCCTTGACCTCCACACACATGCCATGGCCCGTGCTCACTTGAGCAGGTGTGTGCATGCCTGTGCAAGCACACACAAGCACACAGAACCCAAAATAAATAAATTAAAAAAAATTTTTTTTAAATATTTTAATTTATTTTTTATTTGAGAGTGACAGACACAGAGAGAAAGACAGAGGGAGAGAGAGAATGGGCGCGCCAGTGCTTCCAGCCTCTGCAAACGAACTCCAGACGCGTGCGCCCCCTTGTGCATCTGGCTAACGTGGGACCTGGGGAACCGAGCCTCGAACCGGGGTCCTTAGGCTTCACAGGCAAGCGCTTAACCGCTAAGCCATCTCTCCAGCCCAAATTTTTAAAAAAATTTTTTTTTTTTTTTTTTTTTTTTTTTGGTTTTTCGAGGTAGGGTCTCACTCTGGTCCAGGCTGACCTGGAATTAACTCTGTAGTCTCAGGGTGGCCTTGAACTCACAGAGATCCTCCTACCTCTGCCTCCCAAGTGCTGGGATTAAAGGCGTGCGCCACCACGCCCGGCTAAAAAATTTTTAAGATTTGTTAAGTCACAAAAACTAAAGGAGTCATTTATTATGTTGGGAAATAATTTTTTAAGATTTGTTTTTATTTACTTATTTATTTATTTGGAGACAGAAAGAGAGAAAGAGAAAGAATGGACACACCAGGGCCTCTAACCACTGCAAATGAACTCCAGATGCATGCACCACCATGTGCATCTGGCTTATATGGGACCTGGAGAATTGAACCTGGGTCCTTTGGCTTCACAAACATGCACCTTGACCGCTAAACCATCTCTCCAGCCCTGGGAAATAATATTTTTATTTTATTTTTATTCACACTTTTTACTGGTGCAAACTTTTGTGAGATATATGAGTTATTTACAGTATATTATTCTCACTTAAATTATCTGAGATTGCAAAACATAACCTTTGACTTCCTCTAATAGCCCCTGCTTGAGAAAAGAAACTATTCTGGTCGAAAGGTATTTCAGAGGGGTAAGACTATGTGTTGGCACTCAGCAAACAAAGCTACCCTGAAAATCCACCCCAAAAACCTTGATATCAGTAAAGTTTAGTTTATCTTATGGAGATAAGGCCAATGAAATAGAATTCCCAAACTGGAGAGTATTCACTCAGTAATGAATTAATTTACAAGCAACACAGGGTTGTTGAGGGATGATGACTGTGGAGTCTGTTACCCAAATGTAACGTTGGTGGGAGGCGGAGAGAAATGAAAATACCATTTGATGGCTTCCACCTGAATCCCATTAGCACCTCCTGCATTTGAGGACTGAATTGGAGCTCAATTTGTAGCAGACCATTCTGTTCCGTAATTAGCATAATTACCTCACAAAAACCCTTTAGCATTTAATACTTAGAATAAAGCTATTTTCGATATTTGCAGTTATTGGCAAGACACCCCAACAAGTCATCCTTTAATGAATTTTTCAAATTGGTTATCTAGGAGTATTGTTGAAAGGACATATGAAGGGTAGGAATCTTTATGGAAGGTGGAAACATTCAATATTATATAAACTGTTGGAACTAAGTCATATGTAAATTTTTGTTTATTTGTCTTTTTAATTTATAGACAACCTTCCTACGCATAGACAATATACCTTGATCATGAGCAGAGGGTGGACATCTCCCACCTTTCTTGGTTTATTTATTTATTTATTTATTTTAATTATTATTTATTTATTTATTTGAGAGTGACAGACACAGAGAGAAAGACAGATAGAGAGAGAGAGAGAATGGGCACGCCAGGGCTTCCAGCCTCTGCAAACGAACTCCAGACGCGTGCGCCCCCTTGTGCATCTGGCTAACGTGGGACCTGGGGAACCGAGCCTCGAACCGGGGTCCTTAGGCTTCACAGGCAAGCGCTTAACCGCTAAGCCATCTCTCCAGCCCTCTTGGTTTATTTTTGAGACACTCACTATGTAGTCCTGGATGGCCCAGAATCTGCCTCAGTACTGCTGGGATTATAGGAATGTGCCACCACACCCATCTGTAAGTCTTTTTTATTTATTTGTTTTTTTTGAGGGGGAAAGTAGAGATGGCAGGAGAAAATGGACATGCAAGAATCTCTAGCCACTGCAAAAGAACTGCAGACACACGCACTACCTTGTGCAGCTAGTTTACGTGGGTTCTTGGGAATCAAACCCAGGTCCTTAGTCTTCTCAGGCAAACACCTTAACGACTAAGCCATCTCTCCAGCCTGGTATTTTTTTTTTTTCAGTGTTGAATTCTAGTTCCTGGAATTTCTCCTTTCACAACTGATTTGCAGTCTGTTTTGAGACAAACTTGTTGGTACTACAATGCTGCTGTATATTAACACTTACACAGAAAAGTGATGGCCTAATAAAATACTTAGCAAATGTGAAGGAACCTCTCTTATGTGGCCTTGGGCATGTGGCCTCAGGTCAAGGATCCCCAAACCTGCCTTGTTTTTGTGTTTGGGGGTGGCAGGGTGGAGAAATGAGTTTACAAGAAATGCTAAATAGCTGGGTGTGGTGGCGCATGCCTTTAATCCCAGCACTCAAGAGGCAGAGGTAGGAGGATAGCTGTGAGTTCAAGGCCACCCTGAGACTACATGGTGAATTCTAGGTCAGCCTGGGCTACAGCGAGACCCTACCTTGGGGAGGAGGGGAAGAAATGCTAAGTATAAATATCTATTTTGTTCTACTTTCTCCCTGTCAAAAATTGTGCAAATTTTTATAATGAATTCTATTATTTTTAAGCAATCTTTTTTTTTTTTTTTTTGGTTTTTTGAGGTAGGGTCTCACTCTAGCCCAGGCTGACCTGGAATTCACTATGGAGTCTCAGGGTGGCCTCGAACTCATGGCGATCCTCCTACCTCTGCCTCCCAAGTGCTGGGATTAAAGGCATGCGCCACCACGCCTGGCTTAAGCAATCTTTTTTAAAAAAATATTTTATTTTTATTTACTTGAGAGAGGGAAAGAGAGAGAATGGATGCACCAGGGCCTCCAGCCAGTGCAAAGGAACTCCAGATGCATGCGCCACCTTGTGCATCTGGCTTATGTGGGTCTTCAAGAAGTGAACTGAGGTCCTTTAGCTTTGCAGGCAAGCACCTTAACAGCTAAGCCATCTCTCCAGCCCTTTTTATTTTTCTCAAACGTGTTTGGGGGCTACCCTTTCATGTTGATTGTTCTCGCTCGTCCCTCTCTCCTTTAGGAGGCTGAGCTAGTTTGCCTCAGAGTTGTCATGGGACTCCTTGACCTCAAGAAGTTCTCCAAGGACCTGAACCTTTGTCCCGAAGGCCATGTGATAAATTTACTTCATGCATCCCTTAACCTCTGCAAAGCCACACAGGGAAGATGTTATCTTGTTTTTCAGGGCTGTGGAGAACATTCCAGAACCTCGAGCTGTATTTCTTTACTATGTAGTTAGCCTTACTCTGTCTACCCAGAGGCCCAGTGCTTCAAATCCAATGTGTTCCATCCTACTCTGTGAGAAAGACCATCACTTGCTAAAAAGTCCTTCGTAAACTCAGATAATGCATTCAGTTGTCCGTATGGATTTCTCTCCAAGAAAATGAGTAAGTGCCCCATTCACCTGTCCTCACTGCTCATGTCTTTAGTCACTTGAAGCATTTTGCCACCTTTGTGGTCATTTACAAGTGATTTACAAGTTCGCCAATTTGTCTTTAAACTTGGATTGCACAAGTTCACATTTCTGAAGTCCACTAATTGAGGGTCACCTACTACTTCCTTCTCGTCCTATTTCAGTTTTGCAGTGCTGGGGTTTGAACCCGGGTCTTGGATATGCTAGGCAAGTGTTCTGTCCTCAGTCCTACATTTACTAATGTTTTTCATTTATTAATTGTTAGGCTGTTCTTTTTAAGTGCCTTATTGTTGAAATGATTTTTGCTTACATTTGAATTTGCATTAATGCAACTGATCAACTGAATAGATTGGTTTATGTTTGTGTTTAATTTTTTTTTAATTTATGTTTATTTATTTGAGAAAGAGAGAAAGAATAGAGAATAGGCACACAGGGCCTCCAGCCACTGCAAATGAACTCCAGATGCATGTACCACCTTGTGCATCTGGCTTTTGTGGGTTCTGGGGAATTGAGCCTTGAACCGGGGTCCTTAGGCTTTACAGGCAAGTGCTTAACCACTAAGCCATCTCTCCAGCCCGAATGGCTCAATTCCCCAGGACCCATGAAAGCCAGATGCACAAGGGGGCACACATGTCTGGAGTTTCTTTGCAGTGGCTGGAAGCCCTGGCGCGCCCATTCTCTCTCTCCCTCTATCTGTCTTTTCTCTCTGTGTCTATCACTCTCAAATAAATAAATAAAAAATGAATTAAAAAATTTTTTTAAAGAATATTTATAAAAAACGAAAGATTATGCCTGGCGTGGTGGCACATACCTTTAATCCCACACAGAGGAAGGAGGATCATTGTGAGTTCAAGGCCACCCTGAGACTACATAGCAAATTTCAGGTCAGCCTGGGCTACAGTGAGACCCTACCTCGAAAAACGAAAACAAAAACAAAAACAAAAAAAAAACAAAGATTATGTCAATATAGTACTGATTGTAGAAATTTTAGCAATATCTAAAAATCCATAAATTTTGTTCCTTTAAATTTTTTTTGCTAAAATTTTTCTTTTATTGGTTCTTGGATGAATTTTCCAGTTCTGTGCATATTTTTTTTCCAGCAAATTTCTGGCCAATTTTTTTTTTCAACATCAGAAACTAGATGCATAATACTTGTCAACTAACTATGCCAATTCAGCTTGGCATAGTGTGATTATAACAAATTTAGAGTCTTTGGGAATGTCTTAGGCTGTTTCTGCATGAGTTATTTTTAAATCCAATGTTTGTTGTCTTCTTTCCTTCTTCTTTTAATTTCCAGGAAGCTGGCTTAAAACAATTACAACATAGGCAAGTGTTCATTGGAAGTTCATTATTCCCCCTGAGGTTAAGGTCTTCATCTTGATAGCCAAAGGTAACCTTTTTGCCTTTGGGAAGTTCAGCACAGAGCTTCCTGGGGCAAGAGGATTTACATTGGGAGAAAAACAGGTGCCTGGGGGAATTGGCCAAGTAATGACTGCAACCCTTGGGACTTAAAGGACATCCTCCCAGTGGAATTTAACTCTCACTCCCTGCCCCCTTTTCTCCATGACATAGAAGGAACTTCTGATAGATGACTGCCAGCCTTATTGTCACACAGGTACAGAGAGCCCACACTCTAGCTGAAGACTTCAGCTTGGACGCACACATTCAAATTCACCTGTAACTGATGGTGAAAGAAGAATGAGCTGATCACTTCCAAAACACACATCATGGGGGCTGGAGAGATGGCTTAGTGGTTAAGGTGTTTGTCTACAAAGCCTAAAGACCCAGGTTCAATTCCCCAGTACCCACATAAGCCAGATAAACAAGGTGGCACTTTGCATCTGGAGTTCATTTGCAGTGGCTGGAGGCCTAGGCACACCCATTCTCTCTATCTGCCTCCTCCTCTTCCTCTTCCTCCTCTTCTCTCCCCCTCTCCCATTCAAATGAATAAATAAAATAAAAACATACATCATTTATTGTTGGTGTTTTTTCAAAGTAGGTCTCACTCTAGCCCAGGCTGACTTGGAATCCACTTTGTAGTCCTGGACGGGCCTCGGGCTCTGTCTCCCATGTGCTGGGATATTGTTTTGTCTGGTAACTCTTTTTGTTGTTGTTTTGGTTTTTGTTTGTCAAGATAAGGTCTCTAGCCCAGGCTGACCTGGAATTCACTGTGTAGTTTCAACATTGCCTCAAACTCTAGGCGATCCTCCTTCCTCTGCCTCCCAAATGCTGGGATTAAAGGCGTGCACCACCACACTGTAATGAAGTGTGAAACACAGGTCAGTAAAGGGGAAAGAGACAGATTTCCCTTTTTTATGTTTTCTTTCTTTTTTTTTTTTTTTGGCTTTTCAAGGTAAAATTTCCCTCTAATCCAGGCCAAACTGGAATTCACTATGTAAACTCAAAGTGTCCTTGAACTCACAGTGATCCTCCTACTTCTGCCTCCCCTAAGTGCTAGGATTAAAGGCATGTGCCACCGCACCTGGCTATGTTTTCATTTTTTTTCAAACTTTTATTAACAACTTCCATGATTATAAAAAATATCCCATGGTAATACCCTTCCTCCCCCCACTTTCCCCTTTGAAACTCCATTCTCCATCACATCCCCTCCCCATCTCAGTCATGATCTTATCCTCCTCTTATGGTGGTCTTGTGTAGATGGTGTCAGGCATGGGAGGTCATGGATATCCAGGTCATTTTGTGTCTGGAGGAGCACGTTGTAAGGAGTCCTACCCTTCTTTTGGCTCTTACATTCTTTCCGCCACCTCTTCTGCATTAGACCCTAAGCCTTGGAAGGTGTGATAGAGATGTTAGTTCTCCTCAGCACCATGATGCCTTCTGAGTCATCCCAAGCTCACTGCCATCTGAAAAGAGAAAGGTCTCTAATGAAAAAGTGAGAGTAGCATTAATATATGGGTATGAACATTAAGAGAAGTGCTTACTGGGCAGTTTGATGAGCATAGTACATACATTTAGCCAGAAAGCAGCAGACATTATACTCCTAGGGTTCATGACTACCCCTGTTTTAAGTTTTCAGTATCAGGGATGTAGTCCCTCCCATGGAGCGGGCCTCCAGTCCAAGCAGAGGGCAGTTGGTTTCCACCATGACAGGTGTTGTTTTCATTTAAAAAAAATTTTTTTATTTATTTATTTGAGAGAGATGGGGTGGAGAACTCCTGATACATGTGCTACCTTGTGCATCTGGCTTTATGTGGGTAATGGGGAGTGAAACCCAGATACTTAGGCTTTACAGGCAAATACTTTAACACCTGAGCCATCTCTCCAGCACCTATTTTTTTCATTTTAAAAATAGGGCTGGAGAGATGGCTCAGCCATTAAGGCACTTGCCTGTGAAGCCTAAGGACTCAGGTTTGATTCTCTAGGTCCCTACGTAAGCCAGATGCACATTTACAATGGCTAGAGGCCCTGGCACACCCATCCTCTCTCTCTCCCAATCTCTGTCTCAAATAAATAAGTTAATTAATCTTAAAAATTATATATTTGGTCATGCATACCCCCATTACCCTCTTACCCCCTTCCATTCCCATTGAACCCTTTCTACTTACTAACTAGTCCCTCCCCTCAGATTGGTCTACAAATATAGATAATAGATTTTTAAAAACATCGTTTTTTTATTTTTGAACACAGGGAGACAGAGCTACAGAAGTGCATGATTCCATACGCATGCACCACTTTGTACATTTGGCTTTAGGTGGGCACTGGGGAATTGAACCCAGGTCATTAGGCTTTGTAGGCAAGTGCCTTAACCACTGAACCACCACTCTAGCTCCCCCCACCCCCTTGTTTTTGAGGCAGTGTCTCACTCTAGCCCAGGCTGACCTGGAACCCGTTCTATAGCTTAGGCTGGCCTCAAATCCATAATGATCCAGTGATCATCGTACCTCAGCAGCTCTAGCTCTGGGTTGTAGGAGTGAGTCATCATGTTTGGCTGATAATTTTTTTTATTAATTTTATTTTTTTATTGACAACATCCATTATTGTAAACAATATCCCATGGTAATTCTCTGCCTCCACCAACACTTTTCCCCTTCACAACTCCACTCTCCATCATATCCCTTCCCCCTCTCAATCGGTCTCTCTTTTATTTTGATGTCATGATCTTTTCTTCCTATTATGAGGGTCTTGTGTAGGTAGTGTCAGGCACTGTGAGGTCATGGATATCCAGGCCATTTTGTGTCTGGAGGAGCATGTTGTAAGGATTCATACCTTTCCTTTGGCTCTTACATTCCAATTTTTAAGTTATAAAGACAGTACACATTTAAAAAAATATTGGGTGGGCCAGGCATGGTGACATGTACCTTTAATCCCAACAGAGGTAGGAGGATTACTGTGAGTTCGAAGCCATCTTCAGACTGAAAAATGAGAGAAAGAAAGAAAGAAAGAAAGAGAGAGAGAGAGAGAGGGAGGGAGGGAGAGAGAGAGGAAAGGAAGGAAGGAAGGAAGGAAGGAAGGAAGGAAGGAAGGAAGGAAGGAAGGAAGGAAGGAAGGAAGGAAGAAAGAAAGAAAGAGAGAAAGAAAGAAAGAAAGAGAGAAAGAAAGAAAGAATTAAAAGTATTGAGGTGTCAGGCATGATGGTACATGCCTATAATCGTAGCACTTGGGTAGCAGAGACTGAAGGATCATGCGTTTAAAGCCAGCCTCAGCTACATAGCAAGCCTGAGGCCATCTTGGGCTACATAAAACTTTGTCTCGGCCTGGGGACATGGCTCCATGGATAAAGGTACTTGGTTGCAAAGCCTGCAGGCCTGGGTTCCCCAGCATCCACATAAAGCCAGATGCACAAAGTAGCACATGCACCTGGAGTTCATTTGAGTGGCAAGAAACTCTGGTACACCTATTCTCTCTCTCCTTTCGTTCTCTCTCTCTGCTCACAAATAAACAGAAATATTTTTTTAAAAAAAAAAATCCACACAAGCCGTGTGTGGTTTCGCATGCCTTGAATCCCAGCACTCAGGAGGCAGAGGTAGGAGGATCACCATGAGTTCAAGGCCACCCTGAGACTGCATAGTGGAATCCAGGTCAGCCTGAGTTAGAGTGGGGCCTTTCCTTGAAAAACCAAACCAAACAAACTAACAACACAATTGAACAACATAACCTTATATTGTGGTTCCTTTTATATAACATGTTATAGGTAACACTTCTCCACACTACTAAAAACCTCTTTAGATCTAGGTGTGGTGGCCCATAGCTGTAATCCCAGCCTTTGCGAGGCTGAGACAGGAGGATAAAGACTGGAAGGGCAGCCTGGGCCACATAGAGTGATGCTATCTCAAAACAGGCAAAAATACTTCATAGATACAATATGAACAGTGGGTGTGCCATACTTTACTGAACCATGTCACCATTAAATGTTAGGTTAAGCTGGGTGTGGTGGTACATGCCTTTAATCCCAGCATTCAGGAGGCAGAGGTAGGAGGATCACCATGAGTTCAAGGCCACCCTGAGACTACATCGTGAATTTAGGTCAGTCTGGCCTACAGTGAGACCCTACCACAAAAATAATAATAAATTAGGTTAAGTTGCTTCCTATTATGCTTAGATAGAATCTCACTTCATAGCCCTTGTTGGCCTGACCCCTTGGATCATCCTGCTTCAGCCTCCCTTATAGTGGAATTATAGGTACCTGCCATCTAGCCTGACTATGTTTATCAACTACTTACCTAGAATAATTTAGGTAAGTGAAAATAAATGGGATAAAATTATTGAGTACCTTAAATTCCTTAAAATAGAATGACTTTCAGAAAATGTTTCTATTTATTTATTTCTATTTATTTGTTTTTGAGGTAGGGTCACTCTAGCTAAGGCTGATCTGGAATTCACTACATAGTCTCAGGCTGACCTCCAACTCACAGAGATTCTCCTACCTCTGCCTTCCAAGGGCTAGGATTAAATGCATGTCCCACCACACCCATCCAAAAAGTGTTTTTAAAATTAAAGTCCAGGGCTGGAGAGATGGCTTAGCAGTTAAGGAGTCTGCTTGCAAAGCCAAAGGACCCAAGTTCAATTCTCCAGGACCCAAGCAAGCCAGATGTACAAGGTGGCTCATGCATCTGGAGTTTGTTTGCAACAGATAGAGGCCCTAGCATACCCATTCTCTCTCTCTCTCTCTCTCTCTCTCTCTCTCTCTCTCTTTCTGTCTCTACATATCTCAAATGAATAAAAATATTTTTTATAAAAATTAAAGTCCAACCACCTATGGGAATGCTGGTTTTATTAAGCCTTTGCCAGTATTGGATTGTGCCATGTGAAAAAAAAATTAGTCCTATATATTATCATATATATCATTTTCTCTTCAACTATGAATAGTGTAATATTATTGCTAACTCACTTCCTTACTAGAGGGGAGAGAAATGTGTATCATTTAAAGTATGTGGATAAAGTATTTTCCACTTAGCTTTTCTATGTAAGGCCTGGCTTTGAGGAGTGTGGGGATAACACTAAGTTTTGATTCTACCAGGCATCTCTGAGGCAGGTTTTCCATCACATCAAAACTAAGTGTGACTCATCAACAGGGAGAATTACATAAATCATGCTCCAAGCTGCTGGCCTCCGTCTTTCTCAGCATCTAATTATTGCCAAGCCAAATCCTGCTAATTATCACCCAGATGTGCATCACACTCATGTCCTGAACTGAAATGCTTTGGCATAATAGACATTTTAATGTTTTTAGATGGAGAACAAAGCATTGATAAATGAAATGTGAGCTCATGAAAGATTTTAATAAAGTGCTTTTCTGCGTGCTCGCTCTCTCTCTCTCTCTCTCCCCCTTTCCATATATATATATAATATATACATTTTATATATTTTATATATATTTAAATATATATTATAATATATATTTATAATATATAAATTATATATATATATATATATAAATTATTTTTAAGGGCTGGTAAGCCGGGCATGGTGGCATACACTTTTAATCCCAGCACTTGGAAGGCAGAAGTAGGAGGATTGCTGTGAGTTTGAGGCCACCCTGAGATTACAGAGTTGATTCCAGGTCAGCCTGAGCTAGAGTGAGATCCTACCTAGAAAAAAAAAAGTGCTGAAGAGATGGCTTAGTGGTTAAGGTACTTGCTTGCAAAGCCTAAGGACCCAGGTTCTATTACCCAATACCCACATAAGCCAGATGCACAAGGGGGTGCATGCATCTGGAGTTTCTTTGTAGTGGCTGGAGGCCCTGGTGCACCCATTCTCGCTCTCTCTCTCTCTCTCTCTCTCTCTCTCTGTCTACCTCTTTTTCTCAAATAAGCAACCAAAATATTTTTAAAAACATAAAGCCCGGGCTGGAGAGATGGCTTAGCAGTTAAGGTGTTTGCCTGCAAAGCCAAAGACTCCCGGTTCCACTCTCCAGGACCCATGTAAGCGAGATGCACAAATGGGCGCATGCATCTGCAGTTTGTAGTTGCTGGAGGCTCTGGTGTGTCCATTTTCCCTCTTTCAAGTATATAAGTAAATACATTTTTAAAAAATAAAGCCCCTTTTTTTTTGTTACCTGATTTTCTATTCCTGCCTGGGAGGCCTCCTTCTTGCTCTTCTCCACAGAGATGGAGAATGCCTGCACAAGCACATGCACACATGTGCACACGTGCACACATGCACACACACAAGCCAAGAGGAAGTCTCAGTTTAAGCACATGAACCTTTTCTGAAAGAACGCTCTACAAGCTGTTGGTAATAGTCAGTGAACGCAGGAACAGATCTTCTCTTTCCCGTCCACGTCATCTGATAGGCAGTGCCTTTCCCCTTGATAATGCTTTTAGTACAAGCATGCATGTTCAGAGAAGAGATTCATCCATTTCTTTTAAGAAACCAAGCATTTGTGAGCAGTAAGAACAGACTGGATACTTTTGGTTTTTTGTTTTTTTTTTTTAATTTTTTATTTATTTATTTGAGAGCAACAGACACAGAGAGAAAGACAGATAGAGGGAGAGAGAGAGAATGGGCGCGCCAGGGCTTCCAGCCTCTGCAAAGGAACTCCAGACGCGTGCGCCCCCTTGTGCATCTGGCTAACGTGGGACCTGGGGAACCGAGCCTCGAACCGGGGTCCTTAGGCTTCACAGGCAAGCGCTTAACCGCTAAGCCATCTCTCCAGCCCAGACTGGATACTTTTGTGCGCTCACACAGTACAGGGAAGAGGACGGAATGACTTCAGCCAACGTTTGAGTGGAAGACGCGCAGCTACATTTGCTGCTGGCTCACTGGCCTCGGCAGCAAGACCCTACCTCAAAAAGAAAAAGAAAAAAAAAACTAGAAATGACGATCTGCCCCTAATTAATTTTTTATTTTTTGAGGTAGGGTCTCGCTCTAGCCCAGGCTGACCTGGAATTCACTCTGCATTCTCCGGGTGTTCTCAGACTCACGGTGATCCTCCTACCTCTGCCTCCTGAGTGCTGGGATTAAAGGCGTGAGCCACCACACCCGGCCCCTAATTAAATTTTGACCACAGCTTTGGGGAAATATCTTCTATTTCATCATGTTTATTGTCCCATTATTGTCACTAAAGCAATCTATTTTGTACCATTGGGGAAGAAACTGAATACTTATTCTATCAAGAACGCCTTTAATCCCAGCACTCGGGAGGCAGAGGTAGGAGGATCACCGTGAGTTCAAGGCCACCCTGAGACTCCATAGTGAATTCCAGGTCAGCCTGGGCTAGCACGAGACCCTACCTCAAAAAAACCAAAATGAATGTATTGTAGCTAGATGTGATGGTGCATACCTTTGATCCCAGGACTCAGGAGACAGGTGGGATTGTCATGAGTTGGAAGCTACCCTGAGACTACTTAGTGAATTCCAGGGCAGCCTGAGCCAGAATGAGATCCTACCTTGAAAAACAAGCTAGCTAACTAACAAAAACTCCAAAACTATAGCATGAACTCTATTCTGGCATGGTAAGCCCTCCATGGGCGGAGGCAGGAGGGCCAGATGCTCACCATAATGACCTAACTACCAAGCTCTAGGCCAGACTGGACTATATGAGATCCTGCCTCACAAATTTTTAAAAAGGATGGGGGTGGGGGGGGGGTTGGAAGGAAAGAAGATGAAAAGAATTAAAAATATTCTTGTTTCTCAAGCAAGTTAACAAGGCAGAAACAAGCCCTAAAGTTAAAGGAAATGAATTTAAATAAGTAATCGTGACAACTTAAGTCACTGGACTTCAAGTCTTACAGATTTGGAGTCAGAAAGAATGGTAAAGTGATTGAAAACCCAGGCTTGCCAGGAGCTGTGGCTCATGCCTGCACCCTTATCCCTCGTGAAGTGAAGGCAGGAGAATCAGGAGTTCGCAGCCAGCCTCAGCTACAGAGCAAGTTTGAGGCCAGTGTGGGCTATGTGAGACTCGGACACACACAGAGAGAGTGAAAACGAGAGAGAGAAAGAAAAGAAAACAGAAAGTGGGTTTGCGGTTATTTCTCCCAGATCTGTGAAGCAAGGTCACCCTGACCTTGTGTGCGAGGTCTTAAGAGCGCGAAGTGAGCTCACACAGGACAATGTGCCTCCCTTCGCGGCTTGAGGCACAACCCTTTTGCCACTACAGGTTGCTTTCCAAGGTTTTCCAGCAAGCCTTCCACTTTCCTAGTCTGTGTGACAAGTGCCTTGTACCTACGTGTCAAGTAATTTCCAGACAGGTTAGGAAAGACAAACCTGCAGGACAGAGGAACACGAATGAGAACTAATTCCCAAGAGTGCCATGAAACTGGGTGGCGCAGCTCAAAATAAAACAAGTCAAAGCACCATAAAAGCATTCCTCTCGCGTCTAGGAAATCTGATTTGGGGTTGGGAGTGTATCAGCATTCACTCGGTTGCAATTAAGCTTTGACTATTTTGAAGAATTCGAATAGACTTTGCTTAAAAAAAAAAAAAAAAAGCCGGGCGTGGTGGCGCACGCCTTTAATCCCAGCACTTGGGAAGCAGAGGTAGGAGGATCGCCATGAGTTCAAGGCCACCCTGGGACTACAGAGTGAATTCCAGGTCAGCCTGAGCTAGAGTAAGACCCTACCTCGAAAACACACCTTTAATCCCAGCATTCAGGAGGCAGAGGTAGGAGGATCGCCACGAGTTCAAAGCCTCCCTGAGACTGCATAGTGAATTCCAGGTCAGCCTGGGCTAGAGTTAGACCTTGTCTCAAAAAGACCAAAAAAAAAAAAAAAAAAAAAAAACCCAAAAAACAAAAAACCCTGAACATGCCCATTTGTTCTGAGGATAGGTATAAGAAATGAAATAATCAATATGTCTGCCAGATTCATTGTAAATATGTCAGAAATAAATAATTGTAGTTAATTATTCTGAAGTGCAGCATGACTTGAAATGCTGAGAGTTTCCATTCAGTTCCAGAAAACCTCCTCTTGTATGCTGCAGTGAGGGTCTAACTTTCCGTTTTGAGATGGTGAAAAATAGATTGATTCATTCCTCCGTGGCGGCCTCCTGACCTCAGGTATCTGGAGTGCTGACCTCACCCTTGACCGGCATCTAGATCCACGGTTACACTTCACAGGGTGGAAATTTAAAAACTAATCTGTCCATTCTCTTTCTCTCTCTCAATAAATTAATAAATAAAATATTTTAAAGGGGGGTGTCTGGAGAGATGGCTTAGCAATTAAGGCACTTGCCTGCGAAGCCTAAGGGCCCTGGTTTTGATTCCCCAGTACCAACTTAAGCCAAATGTACAAGTTGGCACATGCATTTCGAGCTCATTTGCAATAGTTGTGGGCCCTAGAGTGCCCATTCTCTCTCTCTCTCTCTCTCTCTCTCTCTCTCTCTCTCTATCTATCTATCTGCCTCTTGTTCTCTCTATCTTTCAAATAAATAGATAAAATATTTTAAAACCCTAAATCTGGGCAATAGGGATGATCAAATATGAGCTACATTCACAAAAGGACAAAGGACACATATGGCATATTGTACTATTCTCCAGAGCCCTCTAAAAGTAAACAAAAAAGAAAATCTAATATAGGCAAAAAGTGAAAATAAAGCTACAGGTGATGTCTTGCCAGAAGACCCAGCGAACACACAGAAATGTCCTGGAAAATATCTGCAAGGAAGCTAGACAGAATTCTTTTCGGTGGCTCATAGATTCGCATTGTTACTCTTAACTTCCCAGAAGTAAGGAGCTCAAATGATCTGGCTGGGATTAGTTCAGACACCTCTTAAAGTGAAATTGAGTACTTATTAAACTATCCCACTTCTCCACATTATGTAGATGTTTTCCATTCCTGGACATTCTCCACTCATTTCTTCATAAACCTAATCACCTACCCACAGAATATCAGGGAGATGTTGGATAAAGAATCACTGTGGAGATACAGGACCAAGTTGGCTAAATGCTAACCCAGTTTTGCATGAAAACTTATTGCTGTCATTCAAAACTCTGTAAAAGATATATTTGAGGTATTTTTTGCTTATGCAGGAAAGTTCACTTCACAGTTGCCAGGTATTGTTTTTATCATGTGTTTCATATCAAATACAAGACAGGTCAAATGAAATCTTTAAAAATATATATGTTGGCAGGATCCTCTAAGAGTGACTTTCCCTGAATATTTGAGAACCTCTGTGAAAAATTAACTCAACATTCCCAACTCTCAGGATGGCCCAACTATTAACTGGTTTTGCAGAAGCATTCCTTGTGCAAGCCAAGGCATATAAGAAATATTTTAGATCTGCAGACCATCAAATTATAGTCAGTCCACTGCATGAGTAAAACAGCAAACATTTTAATGGGATGTCTAGTTCCATTCACACTGGGAAAAAGAAACCATGTATTTAGTGATAATTGCATTGAGGCTAGACTCTGTGGCTAAAATGTCAATGGAAGATTGACTATCAGATTTTTCTCTCCTAAAATAAAACTAAACATTATGAGTATGCATAAAGCAAATGATGATATTACATTGACTTTGAACCAGGCATTGCTTCAGTGTAGGAAAGCAGTAGTAATATTTCTCCCACAACTTCACATCCAACCCAGATCCTATTTCTACTTACCCCACTCTTATCAAGCATCTTTCCACTTTATGTATATATATGTGTATGCATTTACTTATTTGTAAGCAAAGAAAAAGAGGGAGAGAGAGAGCGAGAGAATAAGAGAGTGGGCAAGCCAGGACTTCTTGCTGCTGTGAATAAATTCCAGTTGCATGTGCCACTTTGTGCATCTAGCTTTACTTGGGTATTGGGGAATCAAACCTAGGCCAGCAGACTTTGCAAGCAAGAGCCATCTCCCCAGGCCTCCAGAATCTTTTTAGATATAAGCTAAGGATAAAAAGAATAAGAAATATAGTGTCATTTGCAGTGAGAGATGTTTAAAACATTTCTCTTTATCCCATAAATCTGAGAGGTGGATGTTTGCTCACTGTTTAACCTAAGACTGAAAGTCATTCCTAATATTGTTCTTTTACACAATACAGTGACCCCCAAATCACCATAGTTAACTTCTTGCCTGTACCAGTGGATAAACACCACTTGGTCCGTGTTAATTCTTTTTTTGCAGAAGTTAACTAAAGCCAGGTGGGGAGCCTGGAAGATACCCCAAACCTACAACTTCCCCTGGATGGAACCTAGCACTGATATTTTAAGCTCCTGGCTAGAATACAAAGGCAGAAACGAATTCATTGGACAGCACTGTGCCTGGGGCAAAGGAAATCCTGTTTTGGGGTAAATCCAAGTAACATATTCAATTGCACTTAAATCTATGGCCAGGGTTCTGAAGCTGTTCCTTTGTTTTCTTTTCCCCTGGCCACACACTATATATTGTGGTCACAGAAAAGAATCTGAAAGGTGAAATAGTTAATCATTCCTTTTATTTATTTCTTTTTAGTTTTTTGAGGCAGAGTCTCGCCCTAGCCCAAGCTGACCTGGAATTCACTCGGTAGTCTCAGGGTGGCCTTGAACTCATGGCGATCCTCCTACCTCTGCCTTCTAAGTGCTGGGATGAAAGGCGTGAGCCACCATGTCTGGCTAGTACATTTTTCTTATATTTGGTACTAGAGTATATTTGGTAGTAGACTAACACCTACCATCTTTCTTCAAAGAAATTAAACATACAAACTAACAAAAATCAATGGTCCCAGATTGCAGTGTCAGGCAGATCACGTCACAGCGTGGTAGTGAGGCTGGGGATTGGCTGTTACTTCCAGTCACTTATGGAGGCATTAACCATTCCCAGTTTATCCTACTCTGTAACATTTTATTTCAAGAAATTCCAGAGGATTAGACTACCAGAAGAGATGAAAACACATGCTAATCCATATTTTTGCATAAGACTATGTCCATAATTCTAGTTGTTCAACTTGAGTAGGATTTATGATTTTTATTATATTTTGATTTTAGTTTTTTTGAAATAGGGTCTCATAGTCTAGGCTGGCCTGGGATTCCCTGTGTAGCCTAGGCTGACTTAAAGTTCACGGCAATCCTCTTGCCTCAGCCTCGCAAGCACTGAGATTATATCTATGAGCCATCACACCTGGCTTTTAGTAGCAAAGTTCTTCTATCAAAATACTTTACCTCGGGCTTGGATGACAGCTCGGCCAGTAAAGCGCCAGCTATGCAATCATAAGGACCTGAGTTTCATTCCCCAGTAGCCACAGAAAAATGCTGAGCCCATGGGTCTTATTTGTAACCCCCGTGCTGCGGGGGTGGAGACAGGAGAATCTTGGAGACCACTGGCCAACTGGTCTAACCTAGAGACCCTGTCTCCAAAGAGGCCGATGACCAACCAAAGGGTGATACCCAAGGTTGTCCTTTGGTCTACACACACACACACACACACACACACACACACACACACACACACGAAGAAAAAGAAGAAGGAGACATCTGTTTAAAAATATATTCTAGGGCTGGAGAGATGGCTTAGTGGTTAGGTCACATGCCTGAGAAGCCTAAGGACCCAAGTTCGATTCTACAGGTCCCATATAAGCCAGATGCACAAGGTAGCGCATGCATCTGGAGTTCATTTGCAGTGGCTGGAGGCCCTGGTGTGTCCATTCTCATTCGCTCTCCCTCTCTCTTTCTCTCTCTGCCTCTTAACCCTGATTCTGAACTGTTTCCAAGAAGGAGACTAACGCTGAAAAAGATTTAACACCCTCCCCTGGACACCTTCATAGTCAAGTATGGCCATCAGGCTTCGCAAGCAAACACCTTTAACTTTTTTTTAATTTTTAATTTTTATTTATTTATTTATTTATATTTATTTATTTATTTTTACTTGGGGGAGGGGTTGGGGAAGGTTCTCGCTCTAGCCCAGGTTGACCTAGAATTCACTATGTAATCTCAGGGTGGCCTCGAACTCATAGAGATCCTCCTACCTCTGCCTCACGAGTACTGGGATTAAAGGGTTATGCCTCCACGCCCAGCAAGTGCCTTTAACTACCGAGCCATCTCCCCAGCCCCCACGTTGTCCTCTACAAATTGCTTCTTTCAGAATCTGTTTCCTTAGCCATTAAGTCAAATACTTTTTAGACACAAATGCTGCATTCTGTGATAACATTAACTTTAGCTACTTTAATATACTTTGAGTCCTCCCAAATCAATGATGCAATCAATAAACATGTATTGATTGCCTCCTCTCTGAATCAGGCACAATCTATAAACACCATGCCGTAAGTAAATCTTACTTAAGAATTGAATCTCCTGCTTTGGAGTAGAATACATAAAGGTTTGGTCTGGGTAACTTGGCCTTGTGTCGACTCCCAGGTGGAAAATCAAATGCCTGCTGGTCTGGGCAGGAAATTTAAGTAGGTGAAACAGAATGGATGTATGGATTTGGCTCGGTGCCAGGCTGCCCTTTTAGATCTCTTAAAAAGCCATGGTTTGGTCAGATTCTCTGTGTCTACCTCACTATGCATTTTAACTTACAAATCCAGACATGCAGTTATTGATTTGAATAACAATATGTAAGAAAATGAACTCTCTTAACAAATCAAAAATGAGCAGGCATCACCTACTCCCTAACTGTCACCCCGTGACGCTTGCTCAGCACCGTGTCAATCAGTGTCATCAGGGATTAAGTTGATGACCGTCGTTTGACACCGTTCATCTGTTCACACCCATCTACTCACACCGATGCTGTGGTTCCTAGCACTATGCACAGGACCATGTGTTCTCCACAAAGATGGATGGACTAAATAACTGAATTAATTTCAAAATTGAGCATAGGATCTGGAGAGATCGCTCAGTGGTTAGAGACTTTTTTTTTTTTTTTTAACAAAGACTGATGGCTGATGGTGCCAGGCATGGTGGCACATGCCTTTAATCCCAGCATTTGGGAGGTGGAGGTAGAAGGATTGCTGTGAGTTTGAGGCCAGCCTGAGACTCCATAGTGAAGTCCAGGTCAGCCTGGGCTAGACAGTGACTCTCCCTCAAAAATCTAAATAAATAAACAAATAAATATAAATAAATATAAATAAATAAAAGCCTGATGGCCTGGGCTCAATTCCCCAGTACCCATGTAAAGCCAGATGTACAAATTGGCACATGTGTCTGGAGTTTATTTGCAGGGCTGGAATGCTCATACTCTCTTTCTCTCTCAAATAAGTAAATATATATATATTTATGTATATTATTATCATATTATATATTATATAAATAATATATATATAATATATTATATATTATTTATATATTATTATATTATATATAATATATATTATATATTATTTATATATTATATATATATTTTATATATTATATATATTTTATATACATACATATATATATATATATATATATATATATATATATATATATATATATAACTGAGCATAAATCTGAGTTTTAAGACACTAATTTCTGATCTCAGTTGACATCTTGAAGACTTGGACTCTAGGGGCTGGAGATATAGCTCAGTGTCAGTACAGTTAATTGCCTAACATGTCGGAGGCCATGGGTTTGGCAAGAAACAAATAATGTATTTTGAGGCTTAACAGATAATAATAATGATGACGTTGACTAGAACTCTTGCCCTCAATTGGTTGATAGCATAAGCTATGCTCTTCTCTGGCTCTTAGTTTCTTTAATCATAAAGTAAATGGGTAGCAAGGAGATGACCTTCTGGCTCCCCAGAACTCTGTTCTTTAGAACATTACTCTGATGTTCAATATAGAA
The DNA here is from genome assembly GCF_020740685.1 of Jaculus jaculus. Lineage (NCBI taxonomy): Eukaryota > Metazoa > Chordata > Mammalia > Rodentia > Dipodidae > Jaculus > Jaculus jaculus. The sequence goes on from NC_059110.1 coordinate 31,279,901, forward strand.
AAGAGTTGCTTTGGGCTAGGGGGGAGAGGAGTTAAGAGTTTCAGAGGCAGAGCATGTGTGAAGCCCTGGACTGAATTCTTAGCACTGCCAAAAAATACTAACGCTAATCCAGTGGAAGTTTGACCTGGGTGTTTTGACTGTATGTAGACCAGAATGGAAAGAAATGTTTGCTGGGCCAAGCAGGAAATATGAATTAGAGAAGTGGACCAGGTAGTGAATTGCCTCAAACTATTCACAATCACAATGGCCAGATTGAAAAAATATGGAAACCAACAAGAAGGCAAATGAAATAAAACCACATAAAGGGGAACATTTGCCTAGTTGCTTGGCATAGCAATCTCTTTGGGGTCACGAATAGGCCACTCGGTGTTATATGGCTATTAATTAATGTTAAGCAACTGGATGAGGATCGATCCGTTAGCTCAGAGAGATCAAAACAAGACTACTGATTGGTGGCCCTACACTAGTCCCTTGACCAGACTCCTGCTGTCTCTGTCCAAGTGCCACCTTTGTGAGGCTAGAGGTTGGTGGCGACAGGTGGACCCACTAAGGTTATGTTTGCTGTGGTAAGCCAGAACAGGCACTCAGCCCCTGCTTTGTGTAAGATGAAGACGCGGTGCCCAGGGTAGAGGTGAGACTCACTCAGCTGTGTGAGTGACTACCTAGCAATAAGCACCCAAAAGTGATGTGAACCCATATCAGAAATGGAGCAAATGCTCCCAAGAGGACCACAGCCAGGCATAAGACTAAGGCCCGTATGTGTTCCCCAGCTGTTGCAGTCCGGTTCGCATTGCTGGTAGAAATCACCCAACCAAGAGCAGCTTCTAGAAAAAGAGGTTTATTTTGGCTTACAGGCTCGAGGGAAAGCTCCACAATGGCAGGGAAAACAATGCCATGAGCAGAGGGTGGACATCACCCCCTGGCCAACATCAGGTGGACAATAGCAACCAGAGAGTGTGCCACACACTGGCAAGGGGAAACTGGCTATGACACCCATAAGCCTGCCCCCAACAATACACTCCATCAAGGAGGCATTAATTCCCAGACCTCTATCATCTGGGAACCTATCATTCAGAACATCTAAGTTTATGGGGGACACCTGAATTGAACCACCACATTCCATCCCTGGCCCCCATAAACTGATATCCATACATGATATAAAATACAGTGCATTCAGTATGACTTTAAAAGTCCCTGTAGTTTTTAATCAATCCTAATGATATTCAAACATCTCCATAGTCCAAGATCTTTTAACTGAGCCATAATACCAAAACATAACCTCAAAAAAAACCTCATAATGACACAAAATAAACATTCACACTGCAAAAGATGGCATCGGACATAGCAAAGAATATTCAGTAAATACAAGATTTTAAACAACCAGAGCAAACATCAAACTCTGTAGCTTCAAGTCCAACAACTCTAGCCAGTAACAAATCTCCAAGTCAATAACTCTAACCAGCAACAAGTCTCTGGGCTTCCAATTGCGCCCCTCCAGCTAGGCTACTCACAGTCTGGGTTAAACTTCATCCTGGGCCAGCAGCTCCTTAGCAGCCATCTCATGGTCCCAGCATCTCCACTGGGTCTCCACTGCAATCCACGGTTCATCCTCATGGTCCCATGGGGTCTCCATGCAGGCATGCAGCAAACCTGCATCACACTGCCCATGACCATTTCCAAAAGTCAAGACCATATTGCAAACTTGATGACCCTCTCTTTCCTGTATTTCTTATACTCCACAATACCAGGTAGAGTGTCAATTTGTTAATCCAGGGGGGAATAAAGTAGATTTTGAAGATCAGGACACTCCTTGAGCCCTCAGGACCCTTCAAAAGAGTCTATGTTCTTCCTGTTGCCCCAGTGCAGGTCAGCTGGCCCAATCTCAAAGGTTGTAATCTCTCAATTGCAGCAGTTTCGACCTAAAGATTTCTTTCTGTGCCATATCCATCTGCTCACACCAGTCCATTTCTACGCAGAGCAACCCTGAACAACTTCTCAGGACACGGGCATAACAGCAAGCTTTTTACACAAACTGCTAGCTCAGTCCAAACAAAGCTCTTTCTCCACCCTCATAAGCCAAACCTCACAGTCCATAGTTCTTTTCAGGTCTTTCAACTCCGACCAGAACAGTCCATCAAGCTGTACTTACAGCACTGCAAGGCATCTCTTAGGCCAAGGTTTGAAATCCTCCCACATTTTTTTTGAAAATCAGCTCCAGAAGGCCAAACCCACACAGTCAGGCATCTAGCAGCAACCCCACTCTTGGTACCACTTTACTGTTGCAGTCAGGTTCACATTTCTTGTAGAAATCACCCACTCAAGAGCAGCTTCTGGGAAAAAGAGGTTCATTTTGGCTTATAGGCTCAAGGGGAAGCTCCACGATGACAGGGGAAAACAATGGCATGAGTAGAGGGTGGACATCACCCTCTGGCCAACATAAGGTGGACAACAGCAACAGGAGAGTGTGCCAAACACTGGCAAGGGGAAACTGGCTATAACACCCATAAGCCCGCCCCCACTGATACACTCCCTCCAGGAGGCGTTAATTCCCAAATCTCCATCAACTGGTAACCTAGCATTCAGAACACCTATGTTTATGGGGGACACCTGAGTCAGACCCCCACACCATGTATACTGCAGGAACTGAGCTCAGAATGGCTGGCTTCCTCCAGCAGCAGGAGACTGGGGACTGCTTTCATACTGTGTCATCATGCTCATCCTGGAATATATGCAACCTCGCGACCCCCATCTTCCCTTGTTTTCTGTCATTCCTTAGATCTTGACAAACCCGTTTTCCAGCTGTGCTTTGCTCTCCTCCTGTCCCTCCCATGTCAGAGCCCCCGCCGCTCACGATCCCATGAGCTGTCCTCTGAGGCTACAAGAGGCTCCCTATTACTCGTCAACACAGACTGCCAAGTATCCGGGATTCCCACGGCGCCAAGAACACACTGACATTTAAAACCTGCAACCTAGTTTCCAGCCGGTTTTCCCATGAGTTTTCTGTTCCCATGAAGTTGTTCGCCCAGCTGCTGCCCGAACATGCCTCGTGGCTTCTGCTCGCACACCTTTTGAGCTAAGCCCCACCCGGGCACTCGGGCACCTGACTGCCACCTCCTCTCCATTCCAAGTGTTGCCAGTATTTGGAAAGCCCGTTCAAGTGCCCCTTGAAGGCTTGCTCAACAACTTAGTCCACATTGTCACTTCCACCTTCAAATTCTAATAACACTCAAGAACTCTGCCACATACTCCCCATGCAGAGGAACGGAGGATGACGAATCCTGCTCCACAGTCAGGTCATAAAGTCCTAGGTCAGTGAGTTTTCTATTTGGGTTTTTTCCAGGTAGGGTTTCACTCTAACCCAGGCTGACCTGGAACTTACTATGTAGTCTCAGGATGGCCTCGAACTCACAGCAATCCTCCTATCTAGTGCTGGGATTAAAGGCATGTGTCCCCATGCCTGGCAGTCACTGAGTTTTCTTTGTGCCTTTTTAAAAAGCAGAGTAGTGGCATCTTGGACTTAGAGACTTTCTCGATGCTCTAAGCACACGAAAAGGAGTTGATGGAAGAGGTGACTTTTCCTCCTTGACACAAGCAACTGGATTCAAAGTCTTTTCAGGCAGCATTACATACCAGCTAGGGGATAGTTCTGACAGTCTTGTCATAGCATTTAAGATGCAAGATTTCTTTATCTGGTCTGGAGAGATGGCTTAGTGGTTAAGTCACTTACCTGCAAAACCAAAGGACTCAGGTGCGATTCCCCAGGATCCACGTAAGCCAGCTGCATGAGGTGGCACACAGTTCGTTTGCAGCGGCTGGAGGCCCTGGCATGCCCATTTTCTTCTCTCTTTCTCTCTCAAATAAATAAGTAAAAATATAGTTTTAAAAAGATTTCTTTTCCCTACTTTGTACATCTGTTTTTTTAACTTATTTATTTATTCACAAGGAGAGAGAGAGAGAGAAATTCAGGGCTTCTTGCTACTACAAACTTCAGATACATGTGCCAGTTTGTGCATCTGGTTTTATGTGGGTCCTGGCCATTCAAATCCAGGACATCATACCTTGTAAGCAAGCACCTTTAACTGCTGAGCATCTTTCTAGCCCCCTAGTCTGTACCTCCTGATCATGCAATCTAGGATGGAAGAAAAAACAGCCTCTCTAGCTAATGAGAATTTCTGGTGTATCTTAGGAAATAGTGATTATGGGAAGTTATGTGCAAATAATTATAAATAAGTCAAAGGTACATTAGGGGAAATCCATATAATCTTACCTCACAAGTGATTTGTAGCCTATTTACGTTGATGTGTCTTGTTATAGCAATGTTCCTCACTTAAGATGAGGTGAAATGGAGAAAGACGGTAATTGCTCTCTTTCCAGCGTTCCCTCCACTATTCAACTTTCCATTAACTAGAGGCACTTGGCAGATTGAAGACTTTGCTTCATTTCTTGCAACTGTAGATCTGTTAATGCTCCACTCTGTAGTCTGCTGAAAAATTCTGGGTACCTGGCATCTACCTCAATGTGACATTCAGGTGGGCTTCATCTTCTAATGTTTAAGTCGTAACCAAAATGACACTAAAGTTTCAAAACTTTAGTGATTTCGCCTGTCTGAGCTACCAAGCCAGTTCAAGGCTAGTCTGGCTAACTTAGAAAGGTCCTGCCTCAAAGCAAAATATTTAAAAAGTGGGGAATAGAGCTTAGTGGCAGAGCACTTCTTTAACATGTGTGAAGCCCTAGATTCAATCCCCGGTATCTCAAAAAAAAGAAAGAAAAAGGAGAGAGAGATGAGTTGCTATGCTTGGCATTTACTTTACAAAGAGGTGCATGCATCTGGAGTTCATTTGCAGTGGCATGAAGTCCTGATATGCCCATTCTCTGGCCTCCTCTCTCTTTCTTTCCTTGCCAATAAGTGAATAGAATTTTTAAAGGTATTTTATTTATTTATCTTTATTTGTTTAAGATATAGAGAGGTAGGGCCTCCAGTCACTGCAAACGAATTCCAGATGCATGCACCTCCTTATGCAGCTGGCTTATATGGGTCCTGGGAAATTGAACCTGGGTCCTTTGGCTTTGTAGGCAAGCACCTTAACCACAAAGCCATTGCTCTAGCCCATAAATAGAAATAGTTTTTTTTATTAATTTTTTTTTTTGGTTTATTTATTTGAGAGCAACAGACAGAGAGAGAGAGAGAGAATGGGCATGCCAGGGCCTCCAGCCACTGCAAACGAACTCCAGACGCGTGCACCCCCTTGTGCATCTGGCTAACGTGGGTCCTGGGGAATCGAGCCTCGAACCGGGGTCCTTAGGTTTCACAGGCAAGCGCTTAACCGCTAAGCCATCTCTCCAGCCCTAGAAATAGTTTTTAAGAGCCAGGTACAACAAGGTGCATCTGTCATCCTAGCACTGGGGAGAAGGCAGAGGACCCCTGGGGCCTGCTGAGCAGCTAGTCTAGCCACACTGGTGGAACTCCAGACTCAGTGAGAGATCCCGTCTCAAAAAATAAGACAGATATTATATCTGTATGAGAAACTCAGTAACCAGTAACATGACTATATATTCCTGACTACATATAGTAAGGAAAGTGCACACTGGTTTTGCCTTTAAAAGGTTCGTTCTAAAAGCAGTTTCAGATGAAACTTATAGAACAGCATTTTTATCATAAAGATTACATGTCAAGCTGAAAAAAAATAAGGCAGAGAGTAATTGAGAATAACCCCTGATGTTGATCTCTCATGTACACACATACACACACACAAACAGCATCCCTGAGGAATGATCCCAGAGGTTATACTCTGGTCTCCACACTTAGCTGTACACATGGGCACCTACCCTCAAACACACACACACACACACACACACACACACACACACAAATCCCAACTACAACAAAGGTAGGATAGGTTAAAAAGAAGATTGAGAGCAGCTGTCTGGGAGTGGCTGGCTTTCTGTTATGGTGTTTATACAGTGAAATCCTTGCAGTGCTGGTAAGGCTGCTCTTGGGGAGCGCAACCCTTTCCTAAAGACCTTCTAGCATGGGCCAGCGTGTTGCCCTTTGTATGCTTCCTTGTCAGGCTTTGGCCCTCTGCTCTTTGTGGAACAGAGTGCCTTCAAAGCCGGCCTTGTGAACTGTACTCCAGTCCCCCATTCATAAAAGTGACCAAAAAACAACCCTGGGAAGTGAATGGCATTGGAACATAAATACGTGTCTCCAGAGACAAGAGGCACAGCAGGGCACATGGGGTACGAGCAGAGCTGGGCTCTTAGGGTGGGCCTTTGTGACTGGCAGGGAAGCGATCGGGAGGGGACATCCTTGCTGCGTACTGAATGCGAACATGAAGGTGAGGCCCGTGGTTAGGACAGTTGCAAGAAAGCTCTCAGGAGGGGCTGGAGAGATGGCTTAGCGGTTAAGCGCTTGCCTGTGAAGCCTAAAGACCCCGGTTAGAGGTTCGGTTCCCCAGGTCCCACGTTAGCCAGATGCACAAGGGGGCGCACGCGTCTGGAGTTCGTTTGCAGTGGCTGGAAGCCCTGGCGCGCCCATTCTCTCTCTCCCTCTATCTGTCTTTCTCTCTGTGTCTGTCGCTCTCAAATAAATAAATAAATAATTTTTAAAAAAAAAGTATTAAAAAAAAAAAAAGAAAGCTCTCAGGAGGGCTTGGCTTCAGGGTTGTTGTGAAGAGCTCTACTCGCTCCCCCACTCCTTTGACTCAGCATACACAGCGGGGTTGAGAATAATGTCCAAGAAGCCAGGCACGGTGGCAGATGCCTGCAGTACCAAAACTAGAGAGACTAAGAAAGGAGGGTCCAGCCTTCAAGTCCAGCCTGGGCCACACATGCATACATACCAATAAACACAAACTGTCGAGTCAGTATATGATCTAAAGACAGGTACTAGATCTTGTGGCTGATGGGCAGCCTGAATTGGTTCATGCCTATGTCCTTGTTACTTTGATCTTGAGACTAGGTCTTGCTCTGTAGCCCAGGCTGGCCAGGCATGGTGGCTTTTGATCCCAGCACTTGGGAGACAGAGGTGGGGAGGGGTTGCTGTCAGTTTGAGGCCACTCTGAGACTACATAGTGAATTTCATCTCAGCCTGGGCTACAGTAAGACCCTACCTCAAAAGACCAAAAAAATTTTTTATTGACACCTTCCATAATTATAGACAATAAACCCTGATAAGTCCCCCCCTACTTTCCACTTCACGACTCCACTCTATCATATCCCCTCCCCCTCTCAATCAGTCTCTTATTTTGATGTCATCATTTTCCTCCCGTTATGCTGGTCTTGTGTAGGTAGAGCCAAGCACTGTGAGGTCATGGATATCCAGGACATTGTGTGTCTGGAGGAGTGCATTATAAGGAGTTCTACCCTTCCTTTGGCTCTTAATCCTTTCTGCCCCTGCTTCCACAATGGACCCCGAGCCTTGGAAGGTGTGATAGAGATGTTTCAATGCTGAGCACTCCTCTGTCACTTCTTCTCAGCACTGTGATGCCTTCTGAGTTATCCTAGACGTCACCACCATCTGAAAAGAGAAGCTTCTCTAACCAAAAGTGAGAGTAGCATTAGTATATGGGTATGAACATTAAGAGAAGTACTTACTGGGCAATTTGGTGAGCATAGTATATACACTTAACCAGACAGCAGCAGGTGTCACACCCCTAGGACTAATGACTTCCCTCAATCCAACTAGAGAGCTGTTGGTTTCCCCCATAACAAACATGCCACTATCTTACCTGTTGGCTCATTTGGCCTGGCTGGCCAAATTTAAGGCTTGCAATATCCACTGTTGTTTATCTCCACTGGTGACTTTCTCTCTCCCATAGAACTGCATGCAGCATAGCTTTTCCAGCTTTCTGTCAGCTGGTCTACCTCGAGGAGATTTTCAGCTCAACTCTAGCAGGATTTCTCAGTGACCTTGCAGCCCAAGTATGTGGATTCTTCAGCAATAGGATCTATTCCTGGTAGGAAACCAAGAACCTCAGCAGTGACCTATTGTGTTTGGGGGGCACCAGGGACCTCCCTTGGCCTCCAACTCTTAGTCCTTCTCCCTCAGCTTCCTGAGATCTGGGATTACAGACATGTGCCACCATGTCTGGATCCTTGCAATTTCTTAAGACACCTGATGGGATGACACCTGTTTGCTTTGCCATGGTTTTTTGTTTGTTTGTTTATTTCAAGGTAGTCTCACGGTGGCCTCGAAATCATGGTGATCCTCCTACCTCTGCCTCCCGAGTGCTGGAATTAAAGGCGTGCACCACCACGCCTGGCTGCCATGGGGTTTTGAACTGGTTCACGTAACTGCAAAGCCTTCTCTTGCCAAGCCATGTGTAACTGCAGGAATTTCCATGCTCTTGAGGGGTCAGCCACCCTTCCCAGGCTTGGAACCCGGGGCTGCCCCTAAGCACACAGTCTGCTGTCTAAAACACTGCCATAATTCTCCATCTCTTTTTGTGTATGACCATTTGAATAGTTAACTTCTTGTGAGTCATAGAAATATATATATATATATATATATATATATATATATTTTCAAGGTAGGGTTTCAGTCTAGCTCAGGCTGTCCTAGAATTTACTATGTACTTCAATCCTCCCACCTCCACCTCCTGAGTGCTGGGATTAAAGGTGTGCCCCACCATGCCCAGCATATATAATTTTTTTGTGTGTTGGATCTTTAGAGTTGGCCAGCTGTCAGTGTGATCTGTCGTCCCCAGCTTCAGCCTGGTGCTTTCTTTGTGTTTCTTTGCTCTCTGATGATCCTTGTTAGGTAGGGCGGTCCGGTCGTAAGAACCAGTTTTTCTCTCCTGGTGGCACAAGAAGTCATTCCCATCGTCTCCTGGAAACCTGGGGCAGCTAACAGTGTGATGTGATTGATCCTCCGCCCAGCGTCTCTTTGCAAATTCAAAGTTTTCTCTGTTGTGCCAGATTCATGTCTGCATGTGTGGTAAATCTCTGGATATCGTGTGAATACAGTGAATCCTTGTGATGGTAATTAGTACACAAAACCCTTTGAGCCCAGTTACTGTCCTGTTCTTAACTGGAAATCATATTTGTGAGCTACAGCATCTATTATCAATGGTGTACTTTTCATGGCATGCAAATTTTGTGTATCTAATTATAACTTTTTTTTTTTTTCTGAGGTAGGATCTCTTTCTGGAATTCACTCTGTAGTCTCAGGGTAGCCTTGGACTCATGGCAATCCTCTTACCTCTGCCCCCCAAGTGCTGGGATTAAAAGCATGTGTCACCATGCCCGGCCTGATTATAAATGTTATCTAGCATTGAGTTTGACTATAGAGCCATTTGGTGTGAACATGGGGTGGGGAGGGTGTACACACATGTGCATATTAGTTCCATGAGTCTGGGGAGGTTCATTCTACAAATATCTAATGTAAAAAAAAAAACTGCTTAGGGCTTAATTTTTCTGGCAGTAACAACTATATTTTTCTTATTTACTAACCACTGGCTTTGGTGTTAGAAATATTTGTAGATCGATTCTCAGAACTGAATTAAAACCTTATGAAAATTACAGCTTAATAAATGTTTATTGTAAAAAAGATTGACTAGATATTAATAACTGTTTAAATTATATTATAGGTAAATACAAGCTTAGAAAATGGATTTGGGGGCTCTGGGAAGATGACTCAACAGTAATGGCATTTGCTTGCAAATACTGCCACCCTGGGTTTTATTACCTAGTACCCACATAAAGCCTGATGCATAAAGTGACACATGCATCTGTAGTTCATTTGCAGCAGCAAGAGGTCATGGTGTGCTCATACTCTCTCTCCCTCCCTCCCTCCCTTCCTTCCTTCCTTCCTTCCTTCCTCTCTCTCTCTCTCTCTCTCTCTCTCTCTCTCTTTCTTTCTTTCTTTCTTCCTCTTTCTCTCTCCTTGCAAATAAATAAATAAAACTATTTAAAAGAAAAGAAAAGAAAATGAAAGCTGGGCATGGTGGTGCACACCTTTAATACCAGCACTGGGGAGGCAGAGGTAGGAGGATCACTATAAATTCAAGGCCAGCCTGAGACTCCATAGTGAATTCCAGGTCAGCCTGGGCTAGAGTCAGACCCTACCTTGAAAAACCAAAAATAAAAAAAGAGAGAGAGAAGAAAGAAAAGACAATAAGCCACAACTTTAATCCCAGCACTCGGGAGGCAAAGGTAGGAGGATCGCCATGAATTCAAGGGTACCCTGAGACTACATAGTTAATTCCAGGTCATCCTAGACCAGAGTGAGACCCTACCTCAAAAAAACAAAAAAGAAAAAGAAAAAGAAAAAAACGAAAGAAAATGGACTTGGGGACGTGTTTGAAACTTTTCATAATAAAACATGAGTTCTCAACCATCATTCTATTCTTGCCATAATTCAGCTTTTCATCTCTCCCTATCACCCCATTAAGGTGGCAATCCTCTTGAATCCTTACCCCAAATCAGAAACTCAAGAGCCCATTTTGGGAGCCAAGCCCCGGGAGCTGGCCATTTCTTCAACCCTCACCTTTCTGCCAAGACATCCTAGGCCTCCCCTGAAGACTCAACAGGGTCACTGTCAATGTTGAACTTTCTCACAGGATTTAATTACCGAGCATGGCCTAGCAGGTTAGGCAGTTATTGGTGGTTCCGCACCTAGCAGATAGTTTGCTACGGGTATTTTGGTTCTTGGGAATGATGAAAAGTGGCCTGTGATACTCACATGTGAATCACCCAAAGTACACGAAGGAATATATATATATATTTTTTTTTTCTCTCCCCACAGGAATATATATATTTTTTTCCACAGGAATTATATATATATTTTTTCCCCCACAGGAATATATATATATATATTTTTTCACAGGAAAAGCTTTTCAGGGGTTAAGGAGACCCAGAAAGGTAACATTTGTTTTGCACAAAGGAGACAAAGCAATCCCCAGAGCTTAATGAAGCTCATAAATGACAACTTTCCAAAATGTGGACATAGTTTTTAAATCAATTAGAACTTTTTGCAATTAAAAATGACAAAATCTTTTTTGTTGTTGTTGTTGTTTTTTTTGTTTTTTTGAGGTAGGGTCTTGCTCTAGCTCAGGCTGACCTGGAATTCACTATGCAGTCTCAGGGTAGCCCCAAACTCATGGTGATCCTCCTACCTCTGCCTCCCAAGTGCTGGGACTAAAGGCGTGCACTACCATGCTGGGCTTTGTTTTGTTTTTCAAGGAAAAGTCTTGCTATAGCCCAGGCTGACCTGAAATTAGTCTCAAACTGGCCTAGAACTCACAGCAATCCTTCTTCCTCAGCCTGCTGAGTAGGATTTAAGGCGTGAGTCACTGAACCCGGCCAGAGAACATTCTTTATCATACGGTTTGTTACATGTAGGTACTCGGGAATATTTTAACTATAACCAAATAGAATGCTAGTGGCTCTCCCTGGGAAGAAGTCCCTCAAAACCATCACCTAATTTCAGTGACCATTATCTTGTGCTGGCTAAGCTCACATGGCAGAGAGAAAGTCTTTTATTTTTTGAAATTTTCTATTTTTGTCTTTTTTTAATGTTATTTTTAAAAAATATGTTATTTATTTGAGAGAGAGAGAATATGAACCCACCAGGGCCTTTAGCCACTGCATGTGGCACCTTGGGTATCTGGCTTATTTGGGTCCTGGGGAATTGTACCTGGGTCCTTAGGCTTCACAGGCAAGTGCCTTAACGACTAAGCCATCTTCTCCAGCCCCAAGAGAGTGTCTTCTAAGGCAGTGAGTTCAGTAAAGAGACTTCAAACCATTTACCAGGAACCATTGAAGGGAAGAGGGCCAGTTAACCTGGAAATAGAAGACTAAAGCAAGACATAATAGCTGCTTTCAGATATTTAAGGCAATTTATTACCTATAAGAAAGACTGTAAGAAGGGTTCTGTGCAGTTGAAGGGCAAAACCATCAGGCATGGTAGCATGCCCTAGTAATCTTGCCACCTGAGAGAGGCAGAGGTTCTCAGGGCCAGTCTAAACTACATAGCAAGAGCCCATAACAAACCAACCAGCCAAGCAGAGTGAATTCAAACCAGTGACCAAAGTTCAAAGATCTAGACTTCAATGCACCCTGTAAAGAGCTTTCTCATGATTTTAGCAAAAACTCTGTGCAATCAGAAAGTCCTTGCTAGGCATTCACAGCAAAAGTATTCAGATACATAAGGGGTATTTTACAGGGCGGCTCAAATGCAGCTATGGAATGGCTCTAGTACCATGCATTCCCTTTTTAAGATTCTCCTTGAGGGCTGGAGAGATGGCTCAGCAGTTAAGGCATTTGCCTGTGATGCCTAAGGACCCAGGTTCAATTCCTCAGTACCCTTATAAGACAGATGCACAAGGTAGCACATGTTTCTGGAGTTCGTTTGCAGTGGCTAGAGGCCCTGGTGTGCCCATTCTCTCTTTCAGCCTCTCTCTCTCCCTCTCTCTTAATGTAATAAATTGTTTTAAAAAAAACTTTTTAAAGATTCTCCTTGAGATTGAAGTTTTGTTTTTCAGGGCCAGAGATTGATCCCAGGGTCTCATGAACTCTAGTCAAGCATTTTATTGCTAAGGTACACCCTAGATTCTGAGGTTTAAATTTTAATGACATTTTCACTTCTCAGATCACCTTTCCTAAAAATGAAAGCACAATTACAGTTAATAGAAAATTCCATTCCTGCATTTAGAATACTTACACATTTATAAAATCAAGTGTATACATGCTTAATTGATACACTAACAGACACAGGGCAATAATCTCTCCGAGGTCATTTTAAATTGTGATACGTACACTTACTATGAGATCCATTTTCTTTACAAATATCTAAGTATATATGATAGCAATGTTAAAAATAGGCATAGTATTGTACAGAGGGTCTCTACAACCCAATCACCTTGCACGATTGACTTTTTTTTTTTGAAGCAGGGTCTCCATGTACTCCAGGCTGACCTGAAACTCACTGTGTAGCCCAGGCTGGCCTCCAACTCAAGGTGCTCCCCCAACCTCTGCCTACTACTGAGCGCTGGGACTAAAGGCACACGCCACCATGCCTGGCTGATTGACGTCTGTGTGTGTGTGTGTGTGTGTGTGTGTGTTACTGTTTGCTGTATCATCATGTACAAATGAGATTACAAACAGTGTTTGTCCTTCTGTTTCTTGTTTCACTTAGCATAATGTCCTCAAGGGTCACTTGGGTCATCCCGTGTGACAGGATTTCCTTCTTTTCAAAAGCCAAATAATATTCCATTGTATGTATGCTCTGTATGTTCGTTACCCATTCATGAGACATCTAGTTTGCTTGGCTGCTGGAATAATGCTGCAGTGAGCAGGCGGGCATAGACGCCTCTGGATTCTGATTTCCATGTGCTCTTCAATGCCAATCCCCAAGAGAAAGAACTTCTACCAGACTGCAACCTGAAGAAATGCTTCCTTTGTCAATAAAGTCGTGTTATAGAAAAAAAAAAAAAAAGTCAGTAAAACTAAACAAAGTCCTCAGTGATACTGTTGAGAACTCTGCTACTGCTCTGGAAGCAGTTTATTCACTGGTGGTTAATGAAACCAGAGACCTTTCACCTCAATCACATGATCACACTGCAAACTATACAGAAGTGGAAAGTGCTTGTTAACATGAAGATGTCTATTTCACTGGCTGAGGATATATTTGAAAGCTACAATTAAAATGGTATAAACTTGGGCTGGGGCAATGGCTTAGCCATTAAGGTGTTTGTCTATGAAGCCAAAGGACCCAGGTTCAATTCCCCAGGACCCACGTAAGCCAGATGTACAAGGTGGCACATGTGTCCAGCGTTTGTTTACAGTGACTGAAGGCCCCAGGTGTGGCCATTCTCTCCTTCCCTCTCTCTCTTATTCTTTCTCCCACTCTCTCAAAAAAAAAAAAAAAAAAAAATGGTGGAAGCTGGGCTTTGGTGGCGCACGCCTTTAATCCCAGCACTCGGGAGGCAGAGGTAGGAGGATTGCCGTGAGTTCTAGGCCACCCTGAGAATCCATAGTGAATTCCAGGTCAGCCTGGGCTAGAGTGAGACCCTACCTCGAAAAACCAAAAAACAAAACAAAAAAAAAAAGGTAGAAACTTGCTCCTCCAAATTGCATTGCTGTTACTCCTGGAACGTATTTTGAGAAATCTAAGGCAGAGGCAGAAGGATCATTTCAAATACTAAAAAAACTTGGTCTACATCATAGTAAATTCCAGAACTTCCTTGTTTACATAGTTGTTGCAGTCCAGTTCGCATTGCTGGAAGAAATCACCCAAACTGTATAGATAAAAAAGAGAGGAAGAAAAAGGAAGAATGATGAAAGGAAGGAAAGAAAGAAGGAAGGGAAGGAAAGAAAGAAGGAAGGGAAGGAAAAGAAACAGTGGTCTATCATTCCACCTGCGTTAGGCTGTCTCTAAATTAAACAAATTGCACACACTGCATAAGTATATGTATTACTTAAGAAAATAAAGATTCTAGGGGTGGAAAGATGGCTTAGTGGTTAAGGTGTTTGCCTGCAAAGCCAAAGGACCTAGGTTCAATTCCCCAAGATCCATGTAAACCAAATGCACAAGGTGGTGCATGCATCAGGAGTTCATTTGCAGTGGCTGGAGGCCCTGGTGCTCCCATTCTCTCTCTCTTTTTCTCTTTCTCTGCCTGCCTTTTTCTTTCTCTCCCTCTCAAATATATATATATGTATGCACAAAGAAAATATTCTATAGTAAAACAAAATAAGAAATAATTTTTAAATGCTCTTCATTAACATGCATTTTCACAGTTTCATTAAAACTACCATTTCTATTCATTAGAGATCCAAAATCCTTTTATTTTATTTTATTTTATTTATTTATTTATTTATTGAGGTAGGGTTTCACTCCAGCCCAGGCTGACCTGGAATTCACTATGGAGTCTCAGGGTGGCCTTGAACTCATGGCGGTCCTCCTACCTCTGCCTCCCGAGTGCTGGGATTAAAGGCGTGCGCCACCACACCCGGCATGATCCAAAGTCCTTTGTATGTAGTGAGTGTCTTCACACAGTTTGCTCATCACTGAGGCCCTCCGTGTACAGGTGTGTAGAGTGTGCACTGCACACAACTCTCAGAGAGGACGTGAACAGGGTCTAAGCTCTAACCCCGCCCCCCACCAAGTCTCTGTTGAGCCATCAGCTGAAAGTACACAAGTCGTGGGGTGACGAGTCACCCTGATGTGCTTAGGATCAAAGCGTTTCCGTGTTACTGTCCACGCAGTTCCAACGAGGCATCCTCAGGACGCGGGTGCAGCACGTGCCAGTGTTCTCACTGGCCTGAAACCCCTCAAGCCAGACGCCATGTTCACATCATTTCTTCTCTCCTTTTGCTTTCAAGGTGAAAGAGCCAGGAAATCACACCAACATCCTGACCAAGGCTGACCCAAGAACCTTCTGGACTACTGACGATGCAGGTATTGTTAGAAAAGCCGACTGTGGCCCCGGGGGGCACTAGGAAAGGTTTGCTCACTTGTCCCTAGCCCAACGCTTAAATCTGCTTCATCAGCAGATTCATTAATTGTTTTTTCTTTTTTAAAATTTTTTGTTTAGATATGGCTCAGCAGTTAAAGGTATTTGTTTGCATAAAGGCTGACAGCCTGGGTTTGGTTCCCCAGTACCCACAGGTGGTGGTTTGATTCAGGTGCCCCTCCCCCATAAACTTAGGTGTTCTGAATGCTAGGTTCCCAGCTGATAGAGATTTGAGAATTAATGCCTCCTGGAGGGAGTGTAGTGTTGGCAGATTTATGGGTGTTATAGCCAGTTTCCCCTTGCCAGTGTTTGGCACACTCTTCTGTTGCTATTGTCCACCTTATGTTGTCCAGGGGGTGATGTCCACCGTCTGCTCATGCCATCATTCTCCCCTGCCATCGTGGAGCTTCCCCTCGAGCCTATAAGCCAAAATAAACCTCTTTTTCCCACAAAAAAATTGTTTATTTTTATTTATTTATTTGAGAGCGACAGAGAAAGAGGCAGAGAGAGAGAGAGAATGGGCGCGCCAGGGCCTCCAGCCACTGCAAACGGACTCCAGATGCATGCGTCCCCTTGTGCATCTGGCTAAGGTGGGTCCTGGGGGATCGAGCCTAGAATGGGGTCCTTAGGCTTCACAGGCAAGCGCTTAACCACTAAGCCATCTCTCCAGACCCAATGTTTTTTGTTTTGTTTTTTTCTTTTTCTTTTTAAGGAAGTGTCTCACTGTAGCCCAGGCTGACCTGGAATTCACTATGTAGTCTCATGTGGCTTGAACTCAAACAAACAAAAATCGGAGAACACCTGAGGAGGACACCCAGCCTTAATCTCTGGCATTCATGTGCACACACATGTGCATCCATTCAAACATGCGCATACACACACTCACACACATGCAAAAAAGTTTCTCTTCACAGGCCGGGTGTGGTGGCACACACCTTTAATCCCAGCACTGAGAGGCTTAGGTAGGAAAATCACCGTGTGTTGGAGGCCACGCTGAGACTACATAGTGAATTCCAGATCAGCCTGGACTAGACTGAAGTGAGATCTGGCTGCTGTGACATCTGTCTCCCCACTGATCACCAGGGTTGATCTGGCTGGCTAGGCCAGTGTCCCCTTCCTCCCTCTCAGCACACGTGTGTCCCTCCCACAGCCACAGGCTGGGTCAAAGAAGATGACCTTGTCCAAAAAGAGGAGAACTGATGTTCAGTCAAGGGCAGATGAGTAGCTTTGCTCCCCAGCTAGAACCATCCAACGAAGCCTTAAGAAGGGATTTAAGGAACCTAAAGTGAATCACACATCAAAATCCTTATGGGAAGCAGTGTAAATTTAATCAGAACAGGAAGAATGCCACTTTATGAGATCAGTGAGTTTGGTTCAGCACTGAGAATGTCACTCAGAGGTAGAGCATTGGCCTAGTGTGCTTGAGGCCCTAAGTCTGAACCCCAGCCAAAAAATGCTCCTCCCTCCACCCTTTGGAGGTTGAGGCAAGAGGAGTTTCAGACAAACATGGGCTGCAGAGTGAGATTGTGTGTCAAAAAACAAAACCCAGGGCTGGAGGGATGGCTTAGTGGTTAAGGCGTTTGCCTACAAAGCTAAAGGACCCAGGTTCAATTCCCCCAGGGCCCATGTTAGCCAGATAAACAAGGTGGTGTGTGCGTCTGGAGTTCGTTTGCAGTGGCTGGAGGCCCTGATGCACCAATTCTCTCTCACTCTCTCTCCCTCTTTCTGCCAAATAAATAAATAAACTAAAAATATTGTAAAAAAAAAAAACAACAAGCCTGACGTGATGGCACATGCCTTTAATCCCTGGTGGGGAGGCAAAGGTAGAAGGATCACTGTGAGTTCAAGGCCACCCTAAGACTACATAGTGAATTTCAGGTCAGCCTGGGCTACAGTGAGACCCTACCTTGAAAAACCAAAAACAATTTTAAAAAAATTAGAGAGAGATCTGTTCTAGGAAAGTCTGGAACACATTTGAGCCATGCTGCCTAACTGCATTAAGTAGGCTCTGGAGATGAAACAGAAAGGAGCTAAAACAAATGCAGCTGACCATAGAGCTTCGCCTCGTTCAATGAAGAATAATGAAACAGAAAATGTGCCGGTCCCTGATATTTGTATGACGCCTCACACACAGTCTTATGAAGTGAATGCTCGAAGATCTGATTTTGAGTTTCGGGCAAGCCTGTGCAATAGGAGGGCCATCTACCTCAGAGCACTATGAGGAAGGCGCGCTCCCAAGCTAGGGTGCCTGTCCGACACAAAAGCCGACCTCCCGAGCATCAAGGCTGCGGGGAGCTGCGCAGCGCTGTGTTCCTGTCCACACCCCACATCCTGGGTGTGCGTGGGGGGCAGGGGGGGCTTCCTGCGAGGAGCAGCTGGGGCTAAAAGTGCGCTTTAATCTTTCCTTCATAAAAGAGAGTCAAAGACTATGTCTATTAACAGATGCAGGAGGTCTCGCGGAGGGAAAGGAAAGACTGTCTTTCAAAGACCAGTTTTAAGGTCTAAAACTTATTATTAATTTTATCTGTCAGTTTTTTTTTTTTTTCCTGTTTTGTATTATGTATGTCTCTTGAAGAAAGATGAAACAACGTGAAAGCGTCTTGGCCTATTTATGCCGTCCTTTTAGTCCATTAGCAGAAAAATGTTACAATCAACAAGCCATCTGCTGCCTGTGGCTGTAACATTCAGTCTACTGCATGTGTGGGGAGCAAGCAAAGTATTGCAGTGAAAACCTAAATGATTCCTGATAGTATGTAAAGGAAATAGAACTGGGTGGAGACTCGTTCAGAACGGATCGTGGATACGTATAGGAGCTATTGACATTAAATTGCAAGAATGTAGAGATAAGCATATGAACACGTTATGTGATTTGGGAGTTAATTACTAATGGAGTTACAAAGATATGCTGTCTTTCCTACAGGACTTCCTCCTCCCTGATCACAATAGGATCCATGTCTAGAGGTGTTTTTATTTTTATTTTATTTTTTTATTTATGTTTATTATTATTATTATTTGGGGGGTGTTCTCGAGGTAGGGTCTCAGTCTAGCCCAGGCTGACCTGGAATTCACTATGTAGTCTCAGGGTGGCCTTGAACTCATGGCGATCCTCCTACCTCTGCCTCTCAAGTACTGGAATTAAAGGCATGTGCCACCACGCCCAACTTATTTTATGTTTATTTATTTATTTATCTTCAAGCAGAGAGAAAGAGAATGGGAATGACCAGACCACTTCTCTCGGCAAACCAATTCCAGATGTATGTGTCACTTTGTGTGTCTGGCCTCGTGTGGGGAATTGAACCAGGATAGTCACACTTTGCAAGCAGTGCCTTTAACCACCCCTGAGCCTTCTCTCCAACCCTCTAGAGGGCTTTTTTTTTTTAAATCTTTTTGCCTATTTGTTCACTCAGCTTTTGAGATAAGGGTGTTAAAATCTCATCTACTGGTGGAAAAAAAAAAAAGTAAGAATCAAAGTATGGGAAGAAGTGCTGTGGAACACTGTTTTTGAGGCACAAAGTCTGTCAATACCTACACAAAACCCAACACCCTGCACATTATGAAGGAGATATATATATATATATATATAATGACAGCAAAATAGAAGAGAAACTAGTAGGGAAGAAGGGCTCTGCAGAGGGCATAGGGGAAGGGGACAAAGGAGAGCAGTGGGAGAGGATTATGACTGAGGTACTTTATATATATATGGTATATATGGAGGTCATCAACAAATTTTTTTTTTAAATTGCCTATGGTGGTTGAATTGCTCTATGCATGCTTGTCAACTTTTTATTTTTTCACTTTTTTATTTTCTTTTTTTTAAACTTATTTATTTATTTATTTGGGAGCAACAGACAGAGGGAGAAAGAGGCAGAGAGAGAGAGAGAGACAGAGAGACAGAGAGAGAGAATGGGCGCGCCAGGGCTTCCAGCCACTGCAAAGGAACTCCAGACACATGCGCCCCCTTGTGCATCAGGCTAACGTGGGTCCTGGGGAATCAAGCCTCGAACCGGGGTCCTTAGGCTTCACAGGCAAGCACTTAACCGCTGAGCCATCTCTCCAGCCCATCACTTTTTTATTTTCGAGGAAGGATCTTGCTGTAGCCCAGGCTGACCTGGAATTCACTATGCAGTCTCAGTGTGGCCTCAAACTCTCCTACCTCCGCTTTTTGTCATTTTTTTTTTTTTTTTAGGTAGGGTTTCACTCTAGCCCAGGTTGACCTGGAATTCACTATGTAGTCTCAAAGGTGGCCTTGAACTCACAATGATCCTCCTACCTCTGCCTCTCCAAGTGCTGGGATTAAAGGTGTGTGCCACCACACCTGGCTGCCTTTTGTGAACTTTTTTTTTTTTTTTTCGAGGCAGGCAGGGTCTCACTCTAGCCTAGGCTGACCTGGAATTCACTATAAAATCTCAGGGTGGCCTCAAACTCACAGCAATCCTCCTACCTCTGCCTCCCGAGTGCTGGGATTAAAGGCGTGCGCCACCACGCCCGGCTCTTTTGTCAATTTTTTACAAATATTTTGAAGGTTTGTTATTATGTACATCTATAGGACTGTGGGAATTTCTATTTTCTGTTTTGATGCAAGGTCGCATTCTATGGTCTAAGTGGGCCTTGAGCTCACGACATATCCCAGGCTGGCCTCCAACTTGCGGTGAGCTCCTGTCTCTTGCAGGTGTTGGGGTTATAGGCCCGAGCGCAAAAGAACCTAAACATCTGGGCGTACGTTTTTGTCAATATGCAGTTCTGAGTGGATGATGTTTTTCTCTCTGCTTTAAAGATGTCAGCGCTGCCTCTTGGCCTGTTGTGCTGATGAAATGATCTCCCTACATGGCCTACATGCCATTTCCTGGGGGCTCGAATTTTTTCTTGCTGTTGGTGTTGCTGTTTAAATACTGGAGTTAAATATTCTTCAAGTTTGTTAGCTGTTTCCTTACAAGTTAAGTCTGAAGGATGTGATTCCCACACTTACTTTCTTCAGCATTCTAGCACTCTTTCTGCTTTTTAAAAGATTTTAATTTATTTGTTTATGACAAAGAGAGAAAGAGTATAAGTGTGCTACGGCCTCTTGCGATTGCAAGCACAAACTCTAGATGCACGTGTCTGACTTTACATGGGTACTGGGGAATCAAACCTGGGCATACAAACTTTGCAAGCGAGTACCTTTAACTGCTAAGCCATCTCCTCAGCCTTCCAGCACTCTTTTTCTTTTCTTTTTTAAATTTATTTGCAAGCAGAGAGAAGAGAGCCAGACACAGAGAGAATGGGCATGCCAGGGCTTTCCAGCCACTGCAAACAAGCTTCAGACGCGTGTGCCGCTTGTGCATCTGTCTCACGTGGGTCCTGGAGAATCGAACCTGGGTCCTTTGGCTTTGCAGGCAAATGCCTCACTCGCTAAGTCATCTCCCCAGCCCCAGCTTTTCTTAACTGCATTTTTAACTGAATTTTTCCTGTCTTCACTTCTGCTGGGCACAAGTACAAGCTGGAGCCTCTCCATGGCCACCATGAGCTTGTGAATGGATTCTTTTTTTTTTTCTTTTTCTTTTTTTTTTTTGGTTTTTCGAGGTCGGGTATGTTATTCTAGCCAAAGCTGACCTGGAATTCACTCTGTAGTCTCAGGGTGGCCTCCTCAAACTCACTATGATCCTCCTAACCTCTGCCTCCCGCGTGCTGGGATTAAAGGCGCAGGCAACCACGCCCAGCTTGTGGGTGGATTCTTCATGGGAACAATGTTCTAGTCATTGTCATAAAATGAATTTTATTGTAACTTTTACAAATTCCTGAAGTAATTTCAATGAAATGGTTCTATCATTTCCTATGGAAGGTATTTTTAAGGACTGGAATATTTATAATCAAAGCCAAATGCACAAGGGGGGGTATGTCTCTGGACGTTGTTTTTAGTGGCATGTGGCCCTGGTATGCCCATTCTCTCTCTCTCTCCCTTTCTCTTTCTCTCTCTTCTCACACATATACATACAAACACACAAATTCTGGGGACTAGCTCACCCTGTAATCTGGTAGTATCACACAGATTTTCATATTCAGTGTTCTTTTGTATAAAGACAGATACGAACAGATAGGGAAATTTGGGGGGTTTTTTTGAGGTAGGGCCTCTGTCTAGTACAGGCTGACCTGAATGAAATTCACTATGCATTCTCAGGGTGGCCTTGGAACTCACGTGATAATCCTCCTACCTCTGCCTCCTGCATGCTGAGATTAAAGGCATGTGCCACCACACCTGGCCCAAAAGTATTATTTTTCAAAGTCATTCTTTTTCACTTTTACAATTTAATAGTGTTGGTCTGGGAATGCAGCTCAGTGGTAGAGCATGTGAACGGCCTTGAGTTCATTCCCCAGTACCATAAACAAGTAAAATAAAGTGCACAAGGAAAGAATATAATTGTAAACAACAGCAGCTCCAGCCCGAAGGTTACTTCACTCGCACACAAAAGAGAGAGAGGGAGAGAGGCAAAATGGAAAAAAGGAATGAAGACAAGGAGGGAGGAAGAGAGGGTGCCAGATGCGGTAGCTCACCCCTGTAATTCCAGAGTCACACTCGGGAGGCTGAGAGTGGAGGATGGGCAGGAGTCTGAGCCAGTCTGAGGTGCACAGTGAGGCTCTGGAAATGGGCGAGTGTTGGGGAGGGAGCGGGACGGGCGGGGGAGATTCATGAGCTTGTTTTTGCCATCCTCCCATTCGTTCACTGGGCTGACAGCCTCTGAACTGCTCCCAGCATTTGTTCCCACATTAAACAAACAGGCTACACGAGTTTAGGCTCTTTTCTGCCCACTTTGTTTTCAGACTTTGAAACCTGAGTTCTTTGGCCTTGTATACCTTTGTTTTGCAGTTGTCGGTCCAGCTCCTACAGTAGGCTGTGCTTTAAGGTAGGGTGAGTTTCCCCCACTATTGGTTTTCTTTTTATTTTTATTCACAGCTTACATAATTAAAGACAATAAACCATGGTAATTCCTCCCCCAGCTTTGCCTTTGTAACTCCACTCTCCATAAAACAAACTCCAGATGCGTGCGCCCCCTGTGCATCTGGCTAACATGGGTCCTGGGGAATCGAGCTTCAAACCGGGGTCCTTAGGCTTCATAGGCAAGTGCTTAATTGCTAAGCCATCTCTCCAGCCCCCCCCTTCTTAATCAGTCTCTCTTTTGTGTTGATGTCATCCTCTCTTCCTCCTATTATTATGATGGTCCTGTGTAGGTAAAGTCAGGCACAGAGTGAGTTCAAGGCAAGTTTAGGCAACTTATTGAGGACATGCCTCAACATAAAAATAAATAAATAAATAAATAAAAAGAGGAAGCCAGGTGTGGTGGCGCATGCCTTTAATCCCAGCACTAGGGAGGCAGAGGTAGGAGGATCACTATGAGTTCAGGGCCACCCTGAGACTACATAGTGAACTCCAGGTCAGCTTGGGCCAGAGCAAGACTCTACCTCAAAAAACTTAAAAAAAAAAAAAAAAAAAGTAAAAGGAGGGCTGAGGCCATAGCTGGGTAGAGCTAGTATGCCTGATCATCCTGGGACTACAGGATTCCAAGTCAGCCTGGGCTTTAGTAAGAGCCTATCTTGAAAAAAAGGAGGAAAAGGTAGAAGGTGGTTCTATCTTGAAAGATTAAGGAACATCCATTACGAAGACAGAGGTTCCATTCTGCCACTTATTTATTTCCTATGTTATGAATTTCTCTAGCTCAAGGTTTTCAAAATAGAACTTGGCATTATCTGCCTCCAGTTTTTTTTTTTCTTCCATTTTTTGTTGTTGGTGGTGGTGGTGTGATGTTTTGTTTTATTTATTTATTTATATATATTTTTTGGTTTGTCAAGGCAGGGTCTCACTCTAGCTCATGCTGAGCTGGAATTCACTCTGTAGTCTCAGGGTGGCCTCGAACTCATGGCAATCCTCCTACCTCTGCCTACTGAGTGCTGGGATTAAAGGCATGCACCACCATACCTTGCTTATTTGTTTGTTTATTTGCTTATTTAGAGACAGGATTTAATTATATAGTCCAGCCTTACCTTGATCAATGGCAATCCTCCTGCCTCAGCCTCCCCAGTGCTGGGATTACAGGAATGAGCCACCATACGGGATATGACCTCCATTTTAGAACCAGCAGCCACAATCATTTTCAGTGTCTTTTTATTTCTTTTTTTTTTTAATTTTTACTTATTTATTTGAGAGAGACAGACACAGAGAGGGGGGGGAGGGAGGGAGGGAGAGAGAGGCAGAGAGAGAGAGAGAATGGGTGCGCCAAGGCCTCCAGCCACTGCAAACGAACTCCAGACGCATGCGCCCCCTTGTGCATCTGGCTAACGTGGGACCTGGGGAACCGAGCCTCGAACCGGGGTCCTTAGACTTCACAGGCAAGCGCTTAACCACTAAGCCATCTCTCCAGCCCTCATTGTCAGTTTTCTTGAAAAACTCATCTCTTTCAGTCCGCTGACGCTGGGCGTGAGTGGACCCGCGGGCATGGGCGGGGCAGCGGGAAGCTGTCGCCTACTGCGTCTGCTGTGGTTACTGGGGCTCACCTGTGAGTAAGGGCTCCTGAGTCGGCCACAAACTTTCATGACTTTTACCTCTGTGATTTCTTTCGGCAAGTGATTTAACCCCTCAGTACTTTCAATTCTTTCACCTGCCAAGGGGGGGAAAAAAAAAAAAAGAACAGTGATAGACCATGGAATCTTTGAGATGATTGAAGGACAGAGTGTAGGATAGTTGTTTGGAATTGATGGCGTGTGTGTGATATGTAACGTTAGGGGTCAGTTGTGTGTTACTTCTTATTGGAGAGAGAATTGTGCCCCTTGTCCAAGATTACATTTACACCCTTACAGTTGCCACACTGCATCATTTCTGTTACAACTTTGTCTCTTACTGGACCTTTAGTTTTTTGTTCTGTTTTGCTTCCCCTCCCTGAAGCTTGAAGCTCATCATTTAGTGTGTCCTCTTATCAGAGGCCCAGACACAAGATTGATAAGCTTCCTGGAAATCTGCAAATAGACATTTACTTGCCCTAAAATCCTCAGCTGCCAATAATGCTAGACATTGCCTAGTCATTTAGATAAAATGTCTCACTTTTTTCTTTTAACTACCTTTAACCTTTAAATGTTTAATGATGTCAATATGGCAAGGATGTAAATCAAATTTTAGGTTCTACTTTGGAGTAAAATAGTTATCCATTTACAGTGTAATCCCTGTGTTGCAACAATTTTCTCTCCATTTTTTTCAAATATATTATTTACTTATTTGAGAGAGAGAGGCAGATAGACAGAGAATGGGTACACCAGGTCCTCCAGCCACTGCAACCAAACTCCAGACACATGAGCCATCTCGTGCATCTGGCTTACTGTGGGTCCTGGGGAATTGAACCTAGGTCCTTTGGCTTTGCAGGCAAGGGTTTTAACTGCTAAGCCATTCCTCTAGCCCTTTCTCTCACGTTTCACCCTCTACTCCTTTATACAGTCTTGACAGACAGAAGCACGAGAACACTTCTTTCTTGCATCTGTAGTAGAAACATTAGCAGAAAATATGGAATTTGTAATTAATTGAGATAGAGAACTAGGGAGAGGAAGAAAGAGTGACAGAGCACACTAAGGCCTTCTGCCACTGGAAACAAACTCCAGATGCTTATGTCACTTTTCTCATCTGGTTTTACATGGCTACTGGGGAATTGAACCTGAGCTGAACTTAACCGTTATCTCCAGTCCCAGAAAATATGGAATTTTAAGTCAGGCGTGGTAGCACAAGTTGTAATCTCAATACTCAAGAGGTAGAGAGAGATAGGAGAATCTTGGGTTCAAGGTTGTCCTTGGCTATACGTAGTGAGTTTGGGGCAGGAATACATGAGACCCTTGCTCAAAAGCTAAGAAACCAAAAGAAAACAAAACAGATAAGAAGAGAAGAATGAAGAATATGTGTAAATTATTTAGGGCAGGCTCCGTGAAGCGAGGAACGCTAGTTTTATGATCGAACTCTCTGCACTAGCTGAGGCACCACGTTGAAGGAGGGTCGTCTGCTCCGGTGAACAGCGGATGTCACTTCCAGAGTCCCCTGCTGGAGCACGAGGACAGTCGAGCTCATCTAGCACTCCACTGACGTTTGGCAGTGAGGTTTGTCAAAGCTGATCCTCGTGACAGGCCCACTGCCAAGGGCGTACATACGCGACTATAGACCCAGCTCAGCTCGGTGCAGAGAAGCCCCTCACGCTCCCTCAGATTGAAGAATCTGAGGGTTCAGCCTCCTGCGGCTCTGCAAATGGAGCGAAATCTGTTCGCGTCTTTGTGGAGCTGGGGAATGTCTCTTCTGCTTTGACCAAATATTCGTGCTATTGCTATGGCTGCTGCCTTCCTAAAGGGTAAACTACTCATGCCTCACAGCGGCCCACTTTTCTGATTCTCTGAAGATGTTTTCACATAATACAGATGCGCTTCCACTCACAATGAAGTTACATCCCAATAAAACTATCTGAAATTGAAAACATGCCATCAACATATACTACAAATAACATCACCGGTCAGCCTGCTCTACCCTGCCTGTGCTCAGAACACAGTATTAGCCTTCAGCAGGATATCATGAGAAAGTAGCCTTCCATGTATAACTAGTCCAGGGAGAGTTAGCATCTTTAAATTTTAAGATTTTATTTATTTATTTACTTGCAAGCAGAGAGAGACAGACAAGAGATACACAGAGAAAATGGGCACGCCAGGGTGTCTGGCCACTGCAAACAAACTCCAGATGCACGTGTCACTTTATACATCTGGCTTTATGTGGGTACTGGGGAGTTGAACCCGGGTCATTAGGCTTTTCGGGCAAGCACCTTAGCCACTGAGTCATTTCTCCAGCCTGTGTGAACATCTTTAAAAGTGGGGTTTTGCCGGGCGTGGTGGCACACGCCTTTAATCCCAGCACTCAGGAGGCAAAGGTGGGAGGATCGCCGTGAGTTCGAGGCCACCCTGAGACTGTATAGTGAATTCCAGGTCAGCCTGGGCTACAGTGAGACCCTACCTCGAAAAACCAAAAAAAAAAAAAATATCTATCTATCTATCTATCTATCTATCTATCTATCTATCTATCTAATAAAAGTGGGGTTTTAAGCCAGGCGTGGTGGCGCACACCTTTAATCCCAGCACTCAGGAGGGAGAGGTAGGAGGATCACCATGAGTTCGAAGCCACCCTGAGACTACATAGTGAGAGTGTGGTTTCAACCAAATGCATGTCACTTTTGCATAGTCACAACCACTGTCAGTCACTGACTGTCTATGTTCTTGTGCTTATTTTATTCAAACCATGCATTCCATGCCCGTGGAGCTTTGATTTTCATAGTCTTTGTCGGCTTGCCTGTGGGCCCACCTGTCTTGTCTCTCTAGACAGGGTAGCTATGGCTGGCCTGATACTCTCTGTGAAAACTGTCCCTGAACTTGTCTGATCTTCCTGCTCCTGCTTCCTGAGTGCTAGGATCACAGGTGTATGTCACCGTGACCAGCCACTTCATTTCCATGGTCTTAAAAGTGGCTTTCTCAGGCTGGAGAGATGGCTTAGCGGTTAAGCATTTGCCTGTGAAGCCTAAGGACCCCGGTTCGAGGCTCGGTTCCCCAGGTCCCACGTTAGCCAGATGCACAAGGGGGCGCACGCATCTGGAGTTCGTTTGCAGAGGCTGGAAGCCCTGGCGCGCCCATTCTGTCTCTCTCCTGCTATCTGTCTCTCTGTGTCTATCGCTTTCAAATAAATAAATAAAAAATTTAAAAAAAAAAAGTGGCTTTCTCACTGCTAATAAGATAACAGCAAATTTCTTCACTGAAAAAAAAAAAAATGCAAGATAAGGCCCAGTGTGGTGGTGTGTGCCTTTAATCCCAGCACTCAGGAGGCAGAGGTAAGAGGATTGCCATGAGTGTAAGGCCAGCCTGACACTACATAGTGAATTCCAGGTCAGCCTGGGCTCCAGCAAAACCCTACCTTGAAAAAACAAAAAACAATAAGAACAAAAAACAGTTCTTGGGACAATCTGTTTTCATTGCTATTGACTTAAAATTTTTTTTTTAATTTATTTATTTATTTAAGAGAGCAAGACAAAGAGGCAGATAGAGAGAATGGGTGCTCCAGGGCCTCTAGCCACTACAAACAAACTCCAGATGCATGTGCCACCTTGTGCATCTGGCTTATGTAGGTCCTGGGGAATCAAACCTGGGCCCTTAGGCTTAGCAGGCAAGCATCTTAACCACTAAGCCATCTCTCCAGCCCGGCTTTTTAAAAAAACTGTGTATAATTTTAAAGTTATAGAATCAATTTTATTTTATTTTTAAAAACTTTTTTCTAATATTTCATTTATTTATTTGTAAGAGAGAGAGACAAAATGGGTGTGCTAGGGCTTCCAGCCACTGTAAACAAGCTGCAGATGCATGTGCTACCTTGTGCAGCTGGCTTATATGGGTACTGGGGAATCAAACCTGGGTCCTTAGGCTTCACAGGCAAACACCTTAACCACTAAGCCATCTCTCCAGCCCTTTTTAAACTTTTTTATTGACAACTTCCATAATTACAGACAATAAACCATGATAATTCCCTCTTCACCCCCATTTTCGCCTTCACAAATCCACTCTCCATCATATCCTCTTCCCCTCTCAATTAGTCTCTCTTTTATTTTGATGTCATCTTCTTTTCCCCCTGTTATGAGGGTCTTGTGTAGGTAGTACTAGGCACTGTGAGGTCATGGATGTTGAAGCTAGTTGTGTCTAGAAGATTTCACTGCAAGCAGTCCTCCCCTTCATTTGACTCTTACACAGAATCATTTTAAACATCTAAAACTATTTTGGCCAGGGATGGTGGCGCACACCTTTTTAATTCCAATGTTTGGGAAGCTGAGGTCAGAGTATTGCTGTGAGTTCAAGGACAACCTAGGCTATAGAGTAAGTACCAGGTAAACCCTGCTTAAAAAAAAAAAAAATTAAAAATTAAAAATTAAAAATTAAAAAAAAAACTATTTTGCCTTATAGGTTTAGAACTTGGGATCAAAAAGATGCAATGGGGCTGGGCGTGGTGGTGCGTTCCTTTAATCCCAGCACTCAGGAGGCAGAGGTTGGAGGAGCACTGTGAATTCGAGGCCACCCTAAGACTACAGAGTGAATTCCAAGTCAGCCTGAGCTAGAGTGAGACCCTACCTCGAAAAAAAAAAAAAAAAAAAGATTCAATGGATGCTAACTGTAGCTAAAGTTAAAATGTTCTTATGTGCTGGGATGCCACTCAGTTGATACAGTACTTGCCTACCATGCATGAAGACCTGAGTTCCATCACTGGCACTACATAAACTGGCATTCAAGAAGTGGAGGCAGGAGGATCAAGGATCAAGGATTCAAGGTCATCCTCCTTGGCTACACAATGAGTTTGAAGTCATCCTGGGATATGTGACCCTGTTTCCATAAAAACAGGAGTTCTAATGTATTTTAAATAGGATGAAATATCCAGCCTTTCATAGCTTGCTTTTTGCCCAAGAGGAGATATCTTTTAGTATGTGATACAAAATGGTGTTGAAAGAGAAACTCCCAACAAATTAAATTTGGAGTTACATAACAAAAAAAAAAAAAAAAAAGTTCTCTAATCTGGCAGGCTCCAGGCAGAGGTCCAGGGCCAGGCGTAGTGGTGGGAACACTTGTAATGCCAGCATGGGAGAGGCTGAGGTAGCATCAAGAGTTCAAGGCTAGGGCTGGAGAGATGGCTTAGCGGTTAAGCGCTTGCCTGTGAAGCCTAAGGACCCCAGTTTGAGGCTCGATTCCCCAGGTCCCACGTTAGCCAGATGCACAAGGGGGCGCACGCGTCTGGAGTTCGTTTGCAGAGGCTGGAAGCCCTGGCGCACCCATTCTCTCTCTCCCTCTATCTGTCTTTCTCTCTGTGTCTGTTGCTCTCCAATAAATAAATAAATAATTAAAAAAAAAAAAAAGAGTTCAAGGCTAGCCAGGCAAAAGTTCCATTGGGCAATAGTTAGCAGATGGGCAAGGAGTATTAATGGACAAAAACTGGAAAAGAGGGCTGGACAGATAGCTTAGCGGTTAAGGCACTTGCCTGAGAAGCCTAAGGATCCAGGTTTGATTCTCCAGGTCCCACATAAGCCAGATGCACATGGTGGTGCATGCATCTGGAATTCATTTGCAGTGGCTGGAGGACTTGGTGCACCCATTCTCTCTCTCTCTCTCTCTCTCTCTCTCTCTCTCTCTCTCTCTCTCTCTCTCTGTCTCTAACAAATAAATCAGGCCAGGCGTGGTGGTACATGCCTTTAATCCCAACTTAGGAGGCAGAGGTAGGAGGATTGCTGTGAGTTTGAGGCCACCCTGAGACTCTATAGTGAATTCCAGGTCAGCCTGGGCTAGAGTGAGACCCTACCTCAGCAAAAAAAAAAAAAAAGAAAGAAAGAAAGAAAAGAAACTGGAATAGACATATCTAAAATAGCTTGATTGGTTAATTCTCCAGGTCTTCCTTATTTTGGTATGGTTTAACCACCTGTAATTGACTACAGTGTAGCTGCTATGATTGGCTGAGTCTCAACTATAATAAATACTACATGCTACAATAAATGTATACAGTACCCCTAAGTTAGACTTTCAGTTTGTTTACATACTAAGTTGAGTTACAGTTCATCGGGTTAAGATTCAAGATATAAAGGCCACCTAAAACCCAATTTAGTTTAATTAACTAAATTAACCTTAGACCAAATTTAGTTTAATTGTTTAAAAATACACATGATTCACAGAAGAGGAAGTAGCAGAAAAGAAGTGGGTGTTCAGTGGAAGGGTGTGGGGAGAGGGGACAAAGGAAGGTGGTGTAAGGGGATTATGTAAATTTTTTGTTTTTTAACTTTTTATTGACAAATTCCATTCTAAATACTTAATAAAATTTTTATTTCAATAAAAATGTATGTTTGTATATATAATAGGAACTACAATTTTTTTTTTAAATTTGCCTTTAATAACAGGAATATTATTATATGTGGTCAAGTAAAATAGTTTGGGATATGTTGTACATCCTTTCTCGTTGCTGGGATAAAACACCTGACCAAAAGCAGATGATGGGAGGAAAACGTTTACTTCAGTTTACAGTCTTGAGAGGACCCCTCACAGTGACAAGGAAAGGATGGCAGAGTAGAAGCTGAATATCACATGTTGCCTCAACAGCTGGCAGAAAGCAGCTGAAACTGGGTTATCACACCCCAAAGCCTGCCCCCCAGCAACACACCTTCTCCAGCAAGGCTTCATCTCCCAAATTGCTACCAGCTAGGGACCAAGCACTCAAAACATATGAATTTGTGGGGGACATCTGATCTAAACACCACATTTTACCTCTGGCCCCTATAGACTCATGACCATCTCCCAATGTAAAATGCGTTCAGGTCCCCATGGTCTTGCATCAATTCCAACACTCTTCAAAAGCCCAAGGTCCAAAGTCTCACGTGAAACAATGTCTTAGCTCTGAGCCTGTAAAATCAAAACACAAGTCACACATAATGGCAAAGTCAACATTTCTACTGCAAAAGAAGGCATAGCAAGGAGAGATTGACCAATGTGAGATCAAAACTCAGCAGGGCAAATCATCAAATCCTGTAGCTCCATGTCCACCATCTGGGACTTGTAATGAAAATGCTACAAAAGTAGGCAGGCATGGTGGTGCATGCCTTTAATCCCAGTGCTCTGTGAGTTCGAGGCCAGCCTGAGACTACATAGTGAATTTCACTCATGCCTGGGCTAGAGCAAGAGCCTACATTGTAAAACCAAAACAAGGAGAAAGAAAGAGAGAGAGAAGGGAGGGAGGGAGGGAGTCAGGGAGGGAGGGAGGAAGGGAGGAAGGAAGTAAAAGGCTTGGGTAGTTCCACTCTTTCAGCTGGGTTGCTTATAGCCTGGGGGAAAAATCCATCCTGAGACAGCATGTCTCCTTGGTAGCTACTCTATACTTCCAGCATTGCCAAAATCCTAAACTCATCTGGGTGTGGTGGTGTACACCTTTAATCCCAACTTTGGGAGACAGAGGTAGAAGGATTATTTTGAGTTTGAAGCCACCCTGAGAATACAGAGTGAATTCTAGGTCAGCCCAGGCTAGTGTGAGACTCTATCTCGAAAAACCAAAAAAAAAAAAAAATCCTAAACTCTCCACTACAATCAAGCAATCCCAACTCAATGCTGTGACCTCTATTCAGGGACTGTGACCCTCCTCTCCATCTCCTAGGTGCCATCTCAAAAAAACAAGTTATGGGTAGGAGAAATGGCTCAGCAGTTAAAGGCACTTGCTTGCAAAGCCTGATGGCCTGGGTTCGACTCCCCAGTACTCACGTAAAGCCAGATACATAAAGGGGTACATGTGTTTGAAGTCCATTTGCAATGGTAGGATGCCCTTTCTCTGTCTTTTTCTTTCTCTGTCTGTATCTCTCTCACACAAATAAATAAAGAAAACATTATTAAAAATCCAAGTTGGGCTGGAGAGATGGCTTAACGGTTAAGGAATTTGCCTGTAAAGCCAAAGGATCTCGGTTCGACTCTCTAGGACCCACGAAAGCCAGATGCACAAGAGGGCGCATGTGTCTGACATTCCTTTACAGTGGTTGGAGGCCCTGGTGTGCCCATTCTCTCTCTCCCTCTCTCTCTCTCAAATAAATAAATCAAAATATACTTTAAAAAAAAAAAATCCAAGTTGTGGCAGGGAGGGTATTACCATGGGATTTTTTTTATAATCATGGAAGTTGTTAATAAAAATTTGAAAAAAAATCCAAGTTATAAATCCACTCATCCTTTCTTTCTTGTATTTATTATATTTCCAAAATGGTTCCCAGGTAGATTTCACCATTAAATTGTTAATGGGGGGAGGGGCATGTGGGAATAAAGCTGATTCTGACCAGCAGAACACTCTTCAGAATTTGTCCCACTGTTCCAAGGAACCACACAGCTGGCCTAATCTCAATGGTGGTAATCCCTCCAACAATTACTGCTGAAACACAGTGCAACCTGAACACCGCCCCCCATCAAAAAAACCCCACGTTTTTTATGACACTCATTTTTGTTAGTTAAGGAGTACATTGACAATAAATAGAGAATGTAGAAGGATTTAGGAAGCATTTTTGTCAGACTGGACCAGGTCAAAGGACTAGACATCCTTGCGCTATAAAATGCTTCTCTCGCCACCTTGACCCTCCCTTTTCAGAAATGCACAGCAATCAGCGCTTTCCACTGATTGCAATTTTGCTTCTGAGGGGAAAATTTTATACTAACAGTTAGTTTGTCCCCGTTCTTGTGGGTATCCAATTACATAACCTACTTGAGTTTTCAAATTGTTACCCACACCTAATCTCATTTAATCTTTCCAATGCCGTGGGATTAGCAAAAGGGATTGTTAACCCTTGAGGATACTTGAAGTGAAGTGCTTTGCCCAAAACTAAATGATGAACAACCCCACACACTGAAACAGAACTGAAATGCCCCGCTCCCTAGACATGCCCCCGGTTCTCTTCCACTCCACTCCTTCAAGAAGTTAAGAGGGGCCTGGAGAAATGGCTTAGCGGTTAAGCGCTTGCCTGTGAAGCCTAAGGACCCCGGTTCGAGGCTCGGTTCCCCAGGTCTCACGTTAGCCAGATGCACAAGGGGGCGCACGCATCTGGAGTTCGTTTGCAGAGGCTGGAAGCCCTGGCGTGCCCATTCTCTCTCTCTCCCTCTATCTGTCTTTCTCTCTGTGTCTGTCGCTCTCAAATAAAAAAAAATTAAAAAAAAAAAAAAGAAGTTAAGAGGGACCCAATGCCACGATAATAGCCTGGATGTGGCCACTAGTGTTTAGGGAAAAGGCAACTCCACCTGAGATGGATGTGATCTCACCCGCGCACCCAGACCGCTGGGAGGGTGAACGTGGAGGCAAGGACAGACGCGAAACCTACCATCACCCTTTACACAGGCACCGGATTCCACCCTGGAGAGCTAGGTAGGCACAATGGACAACTTGGGAGAACGTGAAGGAGAGTCCTCATGCAAGTTAAAATGGTGGCAGCTGTACACAGATAGCTGAGGGACTGTCCCTTAGGTCAGAGACGGGTACATTGACACTTTGTCTCTGACTTTTTTTTTTTTTTTTTACACAAATTCTTGGAAATCCCCCCAATTCTCTTGTCCACTGCTTAAAAAAAAAAAAAAAAAAGGAAGCCAGGTGTGGTGGCGCACGCCTTTAATCCCTGCACTTGGGAGGTAGAGGTAGGAGGAGTGAGTTCAAGGCCACCTTTAGACTACATAGTGAATTCCAGGTCAGCCTGACCTAGAGTGTGAGCCTATCTTGAACAACCCCCACCAAAAAGAAAAAGAAAAGAAAAAAGTTGAGGCTCAGATGGATTTACCTATATAGGACTTTAAAAGGAGAACTAAGGGCTAGAGATGGCTTGTATTCCCCAGGACCCATGTAAGCCAGATGCACAAGGTGTTACATGCATCTGGAGTTCGTTTGCAGTGGCTGGAGGCCCTGGCCCACTAATTCTCTCTCTCTCTCTCTCTCTCTCTGCCTCTTTCTCTGTCACTTTCAAATAAATAAAGATAGGGCTGGAGAGATGGCTTAGCGGTTAAGCGCTTGCCTGTGAAGCCTAAGGACCCCGGTTCGAGGCTCAATTCCCCAGGACCCACGTTAGCCAGATGCACGCATCTGGAGTTCGTTTGCAGTGGCTGGAGGCCCTGGCGTGCCCTTTCTCTCACTCTCTCTATTTGCCTCTCTCTCTCGTCACTCTCAAATAAATAAATAAAAATAAACAAAAAAACTAAAAAAAAAAAGATAAACAAAAAAAGGAGAACTAATATCAGTGTTTCTCAAACCATTCCATAAACTACAAAAGGAACGAATGCTACCATGCCCTTTGTACAAAGCCAGTATTATTCTAGAAATAATCTAGCTATGTCTATTGTGCTTGCTATTACTGTTTTTTTAAAAAATATTTATTTATTTGAAAGAGAGAAAGTATTGGCATGCCAGTGCCTCCTGTCTCTGCAAACGAACTCCACATGAATGTGCCAGTTTGTGTAACTGGCTTTACACGGGTACTGGGGAAACAAACTTAGGCCATCAGGCTTTGCAAGCAAGCACCTTCAATTGCTGAGCCACCTCCCCAGCTGCTCTGAGACTGTTTTAAAAAAGAGATGATAAAGGAATTGCCTTCTAGAGAAATTTACAAGGCCCCTCTTGAACTTTCTAAAACCTGCAATCTTCAAGAAAATAAAAGTTCTCAGAAAAGAAAATGGGAGTTGGGCAAGCAAGGAGCAACAAGCCAAGGTAGTGGGAGGGACTCTGAAGCAGTGTCTGTGGGGCCATTTCTGCCCTTTGGCCATTTAGTCTCGTGATAAAAACAGTACTGGGTGTGGTGTCTTGCCACAGCCTGTAATCCCAGCCCGTGGGAGGTGGAGTAGGAGGATCAGGAGTTCAAGGCCAGCCTTGGCTGCATGAGATCTTGACTCACCGAAAACAAAAAGAGGAACAAGAAATAACCACGAGCAGGCAGCTGGCCGTCAGTGGGCAGCAGCGATGGCTCACAAACGTACAGTACTGGGTTTGTAACCTGGCCAAGAAAGAAAGAAAATATGTATGCTTTAAAAAGGTAAAATCAAGGCTTATTAAATAGCACTTACCACTTTTATTCATGTTGGTATAGCTTAAGGTAGCAACAAGGTGATTTAGGAGATAACTTGGAGATCTATTTCAATGATCTACTTTGTGTTTTAAGGCTTTGGAGTTCTTTTGTTGTTGCGTGTGCCACCGTGCCCAGCTCTAGGCTTTAGATTTTTTAAAAAAATATATTCTCGGGCTGGAGAGATGGCTTAGTGGTTAAGCGCTTGCCTGTGAAGCCTAAGGACCCCGGTTCGAGGCTCGGTTCCCCAGGTCCCACGTTAGCCAGATGCACAAGGGGGCGCACGCGTCTGGAGTTCGTTTGCAGAGGCTGGAAGCCCTGGCGCGCCCATTCTCTCTCTCCCCCTCTATCTGTCTTTCTCTCTGTGTCTGTCGCTCTCAAATAAATAAATTAAAAAAGTTAAAAAAAACTATATTCTCTTTTATTGACAACTTCCATAATTGTAAACAATATCCCATGGTAATGCTCTCCCTCACCCCACTTCCCCCTCCTTTTTTTTTTGAGGTAGGGTCTCACTTTAGCCCAGGCTGACCTGAAATTCACTATGTAGTCTCAGGATGTCCTCGAACTCACGGCAATCCACTACGTCTGCCTCCCGAGTGCTGGGATTAAAGGCGTGCACCACCATGCCCAGCTTCACTTTCCCCTTCTCAATCAGTCTCTCTTTTATTTTGATGTCATCATCTTTTCCTCTTATTATGATGGTCTTGTGTAGGTAGTGTCAGATGCTGTGAGGCCATGGATATCCAGGCCATTTTGTGTCTGGAGGGAGCACGTTGTAAGGAGTCCTACCCTTCCTTTGGCTCTTACATCCTTTCCGCCACCTCTTCCGGAATGGACCCTGAGCCATGGAAGAAGGTGTGATTGAGATGTTTCAGTGCTGAGCACTCCTCTGTCACTTCTCAGCACCATGGTGCCTTCTGAGTCATCCCAAGGTCACTGCCAGCTGAAAAGAGAAACTTCTCTAACCAAAAGTGAGAGTAGCATTAATATATGGGTATAAACAGGCAGTTTGGTGAGCATAGTGTATACTTACATAGGCTTTGGATTTTTAAGTATGATTCGTGAAGTAGGATACTGAAAATAATAATGGGTCAAAAGAGTCCTGCCTCTCTGGACTAGCCACGTGCTCTAAATGAGTTCTATCATCTTAACAAAAGTTTGAACAGATAACATTATAGCACTTGAAACAGGTTTTCTGTAGCCCAGGCTGGTTTCAAACTCACTTTGAAGATGAGAAGAGCCTTGAACTTCCACTTCTGCCTCCATCTCCTAAAAAGTACTAGCCTCACAGGCCTGTACCGCCACATCCAACCTCTTTAGGTGGTTATATTTGTTTAATTTAGAAGGTTAAATGTTGTTACTCATGGTTTCTGTCTCTGGATTACATCTGTTGAATTTCTTTCTCTTTCTCTTCTCTTCTCTCTATGTTTCTCTTTCTTTCTTTCTTTCCTTCCTTCCTTCCTTCCTTCCTTCCTTCCTTCCTTCCTTCCTTCCTTCCTTCCTTCTTTTTATTTTATAAAGCCAGGGTCCCATTTGTAGCCTAGGCTGACTTCAACTCACTGTAACTGAAGCTGACCTTGAGCTTGTTGAAGCCTAAGGACCCCAGTTCAAGGCTCGATTCCCCAGGACCCACGTTAGCCAGATGCACAAGGGGGCGCATGCATCTGGAATTTGTCTGCAGTGGCTGGAAGTCCTGGTGCGTCCATTCTCTCTCTCCCTCTCTGCCTCTTTCTGTCTATCGCTCTCAAATAAATAAAAATAAACCAAAAAAATTTTTTAAATATTTTTTAACTTTTTATTTATTTATTTGAGAGAGATAGAAAGAGGCAGGTAGAGAGAGAATGGGCACATCAAGGCCTCCAGCCACTGCAAATGAACTCTAGAAGCATGCGCCACCTTGTGCATCTGGCTTATGTGGGTCCTGGGGAACTGAACCTGAGTCCTTAGGCTTTACAGGCAAGCATTTTAACCGCTAAGCATCCCTCCAGCCCTAAAATATTTTTGACAATTTTCCTACATGTACGTAATTTGATCATAATCTCCCTCCCTTCTTTTGGCCCTTCCCCCACACTCCTTCCAGTCCCCTTCTGTTTTGTTTGTTTGTTTGTTTGCTTTTGGTTTTTCGAGGTAGGGTCTCACTCTAGCCCAGGCTGACCTGGAATTCACTATGGTGTCTCAGGGTGGCCTCGAACTCACGGTGATCCTCCTACCTCTGCCTCCCAAGGGCTGGGATTAAAGGCGTGCGCCACCACGCCCGGCTCCCTCTTCTATTTTGAAGTCTTTTTTCCCTCTCCATAACACATTATAGAATGCTGATGGGCCCAATACTGTGCAGGTCTTGTACAGGTGAGAACGGTCCAGCCATTGTGAACTCACTTTGTTCACAGCAAAGATTTCCATTTCCCAAGTGCGGGGATTACAGTTGTGTACCACCATGCCCTGTTCTAATTTCTTTTCTGCAATTCTCTTGTGCTCTTATGCAAACACTTATTTTCATTATTTTAGATTTCACTTGTATCTTTTGCAGCAACTAAAATAAAGTTGGTGTACTGATATATATGTAACCACCCATAGTTGTAAAAATACCATACTTACTACATGACTACATTTAGTCAAGAGAAAAGAACATATGTTTGCTTTTGAAAGGATTATTTAACAGAACTTGTCACTTGGATTTTTGTTGTAACAAGAGTGGTTAATATATCCAAAGTCCTTGATGTAAGCCTGCCAAACAGTTCTTTTAAGATACCATTTTGTTTTACAAAAGAATTAAATAATCACAGTGCAATAACAGTTGCTGCTTGGGGCTGGGGAGCAGTTAAAGGTGCCCTTTTGTAAAGTCTGTTGGCCCAGGTTCAATTTCCCAGCAACCATATAAAGATGCACAAAAACAACTGGATGTGGTGATACCTTCCTTGGATCCCAGCACTTGGGCAGTAGAGGCAGAATAATCAAGAGTTCAAGGCCAGCAGGTTGTATCAAAAAGAAGTCACAGATATTTAAAAATTGTCTGTGTTTTAGGGCTGGAGAGACAGATTAGCAGTTAAGGCACTTGTCTGCAAAGCCAAGAAAAGGTCCTTGGTTCAATTCCCCAGGACCCACATTAGCCAGATGTGCAAGGTGGTGCATGCATCTGGAGTTTGTTTGAAATGGCTGGAGGCCCTCTCTCTCTCTGCCTCTTTCTGCTTTCAAATAAATAAATAATAAAATAAATTGTCTGAGTTTTTTTTTTTTTTGAGAGCGACAGACACAGAGAGAAAGACAGATAGAGGGAGAGAGAGAGAATGGGCGCGCCAGGGCTTCCAGCCTCTGCAAACGAACTCCAGACGCGTACGCCCCCTTGTGCATCTGGCTAACGTGGGACCTGGGGAGCCAAGCCTCGAACCGGGGTCCTTAGGCTTCATAGGCAAGCGCTGAACCGCTAAGCCATCTCTCCAGCCCAATTGTCTGAGTTTTTAAAATTTACTTATTTGAGAGAGAGAGAGACAGGAAAAAAATGGGCACGCCCAGGCCTCCAGCTACTACAAATAAACCCCAGACACACGCATCCCCTGTGCATTTGGCTTACATGGAAACTGAAGCTGGGTCTGTAGGCTTTGCAGGCAAATGTCTTAACCACTAAGCCATCTCTCCAGCCCCAAATTGTCTGATTTTATGTTGATGTTCTTTCAGAAAATTAGGCTACAAAGGTTAATCATGGAAGTCCTGACGTATATAAAAGCTTGGACAATACTTGCGAGATAAATGGCATCCACTGCAGTGCACCTTTCTTCTTTTTCTTTTTATTTTTAAGGCTGAGAACTAAAGACAGCTTAGGGAACATTACCGTGGATTTAGAAAACTTGTTTTTCATCAAATACTTCCGGGACTGACTGAACATCCGCTATGTGCCGGGCATGGGTTAGGAAGTGGAAAAGACAATTGACAAAATAGTCCTATTACTTTTAAAAAATATATATATATTACTTTTATTTTTCTTTATTTGAGTGAGACAGAAATAGGTAGGGAGAGAAACATAGTGAGAGAATGGGCGCGCCAGGGCCTCCAGCTTTGGCAAACGAACTCCAGACACATGCGCCCCCGTGCATCTGGCTAACGTGGGTCCTGGGGAATCAAACCTGGGTCCTTTGACTTCACAGGCAAATGCCTTAACTGCTGAGCCATCTCTGCAGTCCAATATTCCTATTAATTTTTGATGTCTCAAGTTACTGGGAAAATGCCAACACATACTCTAAAATCCCTGATTCTTGGGGTGCAAGTTGCTAGAGGCAGAGAGAACAGGAGAGGTTGGCGGTGCTCTTCAGAGATGGGGATAACTTTCAAAGCATCAAATAAGCTGCGTGGGAACTAGGGTGCTTCATGTGTCCCCTGTGGCTCTAGGACTAGCCAGTTATGGAAGCCCGTGGACACTCGCTGGAAGGACAAGAATCAAGAGGCCACTGCTTTTCAGGGCTCCCTGTCATCACAGGGACTAAGGTGCCACATCCTGGCATCGTGGGACGCCAACGTCACTTCGTTTCCACACCGCAGTGGTGCTGCGGGAGGCGCAGAGCCCTGGTGCTAAGGCGGCGCTTTCGTACCTCCCTCAGTTAACGTGCAAATGTGCCCAGGGAAAGCACAGGCTGCAGCACGAGAGCAATGCTCTTTCTTTGAATGCGTGCTGGGGAAACTGAGGTAGGACCCAGCTTTCACGGAGTCACGAAGAATGCTGCAAATTATTAGCGACAAAGAGTGGGTGGATTTCACAAACTGCCAAGCCCACATGCCAAAAGCTAGCCAGGAAAGTCCTAAAAAGAGTGAAATATACTCTGAAACCTAAAATGTAGAATTCTCATGCAATAAAATCCTGACGCTGCTAACCCTATTGTGTGTGTGTGTGTGTGTGTGTATGTATATATATATGTATATATATATATACATATATAAAATATATAAAAATATATATAACATATATAAAAATAAACCAAAAAAATTTTTTAAATATTTTTTAACTTTTTATTTATTTATTTGAGAGAGATAGAAAGAGGCAGGTATATATATATACATACACACACACATATGGTCACAGAAGTGGATAGATCTCTAAAGCACTACTTTCTCTCTCTAATCCCTATAGGACAAGTGAAGAGAAATCTCAGTGAGCAGAATTTTAGTCAGTATAGCTGGATGCTCTGCTTGCAAATGAAAGGCTTGTGACCACTGTCTTGGTACATGATAGACTTGGTATAAACATCACCAGAAAGTTGGTGAGGAAGACATCTGGGGAAGATGTACGTAGATAAGCCTTTCTGAACAGATAGAGGATGGGAAGATTTAGACATGTCCCACATGTGTGCTCACCCCAGGGGATCTTAGCAAAGGAGACTTTTAAAGATTGTGTGTAGATACTACAGAGATGGCTCAGTGGTTTAAAATGCTTGCATGTCACTTAAAAAAAAATGAAAAAATTAAGAAGTGATGGGGGTAGGCTCTGGAGAGATGGCTGGGGCTTATAGGTGCTTATGTGCAAAGTCTGACAGCCTAGCCACCATGTAAATCTAGCCCCTGGTGTACACACACACACACACGTTTTTAAATGTTTGTGCAAGCTGAAGACTGGAGTCTGGATCCCTAGACTGCACATAAGGATTGATGCAAGTAGTGTGTGCATCTGGAATGCTGATGCACCCATGGCAATGAGAGATGGAGCCAAGAGAATTCTGTTTACAGCAGCAAATCACAAGAGAGACCTGTCTCACACAAGGTGGAAGGCAAGGACCATCCCCTGAAGCTTGTTCTCCCACTCTGCACACATGCCGGTACACACACACACACACACACACACACACACATTGAGTGGGGCCAAGTATAGTAGTGTACTCGTATGACCCCAGCACGTAGGTGGTTCAGACGGGGGGATAAGAAGTTCAGGATAAGCCTGGACTGTCTCAAAAAAACAAAAAAAAAAAAAAAAAAAAAAAGTCAAAACAGAATATAATTAACAAGAAGCCAAGCAGGCCCATCGCGTGGTGCACACCAATCAGCCGCTTTCCCTAGCTTCCCTTGCTCCATCCCGGTGCAGTTGTGAGTGGTACGCTACAGTAGCAGGATCTAGAGGTCATTCACGGGCTAACCACCGTGGCTTTCCACTCACCAAGGCCATTCTGGCTTTGGACCAATCTGTCATCAGAAGAGACCAACTCTGAGTCCCTGGCATGGCACCTTTCCCCGGGGAACTAACCCAGTTACCTCTGAACAAGTCATGTACGTTGGGTGGCTCCCATCATGGAAGAGGTACTGGTAGGTTCTAACGGGCAGGGGCACTCTGGACGTAGATTTGCCTTGCCCACACACAGTGTTTCTGGAAAGCTCTCTTGGTCTCACAGAGTGCCTTATGTCTTCTTGTGCTTTTCCATATAAAATTGCTCCTGCCCAAGGACACGTCACATCACAACTGAAGGAGCAGCGAGCTGGTGCTGATGGAACCCTTTGGGCTTAGCACCGTGCTTCCCATTGTCCTGAAGCCGCGGGCCTGATAGTGGAATAGTGGGGTATCCTTCTGAAATCTTGGTTACAGTGACATTATTTGGCACAAAGCTCTTCAGAAGACTACGTATTGTGTGTATACACAGCCAATTCACGGTACTACTTGCCCTGTAGCCTGAGTCATGGGCTTCATGGTAATCAACCTAACGGCTCAAGGTGTGGAAATGGAACCAGCATCAGTTATTCCACCCTGAGTGACTCACCAGTGAAGATGTATGTTCTGTTTCGTCACCTTGACGCTCTGCAGGCCCGGGTGTTCCGCAGGGAAGAATGTTTCCACCACGAGACGCAACAATCATGGCAGTGAGCTGGGAGTCAAGAGGGCCGCCCGCCACCTGGACTGCTCACGTGTCGGAGTGGCAGTCGTGGTGGGGTGACGGATCGGCACCTCGAAGGAGCCATGGGACAAGCACTCCGCGATGGAAGTAGCGGGGACTATGTGAGGAGCGCAGGTGATCCCCTAGGGAGCCCCTGCATCTCACCGTGCCTTGTTATTAAAGTCACTGGGAAATGACAACAACCCAAGCCAAGAAGGAATCTGAAAGGCCCAGACCCTTCAGGATGAAGGTTGTGTTATCTTTCCAGGTAAAAACAAAACAAAATACAAACAAACAAACAAAGAAGACAGCTGGTCATGGTATGGTGGCACACGCTTTTAATCCCAGCACTCAGGAGGCAGAGGTAGGTGGAGCTCCATGAGTTCGAGGCCACCCTGAGACTACATAGTGAATCCCAGGTCAGCCTCGGCCTCAGTGACATATATATATATATATATATATATATATATATATAGAGAGAGAGAGAGAGAGAGAGAGAGAGAGAGAGAGAGAGAGAATGGGCATGCCAGGGCCTCCAGCCACTGCAAACAAACTCCAGACATGTGTGCCCCCTGTACATCTGGCTGAAGTGGGTCTTGGGGAATTGAGCCTCGAACAGGGGTCCTTAGACTTCACAGGCAAGCGCTTAACCACTAAGCCATCTCTCCAGCCCAATAATTTTTCTTTTAAGATGTCCTTTAGCCAGGTGTGGTGGCTCATGCCTTTAATCCCAGCACTCCAGAAGCAGAGGTAGGAAGATTGCTGTGGGTTCGAGGCCACCCTGAGACTACATAGTGAATTCCAGATCAGCCTGGACCAGAGTGAGA
Source organism: Jaculus jaculus (assembly GCF_020740685.1). Lineage (NCBI taxonomy): Eukaryota > Metazoa > Chordata > Mammalia > Rodentia > Dipodidae > Jaculus > Jaculus jaculus. Next base: position 31,322,635 of record NC_059110.1, read on the forward strand.
ACTTACCTTGAAATGCCAAAAAAAAAAAAAAAAATAGATGTCCTTTGACTTCCACAAGCACACACAAATATGCATGTGTACCCCCACATGAACACAAATACCCACACTGGCTCACACATATGCACATATTCATTAAAAAAAAAAAAATCTCTGTGTCTACATAGTGAATTCCAGGTCAGCCTGGGCTAGAGTGAGACCCTACCTCAACAAACCAAAAGAAAAAATATATCTGTGTGAATATGTACATACATTAAGCAATCATCTTTATCTTCATTCCTCCCTTATCATGTAGCCTAAGATGTGGTGCTTGGTATTTAAGTAGTGTTCATTTTACATGATTGCATATATATTACAGGATATCACGCACAGAGAACACATTACCCAAGCACTTCGCTGCCTCTTCTAGGGAAGGGGCGGATCGCTGCATTTTCAGTTGTATGCAGGATGGATATATCATGTTAGCTGGAGTTATTCCTTTGCTTTTATCTTATTTATTTATTTGTTTTGGATTTTCAAGGTTGGGTCTTGCTCTAGCCCAGGCTGACCTGGAGTTTACCCTCAGGGTGGCCTTGAACTCACGGAGATCCTCCTATCTCTGCCTCCCGAGTGCTGGGATTAAAGGCATGTGCCACCACACCCAGCTTTTATTTTTCTTGACAGACTAAGCATGATTTGAAAAGCTGAGTATAGGTGTCAGGTTAATAACAGATAGTGTTCTGATGGTTAATTTGGGGTATAATCTTGATAGCATTAAGGAAAAAACTAAAGACCTGGTAAAGCATGACTTGTGGGTGTATCTGTGACAGTTTTCAGAGGAAAGGGTAGGTGGGTTGATCTGGGATTATCACCTCAATGTGGACAATCACTACCCAGTTTGCATACTTTCTCTCCACACCCCTTCCCCCGGGGGGGGGGGTGCTGGAACATACATTCAATTCCTTTCCTACCTTTTCTTTAAATTTTATTTGTTTATTTGAGAGAGAGAGAAGTAGATAGAGAGAGAGAGAGAGAGAGAGCAGAGAAAGAATGGGTGCTCCAGGGCCTTCAACTGCTGCAAATGAACTACAGATGCAGTTGGCTTACATGGGTCCTGCGGAATTGGACCTGGGTCCATTGGTTTTGCAGGCATGTGCCTTAACCACTAAGCCATTCCTCCCCAGCCCTCCTTTCCTATCTTTGGGTACCAGAACTCGAGGTTATTTGATGAAAAACCAACTATGTGCCTGCAATCTCTAAGGGGCATATTATTAAACCATTTTATTTGTCAAGCCTTTCCAATGTGCCAGGCTGTTTTCAAGGCACCAGTGATAATGTAGAAAATTAAGCCAGATACAAGCCCTGCCTTACAGGCTTTGCTTTCTAGTGGGAAGAGACTAAGAATAAACCCAAGGAAAACATTTGATATATTAGTATGCAGGCCGTTGGCAATGGTAAGCAACAAAGGAGGGCCAGCTGTGTAAGTGACGTGTACACTTAGATCTCAATAGCAAAGAGGGAGAGAAGAAGGGCTTTCTAGGTGGAGAGCGTAGCTAAGACCAGTCTCTCAGGCAGCATCCAGCTAGGTTTGTAAAAGAAACCAAAGGGCCTGGTGGAGAAGCCCAAAGGACTGTGGTGGGGGCCATAAAAGGAGATGGCTGGAGAGGCAGCTGGGGCCCATTGTTAGGGGAGGCTGGTGAGAAACAGCATAACTATAGACGGTCTTGGGAGGAGGTTCTAGGCCTCCAGAAGTTCCTCTTACATAGCTTTTGTTTGTTTGTTTGGTCTTTTTTGTTTTTGTTTTCCTCCCCTCCCCCTTGCTGAAGATGGAACCTAGGGCCTTACACTTACTGGGCAAGCTCTCATCCAAACTAAATCTAAATTACCCCTGAGTTTGTTTGTTTGTTTTTCAAGGCAGGGGCTCACCCTAGCCCAGGATGACCTGGAACTCACTCTAGTTCAGACTGGCCTTGAACTCCTATCTCAACCAACTGAGTGCTGAGAATAAAGGTGTTAGCTACCTGTCCTTACAAATGCTTCCCCTCATACACATTTATCAGGGAGCTGTGCTTTATCTGAGCTACAGAATTTCTAGACCATTCTTCAGTGGAAAAAAAAATACGACTTCCTGAACGGGGGATGTGCTTGCCTACTATGCACCTCAAAGCGCTGGGTTCAATCCCCAGCATTGCATAAACTGGGTATGATGGCACGTGCCTGTAATTAGCCCATGGGAGATGGAGGCAGATGAATCAGGTTCAAAGTCATCCTCAGCTATATAGTGAGCTGGAGACTAGCCTGGGATAGTGAGAATCTGTCACAAAAAAAAAAAGTATCAGACATACTCAAGGTAATTTTTCAATGACACTAGGGCCTACCTAGGCCTCAAAAACTGCCGCATCCGTAACTTTTCCTTTGCTTTGGGAAAAGTGTTGTTCAGTTTAACAAAACACAGAATGTGCTCTCCTTGGTATACAGCCATGTTGCACATCGTGGACATCTTTGGAATAAACCCAGGGTTTAGTATCTGCCAAAGAACACTGTTATGACCAGTTCTCGGTGCCCCCAGTGACCGCCAAGGAGAACCAAATACGTATGCAAGGGCAGGGAGCTTTATTTCGGGCTGAAGCTGGGTCTCTTGACTTCACCAATGCAGGGGGTCCATACAAGAGCCCAGAGCATTGGGGGGGGTGCAGGTTTTTTATAGGGATTTGAACAAAGAAGTAGGGAATGGGTACATGACTGGTTGATTTCTTAGGACATTGGCGGCAAGGTTGGTGGGCAGGAGCTAGATAATTAAGCAACAAGCAGCAATAATAATTTGTATGTATTTCGATTGGCCGAGACAAAATCTCTTAATTGGCTGGAGCAGGGAGGTAGGAGGGACAAATCTTTGGCAAGTCTCAGGTGTCCTGGGCAGGGGCAGGGCAGCTGCCCCTTTGTTCCTTTGTCGAAGCTGAAACTTGTAGCTTAGGCCTCACCAGGGACACGCTCTACTGAAGCCTGTCATGGCGTCATTCAGTTTCTGGTTCCTTCAAACACGTGCTCCAGTGAGATCTGAAAAATATCAGAGAGGGCTGGAGAGACGGCTCAGCGGTTAAGGCACTTGCCTGCAAAGCCTGACGACTCTGGTTCGATTCTCCAGTACCCACATAAAGCCAGATGCACAAAGTGGTGCATGCAGCTGGAGTTTGTTTGCAGCAGCTAGAGGCCCTGGCACACCCATTCTGTCTCTCTCTTTCTCTCTCTGCTTCCAAATAAATAAAATACTTTAAAAATATATAATAAAAATAAGTAGAACCAGGCGTGGTGGCGCACGCTTTTAATCCCAGCACTCGGGAGGCAGAGGTAGGAGGATTGCCGTGAGTTCGAGGTCATCCTGAGACTACATAGTGAATTCCAGGTCAGCCTGAGCTAGAGGGAGACCCTACCTCGAAAAACCATAAAAAGGGGGGAAAAAAGTATCAGAAAGCAGGAGCAGTTGGAGCTAGCTCCCCTCCTCTGCTGGAGGCTTAGCTGAGGGACCTGGAAAAGCTTCTTAGGCACTGGCTGACCTTCTCTGACCTTTCGCGCTCCACCCATTCAAGAGGCCCACGTTTGCATGTCATAGGATCCCATCCACCTTGAGCAATTCCAAACTTCTTAGCTTTACACTGACTCCCTGCTCTTTCCACACTCTCTAGCAGCCTTTACTTCAAACACTTGGTAATCAGTGTTTATTCAGTTGCCATGGGATTCTGTTCTTTGATATGGCACCTTTGGGGACAGTGTGTGGGGGCGAGACCAGGAGAAGGGGGAGCTGGAGAACCTAGTGGACCATCTTTCAGGCCTTTTTCATAGAATTCCTGTCACCCAGGTCTCTGTGGCCCAGATTAAATGGAGTGTGCAGTTGCTTTTCCGACAGAACACTTAGGTGTTACTTGTATTGGCAGGAGCCTCTGTGTCGGTGATGTGCATAGGAGGGGATTGACCAACACTAAATTACTTTTATAAATTGTTACTTCGTTTTTTATTTGAGGGGGGTGGGTCATGCCAGGGCCTCTTGTCACTGCAAATGAACTCCAGACACACGTGCCACTTTGTGCATCTGGCTTTATGTGGATACTGGGAATCAAACCATCAGGCTTTGCAAGCAAGTGCCTTTAACCACTGAGCAATCTCTCCATCCCCTACACGAAACTTTTTTTTTTTTTTTTACATTTTCGGTTTTCATTTTCTTCTGCGTACACTAAATTATTAATTTCCACCAGTTTTCATAATTTAGTGCAGTATCAGTACCCTCACTATACAAATGACAAGATTAAGGTACAGAGAATACCTCCCTAAATTCCTGCAGCCAGCAGGTCTTGAGTAGAGCCCAAGTAAAGTGTATGACAAAAGCTCTTCCCTCAGCAGGCCACTGTCACTCCTGAGCTCGCAGTGTCCTGACAGGTAGAATGATGCAGCAATCACTAATATTCTGGTGAAGTCAAAAGAAAGTTCAGCTGGGCATGGTGGCACATGCCTTTAATCCCAGCACTCGGGAGGCAGAGGTAGGAGGATCGCTGTGAGTTCAAGGCCACCCTGAGACTCCATAGTGAACTCCAGGTCAGCCTGGGCTAGAGTGAGACCCTATCTCGAAAAACCAAAAAAAAAAAAACCACAAAGTTCAGAGCCGGGCATGGTGGAGCGCATCTTTAATCCCAGCACTCCAGAGGCAGAAGTAGGAGGATCGCTAACAATTTGGTTAGAGGCCAGCCAGGTCAGCCCTAGAGCTTGACACTACCTGGGAAGAAAAAAAAAAAAAAAAAAGGAATTCAGGCAAATCATATTGCTAGCCATGCCTGGTTTTCTCGCTGCTGGTTTAGTATGCTTAGCTTCTTGCTACAATTTTTATTTTTATTTATTTAGTTTTGGTTTTTCAAGATAGGGTCTCACTCTAGCACAAGCTGACCTGGAATACACTATGTAGTCTCAGGGTGGCCCCAAACTCACGTGATCCTCCTACCTCTGCCTCCCAGGGAGTGCTGGGATTGAAGGTGGGCTCCACCATGCCCGGCCTAATTCTTTATTTATTTATTTTATTTGACAGAGAGAAAGAGGGAGAGAGAGAGAGAGAGAGAGAATGGGCACACCAGGGCCTCCAGAAATGAAAATGAACTCCAGACACATGTGCCCCCTTGTGCATATGCCTAACGTAGGTCCTGGGGAATTGAACCTGGATCCTTTGGCTTTGCCTCTAAGCCATCCAGCCCTCTTGCTACAAGTTGTATGCAGGGTTAGCAGGAAGCTGTTCTTAGAGGGGGCATCTAAGTCAATGGCTTCTTCCTGGATTCTGGCGGGAGAGTTGGGGTGAGGCTTAACAGTGAGCCAATTAAAGCCTTCGGGGTTCACTTCAGTTTGACAAAGGATGTCTGCTAGAAATCCAGGGCTGTTATTTACTATTGGCATTTTTTTTTTTTTGTAGATAAAGTGGGGAATGAACAGAGCCCTTTATATTGTCTCCAACTTCCCTGGGTGAAGGAATCAGCCTGCTAAGAAATTCCAGGTTCTTTGTAGCTTGGTCCCTGGGGCCGGGCTTTGGGACTTGGAGAGGAAGGGGACTCACAGGCAGGCTCACCCCAGAGTAAGGTGAAAGGTGACGAGGTGCCTCATCCCAGCACTCTTTGACCTGTGCCTTGTCGCAGTGCTTGACATTTCATCACTATAACTTCATTTCTGTGAGTTGACAAATGGCTTTTTAAAATGCAAATGCCAGCCATAAAACTATATCAATAAAATGTAGGGCTTTCAAGTAAGACCATAGTCTGCTTGAGGTCACAAGGTCATAGTTTTAAATTTATTTATTTTTCTTTTTTTGCAATGAGAGAGAGGGGCAGAGAGAATGGGCACACCAGGGTCTCTAGCCACTTTAAACAAAGTCCAGATACATGTGTCATTTCTGCATCTGGCTTTACATGGGTACTGGGGAATCAAACCCAGCTCCTTTAGGCTTTACAGGCAAGCAACTTAGCCATTGAGCCATTTTCTAACCTGATGGTATTGAAGGGTTTTTTTTTTGTTTGTTTGTTTGTTTGTTTTTGAGGTAGGGTCTCATTCTAGCTCAGGCTCACCTGGAATTCACTATTTATAGCCTCAGGGTGGCCTCTAATTCATGGTGATCCTCCTACCTCTGCCTCTGGAGGGCTGGGATTAAAGGTGTGCCCCGGCTAGTGTTGAATTTTAACTTAGTTTCCCAATTTCTGTTTCTAGCCAGACAATTATATCATTTTTCAGATCTTATAGAAACATCCCTGTACTTCTTTGTTCCAGATAAAATCCTGAAAGCCAAAGATGACGTTTTCAAAAATATCATGTGTCTCGCATCTCATATTATATTTCCTTTTGTAGGTGTTTAAAAACCTGTTTATTTGCTGTCCGTTGTACCCTGCTAGGTCAGACCGTGGTAGCACTGAAAAGATGAGGGAAAGCGATTCTCAGCCTGTCCTAAAGCAGCTTATGTGTTGCAGGCTAGACTCTCATTGCTTCAAGTTCGGGGCTCTGGAAGCTTCCTCAGCTGTCCCCCATGACTGACACAAAAACAAGACCTACCACAAAACTATGTCCTTACCCTCCTCACAACTTTCCCACAGCCTTCCTTTCTAGAAAGCATGGGTGTGCAACATTGGTGTTAACATCATTGCTTGGGCTGAAGGAAATAAGCCCCACGTGGATATGGGTTTTAGTCATTCTCGTGCTGTTAGGGAACACGTGCTCTCTAAGCTCTGTACTGCACTGCTCTCTTCTCTCTGAATGTCAGTTTGGACAGTTCCAAATATGGTCATCGGTAATTAGGATAGAACTTGTGTCCTACAGGTGGACATTTCCCTCATTACCACTGCTAGTTTCTGGTGCTTAACGGCCATCATGAATCAACTTATTTGTCATCATCATTTGCTGCTAGGCGAATACACGCTCCTAGTGACAGCCTCTGACAAAAACTGATCCACTTAGTTGCCCTCTAGAGTAACAATTATGTTTTGTGGTATTTGTGTACTTTGATGATGCCCCCAGGAAAGGTTTCTATGTGCATCAGCAAAGAATCACAGAGATGGGAACATGTGACACTATGCACGCATGCGTGCATGCACACACAAATACACACAATCACACACACATATACAATGTGGGACCAGGGAAAAGGGAGATGGCTCAGGGGGTAAAGTGTTTACCACACAAGAGTGAGGGCCTGAGTTCAGATCCTACACCCCCACACTCAAGCTGGCTGTGGTGATAACGCACTGTAATTCCAACTCCGAGGTGGAGACAGGAGTCTCCAGAGCTTGCTAGCTAGCTAGTTTAGCCTTATCAGTGAGCTCAATGCACGACCCTGTCTCACAATACAAGGTTGGGGGCTATAGAGATGGTTCAGTGGTTCAGGCGCTCCTGATGACACCTCACAGACCCAGGGTTTGATTCCCCAGTACCCTCACAGAGCCAGGTGCAAAGTGGCATCTGGAGTTTGTTTGCAGTGGATGGAGGCCCTGGTGTGCCCATTCTCTCTCTATATGCCTGCCTCTTTCTGTCTCTCACTCTCTGTCAAATAAATAAAATATTTTAAGAAATATAAAGTTGAAGCCAGGCATCATGGTGGTGTATCCCTTTAATCCCAGCACTCAGGAGGCAGAGGTAGAAGGATCGCTATGAGTTCAAGGCCACCCTGAGACTATATAGCGAATTTCAGGTCAGCCTGGGCTAGAGTAAGACCCTACCTTGAAAAACCAAAAAAAAAAAAAAAAAAGATTGAGAATGATTGAGGAAGACACCTATGTTGACCTCTGACTTCCACATGCCACACATATATGAATACCCATCTATACATGTGATGATGCCACACAAAGATACACATACCATGTATATGTACTTTATACACATATATATCTATATGACATATGTACTTTAACCATGCACAGGATTGTTTTAGAATGTATCATTTTGAGCAATACAAAATGACATTGCCTTGTCACCAAAGGAAGATATGTCTTGGTCATCAAGACTCACACACAGCTATCCCATGTACGTAGTAGTACAAAAGTGTGTGTCGCCAAGTGCTTACACAATGTTTCTCAAGGTGTTTCCTCGAGTGTGTTGAGAAATAGTCATTTGTGGGACCAAAGTCTCACAATTTGATTCAAAAGTTAGATAGAAAAAAAGTGATTTTTTTTTCGAGGTAGGGTCTCACTCTGGCTCAGGCTAATCTGTAATTAACTATGTAGTCTCAGGGTGGCCTCGAATTTACCGAGATCATCCTATCTCTGCCTCCTCCTGAGTGCTGGGATTAAAGGCGTGTACCACCAAGCCTGGTTTAAAACAAACAAACAAACAAACAAACAAACATAATTTTAGCAAAGCTTTCACATTTCAGTTGGTATATAGTCCATCCTTGAAAGAAATAAAGGAAAGGGTTAAAGCCCAATTATCTGAAGTACTAAAGTATGTATGCATTAGATGATGTTGTATTTGGGCTGGAGAGATGGCTTAGCAGTTAAGGCGCTTACCTGGGAAGCTGACAGACCCCGGTTCCATTCCCCAGTACCCACATAAGCCAGATGCACATGGTGGCACATACATCTGGAGTTCATTTGCAGTGGCTAGAGGCCCTGGCATACCTATGCTCTCTCTCTCGCTCTCTCAAATAAATAAAAAAATTAAAATATGTTTTATTTCGGGCCAGAGGGATGGCTTAGCCAGTAAGGCATTTGCCTGCAAAGCCGAAGGACACAGGTTCGATTCCCCAGGACCCACATTAGCCAGATGCACAAGGGGACGCACACATCTGGAGTTCGTTTGCAGTGGCTGGAGGCCATGGTGAGCCCATCCTCTCTGTCTCTCTCTCTCTCTCTTTCTCCGTCAAATAAATAAACACTTGTATTTGGATTACCGTTGTACTCCTACCAAGGCACACACGTGAGCAGTGGCTTTATTTTCTGTGAGAAGTGGTTGCAAAGCGAAGAAGTGGGGGAGGCAGACATTCGGGAGCAGCTCTCTCAGAGAGCTCGGTCGCCCTCTAGGCTGCACTTCGCTATGCAAATCTGGCCATTGCGCCACTGGGGAGGCTGAGGGAAGGGGTCGGATGCGTCCGGCAGGAGGACTCTCTGGACCAAGGGAGGAAGGGGAAGAATAGATCAGGAGTTTGAATAGCGGCCACCAGGCAGCCGCCTGTGTTCACTGTTTACCGTCGCATCACACACGGTCCCCCGGCCTCCCTCCTCCCCCAGTGCCGTGTGTCACCTTCCTGTTCGGAAGTCTTAGTAGGTTGCTGGGACAGAACAGGGGGCGCCTGCTCCACCCATCAGGAATCCGGTTGGAAGCAAAGCCAGTCTCAACAACTTGATTCTCTCTGTCAAATGATAAGTTTAGCAGACCATCCGTCTCCAAGGGACGAACATTCGGGTAAGGGGAGGAAGGAGCCCGTCAGACCGGTCCTTTTTTGTTGTTGCTGTTCCAACCACAAATACATGGTTGTGCCTCATCTCTGTTGCACTTGGAGCCCTCCAAGTTGAATTCCACATTCCTTCTAGAATGCATGCCACAGAGCTTCTTTGAGAAAATGAACCCTGTTGCATGCGTTTTGAATTTTTTTTTTTCTGGACTGATTTGTGATGATCAATCAGTTACAGTTACATTTCACGTGTGTCTTGCTGGGGGTGAAATAAACCTAGGACGCTGATGACTGTAATTTTCTGGATGATGTTGCAACGAGGGAATAAATGGCCCGGTGTTGAACTTTGCAGCTTGCTCCCTTCCTGTATGTAAATTTCCCTTATATATAAAGTAGTGTTCAGCACGGAACACAGCGGTCAGCTGCTAGCTGGTGCTTTTTCGTCATCTGGAGCTTCCAGTCTTATCGGAGGCTTCGCCAGGTGACTGGCTCTCACTCCAGACATCCTGAGCATTGTGGAGAATGAAAGAGGAGGTTTTAAAATCCCCTTGGAAAGGTTTGTGTTTTGAGTGCATTGATTTGGAGGAGGTGGATAAAACAAAACAAAAAGCCAAAGAATATTTGGGGGGGGGCGGATTGGCCATGGGAGAAGCCACAGGCGGTTGTTCGTAGGGGGGCGGTCTCTGAGAAGGTATCTTGATTTACTGTTGTTGACAAGCAAGGAACTCTGTGGAGGTTCTTGTTTTTGAACAGTCTGAGCACGCTGCTCTCTCTAGGGGGGAAAGACCCAGGTGGGTGGGGGGCAGGGTAGGGCTAGAGTAGACTTCTTGAATTGCTGGGGCATGGAATGTGGGGGCTTTGGTCGCCACAGGTGGCCTCGAACTCACAGCGATCCTCCTACCTTTGCCTCCCAAGTGCTGGGATTAAAGGCGTGCAGCCACCACGCCCGGTTGGGCGCTTCTTTAAAGAGCTGCTACTAAACAAAATTCCCCAGTCTCCAGGAGACAGGCTGCGCGTCCCCCTCTCTGGGTTTGTGGCTGTCAGAATTGAGGAAATCAAGAAGCAGCTGAGACTAGAGACCGTGTACTAGGGCGTGCGAGGTGGCGGTGCAAAACAAACCCCAGCCCAGGACAGGGGAAAGCGGCTCGCACGCTATTCCTGGCTTGACAACTGGTATTTGGGAGTGTGTCAGTTCGAAAAGGTTGGCCCCTTGGCAGCACAGGGTCATGGCAGGGCAGACAGCACCAGCCAGCGCCAGGTACCGGCCCCGGGCGAATATTGCTAACTTGTAGCGGTCTCCCCGCCCCTGGCCAGGACGCGGTGCTGGATGGATGGAGGCTCCCCAGCCCGCGCTGGCGCGCATCCTCGCGCCCGCGGTCAGGCCGCCGCGCCTGGCAGCTGCCAGCGGCGGGGTTACTGCAAGGCACGGGCCTCGCTCCTCCACCCGGCCCCGGCAGCTCTGCAGCTTCTCTCGCTTTCCAGAGCCAAGTCCCCTGGCTGATCTTTGAGGAGTTAACGGGTGTCAGTTTTATGTGAACTTGCAAGAAAAAAAAAAAAAAAGCGAGGTGGCAAAACTAAGACGACTGGGGTTGGTTGTGGGATAACCCAAAGGGCAGGGAAGATGCGGAAAAACAAAGGGGTTTTTAAGGCCGCGCAATGTGACTTTGCAAGAATTTTCGGGCGCGAGAGCGGGAGATGATCAAGCCCCCAGAAAAGGCAGGAAAATCGGCCATGAAAAAAAAGTCAAGCTTAGGTCGCGAAGCCACTGCTCTCTCAGACTGGCCATCTCCTCACGTGTTCTTGGCATGGCAGGAATTAAAATTTGCAAGGCACAAAAATTGCAGGCGGAACGAACAGAATGTTCTCGGCGATTACTTGAGGAGAAAAAAAGTGAAATGCAGATTGTACTTTTTTTTTTCTTTTGGTGCAGAGACTTATTTCCGCCCCCTCCCCTACACATTCCTGACCTCTACACTCCACCACCACCCCCCTTTTCCCTCTCTCTTTCCTTCCTTCCTCTTCTTCCAAAGTTCTGGGATTTTTTTTTTTTTTTTTCAGCCTTGCTTGGTTTTGGCCAAAAGCACAAAAAAGGCGTTTTCGGAAGCGACTCGGCCGTGCACAAGGGCCATTTGTTTGTTTTGGGACTCGGGGCAGGAAATCTTGCCGGCTTGAGTCACGGCGGCTCCTTCAAGGAAACGTCAGTGCTCGCCGGTCGCCGTCGCCCGCTGTCCACTGCCCATGGGGGAGATGCAGGGCGCGCTGGCCAGGGCCCGGCTCGAGTCGCTGCTCCGGCCGCGCCACAAAAAGCGGGCCGAGGCCCAGAAAAGGAGCGAGTCCGTGCTGCTGAGCGGACTGGGTAAGCGCCGCCGCCGGCCGGCCGGCCGTCTGTCCGTCCCGTGGGGCTCCGGCTCCGGGGCTTAGTGGCGGGGATGGGTGGATGGATGGATGGACCGATGGATGTCCGGGTGCGGGGAGAATGGCGCCAGGTCACCGGGTCTCCAGCCCCGGCTAGCTGCGCGCCGCCTATGCCGGAGATAACCGACTCCAGGCGGCGCCCGGGGGCTCGGGAGACCAGGGAAGGGGGAGCGTGGAGAGATCGGCGACCGGCCCGGGGCGGTGGCCACCCCCTCCCCGGGACCAGATCCAAGCCATCCCGGCCGCCGCTCGCTCCCAACTTGTGGCCCCGCATAGTAAATGGGAAGAGAGAAAAAAAAAAATGGAAAATTACCCTGGACTTTTCCATCCCTCCTCACTCCCCCTCCGCCGGTGCTTTCTTTCCCTCTCTCGCTCGCGGGCGGAAAGTCATCCTGAGCCCTAGACTCCACGCGAGCACCCGGGACCCCCCCCACACACACCCACCTCGCCCACGTCCCTACCCCGGGGCTGGCTAGCTCACGCGCGACACCACTGCCCTCCGCGGGCGCCTCGGCCCGCAGAGAGCGCGGCTGGGGGCGTGGCCTCGGCGGGATTAGGGGGCGTGGCCTCGCGGGCCGGGGGCGTGGTCTCACTGTGGCGCGGCCCCGCCCCCCGCGCGCGCAGGGTTTATAAGGCCCGCCGCGCTGCCGGAGCTCAGTTGGCTGAGCCGCTCTCCCTTCCGCTGTATCTCTCTCAGTTTTCTCTTGGGGGCGATGACGGTGAAAACCGAGGCTGCTCGAGGCACCCTCACTTACTCCAAAATGAGGGGAATGGTAGCGATCCTCATCGGTGAGTGCGCGGTCGCGGGGAGGACACTGGACGTCTTCTCCAGGATGTGCGCCGGGCAAGGTCGCCGATCAGATCATCGGATTAGTGCGCTCATTAACGTAAAGAAGCCGGCTAAACGTTGCTTTCTTTTTTCTTTTCTTTTCTTCTCTCTTTCTTTAACTCACAGCTTTCATGAAACAGAGAAGGATGGGTCTGAACGACTTTATTCAGAAGATTGCCAACAACTCCTATGCGTGCAAACAGTAAGTTTGTGGGGAAAATCGGAGAAAATATAAGTAAATAGGATGTTATTGTTTTGAACTCGCCTCCAGCAGAGGCTCATTCTCTTCGCTCTATGCATCGGGGAAAGCCGAAGTCCTTCCCCAGAGGATACCAGTATTTTTCCTCCTTAAATTTTAATTTACTTGAAATATTTTAAACATTAAAATTAATTTGAGTTTAGCTTACCCTGGAGATGTGGAATGAATAAATTTTTATAGATACTTGAATTACTTAATTTAGGCTCTCCCTCTGAGGACTACCCTAATTTCTCTATTTAAGTGACTTTTTAAATGCATCGTCTTCTTTACCTGTTGTTTTCTTTTAAGTCATTTGGATGTTTTCGTTTTACATACTGAATTCTCCAGTGAAGGCTCAGCCAGAAATTGCGTTTGTGTCAGTGTGCCCTCTAGTGGCGGACTAGGAGTTTCTTAAATTGCTTCTAATTTTTTGCAGCCCTGAAGTCCAGTCGATTTTGAAAATCTCGCAACCTCAGGAGCCTGAGTTTATGAATGCCAACCCTTCTCCTCCGGTAAGTATTCTCTACTTGTAATGCATATGTATGGGAACAGTGTAGATGAGTCAGTATTTCTACAGTGGTCAATTAAAAGCGCACTTCTAGAGATTAACATCAAGGCAGGAATGCTTCTGTTCACAACATGATATATGATAGACAGAAGTCTTTAAGTATTGACTCAGTATTTTTAAAGGCGCATTTCATAAAAGCTTTATCTGTTAGCAGTGCTGTTTGCCATTTCTGCTCATTTGAAATAATGGGATGTTGGGGAAAAAAAGTCAGGTTAAATGTGTTTACCTACTTGTTTTCCTTTGACCTGATATTAAAGAGTGATGTCTTGCTTTCCAGCCAAGTCCCTCTCAACAAATCAACCTTGGTCCTTCATCCAATCCTCACGCTAAACCATCCGACTTCCACTTCTTAAAAGTGATTGGGAAAGGCAGTTTTGGAAAGGTAACTTTCAGTGCAAATCCCTGTTTTTTAAATATACTCTATTATGGAAGCATTTCATATTCTTGCAGGATAAGGACAGAAAGTTGATTGTTGGGTTGAAATTTCAGGTTCTTCTGGCAAGACACAAGGCAGAAGAAGTGTTCTATGCAGTCAAAGTTTTACAGAAGAAAGCGATCCTGAAGAAGAAGGAGGTATGTGGGATGGGCCAGAGGTAGAGTGAGAAAAGTCTTCAGCTTTGGGTTTTGGTAGGAAAGATTTGCCACTTAACTCTTACTTGTCTTTTGCCTAGGAGAAGCACATTATGTCAGAGCGGAACGTTCTGCTGAAGAACGTGAAGCACCCTTTCCTGGTGGGTCTTCACTTCTCTTTCCAGACCGCCGACAAGCTGTACTTCGTCTTAGACTACATTAACGGTGGAGAGGTGAGCGGAGGAGCGGGTTGGAAGGAGAGGAGGGAAGTTTACGTGGAGGGGGTCTGCAAAGTTTGCCTGGTTTTTAGTTTGAAAAGAACACTTCCAAAGATACTGCGAGGGGGGAATATTGCCAGAATTAGCATTTCCTTTAACTTGCTGGCTTGGGGTAGCTACCGATTATTTACTTAGGGCCACTTCCTGCCACTGTTCTGGGGAGCTGTATGTGGGGATGAGCTGACTGGCTTTGTTCTGTCTCTTGCAGCTGTTCTACCACCTGCAGAGGGAGCGCTGCTTCCTGGAACCGCGGGCCCGCTTCTATGCGGCCGAAATCGCCAGTGCCTTGGGTTACCTTCACTCTCTGAACATCGTGTATAGGTGAGTGAGAGTCACCACTGCCCGCCGGGGAAGCGTGGAGGAGGGAGGTCTGGCTTTGAGCCTTCCTGGTGCCTTAAGATAGTTTGTGTTTATATGCACCTTGGTCACCTAAAGGCTGCTTCCAGCCTGAGAGCTGTATTGATTCCATGTCACTGAAGGAACCAGCCAACTAGAGTGGTGACTAATCCAGAAGAGATTGGTAGAACAAGGGCTCCCTTCATGCTGCCTATAAAACCAGGATGAATAGAAAATGCTTCTAATAGCCATTATCTTGACAGGATTTCTTATGACATGAAAATTAACCTATGCAGTTTTTTGTTTGTTTTTTTTTTTTAAACAGAGACTTAAAACCAGAGAACATTTTGCTGGATTCACAGGGGCACATTGTCCTTACTGACTTCGGACTCTGCAAGGAGAACATTGAACACAACGGCACAACGTCCACCTTCTGCGGCACCCCTGAGGTAGGAAGGAGCTGTTGCCTGGGCACCTGGTCTACCCTAGGGCAAGTGTAAGCGGTAATGCTCTTAAGTCCAAAGACGGTCAACCCGTAAGAGATGTCTTAGTATGTGCAGTTCAGTGCAAGTGAAGTCCACACAATTTGATGCAACATGAGGAATTCCAAGGCCTTGACCGCGTTCATTGAAAGTAGCTGTTTGCAAAGTCCATGTCTTTAGAAAGCTCTGAATAAAGGTTCCCCTGGGTAAGCCATTGCTTCCTAACTATATCAGCATACACAGGGAGCAGTTTGCTTTGAAAAGGCAGAGGTTTTATGAGGAAGTAATGTGTCAAGAGAGCAAGTTGACTCAGGGTCTCCCAGCCTTTTCAGAGCGTTTGCCTGCTGCGGGACTGCCTGCCTGTTCTCGCTGGTTCTGATGGCTTTGCCTGGTGTGTCTTTTCAGTATCTCGCGCCCGAGGTACTTCACAAGCAGCCGTATGACAGGACCGTCGACTGGTGGTGTCTGGGAGCCGTCTTGTACGAGATGCTCTATGGCCTGGTGAGTAGCGCCCGGGGAGATGGGCGGGGTGCCGCTCCTGTTCCATTGACAGGCACTCGAGAGCATTGTCTTCATATCATGTGTGCTTACCTGGGTGCAGGTCCAGGGAGACACTGGGTCTTTTACAAGTGTAGTTTGGGTCTTTTGCAAGTGTAGTTTTTGGTAGTAAGGACTGAGCCCAAGGCCTTGTGCAGGCAAGGCAAGCCCTCTACCACTGAGGTATACATCTCCTGTCCTTTAGTGGATATTTTTTTCTTCTCTACATTTCACATGTTACTACAGAAGACCCACTTTTACCCTGTGTGGTACTGAAAACAATGACCCATGACTGAGTAGCTTGGGCCTCCTCCCATCCCCATAACAATTGCAAAATCAACATGGAAACATCCAGAGAAGGGACTAGCTCAAGTCCAGTTTAACTTATCAAGCTTAGCTCTTTCTCTGTTGGTAATATCTGCTTACACAAAACTTCCCTTTTCAGCCTCCTTTTTATAGCCGAAACACAGCTGAGATGTATGACAACATTCTGAACAAACCCCTGCAGTTGAAGCCAAACATCACAAACTCTGCAAGACACCTCCTGGAAGGGCTCCTGCAGAAGGACAGGACAAAGAGACTGGGCGCCAAGGATGATTTTGTAAGTAGTCTCCTGTGCTCCCGGGCCCTGGGGGCCGTACCCAGACCTTTATTGAGTTGTGCCCATCTAAATGAATCTCTGTTTCTTCTCAACAGATGGACATTAAGAATCATGTCTTCTTCTCTGTAATTAACTGGGATGATCTCATTAATAAGAAGATTACTCCCCCTTTTAACCCAAATGTGGTGAGTATCTGTCTGATTCTGAAGCTAAGCACAGTGAGACTCAAAGGTTTCTTTTAGGTTAAAGTTGTTGAATTGGGGGGATTTTAAGAAGTAAATAGCAGGTGTTTTA
Source organism: Jaculus jaculus (assembly GCF_020740685.1). Taxonomy (NCBI): domain Eukaryota; kingdom Metazoa; phylum Chordata; class Mammalia; order Rodentia; family Dipodidae; genus Jaculus; species Jaculus jaculus. The sequence continues at coordinate 31,339,159 of NC_059110.1, forward strand.
TCCATAGGCCCATTATTTTCCCAGAGGGGGAAAATTTTTATCCTAACAAACCTCACGAATTTGAGGCCAGCCTAGGCTCCAAAGTGGGACCCTGTACTGAAAAAAAAGCACCAAGAGACAGTGACCATTATCCTTGTTACTTGAACCTTGAGGAGCCTTTGGGATTTTGCACTGGGAGGCTGCATCTAGAGTTTAGCTGTAGTCCTTAAAGCCCAAAGGACTACTTCCTGTACCCTGGGCACATCTTGACCCTGAGCATTTTTCTCTCCCCGTGACAGAGTGGACCCAGTGACCTGCGGCACTTCGACCCTGAGTTTACCGAAGAGCCAGTCCCCAACTCCATCGGCCGGTCCCCGGACAGCATCCTCATCACAGCCAGCGTGAAGGAAGCAGCCGAGGCCTTCCTTGGCTTCTCCTACGCGCCTCCCATGGACTCTTTTCTCTGAACAGTCTTGGGTGGCTTCGAAGGATTCTCTGTTTTCTCATGTTGTAGTTAGCCTTTCGGTGGAGCGGCCAGCTGACAGGACATCTGAGAGAATTTGCACATCTCTGGAAGCTTGGCAGTCCTGTCGCACACTGATGGCTGGAAGCTTTTCAAAAGAGCACATCCTCCTGTCGGGGAGCTCTGAGGTTTTCATTTTTCTCCTTCCTTCCAACTTGGTGCTAGCTCTGAAATGAGCCTCAGCATGCCGCCCCAGGCAGACGCCATGGCCTAAGAAGGAAGACGCAGGTCTACGAGGGAACTTCCGAAGGTCTGTCTGGGCCGTGATCACGAATATTCTGAAATGTGCCTTTTCCCATGAGATCGTGTTAGCTCCAAAGCTTTTCCTATCGCAGTGTTTCAGTTCTCTTTCCCTTGTAGGTTTACTGTGTGAACAGTCGTGTGAGTGCAGTATGCCTGATCACAGACGGCTGTCATAAGCATCAATGTGACACTTGCAGGACACTACAATGTGGGACATTGTTTGTTTCTTCCATATTTGGAAGATAAATTAATGTGTAGATTGTTTTCTTTTGTAAGATATAGTTAATAACTAAAGTTTATTGAAACGGTCTTGCGATGACTTGCATCTAGATGCTCACAGAAAGCATTGCTGCTACATATATTTCTATTTTCAGAAAGGGTTTTTATGGACCAATGCCCCAGTTGTCGGTCAAAGCCGTTGGTTGGTGTTTTCATTGTTTAAAATGTCACCTGTAAAATGGGCATTATTTATGTTGTTTTTTTTTTTTTGCATTCCTGATAATTGTATGTATTGTAAAGAGAAGTCTGTACATTGGGTTATAACACTAGTATATTTAAACTTACAGGCTTATCTGTAATGTATACTACCATGTAATGTACTGTAATATTAACATGGTTATAATATGTACATCCCTTCGCCCACCACACAACTTTTGTGTGATAAACCAATTTTGGTTTGCAATAAAACCTTGAAAAATATTTGCATAAATTGTCCTGTGTTGCCCTGTGTATTTCAATGGCTGGGTTGAGATGAGAATGGGAATAACGTATCCATTTAAAATGTAAAACTTGCTCAGTGGTTAAAGAAGCTTTCTTGGAAAATCCTAATGGCCTGAGTTTGATTTCCCCAGTGCCCACGTAAAGCCAGGTGCACAAAGTGGCACATGCGTCTGGAGTTTCTTTGCAGTGGCAGGAGGCCCTGGTGCAGCCATTCTCTTACTCTCAAATAAATAAATATGCAAAGTTTTAGATAGTCTTTTATTTTTAAGTCTGCACATGGTAATTCCCACCTGTAATTCCAACACTTGGGAGGCTGAAGCAGGAAGATCACTGTGAGTTTGAAGCTGGTCTGGACTACAGAGTGAACTCTAGAACAGTGAACCGAGAAACAACAACAAATCCCCTGTTATGTCGGGCATGGTGGCACACGCCTTTAATCCCAGCACTCGGGAGGCAGAGGTAGGAGGATCATCGTGAGTTTGAGGCCACCTTGAGATTACATAGTGAATTCCAGGTCAGCCTGGGCTAGAGTGAGACCCTCCCTCGATAACCAAAAAAAAAAAAAAAAGCCTGTTATGTAATCTCCAAATGAGTGGCTTGCTTCCAAGAGCATCAGCCTTGTCTCAAGGAGTAGTAGGTTTAAGGCCCACCTAGGTTGGGACTGGAGTTGGGCGGCAGAGCGCTGTGAAAACCCTGGGTTTGCTCTGCAGCACTGCAAATCGGTATCACTCTAGGTCTTTTTGAAAAGTATTTTTATGGTGTCAGTCATTAATCATACAAATCCTTTCCAATTTACCCATCTTGCAAGGACAGCTGTCCTGTAACGGTTCCTGCATGTACCGACTGCCTTGTGAAGTTGGACTGCTTGTCCCAACACTTGGCTTGTCTTAAGTAACAAGTGATTCCTTCAACAAGTATTCGTGAGTCTCCTCAGGGCCAGGCTCTATTCTGAGTGCTGGGGACATGGCAATACACAAGGCAGACAGATCACTATCCTGAAAGACAGCCTGATGAGAGAGTCAGGCTTTGGAAGCTGTATTTGGAAAGGGAAACCAAGATGATAGTCGTCTGCAGCAGGGGAAGGCCACCAAAGAGGTTAGGATGCGTCTCATATAAGCAGCCCGTGTTCCAGCAAGCTGCACTGGCCAGACCTGTGCTTTCTCCAGAGTTTGCCAGAGCAGGCCCTGGAAAGGCACCCCGAGGGAGCACATTCCTGGCTTGACCCACAGCTGCTTGAACCAGAGTCAACCAGCACTGCAAGGGCCTGCCAGGTTCTGGGTCTGGCCTGCAGAGCCCTCCCTGAGAGCTGGTCCCACTGGGATTCATACTGTGGGAGAAAGGAAGGGGGCACACAGTATTGAGGGTCCATCTCAAGCCCAAATCGGTGGTCTGTGCTTACCTGCTTACCTTCACACAAATCCTGCTGAGTCCCTAAACAGTAGATCTTTTTCATTTATTCCAGGTAGGGTTTCACTCTAGCCCAGGCTGACTTGGAATTCACTCTGTATTCTCAGGGAGGCCTTGAACTCATGGCCATCCTCCTACCTTTGCCTCCCGAGTGCTGGGATGTATCACCATGCCTGACACCTTAACTCCAACAGTATATAGACCGACTGCCCACCCCTCCACACCTGGACCCTGACCTTCAGTGTGCAGAGGGATTCCCCAAAGGGAGCCATATCTCCACTTAGCCCCCTCAACTACTTTCCCCAAGGTTTCTAAGGCCTGAATAGCGTTTGGCATCATGTGATGCTTTTCATCATCAATCCAGTGGCGTGAGTGGCGGCTTCCTGCTCAAAGTGACCGCAGGTCAGGCTCTGCACCTGAGGGTCTGCTGTCTGGCCTCAGCTGTGTGTTCACTTCCCCACCAAACTCAAACAACGAAAAGAACTCCAAACCATTACTTTCCAGAGTGAAGGATGCCGGCCTTGATGTGCAGATGATTTTCCTATCTTCCCTTCATTCTCTTTGGCAGTAGCAGTTACAAATTGCTCCTTGAACAAATATGATTAAATCATATTCATTTCTGAACACTTTTTTGGGGGGGGTTTCAAGGTCGCATCTTGCTGTAGCCCACCCTGACTTGGAGTTAACTATGTAGTCTCAGGCTGACCTTGAACTCATGGCAATCCTACCTCTGCCTCCAGAGTGCTGGGATTAAAGGCGTGCGCCACCACACTGAGCTCTGTTTTGAGTTGTGAGATAGGGTTCCACGTCACCGAGGATGAGCTCAGATTTGCTGTGTAGCTGAGGATGACTTTGAACTCCTGGTCCTCCTGCCTCCACTTCCCATGTGTTGGAACTACAGGCCTGTACCACCCTGCCTGGCTCGAAATCCCCACCTCCACCTTAAGGTAGAAATCTGGCTTATAAGGTTATAGATCTGGTATGAATTTCTCCAAAACTGACAGGGGTCAGAGGAGTCCCAAGCGTGATCAAACAAACCGGAGATTAGATCAAGCACAGCTGTGTAGGATGGGAACAAGGCAAGAACAGGGAAGTCAAGAAAGAACAAAAGAGCAATAGGGCCAATGACAAATATTTACCGAGTACTGTGATGTCAAACAACATGTGTGCAGAGGTATCTCTTATCGCAGGGAGTGGAGCATGTCCTCTCCAGCATGTTCCCAGGGGCCCAGCCAGCTGATGGGTAAAAAAAGGACACCTAGACACCTACAGCCAGGTACTGTAATCCCAGCACTGAGCCAGAAGGATTACAATGTGCTCACTTCAGTCTAGGCTACATACAGATACTCTGGAGAAAGAGGAGAGAGGGACTGACTCACTTCTCCATATCTCCATATCTCCCTAGTTATGGGTCTGGTCAGATATGAGTTTGGTACAATTATTTAAGTACCTAGCTGGGTGGTGGTGGCGCACGCCTTTAATCCCAGTACTCGGGAGTCAGAAGTAGGAGGATCGCTGTGAGTTCAAGGCCACCCTGAGACTACAGAGTGAACTCCAGGTAAGCCTGGGCTAGAGTGAAACCCTACCTCAAAAGACCAAAAGAAAAAAAAGAAAGGTTCCTACAAGTTAAAATGTGAGTTCTAACCACTGCTGCCAAGAATCGAGTCAGTCATTGTCCTTAAAGAATATGCCACCTCCTTGGGGAGGTGTAGCACCTATTCATGATATAGAGCCCCTAATGAATATGGGATAAAGAAGACTAGAAGTCCAAAGACGGCCTGGAGGCTCAGGGGCAGGTAATGGTTCTCAGGAACCATGTCTAGTTCTAGGAACATTTTCTGGACTTGGGATACAGCCCTGAGGACTAGATGACCAGTTATAGCTGGTTCACTCAGTTCTTAGTACTTTTGGATATTGTTGCGAGTATTTCCTGCTTGATTCATTCAAAACAACCCTGTGACAGGTTTAGGGAGATTTGGAGGTTCAGGTAGGTTGCCTAGGAAACAGCGGCTTCAGAAAGTAAGGCAGAAAGAAAGGTGTTTAAGTTACAAGGCGCTGTGATGGTGTTGGGTGCCGCAGGAAAGAACTCAAGAGACCTGGATCAGAATCCAGTTCTACCAACCAGCTTTCTAGCTTGGGACAAGCAGGAGCCAGGCCTTGTAATCCCAGTACTGAGAAAGGATTACAATGTGTTCATTTCGGTCTAGGCTACATTATATGTACTCTGAAGAGAGAGACAGAGAGAGGACAAACTTCTCCTAACATGAAACATGGGAGGAGAAAAGCAGCCAGTGCTCTTTACAGTACAGGGTTAGTCTCAGGGAGGCCAGGCCAAAAGGATTCCGAATTCAAAGAATGGTCTTTTTGTTTATTTTTATTTATTTATTTGAGAGAGAAAGAGGCAGATAGAGAAGAGAGAATGGGCGCGCCAGGGCTTCCAGCCACTGTAAACAAACTCCACACGTTTGTGCCCCCTTGTGCATCTGTCTTATGTGGGTCCTGGGGAATCGAGCCTGGAACCCTGGTCCTTAGGCTTTACAGGCAAGCACTTAACCACTAAGCCATCTCTCCAGCCCAAGAATGGCCTTTTAAAATTTTGCCTCCTCTTTACTACATCTGAGAAGACGAAGAGCTATAAGCTACGGGAGATAATTTTGAATTGGGATATGGACCATAGTCTGCATGTGTTTGGAAATCACTTGGAGAATTTTAGATGCATGAGAGGTAACGGAAAGTGAAGATTTTTTTTCGTGAGGAAAGAGGAGTGATCACAAGGAAGAGCCAAGTGGTTCTTCCTTAGAGGTGAGAGAGTAAAGAGAGCATTGAAATAATAATGTTTCAAAAGGAGCCCTTGGGAGACTTGTGACAGCCAGGCCAGGGATGGTGGCGAGTAAAGGACAGATAGATACCTTGAAGGACCCTGAATCAAGGAGACTCAGTGAGTTACTGGGACTGGAAAAAGGATGACTCCAAAGCAAGGCACATGTCATGTCATTTCCTTTTTTTTTTTTTAATTTTTATTAGCATTTTCCATGATTATAAAAAAATCCCATGTTAATTCCCCCCCCACTTTCTCCTTTGAAATTCCATTCTCCATCAGTCATTTACTTCTTTTTTTTTTTAAATTTATTTATTTATTTATTTGAGAGCGACAGACACAGAGAGAAGGACAGATAGAGGGACAGAGAGAGATTGGGCGCTCCAGGGCTTCCAGCCTCTGCAAACGAACTCCAGACGCATGCGCCCCCTTGTGCATCTGGCTAACGTGGGACCTGGGGAACCGAGCCTCAAACCAGGGTTCTTAGGCTTCCCAGGCAAGTGCTTAACCGCTAAGCCATCTCTCCAGCCCAGTCATTTACTTCTTAATGAAACTGACTTCACTAATTAAAGTGTTTGCCATGGCTGCATTAGCTTCTAGAACACAGGCTATTCCACCAGCCAATCAATAGCCAATCAGGTTAATTGGCAAGGCAAAATGTTGGACTATAATCTATCTCTGCCTCACCCAGTTAAGGAATTTCTCTCCTCATCCATCCAAGGTTCCTGAAATCCTGTTCCATGTGCCTTGAGCCTTTTGCTGGCTACTCCGTGCTAGAAACACATTTCCAGAACAACATTTTTATTTATTTAGTTAGTTAGTTTTTGGTTTTTCAAGGTAGGGTATCACTGTAGCTCAGGCTGACTGGAATTCACTAGTCTCAGGGTGGCCTCGAACTCACGGTGATCCTCCTACCTCCACCTCCCAAGTGCTTGGATTTAAGGCATGTGTCACCACGGAAGCCCTGCTTCAGAACAACATTTTGTTAAAAAGTAATTTATTTTTATTTATTTATTAGAGAGAGAAATAGAGAGGCAGATATATAGAGAGAATAGGTGTGCCAGGGCCTTTCGCCACTGTAAACGAGCTCCAGATGCATGTGCCATGTTGTGCATCTGGCTTACATGGGTTCTGGGGAATCAAACCTGGGTCCTCAGGCTTTATAGGCAAGTGCCTTAACTGCTAAGCCGTTTCTCCAGCCCCTTTATTTTTATTTATTTATCACACACACACACACACACACACACAGAGAGAGAGAGAGAGAGAGAGAGAGAGAGAGTGAGTGAGAATGGACACAGCAGAGCTTCTAGCCACTGCAAACGAACTCCAGACACATGTACCACCTTCTGCATCTGGCTTTAACATGTGTCCTGGGGAATCGAACCTGGGTCCTTAGGCATCTGAGGCAAGAGCCTTAACTGCTAAGCCATTTCTCCAGCCCGAGGAAAATTCTAGTCAGAGAAACATGCTTATCCTAATTTTTTAAGCCCAACTTGAGAAATTACTTTAATGTTTTTCTCACTGCAAGAAAATTGTAAGCTAATTACCTAAACCAAATACTGAATGATAATTGTTCAGATTGCCCTGTGGCTCAAGTGTGAGCTATCCTTGGCTAATTTGGTTATGACCCACTCCTTAGATGGCAACGTGTGTGACTTAAATGTTTTCTTTCCTTTCCACTTCGTTTTCTGGGAAGGAGTAGAACAGTAAGACCTGAGTGCTGTTGGTGCTGACTTTGGGCTTACCTGTTCCATTGCGTTCAGATAGATCTCTGTGTGCTTGGATACCCTGGAAACCTCAGACCTGGCTGGGCAGGGTTCTTGGTTTCCTTTTTCTCTGCCTTTTCTGCCTGAGCTCCACCTGGTGTGTTCTAGCAGGCATGATGAGGCTGGTGTAATGCTAATATACAAGGTACAGACTGTTCACAAGAAGGAATAAATGCAGACAGGCACATTCTGTGAGTAATAGGGCAAGGGTCACCAGCATAAAGGCAGGCCACCTCTATACACACACATAGAACAGATGAGTCAACTTACCCATCATATCTGGATGTTCACATGAATTCTGCTTTCTGCTCAAGGATGTTTTCTTGGGCTGGAGAGATGGCTTACTTGCTAAGGTTTTTGCATATGAAGCCTAAGGAGCCAGGTTCAACTCCCGAGGACCCACGTAAGCCAGATGCACAAAGTGACACATGTGTCTGGAGTTCGTTTACAGTGGCTGAAGGTCCTAGCATGTGCATTCTCTCTCTATCTCTTTTGCTCTCTGTCACTCTCAAGTAAAATATAAACAAAAATATTTAAAAAATAAAATAAAAAAATTTTCTTTAAAATATTTTAAAAAAAGAAATAGCAACAAAATAACAAAAACAAAAGAAATAACAACAAAAAAGAATGCTTTCTTGGTCTCTTTTTTAAAACTGGGTCATTCATTTGATTTTTTAAAAGTGTTTTATTTATTTATTTTCAAACAGAGAGAGAGAGAGAGAGAGAATGGGCATGTCAGGGCCTCTAGCCACTGCAAATGAACTCCAAATGCATAAGCCACTTTGTGCATCTGGCTTTATGTGGCCACTGGAGAACTGAACCTTTAGGCTTTGCAGGCAAGCACCTTAACCACTAAGCCATCTCTCTAGACCCCTCTCTTTTTGAAATCATCTTTGATTCTGACTATAGTATTTTGGAGGCCAAAATCATTGCCCTCCTTAACCTGAACAGAACTATTGAGTTCCAAGTGTGTTACAGTGTTGCTTGCAAACCTCAGCACTGATCTATCATTTTGGCAATAATCAAGTTAAGGTTTATTTAATTGGATCAACTAAAATTATGTTCAAGTCCTTTGGGATCCAAATTGGAAACAATGATTATATTTTCTTCCAAAAGGTCACAAAAAAAGAGACATACAGAAATGATCTCATGCTTGAATGAAATCATAAACTACCTCATAATAAACACTTTGGGGAAATTTAAAGAAAATGTTTTCCTTCAAGTTAAAAACATGAAGATTTTTTTTAAATAGAGTAAACAAAAGTTGAAACAGGGAGCAAAGAATGGGAATTAAATATTTCCTTAATATTTAAATTTCTATATAATCAACAACATGTCCATGGTTAAAGAAACAAAGAATATAGTGGGTGCAAAATGTGTATTGGTTTCATAAATCTCTCTTTCTTAGCCATCTTCATGCCAATGCCTCCCGGCTGGAGATGCCAGTGTTAGCTTTCCTGGTGGATCCTTTCAGAAGTTTGGTAAGCATGCACAAGCATAAATGCTTCCAGTAACCCGTGCTCCTAAGTGACATGCCAAAGGAAATGATTCCAAGTCTTTTGGCTACAGTGGAGTCTAGAATTTTCAAGCAGTGAGTGGAAGAGTCACCAGACACCAGAGCGTTTGCAAAGAAGTTATCCAAATTGTTTTATTTGTGGAAGTTCACACTTCTCTGATTCCTGTGCAGAGCGATTCTGAGTGCACACTGACTTTGTCACCCACTGCTGGGTATGGACACGCTGATCTGGCCATCTGGTACAGGAAAGACTGTAAGGAGAAGTGGTAGGTGTCCCGAGACATGAGTGTTGGCTTCCAAGGTTGTCCTTGGCCATGGGGCTGACTTGTTTTCAGCCGGGAGTGGTGGCACACACCTTTAATTCTGGCACTCACAAGGTAGAGATAGGAGAAGCGCCGTGAGTTTAAGGACACCCTGAAATTACATACTGAATTTCAGGCCAATCTAGGCTAGAGTGAGACCCTACCACAAAAAAAAAAACAAAAAAAAACCACAAAATACTTTCTCAATATTTATTTATTTGCAAGGAGAGAGAAAGAGAGGGAATGTGTGTACCAGCCACTGCAAATGGACTCCAGATGCATGCACCACTTTGTGCATCTGGCTGTATGTGGGTACTGGGGAATCAAACCTTACTCATTAGGCTTTGCAGGCAAGCACATTAACTGCTCAGCCATCTCTTCAGCTCCCTTAGGGTGTTACTTTTTATAGTTTGTGGTAGGTAACAGCTCACCCTTCAAAATACAGCTCTATCCTAGCAACAAGCTTTCTAAACCAACATAGACATCTGAATACTCATAATTTTTCCCATCATTAAATCTTCTATATTAGGGAAATAACCACATTCTGTCCCAACAGTGTTCTGATTAAGGAATGGTTTCCCTCCCAACCATTCCTACATCCTGGTGAGTCATTCTTTCTATGAACCGTCCTGTCCTTGTCAGTGACACAGAACTATAAAAATGTCAGAGTAGGACAGATCACAAGGTCCAGGGATTATAAACTCAACACCTTCAGGAGCCACAGTTGTAAATTACCTTGGAATAAGACAATCAGACTCAAGGGCAATGTATTTTCTCATAGAGGCACTGAATTAAAATAATCAAAGTCAAAAGGAGATAAATCACTATTTAGCCAAGTAAAAGGAGTCTGTGGCCAGAAACACCTGCAATTTCTTTAGTCTAATTTCATATAGCAATTATGTAAAATTCAATGGGCTGTCTCCTCTTTGTTATTCTTGTCCAGGTCTTATCTACACGAAATATAACAACAACGACAAAATAAACCTCTATAGGTTGGAGAGATGGCTTAGCAGTTAAGGCTCTTGCCTTCAAAGCCTAAGGACGCTGGTTCAACTCCCTTGTACCCACGTAAACCAAATGGACAAGGTGGCAAATGCATCTGGAATTAGTTGGCAGTGGCAGGAAGCCCTGGTGTGCCCATTCTCACTATCTGCTTCTTTCTTTCCCTCCCCTCTCTCTCAAATAAATAAATAAAATATTTTTTAAAAAAACTGCAGGGCTGGAGAGATGGCTTAGCTGTTAAGGCACTTGCCTGTGAAGCCTAAGGACCCAGGTTTGATTTTAGTTCATTTGCAGTGGTTAGAGGCCCTGGTGCTCCTATTCTGTGTGTGTGTGTGTGTGTGTGTGTGTGTGTGTGTGTGTGTGTGTGTGTGTCTTCCTCCCTCCCTCTCCCCGACTCTCTAGCAAATAAAAATTTTTAGAAACCTTAAAAATTTCCAAACATTGAAGATTGACAACTCATCTTGTAACTTTGCAGTAGCGAGAAGGAATGTGCTTCTAAGAAGAAAACTGATAAGAGATTGAATGACACCTAGTTCATCTCCCCAAGTTAAGACTCTCTCTGGCTTCTAACCATGCTCATATGTGTGACCCCAACTTGCATCAGGTTTCTTTCTTTTTTTTTTTTTTTTTTTTTTGGTTTTTCGAGGTGGGGTCTCACTCTGGTCCAGGCTGACCTGGAATTAACTCTGTCATCTCAGGGTGGCCTTGAACTCACGGCGATCCTCCTACCTCTGCCTCCCGAGTGCTGGGATTAAAGGCGTGCGCCACCACGCCCGGCTTGCATCAGGTTTCTATAACCAGTTTTAGAAAGGAAGTCAGTAGGCTCTTAGTGTATCATCAAAGGCCCCTTTAATAGCAGACCATCCACGTACTCACAGAAAAAAATGGGTCATCCTATGAATGAGGCTATAAAAATCAGAAGGATATGTGTTTATAATAATCTGAAGAATTCTCAAGCTGTTTAGAAAAGAGTAAAGAATCAGTCTGGACAAAGTGTCCTGAGTTTACAATGACCAGGAAGTCAGGTCAAAGTAAATTGAGGAAGGTAGCCTACTTAGACAAACTCTCCAACTTTTGAACCCTACTAGACTTTGGACTCTTTTTTTTTTCCCCCCAGTCAAAACGAAAAGCATCTCTTGCACTATAAGGGGATCTTAGGTAACTTGGGTCAGGATGAAGGAAAATGTAACATTTAACAAGTAAGTAAAGAATTTTGCTGCTGTCCCTTAGCTATGGCGCTGGGCTAGGACCACTCAGACCTCCATGTGGAGTATAATCTAGAACATAGCTTCCAAAGAAAGGACACTTCCAGGTGTGCAGCATACAGGCATTCGGAAAAGGCGTGTGCTCTTTGAGCCCTGTGCTTGAGAAAGCGGATCATGAAGGATAAGACACAGCTCTTTTTAAAGTTATTTATTAATTTGAGAGAGGGATGGAGAGAGAGGGAGGGACAGAGACACAGAGAGAGAGAGAGAGAATGAGAGAATAGGCTACCAAGGCCTCTAGTCACTGCAAACAAACTCCAGACACATGTGCCACCTTGTGCACCTGGCTTATGTGGGTACTGGGGAATCAAACCTGAGTCATTTGGCTTTGCAGGCAAGTGCCTTAACTGCTAAGTCATCTCTCCAGCCCAAGATACACCTTTTAAAAAAATTTTTTGGTTTTTCTTTTTAGAGGCAGGGTCTCACTCTAGTTCAGGCTGACCTGGGATTCACTATGTACTCTCAGGGTGGCCTCCAACTCACGGTGATCCTCCTAACTCTGTCTCCCAAGTGCTGGGATTAAAGGCATGTGCCACCATGCCTGCTCCAAAGACACAGCTTTTAATTCTACACTGGGCAGATCAAGCTGAGAGGCATTCATGCACACTTGCCTATATGAGAGGCCAAGAGTATCCCCTGAGGATCTTGTGATTGGAGTATTGAATGATAGGAAAGGCTTTTGGGAGCCCTGTGTAGGCTTGTAAGGAGGAAGGTCGGCTGCATTCCCAGAAGGCTTTGTACTATCACTTGTTAACTCATCATCTTATTGGCCTAGAGTGTTAACAGGTATGGTGGTTTGATCCAGGTGTCCCCCATAAACTTAGGTGCGCTGTCTGCTAGGTTCCCAGCTGATGGAGATTTGGGAATTAATGCCTCCTGGGGGCAGTGTATTGTTGGGGGGTGGGCTTATGGGTGTTATAGCCAGTCTCCCCTTGCCAGTGCTTGGCACACTCTCCTCTTCCTATTGTCCACCTGATGTTTGCCAGGGGTTGGTGTCTATCCTCTGCTCATGCCATCATTTTTCCCTGCCATCATGGAGCCTCCCCTAGAATCTGGAAGCCAGAATAACTCCTCTTTTTTATTTTTCCCAAAAGCTACACTTGGTCTGGTGATTTATGCCAGCAATGTGAATCTGACTGCAACAGTAAAGTGGTACCAGAAGTGGGGTTGCTGCTAGACACCTGACTGTGTGGCTTTGGCCTTCTGGAGCTGATTTTCAAGAGGAATGTGGAAGGATTTAAAATATTAGCCTAAAAAATGCCTTATAGTTTGAGCTGGGCGTGCTGGAGCACGCCTTTAATCCCAGCACTCGGGAGGCAGAGGTAGGAGGGTCGCCTTGAGTTCGAGGCCACCCTGAGACTCCATAGTGAATTCCAGGTCAGCCTGGGCTAGAGTGAGACCCTACCTTGAAAAATCGAAAAAAAAAAAAAAAAAAAAAAAAAAAAAGCCTTGCAGTGCTACAAGTATAGCTAGGTGGACTATTCTGTCAGAGTTGAAAGACCTGAAAGCAGTAAGAACTATGGACTGTGAGGTTTGGCTTATGAGGGTGAGAAAGAGCTTTGCTTGGATTGGGCTAGAAGCAGTTTGTGTGAAAGGCTTGCTGTTATACCAGTGTCCTGAGAACTTGTGGAGGGTTGCAAGGCATAGAAATGGACTGGTGTGAGCAGAGGGATATGACACAGAAAAAAATGAAATTTTGGGGCAAACTGCTGCTTGTTCAGCTACAATTGAGAGATTGAAACCTTTGAGATTAGGCCAGCTGACCTGCATTGGGGCAACTGGAAGAATGTAGACTCTTTTGAAGGGACCTGAGTGCTCAAGGAGTGTCCTGTTCTTCAAAGTCTGCTTTATTTCCCCCCCCCCCCGAATTAATAAATTGGCACTCTACCTGGTATTGTGGATTATAAGAAATGCAGGAAAGAGAGGGTCATTGAGTTTGCAACATGGTCTTGTGTTTTGGAAATGGCCATGGACAGTGTGAAGCAGGTTGCTGGATGCTTGCATGGAGACCCAATGGAGCCATGAAGATGAACCGTGGATTGCAGTGGAGACCCAGAGACGGCTGACAAAGCGAGCTGCTGCCCCAGATGAAGTTTTCCAGGACTGTGAGTAGCCTAGCTGGAGGGGTGGAATTGGAACTCCAGAGACTTGTTGCTGGTTAGAATTATCAGACTTGGAGACCTGTCACTGACTAGAGTTGTTGGACTTGGAGCTTCAGAGTTTGATATTTGCCCTGGTTGTTTTAAATCTTATATTGGTTGAATATTTCTTTTCTTATTTTTTTGTTTATTTGTATTTATTTACTTGAGAGCAACAGACAGACAGAGAAAGAAGGAGAGAGAGAAAGAGAATGGGCATGCCAGGGCTTCTAGCTACTGTAAATGAACTCCAGATGCATGTGCCACCTTGTGCGTCTGGCTTATGTGGGTCCTGGGGAATCAAGCCTTGAACTGGGGTCCTTAGGCTTCACAGGCAAGCACTTAACCGCTAAGCCATCTCTCCAGCCCCTGGTTGAATATTTCTTCTTTTTAACAAATATTTTACTTATTTATTTATTTGGCGGAGGGGAGTAAGGCAGATAGAGAGAAAGAGAATGGGCATGACAGGGCCTCAAGCTGCTGCAAACAAACTCCAGATACATGTGCCCCCTTGTGCATCTGGTTTATGTGGGTCCTGGGGAATAGAACCGGGGTCCCTAGGCTTCCGCAGGCAAATGCCTTAACCGCTAAGCCATTTCCCCAGCCCATGGTTGAATATTTCTTTGTTAGGCCCAATGTTATCTTTTGCAGTGTGAATATTTGTTCTGTGCCATTATGGATTTGTGGGGGGGATTTTTTTTGGTATTATGGCTCAGTTAAAAGACCTTGGATTATGGGTATGTTTGAGCATCATTAGGATCAATAAAAATATGGGGATTTTTAAAGATGGACTGAATGCACTACATCTTACATCATGGGTGGTTATCAGTTTATGGGGGTCAGGGGCAGAATGTGGTGGTTTGATTCAAATGTCCCCCATAAATTTGGTTATTCTGAATGCTAGGTTCCCAGCTGGTGGAGATTTGGGAATTAAAGCCACCTGGAGGGAGTGTATTGTTGGGGGCGGGCTTATGGGTATTATAGCCAGTCTCCCCTTGCCAGTGTTTGGCACACTCTCCTGTTCCCGTTGTCCATCTGGTGTTGGCCAGGGGGTGATGTCCACCTCTGCTCATGCCATCGTTTTCCCCTGACAACATGGAGCTTCCCATTGTAAGCCAAAATAAACACTCTTTTTTTCCCCAAAAAGCTGCTTTTGGTTGGGTGTGCTTTCTGCTAGCAATGCAAACCTGACTGCAACATTAGGTGAATTTTTTCTTTTTTTTTTTTTTAATTTTTTTTTTAATTTTTATTTATTTGAGAGCGACAGACACAGAGAGAAAGACAGATAGAGGGAGAGAGAGAATGGGCGTGCCAGGGCTTCCAGCCTCTGCAAACGAACTCCAGACGCGTGCGCCCCTTTGTGCATCTGGCTAACGTGGGACCTGGGGAACGGAGCCTCGAACCAGGGTCCTTAGGCTTCACAGGCAAGCGCTTAACCGCTAAGCCATCTCTCCAGCCCGAATTTTTTCTTTTCTCTCTCTCTCTCTCTCTCTCTCTCTTTTTTTTTTTTTGTTTGTTTTGTTATGGTTTTTTGAGGCTGACCTAGAATTCACTATGTAGTTCCAGGCTGGCCTTGAACTCACGGTAATTCTCCTACCTCTGCCTCCCAATTGCTGGGATGAAAGGTGTGGGCCGCCACTCGTGGCTTCTTTTCTCTTTTTACAATATGATAACGTGGAGGTTCTGAAAAGCACAGGTGACAAGACACAGCGGCCAGATTTGGAGCCACTGTTCCATAGCTTTGCCTCTCGGCCAGGCCTCCTTTCAGCATCTGGTGAGCAGTGAGCGTCAGAGCCGCTGTGGGAAAGTGACAGACCAGCTGTCTTAATCCTCCTGCATAGAAATTGCCTTTTTATGAGGCAGAATCTTGAGACGGACCAAAGGTCACCAGTCAATAGCTTTAGAACATGTAGCTCAGATATAAATGGACTATTTAAAAGGGAATAGCTCCATTAAAATTTGTTGCAAATCTCCCTAATCGCAATCTCTTATGTTTAAAGATGTCTAAGGTCAGTGTTTAAGGGACAGTAATACACTCTCTAAACTTCCCGCAGAGCTGCTGGAGAATCAAGTGAAGCCAGAAGTGGCGCATGGCTGTAAGTCTGGTGCAGACAAGAGAGAAGGATCGCCCAAGTACAGGCCAGACTGTCCTAAATAGTGTGTTCCAGGCCAGTCAGGGTTTCATAGAAAGACCACATCCTTAAAAAAACAAAAAACAGGGCTGGAGAGATGGCTTAGCGGTTAAGCGCTTGCCTGTGAAGCCTAAGAACCCCGGTTCGAGGCTCGGTTCCCCAGGTCCCACGTTAGC
Organism: Jaculus jaculus; assembly: GCF_020740685.1. NCBI lineage: Eukaryota > Metazoa > Chordata > Mammalia > Rodentia > Dipodidae > Jaculus > Jaculus jaculus. The sequence continues at coordinate 31,355,146 of NC_059110.1, forward strand.
CAGATGCACAAGGGGGCGCACGCGTCTGGAGTTCGTTTGCAGAGGCTGGAAGCCCTGGCGTGCCCATTCTCTCTCTCTCCCTCTATCTGTCTTTCTCTCTGTGTCTGTCGCTCTCAAATAGATAAATAAATTAATTAATTAATTTAAAAAAAACACACACAAAATGGCTGGGCTTCATGGCGCATGCGTTTAATCCCAGCACTCAGGAGTCGGAGATAGGAAGGAGGATCACCATGAGTTCAAGGCCACCCTGAGACTCCATAGTGAATTCCAGGTCAGCCTGGGCTAGCCTACCTTGAAAAACCAAAACAAGCAAAAAAAAGCCCCAAACCCCTGCAAAACAAAAATAAGTGAAATACAAGTTTATTCAACATATATAAATTATTGTAGTTTTAATTTTTTTTGTCTAACCCCCGTCATGTGTGAATTAACATCAGCATTAGTCTGTATCGCCACCTACTGGAAACAAGAAGACATGGCATTAAGTTTTTTAAAAATATTTTTATTTATTTGCAAGGACAGAGAGAGACAGAGGCAGAGAGAATGAGTGCACCAGGGCCTCCAACCGCTGTGAAGAACCCCAGATGCATGTTCCCTGGCTTCACATGGCTACCGGGGAATAGAACTCAGGTCGTTAGGCTCTGCAGGGAAGTGCCTTAACTACTGAGCCATCTCTCCAAACTGACCTTAAGTTTTCTGGCTTGCAGGTGTATTACCAATATCATTATTTTTGCTAAGCACATTCAATATATTTCCCTTATCGTTTTTGCTTACAAAATCATTTGTACAAAATATTGCTAATTCTTATTTTTATAAGTAATGATAAAGAAAAAAGGCAATTTCAGAATAAGAATCTCTTTTCTTTCTTTCTTTCTTTCTTTCTCTCTCTCTCTCTCTCTCTCTCTCTCTCTCTCTTTCTTTCTTTCTTTCTTTCTTTCTTTCTTTCTTTCTTTCTTTCTTTCTTTCTTTCTTTTTTGAGGCAGGATCTCACTCTAGCTCAGGCTGTCCCAATCATTCTCTACATGTCAAGATAGCCTAGAACTGAGCTCACAGTGATCCTCCTGCCTCAGCTTCCCCAGTGCTGGGACTCAAGGCATGCAACACCATACCAAGCAAGAATATGTATTTTGTCTGAAATGCTCCTTCATAGGTAGTCATCCTTGCCAGAACTGCAATTTGGTTGTTTAATCTTGTAATTTATTTGATACGTGATACATCAGAGAGACTTGGGGGACATGATTGGAGAATTCTATTTCCTTCTTGATTTTCCTGCAAACCACACTTAAAATTATGATACCCACACTTGAAACTTTCCTTGTCATGGTTCAGTCATTCAAACACACCATTCCTTCAATCAAAGAAATTGAGTGAGGGCTGGAGAGATGGCTTACTGGTTAAGGTGCTTGCCTGCAAAGCCAAAGGACCCAGGCTTGATTCCCTAGTATCCACATAGGTCAGATGCACATGGTGGCACATATGTCTGGAGTTCGTTTGCAGTGGCTGGAGGCCCTGGCAAGTCCATTCTCTCTCTCTCTTCCTTCCTTCCTTCCTTTTTCCTCCCCTCCCTCTTCCTCAATCTCAAATGAATAAATAATTTTTTTTTTTAAATCAAGGAGTATTCTTTTTCACATTAGGCACTCTACTTACTGCTCTGAAAATGATTTGGAGCACAAAGGAATGTGGTCTCCCCTTCATGGAGCAGTCAGAGAGGCATGAGGCATGATGGTTACTGCCCACACAGATGTCCTGGGCTCTCTTAGCTCAGGAAATGAGAAGATATTCTGCATTGCGACACATCAAGTCTCACTTTCTACTAGTACATCTGAGTGTCAGGATGGTTTACCATCTAAAAACAACTTGAAGCTCTGTTGTTTCAACCTGAAAATGAAAACACAATTTTTTTTCCGCATTAGTTTTCCATGTAAAATAGTAGATTTAGACTCAGAAGCACCAGGGCTTGAATTATCTGGTCCCTTACTATCTTATGGCCATCAGGAAATATTATCTCTTTGCCACTATTTTCTGTAAAGTGTAAATAATATTTTAAAGAGGGCCATAGCTATTACAGCACATAATATATATTAACTGATGAGTAGTTTGTCTAAACCATTCAAGAATGCTGTGGTTTTTAGCTTTTCAGTCATAATGTAGTTAGAAGTTTAACATGATGATAAAGCATTAAGGCACACTAGCATGGTAACTCACACCTTTAATCCCAGCGCTTGGGAGGCAGAGGTAGGAGGATTGCTATGAGTTCGAGGCCACCCTGAGACTAAAGTAAAACCTTATCTTGAAAAAAAAAATAGAGTCAGATCAAAATTAAAAAAAAAATAGGGCTAGGAAGATGGCTCAGCAGTTAAAGGCACTTGTTTGCAAAGCCTGCAGTTCAATACCTCAGTAACCATGTAAGCCAAATGCAAAACATGGTATATATATATATATATATATATATATATATATATATATATATATATTTAATATATATATATTAAAAATAGTAATTAATAGAGCATAAAATCTCGATATAACAGCATATAAAATTGTATGATATTCTTTAAATGCAAACACAAGCTATTCACATTTCAAAGACAGTTCATAACTATATATAAATTCTCACTTAATAACCCCAAGAGTTGGGCTAAGGCAGATGCCATAAACCAAATGGTCCAGCTAGAGGAAGAGGCACAGGTTATTGCTGCTTTGGGTCTCATGACCAGTAGGGAAATGGCTCTCAACCGAAGACACTTAATTGTCTAGATTATGTCTTTTTATTTTGTTTTGTTTTTTGAGGTAGGGACTCGCTCTAGCCCAGGCTGACCTGAAATTCACTGTGCAGTCTCAGGCTGGCCTTGAACTCACAGTGATCCTCCTACCTCTGCCTCCCAAGTGCTGGGATTAAAGACATTGTGCCACCATGCCAGATTCACGAAGTGGCACAGGTATCTAGAGTTTGTTTGCAGCAGTCAGAGGCCCTTTTACCTCTTTCTTTCTTTCTTTTTTTCTTTCTTTCTTTCTTTCTTTCTCTCTCTCTCTCTCTCTCTCTCTCTCCCTTCCTTCCTTCCTTCCCTTCCTTCCTTCCTTCCTTCCTTCCTTCCTTCCTTCCTTCCTTCCTTCCTTCCTTCCTTCCTTCCTTCCTTCCTTCCTTCCCTCCCTCCCTCCCTCCCTCCCTCCCTCCCTCCCCTCCCTCCCTCCCTCCCTCCCTCCCTCCCTCCCTCCCTTCCTTCCTTCCTTCTTTCTTTGTCTTCTCCTTCCTTCCTTCCTTCCTTCCTTCCTCCCTCCCTCCCTCCCTCCCTCCCTCCCTCCCTCCCTCCCTCCCTCCCTCCCTTTCTTTCTTTCTTTCTTTCTTTCTTTCTTTCTTTCTTTCTTTCTTTTTGTCCTTTCTTCCTTCCTTTCTTCCTCTCTCTCAAACAAACAAAAAAAAATATTTCTTTTAAATTAAAAAACAGCTACGACGTGTGAACACCTAGACAGTATTGATAGGGCAAGCCCTCCCTGTTGTCAGAAGTCTGCCACGCCGACAACCACGCACGTCGCGTCCTTGCCATGTAGGAGGAGCAGAGGTGCCCGAGCTTGCCATCGAGTACACACGAGCTGCCACACACCCAGGTTGTCCCGGAAGGAAGGGCGATTGAAGAGCTAGCATTGGTTGAACTGTACAGATGTCTTGGGTTCTGAGGGCACTTTATTGGCTCAGGTAGGCACTGAAATCCTGGGGTTACATGGGGAACACCAAGGCAATTTGGGGGGGGGGACTTGCAGCCCTACTGAACTTGAATAGAGTTTTCCTATTATTGTTCTTCAAATCACATAGCATAACAACTATTTGAATGACTACTGGTTGCATAACAACTATTGCACGATAAATTATGCAGAGATGATTAAAATGCATGGGAGCTGGGCTGGAGAGATGGCTCAGTGGTTAAGGTAATTGCCTACAAAGCCTAACAGCCCAGGTTTGATTCCCCAGTACCCATGTAAAGCCAAATGTACAAGGGGGTCCATGCATCTGAGTTTGTTTACAGTGGCTAGAGACCCCGGTGTGCCCATTCACTCTCTCTCTCTCTCTGCCTCTTTTTCTCTCTCAAATAAATAAATAAATAAATAAATAAATATTTTTAAAATACATGGGAGCTATGCATAGGTTAAATTCAAATGTCATGCCATTTTGTATGAGACATGAGCATCCTGCAGTGGGCACAGACAGGAGAATCACTGGAGCTTGCCAACTAAAAAAGGAAAAAAAATATCAGTGAAAATGGCAGTTCTGAGTTGAGTGAGAAGCCCTGTCTCATGGAAATAGGCGGATGATCAAAATGAGGGAGACACACAACATTCTTCTTTGGTTTCCACACGTGTGTGCACCAGGCACACACATGTGCACACACTACACTACACACATCACATCACACACATAGTCTGCACAGACATATGAGCACATGGCAAAAATTAACAAAAGAAAGAAGAAATTAAACAGTAAATGAGCATGGCATGGTGGCACACGCCTTTAATCCCAGCACTTAGAAGGGTCAGTGTAATTATGAGGGCAGACTGAGGCTACAGAGTGAATTCCAGGTCAGCCTGGCCTAGAGGGAGACCCTACCTCAAAAAAAAAGTAAATGAAAACAGTGCACTGCTGGGTGTTGTGGTATATGCCTGACATCCTAGCCTTCAGGAGTAGGAGGACTAAGAATTAAAGGTCATCCTTAGCTACACAGTGAATTCAAGGTCAGCCTGGATTACACAAGACCCTGTGTCAAAAAATCCAAAAGAGAAGAGTTAGCAAGCAGGCTGGGGTTTCCTCTGTGGGACTGGAACCCAGGAGGTATTAAGGGCTGGACCATTTGTGTGCTGTGCAGAGCACCCAGGATGTACCACCTAGGGCTAGCCCCCACATTGGCGTAGATGAGGTCAAAGTTAGCGCAGCCTAGGATCTTACTGTCATGCCAAGAGAAATCACCATGGATGCAAACCTGTGCTGACGCCAAGGCGAGGTAGTTCCTAGCTGTGGGTGGAGGTCAAGTCATGACAGAGGACTACGTGCCAAGTACATCGTATTCTTTCTGGAAGCAGCTCATGCCAGCCCTGGCGCTTGTCCAAATTACAGACCGGTTGTACTAAGGTGTGCCCCGACTCTAGATAAGAAAAAGAAAACGAGCCCTTAGCTGATGAAAGCCCACTTCCAACCCTAAACCTGGAGCTGGATTGTCAGAGGAAATTCCCAGGAGTCTAGAATAAAGCCTCTTGCTCAGGGAAAGGCACACGGCAGTTCCAATATAGATTATAGGTTCCAGCGCATTGTTTTGGTCTATGGCTGGGTCATGGCTTTTTCCTATTTCCAGCTTCTGTTCTCTCCATGGAGCCCATCAGACATTCTGGGATCCCCAGCTACTTGTCTATAATTTTGTCAACTCCTTGACTTCGTGCCCTTTAAATCAGGTTTTTGTTTTTTTTCTTTCTGGGCATTTGAGTAGATGGGCATGAGCATTCTATCTTCCTTAAAGATTGGAACATCACTGACTCTTTTCTATTGTTTCCCTCCATCTCCAAAATAGGTTTTTGTTTCTGTTTTTTGAGGTAGGGTCTCACTCAAACCCAGGCTGACCTGGAATTCACTGTGTAGTCTCAGGCTGGCCTTGAACTCATAACAATCCTCCTACCTCTGCCTCCTGAGTGCTGGGATTAAAGTGTGCACCACCACGCCCGGCTAATCCAAAATAGGCTTTTGATTCTGAACTTTTTTGGTTTTTCGAGGTAGGGTTTCACTCTAGTCCAGGCTGACCTGAAATTCACTATGTAGCCTCAGAGTGGCCTCGAACTCACAATGATCCTCCTACCTCTGCCTCCCGAGTGCTGGGATTAAAGGCCTGTGCCACCACACCCGGCTTGTATTTTTCATTTTTTAAAATTCAGAATCAATAGAGAATGGAATTTCAAAGGGGAAAGTGTGGTGGGGGGAGGGAGGGAATTACCATGGGATATTTTTTTTATAATCATGGAAAATGCTAATAAAAATTAAAAAAAAAAAGAAAGAATGAACATACCAGCTCCTTCTGCCAATGCAAACCAACTCCAGACACATGTGCCACTCTGTAATCTGTACAATGTAAGCCAGATGCACATGGTGGTGCACATGTTTGGAGGTCTGGAGTTCGTTTACAGTGGCTAGAGGCTCTGGTGCATCCATTCTCTCTCTCTCTGCCTTTTTCTCTCTCACTCACTCTCTCTCAAAAGCAATAAATAATAAAAAAAAAGTAATAAATAAATAAATAAACACTTAGCCACCCTGAAAAAAAAAAATTCAGAACCAAGCCGGGCGTGGTGGCACATGCCTTTAATCCCAGCACTCGGGAGGCAGAGGTAGGAGGGTTGCCATGAGTTTGAGCCAGCGTGAGACTAATTCCAGGTCAGCCTGGGCTGAAGCAAGACCCTACTTTGAAAAACAAAAATAGAAATCAAAATGCAAGCAGCATATGAAATGTATTATTGCTATTGTATTTGGCACAAATTTAAGGTCAGGTAACCCCTAAACTCACTACTGAGTTTTGCCGAGGAATCCTGTTCCTGGCCCATTACCTTGATAAGCAAGGCAGAAGCAGTGTCTGCATTGCTTTGCACCTGAGAGTCCTCAGTGACGTGTCGGGGTGGCACAGGGTGGCATTCACTGTGCTGTTACTGTTCCTGTCATACAACTGAGGAAAGACAGAGGTTATATGTCCTAGAGAAATGAGCAAGACCTCTCCCAAGGCAGGATTCTCTGCACCCTGAGGGTGGCCTGGAGTTCATGGTAATCCTCCTGCCTCAGCCTTCTGAATGCTGGGATTATAGGCATGCACCACCATACCTGGCTCTTCTGAGCCAGGATCTGAGGCCCTTCCTGTTGGCCACTCTGCTCTGTTTTACATCTAGGGTGCCTTCTCCTTTCCCTAGCTACCCTAGGTTCTTTGGCGCATTTGAAAGCAGGGGAGGGGGCTGGGGGAGCAGCTCTATAGACAAAACAGAGCCTGAGCTTTCATCCTCATGGTCACAAGCCTGCTCCAACTCTAAAATATGTACTGATGGGCTTGGGAGATAGCTTAGTGGTTAAAGGTGGTTATTGCTTAGCCTGCCTGCCTGCTTTTGATTCCTTAGCACCCACATAAAGGCAGGTGCATGTGTGTGGAGCTTGTTTGCAGTGGCAGGAGGCCACGGTCCACCCATATTCTCATTCTCTCCTCAAGTAATAAATAAATATTTTTAAAAACACATACTCACAGTGACAAGGAACAAAGGGGTGGGAAGGCCCCACTATTAACTTCTAAGATCAGCAAGGAAATGTTTCTGATTCCAGTGGTTTGGGTCCTGACACCAACACCACCACCAAAGACTAATTTGTCACCTTTCAGCTACACTTTAGGAATGATTGAAAGCTTACGTCTCCCAGGTTGGTATCAGTTCCCAGCTGGGCTATAAGTAATCTGTTGGCTTGCAGCTGGAAAAAGAGAAAAAAAAAAAAAATTGCATCGTTGGTCTCCCAGCCAAGTACTGCCCAGGCCCTGTCCTGCTCAGGTTCCAAGACCAGACAAGTTCAGGTCATGGATTCATCCTTAGTCTCTATAAACAAAGAGTAGGTCACAAACAGAAGAAAAACAACATTATTTTTCTCTTTTTTTAAAAAAATGATTTCATTTGAGAGAAAGAGAAAGGAAAGAGAGAGAGAGAGAGAGAGAATGGGCGCACCAGGGCTTTCAGCTTCTGTAATCAAATTGCAGATGCATGCGCCACCCTATGCATCTGGCTTACGTGGGTCCTAGGGAATTGAACCTGGGTCCTTTGATTTTGCAGACAGTGCCTTAACTGTTGAGCCATCTCCCTAGCCCCAAAATAATATTTACTATCTCCCATAGGAAAATATGTTGAGTTTTTTCGTCAGGTAAGTAATTTGAAGTGTTTTCTTCTCTGCCCCTTACGACACACATCAATAACTGACTCTGTGTCGTCTTGTATGATGAACAAGGACCAAATAAAAAAGCCAGGAGAGGGACTAAGTTGAAAAGAAGATGAGGTCCAGGGGAAGGAGGATAGGGAAGGGGACAAAGAAGGAAATAGGAGGGGATTATGATCAGAATAATTCTGTACATGTATGAAAAATGTCAGTAGAAAGTTTAAAAAAGAATTTACTACTTAATTTTTTGTATTATCATTACTAGTAGTATTTATTTATTTGAAAGAGACAGAGGCAGAGAGAGAGGAAGGAGAGAGAGAGAGAGAGAGGGAGGGAGAGAATGGGCATGCCAGGGCCTCCAGCCACTGCAAACAAACTCCAGACACATGTGCCATCTTGTGCATCTGGCTTACATGGAGAATCGAACCTAAGTCCTTTGGCTTTGCAGGCAAGTGCTTTAGCCACTAAGCCATTCCTCTAGCCCTTAATTTTTTTTTTTTATTTATAGTATACAAATGCTTTAACAGATTTTCACTACAAATCTTTAACTACATAGATAATACACAAACATATTCTTCTTTTACAAAGTTAGGATGATAAAGCTAATTTTAAATATATATACATATGTATTTATATATGCATATATATACATATATATGTATATATATATACATACATATATATATATATAAATATATATATATATGTGATAAGTTATACTCTCATTCCTTTGTTCCTGCTCCAGGGTAATGTACCCTGGAGACCCTCCTCAGTGGAGTTATGAAGGTCATGAAGACCTCATTCAGTCCCTGTGGGGTAGGGGAGGGGTACCATGCCTCAAAATATTCTTACTCACACTGTGACTCTCAGAATCTTTCTGCCCCCTCTTCTGCAATGTTCTCTGAGCCATGGCAGGCCTGTTGATTTAGTGTTGAGTTCTTTGTAGCCTCTGGATTTCTGCTTTGATAGGTTTTGATTGATCACAGGATCTGTCACCCTTTCCCTGGAGCTGGTTGTCAGGTTTAGAATAAGAGTAGTTTTCATGTTGCCACTTCCTCTGCAATTTCTCCTGGGGCCTGGCAGATGTGGTACATTTCATGGTGGATAGTCAGCTATCTTCTTATCAATGAATCTTGATTCTCCTCTGTTTTCTCTGTCATCTGTAAAATAAAACGGATTCTCCAATCAAGAGTGAGAGCAGGTACAGCTAAATTCCCTCTCTCTCTCTCTCTACCTTTTTCCAGGTAGGGTCTCACTCTAGCCCAGGCTTACCTGAAATTCACTCTGTGGCTTCAGGGTGGGCTTGAACTCACAGTAATCCTCTTACCTCTGCCTCCCAAGTGCTGGGATTAAAGGCACCCAGCACGTAAACACCCAGCTTGTTAAAGTTTACTCTTTTTAAAAAATAACTCTTTTATTGAGAATTTCAATAGTTGTTGAAAATAAACAATGATTTTTTTTTGAGGTTGGATCTCACTCTAGTCCAGGCTGAGTCAGAATTCACTATGTGACCTCAAACTCACAGTGATCCTCCTGCCTCTGCCTCTATAGTGCTGGGATTAAAGGCATGTGCCACCATGCCCAGCAAAGCTAAATTTTTGATCCTACCTTAAATCCAGCTCTTTTCTCCCAAAGGTAACCAATGGTTACCAGTTCTTTTCCTTATGCTACCAGATATTTTTGTAAACATTACATGTGTTTGTATAAAGCCATAAAAATATATGCAGTGTTATTTAGTATGTATACCAACTTTTTCCCCACTTCAAAATTAAAACAAAAGGATTATTCTTTTTTTATTCCAGTATGAAAAACATGGTAGAAAATCATCACAACTTTTTTGTTCGTTTGTTTTCTTGAGGTAGGGTCCATCACATACCTTTAATCCCAGCACTCGGGAGGCAGAGGTAGGAGGATCACCATGAGTTCAAGGCTACCCTGAGACTCCATAGTGAATTCTAGGTTAGCCTGGGCTAGAGTGAGACTCTACTTCGAAAAACCAAAAAAAAAAAAAAAAAAAAAAAAAAAGGCCAGGCACTGGAGAGATGGCTTAGTGGTCTAGGTGCTTGCCTGCAAAGCCTAAGGACTCATGTCCGACTCTCCAGATCCCATGTAAGCCAGACACACAAGGTGACCCAAGCAGGCGCACAGGGTGGCACACAGAGATCAGCAGTGGCAGGAGGCCCTGACGCGCCTATTCGCTCTCTTTCATGCTGTCTCTCTCACTCTCACTCTCTCGCGTGAAAAATAAGGGGCCAGTCTGCGGGCATGCTTCAAAATAAATAAATAAAACCACGCCAGGCATGGTGGCGCACGCCTTTAATCCCAGCACACAGAAGGCAGAAGTAGGAGGATCACCTTGAGTTCAAGGCCACCCTGAGACTACATAGTAAATTCTAGGTCAGCCTGGATTAGAATGAGACACTACCTCAAAAAAAAAAAAAAAAAACCATTATTATTTTTAAATATTTTATTTATTTATTTGCAAGCTAAGAAAGATGGAGGGGGGAGAGAGATTGGGCATTCAGGGCTTCTAACCACTGCAAATGAACTCCAAACATGTGTGCACCCTTATGTACCTAGCCTTACATGGGTACTGGGAAACCACACCAGGGTCATTAGACTTTGCAAGCAATTGCATAACTTATTTTTATTTATTTATTTAGTTTTTAGTTTTTTGATGTAGGGCTTAACTCTAGTCCAGGCCGACCTGGAATTCACTATGTAGTCTCAGGCTGGCCTTGAATTTATGGTGATCCTCTTACCTGTGCCTCCCAAGTGCTGGGACCAGGCATGTGCCATCATGCCCAGCCCATCGTAACTTTTTGTTTAGAGGTAGGGTCTCACTCTAGTTCAGGCAGACCTGGAATTCACTATGTAGCCTCAGGGTGGCCTCAAACTCAAGGCAATCCTCCTACCCCTGCCTCCTAAATGATAGGATTAAAGGCATGCCGCACCACACCAGGCCCATCATAACATTTTTTTAAAAAAAATTTGTTCATTTTTATTTATTTACTTGAGAGAGAAAGAGGCAGAGAGAGAGAGAGAGAGAGAGAAAGAGACAGGATGGGCGCGCCAGGGCTTCCAGCCACTGCAAAGGAACTCCAGACGCGTGCGCCCCCTTGTGCATCTGGCTAACGTGGGTCCTGGAGAATCGAGCCTCGAACTGGGGTCCTTAGACTTCACAGGCAAATGCTTAACCCGCTAAGCCATCTCTCCAGCCCCCATCATAACATTTTTTTTTAAATTATTTTATTTTATTTTATTTATTTGAGAGCGACAGACACAGAGAGAAAGACAGATAGAGGGAGAGAGAGAGAATGGGCGCGCCAGGGCTTCCAGCCTCTGCAAACGAACTCCAGACGCGTGCGCCCCCTTGTGCATCTGGCTAACGTGGGACCTGGGGAACCGAGCCTCGAACCGGGGTCCTTAGGCTTCACAGGCAAGCGCTTAACTGCTAAGCCATCTCTCCAGCCCCCATCATAACATTTTTAAGGACATTTAAGTCATTATACTTTCCTCCATCACAAACATCCCCACACAAAGCTGTTCCTCTATGTTTCCGAGGTGAAGAGGAGAAAGGGAATAGCTGAACTCTGAATGGTGACGAAATCTCTAATATGTGATAATAGTAGTTAGTATTTGTTGATGAATAACACTCCTCCAGTTATTCAAATTCCTTGATATTTACAAACTGTATCAGGAAGATATTTTTCTCTTAGCCTCTGTCAAATCACTCACTGATTTTGTTTTAGTCTGTTTTATCTTTATGGTATTAGGAATTGAACCCAGGGCCTTGTGCCTGTGAAGTAGGTGCTATGACCTAAGACCTCAGCCCTTCTTTCACTTTTTATTTTGAGACACTGTCTCGCTAAGTTGCTTAGACTGGCCTTCAACTTGTGATCTTCTTGCCTCAGTCTCACAAGTATCCAGAGATATTTGCCTAAACTATTAGGCCCAGACTGTGTTTTTTTTTTTTTTCAAAATACTTTATTTATTTATGAGTTTAAGACAGAGACAGAGAGAAAGAGGGAGAGAGGGAGGGTGAGAATGGGAATGCCATGGCAAACAAACTCCAGATGCGTGTGCCCCCGTGTGCATCTGGCTGATGTGGGTCCTGGGAAGTCGAACCTGGGTGGGTCCTTTGGCTTTGCAGGCAAATGCGTTAATCACTAAGCCATCTCTCCAGCCCCCAAGCCTGGTTTTTTATTTTATTTTGTTTTGTTTTTTATTTATTTATTTGAGAGAGAGAGAGAGAGAGAGAGAGAGAGAAATAGAGGTAAAGAAGCAGACAGAGAGAGTTGCCACTACAGAAAACCCCAGACACAGGGGATACTGTGCATCTGGCTTTATGTGGGTACTGGGGGATCAAACCCAGGCCATCAGGTTTTACATGTAAATGCCTTTAACCACTGAGCAATCTCTATAGTCCACGTTACATCTCTTTTTCTTTCTTTCTTTCTTTCTTTCTTTCTTTCTTTCTTTCTTTCTTTTTTCTTTCTATCTTTTTCTTTTTTTTTTTTTTTGAGGTAGGCTCTCGCTCTTGCCGTAGCCCAGGCTGACCTGGAATTCACTATGGAGTCTCAGGGCGATGGCCTCAAATTCACAGTAATCCACCTACCTCTGCCTCCTAATACTGGGTTTAAAGGTGTGCGCCACCACATATGGTTTATTTTCTTTTCTTTTTTTAATTGAAAACTTCCATAAATATAGACAATATACTATGATCATAATCCCCACCCACCACCCCATTTTTTTCCTCCTAAATGCCCCCCTCCACTGAATAAATCCCTTCTTCTTTTCAACTAATCACTCTTCTGTTTTGATGTCATTTTCCCCTCTTATTATGCAGTTCTTGTCAGCCACTGTGAGGTCATGAATATCAAGGTCATTTTGGGTCTGGAAGACAGCAGTAAGCAGTGGCTCTCTTTCTTTGTCTCTTGAATTCTTCCCCCTCTTCCAGAAGGTCCCTGAGCCTTGGAAGATGTGATCGAGATGTCTCACTTAATGCTAAACACTCCTCTGTCACTTCTCATCGCCTTGCTGAGTTACATGAGTCATCCCAGTGGCCACCACAGGGCTCTTTCTTAACCTTGACAACCCAGTGCCTGTCTTGTAGACTTACTTCTTTGCATTCGTCTGTATTTGTTACCTACAAAAGGAAATCTACTTCCTTTTTTTTTTCTTTTTTTTTTTGGGGATTTCAAGGTAGGGTCTTGCTCTAGCCCAGGCTGACCTGGAATTCACTATGTAGTCTCAGGGTGGCCTCGACCTCATGGCGATCCTCCTACCTCTGCCTCCCAAGTGCTGGAATTAAAGGGATACACTACCATGCCTGGCTTGAAATCTACTTTTAAGGAGGCTAAAAAAACCTAATAAAAATAGAATAGCAAAATAAAAGCAAGAGATGTCATTGCATTGTCCACCAATGAGTGAAAAGATGAAAACTTGAAAAACTTTGCAGAGAAGGGAACTCAAGATAAGCCAGACCCTAAGCAAGCTCCTTTCCCCCTGGAAGGTTTAGTGATAATATCTGTATAGATCCACTTTAATCAAACTTCAGGCTTATCCCTGGGCAGAATGCTTGAAAAACTAAAAGAAAGAACTGCGTTTGTAGAGTCATTGCATAAAGCACTCTGCTTTATTTTATTTGATATTTGTTAGTCAACCTCAAAAAGAAGTTATAAAGATCATTTTCCTGCCGGGAGTTGGTGGCACACGCCTTTAATTCCAGCACTCAGGAGGCAGAGGTAAGAGGATTGCCATGAGTTCGAGGCTACCCTGAGACTACATAGCGAATTCCAGGTCAGCCTGGAATAGAGTGAGACCCTACCTCGAAAAACAAAACAACAAACAACAACAATAAAAATCATTTTCCTAAATTACTGGAGAGTAACTGTCATGTGATTCCATCACGCCTCAATGCATTCATGTGTACTTAGTAGGAGCAAAGCCATTCTCCTACATAATGGCAATCAACCTTGAAAACCAGGAAGCGGGGCTGGAGCAGCGGCTCAACAGTTAAAGCACTTGCCTGCAATGATGAATGACTCAGGTTTGATTCCTCAGTTCCCACAAAAAGCCAGAGACACCAAATGGCACATGCATGTGGAGTTCATTTGCAGTGGCAGGAGGCCCTGGAACACCCATTCTCTCTGTTTCTTTCTCTCTTTTTCTCCCTGTATAAATAAATAAAATATTTTTTAGCGCACATCTTTTATTGATTTATTTTTTTAATTTTTTTTTTTATTTGAGAGCGACAGACACAGAGAGAAAGACAGATAGAGGGAGAGAGAGAGAATGGGCGAGCCAGGGCCTCTAGCCTCTGTAAACGAACTCCAGACTCATGCGCCCCCTTGTGCATCTGGCTAACGTGGGACCTGGGGAACCGAGCCTCGAACCGGGGTCCTTAGGCTTCACAGGCAAGCGCTTAACTGCTAAGCCATCTCTCCAGCCCTTATTGATTTATTTTTAGAGAGAGAGAGAATCAGCCCACCAGGGCCTCTAGCCACTGCAAATGAACTCCAGACACATGTGCCACCATGTGCATCTGGCTTACGTGGGACCTGGAGAATGGAACCTGGGTCCTTAAACTTCGCAGGCATGTGCCTTAACTACTAAGCCATCTCTCCAGCCAAATAAAATCTTTTTAAAAGACCTAAGAATTTAACATGGACACATCACTGTCACCCAGTCCTCAGATCTCAATCAAGCTTTGACATTTGCCTTAAAGTCTCGTAGCAAGAGTTAGAAGTGAACCCTGAGTTTATTTGTCATGTCTTCTTAGTGCATTTTAGTCTGGAATGGTTTCTTGGACCCTTTATTGCCTTTCATGACTTTGATATGTTAGGTTTCAAGCCATGTATTATGTCAAATGTCCTTCGGTGTATCTTCTTGAATCAATTTAGATTACACCACTTTGGCAGACATATCACAGAAACAGTGCTATGTCTTGCTACATTCCATTAGACAACACACAATTTCAGGCTATCCTATAACTAGTAATCTTTTCACTTTGTCTTGTTTTGTTGATGCTGGGGAGTAGCGGCCTTGTGCATTCTAGGCAAGTGTTCTGCCACTGAGCTACCCTGACTTTGCTCCCTTGAGTTCTGCACTATAAAATCATTCTCCTTTATTCCTTATAATTATAAATCCTACTGGTTTGGGAGGGAAGAATGAAACTACATGCATGTCCCAGGTCCCCCTCCAACTTTCCCATGTTCATTCAGTCATTCACTTTCATATTATTTATATTATTTTCATACTAATTGTTGAGCATAGCCTGGCCTTTGCAAAGCAGGCCTCATAGCATAGCAAAATAAAAGCAAGAGATGTCATTGCATGGTCCACCAATGAGTGAAGAGATGAAAACTTGAAAAACTTTTCAGAGAAGGGAACTCAAGATAAGCCAGACCCTAAGCAAGCTCCTTTCCCCCTGGGAGGCTTAGTAATAATATCTGTACAGATCAACTTTCATCAAACTTCAGGCTTATCACCAGGCAGAATGCTTGAAAAACTAAAAGAAAGAATTTAGTCATGGTTCTGTTTTATTTGACAGGCTATATTCTGTTGTTATTATTACCTATTAATATGCCCAAGTTTGGCTTATATAAGCCCCTTCAATCAATTCAATGTTTTTAATTTTATTTCATTATTTACTTTCAAGGAGAGAGAGAGAGAGAGAGAGAGCATAGCAGGGTCTCCAGCTACTACAAATGAACTCCAGATGTATGTGCCACTTTGCACATCTGGCTTTATGTGGGCACAGTAGAATTAAACCCAGGCCCTCAGGCTTCGCAAGTGCATGCCTTTAACTATGGAGCCATCGTTCCAGCCCTCCTGCTTTTTGTTTTGTTTGTTTGTTTGTTTTCAAGGTAGAATCTCGCTGTAGTCCAGGAATTCACTATATAGTCTCAAGGTGGCCTCGAACTCTCAGCAATCCTCCTACCTCTGCCTTCCAAGTGCCAGGATTAAAGGTGTGAGCCACCACACCCAGCTCTCCCTCCTGCTTTCTTAGACAGATTCTTATTCTGTATCCCAAGCTGGCCTAGAACTCACTATGTAACACAGGCTGACCTGAAGCTCACCGTGACCCTCCCCCAGTGCTAGGATTACAGTGAGAGTCTCCGTGACCTGTATTGACCTAGCTTTTTAATCTCATTATGGAGTTTGGGACCTGACTGTCAGATAGAGTACAGGGAGAGTGAGCGCACTGCTTTTTACTTTTGTTTCAAATGGTCTCGTTGTATAGGCAAAGTTAGCCTTGAACTCATTACATAGCCCTACGCTGGCCTTGAACTCTTGATCTCCCACCTCAGCCCCACAAATGCTAGGGTTACACTCAGGTGGGTGTATAGTTTTAAGAAAAAAAATTTGTTTTACCTATTTTGACTTATTCCATCTTACTCTTTCTTTTGTTTCCTTGTTGTTTTGGTTGTATGAAGGCTGCATTTCAATTTGCCATAAGTGCAAATGATCATTACTCAAAATGACCATATGATTTTAAGTTCACAGGGCAGGCACCCACACCATCCTGCATTCAGTCTGTTTGTCCCACTGTGGGCTTCTCAAAATCTTGCTTCCCTAACAGTTTAGTTTTCCCATAAAGGAACCTTAATTTCTCCCTTGCATTTGGCTTCTAGCATTTCTTGGGCCACACTTCTGCCCAAGCGCTTGTACGACTCCCTGACTGATTTTCCCATTGTGCAGACATTCCTGTGAAGCCACAGATTTCACAAAGTACAGTTGCATTGGTTTATGGAGTCAAAGGAACATGATTCACAGGGAGAGAGACCTTTAATGCACTGATTATAAGCTGGAGAAAGTGCTTTTCCCCCTTATGGAGAAATCATTTAATCAGCTCAGATCAGTATCTCCCAGGATGCACCAGGCAAAAACTTGTGACCTCTCCAGATAAACTCACTCAGTACTCCTGCACAATCATTCCTTACATAATGTCCTACAGTGGTCCAATGCTCCCCAACAGAAAGGAGGAGAGGAAAGGAGGTAAGAAAAGAAAGAGAAAGGGAGGGAGGGAGGGAAGGAGAGTGGAAGGAAGGAAATAAGGAAGAAAGAAAGGAAGTTAGAATGGAGTGGTTGCTACCATAACACAATGTTTAGTTCAGAAAGATATCAGGTCACGGTGCTCATTGTGAACTTGTGAAGATTTATGTCTCTGAGGGTCAGTTTCTGATATAAAAGGAGCATTAACAACAGGCCTTTCTTCCGCAGTAGACACATTTTTCTCTGCAGAAGAACACTGAACAGGACAGAATCCCAGTAGTTTTCCATTGGTTTGTGCGTGCACGCATGGCGTCTTCGCGTGTGTGGAGCTAACCAAGGAGCCCCAGTCATCCTCCTGCCTCCCGCCCCTCTCCCACACCTGGGCCACCCAGCACATTCATGCTTGGCTCTTTTCAGTGGGTGCTAGCAATCAACTCAGGTCCTCAGGCTTGTACAGCCAGCGTTCTTGCCTGCTGAGCCATCTCCCCAGCTCCATGTAATTTTCTTTTCTCCCCACAATTTTTTTTGTTGTTGTTGTTTGTTTTTTTGTTTTGTTTTGAGGTAAGGTCTCACTCTAGCTCAGGCTGACGTGGAATTCACTATGGAGTCTCAGGGTGGCCTCGAACTCTCAGCCATCCTCCTACCTCTGCCTCCCGAGTGCTGGGATTAAAGGCAGGCGCCACCGCGCCTGGCTCCCCGCAGTTCTCTTAAAGTCACTTCTACAAAGTTTTCATCAAATGCCAAGTGCTTAGAAGAAGAATAATTCAGGACTAGAGAGATAGCTCAGAGGTGAAAGGCACTTGCTTGCAAAGCAGGAAGGCCTGGGTTCAAGTCCCCAGTATCCATGTAAAGCCAGATGCACAAATGGCACATGTGCCTGGAGTTTATTTGCAGTGATAGTAGGCCCTGGAGTGCCCATACTCATTCTCCTCCACCTCTCTCTCTACTTGCAACTACATAAATAAATTTGTTGTTGTTGTTGTTTTTGAGGTAGGGTCTCACCCTAGCCCAGGCTGACCTGGAACTCACTATGTAGCCTCCGGGCAGCCTTGAACTCATGGTGATCCTCCTACCTCTGCCTCCCAAGTGCTGGGATTAAAGGCATGTGCCATCACGCCCAGCTATAAATAAATTAAAAAAAAAAAAAAAAACATTTTTTTAAAATATATTTTTAAATTTTTAATTTATTTATTTGAGTTCGACAGATACAGAGAGAAAGACAGATAGAGGAAGAGAGAAAGAGAATGGGCACGCCAGGGCTTCCAGCCTCTGCAAACGAACTCCAGATGCGTGCGCCCCGTTGTGCATCTGGCTAACGTGGGACCTGGGGAACGGAGCCTCGAACCGGGGTCCTTAGGCTTCACAGGCAAGTGCTTAACCGCTAAGCCATCTCTCCAAAGTACTGTACTTTAGAAGGACCTGTGTATCTCAGCAATTACTTTTTCTGTGAAGAGGTGGGAGCGGGGTGAGCACTTTTGTATTGAAGAGGGCCACCGAAGGAAGACTGGAAAGAGGGGAGGCTGAGGCCCAGGCAGGATGGAGGAAAGGGGCCTCCCAGGTGAGGAAGATGGCTGACCTCAGGGGAGGTGGCGGGGAGCTTGGTGCTACCTCGCAGCAACAGCCATGAGGCCTTGTCCTAAAACTATCACTTTTGTGTTTTGTTTGTTTGTTTTGAGGTAAGGTCTCCGATCTAGCCCAGCTGATCTGGAATTCACCTCCATGAAAGATCCATTGAATTCAATCCTCCCAGTGACCTGTCCCCTGCTGGATGGCTTAGTGGACCCTGTAGCATTCCCAGGAGAAAGTCTGAAACACGCAGCGTTCAGGAGCTCCTGCCTCCACTTGCAGGGCCTGAGGACTGCTCTTCCCAGGGGACAGGGTTTCTTGGATCCCTACAGTAACAAAGGAGGCAATAACTTTCCCATGAGATGATTCCACTGTTGTAAGAGGATTTAGCTCTTGCACTCTGAGAAGTCCACATGATTAGTCTAAATCCTCTTAGATTTCCCTTTTAGGCTTCTGAGGCTGTTCTACCAGCCAGAAAGAATGTGACCTTTCTTTGCAAGGGGGGGGGGGTGAATAGCAAGAGTCTGAAGTCAAAACTTGTGTAAGAGTGGGCTCCTCAAATGATACTGGCCTCCTTTAGTGGAATATTGCTGGGTGCAGAGCCAGGCCTCAGTCGTGATTTTTATTTAGTTCGCTTAGACAGGGAATCCTATCTTTCTTTTTTTTCAAGGTAGGGTTTCATTCGAGCCCAGGCTGACTTGAAATTCACTATGGAGTTTCAGAGTGGCCTCGAACTCACGGTGACCCTCCTACCTCTGCCTCCCCAGTGCTGGGATTAAAGGCGTGGGCCACCACACCCAGCTCAGGATCCTATCTTTACATTGCACTCAAGGTCAAGTTGAGGAAACCTTTACTCCACAATGATGAGGTAATGATAGCTAGTTCCTCATGTTAGAAATTTATTTATTTATTTTGTTTTTTCAAGGTAGGGTTTCACTCTAGCCCAAGCTGACCTGGAATTCACTATGGAGTCTCAGGGTGGCCTTGAACTCATGGCAATCCTCCTCCCTCTGCCTCCCGAGTGCTGGAATTAAAGGCGTGCGCCACCACACCTAGTCTATGATAGCTTTTTAATTGAGCCCACTGGCTTCAAATCTGTTGTCCTTTGATAAAGTTTTAGATGCTATAGCAACATGAGATTAAAAAAAAAATCAGACAGAGGTAAAATATTTGACAGGAAAGGCACTTTGAAAAAAAGATAAGTTGGGAACACAAATCAACCAAGTCACTTTTTTTTTTTTAACTTTTCATTGACCACTTTCATAATTATAGAAAAAAAACTGATAATTCCCTCCTCACCCCACATTCCTCTTCACAAATCTTCTCTCCATCATATCCCCTCCTCCTCTCCATTAGTCTATTTTTTCGTTTGATGTCATCATCTTTTCCTCCCATCATGAGGGTCTTGTGTAGGTAGTGCCAGGTACAGTGAGGTCATGGATATCAAGGCCAATTTCTCCCTGGATGATTGCATTGTAAGCAGTCCTGCCCTTCCTTTGGCTCTTATATTCTTTCTGCCACCTCTTCCACAATGGATTCTGAGCCTTGGAAGGTGTGATAGAGATGTTTCAGTGCTGAGCACTCCTCTCTCACTTCTTCTCAGCACTATGGTGTCTTCTTAATCATCCCAGAGGTCACTACTTCTCTAACCAAAAGTGAGAGTAGCATTAGTACCTAGATATGAAAATGTTAATGGTAAGAAAATGCAGCCCTTTGCTTCCCATGAGAAAGAGATGGTAAGACCCTATTGCTGAAGACTTCACATGCCTGAATGGCAAAGTCACTGAGAAATCAAGCTGGTGCTGAGCAGAAAACCTTTTTCCTGTAGCCCAGCCAACTGAAAGCTGGAAAAAGTTGCACTGTATGCAGCCTTATGGGAGACAGAGTCATCAGCAGTGAAAACAGTGGGCACTGGAAGCCTCAAGTTTGGCCAGACAGGCCAAATGCCTGAGTGAGTGCAATAGTGGCATGTCTGCTCTGGGGGAAACCAACTGCTCTCTCATTAGACTGAAGGCCTGCTGTATGGGAGGGAATACATGCCTGGTACTGAAAATCTAATCAAAAGCCTATGGCAGGGGAGGTGAAGAACCTTAAGGGTATAAAGCCTACTCTTGTCTGGATAAATGCATAAATTACTCTCACCACATTGCCCTGAAAGCACTACAGTTAATGTTTATTCTTATATATTAATGCTACTCTCACTTCTGGTTGGAGAAACTTCTCTTTTCAGATGGTGATGACCACTGAGATGACCCAAAAGGCAACATAGTGCTGAGAAGAAGGGACGGAGAAGTGTCCAGAACTGAAACATCTCACACCCTCCAAGGCTCAGGGTTCCATTGTGGAAGAGGTGGCGGGAAGAATGTAAAAGCCAAAGGAAGGGTACCACTTCTTACCTACAACTGTTTAGACAATATTTATCCAAGACCTCGCAGTACCTAGCAATACCTACACAAGACCCTCATAATAGGAGAAAAAGATGATGACATCCAATTAAAAGAGAGACTAAAGGAGAGAGAGAGGGGGGATATGATGGAGAGCAGAGATATGAAGGGGAAAACGAAGCAGGGGGAGGGAAGGAAATACTATGGTTTGTTGTCTGTAAGTATAGAAGTTGTCAATAAAAATATATATATTAGAAAACCAATAAATAAATAAAATAAAAAGAAAATTCAGCTGAGGATGACTTTGAACTCCTACTCCTGCCTCTGTCCACCTCCTGAATGCTGTGGTTATAGGCAGGCACAACCACATGCAGATTTATATGGTACGGGGGGTTGAACCCAGGGCCTCATGCTTATAGGTAAACTCTCTACCAACATCCCCACATCCCCAGCTTGGGTGACTGTGTGCTTTGGGTTTTTTTGTTCGTTTGTTTTTTGGTGGAAAGACTCATTCAGTATGTCTCAAGGAGGTGGGAAAGTAGCTACAATAGACAGGCTGGGTAGAAAGTAAAGGAAGCCAGAGGGTGGAAGACCCTTCCATGGTGGGCTGATGCAGGGAGTAGACTCAGCTATCCTTCATTTGTGTGTGTGTGTGTGTGTGTGTGTTTTCTCAACTGTAAATCTCTCCAGTTATTTCCAGGCCCCAGGAACTGTTCTGTGAAATATTGGAGTGGTTTTGTTTTAACTGTACCCTTGGGAATCAAGGCTGGGCTTGTATCCATACTTGTTAAACTGTGGAGTGGGGCTGCAGAGATGGCTCAGTGGTTAAAGGAACTTGCTTGCAAAGCCTGCTAACTTGAGTTTGATTCCTGAGCATCTGTACAGAGCCAGATGCAGAATGGTTCATGCTCCTGAGATTCCAGTGTGCCTATAGCAATGGGAGGTATTTGTGGCAAAAATAAGAGAGAACATGTCTCAAAGAATGTAAAGGAGAGGAGAGACAGCCAGGTGTGGTGGTGCACACCTTTAATCCCAGCACTCAGGAGGCAGAGGTAGGAGGATCACCATGAGTTCAAGGCCACCCTGAGACTACATAGTGAATTCCAGGTCAGCCTGGGCTGGAGTAAGAACCTACCTCAAAAAAAAATAAAATAAAAATAAAAATAAAGTAAAAAATAAAAATGAAAGGAGAGGAGAGACACTTCAAGGTTAACCCTCTGACCTCCAAATACACGAAATAACCAGTGCATACCCATACATACACACACCACAACATCACATACACACCACACACACACATACTCACCACACACACAAACCATACACACTTATACCATGCACACCATATGCACACACATACACAGCACACACACACACACACCACTCAAAACACCCATACACACATACTACACACACATATATGAAACACACCCATACACAACACACACATGGACACCACATACATACTCACATAACCCACCCGCACCACCCACATCACACACACACATTGTGAAAAAGCAAGGTGTGCACATGCTGGAGAGTGACAGCCACAGCTGGGGGCAGATGGGCCAATACTGACGTATCTGTGGCGCCCAGTGAGGTGACTTGTAGAGGGACACTCGGAAAGTGAGTTTCCCGCTGTCACTCAGACTGCAGCGTTGACTTCTGCAGCGTGAACAGTAGAGAAACCTGGCGATAGCTGGGAAATTCTCTGATAAGGATTTCGAGTGGCTCATGACTCTGCTTGCAAAACCCCCTGGGCAAAATGTCCCACTGCACTAGAAACCCGAGCTAGTGAGTCAGCTCAGACCCTGTGCTTCCTCTACCTACGGCCCTTGTACTGTCCGACACAGAGCCACTGTGTCTCCGCTTCAGTCCACGTGAGCCACAGCTGCATCTCACAGCCCCTCGTTACTTCATTCTTCCATCCTTCACTGCTTCAGCACTAATTGACTTCACTGCTTCCAGCAAACCTTATAATAAAATATAAATTTAGAAGAGAAGTGTTGGGCTGGAGAGATGGCTTAGCGGTTAAGCGCTTGCCTGTGAAGCCTAAGGACCCCGGTTCGAGGCTCGGTTCCCCAGGTCCCACGTTAGCCAGATGCACAAGGGGGCGCACGCGTCTGGAGTTCGTTTGCAGAGGCTGGAAGCCCTGGCGCGCCCATTCTCTCTCTCTCCCTCTGTCTTTCTCTCTGTGTCGCTCTCAAATAAATAAATAATAATAAAAAATATTTTAAAAAAATTTAAAAAAAAAAGAAGAGAAGTGTTATACATTCCAGTGTAGTTCAAATCGTGCACGATTTCTGACCTTTCCCTTGTGTCAACGAGACGCAGCTCTTCTGATATGGTTCCTGCGTCTTGTGACAAGAACCGGCTCTAAACAGAGCGCGCGGGGCCCTTTCGGCGTATCTGGTGTCTGGTGCTCTTTCGCAGTGGGCTGGGGAGCTCAGGATTGGCACCTTGGGTGAGTCACCAGACCTCGGAGCTGCGCTCTCAGACTCATGAGTTACCTGATAATGCATAGTGCCTTGGTTGAGATTTTGTGCATCTGGCTTTATGTAGGTACTGGCTAATTGAACCCAGGCTGCCAGGCTTTGCAAGCAAGTGCCTTTAACCTCTGAACCATCCCCCAGCCCCTACATCGCTTACATTTCCATCAACAATGTTTCCGAGTTTTCCACAATTTCAGTAATTGTCTATCCTTTTACTTCAGTCACCATAGTAGGTATGAAGTAGAGAATCATAGTTTCATCTTGCATCTCTAATGACCAATTGTCCTGATAAAGAATCCCATCCTGGCTGGGCGTGGTGGCGCATGCCTTTAATCCCAGCACTCGGGAGGCAGAGGTAGGAGGATCGCCATGAGTTCAAGGCCACCCTGAGACTACAGAGTTAATTCCAGGTCAGCCTGGACCAGAGTGAGACCCTACCTCGAAAAACCAAAAAAAAAAAAAAAAAAAAAGAATCCCATCCTTTTCTTAGCCTTGAAGTTCTAAGTCCTGGCTTCCAGAGGTACTCAGTATCACAGTTATTTTTTTTTAAATTAGCTCAAAATTTCTGATATATATATATGGAGAGAGAGAGAGAGTTAATATCTAATTGCATGTAATTAATTTGAAATTAATACTACAATAAGAGATTTACTTGTTACTGATCAGAATAAAAAAATAAATAATTCCTTTTCTTTTAAGATACAACATGTTCTAGGGCTATAGAGATGGCTTAGCTTTTTTTTTTTTTTTTTTTTTTTTTTTTTTTTTGAGTCAGGGTCTTACTCTAGCTCAGGCTGGCCTGGAATTCACTATGGAGTCGTCTCAGGGTGGCCTTGAACTCATGATGATCCTTCTACCTCTGCCTCCCAAGTGCTGGGATTAAAGGCGTGTGCCACCACACCAGGCAGCTTTTTTTTTTTTTTAAACCACAAAACATTTTGTTTATTCATGATACATTCTTACAAGTACCTCAATTAAAACTACTTATAAAATATTTTTATATTTTAAACGGGCACACCATATAACCACAAAGACTTCCAATTCCTAGACAGATGTCTTGCTATGGAGTTATCTTTCCAGCCTCTTTGGTGTCAATTCTGGGTGAACCAGGACGGCCTTTTCCTGTCTCGTTCAACAATCCTCTTGCCCTGATCTTGTTCGGAGGGCGTCTCTCCGGTATACAGCACCACAGTCTCTAAGAGAGGAGCCTTAAAAGGTCCCCCTTCTTGCTTCCATATTTGTTTTCTGACTTCTTTGGTCTCCTGCTGCACTTTCTCATAGCAATAGCCACAAAGGACATGCTTCTGCTTCAGGTGACCACACTGGGGGCAAACATCTATATTGTTCTTAACTTTAACAAGCTTCTGGGAGTTTCTTCTCCTACACCGGTTGACTTCAATGGTGCGTCTGTTTTTGGGAGCTGCCATCCAAAAGACATTATCCAAAAGGCTGGAACTGTCATCTCCAGTGGTGTCATTTGCTAGCTCTGTGAATATGGGTGTGCCCTGGATTGCTAATGCTGGTCCGCATGGAGGACTGGAGAAGCCTGCCCAGCTCTGCTGCAGTTTCCGCCGCAGCAGCTCCCAACAGCCCCAGAGCAGGCCCGGGCCCGCAGGCTGCCCCCAGGCAGCTTTTTTAAAACAAACTTTTGTTTATCTATCTTATTTATTTGAGACAGAGAGAGGGAGAGAGAGAGAGAGAGAAAGATAGAGAGTGAGAATGGGCATGCCAGGGCCTCCAGCCACTGCAAACGATCTCCAGAAGCATATGCCACCATATGCATCTGGCTTACGTGGACCTGGAGAATCAAACCCGGGTCCTTAGCCTTTGCAGGCATGTGCCTTAACCTCTGATGTCTTAGCTTTTAATGCACTTGCCTGCAAAGCCAAAGGACCCAGGTTCGATTCCCCAGGATCCACGTAAAGACAGACATACAAATGGTGCCTACATCTGAAATTTATTTGCAGCTGTCAGGGGCCCTGGCATGCCCATTTTTTCAGTCTCTCTCTCTCTCTCTCTCAATCTCTCTGCCTTATTCTCTATCTTACTTTCAAAAAATTAAAAAAAAATATTTTTTAAAAAGCTACAGGCATGGAGAGATTTCTCAGTGGTTAAAGCACTTGCTAGCAAAGCCACAGGACCCAGGTTCAGTTCCCCAGGACCCACATAAAGCCAGATGCACATGGTGGCACATGCGTCTGGAGTTCACTTGCAGTGGCTGGAAGCCCTAGCATGCCTTCTCATTCTATCTATCTATCTATCTATCTATCTATCTATCTATCTATCTATCTGTCAATCATCTACATCTCTCTCTTTCAAATAAATAAATAAAATATTTTAGAAGAAAAAACAATAGGTTCTGAATTATTAGATTCTGGAAGTTCAAGGATAGCCAGAGCTACATGAGACCCTATCTGCAAAAGTACTTATTTTTGGAAAATTAATTAAATGGTACTAGTATAGTTATATTAGACACAGCTGAATTAAATAGTGCCAGAATCCATTTCTTCAAACTGTGACCCTTATACCAAAGCTTTTCAACTCAACCTTCAGGATATGCCACTGTGTTAGAATGTAAAAAGGCACTTAGAAGGCATTTGGGGGAAAAAAAAATCGGTATCTGTCCTATTTGTTATGAACTGGCACTGCTTTAAATCTCTTCAAAGTATCTCTAGGGCATGCTTATGCACACTGCATGAATAAATATAAATTACGTACTTTATTCAAACTCTCCCAATCTTAAACTGGAAGAATGGAGGAAGTAATATAACATGGAAAGTAAATTTTATTTACTGTTTATGGTGGTCATAAATAATGCAAGAATAGCTCTGGAAATTACATACAAATCAGTTTTAAACACCCTCCATAGTCAATTAAATGATGGCCAATAAAAGGATAGAAAATTCATCGTCTAGAAGTTGATAGATGGGTTTCTAAGACCTCCTTTCCCCGTTATCTTTCACAGTGACCTTCCTAAAATGACAGCCATTAATCTTTCCTTTAAGATAATGTACAAAAAGACCTCTGTTAAAATACACAATTCATCAGTGAAAGATAATACGCAAAGCTGTTATCATAGATTCTGGGAACTAATCTATCATATTACCTAGATGATAGCTTGGAGAAATGGGTCAGAGGATGAGTAAACTTTGATGAAGCTTAGAAATGGAGAGTTCACAGCGAAGAGCCTGGGAAAACCAGACATTACCAGGAAGGCCCGAGGCAATGCAGGAAGGGATGGAGTGTAACGAGGAAGCGAATGGAGGAGGCTTGTGGAACTCCCATGGGAATGGAGCTGGTCTCATGAATAAACTCATTCTCGCTGGAAATGGAATTAATTAAGTCTGTTCTTTATTTTCATTTTGGTTTTCTTTTCTTTCCTATTCTTCCATTCTCCTTTTTCTTTTTCTTTCCATCCTTCACTGCTTTTCTTTCTTTCTTTCCTTTTTTTTGAAGCAGGGTCTCACACTGTAGCCCAGGCTGACCTAGAAATCATGGTGGAGCCGAGGTTGTCCTCAAACACTTGGCAACATCCCTGCTTAGGCATCTTGAGTGACAGGATTACAGGCATGTGTGACAATGGCCAGCTCCTCGTTGCTTTTATTTATTTTCCTTTTTTAAAACTTTCGCATAAAAAGTGAACATATTATGGGGTACTTTGTGATATTTAAGCACACATCTACATTATGGGTAAGTATATCTGTCTCCTAAAACATTGTTTGTTTGTTTTGGTTTTGTAAAAAAATAAATAAATAAAGTCTCATAGTGCAGACCTGGCTGGCCTTGTGCCCACAACGATCCTCTCATTTTAGTCTTCTGAGTATTGAGATTACAAGCATGCACCATCATGTTCAGCTTTGTATTTAGTTTTCAAGAATATCAGGGGCTGGAGAGATGACTCAGCGTTAAAGGCACTTGCTTGCAAAGCTTAGCGGTCCAGGTTCAATCCCCCAGTACCCACGTAAAGCCAAATGGTAGCACATATATCTGGAGTTCATTTGCGGTGGCAGGAGGCCCTTGGCATTCCCATACTCTCTTTCTGTCTGCCCGTTTCCTTCTGTATCTCTCTCCCTCAAATAATAAATAAATAAACATTTAAAGGCTATCTGGGCTGGTCTAAGTGGGGTCGGGAGAGGTGTGGAAACCAGCACTTGATGGATCTATTCTTACTGTGAAAATTCAAACAGTTCAGATGAATCGGAGATCATTCTCCATCATTGTCTACCATTCTCATCCCTTCCCAGAGGTAATTATGGCTATTGATTTGTTATTGATCACTTCAAGTACATTAGGTTATGTTTATATTTGTTTCATCAATAGTTATATGCATGTGTGGAGATGTGGGGTTTTAGTTTATTCAATGACCAATGTCTCCCAGTGAGCCCTCAGATACTTTCATAGACTTATCCCTTTTAGAACTGTTTCATAGCCATGGTGTGTGGAGATGGTCTTTCATATAGTTTTAAGCTTTGGTATTTGGCAATTAGACTACTTTCATTTTCTTTTCTTTCTTTCTTTTGTTTTTTTGACTTTTTTTTTTTTTTTTGGTTTTTTGATTTTTTTTGAGGTTGGGTCTCACTCCAGTTCAGGCTGACCTGGATTCACTATGTACTCTCAGGGTGGCCTTGAACTCACGGTGATCCTCCGACCTCTGCCTCCCGAGTTCTGGGATTAAAGGCATGTGCCACCACGGCCAGGTAGACTGCTTTCGTTTAATTTTTTTTTTCAATTTTATTTATTTTATTATTTATTTATTTATTTACTAGAGATAGAGGGAGAGAGAGAATGGGCATGCCAGGGTCTCCAGCCACTGCAAACGAACTCCAAATGCGTGTGCCCCCTTGTGCATCTGGCTAACATGGGTCCTGGGGAATTGAACCTGGGTCCTTTGGCTTTGCAGGCAAATGCCTTAACCACTAAGCCATCCCTCCAACCCTGCTTTCATTTTTAAAGACTTTTGATTTAAAGTTTTCCTTTGTCTGTGTGTAGAGGCTTTTGAGACAAGAGTTCACGCTGTGACCCAGGCTAGTTTGGCTCGTGCTACATAGCCCAGGCTGGCCTTGAACTTCTGCTTCTGCCTCCCTAGTGCTGGGATTACAGGTTTGTGTAACTATTCCTGTCTTGTTTGCTTTGTTTTGGTGCTGGAATTCAAACCCAGGGCCTCTGCATGAGAGCTGAGCAAGCGCTCTGGCACAGAGCTATATTTCTACCACTTCCACTTAAAAAAAAATCATTCCCTTTTTTTTTTTTTTTTTTTTTTTGTTTGTGTGTGTGTGTGTGTGTGTATTTTGAGGTAGGGAGGTAGGGTCCAGCTCAGGCTGACCTGGAATTCACTATGAAGTCAGCATGGTGTCCCAAGTGCTGGGATTAAAGGCATGCGCCACCATGCCCAGCTCATCCATTTATTTATTGTGTGTGTGTGTGTGTGTGTGTGTGTGTGTGTGAGAGAGAGAGAGAGAGAGAGAGAGAGAG
Source organism: Jaculus jaculus (assembly GCF_020740685.1). Taxonomy (NCBI): domain Eukaryota; kingdom Metazoa; phylum Chordata; class Mammalia; order Rodentia; family Dipodidae; genus Jaculus; species Jaculus jaculus. The sequence goes on from NC_059110.1 coordinate 31,383,981, forward strand.
AGAGAGAGAGAGAGAGAATATGAGCATGTGATGAGGCCTGCTGCCACTGCAAACAAACTCCAGACAAATGTGCTGCTTTATGCATTGGCTTTACAACGGGTACTGGGGAATCACACCCAGGTTGTCAGGCTTTGCAAGCAAGCACCCTTAATCACTGAGCCATCTCTCCAGCACCCCCTTCCACTTTTGCCTTATTACAAACAATGCTGCAATCAACAGCACTGAGCAGGCCTATGGTACATACATTTATATATATATTATAGAGAATATATATATATATGTTATAGAGAAGTATTTGTGTATGTATATATGTATATATACACAAATACTTCTCTATAATAAAAACCAATAATTGAAACTGATGACTCTTAAGGTCTGAGCACTAACATTTAGAGCTGTGTGTCACTACGACCGACAGCACATGAGTGCTCACCTAATGATAGCAAGTCATAGTATTTTTTCAACATGATGGATGGGAAAAGGTAAGAGACAATAATGAACATCTTTGGATGAATTTACTGATCGTTTGTACTGGCTGCATGAACCGATCATAATTGCTGCTTTCCTCTTGCACATATACTACGAAGTCTCTGTGAACATGGCCGTTGATCCATTCACTGCTATGTATGTTGCAGATATTGCTTCCTGAACGATGCCTGTTCAAATAGAAATTTAAATCGTGTGTTTGCAGGTCAGGTATGCGTGCGTGCACATATTATGGCATGCGTGTGGAGACCAGAGAACAGCATGGAGTCCCTCCTCATCACCCAGCTGTCGGAGGCCGAGTCTGCCATTGCTGACTGCCGCCTTCACTGGTTTGCTGGTCTGTAAACTTCTGGGCAATTCTCCTCTGTCCACCCGCCTTCCAGAATAACAGATGCTCACACTATGACATCTGGCTTTTTATGTGGGTACTGGGGAACCAAACTCAGGCTGTCCTCTGTACACAGGCAGCACTTTATCCACTGAGCCATCTCTTCAGCTCCAAGAAGTTGAAATTTTTGAATTTATCTATCATTTTTTTTTAAATTTATTTATTATTTGAGAGCGACAGACACAGAGAAAGACAGATAGAGAGAGAGAGAGAGAGAGAGAGAATGGGAACGCCAGGGCTTCCAGCCACTGCAAACGAACTCCAGATGCGTGTGCCCCCTTGTGCATCTGGCTAATGTGGGACCTGGGGAACCGAGCCTCGAACCGGGGTCCATAGGCTTCACAGGCGAGCGCTTAACCGCTAAGCCATCTCTCCAGCCCTATCTATCATTTTTAAATATGTATATGTGTGTGTGTTTTTAGTGACAACTTCTATACTTATAGACAACAAACCATGGTATTTCCCTCCCTTCCCCCACTTTCCCCTTCACAACTCTGCTCTCCATCATATCCCCTCCCTCTCTCCATTAGTCTCTCTTTTATTTTGATGCCATCATCTTTTTCTCCTATTATGAGGGTCTTGTGTGGGTACTGTTAGGCATTTATAGACTTCCTATCGTATGTTTAACAAGGCATTTCATTGACTATTATCACCTTTTCTTTGGACACTTGTATTTTGTTAAGCTTTGATTCATTTGGGGATTTTGTGACTGCTTTTGTGATATAGCCTTAAGTGCCTGTGCTGAGCTTTGCTACTTAGTTCCCAGCTGAGGCAGAGCACCACTGGAGGAAGCGTGTCACCAGGGGTGAACCTTGGGTGCCGTCCAGTCCTGTGCGGTTGGGGGCAGCTTGCACTTGCTGGTGCAGGCTGTTATCTTTTTTTTTTTTTTTTCTTTTTTGGTTTTTCGAGGTAGGGTCTCACTCTGGCTCAGGCTGACCTGTAATTCACTATGGAGTCTCAGGGTGGCCTCGAACTCTCGGCGATCCTCCTACCTCTGCCTCCCGAGTGCTGGGATTAAAGGCGTGCGCCACCACGCCCGGCTCCAGGCTGTTGTCTTGCTGCTGTGGACGTATCATGAAGTGAGGCAGCTTCTCCCCCGCCCACCCTGTGATGAAGCTTGCCCTGGAAACTGTAAGCCTGAAGTAAGCTCTTTCCTCCTACAAGCTGCTGCTGGTTGGGTGTTTGTCCCAGCAATGAGAAGGTGACTACAATAGGAATCTATGTGTTTTCCAACTGGATTAAAATAAGTCTGGTTTAGGGCTGGAGAGATGGCTTGGCGGTTAAGTGCTTGCCTGTCAAGCCTAAGGACCCCGGTTCAAGGCTTGATTCCCCAGGACCCACGTTAGCCAGATGCACAAGGGCGTGTATGCGTCTGGAGGTCCTTTGCAGTGGCTGGAGGCCCTGGTGTGCCTCTTTCTCCCTCTGTCACTCTCAAATAAATAAATAAATAAATAAATTTAAAAAAAAATAAGTCTGGTTTAAACAATTTGTTTAATTTCATTTTGCATCTTTTTCCTCAGAAGATGGGAACACTTCTCTGTTTCATCAGACCTGTAAGTCTCGTGCACTGGGAGCGGGAGGTGGATCAGTGGTTAAAGGCACTGAGGGGGAAAATGATGGCATCCAAATAGAAGAGAGACTAGTTGGGAAGAAAAAGGGATTCAGTGGAAGTGGAATTTTGGAGGGGGAAAAGATAGGATGGTGGGAGGGGATTATGACCACGGGATATTTTTATATTTATGGAAGTTGTCAATAAAATGTTTAAAAAAGTTAAATGTGGTGAGTTGATGTTCACAAAATGATATGACGATGCAAAAAAATGGTTAATGATACGATTGTCAAAATGTCCAGGGTTTGAATTCTGGTTCTTTCACTGGTAGCCGTGAGAGTGTCACTAAATACCATTACCTCTTTGTTTTCTTCACTTAGTGTGATGACATTTGGTGGTGGTGGGGCCTTTGGGAGGTAATTGGGACCTGGAGAGAGAGCACTCATGAATGGGATCAGTGCCTTTATAGGAAAGGAGCTGGCTCACTTTCTTCCCCTTTATGAGGATGCACAAGTCTAGAGAACTCCAGCTTCCAAGGCTGGCGAGATGGCTTAGTGGTTAAGGCACTTGCCTGCAAAGCCTAAGAACCCATGTTCAACTTTTCAGGTCCTACCTAAGTCAGATGCACAAAGGAGGGGCAAGCTCAAGGCTGGACATATCCACCAGGCGGTGCAAGCACCTGGAGTTTGATTGCAGTGGCTGAGGCCCTGGCGTGCCAATTCTAAATTTATAGACAATCTTCCCAAAGAGATTGTTTTTTTTCCTACATATGCTTTTGTGTACTGGCTTCAAAGACCACATGCTTTCTTGATTTATTAGATAACACTATTTCAGAGTGGAAAACAAGAAATTAGAACAACTTCGAGAGTGAAAGAAGGCAGGCTCGATATTAGGATGGATGGACAGCAAGTGTCTTCTGACTGAGGACAGTGGATGTGTGCTCATCATGGTAACGACTGGCGTTCCCCTGGCCTTCCTCTGATTACATTTATCAGAAAGACCATAGGTGCAACCATCTTCAGTTGACTGGTCTGTCCTCCAATTTCTCTTGCCGAGTATTTCCATTTTCCTCCATCTTTAAGGGTTGCTATGATGTACAATTTCTTATATTTAGAAGTCATAAACTTGGCCTCAAATACACCATAATTTGGAGGTGGAACCTGCTTGTTGCTTTGCTCCCCCAATTTTTTGTTTGCTTGTTTATTTTCCCTTTGTTGTGACAAGGCCTCATTACACAATTCTGGCTTGACCTGGAGCTCACGACGTAGATCAGGCCAGCTTTGACCTTGTAGCAATCCTTCTGTCTCTGCCTTCAGCAGGCTTGGATTATAGGCATGAGTGTGACACTCGTTAACTTTTTTTTGTTGTTGTTGTTGTTTGAGATAGGGTTTCACTCTGGCCCAGGCTGACCTGGAACTCACTATGGAGTCTCAGGGAGGCCTCAAACTCACTGCGATCCTCCTGCCTCTGCCTCCCGTATGCTGGGATTAAAGGCTTGCGCCACCACGCCTGGCATCGTTAACAGCCCAGCGTTTGGCTTCAGCGTCTCCTGCTCTCTTAGTTAATGACCTGCCTGCAAAGCCTTTTCACTCACGGCCTCTGGGTCTCTTGGTTTTTGCTGACCGCCGTCCTCTGTGCTTTGTAACTTCTGTGCCATTACAGTGTATACTTCTGAGTGTCTCCCTTCGGGTATCCCAAAGGAAGGTTCTGACTGGCTAAATACCTCACCATCTATTGTAGGGTCCTCCTGCCACTTCAGGGCTCTGCTACTGGGCAACTTTAGAGAGCATTGGCCAGAGAGAAAGTAGTTGCTTTATGTCAGATGCTGAATCCAGGCATTGGGAATCTTACAAAGAAATGACTTGTGTGTTAGGAATTTTTAGCTGCTTTAAGGGTAGCAATAGTTATATACAATGGAACTATGTACTGTATCATTTTGTGCTGTATTATTTTATCTAATTTATTCTATACATGTAAGGCTTTTAAGTCTTTAAGGTCTTAGTAATCTCATAATCTCGGCCTAAGTCTTAGCATCTAAAATGTGTCATCACTGTATATGAGCATCCTTTCTTTATAGAACAATAATATTGATGATATATATATATATATATATATGTATATATATATATATATATATATATATATATATATATATTTGGTTTTTCAAGACAGGAGTCTCACTCTAGCCCAGGCTGACCTAGAATTCACTATGTAGTCTGGGAGTGACCTTGAACTCATGACCATCCTCTACCTCTGCCTCCCAAGTGCTGGGATTAAAGGCATGCGCCACCACAGCTGGCATATTGATGATTTTAAATGAGTTCCTGCTCCACCACACAGTTAACATGTGTTCACCTTTTAAAACTTTTTTTTTAATTATTTATTTATTTATTTGAGAGTGACAGACAGAGAGAAAGACAGATAGAGGGAGAGAGAGAGAATGGGCACGCCAGAGCTTCCAGCCTCTGCAAACGAACTCCAGACGCGTGCGCCCCCTTGTGCATCTGGCTAACGTGGGACCTGGGGAACCGAGCCTTGAACCAGGGTACTTAGGCTTCACAGGCAAGCGCTTAACCGCTAAGCCATCTCTCCAGCCCAACCTTTTAAAACTTTTAAATGACAATTTTCACACATGTACACACTATATTTTGATGATAATTGCCTCCCATTTATCTGCATTTGCCCCTCCCTTATCCCCCCCTTTCTCCTCCCACTGAACTCCTTCTTTCCAACTGGTTCTTCTGTTTTGATGCCTTTGGCCCTCAGTCACGTCCATGATGATATGTTGATGGGCTCAGCATCGGGCAGGCAATAGTAGTTGCTGTGAGATCAGGATAGCAGCGGCTACTCCATGTCCACAGCACGGTTATTCACAGCCTCTGGCTCTTCCATTCCTTCTTCCCTCTCTACCACAGTGTTCCCAAGCTTTGGAGCACATGACAGAGATGTCTCATTTAGTGTTGAGTGCCCAACAGTCTCTCCTCAGCCCTTTGAGTCTCCCCAGCCATCACTATCACCTTCAAAAAGGAGCTCCTCTGACCAAAGGGGAGAGCAGAACTAATCTACGGGCATAAAGATAAATATTTAGAGGACAACTTGATGGACACAGCACACATATTCATCTTTCTCAGTCACCAACTAATGGTGTGCTATGATTAACCTCATTTTGCCAAGGGAGAAAGCAAATCTCAGGCAGGTTAAATGGCTGGTTATAAAACTAGGATTCCAACTCATTTTAATACCAAAGCTCATACAATTTCTTGATTACAGCAACTTTGAAGTTTTATATTGGAAGCCTCTCTTGTTTATCTTTCCATTTTTGTCTAGTTTCTTCTGAGATATGAATGGATTTTTTTGTATCACTGTGTCAAAATATACGCAATGCCATAATTCTGGAAAGAGTTTCTGAGATCTTGCCTATTTAAGAATGGCTTGATACATGTGTTTGTAGTGTGCCATTTTTAGTTCTCAAGATTTTTGCTGAGTATGGTGGCAAATGCTTGTAATCCCAGCAGTTTGGAGGTATAGGCAAGAGGATCAAGAGTTCAAGGCCAACCTGGACTATATGAAACACACCCCCCCCAACAATAGTGCCAAAGTATCAATTCATTATTGATTTTATCTCCTTCTCTGTCTCAATCCTTTAACCCTTAGAGAGAAATGAATGTTTCCAGGAAAAAGTGTGGTTTGTAAGCAATCACTGTCAGCTCCAAATGCTGCTCAGTCTTTCCTTCCACTCTCAGTGCCCACACGATTCTAAATCTTCAGAAGTTTTGGAGGCAGAGGTAGGAAGATTGCCATGAGTTCGAGGCCACCCTGAGACTCCATAGTGAATTCCAAGTCAGCCTTGGCTAGAGTGAGACCCTACCTCGAAAAACCAAAAAAAAAAAAAAAAAAAAAAGAAGTTTTGCATATTACCCAAGTTGTAGATATCTTGTTTATGATGCCTACACTACCAGAGATGGTAGAGTCCATTTCTCCAAATAGGTCAACCCAATACTAAATATATCTCCTTGCAGGAGAAGTGAATAAGGGAGAGTGGAAGGTAAGAGGAGGTGTCCCTGGTCAGTGGTTGTCAGTCTTTCAAATATCTTCAGAAATCTCACTTAAGTTAGTTTAAGTGGGTATGAGGATTAAAAACCAGAGCAATTGGGCTGGAGAGATGACTTAATGGTTAAGGGATTTGCCTGCAAAGTCTAAGGATCCAGGTTTGATTCTCCAGGTCCCACATAAGCCAGATGCACAAGGTGGTACATGCATGTGGAGTTTGTTTGCAGTGGCTAGAGGCCCTAGTGTGCTCTCTTTCTCTCTCTACATATGTGTGTGTGTGTGTGTGTGTGTGTGTGTGTGTGTGTGTGTGTGTATACACATATATATCTTTCCCTCTCTTTGTCTCAAATAAATAAATAAAATTGTTTAATAAAAACCAGAGTTATTAGCTTATGTAACTCAGAAAAATCAGATGACTTTGAACTAGAGATTAGAAGAGTGTTTGTATTTTGGTTTAGAGAGATTTTATTAAAGAATGTTTTAAGTCCCAGTTTCTCTCTAACCCTGAGCTCTGCTTCCAGCTTGGTGGGCATTGATCTTAAGCAGAGTATTTCCACATATGGTGGAGAGGCAGGCTTGAATGCCCTGAGCCCTGGGTTCAGAGAAAGGGGAAACCAATTCCTCCCAATTCAAACAAAAGTCAGGCTCTGATTGGTTTGCATTCTTTGCTGGTCAGTGAGGAAATGTCTGCAGTTCCAAGGTCATGATGTCATATTGAGCTGACGCAGGTACTTGATTTGTGGCTTGTTCAAGAGAAGCAACAGGAACCCAAGGACTCTACAAGAGGATGAAAGGAATACTGCAGCTCCTCTCTTTGGAAATTAAAGTTATCTCTCGAGTGGACGCATTGCACGTGCATAGAAGAGATACCAAGGGTCTAAGATGGGAGCAAATCTTTGGAGAAAAATTTGACCAGGGCTCAACTGTGGGACCTGGAGAGCTGTGGCTAAGCTTTGGCAACATCTTGGGTCTTCAGAGGGGTCAGAGGTTGAATGGTGGAGTTATGGTTTAGATAGATGTCAGCCTGCAGTGGGTGGAACTGTAGCTCTCCAGAGTTGTATTGTAGCAGTTACCATCTCTTTGCTAGAACAAAACACCCACCCAGAAGCAGCTCATGGAAGGAAAAGGGTTTATTTCCAGCTTGTGGTATCAAGGGGGAAGTCTCATTATTGGGGGAGAGGCAGAAGGAGCATGACAGAAGCAGACAGCTGGCCTCACATCTTTTTCATCAGCAGGGAAGAAGGAGAGAGAGTGGGCTCACTAGCTAGTGCAAGCCGAGTCGGACTATAATGCCCCAAGCACCCCCACCACCCCCAGCAACGCACCTCCTCCAGCAGGACTCTGAGTCTCAAAGGTTCCACAAGATGGGGATTAAGTAGGACACTTAATCACATTCATATGAGGCTATGGGGCTATTTTAGAAAACTTTCTTTTTTAAATGATTTTTAATATTTTTATTTATTTATTTGATAGAGAAAGGGGGGGAGAGAGAGAGAGAGAGAGAATGGGTGCATCAGGGCCTTCAGCCACTGCAAATGAATTTCAAACGTGTGTGCCCCCTTGTGCATCTGGCTAACATGGGTTCTGGGGAATTGAATCTGGCGTCAATCTCTGAAGATGACCTGCAAAAGTGAGCACCTCCTGAAGTCCACACTCTAGTCCAGTTTCTCTTGTGTATTCAATCTGGACCGCCCAGAACTTGCTTTGACCAGTAGAATGTGATGCTGTAAAAATTCTAAATCTGGACATTAAATGGCCTATTGCTTCTTCTGTGTTTTCTTTGTGTGTGTGTGTGTATTTTCAGGGAGGGGTAGTTCAAGGTAGGGTCTCACTCTAGCCCAGGCTAGAGTAGAATTCACTCTGTAGTTATAGGGTGGCCTCAGACTCACAGTGATCCTCCTACTCTGCCTCCTGAGTGCTGGGATTAAAGGCATGGTCCACCACGCCTGGCTTCTTCTGCATTTTCTCTTTGGCTTTGCAGGCAAACGCCTTAACCACTAAGCCATCCTGCAAGCCCCAGCCAATTTTTTATTCAAACCACTCAGACATGAATGAAAGTCCAACACTAAGTACCCACAAAATGTGGCCTTAGAAATACGGCAGTTGCTGTTGTAATGAGTTGAGATCATGCTGGAGTAGAGCCTGATCCGTCCTGATAAAGGGGGACATGTGGAAATGCAGATACACCCAGGAAGTCTGCCATGTGGACAGAAGCTCCGCTATCACAGCATTTAGAGGGAGTATGGCCTTGACTTCAGAAGTCTGACCTCTTTAGAGCTTGGAGAATAAAATTCTGTTTTCCAAGCCACACTGTCTGTTGTACTTTGCTAAGGCTTCTCTAGCAAAACCAAGGTTAGGGGACAACTGCGACCTTTGAGAGACACTTAGTCAGCATCACCAGTCATAAAGGTCTGATGCTGTCAGGAGCTGTGACCTCAGGGGCAGCAAGAGAATGGATGGTACTGACGAGTGACCAGCGCCACCTAGTGTATGAAAGATGGATGACTTCTTTCACAGCAGAGAAGAGGGGAGGTGGTGATAAAAGATTATGTGACCTCAAATCACTAGTTAGAAAATTACATATCTTTATTCATTAAATACTATTTTAAATATTTTACTTAGTTGTAAGGAGGGAGAGGGAGAGAATGGGCCACCACCTTCTGCCTCTGGCTTTATGTGGCTACTGGGGAATTGAACACTGGCAATAGGCTTTGCAAGCAAGTGCCTTTAATCTCTGAGCCTCACTTCAGCCTCATTAAACTATTGATTTGTGTGTGTGTGTGAGAGAGGGGGGGGGGAGAAAATGGGCATTCCAGGGACTTCAGCTGCTTCAAATGAACTCAAGGTAGGGTCAGCCCAGGCTGACCTGGAATTCACTCTGTATTCTCAGGGTGGCCCCAAACTCATGATGATCCTCTTACCTCTGCCTCCTTAGTGGTAGGATTGAAGGCGTGCACCACCATGCCTGGCTTTCTTTTTGAAAACATTTATTGACAACTTCCACAAATATAGACAATATAACCTGATCATAATCCCCTCCTACAATGCAACTTCTCCCTCTCCAAATCCCCTCCTCCATTAAATCTTTTTGTTTATGACTAGTATTTCTCAACCCATGGTCCTTTATTATTATTATTTTTTATGAGAGAGAGAGGGTGTGCACATGAAAGAGAGAGAGAACTGGGGCACCAAGGCCTCCAGCCACTGCAATCAAACTCCAGACACGTGCCTCACATTGTGCATCTGGCTTACATGGGATCTAATGGGTCAAACATGGGTCCTTAGGCTTCTCAGGCAAATGATTTAACCTGTAATCCATCTCTCCAGCCCTCCTCATGGCCTTTGTTTGTTTGTTTGTTTTTGCTTTTGTTTTTCAAGGTAGGGTTTCACTCTAGCCCAGGATGGCCTGAAATTTACTACGGAGTCTCAGGGTGGCCTCAAACTCACTGCATTCCTCCTACCTCTACCTCCCGAGTGCTGGGATTAAAGGCATGCACCACCACGCCTAGCCTCATGTGCATGGCCTTTTTAAAAAATTAATTTATATATATATATGTTTTGTTTTTGATGTAGGCTCTCATTCTAGCCAGGCTGACCTGGAATTCACTGTATATTCTCCCTTCCACTGGACCTTATTTTGATGTCATCCTTTTTTTGTCCTCATATTAAGCAGATCTTAAGTAGGTATTACCAGCCACTGTGAGGCTGTGAATGTAATGGTCATGATGTGTCTGGAAGACAACATTCCATAGCACTCTTCCCTGTCTTTTAGTTATTACATTCTTTCTAACACATCTTCTGCAATGGTCTCTGCGCCTTGGAGGTACTGAACACTCCACTGCCACTTCTTCTCAGCACTTTGGGTTTCACTCTAGCCCAGGATGGCCTGAAATTTACTACGGAGTCTTGAGTTTTGAGTCCCTCAATAGTCACAGCCATTAGAAAAGAGAAAGTTCTCTAACCTAAAGTAAGAGTAGCATTACCATATGGACATAGACACAAATATCTAGGGGGCAATTGGGTGAACATAATATGTCCATTTAACCAAACGACAGTAGTAGCTTCCCCTACCATGATCTCTCCAGTCATAGGCTTTTGACTAGGTTTTAAGTACCAGGCTTAATTTCCCTACTATGGATCAGGTCTCAAATCCAAGGAAACATTTTATTATTGAATAAGTTTTTGAAAAAAAAATATAGAATTGCAATGGCGTCAATCTCTGAAGATGACCTGCAAAAGTGAGCACCTCCTGAAGTCCACACTCTAGTCCAGCTTCTCTTGTGTATTCAATCTGGACCGCCCAGAACTTGCTTTGACCAATAGCATGTGATGCTGTAAAAATTCTAAATCTGGACATTAAATGGCCTATTGCTTCTGTGTTTTCTTCGTGTGTGTGTGTGTGTATTTTCAGGGAGGGGTAGTTCAAGGTAGGGTCTCACTCTAGCCCAGGCTAGAGTAGAATTCACTCTGTAGTCATAGGGTGGCCTCAGACTCACAGTGATCCTCCTACCTCTGCCTCCTGAGTGCTGGGATTAAAGGCGTGCGCCACCACGCCTGGCTTCTTCTGCATTTTCTCTTTGGACTACTTCTTCCAGGAGCCTCCTGTTTATGCTACAAGGAAGCTCAAAGAGCAGTTGGAGAACAGAGACCCCAGTTGATGACCCAGCAAAGCCTCCACCAGAGCTAGCACCAAGAACCAGCAGTGAATTAGATGGCTTTGGACTTTATAATCTCAGCATTTCACCTGCTACAATGTGAAAAAGGACCATCCAGCTCTCACAGAATAGCGAGAATTAACTTAGTCTTTATGTTAAGCCATTAAATTTGGATATGAGCAGTTACACAGAAATAGGCTATTGAAATAATTTGTGTGCTATTCCCAAATTTAGCACCTTAGAAGAGGGAATGATTATTTCTCATGATGGCATGGCTTTAGTGGATGGAGCGTTTACTGGTCATGCCTAGGGAAGCTTATAAAATTGCCCTCAGGAAAGCTTCGGACTAGAGTGCTTAAGTTTTCACACATTGGCTATTGGTGCTGCCTTTGGCTGGGAGCTCTGCAGGGCCTTATCTTTTCCCCACAGAGAAGGGGACAGCCTCTGCCACAGCTTCTCAAACTGTGGATCATGACCCCCTAAGGGGGCTCATAATTGAATGCAGGAGTCCTGAAAGAATTGATAACAGTGAAAGGTTTCTGATTACACACAGACCATTTTTTCTCTTATTGACATTTTTTTTACATGTAAAAATGTATTTTGATCATAATCCCCTCCCATTCCCTTCTCTTGCCCCCTTCCATATATCCCTCCCATTTCTTCTTCTTCCCAATTAGACTCTTTTCTACTTTTCTTTTTTTTACATTATTCTTATGTTTATGTGTGTTTATATGAGAGGGAGGGAAGAGAGAGACCCATTCAGCTTAATTAGAATTACTTGATTGAGCATGGTAGAAGGGTCATTTATCAGAGCACAAGCAATTTACCAGTGGCTATACCACTGAAGAAAATGCACAAACAAGCCGGGCGTGGTGATGCATGTCTTTAATCCCAGCACTCAGGAGGCAGAGGTAGGAGGATTGTCGTGAGTTTGAGGCCACCCTGAGACTCCATAGTGAATTTCAGGTCAGCCTGAGCTAGAGTGAGACACTACCTTGAAAAACAAAACAAAACAAAACAGAAAATGCACAAACAGTGAAAAGTAATTAAAAAGTCAAGTAAATCTAAGGCATTTCTGGCAATGTGCATTGTGTTGCATCAACAAACTTCACTGAAGCCTTGATTCTGAACACACGGCACCCATGTGTGCGTTGTGTGTGCCATCACACGTGTGTGTGGCCACGCATGCCTGTAACAGCAATGATAAGGCGGGTGGAGACTCTCAGAGGCACTGGGCAGCAGTCTGGCCGGGAATGTCTGATGTGGCAGGAGAAGCTCTGGAGCAACCTGACCCATCAAACAGCAGCTCTAGGTTCCATGAGAGATTCCACCTTAAGAAGCTATGTCGAAAGAACAATAGAGGAGGTGACCTGACGGTCCTGAGGTGTCCACATGTGTGCACATGGAGCATGCACATGTGTATACACACATGCACACACCATATGCAGATGAGAGAGAGAAAGAAAGGGCTGAGGAAGAAGGGAAGGAAGGGAGGAAGAAAGGAAGACAGATTCTGTACGTTTCCAGTGTAGTTTGGCATCTCCATGCATTTCCTGAGTACAAAGGAGAAAGACAAAAGCCATGTGCGGGCTGGAGAGATGGCTTAGCGGTTAAGCGCTTGCCTGTGAAGCCTAAGGACTCTGGGTCGAGGCTCAGTTCCCCAGGTCCCACGTTAGCCAGATGCACAAGGGGACGCACGCGTCTGGAGTTCGTTTGCAAAGGCTGGAAGCCCTGGTGCGCCCATTCTCTCTCTCTCCCTCTATCTGTCTTTCTCTCTGTGTCTGTTGCTCTCAAATAAATAAATAAAAATTAAAAAAAAAAAAAAGCCATGTGCACAGGTCTCCTTCCTATAGCTCCTCTCTTCTTTGGGTCAGAGTGAAGCTGTATTTAACATATCCATCCCTAAGGTTCTTTTTTTTTGAGGGGGGGTTTCAAGGTAGGGTCTCACTCTATCTTAGGCTGACCTGGAATTCACTATGTATTCTCAGGGTGGCCTCGAACTCACAGAAATCCTGCTACCTCTGCCTCCCAAGTGCTGAGATTAAAGGTGTGCACCACCATGTCAGCTTATCCTTAAGGTTCTTGCAAGCACTATTATTGAATGGGGTTTCTCAAGTACTGAGATGATCCACTCTTGATATGACTATAATTTTTATTTTAACAATGTGATTTACAGAGTGATTTATGAATTGGAATTTTCCCTTGCAGCAATTTCTTGCTTCAAGAGTCATTTGCAATCTAGGTAGCCTAACAATGAGCACAGTTTCATTTATAACTAAACAGATCCTCAGATATAAAAAAAGATAGTTCCAATTCTTTTGGGGGGGAGAGTTTCAAGGGGGTCTCACTCTAGTCCAGCCTGACCTGGAGTTCACTATGGTGTCAGGATGGCCTCAGACTCAAGGCGATCCTCCCAACTCTGCCTCCTGAGTGCTGGGATTAAAGGCATGTGCTACCATACCAAGCTTGTTCTAGTCCTTTTTGAAAATGGAATATATTCTTTATTAGCTCAGCCCATCCTCTGTGCTATATTATAGACAGACAAAATATGCCTGTTGGCACATCCAGCATTCTTTTGAGGTACATCCACAAGACCAGGTAGCTTTTATTTATTTATTTATTTATTTTGAGGTAGGGTCCCACTCTAGCTCAGGCTGACCTGGAATTCACTATGTAGTCTCAGTGTGGTCTCGAGCTCACGGTGATCCTCCTACCTCTGCCACCCAAGTGCTGGGATTAAAGGTGTGCACCACCCCCCCCCCCAGCTAAGACCAGGTAGTTTTGCCAATAATTCTACCTGCGCTTAACTCATGTCTCCCTTTCCTTGACCCCTACGCTTTTCTAGCCTTTGCTAAACGCCCCAAAAACCAGGTGTCAGTCTCACCTGGGATCCCACACGTCAGGTGGTGGCAGGGGCTTCAGTCCTCTGGAGACTCAGCTGGGCTGCGACATCCAAGATGTCCTCTGGAGTCATGTGTACTTGGAGCTGTTCTACCATGCACCTGTCTCCAGGTGACACCCTGTCCTCAGGGCTTTTGCATATGGCTTCTGCCCTGTCCTGCAATCTTGTCAGTTTATATGCTTACCTGTTGGCAGAAGTAGAGTTGAGGTTGCCATGCCTTCTTGAAGCTCGGTTCCAGAACAATGCTCCCGTAAGTCCTGGTACAGTGCATCGATTGAAGTTGACTTTAAACTCCCTCAGATTCACCGTGGAATCAACACAAAGATGGAGCCCAGGTGATGAAATTCATGGGTGGCATTTTTTGAGACCAACAAAATTGAAAAGGTTTAAACTGCTAGTTTCAGCAAAACAGGACATACTTTTATGTGACTGAGCATAGAAATCTACCTTTACATTCTTGTATACAAGATATGAATGACACAAATCTCAGAGACCAACTCTGAATGGTCTTCTAAACTGAATGAGCTTTGCCCTGAGTCAGGTACATGACCTTGATTTAAGTCATGAGAAAAAGATAAGACTGTTGAAAACTAGCCCTGTCAACTAAGGAATTTTACCTTTCTACAATACAGATCTAATATTTGAGAAGCTTATTACATATAAATTCTTCATATTTAGATCTTGATCTATTTATTCTTCCTCAAAAGATTTCATATTTTTCCAAATTTCAAATTCTCAGAAGATAGAAAAAAATAACTAAAAAAATAGAGGGCTGGAGAGATGGCTTAGTGGGTAAAGCGCTTGCAGCACAAGCATAAGGAACTTTGTTTGGATACACACCACCCCCATAAAAACGCCAGGTGTGTGCTAAAGAGATGGCTTAGTGGTTAAGGCATTTGCCTACAAAGCCAAAGAATACTGGTTTGAATCTCTAGGACCCATGTAAGACAGATGCACAAGGGGGCGCATGTGTCTGGAGTTTGTTTGCAGTGGCTGGATGCCCTGGCATACCCTCTTTCTCTTTCTCAAATAAATAAATAAATAAAATATTTTTTTTTAAAAAGCCAGGCTTGGTGGCACACACTTGTAATCCCAGTGCTCAAGAAGCAGAGACAGGAAGCTCCCCAGCACTTGCTGGCTAGGAAAGTCACAAATTGGTGAGCTCTGGGTTTAGTTAGTGGCCCCAATTCTCAAACAATAAGGTGAAGAGCAATACAGGAAGGCATAAAATGCCGACATAGTCTCTGCATGCGTACATGCATAGTGTATACACACTCAATACACACACACACAAGGAATGAGGGTATATAAAAAGAAGATAACATCAGTAATCATAGAGAAAATAAAATGACTGAAAGCACAATTCTATGATGGTTCCCCACATACTTTAAATTATCTCTGGGGTGCTTGTATAATGTAATGTAATACAACATTAAGGTCTGTCATGCTGGATTATGTATGGAATATTAACAACAAAAATCTGTATGTGGCTAGTACACTCACAATTTTGTTATTCTTTTATTTTTATTTTTTTTAATATTTTTTATTAGCATTTTCCATGATTATAAAAAAAATTCCATGTTAATTCCCTCCTTCCCCTCCAACACTTTCCCCTTTGAAATTCCTTTCTCTATCATATTACCTCTCCATCACAATCATTGTACTTACATATTCTTTTATTTTTTAATATTTTACTTTTATTTATATATTTGATAGAGAAAGAGAGAGAGAGAATGGGCATGCCAGGGCTTCTAGCCACTGTAAATGAACTCCAGATGCATGTGCCCCCTTGTGCTAATGTGGGTCCTAGGGAATCGAACCTGGGCTTTGCAGGCAGACACCTTAACCACTAAGCTACTCCAGCCCTATCCTTTTATTTATTTATTTAGTTTTGTTTTTTTGAGTTAGGGTCTCACTCTAGCCCAGGCTGACCTGGAATTTACTATGTAGTCTCAGGGTGGCCTCGAACTCATGGCAATCCTCCTACCTCTGCCTCCCAAGTGCTGGGATTAAAGGCATGCACCACCACACCCAGCCCTATCCTTTTATTTTTTTTAAAACTTTTTTTTTTAATTTTATTTATTTATTTATTTGAGAGCGACAGACACAGAGAGAAAGACAGATAGAGGGAGAGAGAGAGAATGGGCGCGCCAGGGCTTCCAGCCTCTGCAAACGAACTCCAGACGCGTACGCCCCTTGTGCATCTGGCTAACGTGGGACCTGAGGAACCGAGCCTCGAACCGGGGTCCTTGGGCTTCACAGGCAAGCGCTTAACCGCTAAGCCATCTCTCCAGCCCGTATCCTTTTATTTTTAATCTAATGGGTTGGATCTGTGACTGTAGAATCTCCAGATATGAAGGATCAACTATATTATGCTTGGCCATGTGACCTACAGAATGTGAGCTATATGCTAACAAGCTTGCTGTAATTTGTTTTACAGCAATAGAAAATGAATTTAAATAATAAGATTTTTTAGGGTTGGAGAGATGGCTTAGTGTTGAAGGCATTTGCCTGCAAAACTAAAGGACCTCGGTTTGATTCCCCAGGACCCACGTAAGCCAGATGCATAAAGGGGTACACGCTTCTGGAGTTCGTTTACAGTGGCCAGGGGCCTTGGTGTGCCCATTCTCTCTTTCATTCTCACTTTCACTCTGGTGTCTGGCTCTTTCTCTCTCATGGTCTCTCAAGTAAATATATAAAATATTTATTTATTTTTTTAATTTTTATTAACATTTTCCATGATTATAAAATATATCCCATGGTAATTCCCTCCCTGCCCACCCCCACACTTTCCCATTTGAAATTCCATTCTCCATCATATTACCTCCCCATTACAATCATTGTAATTACATATATACAATATCAACCTATTAAGTATCCTCCTCCCTTCCTTTCTCCACCCTTTATGTCTCCTTTTCAACTTACTGGCCTCTGCTACTAAGTATTTTCATTCTCACGCAGAAGCCCAGTCATCTGTAGCTAGGATCCACATATGAGAGAGAACATGTGGTGCTTGGCTTTCTGGGCCTGGGTTACCTCACTTAGTATAATACTTTCCAGGTCCATTCATTTTTCTGCAAATTTCATAACTTCATTTTTCTTTACTGCTGAGTAGAACTCCATTATATAAATGTGCCACATCTTCATTATCCACTCGTCTGTTGAGGGACATCTAGGCTGGTTCCATTTCCCAGCTATTATAAATTGAGCAGCAATAAACATGGTTGAGCACGTACTTCTAAGGAAATGAGATGAGTCCTTTGGATATATGCCTAGGAGTGCTATAGCTGGGTCATATGGTAGATCAATCTCTAGCTGTTTTAGGAACCTCCACACTGTTTTCCACAATGGCTGGACCAGATTGCATTCCCACCAGCAGTGCAGAAGGGTTCCTTTTTTTCCACATCCCCGCCAACATTTATGATCATTTGTTTTCATGATGGTGGCCAATCTGACAGGAGTGAGATGGAATCTCAATGTAGTTTTAATGTGCATTTCCCTGATGACTAGTGACGTAGAACATTTTTTTAGATGCTTATATGCCCTTCGTATTTCTTCCTTTGAGAACTCTCTATTTAGCTCCATAGCCCATTTTTCGATTGGCTTGTTTGATTCCTTATTATTTAACTTTTTGAGTTCTTTGTATATCTTAGATATTAATCCTCTATCAGATATATAGCTGGCGAAGATTTTTTTCCCATTCTGTAGGTTGCCTCTTTGCTTTTTTCACTGTGTCCTTTGTGGTGCAAAACCTTTGTAATTTCATTAGGTCCCAGTGGTTAATCTGTGGTTTTATTGCCTGAGCAATTGGGGTTGTATTCAGAAAGTCTTTGCCAAGACCAATATGTTGAAGGGTTTCCCCTACTTTTTCCTCTAGCAGTTTCAAAGTTTCCGGTCTGATGTTAAGGTCTTTAATCCATTTGGACTTAATTCTTGTGCATGGCGAGAAAGAAGAATCTATTTTCATCCTTCTGCAGATACATATCCAGTTTTCAAAACACCATTTGCTGAAGAAGCTGTCTCTTCTCCAATGAGTATTTTTGGCATTTTTATCGAATATCAGGTGGCTATAGCTACTTGGGCTTACATCTGGGTCCTCTATTCTGTTCCACTGATCTACATGTCTGTTTTTGTGCCAGTACCATGCTGTTTTTGTTACTATGGCTCTGTAGTATAGGGTAAAATCAGGTATGGTGATACCACCAGCCTCTTTTTTGTTGCTCAGTATTATTTTAGATATTCGAGGTTTTTTGTGATTCCAAATGAATTTTTGGATTGTTTTTTCTATTTCCATGAAGAAAGCCTTTGGAATTTTGATAGGGATTGCATTAAATGTGTAGATTGCTTTAGGTAAGATTGCCATTTTCACGATATTGATTCTTCCAATCCAGGAACAAGGGATGTTTCTCCACTTTCTAGTGTCTTCTGCAATTTCTCGCTTGAGTGTTTTAAAGTTCTCATTGTATAGATTCTTTACTTCCTTGGTTAGGTTTATTTAAAAAAATAAAAATAAGATTTTTATATTTTATTTTTATTTATTAGAGATGGGGGGGCGGGATACGGGTGCACCAGAGCCTGTAGCCAGTTTAAACAAACTCTAGAAGCATGTACCACCTTGTGCATCTGGCCTATATGGATTCTGAAGAATCGAACCTGGGTTATTAGGCATTGCAGGCAACTGCCTTAACTGCTAAACCATCTCTCCAGACTTCAAAGCCTAAGGCGACCTGGAATTCACTCTGTAGTTTTAGGATGGCCTTGAACTCACGGCAATCCTTCTACCTCTGCCTCCCAAGTGCTGAGATTAAAGGTATGTGCCATCATGCCTGGTTCAATCTATAATAGGTTTTATAAGACTTCAATAACATTGGTGTGTATTTAAAATTAAAATATGATTTATGAAAATATGGATGATACAGAGATATTATGAGAAAAGCTATTGGTTATTGCTAATGCCATATACTTTACTCATTTACTCTCCCCAGGCTCACTTGGGACTCACTCTGTAGCCCCAGGCTGGCCTTGAACTCAGAGCAGTCCTTCCACTTTAGCCTCCTGAGTACTGGGACTAAAGGTGTATGCCACCACGCCTGGCTAATGATGCATATTTTGGCTAAATGATGTCTAGCACAAGAAAATAACCCAACGAACTTTGGGCATGATCATGGAAATTTTATTCATTCTTCAAAAAGCATAACAAAATCAACAACACAATAGCAGAATATTATGCATTAAATAAACAGATATTGCTACACATCATTTAGATGATAAAGTATTCATCTGATTAAATTGTAGTAGATGCGATCAGTAAGATAAATTTGAACAAGTAATAAATAACTAAAATTTCTTAATTATTTTAAGTCAAAACCCCAATGTAAGTAAGCCATATGTCTACATACCTAGATTTGCAGATTTCCAAGTGGCAAAGGTTTCTACCCTTGAACATTTTGGGAATTTCGTCCAGACACTAGTAGGGCTTCAGCCTTCAAGAACGCTTTAAGTGTGAGGTTCTCTGGAAGTACTCACAAGACTCAACAGCAAGTAATCTTCACGGCAAGCTTCACTACAGTGAACGCCCAGCAAGAAGAGCAGGAAAATGGGCTCCATCAGAACTCCATCCTCACCTGAGCCCACAGGATGTGCATTCCATGTCACAGGGAACTATAGTGGCATGTCTTGAGTGTCTTTACCCAAAAAAGCCTGGCTCAGAGGCATTACTGGGGTGGTGACCATGTGTACATGTTTTGCTATTTAACCAGTCATGGTCATTACCAAAACTCAGAATCCCAACCATGAAAAGAGGCTCACTCTATCACTCTTCCCACTGTGTGTACAAAGCAGCCTGTCAAGTTAAACATGTCGTCTACTGCTCCAGGGTGTTAGCCCCCAGATTGTCAGATGCTTACATGCAGAACATTCTGAGGATTGGCCACAGGCCGGTCTCAGTTCCAGGTATCCATGAAATCATGCAAAAAGTAAGCCGCCAGACCGGTGTTCCTGTTTTAATTATATGTGTGTGTGTGTTTTTTTTTTTAATATTTTATTTATTTATTTGAGAGCGACAGAGACAGAGAGAAAGCTAGATAGAGGGAGAGAGAGAGAGAATGGGCGCGCCAGGGCTTCCAGCCTCTGCAAACGAACTCTAGACGCGTGCGCCCCCTTGTGCATCTGGCTAATGTGGGACCTGGGGAACCGAGCCTCCAACCGGGGTCCTTAGGCTTCACAGGCGAGCGCTTAACCGCTAAGCCATCTCTCCAGCCCATATATGTGTGTGTTTTATAAGTGTGTGAAACATACTTTACATATGAGATATACTACAAACATATTACAAGGCCAGAAATGTGAATGGATTTCATTAGAAATCCAAAGAAATATTTATTTTAGACTACAATGAAATGATAGAGCTTATGGAGGAACACCATTGGAAAGTCAACATACAAACTCAAATAGCTATCTTAATAGACAGATGAAGTGGGTTGGGGAGATGGCTCATAACACACATGACTAAGTAAAAAAAATAAAATAAAATGATACACCAGTTTGAGTTGAAATATTTATAATATAATCACAAGTATAATTTTGAAAAAATAAATGTGAAGTTCATTTTAAAGGACTGGAGAGATGGCTCAGCTGTCAAATGCGTTCCTTGGGCATGTATGAGGGCCTGAGGGAGCCTAAGACTAGCCAAGTTTGATTTTCCAGAACCCATATTTTTTGTTTGTTTTGTGTTTTGCTTTTGGAGGTAGTGTCTCTATCTCTCTCTGTCTCTAGCTCAGGCTGACTTGGAATTCACCATGTAGTCTAAAGCTGGTCTTGAATTCACAGTGATCCTCCTACCTCTGCTTCCTGAGGGCTAGGATTAAAGGCGTGGGACACCACGCCTGATGTGACAATGATTTTTTAAATAATTACCATGTCAAAGAATCATCATGGTCTTTTATGAGCAAAATGACCACTGTGATCCTTAAAGCCGTAGTAGCTCTAAACCGTACCATTTATACAGAGCACTGGCCAAAGTGAGGGATTTAAACTGTATGGAGAGCAATGTGTAATCTTCTCCCAAAATCTAAGTCCACTGCACTGCAGTCAAATCCTGAAGGATTGTTTCCTGGATCATCTCTGGAAATTTCCTGTTAATATTGGAAAATATGTGAAACTATGCCAAAATTGGTCACTAGTGGAGAATGTGGCTACTCAAAATTAAAATTTATCAAAAATGACATCATGTCTACAATGTCAGAGGAATGTCTAATCTAATAAATCCTTTCTGTCAGAGAAAAGATAGTGGAACAAGTAAACAAAGCTATCAAAATGAATTTCCCTTCTCTGAGAGAGACATGCATAATATTTTATAACAAATTGTTATGGTCTAGTGACTTTGAGTGCCTAATCATGGCAAACAGAATTTAGAAGTTTATATGAATTCACTTGATCTGTACAAAATTATCCAGAATGAAATAGAGTGTGGAAGCATGTGTCTGTAATCCTAGCACATGGGAGGTAGAGGTTGGAGGATCAGGAGTTCAGGGTTGCAGGAGTTTAAAAATGAAATGTTGGGCAGGAGGGATAGCTTAGCAATTAAGGCATTTGCCTGCAAAACCAAAGAACCCAGGTGCAATTCCCCAGGACCCACATTAGCCAGATGCACAAGGGGGCACATGCATGTGGAGTTCGTTTACAGTGGCTAGAGGCCCTGACACACCCATATTCTCTCTTTCTCTCTCTCTCCCTCTTTCTCTGTCAAATAAATAAATAAAAATAAATAAAATATTAAAAAATAAAATGTTTATGTCGGTCATTAATAAAATAGGATAAAGTATGTTCCCCATAACTCTATGTGTTTGATTACTGAATTTCCAGTTAATGGCACTGTTTGGAAATGGTGTGGAGCCTTTGGGCAGTGGAGCCTTGCTGAATAAAGTGAGCCACTGACCAAGGGCCTTGAGGTTTTGGAGGCCAGCCCCACTTGCTGCCCTCAGCGGGCTTTTCTACTTCCTTCCTAAGGATGTGAAGATGTGACACCAGGCTGTCTCTTCCTGCCATGCTTTCTTTGTTATGAGGAAACTTCCTCTTGACCCTGTATGCCAGAAATAAACCCTTTCCTTCCCTGGGCTGCCTCTGGGTGTTTTGTTTCAGCAATGAAAAAAGAAGTGTTGGGCTGGAGAGATGGCTTAGCGGTTAAGTGCTTGCCTGTGAAGCCTAAGGACCCCGGTTCGAGGCTCGATTCCCCAGGACCCACGTTAGCAAGATTCACAAGGGGGCGCATGCCTCTGGAGTTCGTTTGCAGTGGCTAGAGGCCCTGGCATGCCCATTTTCTCTCTCTCTCTCTATCTGCCTCTCTCTCTCTCTGTCATTCTCAAATAAGTAAATAAAAATGAACAAAAAAAAAAAATTTAAAAAAGAAAGAAGTGTTGCCAAGGTCAATCTTGGTACCAAAATTATTTAGTTCTAAGCCAGGTGTGGTGGCGCACGCTTTTAATCCCAGCACTCGGGAGGCAGAGGTAGGAGGATTGCCATGAGTTCGAGGCCACCCTGAGACTACCGAGGGAATTCCAGGTCAGTCTGAGCTAGAGTGAGACTTCAAAAAATATATATATGGTAGGCAAAGAAAAGCATCTTCCATTTAACAGAAATTTCAAGGAATTTTTGTTGTTGTTGTTGTTTTGAGGTGGGGTCTCACTCTAGCCCAGGCTGACCTATATAATTCACTCTGTATTCTCAGGATGGCCTCGAACTCATGGCAATCCAACCACCTCTGCCTCCCAAATGCTGGGATTAAATGCGTGCGCCACCACATCCGGCTCAAATTTCAAGGAATTCTTGGGGAAAAAAAAATGAACATGAGATGAGCATATATTGATCAAATGTGCCACGAAGAAAAGTCAGAAACCGAACTGGACATGGCTTAGAGAGAGCGCAGGCACAGAGCCTGGGCTGCTTCGCTGGCAGTGCCTGGAGGCCCCGCTTTAGCCTCCGAAGGAGCCTCAGGTGAGCCAGTCACTCGCCGACAAGGGAAGCTGCGCACAGGGGCTCCAGGGCTGCTCTGCAGCACCCCACCACGCAGACTTTATCCACCCACAGTGGACCAGCGGTGGTAAAGGTAGACCGCTGACCACCCAAGGGGCAGCAACATGTTCGAGAGGACCCACACTTGCCTTTGGCCTGCTTCCGTCTCCCCAGGTCACCAGCCTCATCAAGGCTCACAGGAATCCTTCCCGCTTCCCTAGTATAAAGCTCCCCACTTCTCTGCCTGCCTTTGAGTCTTAGTCTGTGGGTGGCACACTCCTCTGCTACAGCAAGCTCTGAATAAATACCCTTTGCTGTTCTCCTCCATGGGAACATTTTACATTCACACCACCACAAGTGATTTTCCTTTAAGAACTGAAGAGCTGATCTGCAAGCTGCACAGATGTCTCCTCTATTGAGCCGCATGGAGGCCAATGAATGCAGGTAAAAGCACAGCAGGAAGCTTGTCACGTAACCACAGGGCTCAGTAGACTGCAACTTAGGGCTCTGCGCAGCCGCTTAGTACCCGTGCAAGTCTCACAGGCATGCTTCTGGCTGCCTGCCTGCCTCCTCGCCCTTAGGTTGGCCATCTTAAGAGTCATTTCCGGGCTGGAGAGATGGCATAGCGGTTAAGTGCTTGCCTGTGAAGCCTAAGGATCCCGGTTCGAGGCTCAGGTCCCACATTAGCCAGATGCACAAGGGGGCGCACGTGTCTGGAGTTCGTTTGCAGAGGCTGGAAGCCCTGGCGCGCCCCTTCTCTCTCTCTCCCTCTATCTGTCTTTCTCTCTGTGTCTGTCGCTCTCAAATAAATAAATAAATAAATAAAGAGTCATTTCCATGGTTCACAATTATGCTCTAATATTTCATCTCAGACACCATAATATATGTGTAAAGTATGAATACCCTGAATAGGCTACTTGACATTCGAAGGGCGTTGTCCCTAGCCGAGAATACCACCCCAGAAGTTGTTAGCTGCATTAAAAACAATCTAACCAAGCATCCTTACTTCAGAGAGCATGACCACACCTTCAGTCATTTCCACCTATGGTATAAGGATTGCTCCTCACCAGAAGAGCTCTTCAAAGTAATATTTGGGAGCAAATGCCTTTAATCGCTGCACCATCCCTCCAGCTCAATTTGTTAATTTCTGAAAATTAATAGAGAACCTCAGTCACCAGATTGTTGAAAACCATGCACAGGATTTTTTTTTTTTAGTGTTACTGTGAGTATCAAGTATGCTGTGTTTGGATATTAAAAGTTTTCAAGCTGGGCATGGCGCACACCTTTAATTCCAGCACGCGGGAGGCAGAGATAGGAGACTTGCCATAAGAGTTCAAGGCCAGCCTGAGACAACATAGTGAATTCCAGGTCAGCCTGGGCTACAGGAAGACCCTTCCTTGAAAGAAAATAACAAGAAAAAAAAAAAAAAAAAACAGTTTTCAAGAGCCATGAGGTAAAGGACTAGTCCCCAGAGGGGACCGCTATGCGGAAACGGTAGAAGCTGTAAGCTGGTGGGCGGAAGGCTGGCTGCTGGCGGAGCGCCCTGGACCGGAATGGGAGGACCCGCCTTCTTCTTTCGCTGCTTTCTCGCTGCCATGAGGTCAAGACTCCTCCCTCTGTGCACCCATGGTGCAAAGCACAGGGCCAGAAGACCAGGGGCTTTTGGGTTTCCTTTGAAAGCAGGAATCTGGGTCAAGCATTTGTCACAGTAATAGAAAGATGAGTAATCAAAGTATTCTGTGAAGGATTTGTCATTTGGTAAAGGATATTTATTTGTGTGCACGTGTGTGTGTGTGTGTGTGTGTGTGTGTAAGCACACACAAGTGCACCAGGGTCTTTTGCAACTGCAAATAAATGCCAGATGCATGCACCACTTTTGTGTCCAGTTTGTGGCTAGGGAAGCAAATGCCTTTAGCTACTGAGCCATCTTCCCATACTTGTCAGTACGCCTTTCAATGCCAATTATTACCGTGTGTGTGTGTGGGGGGGGGGACCCTCCAGTGTTTTTCCTTGGGCTCCTTTCACCTGTTCTTTGTGAAGCAGAGCCTCTCACAGGCCTGGAACTCACCAAGTAGGCTAGCCCCAGGGATGGGATCCATGTGGATTCACCTCTCCAGCTCTGGGATTATAAACCTGTACCACCCTGCCAACTTTCTTTTTTTTTTTTTCGAGGTAGGCTCTAACTCTAGCCCAGGCTGACCTGGAATTCACTATGTAGTCTCAGGGTGGCCTTGAACTCATGGTGATCCTCCTACTTCTGTCTCCTGAGTGCGTGTGCCACCACACCCAGCCTCTTTTTTCTTTTAAGAGGGTTCTGGGGATTGAACCTCTCCAATCCTCATGCTTACACTTTGCAGATCAAGATAGATCCTTAGCCCTTAGTACTTTTTATTTTTACTTATTTATTTATTGGCTTTTCAAGGTAAGGTTTCACTCTAGTTCAGGCTGACCTGGAATTCACTCTGTAGTCTCAGGATGGCCTCAAATTCATGGTGATCCTCCTACCTTTACTTCCAGAGAGCTGGGATTCAAGGCGTATATCCCCACGCCCAGCCCTTATTACTTTTAATGATTCAGTGTAAAGTCTAATACAATCTCAGTAGAGACCCCAATGTTCCATTTAGTCATTAACTATTGTACAAATTTTGTTGTTTACAGATAAATTTCTCTGTTGGGTGTGGCGGCACATGCCTTTAATCCACCATGCCCGGCTACAATCTCAGCACTGGGGAGGCAAAGATAGGAGGATCGCTGTGAGTTCCAGACCAGCCTGAGCTAGAGTGAGATCATACAGCAAAAGACAATATTTTCTCCAGTATTGAGAGTAGAGTAGAGTTGAAGAAACAAAGACGCCCCTGCCTGGATGAAGTGAACAGCTTAGAGTGAAGTCATGGCACCAACGAATACATACGCAGTACTGCAGAGCAACCATGCTACGCAGCTTGAGGCCAGTTCAGAGGAGAGGACTATGTCAGGGGTAAGAGGAGGCCTCTCTGTGGCAGCCACATGTGAGCAGCAGTCTGAAGGATGACAGACTCAGCTCCTTGCTTCGGCTGGGTACAATAATCCGGGTGTATATAATAGCAGGTGAGAAGGACTGAAGGTGACCACGTTCAGGAAGGGTCAGGAGGCTACAGAGGCCATGCACAGCATGGGAGAAGGGGTCCAGGAGAAAAATGGGTTCCTTATGGCCAGGCTCTGGGAGAGCTGGGGGCAGGGTGGGGGTTTGATGATGGAGAAGGGTCATGATCTGGCCTCCATTTTTAAAGGATCAATCAGAAGACATTTCAGTGGTTCCGGAAGAGAAGACGGCAGGAAGAGAGTTAGGAGGCTGGTTACAAAGGTCCCATGAGGGTTGTACTTTAAAGGGAGAGCTGATTAGTCGACTGTGGACTGAATTTGAGATGTGAGACAGAAACAGAAATGAAGGCTGTCTCTTAGGTTTGACCCGGAGCGGTGACATGAAAGGCTACATCATCGATCAAGGACCATCGTGAGGAGATGGGAAGTCGGCTTGTCCTTAACAGGAAGGGGCCAAGGAAGGGCAGGCTGGGGGAGGGCACGAGGGTGTGCGAGGGTCTAAATGCCAGCTTCAGATCTGCTGCCAGATGATGAGAGGGGCATTCAGAGAAGATAATGCCAAAGCAAAATGACTGGAGACCTGGATCCTACATGGGCTAATGTAGAAGCAGTGGCCATGGTTTCACCGTCTCTGGGGTGAAGGTATAGGGCATATCTGACCTGTTCTTTGCTATGTGATTTCTACAGCATGTATGCAACCAGGACACAGAAAACACAACCACCCCAGTGACATTCTGAGGACTGCACAGGGCACTGCTTCACTCTTGGTCTTTTTTTTAAAAAAAATTATTTTTATTTATTTATTTGAGAAAGGAAAAGAGGCAGAGAGAAAGTAAGAGAGATACAGAGAGAGAGAGAGAGAGAGAGAGAGAGAGAGAGAGAGAGAGAGAGAGAGAGAGAATGGGCACACCAGGGCCTCCAGCCACTGCAAACAAACTCCAGATGCGTGCACCACCTTGTGCATCTGGCTTACATGGGTCCTGGGGAATCCAATCAAGGCCCTTTGGCTTTGCAGGCAAGTGCCTTAACCGCTAAGCCGTCTCTCCAGCCCTTTTTCTTTTCTTTCTTTCTTGCTTTTTTTATTTTTTTTTTGAGGGGTCTTATTGTGGCCTCCAGGCTGATGTCTAACTTGCAGCCATCTTCCTGCCATAGCCTGTCTAGAGCTGGGATTTCTAACATGCCCCACCATGTCCTGGTGCTGGGATTTCTAACATGAGCCATGGTTCCTCATTAGACTCTTGAGACCTTTCGATACTGACTGAGGTAATCAGTCAAGAAGAGATATGGCAGAAGCTTAGAAAAGACAGAAAAAAGTTCACTGGAAGGGGCATGGACGTACAGACAAAGCTGTGAAGTACGGAAGGAGACAAGCTGGTGGAGGGAGAGGAATGGGGATGTCACACTGAATTTCAGTCCTGAGATCACACCCATGCTCAGCTGGGCTCTTCTTGCATAATGTCCATATTCTAGAAACTGCTCTTAGCAAGTATATGTGGTGCTTTCAAAAGCGTGATTTATTTTTATTTACTTACAGGGAGACTTCTCATATCTTATCACTATAATAACTTAGGTCTACTGCAAAATGTTAAAATTCAAAATAAATATATTGCGTCAAAAAATAAGTTGTAACCTGAAATGGTGCTCAAAAGCAAAGCTTTCACAAAACAAACCAAGACAAGACTGAGACAAAGGGATACTCATTCACTAGTCTTAAATTCGTTTTCCAAGACACTGTACTGATCTCACCCATGGGTGGCAGTGTTGGCTCAAAAAAGTCTGACCACAACAATGCTCCGGATCCTAAGAATTCTGAATTCTCGTCCTGCAGCTAAGTAGCCAGCAACTGTTTTGTTTTGTTTTGTTTTGTTTTGTTTTGTTTTGTTTTGTTTTTCCAAGGTAGGGTCTCCCTCTAGCTGAGGCTGACCTGGAACTTACTATGTAGTCTCAGGGTGGCCTCAAACTCATAGCAATCCTACCTCTGCCCCCCAAATTCTGGGATTAAAGGCGTGCACCACCGTGCCAGACCAGCAACTTTTAAAAGACATTGTTCCCTTTTAATTTCATTATTGGTTTATTGTCTTATAGTTTCTCTTCAGCCTTCACACATTAAAATTAAAACTGAAGTAAAACAAACCTGAATTTCATATGAGTTCTGAAAATTACTTTTCTTGAATTCCTTTTATCAGAGATAATGTATACATGCGAACAGAAACTTTATATATCATTTTCCAAACTTAAAATAATATTCATCTTTAATCTTATTTACTTGAAAAAAAGCACATTTTTCCAGACTAAAAAACGATTTAAAAAAACCATAACATACAAGTATACTAATGAGGGTTTGTATAAGGAACTGAAGGCAATTTAAAATTTTTTAAATCTCTGTATTATTTTTCAGTCACTGAGGGTATAGAAACATCATAAAATCAGATAAATAAGATCATTTAATAAAAAACCCCCTAAAGTAATCAGCTTTATGTAATGCCAATATTGTTTAAAGATATTTATTTGCCTTGTTTCCTAAAGTGCTTAATTTTCTTGTTCAACTTAGTTTTTCTACACACATCCCTAGCCCTCCTCTCCCCTGCCCCAATCTGCTAAGGGTCTTTGATGAGTTACTGATATTTATTGTGGGAAATCAAGAAGCCTCAGTCAGTCTTTGCGGGGGTGGGGAAAATACTATGTCTCAGGGTATTCCCACCCACCCTGAGGTTCCTACACTCTTTCTGCCCCCTCTTCCTCCATGCTTCTTGAGCCTTGGTGGGTGAGACAGAAATCTGATTTAGTGCTTCAACCTAGGTTTTCCACTCACAGTAGCTAGAATCACTTTACCAATAAACAGACGTCAATGTCGCCTTAAATACTATTTCAGAGAACCACTGCAACAAAAGTAAAAGAAACTTGGGGGCTGGAGGAATGGCTTAGTGGTTAAGGCATTTGCCTGCAAAGCCAAAGGACCCAGGTTCAATTCCCCAGGATCCACGTTAGACAGATGCACAAAGGGGCACATGCATCTGGAGTTTGTTTGCAGTGGCTGGAGGCCCTGGTGTGCCCATTCTCTCTCTCTCTCTGCCTCTTTCTCACTCTGTCTGTTGCTCTCAAATAAATAAAAATAAACCAAAAAAGTAAAAGAAATTTGGGCTGGAGAGATGGCTTAGCAGTTAAGGTACTTCCTGGCAAAGCCAAAGGACCCAGGTTCAATTCCCCAATACCCATGTAAAGCCAGATGCACAAGGTGGTGTATGTATCTGGAGTTTGTTTGCTGTGGTTAGAGACCCTGACATGCCCATTCTCTCTCTCTCTCTTTATCTATCTTTCTCTCACCTTCTCTCCAATAAAGAAATTAAGTAAATATTTAAAAAATGATTTTTTTAAAAAAGTAAAAGAAACTTGTCAATACAATTTTATTTTGGGGCTTAAATTCTAATTTATGTGGCATTCCTGGCTGTCAATGCCTGCTATGAACTTTTAAATAGTGTATAAGTTTAGACAGGGAATATCTCCTTTCACTTAGTCATATGATTTTAGTTGATTATACCTCATTTCAGACTAATCACTCTTAAAGTTTTTATTACCTGTGTTGGTGCCACCAAATGACAAATTTGAATTTATTAATTTCTAAATACAGGTTATAAGAATCAGTGAGTGGTCTTTCAAAGAGGATTTAGCTCTGAGTGTGACTTCATTGATTCATTAATTCATGTATTCATTTAATAAATATATGCTAAACCCCTGGATAGTAGGGGACAGGAGTAAAGAAAACTGTGATGGGGAGGGGATATGATGGAGAATGGAATTTCAAAGGGGAAAGTGGGGGGGGGGGGAATTACCATGAGATATTTTTTTATAATCATGGAAAATGCTAATAAAAATTAAAAATAAAAAAATAATAAAAAAGAAAGAAAACTGTTAAATCTGACTATGAAGGAACTCGCATTCCAAGTAGCTTATATTAAAAGCACATATTTAAGTTAATGTTAAGAAATGCATGCTGCCCCGTGGCATCTTACTGACTGCTTCAGGCCACACTTATTCAATCTTCACAATGAGCTTATGAGGTTGGTGCTAATTTAATCAAGTGATTAGTGAATTGGCTTAGTATCTTAGCAGCAGGATATTGTGACCTTGAAAATAATATGCAATTTCTTTCTTGGTTGCCAGGAAATACCATTTGGATAATTAAGGGTTACCAACACTTTAGATTACAATAGGTTTACCCATCAGAGAAAAATTTATTGAACAATTACGATGTGCCTAGTACTACACTATCAATCAGTTAAGAAATAATAAAAGCACTCTAGCTATACCACTGTATTTATTCATTTTCACATCCTCCCCTAAAATAGCATGTAGTGAGGGGCCTCTGACCCATTTTTCCCGCTTTATGTCAAAATTTTCAAGAAAAATAGAAATGCATGAGCTCTTGTAGTTGCGAATGAAGACTAGCAATATTCCAGGTGCTAATTCCCTGAGCCCAGAGGGTCGCCTGGGGAGTAAAGTCCAGCCCGTCCTGACACAGGAAATGGGACAGCTCGTAAGCTGCCTGAACCTTCTGTTCCTGGCCTGGACAGAAACACAACAGCAACAAACCCATAAGAAAAAGCCAGGTATCTATTCCTCTCTGCTGTGGCGCTCATCTTCCAGATTGCCAAATTGCTATTTGCAGCTCAAAAAGCCTTTTCCATGTGCTTTTGGCACTTAGTTCCTTCTATTTAGGAACTGTAGGTCCCAGAAGACAATTGAGCAAGAAAGGAATGCATTGAATCTGAAACCATATAATTTCTGTAAGTGTTCTTGACAGACTAGCAACTCTGGAGGGAGTCATTTTTTCGTCTTCTCTTTGTGTTCACATCAGAGAACTAGCAGGAGGCATGGCATGAGCACCCGTCAATATCATAAAACAGAGGTGGATGAAAATGTGTGGTAGCTAAAGATACCAAGCTACTAAAGAGCTACAGAGCTAAAAGAAGAGTTAACCAGCCCTCAGTGATCAGACAAGGAGTCAGGGAGGTCTACCCATCTTCTTAGGCAAATTGGGGTCAGGGTAGTTAGTACCCTGTTGTAGTTACTTTTCTCTTTGGTTCTCCTTACAGTGACCAAATATCTGACAAGAGACAACTTAAGGGGAGAAAGGTTAATTGGTTAATTGTGGCTTAGAGTGTCACAGGACGCAGTCTATCCTGGCAAGGAGGCATAGCAGCTGGTCACATTCAATCTGCAGTCAGGAAGCAGAGAGAAACGAATGTTCCTGTTCAGCACAGCCCTCTTTCTCCTGTTTTATCCAGTCCAGGACCCCTGCCCATGGAATCATGTCTCCCACAGTTAGGGCGGGTTTTTCCGTCTCAGTTAACCTCATCTAGAAACTCCCTCAGAGACATATGCATGCCCAGAGATTTGTCCCCTGGGTGGTTCTAGATCCTGTCAAGTTGACAATCTTTCATTTTATAAGCTTTTTTTCTGTTGCTGTTTTTTTTTTTTTTTTTTTTTTTTGAAGTAGGGTCTCATTCTACCCCAGGCTGACCTGGAATTCACTATGGAGTCTTAGGGTGGCCTCGAACACATGGCAATCCTCCTACCTCTGCTTCCTGAGTGCTGGGACTAAAGGCGTGTGCCACCACGCCCAGCTCTTTTAAAACCTTTTTATTTATTTATTTGAGAGAGACAGAGAAAGAGGCAGATAGAGTACAGAGAGAATAGGCATGCCAGGGCCTCTAGCTATTGCAAACGAACTTCAAATGCATGCGCCACCTTGTGAATCTGGTTTACATAGGTACTGGAGAATTGCACCTGGGTCCTTAGGCTTCACAGGCAACTGCCTTAACTGCTAAGCCATCTCTTCAGCCCAAAAGTCATTGTTGACCATCATATCATATTATATGATTAAGCAAATTAGAAAACGTGGTGTGCTCATTAGCAGTTATGCGCAATGACCAGCCACAAAACCCCAGTGACATTTACTCTCAAGCACCTGAAGCTCAGTTAGGGATTGGCTTATCCAAGCTGGTCTTTAATTGAGGATATTACACATTAGACAAGTATTTCAAATAATAATGTTGGTCTACTATAAACACCAGCAAAAGTCATAAAAACGTTGAAAAGAACCAGAGCCAAGAACCAGGGTTCATGATAATGAAAACTTGGACCAATAAGCAAAAAAAGGGAACTTCTAAAAATGGGTTCTTACTGACCTCAGAAGAAAAATTGGCCCAATAAAAATTCTTATTTAAAAAAAAAGGAAAATAGAGAACCCCCCTTGAAATATTTTAAAGAAGCAAAATTGCATTTATTGCCTATGTGAAATAAGACTAGAAAGTTATAAGAGCAAAGACTGAAGCTTACTCCTCAAATTAGAATAGGACAATGAAAGTGGGAAGATAAATATTTTAAATGATATAAAGAATGCAGAAATGGAATTTAAAACCCACACATCAGGCATGGTGACCCGTGCCTTTAATCCCAGCACTATGAAGGCAGAGGAAGGATCAACATGAGTTCGAAGCCTCCCTGAAACTTCATAGTGAATTCCATGTCAGCCTGGACCAGAGAGAGGCCCTACCTCAACAACAACAACAGAAAAACAAAAACAAAAGGAAGATGAAAAAATATCCACTGGGCATGGTGGTGGATGCCTTTAAGCTCAGTACTTGGATGGCAAAGGTAAGACGGTCGCCATGAGTTTGAGGTCAGCTATATTGTCGTTCCCCCTGCTCAAAACAATACTGCTTCTTGACTATGTAGCAGCCAGGGACACTTGGTCTCATACATGTTAAAAAGCAAAACAAAACACGCACATGAGCAATGGAGTCTTACTTAGGATTGGTAAAAATCCAGTCAGGGGCTGGAGAGCTGGCTTAGCCATTAAGGTGTTTGCCTGTGAAGGCCAAGGAACCAGGTTTGACTGCCCAGTACTCAAATAAACCAGATGCACAAGGTGGTCCATGCATGTAGAGTTCGTTTGCAGTGGCTGGAGGTCCTGTCGTGCCCATTCTCTCTCTCTAAGTAAATAAATGTGGGTTTTTTTGTTTGTGTGTTTGTTTTTGTTTTTTGAGGTAAAATCTCACTCTAGTCCAGAATGAACTGGAATTCACTATGTAGCCTCAGAGTGGCCTCAAACTCACAGCGATCCTCCTACCTCTGCCTCCCAAGTACTGGGATTAAAGGCATGCGCCACTACACCTGGTTTATTTAATCCAGTCAATAAGAGACAGAAGCCCTTTCGTCAAGACAGACATCCAACATATGAGTCCAAGGATTCCCTATGGAAAACTCAGGCAGTTGACACCAATATATCTACAGACATTATTGGGGAAGATATTGTTTCAAATTATTCCCATACACTCGTACCAAAGGTTACCTGTGGCGCACATAGTGTAAAGCATATCGGTTTTATTGACTTGTTGCTGCAAAGAAAAACAAGCACCCAGCAGAACTGTGGGCCAGGTTAGAAAGAAGGTTTGAGAGAGTTTTAAAAAGCAATGTGGGTTTGTGGCTTGAATATAAAATGTCCTCCACAGGCTCCTGTGTTGGACTGCTTCCTCTCTGGAAATCAGATGCTGTCCGGGAAGGTTGTGGAACCTTTGGGAGGTGGAGATTGGCTGGAGGAAGTAGATTTCTGGGGGTGAGATTTCTTGAGGACCTTCCTGATTCCTGATTCCTGAGGCTGTGTGACAGCTCTGTTCCAGCTCTGCCAAGACGGGCTCACTAGCAGCCAAGCTAAAAAAGTTTTCCTAGCTGGTGGCATGCGCCTTCAACCCCAGCACTTGAGGGGCACAGGTAGGAGGATCTCTGTGAGTTCGAGGCCACCCTGAGACTACATAGTGAGTTCCATGTCAACCTGGGATAGAGTGAGAACATACCCCAGGGACAAAAAGAAAACCAACAAACAAACAATAACAGCAATAAAAACCACCTCCTTCGGAGTTGCTTCTGGTCAGGCATTTATTCACAGCAATGAGAAATTATCTGATACAGTGATTTTAGGGAGAGTGAAATAACTGTGCTTTTCCTCTGGATTTGATCCTTGGTATTTTAGTAAGTACCCAATGTCCAGTAGAACAACCTGGCTGAAACAGCAGAAATCTATTGTGTCACAGTTCTAGAGGCTGGGGGATTGTGACTGGGGTGTGGGCAGAGTTAGGTTTCTCTGAAGATGCTGGGGAAGAGTCCATCCCAGGCCTCTCTTGCAGCTTTGGGGGCTGTGTGGCTGTGGTCATGCGGCCCCCATCTTCCTCCGCGTTCTGTGTCAGCGTGCTGATTTCCTCGATGTGCAGAGACACCCGGCCCGTTGAGTTAAGAGCCCACCCTACTAGGGCGCGGCGCCAGCTCAACTGCAGTGTTTCTATACCGTGGCGTTATTCAGGTTAGGAAGACACTGGATCGTGTTCATTGTTAGCCCGATGTTCAAGGTTCTGTCTGTATGCAAGTATGACAACAGATAGAACTTGTTTTGTCCTGCCCTGGGCTAGACATAGAATGGCCCTGTCTGCTGCTGCTGCGCTGTGAAATTGGATTTATTTAATAAGGAATGACAGTAGTTGGCGGTAAGTCCATCTTTGAGTGCTAGCAAAACCAAGACCTAATTAATGGACCAGCATCTTACAACAGGGACTGCTTTTTGTTTTTTTCTTAACTATTTTATTTATTTATTTGAGAGAGAGAGAGGAAGAGACAAAAAGAGAATGGGTATGCCAGGGCCTCCAGCCACTACAAACAAACTTCAGATGCATGCACCCCCTTGTGCATCTGGCTTACATGGGACCTGGGGAATTGAACCTGGGTCCTTAGGCTTCGCAGGCAAACACCTTAACCACTAAGCCGTTTTCCCAGCCCTTGGGACTGCTTTAAAAAATATGTATTTGTTATTTATTTATTTGAGAGAGAGGCAGATAGAGACAGAGGGGTGGGGGAGAACAGGTGTGCCAGGGCTTCCAGCCACTGCAAACAAACTCCAGATGCATCTGGCTTACATGGGTCCTGGGGAATTTGAACCTAGCACCTTAGCCACCAAGCCATCTCTCTAGCCCAGGACCGCTTTTCTCTTTCTATATCGCCCACAAGACCCAGAACAGATAACATCAGGGCACAGGACACTCATCTATGTTTATTGCCAGATCTGCACGTTTGCTGAAGTGTTGCTAATCAGAGATCTTCCAGAGAGCGCAGTCTGTTTCTATATGTGATCTATTACAGATGGCAAGTGCATTCGAGTAACTCCTTTGAGCAGTGTAAAGTTCTGTTTCATTTCTCAAAAATAAAATACCAACTTTATTTTGAATTAAAGCTTTCCAGAAGAAAGACAAATTAGAAAATGTACTTGCAAAATAGACAAGGTGCCCAAGCCCTGTATTTTGTATGGAGAGAAAGGCTGATCTCAGCCCAGGGAGAGTCAGAGAGCTGTGCTTCGCTGAGCCTGGAGTGGATGGAGGGAGCTGGGCAGAGAGCTTGTTCATTAAAGAAGACCTGCGTTACTGTGGGTAAGTGAGAGCAGCTGCTCTGCAGTATCTCAGTGAGGGCCCAAGGATAGATTCCGAGTCTGATCCTTGTTAAGAAACTCTGAAATTAAAGCACTGCCAAGCTTCAGATTTATCAAAGGCTAAACAACATATAAATCTGTCCCGAAAGAAGCCTGGGGAAAGGAGTTTTAATAGAAAGTGCTGAATCAGCTCCCTTGTGATGTGTTAACAGCACACTGGATAAAAATGCCTCTCACAGGCTAGAGAGATGGCTTAGTGGCTAAGGCGCTTGCCTACAAAGCCTAAGGACCCAGGTTCTATTCTCCAGGTCCCACATAACCCAGATGCACAAGGTGGCACATGCATCTGAAGTTCGTTTGCAAGAGCTTCATGCCCTGGTACATCCATTCTCATTCTCTCTCTGTCTCTAATAAATAAAAATTTTTAAAAATTATCTCTCTCTCTCCCTCCCTTCCCCCTCCTTCTCTCTCTCTCTCTCTCTTTCCCTCTCTCTCTCTCTCACACACACACACACACACACAATGGGGATTGAACCTAGGACTTCATGTATGCTAGGCAAGCACTGGATCTCCCCAGCCTCAAAATGTAGCTTCTGATAGAAACTTGTCCAGTTTGACCATAAGATGTATTAACATGGGACATTTTAAGACCAATCACAAAGTTTAGGAGTAAATAAAACCCACAGCATAGTTTCTCCAGTAAATTTCATTTCTTCTTAGTTACTTGCTTGTTTTCAGACAGTTTTCTCTACAGCCCAGTTTGGCTGGGCACTCCCTGTTTCTGCACTAACTTTTCATGGGGAGGTGTGCCCAGATGTCTCTTGACCCCAGAGAGGGCACAGGGAATGGACCAAAGTGCCAAAACTCTAACCTGGTGAACCAATGAGTTTATTGGGGTCACTTACAGAATCTGGATGAAGGGTTATTTACTTGCGCATAGATGACTCAAAGGCAATTAATTACATCAAGGAAAAGCACACCCTGGCATGGGCAAAGATTCATGAAACTGTCATCCCAGGAGCTCACTGCAGTGTCGCCAGGCAGCAACTTGGTCAGTGTCCTCTTCCAGCAGGGTGGACAGCCTTTATAACCCCAGGGAGGGGCTGGGAGATCTTGTAAGCTCCAGAAGCTTCTAGAAATATGATCTCTGGGTCGTTTACTTTCTGGACCTGATGGAGTCTGCGCTTCCATTTGGAACTTCCTAAGGATGGAATGTTTTAATTTGAAAGAAATTGCTATCTGACCCAGGCTGGCCTGGAGCTTACTGTAGTCCTCCAGCCTCAGCCTCCTGAGTTTGGAGATAACAAACATGAGGCCACCATGCCTGACAAATGTCATTCCTTTACAGATGTGCATTGAGCATTCACACAAACTATGACATTAATGTGAACTTGACTAAACTAAGAAATCATTTCCTGGTGTCTCCACCAATCTTGTGTTCCTGCCACTTTTTTGATGACTGAAAACCAAAAATAAAGATAAGAAAATGCAGAATAAAGATAGGTCTATATCTTGAATCTCTCTACTCCTTCCTCACTATGCCTTAAGAAACTTCTATGCAAACAAGCTTGGGTTTTCCTAGGTATCAGAGCCTCAGGTAACTGTTCAGTCACTCAGCTTCCTCCTCTGTAGACCCGGAATCCAGTGATATAATACATGCCAGACATCAGATAAGATTTCTTCTTTGCCTCCGTTCATGACAATGTGATATGGTTATACTAATCGTGTAGTAGAAAGCACTTCCATAAGCTCATTTTGTTAGGCCTTGTGACACATATCTCACTCATTTAAGTAGTCAAAGATCACGGGAGGAAAGGGGATGGACAGACTCAGTTCTTGCTCTTCTCTGGGCCTCTTGGGGCTTCTTCCCTTGGCCTCCTCACCCTGCGCCCTTGACCTCCCTCGGTTCTCAGAGTTCTCCCTTCTGGCTTGTGCTTATCTCATGCTCACTCTACGTTGTGGCCCTTTACTTCAGTCTCTTGAGATTTCATTTGTTTGTTTTGTTTCATTGTTTGTGGGTTGGTTGATGGGTTGGTTGGTTTGAGATAGAGTCGCACCTAGCCCAGGCTTGCAGGGACTGGAACTAGATAGTGGAGGATGACCTTGAACAACTCTTACGTCCAGTTCCCATGTGCTGGGATTACGCACGCACTTCACTCGGTGCTGGGGCTTGAACTCAGGGCTTCAAAGCAAGCCTTGTACCAACTAAACTACGTCACCACACCTCAGCCTTTTTCTTGCTTTTCTTTGCCTTTCTTTTCTTTTCTCCCCTCCTCTTCTCTCTCTCTCTCTCTCTCTCTCTCTCTCTCTCTCTCTCTTCTCTCTCTCTCTCTCTCTCTCTCTCTCTTCTTTCTTTTTCTAGACAGGGTCTCATGTATTCTAGGCTGGCCTGGCTTCAAACTCATGTATGTAGCCACAGGTGACCTTGAACTGCTCCTCCTACCTCCATCTCCTGAACACTGGGAATGCAGGCATACTCTATCATACCCAGGTTTAGACAAGGTCTCACTATGTTGCCCAGGCTGGCCTTAAACTTGTGCCTATCCTCCTGCCCCAGCTTCCCAAGTTCTAGAATTACAGGTGTGAGCCACTAATCCCACCTCTTGAGTTTTCTTTTTTTAAAGATGTCATTTTTGTTTATTTATTATTAGAGACGGGGGGTGGGGAGAGAATGGGCTTTCCAGGGCCTCTAGCCACTGCAAACGAACTCCAGACATATGCATCACCATGTGCATCTGGCTTATGTGGGACCTGGAGAATCAAACCTGAGTCCTTAAGCTTTGCAGACATGCGCCTTAACTGCTAAGCCATCTCTCTAGCCCTTGAATCTTCTTATATCATGCATTGCATGAATCAGTAGATTTTTTAAAAAATATTTATTTATTTATTTGAGAGAGAGGAGGGGCCAGCCAGAGAGAGAATGGGCACACCAGGGCCTCTAGCCACTGCAAATGAACTCCAAATACATGTGCCACTTTTGTTCATCTGGCATTACATGGGTAATGGGGAATCTAACCTGGGTCCTTGGGCTTTGCAGGCAAGTGCCTTAACTGGTAAGCCATCTCTTTAGCACCCCCTTTTTCTTCTTAATAAGCTGGACCATAATAAAACTGCCTAGATTTTATTCAAATGGGAAAATTGGGGTGTGGAGGAAATAATACTACATAGATGCCTCTGAAGACTTTTGTTGTTCTAGCTGCATAAATATGTACTCCTTGAGCTCAAAGGATTTTAGAAAACAATATTTGGGTCATCTTTTTTCTCATTTATGGAGGAAAAATCTAGTATGTCCAAGTTACATTTATAATTAAATTTTGATGCTAGCCTTTTCAGTGGAAGATTTTTAAAATTATTATCATTTTTTTTTTATTTTCAGGGCTGAAGATTGATCTGAGACTAGAAAAATGTTGTACCACTGAGCTGCATCATTAACCCTTTGCTTATTTAGACAGGGTCTTGCTATGTAACCTAAGCTGGCTTTGAACTAGCTTTCCTCTGGCCTCCACCTCCTCAGGGCAAGGATAACAGGTTTGTACCACTGTGGTTGGCTGGAAGACGTGCTTTTAATGTAGTAATGAGCCTGACATGTTTCAGCAAGCAGCTGCCTACATCATTGAAAGACTGCTTTCACAGGGAATATTAGTCTTTTCTTCTCTTTCTCTTTCTCTCTCTCTCCTCTACCGCCCGCTTTCTTGCTTTGGTATTTTTAAGATAGGATCTCATTTTAGCCCACGGTGACCTAGAAGTCACTCTGTAGCTTTAGTCCTCAGGCTTACAGTGGTCCTCCTGTTCTAGGTCCCCAGGAGCTGGAATTAAAGGCATGCACCACCATGCCTGGATCACAGGGAATATTAAAGAATTAGCTGTTTAATAATTAACCAGAATCCCACCTTCCCAGATCTTTCTGGCCCCACATAATTACTGTACTGCTGTGCTGAGTCCTTTATGAAGCACAGAGGGAAAGGAGAAATCTTCCCTTATCAATAATGAATTTTATTTTCTTAAAAAAAAATATTTCAGTTAAAGCTAGGCATGGTGGTACAAACCTTTAATTCCAACACTCAGGATGCAGAGGTAGGGGGATCACTGTGGGTTCAAGGCCAGCCTGGGGCTACAGAGTAAGTTCCTAATCAGTTTGGGCTACAGTGTGTCCCAATCTCAAAATAAAATTGTTCATTATTTATTTGAAAGAAGATAGAGGGACAGAGAGAGAGAGAGAAGGAATGGGTGCATCAGAGACTCTTGCCACTGCAAACTCCAAGATGCGTGTGCCATTTTATGCATCTGGCTTTATGTGGGTACTGGGGAATTGAACCCAGGTATCTGGCTATGCAAGCCATTAACTGCTGAGCCATTTCTCCAGCCCTGACATATGCATTTGAGTCCTAATGCTGTAGTTAAATGAAAAAAAAAAAAAAAGGAGGGGGGGGGTTGTTCTTCCTTTCACAATCAAAGAAACAAAATTCAGACTCTGTGTTCCCAGGCTTTGAGATATTTTTATTCAGATTAAAAATAGGAGGAAGGCACTCAGAATATCATGCCACCAACTCTCAGGCTCAGCTTTTGTCCTAGGAAAATAGCTCTACAGAGGAAGGCTGGCAGCAGAAGTGGAGGAGCAAGAACTGAGCAACCAGGATGCAGGAGCAGTAAGTGTCCAGCTCAGGAGCCTGCATGGTTTACTTTTCTCATTGTTGTGGCCCAAATACTGATCAGGTGTCATTTAAGTACGAAAGAGTTTATCTTAATTTGAGGTTGCAGTCTGTGGTGGCTTGAATTAGGTGCCCTCCATAAACTCACGTGCTGTGGATGCTTGGTTCCCAACTCGTGACAATTTGCTGGAGGAGGTGTGCTGCTGGGGGTGGCATTATGGGTGACATAAACAGCTTCCCCTTGCTACAATCTGCTCACTCTCCTACTGCTGTGACCCACCTGATGTAGCAAGGAAGTGATGCGCAGCCTCTGCTTTCCCATCTTTCTCCTGCAATACCCTCAAGACTGAAAGAATGTATGATACAATCTTTCCCATATACCGTAGCTCAAACTCATAGCTGCTGCTAACTATATTTTGAAACAATAGCTGCTAATTAAATGACTTATAAAGTGAGAAAGGAAGGGAAAAGATAGGACATTTCTGCAAACTATAGAGCAGCGTAAACAATGTTCACTTTTCTTCTTCTGCATAAAGCTACTCTCTCACATAAGAAAAAAAATGAGTAAAATAGGTACAAAATTAGAAGGCAGGATGTTTTAAACAATAAAAAGTCTGAAATGTAGCTTTTTTCTCTCTATAAACATATTTTTAAGTGGGGAGTGGTGGCACATGCCTTTAATCCCAGTACTTGGGAGGCAGAGGTAGGAGGATTGCATGAGTTCAAGGCTGCCCTAAGTCTATGTAGTGAATTCCAGGTCAGCCTGCGCTAGAGTGAGATCCTACCTTGAAAAACCAAACACACGCGCACACCCACACTATATGTGTGCGTGTGTATTTAAAGTTATCATAGAGAGTAATAAATTCAAAAAGGTTGTTTCAATTTCTGAGATTTAAAGAAGTCTCTTAATAGCTTAGCCCAAAATGTGTATGTGTCAGGACCGTATATTAGTTACCTTACTTGTCACTGTGACTGACGGGGAGTGGCTTAAGGAAGAAAGGGTCTATGTTGACTTACTCTTCCAGGGCATCGTGTTAGGGCAGGAATGGCAGCCAGGAGACCAGCTGGTCACCCTGAACTCAGTCACAAAGCCGAGAAGGAACAGGCCTTTAGACTGGGCTACACAACCTCAAGGCCCCATTTACCCACTTCCTCTAACAAGGCGCCACCTCCTGAGGGTTTCACAACCTTATTAACATTACCTCCAGCCGGCGGCCAAGTGTTCAGACACCCCAGTCTTTGGGAGACACTTCATACTCAAACAGCAGGAGGACAATTACCTCATCTGACTGAAGAACACTGGTAACAACAACAAAACCCACACTGTCTCTCTCAAAACACTTGGGAGAGGAGTGAGTTGCAGGTCTGCATGCCTCTAATTTCAGAAATTCCAAGGGAGATGATTTTGAACCTAGATTATTATTTTTGATTCTTCATTCATGGTGGTGTCCAGGATCAAAGCCAAAAAGTATTTTTAAAGTGTCCATTTCCTTCCCATTTGCAATAATGCTTGCCAAATCAAAAAGCAAAACACAAGAAAGCTTGAGTTAAGGTTTTTAAAAACATATGTAAGAAAACAGGCATGTGGCTACGCCAGCTTTTCCATGCCGTCACTGGCCATTGACTTCCATTGACTACCATTAGCATGAGAATCGCATGCCTCGTTTCTTGCCAATATATCTACCTCTCAGCAAAGTTGTGAAGAGGGAAAATTCTCTTTTGAATTAACAAATTCAATCTTATTGGGCCTCGCTCCACCCCATCGCCCAAAGGTCTCCCTAATTCTCCACTAGAAACACTAGAAAATTCCAAATTTAGGGCTACTGGCTCTCCCTATATAAATGTTTTCTTTAATGTAAGGAAAACGTACATAGGAAAGAGCAGACAAGCTGAGATTTGAAAATGCTTCGAGTTGATTCTGCTTGTCAGTTGGCATTGTGATGTCCTTGAGCCGATTCATTTGTTTATGTGTCTGATGCCTCACCGAATGAGGGCTCAGCTTAGCAGCACTGTGCCTACCTTGGGCCATGGCACACAGTAGATGCCCTCCTTATTTACTCATTTATTTTTCATATAGAGTTTCATGTAGTTTAGGCTGGCCTTGAACTCACTATGTACCTGATGCTAGAACTCCTGATCCTCCTTTGTCCACCTCCCAAGTGTAAAGATTATACTCATGTGCCATCATACCCAACTCCAGTTGACTGATGCTAAATGAATGCTCACCATTACATGTCAGCATGCTGCCTCTGCGCATCTCATTTGCTACCTGTATTTCTCATTTCAGCTTTTCTCAGTCAAAGTTGGATCTAAGTGAGTAGAACTGACCTCTAACTTCCAGAAACTGGAATTAAAAAGCAATATTCATAGATAGGGTCTTGCTCTAGCCCAGGCTGACCTGGAATTCACTATGTAGTCTCAGGCTAGCCTTGAACTCATGGTGATCCTCTTAACTCTGCCTTCTGAGTGCTGGGATTAAAGGCATGCAAGCAGAGAGAATGGGAGAGGAAGAAAGGATGGAGAGCAAGCATGTCAGGGCCTCTTGCCACTGGAAAGGAACTTCAGGTACACGCACCACTTTGTGTATCTGGCTTTATGTGGTTACTGGGGACTTCAAGCTGGGTCCCCAGGCTTTGCAAGCAAGGGCCTAAGCCATCTCTCCAGTCCAAAATGCTGCATTTTTATTCTTTCTCTTTATTACCCTTTCCAAGCTGCCTGAGGCAATATTTTTTCCCTGTCTGTTGGGTAGACTCTAAGGCTAGCCACAGGAATCTTCTGGGTTTCAAGATGCAGAAAACATCTCCACGTGGGCAGATTTATTTCTGGTCAGATTTATCTCAATAACTGAAATAGCTACTTCCATGTAAAGTAAAATCTTCAACGTGTATCATTATTATCTTTTTGTTTTGTTTTGAGGTAGGGTATCACTCTAGCTTAGGCTGACCTGGAAGTCACTCTGTAGTCCCAGGATGGCTTTGAACTCATAGCAATCCTCTTACGTCTGCCTTCTTTGGTCTGAAAAATTAGCCAAAGAAAAGAAGGACCCGAATTTCTTCTCACTCCCTTGAAGTTCTCCTCTGGGGCAGCCGATGGTACTGTAGTCGGGGGTAGGTTACATAGGCTTTGTGCTGTTTCCAGGACTGCTCTTTGGGTTCTTTAGGGGGTCCCT
Organism: Jaculus jaculus; assembly: GCF_020740685.1. NCBI lineage: Eukaryota > Metazoa > Chordata > Mammalia > Rodentia > Dipodidae > Jaculus > Jaculus jaculus. The sequence goes on from NC_059110.1 coordinate 31,427,388, forward strand.
GTGAGACCTCCTGCTGCCCAGGTCCATCCTGTGGATGATGCTTCTATACGAGCTGTGTGACTGCCCTCACCTTCGGTGCCTGACATTGGTAGGGGTCCCTGACGGCTGCTCACCTGTGGACTGTCCTTTCCACAGAGACGCAGCCACAGTCCAAACATCCTTGGATTGGACCCCATCCCTCCCACAACCCTTTTTCTCTCCCCTGTGGCTTCAGCTGTGTCTTTTTAGCCCTGGCTATGCAGCTAGGTGACAAGTACCTTATCAAAGTCTAAGTAGCCCTCACCACAATTTCCAAGAATGTCTCAGAAGCCCCATCTTCAGGCTTGAGGTAAAGGGCGAGAATCCCTCTTAGCATCCCAACATCTGGGATTTGGAGAAGAAAAATGGCTCAGCTCATCAGCAATTTTTTCATGGGGATGTTTTCTTTTTATTACTTTTTCTCAATTTTTATTAACGTTTTCCATGATTATAAAAAGTATCCCGACTTCCGGTTAAGATGGCGGCGTAGGTACCACGCCAAAGCAGCCTAGGGGGGAAAAAGACCAAAAAAAACTCAGCAAAATACACACTTTTACTAAAAAGTGAGGTGTATAGGAAATTGAGGCGGCAGCGGAGAAGTGGAAGAGTTATAGAGCATCCAGAGCCTGCACAGGCGGGAACAGCGGCTCCGGGACGGCTCGGCCAACCGCCGCAACCGCGGAGCGGCAGAAAACCGCCGGACTCTCGGCTCGAGCCGCAGGACAAGCCAGGTGCGGGATTTTCCCCTCACACCGCGCTCTCCGCAACTCGGAAACGTGAGGGGAGAACGGCAGCGAGCAACGGAGGGAGGAGCAGACCGCGAGGTAAAAGCACACGTGGAGAAGCCATACAACCAGAGCAGCCGCAGCTCCCTCCCCTCCCCTGCCGCCTGAACCCAGCTCCAGCGAACACAGCAGCGGCCCGGGACCGGCCACGCCAACGTGGGCTGACGGCGGGACCCAAGCAGGAGCAGAGTTCGGCAGCAACTTCAGCGGCTCCAGCACTGGTACCAGCGGCCCCAACAGCAGCGGACCCAGGAGCGGCAGCGGCGGCAGATCCCGCAGCAGCGGCTTCGGGGTGAGCAGCAGCGGTGGACACGGCAACGGCAGCTTCAGCAGCGGTGGTGGCTCTGGGGGTGGCAGCTACAACAGCAGCAGAGGCGGCAGCAGCGGCTCAGTTTGCCCCGTAGGAAAAGCAAGTGCCCAGCTCCAGAAATCAGAACAGCAGCCCAACGACCCAGGCAGCAACTTGACTGAGACCACAATCACCCAAGGTAACTGGGATTGCACCAGGGTAGGGTCTCACTTGGTCACAAGCTGACTTGGATACCTCAACAGACCAGAAATCTAAACCTCTTTGTTGATAGAGGATCTGGTCATTATAATAACTACTCTTGCATACATACTCGGGGCTGTTTTTGATGGAATGTGTACAGTGTTTAGTTAAATTTTAGAATCTACCAGTATTTTATTCCACTCAGCCTGCTTGAATACTCCTATAGCAGGGAAACTCAACCCCTAAGAACATCTTTGTAGATACTCTGAGAGTCTTAAGAGCCACACCTAATACCTTAAGGTCCTACCCTGAAAATATATTACATCAAATCAATTGATACAGCTAAGAATACACAGCTAGCTAGAAAATCCAAGCATTAACTTAATCCATGATGCAAAAATATATACATTATAACACAAGAAACACTAAAAAGCAAGACGATATAAATCCACCTAAAAGTATTAATGCATCAGAAATGTCCTCCAGTGAGAAAGAGTTAGAGGAAATGCCTGAGAAAGAGTTCAAAAGAATAATTATAAATATGTTCAAAGAGGTCAAAGAACACATGAAAACAATCAAAGAAGAAATCAAAGAGGAAATCAAAGAGGAAATCAAAGGAATCAAAGAAGAGGCAGGACACCAATTTAATGAAATAAAGAAGGCAATACAAGACATAAATAGAGAAATAGAAATAATAAAGAAAAACCAGTCAGAATTACTAGCAATGAAGAACACAGTTAATGAAATAAAAAACTCTGTAGAAAATCTCACCAGTAGGATGGATGAGGGAGAGGACAGAATATCTAAGCTAGAAGATCAGGTGGCAGACCTAATGCAGTCCAACAAAGAGAAAGACAAACTTATAGAAAAGTATGAGTGGGAATTTCAAGATATTCGGGACACTATGAAAAGATCCAATATAAGAATTCAGGGCATAGTAGAAGGAGAAGAACTCCACTCCAGAGGCATAGTAGGCATCTTCAACAAAATCATAGAGGAAAAATTTCCCCAAATGGGGAAAGAGGTGCCAATACAGATACAGGAAGCCTTTAGAACCCCTGCCAGACAAAACCCAGAAAGAAACTCTCCTCGCCACATTATACTCAAACTTCCAAACACACAAACCAAAGAAAAAATATTGAAAGCAGTTAGAGAGAAAAATCAAGTTACCTACAAAAGCAAGCCCATCAGGATTACAGCAGATTATTCAACACAAACTTTTAAAGCCAGAAGGGCTTGGAGTGATATATTCCAAGTTCTGAAAGATAACAACTGTCAACCAAGGTTACTTTATCTTGCAAAGTTATCCATCCAAATAGATGGAGAAATAAAGACATTCCATGACAAAAGCAGGTTAAAGGAGTATCTGAAGACAAAACCAGCTCTACAGAAAATACTTGATAGAATCCTCCATGCTGAACAAAAGGAAAAGCACACATATAAGGAACCTAGAAAAAACCAGCTATACTCAAATACCAGTTAACAGAAGAGAGCACAGGTAGAACAAGTAACACACACACACACACACACAAATGGCAAACATAAATACACACCTTTCAATAATATCTCTTAATATCAACGGTCTCAATGCCCCAACGAAAAGACATAGATTTGCAGACTGGGTTATAAAGCAGGATCCTACAATTTGTTTTCTCCAAGAAACTCACCTTTCTACAAAGGATAGACATTATCTTAGGGTGAAAGGTTGGAAGACGGTGTTTCAAGCAAATGGGCCTAAAAAACAAGCAGGGGTTGCTATCCTAATATCAGACAGGGTGGACTTTAGTCCGAAGTTAGTCAAAAAAGATAAGGAAGGCCACTTTATATTGATTAAGGGCACACTCCAACAGGAGGACATTACAATCCTAAACATATATGCACCTAACATGGGGGCTCCCAAATTCGTCAAACAAACACTATTAGAACTAAGGTCACAGATAACACCAAACACAGTGGTGGTGGGTGACTTTAACACCCCACTCTCATCAATTGACAGGTCATCCAGGGAAAGAATAAACAGAGAGGCATCTGGACTAAATGAGGTCATAGAAGGAATGGACCTAACAGATATATACAGGACATTTCATCCAAAGGCTGCAGAATATACATTCTTTTCAGCAGCACATGGAACATTCTCTAAAATAGACCATATATTAGGACACAAAGCAAATCTTAACAAATTCAGGAAAATTGAAATAATTCCTTGCATTCTATCTGACCACAATGGAATTAAACTACAAATCAGTAGCAAGAAGGGCTATAGAGCATACACAAAATCATGGAAACTAAACAATACACTACTAAATGATGAGTGGGTCAATGAAGAAATCAAAAAGGAAATCAAAAAATTTATAGAGTCAAATGATAATGAGAACACAACATACCAAAATCTCTGGGACACAATGAAGGCAGTTCTAAGAGGTAAATTTATAGCCTTAAGTGCCTATATTAAGAAATTAGAAAGGTCGCAAGTAAACGACCTAATGCTTCACCTTAAAGCCTTGGAAAAAGAAGAACAAGGCAAACCACAAATTAGTAGACGGGAAGAAATAATAAAGATTAGGGCAGAAATTAATGAAATAGAAACAAAAAGAACAATCCAAAGAATTAATGAAACAAAGAGTTGGTTCTTTGAAAGGATGAACAAGATTGATAAACCCTTAGCAAATATGACCAAAAGAAAGAGAGAAGAGACACAAATTAATAAAATCAGAGATGAACAAGGTAACATCACAACAGATTCCAGAGAAATTCAAAAAATTATAGGGACATACTATAAAAGCATATACTCCACAAAGTATGAAAATCTGAAAGAAATGGATGATTTCCTTGATGTATATGACCTACCTAAATTAAATCAAAATGAGATTAATCACTTAAATAGACCTATAACAAACATGGAGATCCGAGCAGTTATCAATAATCTCCCAACTAAAAAAAGCCCAGGCCCGGATGGATTCACTGCTGAATTTTACCAGACTTTTAAGGAAGAGCTAACACCATTGCTTCTTAAGCTTTTCCAGGAAATAGAAAAAGAAGGAATCCTACCAAACTCCTTCTATGAGGCCAGCATCACCCTGATACCAAAACCAGGCAAAGATAGAACAAAAAAAAGAAAATTACAGACCAATCTCCCTCATGAACATAGATGCAAAAATTCTCAACAAAATATTGGCAAACAGAATACAAGAGTATATCAAAAAGATCATTCACCCTGACCAAGTAGGCTTTATCCCAGAGATGCAGGGATGGTTCAACATACGCAAATCTATAAATGTAATACATTACATAAATGGGTTGAAGGACAAAAATCACATGATCATCTCATTGGACGCAGAGAAAGCATTTGACAAAATCCAACATCCCTTCATGCTAAAAGTCCTACAGAGACTGGGAATAGAAGGAACATATCTCAATATAATAAAGGCTATTTATGACAAGCCTATAGCCAACATATTACTAAATGGGGAAAAACTGGAAGCTTTTCCACTAAAATCAGGAACAAGACAAGGGTGTCCACTGTCTCCACTTCTATTTAATATAGTTTTGGAAGTCTTAGCCATAGCAATAAGGCAAGAGACACACATAAAAGGGATACAAATTGGAAAGGAAGAAATCAAGTTATCATTATTTGCAGATGACATGATTCTATACATAAAGGACCCTAAAGACTCTACTAGCAAGCTGTTAGAGCTGATCAAAACCTACAGCAATGTAGCAGGATACAAAATAAATACACAGAAATCAGTAGCCTTCGTATATGCTAACAACAAACACACAGAGGATGAAATCAGAGAATCACTCCCATTCACAATTGCATCAAAAAAAAAATAAAATACCTTGGAATAAACCTAACTAAGGAAGTAAAGAATCTATACAATGAGAACTTTAAAACACTCAAGCGAGAAATTGCAGAAGACACTAGAAAGTGGAAAAACATCCCTTGTTCCTGGCTTGGAAGAATCAATATCGTGAAAATGGCAATCTTACCTAAAGCAATCTACACATTTAATGCAATCCCTATCAAAATTCCAAAGGCTTTCTTCATGGAAATAGAAAAAACAATCCAAAAATTCATTTGGAATCATAAAAAACCTCGAATATCTAAAATAATACTGAGCAACAAAAAAGAGGCTGGTGGTATCACCATACCTGATTTTAACCTATACTACAGAGCCATAGTAACAAAAACAGCATGGTACTGGCACAAAAACAGACATGTAGATCAGTGGAACAGAATAGAGGACCCAGATGTAAGCCCAAGTAGCTATAGCCACCTGATATTCGATAAAAATGCCAAAAATACTCATTGGAGAAGAGACAGCCTCTTCAGCAAATGGTGTTTTGAAAACTGGATAAATATCTGCAGAAGGATGAAAATAGATTCTTCTCTCTCGCCATGCACAAGAATTAAGTCCAAATGGATTAAAGACCTTAACATCAGACCGGAAACTTTGAAACTGCTAGAGGAAAAAGTAGGGGAAACCCTTCAACATATTGGTCTTGGCAAAGACTTTCTGAATACAACCCCAATTGCTCAGGCAATAAAACCACAGATTAACCACTGGGACCTAATGAAATTACAAAGATTTTGCACCGCAAAGGACACAGTGAAAAAAGCAAAGAGGCAACCTACAGAATGGGAAAAAATCTTCGCCAGCTATATATCTGATAGAGGATTAATATCTAGGATATACAAAGAACTCAAAAAGTTAACTAATAAGGAATCAAACAAGCCAATCAAAAAATGGGCTAAGGAGCTAAATAGAGAGTTCTCAAAGGAAGAAATACGAATGGCATATAAGCACCTAAAAAAATGTTCTACGTCACTAGTCATCAGGGAAATGCAGATTAAAACTACATTGAGATTCCATCTCACTCCTGTCAGATTGGCCACCATCATGAAAACAAATGATCATAAATGTTGGCGGGGATGTGGAAAAAAAGGAACCCTTCTGCACTGCTGGTGGGAATGCAATCTGGTCCAGCCATTGTGGAAAACAGTGTGGAGGTTCCTAAAGCAGCTAGAGATTGATCTACCATATGACCCAGCTATAGCACTCCTAGGCATATATCCAAAGGACTCATCTCATTTCCTTAGAAGTACATGCTCAACCATGTTTATTGCTGCTCAATTTATAATAGCTGTGAAATGGAACCAGCCTAGATGTCCCTCAACAGATGAGTGGATAATGAAGATGTGGCACATTTATACAATGGAGTTCTACTCAGCGGTAAAGAAAAATGAAGTTATGAAATTTGCAGAAAAATGGATGGACCTGGAAAGTATTATACTAAGTCAGGTAACCCAGGCCCAGAAAGCCAAGCGCCACATGTTCTCTCTCATATGGGGATCCTAGCTACAGATGACTGGGCTTCTGTGTGAGAATGAAAATACTTAGTAGCAGAGGCCAGTAAGTTGAAAAGGAGACATAAAGGGTGGGGAAAGGAAGGGAGGAGGATACTTAATAGGTTGATATTGTATATATGTAATTACAATGATTGTAATGGGGAGGTAACCATGATAACACCCTCCCCTCCCCCACCCCCAATTTCCCCTTTGAAATTCCATTCTCCATCATATCCATCATGGGGATTTTTTCTTCAACCTGAACCTCTTACACGCTTTGGTGGGTGTTAGGATGGGGTGTCATGGAAACAGGTGTATGTTAGTAGCCACAGGCTGCTGCAAACAGCCTCCATTGCACAGGGCAGATCTCTTCCTTTGCCAGCTGTGTACAGGAGGCTCAACTCCTCACTTGGAAATATAAGACTATTTGTCACCTATTGTTATTTTAAGACTTAACAGGACTTTATTAGATTACAAGAAGGAATGAGGAGAAAGTACAGGGAGCTCCTGCCATGTGGAAGGCAGAAGGGGATCCCACAAGGAAGTAGGGTTCTCCCCCCACCCCCATCTCAGTCCAGATGGTCTGAGATGGAGGCCGGGCGAAGAGCTTACCAGAGAAGGGACTTGGAGGTTCAGGAGTGATGACAGCCAAGACAGAGACCTGCCTACTTGGTAAGCATCTATTTATAATCTTACTGTGGTGGGTCCTGCCTTCAGGATCAGGTGTGTCAGAGAGACTGCTGATTGGCCTGGACTCAGAGGCTGGCTCAGGAAGAGGCCAGCCATGGCACCAAGTTTTGGGGTTGAGCTTCACTCATCACAATGTCAGGATCAGATTTAAGCCTTAATTCTAGGAAAGGGGAACTCCTCAGGGAGGGGCAACTCCTTTAGGCGAGAGATGAGGAGAAGCCAGATCCTTCTCTGATCTCCAGCAAAGTGGAGACTGCAAGGGCAGGACCAAGGACATTCCTGCTTTTTAACTTTTGGGGCCCAGACACCCTAACTAAACTGCTTCAATCTCCCCTCTGAAGAAGTAACCCTAACTGCCATTAGGTAATTGGTGTGGTGACCGATCTAGCTTCTTCAAGCTGAGTGAGGTCATGGGGTGTGCCACCTATTATTATTATTATTATTATTGTTGTTGTTGTTGTTGTTGTGTTCGAGGTAGGGTCTCACTCTAGCTCAGGCTGACCTGGAATTCACTCTATAGTCTCAGAATGGCCTCAAACTCAAGGCAATCCACCTACCTCTGCCTCCCGAGTGCTGGGATTAAAGGTGTATGCCACCATGCCCAGCTTTTTAGTTTTGAATTAGCCATTTGAGGCTGCCATAAAAAGTGAGGGGGCGGGCTGGAGAGATGGCTTAGCGGTTAAGCGCTTGCCTGTGAAGCCTAAGGACCCCGGTTCGAGGCTCGGTTCCCCAGGTCACACGTTAGCCAGATGCACAAGGGGGCGCACGCGTCTGGAGTTCGTTTGCAGAGGCTGGAAGCCCTGGCGCGCCCATTCTCTCTCTCCCTCTATCTGTCTTTCTCTCTGTGTCTGTCGCTCTCAAATAAATAAATTAAAAAAAAAAAGTGAGGGGGAGCAAAAGTGACTGGCTTTTACATCTTATTCGAACATAAAAGGCAGAGTTCATGGTAGACGATTATTTCAAAGCTAAAATGGACCAGTTATGTTCCTGGTTCAAGATGTTAGGATGAGTATATGTTATAAACAAAAGAATATAGCATAAAAACAACAATAACCAGAGTTCACGGCAAGTTTTAACTGATTTCTGGGCTATATGAGGAAAAAATTGGGTAAGATAATGAGAAGGCAAAAGTGGTTTCCTTTGCATTGCTGAGATAAAGGCCCCAACCAAAGGCAGCTGATGGGAGGAAAGTCGGTCACAGTCTCCAGGGGAAGCTCCATGCTGGTGGGGGAAACGTGGCACAAACAGAGGCTGAATGTCACCTCTGCCACAACGGGTGGAAACAGCAACAGGAAGATAAATTCAAACCCTAGCAAGCGGGGAGCTAACTATGCCACCCTAAGTCAGCCCCCAACAACACACCTCCTTCAGCAAGTCTCCACCTCAAAAATTGCCATGAGCTGGGAACCAAACATTCAAACCCATGAGTTGTGGGAGACACCAGTTCAAACCACCACAGCAATCAACCTGTGTATCTGCAGGAGAAGGCTGGATGGGAGATGGGATCTGTTTCTTGGCATGTTCCAGAGATGCTCAAAGCTTAGCTCTGGCCGGGACAGGAGTAGCGGTGGGAGCCGGCATTTATTAGAGCGCTTTCTGTCAGTCACGGAGGTTACAAGCTACCTTCCCCATTTACCTTCCCTATTCCCACACTTAACAATCAAGTTGCCAGTAACGTCTTTAGCCTCAGGGGAAATTCCCACAGAGATTCACTCTCTAAGAAACCCAGTGACCTACCACACTGGGCTTATGCTCTCACAGTGGACCCTGGTCACACCAGAGAAAAGCCCTAGGCTTTTTATCTGCAAAACTGGCCCGCGTGTTCCCTGCAGGGCTCCCACCCAAAAGTAAAGCCTAGCATTCAGACTGGGTTCAGGCATGTGCAATGCAGACACTCCACACCCCCAGATGCCCGTCTATGCTGGGAGAGAAGACCTACGCAGTTGCTTTGGAAACCATACTTGCCACACGCCTCAATCGGTTTAGTCCTTCCTGGAGAAAGAAGCAAGGACAATCAAAGGTGGCCAGACCATTGCCAAAGAGACCTGGCAAATGCCAGCAGCCACCCACCCTGGAAGTTGAGAGCAGAGGGCGCTCAAGACCCCTTAGTCACTCACATTCTGTGGAAAGGCTTGCTTGATGTGGGGGCGGCTGGGCACACAGGGACAAGGGGCTCCCTCAGCACACCTTGAGTTTCTGTTGCTTTCTGTCCTTGTACGGGAACATGAGTATGGTCTTGAGTACGAGGATGGACATTTGGCTTTAGATACTAAGGACACTGTGCTAGGGTATCATTTACCTCCTAAGAAATAGTGGTGCCACGGCTGTATAACTTGAGGGTGCCTGCCAACATGCCAAGTTGAACTGGGGCACAAGTTCCAGTGGAACTTTTGATTTCATGGGAGAACTCAGGCTCTCCTTTCAGGATGTATGAGCCGCCAGTCCCAGCTAGCCTGTTGCCAGGTAACCAAAAGCAACCTCCCCAAACTAGTGATCAAATCAGAAGAACCAGAAGGGGTAAACACAATGACTAATTCTGGAGAAATCAAAAATGTCCCAGAGAAACAAAGAGATTTTTTTTTTGAAGTCTAAAGAAGATACCGTGTACATCCCACTCATACAATAACATCTGTCCACCCACCTGCCTTTGGTTTCGAAGGACTGAACTGTCAGAATAGACCACATTTGAATCTTAGATGTCACCCAGCATTAAAGCACATGGATAAGAACCAGGCACAGAAGTGGCGTTTCTTTGAGGAGGTGCCCCGATCTGGCGCATTCCAGTTACTCGAGAAACATGTCTCATGCCTCCTCATTAGAATGTATATTGTTTTTAAGTTAATATTTGCTTTCTGAAGAATATTATGTTGGGTCATTGTTTGTTAAAGGGAACGTAATTGTGAGCTGTCCACCCTGGAGCCTGCCTTGTTGCCTAACTCCATAAGTCACAGGCACATTCACAATAGTAATCGTGACCTGATGCCTTCCTTCCATTTGTATTCATTTGGGGCTTTGCTGGAACATAGCATCAATGTGCAGGAAGCTGAGAGGGCTTTTGCATTTTCTCTTGTCCATTCAGTCTAGGACCCTGGCCCATGGTGCCATCCACATTCAGGGAGAGTCTTCCCTCCTCAATCTAACGCTTCTGGAAACATGTTCATAGATATGCCCCCAGGTGAGTTTCCATGGTGATTCACTCGCCAGTCAAACTGACAGTGAAGATGAGCCATCACACTTGCCAAGATCACCGGGATGACATGCTGCCAAATCCAGTGCAGAACGACCTGTGCTTGTCTTCCTTGTCTTCCTTGTCCCCAGCAAATAAGCACCATTTTAAAGCTGCTCGCCATTTGCTCCTCCTTGGGACACATCCTTCATCAGGTTTCCAGGACTGAGATTTTTCACTACTGAAAAATATTGCCTAGAACCTAGACTAAGGTGTGTGTGTGGGTGGGGGGCTTTTTATTTGAAAGAAAACTGTGCACACAGGGAGGTGAGATTACAGGAGGAGACCTGGACCATGAGACCATGAGGACAGACCTCTCTCTGATAGTGATCTCTAACTCCATTCATTTTCCTGAAAACAACATGATTTGCCCTTCACAATGGCTAAATAAAACTTCACTGTGTATATATACTACAATTTTATTATCCATTCATCCATTGGTGGGCATCTGGGCTGATTTCATAGCTTGGCTATTATTAATAATAGTACATTGATAAGCAGGGGTATTGCAGGAATCTCTGTGGTATGCTGACTTATTCCTTTGGGAATATACACAGTCATGCTATAAGTGGATCATATGGGAATTCCAGTTTGAGTTGGTTGAGGAATCTGCACACTGACTTTCATAGTGGCTAGATGAATTTACAATCCCACCAACAGTGTATAGGTGTGTATATCTATGATGTTCCCCACCATTTTTCTCCAGTATTTGTTTTTGTTTTTTTCTGTCTCGTTTTCTTGATGACATTCTAGGCGTGAGGTGGAATTACAACCTAGTTTTGATTTGCATTTCCCTGATGGCAAACAAAATTGAACCTGTGGGCTACAGACATGGCTCAGTTGGTAAAGTACCTGGCGTGCAAACATGACAACCAGAGTTTGGAACCCCAGCATCCATGGAAATGCCAAGTGTGTGTGGTGGCTGCTTGCAATGCCAGTGTGCCAGGGGTGTGGCAGGGAACTCCTGGCTCAAGCTGGCTAGCTACACTAGCTGAATCGGCCAGCCCTGGGCTCCAGTGAGAATCCTTGCCTCAATAAAGTAAGGAGGAGTTGTCCTGGAGGACACGCCACACCAACTCCTGGCCTCCAATGTGCACACACATGCATCACATGCACACCTCACATACGTATGCTCACACTCATGTGTGCACATATAAACACACACACATACACACATGTCACATACATAAGCCAAAAAAAAAAATGTCAATGGTCTGGAGAGATGACTTAGCAGTTAAGGTGCTTGCCCACAAAACCTATGGACCCAGGTTCAATTCTTCACATCCCACATAAGTCAGGTGCACAAGGTGGTGCATGCATCTGGACTTCGTTTGCAGTGGTTAGAGACCCTGGCACGCCCAGTCTCTCTCCCTCTCTCTCTCTTTCTCTTCCTCCCTCTGTCTCAAATAAAAATAAAAATACAAAAAATTAAAATAAAAACGATGTTGAGCATTTTTTTCCATTTTCTTATTTTTATTTTTATTTTTTTTAATTTTTATTAACATTATCCATGATTATAAAAAAAAATCTCGGGCTGGAGAGATGGCTTAGTGGTCAAGCACTTGCCTGTGAAGCCTAAGGACCCTGGTTCGAGGCTCAGTTCCCCAGGTCCCACGTTAGCCAGATGCACAAGGGGGCGCACGCATCTGGAGTTCGTTTGCAGAGGCTGGAAGCCCTGGCGCACCCATTCTCTCTCTCTCCCTCTGTCTTTCTCTCTGTGTCTATCACTCTCAAATAAATAAGTAAAAATTAAAAAAAAAAATCTCATGATAATTCTCCCCCCCCCACTTTCCCCTTTGAAATTCCATTGAGCATTTTAAATGTATTTATTTGCCATTGGTACTACTTTTTAGGCCTACCACTTATTTCAAAAGCAGTATTTTTAAACCATGAAGGAAAACTAACAACTCAGTGAAAGTGTTGTGAGAAAGATTAATAAATGGGGGGTGAGGGGGAGATTCATATCAAAATTTGAAATTTCACAATGACAGAAAGACATGAAGTAGTTTACAGGATTTTGAGAGGAAGCCTGGGCAGCAATCTGTTTCCCAGGAGGTGATAACTCCTGCTTGGGGGTCTCAGTCATGGGTAACTGTCCCCCTATTGGAGGTGATCTCATCATAGGGTAATCTATCTTGTAATAGTCACTGTTGTTCGGGGCTGGTCAATCCTTGTCATAAAAATGGCTTCCTGAGTGCTGGGGAGAGAGCTCAGGCAATAGAGTGCTTTCAACCCAAGCACAAAGAAGACTTGAGTTAAGAGGCAAAATAGAACCAGAGAGGGACAAAATGGAGTGAGTCAGGCCAATGATTGGTACCTACCTCTACCTCCAAGAGGTGGAACCGTGAGAATTGAGACATCGGGGAAAACCCAGGCAAAGAGTTAAAAATAACCTCAGCGAATTGGGAGGAAAGAGAGAACTGATGTTGTAAGAGCAGCCGTGGGAGCCAGAGGGGCCTAAAAGCCAGTCTGCACTCACGCGGCAGCCCCCGAGAGAGCCAGAGAGCTTGGAGCATCTCTTCCTCATTTCCACAAGGAGAACGTCCAATCAACTAAGAGTCTACCACTCACCTCTTTCCCAAATATATGCGATGGGGTGGCGTGCTGGGGGTAGGGAGGAGGAGTATTTATGCTCTGTGTGTGGGAATCACAAGTATTTATGCTCTGTGTGTGGGGATCACAAGGCTCCCACTCCCTTCTTCCTCTTGGAGGGGAGCTCTCCAACGCCTGTTATTGCTGCTGCTTAGATCTTTCCATCTCGGAGCTCCGACTCCATTCTCTTCCCCTCAATCAGCCCAGGCCTTGAGGGAGCCGGGCAACCGCTGCCTCCCGCGGTGCTGCGCAAAGGCCCGGTGGCCGGCGGAGCGGCTGCCTTTAGGATGGGGGAGGTGAACGTGCTAGATAGACACACAGAAAAGCAAACGGGTGTCCTCGAAGAATGATCTGACGTCATTCTCCCCTGTCCCCAGGTAGGAAATCCTTGAGTCTCCGAGAAGAAAAACCGTGACGCCCCTCCAGGAGAGCCAGGTCTGGGACCTCCAGGTTGTTATCCTTCCCACCCAAGTCACTTGTTTGCTCAGGGGTCCCCTCCAGGGGTCCTTAGGACGAGGCCGGGGAGCCTGCTGTGCAGCGCAGGAGCCGAGTTGCAGGGAGGAATGGTCGCTCCGCAGCTGGCTGCGCAGTACCCATCTCTGGCTGGTAAAGCTCCTACTAAATCTTGAGGTTGGGGGACAGTGGGTTTCAAGGCACAAGGAGAGGAAGAAGGTCAATTTGGGGCAAAAATAAGTCTGGTTTCCTAACCAGAGATTCGTCCCAAGTTCTCATTCAGGTGCAGAGACTGAAGGAACATTGCTTTGAGCAGTCTGCAAAAGTTATCAGAATCAAAGGAGAGTCAAACCCTGACAAAACAAAAAGAGAGAAAGCAAGAGAGGGAGGGAGTGTGTGTGTGTGTGTGTGTGTGTGTGTGTGTGAGAGAGAGAGAGAGAGAGAGAGAGAGAGAGAGAGAGAGAGAGGGAGGGAGGGAGAGGGAGCGCGCACAACAGATAGAGCTCCAAGTAGTTACAAAGGAGAAGACCTCATGATTGGTTCCAAGAACTGTCATAAAAACTTCAGGACCGAAATCTTTTTTTTTTTTTTTTTTTTTTTTTTTTGCTGTTGTTATTTTTTTTTAATTTTTATTAGCATTTTCCATGATTATAAAAAAAAATCCCTTGGTAAATCCCCCCCACACACACTTTCCCCTTTGAAATTCCATTAGGACCGAAATCTTCCACAAAGAAAACTTTTTCAAGGATGCCAACTCTTTAACTTCACACCCAATGTTAGATTTATCCTATATAAATGAATAAATAAATAAATATATTTTTATATATAATAATATATATATATTTATATATAATAAAATAAATATATATATAAATATATCTTATTTTTATTTATTGATTTACTTGAGAGAGAGAGACAGAGAGAGGGAGAATGGGCATGCCAGGGTCTCTAGCCACTGCAAACGAACTCCAGATGTATGTGCCACCTTGTGCATCTGGCTTACATGGGTCCTGAGGAATCAAACCAAGGTCCTTTAGCTTTGTGGGCAAGTGCCTTAACCATTAAACCATTTATACTAGATTTATACTATTTTTGATACGCCTTATAGCCAAGGATCATTTGTTCAGAAACTGCTTATGCAACTTCATCATCTTACCTTTAAAACATGCTTGTCTTTTTTTTTTTTTTTTTTTTTTTTGCCTCCTGGAATATGCTCATAGTTTACAATGATGTGAGAATTCCCTTTATCATTTTCTTTCCTGAATAAACTTTAGAAAATATTTTTATTTGCAAGCACAGAGAGAGAGGAAGGAGGAAGGGAAGGAGAGAGAGAAAGAAGAGAGAGGACTGGCATGCTAATAACTCCCTGCCATGGCAAACAAACTCCAGAAGCATGCCCCATTTTGTGCATCTGGTTTTTCGTGGGTACTGGGGACTCCAACCAGGGTTGTCAGGTTTTGCAAGCTAGCACCTTAAACTGATGAGCCATCTCTCCAGCCTCCGAGTAAAGTTATCAATCTTGAGAGAATCATAGTTAGTTTGAGTCTGAAATTGTGTCCCTATTAACCTATAGGGGGATCTCAGCATGTTGTAAATAGTCTTCACAGGTGTATAGCAATTAGGTAAGAAGAGAGAGCACCGGGCGGGCGCGGGGGGGGAGAGGGGGTGGGCAGGGTAGGTGTCAGGCTGACATGATGGAGTTCTTAAGTGGAAGAGTCAGGCCCACAGCCTTCCCCAGCACCTTTGGAGGGAGTGTGGGCTTAGAAACACCTTGACTTTGGAATTCTAGCTGCTAGTGCTTTGACACAGTACATTTCTATTGTTAAAGCAACTAAGCTTGTGGTACTTTGATATTGAAGCCCTTAGAATATGGATATTCATCAGTGGGCATCGTTTCTCCTCATCTAGGACCTATCTAATTAATTCCCATTAGGGTTGATTTTTCCCTGCACTCAATTCCAACAGCTTGGTCTATAACTCGGAAACTCGGCCACACTGGACAACACTGAGCACTGAGGCTATTCTTATATTCCTAAGAAAAAGAAGCTTATTTGAAAAAAAAAAAAAAGATTCAGAAACTCAGATGGTGGCCTTAACACCACCCATGTAATTCTCATCTGTGACATAAAACCAAATTGCTTCAACTTCCCAGCTAAGTGGCTTTCCTGCTTGCAGCACTTAGCATCTACCTATGAATTCTGAAACATTTCACAGATATTTTAAAAGTACTATTTCAAATTCCTCAATATCATTAGGTGTAGTGGCTCACATCTATAACCCTAGAATTTAGGAGGCTGGGGCAGGAGGATTCCTATAATTTGGACACTAGTCTGGGCTACAGTACATGACCTTGTCTAAGAGAAAAAGAGAGAGAGAGGAGAGGCAGAGAAGGCAATGAAGGAAGGGAAGGTCTTTTTTCAGCCTTAATTCTCCAACAGTCAATTCCTTGTCAAAAATCCAGTAGTTGGGCTAGAAAGATTGCTCAGTGGTTAAAGACACTTGCTTGCAAAGCCTGATGGATGGCCTGGGTTTGATATCCTAGTACCTATGTAAAGCCAGATGCACAAAATGGCATAAGCATTTGCAGTGGCGAGAGGCTTGGTATGCCCTTTCTCTCCCTCTTTCTCTCCCTCTTTCTCTCTCTCCTTGCAAATGAATAAATAAAATATTTAAATAATATGCAAGCTGGGTGTGGTGGTAGATGCCTTTAATCCCAGCACTCTGGAGGCAGAGGTAGGAGGGTTGCTGTGAGTTTGAGGTCATCCTGAGACTATGTAATGAATTCCAGGTCAGTCTGGGTTAGAGCAAGACCCTACCTCAAAAATAAATAAATAGATAAATAAAATAGGGCTTGAGCAATGGCTTAGTGGTTAAGATGCTTGTCTGCAAAGCCTAGAGACCCAGGACCCATGTAAGCCAGCTGCAAAGGGGGGGGCATGTGTCTGGAGTTTGTTTTCAGGGCCTAGAGGTCCTGATGTGCCCATTTTCTCTCTCTCTCTCTCTTTCTCTGACTCTTTTCTCCTCTATCTCTCTCAAATAAATAAATAAAATAAAATACATTAAAAATTTAATAACAAAATAATTTTTAAAATCCAGTAGTTACACTGAGGATGTACCTCAGTGGTAGAGTGCTTCCCTAGCATGTGCAGGCGCCTGGGTTCCTCCCCACAGTAGCAAGAAAAGGACAAGAAAACCATCAAAGCATTGAGTTTTGTGACTTGCAATTGGCTGTGGATTGCAGGAGAATTCAAATACCATTTGTGGACCCACATAAATCTCTGTCTCCTCCCCAAATTCTCAAATTCCCACTTGTGGGGGACTTGCTTCTGACCTCTCACCTCTGTACTGGATCGAACTTGTTCGCCCAAATGCAAGTCCTTCCTGAAACCTCAGATTGAAGCCTTTTTTGGACACAGGGTTTTGGAGGTGTAAATCATTCAAATAAGGCCGTAGTGGAGTGACTGGGCTGCATAGAATAGGACTAGACTCCTTATAAGAAGAGAAAGGGGGCTGGAGAGATGGCTTAGCGGTTAAGCGCTTGCCTGTGAAGCCTAAGGACCCCGGTTCAAGGCTTGGTTCCCCAGGTCCCACGTTAGCCATATGCACAAGGGGGCACACGCGTCTGGAGTTCGTTTGCAGAGGCTGGAAGCCCTGGCGTGCCCATTCTCTCTCTCTCCCTCTCTCTGTCTTTCTCTCTGTGTCTATCGCTCTCAAATAAATAAATAAAAATTTTAAAAAAAAAAGAAGAGAAAGGAAGCCGGGCGTGGTAGCGCACGCCTTTAATCCCAGCACTCAGGAGACAGAGGTAGGAGGATCGCCATGAGTTCGAGGCCACCCTGAGACTACATAGTGAATTCCAGGTCAGCCTGGGCTAGAGTGAGACCCTACCTCGAAAAACAAAAGAAAAAAAGAAGAAGAAGAGAAAGGACACAGACCTACAAAAAGAAAGCCAAGTGATAATGAAAACAGATTAAAGTGATGTATCACAGACCAAGGAAACAAAGGGTTGCCAGCAACCATCTGGAAGCTGGAAGAGGCAGAAATAGTTCTTCTCTGGAGTTTTTGAGAAAGAAAGGTCCTGCTTACATCATGACTTTAGACTTCTGAACTCCAGAAGAGTTCCAGAAGAAATTCCCATTATTTTAAAGCACCCATGTATAGTACTTTGCTTCAGGAAATTTGCAGACATGGGTACCCCCCCCTCCTCTGTCTTACAAACAATCCAGAACAGTCCATTAGCCTTGTTTCCTTAGTGCTACGTTCTGGCTGCTGCTCAGCATCCCCTGGCAGGATCCACCAAGCCCTGCCTACACCTGTGAGTACAGGGATTTTATTTTCAAATATATATATTTTATTTTTTTATTTTTTTTAATTAATTAATTAATTTATTTATTTGAGAGAGACAGACACAGAGAGAAAGACAGATAGAGGGAGAGAGAGAGAATGGGTGCGCCAGGGCTTCCAGCCTCTGCAAACGAACTCCAGACGCGTGCGCCCCCTTGTGCATCTGGCTAACGTGGGACCTGGGGAACCGAGCCTCGAACCGGGGTCCTTAGGCTTCACAGGCAAGCGCTTAACCGCTAAGCCATCTCTCCAGCCCTATATATTTTAATTTATTGATTTGACAGAGAGGATGGGCACACCAGGGCCTCCAGCTACTGCAGACGAACTCCAGACGCATGTGCCACCTTGTGCACCTGGCTTATGCAGGGCCTGGAGAATCGAACCTGGGTCCTTTGGCTGTGCAGGCAGTGCCTTAACCACAAAGCCATCCCTCTAACCTAGAGGGATATTTGTGATCTCTCTGTAAATTATCTATGCACAATTTGCAATATTTGTAAAGTTGAGGAAAACAAAAGAGATGTGTTTGGCTGAGTCTTTAGATTCCAATTTTTTCCATCTCCAAATAACCCACACATCTGGTATTATTACTCACACCTTAGGGCTCAGAATCAGAAGGAGGTGCACACAGGAGCTTGCTTGGTCACCTAGAAGAGCTGACGTGGCGTGTACCCGTTGCTCACTGGGGGAGGGCCAGCCACCTGCTTCTTTCTTAGGCACAGAGCCCATCTGATGACATCAGTGCTTCCAGGCTGTTTTCTGTTGACAACTTTCTGCTCCTTCTGGTAGGTTCCTGGTGGGAAGGTTTGATGTGGCATCCACAGGTTGCAGGAAGACAGGGCTTAGAGGCAGTGTCAAGCTGGTGGGCTGTTCGTGGTCAGGATTCACACAGGTTAAGAAAGAAGTCCAGGGCAATTGCTGTGTCTCTCAGCCTTTGTTTCCAGCTTTTCCAGCACACAGACTATTGCCTCACCTCCCCTCACTCATGCTGGGACCAGTGGCCACCTGGTGCCAAATCCGCAGACAGTGCTGACAGACAGAGTAACTTGTAGCCGCAGCAGGGACCCAGGGCTGACCTTTTGCCAACTTCTCTGCCACCCATCCTGTCTGCCTGTCTTCAGTAACCCATCCACCTGCATCCAGTCAGTTCTCTGGGCACTTCGTGAGCTTTGATCCCTGACCCCTTCCTTCTTCCCAAAAGTCCAAAAGCAAGAAATGTTTCCTGCCCCTCACAGCCTCTCTCCTCCTGGCCCTTGAAGTTCTATTTTTGTTTGTAGACTTGATGCTTTCTGGATGCTGGTGGAAGTTCCTGTGTGCATCATGGAGCTGCACCCCTAATCCAGAAAGGATGGTCTTCCTTGGTGCTCGTATCCCAGTGGTGCCCGGGAACATGGGAGACTAGTATGGCAAAGGAATCTCCAAGCCAGAGTGACTGGGTCTGCCAGGCATGGATTACTAACGCGGACTGAGCCTGGTCAATTCCAGTCCAGTTGCTTCCTTTCCTTTTCCTTTCCTTTCCTTTCCTTTCCTTTCCTTTCCTTTCCTTTCCTTTCCTTTCCTTTTCTTTTCTTTTCTTTCCTTTTCTTTTTGTTAAAATAATAGACTATTTGTTAGAGCAGTTTTAAGTGACCAACCAAATTAAATTGAAATTACAAGGACTTTTTTCATATCCCCTCCCCTGCACGATCCCCACCACCCCCACCAGCGCTGCCCAGCAGAGTGGGACATTTGTTGCAGCAGATAAACCCGCACCCATCCATCCATCAATGTCACCCACAATCCGTAGTCTATAGGAGGGTCCACTCTTGGGGGTATATGTCTGTGAGCATGGGCAAATGCAGGAAGATATGCCCCCAGATTACAGTACCATATGAGAGTATCACTTTCCCTAAAGTTCTGCTTGCTCTGTCTGGTTATTATCCCTCTGTCCCCTCAACCCCTGGCCCCTTTACTGTCTTCAAAGTTTTTGTCTTTCCCAGAATGTCACAGAGTTGGAATCGTGTTGTAGGTACACAGCCTTCTCAGTTTGCCTCTCTTTAACAGCAGGGTTCCTGCATGCCTTTTCATGAACCGATGGCTCCAGCTGCTCCTTTATGATAGTTCAGTATTATGCAGAGTGGGGGGGGGGTGCTTTCCTGTTCCTGCTACAAGCTTGACACCTCAACTTCAACTCACGCTAAGTCTCCATGCATTGTCAATCCATTTTAGAACAAGAATTCAGACCCGAGAAGACTGTCACAGAACACAATGATTTGCTTTGAACTTAAAAATGAGCCTAGGGCTGGAGAGATGGCTTAGCAGTTAAACGCTTGCCTATAAAGCCTAAGGACCCCAGTTTGAGGCTCAATTCCCAGGACCCACATTAGCCAGATGCACAAGGGGACACATGCATCTGGAGTTCATTTGCAGCAGCTGGAGGCCCTGGCGCACCCATTCTCTCTCTCTCTCTCTCTCTCTCTCTCTCTCTCTCTGCCTTTCTCTCTGTCTGTCACTCTCAAATAAATTAATAAAAATAAAAATAACAAAAACAATTATTTAAAAAATGAGCCTAAACAGTTCCTGGGGGAAAATTATTTTGACACTGGGGCCTATAAGGATCTGCGGCAGACGTGGAGCGCATTTTGAATGTATAGTTCCTTTCCTAATTGATATATTTAAGTAATATATACATTACATAGTACCCGGAAAATAGGTTTTTAATGTATAATGAAAATTCAGGAGCTGGAGAGATTGCTCAGTGGTTAAGGTACTTGCCTGCAAAGCCTAACATTCAGTTCCCCACTACCCATTACAGCCAGATGCACAAAGTGGCACATGTGTCTGGAGTTCACTTGCGGTGGCTGGAGGCCCTGGTACACCCATTCTGTGTCTCTATGTCTGTCTCTCTTCTCTCTGTCTTTCTCTGCCTGCAAATAAATAAATACAAATACCTAATATTTTCTTTTGTTTTGTTTTCTGAGGTAGGGTTTCACTCTAGTCCAGGCTGACCTGGAATTCACTATGTGGTCTCAGGGTGGCCTTGAACTCACAGTGATCCTCCTACGTCTGCCTCCCGTGTGCTGGGATTAAATGTGTGTGCCACCATGCCTGGCTTTTTTTTTTTTTTTAATTTAGAAAACAGTTTAGAATATGTGAAAAGGAACAGAGGTTTTCAAATTCCTTTATGTTGTTCATGAGTCACAGGGTGCCTAGGTATGCTCTGGGGAGCCGCCCTCCCAACATGCCCCCCCCCCCCGGTGCATTTATGACCCTGCAGCCGTTTCTGAGACCCTTGCAAAGCCAGCACAGTTCGGAGCCCATCGACACTTTGACATGGAAGACAGAGGAGAACAAAAGGAACAAGACAACACAACACAGGACGGACTGCCTTGAAAGAGGAGGGTCAGGGAATGGCGTGAAGCAAGGGGACAATGAAAGGATAAAGGACAGGAAAACAACCAACTACTCTATGTTCATCTATTCAAATTCTCAACAAAAATTGTGTGAGGATGACCATCTAGAAGTAACCCAGTGAGGAAGCAAAAACTGACCTCATATCTCATACTGATTCCCCTTCAGGACCTCAGGATATAACAACAGAATGGCCTCATTACCCAGAAAAATATTTGCTCTGGGTGCTACCACAGGTCAACGAAGGCAGAGAAGTGCAATATGGTGATAAGGATGATAACGAAGACAACATTTCTCTTGAAATGGTTATCAACAAAAAGCACACACACACACTCCCTCTCTCCCTTTCTCTCTCTGTCACTCTCAAATAAATAATTTTTAAAAAAATCTTAAAATACACTCATTTGATTGGAGAGATGGTTCAGAAGTTAAAGGCAGCTGCTTACAAAGCCTAACAAGCTGGGTTTGATTCCTCAACACCCACATAAAGCCAGATGTACAAAGTGGTGCATGTATCTGGAGTTGTTTGCAGTAACAGGAGGTCTTGGCACACCCATACTCTTTCTGTCTGTCTGTAGCTGTCTTTAAAAATAAATACAAGCTGGGTGTAGTGGTGCACACCTTTAGTCCCAGCACTCGGGAGGCAGAGGTAGGAGAATCGCCATGAACTCGAAGCCACCCTGAGACTACGTAGTGAATTTTAGGTCAGCCTGGACTAGAGTGAAACCCTACTTCGAAAAACCAAAATAAATAAATAAATAAAAATTTAAAAATAGGTAAAACATTTTAAAATGATTTCTTTATTTACAAGCAGAGAGAGATAGACAGAAGGGAGATAGACAGACAGCAGTCAAGCACCTTAACCACTAAGCTATCTCTCCAGACCCTAGGAGAACATTTTTTTAAAAAAAGTTTGGCCTGGAGAGATGGCTTAGCAGTTAAGGCATTTGCCTGTGAAGCCAATGGACCCAGTTCTGAGTCCCCGGGACATGGCAGCGCAAGCATCTGGAGTTCATTTACAGTGGCTGAAGACCCTATTGCATCCATTCTTTCTCTCTCTCCCTCCCTCACTCTTTCCAACTCTCAAATAAATTTTTAAAAATTAAAATTAAAAAAGTATTTATTGTTTTCAAATTTCCTGACCATGGCAAATTTCGATACCACACACAAACACACATTTGGTTTATTGAGGTAGGGTGTCATTCGCTCTATCCCATGCTGACCTGGAATTAGTCTCGGGGTGGCCTCAAACTCACAGTGATCCATCCTCCTGCCTCTGCTTCCTGAGTGCTGGGATTAAAGGCATGAGCCAACATGCCCAGCTGCTACATATTTTCAATTGCCTCCCATGATATTTAAATATTTCATTATGTACAGAAGAAGCCAGATAGGACATATACCAGCAAGAGCTAGGAAACAGAGAAGCATGTTCACTAGTGCTGGATGTTCATCTTTGTTCTGACCTTGGACCTGCTATTTCCCATGTCTGTTCATTGGGGTGAGACTGAGTCCTGGGCTTGCAGAGCCCAGCACAGCAGGACCACATCAGGCTCAGCAAGGTGGATAATTTGGACTTGGATGGCTATTGACAAGTACTCAATTTGGCCTGGTGGTCTATACTTGTAATCCCAATGCTTGGGAGGAGAAGGAGGCAGGAGAATCAGAAGTTCAAGGTCATACCCAGCTACAAAAAACAAGGCCACCCTGGCCTATGAGACTCTGCCTCAAACACACAACCCCATTGTTGGGGATTTCAGACGCCCTAGCAGGGAGCTTACTGCTGCTCTTCACCTGTTATATGTCTATATATCTATACATTTATGTTTATATCCATAAGTTAGTGTTGCTCTCAGCTGTGATCAGAGAAATTCCTTTCCGTGATGAGCAGCAGTTAATGCAGACATTCCTATCTAGTCCATGTACTGGAAAGAAAGTGATTTGTGTTTGCACAGGACATCTATGTCACCGCCTCTAAGGCTCAGGGGGTATCAGGGAAGAGGGGGTAGGAAAGCGTGGGAGAGCATAAAGACTTGAAGGAGTGTTTGTGGAGAGCTGTTTTTTGTGGGTGCAACGTGGACACCACAGTCCTGAGCTCACAGCAGCCATGGTTTCCTGTCCAAGATCAGCTCTTGGACATTTCACCGTGCATAGGGAGGAGCTCGTGAGGCCCCACGCGCCCCCAAAGAGTTATTGGCTGCTGGGGAGGAGCACACCCGCTCTTCAGTGGTAGATAAGTTGCCCATTCTCCATTAATAACCCCTATGCTCAGGCAAGCAGCCCTGTCTGAATTCAGTGCATCATAGAATGAGGAAGGGAGCGAGGGAGGGAAGACAGTACAGAGGGAAGGAGAGAGGAAAGAAGAGGAAGAGAAAGAATCTTGGAGAGTGAGGGCTAGTGAGAAAGAGAAAACGGCTTAGAGGATATGGGAGGGGTATAAGAAATGAGGGGCAAATATGATTAAACTAAGTTATACACATGTATGAAATTGTTAAAAGACAATGAAAATAAAATTTAAAGCATCCCCAAATCTAAGCACTTGATAATCAATATTAATTGAGTTGTTAATTCTACTACTCAATGTTATGTTTCCTTGACGTTTAAAAACTTCAGAGCAGCTCACTAATTACTTAATCCTGGAGCACTTGAGTTTCCCTTCCCACCCATCAAAAGTGGTACTCTGGACAGTTTCCAGGGTCACACTCACCCATTACCACAGTTATGAGTCTTAGTAGTGTCTGTACAGCTAAAGAGAAGTGGGTGATGACTGCACCCGAAAAATATCTTCTCTGAGCCCTGGACCGCTAGGTTGTAAGTAGAACACTTCAGAAAGAGAACTTTCCAGAAACCCTCTGGAAACTCATCAGAAAGGTGTCTGGTTGCTACCTCCTTCTGAAAGGTGCTCACTGTTTACATGCTTGTGAGAGTTAGGGTTCTTAGACACATGATACATTTTCAATCCTGAGCTTTCTTCTCTTTTCTGTTTGGTGTGTGAGTAGTGTGTATGGTAGCAGTGGTGTGTGTGTGTGCCCATGCTCACTCGGCCATCTTTCCAGCCCCTGAGCTGGAGTTTGTTTGCTCTCCTTCCCCACTGCTTAAGGAAGGGGTAGAAGGGTCATTCTGAGAAAAGGGCAGTTTACATGAGCTCAGGTAAGGGTGCTAGAAAGATTATGTGACTTGTGGAAAAATTAAGGCGACTTGTGATGAAGGTAAAGTTTTTTTTGGGGGGGGGGGCGGACTGACCTCTGGTTGCTGGTAAATCAGTGGTGGAGAGGCCAGACAAGCCCAGGGAGGAGGGAACTGTTCCTACTGACCCACCCCTCATTGACAATGGCCCCTCGTTGACAATGGCCCCTCGTTCTGCCTTGTATGAAGGCAATTGTCAAGTTCTGTCAATACCTATCTGGCAGAAGTTTTGAAAGAAAGAAAAAGGAACTATTTCTGCCTAGCCAGTGAGTCCTAGGTGTGAGCTCCAAGATTGAGAAAGAGTGTTGGCTCTCACCTGCTCATCAGAGGCTGCAGGGCCCCAGATCAGCAGACTTGAGAGCAGATTGCAAGACATTCATTTCCTTGTTTGCCTGGGATAACAGAACTCACATCTTTCCCCTCCCAGCCCTTCATTTCTAGTCGTCGGTACATATGTAAAACCATGGTGACTGAAGTGACACTGTTCCAGCCAGCTTGCGTCACTTCATGGAGCTCTGCATTTGGGTAAGTCACTGGAATGTGCCAGAGGCTCTTCATTGCAATCTAGAAGTTTCTGTGATCCCGGGCGTCGAGGCGCACACCTTTAATCCCAGCACCGGGGAGGCCTGGGTAGGGGGACCCTATGAATTCGAGGCCAGCCTGAGACTCCATAGTGAAGTCCAGGTCAGCCTGGGCTGGAGCGAGACCCTACCTGGGAAAACCAACAAGAAAAAAAAGAGTTCCTGTGATTGGTCAAAGAAGCTAGTGGAGGGATGAAAAAGTGTCTCAGGACGTTTTGTTTTCTATATAAGTTGCAAAGCCTTTTATTGCTTGAGGATCAGCACAGCATGGCAACCCACTTAGCTCTTAAGAACTCCTTTAAAGTTTCTTCCCAAAGTGAACACCCTCTCATGCCCAAGGAGCCTCAAACAGTCTATTCTGTAACCCACATTTTGCCTCAAATCTCAGTGCATATCAAAATTAAATGTCCGGAAGCAGTGAAAAGTGTATCACTTCAGGAGGCTATGTTTAATTAAAAATACCAAGTGCCCTTAATATGTAGTGGAAAGCCATGTAAAGACTGTTGTTGGGTGTGATGTGATAAGGAGAAAGAAATCTATATGTGTCTTTGGGCTGGAGAGATGGCTTAGCAGTTAAGACACTTGTCTGCAAAGCCAAAGGACCCAGGTTCGATTCCCCAGGACTCATAAAGCTGGGTGCACAAGGTGGTGCATGTCTGGAGTTCATTTGCAGTGGCTAGAGGCCCTGGCATACCCATTCTCTCTTTCTCTCTCTCTATCTGCCTCTTTTTCTTCCTCTCTTTTTCAAATAAATAATAAAAATGTGTCTTTCTTGGGGTGGGAGGTGGCTGAACAGTTAAAAGCACTTACTTACAAAGCCTGCAGACCTGAGTGTGGCCCTCCCCAACACCCATGTAAACCTAGATGCAAAGCATCTCATGTGTCTATGATCCAACACACCAGTGACAGTGGCAGGTGCAGCTAGGAGAATCCCTGGGTAGGCACAGCCAGGAGCAGCTGAAGCTTGCAAACCAGCTAGACTGGCATTCATTTGCAGTGGCAAGACAACCTGTCTTTGGCCAGCCAGGCCAAATAAGCCAATAGGTGCAATAGTGGCATGTCTGTTATGTAAGAAGCCAACCACTCTCCAATTGGACTGGAGGCCCACTCCACAGGAGGGAATACATGCCAAATACTGGAAACCTATGATAGGGGAAGTCAGGAGCCCTAGGCATGCAACGTCTCCTGGTGTCTGGCCAAATACAAATACATACATATATACATGCTTACCAAACTGCCTGGTAAGCACTTTTCTTAATGTTCATACCAATATGTTAATGTTACTTTCACTTTTGGTTAGAGAAGCTTCTCTTTTCAGATGGCAGTGACCTCTGGGATGACTCAAAAGTCATCCTAGTGCTGAGAAGAAGTGACAGAGGAGTGCTTAGCACTGAAATATCTCTATCACATCTTCCAAGGTTCAGGGTTCATTAGAGAAGAGGTGATGGGAAGAATGTAAACCCAAAGGAAGGATAGGACTCCTTACAATGCACTCTTTCAGATACAAAATGGCCTGGATATCCATGACCTCACAGTGCCTGACACTACCTACACAAGACCAGTATAATAGGAGGAAAAGATGATGACATCAAAATAAAAGACAGACTGATTGAGAAGGGGAGTGGACATGATGGAGAGTGGAGAGGTGAAGGGGAACGTGGGGCGGGGAGGGAGTTATCATGGTTTGTTGTCTATAATTATGGAAGTTGTCAATAGTAAAATAAAAAGACGGAAAGAAAAGACTTGTTGTAACGAGGGTGGATATTAGAGTCAAGAGAAAGAAGGCAAGGCACCAGGTGCAAGGAAGGCAGCCATGGAGCTTGCACTAGCTGACTAGTTCTTCCTCGATCATCGTTCATTGCTCATCACTTTGCTTCATGGTAGGTGGGCACACGACAAGTGTTGGAATGAAGAAAAGTTCCTATACCGCAGGTGCACGACCCGGTTGATAAGTAGAACGTGAATAGATGAGCGTAAGGACGCCCTTTCTCTAGGCCTCAAAGATACTTCGACAGGCTCAGACAGCCAACAGGGGCCACAGAAACCGCACCATCACTCTGCACCTCCTTGGCCACTAGCCTTCTTCATCCTCTCTCCACTGCAACTGGAAACCTGCCCTTTCCCCAGCATTGCAGAAGGGGGCAGCAGAGAAGAGAAAATTTGGATGCCTGGCCAAGTGAGCGAAAGCACGCCACTCTCCAAACATCTTAAAGACATTTCCCCAGCAATTATTTCTAAAAAAGTAATGGCTTTTGTGTGATGTAGGGGAGGGTAAGGATTAAGAATGTAAAGTGTTTGCCCACATATTCTGCAAATACAAGATGTCCTGAGGACAGCAAATAATGTGAAGAATTTCTCAGTCATTTTGGACGATGAGCAAGCCTGCTTTTATTTGTCAGTAGCTAGGAATGCTGGGATGATGACAGAGACCCCTTTACAATGACAATAACAGTTGTTATTATTGTTGTTGTTGTTGTTGTTGTTGTGTGTGTGTGTGTGTATGTGTGCCCTTGCACACAACATGCTAAGCAAGAGCTCTACCATTGAGTTATAAGCTCAGATCCTCTTTTTGTTTTGTTTTTAAGATAGGGTCTTGTTCTTGGATGACCTGGAATTCACCATGAAGTCTCAGAAGAGGAGTGTCCGGCACTGAAACATCTCTATCACACCTTCCAAGGCTCAGGTTCCATTGTGGAAGAGGTGGCAGAAAGAATGTAAGAGCCAAAGGAAGGATAGGACTCCTTACAATGCACTCTTCCAGACACAAAACGGCCTGGATATCCATGACCTCACAGTCGCTGACACTACCTACACAAGACCATTATAATAGGAGGAAAAGATGATGTCATTAAAATAAAAGAGAAACTGATTGAGAGGGGAGGGGATATGATGGAGAGTGGAGTTGTGAAGGGGAAAGTCGGGGGGAATAACATGATTTATTGTCTATAATGATGAAAGTTGTCAATAATAACTAACTGAATAATTTTTTTAAAAAACCCTGTTGTCTCAGGGTGGCCTCAAGCTCACAGCAACCCTCCTACCTCTGCCTCCCAAGTGCTGGGATTAAAGGTGTGTGCCACCACGCCTGGCTCTTCTTTTTGTTCAGTTGCTAGGAATACCTACCACCATCTTGGGGCATATACAACATCTGCAGGAGACAAGGTCAGAAGCACCAAGCTAGCAAGCTCCATTCCTAGCTCGATATTGAACTTACTTATCTCAACCTTCAAGTACCTGCTTTATTTGCCAACAGACACCAAAGGCTTGGAACTCTGACCAGTGCCAATCATTTATGTTTGCCACATCACTTCTTGGGTCAATGTCACCAGGCCTGTGAGGAAAGCACATTGCTAAATTTTCACCTGGCACTTAAAGTCTCACCTCATAAAGGGCCTCACGTAGGTGTGTGGCCTTCTAGAATGTTGAGTTGGGTCACAGTATTGTGAAGGCGGGTAATTCCTGGACCTTTCTGGTTTACCAGAGCGTATCTGTTGCCATACTACTATGAAACACTGCTTTCAACCTTGGTTAGAAAGACTTTGAATGGGTAAGTAAAGAGAGTAAGCATCCAACTGACTCCCACTATTGCTGCTGCTGTTTCCATGGGAAATTAATGACGCTTCCATAGCAGCTTCACGATTTTTAGGATGATTTCAAAATTTTATCTGATTTTATCTTAACTAAAATCACTGGAGAGAATGTATGTTAGGAAATTTTTACATTTTGGTTAACATTTGCCATAAAAAAGGATTTGTGAGGGCTGGAGAGATGGCTTAGTGGTTAAGCGCTTGCCTGTGAAGCCTAAGGACCCCGGTTCAAGGCTCGGTTCCCCAGATCCCACGTTAGCCAGATGCACAAGGGGGCGCACACGTCTGGAGTTCGTTTGCAGAGGCTGGAAGCCCTGGCATGCCCATTCTCTCTCTCTCCCTCTATCTGTCTTTCTCTCTGTGTCTGTCGCTCTCAAATAAATAAATTAAAAAAAAAAGGATTTGTGGATTGGCTTTGGAGTTATTTATACAACTAAGGGGGGAAGAGGGGAGAATAAAGGATGGTTGAGAATCAGGTGGAAGGAACTTGAAGATGGTCTTCTGAGTTCAAGCATTGGGAAGGACAGCTCCACCCGACCTTGTGCTTCAGACCCACATTCCAGGCTAGAATATCCACTCATCCTTGCAGCTGTCCCGAGCTGCCTGTTGGCTAGGGAGTGGTGGCAGAATGATACATATTCATTGGCAGACCCATCAAAATGGTAGGTAATTTTCCAATAGAACATTGTAATAATATGGGCAGAATGAACGCACTTGGCTTTACAGCGATCAACTATGGAGAGGAGTAAACTGAACCTTGTGTTTCCTAAGTCCAGTCATAAAATTCTCACATTAGAGTTTACATTATCTTACTCCTTGACTGCGTTTCTTGCATTACTTTTTCCTTCTATGGTACCTTTTGGCAATGACCACAGCTATAATTTACTGAGAATCACCATAATCAGACATTGATCTAAATACTGTTTGTGCATTAATTCATTTGGATCCTATTGTTATGCCATTTTAGAGATGAGGACGCTAAAGAAGATGTCCCGGAGCTGGTAATGTTCTGGCCATTATGAAAAACAGACTGAGAAACAAACAAACAAACAAAGAAAACCAACACTTGTCCAAAAACTTAACTTGAACCAATGTGGCAATGAATCAACACAAAGTCTACCTGAAGTTTCATTATCTGAACCCTCTTCTCCTCTATCCATTTCTTCTGAATTTATTTTTTTTTTTTCAACACATGTGTGTGTGTTTGCACGTGTGTGCTCATGCAGGTGCATGTGTGTTTGGAGGCCAGAGGACAGCCTCTGGTGTACCCATCTTTTTTTGTTTTGTTTTGTTTATTTATTCATATGCGAGAGATCGAGAGTGAAAGAGTCAGAGAGAGAGAATGGGCGCACCAGGGCCTCCAGCCACTGCAAACGAACTCCAGACGCGCGCCCCCTTGTGCCTCTGGCCAACGTGGGTCCTGGGGAACTGAGCCTCGAACTAGGGTCCTTAGGCTTCACAGGCAAGCGCTTAACCGCTAAGCCATCTCTCCAGCCCCATCTTTCTTTTTTAATTAATTTATTTGTTTTAGTGAGAGATAAGGAGAGAGAGAGAGAGAGAGAGAGAGAGAGAAGGAACATACCAGGGTCTCCTGCTGCTGCAAACAAACTCCACATGCATGTGCCACTTTGTGGATCTGGCTGTATGTGGTTTCTGGGCAACTGAATAGGGTCTGTCAGGCTTTGCAAGAGACTGCCTTTAGCCACTTGGCAATCTCTCTAGCCCACTGTCCATGTGTTTAAGACAGGGTTTCTTACTGGCCTGGAACTCAATTAAGCTAGACTGGCTGAACACCAACCAATCCACAGGGATTTGCCTGGCTTTGCCACCCCAGCACAGAGATTACAGTCTCGCACACTGTCCCTTGCCATTCGTTGTGTGACTTCAGACCCTCGTGCGGGCGCGGCAAGCCCCTTACCAACTGAGCTACCTCCCCGGGCCTTCCCGAGGTGTTTTGTTTTTTTTTTTTCTATGAACATTTAGTGAGCAACTCAAGACTTCAGACATCCTAGAGGAGTGCGAGCAAGGTGACCCTGACCTTGCCTCACATTATTTAGAGAGCGAGGAGGAGACAGAAAAGCGAATTATTCCAGCTCTCTCCTGACCTCTCTGTTGGAATATGGCCCTGGGGGCAGGGCGCAGGGACTCTGGCCCATCTAGAAGAAGGAAGGTGAGAGAAAACTGGAGCACCTGGAAAGCGGCGGTGGGCACGGGGTGCCAAGGCAGGAGTGTTCACCCCTCCCCCTCCAATACTAAAGAGCAAGTATAAAGTACATCCGGGCCTCACTGAACCCCCAAACCAAGGCCTTTCTCCCCGCGGGGCCATGGGGCGCCCGGGTTCTGCTTCGCCCCGGGAGTTTCTGCTCCCCTGTTTTTCTGTACTCGCCTTCTCGTGGCTTGTATGCCACTGACCGTGCAGCTTCCGTAGCTCCCTTGTGCCAGCTTGGCTCCGCCACGGCCCTGATGCCAGCCCGTACGACAGCGTTCCGTTTATTAACTCAGACATTCAGCGCCATGCCCAGAGCCCTGGAATGGTCCCGACCACCTCCAGGCCGCCTTCCATCCCGCTGGACACAGAGAAAGATACATTTCCCAGCCATCTTTGCCCCGGGGCTCCTTCTAGGAATCACCTACATACGGCTACATGAAGGCAGATGCGACTGATAAGGAAGTTGCTTTCTTTGTCTCTTTCTTCTAGCCTCCAGGGTCAGGGGGATATGAAGTCTTCCCAAGGCCAACTTCAGCACTCGTAGCTTCCTAGAGAGTGATAGTTTGGGAGCTTAGACTGGGTAAAAACAATGAATTCTCTTTCAGTCTCTCTGTCTGTCAATCTCTCTTTCTCCATCCCTCCCTCCCATCTTCCTTCTTCCTCGAGACAGGGTCTCATGTAGCCCAAGCTAGCCTCCAACCTGATATGTAACGAAGACTTGTTTTGAACAATTAATTTCCCTGCCTCCACTTTCCAAGATCTGGGATTAAAGACACATCTGGCTCCTTCCTTCTTACATGCCTGCCTTCCATTACTTTTTTAGAGACAGGGTTTCTCTGTAGCCCAGGCTGGCCTGAAACTCGTGATTCTCCTGCTTCTGCCAGCCAAGAGCTGTGTGTCTTGGCAGCATGGCTGGAATGACACGTCCCCGACCTCACTGCTCCTTTCAGCAGCTTTGATGCAGGAGATCAGCTGTGTGTTATCACTGGAGCCATTCCCGAATGCTTGGAATCTGAGCTTCTAGGCCTTACAATAATAAATTATAAGCCCCAATTCCCTGTGTTAAATTCCTTCTTGCTTAAAGTTTCTGCACTGAACATTGATTGATACAACCGTTCCCTAGCTCAATTCAGGGAGAAAAGATCTGTAAGAGAGAGTTCTGAATGATACTGTTGCCTCTCTGAGCATGAAATATCTTCCCGTGGATTATTTAGTTTTACTGGGATCGGCGGAAGAAAACGGGAACCACAGTGAGGGGTGAGAATGAGCAGCTAAAAACAAATCAGGCCGAGGAACCAAGAGTGGCTTGTTCACCACAGTCCATGGCAAGACGAGCTTGCACTGCTTGCGGGAGGTGAGTGTAGGGCTCACCACGTGCCACACCAGGAAGGGCATTTTGTGTTTTGACTTTTTTGTTTGTTTGTTTGTTTGTTTTTCAAGGTAAGGTCTCACTTTAGTTCAGGCTGACCCGGAATTCAGTATGTAGTCTCTGGCCTCAAACTAATGGCGATCCTCCTACCTCTGCCTCCCAAGTGCTGGGATTAAAGGCGTGCGCCACCACGCTTAGCCTGTTGTGACTGTTTGAGGTAGGGTCTCACTCTAGTTCAAGCTGACCAGGCACTATGTAGTTCCAGACTGGCCTAGAACTCACAGTGATCCTCCTACCTCTGCCTCCCGAGTGCTGGGATTAAAGGCTGTGAAGGGCATCGTTAAGCCCCATTAAAGAGCAATTCTGAAAATAATTGGAAGCTGCTGAAAGGTTTGAAACAACTGAAAGCCATTTAAGAATCTAGATTTGGGGCTGGAGAGATGGCTTAGTGGTTAAGGTGCTTGCCTGTGATGCCTAAGAACCCAGGTTCAACTCCCCAGAACCCATGTAAGCCAGATGCACACAGTGACACATTTGCACAAGGTCACACGTGTACACATGGTGGTGCCCGCTTCTGGAGTTTGATTGCAGTGGCTGGAGGCCCTGGCATGCCAAGTCTCTCTCTCATAAGTAAATTTTTAAAAAGTATCTAGATTTGAAGGTCAGAGAGATATCTCAGTGGTTCCGTGCTTGCTTGCAAAGCCTACTCTTTCAGGTTCAACTCCCCAGTACCCAAGTACAGCCATGTGCACAAAATGGCATGTATATTTAGAGTTTGTTTACAGTAGCAAAGGCCTTGACCTGCCCATCCTCTATCTCAAACAAGTAAATAAAATATCCTTATTTATTTATTTATTGGTTTTCTGAGGTAGGGTTGTACTCTAGCTCAGGATGCCCTGGAATTCACTATGTAATGTCAGGGTGGTCTTGAACTCATAGCAATCCTCCTACTTCTGCTTCCTCGGGGCTGGGATCAAAGGCATACGCCACCATGCCTGGCAATCAAATATTTTTAAAAGAATCTTGATTTCAAGCCTGCTATGGTGACCCACACTTATAATCCCAGAACTCAGGAGTCAGAAGCAGGAAGAATGAGGTCCAAGTTCATGTCCTGTCTAGTAAAGTCCACACAAGTAAGTTCCAACAAGCCTTCAGTGAAAACCCGTCTAAGAAAGGAAGAAAGAACTTGGCTTGTATAGAAATAGGGATTCAAGGGGGCTGGAGAGATGGATTAGCGGTTAAGCACTTGCCTGTGAAGCCTAAGGACCCCGGTTCGAGGCTCGGTTCCCCAGGTCCCACGTTAGCCAGATGCACAAGAGGGCGCACGCGTCTGGAGTTCGTTTGCAGAGGCTGGAAGCCCTGGTGCGCCCATTCTCTCTCTCTCTCTCTATCTGTCTTTCTCTCTGTGTCTGTCGCTCTCAAATAAATAAATAAAAAATTTTAAAAAATTTAAAAAAAAAAAAAAAAGAACTAGGGATTCAGGGAGCAAGAATGGCGGCAGGAGGACACAGACATGTTCTAGGCTGTTAGAGCTGCGCTGCCATGTGGGAGGTGGGGAGGTGGCCTGGATTTAGAGTGGCAGTGGAGATGTGTGAGTGGATGTGAGAGGTTTTTAGAAAGTATGGTCAGCTGGAAAGAACTAGATTTTAAAAATGTATTCACAGGGCTAGATCTAAGTGTTTAGGACCTGAAATTTATAAAATTTGGGGCTGCTATTTTAAAAAGTAAGATTACAAAATTAAGTGTGGAAAGTGACTACTTCAGTGACATGTTAAAAAGCTGCCAAGTAGCCAGGCATGGTGGTGCATGCCTTTAATTCCAGCACCCAGGAAGCAGAGACAGGAAGATCATCGTGAGTTCAAGACCAGCCTGAGACTACACATAGTGAAATCCAGGTCAGCCTGAGCTACAGCGAGATCCTACCTTGAAAAACCAAAATAAATAATGAACAATATAAATAAGTAAAAAATCTGTCAAGCCGGGCGTGGTGGCGCACGCCTTTAATCCCAGCACTCAGGAGGTAGAGGTAGGAGGATTGCCATGAGTTCAAGGCCACCCTGTGATGACAGAGTTAATTGCAGGTCAGCCTGGACCAGAGTGAGACCCTACCTCGGAAAACAAAGAAACAAACAAACAAACAAACAAAAAATCTGTCAAGGGCTGGAGAGATGGCCTAGTGGTTAAGGTGTTTGCCTGTGAAGCCTAAGGACCCAGGTTCAATTCCCTAGTACCCACATAAGCCAGATGCATAAAGTGGCACATGTTTGTGGAGTTCGTTTACATGACCAGAGACCCTGGCGTTACCATTCTCTCTCTCTCATTCCCTCTCTGTGTGTCTCAAATAAATAAATAAATAAATATTTAAAAAGCTGCCAAATCTTACAAAAATCACATAAGCAAAAAAATTTTGGTATATGTCTATAATACTTTCTCTTTTATTTTTTGGTTGTGTAACTTCTGATCTCCTTTTCATCGCATAATGTGTATTGTGGCATTACTTTCTGTGTCAATACACTGTGATAGTCGATTGAGCCACAGGAAACTGCAGCATTACTTCCTACAGAAAGAATGAAGAAGCCAGTCTGTCCTCTAGCATGACCCTCCTCCTCAACCCTGGGGGCCACAGGACAGTGTCCTGTACCTTGCTACCTCTGAGCCTGAGGAATGACAGTGTGGAACATGTGTCCTGTGTATTGACACCATGGGTAGCAGAACTCCCGGAATTCCCATTTACCAGGAGAGCTGGGCAAGCATAATTATATTCTGAAGTGACTGTGAGTCATTTATGAGAAACAGAACCAATCCAGGCCTAGCGGGGCAAACCGGTAATTCTAGCTACTCAGGAGCACCACAAGTTCAAGGCCTGTCTGGGGTATAAAGTAAGTTCTAGTCCAGCCTAGGTAACTTGCTGAGACCCTGTCTCAAAGTAAAAAGTCATCTAGGGATATAGCTTTTTGCTACAGGGCTTGTCTAGAATTTGTAGGACTCTAGATTCAAACCCCAGAATAAGAAAGGGAAGGGAAGGGAAGAAGGAAGGAGAGAGAATAAGAGAGAATGCACCAAATATTTTCCAACTTGACTTGCCCAAGTCAGCTCCCTAGTATTCCATAATCACATCTATGTCACATGACTATAAAAAATGTCATAAGAATAACACCCAAAGTCCTGTCCTGAGCTGGGCTGTTCACCCTTGGGCATATATCACACAGTGTTTGTCTAGTAACCTTGACCACAGACCCTTGGAATGGAGCCTGCAGATCCTGCCACTTCCTGCCAACAGTATTTGATGAAGGATCTAAGGTGTATGGTCCACTCAGGAGAGTCTGGTCCTTGTTCTAAAGTGCTGGGATTCAGAAAACAGCACCACAGAACTGGAGAGATGGCTTAAGCGCTTGCCTGTCAAGCCTAAGGACCCTGGTTTGAGGCTCCATTCCCCAGGACCCACGTTAGCCAGAGGCACAAGGGGGCACACACGTCTGGAGTTCATTTGCAGTGGCTGGAGGCCCTGGCACGCCCATTTTCTCTCTCTCTCTGTCTCTTTCTCTCTCTGTCTGTCGCTCTCAAATAAATAACAATAAACAAAAAAATTAAAGAAAAAAACCAGCACCACAAAGTGTGGGGCCTTGGTATGCTGACTCCTTTGTACTGAAAGACATTGGGAGTTTTCAGAAGCAAAGGGTCTCTGGCCTTTTCCTGCCTTCCTTTTCCTACCCCTCTTCCTCTCCTGAAGGGAGCCACAGCAACCAGAAGTCCCCTTTCCCAAAGTCACCACAGAAGCTAGAGTCACCTTCTCCAAAATAAGCCATAAGCACCAGAAAGGTTGTTCTCTCTTCTCCCAGAGAGAAGAGTGTGCGCACAGGCCTTGCTGGGGAATTCCTCAGACTCTTCCCATTAGAAAGTGGTATGTTGTCCGATCACATTTTATTTATTTTATTTATTTTTTATTTTTTTGTTTATTCTTATTTATTTATTTATTTGAGAGCGACAGGCAGAGAGAGAGAGGGAGAGAGAGAGAGAGAGAGAGAGAGAGAGAGAGAGAGAGAGAGAGAGAGAGAGAGAAGGAGGGAGGGAGGGAGGGAGGGAGAGAGAGAATGGGCATGCCAGGGCCTCTAGCCACTGCAAACAAACTCCAGACACATGCACCCTCTTGTGCATCTGGCTAACGTGGGTCCTGGGGAATCGAGCCTGGAACCAACCGTGGTCCTTAGTCTTCACAGGCAAGTGCTTAACCACTAAGCCATCTCTCCAGCCCCCCCCCTTTTTTTTTTCGAGGTAAAGTCTCACTCTAGCCCAGGCTGACCTGGTATTCACTATGGAGTCTCAGGGTGGCCTCGAACTCACGGCGATCCTCCTACCTCTGCCTCCTGAGTGCTGGGATTAAAGGCATGTGCCACCACGCCTGGCTTCCAATCACATCTTAAAATACATTTAATTTAATATATTTATTTAAGAGAGAGAGAAAGAGAGAGGGAGAGAAAAAGGGAGAGAGGGAGAATAGACACATCAGGGCCTCTTGTGCATCTGCTTACACGGGTCCTGGGGAATCAAACCTGGATCCTTTGGCTTTGCAGGCAAACATCGTACTGGCTAAGCCATCTCTCCAGCCCTCCATCACATTTTTACATAGCTGATGAAACCTATGTGAAAGACAGCTTTCCTTGGATCTTTGTCGCTGTGCAACTCAGGTTGGCCTAGAACTGGTGATCCTTCTACCTCAGCTTCCTGACTGTTGCATGCCATGTGTACTGCAGTGAGTTAACTCTGGGTCCCAAGTTATATAAAGTGTTGATTGCCTAAACCCGTGGTGCTTCTCTTTTGCTAACCAGTCTTTGGCTGTGATTACGTCAGCTGTGACTTTCCTGCTGGGTGAGGAATGGTAGCCCACTTTCCTGCCCCCATGGAGAGAAGAGAGAAAAGGGGGGGGGAGTATCAGGACTCCCCAGCGTATGCTTAGGAAACAGGATTGCCCATACAGGCTCTTCCTAACCAGAAAGGTCTTCAGATGCTGGGCAGCATAGAAGGAAAGCTTGGGACAACTAATGACATAGCTACAAGTGCTCAGACCGAATGAGCTGATCTTAAGAAGTTGAATGTGGGAGCTGGGAAGATGGACCAGAAGTTAATAAAGCTGCCAGCCTGGGTTCAGTTTCCCATTACCCATGGAAAGCCAGATACACAAAGTGACACAAGTGTCTGGAGTTTATGTGCAGCACCAAGAGGCCCTGACATGCCCAAATTCTCTCTCTCTCTCTCTCTCTCTCTCTCTCATAAATAAATAAAAACATTTTAAAGCCAGGCATGGTGGCACACACCTTTAATCCCAGCACTTGGGAGGCAGAGGTAGGAGGATCTCTGTGAGTTTGAGGCTACCCTGAGTGTACATAGTGAATTCCAAGACAGCCTGAACTAGAGTGAGACCCTACCAAGAAAACAAAAATAAATAAATAAATACAAACATTTTAAAAGAGAAGTTGAGGGCTAGAAGTATGGCTTAGCAATGAAAGCACCTGCCTGCAAAGCCAAAAGACCCAGGTTCAATTCCCCGGGACCCACATGAGCCAGATGCACCAGGTGGCACATGTGTCTGGAGTTCATTTGCAGTGGATAGAGGCCCTGGTGTGCCCTTTCTCTCTCTCTGTCTCATTCTCTCTATCAAATAATACAATATTTTACAAAAAGAAGTTGAGTGCGATTTTTTTAATTATTTATTTATTTATTTGACAGAAAGAGGCAGAGAGAATGGGCGCACCAGGGCCTCTAGCTATTGCAAATGAACTTCAAACGCATGCACCCCCTTGTGCATCTGGCTTTCGCGGGTCATGGGGAATCAAACCTGAGTGCTTTGGCTTTGCAGGCAAACGCCTTAACCACTAAGCCATCCCTCCAGCCCTAGTGTGGAATCCAGGATGCAGGTGTTGCAAACAGGAGGCTCTAACTGCTGAGCCATCTCTCCAGCTCATGGGTCATTTCTTATCACAGTAAGATTTCTGGTGCTAAATTTCCTCCAGTTACTGCAGTTATTTAAACTTGGAAAACAGTCACATTTTCATGGTGTGCCTCCTCACTAACTGGCAAAGAAGACGTGTGAGGAAAGAGGAGCAGCTCCCTGAAGCCCGTCAATGCTGCCCGTTGTTTTATGTGACTAGGCAGATTCTCCCGACACCAGCGGGAATGTTCACCTCAAGGAAAGAGTTAGTCATGGGACAGCTTTCCGTGAACGCTCCTCATCAGACCAGTGTGGGAACTGTAGGGAAGAGACTTTAGGCGACAGAAATAATTTGGAAAAATCAGGCTCATGTGTGGAGGTTGGGAGACACCTTTCCTGTGTTAATGAGGGTTTCTTGATGCTCACCGCTCCCATCCACCAGGCTAGCTGGCCTATGAGCTTCTGGTACATTCTCCTATCTCTGTTCACCCCTTTGTCCTTTGGTGCACTGGCATTATAGACACTAGTGCCATGGCCTCAGACTTTATGTGGGTTCTATGGATTCAAACTAAGGAACTCATTCTTGTGTGACAAATGCTTTGTCTAGTGAGCCAGCTCCCTCAATTTTTTTTTTAAATTTTTATTAGCATTTTCCATGATTATAAAAAAAATCCCATGGTAATTCCCTCCCTCCCCCCCCCCACCTTCCCCTTTGAAATTCCATTCTCCATCATATTACCTCCCCATCACAATCATTGTACTTACATATATACAATATCAACTTATTAAGTACCCTCCTCCCTTCCTTTCTCTTCCCTTTATGTCTCCTTTTTAACTTATTGTCTCTGCTACTAAGTATTTCATTTTCACGCAGAAGCCCAATCATCTGTAGCTAGTATCCACATATAAGAGAGAACATGTGGCGCTTGGCCTTCTGGGCCTGGGTTACCTCACTTAGTATAAACCTTTCCAGGTCCATCCATTTTTCTGCAAATTTTATAACTTCATTTTTCTTTACTGCTGAGTAGAACTCCATTGTATAAATGTGCCACATCTTCATTATCCACTCATCAGTTGAGGGACATCTAGGCTGGTTCCATTTCCCAGCTATTATAAATTGAGCAGCAATAAACATGGTTGAGCACGTACTTCTAAGGAAATGAGATGAGTCCTTTGGATATATGCCTAGGAGTGCTATAGCTGGGTCATATGGTAGATCAATCTTTTCCCTCAATTATTTTGATTTTGAACTTTTAGTTTTTGATATCCCTAGCTAGCTTTGAACTATATGTGCAGGCAAGTATAATCCCGCAGTTTTTCAGAGTGCAGGTGTGTGCCACTGTGGTTGGCTTATGCAGAGTTTATGTGTAAGCTGGGCAGGTACTCTGCCAGCTAAGCTACATCCCCTGCTCCTCAGTAATGACTTATTATATAATATTTCATAGGGTGGGTATATAATGAATGTAATTCTAGTTAGTTTTTAATTTAAAGAACTTCAATCAGTGTATTATGACTCACAGTACTCTAAACAAAAGGAAGAAATTACACTGCAAAGGTTTAGAAGCCAGATGTGGTAGAACATATGTTTAATTTCAGCATTCAGACAGCAGAGGCAGGAGGATTACCACAAATTCAAAGCCAACCTTTATCTACATAGTATGTTTCAGGCCACCAAAGACTAGATAACTAGCAAGACTTTATCTTAAAAAATAAACAAACAATGGGGCTGGAGAGATGGCTTAACTGTTAAGGAACTTGCTTGCAAAGCCAAAGGACCTTGGTTCAATACCCCAGACCCACGTAAGCCAGATGCACAAGGTGGCACATGCATCTGGAGTTTGTTTGCAGTGGCCAGTATGTGCCCATTCTCTCTCCCTCCCCTTTCCCTCTCTCAAATCAATAAAAATAAAATATTTTAAAAAAATAAACAGGGCTGGAGAGATGGCTAAGCAATTAAGGTGCCTGCAAAGCCTAAGAACCCAGGTTCAATTCCTCAGTACCCGTGCAAAGCCAGATGCACAAGGTGGCACGCGTATCTGGAGTTCATTTGCATTGGCTAGAGGCCCTGAAGTGCCCACTCTCTCTCTTTCATAAATAAATAAATAAAATACTTTAAAAAGTAAAACATTTAGGGCCAGGCATGGTGGGGCAAGCCTTTAATCCCAGCACTCGGGAGGCAGAGGTAGGAGGGTCACCGTGAGTTCAAGGCCACCCTGAGACTACATTGTGAATTCCAGGTCAGCCTGGGCTAGAGCAAGACCCTACCTTGAAAAGACAAA
Source organism: Jaculus jaculus (assembly GCF_020740685.1). Classification (NCBI taxonomy): domain Eukaryota; kingdom Metazoa; phylum Chordata; class Mammalia; order Rodentia; family Dipodidae; genus Jaculus; species Jaculus jaculus. The sequence continues at coordinate 31,467,857 of NC_059110.1, forward strand.
AATAATAAATAAATAAATAAAACATTTATAAAGTAGAATTTAAAGAGTATAAACAGGTACTATAATAAAGATCCTTTCAAACAATTATACCATGGTGAGTATTTCATTGGCATAAAACTAAGCTAGAACAGAATTTGTATCTAGACTTTGTTTGCCTAATGATCTTATTTCCCTGTGTGTGTTTACTTTGTAATGAACCTTTTCAGGACAAACTCTCCAGCCATGCATTGCCCATAAACATAATGCACTGCAGAGAACCAAGGGGGTGCAGGGGAAAGCTTGTGGTTTTGGAATCAAACAGACTCAGATTGCTGTGCCTTGAGATGTTAGGTTCAGCAAAAAGACATAAAACAATTCTCACGAAAGCTTTGCTTATACTAGTCAATAATTGGAAACAGTCCAGTTGTCCATCAATAGGAAAATGAATAAATTCTGGTTTATTTACTTAAGGAGTGCTATCCCCTATAAACAGAATTAACTAATATTACATATCAAAACATGGGTGAAGGCTGGAGAGATAGCTTAGCAGGTGAGGTGCTTGCCTGCAAAGCCAAAGGTCCTTGGTTTGATTCCCAAGGACCCATGGTGGCACATGTGTCTGGAGTTCTTTGCAGTGGCTAGAGGCCCTGGCATGCCCATTCTCTCTTTTATTATCTGCCTCTCCTCTGTCTCTCTCCCTCTCTCATAAAAATAAATTAAAGCAAAATATTTAAAAGAAACATGGGTGAATCTCAAGTCATGCTCAGTGAAGAAAGCCTTACACAAGTTAGTACTTGTCATTTATGTGGAAAAGGACTAGAACATTGATTGCTTCTAGCAGTTAAGGTGGTAATTTCCTTAGAAGAGACATGAAAGCACATGATGGTCATGTTCTGTGGCATAAGTAGGGGTTTGAGTTGGATGTGTGTGTTTTCCTGCATATGTCTAGTAGCCACCTTAAACTCTGTAATCTACACTGTACATGAAACTTTCCTGAAAGAAAAAGAAAGAATCTAGAGCTGGAGAGATGGCTTAGTGGTGAAGGCACTTGTCTGCAAAGCCAGGTTCAATTTCCAGTACCCACATAAGCCAGAGGCACAAGGTAGCACATGCATCTGGAGCTCATTTGCAATGGCTTGAGGCCCTGGCATCCCCATCCTCTGCCTTCCTCCTTCCCTCTCTGTCTTTCTCAATCTCTCTCTCTTTCAAATAAATAAATAAAATAAAATCTGACATTTAAAAAAAAAGAATCTAATATTCTTTCTGTAAACAATGTTCATCTCTAGATAACAATACAAATCTAAAACATTTGAACTTGCTTTATTTGTCAGCAGAGATAGAATAAGACATAGATATAGAGATGATAAATAGACAGACCGACAGAGAGTGTGGTTGTACCAGTGCCTTTTGACACGACAAACTCAGACCTCCAGGAGCATGCGCCGCTTTGTACATCTGGCTTTATGTGGGTCCTGGGAAATCAAAGGACCAACAGACTTTGCAAGCAAGTGCCTTTAACACTTGAGCCAAGTCCCCAGGCCTCAACCTAAAAAAAAAAAATGTATTAAAATTAACATACCTCAACAGGTGGAGGAGCTGGTGGCTGGCTGGATGAATAGACAAGCAGTATGACGCCATAGAATCCAGGTTGTCCTGCGTGATTTAACATTTTCATAATTAGATACTGGAAAAATATCTTTTGATCTTGGGCATGTTTTGTCAACTTTTTGATTTCTGCAAAACAGAGACAAGAGATAGCTTACAAAGTAAAGCTTTTAACTCATGGCTTTGTTGATTTGTCAAATGTGTCAATTTGTAAGCCATCGTATGTAAAATGGTCTATAAAGATTTGGTCTAAAATGGTATGTAGCAAAATTAATGGAGATATCAGGATATCAGGAATAAGCTGTCTGTCTGCTGATGGCTGATTATATATTCCTTGAGTGGAGGAATTACCTTTTAACAGTGGTAATGGCCCAGAGTTCATGGGTGTGGGACAGCCTGTGGAGAACTTTCTCTATAGGACAAGGAGAAAAAAAGGAACAGAGTGTCATAGGTGATCATACCCAGATTTTTAAAAATTATTTTATTTATTAAGAAAGAGAGTGAGAGGAGTCAGATGGAGAGAGTGAGAGACAGAAAGAGAGAGAGAGAGAGAGAGAGAGAGAGAGAGAATGGGTGCGCTAGGGTCTTTAGCCACTGCAAATGAACTCCAGAGGCATGCTCCATCTTGTGCATCTGGCTTACATGGGTCCTGGGGAATTGAACCTGGGTCTTTTGGCTTTACAGGCAAGTGGCTTAACCACTAAGCCATTTTTCCAGCCCCATACTCAGATTTTGATGTTAAAAAAAAAAAAAAACTAAATAATGATTTGGCTCACTGTAAACTCCAATTGGGAGAACTCACTTATGTGACAAATATTTATTGAGGGTGCCCAGGTGTTTTCTCAAGATCTGGGGATATGAAGGTAGATGAATGAATGTCCACACAGCCAGAGCTGTCTGCGCTCTTGGAGGTGACATTCTAGTGGGGGTAAAATTCTCTGGATTTACAGGAGTCAGTCCATTAGGTGTAGACGCACTATATCATCACTACCTACCAGAAGGATCATGGCTGGCACAACTGTAACAAAAGTCAAGTTAGCAAGAAACAAAACCAGGGACCTCCAGAAATGAAGCTCCCAAGACCCCAGGGGAAACTGTTTTGATGCTTATGCTCCATGACGAACGCGTGGCCAGGCAGGAAGGCAAATGAATCAAAAGTGTCTAATCTAATGGTAACAAACTGAAGAGGAAACCCAGCAGGACCTGTCTGTTCAGATTCTTCGTGGCTTCTCTGCAACATTCCTTCCTCCTAGGACTGGGGCAAGACCCCTGTTCAAGAGAAAATTGCAAGAGTGACCTCAGTTGGTTTTATCAGCTGTTTCTATGAGTAGTCTTTGGAACAGGAATTTTGATTTCTATCACTTGCTTTGTAGGAGATAGAGAAGCGAAAGACAGGAAGGCAGGACAAGGTCAGAGAAACTTCTTCAGGACCTTTCCACCCTCCCTCGGCTCAAGATACCCAGCACGCCACGGTACCACACCTTGGGTCAACTTTTTCTCTGACTGAAGAGAATGGAGTGGGCAAGAGGCAGAACCTGAGGCAGTCAGTGGCCTTTGCCTGCCCAACAACGGAACAAGAAACAGAGATGCCAGCAAGCAAAGTGGCCAGTGACATTTCCTTATTCTTTCTGACATCTGAGTTCGGCCTGCGCAGTCTCTGTATTGCTCAGTTCCAAGAAAAGCACAGTCTGGATTACTGAATTGCTTAGAACTCTGACGAGGTATTCCAGAACTGGCTTTGTCTTGTGCTCACTCAACTGCTACAGTAAATAACCTAGTGTTTCCCATTGGTATAGTTCCTGGGGTCATGAAACAAAGAAATGGTACAACTCATCCATTGCAAGAAAACAGCTCTCCCCTAACTAGGGTCACTGGTTCAGAGCGGAAAGAAGGTGGAAGCCAAGAGAATATGGAGAAATGATGAGAAATCCGTGTGCCTCACATGTAAGGATTGCTGTTCCCATCATTGAGACACAGCCTGGAAACAAAACACTTTCTTCAGCCATTCTGCGTTTTATCTTTTTCTTTTTTAATGGGGACACTCTGATCTGTGGGATTTGAACTTCTACCCTTTTAAGGGCTCGGCCTGTTCTAGTACTCTTTCCATGTTCCAGTACTGTCAGTGGATATGTACAGCAGGTGCGTAATAAAAATCATTTGGGGGGCTGGAGAGATGGCTCAGCGGTTAAGCATTTGCCTGTGAAGCCTAAGGACCCTGGTTTGAGGCTCGATTCCCCAGGACCCACGTAGGCCAGATGCACAAGGTGGTGTACGCATCTGGAGCTCGTTTGCAGTGGCTGGAGGACCTGGGGCACCCATTCTCTCTCTCTCTTTGCCTCTTTCTCTCTCTGTCTGTCTGTTGTTCTCAAATAAAAATAAACAATTTTTGTTTAAAATCATTTGAATTCCTACAGGTTTCCATTTTCTCCCTGATTCTCCATGTAGGAAAAACCTAGAAGTATGTAGTGATGAGTAAGGAAATGTTTAGTTATGACACAAGTATGGAGAGTCAGTAAAGACATGCCATCTGCCTGTACACGTAGAGGTGAGCTTTCCTGAGCAGAGGGATGGCTCTGCTTCATGGCGGCTCCTTGAGGTTGAGAAGGGCTTAGGAGTACCAGTCATGGAGGGGTGTACCTGTAATCCCAGCCCAGCATGGGGGAGACTGGCCCAGAAGGGTCATAAATTCTTGGTCACTGGTCTATGTTACATAGTTAGATCCTGTATAGAGGAAGAGAGAAGAAGGAGGAGGAGGAGGAGAAAGAGAGAGAGAGAAATGAGAAAATCCAAGGACCAAGCTGGGAAGTTAGGACACAGGATAGCTATGGCCTCAGGCTTCCAGGTTTCATAATCTCATCTCCATCTCTGACTAGCTCTGAAGAGTTTAGGCATGTTACTCAGCTTCTGTCTTCTATTTTATCTTCTGTCACATTGGCTCCTACCTACAAGACCATTTAAAAAGACTTTATTCAAGTTAATGCACTTAACACCATTTCTGACATGTAAGTATATCTTATATTTTAGCTTCCTCTCCAGATTTTTCAAGATGTTTCTTCTATAAGGTTTATTATTTATTTATTTGCAAGGGGAGAGAGAGAGAAAGAGAGAGAGAGAGAGAGAGAGAGAGAGAGAGAGAGAGAGAGAGAGAAAGAGCAACATTGCAAACAGACATAAGAGTCACTTTGTGCATCTGGCTTTATGTGAGTACCGGGGAATTGAACCTGGGCCATCAGACCTTGCAAACAAGCACCTTAACTGCTGAGCCATCTCTCCAGTACCTCTTCTATAAGGTGAGTGAATGTGGTTTGCTAAATACATAACAGATCCAGGCGTGGTAGCACACACCTTTAATCCCAGCATTTAAGAGGCAGAGGTAGGAGGATCACAGTGAGTTCCAGGCCATCCTGAAGCAACAGAGTGAGTTCTCAGTCACTCTGGGCTAGAGTGAGACCTTACCTCTCTAAAAAACAACAAAAATACATAACTGAAGGTAAAATCATAATCTGTAAGACTGTTCATGCAACTATACGATCATGAATCAGTAAAACTCTTCTTCGTCTTGTGCTTTAATTTTTTCAGATTAAATGACCACCACTTACATGGAGGCTCCAGGAGTCCTCCATGAACTGGGAGTGGTCTCCTCCTGCCCAGGCGTACACACAAGGGAGACAGAAAACGGTGTTGGCTCCTCTCTCATAACCACACATTTACAAACGGACTACTGTGCAATGAACTCAGGATAGCAAGTGTCTAAGGGATCTATGCGCTGGGAGTTGGTAGCAGGCCTTGATTATTGTCCTAGGCCGAGGTGTATTCAGGTTTACTGAGGCCAAAATCCTGTTGCAACAAATACATTTTATGCTTTAAATTGGTGAGTGTCACGGCTCTCGGAATAACAGTCTTGATTTAAAAAAAAAAAAAAATTAACACATTTTTCCTGCTCGTATGCATTTGCATAAATTGTTCCTCTTCTGCAAGACTAACAGATGCCATCTGTGGGTATTCTGTCCCCAGTCTCGGCTTGCATTTAAATCTGCATGCTGCTTTGCCGAGCTCTTTGGAAAGGTGCAGGAATACAAGAGCTGGCCCTAGCCAGTGGCCAAGCGCTGGCCTCCTGGTCCCAAGTCTTTTAACCTCTTGCTTCCAGCTGGGCATGTAAGGCAAAACAATCTGGAGACGGGGGCCCTCCCCCTGCCTGTGATAGGCTGACTGGAATAGCAACAGGCTGTGTCACCGAAAAGGGCAAAGCCTTCGGAAATAGAAACAAAGTTGGTCACAAATCACACAGGCTTTGCCCGAAGTTTTTTTTTTTTTTTTTTTCTCTCCCCCCCCCCCCCGCCCGCCCTTCTTTTCCCCTGACCTCCTCTCCTGCCCTGCTATCATGGGGAAAGTGACCGCTGCTGTCAGCAGGGGGAAGTCGGGGTAGTTTGGTGGCGAGGCAGAGGCTGTAAACTTCTACGTGACCATGGTACCTGTTGAAAACACAGAGGGCCCCAAGCTGCTGAGCCCGAAGGGGAGAGAGGCGGAGAGCGACGGCAGCCACGGAGCCAGCGGCCGCCGCCACCGGCATCCTGCCTGCGCGGGAGGTAAAGTGAGCCGGGCCGAGCCCGGGGGGCCGGGGGCCGGCTGTGCCCGGCTGGAGGCAGGGGGTGCGGACGCGCACGCGCCCAGGGCAGCGAGGGCCACCGGACCCCGGGGCTTGGCAGTGCGACCCAGGGCGAAGCCCTGATGGGACTTTGTGCGTTGAGAAAGTGTCAGTTACAGACCCACTACTGGTAGGATGGGCTCCATCCACTGTTTACATAATACGATATATATCATATATCTATATCTACATATAGATATATCTATATCTATAGATAGATATAGATATCTATCTATAGATATATATATAGATAGATAGATAGATATAGATATATATCGATCCATCTTTCCAAGACGAGATATACATATGTATATGTACATATTTATACATATATTAGTATATATACACACATATATATTATATAATATATATTAGTATATATATTATATACATGTACATAGTTCATCTTGGAAAGGTGGATCGAAGCCTCATGTGTAAATACACACACACACACACACACACACACACACACACACACACTCGGTCGTTTCATGTCACAAATGGATCGTATGTGACTAGTGGACGTTATAAGCATGGTTTTAAAAATCAACATGTCAAGTAGGCGGCACAAAATGACGGGTTATGAGGTCAGTGAGCACAGCTTTCCTTTGAATTTGAGTGGGAATTCCAAGCCTGAAACTCTTTCTTTGGTCCTGTCTGCTTTCCTTGAAAACACGCCTTGTCTTCCAAAATGAGGCTCAAGTAATATTTTTGGCTTCCTAAGTGAAATTTAGAAGAGTTTGAATCCGTGCACTTACGTCCGCTAACCCAACTGCTTATCTTTATTTCCACAGTTAAAATTCCCACAAATACAATGCACACTTTCTCTTTCTTTCTTTTTTCTTTTCTTTCTTTCTTTCTTTTTTTTTTTTTTTTGCTGCCTCTTTCTGTTCATTCAGTTTGCAAAGGAATGGAGACAACTTGTAATACGAGATGAAATGAAGAACAAGTGGTCCCCTCCCTCCCTTGCTTTCACCTGCTCTGCTCCTCTTCAGACATCACATTCCCAAGCTAGACCTAGTGGAATTTTGTGCAGAGTCTAAAATACTAAATGACACACAGGGCAGGCACTGCCTGCCGTCTTGGAATGCTCTGCGCACCAGCGTTTGGGTTGGGGTTTGCCTAGAACTGAGTGCCCACATCATCATGCCGAGGTGAGGCAGCCCCTCAGAAATGAGGAAGCTGACTTTCTTTCCAGACCTGCACCCTGCTAAACCTTCTACTGCTTCCCCACTTCTAGTCACCAGTGGACACAGGGGCCCATCTTTCAATATGGCCTCTCGGTTTTTGTTCTTGGAGGATGTGGCCCCTTCCCCAAGGGCTTGCTGGATGGCTCAAAGTTCTCTAAGGGCAGGCAAACAGATTGGTAGTGGAGTGTCGAGGAGAAATTACAGAATGCTTATCTCCAAATTCCTGAGAAAACCGAACTGTAGTGAAGAGTGGAACAGGCTGAGATGTTGATGATAACCAAAGGGATCATTAAATGGAGAGAGAAAACTGTCCAAGAGGGGCTTTTGCAGTAACCTTTTTAAAAAATGACTGATTTCTGTCCTTTCTTCCCTCAGGGCCCCCCAGGTTCTCTCAGCTCCGGAGGGGTGGTTTAGATGTCCTGTTTACGAACTCAAGGCAGCTGTGGTTTCCAACACAAGACTGAGCCTGTCTGTAGTTCATGGTTGATGGGGAAAGGATACATGAGACCCCAGACCTCCCAGCGTAGCTAATGGCGGCCAGTAGTTGCTGGGAGGCGGGGCATCATCAGTGGTGTAGCCACTAGTAAGTTACCCACTCTGTAGTAAATAACTTTCCACCCATCATCATGCAAGGAAGCCTAATTTAGTTAAACTCAATGAGGTTAAAAAAAAACAGGCATGAACGTAAGATGAGGATTTTGGGGGAAGAAGGGTGTCAATAGGAGGGGAATAAGAGAGGGTAATTGGGAGGAATAAGATCAAAATACTTATATGTGTGTATGAAAATTTCAAAATGAAAAAAAAAATTAAATGACTGATTTTAGCTGGGTGTAGTGTGCACACTTGTAATTACAGCTCGCAGGAGGTAGAAGCAGGAAGATACAGGCCAGCTTGGACAACATAGCAAGCCCCTATGTCAACCCCCTCAAGATCAACTTTAATAAGGCTTCAAAAGCTTCACAGCTTATAGTGAACAAGGGCACAATTGTCCTTATGGAAGGTCATGTATATAAATACTCATAAACATGGGAGACGACACACACAAAAGCTAATTGAAAGTGCTATGATTTATGCTAGTGTACAGAATTTATACATGAATACTACAAATTATATGTAACTTTGTTTTTATTTATTATTATTGTTATTATATTATTGGTTTTTCAAGGTAGGGTCTCACTGTAGCTCAGACTGGACCTGGAATTCACTATGTAATCTCAGGGTGGCCTCGAACTTATGGTGCTCCTCTTACATCTGCCTCCTGAGTGCTGGGATTGAAAGCGTGTGCCACCATGCCCAGCATAACTTTAATTTTCAATGAATCTTTATTATGCAGAAGAAAAAACCTGAACGGTTTCCCTAACATCTCATATACATACAGCTTTGATTTATATTACATGTAGTTTACATTTAGATGAATGCAGACCTTTCATTTGTACTTTTGCTAATTTTCCTAACTTGTCTAAAACATCATCCATTGACACCCCAAAGCAACCATACATATGCACACATGTAGGTATGCATAGACACACATACATCTATACACATCTGCACAAATATACAAATGTAGCATGCAGCGGTTTTAAGAAGTTATTTAATGTCTCTGTGTACTAATATTGGGATTATATTTTGGTCTGTTTTATCAAGATATCAAACTTTATTGAAATACTATTTACGAATCACTCTGGTTTCTTCGTATTTCAAAGCTTTATATTTTTTTATTCAGAAAATTCAGATCATTTAAGATATGCTTAGTGATTGCCATCCTGTTTCTCATTTGAAGGCAACAACTTTTTCTACATTTCTAGGGGGATAAAGTCAAAACATAAACAGGAATGAGTTATACAGAGCAAGGTGATTAAGTCATGTGAGATACTGGAAACATCTAAACAGAACTGAAATAAACCTTAAGCTCTGCTACCCAGCCCCGCCCCTTCACCTAGCACTCTTGCCCAGAGTGAAGCATCTCGCCAGCTCTTCTTTGTTGGCCAACTCCTATTTAATTAGAATGGATGCTTTGTTCCATGACAAGAGGCTAATGAACTTCATTATGTCCAAGAAGCTATGACTCAAAGTGGATACATTGTTAGTAAAATTTTCAGTGTTCACAGACAAGTTCCAATGGACCTTCTAGGGGAAGAGTCAAGCTCAGCTTCAAACCTCCGGCGCCTAGAGCTGATGACATACAGATGACATGGGAAATTACATAGCTGGGACATCTCTCACCCAGGAAATGTAGGGCCAGAAGATTGGTCATTAGCAGGGGATGGTGTGGAACCAAGCCTGGAGGGGCTGGACCAGGCGCTTCTCTGTCTGTTCCTTTGTCCTCAGCTCTCACACTCCTTATTTCATGATCCAGACAACTGGCTGGAGAGAGAGAGTTCCCTAACACTGCCTTTTCATCTTCCTTCTGCCCAAATGGTCAGGAACCAGGAATAATATTCATTATATGAATTCAAGTTCTCAGCATTTTAGTGAATACCCTCGAACAAAACATTCAGAAATGGAGGCCGGGACCCCTCTGCAAAGGCTTCACTTCACTCAGACAGCACAACCCGGGACTTGAACAGTCACACTCCCTCTCATTGGAATGTCCCAAGGAACTTCTTGTTAAGGATTTTCAAGCTGTAAACTCCTTTTCACACGCAGAAACCAAGAGGTGGTCAGCCCATGAGTGTGAACAAGATTCTCTTTATTAGTGCTTTGTGGCATTTGTTTAACCTGCAGCCCCTGAAGGCAGCCATCCTGGCTTTCTTGGGCTTTCTGGGGCAGCCCAAAGGGGAGTCTTCATGCGGGACAGCTGGAGGAGAAAGGCAAGCAGGCCCAGCAGGCCCTGCCTGATAATAGAGCTTTGCTTGTAAGAAGAGGGATTCTTAACAGGCCTGTTACCTCAGGCAGAGCCAAGGGCCAGGGCCTCTCAGAGTGTGAGATGTTGGGCCATTCTTATTTTCCCAGGCTTTCTATATTTACAAATCCATGACCAAAAAAAAAAAAAAAAATCCCACTGTGCTTTAAACACATGCGTTTATAAGAAATGATTGCCTGATAACAAAATATTGCTGTGGGAATTATGTTCTTCATAACAAAATGACAGGATGTGGAGACATTAATTTTTGAAGAGCTACAACGCCTGTCTAATGATGAGACCAGACTTCCCTTTTGGTCCAGCCAGCACCTGTCTGAGACTGGATATTTCAACCTCACTTGAAATCACATCAGGAGTCTGATCAGGACTTTGCATGGCTTCAGAGGCTTGAGTTGATGTGTTCTTTGGGACCTCCTGGGCAGGACGTGTGGGCTCTGTTTCCCACAAACACCATGTAGCAAGCACGGCGTGCCTGTACTTCCGTAAGGACGCGTCACTCAGACAGAGGTTGTCTCTTGTCACAAATCCCCTCCAGACTGCAGCAACAGCAGCAGGCACCCAGGCAGTGGCAGGGAGTTGGCAGCCATGGCCGCAGCCAGCCCTGTGGAGCAGCCAGCCAAGCCCTGGGGCCCATCTGGGCCAGCGGAGACCTAACTAACTGGCACACACCAACACGCCTGAACTGGCTTTTACAGCCAGGATCCCTCCTGATAGGTCTCTGCTTCCATCCCAGGTGTTAGGATATTTTCAAGGTCACTTTGCTCTCTGCCAGATTTTCCACAGAAGCCGAGGCAGCCGAGATCCCAGGAACATACCTGGTGGTGACTGAGACCCTAAGGTGAGTGCAGGAGAATAGTCCTTGTGCATTCTCCAGGGGACGGTAACTGATGGAAGCAGAAATCAAAATGCAGCGACTCCTCCCGCCCTCCCCCAAGCCGGCCCAGGAAGCGCACGGGTAGAACAAGCTAATCTTAAAATACAGCTTTTCAGTTGCTGTCGATAGCTGCAATTTTTCTTTTCTGTATTTGTATGTGTGCCTTTTGTTGTTGTTGTTGTTTTTTTTTTTTTTTCCTAGATAGGGCTTAGCTGTAGCTCAGGCTGGCCTGGAATTCACTATGTAATCTCAGGCTGGCCTCAAACTCAAGGCAAACCCTCTACCTCTGCCTTCAGAGTGCTGGCTGATAGCTGAGATTTAAAAATATATACGTATTTATTTATTTGAGAGAGAGAAAGACGCAGGGAGAGAGAGAGAGAGAGAGGGAGAATGGGTGTACCAGGGCCTCCAGCCACTGCAAACCAACTCCAGATGTATGCGCCACCTTGTGCATCTGGCTTACATGGGTCCTGGGGATTTGAACCAAAGTCATTTTGCTTTGCAGGCACACACCTTAACTGCTAAGGCATCTCTCTAGCCCTGAGATTTTTTTCTTTTTTAACTTTAAAATAGTCCTGGAATTATACTTTCCAAGATAGCATTTTCTCAGTAAAAGGAACCCAAGTGTGCTCTTTAGCCTCAGAGTTGGAAACGAAGACTTCTGAGAGCTCCCGATGGCCCTCCGTTGGTGAGCAGTGAGCTTCCACTGCTGAGAGTTAAAGCAGCTGTTTATCCAGAGTGTATGAGGAAGAACTGGTTTTATAAGATTTTTAAGTTGAACAGAGCTGGGTCTCATAATGGGTCTCATAATTTTTTTTTTTTTTTGGTTTCTTTTGTTTCAAGTTTTTTTTTAACTGACAACTTCCATAATTATAGATAATAAACCATATTTCCCTCCCCCCTACTTTCCCCTTTGCAACTCCACTCTCCATCATACCCCTTCCCCCTCTTATCCAGTCTCTCTTTTATTTTGATATCATCATCTTTTCCTCCTGTTATGATGGTCTTGTGTAGGTAGTGTTAGGCACTGAAAGGTCGTGGATATCCAGGCCATTTTGTGTCTGGAGGAGAGCTTTCTAAGAAGTCCTACCCTTCCTGGGGGTTCATACTCTTTTTCCTTTATAAACAGTCTTTGTCAGAAGTCTGAGTTATTTTCTTTAAATATATATAAATTTATATATATATATTAATTTATCTGTAAGTAGAAAGAGAGGGAGAGAATGGGTGCACCAGGGTCTCTTGCCACTACATATGAATTCCAGATGCATGTATCACTTAGTGTATCTTGCTTTATGTATGTACTGGGGAATTGAGCCCAGGCCAGCAAGCTTTGCAAGCAAGCACCTTTAACCACTGAGCCATCTCCCCAGCCCAGAAGGGTGAGTTAATGAATGCCTTAAAAGATACCAAATCGGCTAGGCATGGTAGCACATGCCATTCATCCCAGCAATTGAGAAGCAGAGGTAGGAGGACCACTCTGAGTTTCAGGTCTGCCTGGACTACAGTGAGACCTTACCTCCAAAATAAAATAAATAAATAAAAAGACACCAAATTATGGTTGTAAGAAAGGGAAAAGCTGCATAGTGCATTCATCTTTCCCAAGGACTATTTGACCAAATACCAAGTGAGCATGATTACTCATTTCATATTCCCTCACGGTGTCCAATCTCCATTACAGCCACAGACTCGAAATCACTCAAAGTATTTCGCAGCTGAAATGGAATGAACTATCATGGTGAATCATAAATTTACGAGTTGCTTCTGTTTTAGTTTGCTTTTGTTTTGTTCACTGGTCTCCTTTTCCTTTCTGCATCATAGCACACTCACGTATATGTTTGCTCAATGACTGTGCTTCAGTCATATGCTTCTTATTCTTTACAATTTATAGAAAAGTCACAAGACTAAAATCATCCATCATAGCGTAGTAATAGCAGCTTCCATTGTATTTAAGCAATGACTCATTTTATACAACGCTATCAAAGTGTCAGGAAGAAAAGTGCAGTCTTTTGTTTGGCTTACAGAAATTTCTTTTCCTTAAGTAAAACAAAGTGGGACAACTCCGAAGTGTCCGTGATTGCCTTGGAAGTAATTGTTTCTTACACAACCCACGACTAGGCTTTTCCATCTTGTGGTCCGGGGCTCCAGGAAATGTCTGAAGAACTTTATACAAGATCTTTCCACACTGGAGGGAAGTTGGAACTGAGAACTACGTGCCAAGCTAATTTGAAAGCCTGCTTCAAATGACATCCCAGCGTCAGATGTGTAAAGCTTTTTAAGAATAGAAAAAAAAAAGTCGTAATTAGGATCAATTTGCATGGTGAGAGAGCAGCCCCATGCTAGTAAAATGTTTCATTTCCAGTGGGAAACCAAGCCATAAACCCACAAAGGCAAAGCTCACAGAAATATTTCTTTATGGTGCAACTCCATTATGTAGATGCTGCCAATTTTAAGAACAAGGGTATTCATGAACTTATGAAAAGGCATGATTGTTATGTTGGAAATAAGGCTATCATCTTATTTCCTCGGATATTAGTAAGAGGCGGTTTCAAGGTTTTGGGGGGGTTTTCTTATTTTGACAGTTTAGTGAGTCTAGAGTCTGTTTTGTTTGAATCAAGATCCATGTAACATGCACGCACGTGTGGTAAGAAGTTTTCTGTCTTCATGGGTTTTTGCCGCTAGCACTCTTTTTCTTTCTCTTGAAGAAATCAAGTTGTTTGATTCTATAATGTCACCTGTGGTCTAGATTTTGCTGTTTGCATCTTTGCGATACAGCGGGGCACCCGTCTTCTTCCTATAGTTCCTGTGAGCTGAAGCTACAGGCTTGAGCAAGCTTTGGAAAGAGCCTGAGCTGTGCTCCGATCTGTTACTGTTGCTGATGCTGTTACTGTTACTGGGCACTTAGGGGGTCATAAACCTGTCTTGCTTTTCTCATTTGGGGCCTGGCAGAGTTCTCTGTCCCTTATTCCACACCTTTGAAGGTATAGAATAGAAACCTTTTCTAAATATTTTTCATTCATTTTTATTTAGTTATTTGAGAGTGACACAGAGAGAGAGAAAGAGGTACATAGATAGAGAGAGAATGGGCGTGCCAGGGCTTCAAGCCACTGCAAACGAATCCCAGATGCGTGTGCCCCCTTGTGCATCTGGCTAACGTGGGTCCTGGGAAATCGAGCCTCGAACTGGAGTCCTTAGCCTTCACAGGCAAGCACTTAACCGCTAAACCATCTCTCCAGCCCTCTTTTCTATCTTTTGTTGGGAGGTCAGCTCAGTTCACCAACTCCTGGCATTTCCATTAGACACACTCAAGTTTCTACTTTCATAGTTATAGAGATTCCACCCCATCTGTCCAGATCCAATGAACTTTGATGAAACTACTACCATGACTTTTCGTTTTTATATTTGTAATCACCCTTTGAAATAATTTTATCTCTACTTCACATATGGGATCCGAAGTCAAGGAAACAACAGGTGACATTCACCCAGTACCTACTGCAGTCGTTCAGTCACTCTTCTGTCTCATTCATTCATTCTCCCAGAGCAATGAATTAGGTAATTTTATTATTTTATCTTATGACTGAGACCACAGAGGAAGTGGCAGTTTAAAGCCTTTCTGGATTTATCAAAGACAAGCTACTAACTTACAAGGCAGTCTGATTCCAGAGTGTGCCTTGACTCCAGTGCAGGCCCTTGCTGGAAGAATCTATGCAGTAAGGCCTGAGAGGCGATGGCAGTACAGGGATTCCCATTCTTGGTACCCGAAGTGCAGCCCAAGGTTCTGCCCTCATGACCAGTGATGCAGTCAACTCTCTTTAACTTCACCCATCCATTTTGGAATTTGGGTGCTGGTCATACACTGATTGGTTCAGATTTAGCTAATTCCCTGTTCCCATGAGACATTTAAAAAATATTTTGGGGGCTAGGGAGATGGCTTAGTGGTTAAGGCAATGGCCTGTGAAGCCTAAGGACCCATGTTCGGCTCTCCAGATCCCACATTAGCCAGACATAGAAAGGTGAAGCAAGCACAAAGTTGCACATGCCACCAGGTGTCGCAAGCGTCTGGAGTTTGGTTGCAGTGGCTGAGGCCCTGGCATTTTTCTCTCTCTCCTCTCTCTGTCTGTCTCTCTCTAAAAATATTTTTATTTATTTATTTGCAAGCAGAGAGTGATAGAAGGGAGACAGAACAGGTGTACCAGGGCCTCCACCCACTGCAAGCAGACTCCAGATATATGTGCCACTTTGTGTATCTGGCTCTACGTGGGTAATGGGAAATGGAACTCGAGTCTTTAGGATTTGCAGACAAACCTCTTAAATGCTGAGCCATCTCTCCAGCCCCAAGAGATTTTCTTTTTCTGTAAAAGCATTAGTTCCTGGATAAAACATATATTCTTGTACCTCTGGGTTTACTATAGTGCTTAACAAGTACTGTACAATCCATAATAGGTGGCAATTGTGCCCTTTTTCTGTATTCCCACCTCTATATTAGAGATCATGTACACATGGCACAAGCACCACAGTCAGATGTCACCTAGGAAATGTTTCATGATTACCATGGTTACTGTTACCATGGTTACCATGAAGGCTGGGTATGTTGACCATTGAGATGAGCCTTGTCTGTCCTCTGTGCCCCAGGACTGTGCCACACATAGCACAGGTGTGGCTGGCAAATGAGCAAATGAGTGAGGAAGTAGTTGTGGAAGTGAAGGAATGAGCATCGTATTTTTTATTCACTTATTTAGGGTGTATGTGTGTGTAAATGCAGGTGTGGGGTGCCACAGCAGGCATGTGGAAGTCAGAGGACAACTTTTGGGTAGATCCTTGCCTTCCACCTCATTTGAGACAGTGTCTCTCCCTGTTGGTTACTACTCAGTTTTTGAGCTTCTGGGATATTCTCCTATCTCTGCCTCCCTTCTGAATGTAGACTCACTGGAATTGCAGAAGCCCACCATAGCATCTAGCCTTTACATAGGGTCCAGAGATCCAAACTCAAGTATGTACTTTATTCACTGGGCTATTTCCCCATCTTAATTCAGAAAGCACCTATTGTGCAACCAATGTATACATGGCCCAGCGCTGGATGCTTCAGGGTAAGAAAGAGATCTGGCACAGTATCTCTGCAGATTTTTTACCAACTCATCAGAAAGATAATCATCTAAATAAACTGAAATCATCACTGCAAAATAATCTTTTTAATTTATGTATTAAAGATAGAGAGAGAGAATGGTTGTGCCAGGGCCTCTAGTCGCTGCAAAAGAACTACAGATGCATGTGCCACCTGGTGCATTGGGCTTATGTGAATACCGGGGAATCGAACCTGGGTCTGTAGGCTTTGCAGGCAAGACATATAAACCACTAAGCCATCTCTCCAGGCTCTGCAAAACAATATTTTGATCAACTAGAAACTGATAAACTGTAGTAGATAAGATTATAATGTTCCGTTCAGCATACCTTTTCTGTTTTTAGACACACAGATACCATTGTGTTAGACTTATCTACAGCATTCATTCAATTCAGTGTATAATTGTGCAGCCCCAAAGAAGGTTGTACCATGTAGCTTATATTTATAGTAGGCTATCCCACGTAGGTTTATGTAAGTACATTCTATTATGTTTGCACAACAATGACAACACCCAACAATATAGTTCTCAACATATGGCTGTAGGAGAACATTATTCAGCAAATATTGGGTGTTAGCAATCAGATAAGTAGGCAGTGCCCGGGGTATCAGCACAATGCACACATTTACTGTCAGTTGGGTAAGAGAGGCAGGGATTAGGAATCCCATAATGCAGGTGGCACTGGATACATAGTACTAGGCCAGTGCACAGGGGAATAGGTAGCCTGTTCCTGAATCCTCTTGGAAAACAGTTTAGCCAAGTAGAGTCACCAAGGTGTGATTGAAGCTGGTAGGTTGGCAGAACGTTCTAAGCAGAGAACATAGATGATGTAGAAGTTGGGAGAAAAGAGAATGGTATACATCCAGGCAGTCACAGATTTTGTAGCTTGATGGGAACAGAGACTTCAAAGTGGAGCAAGAAGGCAGCAAAGGAATTTGCAGCTGTAAAAAAAAAAAAAAATCACCATGCTATAAACCATTTGTGCACACCATGAAAGGAGGCATTCCTAAGAAAGCATTACATTTGTTTAGAGAAATCAAGAATGTTTCTGGAAGTGATAGTGCTGGTCCCAGAGTGAGGGAGTCTTGGACAAGTCCACCAGTGTGGCTCCAAATTCTCCAGATTTAAGGGGACACCATTCTTTGAATAGTCAAGTGAAAACACCCCTCTGGCATCCTAAGGCACACAGCTCTCCTTGGGGGCCTGTGTTGTCTCGTGTTTCCTGCCCCGCCTTTCTGTTTTCCCTGGATTCTTGCCCTTCCCTTCCAGCCACAGTGATTTTTTTATGTTTGTCCTCAAAGTCATAGGAAGCCTACAGCGCCTTTCCCTGCACATTCTCAAATCCTAGCCACATAAGCCTTTTTGTAGAACGTGTGTGGTGATGCACACCTTTACTCCCAGCAGTCTGGGAGGCAGAGGTAGGAGGATCACTGTGAGTTCAAGGCCACCCTGAGATTGCATAGTGAATTCCAGATCTGCCTGAACTAGAGTGAGACCCTACCATAAAAAATAAAAAATAAATAAAGAAGAAGAAGATGGAAGTGAATTGACCATTAGGCAAGCCCATTCTTAAAACTCTCTTGCCGAATTTACCGCAGGAAATTTCTTACAAACTCACTCTTCTCGGATCAACTGGTCACTCATCGTATCACTTCCTTACCTCCTCTTCCCATTCCTATTCTCTACTTATTGATGCCATGTCCTGCTTTTATTCTCAATATAATTTTTGTAACAATGGACTATGGGCAAAGGACATCTGTCTATTTTTTCTTATCATAACAAAATACCTAAAATAGGCTAATTTTATTTTTTTTTAAGTTTTATTTAGTTCACATTGTCAGTTAAACACTTAAAGTCCAAATCAGAGGGTCCCATTTGTTCAGTCTCTAGTGAGAACCAATAGGTGTCATACTGTGGGGAGCACATGTGAAAGGAAAAATATCACATCTTAAACCAGGAAGCCAAAAGAAGTTTCAAGGGCCAGTCTTGGCCTTCTATTTATTTATTTATTTTTGTTTTTTCAAGGTAGGGTCCCACTCCAGACCAGGCTGACCTGGAACTCACTATGTAGTCTCATGGTGGACTTGAACTCATGGTGATCCTCCTACCTCTGCCTCTTGAGTGCTGGGTTTAAAGGGTGAGCCACCATGCATACCTGGCTAGGCTTGGCATTTTTAACAGTTCACTTTCATCAAAATTAGCTTCAGAGCTGATCTGATGGTATAAGCCTGTAATCCCAGCATTCAAGAGGCTGAGTCAGGAGATGAGAAGTTTAAGGTCATCCTCAGCTACATATTGAGTTCCAGGACAGACCAGCCTGGGTTACATGATATACTGTGTCTCAAAAAAAAAAAAAAAAAAAAAAAAAAAAAGAAGGAGGAGGAGGAGGAGAAGAAAAGAAAGGAAGAAAGGAAGAAAGATCACAATGAAATCCTTACTCCAGAAGGGGTTCATTGGCAGTACTTTCAGTACCTTCTGTTGGTTGCACCCTTTGTGACCTAAGGACCTACCACCAGGACATTACCTCCCACATTGCCATACTGCGACCAAGCCTTCAACATAGACCCTTTGAGAAACAAGCCCCATTCAGACCATGGCAATTCTTGGTGAGGATAAGAGCGGACAGTGGTGAAGGTAGAGCTAGCTGGGAACTGGGATGCAAAGGGAACTTTATAAAACACATGAAGAGCAGAGGAGAGCAAACTCACGTGGTATGGGGTATTAATGTGAGAAGCTATTCTAAGGTGCAATTTTTAAAAATATACTTTATTTATCTATTTAGTTGAGAGACAGAGAGAAAGAGGTAGAGAGACTGTGAGAGCGAGAATGGGCGTGCCAGGGCCTCCAGCCACTGCAAAGGAACTGCAGCCGCACGTGTCTCCTGGTGTATCTGGCTAACATGGGTCCTGGGGAATTGAACTGGAATCCTTTCGCTTTGTAGACAAACGCCTTAACCACTAAGCCATCTTCTCCAACCCACAGGTTTTTTTTTTTTTCTAAAAAGAACATAGAGAAGACAGGGGAAAAGAATAAAAACATGTATAAATTAACACATAAATAATTATGACAAAGCAAATGCACCAAAAATAATAAGAAATATTTTCTGAACTAAAGAACTCAACAACTATCAGATAAGTTTCGGAAAAAAGTTATCTGGACTTATCCCAGTGAAAACTGTGGAAGGACAAAGAGAAGGAGCCCTTCTGTTCTCTCGCCCCGCCCCCTATTTTCCCAGCCTCCCCCCGCACACCCCCCCCCCGTGCCTCCTGCTGGGGCGGGGCCAGGGGCGGGCCCAGGGAGGGGAGGGGCCAGGCTGCAGCCACCATGGGGGCCGCTGTTCCTCCTTGGAGCCAATATAGATAGCGGTTGTGTGCTCTGTGAATGGAGTCACCCCCCCCCCCCCCGTGTTCGGGGTCCGCAGCACTAGGGAGGTAATCCGCCCCCAGAACGTTATGGTTGCAGCCAACATTGTAAGAAGTTCTTCTTGGATCAGTTGGCTTGGATAAAGTGCTGGCGGATACTGGTGACTTAACGATCACGATCACTAGTGATGGTGAAGCTACTGGGGATGAACGTCCTGCAGCTAAGGTTGTTTGTGAGCTGGCTGACCTGCAAGACAAAGAAGCTGGAGATGGAACTACCTCAGTGCTTATTATTGCAGCAGAACTTCTAAAAAAGGCAGGTGAATTAGTCAAACAGGAAATTCATCCCCCATCAGGTATTAGTGGCTATCGATTTGCTTGCAAGGAAGCAGTGCGCTTATATCAGTGAAAACCTAATTCCTAACACAGATGAACTTGGGAGAGATTGCCTGATTGATGTTGCTAAGACATCCATGTTTTCCAAAATTATTGGAGTAAGTCGTGATTTCTTCTTTAACATGGTAGTGGGTGCTGTGACTTGCTGTTAAATACACAGACACAAGAGGCCAGCCTCGATATCCAGTCAATTGGGTTAAGGTCCCGAAAGTCCATGGGAGAAGTCAGATGGAAAGCATGCTGATCAATGGCCGTGCACTCAACTGTGTGGTGAGATATCGGGTTATGCCCAAGACAATAGTTAATGCAGAAATTGTTTGCCTTGACTTCAGCCTGCAGGAAACAAAGATCAAGCTTGGTGTACAGGTTATTATTACAGAACCTAAGAAATTGTACCAAATTAGAGAGAGAGAGAATCAAATAGCACCAAGGAGAGAATTCAGAAGATCCTGGCAACTGATGCCAAACATAATTCTCACCACGGGTGGGATTGATGATATGTGTCTGAAGTATTTTGTGGAGGCTAGAGCTATGGCAGTTAGAAGAGTCTTGAAGAAGGAACTTAAGTGCATTGCTAAGGCTTCTGGAGAAGTGTACTGTCAACCCTGGCCAATTATTTTTAAATTTATTTTTATTTATTTGACAGAAAAAAAGGGAGAGAGAGAGAGGGAGAAAATGGGCATGCTAACCACTGCAAATGAACTCCAGACGCATGCGCACCCTTGTGCATCTGGCTAACGTGGGTCCTGGGAAATAGCACCTGGGTCCTTTGGCTTTGCAGGCAAACGCCTTAAGGGCTAAGCCATCCCTCCAGCCCGTACCCTGGCCAATTTGGAAGGTGAAGAAACTTTTGAAGTTACGATGTTGGGACAAGCAGAAGAGGTGGTACAGGAGAGAATCTGTGATGACAAACTGATCTTAATCAAAAATACAAAGGCCCGTACATCTGCATCAGTTAGCTTACGTGGGGCAAACGACTTCGTGTGTGATGACATGGAGAGCTCTTTACATGACGCTCTTTGTGTGGTGAAGAGAGTTTTGGAGTAAAACATCTGTGGTCCCAGGTGGGGCTGCTGTAGAAGCAGCCCTTCCCATATTCCTTGAAAACTGTGCAACACGTATAGGGTCTCGAGTGCAGCTTGCTATTGCAGAGCTTGAAGGGTCTCTTCTTGTTATTCCGAACACACCAGCAGTGAATGCTGCCCAAGATGCCACGGACCTTGTTGCTAAATTAAGAGCTTTTTCATAATGAGGCTCAAGTTAACCCAGAACATAAAAAGCTGAAATGGATTGGTCTTGATTTGGTCAATGGGAAAACAACAAACAAGCCGGGGTGTTTGAACCCACCGTGGTTAAAGTAAGTGAAGAGTTTGAAATTTGCAACAGAAGCTGCCATTACCATGCTTTGGATTGATGATCTTACAAAGTCACACCCAGAAAGTGAAGATGACAAACATGGAAGTTATGAAAATGTTGTTCACTCTGGAACCCTTGATGACTGATTTCCCTTTTTATTTATGACAGTATTAGATTCAGTGTCTTATGCCTTGAGGTAACACATTAAAGTACAGTAAGTTCTCAACCTAGGGGGGAAAAAAAAGAGAAGGATATGAGAAGGGAAAGAGGGAAAGAGAGAGGGAAAAAGGAAGGTAGGTGAGCGGGGAAGCCATGTATGTGTATGTATATATGTGTATATATATATATAGATCGATAGATAGATAGATATAGATATAGATATAGATATAGATATAGATATAGATATAGATATAGATATAGATATAGATATATATATGTAGTTACCCAGAGAGGGTAAGTGAATACCATCAAAGCCAAGTGCAGTCTAGTGCTAATATGCATTTAAACAATGTCCCCTCTTGATACCTCTCTTGCCAGTAGGATTTGGAAAACATTAATTTCAGGAAAGTATATATGTAATTGTACTACTAAATCAAACCTGGGACTGGAAGAATAAAAGAAGAAAGTAAACAATGTTCCTATCTTTTTTATTTTCTCCTGGAAAAGTCAAATACTACTAAGTATCAAGGGAGGCCAAGTTTCTGTTGGTCTGAATTTCACTGTGTGCTACAGGGAATGTTAGGGTGCCAGAAAGTAGTTGGGGCTGCAGAGATGGCTCTCTCCCTTCTCCCATCCTCCTCTTTTTCCTTCAACAGTTTTCATCAGGATAAGTCCATATACCTATTTATTCAAAATTTTTCTCCTTTCTTTCTTTTTTTTTTTCAGAGGTAGGGTTTCACTCTAGCCTAGACCTGGAACTCACTATGTAATCTCGGGGTGGCCTCAAAACTCATGGCGATCCTCCTACTCTGCCTCCCGAGTGCTGGGATTAAAGGCTTGCACCACCACGCCCAGCTTATTTCTTCAAAAATTTTCTGGTAGTTGTTGAGTTCTTTAGTTCAGAAAATATTTCTTCTTATTTTTGGCACATTTGTTTTGTCAATTAAGGTGCTTGCTTGAAAAGCCTAATGACCCAAGTCTGATTTCCCTGTAGCTATGTAAAGCCAGATGCACAAAGTGCCATATGCATCTGGAATTCCATTTGGAGCAACTAGAGGCCCTGGCATACCTCTTTCTCTTCCTGCTGGGCATGGTGGCACATCCCTTTAAATGTCAACACTCAGGAGGCTGAAGTAGGAGGATTGCTGTGTGTTCAAGGCCAGCCTGAGACTCCATAGTGAATTCCAGATCAGCCTGGGATAAAGTAAGACTCTGCTTTGAAAAAGAAATAAAGAAAGAGGAAAAGAAAAGAAAGAAAGAAAGAAAAAAAAAGTAGTGGGAGCATGGTAGTTAGATAAAGGCTAGTGCTTAGTATTTACTACCATAGGGGCACGACACATTGTCTAGGGCCAAAAGGCAGCATCTTGGACCTGTAGTGTATTGGGAAGCACATATCATAGTTCTCATTGGGATATAGTCTCTAGGAGTTTGTATATAGTAAGCCTTCTGGCTAAGCCAGAGCTCCTCCATCATGGGGGTTCTCAGAGTGCTTCCAGTCTAAGGCCACAAACACACAATTCCACATCACCCAGGATGTCATAAGGCAGAAGATACAAGGCAAGGCAAAAGAGATTAATGCTTATCCAAGAAATAAAGTCATGAGGGTCTCGGAGAGACGAGGACATTTGAGCTTGATCTTCAGAGAGAAATCAGGGTTCCTAAGCAGTGAGGGAAGATGGAGAACACCAGGGTAGTTGGGGGCGGGGGAGGGGCAGCAGCAGGAAGAAAAGCACAAGTCTACGGAAGAATGTAGAAGTTTCCGGAGAAAGCAAATAATGCACATGGGCTGGAGAACTGATGTTTGGAAAGTGATGTGAACGTTACACACTTGGCCCCAGAAGGGTGCCATTAAACACAGAGTACAAGCACATGGAAAAAAATCAGACACAGAACAATCTCATACACACGGCTAATCTTCATTTAAATACAGGTATACACAAGACTTTATGGTCCTTGCAAGGGTGCAATATTAACAGGCTAATAACAGTTCTGAAGGTTTTATGGAAATGCAGAAGGTATGCTATTCAAACTCTTAAGCGTTTATGGCCTTACAAAGTTCCCAATGCTAACCATGATGTAACACCATGTATTGGCCTTCATCTGATGGTCCAGCTATGGGCAGGAGAGGCTCACGGAACAGCGTTCTCTGGTGCTCTGTCTACTCATTTGTTCAGGAGCTCTGCAAATACTGGTTATTGTACCACGTAGAGGAGAGGTGAGAACAGAAATGTGAGGAAAGTAGGGTGTGGCTTTCCAATCTCTTTCAGTCCACAAGTGGAAGCAAGCGGGTCCATGCCTTTCATGAGCCTGTCCTTGAAAGAGAGCACATCTTTGCATAGAGGGGCCAGAGCAAGCCAGTAGAATCCAGCTGGGCAGGTCTTCCCAGGGGCGGTGGCATTTGAGGTGGCCAGTTGGAAGATGGGTTGGGATCAAAGGCATTCAGGGAAAAAGGAGCCAGGAAGGGATGATCACAACAGCAAGGCAGTTTGGGGGCAACTGCAAGGTTTTCTTGAACAATACAAGGAGAGGCCTTTTAAATTTGAGAAGCTTTCACAGTTGGTCAAGCTGCATAATGACCTGGAAGCCTGCCAAGGCAACCTGTGTGCGCATGCTTTTCAGCCCGCTGTGGGACTTAGCGAGGCGGCAAGAATCTATTGTGTGCCCATTATGCACAGACATCACGATTGGCATCTGGGGAAGGAAGGGAAGAAGCAAGCAGGCAGAAACTCAAATAGTGTGGAGAAATGGATCGGCTCGTGTTGAGAGTGGGGTGCACACTTGCTTTCTTGTGACACACCATGAGCAGAGACAGTGTGGCTGTTGTGGGGGCCAGCGCGCCCTTTGTGTTGCTTGAAGCCTCTTGGTAGTGGTCACATCTTCATGTTAGCTTACTGAGGAACCGGGCACCACAGCAGAAGGCACCTGGGGTCTTCCGCCCGCCGCGCCCCAGCTTGCCACCCAGCAAGGAGAGCGGAACTCAGCATCCCGCGGGAACCAAATTGTATCTGCTCCTGACCTAACTCTTCCCCTCTGCTTTCTTCTCCAACAGAAATCTGAGGGTTCCCTATATGCTGCTTTTAGGGAGGGGAAGAATGTAGAGGAATGTAAAAGAAGGGACTCCCTAAAGCAAGGCCATGAGTAAAATGCCTAAGGGTGCTGAAAGTAAACTCATGTCAAGGATGAGGGTTTTTTTAATATTTCATTTATTTATTTATATTTATTTGTTTGTTTGTTTGTTGCAGAAAAGAGAGAGAGAGAGAGAGAGAGAGAAAGAGGCAGGTAAAGAATGGGCACGCCAGGGCCTCTGGCCAGTACAAATGAACTCCAGACACATGTGCCACTTTGTGCATCTGGTTTACATGGGTACCAGGGAATTGAACCTGGGTCCTTGGGCTTCACAGACAAGCATCTTAACAGCTCAGCCACCTCTGCAGCCCAGGGATGAGTTTCTGGAAAACACTAATTTCAGTGCTCAGACTATCCTTTGCTTCAGTCCACTCAGCTGCCCCAAACTCTCATATCTGTCTTCCAACAAACACAACCCCCTTTTCTGCCATATCTCAGAACACATCCCATCTCTCTATTTCCATTCACTGATAGATTTCTTAGAAAAGTTCTCTCTGAGCTGGGTGTGGTGGCACATGCCTTTAATAGGGAGGCAGAGGTAGGTGGGTCACCATGAGTTCGAGGCGACCCTGAGACTACATAATGAATTCCAGGTCAGCCTGGGCTAGAGTGAAACCTCAAAACAAAACAAAACAAAAGTTCATAGGAGACCACCTTGTTTCTATCACCATCAGTAACTGAAAAGTAGACCTGAGGGAAAACCCTCTGTCAAAACTCTTGGGGTGCCACAGGTTGCCATTCAGACTCCTCAGTGGGGAGCATGAGGAGGGAGATGGAGCATTAACAGCCTGAAGTCCCAGTAGTAAGGTGGAGGTAGTAGCATCGGACAACATGCTTTAAGGAATACAACAGGGAAGGTAAGGAATTCAGACAAGCCCTCAGATTAAATCTAGTAAATAACCCAATGTTGCTACACTCTCCCCAAGAGACTAAGGTCATAGAGTGTCCTAGTGTGAATTTTTAACCTTGGAGAAGTAAATTGTTTAGAGGTGAATAAAATAGAAAAAGTAGATTATGAGACAGTAATGTGGTGTAATATATGCAATTTCAAATCAAATGTTGCAGCAATTTGAGCTGGAGAGATGGCTTAGTGGTTAAGGCACTTGCCTCCAAAGCCAAAGGACCTCAGGATCCACGTTAGCCAGACGCACAAGGGGGCACATGTGTCTGGAGTTCATTTGCAGTGGCTGGAGGCCCTTATGTGCCCATTCTCTCTCCCTCCTTCTTTCTCTCAAATAAACAAATAAAATAAAATTTAAAAATGTTTCAGCAATTCACATGGACGTACTTTCATTGTATTCTGAGTGATTTGACTGTGTCCTCGGTCTAGGTTGTGGGTCTCAAGGGAGACACTGACCAACTGGGATTTCTTCCAGACCCTTTGCACACATCCTTGTTTGTCAGTGTTCTACAAGCCCTGGGTTGGGAATGAGGCAAATACCTAAGTGCAGAAAGCAGCAGCTGATGCCTCTTGGGTGAGGAGTGCTTGTTCCCAGACTACAAGAAGCTGCCTCCGTAGCTCACCTCCTCCGCCTCTCTCTGAGATAAAATAGCTGGGAGCCAGGGGCGGGGGGTCTTGAGTCTCAAGAAGTCCTCCTTTTTGGTAGAAAAACACTGTACCCCATCTAGTAAGCGGGAAAGCAAGGACAGTGACAAGGACAACCTTTCTCTACGCAAGCAGTTCTGCTACCAATTACCCCACGTCATTAACTGTGTCCTGGCTACCCTTGACGTTTTTTCCTCCAATCAGAACATCAGAGACCAATTACCCATTGGTCCACACTCACAAATCAACACAGGAGCCATGGCAAGAAGAGGTCGGAGTAGGACAATCTTCTTATCCCAGTGAGATTTGATCCCATTTTCCTTGCAGTATAGGAGTTTACTGATGGGAGGTTTAAGAACATTTGGATCAAAGGAGATGTGGAAACTGAAAACATGAAGAGACTCAACTAAAACAAAACAATTCCAAACAGATAACAGAGCTATCATCAGATGGTTACCTTTCTTTCTTTCTTTTTTTTTTTTTTTAAACAAGCCAATGTTTAAAAAAGTTTTAATTAAAGACAACAATTCCATTAAAGGAGAGGGCAAAGAATGGATGACAAGAAGTATTTGGTTTTAATAAGGCAATACAAAATCGATCCGTTATCAAAGACCATTTAATTGTAAAGATCGACAATACCAAAAGCATAAAGTGGAGTATAAGAAAATAGTTTTTTAAGTATGATTTAATTAAAGCTGTTGACAGTTATCCTCTCCCGAAGTTAAGCATGACGTGGGCAAGAGTGAGAGATGAGAAACCCAAGCACACAGGGCCGCAGAAGCCAGCATGCAAGGGGCGAGGGCGCAGCTGGAGGACTCGGAGCCACAGCCCCGACCAGCGGCCTTTTGTTTCCTCAGAGGAAGAGGGGCAAGGGAGGAAAGAAAGGACTGCAAAGGAAACCGACACAAAGTCACATCACGGTTACCTTTCTTAGAGGGAAAGACAATAATCATTTTATTTTACTATGTATGTAAGCCAGCACTTAGGAAAGCACCTGCTATGTAATGGTATTAAATAGTTATTTTCCGATTAAATTATGGATTGAATTTCAACTTATGATTTAATACTCATCAATTTACTTATTTTCATTTTTTTTTTCCCTGAGGTACGGTCTCACTCTAGTTCAGGCTGACCTGAAATTCACCCTGTAGTCCCAGGGTGGCCTCAAACTCACAGCAATCCTTCTATCTCAGCCTCCTGAGTGCTGGGATGAAAGGCATGTGCCACCATGCCCACCGTAACTTTATTTATTTATTTACTTGCAAGCAGCGAGGGATATAGAGAAGAGTCACAGACACAGAGAATGGGCACGCCAGGACCTCCAGCCACTGTAAATGAACTCCAGATGCGTGCACCTCTTTGTGCATCTGGCTTTATGTGGATACCAGGGAATCCAACCCAGGTTGTATGTAGTCTGCAGGTAAGCACCTTAACTGCATCTGCTTAAGTGCATCTCTCCCGCCCAGTTTAAAATATGGATGACTGCATTCTTATTTGCTCTTCCATCCCAATGCTTAGTGCTGTTAATTTTTTTAAAAAAATTTTTTTTCTTTGTTTATTTATTTGAGAGCGACAGACACAGAGAGAAAGACAGATAGAGGGAGAGAGAGAGAGAATGGGCGCGCCAGGGCTTCCAGCCTCTGCAAACGAACTCCAGACGCGTGCGCCCCCTTGTGCATCCGGCTAACGTGGGACCTGGGGAAGCGAGCCTCGAACCGGGGTCCTTAGGCTTCACAGGCAAGCGCTTAACCGCTAAGCCGTCTCTCCAGCCCTGTTAATTTTTTTTTAATCCTTGGAATCATTTGGCGTCCATAAGCCACACTAAGTTTCTTGTAGTACAAGACAGGACAAGTGTGATGAGCAGAGATTAGATCACGGTTCTTACCCTGCTTGTTGCAGAAGAGTTAATAGTTTTTCTAAACTATATCTTGTGCTCCTCCAAAAAACAAATCACAGAGTTAAATGGCCTTAGCTAGGCTTGAGGGAACTGTGCACAGCCCTTGTGTCCAGCCAGCCTTGTGCCCTCCTGTGGCTTGGGTCTGCTTTGACTACGTTCTCTTTGCTAGTTCTTCTGAATGTTCTAAGCCCTAGCCCAGGTTCTCCCTTTCCTCCCAAGTAGCCTCGCTCGTTTCCGAGGCTTTCCACACGAAGTACATGAGGCTGACTCCCAAGCACACATCTCTAGCATGTGTCTTCCTCTCATTCCCCAGGTCTGGATGCCTAGTCCCTTCCTGGACATTTTTACCCAAGTTTAACATTTCAGTAAGTCCAAAATGGAGCTTTGGGTGGCCATGCTTCCTGTTGCCACACAGAGCCAGTTCTGCTCCTAATTTTACCTATGTATGTATGTGGTATCTTGTAGTGTCTCTCTCTCTCTCTCTTATTCTCTTTCTCTCTCCATATATATGCATATGTGCATAAACATATCAAACGTTGTAAAATTTGATGGCTGGTTGTGGTGGCACACACCATTAATGCCAGCACTTGCGAGGCAGAGATAGGAGGATCACTGTGAGTTCAAGGCCACTCTGAGATGACATAGCGAATTCCAGGTCACCCTGGACTAGAGCAAAACTCTACCTTAAAAAAAAAAAAAACTTTGAATTCTCAAAGAGCCATTTTAGTTCCCCTCCCGCTTTCATAGTCCTTTTTCAATTAGCGAGGCATTGTAATTTTGGGTTGACAATTCATCTTGCATTTGCTTTCTTGTCTCTAATTCCACTCTGAATACTGAAGCCTAATATCACCTTTTGTCAAGTCCAAGGCTGGTGCCCATCAGTTTTGCCCTTTGAAGAGCTGGTCTTTCTAGAGCAGCAACAGTAGCCATGGAAAACAAGAAATCTTTGCTCTCTTAACTAGTTGGTGGGTGTCAAGCCCATTATACTTGGATCACAATGACAAGGCATCACCGCGACCTGTAAACCCACATGGAGTGCCTCCTCTGCCCAGTCACCTTCTCCCTCTGCCTTCTCCCAGCTGCCGCCAAACTTACGATGTGCCACTCAGACGGTGAGCTGGTCACCAGACAGAGCTTTCCAGTTGGCCCTGAAAATTGTTGTTGCTGTGCTAGAAGATTCATTCCTCTGTCACCTCCTGTTTGACTTTGGTTTTGTTTTGTCAAGTTACAAGAATATCAAAAAAATACCTGCACATCTGCTACTGCAAATCAACAACTATTTACTTTTTAACATTTCTCTGGGATAAAAAGTCCCCTTTCTTTTCCCTCTATTCTATTCCACCTTCCTTTTTCTTTTCTTTTTTCTTTTTTCTTTGTATTTATTTATTTGAGAGCAACAGACAGAGAGAGAAAGAGGCAGATAGAGAGAGAGAGAGAATGGGCGCGCCAGGGCCTCCAGCCACTGCAAACGAACTCCGGACGCATGCGCCCCCTTGTGCATCTGGCTAACATGGGTCCTGGGGAATCGCGCCTCGAACTGGGATCCTTAGGCTTCACAGGCAAGCGCTTAACCACTAAGCCATCTCTCCAGCCCCCTTTTTATATTCTGAGCAATGGACATTGTGGGTTCCTAACCTCTATCTAGTCTCCCTTCCTTCTTTCAAGCATGGCCTTGACTTTGTGGAGGCAGTTATGCTCCTGCTCCCACCTCCACTCTCTGCTCCAGTCCCCCCATGAATGTTGACAAAAGCCAAGAACAGGGACGAGAGAGACTGCACAGTGGTTAGAGGCACTTGTTTGGCAAGCCTGAAAACCTCATGGCCTGTGTTCAGTTCCCCAGTGCCCATGTAAAGCTAGATGCACAAAGTGGCGCATGTGCATGGAATTCATTTGCAATGGCAAGGAGGCTCTGGCTTGCCCATATTCTCTTTCTGTCTGCCTCTTTCTCTGTGCCTCCCTCTCTAATAAATAAATAAAAAAAAATTTTTTTTTTAAAGCCAGGAAGGGAGCCAGGCATGGTGGTGCACGCCTTTAATCCTGGCACTCGGGAGGCAGAGGTAGGAGGATCGCTGTGAGTTCGAGGCCACCCTGAGACTCCATAGTGAATTCCAGGTCAGCCTGGGCAAGAGTGAGACCCTACCTCGAAAAACCAAAAAAAAAAAAAAAAAAAAAAACCCAAGGAGGGGGATGGAGAGATGGCTTAGTGGTTTAAGCGCTTGCCTGTGACACCTAAGGACCCTGGTTTGAGGCTCAGTTCCTAAGACCCACATTAGCCAGAAGCTCAAGGGGGCACACACATCTAGAGTTCATTTGCAGTGGCTGGAGGCACTGGTGCACCCATTCTCTCTCTCTGCCTCTTTCTCTGTCTGTCGCTCTCAAACAAATAAATTAAAATAACAATTAAAAAAAAAAGCCAAGAAGGAGCTCAGCAGTTAAAGTGCTTGCATGCAAAGCCAGAGGACCTAGGTTCACTTCCCCAAGACCCATATAAGCCAGATGCACGAGGTGGCACATGCGTCTGGAGTTTACTTGCAGTGGCCAGAGGCCCTGGGGCCCCCATTCTCTCTCTCAAATAAATAAAAATTTTTTTTTCTTATTTTATACAAGCCAAAAACAGGGTCTGGAGAGATGGCTCAATGGTTAAAGGAGCTCACTTACAAAGTCTGAAGGCCCTGGTTTGATTCTCCAGTACCCACATAAAGTCAGATGTGCTAAGTGGTATTTGAATCTGGAATTTGTTTGCAGTGGCAGGAATACCTGAGGTGCCCATAGTCATTCTTTGTGTCTGCCTCTTTTTCTCCCTCAAATAAATAAATAAATATTTTAAAAAAATTTTAAAAAGCCAAGAACAGTCCAATTTGGCCAATGATGCATGGAAACAGGTGTCCCAGGGGCTGGATTCTTTGTAGCTCTGTAATACAGCAAGGAATAGTCTCTCCTTCCAGAAGTTCCTTCCCTCTCTATCCTACCCTTGCCTTTAGGGAACTGATGTAGGATCAGAGGAGACAGCTATCAGGACTGCTAGTCCAGTGCCAAGGCCCATGCTTTGCTTATTCCGCCTCATTATCTGTCATCTGTGCACTTGCGTAGCCCTCTGCTCCTGACTAAAGACAACATCCGCGTAGCCAGGAGGAAGCTGGGCTTCATAAATGTCTCCTCGCCTCTTCCTCTAAACAACTAAACAAAATGATTTTTCCCTCTGTATCTAATTATTTTTTGGCTGGCGAATTATTTCACTGTTGCTGTGTGTGTGTTTAAGTTCAGAGTTGCTGGGCGTGGTGACGCACGCCTTTAATCCCAGCACTTGGGAGGCCAATGTTGCAGTCAGGTTCGCATTGCTGGCAGAAATCACCGGACCAAGAGCAGCTTTGGGGGAAAAAAAAATGATTTATTTTGGCTTACAGACTCGAGGGGAAGCTCCATGATGGCAGGGGACAAAGAAGGAATGAGCAGAGGGTGGACATCACTTCCTGGCCAACATTAAGTGGACAACAGGAACAGGAAGGAGAGTGTGCCAACCACTGGCAAGGGGACACTGGCTACAATATCCATAAGCCCGCCCCCAACAATACACTGCCTCCAGGAGGCATTAATTCCCAAATGTCCCTCAGCTGGGAACCTAGCATTCAGAACACCTATGTTTATGGGGGACACCTGAATCAAACCACCCCAGGTTTGAGGTAGGAGGACCACTGTGGTGGGGAAAAAAAAAAAAAAAAAAGGAAATTTATCAAAGACAAACAGGTGAGTCCACAGCCGGGTGTGACGGGTTCAGAAGTGATCTCTCTGCTCTTCTCTGCGTGCAGGTTGCAGCATGTTCACTTTCCTGACCTCTGTCACCGCGGCTGTCAGTGGCCTCCTGGTGGGATATGAACTCGGGCTCATCTCGGGGGCCCTGCTTCAGGTCAGAACTCTACTGGGCCTGAACTGCCACCAGCAGGAAATGGTGGTGAGCGCCCTGCTCATCGGGGCCTTCCTGGCCTCTCTCACCGGAGGTGTCCTGATAGACAGGTACGGGAGGAGGCCGGCCATTATCCTGTCGTCCTGTCTCCTGGGGCTCGGGAGCCTCGTGTTGATCCTCAGCCTGTCCTACACGATTCTCATCGTGGGGCGCATCGCTGTCGGGGTTGCCGTCTCCCTGTCCTCCATCGCCACCTGCGTGTACATCGCCGAGATCGCGCCCCAGCACCGACGGGGCCTCCTGGTGTCGCTCAACGAGCTCATGATCGTCACTGGCATCCTCTTCGCCTACGTTTCAAATTATGCCTTCGCCAGCGTCGCCCACGGCTGGAAGTACATGTTCGGTCTCGTGGTCCCCCTGGGGGTCTTGCAAGCCATCGCCATGTACTTCCTGCCTCCGAGCCCTCGGTTTCTGGTGATGAGAGGAGAGGAGGAGGCTGCCAGCCTGGTCCTCGGGAAGCTGCGAGGCCTCTCGGAGGCCACCGAGGAGCTCACGGTGATCAAATCCTCCCTCAAGGACGAGTATCAGCACAGCTTTTGGGACCTGTTCCGCTCCAAAGACAACATGAGGACTCGAATCATGATCGGTCTCACCTTGGTCTTTTTTGTCCAGGTCACCGGGCAGCCAAACATACTCTTCTATGCGTCCACGGTCTTGAAATCGGTTGGCTTCCAGAGCAACGAGGCAGCCAGCCTGGCCTCCACGGGGGTGGGAGTGGTCAAGGTGGTCAGTACCATCCCGGCCACGCTCCTTGTGGACCACGTGGGCAGCAAAACCTTCCTGTGCGTGGGCTCCTCCGTCATGGCCGCCTCCTTGCTGACCATGGGCATCGTGAACCTCAACATCAACGTGAACTTCACGAACATCTGCCGAAGCCACAGCGCCCTCAACCAGTCCTGGGAGGAGCCCGTGCTCCGTGGAACAGGAAACCTGCCAGCCAGAAACAGCACCCTCCGAGAGCACCCGAAAGGGGTCAGCGCCCACGGCAGAGGCTCGCTCACGCCCATGGACAAGGACCTGGGCAAGGGCGGGGAGGTGGCCCCCGGCTCCCTACCACATGCTGGGCTAAGCGAAGCTGAGCCCCAGAGGGCCTCGGACCCTACCGCTGTACCAGCTGTTTTCAAATGGCTGTCCTTGGCCAGCTTGCTTGTTTACGTTGCTGCTTTTTCAATTGGTCTGGGACCCAGTAAGTACTTTATTCCTTATTTCTATCCTTTCTCTTCCCCCTTGATTGGTTTTGTGTTGCGTTTGATCGGTCAGAGCTGTCTGCCGCTGCGGCACCTGGTTACAGGTAAGTAGTAGAGGCAGCGTGAGGATAATAACGGTTGTCCGGTGTGCTGCTGATGTCTAAAGTGTGCCTGGTGCGTACCTGATTCTGCAAAGCACAAGGCTCATATTCAGCTGAAGGATCCGTTTCCCATTATCTGCCATATGAAGGCACTCTAATGCAATTGTCCCAGGTTGAATCAGACCTGGGAAGAGATTTACTGCCCAAGAGCATTATACTGTTTTATGAAAGCAACTTTCCTGGCATTCTATTGTCCTCCATTAATGCCTTTACATAGGTGTAAGGGGAAAAAAATAAGTGTTTAGACTTCCTTTTTGTAAAAATATTTTATTTATTTATTAGAGAAAATAGGCAGGGATTGAGAGAAGGTGGGGGGGAGAGAATGGGCACGCCAGGTCCTTTGGCTGCTGCAAACTGACTCCCCCTTATGCATCTGGCTTACATGAGTTCTGGGGAATCAAACCTGGGTCCTTGGGCTTTGCAGGTGAGCACCTTAATCGCTAAGCCATCTCTCCAGCCCTTAGATTTTCTTAAGGATTCCGTAATGGATACATTCCAGTAATGAGGAAGCATGGAGTTATGAAATAGGAAAAAGAGATGCATTATTTCTTTGGGTAAATATTATTTACTAGTGTAACCTGCTAGGGAACTTCATGCTCATCTGTTAAACAGGAGAGTGAGAGTCTAGTTCATCCATCTAACACAGTGCTGATAACTCTCAGGGACATAGCTGTAACGGTTAGGTTTAGCCTGTTCCAATGACAGTCTAAATACTCCTCCTCTTGCACATTCACTCAGATAAACGTTTGCTAGGAAGGCTTGTTTCTTGCTGGTCTGCAGTCCTTTAGCCACACACCCAAAGCCTAAGCCTTCCTCTAGAGTGGTTGGGAGGGATCTCTTGTACATGTCACTAGAAAAAAAAATGCTTAAAAATTAAGGGTATCTTTTTTTTTTAACACCTCAGTCTCCCACTCTTATCTCCTTCCTTCCTCCCTCTGTTTTTCAATGTAGGGTCTCACTATAGCACAGCCTGACCTGGAATTCACTATGTAGTCTCAGGGTGACCTTGAACTCATGGTGATCCTCCTACCTCTGCCTCCCAAGTGCTGGGATTAAAGGCATGCACCACCACGCCCAGCTCTCCTGTCTTTTTAAATTTCATCTAATCATTTGCAAGCAGAGAGGTAGAGAGAGAAAGAATGGGTGTATCAGGGCCTCTAGCCATTGCAAACAAACTCCAGATGCATGTGCCACCCTGTGCATCTGGCTTACATGGATACAGGGGAATAGAACCTGGGTCCTTAGGCTTCACAGGCAAACACCTTAACCACTAAGCCATCTCTCTAGCACTATCCTTTCTTTTTAATCCCCCCTTTATTAGAGTTAATTTGAAACTTATTTACAAAGATTAATAAAGGCAAGCAAATTGGCTGTAATGAAGAGAAGTGTTGAAGACTCCAGACCAATAAAGGACATGGACTATGCTGAAGAAAGAACTCATGAAGGGGTATTGGTCTCTGGCACCAGGTACTGGGCAGGTTTCTAGAAGGAAGGCCATGTAAGCATTTGTGTTAGCCACCCACTGATAGTTCATTAACTATGTATTCACGTGATACGTGTCCAGTGCTTTTTGTCATTTTTTTCATGGTAGGGTCTCACTCTGGCAGAGGCTGAGCTGGAATTTATTATGTAGTCTCAAGCTGGCCTCAAACTCATGGTGATCCTCCTACCTCTCTCTCAAGTGTTGGGATTAAAGACGTGAACCACCGTGCCCAGCCTGACTTGTTTTTTAATAACCAAGGGCCATGCTAAGTGATACAGATCTCTGGCACCAGGTGCTGGACAGGTTTCTAGAAGGGAGGCCATATGAGTGTTTGTGTCAGCCACCCACTGATAACTCATTAACTATGTATTGAGGTGATATGTGTCGAGAGTCTTTCATTGTGTTGTGTTGTTTTGTTTTTCATGGTAGGGTCTCACTCTGGCCCAGGCTGACCTGGAATTCACTATGTAGACTCAAGCTGGCCTCAAACTCATAGTGATCTTCCTACCTCTGTCTCTCAAGTGCTAGGATTAAAGGTGTGAAGCACTGTGCCCGGCTTTATTTGTTTTTCTTTTGATGACCAAGGGCCATGCTAATGCTGGGAAATAGTAATGAACAAGCCAGACCTTGTTCCTGTGGTTGATGAGTCTGTAGTTCACCCCTGTTGTTGGTTCCCTTCTGATCAGTAACCAGCTCGGTGGGCCTGCTCAATCTTCATGCAGTAAGAACTAGACTTGCACGTGCTGACGTACCCCCCTCCTGCCCCAACTCTCATGCAAGTTTTACTTCCACCTCTGAAACATCAGCTGCTAGAACACTGATTTGTTCACATTCCAGAGCAGTGGAAAGGCAGGAATACTATGTACCCTGCTCTTGGCTTTGCTAAGTCAGCCATGGTAGTTCAGGGCTAATCAGCTATAACAAGGCCGACTCCCTTGTTCTGAAACATGAGCGACCCAAAGCTGGCAATGCTCTGTCACCATGAGTGGGTATATTTCCTCATATAATCTGTGCAGGGGCAGATAGAGTAAATATTACCATGCCATCAGCCTCTGGTTGGTACTGAACCTTGACCTTACTTATTAAGAATTAATAAATGATAAATATATAATGAAGAGCTTCCTGAAAATAAATTTCTACCATTACCCTGACTCAGTTGTCTTGGGTGAGATACTTACATGACAACTGTGATACTTGAATGGTATTTGAGATATATATGTACACACACACACACACACACACACACACACACACACACGTAATTTAGAGAGCCTTTTTTTAGTTTAATAGAAGGAAAGAAAATGCAGAATGGGGTAAAGTCAGCCTAGATACCCAGATTGGGTTCATTTATAGGTTCTGAATGGGGCCTGAGCTAATTGGCCAAGTTTTAGGAACAGAGCTTAACCACAATCCCAGGATCAGGTTTAATCCTTTCAGGAATCTTAATTCTAGGAAAGGGGAACTCCTGCCTAAGAGGGAACTCAGGTTGTTTATGGAAAATCAGATCTAGGGAACTCCTTTAGGCCAGAGATGAAGAGAAACCAGATCCTGCTCTGACCTCCAGCAAAGTGGAGACTGCAAGGACAGGCCTGTGGACATTCCCTGCCTTTATTTTCTGGAGGCCCAGTCCCCCTAAACTGCCTCAATACCCCACTCTGAAGAAGCAATCCCAGTTGCAGTCAGAGGATTGGGGATATGTCATTATATTTCTATTTCAAGAAATGTTTCATAATCTATCAGAGGGCAAGATGTAGGTGTTTACTTATCCCAAGAAACAGCTTGATTTTGTTTGTAAAACTTTTCTATATGAACAAGTGTGATGAGTTTGGTTCACTGGGTAAACTTTATATGTAGCTATAAACCTACTTATTTCCTTTTCCAGAATCTTGTTTTCTTTATGTTCATCATAAAACTAGAATTTTTGTTATATCAGTTTTTGATCAAGTCTTGTGGAATAGAAGGAAAGAACAGAAAGCATAATCTGTCGGGAGGAAAGAGCTTATGTTTTGGCACATCTGAGAGCCATTGGCCTTAAACTTCAGAATCAACCCACTCATGGTGAAATCTTTTGAAACTCACATCACCCTTCTCTCTTTAGATTTTTGGATAACTTTGAAGGATGCAGCAGATTGTTCAGTCTGTAACACATCATTTCACATCTCACTATATCCTAGCAAGAGCTCACCCTTATAGGAAACCTATTTTGATTTTGGAAATTAATACTGGAGGTTGACTATAAACAATATTCTATTCTTTTTCCTTTAAAAATCATGCATTGTATATATATTATTTTTTTATTTTATTTATTTTTAAGGAGAGAGGTGGGGGAGGGAGAGAATGGGTATACCAGGGCCTCCAGCTGCTGCAAATGAATTCCAGATGCATATGCTACTTTGTGCCTCTGGATTTACATGGGTACTGGGGGGTTAAACCCAGGTCATTAAGCTTTGCAGAAAAGTACCTTAACCACTAAGCCATGTCTGTAGCCATAAAAT
Organism: Jaculus jaculus; assembly: GCF_020740685.1. Taxonomy (NCBI): domain Eukaryota; kingdom Metazoa; phylum Chordata; class Mammalia; order Rodentia; family Dipodidae; genus Jaculus; species Jaculus jaculus. The sequence continues at coordinate 31,505,256 of NC_059110.1, forward strand.
ATATTTTAAGTTTAGTGTTAGGAATTAGATATGAATCCTCCAAAAGACTCATGTGTTTGAAGCTTGGTTCCCAACTAGATGGATCCAGTCATTGGATCATGATTGATCTGGCCTAATCAAAGGATTAGTCCATTGATGGAATAATAATTAGAGGGCAGTATTGGGGATTGGAAGAAATCTCTGGAGGTGCAGCCTAGCTGGAGGGTGTGGGTCACTGAGGGCATGCTATTGGGGGTCACATCTGGCCCCAGGTTCCTTATTCAGCATCTCTCTGCTTTCTAACTACAGGGAAGTGAGCAGCTTCCTCTGCCACATGCTCCCATCATGGTGACATTCTGTCTCACTACAGACCCAAAGCAATGGATCCAGCTGACCATGAACTGAAGCCTCTAAAACAAAGAACCAAAATTGTGTTTCTCCTTTAGGCTGATTTTCTCTGGTACTTGTCACAAAGACAGAAAATGACCAGTGCACATAAATTCAGCCAAGATTTATTGACACCTATTATGTCAAATACTGTGCAAGGCAATTTTACATACTTTGCAGTGCTTCACTTACCTTCATGACATACATGTGAAGAAATAATATTCATTGAATTCTGTAGATGAATACATTGAATCTGGGAGAATTAATAGAGTAATTTGAAACATCCATTTTCTAAAATTCAACATTAATCCCTGTCCAAGATAACAATAGGAAGTTGTTGCAGTTACCTTTTCATTACTGGGACAAACATCTGACAAGAAGCAGCTTGTGGGAGGAAAGGGATAATTTCAGGCTTACATAGTCCAAGGGAGGTTCCATCACAATGGAAAAAGCTGGTTCATTCCAGCATGCATTCACAGCAGAGAGAGAGAGAGAGAGAAAACCACTAACAAGCACCAACAGCCAGAGCCCAAATTGGCTCTCCACACACCTTAGGGCTGGACTCAAGATCCACCCCTAGTAACACGACTCTTCCAGCAGGCCCCTGGAAACTTAAGTAGGAAGCTTAATCTAAAATACTTGAGTCTATGGGGAAACATACATTACATTCAAACCACCACAGAAGTCTTCATTTAGTCTTGCTATTAGCTTTCTATTCCCATGACAAAATACCTGAGAAAATCAACTTAAAAGGAGGAAAGAATTACTTGGCTCATAGCTGCAGAGCTTTCAGTCAGTGGTCACTTTTTTGGTGCCTTTGGGGCAGTGGTGAGGCAGGGAGCCTGGGGCAGGGGAAAATGCTCACCTTGTGGGAACCTGAAAACAAGGAGACAGGAAGAGGTATGGATCCCAATAGTTCCTGCAAGGACACACTTCCAGTGACCTCACTTCCTTCTAAGAGGCCCTACGTCCTAAAGGATTTACCCCCTCCTGAAAGTGCCACAGGCTGGGAATCAAGCTTTTCACACTTGGGTCTTTGGGAGGCACCATGTTCAGCCTATTGTAGTGTTACAGTCAGCTCCACGTTGTTGGGATGAGCATTCAAACCAGACACAGTTTAGGGGAGGAAGGGATTTATTTGCAGCTTCCAGATCCAGGGGAAGTTCCATTGATGGTGGAAGATGTTAGACCCCTTTCACATATCCAAGCAGAGAGCCACCTCCCAACAGCCAGCACAACAAGCAACCTGAACACTGGCAGCCAAACAGCAGACCCACACACAGCTCACACTGCTACGGATACCTTTAGGCTGGAATCAGATCCACCCTCAAACACACTTTAGGGCCAGACCCCAGGATCCACCCACAGGGACACTTCTTACAGTCAGGTGCCTGGAAATCCAAGTTTCAGTAAAACACCTGAGGGGCTAGAGAGATGGCTTAGCAGTTAAGGCAGGTATCTGTAAAGCCTAAGGATTCAGGTTCAATTTCCTAGTACCCAAGTAAGCCAGATTCACAAGTGGTGCCTGTGTCTGGAGTTTGTTTGCAGTGGCTGGAGGCCCTAGTGCACCCATTCTCTCTCTATTTCTATCTGCCTTTCTCTCTCTCTGTCTCTCAAATAAATGAATAAACAAAATTAAAAAAAAAAAACACAAAGTAGCTGAATCTATTGGTCATACATTCAAACTGCCACAAATAGTTAATTTATTTGCAGCTTAACCCTTTCCTTGAAGAGGCATTAGGGATAAGAATGAATAATACAAGGTATAATTATCTATTACTAAGTTACCAAATGGACTTTTCTTTTTATGCAAGAGATAGTCTTTCAAACATGTCTAAAGATATAGTCTCTCTTTTCTGAAGTTCTGTTGTAGTAGGTAGTATGTCCTTTTCATGAGGTTGAATTACCAGAAAGAGAGAGGGAGAAAAATGACAAAAAGACAGGGATGAAAAATCAAGTGAATCTGCTGCAGCAGATTGGAGTCTGTGGAAAACAAATACATCTCACACCTGGGTCTGTCCACATCAGAGCAGAGGTTACCAGTCATCTGAAGAAAGATGGCTGCTTTTCTCCTGGAGCCAGTGTGCCTGGCCTAAGACCTCGAGAAGTTCTTACAGAAGATCTGGACAAATTTTCTGCTCCTTGATACTTTTAAAGAAATCCTGTACCAACCAGCAAGCATGGCACATTTTACATTAGCCTTCCAAACACATGCAGGTTTATCTTCCTCTGGCCCCTGAAAACTAACTTTAGATATATGTACCAGTTTGTACAGCTGGCTTTATGTCGGTACTGGGAAATTAAACCCAAGCCCTCAGGCTTTGCAAGCAAATACCTTTAACTGCTTAGCTATCTCCCTAGCTCATATTTATCTTCCTGAGGACACTTATTTAGGACTGCATGAGAAAGGGATTCTGGGAAATATAGTGCCAGTTTAGCTACAAAGATACTGTATAAAGTCAATACAATAGTAAGCTATGGAGTAAGACAGATACAATGTGAATGTGGAAAACTGTATTTCCAAAGGTTAAGAGGGACACTCTCTTTAGAAGCCCTATCCTGCATTATTGTATATGTACCATCTTTTCCTATTAGCCCCCTGCTTAAATCTATGTTAAAAGCTCTTCATAAATTCCAAGTCACTTCAACAGTAATAGCAAAAGAAAGGCTAAAAAGGTCCTGAATCTAATCTTTTGGCTTTTCAAGGTAGGATCTCACTCTGGCTCAGGTTGACCTGACACATACTCTGTAGTCCCAGGCTGACCTTGAGCTCATAGTGATCCTCCTACCTCAGCCTCCTAAGTTCTAGGATTAAAGATGTGAGCCACCATGACCAGCTCTGAATTTAATCATGACAGATTAAAAATAAAAAAAAACTCTATGTTAATTATCAATATATATGAAAAGTTTCTATCCCATCCATTTCTATAAGAAGGGATAAGATTTTATTTTTTTTATTTTATGTAGTTATTTTTGGTTTTTTGAGGCTGACCTGGCATTCACTATGAGTCAAGGGTGGCCTCGAACTTGGCCCTCCTGCCTCTGCCTCCCAAAGGGCTGGGATTAAAGGTGTGAGCTACCACGCCCGGCCTATTTTCTATTTTATTATTATTACTTACTTATTTATTTATTTATTTTGGTTTTTCAAAGTAGGGTTTCACTCTAGCTCAGGCTGACCTGGAATGTAGTCCAAGGTGGCCTCAAACTCATGGCAATCCTCCTGCCTCTGCCTCCCATATTTAATAAATATCAGTGCTAGGATTAAAAATTAGGATTAAAAATATTTATTAATAATATCAGTGCTAGGATTAAAGGCCCGGCCTATTTTTTCATTTCTTAAACATTGTTTTAAATTCACAACCTGCATGCATATACACAATCTGCCGTGTTCATAGAGGTGTTTTTAAAATATCTTCTGGTCTTTGTTTCTTTAGCTATAAAACCAAACACTCATACGTTGTACATCCTTCCATGTTTGTTTCCTGGGGAGTGTTAATTACCTCCCTGTGGTCTCAGGACAGCCTGCGCCTTTCGCCTCCCATAGTCTTCTCTTCTCTGCTGCTTCTCTATCAGCCAAACACACGACCCTGCCCGAGTTCTTTTGCCTTTCACACCCGGGTCTGCTTGCACATCTGTGTCTCCTATGTCCGTCAGTCACTCAGGGCTGGTGCCTTTTCTCAGTCCAGTCAATGACCAAACAATGCTCATGGGTTTTCCCTCACAGGTGGCTCTGCGTTTACTTCCTGTTTCCAGTGTCCTGGGGTGGCTGTGGTTCTCTCACGTGGCTGCCTTCTCCAGTTCAAGCCACCAGTCACCTTGCACTATTACTTTGTGCCGTATCAGAGAAAGCAAATGCCTTTCAGGAACCAAAGAAAATCACCGACAACTTGTTCAACATTTTTCTTTTATGGCAAACAAATGAGAAACGACAAGAGAATGAGATCATAGATCTGAGGCCAAAAACCCCCAGGGCCCTGTAGGCTAATTCCGCACCCTGCCAATATATGACCCATCTCTGAAGGGAGAACTGCCTTTCGAGGTCCTTCATCGTCTTGCGTCTGTGTGTGTTGACACGGTAGGCTTTCAGAGTTGTGCTGCAGGGCCGCCATTCACATAGAAGTCCATCAAACCTCCACGTGGCGTGGGAAGCGAGAGAGGTCACAGACAGGCATTGTGAAATGAGGCAACAATTTACCATCAGGGCTTCTCTATTTCCCACCGCTCCACCCTCTAGTCAATACGCTTAGAGCACTTGTGGCCTCTTAACCACCACTCGACTCTCCCAGTTCTTCCTTTCTTTGAGACGCCCATGACTCTGCTCCGTTTTGTAGAGGGCTTTGTTGGTATGAGCTATCAGCGCCATAACTACTCTATTTCAATACTCACAATCGTGTTCTGGGACTTTTGTAGAAACTATAGGGACCTGTTGCAACTTAAAGAAAAATATTTCTAGCCGGCCGTGGTGGCACACGCCTTTAATCGCAGCACTTGGGAGGCAGAGGTAAGAGGATTGCAGTGAGATCGAGGCCACCCTGAGACTGCATAGTAAATTTCAGCAGGTCAGCCTGAGCTACTGTGAAACCCTATTTCAGAAAAAGCTGGAGAGATGGCTTAGTGGTTAAGTGCTTGCCTGTGAAGCCTAAGGACCCTGGTTTGAGGCTCGATTCTCCAGGACCCACATTAGCCAGATGCACAAGGGGGCGCATTTGCAGTGGCTGGAAGCCCTGGTGCATCCATTCTCTTCCTCTCTGTCTATCTGCCTCTTTCTCTCTCTGTCACTTTCAAATAAATAAATAAATAAACGAACAAAAAAAAATTAAATAAAAAACCAAAAACAAAAACGTTGTGCATGGTGGCGCATGCCTTTAATCCCAGCACTTGGGAGGCAGAGGTAGGAGGATCACCGTGAGTTTGAGGCCACCCTGAGATTACATAGTAAATTCCAGGTCAGCCTGAGCTAGAATGAAACCCTACGTCAAAAAAGCAAAAGAAAGAAAGTAAGGGAGGGAGGGAAGGAAGGAATAAAAAGAAAAATATTTCTAGTACATTGTTGCTCAGTTTGGGAGATCCAAAGACCCCAAGACTACAATCACAAAACCGGGATTCTAATCCCAGACATTGACCTTACTGACCAGGTGACTGTCAAGCCATTTCTCTGTTCTAATTTTTTTTTTTAAGGTTTTACTGAGCACTTTAGTATATGAACACATTGTGAATTGGTCTTACACTCATCTTCTGCCCTTCTCTCCAGCCTCCATTCCAGTGAGGACCTTCTTCATTGGCTTAGCAGTGTCCACCGTGGGGCTCTGAATAGACTAGCCAGTCCCTGTGGGGAGGACAATGCCCCAGAGTACACTTTCCCATACTGTGGCCCTTAACTTCTTTCCACTCCCGTTTCCACATTGTTGCCCGAGCCTTGGGGTGTGTGTTTAAGTCTCCGTTAGTGTTGAGCTCTGAGAAGAAGCCTCTAGTTTTCTGCTTTGATGAGTTTTGTGTCTCCTCAGTATACACCACTCCCTCCCTGGAGGAGGTTCTAGGGTTTCCTCTGCAATGCTTCCTGGGCCCTACTAGGTGTGACAGAGATGACTCATCACCTGCTAAGCAGTCAGCCTTCTTTCCTTTTCATACGCATGGCTCTTGGGTCTGTCCCGTATTCACTGTCATCTGTAGAAAGCAGATTTTCTAGCCAAGAATGAGAGAAGCATGGATCAAAGAAGATCAGCATAGACTTTTGAACGCCTTTTTTCTCCCCCAAGGTAAGGTCTCACTTTGGCCCAGGCTGACTTGGAATTCATTATGTACTGTCAGGGTGGCCTCGAACTCATGGTTATGCCTCCTGAGTGCTGGGCTTAAAGCTGTGCACCACCATGCCCAGCCATAGAAGATTTTTTGATGGGCATAACCTCTCCTTTTAGCCCAAGCACAGTGGCAGCTTCCCTCTAGGGTCTATGACCTCCCAAGCCATAGGCTTCTGACTTGGTTTTCAGTAGCAGGTGTGAATTCTGTCCCACTGAGTAGGCCTCATATCCAATCAGAGAGCAGTTGATTACCCCTATAAACTGTGTGCCACTATTGCACCGGCATGCATGTCTTGCCTGGCTGGTTGATTTTGTAGCTTGCAGGAGTCACTGCTTGTTCACCCTGTTGGTGACTTTCATCCTCCAGCAGCTCATACTCTGCTTTTCAGCATGATTACAGATAGGCAGCAGGTCGCCGGCTTCCAGCTTAGTTCCAGCTTGGTCTCTCAGTGTCCCGCAGCTAGAGCCCGTGTTCTCTTCTGCAGGAGGGTCTTATCATTTAGATCTGGTGGGTATTAAGTGCTTTGGCAATGGAGTGCATTGTTTTGGGGACGCCATGGACCTTGGTGACCAACAGCCCCATGTGGCACTGGCTGGCACTGAGAGTTACCAGCAACAGCCTATGGTTTTAGGGTAAATCTTTCCTCACCCCTGCAGGCTTAGTCTACTCAAACTGTTCTCTCTCTCACTCACTCACTCACTCACTCTCTTTTTACACTCTTTTTAAAAGAGTTAATATCTTTTAGTTATCTAGCAAAGAGATAGGTTTCTATGTTACTGACTCATGCCATCATTAGTTCAGGTCTCTTCTGCCCTGAAGGACTGGGGTTACAGAAGTGTGTGGCCTTACGCAGGATCTGGGGATTTGAACTTGGGTAGTCTCAGGCTCCCTCAGGCCCTGATGCTTTCACAGGAAGCACATCTAACTGCTCACCCATTTTGCCAGCCCTCTGTCTTTTTTAAACAATATACTCTTATTTATTTATATGCAGATAAATAATAGAAAATAAAGAAAAATAGGAGAGAGACAGACCAAGAGAATGGGTGTACCAGAGCCTCCAGACCCTGCAAACAAACTCTGTTTCGTGCATCTGGCTTTATGTAGGTACTGGGGAATCAAACCTGAGTTGTCAGGCTTTTCAGGCAAGCATCTTAAGTGCAGACCCATCTCTCCAGTCCCTTTCTGTCTTTTTATTTGAGCACCATATAAATCTGTTGTAAAAACCATGCAGGGTTATGTCTGCAAAGGAGGAAAGGAAAAGGTTTAAAACATGATGCAGACCAGGAAGGATCTTAGAAGGTGTGTCATCTCCCCTTGTGTCAAACATCTGCCAGGGGGCAGGCAAAGGACCCAGGAAACTCGAAATTCCAGACTGTCAATGAAAGTCCTGAGGCTGCCAGGCTCCTTCACGAGGGGTTCTGCAGAGCAGTCCATCACTTGGACCTGATTTCCAAACACTCTTTGGGTTTTTGTGTGTAAGGAGAGAAATAGGGGAGACCGTGGCGCTCAGATCCAACAAGCGAGAGGCATCTAGGGCATGTCTTTGTTAAGTCATAAATAGCTATTTGGACACAGAGTTCTGAAAGTTGTCCTGGATTTTCCCAGACACTTGCTTTTTGCCACAGCGTGAAGGAGTGAGTCTTTCAGAGACCTTATGAGACCAAAAACCAGGGCTACTGAGATGAAGAATAGTAGAAGGGAAGGCGATTTGGGTGTGAAAAAGGGACAACTCATCTCGTGGTTGGTCCAATTCCTAATGGAAGTTTCAATAACTGTCTTGAGAGTCACACGTGAAACTGGATCATGCTCCTACTGTGACTGGGAGGTGTGGGTTTCAGGAACATCTGATTATTTGCCCTTTATTTTGCTAAGTCAGTCTCCTTTTTTTTTTTTCCCCCAGTCTCCTTTTCTAAAGAAATTATGCCTTAGGAATTCCATTCCAATCCCCAAATTCATATTCTAAGGATTTGACATAAACCATAAGAATGAGGTGAAGCTTAAAGACTATTTTTATTAGGAGCAAGCTTTTCATGCCAGATTTTGACTGCATTGCGTAAATTTATTAACCTGATGTGATTATTGTTCAGATATGTCATTTTGAGAATTCCTCGCTTGTGATACAAACAAATGCTTTGTGTAAGCAGAGGTGTAAACGAAAAGCACTCACTGTTCTAAAGCAACATGGAAAGGAACATTGAGCCATCATTACTAAAGCTTCTTAAGTATGGGCTGGCTTAGAACAACATTCTTTAATTACATTCGAACACAACATGGCTCTCTTCTGCCAGGAAAGTGCTTCTATTCTTAGGTGGAAGTGTTATGCCCTACATCTTTTTACCTTCTGGTCCTCTATTTCCCCAACTGAAACATAACAAGGTTGCCTCAGAATCTAGGGTTTAGGAGGAGGGGACATATTTATTTTTTTAAAAACAATTTTATTTATTTATTTGACAGAGAAAGAAAGAGAGTGAGTATGGGTGGGCCAGGGTTTCCTGTTGCAAATGAACTCCAGACACATATATCTCTTTGCACATCTGGCTTTTTGTGGGTGCTGGGGAATCAAACCTGGGCCAGCAGCCTTTGTAGGTAGTTCCTTTAACCACTGAGCCATCTCCCTGCCCTCAAGTCATCTTATGTATTTCATTTTATACATTGAAAATAGCATTCTAGGAATGAGTCCATTGGCTTCACCGGCTTGTTGCTGGGTTCATAGCATACCAGAGTGATGAGGCCCTGCCCTCAATTTCTCTGACTAATAGAAGCATCTCCCATCAAATGAAATCAGAGTGCACAGTCCACTGCCAGTATTAGAACTGTTTATTAAATATTGTTATTCATGCTTCATCCTTTCTTTAACATATGTTCCAAATCAGAATCTGACTTTCCAGTGTATATTTGAAGTGGTCATCATCATGTTAGCTCCTTTTAGTAACTGAGACTTTTGTAGCATAAAATCACAGATTCCTGACACTATGATTTCTCTTTTACTCACACTCTACAACTAAAGATGAGCCAAATCCAAGACTTACTGTGATTACCTCATGAGTTCATTTGAGGGAATCTTTGTGTAGAAAAACAGTCCTCTTTAAAGTACCCACTGTCATTCAGAAGAATGTGTGTAGCTATCCTTTACACAGGGCTTTTTTAATTCAAGATTTCTTAAAGTAATCAATTAGCCTGGTTCCTTCATCTTAGAACTGGCATTTTTATCAGGAGCAGATGGAAGGAATTTTTCCCAAGAGCATATATTAGGATAGGTAATGAGGCCATGGCCAGCATCCCTCAGCTATCCTTTAAAAAATTATTTATTTATTTGAGAGGGGGAGAGATGGAGAATGAATCAGTATGCCAGGGCCTCTTGCCACGACAAACAAACTCCAGATACATGAGCCCCCTTGTATATCTGGCTTATGTGGTTCCTCAGGAATTGAACCTGGGTCCTTTGACTTTGCAGGCAAGCACCTTGACCACTAAGCCATCACTCAAGCCCTCCTTCAGCTATCTTTGATTTACATATTGAAGTGGGAACATGACCCTGAGGAGTGCAAGAGACACTAGACAATGTCTCCCATCTCTTCTATTAACTCTGAGGACAAATGTAGCAGAAATGAGCATGTTAGAGTGATCAGGAAAAGAATGCAGTGGGAGACAGTGGATATCTATCGCCCACTCATCCGGCAGGTATATCTGATTCACCCATAGTGTGCATATTGTGGGGCCAGGTGCTGGAGAGGTCCTCACCTTGCCTTCGTAGATATGGTGAAGGAAACAGACAAGCAAGAAAATGGGCACTGATAATGTGAATTCAGTAAAGAGAATACTAAAGCATCGGTCTGGAGGTAAGAGAGATAGAGAAAACATAAAGGAGAAGAGAAAAAGCATCTGTGGAGGAGAGTCATTTCAGACAGGGTGGAGGCTGACACTTAGGGAAAGTTGAACGTGAAGAAGGCGGGGTGAATTTGGAAGCAGGGAGTTTGAAGCAGCAGGGATAATGGAAGGTCAAGGGACCTGGATGAGAACATAAGCTTGACGGTTAGGAGAACATCAAAGAAGCCTGTTGAGCCGCTGCAACTTTGTACTAGAATTTGGATGATTCTTTTGCCTGGAATTGCCCGATCTCAATTCCAGATCCAATGTAGAACTTTGGGTAAATAATTCATTTATTTTTAAATTTTTATTTATTTATTTGAGAGCAACAGACAGACAGAGTGAGAAAGAGGCAGAGAGAGAGAGAGAGACAGAGAGAAAGAAAGAATGGGCATGCCAGGGTTAACGACCTCCAGATGCACATGCCACCTTATACATCTGGGTTATGTGGGTCCTGGGAAATCAAGCCTTGAACCAGGGTCCTTAGGCTTCACAGGCAAGCGCTTAACCTCTAAGCCACCTCTCCAGCCCAATAATTCATTTCTTAAATCTTCAGTTTCCTTAGCTAGAAAATGGGGTTCCTACCACCCTGTATAATCACACAGTTAAATGAAACAGTTCCTAAAATTGTCTTTAGCTTAATGGCTGGCGAGCGTTGTATAGCCAGTGGCGAATGTTAGCAAAGATCTGGCCATGATCTAGACACGACTGGAACAGTGCAGACAGTGCCAACGCTAGCCCCAGCAGGAACTTTGTCGAGCTACCTGGAGACAGATCCCATGGGTTTATATTGATTTATGATGCAATCAACTCTATATTTCAGTGGGATTAACACAATAAAAATGGATGTGTGGGGACTGGGGATATGGCTTAGCAGTTAAAGACCCTTGCTTCATAAGTCTGTCAGCCCAAGTTTAAGCCCCAGCACCCAGGTGCTGGACAGAAAGTGGCCCATGCATCTGTAAACCCAATGTGTCTCTATGGCAATGGGAGGTACAGGTAGGAGAATCCCAAAAGTTGTAGGCCAGCTAGACTGGCATTCGAAGCAGCAAAGTAACAAAAGAGATCTCCTCCCAGACATGGTAGAAGGAGAGAACACTTCAAGGTAGTCCTCTGACTGACCGCCATATGTACACATGCCACAGCATGCACTCATTCATACACATGTACATACACACATATACATACGTGCACATGCAAATTTTTAAAATTCATTTTTTAAAAATTATATTGGTAATAAATTCACAGGACATCTTAGAAGCTCTTAGAGAAAATAGTACTAATGTAAAATGAACACCTCCTAGAGGCAGTGTATTGTTGGGGGCGGGCTTGTGGGTAGTTTAGCCAGTTTCCCTTTGCCAGTGTTTGGCACACTCTCTGGCTTTACACGGGCACTGGAGAGTCAAAGTTGGGCTGTCAGGTTTTGGAAGCAAGCACGTTTAATCACTGAGCTATCTCCCCAGACCCAAACATTATAGTTAATACTTTGTTTCTATATGTTTTTAAGGATGATGATGGGTATCAAGTAGGCATGGTATTTAAATTCCACTGGAAACATTTAGAAAAGAGATATGATGACTTTACATTATTAGACTTGGAATACAATAGAAATCACATTCTTTTGTTGGTGTGCATGTATGTAAAATGTGTGGTATCGTATATGTATGTGTTAGTGTATTCATGCTTATGGTGGTTTGATTCACATGTTCCCCATAAACTTAGGTGCTCTGAATGCTAGGTTCCCAGCTGATGGAGATTTGGGAATTAACACCTCCTGGAGGCAGTGTATTGTTGGGGGTGGGCTTATGGGTGTTTTAGCCACTTTCCCCTTGCCAGTGTTTGCCACACTCTCTTGTTCCTGTTGTCCACCTGATGTTGGCCAGGGGGTGATGTCCACCCTCTGCTCATGCCATCATTTTCCCCTGTATTCATGGAGCTTCCCCTTGAGTCTGTAAGCCAAAATAAACCTTTTCTTTTTCTCCACAAGCTGCTCTGGTTGGGTGATTTCTACTAGCAATTCAAACCAGACTGCAACAGTAAAGTGGTACTGAGGAGTAGGCTTGCTGCTAGGCACCTGACTGTGTGGCTTTGGCCTTTTGGAGCTGATTTTCAAGAGGAATGTGGATGGATTTGAAACCTTGGCCTAAGAAATGCTTAGCAGTGCTGTAAGTACAGCTTGATGGAATATTCTGGTCAGAGTTGAAAGGCCTGAATGTAGTAAGAACTATGGACTATGAGGTTTGGCTTATGAGGGTGAGAAAGAGCTTTGCCTGGACTGGGCTAGCAGTTTGTGTGAGAAGCTTGCTGTGTGGCCGTGTCCTGAGAACTTGGGCAGGGTTGCTTTGTGTAGAAATGAACTGGTGTGAGCAGAGGGATATGGCACAGAAAGAAATGTTTAGGCTGAAACTGCTGCCTGTTGAGCTACAATTGAGGGAGTACAACCTTTGAGACTGGGCCAACTGACCTTCATTAGGGCAACAGGAAGAATGTAGACTCTTTTTTTTTTTTTTTTTTTTTTTTTTTGGTTTTTTTTTTTTTTGTTTTTTTTTTGTTTTTTTTGTTTTTTTGAGGTAGGGTCTCACTCTGGCTCAGGCTGACCTGGAATTCACTATGTAGTCTCAGGATGGCCTTGAACTCTTGGCGATCCTCCTACCTCTGCCTCCCGAGTGCTGGGATTAAAGGCGTGCGCCACCACGCCCGGCTGAGTGTAGACTCTTTTGAAGGGGACTGAGTGCTCAAAGAGTGTCTTGTTCTTCAAAGTTTGCTTAATTTCCCTCCCCAGATTAACAAATTGGCACCCCACCTGGTATTGTGGCATATAAGAAATGCAGGAAAGAGAGGGTCATTGAGTTTGCAACACAGTCTTGTGTTTTGGAAATGGCTATGGGCCATGTGAAGCAGGTTTGCTGGATGCCTGCATGGAGACCCCATGGGGCCATGAGGATGAACCGTGGATTGCAGTGGAGACGCAGTGGAGGTGCTGTGACTTCAAGATGACTGCCAAGGACAGCTACAGCCCCAGAGGAAGTTTTCCAGGACTCTGAGTAGCCTACCTGAGACTTGTTGCTGGTTAGAATTATCAGACTTAGAGACTTATCACTGGCTAGAGTTATTGGACTTGAAGCTACAGAGTTTGGTGTTTGCCCTGTTTAAATCTCGTATTGCTTGAATATTTCTTTGCTATGCCCAATGCCATCTTTTGCAGTGTGAATGTTTATTCTGCCATTATGGTTTTTTTGGATTTTTTTTTTTTTGGTATTATGGCTCAGTTAAATGATCTTGAACTATGGGGATGTATGAATATCATTGGAATTGATAAAAATTATGGGGACTTTTTTTTTTTTTTTTTTTTTTTGGTTTTTCGAGGTAAGGTCTCACTCTAGCCCAGGCTGACCTGGAATTCACTATGGAGTCTCAGGGTGGCCTCGAACTCACAGCGATCCTCCTACCTCTGCCTCCCGAGTGCTGGGATTAAGTCCCGTGCACCAATGGGGACTTTTAAAGTTGGATGAATGCATTGCATTTTACATCATATATGGATATCAGTTTATGGGGGCCAGAGGTGGAATATGGTGGTTTGATTCAGGTTTCCCCCATAAACTTAGGTGTTCTGAATGCTAGGTTCCCAGCTGCTGGAGATTTGGGAATTAACGCCTCCTGGAGGGAGTGTGTTGTTGGGGGCGGGCTTATGGGTGTTATTGCCAGTTTCCCCTTGCCAGTGTTTGGCACACTCTCCTGTTGCTGTTGTCCACCTGATGTTGGCCAGGGCGTGATGTCCACCCTCTGTTCATGCCATTGCTTTCCGTGCCATCGTGGAGCTTCCCCCTTGAGCCTGTAAGCCAAAACAAACCTATTCCCCTCCCACCCCCCCAACAATCTGCTCTTGGTTGGGTGATTTCTTTCTTTTTTTTTTTAAATTTATTTATTTATTTATTTGAGAGCGAAAGACACAGAGAGAAAGACAGATAGAGGGAGAGAGAGAGAATGGGCGCGCCAGGGCCTCCAGCCTCTGCAAACGAACTCCAGATGCATGCGCCCCCTTGTGCATCTGGCTAACGTGGGTCCTGGGGAACCGAGCCTCGAACCGGGGCCCTTAGGCTTCACAGGCAAGCGCTTAACCGCTAAGCCATCTCTCCAGCCCGGTTGGGTGATTTCTAACAACAGTGTGAACCTGACTACAGCAATGCCTGTGTGCAGATGTATGGAGCCCTGCACATGTGTGTATAGGCCAGAGGAGAGCGTCAGGCGACCTCCCCTCCTGCTCTTCCACATTGCTTCCTAAGAAGTCGTCTCTCACTCAACCTAGAGCTGCCAATTTCTCCATCAGACTGACTGACTATCAAGCTCTGGTGATTTTCCCGTCTCCCCCCTCAGCCCTGCAGGACTAGGGTCACAAACGTGTGACAGTGACCAGCATTTACATGAATGCTAAAGGTCAGATTTAGGCCTCTTGGGCCTTCAGTGCTCACTCAGTAAGCACTTTTACTCACTGAGCCAACTTTTCAGTCTCTATCTTTTGCTATTATTTAAATTTATGATGAAAAAAAGATTAGAAGTCAAAGAAATTCTTAAGTTTTTCAAATTATTTTCTAGTTGCACAAGCAAGAAAGTTTGAGGCCCACTCAGCTAATTCTTTCCTGTCCCTTTGTGATACCTGATTACAACAGGGATCTATTTTTAACTTTCTTTCTTTCTTTTTAAAATTGACAGTTATTCCATTTAGTCCAGTTTCTCCAGAAATACTTTGTTTTATTTGTGTTTTGTTTTGCTGCTTCATGTGTGCCCATCTAGCTGGCCCATGAGCTTTTGGCCTGTGTGTCACTTTGCACCTGGCTTTTATTTGGGTACTGGGATTGAACTCGGGCCCCTGAGCTTCTAGGCAAGGGCCTGTAATGGCTGAGCCATTTCCCCAGCCCTTTAAAATACTTTGTCTTCTTTTCTTTCTTTCTTTTATTTATTTATTTTTTTGTTGTTTGTTTGTTTTTTGAGGCAAGCCCCAGAGACTGGCCCTTTTTTATATAGGAAAAAGAGAGAGAGAGAGAGAGAGAGAGAGAGAAGAAAGAAATGGCACCGCAAGGCCTCCAGCCACTGAAATTGAACTCTAGATGCATGTGCCATCTTTTACGCATGGGCCACCATGTGAGCTTGTGCCACCTTGTGCATCTGGCTTACATGGAACCTGGAGAGTTAGACGTGGTTCCTTAGGGTTTGCAGGCAAGGGCCTTAACTGCTAAACCATCTCTCCAGCCCTTAGATACTTTCTTGAGGGCTAGGGAGATGACTCAGCACTCAAGGCCCTTGCAGGTTAGATTCCCCAGTACCCATGTGAAATCACATGCACAAAGTGGCACATGCATCTGGAGTTCGTTTGCAGTGGCTAGATGCCCTGGCATACTTATTCTCTCTCTCTCTCTCTCCTCTCTGTCCCTCTCTGCTTGTAAATAAATAAATAAAATATTAAAGGTGTTAATGTTTTTTAAAAAATACTTTCTTGAAAATCATTTTAGTCAATTTTGACTGGGAATCATTACGGCGAGAAAACTGGTGACTGTGGATACTTCACTGCTTTCTTAGTAATCTACGTTGTTCAAGGTGATATTCATGAATAAAACATTTCTTTTGCAAAAGGCCTCCGGTGGTACAACTGACAGGAATGAGACTGCAAAGTAGACAATAGACTAAAGACTGTCCCATCCTTGCTAATGTTGAAGTTGGTGGCCTATGTGGAGTCTATTTTTAAAATTTATTTATTTATTTATGAGAGAGAGGGAAAAAGAAAGGGAGAGAAATGGATAAACCAAGGCCAAAGAAACTCCTGACACATGTTCCACTTTGTGTGTCTGGCTCTATGTGAGTACTAGGGAATCAAACTTGGGCCATCAGGCTTTAAAATTTTTATTTATTTATTTATTTTATTTGAGAGCGACAGACAGAGATAAAGACAGATAGAGGGAGAGAGAGAATGGGCGCGCCAGGGCTTCCAGACTCTGCAAACGAACTCCAGGCGCGTGCGCCCCCTTGTGCATCTGGGACCTGGGGAACTGAGCCTCGAACCGGGGTCCTTAGGCTTCACAGGCAAGCGCTTAACCGCTAAGCCATCTCTCCAGCCCAGGCTTTAAAAGCAAACATCTTTAACTGCTGAGCCATCTGTCCTGAGAGTCTGTTTCAAAAGAGCATGTTTTTCCAGCATTAGAACTTAGACAGCTAGGAATTTAAACATCTGGTTGGAAGAGACGACACATTCCGGCTTCACGTTCACATTACGAGCACCCTTTAGCAGAAAGAGAGCCAGGTGTGCTGCCTATGGTCGGGAGAGGCAATAAAACCCCGCAGGTCTTGGATTCACTCCTACCGAGTATCGGTCCTGGCTTCCTTGGCAAATCAAACTGTTGGAACACGGTGCAGCCCGAGTGCAGAACGCCCTCCTCCGAAGTTGCGAGGAGTTCTCTGCCAAGAGTCTCAAGACCTCGATGAGTTTTTCAAACTCTGGGTTCACATGCCAGGTGGCTCAGGAAGAGCTCAAGCCAAATGGAAAATGTGCCTGGAGAGCTGTAGGATTTATATCTAAAAGCGTAGGGGGGATTCAGTGACAGTTTCTGTAGGCGGGTGGGAAACACTGGGGCAGCGGCCAGAAATAAGTAAGAGGTGGGAAATACACGGGTGACTTACATGGGGCAGGCCTGTTATTTCTACTGAGTAACCCTACTAATCCAATTCCGTGTCCTCACCAGCGACGCTGATATATTTGTCCTTCATGGCTTCTTATAGCCATAAACACAAGTCTGTTGACTTCATCTGGATTCAGCAAGTTCTGCTGGGGGGCGGGGGGGCGGCTGGTGATTTAATGTCACGTGAAATAGGAGTTCCACGGCTGGGAACAGTGACTACCTCCAGCCTCCACGAGCTCAACATTTCACAATCATTACAGCATAGAGCTGACCTTAATGGTGTGCAGACTGTGGTATTTAGGGGCACACAAAGTTGCTGAGGAGGTCCTGGAATGAGAGAGCTGAAAGCAGAATAGCAGGAGTCAAAGAGGAGTATTTTTGGGTGTGCTGAGCTGCAGTGGCCACTCATACTGTTCAAGTTCACTGTCAGGAGCGAGCCAGAAGAAAATGGGCTGGTGGATTCTCTGCTGCCTATCATTTGGGTAGGGACTAAAGGGGATTCTCAGTGAAAACCACTGCTTCTCCCTGGTGGCAGTGAAAGAGAACCCTTCCATGGAGCAGTATGTTCACTTGCACTGGGGAGAATATGGGCTGATTTACTGGGGGATAAAAACAAATCAGTAACTTCAAGCCAAATTCCTCCTGTTATTACAAAGATCAGAGCGTTGAGTCCCCCTTCCGTGGCAGTTCATTCCTCTATGCTCTTTCCTCACAAACTGAAGCTGAGCTCGTCTGTCTGTTTCTATTTCCATTTCCCTCTGCTTTGGGCATACACAGCATCTTTCTGGAGAACGTCATGACCTAGGAGATTCTTGTACTGACTTGTTCCTAAGTCTGCCATAAAAATATTTTCCTTGCCACCAATGCCACATTCAGATTTTTCATTGCGCTTTCCCTGGATCTGGAAACCTGAGACTTTACAGTTCTGAAGTATTAAGATAATATTCTCTTTACTTTTGACAGGCTCCGTGTTGTGATAGTGAAAGCATTCATTTGCCAATTGCTACAACATTAATTTATCAATATTATATCAGCCAAGATATCAGTTCTTGAATTCTTCCCATTCAAAAAAGAAGTAAAGCTTTGGGGGATGGTACATTTATTTTCAGAACTGTCAGGTGCCAAGCCTGACTGACAAGTTGCTGTCAGAACACTGGGTGAGGGAAGTTTATTTTTCGATCTTCAGTTCATTACTCAGGCTGAGTACATTGCCCCAGGCCTTGGTCCAAGTGCAGTGTTGAATGAATGTCCAGGACAGACTTTCTGGGGGATCTTCAGGTTTTCTAGGCTGGACCCTGGCAATTTAGATTTGGTGCATATAACAGTGCCTGTACAACCACCTTGTCTTCTAGTTGGCCATTTGCAACAGGATCATCTGCTTCTCCTGAGGCTAGCGTGGTACCAATAAACTCAGCAATAATTCTCCCCAATGCCAACAAGTTACTTCAAAAGGTCATAATGATGACAGGCAGAAGGGGGAAGAAAAACTTGAATAACTGTTAAGATAGAGCTGGCAGTTGTATGATGAGAATCTGAGTGAACTCCTGTGTAGAGAGAAAATGCCTAAACCACAGCCCTTAGGGACACTCAATTCTACCTGGCCCAGGCTAAAGAACCAAAGCAAGAAGTGATATGGGGGTGGAGGAGGGGAAATCTGGCAAAGATTATTTGGCCTTAAAGGTTGGATTTAAGCCCAACCTATTGGTACGTTCCAATGATCTCAGGAGGCTTAGCCAGGAGGAACTTGAGTTAGAGGCCAGCCTGAGCCACATAGCAATACTGTATCTCAAAAATATAACCAAGAGAGGATGGAGAGATAGCTCAGCAGTTAAGGTGCTTGCCTAATGACCAGAGTTTGATACCACAGTACCCACATAAAGCCAGATGCACAAAGTGGCACATGTGCCTGGAGTTCATGTGCAGGAGCTGGTGGCCCTGGTGCATCCTTTCTCTTCCTCTTTCTCTCTCTCTGTTTCTCTGTCTCTCTTGGTCATAGTAGTATACACCCAGGAAGCAGAGGTAGGAGGATCTCTGCTAGTTTGAGGCCAGCCTGAGACTACATAGTGAATTCCAGGTCAGTCTGGGATAGAGCAAAATCCTATCTCAAAAAAAAAAAAAAAAAAAAAAGCCAGGTATGGTGCACACCTTTAATCCCAGTGCTAGAAAAGCAGAGGTAGAAGGATCACCATGAGCTTGAGGCCACCCTCAGACCACATAGTGAATCCCAGGTCAGCCTGGACAATAGTGAGACCCTTCCTTGACAAACCTAAAATAATAATAATAACAAAAAAGCCAGGCATGGTGGCACATGCCTTTAATCCCAGAACTCAGGAGGCAGAGGTAGGAGGATCACCGTGAGTTCGAGGCTACCCTGAGACTACATAGTAAAATCCAAGTCAGCCTGGGCTAGAGTGGGACTCTATAGCAAAAAATAGAAAGAGAAAGAAACAGGGAGGGATAGTATAGGAGGGGAGAGTGGAAAAGAGGGGAAAAAAAGGAAGATGATAGCACCAGGAATGTAATTCTCAAGAACTTAATGAAAATTTGGAGGGCAGGGAGAGGTGGGGGAAGAAAGGTAAGAGAATGGGAGATAGGAGAATATTTTTAATTCTCTCTTAATTAGATCGATGATAATCATGAAATTATCTTCCAGATCTTCAAGGCAACTTAATGTAGATTCATTTGGAAGAGATAAACAAGAAAAAAATGCAGTTCTTTCTTACAATTTCATCTACTTTTTACTTTATTTTTAAATGTTTTAACATTTATTTGCAAGCAGAGAGAGAGAAAATGGGCAAACCAGAGCCTCCTGCCACTGAGAACAAACTCCAGATGCATGCGCCATTTTCTGGCTTTATGTGGGTGCTAGGGAATCATACCCTAGGCCATTAGACTTTGCAAACAAGCACTTATAACTGCTGTGTCATCTCTCAAGCCCTTTTCTCCTTTATTTTTTATTTTCATTTTTATTTATTATTATTTATTTATTTGAGAGAGAGGGAGAAATAGCGAATGGGTGTTCCAGGGCCTTCAGCCACTGTAAACAAACTCCAGATACATGCACCACCTTTTACACCTGACTTACATGAGTATTGGGGAATTGAACCTGGGTCTTTAGGCTTCAAAGGCAAGTGCCTTAACCACTAAGCCATCTCTCCATTCCAGCATTTGTTTTTTCATTTCAAGAAATATTTACTCTAACACTACCAAGATATTATAGTGATTCAAAGCATGAGGTCTGGGCAGGAGAGGTGGCTTAGCAGTTAAGGCATTTGCCTGCAAAGCCAAAAGACCTCAGTTCAATTTCCCAGGACCCATGTAAGCCAAAACATGAGGTCCAAAACCTCACAGCTAGGGTTTATTGTTACCTCTGTCACCCAGGAGCTCTATAACCATATCATTTACTTTCTTGTTGAGAGGACAATATACCTGGCCCAAAACAGCTTATGGAAGGAAAAAGGTTTATTTCCAGTTTACAGTTTTAAGAGGAAATCAGTCATGGTAGGAAAAGCATGGCAGGGGCAAAAAGCTGGCATCACATCCTCACAGCAACAGGAGGAAGCAAGAGAGAGCAAGCAGGGCCAGGCCCCAGTGACGCGCAAGCATGAGGCAAGGCTCTACCTCGCAAAGGTTCCATAACTTTCACAAACGGTACCAGTTAACTGGGGACTAAGGGTTGAAACACATCAGTCTATGGGGGACAGTTTACATTCAAGCCATCACAGTCACCTTGGAAAGCTAATTCCTCTAAGCCTCAGTCTCTTCTTCTATGAACATGGAACCAGTGAGAAGTCTTTTTTTTTAAATATTTTATTTTTATTTATTTATTTATTTGACAGAGAAAGAGGGAGAGAGAGAGAATGAATGGGTGCACCAGGGCCTCCAGCCACTGCAAATGAACTGCAGACACGTGCGCCCCCCTGTGCATCTGGCTAACATGGGTCCTAGGGAATTAAACCTGGGTCCTTTGGCTTTGCAGGCAAATGCCTTAACTG
Organism: Jaculus jaculus; assembly: GCF_020740685.1. NCBI lineage: Eukaryota > Metazoa > Chordata > Mammalia > Rodentia > Dipodidae > Jaculus > Jaculus jaculus. The sequence goes on from NC_059110.1 coordinate 31,525,951, forward strand.
CTAAGCCATCCCTCCAGCCTGAGAAGATTTTTAAAGATGGGAGCTATTGGGTATTATTTGTGTGATAATAAAAAAGTGAGTAGGAGGGAATAGATAGTTGGTGTCAAGGAGAATGAGGAGCTATATCAGCTTCTCCTTTGTTGGAGTTAACAAAGATCACATGAAAAATTGTGGAACTATTTATAAAGTCAGCCCATGGTCAGAACCTGTTGCTATTATATTAGGCAAACTGAGTTTGAGCAGAATACAAGGTAATTTACTCTCTTCTGTTCTTCCTAATGCAATCAAGCATAATGTTTCTTGTCACTCTCATGTAATAAAAGGTCCTCTAATCAGTTTGGTGCCAAGAAGGGTCTGCTTTCAGAAATTCGGATGTCTAGTCTGGCGTAGCAATCAAATCTGGCAGCATTATTTAATTTACGACTTCTCTGCCCAGTTCCCCGAGGCCATGAAGCCTAAGTGGAAGAAAGGGAGACAGCACTTATCTTTTTATGCTTCTCGCTCTATTTCCTATTCTTTTGTTGGCTAGAACTTCAGAATTCTCCAAAGCCAAGTAGAAAGGTGCTTATGGGAAAGGACACCATTTCAGAGCAGTTACAGCCTCCATCTGACCCTGAATCTCATGTGCGGTAAGAGGCAAGTGTCCAAAGCTTGCTTTTGGTTGCCCCAGGCAACCAAGAACTTTATGCTCCTCTCCCCATCTTTGTGGGACCACCATCAACTCTCCTAGTAATCCTCCTGACACCTCCTGCCCTTGGGTGATGAGGAGGGCATGTGTCCTTTTCAGGGCTAGCTTGCCTTGGCCTCCAAGTATGTCTGGAACAGAGAGCGAATCAGTATGCTGCTCCTCAGAGCTGAAGGGTCTTCATTAATTCTGCTGTCCCCGTCACTGTTTCCCTTTCCTCTAGTGCCCTGGCTGGTGCTCAGCGAGATCTTCCCTGGTGGGATTAGAGGTCGAGCCATGGCCCTGACTTCAAGCATGAACTGGGGCATCAATCTCCTCATCTCACTGACGTTTTTGACTATAACTGGTAAGAACCATTTTCTTTTAAAGTCTTTTGTCCTTTAGGACAAATGGTAGGGAAAACACACTACCATTTTACTGTGGAGATTTTCAAACACACTTAGAAGTAGAAAAAATGTCAATGAGCCTGATATACCAATTGTCCAACCTAAGCAGTTCTGCTTAATTCATATGTAACTCCACCTATTGTACTTGCTACCAATAATTTTGAGCTGTTTGTGTGTGTGTGTGTGTGTGTGTGTGTGTGTGTGTGTATTATGCCTTTGGTAAATTTTAACATGGATCTCTAAAAACATAAGATATTTAAAAAAATAAACCACAATATATGAATATTCTTCCCTTAGTATCAAATATTCACTCTATCTACATTTTACCAGGAACCTTATAATGCTTTTATTCTCTAGTTGAATCATGTCCAAATACATAATTATAACTGACTGATATGTCTCATAACCTGTAGGCGTTGCCTCCATTTTACTCTACTGGATCCTCAACCCACTTTATATTTTTAGTGAGGAACTTGAAGAGAGTTTTTGCTGAGTTTGGCTTCTGTTGATTATATTCATGTTGCCTTTCCTTCTGCCCTTTGTGTCCCCTGCAGAATCCTGTTTAGATCTACATCGAGGCTTGGGGAGTCCGATTTTTGGGTTTGTTAGTAGATGCCTTGGCAGGTAGACATGGTGTGCCCTGCCAGCATCAGTAGGAATGCCAGGTGTGGTTGTTTCCTCTGGGGCCATGTTGGCCTCCTTTAAAGATCATACTCACATTCTCAAATTGCATTCTTTTATTCTGTCTAAATTAATATGTATATATATATTTTGAGAGTCAGGTATGGTGACACACACCTTTAATCTCTGCACTTGAGAGACAGAGGTAGGAAGATCACCATGAGTTTGAGGCCAGCCTTGGACTACAGAAAGTTTTAGGTCAGACTTGGCTACAGTGAGACCTTATCTCAAAAAAAAAAAAAAAACCCACAAAACAATATATATATGGCTTATTACACACACACATACATATGTGCATATGTGTATGTGTGCATATATATCTATTTGAGACAGAAAGAGATAGAGATACAGATAGAGAGAATGGGTATGCCAGGCCCTTCTGCTGCTGCAAATGAACTCCAGATGCATGTGCCACTCTTGTGCACCTGGCTTTACATGAGTACTAGGAAACCAACCCCGGGCCATCAGTTCTTGCAAGCAAGCACCTCTGCTAAGCAATCAAACCCCTTCTGAATTTTTTTTTTTTTAATCTGGAGAATTTCTCTAAAGAGGAATTTGTTTTTTGTTTGTTTTTTTGTTTTTGAGACAGGGTGTCACACTGTAGCCCAGACATGCTGTGAATTCAATGTAATCTTCCTGCCTTGGTTTCTATGCTCAATTAGAATTATAGGCAAAATGCCAAGTCAGATCCATTTTTTTATACCTTTTTACTGATTATTCATTTGCAAGCAGAGAAAGAGAGGGAGGGAGGGAAAGAAGGAGACAGGGAGAGAGGCAGAGAGGGACAGGGAGACAGAGAGGGAAGGAAAGGAGGAAGAGAGAGGGAGAGAAAGAGGGAGAGCGAGTGTTGTGTATGTGTTTGTATATCTGTGTGTGTGTGTGTGTGTGTGTGTGTGTGTGTGTGTGTGTGTGTGTATGGGCATTCCAGGGCCTCTGTCCACTGCAAAGGAACTCCAGAAACATGTTCCACTTTGTGCTTCTGTAGGTACTTGGGAGTTATACCCTGGACCATCACATTTTGCAAGCAACTGCTTTTAACCACCAAGCCATCTCTCCAGTTCCCAATTTTAAAAACAAACAAACAAACCTAGAATGCTGTAATGACTTTAGTTTACCTTTGATTGGGATGCTTGAAGATCTATATATATATAAGAACCAATTTTCCAAGCGTGGTTTAGAGAATCTTGAAGATTGAGATTTTACGTGACAACAAGCCCTTGGATACCAACGAATTAGTGAAATGTCATTGCTATCACTAAAAGAAAGCAAAATGTTCCAGAGAGACAAGCACTGTGCATTGGGGCTTTATTGCTTTCCAGTTCTGAGGAAAATATTTTGAGAAGCAGTTTAACATTTTCAGTGTAGCCGAGAGTCAGGGTGAGCACTGTGTACCCCGTGCTCTGGGAAGCTGAGATGGAATGACCAAGGGTGAGTGTGAGGCCATCTTGGACTCTGTAGCAAGGCCCTGTTTCAAAAAACAACCAATGGCTGGAGAGACTGCTTAGTGGTTAAGGTGCTGAAAAGCCAAAGGACCCAAGTTCAATCCTCTAGGACCCACATGAGGCAGATGCAGAGGTAGCACATGCATCTGAACTTCGTTAGCAGTGGCTGGAGACCCTGCTGCAACCATTTTCTCTCTCTCTCCCTCTCTCTTTTCCACTCAAATGAATAAATAAATGGCTATATTGTTTAAAAAAAAATCATGGTGTGTTTACCAAACAAGGGTGACTTGGATGTCAAGATCATGACATTTGTGTTCTATCAAGAATGATGGGGGCTAGCAGGATGGCTTAGTGGTTAAGGCACTTGCCTGCAAAGCCTAAGAATCTAGGTTTGACTCTCCGGATCCCACATAAGCCAGACACACAAAGGTGAGGCAAGCACAAGATCACTCATGCGCGTAAGGTGGTGCATGTGTCTGGAGTGGCTAGAATTAATGGCATGCTAATTCTGTCTCTCACAGTAAAATGAAATAAAGAAAAGAATGATGGGGAGAATTCGAGGTGTTTAATTTGTTTTGTGTTTGTGGTTTTTGGAGGTAGGGTCTTACTCTGGCCCAGGCTGACCTGGAATTCACTATGTAGTCTCAGGGGGGCCTCGAACTCACTGTGATCTTCCTACCTCTGCCTCCTGAGTACTGGGATTAAAGGCATGCGCCACCATGCCTGGCTCAAGGTGTTTAATTTGGACCCATAACTCTGAGAAAGGATGAAGGTGTCAGTAAGTATTTGAGTGTCTGTCATGAGGAAGGGTTGAGGAGATCTGATCCAATGTGTGCTATGCAGAGGGCAAAGCTGATGTTCTGACAGGCAGGTTGGCGGATCTAAGGAAGGAAGGACTTCTTAATGGAGCAACCTGTCTCACTCGGTAGTGAGCTACTCTCTGAACTGGTGAGTCCCCGTTCCCAAACATGCTTGAACAGGGCCGGGGAGACAGTGCCACCGTTGAAAGCACTTGCCACTTAAACCTGAAGGCCTCTTGGGCCTGAGACCAGCAAATTGGACTCTCCATCACTCAAGGGAAAAGCTGGCTCTTGCCATGAGCATGCGCACCCCCAGTCCACGGGGACTGAAGAGTAGCTTGGGTTTGCTGATGGGCAATAGCTACAGGTTGAGGGAGAGGCCACATCTAAGTAAAGGCATAATACAAGGATGGATGCTAAGAGGATATCTCATGTTTTCCTCTGGCCTCTGCACATGGGGTACACACATCTGTACATACATGTGCATACGCTACACATCACAAACCATATTACTCACACACAATACAAAAAAAAAGCAGAAATAGAAGCAAATTTAATGAGACACTTTATTAAGCAACCCACCACGCAAAGCCATGTGCCAGCAGCAACATAAACAGAGTCCAAAGAACTGCAGTGCCCATTTTTCCTCATGCTTCTCCTCACTTCACTACACAACTCACTGAGAGGGGGTCCCCATGCTTGAGAGCCCTCCATAGTGCAGAACACGCTGGTAGGAAATTGCTGAAGAGGTGGAGGCAGGAGAATCAGGAATTCAAGGCCAGCCTAGCCTACACATTATGAGTGCTGTATTCATGACCCCGCAGTGAATACCAGTAACCCCACTGAGAAGGGCAGTCATGGAATGGGGCCAGGGAAAAGGAGATGTATGAGTATAAGCCAATGGCTATGACAGATTTGCAATATGTTCATATATTAAAGCTCTCAGTAAAAATTATTATGTAAAAAAAAATTGGCCTAGGTATACAACCCCTCAGTTAGTATTCCTCCTGAGCAAGTGTGATTTGTGGCTGTAACTGTTAAGGGCTCTTTGCAAGTCTTGACTGCAGTTGGTCTGAGCATGTGTGAAAAAAGAGCCAGTTACTTCCCTGTCCCTGTCACATTGGAGTTTCTGTAGCTGACCAGAGGCTGCCAAAATGCCAGTGACAGGTGCACATGGTTTCAAGGGCCACACGTCCTCCTTGGTGAATGCACCTGCAACTTGTCTAGGGACTAGAAAAGGACTTGGTATCTTTGGCCAGAAGTTGTCAAGAGGATAAGCAGTCTGGCAGATGAAATTCATCAAAATCGTGGGGTGCTCATGTCTTGTTGACACATCGTAGGAAGTTGGTGCTTTTATTGGACCCATGATTGCTTTTTTCCTCTGGATTCAGAAGCATTACAAACACACTGCTGGATATTAAAAATGATAAAATATGGGCTATAAAGAGGGTCTGGTGGTTAAGGCACTTGCCTGCAAAGCCTAACAACTGGGGGTTCAATTCCCCAGTATTCATGTAAAGCCAGATGAGCAAGGTGGTACATGCATCTGAAGTTCAGTTACAGTGGTTAGGGGCCCTGGCACACCCATATTCTCATTCTCTCCCCCCCCCCCATCTCTCTGTAAAAATATAAGGCTTGAAGTGTCCACTGTTGAGTATTTTCACTGGTGATTTCTGTTTCTCCCATTGAACTGCATGCAGAATGGCTTCTTCCAGCTTTCTGTCAGCTGGTCTACATGGCCATGTTTTTAATTGTTTTATTATTTGAAAGAAGAGACAGAGAGAGAAAGACAGAATATAAATGGGTGTATCATGGCCTCTTGCCACTGTAAACGAATTCCAGATATATGTGCCTCCTTATGTATCTGGCTGTATGTAGGTACTAGGGATTTGAACCTGGGCCATCAGGCTTTCAAGCAAGTGCTTTAACCACTAAGCCATCTCTACAGCTCTTGGCTGTGCTTTTAATTTGTGAGTTGCTTCTACTTTTCACGACACGACTGGCAAGTGTGGAAATACGTGTGGCTCTCTATGTGCTTGAAGAAGTGGTATTCACACATGGGATGAAGGCAACATGAACCCTATGTCTCACGGCTTTCTTTTGCCTCTTGTAGATCTTATTGGTCTGCCGTGGGTGTGCTTCCTGTACACAGCCATGAGTGTGGCCGCCCTGGTTTTCGTGGTTGTGTTTATACCTGAAACAAAGGGATGCTCTTTGGAACAAATATCAATGGAGCTAGCAAGAGCGTAAGTATTGGTACACTGGTCTCTCAACAGTACTCTTTGGTCAAAGACACAGGGTTGTTTTTTTGTTTTGTTTTTTTTTGAGGTAGGGTCTCACTCTAGCTCAGCTGACCTAGAATTCATCTGTACTCTCAGGGCAGCCTTAAACTCACAGCGATCCTCCTACCTCTGCCTCCCGAGTGCTGGGATTAAAGGTGTGCGCCATCACGCCCGGTGAAGATGCAGTTTTTATACACAACGAAGCAGTAACATCTGAAATGAGTTTAAGCTATTTCTTTTGCTATGACTCTGTTCCAGTGCCAAGTTTGGTCCTTGACCCCTGCCCTTAGTGTGCACTTAATGATTTCACTAAGTAGAAATGTTGCTTCTCAGCAAACAAGGCTTATCTACAACCTCAAGCTGGGCGTGGTGGTGTACACCTGTAATCAGAGCACTTGGTAAATGGAGGCAGGGGTATCAGGAGTCAAGGTCACCTTTAGTTATATGGGCATTGAATATTTCTGGATTGTTTGAGGTCGGCCTGGGCTAAGACCTTGTCTCAACCCCCTCTCTACCCCCAAAAGAACATCTGTAGTTCCCAGCTGAGGATTTTCTTGGGAATTTTGGGTAGATGCTGGGATAAGATGCTCACCTGAGTCAGGATCATGGTTTCAGCTGTTCATCTATAACAGGCTTACAGGTCTTTGAACTCTAAACACTTAAAGCTACAATTAATAAAACAAAAACACACAAAAAAACCCTCTTGGTTATAGAGGTCTACAATTGCTTTTATGGTACACATTCAAGCTCATATTAAGAAAGAGTTTCTTATGTGAGTAGGCATGCATTCAGAATGAACTAAGCATTTTAAAAAGACAATTCAAGTAGAGAAGTTGGTTAAACAGTTTAACTCAGAAGTGGGGCCATGCAAAGCTAGCTTTCAGCAGCAGGCCGATAGTGCTGACAGCCACAATTGATGGCCTGGGGGAAGAGGTGACATCTGAAGGGGAACTTGTTCTTCTTAGATTAAGTCACTATACTTGGAAATGGAGTGACACTTACTCTTGGGTTTTAAGTGTAATGGATAAAAATGCATTTGTTTTTACTGGTTTGTGATTGTCTTTTAAATATACTTACAAACTTTAGAGAAAAAGGAATGATGACTGAAATTGTGGGCAAGGTGGTTATCTAGCTTTTACCTGAGGGAAGACTAAACCTGATAGGTGAATTGATGATGAGTCCATATGTGTAGATGTGTTTATATAAGCCAAACCTTTCTTTCATAATTTTTTTGTTACAAGAGAGAGGAAAAGCGAGAGAGAACTGGTGCTCCAGGGCCTCCCTCCAGCCACTGTAACCAAACTCCAGACATGTGTGCCACCTTGTGCAAATGTGAGACCTGGCACGCTTGCATCACCTTGTGCGTCTGTATATAAGCCAAACCTTTAATTCTGGCTTACTGGGGTAGAGGTCGTAAGTAGAATTGTGAACAATTTTCACTTCATGTTCATCCACTTTTTCACAGTTGAAGTTTTTAAAATATTTTACTCAACTAAGCAGAAAAAAACTTTTCTTAAATCATAAGCAAAATATCAAGTTGTAAAGCTAAAGTTTGATAAGGGGACCGTTTGAAAAAAATAAAATGGAAATGATGAATTTACAATGAAAACATGCAGTTGCCATGAAGACTGGGTGTGCCCTCAGCCTGGCCAGCTTACAGTGCCTAAACTTAGGCATGTTAAAACCAAATGACTAGATTTCTTAGTGAGCCATGAACCTGAAGTTCATCATTATTTACAAATACATACTTCAAGCCAGGTGTGGTGGTGCATGCCTTTAATCCCAGCACTCGGGAGGCAGAGGTAGGAGGATTGCCATGAGTTTGAGGCCACCCTGAGACTACATAGTGAATCCCAGGTCAGCCTAGGCCAGAGTGAGACCCTGTCTCGAAAAACAAAACAAAAGAAAACAAAAATAGACAAATACATACTTCAAATCATTATTAGTAGCTTCCAACCTTGATAACTCAATGCACCCTCCTGGAAATGGAAAACATGGCCAGATTTCATAGTCAGATGTTTCCACTCCTGAGATGAAGACATTGGTTACCTCCAAATCCATTGTTCTTCCTTCAATAATCCTGCCCTACACTGATGGCACATCAGTTGTCTACTGTACACAGCAACTCACCCCATCTGTAGTGCTGAAACCAGGTCTCCTGATGAATTAACTCCATGTGGACGGGACAGTCGGTGGGACTGAAAGGCCTGTGACCAGGTGGGTGGTAGGAGCGCAGGCAGTCATGGGGAGCGTGAGTTACCTTCCGTAGTGTTTCTTCTCCTTCAGGAGTGCAATATGACTGCAAGCAGCATCTGAAGGGGGTGAAGGCTAAGGAACTTTAGGGCCCGCATACATTCTGGCTTCCATACCACTTCGACTTTCTATTCCCAATAGATACCCCGAGACCAGCTTGGATTAGAGGCAAGAGAAGACTTCATTATTTGATGGGATAAAGGACAAAAATATTTGACCACATCTATTCTAGTTTTTCTTAAAATTCTTTTGGTTCTCAATTAATGTTCTTTCACTTCCTCCACCTCTCTCATTCTTATCTCATTTCTCCCTCCAGTCTTACATCATAGCTTGCTTGCTTGCTTACCTCATTCATTCATTCTTTATTTCTTTCTTTCTTCTTTCTTTGCTTTTCTTTTATTTTTGTTTTCCCAGGTAGAGTCTCATTCTAACCCAGGCTGACCTGGATTTTACTATGTAGTCTCAGGGTGGCCTCGAACTCACAGCAATTCTCCCACGTCTGCCTCCCAAGTGCTGGGATTAAAGGTGTGCACCACCATGCATGGCCAGCTATCTTTGGACATAGAACACAGGTTTCCATCTTTTTGCCTTAAGAATCAACTCAAATCATGAGCCTTCTAAGACCATGCAATTCTAAACCTGGAGCACTTCTTTGTCTCATACATTTTCAATAATTTCTAGTCCCATTTGCTCCCATACTTGCCTCAGCTACCTTTTTTTAAAAAAAATTATTTTTTTAATTGATAACTTCTATAAGTGATAGACAATAAACCATGATAATCTCCCATTTCTGTACTTTCCCCTTCACAAACCACTTTCCATCATATCTCCTCCCACATTCAATTAGTCTGTCTTTTATTTTGATGTCATCAGCTTTTCCTCCTATTATGAAGGTCCTGTGTAGGTGGTACCAGGCATTGTGAGGTCATGGATATCCAGGCCATTTTGTGTGTGGAAGAGTCCTCTGACTTCACTTAGGCCATTCTGCCACCAGTAATCTGTTCATTTACTTACATATATACATTACCATCCCTTTAAGTCCTCCCCTCTCCTCCTTCCCTTATAAGCGCTTTTCTAGCTGACTGGCTTCTGTTACTGCTTTTTATGTCAACATACAAGTCTAAACATTTGTAGCTAGGATCCACATATGAGAGAGAACATGTGGCATTTGGCTTTCTGAGCCTGGGTTACCTTACTTTGTATAATCCTTTCCAGATCCAGCCATCTCCCTGCAAATTTTATAATTTCAGTTTTCTTTGCTGCTGAATCAAACTCCATTGTATAAATGTACCACATCTTCATTATCCACTTGTGAGTTGAGGACCATCTAGGCTGGTTCCATTTCCTAGCTATTGTGAATAGAATGGCAATAAATATGGATGTACAAGTATCTCTAAGGTAATGAGATGAATTCTTAGGCTATATACCTAAGAACAGCATAGCTGGGTCACATGGTGAATCTATTTTTAGCTGTTTCAGAACCTCTACACTGATTTCCACAATGGCTGTATCAGTTTACATTCCTACCAACAGTGTAGAAGGGTTCCTCTTTGTCCACATCCTCGTCACCATTTATTGTCATTTGTTTTCATGATGGTAGCCATTCTTACAGGAGTGAGGTGGAATTTTAAAGCTGTGTTAGTTTGCATTTCCTTGATGGCTAAGGTTGTAGAACATTTTTATATGTCATCTGTATTTTTTCCTTTGAGAACTCTCTGTTTAGTTTCCTGGCCTGTTTTTTTAATTGGGTTGTTTGATTTCTTATTATTTAGGTTTTTGTTTTTTGAGTTTTTTGTATATCCTGGATATTAGTCCTCTGTCAAATGTATAGCTGGCAAAGATTTTCTCCCATTCTGTAGATTGCCTCTTTGCTATATTCACAGTGTCCTTTGCTGTACAAAAGTTTTGTGATTTCATGAGGTCCCAGGGGTTGGTTAGTGGTTTTCTTTCCTGAGCAACTAGAGTTATATTCAGAAAGTCATTGCCTATGCGAATATGTTAAAGGGTTTCTTCTACTTTTTCCTCTAGCAGTTTCAGAGTTTCAGGACTGGTATTAAGGTCTTTGATCCATTTGGACTTGATTCTTATACATAGAGAGAAATAAGGGTCTATTTTCATCCTTCTACATGTAGATATCCAGTTTTCCCAGCACCACTTGCTAGACTTTTTTATTCATACCTTCTTAGATCTTGATTAGCTGTTCCCTGACCTTCCCTTTACTCAGTCTCTTCCCTTGACCTCACTTAGACCTTTCCACCCCCATTAATCTGTTCTTCTACTTACATATATACAATACCATCCTACTAAGTCCCCCTCCCTTTCTATTCTATTTATATTCCCTTTCTAGCTTACTGGCTTCTGCTACTGAGTTTATTCCAACTCACATAGAAGTCCAATCCTTTGTAGCTAGGATCCACATATGAGAGAGAACATGAGACATTTGGCTTTCTGAGCCTGGGTTACCTCACTAAGTATAATCCTTTCCAAATCCATCCATTTTCCTGAAAATTTTATAATTTCATTTTTCTTTGCCACTGAGTAGAACTCCATTGTATAAATGTACCACGTCTTCATTATCCACTCATCAGTTAAGGGATATCTAGGCTGGTTCCATTTCCTAGCTATTGTGAATAGAACAGCAATAAACATGGTTGTACAAGTAACTCTAAGGTAGTGAGAAGAGTCCTTAGGATATATGCGTAGGAGTGATATAGCTGGGTCATATGGTTAACCTGTTTTTAGTTGTCTCAGAACCTCTAAACTGATTTCTACAATGGCTGTACCAGATATTCTCTCCAACAGTACAGAAGGGTTCCTCTTTTTCTGCATCCTTGGCAGCATTTATTGTCATTTGTTTTCATGATGGTAGCCATTCCAACAGGAATGAGATGAAATCTCAGAGTAATTTTAATTTGTATTCCCCTGATGGCTACAGATACAGAACATTTTTTTAGATGTTTATATGCCATCTGTATTTCTTCTTTTGAGAACTCTCTATTTAGTTTCATAGCCCATTTTTTAATTGGGTTGTTTGACTTCTTCTTATTTAGTTTTTTGTATATCCTGAATATTAATCCTCTATCAGATATATAGCTGGCAAAGATTTTCTCCCATTCTCTAAGTTGTCTCTTTGCTGTATTCTTTTCTGTACAAAAGCTTTGTAATTTCATAAGGTCCCAGTGGTTGATCAATGGTTATATTTCCTGAGCAATTGGGCATATAGTCAGAAAGTTGTTGCCAATACCAATGTGTCAAAGGATTTCCCCTACTTTTTCCTCTAGCAGTTTGAGTTTGTGTCTGATATTAAGGTCTTTGATCCATTTGAACTTAATTGTTATGAATGGAGAGAGATAAGGATCTATTTTCATCCTTCTACAGATACATATCCAGTTTTCACAGCACCATTTGCTTTTCTCTAATGAGTATTTTTGGCATTTTTGTCAAAGGTCAGGTGGCAGTAGCTATCCAGACTTACATCTGGGTCCTCTATTCTGTTCCATTGATCTACATGTCTATTTTTGTGCCAGTACCATGTTTTTGTTACTGTGGCTCTGTAATATAGGTTAAAATCAGGTATAGTGATACCACCACACTTATTTTTGTTGTTCAAAATTGTTTTAGTTGTTTGACAGTTTTTGTGCTTCCAAATGAATTTTAGGATTGTTTTTCAATTTCTGTAAAGAATGCCTTGGAATTTTGATGGGGATCACATTAAATGTGCAGATAACTTTTGGTAAGATTGACATTTTCACAATATTGATTCTTCCAATGCAGGAACAAGGTATGTCTTTCCATTTCTGAGTGTCTTCTGCAATCTCTGTCTTGAGTGTTTTAAAGTTTTCATTGCAGAAATCCTTCATTTCCTTGGTTAGGTTTATCCAAGGTACTTTTTTTTTTTTTTTTTTTTTGGATGCAATTGTGAATGGGAGTGATTTTCTGTTTTCATCCTCTGCATGTTTGTTAGTATATAGGAAGGCTACTTATTTTGATGTGTTTATTTTGTATCCTTATATAAATAAGTGTTTATCAGCTCACAATTTGCTGGTGAGTCTTTAGGAAACTTTATGTATAGAATCATATCTTCAGCAAATAATGATAACGTGATCTCTTCATTTCTAATTTGTATCCCTTTTATGTGAGTCTCTTCCTTGTTGCTATGGCTAAGACTTCCACTACTATGTTAAATAAAAATGGGTACAGTGGAAACCCTTGTTTTGTTCCTGATTTTGATGGAAAAGCTTCAAGTTTTTCTTTATTTATTATTATGTTGGCTATAGGTTTGTCATAAGTAGCCTTTTGAGATATGTTCCTTCTATTCCTAGTTTCTGTAGGACTCTTATTGTGAAGGGATGTTGGATTTTATCAAATGCTTTTTCTTCATCTAATGAAATGATCATGTGATTTTTGTCCTTTAGTTCATTTATATAATGTATTACATTTATCAATTTGCGTATGTTGAACCATATCTGTATCGCTGGGATAAAGCCTAATTGGATTGGATGAATGATGTTTTTGACATATTGTATTCTGTTTGCCAATATTTTGTTGAGAATTTTTATGTTTATATCCACAGAAGAGATTGGCCTGTAATTTTCATGTTTGTTCTGTCTTTATCTGGTTTTAGAATCAAGGTAATGCTGCCTTTATAGGACTTTGGTAGTTTTCATTCCTCCTCTTCTTCTTTTTCTTCTTCTTCTTCTTTTTTTTTTTTTTTTTTTTTTTTTTGGTTTTTCAATGTAGGGTCTCACTCTAGCTCAGACTGACCTGGAATTTACTCTGTATTCTCAGGGTGGCCTCGAACTCACAGCAATCCTCCTATCTCTGTCTCCTGAGTGCTGGGATTAAAGGCATGCATCACCATACCCGGCTTGTTCCTCTCCTATTTTATGGATAAGTTTGAGAAGCATTGGTGTTAGCTCTTTCATGAAGGTCTGGTAAAATTCACTTGTGATTCCATCTGGGTCTGGACTTTTTTTAGTTGAGAGGGTTGGGTTTTTTTTTTTTTAATAACTGTTTTGATTTCTGTGTTTGTTGTTGGTCTGTTGAAATGATTTATCTCATCTTTTTTCTTTAAAACATTTTGTTGTTGTTTATTCTTATTTATTTGAGTGCAACAGAGAGAGAAAGGCAGAGAGAAATAGAAAGGAGAGAGAGAATGGACACGCCAGGGCCTCCAGCCACTGCAAACGAACTCCAGACGCATGTGCCCCCTTGTGCATCTGGCTAACATGGGTCCTGGGGAATCGAGCCTCGAATCGGCATCCTTAGGCTTCATAGGCAAGCGCTTAACCACTAAGCCATCTCTCCAGTCCTCTTTTTTATTTTTATTTTTGTTTTTTTTTTTTGAGATAGGGTCTCACTCTAGCCCAGGCTGACCTGGAATTCACAATGTAATCTCAGGGTGGCCTCAAACTCATGGTGATCCTTCTACCTCTGCCTCCCTAGTGCTGGGATTAAAGGCATGCACCACCACTCCCGGCAGTTTATTTCATCTTGATTTAATTTGGTAGGTCATATAAATCAAGGAAATCATCCATTTCTTTCAGATTTTCAAACATAATGAAGTATATGTTCTTTAAGCACATCCTCATGAGTTTTTGAATTTCATTGATATCTGTTGTAACGGTGCCATTTCCAACTCTAATTCTATTGAATTGTGTCTCTACTCATTTTTTTTTTGTAAGATTTTCTAAGGGTTAAGCAATTTTGTTTATCCTTTCAAAGAATCAACTCTTTGTTTCATTGATTCTTTGTATTGTTTTTGGTTTCTATTTCATTAATTTCTGCCTTAATCTATTATTTCTTTCCATCATTTTTTGTTTGCCTTGTTCTTCTTTTTCCAAGGCCTTAAGGTGAAGCACTAAAGTGTTTACTTGTGACCTTTCTAATTTCTTTTTCTTTTTCTTTTTTTTTTTTTTTTGAGATAGGGTCTCGCTCTAGCCCAGGCTGACCTGGAATTCACTATGTAGTCTCAGGGTGGCCTCAAACTCATGGCGATCCTCCTACTTCTGCCTCCCAAGTGCTGGAATTAAAGCATGTGCCACTACACCCAGCTCTAATTTCTATTTATTTATTTATTTTTAATTTCTTAAGGCAGGGTCTTGTTCTAGATTAGGCTGACCTGGAATTAATCTCAGTGTGGTCTGGAATTTATGGCAATTCTCCTACCTCTGTTTCCTGAGTACTTGGATTAAAGGCATGCACCACCATGCCTGGCTTCTAATTTCCAGAGTAAATTTCACTCTTAGGACTGCCTCCATTATGTCCCAAAGGTTTTGCTATGTTGTGTTTTCATTAACATTTGATTCTAAGTGATTTCCTTCTTGATTTGTTTATTGATCCACTCATCCTTTAGTATTGTATTATTTAGTTTCCACGGTTTTCTGCATGCTCTATACCTTTTGTTGCTACTGTTTTGTAGTTTAATCCCATTGTCATCATATAGAATACAAGGAATTATTTCAGTTTTCTTGTATTTGTTAAGATTTGCTTTGTGTACTAATATGTGGTCTATTTTACAGAATGTTTCATGTGCTACTGAAAAGAATGCATATTTTACATTATTTGGATGGAATGATCTGTAGCTGTTAGGTCCATTTGTTGTATGAGCTCATTTAATTCAGATCCTTTTCTACTTTTTTTTTGCCTGGATGACCTGTCAATTGATGAGAGTTGGGTATTGAAGTCAGCCACTACAATTGTGTTTGGTGTTATCTGTGACCTTAAGTCTAATAGTGTTTAATAATATTGGGGACCCCCATGTTATGTGTATATATGTTTAGAATTATAATGTCCTCCTGTTGGAATGTTCCTTTAATCAATATAAAGTGACCTTCTTTATTTTTCCTAAATAATGTTGGTATGAAGTCTATCCTGTCAGGTATTAGGATAGCAACACCTGCCTGTTTTCCTGCTTGAAATACTATTTTCCAACCTTTCCCCCTCAAATAGTATCTGTCTTTTATGGAAAGGTGAGTTTCTTGGAGGCAACAAATAGATGGATCCTATTTTTTAACACAGCCTGAAAGCCTGTGTCTTTTGGTTGGGGCATTGAGACCATTAATATTAAGAGTTATTATTGAAAGGTGTGCATTTATCCTTGCCATTCTTCTTGTTTTGTAGTTCATCCTATTTGTCCTTTACTCTCTTGTATTTACTATTTTTTGAGGATGGTTTATGTTTTCCTGTTTTCTTATGTCTATGTGTTTCTTTCTCTTCAGCATGAAAGATCCCTTTAAGTATTTTCTGTAGAGCTGGTTTAGTTGTAGTATATTCCTTTAGCCTGTTTTTGTTATAGAATGTCCTTATTTTTCCATCTATTTGGATGGATAGCTTTGCTGGATAAAGTAATATTTGTTGATAGTTTTTATCTTTTAGAACTTTGAATACAGCATTCCAAACCATTCTGGTTTTTAAATTTTGTGTTGAGTAATCTGCTGTTATCATGATTGGCTTGTCTTTATATGTGACTTGATTTTTCTATCTGCTTTCAGTATATTTTCTTTGGTTTGTGTGTTTTGTAGTATTATAATATGACAGTGAGAGGTTCTTTCCTGATTTTTTTCTGGCATGCTAAAGGCTTCCTGTATTAGCATCACTTTCCCTATTTGGGGGAAATTTTTTTCTATTATTTTGTTGAAAATACTTACTATGACTTTGACATGAAATGCTTCTCCTTCCACTATACCATGAATTTTTAAGTTTGATCTCTTTATAGTGTCCCAAATGTCTTGAAAGTTCCATCCATGCCTTCCTATGTTTGTCTTTCTCTTTACTGGACTATATTAGATCTGCCACCTGGTCTTCTAGTTTAGATATTCTGTCTTCTTGATCCATTCTACTGGTGAAACTTTTTACAGGGTTTTCTCTTTGACTTACTCTGTTTTTCCTTTCTAGTATTTCTGATTGGTACTTTTTTTTTTTTTTTCTCAGTTTTTTGAGGTAGGGTTTCACTCTAGCTCAGGCTGACCTGGAATTTACTATGTAGTTTCAGGGTGGCCTCAAATTCATGGTGATCCTCCTACCTCTGTCTCCCTAGTGCTGGGATTAAAGCTGTGCACCACCTGGCAGAAAGAATATAAGAGCCAAAGGAAGGGTAGGACTCCCTACAACGTGCTCCCTCCAGACATAAAATGGCCTGGATATCCATGACTTCACAATGCCTGACACTATCTACACAAGACCATCATAAGAGGAGGAAAAGATCATGACATCAAAATAAAAGAGACTGATTGAGATGGGGAGGGGATATGATAGAGAATGGAATTTCAAAGGGGAAAGTGGAGGGGGGAGGGAGGGTATTACCATGGGATATTTTTTTATAATCATGGAAAATGTTAATAAAAATTAAGAAAAAAAAAGATGTGCACCACCATTCCTGGCCTGACTAGTATTTTCTCATTATTTCTATTTCCTTGCTCATATTTTGTATTGTATTTCATTAAGTTGGTTTCCTGTGTTCTCTTGGGATTCCTTCAGGAGTTTATTTTCTTCTTTGATTCTTTTGATTTCTTTGAACTTAGATATAATCATATATTATTTTTGAAATCTTTGTTAGATATTTCATCTAATCGGCCTCACTGGAAGTCATTTCTGATAGATTCATAAATTTTGGTGGGATTCTATTGTCCTGACTTTTTGTGTTTCTTGTAATATAATATAGAGATTTTTGCATCTTGAGTTAGTTTGATTCTTGGGTTTTTTAATTATCTGCAGTATTCTTAGACATGTAAATCCAACTTTACATATCTTCAGTGTAGGAGTTTAAGGTGCCAGGAGTGGCCCTTATATTATTCCTAGAATAACAGCAGAAGTGACCCTAGGTGTTGAGTTTGCCTGCTATGCAAGTATTCTGGTAGGCTGGTGGAGCCCATTACTGGCAAATTCTAAAATTCAACCGAGCAAATACACATTCCATCAAAACCAGCATGTAATATTTATGCAAGAGTGGGGATTAAAACAAACAGATAATCTAATAAAGCCAACATCCCTAAGGGTGTGTGTTGCCCACACCCTTCCTCCTATCAACGGGGAGGCTGAGATATCTTGTCTGAAATGGGTTCCAGGTCAGCCTTGGAGTGAATGAGACTCCACCCCTAATAATGACCGAATAAGAAGACAAAAGCCCTACATATCAGGAAATGTCAAAAGCAACAATAGTCA
Organism: Jaculus jaculus; assembly: GCF_020740685.1. Classification (NCBI taxonomy): domain Eukaryota; kingdom Metazoa; phylum Chordata; class Mammalia; order Rodentia; family Dipodidae; genus Jaculus; species Jaculus jaculus. The sequence goes on from NC_059110.1 coordinate 31,543,642, forward strand.
ATACCAAAATACAGTTTATTTGAGAATGGTAAAGCCAACCAAGTATACATCATTGAAATCTAACACATAACCTGACGTGACATGGAAGGTGAGATCAGCACTTCCAGTGCAGGCCTGTGTACCTGGCTTTGTGTAAATAGGCCCTGTTACCTTTTGGGATGGTTTCCAAGTTCATCAATGGTGAGTGCCCACCTTAATCCTTCTCTGTTGTACTGTGGACTCTGTTAGGCTGCTTGGATCACTGGATCTGGTGTTCTCATTGGCTATGCTAGATGCTATGTGGCGGGCGTGAGGGGCGGATAATTCTGCAGTGTTGTGTGGCATTGGTGGATCAGGAAAGCTGTTCAGGGTGACGGGAGTTGTGCCAGGGCCTCTCAGCTGGTCCCTGTTCTAGTCCCCTTTAGGATTCTTGACTTTGCAACAAGGCTGAAGCGAATGGAAAATCCCTTCACTTGGCTTCCGCTCCTGCAGCTGTAGGCGGGTGGGTGGGGCCCCTGGCACCTCAGAGGGTTTCTGGCCAGTTTCCTGCTTGCCGAAATATCTGAGTCTCTACTGCTTCTCTGCTGTGGTTGATAAGTCATTACACGCCTTCACTTTCAGTAGAAGAATGTATTTTGCTGTTTTTCTGCTTATTTCCTTCCCTGGGCTGCTTTGGCATGGCTACTACACTGCCATTTTACCTGGAAGTCATCTCAGTTCCCTTTTTTGCGGGGGTGGGGGGTGGGGGTGGGTGGGTGTAAACCTCTTTAACTAGATCATAAAGCTTTGGTTTCCAAAAATGCTCTAAGTGTTCTTTCTTAGCTACCCTCTATAATCTAGTTTCATATTCATTCCTGGCAGATATTTGAAAAATGTCTGCTATTTGATAACATGCAGACAAGGATAGCACTGGATTCATTGCATGTGAGGTTTGATATGTGTGTGAAAACCCCGTGCCCCATCTGCTAGAATGGACAACAGAATGAACAGCACAGGTTTTAAATTTTTTTTATATAGTTTCTGTTATTTTGTTTTCTTTTTTTTTTTTTTCAAATTTTTTATGTTTTATTTTTATTTATTTGAGCGCGATAGAGAGAGAGAGAGAGAGAGGGAAAGAGGCAGAGAGCGATGGGCGTGCGAGGGCTTCCAGCCACTGCAAAGGAGCACCAGACGCGTGCGTTTCCTTGTGCGTATGGCTAACGTGGGTCCTGGGGAATCAAGCCTCGAACCAAGGTCCTTAGGCTTCACAGGCAAGTGCTTAACCGCTAAGCCATCTCTCCAGCCCCTTATTTTGTTTTCTTTAAGACAGTGTATTATGTATTGTAGGCTGGCTGCCAACTTGCTACAAAGGCAAGGATGGCCTTGAACTACTAATCATCCTACTTCCACCTTCCAACATGGCGCACGTTTTGATCTATGGGTCATACTGCGTAATTTGGTCTAAAGTCTAACACAACCTCATGCAATGAGAGAAGGAAGATGTGAGGGTTAAAATAAATGAGACAGGATTGGAGGGATGGCTTAGCAGTTAAGATGTTTGCCCGCAGAGCCAAAGGACTCCGGTTTGATTCTCCAGGACCCACGTTAGCCAGATGCACAAGGAAACACATGCATCTGGAGTTCGTTTGCAGTGGCTGGAGGCTCTGGTGCACCAATTCTTTCTCTCTCTCTCCCTCTTTCTCTGTCAAAATAATAAATAAATATGGATAAATTTTTTTTTTCAAAGTAAGACATGTACTGGTCACTGCTTTGTTTCAGATATTGTTGCAGTCAGCTTCGCATTGCTGATAGAAATCACCCAACCAAGAGCAGCTTGTGGGAAAAAGAGTTTTATTTTGGCTTACAGGCTCAAGGGGAAGCTCCACAATGGCAGGAGGAAACAATGGCATGGGCCCCCTGGCCAATATCAGGTGGACAATAGCAACAGGAGAGGCTGCCAAACACTGGCAATGGGGAGCTGGCTATAACACCCCTAAGCCTGCCCCCAAGAATACACTGCCTCCAGTAGGCTTTAATTTCCAATTGCCATCAACTGGGGAGACTAGCATTCAGAACACCTAAGTTTATAGGGGACACTTGAATCAAACCATCACATTCCGTCCCTGGTCCCCATAAACTGATATCCATACATGTTATAAAATACAATGCATTCAGTCCAACTTTACATGTCCCCATAGTTTTTATCAATCCTCATGATATTCAAACATCCCCATAGTCCAGGGTCTTCTAACTGAGCCATAATACCAAAAAATCCCCCCAAACCCATAATGGCACAGAATAAACATTCATACTGCAAAAGAAGGCACTGGGCGTAGCAAAGAAATATTCAACCAAGATAAGATTTAAACAGGGCAAACATCAAACTCTGTAGTTCCAAGACTAACAACTCTAGTCAGTGTCAAATCTCCAAGTCCAGTAATTCGAACCAGCAACAAGTCTCTGGCATTCCAGTTCTACCTGTCCAGCTAGGTTACTCACAGTCCTGGAAAACTTCATCAGGACTGGCAGCTTTCCTTAGCAGCCATCTTGTGGTCCTGGCATCTCCTCTGGGTCTTCACTGCAAGCCATGGTTAATCCTCATAGCCCCATGGGGTCTCCATGCAGGTATCAAGCAAAACTGCTTCACACTGCCCATGGCCATTTCCAAAACACAAGACCATGTTGCAAACACAATGACTCTTTCTTTCCTGCATTTCTTATACTCCACGATACCAGGCAGGATGCCAATTTTTTAATCTGGTCAGTGTCAGGAGGGAGGGTGGAGAGTGTAAAGCGGACTTTGAAGAACAGGACACTCCTTGAGCACTCAGGCCCCTTCAAAAGAGTCCACATGCTTCCTGCTGTCCCAGTGCAGGTTAGCTGGCCCAATCACAAAGGTTGTAATATCTCAATTGGAGTTGAACAGGCAGCAGTTCACCCAAAGATTTCATTTTTTCTGTGCCATATCTCTCTGCTCACACCAGTTCATTTCTATGTAAATCAACCCTGTACAACTTCTCAGGACATGGGCATAAGAGCAAGCTTCTCACACAAACTGCTAGCCCAGGCCAGGCAAAGCTCTTTCTAACCCTCATAAGCCAAACCTCATAGTCCACAGTTCTTACTGCATTCAGGTCTTTCAACGCTGACCAGAATAATCCATCAAACTGACAGCACTGCAAGGCATCTCTTAGGCCAAGGTCTTAAATCCTTCCACATTCCTCTTGAAAATCAGCTCCAAAAGGCCAAAGGCACACAGTCAGGTGTCTAGCAGCAATCCCACTCCTCGGTACCACTTTACTATTGCAGTCAGGTTTGCATTGCTGGTAGAAATCACCCAATAAAAAGGTTTATTTTTGTCTTACAGGCTCTAGGGGAAGCTCCATGATGGCAGGGGGAAACAATGGCATGAGCAGAGGGTGGATATCACCCCCTGGCCAACATATGGAGGACAACAGGAACAGGAGAGTGTGCCAAACACTGGCCTGGGGAAACTGGCTATAACACCCATAAGCCCACCCCCAACAATACACTGCCTCCAGGAGGCTTTAATTTCCAATTGCTATTAGCTGGGGAGACTAGAATTCAGAATACCTAAGTTTATGGGGGACATCTGAATCAAATCACCACAGATATTATTTAGCTTCTATGAGCTAGGCAGTAGACTAAGTAAGAAATAACTAGAAATGTAAGAGACAAAAAAAAAATCCATAACCTCCTCTTCAGTCACATCAGTGTGACGTTCTGTGCTGGCACTAAGAAAAGTGACTCTTTGTATTAGAAGGTTCCATTCTATAGAAGCTTCTTCAGTGAGAATAGCAGAGCTGAATCTTGATGGGGGCATCAGGTAAAGAAGATATAGGAGATATAGGGGAGGGGTCACACACAGAGGCCAGTATTCAGTGCTGGGCTATGACGTAACCTTCATATGCTTTTAGCTGAGAATTGGGAGATGAGCCCAGGAAGGGCACTTGTCCATCTAGGTAAGGAACTTAGACTTTCTCCTAAAGGTGGTAGTGCTTAAAATAAGAGCACAGGAATGTTCTGGCAAAACAAGGAATGAAAATGGGAGATGCTGGATGGTCAGAGCATGAAACAGTTGGTCATGTTGTACCCATGGATCTAGGAGGGTACATATGAGGCTGAATGTGCTACAGCAAGAGAGACTATGAAGGTGGGCATCAGACTGGTAGTACAGATGAGGGAGAAGAGGGCGTTAGGAAGCTTTCGGAACCGACCCAGCAGGCAATAATGATGGTCAAGACAGAGAGTTATGGAGAAGTGCCTGGTGGGAGTTGAGATTGACAGTGAGTCCAGTGTGGACAGATCCCACTAGAGGTACTTACCAGGGAAGGAATGCAAGCAACCACCGAGGTCTGGGGCTTAGGAGAACTGCGTGTCAGTGTAGGACATGGAGACCTGGTTCTCAGCATATAGGTACTGGCTACGTGGACAAGGGCAGGGTAGGGGATGTTTGTGGAGCTTGAATCCTGTTTAAGAAAAATAAAGTTATCAATGTAAAATTGTGTGAGTCTTGAGCAGGTGAGAGATTGGATTAGTCACTTTCCTTTTTGTAACAAATACCTGACAAGAAGCAGCTCAAGGAGGAAAGGTCTGTTTTGGCTCACGGTTCAGAGGGACAGTCATCCTGGCAAGGAAGGCATGGTAGCAGAAGCATGGAACAGTTGCTCACATCTGTGTCCAGTCCAGAAGTGGAGAGTGTTGAATGCCAGTGCTCAGCTGCCTTTCTCCTTTCTATTCAGTCCATGAGCCCGGAGCATGGGTGGTGCACTCACTCAGTTAGTGTGCATCTTCCCACCTCAGTTCACCTAGTCTAGAAAGTCCCTCACAAATAGTCCCAGAGATTTGTCTCCTAACTAATTGTAGATCTAATCAGATTGACAATTAATGCAAATTAACCATCAAGGTAAGTCCATTGTGTATATATGCATTTTTAAATTATTTATCTCCTAACTCCAGGAGAAAATGATTTAAAAACAAAGGTTTGTTAAAATTGTTATGAACAGATCAGGGTGTGGTGGCGCATCCCTTTAGTCCCAGCACTTGGGAGGCAGAGGTAAGAGGATCGCTGTGAGTTTGAGGCCAGCCTGGGACTATAGAGTGAGTTCCAGCCTGGGATAGAGTGAGACCCTACCTTTAAACAATAAACAAACACAATTTTTATGAATAGCATCAACTGAAAAATTGAAGCAGGGAGTGCAGTAATAAATTCCTACCTGAATGAGTTTTTACTTTCATGTGGTACACTGAAGGAATCTAAGGGGTTTATTACCATCTCTCTCATGATCCCCTTTAAAAAGCCTAACCAGAAAGTTTGACTTGACAAAGGTCTGTTTCCAAATGGGGATTGGTTATTAAATGCACAGAATTACAAACCACATGAAAATGAAGGTAAAATTTTTAGTGAATCCCATCTTCATGTTTAGTAGCTTCCAGAATGATTCTTAAGAGCCTATGATTTAGGCATCTAAAACTCAATAAAACACTCAGCCCCTTGAGGTGGGGAAAGAAATTAAATTTCTGATTTATGAAATATTTGTGAGAGAATCACATCTCTGTCACTTTTGAGTCATGCAATTACTCTGCCTTCAATCTAGGCTCTCTCCAAGATAGTTATAAATTGTAAATTATAAATTAGGCGGGGACCCCTCAACTGTACTTTGAGGTTTTTGTGGAACAGAAACAGACAGGTATTGGTGCAGAGAACTGTGAAAAAAGATGGCAAAATAACACTGCACATTAAACTCGGGAATTAGGCAAGCACTGCTGTGGGGAAGGCCAGTACTGAGAACAGAATGGAAAAGAATTTGCTTTTAGAAATTGTGCTTATTTATGCAACACTAAAGAGCCAAGGGATTTTCTTTGTTTCATACAATCAATTGAGAAAAGCTTTGAAAATGAAAATGTAAGCAGATTGAATTATGTAAGCTGACAAAAGTGTATGTGAAGTGTATGTTAAACAAGGTTCCCAGATAGAAATGTTAGAAACAAGCCAGGCATGGTGGTGCACGTCTTTAATCCCAGCACTGGGGAGGCAGAGGTAGGAGGATCGCCGTGAGTTTGAGGCTACCCTGAGACTACATAGTGAGTTCCAGGTCAGCCTGGACTAGAGTGAGATTCTAACTCAAAAAAACAAAATGATAATAAATAAATAAATAAATAAATAAATAAATAAATAAATAAATAAAAATGTTAGAGACAAAAAGTTAAGTTTTCATACTGATAAGTTATGGCATTAACTATGTGGGAATGTAGGGCAGTGAAAAGCCCATGGAACATACTAGAAGTGGAAGTGAACTTGACTATAGAAGACCACTGCTGAGCCGAGGGAGTCTTCTGGAATTTAGAAGTTAATAAAACAAATGAATCAGCTTTTGTCACCAGGGAAACAAGCCATGATGTGCAAATCCCAATAGAATTGTCTAAGGAATAAGAACGGAAACTATTTATAATAGCAAATTAACTTCAAATTTGATACAACACACGGCTGAATGTTTTCCTCTGTTATATTTGGAGTCAGTTTTCTTATTTAACCCTTATTTTTACAAAGCTGAGAAAACATTCTTGCAAGGATGTTGGGTTCCTTGGAAAATAAACAGTGAGTCAACTGAGAGATCAGGAAAGCTACCTGAAATAATGTAATTGGAAAGGATTTTCTTTTGAATATCCGCCCCGCTCACTACAAGCTCACAATGGGGTTCTGGCTATGTCTCTGCTTTTTCACCTGCCATTTTATTTATTTTCCCCCCCTGACTTAGGTCAAGACAAACAAGTGACTGTCTTACAAATATTTTCATGTTGAGGCTTAAATTACTTTTCACTTTTAGCAGTCAATATGATGATGTGGCCATTCCTGATATAGATGAATTTATTCCAAATATTAGTTGAGCACTAAGTAGGTGTTGGGCACTGATTTAGGTACCTTGACCATGTCATCAAGCTGGAAAAGCTTTCAGGACAGTGAAAATGTGCTGATTAAGACCTACCAAGATGGGGGCTTCTTTCCACTGGACAGCCTCTGGGGGTTCTTCTGAGAGATAACCTTGAAGATACCTTCTGGCCCACAAGGAGACAAACCAGGATGATATGAGGCCAGAGAACACATTAGACAGCCAGGGCAGGTGCATGGTTCACTCAGAAACCGGCTTGAATTGTTCCAGTCAGGGCAGGGACTCCAGTTGGCTGTAGTGGTTTGCCTTGGCGCCCCAGTTCAGACCGTGCGAGGAAGCAGGCAGGGTGAGGAGCTACGGGAAGCGAGCAGGGGATTTCAAGGAGAAGTGGCATGACTTCTGTGTAAAGGCATGCCCAGGTGACCTGACAAAGCCAGGGAAGCCCACAGGTAGCGTGGGGTCCTGTTTTCACTCATGACCACTTACCTTAAATGGCCCTTCTTGCTGCCTGGTGATGGCAGATGTCCCTAGTCTATCAAATTTGTCTGTCTTAGATAATTGCTGATTGCACCTTTGTCCCCAAATCCCCTGATCTGCTCACGCCTCAGCAGCAGCTTGTTCCTTACTTGCCTGAGCAAGTGGACGCCATCTCGGGGGAACGTCCTCCAGGCCCATGTCAGTCCTACACTAGGATTTGTACTCACACCACCATCCCTCAGGGTTCCAAGTGTCAGCTCTGTTACTCTTGCGACATCAACCCTTCAGTTCTCTTCTCCCTTCTCCAGCTAGTCTTCCTGCTTCCTCTCACTTCTCTACTTACCAGCAAAGTAACTTGATAGGATTCTTGCCCCATCCTGTGTGTGTGTGTGCGTGCATGTGCAACAACCTTAGATGTCACTTCTCAGGTGCAGTCCACCATTTATTTATTTATTTATTTATTTTGAAGATAGGGTCTTAACACTAGCCTGGCACTAGCGAAGTAGGCTATACTGGTTGCCGTGGGGCCCCAGGGATCTGCCTGTCTGTGCCTCCCCAGCTCTGAGATGACAGCATGCACCATCGTGCCATGATTCTGGGCATCAGACTCGGGTCTTTATGTCTGTAAGGCAAGCACTTTACTTTATTGACTGAGCTGCCTCTCCTATTTTTCTTTTTATAAAGGGTGTTTTGATCCTGTTTTTCTTCCAGACTTTGCCATTTCTTTATTTATAGCAAAGTTCTCTTAAAGAGCTGCTGATACTGTGGTCAGTTCCCCCCATTTTTCTCATGAACCTTTTCCAGGGAGACTTCCACCACTGCCCTGAATAGGGCTGTTTGACAACCCCAGTGTTTTCCACTTGGCTGAACTCAGGGGTCAAGTCTCGTTCCTCATCTTAGTGACCAAAGTAACTATGTCCTCTTTCTGAAAATGGTTGCTTCACTCCTTGTGGTGACTCCTGGCTGTCTGCTATCTCCCCAGTCTCATTCCAGCTTCCTTTACTGGCCCCATTATGAGCTTGGGATTGGTCCCAACTTCTGTACCACGCTCACTGGCTGATCTCAATCAATGTCATGACCTTTGTACAATCTACATGACAGTGCCTGCAGTTTCTCTCTGTAGCTTAGATATCTGTACAGAATTTGAGGCTTGTCTAGTCATCTCTTCCTTACATGTTTTTTCATGTTAACAGATCAGCTTAGTATGCTAAATTGAACCCGTGATGACCTCAACCCTATTTTCACTTGGTATCAATGCCTTCTACTTGTTCTTGCTGCGGCTCGTCTTCCCTGAAGCTCCCCTTCATACCCCATGATCAGTCCAACAGCTCTGTTGGCCCTTCCAAAGGTATTCTCCGTGAGTGCCTGGATCTAAGGCCCCAGGAACCGTGCTAAGGTCTCATGGCGTACCAAGGTCACTTCATGTAGCCCCTTCCTCCTCCTTCCCACACCCAGGAAAACCTTTCTCTGATTAAACCAGCCCCTAGCTTAGTATTTCCTGCATCCGAGAAGCTAAACATGTCTGGAGGAATCATAGTTACGTTGCCCAGTCTTATGTTAGATTTAGGAATGTTAACTCTAAAGCAGGACTTTAGGAGCACCCTGAAATCACTAGTGAGTTGACTTTTCTATTCTGTAAGGTGCTATTTCTGGTGGACACTGTCCTTAAGCCACGTTCCACTGAGAAATCAGGAATGGAAAACACGTGTCTCCTGTCACAAGATCATGACACATCTCCCTGTTCCCAGCCCCAAAAGTACCTTCCCTTATCTCACACGCCCAAGTACTGACTTAGTTTCCCTGCCCAAATGTTCAGCTCTCTGGCATTCTGTAAGGTTCATGAGACTTCCATTTCTGACCAAATGTTACCTCTTTAGGGAGATAACCACCTGTATGACCTAGTCCCCCAATTTTCCTTCTTGTTCCCTCTCTCTGTTTCCTACTATTTATCACCTCAGATCACATGCTCCTCTGCTTGTCCTGAGCACGAGCTCCTTGAAAAGTCCTTACCCACTCTACTACACTGCCTGGGCACACATCCAAGTCAGTGTTGATTGGCAACAGGGAAGTTGAAAACAGGTTACCTCCCCTAGGTTTTTCACATAAAGGTAACAATAAAGCATATCTCTCTGCTGGTGGAAATAGTTCTGTAGAAGAGTATGCTATGGAAAGATGGAGGAGCTATATAAATACTGGCAGGCTGGTGGATTTAGAGAAATGAAAATGAAATGGGATTTGCAGTGAGCTTTCTGTATACTACTACCCACCACCCTTGGAGAGGAGAGGGGTGCTGTGGTGTTCTCGGGACACAGCCCCTTAACCTCGGCATGAGATTGGCCACAGGTCCCTGACAGCTAACAAAGTTCATGACACATTAAGGCTTCACAATGAAAACGCTTTTGCATTCACTAAAACATGAACACCCCAGGGCGATTTTTAAAATAATAAGCACTTTCTTTCAAGTTCTGTAAATGAAGACTGACATTTTCATTAGCGCCTCTTTCTCTTTCAGGAACTATGTGAAAAACAACATTTGTTTTATGAGTCATCACCAGGATGAGCGGGTGCCAGCGCAGCTTCAAGTAGGAAAGCCCCAGGAGCAGCCGGCCGAGAGGAAGAGGCTGTGCGCGCGCCGAGAGCCCAGGAGGCCGTCCCCGGAGGACTAGCGCCGGCCTTTCCCCCGGTGGACAGAGCGTCAGAGCTCAGACAGGCTGTCTCCGCGCCCGCGCAGGCCTCGCTATCTTTAAAGGGACGTGCTGAAATGATCCAGTTGTCTTTGAACCCTCTTCCTCAGGAGGAACCTCTGTGAAAGGCTAAGCAGGGGCAGGCACATCCCTCAGTGAGGTCTTGTTCTGAGGTAAAACAAAGCAATACTGGCAGGTGCGGTGCGTTCACCTTCCACAGAGCAGCCTTCGCAAGCCTAAATCCTGGTGACGGGGCCAACATTTGCCTTAAGCTGTGTGTGTGCGGCGGCTAGTCAGTATCACTCTCGGACATGCAAGTGTTCTGGACAGACACTCCTGGCTGAGTCTTGGGCAAAAACAATCACACGATGTGGACAATTTAACGACACATTCTAGATTAAGACAATGTCCTGGCCAAGATCTTAGTAGTAACTCATGGGACAACAGCACAGCGACTGGGCAGCTTTTTTTTCAGATAACGAAATACAAATTTTAATGTACAATGTTCATGGTAATATTTTAAAAGGCTAAGAGAAACCATTTTGTAGTTCCTGAGAATAGTAAGCATCTTTCCATCTTTTAATGATCAGAACAGACAATTTAAAAATCCTGGGACCATATTTATTTAGAAATAGCTGGTAGTAAAACATGAGAAGTCAGACCATCAGGTTATTTATCCAAAACTCTCAGCAGTTAGGTTTAAGCTACCAGGCCAACTTGTCTCCTTGAAGGCTTTCCTAGCTTACAGTAATTCATAGCTTCCCACAATTCTTCCACTCCTCAGGAACTGCTCTACCTCAGGTCATGGCAGGCTGGCTGAAGTCAACACTCACTTGTGGATGAATGCAGACACCACAAATGACACTCAGATATTGAGACGATTCCCCGTTTTCTATAATGAAATGGGTGGCCAGCCATCTCAGCAACTTGGGTCTTTACCCATACAATGGATTGCTTTGCTATTTTTCCAGCTGAATTTTAAGACATAAAAAGGCATTTTCCCAGTAGAACTTGGATAGGATAGAAAATATATGATAAAGAATGTTGAATTAACACAAAGCTACAAAAAACACACAAGAAATTTAAACTTAAAAAATATTTTTTTTAAAAAAAATGAAGTGAATCCTAAAGGCCAAGCCCAGCAGTTCACAGGAATTTCTTACCAAATCGGTCCCAGTGCAATAGAATCATTCCCTTGTAACAGTGGAAAGACAGGCTGTGTGAGCAACAGTGAAGTGACAGTATCTGACTCCAGAGAGCCACTCAAGTCCTGGTAATGGCATGTCACCTCGATGACAGACAGCAGGAATAGTGCCGGGCGTGGTGGCGCACACCTTTAATCCCAGCACGTAGGAGGCAAAGGTAGGAGGATCGCCGTGAGTTCAAGGCCACCCTGAGACTCCATAGTGAATTCCAGGTCAGCCCGGGCTAGAGCGAGACCCTACCTCGAAAAACCAAACAAAACAAAAGATAGCAGGAAGAAGCCACAAGAAAAGTAAATTTAAGATCTTGATTATGTTTTGGTATTCTTTTTAAAGAGAAGGGAAAGTATTCTGCAGAAGATCAATTTTAATTTATCATCCATCTTTGCTGAATTATAAGCCAAGATTTTTAAATATGTAAGGCAGGCTATTAACATGAACTCCTCCCACCAGATTAAGATTTTTTAAATGTTACAGGATTCAATTTTAGACATTATGTGTAAGTTTCCTGGGTTAACCATTCATGGTAAATGGGCACGAAATAAACCAAAGTGGTTTATTACTAATGAATTCAATTTGTCTTAAACATTCTATTTTTCTTTTGAGTCTGTGAACAATTTTGTTTTCCAAGTAATTTTTACCCAATACCCACCCCTCCCCAGCACAAGATTATTTTCTCGTTTACAAAAACAAAAAGGAGGGGGGGCAATACTTATAATTTGTATGTATATATTCAGTTTTTATTTATATAAAAAAATTTACAGTACTAGTGGAAAGCCAGAAAAAGACACCAGACACACTTTTTTCCAGCTTAGTAATGCTTAGTGGAATACCCACAGAAATTGCCAGGTGGTACTCACAAAGCAGCCCCAATCCGGACCTGGCCATGCCAATAGTTCCTTGTAGCTTGCATCTCAGATGGTTTTAAAAACTAAGCGCCTCGAGTCTGCCGGGCTTCCAAGTCATCTGAACACTGACATACCTGTCACTGGGACCTATACCTTACCCACACACTGTTTCCCCCATTCTATATTTCTCTGTGAACACTGCAAAACAGGGGTTCATTTATTATTAATTAGAAGTTAAGTGGGAAAACCTCAAATTTGAAGTCTAGCTGTAATTCATTAAATAGTCTTGGTGTTTAGAAACTTTTATATCCTAATAGTATTGAAAGGAAGCAAATAAACACAAATATGAAAGGAAATGAAGGTTTCAAATACACGTAACTTTCATAAGGTGGTGAGTATAAAAGCTAATCTTTGCCCTTATTTTTGAGGAGTGAAAGGCAGGGAGAAGGATACAGAAAGCTTTCAGAAGAAAATAAACATCAACATAAAATTACATATTCACTGCAGTATGGTGTAAGCCTTTACAAACATTTCAAAACATATTGGTAATTCAGATTTTTTATGAGTATGTTGGGATATTGACTCTACCCAGCTTATTCCTAGGTACATTCACTGTTGGTTACACTAAATATACTACATACACACAGTGTATGTAGCTGTGTACAGGTACAGCCTGATCCCATATTTCTATCCCAGGGCCAGTGTGTGGTCCAGGACCCTGCTGCATAAATGCATACATATCGTAACTTCACGAGTAGCAATCCCACACGCTATAGTCACTCTTCGGCTCCTCACTAAGACATGGTGAAGGGGAAGACAGGTCCTGCAAAAAGGCTTTTAAGTTCAAGTAAAACTACGCTTCTACCGTGGCACTGAGGCAGCTTGTGGGGCACTTCTAATTAAAACAGCACAGGGCATCAACTGACCAGACTCTTATTAGAACCTTGAGTACCAACCAGAGATCAGTGCTTACAACTCTGCTGCTCTTTCCAGAATTGCCAAGGTCCAGTTTCTTGCTCACACCCACCCAGTAAGAGGTCGCTCTTTAAAAAACTACAACTTAATTTTTAAAAGTTGTTAAACATTTTCCATATTAAATTAGCAACATAAAACATTATCCTGTATCTATAAAGTTCTACCCTAGTTATCTAGAGCTTATATACATCTCTGTATTTCCAATATGCAAGAAAAAAATCTAATTGATATTTGGTAACAGAGCATGAAAAGATACTTTATACATGTAGTATATACATAATTTACAGAAAATACACCTCAAAAAGAACCCAATACATTTCAGCCAAAGTCTAAGCCTGCAGATTAAAAAAAAAAATGAATACAATTTTTGTTGAGAGGAACTGTGGAAGAAAAGTTACAGAATGGATATGAAGAGAACTTTTTCAAACTTTTATTTGTGCACATTCAATTGAAAAAGATAACTTTTACAGTTTCTTTGGTGCCCATATTTAGCATACAAAAATGTAAAAGACTATTCACAAATAAAACACATTAGCTCGAACTGGAAAAAAATAACAAGAATAAAACAATTTAAGGTAGTGCACATTGTGACGGCTCTGCTTGTGGGACATGAGAATTACTGCGAAAATAAATAGAAAGTCCTCTCGTAAAAGCAGCAAAGTCATGTCTTGTAAACTTCCTTCTTAGATCACAGCAAAGTTGGACGTACAATCCGAAGGGACTGGCGCGCTCGCTGGAGCCCTGGGCTGCGAGTCTTCCTCCTCAGTTACTGTTGGTCCAGTTTTCCTTTGAGTCCAATGTGCAGCAGGATTTAAAAGGTGCTCAGTTAGAGATTCTAACCAATGAAGTGATGATGAGTTATAAAATTTCTTTCCTGCTTTCAAACACAAATGGGTAAATCTGTTCCACAGCAGTAGCCACGGCCTTGACGTTGGGCCCTGTAACACACCGAGGAAGCAGGTTAAGACAAGGAGCACTGGGACGCCTCATGCTCAGTGAGAAACGGCTCCTGCTTTCGAGCGGGTGAAGAGAAAAATGCTGCACGCTAAGAAGAGCCAAGAGACGACATGGCAAGAAATCTCAAATACACAATGATGTAAGAGGGGAGGACACAAAAGCCTGCACTCCGACGGGAAGATAAGGAAAGCCAACAAATGGGCCAGAGCTCACCGTCATCTAGTTAGACTCCAACCTGGCTGAGGCTCCCACGTAGCGGAGCCCGGCAGACTGCAACAAAGCTGCTGCCGACGGGGTCCTCTCAGCCCGTCTTGTCTACAGTCCCCAGATTCACTACTGCTCTGTGTCCCACGTTTGGTACTAATGTGCTCATCTATCCTGAGTGTCTTCGTCATAGAAGGTGCATGAGGCAGCCAGGGTGATACTACATGTGTTACCCACAGAAGTCTCGAACAGCTCCTGAAAACCCACCTGACATTTAAACAGCCACAGAAAACAGCGAAAAATATTTAAAATGGTTTCACTTTAAATACACACTTGCCTCTGAAAAAAAAAAATCATGAAAACTTACATTCACTGCAAATTCTGTAGGTAATGAACATGCTCCATCTTGGCCCTCTCCTTTCAGACTCAATATAATGCAACTTCACACAACGCTCCTGGGACCACTCAGTATGAGTTCATTTGAGTTGTGAACATTTCATGGGACAGTCCAGATTTAAGTATATTGTGCATGGTGAATTAGACCAACATCCTCAATTTATTATGAGGTTAACTATCAAAACTCAATAAATATGTATTTTAAATTCACTTTACTGCATACTTAGTAGGGACTTCAGGGCCTCTCAGAGATCTACACTCAAAGGTACAGAAACAGACCATTGAGAACTTGCTCCATACCACCCATTTTTAAGATTCAGGTAAGGTCCTAGACAAATGGTTTCAATGGCCCCACAGGAAATGGAAAAAACCTGTAGGATGAGTTAAAAACCAGAGTTTATTTGATAAGTGCCTTTTTTCTCCACCAAGAACTGAAAGGATGAAAAGCAGAATTCAAGACGACTAGAGAAATTTTTCTTAATTTTGTCATATTTTGGGCCTGACTCCCTAAGCAATGCTCCTGTACAATTTATCATCCTAGTTTTAGAAAACCATCCTGCATCTAATGCTTCCCTTTAACAAGATGACCAGTCCCCTGAAGCTACCTCTTCCACCTTCTTAAAGATTCAAAGACAGGACAAATCATACATATAACATCACAAATGGGTACTAATTATATATGAATATTTTGCTTATTAAAAGAATTCTCAGGTTCATAAAATGTTTTCCCTGGCTATTTTTAAAATTTTTTTTTGTTTTATGTTTATTTATTTATTTGAAAGTGACAGACAGAGAAAGAGGCAGAGAAAGAGAGAGAGAGAGAATGGGCGCACCAGGGCCTCCAGCCACTGCAAACAAACTCCAGACGCATGTGCCCCCTTATGCATCTGGCGTGGGTCCTGGGGAATCTAGCCCCGAACCAGGGTCCTTAGGCATCACAGGCAAGTGCTTAACCGCTAAGCCATCTTTCCAGCCCTCCCTGGGTATTTTTAAGTACAAGATATCCATAAATTTAATTAAAAAATGATACTATGAAGAATATTGTTAATAGCTCCAAACTGAAAACTACTTGAATGTCAGTAGAGACTGTCTCCCACAAGATCAGCACAGCCATGGGAACAGGTGACACACATACAACCACATGAACACCATGCAGCACTCACTGAGACAGAAGAATGAAAGCAGACAGACAGCAGGTGTAAGACGAAAGAACAAAAGCAAGTAACGGTCCCAGTGTAGAAAGCCAAGAGACTCCGTTTCAAGGGCAGAAGTGGAAACTAGCAGGAACAAATCAGACACCGTCTTGAAGTGGACACCTCTTGTATCACTCAATCTGAATTACAACTTTGGTTTTAATATTGGAGATTACCTGTTACTGTGATACTTCCTGTTGAAAATATCTGCAATGTAGCCCTTAGAGACTTTATTCGATAGCACACAGCAGGATGAAGCTCAGGTTCGTAACTACATTAAAAAAATAAAAATCACAATTAATGCTAAGTGTTTATAGCCTGATAGTTATCTCTGAATTTAAGTTTTCATGGTTCTCTGCAGACCTACCTGGCATGAGGTCTATTGTTCTTTGTGAATTCTGGCAAACGGATTTCAAAGGGCATGTTACAAACTGCCAAAACATTCACAACTTTAAAATCTGTAAAAATTACCTTTGAGAGAGAAAACAATGAATTATTTTGAAAAGTGGCCCAATAACACTATTAAAGAGTAAAAGAGATATGAGACATTTGCATAATTAAAACTGTATCTAGTATCTTGAATTTTACATATAATTTAATCTTAATACTGTAAATAATAATTGAAACTACTAAAGCAAGCAGGAAAGCATTAAAGCAGGCCTTTACTCTGGGGTCAAAATGGAAAAGCTATCACTTTAGAATACAGAAGATGCAAGAGGGCTCCAAAGTCAGGTGCTTTCTAATAGTCAACCAGGTACAATGAGATTTCTGGGGCCAATAAGATGTTATTTACTTTATGGTGGCAGAGTAAAATGCCCAGTGTTATGCTAAGAAAAGCTCCAAGGCTGAAAAGTATATTCTTTCAACATGAGTAACCACTTTTAAAGCATCTTGAATTGTTTATTTTATTTTTGGTTCTTCAGGGTAGGGTCTCACTCTAGTTCAGGCTGACCTGGAATTCACTATGTAGTCTCAGGGTGGCCTCAAACTCATGGTGATCCTCCTATCTCTATCTCCTGAGTGCTGGGATTAAAGGCGTGCACCACCACGCCCAGCTTATTTATTTTTTTATTGTTTGGTACTGGGAATTGAACCCAGGAGCCTTGTGCTTATTAGGCAAGTGCTCTAGCACTGAGCATTTCCTCAGTTCTTTCCTCCTGAAGCAAAGACAGATAACCATTCTCCAACTCAGTACGTGCACAAAGCAACAGAAAGCCAGAAAGGGGACAAATGTCATGATGGCGAGACTTTGGAGCTCTCTGGTACCCCAGAGCCACCACCCTCCATCAGCAGTTCACTTCCTTCTACCTCCATCACTAGTTCTACAATCTTAACCAAGGCCCAAGCAGTCTACCTTTTTGAGGAGCCTACCTTTTTGAGGAGCACAGGAGACTAGAAAGGCCATCATAATTAAAAAAAAAAAAAAAAACAAAAAAACCCTATTTTTTTCAAGTCAAAGTTGCACTGTAGCCCAAACTGACCTGGAACTAACTGTGAGCGTTCCAGGCTGACTTTGAACCCTCAGAGACCCTTGTACCTCAGTCTCCCAAGGGCTGGAATTAAAGGTGTGTGCTACCATGGCCAGCGTACGTAAGTTAATCATTTTATTCAAGCTCTGAATGTATAAGATACCTAAAGAGGCTGACATGCCAAGGACAGTTAATTTGACATACGAGAGGCTACCCCATAGTGTGCCCCAGTCATTACCCTGACCTGGCATCCTGAGATGGTCAAAAGCCATGTCTTGTGCATGTGTGTATATGAGAGAGTGAGTTATCACTACCCTTTCACCCAAGTGTACACACACACACAAACACACACACACGGGGGGGGGGGGGGAGGGAGAGAGAGGGGGAGGGAGGGAGGGAGGGAAAAAAGTAACTAAGCCTTTCACCCCAGTATGGAGCCTCTCAACTTACAGTCTACTGAGGGAAGAGGAACTGATTATAAAGAAGGGATTCAGTGGAGGCGGTGGGGAAACAAGAGTCATGGGAGGGGATTATGATCAAAATAAATAATGTGCATGCTTGAAAATTATCAATCTAAAAAAACTAAAGTTCAGCTGGGCATGGTGACACACGCCTTTAATCCCAGCACTCGGGAGGCAGAGGTAGGAGGATCACCATGAGTTCAAGGCCACCCTGAGACTCCATAGTGAATTCCAGGTCAGTCTGGGCCAGAGTGAGACCCTACCTCGAAAAACAAAAAAAAAAAAAAAAAAAAAAACTAAAGTTCAAAACGCAATTAACTTGTGAGGAAACAAGTCTCTTCATGGAAAGGAATTGTGGGAAAAGCCAGGATCTTTTACAAATAATAAATTTTCACTTTAGGACAGTATTGAAAAGCCCAGGAAAAGTTCAACATAAACATTCATTCTCAGAAAAATTTTTTTAATATTTTATTTTTATTTATTTGAGAGTGAAAGAGAAGTAGAGGGGGAGAGAGAGAGAGAGATTGAATTGGCACGCCAGGGCCTCCATCTGCTGCAAATGACCTCCAGACGCATGTGCCACCTTGTGCATCTGGGTTATGTGGATCCTGGGGAACTGAACCTGGGTCCTTTAGCTATGCAGGCAAGTGCCTTAACGGCTAAGCCATCTCCCCAGCCCAGAAATTTTTAATTTTCTACATTAAAACTTTTACTTTTACAAAATTTAAACCTTTAGATATTTGCAATGTGGATGTTTTTTGAGACTGTTACCTGGAAACCTAGTTTCTGCAGACTGCGGGCTAAACGCCTGGCACCAAACTTAGCTTCTTCTTCACTGTTTTAAGGAAAGAAAAAGATTACTGTTTTATAAGAAGTAAATTTTATATTGAAGAACAAAGTTTTCATTTTAAGTCTAGGAAAATCTCCTTAGCCAAGAGAACAGAGTAAACAATAAAAATTAAAAACTCAAGTAATGTTTACCTTGTTGCTCCAGTGCAAATAATTTTTCCTGAGGACCAAATCGTTGCTGTAATTCTAGGTTTTCTCAACTTCATTAATACTTTCTGGAAAAAAAAAATCAATTTACACATATGGCTCTGTCCTATAGGGACATGCAAATGGACAAACTTCTCCAAGGCTGAAGTAACTCTTCTCCAAGCCATCCATCTTGAAACTACATTCAGCGCTGAACACAAAGCTCGTAACCCCAAAGGGCTTTTAACAAAGCAGACCCAAGAACAGGCCTGCCCATCTCCCCCTGCAGGTGTGGCATCAGCAGAACAACACTTCAGCCATCAGTCAGCTTGCAGCCCGCGGCTGGGACCCTAAGTCCTCCTCACACTACAGGCTGTGACTGTCCCTGGAACATTCAATACTCCCACCTCCCTAGGGTCTCACCAGATGTCACTTCCATAGAGAACCTCTCTTCCCATTTCGTCTCAACTCCCCCTGCTAGTAACTTCTTCAGAGAACCAATCACTCGCTTACTTGTTTTCTTCTTAGAGGCAGGGTCTCACTCTAGCACAGGCTGACTTCAAACTTGCAGTGAGCCTTCCTATCCCTGCCTCCGGAGTGCTAGGATTAAAGGTGTGCGCCACTACACCAGGCCCACCACCAATATACAGGCTGTGGGGTTCTGAGGCCCAGAACATACTCAGATTCCACATGGAAAGCTCATGTGAAGGAGGTGTGTTGGAGGAGGGAAAGTCCTTTCAAATTCCTTACACGAGAGAGATTTAAAATTATATACTGGAATTATGTTTCCTATACCACAAATATAAATAAAGATTAAGCTACAAAGTAATATGTGAACTTAAAATCACCCTCCCCCCCTTTTTTTGAGATAGGGTCTTGCCCTAGCCCAGGCTGACCTGGAATTCACTATGTAGTCTCAGGGTGGCCTTGAACTCACAGTGATCCTCCTACCTTTGCCTCCCAGGTGCTGGAATTAAAGGCATGCGCCACCATGCCCAGCGAACTTCAAATTTCAATGCAGCTTTTCATTTACAGAAATATTTATTACATGCCCATTATATGAAACTGATGCTTGCTAGATAAAAATAACATAAGTGGATCAAACATTTCTCCTTAAAACGACTGCTATGTTTTCAGTTTTCCTGATTATATGTTATATATCAAGCTAGAACATAACTGAACCTGGGGAGACTTAAGATTTGTCAAAGATCAAGACACGTGCTTCACACAAAATAAACCAACAACACTGCAGTGAATTTATTCTCTATCTATTGTCTCTCACCACCAGATTGATCACGTTAAATTTGTGTTTTGTTTTGCATTGTTGACTCAGTCTTTCTAGGTAGCCTAGAGCTCAAGGTCTTCCTGTGGGACTACAGATGTGTGTCAGGACACCTGATTTATTTTTTAGGAAAAATTTTAAAGGAAAAATGTTACTAATGAATTTGAGAATCTTTAATTGTGGATCACTGATTTCTTTTGAAATTTTTAATTAAATTTAATTCATCTTAAACTTATGTTTCCAGTAATAAGAACTGATGATATTTTACCAAGTATAGACATTTCTTCTTCTTTGTTTTTGTTAGGCTAGAATTCACTATGTAGTATCAGGCTGGCCTCAAACTCACAGTGATCCTCTTCGCTAGGCCTCCTGAGTGCTGGGACTAAAGGCATGTGCCACCACATCCAGCCATTCCATCTTTATTTATATGCCTAAATCAAGCCCTCAGATGCATTCCTTTTTTCTTCTTTTTGTTAATATGTATACCGTACAAAGTGCTGGGTTTCATATGTTTCTTTTAAGGATTGCCATGTACTTGGACCATATTCACCACCCATACCTTCCCTTTCCTTTGCTTTCCTCTTCCACTTGCCTCGTTCCAATCTCTGCCTTGTTATTATGTATGCATGTACACACACACACACACACACACACTCTCTCTCTTACATGGTCCATCTATAAAAAAATCTAGGATCCACAAATTAGAGAAAACATGGTATTTGTCCGATTATGGCTTATTTTTCTTAATATGATAATCTCCAATATTTCCATTTTTCAACAAACAACATAATTTCATTCTTCTTGGCTGTGTAAAAACCCAGTATCTATTCCATGTTTTCTTACTTGATATATACCTAGACTAATTGCGAGACTGAGCCATCTTAAGTAGTGCAGCAATGAACATGAATGTGCAACTCCTTCCATGTTATACTGACTCAAGAGTCATTTCGGTTGATAGCCAAAAGTGGAATAGCTGGGTCACATGGCAATTTCCATAGCGACAGGGTTTATTTCCTTCTACCAGCAGTGTGTAAGGGTTCCCTTTTCCTTACATCTTCACTGTCATTTCTTATTATTTGTCTTCTTGATGTCAGCCATTCTGATTGTGTAAGATAAAATCTCAATGTAGTTTTATTTTGCATTTCCTGGATGGCTAAGGATGTTAAACCATCTGTTTATTGGCTGCATTCTTAATCTTTATAATAAATGTGAAAAGATATATTTATCTCAACCATTGGTTTCTTTATTTTTGTTTTATATTTATTTACTTACTTGAAAAGAAACCAAGAGAAAGGCAGACAGAGATGGAATGAATATGGGCGTGCCAGGGCCTCCTGACACTGTAAACAAACTCTGGTGCATGCACCACTTTGTGCATCTGACTGTACATGGGTACTAGGGAATAAGAACTTGGGCCCAAAGGCACTGCAAGCAAGCATCTTTAACCACTGAGCCATCTTTCCAGTTCCCAATATTTGGTTTATAAAAGCCAAATGCATACCCATTGTGATTTTATAATGCTAGCATCAAAACACTAAGGTTTTAGTAGTTATTAATACTATTGCCTTTATTTTATGTTTGACAAAACTAAAATTTTAAATGTCCAAGATAAGATAATGAGCTATATTATTTTTAGCAATATGTCAAGCAAAAAATCCATTTTGGTTAACTCAAAAGACATTAAATTAAATTAGGGCCTATGTTATCATATTGGAATAAGTTCCCAGGAAAGAATAAAAGTCGTTTCTTTGGCTCAAGGAAAGTGAGAGAACAGCAGCATGTCTGGGCAGCCAATGCGCTCCTTGCTGAAGCTGAGCCTGCTCCGCCTCCATGGCGGGAGGAAGAGGCTGCGCAGCCCCTCGCTCCTCGCCGGAGCAAGCGTAGCTCATGCCCGCTCACCAGTCTTTGTGGGTGAACGAACACTGCTGACATACTATGCAATTACACTATGAAGTACACACAGACTTCAGATACTTACCCCAACGTCACGCTTATAAATTACATTTGCTCCCTCCAAGGCAATTTTCCTTAAGTTCAAATGGCATCTTGTTCTAAAAACACAGACTACATTTGTAATTAAAATGTCCAATGCAACATCACTGTCTGCATCCATTGGGGTAGTTTAAAAACTTTGTTTCCCACCACAAAGATCACATCCTAAGAAAGGAAACAAAATAAAAGTCGTTAAGCTTAAATGTTATGCTAATTTTTTTCATAATCAACATTAAATGTAAAAAATTAATTTACTATTTATTTTTCAAACATTACAAGATTCAAATCACATCCCCTTTCTCCCCTAAAAATCATTTAGAAGTATACAACATACTATCTTCAGTAATCCAGACCTCATTTCCATTGCTTAAATTCGGAATCCTTACATTCAAGAATGGACCCAACATCCCCTCCTGCTCCTCGTGTGCTCCAGGGGCACCACGGTTACAAGACCCCGCACACATGAGGGGCCAGGCTTTGGTTCCAATGTCCAGCCATTATTGGCACACTGCTCTTGCAACTTGCTGAAACATTTCACCTACTTTCCTCTATTTTGGGCAGAGTAATTGACTTAACAAAATGTTAATTATAACATTTTATAGACTACTCACTTACCAGACATTCATTCCTCACTTACTCAGTTACGGAAGACTTTCTATATGCTGAATTAACAGTGGGCAAAAGTGAATACTGCAGTGTTTTGTCCTCATGGAAATTACAAACTTGTGTATGTCAGGGACAATTTAGCTACACAGCATCATTTTTATCAAGATCTTTATCTCCAATACATCATCTTTTTCTGACTCTAACAATAATACTTACAGAAATACCTAGGCAAGTCCTAAGCATGAGACTATACCCAACTCAAGAATTTTAAATACATTTTCACATCTAAAAACATAAACACTAGTGCTGGGCTTGGTGGCACTCACCCCTGTTCAGCTCTCAGGAGGCAGAAGTAGGAGCATCGGGAGTATGACCAGCCTTGGCTACATGGAGAATTCAAGGCCCAAGGCCAATCTGGGCTACTGAAGACCCATCTCAAAAAAACAACAAAAACAGAACCACTGACAATCTGAGCTAACTATTTCCCTCATCTAAATCAGTAAATAGTAACAAAAACTGTAATTAAGATTTCTTGTACCCAATACAAAAAAAAAACCCAAAAAACCAAAAACGTAAGGTACCTGATGAAACAGTAAAGATGACAAGAGTGCAAAGAGAACAGTCTTTAAGGTAGACATGTGCCCCGTGCTGTAAGCTCAGGAGACAGGGCAGGGTTTCCCCAGGCTTGAGGCCAGCCCGGGCCACAGAGCAAAACTGTATCAGAACGCCAACAAATAAGCTGCTCTGTCTGACAAAGTGACCAGATGGGGCACGGCTTGTTTCTGATGCCTGCAGAAGTATACACAGTGCTCAGTTCTGCATCAAGTGAACCCATTTCAGACTCCCTTGAATCTACAGATCATGCAGATCATTGCTTTGTACAGGACGGAGCATGGAGTGACAGGAGACTGTACTAACATCTCTCAGTTGTAACACAACGTGCCATAATGCTGGGCGGGGGGTAGCTCAGTGATAGACCATTTGTGTAAAAGCATCCAGGGCCTTAAGATGATGACAACAATGACGTGAAGCCACTGAACACATACACCTGGGAAACAGTAATGCAGAAAATGACAGTGGATACCAATGAAGTCAGTTCAAACCAGATTAGACTTACTATCATTCCTTCCCATTACACAAGAGACTAGCGCTAAGGTATCTGCATGTCACCATATTTTTTGTATTTTCTTACAAAAACTGAGAAGTAACTATGTGATATTGTTGCTTACTTGCATATCCATTCCTCTCTGCCTCCATTATGATCTGATCAGGTATAGGGATAGAATAAAATATGTGGTCAGGCCTCCTGGCAACAGGAGCAACACCCGATGTCCACATGACAACGGTGAATTCTGCCTAGCATTCTGATTAGAGAGAAGACCGGAAAGCCACCGTCTCCTTCACCTCCGCTGCTTCACCTCCGCTCCGTGCAATTTAGGTATGAGAGCTGAGTTCAAGCAAGCAACTACAATCCTGAAGCAGTTCCCCAACCTCTAGAGCTCATGTCTGAGAGAAAAACCAACTGACCTTGTGTTTAGAGCTCTGTGATATGCAGCCCACTCTAATCCTGTCTGCTATGCCTCTCTTGAGAACGAATTTAAAAAAAAAAAAAAAAAAAACATAACAGTGCCTGACACTACCTACACAAGACCATCATAATAGGAGGAAAAGATCATGATATCAAAATAAAAGAGACTGATTGAGAGGGGGAGGGGATATGATGGAAAGTGGAGTTCCAAAGGGGAAGGTGGGGGAAGGGAGGGAATTACCATGGGATATTGTTTATAATTATGGAAGTTGTCAATAAAAAGGTGTGTATGAATAAAACAATAAACTTACTCCTTCATGACTTAAAAAAAAAAAAACTTCAAGTAGGTTTAAACAAATTGACTCAGATTTAGTATTTTAAGTTGGATTCTTAATGGAACTGCCAAAGGGGTACCCTGACAGAGTATAGAAATAAGTCATGAAAGAAGGGCAAAAGGCCAATCGTTATGTGTGAAATTAGTTCAGAAATGATGACTGCTTCTACATTTCAGCAACTTAAATTCTAAGCTGAGGTCACATGAACAGTAACCCTAAGTTACTGAATGTTCCTATCATAACTGTACAACTTACAAAAAGGCTCAGAGAATAACGCAGCTGTAATGAAAAAGAAACAACAGGAAAAGGCAGTAATAGGTACCCTATATGAAAGACCTCACATTCTGAAATAAGTTAAGCATGGCATACCCTTTTTCTAGACTGGATAACTAAAATAGCAATCTAATGCAGCAGGCAAATTTCAATTTCTACAGAGCATATGAAGACCTATTATATTTCTTCTAGTTTCATGTATAAATAACATTTAGGGATTTTTTTTTTTAATGTGAGGGGTGGTATTGAGATGTGGTCTCACTATATAGCTCAGGCTTGTTTTAAACTTGTGGTCCTCTTGCTTCAACCACCAGCTGTGGATGGAGATGTAGATCACCATGACTGGACCAAAAAATGTTATCAGTGGGTACAGTCTACATGAATACTATGAATTCAAAGTTAGATCAGTTGTCCTGAAAACATATATGCAACCTTAAATTAAAACAAGAGAGCTAAGGAATGATGAGGAAACTGATTCTCTGGTGGGAAGAAATATTCCAAGGTTGTTTTGCTTACTGCAGTCCATACATGTGGGTCATCTATAGCCCTAACTCTAAGCTTCCTGGCGTCAAAGAGTATGACTAAAAGGTCTGGAAATATCCATGGCCCAATACTGTATCTGGCAGAGCAAGCAATCGATTATTATCTGGTAAATATATGCTACAAAATTCAACATTTTAACCTGACAGCTAAATTGAACACCTCACATACCTGGAATTCTCTAGGCATCATGTAAGCTGAGACATTACTAATTTATCTAGTACTAGAGCTGCCTATTTCCATGAAGAATGTCAAATAGTCAACAGCCTTTTCTTCCCCATGAGCTCTTTAATACAATACCCATAAAATGCATATACAATTTGGGCTGGAGAGATGGCTTAAGGTTAAGGCACTTGCCTGCAAAGCCTAAGGACTCATGTTCAACTCCCCAGGTCCCACATAGGCCAGACACATAGTGATGCACGCATCTGGAGTTTGACTACAGTGGCCGGAGGCCCTGGTGCACCAATTCTCTTTCACTGTCTCTCTTGCATAAAAAAGGAAGTCTGTTGGGCTTGTCTCAAAAAAAGAAGCAATTTATCATAATTGATGTTTTTCACTAGTTTGTATTACTTCAAAAGTAAATGTGGGCTGGAGAGATGGCTTAGCGGTTAAGCGCTTGCCTGTGAAGCCTAAGGACCCCGGTTCGAGGCTCGGTTCCCCAGGACCCACGTTAGCCAGATGCACAAGGGGGCGCACGCGTCTGGAGTTCGTTTGCAGAGGCTGGAAGCCCTGGCGCGCCCATTCTCTCTCTCCCTCTATCTGTCTTTCTCTGTGTCTGTCGCTCTCAAATAAATAAATAAATAAATAATTTTTTAAAAAAAGTAAATGTAGTTATGCAACTACATACCTACCTACACCTACACACACTTTCTCTCAACCCAAGCTTGCTCAGCCTGTCAAGCCCAGCAACCCTTCATGCAACATTGCAGATACCCAAAAGGGAAAAGAATGCTACAGTGAACACTCCCATGAACCCCCCATCCCTCTTCAAAAATAAACAGCACAGCACAGCACAACTGCTGCCCCTGCAGGCACATGTCCAAAATGACATTCTTGTCTCTTCCCCTCCAGAAAAAATCTATTCTCAATTTTATAATTCCTAGACATTTCTCATACACTTATTACATGATTGCATCACTAAGCTCAACTGAGTTATGATAGGATACCATATTGAGATATGTGGTTTGTTAGGACTTCATTTGTCACAGAAACATCTGTTCATGCACAGAATGATTAGCAGTAGCAATAATCACTCTCTCTTCTTGTACTGCCCGTGTACTTTGAGTGTCAAGTTGTCAGAATCAGCTTCATGTTGCTGGGGTGAACCTCCAGACCAGACATGGGAGGAAGGAAATTTGACACTCACACATCCAGGGGAAGTCCCATGAAGGCAGACGAAGCTGGCCCTTTTACAGGTCCACCAGCGCAAGCAGGCACACTCCTGGAACTCAGGCAGAGCTCAAGCACTTTGCATACCTGTGTTTGTTTGTCCCGTCCCGTCCCCACCCCCCACCCCCCCAGCAGGTAGGGCCTCACTCTGGCCCAAGTTGACCTGGAATTTACTATGTAGCCTCAGGGTGGCCTTGAACTAATCGTGAGGTATTACTTACTTACCATGGCAAATGACACCCAGTGCTGGTTGCAGTATGAACTCTGTTTTAATTTGGCATGAGAAGCATTTTACCAATGACTCTGGCATGGGCACATGCGCATGCACATGTGGAGCTGCAGTCAACTGGTGTGAACGCATCTGACACTATGAATAGGAGCTGTTAATAATAGAGACAGCCTATGCCCATGTAAAAAGGACTGGTGAAAAAGCAGCATAGCACAGTGTCATCTAACACAATGTGAAATATACTTAAAAACAGCATAAAACATATGGGGCTCAGAAAGAGGTCCATACTGCTGGGGTCAAAAAACTATGTAAGTCTGGGATGAGTTCCTTCTAGTTTATGTTCCTAAATGTTTATTTCTGCTAAAATACTATTACACTACTCAGAAAATTGGCACATCATAGTGACTTTAAATTTTCTTTCCTTTTTTGTGTAAAATCTGAAATTTTGTAATCAAGTATACATTAGGTTTACTATTTTTTAAAAAGCCTTTTTTTTTTTGCTGAAGTATTTTCATTTATTTATTTGAGAGAGAGAGAGGTGGGGAGAATGAGTATGAGCGAGCCAGAGCCTCCTGCCACTGCAAATGAATTCCAGATGGACGTGCCACTTTGTGCATCTGGCTTTATATGGGTACTTGGGAATCAAACCCAGGCTGCCAGTCTGTGCAAGCAAGTGCCTTCTACCCCTGACCCATCTCTCCAGCCCTCCATTTTTAATTTAAATATCAACAAATTGTGAATTAACAATTTAACCAGGATTAACAGTATGGTGTAGCTTGGCCTGGTTCTCAAGCATATGCCTAGTATAAGCTTAAACTGTCAAGTACATCCTAATAAAAGGTTGGGGAGCTGGCTCAGTGGAGATAACCACTTGCTATGCAAGTGTGAAAGCCAGAGTTCCCACCCCCAGGATGCACAGAAAGAAAGCCAGACATGGTTGCGTGTGTCCATACCCAGCGCACTGTGGCAAGATGGGAGGTGGAGACAAGCAATCCCGATAATCATGTGGGCCAGGCAGACTGGTGCGCAAGCAGCAAACAACAGGGCGCCCACCCCAAACAAGGAGCAAGGCAGACGAACAAGGCTGTCCTCTGATCTGTCTCCACACGTGTGTGCCTAAGCACTCGCTCGCTTGCTCTCACACGTCACACACACACACAAAGGCTATAAACCACAGTTGTCCCCTTTGAGGAAATGTATTTCTAGTTTTCTATAAAAATGCTCTGCAGCATGGTGGCACATGCCTTTAATCCCAGCACTTGGGAGGCAGAGGTAGGAGCATCACTGTGAGCAAGGCCACCCAGAATTCATGCAGTGAATTCCAGGTCAGCCTGGGCTAGAGTGATAACCTACCTTTAAAAAAAAAAAAAAAAGAGCTCTGCGGAAGGTGGAACAGTTACTTCCCACTCAATGCTTATGGAAAGACAAGAAGGCACAACTTATGCTTTAGGCCCTCCAACTTTCTACCCTAGTGGAATTCTACCTAGAACCTTCTTACTTCAGCATTCCAAAGGCTGCAACCTTGTAAGCCATCACCTGGAAAACACTGCCACCTTCTGGCTCTGAAGACAAAGTTCACCAAAATCACACTGCCTATTTTCAATACCAGGCAAGAGGTTTAAACTAAAAGGCCAAAGTAAACAGCCATAAAAACGAATTAAAGGGCTGAAGCGATGGCTCAGTGGTTAAGTTGCTTGCCTGTGAAACCGAATGACCTAGGTTTGATTCCCCAGTACCCACATAAGCCAGATGCACAAGGTGGCACATGTGTCTGGAGTTCATTTGCAATGGCTAGAGGCCCTGGCGTGCCCATTCTATCTATCTCTTTCTCTCCTTCAAATAAATAACTAATATATATATTAACAATGGTAAAGCTGTTTAAAACCCATGAACCAACACAGTAAGCCAAAAAAGTAAAAGTAAATAAAACTGCTCTACAGAAAAATATCGAGCTGCTTTTAAGTGTTGAAGCCGAAGCCGAAGCCGCAGCCGAAGCCGAAGCCGAAGCCGAAGCCGAAGCCGAAGCCGAAGCCGAAGCCGAAGCCGCAGAAGTCAGAGGAAGTCCTCGAAGCCCTCAGCACAGAAATAGCAAAGGCAAAGGGAGGGAAGGCAGGCAGCTTACAGTTTACAAACACCACATGAACCTACACACAGGTGTACAGAACCCTTTTCTAGAAATTAGACATACTGGTAAATGCTCAAACCAACCTCATGGTCTCTATGAAGCTCTCAAAAGAGCAAATGAGAAAATGGATATTTTGCATCCTGATTCCAACCTACCACCTGGTACTTAAGACCCAAATCAGTTTAACATTTTGCCTTTTAGAAAAAAAGCATGTTCTTCCACACCTGCTTGACGAGCAGCATAACCTGTACAAAGAGGGCTCTGACATGGCTTTGTGACACGGACTCAACTACCCAACTGCTCTACTGTGATACAATGACATGCACTTCCAAGGAAAGTATTCAATACACAGCACATAGCATGAGTGCATTAAGTTGTATGTGCACAGAAAGCTGAACACCTTACTAGATAGGATTATTTAATGCACAGATCATAACAGACTAAGCAGGGGTCAACACGTGACGGCCAGTGGACCAGTAGTGGGTGTTGTCTAAGTGGTACTGGAACACGGCCATGGGCTTATTTTCCACAGTGACTATGGCAGAGCTGACCTGTTCTGACCGAGACTAAATGACCACAGCCCAAACTACTATGTGGCTTCAAAAATGTTTGTTGATGCCTGGGTGAACCCAGTCAGATGTACCAATGAAGTAATATTAACACAGATAAGTGTACGGTTCATTTTTTGTATGAAAGAAATCAAATATCTGTCTAATGTGGTCCTTGATTGGACTTTGACTCAACAAACTTATGTAAGAGATATTTGAAGGAAATATGCAGTGCTCTAAATGACAGATACTAGGGAATTACTATTTTGTTAGCTGAAATAAGACTACACAGACAAGACAAACATACTTATTTTTAAAAGCCAGTTCTAAAGTATTCAGGGGAGACTGTCACACCTTTGATTCTCTTACCTTTAAAATACAGGTGTCGGGCTGGAAGGATGGCTAAGTGGTTAAGGCACTTGCCTGCAAAACCAAAGGACCTTGGTTGGATTCCCCACGCACGACCCGTGTAAGCCAGATGCACAAGGTGAGTTCATTTACAGTGGCTGGAGGCCCAGGCCATGCCCATTCCCTCTGTCTCTCATCTCTCTCTGACTCTCTCAAACAAATGTAAAAAAATTTAAAAAATGAAAACTTAAAATACAGGTATCCTTCACTATAGGAACTAGTAACAGAAGTGATCAAGTCCAAATGACTCTTGATGTCTGAAATCTTGAACAATCTATTCAAACACTGAGCATCTAATTCTAAATTCCCCACCATAAAAGATGAGGGCATAAAATACAGGCAACTCCAGGAATCACACAGGAACTCCATTTTAATTTTAGAAGCAGGTCAGTTTACAGCTCTGCTTTCCCTTTCACAAGCATTTCTGCTGTGGGGCAGCGTCAGGGAAAGGTAGACGTACTTCGAGGCAGTAACTAGCACCGCCACCGGAATTAAGACGCAGCCTTTAACATGTTTGGCAGGGTGATACTACATCATGAGGCCATTTTTGTGCTTGACCTAAGCAAAAGTTTATACCTTAAGAGCCAAGGCTCAGGGATAGCATTTTTATTTGCTTATGAGAGAGCCTGATAGAACAGGCACGCCAGAGCCTGTAGCCTCTGCAAATGAACTCAAGACACACGTGCCACCTTGTGCATCTGGCTTAGGTGGGTTACTGGGAAATTGAACCTGGGTCCTTAGGCTTTGCAGGCAAGTACCTTAGCCATTGAGCCATCTCTTTAGCCCCTAGGGCTTGCATTTTTGTTTCCAGGCTTATGGGAGGAAAATTTAATAGCATTCCTACATACAAAAAAGACCATATATTTTTCAAGTGTTATATATTACATCACCAATATGAACTAAAACTTTGAATGAACATATTCAAGCAGAAATATTTGGTGTACAAAACCCTTATTATATCAAGCAGCAAGTTTAATTTTCATGACACATATATGTACCCACTAACTAATGGTACTTGAACTAAATATTAAGGCCTGCTGGATGTGGTGGCTAATGTCTATTTCCCTAGCACTGGGGAGGCAGTAGCAAGAGGATCATTGTGGATTCAAGGCCAATTTAAGCTACTAGTGGGTTTCAGGCCAGCCTGGCTACAGAATGAGAACTTGTCTTACAATAAATAGTAAAAAAAAAAAGATGGCCCACTTTTCTGTTCACTTAAAATGGTGTTTTGAATTTCATATGCAGAAAACATTTTGTTACATTGCAGAATTTTATTTAATAAATGCAACATTCAGACTAAGTGCAGTGTATACTGAGTATTTAAATTAATATGTACATTTCATAAATACAGTTTGAAGAGAAAACATCATTTTGTGTATACTAATACATTAAGTGTATGTTAGAAATTGATACGTAAATATGTATTTTAACACATCTTCTGAAATTAAACTGCAGTTGTATTGAGAAAAAAACACCTTGAAGGCAGGCAAGTTGTCCATGAAAATAGCTTTCATCAAATATTGTGATTTTTAAATATTTTCAGAGAGCAACAGCGATTATTTTTATGGAAATTAATAACAATTATGAAGACTGCCAGCAACCATCTATTAAAACACACAAAGGGGCTGGAGAGACAGTTTAACAGTTAAGGCATTTGCTGGCAAAGCCAGAGGACCCAGGTTTGATTCCCCAGTACCCACGTTAAGCTGGATGCACAGGGTGGCGCATGCGTCTGGAGTTCATCTTCAGTGACTACAGGCCCTGGCTTGGCCATTCTATCTGACTCTTTCTCTCAAATAAGTAATAGTTTTTAAAAATTTAAAGCAAACTGCAACAATGAATGTGGTGGTTTGATTCAGGTGTCCCCCATAAACTTACGTGTTCTGAATGCTAGCTTCCCAGCTGATGAAGATTTGGAATTAACGCCTCTTGGAGGCAGTGTATTGTTGAGGGCGGGTTTATGGGTGTTATAGCCAGTTTTCCCAGGCCAGTGTTTGGCACACTCTCTTGGTTCCTGTTGTCCTCCTAATGTGGGCCAGGGGTGATGTCCACCTCTGCTCATGCCATGCTTTTCCCCTGCCACTGTGGAGCTTGCCCTCAAGCCTATAAGCCAAAACAAACCTCTTTTTCCCCACAAGCTGCTCTTGGTTGGGTGATTTCTACCAGCAACAAGAACCTGACTGCAACAATGAATATTAGTATATTTTATGCTTTAACTAATGGTAACAGCCTTAGGCACAAAGGAAGTGGGGAAGAGGCTGACTTTGAATGAGACCAGAACTGGTAGTTTCCCTCTTGATCGGGAGACCGAGTGGGGATTGTGGCTTGCTGCCACTGCCCAGGATCTCTGACATGGCTCTTAACACACCCACTGCCAGCCATGGAAAGAAGAAAACACAAGCTTGGAGGATGCTTTTAGAAAATGCAAGCTTGGCAGCCATGCGTAGTAGCACACACCTTTAATCCCAGTACTCGGGAGGCAGAGGTAGGAGGATCACCATGAGTTTGAGACCACCTGAGACTACATAGTGAATTCCAGGTCAGCCTGAGCTAGAGTGAGACCCTACCTCAAAAACCAAAAAGAACAGAAAAGATTGACCTGCCATATGACCCAGCTATAGCACTCCTAGGCATATATCCTAAGGACTCATCTCATTTCCTTAGAAGTACGTGCTCAAACATGTTTATTGCTGCTCAATTTATAATAGCTGGGAAATGGAACCAGCCTAGATGTCCCTCAACTGATGAGTGGATAATGAAGATGTGGCACATTTATACAATGGAGTTCTACTCAGCGGTAAAGAAAAATGAAGTTATGAAATTTGCAGAAAAATGGATGGATCTGGAAGGATTATACTAAGTGAGGTAACCCAGGCCCAGAAAGCCAAGCGCCACATGTTCTCCCTCATATGTGGATCCTAGCTACAGATGACTGGGCTTCTGCGTGAGAAGGAAAAAACTCAGTAGCAGAGGCCAGTAAGTTAAAAAGCAGATATAAAGGGAAGAGAAAGGAAGGGAGGAGGGTACTTAATAGGTTGGTATTGTATATATGTAAGTACAATGATTGAGATGGGGAGGGATATGATGGAGAATGGAATGTCAAAGGAGAAACTGGGGGGGGGGTATTACCATGGGATATTTTTTATAATCATGGAAAATGCTAATAAAAATTGAGAAAAAAAAAACAAAAAGGAAAGAAAAGAAAATACAAGCTTGGTGGATGCTTTTAACTAAGGCAGTTTTTATACCTTCAGAGGCTTAACCATGGCAAGCCAGGAATCATTTGTATTTTGTTGAATACAACTTAAGTCTGGGGATTCAAACTCCTAACTCCTTATTATATAAAGTCCAATAGTTCAAATAAACTGCCTGTAGCAGACAGCTTTAGGTTCACCAAGATGAACCTCCAGACCAGGCACAGTTATGGAGGAAGGGATAATTATTGAAGCTTACTGATCCAGGGAAAGTTCCACAGTGACAGAAGCAGCTGGCCTGCCTTCACAGATCCAAGCAGAGGGAGAGAAGGAGGGAGAGGTGTGACAGAAGCACAAGCCTAAAAGTCAAAAGCCACACAGTACAGCACACTTCAGGAACTCCAGCTAGGCACACTTTGCATATCTTTAGATTAAAATCTAAATCTACCACCACAGGATCTGCCCAGTGACACCCCCTCCAGCCAGGTGGCTGCAGATGCAAAGTAGGAACTAATAAAACACTGAATATATCGAGGGCTATCTATTCAAACTACCACATTCCACCCCAGGTCCCCAACAGATTCATAACCTTCGCACAATGTAAATTGTACTCAATTCAATTTCAAAGGTTCCCACAGTCTTGACCAATTTAAGATAGTAAGTCCTATAAAATCAAACAAGTTAAGCCAGGCATGGTGGCGCACGCCTTTAATCCCAGCACTCAGGAGGCAGAGGTAGGAGGATCTCCGAGAGTTCGAGGCCACCCTGAGACTACATAGTGAATTTCAGGTCAGCCTGAGCCAGAGTGAGACCCTACCTCGAATAACCAAAAAAAAAAAAAAATCAAGTTAAATACTTCCAACACATAAGGGCACAGAGTGAACATTTTCAACTGGTGTAAGGCATAGCAGAGACACTAAAACAATGCAAACTCAATCACCATCAAACAACAATCAAACTTCTGCAGTTCAAGTTCAATATAACCAGAGACTGACGGTCTCCTATTCAATTCCGCCCCTCCAGCTGGGCAGAGTAGCCAGGGAACACTTCCATCTCAGGCCAACAGTGTGCTCTATGGTAGCCCTTGCATAGACCTGGTATTTCCAAAACGTCTTCAGGTCTTCATGCAAACCACAGTCCATCTTCCAAAGGCTCTTTCAGCCTATCAGGGCATCAGGTCATGCCTCATGCCACATCTCGGTAGAGGCTCCTGGAACCATGTGCGATTCATGACCACTCCTTGCATTTTTCATATTTCTGAAACCTATACCAGGTATGCAGGACACAGCCATATTCTTAATTCAAGGACAAAATAAATCATAGCCTTGAAAGGCAAGTTCCTTCTCTAGTCAACTCTTTCCAAAAGAGTTTGCATTTCTATGATAGTCCTTCCTCAGGCATCCTTTCCATTGTTTTAATGTAAAGCAGTTGGCCAACTTCCTTAAGATTGCTAATGTGTTTGACAATAGTAGGTTCAGTAACCTAAACAGTCTCAGTGCCTGTGATTTTAAAGTGCTTGAGGTTTTCCAACTTAAAAATCTTAAATCTCAGTCCATTATCTTTAGCCAAGTACATCAGTCCATAGCAAATTTAACCTTGATCAAACTCTGAGCCTGGGCAGCAGCCCTTATGCCAGTAGCCCAGTCCCAACAATGTCTTCTGTCTTTTCTTCCCCTAAGAAAGCTCATAAGCCAATCCTCAAAGTCCAATACTATCTGCACTTAGCATTCTCAAACTCTCATCAGAATAGTCCATAAAACTTGGCTTACCACTCCAGAAGGCACCTTCAGTTGCAAGCACCAAGTCCATGCCCATTCCTCCAAAACAAAGGTTCCAAAAGAGCAACATCCACATGGCGAGGTACATCTCAGCCCAATCCTCAATACCAACTTCTGTAGCAGACAGATTCAGGTTCACTGAGATGAACCTCCAGATCAGGTACAGTTACGGAAGAAGGGATATTTATTGAAGCTTACAGATCCAGGGGAAGTTCCATAGTGACAGAAGAAGCTGGCCTGCCTTCACAGGTCCAAGGAGAGAAAGAGAGAGAGAGAAGCACAAGCCTAAAAGTCAAAAGCCACACAGCACAGCACACTTCAGGAACTCCCACTAGGCATACTCTGCATATCTTTAGATTGAAATCTGAAACCCACCACCACACCTTAAGATCTGCTCAGTGACACCTCCTCCAGCCAGGTGGCTGCAGATGCAAACTACAAACTAATAAAGCACTGAATATATTGGGGGCCATCTATTCAAACTATCATACTGCCACTGTATGATTTTTATCAGAGCACATCATTTCTAATTACTTAAGAACTGCTCAAAAGAAAAATCAAAGTTAATTTTTAACTGCTCATATAGATACATTTTTAGGCTGCTAAATTCATACATCTTTTATACGTATTAAACAAGTTGTGTGTGTGCTATCTTACTAACTGACAAAGGATTTTATATGTCTTTTAAAAAATCTTCTGACAACTTGATATATGAAAAACAGTAATACTGGGCTGGAGAGATGGCTTAGTGGTTAAGGTGCTTGCCTGAGAAGCCTAAGGACCCAGGTTTGATTCCCCAAGACCCATGTAAGCCAGATGCACAAGTTGGCACATGTGTCTGAGTTGGCTTGCAGTGGCTGGAGGCCCAAGTGCACCCATTCTCTATCTGCCTCTCTCTCTCTCTTTCACATAAATAAATATTAAAAAAAGAAAAGCAATAATACTGGATTAGCTGATTTTCCTTGAAGATTAATAAGGGTTACCTTTTCAAATAATACTAATCACTTGTATTTCTTTGAAATTAACTGCCTTATACCCTTTGTCCATTTCCCTTGTGTGGGAGCTGTTAGGCAGCAAGACATTAGCAAGACTTTAGCACCTACATGTAAGCAAGATTATGTATATTCAGTGTCGGAAGCCACTGTACTGAGAAGTGATTGAAGTGCAAAAACTCTGTAACAGGAAGGTTTTTTTGATAGAAACTTGTGTGAGACTCATGGAACTTTTGTCCATGGAAAAATTGTTTGTAAGAAGATATAAAAAGGAATGCTGTGAAATAAGCCTCTCTTCAGTCCTGGACTAGAGTCCTTACTTTCATTCTCTTTCTCCTGTCTTTCTTTAATCCTCACTCCCCATCAAGCTCAAACCCTTTCAGCCTGCAGGCTCCAGAACCCTTGTAAGATTTCTTACTGATTTATAAAAGCTCTTATATATAAAGACTATTACATTGATGTCAATCTATTTCTTCTGCTGAAAATGATTATCTCTACTGAAACACGTGGCTAACTCCTACTTCTTCTAGAGCCCCGCATCACCTTTATTCCTCAATCCTCTAACAAGAGCTGGAATTCAAAGTTTTAGCTCTTGGAAAGAGTACCAGTGGTGGGTGACGTGGTCGAAGAGAACACCACAAGAATACGAACTATTCAGACATGAAGGGCAGGCCCACTTGACGAAAATAGGAAAATCAATGGAAAAAATTAGACTGATGAAAGTCGGAAAAATTAATAGAAAAATTTAGATTGGCAGTGTATTAGTTGTCAAATCATGTCTTTCTTGCTATGTTAAGGACTTTTGTACTCATTCCAAGGGTAATGGTGAATTTTATTTAACAACAGAAAATAAGACATGCATACATTTAAAAATGAAACTACTGCCACACTCAGTGGAAGGGCTAGCAAAGAAGGCTGGAAAGGAAAAAGCAGTGCAGGAAAGACGGCAGCAGTGTGGACCAGAGTAGTACTGGGTGAAGAAGAAAACCAGTAGAAAGAAGAGAGATTTGGGCAAGAGTCAACAGGGCTAACATGGTGATCAATGAGACAAGGAGAGACAGAGGATGACTCCAGGTCTTGGGCTAATGCTAGCAAGGAAACATGGGAGGGAGGGAGGGAGGGAGGACTGGGGACAGAAAAAGAGGAAGGGGTAACCACACTGGTACATTCTGAGTTGAAGGCGCTCCTTAGCCATCCAAGAGAAGATGTGTAGCAAATGATCAGATCAGCGCTGCTCAACCCTCAATTAGAGAAGCTGCATAGACCCAAAACTGGTCCAAGTGACTGCTGTGTGCTCAGAACTAAAGGAGACATCTTGCAGAAACCAACCACTCACTAACTGGACTAGAGGTCCACTCTACAGGAGGGAACACATGCCTGGTACTAAAAACCTATGATGAGGGAGGGTCATGAGCCCTAGGGATGCAACACCTGGTGGTGTCTGGCTAAATGCATATTTGATGCTCACCAAATTGCCCAGCAAGCACTTCTCTTAATGTTCATACTCATATATGAATGCTACTGGGTTAGAGAGGTTTCTCTTTATAGATGATGGTGACCTCTGGGTAACTCAAAAGTCATCATAGCGCTGAGAAGTGACAGAAGTGTTCAGCACTGAAATATCTCTATCACATCTTCCAAGGCTCAGGGTCCATTGCCAAAGAGGTGATGGAAGGAATGTAAGAGCCAAAGGAAGGGTACTCTTCCAGACACAAAATGGCCTGGATATCCATGACCTCACAGTGCTAGGCACTACATACACCAGACCTTCATAATAGGAGGAAAAGATGAGGTCAAAATAAGAGACAAATTGAGAGAGGGAGGGGATATGATGGTGAGTGGATTTGTGAAGGGGAAAGTGGGGGAAGGGAGGAAATTATCATAGTTTATTGTCTATAACTTATGGAAGTTGTCAATAAAATGTTTAAAAAAATAAAGGAGACATCTCTATCACATCACCCAAGGCTAAGGGTCCATTGTAGAAGAGGCAGTGGAAAGAATATTAGAGCCAGAGGCTGGGGAGGAGCGCTATGGAATACTGTCTTCTGGACACAAAACTGCCATGGCATTCCTGACCAGACTGCAGCTGCTGTTACCTGCCTAAAACCTGCACTGTATGGGGGCCATCAGCATAATCCCATGGGTGCTGGGAGAATGAAAAAACATAAATCACAAGATAATTTGGAAAGGGGTTCAGTGGAAGGAGGACAAGGAAGGGGGACAAAAGAAGGTATGGGGGGCTTGTGATCAAAATACATTATGTATATATATAAGAAATGACAATTAAAAAGTTAAAGAAAAAACAACCAGAGAAGCATCCATTTCTCAGGACAGGTCTAGGCCTAGATTGGAAATGAAATCTGGAAACCCTAGTATAAGAGGTAATTAAAATCATCATGGGTAAAATTTTAAAAAATTAAAGGAACTTAGAAATCTGGTTATCAGGGGGCTGAAAAGATGGCTTAACAGATAAGGCACTTGGTTGTTAAGCCTAAGGACCCAGGTTCAGTTCCCCAGTACCCATGTAAGACAGATGCACAAGTATCTGATTCATTTGCAGTCACTGGAAGCCCTGGTGCACCCATTCTCTCCCTCCCTCCCTCTCTCTTTCCCTCTCATAAATAAATAAATAAAATATTTTAAAAACAGAAATCTGATACCCAAGACTAAGCCATTGTGTCCTTTTTCTGTGTTTTATGACCAAGTTACTATGCATGCTCTCTCACAGCAATTTTCCATGCACTGTGTATGAAATTTCACTACAATATTTTCTGTTTCTTTGATCCCTACTCAGTAGACAGGGCATGCCAGAGAAATATCACCTAACCTTTATTTCTATATTCTGGTCTTGACATAGTTCCCAAGTACTATATATAATACAATCAATAAAATGTCCATAGAACTTAACTGGGTATACACACACAATCACCCACATGCATGTACTTAACAGCTCATCAAATTGCTTGGTTCTGTGGAGAAAGTTACTGAACACCTGGGTGCTTCAATATCTTAATGTGTAAAATACAGCAAAAAACACAAACTTCCAGTGTTGGCAAAATTAAGTGAAACCATGAAAAATGCTTAGCATAGCACGGGAATATGTAAGTATTCAAATTTAGCAATTCTTACTGTTACTATTATTATCTCTTTCTTCATCTTCCATGGACAGAACTCTTCAAAAATGGAAGGCTTTCTCATGATTTATTATAGTCCTCAAGTTTTAGAACATGAACACATACCATGTGCCTACAAATCTAAAAGCAGCAAAATAAATAATACAATTTTGATGTATCTGGGAAATTAGTACCGAGGGGAAAACATCCTAAATTTAATCATGAATTTTAAAAAATCCTCAATCATAATAAAACCATTCAAATTCAAAACAAACAGTACATGACTTGTGAAAAACCTGCATGCCACTAGGTGAACATTCATCCTGTATGAGGGAGGAGGAGAAATACGTAGAATAAAAGGACTAGCTAGAAAGAAGAGACAGTGAGAGGGGATGAAAGACAGGGACAAAAGAAAGTGGGAAGGGATTGGGATCCAAAGACACTTTGCACATGTATGAGAACTGTCAAGAGACTGACCAAGTAGCACATATTACAAAACGAGTATTTTGCTAAATTTTCCTTAGGTCCCTAAGAAGCCAAAAAAAAAAAAAAAAAAAAAAAGTACAATGGGTTTAGGTATCAAATTTTAAAATGAGCTGAAGCTGTTCATCTCATTTAAATGGTAAGGGATCATTTTCCTGAGCAGGCCTTCCATGTGTCCCTGCTGTCACTCACATTGCTGGTTAAAAAGCTGGGAAGAGATGTGTTAGCTCACGCCTACTAACCTTAAACCTTATAACCTCAGGCAGCTGAGCCAGGAGGACTACCACGAATTCAAGGCCATCCTGGGCTAGCTTTTGAGTTTTTTTTTAAGACAATTTTATTAGGGCTGGAGAAATGGCTCAGCGGTTAAGGCACTTGCCTGCAAAGCCTCACCCAGGTTTGATTCCCCAGGACCCACACAAAGCCAGATGTACAGTAGGATATGCCATCTGGAGTTCACTTACAATGGCTAGAGGCCCCATTCTCTGTGACCCAAAAAAAAAACTTTTGGGGGTCTGAAGAGATGGCTTAGTGCCTGGTTCAATTCACCAGGACCCATGTAAGCCAGGTGAACAGGGGGTACATGCATCTATCTGAGGGTCGTTTACAGTGGCCAGAAGCCCTACAGTGAGGCTATCTCAAAAAAAAAAAAAAAATTGTAACTAGGAAGTTTCATCTTTTTACAGAGAAACTTGCCATCTGTCCTAAGCTCCTCATAATAGTAGAAAATACACAAGTCTAATTTAGCCATTACACTCATGTAATATATTTTAAGAGATTTTTTTAGCATAAGAATACATGTTAATTCATTAGGTAGTTAACAGACCAAGCAAAGCTTTTAGCTTTTGGTTAATATCAGAACTGGCACACACTAATAATCAAACTTTTCTGCATTATGGGTGTGAATGCAAAATTCAAACTTGAATTATTGGTAACTCAGGAAGAATTTATTCAAGGGGCTAGAGAGATGTCTCTCTCGATTGCAAAACTTGACAGCCTGGGTTCAATTCCCCAGTACTCACATAAAGCCAAATACACTAAGTGACACATTTGTTTGGAGCTTATCTGCAATGGTAGGAAGCCCTGGCACGCCCACATTCACATCTGTGTCATTCTCTCTCAAATTATAAAAAAGAATTTAATCAAGTGAAAGCTCAACAAGGTGAAAACACAACAGGTAAAATTTCCTACCTGGACTGTTTGCTTTCAACTGCTTTTAGAGGGCACCTTGTAAATGTCTACTTTAGATAGACAACATATGCAAAGTTAAGGTCTATGTCATGCAAAATCATTTTAGAAAAGGGATAGCCAAACTAGTTACTTAGGAAAATAGTGTAGAATTCCAACTTTTATGATCAAAAACTAGTAGTAGCTGGAGAGATGGCTCAGCAGGAGGCACACAGGAGAATGCCACGGGCCTG
Organism: Jaculus jaculus; assembly: GCF_020740685.1. Classification (NCBI taxonomy): domain Eukaryota; kingdom Metazoa; phylum Chordata; class Mammalia; order Rodentia; family Dipodidae; genus Jaculus; species Jaculus jaculus. The sequence continues at coordinate 31,584,591 of NC_059110.1, forward strand.
GCAATCGCCCCGGTGAGCACGAGACCGCCTCACAAAGGAGAAGGCCAGGACTACCACACAAGGCTGTTCTCTGAGGTGGAGGCACAAGTGCATCTGTGCGTGTGTGTGCCACACACACACAGTTTAAAGAGAAAAAAAAGGCAGGAAAATGCAACAAAATTAAAGCTAACAGTACTACAGAATGAATGTGATTCCATTAAGAATTTTTCTGTTGTTTTTGAAGTAGGGTCTCATTCTAGCCCAAGCTGACCTGGAACTCAAGTGATCCTCCTATGAGTGCTGAGATTAAAGACATGTGCCACAAAACCTGGGTCCCTTTAAGAATTTCTTAATCTACTCAAAACTGGACAAATCTGAATAACTGAGGGTCATATCACTCAAAAATAGACCACCAGGAAGAATCTGTTCTAATTACTTTTTCAACAGGAAATGAAGGTGTGTGAGAAGACCGAGGTGAGGTAAGCGATGGGAAGGCAAGAAGCCCTGACAAAAGTCTCAGCAGGCGGCTCTGCTGTGTCCACCAGCTCCGCCTTAGCAAACCAAAGCACCGGTGGCAGGCAAACTACTAAGAAAAGAGATTTACTAGTTCAGTTTGGAAGGTTCCAGGGTATGGTGCCAATCTGTGTGTGCTAACTTCTAAGGATTCCTGGGGCATCCGGAGCACCTGTGTCTGCTCTGCCCCTCCTCTTACAACATCACCAAAATTCAATCATGGCACCTCCACCCTCACATCCTTATATAAGCTAATCACTGCCCCAAAGAAACACTTCTTTGTATTTTTTTAACATTTATTTTAGAAAGAGGGAAGAGACCATGAGAGAGAAAGGCAATAGGTGTACCACAGGCCTCTTGCGGCTGCGAACGACCTCCAGATACACGTGCCACCTTTGTGTATCTGGCTTTATGAGGGTATTGGGGAAATGAACCCAGGCTGTCAGACTTTGCAAGCAAGCACCTTTAACCACTGAACCATCTCTCCAGCCCAAAGGCAACACTTCTAAACACCCTCACAATACCATTAATACAGATCTATGGAAGACATAATGAGTCTTGCATGAGTTTGGTGGGGGACAGGCAGAAACCATATTCAACCCATAGCAGGAACACTAGTGTTTAAGTACTAAAGAAAAGAAACCAAGCTATGAAGAAGTTCTCCCTCCCCTGCCATCCACTAGCATAATTGATCTTGGGAGGGACCTTATTTTTATACCATTTTCAAGAAGTTTATCATGGGTAACCAGTTGAGGATCAACGTAATAGCTAGTCAAAAAGGAGCTTTTTTTTTTTCCCAGGAAGTCCTTAAAATGAGCCTCACTTTAACAGCAGGGCTGTTTATAATAAAGAGCACCAAGATTTCTACACTTTCTCAGCCCCATGCCCCAGCTTCTGCCTGTATGAGCTGAACTGTCAGAATAAGGCTCTCAGCTCACTCCAGGAGCAGAAAGCACCAGGAAACCCATTCTTCAGACTCTCCTTTGCTGCCACCCCAGGCTTCTGAGGCTATTTCCCTCAGCTCTCCTTACTTCTCAAGGTCCGTCTACTCCCTACAGCAGGCCTTCTTAGCTGAGGTCTATGGCAGCCCTGGAAACTTCGGAAGCCCCTGAAGCTGTATTTAGGTAAGTCTCTATGCCTCTTCATGGGTGCCACTGTTTTCTTCCTACTTTCAAAATATGCCTTAAATCCTACTCCTAAAGCTTCCTGGGCTTCAAATGCTACCTAAGTTTATGATTGGTTCCTATATCAATCTTGTCCTGTCAGAAACCTAACTTCAGCAGCTATGGATTCCTGCACAAGACTGAGCCTAGCAACATTTCATCTTGGATGGGGGAGGGCCTCATGAGACCCCTACTTCTCCCAGAGTAGCTTCGGACAGCTAATGGTTGCTGGGGGAGGAGGACTAATGTTCTTCGAAGGTACAGCCACTGGAAAACTACCTATTCTCCAGTAAGTAACTGCCCAGCTCTGCGCATGCAAGCAGCTCTAATTCATCTCAGTGGGATGCAGGCTGACACACACACAGACAGACACACACTATGAAGGGGGTGAGGTGGGCAGAAGGGTGGAGTGAGAGGGGAGTAAAGGCAATGGCAAAAAGGGATGAATATGATCATGGATGAAATTGTTAAAAATAAAATTTAAAAAGAAACCTAAAATTTAGAACTCCATATTCCTAACCACCTATGAGTCATTTACTCATTAAACTGACCAAGAACCTAAAGCAAAACTCACTAGTACTTGCTTCAGCATCTCCGTGCTGGTGAAGGAGCCACCATTCACACATCTCAATCAAAAATTTCAGAACCACAGTGATGGCTCAGACCTGAATACCAGCACTGTGGGCTGAAGCAGGGAGACGGCCTTCAATTCAAAGCTAGCCTAAACCAGAATGAGACCCTAAATGAAAACAAACAATTTCAGAATCATCTTTTTGTCTCATCATTTTTCTCCCCTGCTTGTTAACTTCATATCTAGCTTGTCTGTATCCAAAGCAACAGTTTTATTTTAGGGACTCCTGCATGTCATTATGACCACAGCCTACTAACAGAACTCTTCCCTGTTTGCAGACTCCAAGATACAGCCCATCTACCAGTTACTAGAATTATCTCTATAACTGCATATTCCTACGTTCAAAAAACAAATCTCTTGGCTCTTAGGTGGACTGAATAGGAGCACCTCAGCTTGGAATGCTTCCCACCTTCAATTTTCCTGTTATAATGTGATCTTCTTGCAACATACCCAACATTTTCGAGGTAACACCACCCTGATGGCAATGACAGGTCCTTTTATGTCCTTTCCCACTCTTTCACTGATAAGCTCTTATTCACAAACTGCACGTTTAGTATGTACCGGATGTCATAAGAGCCCTGTGGGCTGACACCGGGATACAGCTCAGAACAAAATGATCAAGCAAGAAACCCTGAGCCGTTACATTCCAGTAGGAAAAAAAGAGAAGAAAAAACCGTAAATAAATGGGCTAGCAATTAATCAGAGAATATGATCTAGGAAAATAAAAAAAAGAGAAACTCTAAAGAGAATGATGTAGGAAAGACACAGAAACCATTCTAGAGATGAGAAATGAGTTTGACAATGAAATCTTAAGGAGCAGCCCATTAAACACTGAGAGGACACCCCAGCATAGGGCTCAGCAAATGGAAGGGCCCTCTAACTGTCAACTACAATGCAAGCACAAAGCCCAATTTAAATGTGTCTTTAGATCTTGGCCTAGCAGCTAGCAGGGGGTCCTAAACTTACTTTAGAAACAAATGAAAAAACTGAGATGGGGGTAACTAGAAACAGATCCCCCCTCCAAAGATGGCAGTAAGAACCTTAGAGGATAAACTCTGCACTTATTTATAAGAGTAAGTCAAGAGGCATATATTTTTAATTTATACAGAAAATAAACATTAATCTATGGAGTTTTGTACTATGCACTGAAGTAGAATGTCCATAGCCTCAAATTGCTCAATTTCTCCAAAAGTAGCTTATTATTCCCTTGTTTCTCTCTCTGACATATTCCATTCAGTGCTCCTGCAGGAAACAAGTTATTACTGGTGTTATTGTATGGACTGTCAAATCCTAAAGAACACTCATGTTCCAACAGCTTTTACAGATATTTCTAAGCAAGAAAATAATTATCTTAATTAAAACACAAATAGATGTCCTAATTCATCCATCTTTTATAGCTATTCCATGGCAGCTAGTCATCACAGAATGACCACTTTGTCAGTCCCTCTAAGCATATCAATCGTTTGATGATCAATCGTTTGAATATAGTCCTTACTCCTCTATCTGCAAAGTGAGAGACAAAATATGAATAAATATTAAGTCAAGCCAAAAGATGCTTCCCCCGTCTGGTTCACTTCTATAAGTTCCAGAAGGTGCTATTCAGGCTGCTGGGGGATAAAAGTCATCAACAGTCTGATCTAGTGGGCCCAGGCAAGATGTGCCTGCTGGTACAAGAGTGGCATGACCCAAGACTGGATTTGAGGCCTACGCCTCAGGAAGGAACTCGTGACTCTACTATAAACCTGGCCAAAAGCTCAGGTGGTTCCAGGCCCAGAGGGGAACCCACTGTTGTTGCTAAATGACAGCGTCCAAGAGCCCTCCGAGTATTTCTACTCACACCCATGGGTGAGTGCTGCTCCCAGCCTCAGTCAGGTAGGGGTCTTTTTGCACAGATGCGTATCTGGCCAAAGTGCTGAGAATAAGTAACTATTGTGTGCTCAGCCTAAGTGGGACATCTGCATCACAGCCCTCCCCCTCCCAAGACTGCAGAGGAAGCAAAAAAGAATGTAGGAGCTGGAAGATGGGGAGGAGGCTGTGAAATGCTGTTTTCTGGACATGATGTGGCCATTGCACTCAAGAACTCACAAGCTGGAGTTCCCTACACAAGACTGAACCTGTCAGCAGTCCAGCAGAGATGAGGGAAGGGCCCCCAAGACTCTCCCTCTCCCCCTCCCACATGGATGCATCCACTGGTAAGCTGCCCATACCCCAAGTTAATCACCTCCATCATGCTCATGCAAACAGCCCTAATTTAATTCAGTGGATTACAAAAAAATGCTAATTACATGTACGAAGCTATTTAAAATTAGGGTGAAAAACAAAAAAAATTAATTGATTGATATATGCTGGTTATTTTCAAAATAGACTACATTAAGAAAATAGACTTACAGGGCTAGAGAGATGGCTTAGCGGTTAAGCACTTGCCTGTGAAGCCTAAGGACCCCAGTTCGAGGCTCGGTTCCCCAGGACCCACGTAAACCCGATGCACAAGGGAGCGCATATGTCTGGAGTCCGTTTGCAGTGGCTGGAGGCCCTGGCGTGCCCATTCCCTCTCTCTCCCTCTCTCTCTCTGCCTCTTTCTCTCTCTGTCTGTCACTCTCAAATAAATAAATCAATAATAGACTTTCAAAGCTGGGCACAGTGGCATAGGCTTGTAACCCCAACACGTGGGAGGCTATGGCACAATGAGTTCAAGGCTAGCCTAAGGCGGCATAGCAAGACACCTCTTTCAATACAGAGCAGCTTCAGATAGTTGAAACTGCTCCACTTTTAACAAGTCCCAAACACAAAAGCCCAAACAAAGCAAGTCAAGATGCAGATACTCCAATTCACAGTTTTAAATACAGTCAAATGCTGCTTCTCAGAGACCCATCCTGAGGAATGAATTAACAAGCAATCTTGTCACTGTGCGAAGAAGAGTGCGCTTATAAAGCCTAAGTGCCCAGCACATACTACACACCCAGGCTTACATGGCATAGCCTACCATTCCTACGTGGCAAACTTGTATAATATGTTACCTGTACTGCGCACTACAATCCATGGAAACACAATGTTAAGTATCCGTGCACCCAAGCCTATCTACGCATAGAAAATGGATAATATAAACACCAGATAATGGGAATTTCTCCATTCCATTACAATAAAACCACTGCCATGGATGCGGTCCATCAGAGAGCAAAACTTCATTAGACAGCTCTGCCCAGCTTTGAGTCTATCACATAGACTTCAAGATTCATGGTAGCAACATGCTGCTGAGATGACAAAATTATTTACATAGCTTTTTAAAAATCTGTTTTCTTGTCAAACATGGTCTCAGTCATGTAGCCCAGGCTGGCCTTAGACCTGCTATGTAGGCAAGGATGACCATGAACTCCTGATCCTCCAACCTCTACCCTCTACCTTCCAAGTGCTAGGATTATAGGTATATGTCACCATGCCTGACTCCTATGGCTGTTTTTTTTCTTTTTTAATTTGAGAGTGGCAGAGAGAGAATGGGCGTGCCAGGGCCTTTAGCCACTGCAAACGAACTCAAGATACATATGCCCCCTTATGCATCTGGCTTACATGGATCCTGGGGAATCAAGCCTTGAACCAGGGTCCTAAGGCTTCACAGGCAAGCGCTTAACTGCTAAGTCATCTCTCCAGCCCTCCTATAGCTTTTTAATCTCTGTGTTCTATCAAATCCCTTATTCATCCTCCCTCCTGCCAAAACTAAGAGGACAGAGTCCTTTTGAAAAGTGCAGTCTGAAGGAGGTCTAATGAGCTAGCGACTATACTTTCAAATGGCTGTGCCTCCATGCCCACGCCAGTCTTTAACAGCAATGATACTGGCATGACTTCTTCACTAGGGGGTGCCTCCACACAAGTAAAGCATGACCAAGAAACACCACAGCCAGAAGCAGGTGAGCCAGGGAAGGCTCAAAACAAGTCCCTGGTCAATCATAAAGGATGGGTAGTCCTTATTCCACAAAAGCTTCAGCTCACCCAGAGGCTTAGGTGCAGCTGAAACAATGAGCTGCAACTACTGACTAGGGCCACATATCAAAGAGCCATCTTCATGTGTGCATTTCTGGATCACATATCAACTTGGGGGTCTCTTTAGCTGAAGAACAGCAGCTCTTGTTCATACTAACCTGGATCTTCAAATGGGCAAATTTTATTGTAGAAAATAACACCAACATCATCAACAATGTGGGGCTGGAGAGATGGCTTAGCCATAAAGACACTTGCCTGCAAAGCCAAATGACCTCAGTCCGATTACCCAGGACTCACTTAGGCCAGATGCACAAGGTGGCACACTTGTTTGCGGTGGCTGGAAGCCCTGGCACACCCATTCTCACTCTCTTTCTCACACTCACACTGCCTCTTTCCCTCTCTCAAATAATTAAAAAAATAAAATATTTTTTAAAAATCAACATTCTGAGGTATTACCATGGGATATTTTTTATAACCATGGAAAATGTTAATAAAAATTGTGAAAAGAAAATTAAAAAAATCAACATTCTCCTCAGAGTATTTAAAATTAAAGGAGCTATAAACCTATAATGACAATTTTTTGGCAAAATAGCCATAATCCTTTATCTTCTTATCTTAATGTTTCTAGAGATGGACTCCATGATGGTTACAACACTTAACATTTCTTACCAATGGGTCATCTATCCTGAGCCATCTAACTGATGCTCACCTAGATCAGCATGAACAATGATGCCTCACTCTCCTTAAACAGGAAAATAAAAATGTATTTGCCAATCTTCTCAGTAGATAAACATATATTTATCCAAGTCAAACAAAACTGGAACATGGGAAAAGGACTATAAAACTTTACCCCTACACATTTAAAACACAATATACTTTGTATGCTTTGCTGGAAATTGCACTCAGGGCTTTACACATGTTGGGCAAACACCCGTTGTAATAAATCCCTAGCCACTATCCTTCAAATAGCATACCTGCAAACAGTGCTATGGTGTTTGATAAAAAGATTTCTACTAAAACCTCAAATCTAGTATTGGACAAAAGGCAAAGAAATAGTTTGAAGTCCATCTTCAGCGGAAAACTTCGTTTTGAAACAGGGTCTCATTATGTAGAGCAGGCTGGCCTGGAACTTTGTTTCTCTGGCACCTGAGTACTGAGATTACGGGCATGTGGCACTACACCCAGCTAACTTTCCTTAATGAGTAACTTCAAATATTCAATGAGCGAAGACACATGGACTTCTCTTTACTCAACAGCTAGTTGCAGTAACCTAATTACCCCTCATGAGTTTGCCTTAGCATTTGATTTCAGCCTTACTATCGGACAAATAATTCTACAGTCCTACGAAGTCATTCTTGAGCTTCTGTAATTAGCCGAACAGAACAACTTCAGCTGCTTCTAAAATTATAAGAAAGCTACTATTTAAAACATCTACAGTGACATGGGCAATTCAAATTAAAGGCCTGACATTGACACTAAAGTTTCAAGTTTGCCATCCACAAAGGTGACAAGTACAAGCAGTGTCTTCTAAAGAAAGACTAATTCTGCTACATGAGGCCCACATGGTCTACCCTTTCATGCAGAAGCCCTACAGCTGAACCACCAGCCCGTCCGCGGGGAACGGCAGTTCAATGGCTGCAGCCCAGTGCCAGACCAGGCTTTGTTGCCTTTCTTTTCCGGGAAACAGAGATGTCTCTCTTTACTTAGCCCATCTGCCATAAGTGATAACCAGATGCCTGTGTGACAACTCAAAATTTAAAAATGTACCCCCCCTCCCAAGTCGAACAGCAGAGATAACTCAATGGCCTGTAATCAAAAAGAACTTCAATGCTGTAACAGAAAGCCTGGGAACAAAAGAAACAAAGCCAAGTGATCCCATGGTTCACCCTTAATACACTAAGTACCACTGCCCATAGCACCTCCTCGTACACGTTCTTCTCACAGCAACCCTGTGAGGCAGCATAAATACCATCTCCACAGCACCGACAAGCAAGAGGGCTCAGAGCAGTGCACACTTGCCCAAGGCCATACCACGAACAGAAGGCAGAGCTGAGACACTGAACACTGGCAGCCTGTGGGCACATTCCAAATTCCTAAATGTTCCACCAACTCTAAGACAAAGAAAGAAATGCAATTCTAAACAAAATGACTGCCAAAATGAAGAGCATGTAATTAATTTATCACTACAAAGAAAGTTATTAACGTTTTCCTTCTTTTAAAGATGCTATAAGTCTTCACCTAGCGAGTCAAGGTAGAGCAGGCCAATCTCTATAGCCATAGGTTATCTATTATCCCAGGCACAATTTAATACCAATGTCATTCACACAAGTTCTGAGAAAACTGTCCTTAATACATCAATTGGTACTCAAGTTTCTTTTTTTTCTTTCTTTTTTCTGTCAGTATTCTTAAGCTAAATTTTTGTGCTGCAGTGTTTTTTTTAATATTTTGTTTGTTTGTTTGTTTAAGAGAGGGAAAAAGACAGAGTGAGAGAATGGCACACCAGAGCCTCCAGCCACTGCAAACAAACTTCAGATGCATGTGCCATCTTGTGCCTCTGGCTTACATGGGTCCCGGGGAATAGAACTGAGGTCCTATAGCTTTACGGCAGGCGCCTTAAACAACGGCTAAGCCACCTCTCCAGCCCCTGTGCTGCAGTTTTTTGAGTGCATTTTAAAGTTTCATTCACTCTCATGCAAAGATGCAACTGAAGTGCTCCAGAAATTACTCTGATGGGATGTTTTAAACACTGAATAGGGTGCCTGGCGATGTGCTTCCTAGCACAAAACCTGGCACTTAAGACAAATTCTTTGTAGTGTCACCATTTAGTCACAAATAAGACCACATGAGCTGAATTTCCAATGTGACCTGATTCCTTCCCACTAATGACATACTTCTGGAATCTTAAGTTGTTCTTTTTTTCACAACTATATAAACACACACAATCCACCTCTCTCCTAAAGAAAAGATAGAATGTATCATAGTATGAGAATCAAATGAATGTTATACCTATTAACGTATTCATTTTCAAAATACACACAAAGGGGATATGAGTCCACAACTAAATGATGACATGGTCTTGACCTTCTAGAAACTTGTAATTATATGTTCAGTCCACACGGAACACAGTATTGAAAACCCAAGTTTATGCTAGTCCCGTTTGTTCCCCACATCTGCTACTTCTCTGCTGTCTACATCTGCCCAAAAAGCACCTGAAGGTGATGCCGCTTTCTCAGCTGTCACCTAAAGTGACAGCAGGCATAGAAAAGATGCAATAAGATGGATATAAATTTCAGGAAATCCTTATTAGTTCAAATAGCACAGTATAGCTAAAGCGACTGCAAGCGTTGATTCAAAGATACTGTGGAAATATTCTACTATAAATTCTTCCAAAATCAACTGAAACTTTTTTGTAGCAATAATTTCATCACATGGTCTATGATGCAACAGAAGGAAATCAATCACCATGCTTACTGCCTCCTTTGTTTAAAAACAATCCTCAAGCCCTCTACTATATTAGACAGCATTTGCTACCTTTTAATTGTCATGCCACATCTGATGAGAAATGATATGCTCTAAAAATACTCAAATATGTTTCATGATTTTATTTTATAGTGAATTCTGCACATCCCACACATGGATAAGCTGACAAAGTCATTACGTAGAAATTTCCCATGTGAAGGAAAATATGTGCGAAAACCATTTACATACTTCCCTCAAATACAGCAGAGTATAATTTTGGTCAAATATCCAGGTGTAAATAGGTCAAAAAAGATGGGGGTTAAAACAGTTGTTTTAGAGGCTTTACCCTGCTCCTGCCTCTCATGGGCAGGAGTTCTCTGTGCTCTCTCCTCTTTCCTTCTCTTTAGTTCTATCTCTTACCTAATAAAATCGCTCTTAATTTAAATAGAAATTATGAAAATCCGAGATTCGGTTCTAAATACACTGTGTGGGCTCCAGCCCAGAGGGGGCAGAGGTCTAAGCAAATAAGGTCCAGATGACGGCTGAGGACAGCTCTGAGATGGAGGAAGTTCCTTTCCATACATGCTCTATGAAGCAAATCCCAGGACTCAACATCAACACCCTCAAGTGGGGTCACCCCAGAATGGCCTTCAACAAACAGCTACCTGAAAACTGTAGCTAAAGACCCACTATTCATTAACCCTACAACCATAACACTGGCTTCTCATCTGAGTATTAAAACGCAATTTGTTTCCCAATGCAAACACTGCTCATCCTTAGTAAACCTTGCAAACCTGAAATTAAGAGGTACTGGGCATAAAATCGCATATTAAAAGCCTAAAATGAGAGCTGGAGAGATGGCTTAGCGGTTAAGGAGCTTGCCTGCAAAGCCAAAGGACCATGGTTCGATTCTCCAGGTCCTATGTATGCCAGATACACAAAGTGGAGCATGCATCTGGAGTTTGTTTGCAGCAGCTGGAGGCCCTGGCATGCCCATCCTCTCATATTCTCTCTCTGCCTCTCTCAAATAAATAAAAATAAATAAAATGCATATTTTTTAAAAGCCTAAAATGAAAATGCTGACAAAAAGTATATTCTAGCCAGTCCTCATTTAGGAAAGCACACAGTAACAGGTTTTACATACTCATTTTGAAAGCACTGGATACAAAAGGGATGAACCGTGACACCTTTTTGTTTATGAGAAGCCAGGCTTAGAAAAGGACCGACTTAACCTGTGGTTATTGCTTTTGTGATTTATCCATGTTATTTCCAACATTAATCTTTAAATTTTATATAAAGAGCTTTGTTCCTGTTGCTATATTAAAATGTTGTTAGTACAAAATGTGACCTTTCCAGTGTGCCACAAAAAGCTAACTGACCTAAAATTTTGTTTTGTTTTCTAAGACAGGGTCTCTATACATAGATAGCAGGCTGACCTAGAACTCAGTATGTAGCCCACGATGGCCTTATTAAAAAAGGTAACCTCCTGCTTCAGCCACATAACTGCTGATATTACAGGCATGTACTGCCACATTCAACTGAAAGTGGTTTGGGAAAGTATAAAAGCATTAAGTAGATTGTAGTGTAAAGCTAATGAGCAAGATCTGCTGGGCATTTAACTGGACATATCCAAACCCTGAATAATTCTTTCAAACAGACAGAGCTACAAGTCACTGCTTGATGTGAATGAACTGCCTTTTTCTTTCAGACTCAATGCAAACTGAATATGCTCCTTATATTTCTCTTTTGCAATTTTCCCAGGGAATCTGCCATTGCTTCTTCACACACAAGCCACTATTTTAAAGCACCCGTTTTAACCCTAAATACACAAACTCACACTAGTCACTGCCAGTATCACTTTGGAACCGCAGGTGACAGATGCATTGGGGAGGGCGCACAGATGTGGATCGGCTGCAGTTGGAATCTTTTTGCAACGTGCACACTAACAGAGTCTGTAGATGCACATCTCCGCAAAAGGAGATGCTTTCCAAAAAAAAAAAAAAAAGTCATTCCCTAATATATTTACTTTCAGGACCTGTAATGGCTATTAAAACTATTATCTTCACTCTCATCTCGGCTCAGCCCTATATACCGTTCATTTTCTCTTCCTCAGTTCCAGATCTTTCCTCATCAAGACTAATTTTGCTATCACCGTCATCATCATTACTATTGTACAGCGTGCAGTGGGCAACTGCCAGAACTAGGATCCCACAAAGCCGCTACGCTGGGAGCCTTCCCGCCGCTGCAGAGCAGCCGCTGGAAGTTTTCGGCGAAGCAAAGGACCCCCCGCATGTTTTGCACGGTCTCTCTTTCCCCGTTGGGGTAGAGGAGCTGGGGGGGGGGGGAAGGAGGGAGGCATAAACAGAGACAGATGGGGGATCTCCCTTCCAGGTCTTCCCCAGCGCACTGGCTGGCTGCTCACCCGACACCCTTAGTCCACAAAGCTCCCAAGGCAAGGCCGCCCCACCCCGCCCCCACCCCGTTATCCCTAACGAGATGCCCCCCACATCCTGCATGCATCCTACCTCCTTCTCCCCACACCCGAGCCGCCCCGGCTCCCGCGGGGGCCGGTTTCCCCGCACCTCGGCTCCCCGCCCGCAGTCACCGCCCCCGCACACCCCACCCTCCCGGCGCGCAGACGCCTTGCAGCCCGCACTCGGGCCGCCCCTGGGGCCCGCCTCCCCCGCCCGCCCGCCCGCGGGGGACCGCCGACGGGGTTACCGTGGGAAGACGGGGCGGTCGCAGAGGACGCGGCGGCAGCGGTGCTGCCGGTTGCGTCGGATGCGAAGGAGAAGCTGGAGGACAAGGATGAAGATGAGCCGGGCGCGCTCCCCAGTCTCCATGGAACTCCCGCCCCGGCCCGTTGCTAGGAGCCCCCGAGGCTCGGGCTCCGCTCGTCCGCGCTTTGTTGTTCCGGGTACAGGGCGGCCGCCGCTTCCCCGCGACAATAAATAGACCAGACGCGGAGGAGCACCGAGACGGCGCGCGGCGGCTAGAGCGCCGCCGGACAGGGCGCTGCGGGGCTCCGCGCTAGCCGCTCACTTCCGGCTCTCGCTGCTCCCGCCGCTGCCCCGCCCCGCCCCCGTCCCCGCTCACCGTGGCCTTCCTCCTTCCTGGACCCTGGGCGAGGCCGGGCCGCTGCTGCCGGCGGGCTGGGCGGGCGGGCGTGGCCAGGGGCCGCTAGAGGGCGACGGGCTGGAGTTTAAAATGAAAAAAATATATATGTCTTGGAGGGGGGGGGAAATAAAAAAAAAGGTTGTGGAAAACCTGTGTAAGCCGGGTATTATTTTTTTAGTAGATTTCTAGTTGATTTCTAGACACGTGTGTGGCCAACAGTGTTCCTCAATGGACTTTAATCTTTTTTTTTCTTTCTGGCCAATGTTACAACTCCCCCCGCCCCCCCGACCCATGGGCCTTATTCAGTTTGTACAAACGACCGCAGAGGGTAGACTAAAGGGGAAAAAAAAAGCAAACCAAGCCCTACTTCGCCTTTGTAAGCACGTTGCTTTGTGATAACGTGGGGACGAAGCGCTAAATCCCGAGCCCGGGCTACAGCGGCCGGCGGACGCGGTCCGCGCAGGGATGCTCCGGGAGGCGGGCTCCGGCCGCCCGCGCTGGACCGGGCTGGGAGCGGGGAGGAGGAGGTCGCTCCGCTCGGGGCCTGCGGGACGTCTGGGGACCGAGACCCGGGCCCGGGGGACCACTCCCCCCCCCCACACACACCCCGGGGTGCACACTCGCCTGCTTGAACGGCCGCGCCGGAGCCCGAGTGCGGCCTCGGGACCCTGGCGGGAGGCGCTGCGGGCGCAACGAGGCTCCAACGGTCCCCGCCGAACCCTCCGATCCGCTGGCGGCCAATGGGCAGCAGCCCCGAGCTGATTACGGAGAGAGAAAAAAACAAAAAACAAAAAAAACAAAAAAAAGACGTGCACGAGACGAGTTCAGAGATGCCCGGGGTTGGGCGGGGGGATTGGGGGTTGGTGAATGGAAATAATGATTGGCCGGCGCATCCAAGGATGTCTGTCCGTCCAAGTCTTTCGCTTCACGCCCGAGTGGGGAACGGGAGAGCCTGAGCATTGGAAAGCTATGTAGAACGGCTAGAATTTGTTGCCAGACTCATTTATTTCTGGGGAGTATGAAGAAACGTGTACCCTGAGCTGGAGAGATGGCTTAACGGTTAAGGCACTTGCCTGTAAAGCCAAAGGACCCAGGTTTGATTCCCCAGGACCCACATAAGTCAGATGCACAAGGGGCACATGCGTCTGGAGTTCATTTGCACTGGCTAGTGGCCCTGGTGTGCCCATCCTCTCTCTGTCTGTCTCCTTCCCCTCCCTCTCTCGCTCTCTCTCCTTGCAAATAAATTTTTTAAAAAAAGTCTTAAAAAATGTTTCTTGTGTGGGACATGACTGAAGAAAACTAGCAAGAAGTCAGGTTAGGAAGTATCACCTGGTCTCTTAATAGGGAGGGAAGGACTGGCAAGGCCTATCAACTGTTCCAGGCGCAGGGAAACTGTGTTTCTGGGGGGCTGGCATGAATAGGAACACACCTAGGAGAGTGCCATGAGGTAAGGTGGGAGATAAATTAAGAGAAAGCAACCTAGAACCATCTGTGCTTCGTAGACCCCAGGAGTTTGGATCTTCTTCCCAGTGCTAGGGAAAGTGCCTTTAAGCCTGGAGTGACGTGGTATGATTTGCTACGGAAATGGCAGGAGAGATGTTCTATTTCCAATGGCTACTGCCATTACTGAGAAGACAATTTTACAAGGGTGACCAATTCTACATCTTTCTGAGACACTGATCTCAGGGGGTGAGCAGAATATTTGGAATCAAGTATGTCAGTTACTTTAGACTTTTTTTTTTTTTTTTTTTAAGGTAAGGTCTCACTCTAGCTCAGGCTGACCTGGAATTCACTCTGTAGTCTCAGGTGGCCTTGAACTCATGGCCATCCCCCTACCTCTGCCTCCAGAGTGCTGGGATTAAAGGTGTGGACTCCCACACCGGCCTTTGTAATTTTTTTAAAAAATTTATTTGGGAGAAAGAGGCAGAGAATGGGCAGGGCATGCCAGGGCCTTCAGCCTCTGCAAAGGAACTCCAGATGCATGTACCACCTTCTGCATCTGGCTCATGTGGGTCCTGAGGAATAATGCCAGACTTTTATTCTTTATTATTATTAACTTTTTTCTTTGCTTTCTTGTTTTTCGAGGTAGGGTCTCATTCTAGCTGAAGCTTACCTGGCATTCACTACATAGTCTCAGGGTGGCCTTGAACTCATGGAGATCCTTCTACTTCTGCCTCCCAAGTGCTTGGATCACACCCTGCTGTGGATTTTTTTTTTTTTTTAATGAGCCAACAATTTGTTTCTTTTCTAGGACTGAATACTTGCAAGCACCATTATTAATGATGGTTAATTTTTGACTGTCAGCTTGCGGGCGTTAATTGGCACTTAAATTTGGGGCTACTGGAACATGCTGGCCACTTCCTGCCTGTCTTGGTGCCACCAGCCCTGCAGTTCAGCAAACCCGTGTTGAAAGAGGCCGCTTTAATGGCGTGAAGACCACACAGCACTGGTCCGAGACGCCTTTCTGACAGTCCTCCTGTCCTGCAAAGAGCCTAAGGCATCAGTCCTGCCAGTTGCAATAAACTTTTGGCCTCACATCAAGTTCATTGATTACATGTGAATGTAGAGACCAGGGAGCAGTTGGGACCAGAGAGACCCAACTCAGGATTCTTCCCACATATCTTCTGATAGGTCCAAATACCATAAAAAATCCCTCCCGTGATGCCAGTTGAGTAGTGAATGTCTTAAGGGACAGAGTATGATGCTATAGGCTGGCTTCATAATGCCACTCTAGCCCCTCTCCTCAAAAAAAAAAAGTCACTGAACTGAGATCTCTGGAGATTGGCCGAGCTACCAGGCTAGTTTCTAAGAGGTAGAAACAGAAAAGTCAAGATTCAAACAGCCGATGTCTAGTGAGATTTCTGACAAGTTAATGGATTTCCCCAGGTCACATTAACTAGCAGCCAAGTTCTGAGGTATGGCCAGAAAGTCCTAAATCAGACAAAATGTGGCAATGTCCCTGGACCTCAGACTGTTAGAAAGATGAATTAGGCTGTCAAGACTGTCCTAGTACATTTCTCACTACACCTCTGAGGTAGTCTTTGAGACAGGAGGAATCTTCAATTTTTGGTGGCCAGAGCTCTTGCTTCTGTGCTGGAGAAGAGCAGTCCTTGCTCTCATCCCTCTCACTGAGCAGAATACAGTTGACACCCCACCACATGTTGCCTTTGGCATTTTCTCTTTAGTTTTTGTTGTCCAGTTTCCCTCTTTCAGCACATATTCGTGTATGAATTCATTATTCATTTAGCCTCATCTGGACTAGATCAAGGTTGACAGCATTCAAAGATTCTGAATTTGGGGCAGAATTCAGTCACTGGATATGGCTTTGAGTTTTCTACTCTACTGCAGAGAGATTTATGTATTTGCAGAAGCATATGGGATGGTTGACTATATTAACCATAACTATAAATAGGGGAGTATTTGTGTGTGCGTGCACGTGTGTGCAGAGGTGTTCACACAAGGAATGAACTATATAAAATACTTTTTTTAAATTTGCTTTTCAACGTAGGGCCTTACTCTAGCTCAGGCTGTCCTAGAATTCACTATGTAGTCTCAGGGTGGCCTTCGAACTGCTGGAGATTCCCCTACCTCCGCCTCCCGAGTGCTGGGATTAAAGGCGTGCACCACCACACCTGGCTTTGTAATATGTTTTTTTTTATAAATTTCTTTTTAATTTTGTTCATTTTTATTTATTTATTTGAGAGTGACAGAGAGAGAAAGGCAGAGAGAGAAAGAGAGAATGAGCGCGCCAGGGCCTCCAGCCTCTGCAAACGAACTCCAGACATGTGCACCCCCTTGTGCATCTGGCTAACGTGGGTCCTGGGGAATTGAGCGTCGAACCGGGGTCCTTAGTCTTCACAGGCAAGCGCTTAACCGCTAAGCCATCTCTCCAGCCCTGTAATATGTTTTGAATTAGTCTGAAACTCAAACTTTATTGGGCCCCCATCTTGAGAAACTGCTCTTCGCTTCCTGTGTTCAATCTAATGAACACCCAAGGGGGAGAAGCCTCAATCATTTCAGTAATCACAGCGTGGATTTGGGATCTGAGCTGACCCAACTAGATAGTACCTATGCTATACCTGATTTATTGTCTCTCAGTTCCAAATACACCTGTGACTCCTGTGGGAAGATGGATCTAGACCCTTCAAGATAGTTCTTGGGCTACCTTTCAGTTCTGTTAATGTTAAGTTCTGTCTGCAGAAAAGCAATGGAGAGAGAAAGTATGGTGATTTGAACATAAATGGCCTATAGACTCAGGTATCATTTCTTAAAAAAAAAATTATGAGAGAGAGAATATGAATATGGATGTACCAGAACCTTCTGCCACTGCAGAAGAACTCCAGATACATGCACCACATTGTGCCTCTGGCTTCACGTGGGTACTGGGGAATTGAAGTTGTGTTCTGAACCATCTTGAACTCTGGTTGTTCCCTTTCTCTGCTGAGGATGTATGAAGTGAGCCAGCTTCTTATGCCATGATGAAACTTCCTCTGGAAACCATAAGCCTGAGGGGGGGGAAAAATAACTGTGGTTGTTTGAATGTCCCACGATAGACTCAGGCATGTTTATTAAAAAGCTTGTCTCCAGCTTTCTGGCTGGAGGAGGTGTCACTGGCGGCAGATCTGACTCCCATCCTAAGGTACGTAGAGTGAGCCCTGCCTGGGGTCCCTGCTGTTTGGCTGTTGGTTTTGTGCTTGCTTATTTGTGGTGCTGGTGGTGGCTTTTCCTCTCTGTGCGGATTTATGAATGGGAGCCAGTTTCTTCCGCCATCAGTGGAACTTCCCCTGGATCTGTAAGCTTCAAATAAACCCCATTCCTACTGTAAATTGTGCATCGGCCCAGCATGGACAAGGTAAGAAGCACATGGCAAGAAGGAAGGGGTTTCCTTTTGGTTCCAGCATGCTTCCTTGAAAGGCTCCTGAAACACAGAATTCCTGTTAGAGTCAATTTCTGAAGGACAGTGGTGAAGTTTCTAAGTGATCACAATTCAAACTGAGTAACTGTCCTGTCAAGAGTAAGAGATGAGGCTGGGCATGGTGTGGCACACATCTGTCATCCTAGCAGAGCCTAATGCTGGATGATCACTTAAGTCCAGGAATTCAAGGTCTACTGAGCAACATAACAAGAACTTGTCTCAGAAGAAATGAATGGATGGATGAATAAATAAATAAACAATATGGAGAATGACAGATAACATGAATGAGCTAACCAGTTACTAATGGTTTGTCTAGAAAGCCAAGGATTTAGAAAGAATGGGATTGGAAAGCCTGTGAAAGTGGTATATGGGTAGGCTTCAGTGAGTGGACATACACTCCCCTCTGAGTGCACACTGAAAACAATTCACTTCAGAGGAGACTATTACAAATCTGCCAGACCAAGTGACATTCTCCGAGGATGTCAGTGCTTTTGCCCCATCATCCCGCTGCTGGATAAGAGCGGCCATGGTAGTAGGTGCGTGTGCCCAACAACCTGGATTTTCCCTTAGCGGGACTCACCTTGGCAACACTACTGCCAAGTGGTTAATCTGTCAAGAGTGGAGAACAGCATTGAGTCCCTAATATGGCACCATTCCCAGGGGTGATGAGCTAGCCATCTGGTGGCAGGTTGATTACACTGGATCTCTTCCATCATGGGAGGAACAAAGATTTTATCCTGATTAGAATGATCATATATTCTGGAAATGGTTTTGCTTTTACTGCTTATAATGTTTCTGCCAGTTTTACTCTATGTGAACTCACAAAAATGCCTTATCTATCATCAACATATTTTACTCAGCATTAGCCCTGAACTCATTTCACAGCAAAGGAATTAACTGGGCTGGCCACGTGCACCACCGGGAAGCAGCTGGTTTAAATGAATGGTGAGATGAGCTAGGGAAAGCGTAGATGTGAGCCCAGCTGGGAGACAATATCTTGGAAAGATATATGAGGTAGTTTGAATAGATGGCCCCCAATACATTCAGTGTTTTATTACAGTTTGTAATTTAGGTCTGTAGCCACCAGGCTGGAAGAGGCGGTCACTGGGCTGGATCTAGCCCTAAGGTGTGGTAGTGGATTTGAAATTCCAATCTAAAGATATGCAAAGTGCCTGGAGCTTCTGAAGAGTGCTGTGTGGCTTTTGGCTGGTGGCTTTTCCCTCTGTGTTTGGTTCTGTAAGAGCAGGCCAACTTCTGCCACTATGGAAACTTCCCCTGGATCTGTAATCTTCAATGAATCCCTTCCTCCATAACTGTGCCTAGTCTGGAAGTTCATCTCAGTGAACCTGAAGCTGTCTGCTACTGATATAATTCCGTTTTACATGATATGTTTTGGGTCATGTAGGGCTGTCTCTCTCACAGCAAGGTCCAGTTGAATGAGGATATGACAGCAAGAATGGCTCAGATGTCACTTTGCCTAGGAACCTCCACTTGGCTGGTTTTGAGATCCCGGAAGGAAAAATGCTCCCATGAGGTGATCAACAACAGTTACACAAAATGAGCGAGACTGCCTCCTGGCTACTTTTCACAAGGACAGCAACAAGCAAAACAGGAGATAATCTACTGAATGATTGAACTGAATTTCCAAGAGGAAGTTTGCTTGATTCTAACACAGTGGAGGCAAGAGGACAGTTAAAGTCAAGGTCATCCTCTTAGTACTACCCAGTATTAAAATTAGTGAGGGCTGGAAAGATGGCTTAGCGGTTAAGGCACTTGCCTGAAAAGTCAAAGGACCCAGGTTCAATTCCCAAGGACTTACGTAAGTCAGAACTGGATAGAAGTAACTGAGGTTCTAGCTGTGGACAGGGGAAACACAGAATAAGTAGAGAATAATGGAAGCAAAGTCAAAGGACCCAGGTTCACTGCAGAAGAGATGGTAGAAAGAATATAAGAGCCAAAGGAAGGGTAGGACACCTCATAATGTGCTCCTCCAGACACAAAATGGCCTGGATATCCATGACCTCACAGTGCCTGACACTACCTACACAAGACCATCATAATAGGAGGAAAAGATGATGACATCAAAATAAAAGAAAGACTGACTGAGAGGGGGAAGGGATATGATGGAGAGTGGCGTTTCAAAGGGGAAAGTGGGGTAGGGAGGGCACTACCATGGGGTATTGTTTACAATCATGGAAGTTGCTAATAAAAAATAAATTAATTAAAAGAAGACCCAGGTTTGATTCCCCAGGACACATGTAAGCCATACGCACAAGGTGGTACATGCATCTGGAGTTTGTTTGCAGTAGCTAGAAGCCCTGGCACAGCCATTTCCTCTCTCCATCTGCCTTTCCCCCGCCCCCCCGCCCTCTCTCTCTCTCAAATAAATAAATATATTTTTAAAAAACAAGAAAAAAAAATTTTAAGTCAGTGACAGGCAGGAGGACATTTTTGAGTCAAGGGGCATACACTTAGTATGAGAAATAACAGCAACCAAAAATAAGAAAGGTGATTGAGGACATAGTCCCTTCATCAGGTCAAGAGTCCTAAGTCACCAAGTTTCTAGCTGTGGACAGGAGAAACACAAAACAAGTAGAGAATAATGGAAGCTATAGATGTGAATCATTAGCCTCAGCAGACAAGAACTGTACCAACAAGGAAGGGCGTATCTGCATACTTTCTGTTGCTTGTTATGGGTTTCTGTTTGTATTTACTGACCATTTTCTGCTCCTTACTCCTTTCCAGTTTTGTCTTAGATTCAGATTGTTGGAGTTGTGTTAGTTTCCTAGAGTTCCTTTTTCTTTTTAAATATTTTATTTATTTATTGGAGGAATAGAGAAAGACAGATAAAATGGGTGCACCAGGGCCTCAAGCCACTGTAAATGAATGCCAGACTCATGTGGAACCTTGTGCATGTGGCTCATGTGCGTCCTGGGGAATCAAACCTGGGTCCTCAGGCTTTGTAGGCAAGCACCTTAACTGCTAAGCCGTCTCTCCAGCCCAGTTTCCTAGAGTTTCTGTAGCAAAACACCACAAAGGTAGTGACTTAAAATATTAAGACTACATGGACTGGATAGATGGCCCAGTGGTTAGAGCACTTGGTTTTAAAAACCCGCTGGCTCAGAAGGCAATTCCCAAACCACCCACATAAACTGAATAAAAAAAGTAGATCAAGTGTTTGGCATTTGTTTGCAGTGGTAAGTGTTCCTGGTGTGCCACCCCATTCACATGCAAATAAAGAATCCTTTTTAAAAAGCATTAGGAATATATTTTCTCATAGTCCTGGAAAAACCAAAATCTGGAACAAAGTGTCAGCGGAGTTATTTCCTCACAGCTGTGGGGGAGAGTCAGAGGAAACACCCCTGGGGTGACACAAACACACACATCTTTGGGCAGATCCCAGACCAAAGAATGATTACACCCAAACCAGTTTTGGTGAACCAGTGAGTCTGTGGGGTTACTTGCAGAGCAGGTGAGTGGTTGCTTGTAGGAGCCAAGGCTCAAGAACAGCAGCACTAGGAGTCCTTCCTTCCCATGTCGGTTGGATGAGGACCTCCCATAGCTGCTTCAACTCAAGGGCAGCTGCACCCCGATGACTCATGGAAGCTTCGTCCCTGGAGGGCTCTGCGCACCCTGAGGTGCGCACCCTGCCAGCCCCGCATCTGGTCCCAGAGTCTTCAGCATGCTACAGGGCTTGCAGGGCACTCAAGGGGAGAGTGTCTTCTCCAAGCCATGGTTTTCCGTTTATATAGCCTGAGGGAGGGGTCTCACAACCCTTTCCCAGTTTTCCTGAGTCTCTGGAACTTCCTTCTGGCCCCTCCCAGGAAAGACTGTTTCAGTATCTAATTAACTTAACCTTGAGAGTGTTGTGTGACCTTTAACTTTCAGGTCTCTCAGTCTTGACGTCCTGACTCCCCAGAGCCTCTCTCCTTTCTTCAGGAGAAGGTATTTCAGGGGTTAGAATTTAGATATATTGTTAATGTCTTATATTTCATTAGATGTTATTCACATGTGATTCAATCAACCATTTAATATGTGCAGTTGGGTGTTTTAGTTTGTTCACAAAGTTGTGCAAGCATAGCCACAATTATTTTGTTTCTTTCTTTCTTTTTCTTTTCTTTTTTTAAATTTTTTTTGAGACAGACTTTCATATAGCCCAGGCTGGCCTTGAATGTACTATGTAGCTGAGGATGACCTTGAACTCCTGATCCTTCTGCCTCTACCTTTCAAATGCTGGAGTTACAGGGGGCATCATCACACTTGGTTGTAAAATTTATGTTTACACTTCTTACCTTAACTTAATTGTGTTTTGGAAAAGCAAAGAGATAAATATGGATTGTTAGACCAGAAATTTAATTTAGTGTTTTCAAAAATTCAATGTATGACCAAGATAAATTGAGGATAAATATTTTGAAATGTTGAACATGAACACCATTATTGTGAAATAAAAGAATATTTTGAAAATGTGTTTCATAGGCAGGCATGGGGAGGTGAAGGTAGGAGGATCACTGTGAGTTCAGGCCAGCCTGGGATCACATAGTGAATTCCAGGCCAGCATAGGCTAGAGCAAGACACTATCTTGAAAAAATAAATGTGTTTCAAAATGTAGTGGTGGGAAAATTATCCACTTCATTTCTTCACTGGAAACTCTCATTCATACTTAGCAACTCAATTAAGTTGAAGAAAATGGATGAAGATTGTTACAAAAAGAGCCTTTAAATTTTGTACTGTTTAAAGAAGGGTTCATTTTACTTCTTTTTTTGTATTCCTTTATATTATTTATTTATTTTGAGGTAGTGTCTTGCTGTAGCCCAGACTGACATGGAATTCACTATATAGTCTCAGGCTGGCCTCAAACTCACAGCAATCCTCCCACCTATGCCTCCCAAGTGCTGGAATTAAAGGTGTGTACCACCATGCCCAGCTCATTTTACTTCTTGGTAAGTAAAATTATTACTATCAAAAGAAAATAAAATAGTACATACTCCCCTTCTAGAAGGTAGGAAATGGAATAAGGAAACAAATAAATGAATAAGCATATGTGTGGAAAATCAAGAGGATAAAACAGAATCACAATGTAAACAAATAGCAAAAGGACAGTGGAAACAAGTTCTAAATTATAATGTGAGTAAATGGATCAAATAGACCCTTTACCCTTTAAATGACAGAAAGTGTAATAACTGATTTAAATAATTCATCTATCTTCTCTATGTAAGTATATTTCTACTTAACTCTTAAGTTAAAATATATTGTTCTGGTGGATTTAATAAACAATGACAAAGGTATTTTAGGGTCTGCAGAGATGACTCAGCAGTTATGGTGTTTCCCTGCAAAGTCTAATTACCAAGGTTCAATTGCCAGATCTACAAAGTGGCACAGGCATCTGGAGTTCCTTTGTAGCAGCATGCTCATATTCTCTCTCTCGCTCCTTGCAGATAAATAAATAAAATATACAAAAGGAATTCTACTTTCTTTAAAAGAGTCTTTATATTTAAGAATGGAAAGATACTTAAAAAATGAATAAGAGTCAGGCATGGTACATATCTGTATTTCCAACTACTTGGGAAGTTGATATAGGAAAAACAACTGAGCCTATGATCTTGAGAACACCCTGGTCTCAAATGTACATATCCAGGAAAATATTAAGCATAAAACTATTATCCATGTAGCCATATAACATCAGACAAAACAACAGCCAATTTTAATAGACATAAAATGAGAAATTGACAAAGTTATATCAGAGTTACTATGAGGCAGGCAAGGAAACAGCTTATCAACTTGGTACTTGACTTGGGTTATGCACATACCCTTCTCCTAACAATGTACTTAGCAACTTAGGACCCTTGCCTGCATTGAGCTCTACATACAGGCTTCAGACAATGCAATAAGTCTCTCATTCCCTAACAAGTTTAGTAATTCTCCTTTTTAAAAAAAAATATTTATTTGAGATTGAAAGAGGCAGATAGGAAGAGAGAGAATGAGCACACCAGGATCTCTAGTCACTCCAAAAGAACTCCAGATGCATGTACCACCTTGTACATTTGGCATTATGTGGGTACTGGGGAATCGAACTCTGCTCCTTAGTCTTTGCAGGCAAGCACCTTAATTGCTGAGCCATCTGTCCAGCCCCAGTAATTCTTTTTAAAAATATTTATTAATTTATGAGGGAGAGAGAGAGAGGGAATGAGTGTGCCAGGGTTTCCTGCCACTGCAAATGAATTTCAGATGCATGCATCACTTTGTGCATCTGGCTTTACATGCATACTGGAGAATCAAACCCAGGATGTCAGGCTTTGCAAGCAAGCCCTTTTAATCACTGAGCAATCTTTCTAGCCCTAGTAATTCCCCTTTTGTGATCAATTTGTATTTGAACATTTTCTGGGATGTATCCAGGGCCTAAAGGCAGGCAGCCAACCCAGCCTGATGTAGTTTTGGGGCATGCACACAGTAAGGCAAACCATGTATTCCGATTGAACCTTCAGGGAAAATCCTCGTTTACCATCTTACGCCTGTGAATGGTTGGGTATATAGATGATTAAAATCAGATGCACTGTGGGAAATAACATGCACAATAGAGAAAAGTTTATAAAACCTCATCCTAGTCCTGCCAATCAAAGCAAAAGGACCACCCCTACAGTGCCCTTAGCAACCGACTGCTCCTTCCAGACCCTATAAAAGGAAACCCCAGCAGTAACCCGCTGCTCATGTCTCCAACAGCCCCTAATACCTCTTCTGCCTCCTTGCAGCACACTCCCCACCATTTGCTCTTTTGACTTGGTTCATAATAAAACTTCTGGCTGCCTTGATATCTCTGTGTGCTCCCTTAATTCTTTGAACAAGATGCTAAGAACTGGGAAACACCCAGACAGAGGCAGCCAGCAACAGATAGCCTAATAAGCTTCTCTGAATAATGCAGATAAAATTAGTACAAAAACAGAACATTTAAATGACAAGCTTGCAATTTATTCTAAAGCGTCAAGCCTGAAAATTCATGAGTTAATTCTGCATCTTAAGAGGCTAAAGAAAAGCAAAGAAGCTCAGAGAATGTAGGATGAAATACATAATAAAGACGAAAATGAGGGAAAACAGGCAATGGAGGGTTGTTAGTTTTTTGATAAAAGCAACATGAAGTAAGGCTGACCAAGAAAAAAAAGACAGAAAGCTGAGGTGAAACCAGTTAAGACTGAAAAAGGAGGTACTCCCGAGCTCAGATAGAGTAAGGAATAAACAGAAAGAAGACCATGAAAACCCTCATGCCAATAAATGCAAACATTTTGGTGAAAAGGAAAAGCCAAAGATAACTTAGCAAAGGTGACTCAGAAAGGAAGGAATGGACCTCTGCGTTGTAACTGACTAACCACACAGATGAAAGCTATTAAAAGTGCTGGTTGGGGTGGAACCTAAGACTTCCTCTCTTCCTTCCTTTTCCCCCTCCCTCCCTCTCTTCTTCCCTCCCTTTCTCGCTCTTTCCCTCCTTTCCTCCTTTTTCCTTTAACATAAAAAAATGGACATAACAGGTATTTGAACACACACACTTGAGAATACACTCAAACATTTTAATTTTTTTAAAAAAATTTATGTATTTTTTAAGCAGAGAGAGAAAAACAAACATACCTAAAAAATTGTTTATTTGCAAGGAGAAAGAGGGAGAGAGGGGGAGAGAGAGAGAGAGAGAGAGAGAGAGAGAGAGAGAGAGAGAGAGAGAGAATGAGCATGCCAGGACCTCTTTCCACTACAAACTCCAGATGCTTGTTCCACTTTGTCTATATGGCTCTATGCAGGAACTGGGGAATCGAACCCAGACCATCAGACTTTGTAAACAAGTGCCTCAAACTGCTGAGCCATATCTCCAGCCCACACCTAGAACATACACAAAGAACTGACAAAACATCTGGCCACAACACAAATCTCAGTATCAATGGATTGAAGCTGGACAAACATGTAGCCTGAGCACACCACAATTACACTAGAAAATGGTACGATTAAAATCCTCATGCGTTCAAAAATGGAGGAATGCTATTTTTTGGGGGGAGGGGGGTTTCGAGGTAGGGTCTCACTCTAGGCCAGGTTGACCTGGAATTCACTTTGTATTCTCAGAGCAGCCTCGAACTCACGGCCATTCTCTTACCTCTGCTTCCCAAGTGCTGGGATTAAAGGCGTGTGCCACCATGCCCGGCCTGAGAAATTCTTTTTGAGTGCTAGCGTGTAGCTCAGTAGTAAGAGTTCAGGGCCCTGGGTTCAGTCCCCAATATGGGGAAAACAAAAGTGTTCTAGGAAATAGCATATAAGCCAATGAGAAATCACAATGGCAATTTGAAAATATTTTTAAACGAATGCCATTAAGTATAATAGTAGTAAATTTCTGTAATCTAGCTGGAGTCATAGTATGTAAAAGTAAACTGAAAATTTTACCAGCAAAGAAGGAAAATTCAATTTAATTGAATGGATCACAAAGAAATTTAAAAAGTGAAGTTACAGGATATAAATAAAAAAAATAACTCTTAGAAGACATATGAACAAATGAAATAATCATATTTAGAGGAAATAGTACCAAAAGTTGTTTCTTTAACTATTATAAATAGAATATCTACTAAATTATGGTAATTGAGTAAAAAGTAAGAGTTCAAATAATTATTACCAAAAATACAAAAGGAAATGTCATAGATAGTCATTAAAAATAAGACAATACAATAAACATTCTTATATGCAAATTAAGTTAAAAATAAAGAAGATAAGACAAAGTCCTAGGACATCATTTTTCTATAATAAAGATCTCAAACCAATGATTAATTTTTTTCTGTAAAGTAAATTCAGATGACATCTGTAGGTTGTTCATATATTCTAATGAATAGAAAGATAAGGAATAGGGACCTAGAATGATTTCTAACCAAAACAAAATAAAGGAAGTGAGGGGCTGGGGAGGTGGCTCACTGGTTAAGGCACTTGCCTGCAAAGCCAAAGTACCCGACTTTGATTCCCCTGTTCTCATATAGGGCCAGATGCATGAGGTGGTGCATGGGTCTGGAGTTTGTTTGCAGTGGCTAGAGGCCCTGGCACGCCCATTTGCACTCATTCTCTATCTGTCTCTCTCTCTCTCTCTCAAATAAATAAATGAAATATTTGGGCTGGAGAGATGGCTTAGCAGTCAAGGCACTTGCCTGCAAAGCCAAAGGACCCAGGTTCAGTTCCCCAGAACCCTATGCCAGATGTACAAGATGGCTCATGCATCTGCATCTGGAGTTCATTTGCAGCAGCTGGAGGCTCTGGCTCACCCATTCTCCTCCTCTCTCAAATAAATAAAAGTTTAAAAAATTTCAAAAAAATGAAACAAAGGAAGTGTGTAACATGAAAATTACTAAGCAATTGCAATCATATACATAGGTGCTTACACTAGATGGTGGAGAAGTGACAATGTTATGAACTGGTACATGAATCCATTGGTAGGCACAGACCAAAATAATAATAATAATAATAATAATAATAATAAGAAGAAGAAGAAGAAGAAGAAGAAGAAGAAAGAAAGAAAGAAAAGAAGGAAAAAAGAAAGAAAAACTTCAATTATATTCATCCCCTGTATCATATGTATCAACATCATCCATGAAATTCAATCTCAATAGATTCTAGACCTAAAACTATGAAACTTCTAAAAAATAAGCATAGGTAAAATCTTTATGATATCAATTTAGGCAAATCTTTCTTCCAGCAAAATAATATACATTACTTTTGTAGACTAATACACTAGATTTTATCACAGGTAATAATTTCTACTCTTCTAAAAACAATGTGAGAATGATGGTAAACCATCGATTTGGAGAAGGTATTTGCCAATCATATATCTTAAGGAGAATTCTAAAAACTCAGTTTTAAAATGTGTTGGGCTGGAGGGCTGGCTTAGCAGTTAAGGCGCATGCATATGAAGCCTAAGGCCCCAGATTTGATTCCCAAGAACCCATGTAAGCCAGATGCACATGGTGACGCATGTGTCTGGAGTTCATTTGCAGTGGCTGGAGGCCCTGGCATGCCCATTCTCTTTCTCTCTTTCTTTCTGTCTCTCTTTCTCTAATAAATAAGCAAAATATTTTAAAAATTATTTACAAAAGAAAATGTGCCAATAAAACAATGAGCAAAGGATGTTAGTAGACACCGCACTGAAATATACAGCACATGGGGAGCCATCCAGTCATCAGTGAGCAAAGAAATGCAAATAAAATCACAAAGAAATGCTGTGACGCAGCTGAAGTTTTTAAAAACTCACCATTCTATTGCCAAGGATGTGAAAGAATCAAATCTCTTGTACACTGCTGGAGGGAACATAGACTACAAACACTTTGGAAAACCTTCTGGCCATATGTTAAAACAATGAATCTATGTCTGTTACTGTTCAGTGTTTTCAGAATGCTTTTTAAAATTTATTTATGTATTTACAAGAAGAGAGAGAGAGAGAGAGAGAGAGAGAGAGAGAGAGAGAGAGAGAATGGGCATGTCAAGTATCTAGCAAACAAACTCCGGATGCATGGCTTTATGTGGGTAATAGGGAATCAAACCCAGGCCATTAGGCTTCACAGGCAAGTGCCTTAACAACTGAGCCATCTCTCCAGCCCTGATTCCTTTTCTCTACCCTTAGATATGAAAGCATACACAAAGACCTGTGCATGGATGTTCATGACAGCTTTATTTATGACATCCCTAACCAGAGAAAAAATCCAGATATTCACCAACAGGTAAATAGATGAAAACATGGTGATAACTCCTTAAAATGGAAATCAGAAATAAAAAGGAGTGGACTATTGATATAAGCAATAGTAACAGTCATGCATTTCAAAATAGTAATAATTATGTTGAGTAAAAAAATTCAGGCACAACTCAGTTCTTATTACATGATGCCATTCACCCAACAGAAAGTTGAATAATGTATAATGGCAGAAAATAGTGATTCCCTAGGGATGAGAGGAAAAGATTATAAAAGGGCATAAGGAGGTGGTTAAGGAAATGGTTACATGGGTAAGAGCTCTAGCTGCCCAAGTTGAGGGTCTGAAAGGACTTGAATCGCCCTGAAGTTTAGTTCCCCAGCGCTCACATAAACAGCTGGGTGTGATCAAATGTGTGTAACCTCAGTCTTGAGGGGAGTGAAGAATGAAGAATTGCTGGGGCTTGGAAAAAAATGGCTCTGGGTACACACTGATGAGCTATTGAGGAAGATAGCAGCATTCTCCTCTAGCCTCTGGGTAGGTGCACACAAGGACATCAGTCACACACATGCATACACCACATACTACACATTGCACACATACAAAAGGCCATGAAGTTTTCAGAGTGTGAAGTTTTTGGAGTGATGAATATATTCATTATCTTAATTATGGTGATGGTTTCATGAGGGTATACAAACATCAAAGATTCTTGAGGGCCAGGCGTGGTGGCTCATGCCTTTAATTCCAGCACTTTGGAGGCAGAGGTAGGAGGATTGCCATGATTTCAAGGCCACCCTGAGACTATATAATGAATTTCAGGTCAGCCTGAGCTACAGTGAGACCCTATCTCAAAAAAAAATTATTGAAGAAGGAGTCTAGATGTTAAATACTAATTTTGTTCCAACCAACTCTTTACTAGGGAACTCACCAGTTGAGTGAGGCAAGAAAGACAGATTAAAGATATAAGGACTTAAAAAACAAACAGAATATTATTAGTGAAGGATATGGTCATGTGCATAGAAAATTCAAAAGAAGGCTGGAGAGTTGGCTTAGCTGTTAAGGTGCTTACCTGCAAAGCCTAAGGACCCATGTTCGACTCTCCAGATCCCACGAAAGCCAGATGCACAAAGGTGAGGCAAGTGTAAGGTCACACATACCCACCAGGTAGCACAATCATCTGGATTTCAATTGTAGTGGATGAGGCCCCAGCTTGCCAATTATCTCTCTCTCGCTCTAAAATTTAAAAAAAAGATTAAAATAAAAAAACAAAATTCAAAAGAAATTAGTTGTATTTATATGTATTACCTAACAACCAGAAAATAGAGGACATTCTAAATACAAAGAGATAGTTTTACATACTTGAGAGAAACAGACAGAGAAAAGGGGGAAGAAGGAGTTAGAATGGGCCCAGGGCCTCCCTCACTGCAATCTCTCCAGCCTGTACAAAGAGTCATGGAAGATTAGTTGTTCATGATGTCATTGGAATACCAGGGCTTAACCTATGAATCTCATAAAAACAAAAAAACTGACTCTACAGGGTACTGATATTGTCATTCAAAAATATATTACTGTTAATCTGGGCAGGGTGATGACATACACAAGTAATCCCAGCACTCAGAATGCCGGGGTAGGAGGATTGAGAGTTCAAGACCATCCTGGGCTATATAAGTGAGATCTTGTCTTAAAAAGAAATAATTATACTTTCATTCCTTCAGGGCTGCTTTAACAATATACTATAAACTGCCTATGAATAAAAAATTATTTCTCACAGTTGTGGGAGTGAAGAAGCCTAAATTAAAGCTCTCACAGAATTTGTGCCTGGCGAGGACCCAGGACCTGGTCTACACATGGAATCTTCCCTTTTGGCATCACATCATGGAAGGGCCAAAGTGCTCTGTTGACTCATCATGTCCCTAAACTGCCAACTCATACCACCATGATATTGGTGATTAGGTTTCGCTGTCTGAATTTGAGGAATGGTGGGATGGGGCTCTGAAGGACCTCCATGAACATCCAGATCACAGCATTCCGTGAAGAGCCCCTTCCCGAAACTGAAGTGCTCAAGCCACGTCTACAACTGCTTCCCATCCAACACCGGGAGAGTGTAAGTGAATTCTAGAATGGGGCACAGAAAAATTCCATACCTCGGAGATCTTGTCTCATCATTTCACTTGCCTTACTTTTGTTTTCCAAATTATTTAGCGGAAACAAATCCACAAAGCTAAAACTTGCTGCAGGAAAATCTTCATGGTACTGACGTTAGCTCTGCAGCCTCTGCTGGATTTGACGGCAGCAGTGCAGGCGGTAACAGTAGGAAAGAGTGGAACATGGAAGGAAATCGAACGTACACACTTCCCCTGGTAACACACAGTGGAGAGACCATTGCTTGAAAACGCATGTCAGTGACAGAATCTCCACCTTGATGTAAAAATTGGGTAATTGAATTACATTCAAGAAAACATATGTAAATTCAGAGACAGAGATAAACTGAATGGCCTTAATGAGGTAATTCTCCCCCTAACTGGTGTATAGATTTAGCAGTTTCAGGTCAGATCCCAGTGAGACTTTAGAGAAATTTGACAAGCACCCCTGGGGAACAGGGCCTTAGCAGGCTTTCTTACATAGCTGTGTGCTCCAAACAAGGGTGTGTGTGTGGAAGATTTAGACATGCTGGCTAGTGAAACACAATCACATGTGAAACATCATGTTCACTCACACGCGGAAGTGACACATATCAGGTGTCCCACTATGATTCCTGTAGGAGGACAGATTGCCTAGTCAACCATATTAGAGAAATCATGTATATCTAGAAAATAAGATAAGACATCTACTTCACACCCTACGGAAAAACCAATTGCAGGTCAATCAAAAACTTACATATGAAGGACAAACTTTTTAAAGTTTTAAGAAAATATAAAAGAGGACTTCCAGTTAAGATGGCAGTGTAGGTACCACGCCAAAGCAGCCTAGGGGGGGAAAAGACCAAAAAACTCCAGCAAAATACACACTTTTACTAAAAAGTGAGGTGTATAGGAAATTGAAGCAGCAGCGGAGAAGTAGAAGAGATCCAGAGCATCCAGAGCCTGCACAGGCGGGAAAAGCAGCTCTGGCAGCTCCGCCAACCAAGGCGGCACACAAGAAAGCCGCCAGGCTCAGCTCCAGCCACAGGAAAAGCCAGGTGCGGGACTTTCCCCTCACACTGCGCTCTCCGCAACTCAGGAAACGTGAAGGGAGAGCGGCAGCGAGCAACGGAGGAGCAGAACGCAAAGTAGAAGCACACGTGGAGCAGCGAGACAACCAGAGCAGCTACGGCTCCCTCCCCTCCCCCACCGCCTAAGCCCAGCTCCAGCGAACAGAGCAGCATCCTGGGACCCAGCCACGCCAACTTGGGCCGACAGTGGGACCCAAGCAGGAGCAGAGAACAGCAGCAACATCAGTGCCTCCAGCACCAGTAACAGCGGCCCCAGCAGCAGCAGATCCAGTAGCGACAGCAGCGGCAGACCCAGCAGCAGCAGCTTCAGTGGCAGCAGCAGTGGTGGACCCAGCAGCAGCAGCTTCAGCAGCAGCGGCGACAGACCCAGCAGAGGCAGCTTTAACAGCAGCAGTTCCAGCAGCAGGTGTGCTGATCTGCAGGGCCACAGTTTCCAGGCTCGGTTTCCCCTGCAGGAAAAGCCAGTGCCCAGCTCCAGAAACCAGAACAGCAGCCCGACAACACAGGCAGCAACTTGACTGAGACCAAAATCATCCAAGGTAACTGGGCCTGCACCAGGGAAGGGTCTCACTTGGTCACAAGCTGCCTTGGGTCCCACAACAGACCATAAATCTTAACCTCTTTGTTGATAGAGGATCAGGTTGTGATAATAACTACTCTTGCGTACATACTTGGGGCTGTTTTTTTTTTTTTTTTTACTTATTTGAGAGTGACAGAGAGAGAGAGAAAGAGGCAGATAGAGAGAGAGAATGGGCACGCCAGGGCCTCCAGCCACTGTAAACCGAACTCCAGATGCGTGCGCCCCCTTGTGCATCTGGCTAACGTGGGTCCTGGAGAATCGAGCCTCGAACCGGGGTCCTCAGGCTTCACAGGCAAGCGCTTAGCCGCTAAGCCATCTCTCCAG
Organism: Jaculus jaculus; assembly: GCF_020740685.1. Classification (NCBI taxonomy): domain Eukaryota; kingdom Metazoa; phylum Chordata; class Mammalia; order Rodentia; family Dipodidae; genus Jaculus; species Jaculus jaculus. The sequence continues at coordinate 31,617,146 of NC_059110.1, forward strand.
CCCTTGGGGCTGTTTTTGATTGAATATGTACAGTGTTTAGTTAACTTTTAGAATCTACTTGTATTTTATTCCACTCAGCCTACTTGAATACTCTCATAGCAGGGAAACTCAACTCCCAGGAGCACCTTTGTAGATACTCTGAGAGTCTTAAGAACCACACCTAACACCTTAAGCTCCTACCCTGAAAATATATAACATCAAATCAATTGATACAGTTAAGAATACCCAGCTAGCTAGAAAATCCAAGCATTAACTTAATCCAAGATGCAAAAATATATACATTATAACACAGGAAAAACTAAAAATCAAGACGAAATAAACTCACCTAAAAGTATTAATGCATCAGAAATGACCTCCAGTGAGAACGACTTAGAGGAAATGCCTGAGAAAGATTTCAAAAGAATGATTGTAAATATGTTCAAAGAAGTCAGAGAATAAATCAAAGGAGTCAAAGAGGTACTCCAAGAGGAAATCAAAGGCATCAAAGAAGATGCAGGACACCAATTTCATGAAATAAAGAAGGCAATACAAGACATAAATAAGGAAATAGAAATAAAAAAGAAAAACCAGTCAGAATTACTAGCAATGAAGAACACAGTTAATGAAATAAAAAACTCTGTAGAAAATCTCACCAGTAGAATGGATGAAGGAGAGGACAGAATATCTAAGCTAGAAGACCAGGTGGCAGATCTAATACAGTCCAACAAAGGGAAAGACAAACTTATAGAAAAGTATGAGTGGGCATTTCAAGATATTTGGGACACTATGAAAAGATCAAATTGAAGAATTCAGGGCATAGGAGAAGGAGAAGAATTCCACTCCAAAGGCATAGTAGGCGTCTTCAACAAAATCATAAAAGAAAATTTCCCCCAAATTGGGAAAGAGGTGCCAATGCAGATACAGGAAGCCTTTAGAACTCCAGCCAGACAAAACCTGGAAAGAACCTCTCCTCGCCATATTATAATCAAACTTCCAAACACACCAACCAAAGAAAAAATATTGAAAACAGAGAGAAAAAGCAAGTTACCTGCAAAAGCAAGCCCATCAGGATTACAGCAGATTATTCAAAACAAACTTTTAAAGCCAGAAGGGTTGGGGTGATATATTCCAATTCTGAAAGGTTACTTTATCCTGCAAAGCTATCCATTCAAATAGACAGAGAAATAAGGACATTCCATGACAAAAACAGGTTAAAAGGGCATTTGAAGACAAAACCAGCTCTACAGAAAATACTTGATAGAATCCTCCATGCTGAAGAAAAGGAAAAGCACACATATAATGAACCTAGAAAAAACAAGCAATACTCAAATACTAGTTAACACAAGAGAGCACAGGTAGAACTGGAACCACACACAAAAAAAGGCAAATATAAATACACACCTTTCAATAATATCTCTTAATATCAGCAGCCTCAATGCCCCAAACAAAAGACATAGGTTTGCAGACTGGGTTAAAAATCAGGATCCTACAATTTGTTGTCTCCAAGAAACTCACCTTTCTACAAAGGATAGATATTATCTTAGGGTGAAAGGTTGGAAGACAGTGTTTCAAGCAAATGGGCCTAGAAAACAAGCATGGTTGCTATCCTAATATCTGACAAGGTAGACTTTAGTCCAACATTAGTCAAGAAAGATAAGGAAGGTCACTTTATATTGATTAAGGGCACACTCCAACAGGAGGACATTACAATCCTAAACATATATGCACCTAACATGGGGGCTCCCAAATTCATCAAACAAACACTATTAGAACTAAGGTCACAGATAACACCAAACACAGTGGTGGTGGGTGATTTTAACACCCCACTCTCATCAATTGAGAGGTCATCCCGGGAAAAAATAAACAGAGAGGCATCTGGACTAAATGAGGTCATAGAAGGAATGGACCTAACAGATATATACAGGACATTTCATCCAAAGGCTGCAGAACATACATTTTTTTCAGCAGCATATGGAACATTCTCTAAAATAGACCATATATTAGGACACAAAGCAAATCTTAACAAATTCGGGAAAATTGAAATAATTCCTTGCATTCTTTCTGACCACAATGGAATTAAACTACAAATCAGTAGCAAGATAGGCTATAGAGTATACACAAAATCATGGAAACCAAACAATACACTACTAAATGATGAATGGGTCAATGAAGAAATCAAGAAGGAAATCAAAAAGTTTATAGAGTCAAGCGATAATGAGAACACAACATATCAAAATCTCTGGGACACAATGAAGGCAGTTCTAAGAGGTAAATTTATAGCCTTAAGTGACTATATTAAGAAACTAGAAAGGTCACAAGTAAACAACCTAATGGTTCACCTTAAAGCCTTGGAAAAAGAAGAACAAGGCATACCAAAAATCAGTATATGGGAAGAAACAACAAAGATTAGGGCACAAATTAATGAAATAGAAGCAAAACAAACAATCCAAAGAATTAATGAAACAAAGAGTTGGTTCTTTGAAAGGGTAAACAAGATTGATAAACCCTTAACAAATCTGACCAAAAAAAGAGAGAAGAGACACAAATTAATAAAATCAGAGATGAAAAATGTAACATCACAACAGATTCCAGAGAAATTTAAAAAAATCATAAGGACATACTATAAAAGCATATACTCCACAAAGTATGAAAATCTGAAAGAAATGGATGATTTCCTTGATTTATATAACCTGCCTAAATTAAATCAAAATGAGATTAATCACTTAAATAGACCTATAACAAACATGGAGAACCAAACAGTTATCAATAATCTCCCAACTAAAAAAAGCCCAGGCCCAGATGGATTCACTGCTGAATTTTACCAGACCTTTAAAAAAGAGCTAACACCATTGCTTCTTAAGCTTTTCCAGGAAATAGAAAAAGAAGGAATTCTACCAAACTCCTTCTATGAGGCCAGCATTACCCTGATACCAAAACCAGGCAAAGATAGAACAAAAAAGAAAATTACAGACCAATCTCCCTCATGAACATAGATGCAAAATTCTCAACAAAATATTGGCAAACAGAATATAAGAGTATATCAAAAAGATCATTCACCCTGACCAAGTAGGCTTTATCCCAGAGATGTAGGGATGGTTCAATATATGCAAATCTATAAATGTAATACATTACATAAACGGGTTGAAGGACAAAAATCACATGATCATCTCATTGGACGCAGAGAAAGCATTTGACAAAATCCAACATCCGTTCATGATAAAAGTCCTACAGAGATTGGGAATAGAAGGAACATATCTCAATATAATAAAAGATATTTATGACAAGCCTACAGCCAACATATTACTAAATGGGGAAAAACTGGAAGCTTTTCCACTAAAATCAGGAACAAGACAAGGGTGTCCACTGTTCCCACTTTTATTTAATATAGTTGTGGAAGTCTTAGCCATAGCAATAAGGCAAGAAACACACATAAAAGGGATACAAATTGGAAAGGAAGAGATCAAGTTGTCATTATTTGCAGATGACATGATTCTATACATAAAGGACCCTAAAGATTCTGCTAGCAAACTGTTAGAGCAGATCAAAACCTACAGCCATATATCAGGATACAAAATATATACACAGAAATCAGTAGCCTTCATATATGCTAATAACAAACACACAGAGGATGAAATCAGAGACTCACTCCCATTCACAGTTGCATCAAAAAAAATAAAGTACCTTGGAATAAACCTAACCAAGGAAATAAAGAATCTGTGCGATGAGAACTTTAAAACACTCAAGCGAGAAATTGCAAAAGACACTAGAAAGTGGAGAAACATCCCTTGTTCCTGGATTGGAAGAATCAATATTGTGAAAATGGCAATCTTACCTAAAGCAATCTACACATTTAATGCAATCCCTATCAAAATTCCAAAGGCTTTCTTCATGGAAATAGAAAAAACAATCCAAAAATTCATTTGGAATCACAAAAAACCTATACTACAGAGCCATAGTAACAAAAACAGCATGGTACTGGCACAAAAACAAACATGTAGATCAGTGGAACAGAATAGAGGACCCAGATGTAAGCCCAAGTAGCTATAGCCACCTGATATTCGATAAAAATGCCCAAAAGACTCTTTGGGGAAAAGACAGCCTCTTCAGCAAATGGTGTTGGGAAAACTGTATATATATCTGTAGAAGGATGAAAATAGATTCTTCTCTCTCGCCATGCACAAGAATTAAGTCCAAATGGATTAAAGACCTTAACATCAGACCTGAAACTGTGAAACTGCTAGAGGAAAAAGTAGGGGAAACCCTTCAACATATTGGTCTTGGCAAAGACTTTCTGAATACAACCCCAATTGCTCAGGCAATAAAACCACAGATTAATCACTGGGACCTCATGAAATTACAAAGATTTTGCACCGTAAAGGACACAGTGAAAAAAGCAAAGAGGCAACCTACAGAATGGGAAAAAATCTTCACCAGCTATATATCTGATAGAGGATTAATATCTAGGATATACAAAGAACTCAAAAAGTTAAATAATAAGGAATCAAACAAGCCAATCAAAAAATGGGCTATGGAGCTAAATAGAGCATTCTCAAAGGAAGAAATACGAATGGCATATAAGCATCTAAAAAAATGTTCTACGTCACTAGTGTTCAGAGAAATGCAGATTAAAACTACATTGAGATTCCATCTCACTCCTGTCAGATTGGCTACCATCATGAAAGCAAATGATCATAAATGTTGGCGGGGATGTGGAAAAAGAGGAACCCTTCTACCCTGCTGGTGGGAATGCAATCTGGTCCAGCCATTGTGGAAAACAGTGTGGAGGTTCCTAAAACAGCTAAAGATTGATCTACCACATGACCCAGCTATAGCACTCCTAGGCATATATCCAAAGGACTCATCTCATTTCCTTAGAAGTATGTGCTCAACCATGTTTACTGCTGCTCAATTTATAATAGCTGAGAAATGGAACCAGCCTAGATGTCCCTCAACTGATGAGTGGATAATGAAGATGTGGCACATTTATACAATGGAGCTACTCAGCAGTAAAGACAAATGAAGTTATGAAATTTGCAGAAAAATGGATGGACCTGGAAAGTATTATACTAAGTGAGGTAACCCAGGCCCAGAAAGCCAAGCGCCACATGTTCTCTCTCATATGTGGATCCTAGCTACAGATGACTGGGCTTCTGCGTGAGAATGAAAATACTTAGTAGCAGAGGCCAGTAATTTAAAAAGGAGACATAAAGGGAAGAGAAAGGAAGGGAGGAGGATACTTAATAGGTTGGTATTGTATATATGTAAGTACAATGATTGAGATGGGGAGGTAATATGATGGAGAATGGAATTTCAAAGGGGAAAGTGTGGGGGGGAGGGAGGGAATTACCATTGGATATTTTTTTATAATCATGGAAAATGCTAATAAAAATTAAAAAAAAAAGAAAATATAAAAGAAAGTGATCTCAGGGCATTGTATATTTATTTTATTAATTTATAACATTTAATGCTATGTAAATGATATGTAAATGCAGCATTGGGGAAAGAATGACAATAAAAAAAGGTGCATGCTTGGTTTATATGCAATTTCCTCTTTGCACCCCCATCTCCTGGCTCCCTTTCCAGGCTGTACCTTTACAATGCCGTAAATTCCCCCTCACCTTTCATATCTCAGATGATTTCTTGTTCCCTTTACCTTCCTTGAAGCCTCTTTTTAGTCCCCTTTCCAGTTTCCTGGCTTCTACCCATGCCTATCATTTAAATACACAAGTTAATATTTAGGCACTAGGAGACCTTTACCTATAAATGAGACATGTGGTATTTGTCTTCCTAAGACTGGGTTACCTTACTTAATATAATATTTTCCCTGAAGTTATAGTAGCTTAATTTTCATTTACAGCTGAATTAAATTTCATTGTGTACACACACCACTTTTTCATTATCCATTTGTCTGTAGATGGACAGGTAAGCTGCTTCCATTCCTTTGGTATTGTGACAAGAGCTGTGGTAAACATGCCTGAGCATGAAACGTTGTGGTAGGATGAAAAGTCCTTTGGATACATGCCCAGGAATGGCATGGCTGGGCAAGATGGTAGATCCACTTCTAGTTGAGAAGTCTCCATACTGATCCCCGTAGTGGCTGCACCAGTTTGCACTTCCACCAGCAGTGAATTGGAGCTTTTCTTTCCCCACATCCTTGCCAGCATCTGTGGTCATTTGTTTACTTGATAACTGTTCTGACTGGGGTGAGAGAGCGTCTCAAAGTACTTTTTTTAAAAAAAAATTTATTAGCATTTTCCATGATTATAAAAAAAATCCCATGTTAATTCCCTCCCTCCTCAAAGTACTTTTAATTTGCATTTCTTTGATAGCTAAGCATGTTGAATACTTTTGAAAATATTTATTGGCCATTTATAATTGAGAATTGTCTGTTCAGTTCATTGCCCTGTTTGTTTATTTGGTTCTTATTTATTTCATTGTGTGCGTATGTAGGTGCGTGTGTGTCTGTGTGCAGGTAGAGGTCAGAGGTTGAAGTCGTATGTATGTCTTCCTCAATGATTCTCCACCTTATTTTATTTTATTTTTCTGAGACAAGGTTTCTCATTGAACCTGGAACACAGCAATGGGACCAGTGTATCCAGCCAGCAAGCTATAAGGATAAGCTCTGGGGATTCGCCTGTCTCTGTCTCTCCAGACTTACGATCACAGGAATAATCGTGGGTTCTGGGAATCCAAGCTCAAGTCTTCATGCTTGCATGGCAAGCACTTTGCTAACTGAGACATCTCTCTAGCCCCATTGGCCCACTGATCAATAGGTAGTTTTGGATGCTTATTTTTTAGAATTCTTCATATATTCTAGGTATTAATCCTCTGTTAGAAGTATAGCTGGAAAAGTTTTTTGCTCTGTAGGCTGTCTGCTCACTTTGTTGATAGGTTTTTTGTTGTTGTTTTTGTTTTTCAAGGTAGGGTCTTGCTCTAGCCCAGGCTGACCTGAAATTCACTATGTAGTCTCAGGGTGGCCCCGAACTCACAGCAATCCTCCTTCCTCTGCCTCCCAAATGCTAGGATTAAAGGTGTACACCACCACGCCCAGCTTATGTTGATTTTTTTTTTAACTTCATATAGTCCCATATTTCAATTCTTGAAGCTAATTTCTGTGCTATTGGGATTCTATTCAGAATTTTCTTGCCCATACATATTTCTCGAAGTATTTTCCCTATATTTTTCTTTAGCAGTTTCAATGTTTCTGGTTTTAAATTAGTTTCTTTGATACTTTTTGAATTGATTTTGTGCAGGGTGAGAGAGATGGATCCAATTTCATTCTTCTGGATACCCCGTTTTGCCAGCACCATTTGTTGAGGAGGTTTTTCTTTCTTTTTCAGTGCATATTTTTAGAACCTTTGCTGAAAAGTAGGTGTCCACAGCCTGTGTGGATTTATCTCTGGGTCCTCTGCTACGTTCCGTTGGTCTACACATCTGTTTCTGTGCTGGTACCATGCTGTCTTCGACACTATGGCTCTGTAGCATAGTTTGAAGTCAGGTAAGTGATACCTATGGCTATATTCTTTCTGCTTAGAATTGTTTGGATCATCCATGGTCTTCAATATTTTTATACAAGTTTTAAGAATTTGTTCTACTTTTGTAAAGAATGTCATCAGAATATTCATGGGGATTTTATTGCATTTATAGACTAATTTTGATAGTATAGCTATCCTCACAATATTAATTCTGCTATCTCAGGAGGATGGAAAGTCCATTGCCTAGTGCATTCTTCAGTTTATTCCTCTAGTTTCTTAAGGTTTTCTTTGTTGGCTCTTCTACCTCCTTGGTTATATTGGTTACATTTCTTTAAAAAGGTCAAAACACTAATCATAAATCAATTACACTATAAAACCTTCCATTAATATCCCCAGTTCATTAATGTCAGAGTTTGTGTAGTTTCCAATGTATAAGAGCTTCTGTAAATCAGGAAGAAAAAGACAGGGATGAAAATATGGCTTAGAGGTTAAGGCATTTGCCTTCAAAGCCTAATGAACTGAGTTCAAGTCCCCAGGACCCACATAAAGGCAGATGTGTGAAGTAGTACACGTGTCTGGAGTTTTTTTTTTGCAGCACCTGGAAGCCCTGGAGTACCCATTCTCTCTGTCTGTTTTTATTCTGTCTCTCTCTCTTCTTGAAAATAAATTTTTAAAATTTAAAAATTCTAAGCTAGGTGTGGTGGTCAGTCTGGGCTGGAGTAAGACCCTACCTCGAAAAACCAAAAATTAAAAAAAAAAAATAAAGATACAAAAACACACACTTTGGGATAGTTTACTGTTGGTGAGGTGTGGAGGGGCGGGAGGTAGGATAAGAAAGAAGGCAGACTTGATCATTAACTATGTCTCCAGTGTTCGCCTTGCTCATCAAGCTTACGCCAGCAGCGTACTTAACCTTAGACTGCCTCTTCTCACCTTTGTTTTCCCTTGTTTCTTTTAGTACTTCCAGCCACTAGAGTGAGACAAAGAGAAGCAGCAATAGCAACAGAGTACAACCATTTTTAGTTCTATATGATGATATTGTCTAGAAAACCAGATTAAAAACAACGTCAGTGTCCATCCAAGTTCACAGAGCTCCAGTGCAGGAGTGGACTCTGGCGGCCACATGTGACCGTTAGTAGAGTATCTGTTCTATGCCAGCCTCCCCACTAACCCTGCGTATCATGATATCTACAGATGATGAATGGCTTGGGTTGTGTAACTTGCACAGGTGGCAAGACAAGGGGTGGATGGCAGAATTATCTGACATGTGGAGAAAGGGTAGCACCAGGTTTTGGAGCAGTAAATATGGAGTTCGTCTTAGATATGACAGAAGTCGTCTGTGTGTGTGCTTTCATAAGCTCTTACATTTTCCCCGATGGTTAATATTCTCAGTTGTAAGTTGAATTTGAGTAGATCATAAGTAGGATACATAATTTGAAAAACAAAAACACCACAGGGGTGAAACTTGTTATGTCTGATTCTGCAGGTGGTCTTCAAAACACTTTGTGGTCTTAAGTCCAAATAAATATTGACTCAGATATTTTCTGTATAGTGAAAATAATTAGTGACCAGGGTATTTGTGAAGGAAAAAAAAAATACTTGACTATTTTAACTGGATAGTATCTGTCTCATTTAAAAGTACAGATGACTCTACTGGACCAAGCACATATACAAGGTGAATAAGACCTTACCTCCTGAACAATTCTGCAAAGGGCAAAAGCCTTCTTTCTTACTCCTCTTATTTATTTTATTTTATTTTTTTTGTTTTTTGATGTAGGGTCTCACTCTGGTTCAGGCTGACCTGGAATTAACTCTGTCATCTCAGGGTGGCCTTGAACTCATGGCAATCCTCCTACCTCTGCCTCCCGAGTGCTGGTATTAAGGGCGTGCGCCACGACGCCCGGCCTCCTCTTATTTTTAACACCATCCAGACTCCTTTTCTCTTAACTTGTACTTTCTTCCAAAGAGCATAATTGAAACTATGCCTTGATTGGCTGGAAGTGGGGTTATATTTCTCCCCTAAAGCAGCTGCTGGAGTTAATTCCTTTAGGATTTGATTCTTTCTAGCTGTCCTATAAGTTGGTAGTTTATAATACAACTGAATTTAATACATTTTAAAGATATTTTTATTTATTTATTTGAGAGATACAGAGAGAAAGAAGCAGACAGAAAGTGAATATGGGCACTCCAGCGCCTCCTGCCACTGCAAAGGAATTCCAGATACACGTGCCACTTTGTGCATCTGTCTTTACATGGGTACTGGGGAATGGAACCTGGGTTGTCAAGCTTTGCAAGCAAGGGCCTTTAACTGTTGAGCCATCTCTCCAGCTCCATGAATTTAATATCTTTAAAGTGTGTGAGTAGTGGGGATGGAGAGATGACACGGCCATTAAAGGTGTTTGCTTGCAAGGCCTGGCGGCCTGAGTTCAATTCCCCATACCCACATAAAGACAGATGCATAAAGTGGTGCGTGTGTCTGGAGTTCATGAGCACAGGCAGGAGGCCCTTTGCATGTCTGTTTCCTCTCTCTTTTTTAATCTCTCTGTTTTTATCTGCTTGCAAATAAAAAAAGTTAAGAAGAGTACACATATTGAACACTTCACTAACTTTTTTTTTTTAACCACATTTTTAATTTAAAAAATATTTTATTTATTTATTTTGGAAGTGTGTGTGTGTGTGTGTGTGTGTGTGTGTGTGTGTGTTTGAGAGAGAGAGAGAGAGAGGGAGGGAGAGAGAGAGAGGGAGAGAGACCCCTCTTATCACTGTTAACGAACTCCGGATGCACGCAGCTCTTTGCGCTATGGTTGATGTAGGTGCTCAGGAATAAAACAGAGGCTTTGCAATCAAGCACCTTCGACCATTGAGCTATCTTCCCAGCCCTCATTTTTAACTTTTGCCACAATCTTTTTTATTTATTTCTGACGGATTGTTCTCATAACATTCCATTTGGAAAATACTGGGAATTGCCTCCTCCTCCTCCCCACCCTTTGGAGTGATGTTGAATCCAAGTTCGGAAAATCCAGGTTCCGGTCAGAACAGCTCGGGAATCACAGGTGAGATATGCAAGGGGCCGTAGAGGTCGACAAGGAAACAAAGATCCCGATCGATTTCTTCCAGAATGCGTTTCTACATCAGCTGGGTTCTGCTTTTCTTTCCCAAACTGCGCTGTTACAGTAAAGATTTCTGCATCCGAGAAGCAGAAGAGAAATCGAGAAACAAGGCTGCCCCCCTGTGGTGTGAAATGTGAACAGACGAGGGACTTGACAGCGTGAGACAGGAAAATTACCAAAGGTGCATTTCCAGTCACGGCAACGGTAATTTGCCAAACTTTCCATCATCATCACGTCTGAGTGACTACACAAACGTGACCTCCTCACTAGGGGACACTACTCTGAGCACAACCGTTCGACATAGCCACGGAGCTACTGAAGTCCCAGGAGTTTATAACCGACAGCTGTCCATGAGGTCTCTAGAAGGACCTCCCAAATAATTCCTTATCTAAAGTCAGACGTACATACATAGGATTTTACTTTGTTCAGTCAAGTTAAATTAAGTGTCATTGGATATACAGGATATTAAATTATTGGAGTTCATGTTTTTGTTTCTTTTCAGTTAAATATTAATTTAATCCATGCTAAATGGAGCGAATATTTAAGTGTTAAAACGTGTAAGCAGACTTTGCCTCCAGCAGCTGTGTGAAGTCTTTTCTAGTTGAGAGTCACAGGAATGTGCACTGAGATCTAATTTTTGTACATTTTCTTTAAAAATATTATATGTGTGTGTGTGTGTATTTAGTCTCAGGGTGGCCTTGAACTGATGGAGATCCTCCTACCTCTGCCCCCTGCCCCCGCCCCCAGTGCTGGGATTAAAGGTGTGTGCTCCCACACCCTGCCTCATTTCATATTTTTAAAATATAAAATTCTAGAAGATTTGAGAAAATTAAAACTGTATAAATAAATAAAATATTTAGAAAACACAATCCATTATATATGCCCTTAGACTTTTCTTTCCTCACATATAACATAAGGATTGTGGCAGGTGCTTACATATTTCCTACAAACATAGCATATTGGGGATATAATGTAATATAAACATCTATTTCAGAGGAAGTCTCAATACATTTTCTTTTGTTCTCTTAGAAGTCTTTGATAATAGTGTGGGTGGAAATGTCTAGAAAATCCCTGGTAGTTAAGAATCGGGGAAATTGGCTTACAACTTTGTTTAGTCTTGCGAGTAGAGCAATAAGAACATAGAAGAAAACAGTTTGGCAATGTTCCAGCCATCAGTTTGTTTCCACCTATTGCCTGCATCTTTGCAAAACCCACCATCTGAGGGCTGGACTTTATCAGCATCCAGCCTTTGCAGCAGCCCAGTGCCAAATGTTGTCAGTAGAGATTGCTGGGGTAGCACTGGAGGAGAGAGGGGCTCCTCCTTCTAACTGGCCCACAGGGTTGCTGGCCTGCTTCTGCAAGTCAGCCTCCTGCCATAGGTGTGGCTGGAGACCAGAACCAGCACTTTCCTGTGGGGAACTCCACCTAGCAACTCCCGGGTGACTTTACCAGGACTTCCAAAGGACAGTGTCCCTTGTGGATGGATTTCCCTTGAACCCCAGAGAGCACATCTGCAATTCCTAGCAGTGCTGGTTCCCAGCTTAACCATTCTGCCTGGCTGCATCCCTGATTCCTACTGGCTAATCCCTGATGAACCTACTGGGAATGGTCCCTGTTCAGACAAGCTGGGGACAAACAAGAGGGCTCCCATCACCTAGGGACCTCCTTCTCTGTACCAAAAACTTCTCTAAAGAGGCCTGAACTCCAGACTTGGGCACAGCACCTCGCATCCAGGTTTGCTCCTTACATAATTATACTGTCCCAGCCCTCAGGCTTCTCATTTAAAGTTAATCCTCTGCTGTAGCTAACAGACTCGGTGAAATCCAATCCAAATTCTAGCATCATTCTTCATAGATGTTAGAAAAAAAAATCCTCAAATTTATTCGGAAACACTAAAGACACAAAGGCACAAAATATAGCTGAAACAATCCTGAGCAAAGAGACCACTGCTGGAGGTATCACCATAACCTGCTTTTTGTTTTGTTTTGTTTTGTTTTCGTTTTTCGAGGTAGGGTCTCACTCTAGCCCAGGATGACCTGGAATTCACTATAGAGTCTCAGGGTGGCCTCCTCCTACCTCTGTCTCCTGAGTGCTGGGATTAAAGGCATGCGCCACCATTCCTGGCTCTGATTTTAAGTTTAAACAGAGCAATTGTAATAACAACAGCATGGTAGTGGCATAAAAAGAGACATGTAGATCAATGGAACAGAATAGGGGAACCAGATAGAAGTCTATGCATCTACAGCTGCCTGATTTGTGACAAGACTACCAAAAATACATTCAAAAGACAGCTTCTTTAACAAATGGTGCTGGGAAAATGGGATAGACAGAAGAATGAAACTGGATCCATATCTCTCATTCTACACAAAGGCATAAGCTCCAAATGGATCAAGGACCTCTGAGTAAGAGTGGACACTCTGAAACTGCTAAACGAAAAGCAGGGCGTACACTTCAAGACCCAGGAGGAGGTATGGGCTTTCTGAATAGGACTGCTGTCCCTTAGGAAATCAGGCTAACCATCGACATGTGGGACCTCATGAAATTAAAAAGCTTTTGGGGCTGGGCATGGTGGCACTCTCCTTTAATCCTAGCACTCAGGAGGCAGAGGTAGGAGGATCACCTTGAGTTTAGGCCACTTGAGACTACATAATGAATTCCAAGTCAGCCTGAGCTAGAGGGAGACCTTACCTCGAAAAAAGAAAAGAAAAGCTTTTGTGCAGCACATGCAGTGGTCAATAGAGTAAAGTGGCAAGTTACAGCATGGTCGAAAACCTCACCAGCTATGCACCTGTCAGAGGACTGACTAGAATACACAGAGGAATCAAAATCTAAACATCAAGAAAACATATACCTCAGTCAAAAAGGTGAACTGAGCAGAGAGCTCTCAAAAGAAGAAACAGGTATTTTTAAAAGCGTTCGACATCCACTCCCCAGACAGCTCACCTACTGCCAGAAGATGCTACATGAGCAACTGGGGGAAAATGGCCAACATCTGTCCAAGTAACTCATGGTCTAAGCTACTCAGCAGCAAACAACCTGACACAATACTCACACAAGTGCAATAGTGTCGCCAACTGCTCTTGGTTTGGCTAGCAGATCCTCTCAGTGGAATGGAACCCATAGCTGGAGCTGGGAAACAAGTCAGAATCATAGCCAAAAAATGAGCCTGTTCTCCAATATCAAGCTCCCTCCAATCATAGGCAACAAGAGAGCCTACACCTATAAAATCCTCTCTAAAATAATAATGGTTATCCCATTTATCTGTTGCTGACTTTGCTCTCTGTTAGAGAATTTGCTTCTCTTTTTCAGATGGACACAGAACCTGAGGAGAGAGTCAGCCCATCACACCTCACCAGGGCCCAAACTCCCAGAAGCCATAGAGTAATCTGGGAAATGACCAAGAGTTCTGCTTTCTTGGTGAACCTGGTACCAGCACAAGGGTTAAGGAGATAGACACAGAGAGCACTCAACTCCTACCAAACCAGATATCCCGAGACACAGAGGCTCCCAAGACCTCATCACTGAAGCAGACCTAAAATGAACCCAATATGGGTCAGGGAAATTCACAGAAGATTGTCAGAGCCACAAGTTGGGACATTATGCACAGAGACATCGCCTCTCCCATAACTGATGGCTACCCCCACAATGCACGACCCACAATCCCCAATGAGGAGGGTCCCTGTGGAGGAGGGAGGACAGGGAGGAGAATAAAGGTGGTACCAACATAGCTGTATACACACTGTATATATAACTAATAAAAACAAAGTGTTTGAAATCATCTTAGCCATCAGAGCAAAGCAAATTAATTGTTGAGATTCTATCTCACTCCAGTCAGAATGGCTATACAAAATGACAACAAATTCTGGCAAGGATGATTCACTGCTGGTGGGAATATAAACTGGTGCATCCATTATAAAAATTAGTGTGTGGGCTGGAGAGATGGCTTAGCAGTTAAGTGCTTGCCTGTGAAGCCTAAGGACCCCGGTTAGAGGCTTGATTCCCCAGGACCCACGTCAGCCAGATGCACAAAAGGGCGCATGTGTCTGGAGTTTGTTTGCAGTGGCTGGAGGCCCTGGTGCGCTCATTCTCTCTCTCTCTCTCTGCCCCTTTCTGTCTGTCACTCTCAACTGAATAAATAAAAACAAACAAAAGAAATGATAAAAAAAAGAAAAAGAAAAACAGATCTAGGGAACTCCTTTGGGCAAGAGATAAGGAGAAGTCAGAACTTAAAAAAAAATTAGTGTGGATGTACTACAAAAAGTTAAAAACAGAACTACTATGTGACCAGCTATGTCCCTTCAGAGCATGTAGCCAAAGGATTCGATATCCTGTTACTGTGTGACTCACACACCCATGCTCGTTGCTGCTCTATTCACAACAGCTAGGAAATGGAACGAGCCTAGGTGTCCACAGGCTCGTGAATAGATAATGAAAATGTGGTACATCAATGCAATGGGATGCTGTTAAGCTGTAAAGAAAAATGAAATTATAAAATTTGCTGGGAAATATTTAACTGAATGAGATAATTTAGGCCCAGCAAGACAAACATCCTATGTTCTGCCTTATATTTGCACCCTTGCTTCAAATTTTTACATTTGTGTGTTTAAGTTAGAGTGTCTGGAGCTGGAGAAATGGTTCAGTGGCTAAACATGTTTGCTTGCAAATCCTGCAGGGCTAGATTCAATTTCTTAACCAGCCACATAAATTAGAATGTCCACAGAGGCCAGAAATCTAGATAGGAACTAGGGCAAGGGGAGAGGTTTTAAGGTGAGGATAGTGGAACACATATGTTATGAAAGTAAAGACTAAGATAGTGGAAAGATTTCAGCTGGAATGTTCATGTGTGTGTGTGTGTGTGTGTGTGTGTGTGTGTGTGGTTGGGGAGAGGAGAATATTGGGAAGAAAGTGTTTAACTAAAACTAAAATTACCAAAACACCTTATGGAAACCTAACGCTTTGTAAGCTAACTAAAAATATATATAAAAGAGTTTGAATGAAGGTAGGGGCTGATATTGCTGCTTCTGGAAGTGTGCATTATTAAATAAAAATCTGTGGACTAGAGAGGTGGCTTAGTGGTTAAGGTGCTTGCCTGTGAAGCCTAATGACCCAGGTTCGATTCCCTAGGACCCATATAAGCTGGTTGTGCAAGGTGGCACATGTTTCTTAAGTTTGTTTGCAGTGGCTGGAGGCCCTGGCATGCCCGTTCGCTGTCCATCTGCCTCTCCCACTTCTTCTCTCTCTCACTTAAATAAATAAACCAGGTGGTTTTTGTTTGTTTGTTTGTTTTTTGAGGTAGGGTTTCACTGTAGTCCAGGTGACCTAGAATTCACTATGTAGTCTCAGGGTGGCTTTGACCTCTCAGCGATCCTCCTATCTCTGCCTCCCGAGCTCTGGGATTAAAGTCACATATCACCACGCCTGGCATAAAATATATTTTTAAATTATTTGAGTCCCAGGGGTGAGATGCCTCTCTATGAGTTGTTGGTCAGGGAGTCCACCAAGGCCCCTAAAATAATATAGGCTCTTTCTATGGCCCTTGGTTGCCCTCCAAAACTAGATGCTGAGTCCCTATTCCTAAAGACACCACTTGCTTCAATTGTAAGGTCTGCAGAAATCAAGCTGGAACTGAGCTGGATGCTTCCACTCTGATGGCTGACTTGTACAGTTCTAGGAGGTGCTGTATTGGCGGCTGGGGAAAAGAATTTATCAACAGTCCTACCTAGCTGTGGACCGTGTGGGCTCTAAGACTGACCTGTCCAGCAAGATGTTTGTGCTGTTGCAGCAGTGGCATGATTGTTTGGGGATAACCAACCATTCTCTAGATTTGAGGCCCTCCCCACAGGAGGAATTTTAGGCCTGGTATTGAAAACCTGGTCAAAAGCCCATTGGGAAAGTACAGGCTCTAGAGGGGAAACTACTGCTATTATTCTGCTAAATAGACAGGTTGTCAAGCTGCTTTCTAAGTAGTTACGTAGATACTCATAATGCTGCTTGGTATTCATTGTGACTCATAAATGTAGTGCTGTTCTCAGCCTAGATAGAGATGTTTCTTCCTGCAGAAGTGAATGCAGACAGGCATATTGGCTGGTGCCCACCGTGTGCTCAGTTCTAAATGAGACATCTGGATCATCTCCTGCCATGTTTAGGGAACATTGCAGAAGAGGGGCTGGAATACAAGAGAGAGAGGAAGGACTATCACTGCAGCTTTGTGAGGAGCCCTCAGAATTTCCCTCACCCATGAATGGGGATCCCTTCTTTCTCCCTTAGATTAGCAATGGATGGAGCTTTAAGCTCAGCCCCATATCACATAGTATTTTCTCCCAAAGATCTCTTTTTCAAAAACATATTTTATTTTTATTTATTATTTATCTGAGCGAAAGGGCAGAGAGAGAGAGAGCGCGAGAGAGAGAGAGAAAGAGAAGAGGAGGGAGGGAAGGAGAGAGAGAATGGGTAGAATGGGTACACCAGAGCCTCTAGCCATTCCAAACAAACTCCAGACACATGAGCCACCTTGTACATCTGGCTTATGTGGGTCTGGGGAATTGAACTGAGGTCTTTTGGCTTTGTAGGCATGCATCTTAACTGTTAAGCCATCTTTACTGTTCCCCCAATATCTTTTTAAAAATATTTCATTTATTTTAGAGATGTAAAGAAAGAATGAACATGTCAGGGTGTAAATGAACTTCAGACACATGCTCCACCTTAGACATCTGGCTTACTGGAGAATCAAACCTGGTTTCTTAGGCTTCACAGGCAAACATCTTAACTGGTTGCTAAGCCATTGCTCCAATCTTCCCAAAGATCTTTTCACAAGCACTTCCTGTCCCTTACACTTTGCTATCCTCTCAGCATTCTGGTTTGACTAATGGACTTAAGGGGTTTGTTATGGATAATACTATCAATTTATAGCCTCTACAGTTGCCTGGGAGACAAGCCACTGGTCATGTCTGGGAGGGATTTTCTAGGCTGTGCTAATTGAAGTGGGAAATTATCCTAACAGTATTTGGCACCATTCTATGTGCTGGGGTCCTGAACTGCATAAAAAAAAAAAGAAAATGAACTGATCACCAGAATTTATCGCTTTTCCTTGACTGTGAAATCAATGAGTCCAGCCATGAGGAACTGTATTCTCAAACTGTGAGCCAAAATAATCTCTTCTTGTCTCAAGTTGCATTTGCCAGGTATTATGTGACAGCAACAAGAAAGGTAATTAATACAGAGTCCAACCAATTTTGGGGCCATCTTGTTTATACATGTCTCATGAGGAGTTCTGTCACATTTCATGTCTGTTATCACTGTCTTCTCAGAATCTTCAGTGTGTACATTCTCTCACACATAGGTTAGTATTAGTCATATTTTCCCTCACATTTCTTTACAAAACACAAATGAAGTCAATATTATAATGTTTGAGTCAAAAACCTACTTGCTTGGAAGAAGCCATAGATTCTTACTAGAAAAATTTCAGTGCCAGGGATGGGATACCTTCCAGTGACTTCGTGGTCAGGGAGTTCCCTGATGCCTCCAAAACATTACAGGCCATTGCCAAGGCTCTTGGTTTCCCACCAGAAATAGAGGGCAAGACCCTATTGCTGAAGACTCCACATACTTCGGCTGCAAGGTCACTGAGAAATCAAGCTGGAACTGAGCTGAAAACCTCCTCCCTATAGACTAGCTGATAAATCTGGAAAAAGCTTTGCTACATGTGGCTCTATGTGTGAGAGAGAAGTCATCAGTGGAAATAAACAGCAATGGACACTACAAGCCTTAAGATTGGTCAGACATGCCAAATGAGCCAATGGGTGCAATAGTGGCATGTCTGCTATGGGGGAAACTAACCACTCTCTAATTGGACTGGAAGGCCACTCCAGGGGAGGTAATACATGCCTGGTACTGAAAACCTAGTCAAAAGCCTATAGTGGGCGAGGCCATAAGTCCTAGGAAGGTAACACCTGCTCTTGTCTGGCAAAATTTATATATTACGCTCACCAAAATTCCTTGTAAGCACTTTTCTTAACATTCATACCCATATATGAATGCTACTCTCAGTTTTGGTTAGGCAAGCTTCTCTTTTCAGATGATGGTGACCCCTGGGATGACTCAAAAGGTACAACAGTGCTGAGAAGAAATGACAGAGGAGTATTCAGTACTGAGGAATCTCTATCACACCTTCCAAGGCTCAGGGTCCATTGTGGAAGAGGTGGCAGAAAGAATGTAAGAGCCAAAGGAAGGGTAAACCTGCTTACAACACAATCTTCCAGACACAAAATGGCTTGGATATCCATGACCTCACAGTGCCTGACACTACCTACACAAGACCCTCATAATAGGAAGAAAAGATGATGACATCAAAATAAAACACTAATTGAGAGAGGGAGGGGATATGATGGATAGTGGATTTGTGGAGGGGAAAGTTGGGGAGGGGAGGGAATTATCATGGTTCATTATCTATAGTTACGGAAGTTGACAATAAATAAAAAAGTTAAAAAATAAAATGTACATATTATATGCTTTATAAACTAAAATTGCAAAACAGAACAAATGAAATGTTATAATGTTTGAGTTACAATGTGCATATATAAATTTATATATTTTATAAACTAAACACATAAGTACCTAACAAATACCTTACTACATAAGTTTTTAAACTAGATTTATATATTGTTCTTCATTCTAATAAAACTTTGATGTCTTTCATAATCTGGTATGTTGGTTTCCTATTACTGGTGAAACAAATTATTATAAACTTAGTAGTTTAAAATAGCACAAACATTATCTTATAGCCCTAGAGGATATAGTAAGGTATATGAAGGGCTACATTTTTCCTGGCAGCTCTAAGGAATGATTTTTTTCCTCATCTTTTCTGGCTCCTAAAGTCCACCAGCATTTTGTTCTGCCATTAATTCCATTTCTGTTTCTTCATTGAATTGCTTGTAGTTGTCAAGCCAGCAGTGGCTGGTTGGTCAATTCTTTCTCATGCCACATCAGTCTGACACATTCTCCTGTCTCCATCCTCCACACTGAAGGACTCTTGTCACTTTATTAGTCCCATCCAGGTAATCCAGAAGAAATGCCCTAGGTTAAAGTTGACTGTAGCTGATCAGTAAACTAAACTGTTTTGTCTTGTCGATCCTTCAAGCATCAACCAGAGAAGCAACACCAGTAGGAGACAGACAGCGGATTTAATGTGAGGAACTGCTTCCACAACTGTGGAGGCTGGTGAGGCAGGTGTGAAATGTGGTCATTTGGGGATATGCACAGGGCAGAGGAAAACGTGAGCTGTGTGTCTGGCAGGTTTCTAGTGGAGGCCCCAACAAGGCAGTTGTGGTGGTTTGATTCAGGTGTCCCCCATAAACTTAGGTGTTCTGAATGCTAGGTTCCCAGCTGATGGATATTTGGGAATTAACGCCTCCTGGAGGGAGTGTATTGTTGGGGGCGGGCTTATGGGCTTTATAGCCAGTTTCCCCATGCCAGTGTTTGGTACACCCTCCTGTTGCTGTGTTCCATCTTATGTTGGCCAGGGGGTGATGTCCACCCTCTGCTCATGCCATCGTTTCCCCCTGCCATCGTGAAGCTTCCCCTCAAGCCTGTGAGCCAAAATAAACCTCTTTTTCCCAGAAGCTACTCTTGGTTGGTGATTTCTACCAGCAATGCGAACCGGACTGCAACAGCAGTGCTCTGTGTTGTGGTTTCAGCTCTGGTGTAGACCAGAGGGTGGAGCAAGTAGGGTACTGTGCCCAGTGCAAGAGGATTCCCCAGTGGCTAGGGTTTGAAAGCCAATTTTGACATCTACTGGTGTGCTTCAAGCAAGTAATTTAACTCCCTTCCTTCCATATTTTATATTTCTTCCTTGATAATTTTCATACAGGAAGTGATTATAATTTGACCATAATACACTGTGAAAATCTTCTTCTGTTCCTTCCTCACCTATCCCCTTTTACTGAACTCTTTTTGAAGTAGACCCTCTTCTATTTTTTTCTATACTGATAAGTTTTTTAAAGTGTTTCATGTAGCCCAGGTTGACCTTGAACCTGATCTTGAATCTGAAATGTACTTGAGGATGAATTAAATTCTTGACTCTGGTGCTGAGACTATAACTGTGTAAATATCATTTAAACTTTCTTTTTGAGTTAAGAAAAAAAAAATGTTGTTTTGGATAGTCCTACCACTTCCAGTTTTGTAAAACAAAGAAAGTAGATACCAGGATGACTTACTTTTAGAATTTAAAATTATAATGTATTTTAGATATATTTGCATTTATATGAAATACACACATATCCTGCTAGGAACATGGTTAATTCAGTTCCTGTAGCGACTTTATAGAACGTAACTACAATGAGTAAAAAGAATTGGCTGCACTAAGGGATGTGGAGGAATACCTGCTGTATCTCTTGGTATCCATGTGTAGTAACAATCCCAACTCTGCCAGGAGAGTAACAAAATACTTCCTTGCCTGTGAATCCTGTAGAATTGAAATTATAAATTATATAATTTTTAGGGATTATTTTTCACTTGGCTATCTTTGTGTAGATTGCCCAATTGTTATATGTATTAATACATCTTTCTTCCTGTTATTAATGAGTATTATTCTCTAGTATGAATGTAACAGAGGTGTTAAACTATTTGTCTTTTAAAACATGCTTAAGGCTGGGCATGGTGGCGCACTCCTTTAATACCAGCACTCGGGAAGAAAAGGTAGGAGGATCGCCGGGAGTTCTAGGTCACCCTGAGACTACATAGTGAATTCCAGGCCACACTGGGCTAAAGCGAGACCCTACCTTGAAAAGCAAAAAAAAAAAAAAAAAAAAAAGAGAGAGAGAGAGAGAGAGAGAGAGAGATACTTAAGTGTTTCCTAGCATAAGATTACTATGAATAAATAAAGCTACTGTAAATATTCAGGGGTGTGTGTGTGTGTATGGTGTGCATGTTTATGATGTGTGCATGCAAACTTTTCTTTAACTGAGAACAATGACAAGATGCTATCAAACTGCATTCCTGAGTGAATAGACCATGGTAGATTCCTACCAGTACTGCATACAGGACTCCCAACCTCTGCCCACTCAATTGTAATGGAAATCATCAGTATAGAGAGGAAGGGATGGTAATCACCAGTGTAGAGAGGAAGTGATGGTGATCATTAGTATAGAGAGGTAGTGGCGGTGATCACCAGTGTAGAGAGATAGATTGTGATCATAAGTGTAGAGAGGCAGGTGTGGTGATCATCAGTATAGAGAGGTAGTAGTGGTGATCATCAGTTTAGACAGGTAGTGGTGGTGATCATCAGTGTAGAGAGGTAGAGATGGTGATCATCTGTGTAGTGAGGTAGTAATGATGATCACAGTGTAGAGACGAAGTGATGGTGATCATGAGTGTAGAGAAATAGAGGTGGTGATCATCAGTGTAGAGAGGTCGTAATGGTGATCATCAGTGTAGAGAGGTAGTGATGGTGATCATCAGTGTAGAGAGGTAGTGATGGTGATCATCAGAGTAGAGAGGTAATGCTAAGGATCATCAGTGTAAAGAGGAGTTGGTTGTGATCATCAGTGTAGAGAGGTAGTGATTGTGATCATCAGTTAGAGAGCTAGTGATGGTGACCATCAATGTAGAGAGGTAGTGGTGGTGATCAACAGTGTAGAGAGGTAGTGGTGGTGATCATCAATGTAGAGAGGTGGTGGCTGTGATCATCAGGGTAGAGAGGCAGTTATTGTGCTCATCAGTATAGAGAGCTAGTGGTGGTGATCATAAGTGTAGAGAGGTAGTGGTGGTGATGTGGTGATCATCAGTGTAGTGAGGTAGTCACAGTGATCATCAATGTAGAAAGGCATTGGTGGAGATCATCAGTGTAGAGAGGTGGTGGCTGTGATCATCAGTGTAGAGATGTAGTGATGGTGATCGTCAGTGTCGAGAGGCAGTGATTGAGATCATCACTGTGGAGAGGTAGTGGTGGTGATCATCAGTGTAGACAGTAAGTGATGGTGACCATCAGTGTAGTGAGGGAGTGGGGGTGATCATCAGTATAGGCAGGTAGTGGTGGTGATCATCACTGTAGAGAGGTAGTGGTTCTGATCATCAATTTTGAGAGGTAGTGATGGTGGTCATCAGTGTAGAGAGGTAGTCGTGGTAATCATCTATGTAGAGAGATGGTGGTGGTGATCATCAGTGTAGAGATGTAGTGATGGTGATCATCAATTTAGAGAGGTAGTGCTGGTGATCATCCGTGTAGAGAGGTGTTGGTTGTGATCATCAGGGTAGCAAGGTAGTGGTGGTGATCATAGAGGGGAAGGTATGGTGATCATCAGTGAAGAGAGGTAGTGGTTCTGATCATCAATTTTGAGAGGTAGTGATGGTGGTCATCAGTGTAGAGAGGCAGTACTGGAGAACATCAGTGGAGATAGGTAGTGGTGATAATCATCAGTGTAGAGAGGCAGATATGGTGGTAATCAGTGTACAGAGTTAGTGGTGGTGACCATTAGTGTAGTGACATACTGTTGGGGATCATCACTGTAGAGAGGTAGTGGTGGAGATCAAATGTTTAGCGAGGTAGTGATGGAGATGATCAATATAGAGAGGTAGTAATGGTGATGATCAGTGTAGAGAGGTACTGGTGGTGATCATAAGTATAGTGAGATACTGATGGTGATCATTTATTTAGAGAGTTAGTGATGGTCATCATCAGTGTAGTGAGGTAGTGGTGGTGATCATCAGTGTAGTGAGGTAGTGGTGGTGATCATCAGTGTATTGAGGTAGTGATGGTGATCATCAGTTTAGTGAAGTACTGATGGTGACCATCAGTGTAGAGAAGTAGTGATGTTGACCATCAGTGTAGTGAGACAGTGGTGGTGTTCATCAGTGTAGTGAGGTAGTGATGGTGATTACCAATGTAGAGAGTTAGTGCTGGTTATCATTAATGTTGAGAGGTGTTGGTTGTGAATATCAGTGTAGTGAGGTAGTGGTGGTGATCATCTGTCTAGAGAGGTAGCGATGGTGATTCTAATTGTAGAAAGGTAGTGGTTCTGATCATCAGTTTTGAGAGGTAGTGATGGTGATCATCAGTGTAGAGAGTTATAGGTGGTGATCATCAGTGTAGAGAGGTACTGAGGGTGATCATCACTGTAGAGTGGTAGTGATAGTGATCATCATTGTAGGATGTAGTGATGGTGATAATCAGTGTAGAGAGCTGGTGATGTGGACCATCACTGTAGACAGATAGTGGTGGTGATTATCTGTGTAGTGAGGTAGTGATGGTGATCATCACTGTAGACAGACAGTGATGGTGATCATCAGTGTTGTGAGGTAGTAGTGGTGATCATCAGTGTAGAAAGGTAGTGTTGTTGATCATCAGTTTAGAGAGATAGTGGTGGTGATTATCAATGTAGAGAGGCAATGGTGGTTATCATCAGTGTAGTGAGGTAGTTATGGTGATCATCAGTGTAGAGAGGTTGTCGGGGGCCATAGGGCTGGCCTTGAATCCATTGCATTGGGCTATTTGGCAACAAAACTTTTACATCTGCAAGTAAGCAAGATTGTGTATATTCAGTGTAACTGGCAAGAGCTGACCATTTCTTGAAACTTCATGTTTGCATTTCTGGGAACAGAGGGTCAAGGTACATAACTTTGTAACAGAAAGAAGTTTTTTTTTTTTTTTTTTTTGGTTTTTCGAGGTAGGGTCTCACTCTGGTCCAGGCTGACCTGGAATTACCTCTGTAGTCTCAGGGTGGCCTTGAACTCACGGCGATCCTCCTACCTCTGCCTCCCAAGTGCTGGGATTAAAGGCGTGCGCCACCACGCCCGGCAGAAGTTTTTGTTTTGTTTTTTTTAAATATTTTTTGTTCATTTTTTATTTATTTATTTGAGAGCGACAGACACAGAGAGAAAGACAGATAGAGGGAGAGAGAGAGAATGGGCACGCCAGGGCTTCCAGCCTCTGCAAACGAACTCCAGACGCGTGCGCCCCTGGGGAACTGAGCCTCGAAACGGGGTCCTTAGGCTTCACAGGCGAGCGCTTAACCGCTAAGCCATCTCTCCAGCCCATGAAGTTTTTTTTTTTAAATAGAATCTAATGTGAAGGTCATGGAATTTTTTGTGAATGGGCAAATTGTTTACAAGAACATATTAAAAGGGACTGCTGAAAAATAAATGGTGCTTCAGTCCTGGACTGGAGTCCTTGCTTTCACTCTTTTCTCCGGTCTTTCTTTAATCCTCACTCTCCATCAGGCTCAAACTGTTTCAGCCGGCTGGCTCTGGCAGGTGGCACCCAATGTGGGGCCTAAACATGAAGATCCAAAGTAAAGGACACTGCTGGATTAAAAAGGAGTGCTTGAGAAAGAGAGAGAGAGAGAGAGAGAGAGAGAGAGATAGAGAGAGAGAGAGAGAGAGAGAGAGAGAGAGGGAGAGAGGAGGGAGGGAGGGAGAGGGTAAGTAATATAAGTAAATATGGGTCAGGAGAGTAGTCAAATTCTTTTTGTACATATACTTAAAAATATGTTGCATGCTTGGGAAGCCAAAGTTAGTCAACAACAACTTAGTAATTTCTTAAAATTTATGTTAAAAATGTCTGTCCTTGGTTTCCTAAAGGAAAAATTATAGATTTAAAATCTTGACAAAGGGTAGGGCCTAAACTTCAAGATTATTATGATGCCCATGGGCCAAGTAAGGTCTGGATGAATGCTTTTAGCTTATGGACTTTAGTTAGACAGAGTTTCGATCCTAGACGTAAAAAAGATAAAGTTCAATCAAATACAGTTAAAGCCAAAGTACTGCTTCTTGGCATGGACTTAAAAAATAAAACTAAGCCTTCAGTTCCACCTGAGGAGCCAGAGTCCAGATTTAAACTTTTATTAAAAAAAAATTACTGTCTCTATCATTTCATTTAGATTCAGATCAGGAAACAAAATTAAAGGGGGAAACTGAAAAATATGATCAAGAGGAGGGCTTTCCACCTTTTATAGCTTTTACTAAATCTGAGGGTAAACAAAAAAAATATTCAAAAAAGGTACAACGTTTACAAAACATGGTTACATCACTGTCTTTACAACAGTTTCAGGAAAAGCATACTCCTGGCAATCCAGTCACTCCCAATCCTGCCACTGTAATAAAACTTCCTGTTACAGTTGTAGTATCAAAACCTGCAGGTGAGTTTCATCCTTTATCTTTGATTCGGCCTTCTGTCTCGCCCCTGCAAGCCATTCTTGCAGGAGTGATACACACACACACAAAATAAATATATAGGGATTTAATGTATATTCTGTTTTTAAACAAAATGAAGGTCAAGAAAATAGAGTAAGATCACATAACCCTATAACTTTTAAGCAACTAAAAGAATTAAAAACAGCTTGTGCACAATATGGCCCTATAGTTCCTTTCACGCTTACTATGATAGACTATGACATTTGAGGGGCTCCCTCCTGGAGACTAAAAACAAGTGACAAAGACATGTTTGTCAGGAAGGGACTATTTATTGTAAAAAGCAAAATATATAAAAAGCTATCAGGCCACTGCTGAGGTAAATAAGACTCAGGTGATACCTATGACTTTTGATATGTTGACAGGAAAGAGACCATATCAGGAACTTGAAAATCAATTACAGTTTGATGTAGGTGCTTTGCTCAGGTTAATGCACAAGCTAAAAAAGTTTGATGTAAACTTCCATCCAGTGGGAGGGGGACTAAATATTTGTTAAAAATTAGACAAAGAGGGCTGAAGCAATGCTTTAGCAGTTAAGCGCTTGCCTGTGAAGCCTAAGGACCCCGGTTCAAGGCTCGATTCCCCAGGACTCATGTTAGCCAGATGCACAAGGGGATGCATGCATCTGGAGTTCGTTTGCAGTGGCTGGAGGCCCTGGTGTGCCCATTCTCTCCCTCTCCCTCCCTCCCTCCCTCCCTCCCTCCCTCCCTCTCTCTCTCTCTCTCTCTCTCTCTCTTGCTTTCAGATAAATAAAAATAAACAAAATTTTTTTTAAAATTAGAAAAGACCTAATGAGTTGTATCAAGACTTCATAGATAAATTACTAAAGACTACAAGCAGGTTGCTCGGAGATTCAAAATCAGGACTTCTACTTGTAAAACAATTGACTTCACCTCATCTAAAGATCAGTACTGGAGAATTAAAGCCTCTCTTTGACATTTTAAATGGAGATCCAGATCCAAAGTCTGTACGTCAGTTAACAAGTGAGGGATGTAAGACATTAGTCTTGGGCTGGAGAGATGGCTTAGCGGTTAAGCGCTTGCCTGTGAAGCCTAAGGACCCCGGTTCGAGGCTCGGTTCCCCAGGTCCCACGTTAGCCAGATGCACAAGGGGGTGCACGGCGTCTGGAGCTCGTTTGCAGAGGCTGGAAGCCCTGGCGCGCCCATTCTCTCTCTCTCCCTCTATCTGTCTTTCTCTCTGTGTCACTCTCAAATAAATAAATAAATAAAATTTAAAAAAAAAGACATTAGTCTTAGTAAAACATACTATTAAAAAACAACAAATTCAATATATAAATTGTTCTCAGGGACAGAGAATAATTCTGGCCACTAAACATACTCCAACTACAGTTTTATGACCAAAAGGACCTCTATTGTGGCTACATTTACCTGTTTCTCCTGCTGGAGTGTTAAATCCTTATTATAAAGCAATAACTTGTTTAATTCAAATGACTTGAGTAAAGTCAAAAAAATATTTTGGAAGGAAGCTATTAGAGGACTTCCTTTTACAAAACAACAAGTAGATTGGCTATTTCAAAATGCAGATTCTTGGGCTATTGCTTTTACACATTATCCTGGTATTATAAATGATCATTACCCTAAAGACAAATTGTTACAATTTACAAATTCTCACCCTTTTATTTTCCCCCACACAATCAGGACGGAGCTCATTAAAGATACTTTAGTTATGTTTACAAATTAGAGTATCCTCTAATGACTGAACAACATATGTTATTCAAAAACAGTCTTATTTATTTTCTACTCTCCCAGCATCAGCTCAAGTAGTGAAACTTAGAGCTGTAGCTACAGTATTTAATGCTTTAGCTGCAACTCCATTTAATTTGCATACTGATAGTCAATATATTGCAAGAGCTTTACAGGTGCTTGAGACTGTGTCATATCAAAACTGCCAATACTCAAGTACAAGATTTGTTTAGTCAAATACAAAGATGCATACATGCTCGCTCTCATCCTTGTTTTGTATGTCACATACGAGCTCATTCAGGCTTGCCAGGTCCTTTACCACTGGGAAATGATATGGCGGATAAAGCTATACACAAATCATAGACATATCTCAACTAAAATTAGCTCAAAGATCTCATAATTGCATCATCAAAATAGCCAAAGTTTTAAAAGAACAGTTTCAATTTACTAGAGAAGCTGCTAGACAAATTGTATGACAGTGTAATACCTGTCCTGAATATCACTCAATTCCTCAGTATAAAGTAAACCCTAGAGGATTAAAACCAAATCATCTGTGACAGATAGATGTAACTCATATTCCTAAATTTAAAATATTAGGATATGTTCATGTATCCATTGATACTTACTCAAGATTTCTGATGGCTATGACACACACTGGGGAAGCTACTAAACATGTCATAACACATTGCAACAAATGTTTTACTGTAGCAGGCATACCATCAATTATAAAGACAAACAATGGTACAGGTTACACTAGTCAATCTTTTCAGCACTTTTGTGCCCAATTACCAATTGTTCATATAACATACATACCTTATAACCCTCAGGGGCAAGAAATTATTAAATGTACTCATAAAACTTTAAAATATCAATTACAAAAAATAAAAAAGGGGGAGTTATACCCTTGATCACCACGGAATGCTTTAAAACATATACTCTTCATTTAAAATGTTTTAAATGCAGATGCATCTGGTCATTCCACCATAGACAGATTATAGCATCCTAGAACATTGGACACTTTGTTTAGGTTATATGGAAAGAACCCACTGATGGACAGTGACATGGCCCTGACCCGATGTTAATATGGGGATGAGGACATGTTTGTGTTTTCCCACAGGATGCTGACAATGCCAGGTGGCTGCCAAAGAGTTTGGTGCAGTTCACGGAGATTGAACATCAAGAAAATTATGCCTCTGCTACTGATGATGTAGATTCACTCCCAATGACCCACAATAAACTGTATTGGGCTTATGTTTCTGACCCACCCATCTTACACCCAACAACTTGGGAAGATAAAAAAAAATTTATAGTCATGGTATGTTGGGACTGCTTACATCATGTGTAATGTCTCTGGAAACTGAAAGGCATGTTAAGGACTGGTCAGGAAATCCTTGAACGAAAAGGAGCCGTAAGTGGAGCAGTGACTGGACTGGTGGACTCTCTACTGGACTTTGGTGGTCTGATGAGGGCTTCCAACAGACTTACCTATGGAAAATTGCTGTGGCCATGGGAGGAGTGAGTGTCACCTCCCCCAGGAATGACAGTTCATCCCTCCTGAAGGGGAGGGTCATGGCTTGTGTTACTCCACCCTATCCTATGTTAATGGGAGACATAAATATTACATGGACTGAGGAAATGTTCAATGTTAAGTATAATAATTAACTTTGTCTAATTGTATTTCAAAATTGTCCTCTGACAGTCAAGTTATGATTTTTAAACAACCAACATTTTTTATAATTCCTATTAATGTAACAAGGCCTTGGTATTCTGACAAAGGAACACAAATGTTACAAAAAGTAAAAAATGCTTTAAGTAGACCAAAAAGAGTGACAAGATTGGTAATTACAGACATCTTAACTTTTGTTACATTGTTAGCTACTGCAGCTGTTGCTTTGTCACAAAAGGCTCAAATTACACATTTTGTTAATGAATTATCCAAAAATGTTTCTATCACTCTAGAAATTCAAGTAAATATAAATAAAAATTAAACAAAAAATAAACACTCTGAATGATGTGGTTATGTATACGGGCAAAGAAATACTAGGGTTAAAAGTTTAAACTTGTTTGGAGTGTCATACAGATTATCAATAGATTTGTGTTACTTCTAAAAAATATGATGGCAGTCAAGAACACTGGAAAAAGATCAAAATACATTTAAAAGGTATTTGACATAATAATAGTATTTCCTTGGATCTGATTTGGTTACATTCCAAGATTTTGACTTTGCAAAATAATCATCTTACTTTTGTTGCAGCTAAAGCTGTTGATGACTTAAAAGCTGCATTTAAGTCTGTCTTGCTGGGATGGAATTCTCTCACTTCTTGGATAGGGCGCTTTGCTGGTGCAGGTGTTTGTCTTTTGCTTATTCTGTGCCTCCTGCCCATACTTGTTAAATGCCTTTTGAGATCCCTTATGGACATCCATGCAGAAGTGCATGGGATACAGCTACAGACCTGACCCTGGCTTCCTGAGGCATGACCTTAAAGCCCCTACAGAGGCTGGTAGTCAAAGACGGGTAAATTCTCTCGAGTTAGGTCAACCTAAGACAGGGCATAAATGATGAAATTCATGTACCAATGATGGGTAAGACCTAAATATCATAGAGGACAACCTAAGACAGACCCAGTCTTTCTGCACTGAGGCTCAGAAGGGCCTGGTTCATAAAAAATAAAAATGGGAGAGCTGTTGGGGGCCATTGGGTTGCCTTTGGATCCATAGCATTGTGCTGTTTGGCAACAAGACTTTTACACCTGCAAGTAAGCAAGATTATGTACATTCAGTGTTACTGGCAAGGGCTGACCATTCCTTGAACCTTTATGCTTGTATTGCTGGGAACAGAGGATTTGCTTCTCTTCCAACCTTGGAATAATCTTTTGTACTGAGAAGTGGTTGAGGTACATAACTCTGTAACAGAAAGAAGTTGTTTTAATAGAAACATGTAAAGGTCATGGAATTTTTGTACATGGGCAAATTGTTTACAAGAACGTATTAAAAAGGACTGCTGAAAAATAAATGGTGCTTCAGTCCTGGACTGGAGTCCTTGCTTTCACTCTTTTCTCCTGTCTTTCTTTAATCCTCACTCCCCATTAGGCTCAAACTGTTTCAGTTGGCAGGCTCTGGCAGAAGTAGTGATGGTGATCATCACTGTAGAGAGGTGGTGGCTGTGATCATCATCGGAGAAAGGTAGTGGTGGAGATCATCAGTGTAGAGAGGTAGTCGTGGAGATCATCATTGTAGAGAGGTTGTTGTGGTGAGTATCAGTGTAGAGAGGTAGTGGTGGTGATCATCAATCTAGAGGTGTAGTGATGGTGATAATTAGTGTAGTGTGGTAGTGGTGTTGATGATTAGTGTAGAGAGTTTGTGGTGTTTACCATCAGTGCAGAGAGGTAGTGTAATGGTGGTGATCAGAGTAGTGAGGTAGTGGTGGTGGTATTTAGTGTAGAGAATGATTGGTGGTGATCATCAGTGTAGAGAGGTGATGGCTGTGATCATCAGGGTAGAGAGGTAGTGGTGTAGATCAGCAGTGTAGAGAGGTTGTTCTGGTGAGTATTGGTGTAGAGTGGTACTGGTGGTGATCATCAGTCTAGAGGTGTAGTGATGGTGATAATTAATGTAGTGTGGTAGTGCTGTTGATGATTAGTGTAGGGAGTTTGTGGTGTTTATCATCAGTGCAGAGAGGTAGTGATGGTGGTGATCAGAGTAGTGAAGTAGTGGTAGTGGTATTTAGTGTAGAGAGGTAGTGATGGTGATAATCAGTGTAGAGAGGTAGTAATATTGACTATCAGTGTAGGTAGATAGTGGTGGTGATCATCAGTGTAGAGAGGTAGTGATGGTGATCATTAGTGTAGACAGATAGTGGTGGTGATCATCAGTGTAGTGAGGTAGTGGCTATGATCATAGTGTAGTGAGGTAGTGGTGATGATCATAGTGTATTGAGGTAGTGGTGATGATCATCAGTATAGAGCAGCAGGTATGGATATCATCAGTGTAGACAAGTAGTGATGGTGATCATCAGTGTACAGAGGTTGTGGTGGTGATCATCAGTGTAGTAAGGTAGTGGTGTTCATCATTGTAGAGAGGTAGAGGTGGAGATCATTAGTGTAGAGAGGTAGTGATGGTGATGATCAGTTTAGAGAAGTAGTGGTAGTGATCATCACTGTAGAGAGGTGGTGGCTGTCATCATCAGTGTAGAGATGTAGTGATGGTGATCATCAGTGTAGAGAGGCAATGTTGGAGATCATCAGTGTAGGGAAATTGTGGTGGTGATCATCAATGAAGAGTGGCAGTTATGGTGATCATCTGTGATTAGAGGTAATAGTGGTAATCATCAGTGTAGCAAGGTGGTGGTGGTGATCCTGATTGCAGAGAGGTTGTGGTGGTGATGATCAGTCTAGAGATGTAGTGATGGTGATCATCAGTGTATTGTGGTAGTGGTGGTGATCATCAGTGTGGAGAGTTAGTGTTTATCATCAGTGCAGAGAGGTGGTGATGG
This sequence comes from Jaculus jaculus, assembly GCF_020740685.1. Classification (NCBI taxonomy): domain Eukaryota; kingdom Metazoa; phylum Chordata; class Mammalia; order Rodentia; family Dipodidae; genus Jaculus; species Jaculus jaculus. Next base: position 31,649,085 of record NC_059110.1, read on the forward strand.
TGATCATCAGTGTAGTGTGGTAGTGGTGGTGATTATCACTGTAGAGATGTGGTACTAGTGATCATCAGTGTAGTGAGGCAGTGGTTGTGATCATCATTATAGAGACTTAGTGATGGTGATCATCAGTGTAGAAAGGTAGTGGTGATGATCATCAGTGTAGTGATGCAGTTATGGTGAACGTCAGTGTAGAGAGCTAGTGATGGTGATTATGAGTATAGAGAGTTAGTTGTGATCATCAGTGTAGTGAGATAGTGATGATGATCATCAGTGTACAGATGTAGTGATGGTGATGATCAGTGTAGAGAGGCAGTGGTGGTTATCAACAGTGTAGAGAGGAAGTGGTGGTGATAATCATTGCAGAGAGGTAGTGGTGGTAATCATCAGTCTAGAGAGGTAGTCGTGGTGATCAGTGTAGACAGGTACTAGTTTTTATCATCAGTGTATAGAGGTAGTGGTGTTGTTCTTCAGTGTAGAACCCTAATGATTATGGTTTTTGTCACCTGCCAAAAGTAGTCCCTTAGCTGAATATTCTCTGAAAAAATCTATCACATTCATGGAGATTGAAAATATAATCAAAAACCTCCCCAAGAAGAAAAGTCCAGTACCTTTTGGCTTTTTAGCCAAATTATGTCAAACCGTTATTGAAGAACCAAAACCAATATTTCTAAACTCTTTCACATAAGCAGAGACCAGGAAATCCTCCCCAGCTCCATTTATAAGGCTAGCATCTCCCTGATACAAAAACCAGACATTGATGCCACAAGGAAAGCAAACTTTAGGTCTATATCCCTGATGAACTTAGATGCAAAGATTGTGAACAAAATCCTTTCAAACAGAATTCAACAACTCGTCAAAATCATTATCCTCCTTGATGAAGTAGGCTTCATTCCAGGGATGCAGGCATGGTTCAAGATAAGGAAATCAGTCAATGTAATATACCACATAAATAAACTTAACCATAAGAACCAAATGATCATCTTAATTGATGCAGAAAAAGCCTTTGAAAAAATGCAACATCACTTCATGATCAAAACAGTGGAAAGTGTAGGCATAGAGGGTTTATATCTCAACACAATAAAGGCTATATATAAAGTAACTAAAGCCCAAATAGTACATAATAGGGAAGGACTCAAGGAGTTCCCACTGAGATGGGGATCAAGATAATGGTGTATATTCTCACCACTGCTCTTCAATATAGTTCTAGAAGGTCTACCCCAAGCAACAAGACAGGAGAAAGAAATAGAAAGGATTCAAATTTGAAAGGAAGAAGTCATTAGCTCTATTTGCAGATGACATGATCCTATACTTAAATGACCCAAAAGTCTCCATCTCAAAACTTGTAAAGGTGATAAATTCCTTCAGTAAAGTGACAGGATACACAATCAATGCACAAAATCAATAGCTTTTATATGCAAAGGAAAAATATACAAAGAAAGAAATCAGTGGAGCTGACCCTTTTTCAATAGCAACAAAAAAATTAAATACCTTGGAATAACACTAACCAAGGTTGTGAAAGGCATATATAATGAAAATATTAAAAAAAAAAAAACTCAAGAAAGAAATTGAGGAGGACTTGAGAAGTTGGAAAGACCTTCCAATGCTCCTGGATAGGTAGAATTAATATTGTGAAAATGGCAATTCTACCAAAAGCAACATAAACATTTAATGTCATACCAATAAAACACCAGCATCATTCCTTACAGAGATTGTAAAAATGATCTCAAAATTCATATGGAATGGCAGCAGGCCTCAGATATGCAAACAAATCCTCAGCAAAAGCAGAGCAAAACAAAAAAAAAAATATGCCTCTGGAAGTATCACATACCTGATCTAAAGCTATATTACAAAGCCATAGCAACAAATACAGCATGGTACTGGAATAAAAACAGAAACATAGACCAATGGAACAGGATTGAAGATCCAGACCTTAGGTCAAGTAACTATAGCTACTTGATCTTTGGCAAAGGTGCCAATAATATAGACTAGAGAAAAGACAGTGTCTTCAGCAAATGGTGTTGGACAAATGGGATGACCATATATAGAAAAATGAAATTAGACTCACTCATTTCTCCATACACAAAAATCAAGTCCAAATGGATTAAAAACCTCAAACTCTTCAAATACTGGAAGAAAAAAATAGGAGGTACACTCCATGACATAGGACTGGGAAAAGACTTCCTGAACAAAACCCCAGAAGCCCAGGAAATTAAACAAGCACTCAACCATGTTATCTCATGAAGCTAAAAAGCTCTTGCACAGACAAACATACTATAAGCAGAGCCAATAGATTGACCACTTAATGGGAGAAAATCTTCACCAGCTATACCACTCACAGAAGCCTGATATCTAGAATCTACAAAGAACTCAAAAGAAACTAAACAATAAAAAATTAACCCACTCTAAAAGTAGGGCAGAGAACTGACTAAGGAGTTCTTAGAGGAAAAATTATAAATGGCTAATACACATTTAAGAAAATTTTCAGCATCCCTAACCATTGGGGAAATGCAAATTAAAACAACTATGAGATTCTACCTTACTCCAGTGAAGGACAGCAAACACTAAAAAAATCAAATGAAACAAATGTTGGCAAGGATGTGGAGAAATAGGAGCCCTCATTCACTGTTGGTGGGAATGTAAGTTGGTACAACTACTATGGAAATCAGTATGGAGACTCCTGAAAAGGATGAATATAGAGTTACCAACAAACCCTGTAATTCCCTTAATGGGCATTTACTCCCCCCCCCCCCCAAAAGCTCCACACCTCAGTTCAGAGATATTTGCTCAACTACATTTATAGTTGCTCAATTCATAATAGCTAAGAGCTGGAATCAACCCAGGTGCCCATCATTGGATGAATGGATAACCAAGATGTGGTATATCTACCCGATGGAATTCTACTCTAAGAAAAAAATGACACAATGAAATTTGTAGAAAAATGGTTGAACTTGAAACAGATCATACTAAGTGAGCTCACACAATCACAGAAAAACAATCATTTCATGGTCTCAACCTGGATCAACTAGAGTTGTGACCTACCTGAAGGGCATCTTGAGGCTTGGACAATATGGAGGGCATGGTGTGGTAGAAAGGGAAGGGTGGGGGTAGGACACAAACCTGGACCCAAATTGAACTGGTACCATAGAATCCTATGCCCTGGAAGTTAGACTAAAGGATTAAATTCTCAACTGGACCTTAGGAGCAGCACCTGAATCGAAGGGCCCTGGAGAGGATGAGAGGAAACCTAACCTTAAATTTCTCCTGTTTCTCTTTTTTTTTCTGTCTTTTTCTTTTTTCTTTTCCTTTGGTGCTGGCCTATAATTCCCTGTACCAGGATGCAGTTAACATCCACAGTGAATTGTTGATCGGAGAGACCTACAAGGTCTCCCAAAACAAACAAGACAGATTTCTGTCAGAGCACTTGATTACCCACTAGAGGTTAATGGTAAGACCCAACTGCTGAAGACACCATATGCTATCAGCTCAGACTATGGAGAGACCTGGTTGGAATTCAGAAGAGAGCCAGTCCCCAGAAATTTAGCCCGTCTAGTTCTGGAAGACACTACATGAGCTACCGGGGTAAAGTGGCCAACATCTGTCCAAGTAACTCAAAGTCTAAGCAACTCAGAAGCAAACAACCAGACGTGATGTTCACACAAGTGCAATAGTGGCACACAGCCATGGTGGGTAACCAACTGCTCTTGGATTGGCTAACAGATCTGCTCAGTGGCAAGGAAACCATATCTAGAACTGGGGAAAAAAGTCAGAATCATATCCAGATAACGATTTTGCTTTCCAATGTCAAGCTCCCCATTAATCTTGGGCTATAAGAGGATCTACACTCTTTAAATTCTCTATAAATTCATAATGGTATCCCATCTAACCAGTACTGACTTCACTCTTAGTTGCAGATTCTATTTCTGTTTTTCAGATGTGTGTAGGATCTGAGTAGATAAATAACCCAGTGCCCTTCACCCTGGCCCCAGCTAAAACCACAGAAGAACTGGGGAAATGAGCAAGAATGCTGCTTTCTCACCACAAGGGTGAAGGAAATAGGCACTAAGGACACTCAACACCTACCAAGGCAGAGATTCAGAGGCTTCTAAGAGCCCATCACTGAAGTAGACTTAAAATGCATCCAACATGACTCAGGGAATTTTGGGAAGTGGGCGTGGAAAGATTGTTAGAGCCATGAGTTGGGACGTTATGCACTAAGACATTGCCTTTCCCCCATACCTGGCTGCTGCCCCCACAATACATGACCCACAATCCCCATGGGGTTGACCTACATCCCCAATGAGGAGGGCCTCTTCTGAAAAGGGGGAGGCATGAGGGAAATTATGGTGCCAACATGTGTTGTTTACATACTAAGCATACTTAAGTATACTTACTTAGTATGTAAACAACATACCTAATAAAAATAAATTAAAATAATGCTTTTTGTTCTCATGGGTCATGCTTTTGATCCATTTGTTACTGACAAACTACCATAGACTTGATAGCCTAAACAATGGAAATCCATTTCTCACGGCTCTGTATTCTAAGTACTCAGAGATTAATACACTGGCAGATGAGGTGTCTGGAGAGGGCACACTTTCTGGCTGACAGTAGTCTTCTCTCTGAGGGGCAGAAAAGAAAAGATTGCTTTCAGAAGGTCTCTTTTAACAGGACACTAAATCCAATCATGGAAATTCCTTTCTCATGAGTGAATCACTTCCCAAAGGCCACCCTTGCACATACTATCACATTGTGGATTAGGTTCTGACATATGACTTGGGGGACACAGACACTTAATGTACACTAGATGTCAAGTCTAAGAAACCCTTATGTAGAATTGGAGCTCCATTTCTATACACAGGTTTCTTGGACTTGACATTTACTGTCCTGTGTTTTGTCTTTTAATCTTTTAAAGCTCTGTATTTTACAGTTAGATTCACGAGGCTGAGCAGGCCAAGGTGCCTTTTGATTTTTTTTTTAAACATACTTATTTATTACGGGGGGGGATGGTCATGTCAGGTCCTATAGCCACTGTAAATGAACTCCAGATGCATGTACCACCTTGTGCATCCAGCTTTACATGGATATTGGGGAACTGAACCTAGTTCACTTGGCTTTGTTGGTAAGTGCCTCACCTGCTAAGCCATTCTCAAACCCTTTCTTTCCTTCTCTCTCTCTTTTTTATTTTTGTGTTTGGAGGTAGGGTCTCACTCTAGCTCAGGCTGACCTGGAACTCATTATGTAGTCTCAGGCTGGCCTTGAACTCTTGGGGATCCTCCTACCTCTGCTTCCCATGTGCTGGGGTTAAAGGCATGCACCACCATGCCCGGCTTTCTCTTTATTTTTAAAGAATATATATTTTTTTGGTTTGGTTTGTTTTTTTCGAAGTAGGGTCTCACTCTAGCCCATGCTGACCTGGAATTCACTATGGAGTCTCAGGGTGTCCTAGAACTCATGGCAATACTCCTACCTCTGCCTCCCCAGTGCTGGGATTAAAGGCTTGTGCCACCACGCCCGAATTTCAAGAATATTTTTTTAATTTATTTGAGAGAGAGAGAGGCAGATAGATAGAGATTTGAGTTTTGTCTATAAATTTCCACTTGCTCCAGCACAATTTGTTGGAAAACACTCTTCTACTAAATTGCTTTCTACCACCTTGATAAGATCTATTAGTTCCAGAAGCTTCTTTTGCTTATCTTAGAATTTCTACAATGATAACCAAGTCATCTGTAAGTGATGGCAGTTTTTATGTCTTTACTTTGGTGTAGCTTCTATCTCCTTTATCTTGCTGGAAGGCTCTCCCCATCATCATCCACTTCCTCCAGCTAGGCCTCCCCCCTCTAGGTTCCTTCCATAGCCCTCTGAAACAGCCCTATCAGCCAGCGATTACGTTTTCAAACACATGACCCTGCTGGGACATTTCACATTCAAACTCTAAAATTCCCATCAACTAATAGCCAAGGCTTTAACACAAAAGCCAAGCTGTGCTCTCATGCTACAGGTCCAGAGCTGCAAGGGGAACTGATCATACAGATCTCCAAACCATGAGACAAAATGAAATTTTTCTCTAGTAACTTAATAATCACATTTGTCATAGTATAAAACCATAACATCATAATATTATATAATACATGCATTCATATAAGCTGCAGATATTACCATAATGTTATATCTATTATTCCATAGGTCTCTGAAAGTAATGCTTTCTTTCCCAAATTCTTTTTTTTTTTTTTTTGGTTTTTCAAGGTAGGGTCTCACTCTAACCCAGGCTGACCTAGAATTCATTATGTATTTTCAGGCTGGTCTTGAACTCACAGTGATCCACCCACCTCTGCCTCCTGAGTGCTGGGATTAAAGGCATGTTATTTTTATTATAAAAATGTCAACTGGAGCCTATTTTATTTTGGTAACAATGTGTTTTTTAAAAATATTTATTTATTTTCAAGCAGAGAGAGAGAGATAGAAGAGAGACAATGGATGATTCAGGGCTCTTGCTGCTGCAGACTAACTCCAGAAGCATGTACTACTTTGTGCATCTGGCTTTACATTGCTACTGGGAACTAGAACTTGGATCATTAGGCTTTGCAGGCAAGTGCCTTAACTGCTAAACCATCTCTCCAGCCTATACCTTGGTAACAGTTTCTTTGAGTGGTTTCTAATGAAGCTTCATCTTGTGCAGGATAAAAGTAGATTTTTTTCTTTAGTAATTTTTATTAGATTCTTAATATACAAATATACTATCATTTGATCATAATCTCTTCCCAGGTAGGTTATCTTTTAAAGGCCATTTTGGGCTAAAGAGATGATTTGGCAGATAAGGCACTTTCCTACAAAGCCTAAGGACCCACATTTGATTTCCCAGTACCCAAATAAAGCCAGATGCACAAGGTGAAGCATGTGTCTGGAGTTTGTTTGTAGTGGCTGGAGGCTCTGGTGCACCCATTCTCTCTCTATCTGCCTCTCTCAAATAAATAAATAAACAAACAAACAAACAAATAAATAAATTTGTTTGTTTATTTGATATAGGGTCTAGTGCTAGCCCAGGCTAACCTGGATCTCACTATGTAGTCTCAGGGTGGCCTTGAATTCAGGGCAATCTTCCTACCTCTGCCTCCTGGGTGCTGGGATTAAAGGCGTGCACCACCACCATGCCTGGTCATTCAAACAAACAAACAAACACATAAAACATTAAAGGTTATTTTAAACAAGGTCAAGTATTTTAACTTCCTCCTTCAATAGCTGCATATTTGAAGTTATTTTCAACTTTTCATTTTCTTTTTCATTTTTTGCCTAACATACTTTTATTATTTATTTTATTTTACTTGGTACTATGAATTGCACCTAAGGTCTCACACATACTAGGCACTTTACCACTAAGTCACATTCTAGTTCCTTCCTTTTTCATATTTATTTGTTTATTTATCTATATATTTGAGACAGAGAAAGAGAAAGTATGGGCATGCCAGGGTCTCTTGAAAACAAACTCCAGATGCATGCACCTTTTCTCTGTGTGGTTTTATATGAGTACTAGAGAATTGATACCTGGACCGTCAGGCTGTGCAAGCGAGCAACTTTAGCCACTGAGCCATCTCACCAGTCCCTTGCCCCATTGTCTTTCTTACTATTTTGTTTTGTTTTTCAAGGTAGGGTCTCTCCCTGGTCCAGACTGACCTGCAATTCACTATGTAGTTTCAGGCTGGCCTTGAATTCATGGCAATCCTCCTACCTCTGCCTCCCAAGTGTTGGGATTAAAGGTGTGCACCACCATGCGTGGCTTTCTTACTTTTCATTTTGAGACAATGTCTTGTTTCATTGCTTGGGTTAGCTATGAATTCACTCTGCAGTCCAGGCAGCTCTTGAACTTATGATCCTCCTACCTCAACATTCTGGAAGCTGAGATTATAGAAATGCATCACAGACCCAGCTAAGAAACATTTATTTTTCAATTATAAATTGACTCAACAGGAGTGATGATATAAATTACTGAAGATGAGAGAAGCTAAGTCATCTCAATTCACCTTTATTTAAACTTCTCTCTGTGATGAGAGAGGAAAAAAACCCACCAAGTTAAACAATTAAATTTAAGTCCAGACCAAGAAATGAGATAGGAAATTGCTGGTGGCATGTAAAATGAAACGCTTTTTGACAGTACATATTTAGAGCCTTAAAATTAGTCATGCTCATTGGCCCAGAATTCCACTTCAGAAAGTTGTGGACAAATATCCAGGATCAGTCTCATGGTCTGAAATGAAACTGTCAAATATAACATAAAATCACGGCATGGTTAACTAACTTGTAGATGGAACAAATGAAATATGATAAAGCATTAAACTTTCTGGAGGGACCTGGGGAGATAGTTCTGTCAGTAAAGTACTTGTTTCCCAAGCATTAGGACATGAGTTCAATCTTCATGTAAAAAAATCCAGGTGGGGCTGGAGAAATGGCTTAGCCATTAAGGCACTTGCCTGTGAAGCCTAAGGACCCAGGCTTGATTTCCCAGCACCCACATAAGACAGATGCACAAGGTGGCACATGCATTTGGAATTTGTTTGCTGTGGCCAGAGGTCCTGGTACATGCATCTCTATCTTCCTCTTTCTCTCTCCCTACCCTGGCACTTTCAAATACATAAAAAAATAAAATGAAATATTAAAAACAACATCAGGACCTTCAAAATAAATTCCTAAAAACAACATAAAACAAAAACAGGTCGTGGTATGTTCTTGTAATCCCAGCAGTCTAGAGGTGGAGACAGGAGTTGGCACTGAGGGCTCACTGCCAACCAGTCTAGCTTACTTGGTGAGCTGTAGCCCAATGAGAGACCCTGACTTCAGAGGGAAATAAAAAGATGGACAGCACCTGAGGAACAACACCCAAGGTTGTCCTCTGGTCTAACATGCAGACCCATATATACATATACATATACATATACATATACATATACGTATACGTATACGTATACGTATACATATACATATACATATACATATACATATACATATACATATACATATACATATACATGTGTGTGTGTATGTATGTATGTATGTATGTATGTATGTATACGGGACAAATGGAGGTCTAAGTCCTCAGAGAGTGTCATGCCTTTCTACTCTCATTCTTCTCATTCTTCTTTTGGTCCCATTTTGCATGTCCAGCCATTGGTAGAGAAAGACCCCAGATATAGCAGCAGATGCTAACTAAATACATGCAAATGTACAATTTGTTTTAAAATTTTCTCTCCATAGTATATGAGGCAAGGAAAAGGAAATCATTTTAACAAGAGACAGGAAGCGAATCTTCAAAGAAATCTCATGTTCTTCATCCTGACAGTGAAAGCCAGTACAGATTTGAAATCTAGCCATGGCACTAACAGTTTCTGAGTGCCTCAAAAACCATAGAATTTTCTCTAGAATCACTTCCTTTTTTGTATAATCCTAGAAAAAAATTTCAAACTTTTCTGATAAGGCCCCATAAAAATTAAAAACCCCAAATAAACAAACAACAACGAAACAAGTCACAGATTAGCATGGGATCAAAGTAATTTAGTGGCAGAGTCTCCAATGGTCAGGCTATCCATGAGCTTTTGAAAATATTACTGTTTTTTCTTTTTCTTTCTTTCTTTCTTTTTTTTTTTTTTTTTGGAGGAAAGCCCAACAGATTGGCCTTGATTATGAGAGAGAGAGGAAGAGAGAGAGAGAGCAAAAGAGAATTGGCACAACCTTACATGATCTGGAGAGTCAAACATGGGACCTTAGGAATCAAAGGCAAGTGCCTTAACTGGTAAGCCATCTCTCCAGTCCTGAAAATATCATTCTTTATTAAAAATTATACTAATAAATTTAAATATGTCTGATAAGACATATGACATAGTGGAACTCCATATCATAATATATGAGTTAATTTGTATGACTCAAAGGAGGAGAAAAATCAAAAGCCCAGACCTGAAGAACAAAAATGGGGAAAATTAAATTGCTTGAGGGGAAGAGCCTCATACAGAGGGGTCAGATGGAGAATGAAGGGTGAGGGCAAGCTCTCACAGAATATGGCTCTCTAATAAGCACCATTTATAGATTTTTGTGTTGGTTCTCCAATAGTTAGGATAAATCTCTGCTAAGTCATCTATTGTGTACTGAAATTACTTTTTGATTAGGGAATATATTTGCAAACTAGCTCTGTAACTCACCACATATAACTCATCTTCAGGGCCCAACATCCACTTTTAGCTTTAGAAAAAAGTAAGGGCCTTCAGGATAGATGCAGGATCAACCCTTTTGGAATCATTTTTCCAGACACTTACCAGCCAAGAGAGGATGGGTTAGTCTGGGGACAGGATCGTGGGAGGGCTCCATGTTGGGTTAGCTTCTTAAGTGTCAGGCCAGGTGGTTAGAGCAGAGCAGAAGCAGTTGGTGTGTCAGGTAGCTAGCAGTTTGGAAATAAGTACAGTTGGTGCTTTGCCAGCCATGAGGATTTCCCTGCCCTTCATTTTAGACATCAGATGTTCACTGAACCAAAATCCTGGTATCAACAGGACTGTACTGCTTCTGTAGTTTCTAGGAGAGAATCCACTCTGGTGGGGGCTGGCTCCCTCACTTATGGTTGTATCTGATACTCTAATCTGCCAGACTAACCTATGTCTGCCTTCACACCTCTTTCTCCTTTATCCTCACTCACAGTCAGAAATGATATGTCTGGGGCCATTATTCAGCTCATTACAATTGCTAGTAGGATCAGAGGACTTCCAGATTGATAAGTAAAATAAAACTTGATGTAATTAACTTACATTCATATTTTTCTTATGCCCTGAAGGAAATCAAGAAAGAATCAGCACTGAAACTTACAGAGCTGGTATTAGTGGCTTGGAAAACGAGCTCAGGTGTAATAGAAGAAACTGTTCTCAGAGATATTTTATTTTATTTTTAAATTTTCATTAAATGTATTTTATTTGTTTATGAGAAAGAGAGAGAGAGAGAGAAAGAAAGAGGCAGATAGAGAGAGATAATGGGTTCACCAGGGCCTTCAGCTACTGCAAACAAATGCCAGCCTCATGTGCCTCTTTGTGCATCTGGCTTGCATGGGTCCTGGAGAATCAAACCTGGGTCCTTTGACTTTACAGACAAGAGCCTTAACTACTAAGCCATCTCTTTAGCCCCTGAGAGATATTTTAAATAATAACCTAGAGTATGCAAATGATAAAATTAGACTAGGTATGAATAATTCAAAGTGAAAATGATTCAGAAAGTTTGCACCCCAAATATGAAGGCATGTTGGGAATACGCTTATGAAAGTGGTCCCAAATCTCCATCGTTCTCTGTCTCCATGCTCTATGTAATGTAACTGTGACATTTCTTTTAAGTAGATGTAGAGACTACTTTTCCATCTCCTGGATCTGGGCTGCCCTAATGACTGGCTTTGGCCAATACACCTCAGCAGCACTGACACTATGCTGGCCCTGAAGGTCTGGCCAAGAGGCTGTGAGAGCTTCTCTTTCCTCCCCTGTGGCCACAAGAACAAGTATAAGCTAGACTAAGGGATAGATGGGAAAGACACTGTTCAGAAATACCCATATTTTAGGCATTAATCGGCCAGTCAACTAAGCAGGTAAGTGGGTTATCTTTGATCATCTAGCTCCCAGCTAAATCAGCAGGGCCAGCAAGAACAGGAGAGACTGGTCAAGACCACCAGAACTTCCCAGCTCACTCAATGCTCTTTTAGAAAGGCCAATAGTTTTCAATGACCAGGTGTGAATAAGTGATTTAAAATCAATTAGAATATAATTGTAACATATTTTTGAATATTTTAACTAATTTCATTTGACTAGCTGGTTTTCCTGCTCCCTGGTGTATACTCTCTTGTTCTTGTTTCTCTCCTGCCTTCCTACATATCTGTTCCATCTCTCCCTCCTCTTTCCCTCCCTCCCTTTAACCCTTTCTCCTTCCCTTCCTCTCTTGGATCCTCCTGCTCTTTCCCTGTTGTGCTCTTTCTCTTTTCTTCCTTCCTCTTTCCCTCTCCTCCCTCCCTCACCCATTACAATAAAGTTTTTTTTTTTTTTTTTAAAAGGGTCAAGAAAACTACTGCTTTGGACAATGGAACACCAGAAAAATTTCAGTGCCAGGGATAGGATAACTTCCAGGGAGGTCCCTGATGCTCTTGGTTTCCCACAAGGAACAGTTGGTAAACCCCTCTTGTTGAAGACTCCACATGCTTGGGCTGCAAGGTCACTGAGAAATCTTACTAGAGCTGAGCTGAAAACCTTTTCCTTCTAGACCAGCTTACAGAAAGCTGGAAAAAGCTATGCTGCATGCAGCTTCATGGGAGAGAGAGAAGTCATCAGTGGAGATAAACAATAGTGGACACTGCAAACCTTAAGTTGGGTCAAGTAAGACAGTGGTCACAGTAGTGGCATGTCTGTTATGGGTCAAACCAACTGCTCTCTAATTGGACTGGAGGTCCATTCCATGGGAGGGGAATACATGCCTGATACTGAAAATCTATGAGGGAGGAGGTCACGAGTCCTAGGGGTGTAATGCCTGCTGGTGTCTGGCTAAATGCATATATTATGCTCACCAAACTGCCCAGAAAGCACTTCTCTTAATGTACACACACACACACAATATTATATTATATATATGGTGTTATAGACATACCTAGTATGTAAACAGCAAATGTTGGTACCATCCTTTCCCTCATCCCTGCCCCTTTTCCAAAGGGACCCTCCTCACTGGGGATGCAGGTCATAGCCATGGGTATTGTGGGTTGTGCATTGTAGGGGCAGCCATCAGTTATGGGGAAGAGGCAATGTCTTTGTGCATAGTGTCCCACCTTGTGGCTCTAACAATCTTTCTGCCTCCTCTTGCACAAAATTCCCTGAGCCATGTTGGGTTTATTTTAAGTCTACTTCAGTGATGGGCTCTTACGAGCCTCTAAATCTCTGGTTTGGTAGGTGTTGAGTGTCTTCAGTGTCTATCTCCTTCCCCCTTGTGTGATTATCAGGATCAATGAGAAAGAAGCACTCTTGCTCATTTCTACAATTCCTCTATGGTTTAAGCTGGGGCCCTGGTGAAGTGCGATGGGTCCTTTCTCTCCTCAGGTCCCACTTGATCTGAAAGAGAAGCATATTCTCCAATGAAGAGTGTAGTCAGCATAGGTTAAATGGGATAACCATTATTAGTTTAGAGAGAATTTAATTGGTATACATCCTCTTGTGGCTCAAGATTAGTGGGAGCTTGATATTAGAAAGCAAAATCATTCTCTGGATATGATTCTGACTTGCTTCCAAGTTCCAAATAAGACTTCCTTTCCACTGATTGGATCTATAGCCAATCCAAGAGCACTTAGTTACCCACCATGGCTGTGTGCCACTATTGCACTTGTGTGAGCATCACATCAGGTTGTTTGCTTCTGATTAGCTTAGACCTTGAGTTGCTTGGACAGATGTTGGCCACTTTCCCCCAGGAGCTCATGTAGTACCTTTCAGCACTAGATGGGCTGTCTGGGGTTTGGTTCTGTTTCAGATTCCAGCCAGTTCTCTTCATTTTCTCTTATGGACAGTATATGGTGTCTTTAGCAGTAGGGTCTTACCATTAACCTCTGGTGGGTAATCAAGTGCTCTGACAGAAGTCTGTCTTGTTTTGGGAAACCTCGTAGGTCTCTCTGATCAATAGCTCATTGTGGGTCTTAACCACATCCTGGTACTGGGAGTTATAGGCTAGCACCAAGAGAAGAGAAAGAAGAAAAATAAAGAAAATAGAAAAAAGAAAGGAAAGGAAAAAAAAAAAAAAGAAATAGAAGAAATTTAAGGTTAGGCTTCATCTCACCCTCTCCAGGTCCCTTCAGTTCAGGTGCTCCCCCTAAGGTCCTCTTGAGGGTTCAGTCTTTTAGTCTATCTTCCAGGATATAGGATTCTATGGTACAAGTTCCATTTGGGTTCAGTTTTGTGTCCCCCACAACCTTCCCCTACCCTCAAGCCCTACCCTCCCTATTGTCCAGGCCTCGAGATGCCTATTAGGTATGTCAGCATCTTGGGCTGATCCATTCATACTCGTGTATTAATGATACTCTTACTTTTGGTTAGAGAACCTTCTCTTTGCAGATGGTGGTGACCTCTGGGATGACACAAAAGGTACCACAATGCAGAGAAGAAGTGACAGAGTAGTGTCCAGCACCAAAATATCTCTATTCCACCTCCAACGCTCAGGGTCCACTACAGAAAAGGTGGCAGAAAAATTGTAAGAACTGGGCTGGAGAGATGGCTTAGCGGTTAAGAGCTTGCCTGTGAAGCCTAAGGACCCCAGTTCGAGGCTCGGTTCCCCAGGTCCCACGTTAGCCAGATGCACAAGGGGGCGCACACATCTGGAGTTCATTTGCAGAGGCTGTAAGCCCTGGCACGCCCATTCTGTCTCTCTCCCTCTATCTGTCTTTCTCTTTGTGTCTGTCTCTCTCAAATAAATAAATAAATAAATAAATTGTAAGGACCAAAGGAAGGGTAGGACTCCTTACAATGCACTCTTCCAGACACAAAATGGCCTGGATATCCATGACCTCACATTGCCTGACACTACCTACACAAGACCCTCATAATAGGAGGAAAAGATGACGACGTAAAAATAAAAGAGAGACTAAGAAGGGAAGGAGATACGATAGAGAGTGGAGTTGCGAAGGAGAAAGTGAGGGGAAGGGTATTATAATGGTTTAACGTCTATAATTATGGAAGTTGTCAATAATTTTTTGAAAAAGGACAAGAAGTGTTCAACTGACCTGGACAATCTAATCAGAACCTCCTAGAACAAGTCAGTAGTGACCTCTGAAAATTCAAATTCTAGGTATATAAGGAGGACATTTTGAATGGCAGAGTTTGCAACTGATTTTGTGGAGCTGAAGCACAGTCAGCAGCCAAGGTCATGTAGTCAGAAAAAATTGACGTGATAGAAAGTCAGCCAGGACACTCAAGTGGCTGAGAAGCAAATGCAGATTGGCTGCAAGAGTTCCAGAGAGGAGTTTCATTTTTGACTTTTCAGTTTTCCTTAGTTTTCCTTTTTTTTTTAAACTGCTTATTTTCTGACAAGAGATTCAAGCCAGGGATTCCTTGGAGGATCTTCACAATTCATGTTCCTTTTAATTCCAGCCAGCTAGAATGGATCTTTTTTTTTTTTTTTTTTCGGTTTTTCAAGGTAGGGTCTCACTCTGGTCCAGGCTGACCTGGAATTAACTCTGTACTCTCAGGGTGGCCTTGAACTCATGGCGAACCTCCTACCTCTGCCTCCCGAGTGCTGGGATTAAAGGCATGTGCCACCACGCCCGGCTAGAATGGATCTTTATTCCATGCAATCAAATGACCCCTGCTGATTGGAAAAACTCTCCTGGGTTTAGAGATGTCATGGGTTTCATTTAGTCTTTGGTGGGGAGTGTCCTTGCGTGGTACAATAAATAGACATTTTGACATTTTGGTTCCTAGCACAACAGCTCCTAAGATTCTTGGAGTCTTCTTGTGTGTGTGTGTGTGCGCGCGTGCGTGCGTGCATGTATGTATGTATGTGATACAGAAAGAGGCAAAGAGAGAGCAAGAGGAAGAGTGAATATAGGTGTGCCAGGGTCTCCTGCCATTGCAAATGTACTCCAAATTCCTGTTTCACATTGTGCACCTGGCTTTATGCAGGTACTAGGGAAGTGAACCTGGGCCATCAGGCTGTGAAAGCAAGGGCTTTAACCACTGAGCTATCTCTTCAGTCTCTCTTGGAATCTTCTGAGTGATGAATATCTCTTTCAGTTTATTTTTTTCTTTTTGTGGTAGGGTCTCACTCTAGCACAGGATGACCTGGAATTCACTCTGTAGTGTAGGGTGGCCTTAAACTCACAGTAATCTTCTTACCTCAGCCTCCCAAGTGCTGAGATTAAAGGTATGAGCCACCATGCCCTGCTATTATTATTATTATTTTTTTTTAAAAAATATCTTTTATTTATTTATTTGACAGAGAAGGGGGAAGAGACAGAGAGAGAATGGGCGCGCCAGGGCCTCCAGCCACTGCAAACGAACTCCAGACGCGTGCGTCCCCTTGTGCATCTGGCTAACGTGGGTCCTGGGGAATCGAACCTGGGTCCTTTGGCTTTGCAGGCAAACGCCTTAACCACTAAGCCATCTCTCCAGCCCCTATTATTATTTTTTTAAGAGATGGCCTTATGTAGTCCAGGCTTCAACTCACTGTGTAGCCAAGGATGGCTGTATACACCTGGTCCTCCTGTTCAACACCCAGAGTTCTGGGATTTCTGGCCTTTGCCTTAACAACCGGCTGTATTTTAATTACATGTTCATGAGAGGATTTGTGGCAGGAGTCCCTGAGAAGCTTCACCATAGGTCTTGGTTGTCCTGTCACAGGAGCCAATCTTATAATTAGAGAGTGGGGACTTTTTGCTTTACTTATTTCTGAGAAGGAGAAAGGGGCTGGAGATTGAGTTTATCACCACTGGCAAATGATATAATCAATTGTGAATATCCTAAAATTATAGATTTGGAGAGCTTCTAGGATGGTGAACACATTTATGCACTGGACAGGTCGTACACATGAACTTCATGTGGACAGAAGCTCCTATACTCTTCCAGACTTCTTCCTATGTACTTATTCACGTGAATGTTCACCTACAGTCTTTATTATAAGTGACTGTTCTCCTGAGTTTGGAGAATCATTGTAGGAAGTTCTTAAATTTGAGGAAAGGGCTATGGTAACCTCTGGTTTGTAAGTCAGGAGTCTGTAAGTCAGGAGTGTCACATCTGAAATGGGGGAAATATTATGGGAATGAGCCCTTAACCTGGGGAAGGGGGAGGTGGTGAGGATAACTTTAGGCAAATGGTGTTAAGGTTGAATTGAAAATGTTTGAAAGAGTTTTTGTTTTAGGAGATGAAAATACAGGAAAAAGTCGTTGAGAAAAGAGTTATTGAGTGGGCGATAAATGTCTGAAAGTAAGATCGGAGAATGGCAAAATAGGTTAATAGTTAAGTAAGCCACAAAAGAAAGAATTGTAGACAAGACTCATAAATAAATGACCAATTAGAGAAGTTTAGAGGTGACTGTTCCTAGTGATGGACAGAATTTGTGAACAAAACAGTTCTGAAAGGCACCATGCTTATCATGAGTCCTTGCCTGGGATTCAGTGATGAAGAGAGTCCATAGTTGATGTAATGTGGACCAGTGTTTCAGAATGATGCACTTTCAAAAAAATTTGGCATATTGTTTGCATTATGGAGTCAGGTTTTTTATGTAAATAAGAGTTTGTTAAAGTGCTCAAGAGTACTGTACTATGTCATTAAATTCTAAAACTAAAGTGGGATGATATATTTCAGCCAGTCTGTGACCAGAGGTGCAGTGTGATCATAATCAGCAAACACCCACACTATCTGTCGCAAGCTGCGGGCACCCTGCTTGAGCACTTACTTTGTGCTGGGTGCTGAAAGAAGCGTGGGAGCCAGCCACGCTTAACCAATTTCTGCCCTCATGGAACTAGTGGAGATGGACACGAACTAAGAAAACCGAGAAAGGAAAGAAGATAATACCTTTTCTGGAGAAGGTGACAGGTGCAGAAATACACACAAAGGCAGGATCTATTGAAGATCTCATTATATGGTGGTGAGGTCTCAGTGAGGAAGAAAGAGGCCCAGTGACAGTTTTCTTTCTTTCTCCATTCCTTCCTTTCTTCTTTCTTTTTGCATGTGCATGTGTGTGGTACGCATGCACACGTGTTTTCATGTTTGCATGTGTGTGGGCACACATGTGTTGTGTGTAGAGGCTGGTGCTTGACATTGACTGTCTTCTTCAATAGCTCTCCATCTTATTTATTGAGATAAGCTTTCTTACTTGAACCTAAAGCTCACCAACCCTGCGATTCTAACTAGCCAGATTGCTCTAAGGATCCCCTGCCACCTCCTCACGGGTGCTGAGCTTACAGGCAGGGCACCACAGCCATCAAGCATTCATGTGGGCTCTGGGGATCTGAACTTGGGTTCTCACCTGGTGGGGCAAGTGCTTTATCCACTGAGCCACGTCTTTAGCCTGACAACCTTTCAAAATCACACTCTCGGTGACTAGACTTTAATAAGCACTCACTATTGGTTAGGTTATTCTAGCAAACTTTTCTCCTCTTTTACTCATCTTGAGTCAGGCTGCTGTTCGCGCTGCTGCCCCGGCCCCAGCCCTGCAAAGGAGCAGCCTTCCGCCAGCCTTGCTCTTCTTCCTGTAGGCGGGCAGGGGACAGAGGAGCAGCGGACACCTGGCTGAAGACTGGGTGATTTTATAGCATCCTGGGCCCTTGACCTCCGTGAACTAGTTACTGGGGCATCAGGGCACTTCTTGTGTTCCCTCTTCCTCTGGAGAGAGCCGATGAAGATTCTTAGCAGGAGGCATGCTCCGGTAGGGACGTCATCACCACCAGAAAGGCATCTCTTATCATTCTTTCAGGTATGCCAGTAAATTAATAACCAGAAAAAAGAGGACAGCAATATAAATTAGTGTCCATCATTTACCTGACATTGTTGACAAGTACATTATCTTACCAAAGCAACCATTTTATAGATGGGGGAGGGAATCAAGGTCCTGAAAGGTGAATCCTATAAAAGACTTCGTCAAAAGGTTTTTTTTTCCCCACCCTTCCAAAGCCTAATCCACATCAGTAAGAAGCAACAAATTACGTTATCATTCCAAGCGGATTAGTCTGGAAATCAAATTATGTGACAATTTTATTCTAATATAGTATCTTAAATTATTTCTATGGTTAAATAACCTTTTAAACTAACAAAATTGAGATGCAATAATATTTTTAATGGAAAGGGGGGAAAAAAGCATTTTATATGAGGGAGGGAGGAGACCAATCAAACCTCCCACCCTATCCTTCATCCAGTCCCTTCCCGTCGTCCCGTCCCAATCCCAGCCCACCCCAGCCCATCCCGCATCTGGTCCCACCTCATCTGCTGGCTTTTGTCTTTTTGTCAGCACACATTCCTAGACTTCTGCCCAAGAGGCCATAGCACGGTTCAGCCAGTTAGCAGGGAGTCCCTAGACTGCGTTCCATCTACTTTCTTTCTCCGCGTCCTCTAAAAGCTACTGACTTATTCAGGCATCAAGCCCTACCGCGTGTGCTGGGTGTGACACCCCGTGATACTGCTCTTGGGAAGCAAGCTTTCAGATTCCGCGACGTACCAAGAGCTCCTGTCGCCTCTTTCCCCACCCTCTGCCTGGGGCAGGATTCTGAGCTGGTCCTCAGGGTGGTTAGCTGGGAGGAGCGAGCCGCGCCTGCCCAGATCGGAAGATCAAAGCGGCCCGGAGCCCAGGAGGAAGCCAGACGCGCCCAGGAATGCGGCTGGCACCCAGCGAGTTTCCGCACGCTGCGTTCGCCGGCCGGCCAGCGGTGCCAGGCTCGGGCCTGCGTTCCTCTCCCAACCTTCTCAGAGGGGCATCTGTCTCAGTGCTGGGCGCGGCGGTGCTTGCACCCTGGGGCCCAGAGAGAAGTCAGTGAAGGCTCAGGGTGAGGACTGGAGACACCTTCCTCCCCATGACTCCTTCCGCTAACTGCTCCCCCAGACAGAAAACCCCCGCCAAAGGCCTCTCCTCACTCCGCCCTACTATGTAGCGCGCACCCCATCCTCATTCTCACCCAGAGTCCTTGCACCCAACCCCAGTTTGGCCAAATGACGCTTAGGGCGCCGAAACAGAGCGCAGCCTATTGCTCTGCTGCAGTGAAGCCCTGAGTCTCTGCAGCTTTGGGAAGGAAAGGAGGGCACTCATTGCTGGAGTCAGGGAATTCTAGATTTCTTTCGCCTTTAGGGGTTTAAAGGAGCCAGCGCTAGCCTGGCCCTAATTCACTCAGGTCCTTAATTCACTTAATAACTGGAATCTCTCTTGGAGTGCACAAACCCACAGCACCAGGGTAGAACAAATCTTCTATTTTGTAAGCATGAGTGGTTTGGTTTCCAGCCTGCCGGGTCCTAACCCTACATCACCTGGAATGAACAGAAGACTGAATCAGGCTGGATCTGAGCTGGAAGCCTCTTGAGAGGAACGTTGTCCATCAGCATTTCCTTCCCTCTGCCTTAACTTTGCCTGACTCCACAGATGGCCAGCTGTGGTTCTCAAAATATCCCCCAGAGCAGCCGCATCGCGTAGAAACTTGTGAACTGTGCCAACTCTGGGCTCACCCCAGACCTCCTGAACCAGCCTCTCTGCCAGGCAGAACATCCAGGAGACACTGAAAAACCATTGCTTAAAAGTCCTCCAGGGCACTGTGTCGTGATTAAATGTACATAACCAGTGGATACCAGAGCTCTGTTTATTGCTTCTCTTTGAGAAAAGGTCTCTAATTTGCCTGTGGGTTCACCTGCTAAAAGCACACTAAATTGCTTTTAAAAACCGTAAACCATATAAGCAATGAGAGAGCGAGAGCAAGCGAGAGAGAAAATTGTTCCTGCAGCACATACTGAGTATGTCTATCTCTTGAGAACTCCCAGACCCACTTTTGGAAACACTTGCTTCTTCCAGGCACCTCTCTACTTATTTTCCCAATTCTTTCTGAGACAATTTTCATATTGTACAGGTCACAGGACACACCTCATTTCTCACTTCCGGTTCTACTGGCTTTGGGCAAAAGGGTCCCCCACTTCTGTATTGAAACAACTTGTCAAATTGGGACACAAAAGTCTGTCCTCTGCCCTGGGTGGCCAGACAGATGCATGTTTGGGGTGTAGATGTGAGAGGCGGAGTGCACGGAGGCTGGACACGGTCAGTGTGGGAACGTGGATGATCTGGTATAGGAGAAGGCTCTATGGAGGAGAGATGTTTAGATTGCAAGTGCTTGAGGGAGGGGCGTGGAGTATGCGTGGGTAGGAGAGGTCTTGAGGCTTCCATAGTCACAGCCGTCACCATCTCTGTCCCACCATTCACTTCATGCTGTGTACTACTGTGTTTTCCAGGCTTCTCTGCTGAAGCCCCTTGATGGCTTCGTCATTAGACATCAGTGTCATCCTTCTATTTTCTCTGTGTTTGTTCCCTAAAGTTTTCTGGGGTTTGTATTTCTAGGAGTTATCTTGTTTTGTTTTTCCGTTTCTTAAAAAGTATTTTTAGCCTGGCACTTGGTAGGCAGAGGTAGGAAGATCTCTGTGAGTAGGAGGCCAGCCTAAGACTACATAATGAAGTCTAGGTCAGCCTGAGCTAGAGTGAGACCCTACCTCAAAACAGCAAAATTATTTACTTATTAATATAGGAGAGAGATTGAGAGAGAGAGAGAGGGAGGGAAGGAGGGAGGGAGGGAGGGAGGGAGGGGGAGGGAGAGAGAGAATGCAGACAGTCTTGCCGTTTCAAACGAACTCTAGACACGTGAGCCACTGTATGCATCTGGCTTTACTAGACATCCACAGGCAGTCTTTGCAAGCAAGCTCCTAGGAGTTACATTAATAGGCAGCTCTGCACAAATTCGGAGAACAGTGGAGGGATGTGGAAGGTGAAAGTGGTCAGCATTGCATTGAAGAGACACCTTGTAGTTTGCGATCAAAAAGACTATGGACAGTACATTGAAAAATACACGCCCCTTCGAGCTTCCTACTTGAGACACTGCCAGTTTGGGTACCTGCCGCCTCGCGCAAACAACCCACATCCTCACAAACCCTTTCGTTATAAAGAGCTTGCACTAAAATGATTTCATCTGAGCTACATTGAGGTTTTTGGGGCAGTGAAAGGGGAAAGCAGGAGTGTAATTACTATGGTAATTATCATCCTCTTTATCTTTATTTGCAGGGATGAGAAAACAGTATCCGGCCCTTTGAGGAACGAGCTAGCTGGAGTTTGCAGCCATGACTGCTTCCTACTCTTAGCCCCCGGCTTCAGGTCAGGAGCCGGAGCGGGCTGCAGCGAGTCTGTCAAACGGATCCATCTTCACTTTGCAGAGGGAGCGAGGAGTCACTTCTCCGTGGGGCCGCCTGCGTGCGTGGAGTGCTCAGAATTTCAAGAATGCATTTGGTTTGGAAAAAACTGGAAACTTGCACAGTTTGCTGAACATAAACCGCAAACAACTGGGCTGGGCTGTTCGCTAAAGTCTCCCCTCTGGGACTCTGGATCCGAGGAGGAGGAGGAGGAGGAGAAGGGCTCAGTCCTTTGCGTAGCAGTGATGGGACCGGAAAATTTGGGGAATCTGGTGTAGAAGGGTCTAGAGCCATAGCGCACTTTTGAATGTCAAGTTGGGCTGGGG
The DNA here is from genome assembly GCF_020740685.1 of Jaculus jaculus. NCBI lineage: Eukaryota > Metazoa > Chordata > Mammalia > Rodentia > Dipodidae > Jaculus > Jaculus jaculus. The sequence goes on from NC_059110.1 coordinate 31,671,298, forward strand.
TGGGGGTGAGGAAAAGCCTGACACCTAGAAATGTTCCTCTGCGGTGTGCAAATGACTTGAATGATGTCACCCAGGCCACACCAGCTCCGGGAGAAGGAGAATGGCACCCCGAGGCGCTGGGGCTGTGCAGTGGGGACCTGCCCCGCGGGCGGCCCCTTCCCTGCAGGCCGAGCAGCGTCCAGATTGGCTGGAGGTAAGTGCTGAAGGGACGTCCACTGGCAGGTACCAGACCCGGCGGAGGAAAAAAGGGGGCTGGGGCGCGGGGGGGGGGGGGCGGGGGCGTTGGGGGTGAACTTCGAAAGGAGAGCTAGCGAAGCGGAAGTTTCCAGGCCCTCTGCGAGGAATAACAGTATAAATAACCGAAGACGTCTTGTAAACACTGCGGTCATAACCCCGAACATTAAACAGCCGCGGTGGCATCTGGCGCATCGGCGGCCGCGGGCTGCGCCGGGCGGGCCGCGAGGGAGCGGGGGTCCCCGGCGCTCCGCCTCGCCGCGCCTCGCCTCTCTGTTTATCTCAACTTAATCTTCCCCTGCGAGCCGTGCCGCAGCCTGGGAGATGTTTAAACTAAGACCCAGTCCGCCGGAAGTCGTGGCAGGGGCTAAGGCTTGGGCTAACCGCAACTGCAAAGCAAAGCAAGCGCGGTTAAGGCTAGTGTTAATTAATGGAGTCTTTGATTGTGTATATATATACACCCCCATTACTTGGACACGGTACAACACATCCCAAGGGCACGAATTTCGGAGCTACCCTTGCCTCTGCCCTCTTCTCTGCAAGCGTGGACTGTGGGACTCACAGCCATGCCTGGGAAGATGGAAAATGCGAAGTTGGCCGTCCGGCTCCTCTGAATAATTCTACTTTAAACGAGCTGAAAATCGGATTTTGTTTTTCCTCTGGGGCGGGTAACTGAATTAACTTTAAGCCTTCCCATTTTCTGTTTACGGTTACAATCTCTTAACGAGCTTAAAAAAAAAATAACCCTTGAAGCATTTCTTTGAAAGATTTCAGTACAAAATGCGATCTGGACTTTCAGAATGGAAATCAATCTTTTTTTACTAGACGTTTGCATTGAGCGTTAAAATAACCATCTTTATCATTAAGCTTCCCCATAGCTTTTCAATATTTCGTCCAAATAATTGAAAGAAAAAACCACCACACCAATGCCTGCCATTTTAGCAATATAAAGAAAAGATTTATTTTCGAAAGTAGCAAAACTTGTTTGAAAAAAAATATATTTCTTTGGGTGAATTATTTTATAAATGTGACTGTCAAAGTCAGCTATTGTACGATCTACACTTTACATCACGTTGTACAAAAAAGATACACATAGGCTCTTATTATCTATTTATATATATATAATTACATATTGCACTTGGACCAGCAAGGCTCGCAGTCAGTTATTCACGGTAGAAGTTAATAAACGTTAAATAGTTGGGAATCTGTTAAGTACAGTTGAGCTCCTCGGCCTTGGGAAGGACTCTCCTCGTCGCGGTAAAGTGGGATGGGGAGAGGAGCGATGCGAGGGGGCAGCACGGACAGAAATGGGGGGCAGGGTCCCCCAGGAGGGAATGCGCCTTTCCCGGACTCGCACCTCCAAGGTCAGGACGCTGTGGTTCCACACAAGCGGCTCGCGCTCACCACTTCTTTCAGGTCATTCTCGGGTTTCCCGGCCACCATAAAGGGCCACGTCTGCAGGGGAGAAGAGTGCGGAGGCGGTGAGCGGAGCGGGAGGGGGAGGCTGGGCGCGGAGTCGCGGGAGAGGGCGCAGGAGCCCCCCACCCCCAGGCCGGCTGTCCTCAAGTGCTCTGAGGCCGGATAAAGCCGAGACTTAGCTCAGGGTGGTGGTGATGGGCCTTTCGAATATAGGCAAAAAGAGCCCACTGTGGGTTGACGTCCTTGGAAAGGGTTTTGAGGGGCAGGCTCCAAGGGACCGGAGCAGGGCAGGTCCTAGCTGGCGGAACACCAGGGTCCTGCAGCGTCCTCCCCGCGTGTCTGCGGAGACCCAGACCCGGTCAGGGTGCCTGGTCCTCTGGTCATCTGCATCCATGGTGCCCAGTTCCTTTCCACCATTGCAAGCCCAGCTTTGATTACAGTTTCAAGTTAACCACTAGTTGGGAAGGGGGGGGGGGAAACTGCTAATAAAAAGCACGGGGATCTTTTATTTGTGATCATTTTCTCTTCCTTCTTTTCCAGGTTGTTACGTAATAAAGCATGTTTCAGTTTTCTTTTTACTTTAAAGACGAAGAGAGCAGCAATCGCAAATGTTCTAGGAAATAATTTCATTTCAATTCTAGGTTGTTAAGTGTCTGTCTCATTAAAAATGCTCTTAATTGGAGGGGAAATATTTTTCATAGCAAAATATATTTTTTCATTGCTTCCCACTAATTCCTAGAGACAGAAGCAGTGGATGAGAAAAACGTCTCAAGCCTACACTACGTGTGCTTGCCAATGAGCAGAATCTTGTTCTTATCATATATAAACAGAAATCCTACTAAGCGGTTGTTTTTCTTCGGTGCCAGCAAGTTTTAAAATGAAGTCAAATGAAAGGAGGAGTAGAATACGTATCGAAAGCATCAAAAGGCATCTGCGAACAATTGGGAACTGAGCGTTGCTTTTTTTCCTGTATTTTCAAAAATTAGACTCCATGAGCATTACTTTTTAAAGATTAACATGTTCTTAAATGTGAGGCGAGTGGGATCAAATACAATGCTACCCACTTTACTAACACCTGAGCAAATTTACTGATTATTTGTGATATGTGCTGGAATTTCTGAGTCTTAAAAGTGAGAACTCACTTATAGGAGAAGCACAGAATATTTGAGTAGATGGACGTACCCAGATGATTATTGGGATGTGTGTGTATATATATATATATATATATATATATATATATATATATACACACATACATACATACATACACACACATATATACATACATGCATACATATATATGTATGTATGTACATATATGTATGTATATGTGTGTGTTGTGAATTGAAAAAGAGCTAGATGTTTATATATACATACCCATACATACACATATATATGTATGTGTATGTATATATATGTGTATGTGTGTGTTCTAAATTGAAAAAGAGCTTAGATGTTTATAAGAATTAGAAGGGGAAATCGAGTTCTGCTGTCAGCTAAAATAATACGGGGATAAAAGTCTTGTAGTCATCACCGACATGCTGCATCCTGTCAGTTTCCTGTCCCGCATCAGCCACTTTGCGGAAATGGCGCTGGCACAGTCTCCAGGGATACCCTTGGAAATCCCTTACAGGGGTGCCACGTCAAACCCTTGTACAAATCACTCGCGGTCGCTTGGTGCAGAGAGGCTGGGCGTTGTGGTCTCTGGAGGCACCGGGCCAGCAGTGGGTAACGTGCACAAGCTCCCCCTCCTCCCCGCCAGCGCCTGCATCTCCAGACCCAACCTCGCACCCACACCCACAGGGGCATACCCAGGCAGGGCTGCGGGCAAACTCACCAGGTTGACCGGGTGAATGTAACCGTTCTCGTGCTTGTCGTTGGCCAAGATCTGCCTCAAGTGCGCGATGTAGCTAGAGGCCAGCCTGAGCGTGTCCAGCTTGGAGAGCTTGGTGTCTGGGGGCACCCAGGGCAGGGTGGTCTTCAGCCTGGAGAAGGCCTTGCTCAGCACCCGCATGCGGGCCCGTTCGCGCGCGTTGGCCGCGTTGCGCTGGACCTGTTTCCCCTCCTGGCTGACCCCGCTCAAGGGGCTTTTCTTGGTGGGCGCCTTCCGCCTCTTGCCCAGGCCACCGCGGCCCTTCTGCGGAGAGCCGTTCTCGCAGTTGGAGCTCTCCTCGGTGCTCTCGTTGGAAGTCACAAACTCCTTGTTGGAGTCCACTTTCAGCCCATCGCATTCCACCATCTCCACTTCTTGAAGGTCTTCCACATCGCTGAGGGAGCCAGTGGACATGTTTGGAAGAGAGGGAGAGAAAGGGAGAGAGGAGAGAGAGAGAGAGAGAGAGAGAGAGAGAGAGAACCCTGAAACCACTGGGGGTACCCACTTCGTGTTGGAGTTGGGGCTCACCCCTTCCCCTTCGCAGAACTGTGGAAACTGGACTGGACTGCTAGGGCTTCGGCAGGAAGGAAAGCACTGCTCTATTTCCCCACCCCCGGAGTCGGAGTCGTGGCCATTGAGGAGTGAGATAGCGCTGAGGAATTTGGTGGACACTAGGAATTTATCTGGGGAATAGAGAGGCGGATCCGTGCAGCCCAGGGGAGGGGCCTGCTGGGCCCAGCAAAGCTCTTCAGACCCCTCTCACAAGTGCTGGAGACTCGCGCAGGCCCTGACTTCCAGCATACAATGTAAATTAACTCAATTGCAACACGCATTCACCGGTCTCCTTCTTCCACTGTGGTCCAGGCCTAGGAGGGAGGCACACTCAGAACTCCGAGCCTCTGCCCATCAGCTAAGCCCTTCTCTTCCTCTGACAGCGTCCCGGATGATTGTTACACTCTTTGCTCTTTCTAAGTCTTCCACCTAACATATCTCATAAGCACTCCGTGCATCTCCTCCCCCTTCCAAGAAAACACCAATTAAAATTCAGACGGGACACAACTGTCTCTGGTTAAAAGCCTCTAACCCTTCGGGGCTTTAGGAAGAAGATAGCTTCCCATTTTACCTGGGCTAAATAAAGTGCCTCACAAAATCCTTATGTCAATGGAGAGAAAGCACCAAGTTAAAAGAGAAAAACGCATCTGCAGCTGCTCACTTTAAAGATATCAAGGAACCACTAGTGTGGATACAAACACCCTTGACCATTGCAGGCTCGCGCGCACGCACACAGAACTGCATGGGGGTGGGTAAGGAAAGAGGTGGTAATCAATTAGTGGAGACTCTTCTAATGAGATGCAAACTTTTCATACATTTTCTTCTCAGAAATTTATTTGGTATGGTCTTAGAAAAGAGTTGCTCACCTTTGCATGAGGATTTTTTTCTTTTTCTTTTTTTTTTTGGTAAAAGATGCAAATATCCTTCTCTACCTTCTCTCTTCTCCTTAAGGAAAGCTGCCATTAGAAACCACAAAGCCGGATTACACTTTCAGGAAGGAGAGGGTCTTGTTTCCTTCTTTTCCTAGCTTAGATCATCTTTCTCTAGGAAAGGGAAAATCTTCCGGGGAGTAAGTAGAGCTCCGAAGGGCTGCAGAACCCAGGGACTCCGTGGAGTTGATGTCCTGGAGCCAGGGAGAGGGACTGAATGCATCTCACGTTGCCTGATATTTTCCCCTAGAATTAGACATTGAGGATGCCGGGCAGGAGCAAAATGCACAAGCAGCCACTGAACATTTGGCCCTGAGTCGGAACCCCTCTGCTACATCCAGATATCATATCTCTAATCCTGGGCTCTGCTGGGAATTCAGTCACCTCTAACGTTTTGTTTTGTTAGCAGGGTTTTGTTTGCTTTCCCCCTATGCTGTAAACTAAACAGATTGTCAGCAAATCAGTCTTTATTAATGAATTAGTGAACCCTCTCCCCCCCATAATATCTTTCCTGAGGACTCAAAATTTGTTAATCACCAGTGTAGAGATTTATGAGCTCTTATTTTCTGTTGTTTGTGCAGGTGGAGATTTAAATGACCATATCCATTCCCAAGATTTATTGCAAGAGTGATTGATGTTATAAACCAGGAAAAGACTCTTCCCACAGCAGGGATGACAGAAATATCAAGTTGAAGTTGCCTTTGTCTTCATGCACAAATGACCGAGTACTACAACAAAGAAACTATAATAATTTAATCTGAAGTCCATGACAGCAATAAAAGAACACCCAGAGCCTGCTAGAAGGTTCTCTACTGATTCCCAAATGAATTTTTCTTTGATTTGCCCTCCCTTTTGTCAGTCTTGGTAAGACATGAAAGTTAGTTATTTTTAGACTAAAAAGCAATGTGAGGATGGGCATTGGCCAGCACTTCATAAACTTTGTCGGTGTCAGTGTCCGAGTCCATGTGTGTGTGCGTGTGTGTGTGTGTGTGTGTGTGTGTGAGAGAGAGAGAGAGAGAGAGAGAGAGAGAGAGAAAGAGAAAGGGAGAGAATGTGTACAGCTACTAAAATTTCTGAAAAATAACCACAAATTGTTTATCTGAGTTCTGTAGTAAGATGATTATTACGATTCCAAGCCTTACCAGGCTACTAATCTATGAAAATTTTTCTTCTTGAAACTTACGTCCTTCCCCTCGTTTTTTCCCTCTCCTTTTTGGGGATCTGAATCTCTATTGCACCTCAGTGGGTAGGCAGTTCAGGCTACTTGGGGGATAGTGACCATCCAATTATATTCCTCTGAATAAAATGCTATTGTCTATATCGTTTTCCAATGTTGGAAACTTCAAAACAGCAATTCTGAAAGAGAGCAAAACTAGTCTTATGCCATAACCTGGTTTTTATGCCCAGCAATTACTTTTGTTCACAGTAATGTAAGTAATCATTAAGTCCCATGATTATCTTTCAGTGATACATTCAGGCTGGGAAGGACTGGTGGATTGATAATGAACTCTGGGCAATTTCTAAAATTCTCTAAGGAGTGGTGGCTAGTTTAGAAGCAAGAAGTGAAGAAGGCTGTCATTTAGATATCTTGGTGCTATATCTTAGAAGGAACTGAATTAATAATGAATTTTTTTTTTCCTGGTGAATTTTATGTCCATCCCTGCTAATAAACAAGGGACTAATGGGTTGGGAAAATGACTGATGGTCAGATTCAGCTGAACAAATCAGTTAAGCTGTAACTTAAGCGCTGCCAAATTCTCCCCAAATATAAACTATATTCTGTGAGAAGAGAAGCACTTTTGAGAAGCTAATTAACCCTTGCAATGACAGGACTGTTTCAAAGTGGCAAGGAGAAAACTCATGCTTTGAAAGCAGGAGATAGCTTCTAAAAGTCCTTACCTTACTTTTAAACAACAGTTTATGTTTCAGCTCAGGGGCATCCAGCCAACTTACCACACACTTCTAACAATTTGTTTTTCAAGAAAGGATGTCTTTAAAATATTTTAGTGCTAAGGAGAATTTATCTCCAAAAAGTTGTAAAATGAAGATTAAGCATGGAATTTATCCTTGACCTTAAATCCTGCATTATCAACTGATAAATTTTCAGGAAGTTCCAGTTTGATTCAGTTGCTCTTGGATGGGATAATTTGCTTCCCTTTTTTATGGGGGATAAAAATATCACAGGCTTCTTTGGAACTAAGTTTTAGGGAGTGGGATTTGTCTTTAAATTCAAGTTTTTATCCTTTTTTCCTACTCCCAGCATGGGGCCAAGAGGCAAATAAGCAAGCCATCCATTGCTCCTTTCCTTCCCTTTTTTTCCCCCAGCACTAAGTCAAGTTCTTTACTTCTCAAAAGTGATATATAAAGGGAGGGAGAAGGCAAGAAGAGGAAGACAGAAAAAGCCAGAGAGAGCAAGGAGGAGGGTAGAAAGGTGATCCTTCCCTTATTTTGATGTGATGGAAACTGCCACCAAATTGCTGATCTGTGTGGGTTCTTTTTGTCACTTTCTCTATCTGTTATTTCTACCACATCTTTTGCTCACTGCTGATGGGTTTTTGTTCACCTTCTGCTCATTCACCATTGAAGTCTGATTTTCAAAATGAAGTGGGAACTTCGTGTCATAAAACTAAGAATCATTTCTGCTTGGTTGTTTCAGATTACAGTGATTTTAGTGATTTATATTTTGACAACCCAAGTACCTAGGCACTAGGGAGACTTGTGATTACGGAAGGAGGCGAGTAATGGTGAAATTGGATGTTTAAATCTGGGCAGTCAGGCTTGCAAGCAAACACCTCAACCCCAAAGTCATCTCTCCAGCCCTGGTTTTGCTTTTGAGGCAGAATTTCTCACTATGTAGCTCAGGCTTGCCTAGAACACTCTTTGTAGCTCAGGCTTTCCTTAAAACTATATTACTTCTTCTGCCTCAGTGCTGAGATTCCAGGCATGCACCCCCACTCAAGCTTGTAATATAGCTGTGGAGGCAGCCGCGCCTGTGTCTTGAAGGATAGACAGCTTTACCCAAGGGAACACTTTCTGAACAAAGCTGAGAGCATAGGAGAAAAACACTATGCAAGCCAGTTTAACATCCTGTTTCCTAATAGTAGAATAATTTTATTGCACCTGCTTAGTAGTAGGAAAGAGAGGGAAAAGGATGGAATAATTCCAGAGTCATGTACTCTGTCTCCAACTCCTCTTCTCCCTGATCCCCAAGTACAACGGACACTCTGTGAGTGCAGAGGTTTGATGCATCTTGCTTACTTATATACTTACAACCCCAAACAGGGCTGACTTTATATATATTTGGTTTTATGATGAAGTAGTGTCTTGCTGTAGCTCAGGCTGACCTGGAATTCACTATGTAGTGTCAGGGTGGTCTTGAACTCTCAGAAATCCTCCCAGCTCTGCCTCCCAGGGATTAAAGGCATGCACCACCATGCCTGGCTTATCATATATATTTTATTTTATATACTTATTTGCACATGTGTATGTATGGGTATGCCTGTGTTTCTTGCCTCTGCAAATGAGTGCCTGTCAAGCTTTATGTGAGGGGCTGGAGAACTGAACTCAGGCTTCCAGGCTTTGTAAGTGAGTGCCCTAACCACTGAGCAATCTTCCCAACCCATATGATAGATACTTAGGGAAGAATTATTGAATGAATGAAAGAACTGATAAGTACATGTTTCAGACCAAAGTATATTTGTATCTTGCTACTGTGTCATCCTCTGGGAAGTGAAATAGGAAACCTGAAGTTTTAATCCTTATCAGCTTTCTGGATGTTCAAAAGAGAGGGTGTTGGACAAGTAGATTTCTTATAGCCTTGGGACATTGAAAGCAACACATACATTTCTGTTCTCATCCACTGATCTTTGTCTGCAAGGGAAGTTTAGACAGATTGTCTCAAAATATGATCTTTACCTTTATGGAAAACTTAGGGCCAGATATGTATTAGTAAAAAGGAAGGGAGCCAATTCAAAAGTCTCAGTACATTTAGAGCATTAAAGATAGAAGTAACTCATCGGAAGTCCTGAATATCTTGACTGGCCACCATAGGAAGTTCACTGTATGACTAACTTAATTTCGTTGATGATGTACAGACAATCATTGTTTCATGAATTTATTTTTAAATAATATTTTATTTATTTGTTTGTTTGTTTGGAGGGGGGTGAGAGAGAGGGAAAGAATAGGCATGCAGATGAACTCCAGACACACATACCACCATGTGCATTTGGCTTACGTGGGTACTAGGTAATCGAACCTGGATCCTTTGGCTTTGCAGGCAAGTGCCTTAACCACTAAGCCATCTCTCCAGCCCATCAGTGAGTTTATTATTAGCCCTGATGAATTTCTACAGTTTCCACTCACATCTGGAGCTCAGAATCAGTTGAAAGATATTTAGCAGCTTACCTCTGGCTACGTGTCTGGGAGCACAGGCTCATTCAAGCCACTGCAAGTGATGCCGTCTCTAAAATTTCCTTCAGTTACACAGGTTTATGACTTGACTGTTTTCCATGGTAGATCAGTACAAATGTGTGGGTTACTATATCAGTTTACTAAAACCCACTGGCATTCACTAAATCACTCCACATCACTTGGTGAATTTCTATCAAACTACCTATCAGGTAAGAGGGGGCAGAAATCTTTTCAAAAAAGTTTAGTGACATATTTTCAAAGTGTGGTAGCAGTTTAGTGTCTTAGAACAGACTACTGTAACAACATAGAATAGACTGGGATTTTTATCAAAATTTTATTTTGTCATAGTTCTGGAGGCTGGAAGTCCAAGCTCAAGGTGTCAGTGGTTGGGTTCTTTTAAGGACCCTCTTTAAAAAAAAAGAATTATAGTTATTTATTTATTTGACAGAGAAAGAGGGAGAGGAGAGGAGGAGAGAGAGAGAGAGAGAATGGGTGCACCAGGGCCTCCAGCCACTGCAAATGAACTCCAGATGCTTGCGCCCCCTTGTGCATCTGGCTAATGTGGGTCATGGGGAATCAAACCAGGGTCCTTTGGCTTTGCAGAAGAACATCTTAACTGCTAAGCCATCCCTGCAGCGCTAAGGGCCCTCTTGATGATGCTCACTATCTCATTGTGTCTTCTTATGGTCTTTCCTTTGCCTACACATAGAGAGATAGACACAGAGATACAGAGACAGAGAGAGTTCTTCTTATGAAACCACCAGATCTATCAGATTAGAATAAGGCCCAGTCCCCAAGACCTCTATTAAAATGATTTACTTCCTAAGAGCCCCATTACAAGACATAGTCACACGAAGAGTCTGGACTTCAACATCTGAAGTATGAAGTCACCCAATTCAGTCCTTAGAGCTAGTCAGTAGAAATTATACTTGAAAAAAAATAGTTCTTATTTCTTATTGTTTCTAACTTTCAATGAACTCAGTATGAAGATAAGATATGCCTAGGACTTTTCTGTCACTTGCGCATTCCTGTAGACTTTGGATCAGTGACGAGTCCACCAGTAGCAACAGGGAACCTCAGGCTTTAGATGTCTTGGTTTTCTTTTGTGAAGCATCCTGATAGTGACGAGCTCTACATCAGATTCATGGTCTGTGGTGATGAGGGTCACTGCATTCTCATTCCTAAAATTTGTAAAGAGAGAGGAGGACCATTCTCTAATTAGAAGCTCTAAATCAGTCAAAAAAAAAAAAAAAAAACCATTAGCAGAAGAATTCAGAAATTCTTTATCTAGCACACTTGAAAACGCCACACAACTCCCACACAGAAAGAGAGACATGGGTTAGACCAATTTAGTAATAAAATGTACCTAAGATTTTTGAGGGGTCACTCCATAGACAAAACATAGGTGACTGACTGCTCTGGCCTCTGTCCAACTGGTCACTCTGACATATTTTAGATAAGGCCAGTATTACTTTAAGCTAACCGAGACACACATACTAAGCTTCCTCTTTGTACATGAATAAGTAAGTTCTTTTTTTTCCACCTAATTACAAAGATGACCATGATAAAATCATTTGTACATTACTCCTGAATTGATTACTAAATGAATGCCCAAATTCTGCTTAGGGAACTAGCTTGTTGTTTGAACTTGTGCTGCAGAGGCTTTCATATTGTGTGATTAATTTTTAATAATTAGGTCTTAACAAAAATGCTTAGTCTAGCCTAGAATTCATATGTTCATATCCTAGAATTCTGGTCTTCAATTTCATTTTTTATATAAAAGGACAGTACCTTGTTTTTATATTTATATAGACTTGTTTTTATATTTATGAATGATGAGAATATTTAGCTTTTAAAACTTAACAGATGTAATCGTCTCCTAGGCTGCCACAACAAATTATCATAAACTGGGTGGCTTAGAAGCAATAGACATGGTCTAGAGAGACGGCTTGGCAGTGAATAGCACTTGCTTGCAAAGCCTGATGGCTGGGGTTTGAGTCCCAGGTGCCTATGTAAAGATAGACATGCAAAATGGCACACATGTCTGCAGTTTTACAGTGACAAGAAGCTCTGGAGTGTCCGTCACCTCTCTTTCATTTTCTCTGCTTGTGAAAACAAATTTAAAAGAAATGTTTTTGCTGGGATGTTCTTGAGACCAGCATATTCAAGGTATTGTCATGGCTATGCCTATCTCCCAAAGGCCCTAGAGGAAAATTCTTGCCTCTTCTAGTTTCTGTGTTCTTAGGTGGTCTTTGATTATGGCACATAGCTCTAACTTCTGACTCCTTTGTGGAGGCTCTTTTTTTATATAATTTATTTATTTTTTATTACTTAGTTTTGTACTCAGTGAATACAGTCAAGTTGGTAGCATTGTTAGGCTCATCCATTTCCTTCCCCCTCCCCTGGTCCCTTCTTGTTGAGGTATATGGGTCATGCATTATGAAGTTAGCCTACAGTTATGGGTAGGAGAGATGTCTCTGCATATCATGACCCAGCTTGTGACTCTGACATTCTTTCCACCTCCTCTTCTGCAAAATTTCCCTGAGCCATGTTGGGTTCATTTTTGGCCTGCTTCAGTGATGAGGTGTTGGGGGCCTCTGGGTCTCTGGATGTCTGATTTGGCAGGAGTTGGTTGTTCTATGTGTCAATCTCCTTCACCCTTGTGCTAGTACCTGGTTCACCAAGAAGACAGCACCCTTGCTTGTTTCACCAATTGTTCTTAGTTTCAGCTGGGGCCCTTTTGAGGTATGATGGGGTGGTTCTTTCCTTAGGATCTGCATCTATCTGAAAAAGAGAAGCAGATTCTCCAACGGAGAGTAAAATTAGCACAAGACAAATGGGATAACCCTTATTTTTTTTAATAGAGAATTTAGTAGGTATAGGCCCTCTTGAAGCCCATGATTGGTGGTAGCTTGATAATGGAGAGGGGGCTCATGTTTGGATATGGTTCTGACTTGTTTCCCAGCTCCAGCTATGGGTCCCGTTCCACTGAGGGGATCAGTTAGCAAAATCAAGAGCAGCTGGCTTCCCACTATGGCTGTGTACCACTATTGCACTTGTGTGGGCATCACGATAGGTTATTTGCTGCTGAGTAGGTTAGACTATGAGTTGCTTGGACAGATATTGGTCATTTTCCCCCAGTCGCCTATGTAGCACCTTCTGGCACTAGATGTGCTGACTGTCTGGAGACTGACTCTCTTCTAGCTTCCAGCCATGCCATTCCATTTTACATGTCAACTGCATATGGTGTCTTCCGCAGTAGGGTCTTACCACTAACCTTTGGTAGGTCATCAACTACTCTGGCAGAAATCTGTCTTTCTTTTAGGAAACCTTGTAGGTCTCTCTGATCAAAAGCTCATTGTGGATGATAGCCACCTGCTGGTACTGGGAGTGGGGAGGTTCTTTTTGTATGAGCACTTGATGAGACTAAGAGATGCTCACCGAGCAGGTCAAACATTATATTGGTCTATCTTTGAGGATGTTTAGAGAACAGATTAATCTCATCAGTGGGGTGAGCATCATTCCATCTTTTGAAGGCCTGAATAAAACAAAAATGAGGGAGGGAGTAAATTGACTCTCCCTTTGAGCTGAGACATTCATTCTTTCCTTGCCCTTGAAACAGTTGGTTTTCAGGCTTTTGGACTTGTTTTATACCATTGGTTTTCAGGGCTTGAGGTTGGACTAGAAGTATGGCACTGTCTTTCCTCGGCCTTTAACATGAAGGGAGCCTGATCATGGGAATTCTTAGTCACCATAAACACAGAAACACAGGAGCTAATTCATCGTAATAAATCTCTTCATATGTGTACACATTAATTACATATAATGCAGATTTATATATCCTGATGGTTGCTTCTCTGGAGAACTTCAACCAACACGTTGTTTTTCCTCTGTATATTATTATTATTATTATTATTTTGAGGTAGGGTCTCACTGTAGCTCAGGCTGACCTGGAATGCACTATGTAGTCTCAGGGTGGCCTTGAACTCTCTGCAATCCTACTACCTCTGCCTCCCAAGTGCTGGGATTAAAGGCATGCGCCACCACACCCAACTCTCTCTATATTCTTTTCCATCTTTTATAAACATTGGATTTAGGGCTCACCCTAATCAAGTATGATTCAACCTTGATCTTCTCCTTCATTACCTGTGTAAATATATTATTTTCAGATAAAATAAAATTCTGCAATTCTTGGGGAATGAAGATTTTTTTTTTTTGAGGGGGGAGAAGGGGAATAGAAACACTAGTTCAATTCGGTTTCTACTTAGAGATTTAGATTACATTTGGCCACAGGCAAAGATCCCAGAATGGGTTTCCATGAGGTGGGAAAATCAAAATGGGTAATAATAAAGAATCTTATATTAAAATAATCTGAGATCCTTTGTGGACTTGTATCCACTGAATACAACTGTCTAAGATACACCAACGGTCTCCTAGAGGGGGCTGGTGTAGTTCAGTTGGCAGAGTGGTTGACCAGCTTACATGAAGCCCTAGGTTAGATTCAAACCTGGCATGGTGGTGTATGCCTGTAATCATAGCACAAAAGAAGAGGGGCCAGAAGGATCAGAAGTTCTAGGTACACAGTGAGTTCAAGGTCAGCCTAAAAAAGTCTTATAGACTTCTTTTTTAAAAATGCATTTTATTTAAGAGAGGGAGAAAGAGAAAGAAAGAAGGAGGGAGAGAAGAAGAAAGAGGGCTTCTTTTTAAAAATATATTTTATTTAAGAGAATGAGAAAGATGAAAAAAGAAGGGAAGGAGGGGGAGAGAGAGAGAGAAGAAAGACAGAGGGAGAGGGAGAGAGAGAGAGATTGAGAGAGAGAGACATACTAGGGCCTCCTGCCGCTGTAAATGAACTCCACATGCATACACCACTGTATATTGGCTTTACGTGGGAACTAGGGAATTGAACTTTGAAAGCAAGTGTCTTTAACTGTTCAGCCATCTCTCTAGCCTCTTACAGACTCCCTAAAACAGAAAGAAAATTGTCTTAGAAACTTTACATAAATAATGTAGGTTAACCACACTTCTGCCTTTAAAAATTTATTTTAAATTATGGTGGTATGTGCCTTTAATCCCAGTACTCGGGAGGCAGAGGTAGGAGGATCGCTGTGAGCTCGAGGCCACCCTGAGACTACATAGTGAATTCCAGGCCAGCCTGGACTGGAGTGAGATCCAACCTTGAAAAACAAAACAAAACAAAAAAACCAAAAAACAAAAAAACCCCACAAAAACCAAAAAACAAAAACCTTTTTCTGTGGAAAATCATTGTGACTGTTGGCCAGATATTTCCTTTTCCTCCCTTCTTAGGTTTTTTCAACTTATGTCATTTCATTTACAAACACACTTAAAGGTGAGGATATACTTTCTCTCATTTTAGATTCAGAAATCCTTAATGCTCCACGTTGTACACCTGGCTTTATGTAGGTATTGGGGAAATGGACCCAAGGCAGCAGGTTTGCAAGCAAGTGCCTTTACCTTCTTTGGAAAAAAAAAATCTCTGTAAGCTTTCAAACTATTTTAAAGCCTATATTCATTTTCTCATAATTAAGCATGATGTTTGGGTGATAATGACATTTAAATACTCTGTTTCATTCAAAATTACATACCCCAGAGAAGAATTAATTTGGCCCAGTCATTCTTATGTTTTTGGTTTTCTTTGATGACATGTACAACGCCGTACTGTAGTTATAACTTGACTTAACGTTACAAACTTGTGGAAACGAAGGCTTCAGATGCCCTTGACAGACCGAAAGAGATTGGATGAGGCTTCAGTCGTAAGGAGGGCGGTGGGTAGCTTTACAGTGCAAGTAGCTATTGACCTGACTTAAAACCTCTCTCCGAGCTTCAGGAAGGAAAATAGTGTTAGATGTTTCCTTTCATCCTTCCCTGTCCTGACATAGGATCCCTTGGGAGATTGACTGTTGGAGGATTTCTCTGCTTCTATGCACGTGAAGGTTGTCTAGTCAGTGCTGTACTCTTGGCCCCTCAGAGGTCAGCTCCACATGCACATCCTCTCATATTGCTGCATTTTTTGCTTTGTATTTTTTTTGGGGGGGGGGTTCGAAGTAGGGTCTAGCTCTAGCCCAGGCTGGACTGGAATTCACTAGGGAGTTTCAGGGTGGCCTCGAACTCATGGCAATCCTTCTACCTCTGCCTCCTGAGTGCTGGAATTAAAGGCGTGTGCCACCATGCATGGCTTTTCTCTGTCTAATTTTACTTCAAAATGGTCACACCAACAATCTATGTTACTGTCAACATTTAATAGGCTGTAGTTACATTTTTAAAGGGCCAAACAGCCCACATATGGTACTAATTGAAATGATACTATGGAACCAGATTTAGTATTTCACATATACTATGACAGCATATCAATTTTAACAGCCTAATTGAAGCGTAATTTGAATGCAATTGGATCCATCCTTACACTTCAATGATTTTGTTAACTTTGTTCATATGAGTAACTATCATCCTGTAATCCACCTTCGACCATTGGCACCCACTCACAACAATCCACCTCCACATGCAGTTCACCCCCATTTCTCACTCTAGCACCAGGCAATCACTGATGTGTGGTTTTGGCCTATAAATTGCTCTTACAACACATAACCCACAGCCCCATGGTGAATACCAGCAACCCCACTGAGGAGGGCCCTCAGTGGAATGGGGGCAGGGAGGAGGGAAAAGATGGTACCAACACATGTGTGTCCATACAAAGTATGCTTTATTTATTTATTTATTTTTCTGAGGTAGGGTCTCATTCTAGCCCAGGCTGACCTGGAATTCACTATGTAGTCTCAGGCTGGCCCCGAACTCACAGTGATCCTCCTACCTCTGCTTCCCAAGTGCTGAGATTAAAGGCATGCACCACCATGCCTAGCTCAAAGTATGCTCTTAATTACAAAATTGCCTTTTCCCTCTATATTATATAAATCATAAATATGTGATTTTTCTCTTTTTAAAAAATACTTTATTTTTATTTAATTGGGAGAGAGAGAACGAAAGCAAGTGAGAGAGAATGGGTGTGTCAGCTCTAGCTGCTGCAAATGAACCCCAAACACATGCACCACCTTGTGCATCTGGCTTTCCTGGGGAATCGAACCTGGGTCCTTTGGCTTTGCAGGCAAATGCTTTAACCACTAAGCCATCTCTCCATCCTGATACATATGTGATTTTTCTTCTTTCACTTAGCACAATATTTTTGAGGTTTATTCATAGTATAGCACAATTTAGTGTTTTATTTCTTTTAGTTGCTTTAATTGTTTATTATGTATTAATTTTAAATTTATTTATTTTAAAAAATATTTTATTTATTTATGAGGGGGGGAGAGAGAGAGAGGGCATGCCAGGGTTTCCAGCTGCTGCAAATGACCTACCGATTCATGTGCCACCTTGTTCATCTAGCTTACGTGGGTCCTGGGGAATCGAACTGGGTCCTTTGGCTTTACAGGCAAGGACTAACCACCAAGCAAGTTCTCCAGCTCAATTTATTTTTATTAAGCAGAAATTTTGTATGTGCACATTATGTGTTGATACCATCATTTTCCTCTTCCCTGCCCACATTCTGCTGGGGGCCCTCCTCAGTGAGATTGCTGGTATTCCCCGTAGGGTTGTGGGCTATGAGATATGACAGCAGGTGTCAGTCAGTGTAAGGATGGAGCAATGCTCCTGGACATTCCTTTCCTCTCTGTGGTTTTTGCAATCTTTCTACCCTCTCTTCGGCAAACCTCCCTGAACCATGGTGTATGGGTTTTAAGTCTACTTTAGTGTTGAGCTCTCAGCAGCTTCTGGATTTCTGACTTGGGACATTGTGCATACTCTCAGGGTCTGTCTCCTTCACCCTGGGGCAGGCTGTCAGGCTTGTTACTGAAGCAGCGCTCTTGCTCATCTTGTCAGTTCCTCTGCGGCTTCCCCTGGGCCCTGGCTGATGTGTGAGGGGTGGATTATCTCCTCGGTTCTAGTCGACTTCTGAAAAAGAAAAGCAGATTCTCCAACAGAGAATGAGGTCAGCATAGGTTAAACAGGATATATATTAAGAGAGTTTAAAAAAATATTTTATTTTTATTTATTTGAGAGCGACCGACAGAGAGAGAAAGAGGGAAGGAGAGAGAGAGAGTGGGGGGGAGAGAATGGGCACGCCAGGGCCTCCAGCCACTTCAAACAAACTCCAGATGCATGTGCCCCCTTGTGCATCTGGCTAATGTGGACTGGAGGGATGGCTAAGTGGTTAAGAGCTTGCCTGTGAAGCCTAAGGACAGCGGTTCAAGGCTCTATTCCCCAGGACCCACGTTAGCCAGATGCACAAGGGGTGCACACGTCTGGAGTTTGTTTGCAGTGGCTGGAGGCCCTGGAGCTCCCATTCTCTCTCTCTGTTTGCCTCTTTCTCTCTGTCTGTCGCTCTCAAATAAATAAATACTGATAAACAAAAAAATTTTTATTTTAAAAAGGAGAGATTTTGATGAGTGTAGCCTCTCTTTTTGGCCAAAGACTACTGGGAGCTTCTCAATGGATTCCATGATCCTGGTCTCTATAGGATTCTGACAGTTCCCAGTTCCAGGTTTGGGTTCCTTTCCACTGAGCAGATCTCTTAGTTAATCAGAGAGCCATTGGTTACCCACCCAGGCACATGTGTACATCTTTTCAGGCTACATGCTTTAGTATAGCAGTGTCCCCAAGTGCTTGGATTAAAGGCGTGCACCACCATGCCTGTCTGGCTCTAGCTTTTAAAAAAAATCTATAATGAATAAATTTATTTTCTTATAAAATCATTGTCTAGAAATATAGGAATACAAGAAAAGATATTTGCAGTCAGGTGTCTGGTGGTCAACAATTCATAGAAGAGGAAATCAAAGATTTCAAACCCATGTGACAAATTCTTCCTAAAAGATGTTAAAGCTTTTAACCCAAAAGCACATTGCAGAGGAACAGGATTTATCACTAACGCTGATTTGTTGTCACTGTTTATAACACCACTTTGACTAGAGAGGTACATGATATGAAGCACCGTCAAAATGCATTAAGCAGCTTTTTATTACTGAAGGTATTAGTTACTCTCTTGCTGCTGTGAAAAAGCACCTGACAAGGGTATCTTAAGGAAGGAAGTTTATTGTCTCATGATTTTTTGGGGATACAGTCCATCATGGTGGGAAAGGCTTGATGATGGGTCATGGAGTTAAGGGTCCCACTGCATCTGAAGTGAGGAAGAAGAGAGAAGAATACTGGTCACTTTCTATCTTGCCCTTTTTTACTCATTCTGAGACCTCAGTTACTATGATGGTATCACCTACATCCAGGACAGGTCTTTTCTCCTTAGTTAAATCCTGGAAACTCCTTCACAGACATCATCAGAAGTGTATCTCAAAATCCAATCATTAATAAAGCTTAGCCATCACATTGTTTTCATCACTTACAAATACATTGCATACATCTCATTTTCATAGATCAAGTATTAGATTACTATATTACTGTCTGTTATAAAACCATGGAACAAAGCCATATGTTTTATGAAGCCATTAATTTATATCTTCTACAATAATGTGGAAACATTTATATTTATAATGATGTAGTCATTCTTTAACAGCAGTGAATATTTTGTATGCCAATTTCAAAAGAAAATCTAATATCTACTTCAGCAGTATGATGGAAAGATAAACCTGTTGAAAGTGATAACTGTGTCAGGATTAATACCAATAGTTTTTCTTATTCACCTTTTGGGACTTTTCGCCATTTATTAAGCAAAGGAGAAGAGCTGAAATCCAAAATGCTCAGTGTTATTTTAGTGTTGGTTTGCAAGTTACGCTGGTAAGGGCCATGGGACAGACTGAAATTAATGGCCAAACTATTTTTTTTTTTTTGTAGATTAACTGTGAAATTCAATTTAAGCTGTTTTTCCTTATATTATGTAGCTAGAGTTCCAAATTTTAAAAAACAGACATTTTATGTGACAGAAATCCCATCCTGAGCTAAGAAAGAAGGGGATAATTTATTGGCTCTTTTAGTTGAAAAGTTCAAGGATGAACTGGCTCAGCATATTGAAATTCAGTCCAGCCCATCTATTTCTCTGACTTGATGGTTTGACTTCTGGCCTGTCAGGCTCACATGGAATCCGGATTTCTATGTGCTGGTCCAGTCATACCTCCTCCCATGGGTAACCCTGGGAGAAAAGGGAATAGAATGCTCTTGTGGTTCTCTGACAAAGGTGCCATCGTGACTCTGTAGCCCTGACAGGCTCACTAGCTATAATAGACTTAGCTCTGAACAGCTGTCTGGATGACCTCTTCCCATAGGGACAGATGAAATATCAAATGTGACACAGCTGTAACCCTGAAATTCACCTGTTTGCACCATGTAATTGCTTACTTACCAGTATCTGAACCTGTTCTTGAGGTCGTCATTTCATTTCTAGAGAAAAATGCCAGGGGCCTTTCCTTGTGCATCATTTGCCTATGTTTCCTTACAAAATGTGGATAGCTGACTTAAGATGAAGGTTTTAGATGTTTTATTATGGACATACCTAAGTAATATGTAATTTTTAAGTAAAGCTTAGCATCTTAACCAAACTATGAAAGTCCTACTCCATGCTTTTCGTAACGTCCTCTCTTTTCCCTGTGGCCATCAACCTTGAAGTTCACCAAAAACATATATTCATGAGTCCTTTCTCTCTCTCTATATATGTATATATATATGTGTAATCTATCTATATTTGTATCTGTATCTATATCTCCATCTCTATCTGTGTATATATATATATATATATAAAATCTATCTTTATATCTATCACCTATCTCATCAATATAAATATAAAGGTATACATAAATTAATATGTACCTTACAGATAAATTAAAAATTACTATGTAATTTAAAAAATTCCTCTTACATGTTTAGATGCTATAATATTTATCTATATGCACACATACATATTTCTGTGATTTTGTTATGTATCCATAAATCTGTCTATGGTATGGTAGCATATGGTTCCATATTCTAATGGCTATGTAATATTATATAGTATCACTGAACTATAAGTTAATCACTTCCTGATTTATGGGCATATAAAATTAATAGACATTTTATTTTGAATAATGATGCATGACTTCGAATCTTTTTCTTTGCTTGTATCTTGCAGTGCTACACTTTTTTCACTTTATGTTTGATCGCTTGGCCTTCATGTATCCTCTCCTTACACAATATGCCTAAAGGTGACCATTTCCCATGGCTTTATTAAGTAAATTTTCTTCCATTTAATGACCACCATTTTTTTCCATTCTTAAAAAAACCCATTTTATTTATTTATTATGAGAAAGAGAGGGAGAGAGACAGAGAAAGGGAAAGAGGCAGGTAGAGAGAGAATGGGCATGCCAGGGCCTCTAGCCACTGCAAACTCCAGATGCATGTCCCACCTTGTGCTTCTGGCTTTATGTGGGTACTGGGGAATTGAACCTGAGTCCTTTGGCTTTGCAGGCAAGTGCCTAGGCCACCTTTTCAGTCCTTAATTCTTTATTAGCATTTTTGGACATATGGTTCTCCAATTAGATCTTATTCTGGATTATGTTCTTAAAGGTCTGGAATGAATGCTCATATCCCTTACAGTCACTGCTACATGGATATGTCTTACAAGGACAATGTCCTAAACAAAGCTCTGATTTTTTCTTTCTCTTTATAACTCCTCTGTGTCAGTATTGACTATGGATGAAAAGGGAGAAACAGGCCAGACATTTCAGATGTTTACATCAATTCAGACCTGATGATGAAACAAGACAATTAAAAATTTAAAACCAAAACAAACATCAAATAAAAAAATAACTAATGGTGTGGGATATCAAATGTAAAAACTGGGCTGGAGATATGCCTCATCAGTTAAGGTGCTTGCCTACAAATTCTAGTGAGCCAGGTTCAACTTCCTGGTGCCCATGTAAAGCCAGAGGCACAAAGTGGCACATGCATCTGGAGCTCATCTGCAGCAGCTAGAAGCCTTGGTGTGCTCATTCCCTCTCTTTGCTTGTATATAAATTAAAAAAATATTTTTTAAAAAACAACAAAATTATTGGGACTAGAGAGATGGTTCAGTGATAAGGTGCTTGCTTGCAAAGCCTAAGGACCCCAGTTTGATTCCCTAGTACCTACCTAAAGCCAGATGCACAATGTGCCACATGTATCTGGAGTTTGTTTGCAGTGGCTAGAGGCCCTGGCGCACCCATTGTCTCCCCCTCCGGTCTCTCAATGCTTACAGATAAATAAATTAAAAACAAAAAAAATGAATTTAGATTTTTAAAAAAACCTTATGTCCTTGGAAAGTTAGGGTGGGCAAAATTCAGCGATCCAGAGAGACATGTTCATTGCTACTACTCCCTTATATCATCTCCCCTTCTTCCTCCTCCTTCCCTCTTTTCTTTTGCACTGCTGGGGATCAAACCTAGGGCACTAAGCATGCTAAAAAGGGCTCTATGAGCTGGGCATGGTGGCACACACCTTTAATCCCAGCACTCAGGAGGCAGAGGTAGGAGGATCGCTGTGAGCTCAGGTAATGAGTCCCAGGTCAGCCTGAGCTAGAGTTAGCTCCTACCTTGAAAAACAAAACAAACACACAAAAAATTACCCTATGACTTGAGTTATATCGCCATCCTTGATGTGGCTCTGCTTTCGTTAGGGCAGAAGTCATTTTGGTTGCTGTGGACAGGTACTATGTCCCAAACACGGATCAGCTGATTGATAACTCAGACTAGCCATGGACAGTTGAAAAAGTGGTCTTTCTGCTCTGAGTCTTGTACTATTATTGTAAGGATGGCCACTTAAAATTGAAATGCTTTTCTTCTGAGGAGTAAACCTCCCAACCTTGTCACAGTCCTCCTCAGTGCTCCAGCTACCTCCATATTTAGCTACTTCAAGGATTTTGCTTGGGACACGTGGGGAATAGGGGAGCAGTGCTCAGAAGCTTGTTTCAGTATACTAAACATTCTACTCTTGGTGGATATAGATTTTAAATATTTTCTATCTAGAGCCTAGACAAGTATTTTAGAAATGCAAATAAGGAGAATAGGGGCGATTAAGGAACTTAAATTCAAAATGTAAATATATTTGAATGCATGTGATTATAATTAGAAGTTTTAAAAACAGTACGATAATTTGTGTGAGTTGTTTGAAATATTTAAATAGTTAATTAAATGTTTTAGACCAATGATGTTTGTGAGAATTTGATTAAATAAATTTAATATCATTAATTGGAACTTTTGGTTAAATTTTAGGGGTTTTTGTGCATGCATATGTGTGTTTGGGTGTTTGTGTTCGTGTGTATGTGGGTGCATGTGAAGGCCAGAGGACAACTTTGGATGTCACTCCTCTCAGGTGCTTTTCACCTTTCCTATGGAGACAGGCTTCTTCCTAGCCTGAGGCTTACCAAGTGGCCTAGACTGGCTGGCCAGTGAGCCTAGGGGATCTGCACGTCTTTTCCTCTTCAGTGTTGGGTTACATGCACATCCTACCACACCTAGCTTTTCTTATGTGGGTCCTGAGGGTGGAATTTAGGTTTTCGCACATGTAAGGTAAGCGCTTCATTGATAACTTATCAATAGTGATACCACTTCTTACCCATCTAGCCATTTCCCCAGCCCAAATGGTAGTTTTGATTTATTTCATAAGTAGTAGTATGCATTTAATTAATGCACAGAATCAAGAAGTTGGTGAATATACAAAGCTTAAACAATAGGGATGATTTTTGTCCAAAATGAACTGTCCTTATATATATAAAGCAATGTTACCAATAATTCTAAAAACTCATGTTTGATGTTCTGTTCCCTGGGGTCCTTTTTCACTAATCAGACAATAGAGCCTCCACGTATCTCATGTACCAAACAATATAGAAGACCCCTCTTGCTTATCTGCATCTTCACTTATGCTCCAGGCTGGACTAGAAGTTCCTCAGAGAAGCCCTCATTAGGGCAGCAAGATGTTCTTGCAGACTGCAATCAAACAGACCTAACCTTGGACTCGTGTTTTTCCCTCTGTTCATTTAACACATGCTTTGAATTAATATTTTTCTGCCTTAAGCTATTTTATAGATTTGAAATTGGGACTCCAAATAAAAGAGTTGAGTTCACTGGTTGCAGCATACCAGATGTGAGCAGAAAGGGGTTCTTAGTTTATTGTGACAGTTCTTCTCTTTCAGCAAGCTAGCTGCTGAAGAGAGAGGTGTGCCTAGAAGAGGTCGAACTAGCGGCTAAGTCCACGTGGATGATTCTAGCTCTGCTTCCTTTGGGCGGATGACCTTGGGCATAATTAACTGCCTTAGCATCATAGGCTTGTTGTAAGCATGAAGTGAGATTGTCCAGGCACATACATGTGTGCATGTACACATACTAGCAAGCACATACTAAGTACTCAGTAAATATTAACTCTTGCTATCATATGCTCTACTTTGAGGTTTTTATGTGTTCCAGATTATCATGCTTTCTCTTTCTATTTCTTTTTTTTTGTTTTGTTTTTTTTGAGGTAGGGTCTCACTCTAGTTCAGGCTGACCTGGAATTCACTATGTAGTCTCAGGGTGGCCTTGAACTCACGGCGATCCTCCTACCTCTGCCTCCCGAGTGCTGGGATTAAAGGCATGTGCCACCATGCCCGGCTCTTTCAATTTCTTTAGGCATGTATATACTTCATTGATCATTTAGATATATACTGCAATTTAATGTTTCAATAGCAATTAATCATTATACCCTGTGAAGTATATTTTTTTTTTTTCTTTTGAGGCAGGCTTTCACTATAGCCCAAATTGACCTGGAACACGTTCTGTAGTCTGGTCTGGCCTTGAGCTCATGGTGATATTCCTGCCTCAGACTCTGTAGAATACCGCCACGCCAGGTACAATATTAATTACGTCAACTTCTGTTAACTTTACCTCCTATTAACTTTTACTGAATTGTCAACGCTCAATGTCAATTCCATGTGCTTGAGCAAATATGGTTACTGTGAATATCTCTGTACTGTGTGACAAAACAATGCAAATCGTATGGATTTTATACATTTTTAAAAAATAGTAACCTAAACACAAATTTCAAGACAATCAAAATATTTGAGATTCTTGAATTTTATTATAATAGAGTTAGATCCATAGTGCCATCATTTTAATGGCACTATGAAGTTTATTATATTTGCGTACAAGGACATCTTTCTACCAGATGACATTTAAAGAAGTTCAAAGCAAAAAAACACATATGAGGAGTCTAGGCCCTTTGTTTGTTTGTTTGTTTGGTTGGTTGGTTTGTCAAGGTAGGGTCTCGCTGTAACTCAGGCTAATCTGGAATGCACTATGAAGTCTCAGGGTGGCCTCGAACTCTCCTACCTCTGCCTCCCAAGTGCTGGGATTAAAAGTTGCCTAAATCTAGGTCTTTAAAAAGGCCCTGTTGTACTCTAATGAAATTATGCTTTATATTTCTTCAGTACATGGAGTAATTTACTAGAATTACAGGTGAATAGTTTGTTTTATAGCAATTATTTCTGCATTGGATATTAAGCACTCACAAACGTTATTTCACTAATCCTAGTTTCAAATTTAAAAGGCAGTAAAATATTTTGCACCAAGATTGTAAGGACTAGCCAGTTTACTCTTAGAAAATACTTATTTTTTTAAAAAATGCTGATTCCCCAACACCCATTGGTTGAAAGGAATAGATGCACGGCATAGCCGAGGGTTGAGGGCTTGACACATGGCCTCAGTTTCAATTCTCATAAAATTTCATTTAAATACACTCAAGGCCAAGGAATGCATGTTCTACTAACTAATGTCTCTAATGTTCTTAGGTGGGTGGATGGTATGTCTTTACTGACTTAAAGGTAAATGTTCTTACTTTGGATCTGCCCCAGTCCACTCAGTCAAAGCAGGGAGAAGTTGATGGGTCTCTGGTCTTTCTGTCTGGTATTTCTCCATTTCTTCATCCTGCCCTTTAATTACCAGCTTGTGGAAGAAATATTTCTTAATTGAGAAACTTCTGAATATCACCTTTTGTTAAATGAACTGAGATTCTCTAAGAGATGAATTTTTATCTTTTTATCATAACTATTTTAGGGCTATGGTCTTATATATAACATGTGTAGAAACTTATTTGCATTAGTGTGTGTATTAGCTTGTTAGTTATGTCCATATATTGATGACTCTCAAAGTTGATATTCCCTTGTTTCCAGGGTACATGCCAAGGACACAGAAGAAGTGTACTTAATTCTTCTGCAGCAATGCTACAGCAGAAGCTGGGAACTCAGGGCTGAGTGCCGATGACTTCTGTCTCATCTTCCAAGTAGGATAATCCATCACCAACTTCTGTTGACTTTACCTCCTGAAAAGCTTTGGAATTCATCACACTTCTTCCATCTTTCCAGTCAACATTAGCGTTGAAGCTACCAATATCCCTCACACCAATCCTTCACTGGATTAACCCTCTTTATTTTTATGATGTAGCCAGAGTGATGTTTGAAAACACAAGCCTATTTATGCCAGTCCAGTGTTCCCATTGCATTTAGCTGGAAGCTTGCCCTAGTTAATTTGAGCTACTATTACCAAAAGCTCTAGACTAGATGATTTGTTGTTTAATACCTTCCTTTCTCTCCCTCTCTCTCTTTCTTTCTTCCTTCCTTTCTCTTTCTCTCTCTTCCTTCCTTCTTTTCTTTCTATTTCTCCTCCTTCCTTCCTTCCTTCCCTCCCTTCCTCCTTTCTTTCTTCTCTCTTTCTTTCTTTCTTTCCTTCCTTCCTTCCTTCCTTCCTTCCTTCCTTCCTTCCTTCCTTCCTTCCTTCCTTCCTTCCTTCCTTCCTCTCCTTCCTTCCTTCTTTCTTTCTTTCTTTCTTTCTTTCTTTCTTTCTTTCTTTCTTTCTTTCTTTCTTTCTTGGCAGGGTCTCACTCTAGCTCAGACGAACCTGAAACTCACCTTGTAGCCCAGGTTGGCATGGGAATAGATAATTCTCCCATGTCAGCATGCCAAATGCTGTGATTAGAAGCATATCTGGCTTTCAACTAGGTGATTTATAAGAAATCAAAATTTATTGAGCACAATTCTAGAGGTATTGAAGTCCAGAGACAAGGCACCAGCAGATTCAGTGTCTGGAGAAGGTTTGTCCATAGATAATGACAAACTGTAGATGCATGTGCCCCTTTGTTCATCTGGGTTTACATAGGTACTGGGGAATTGAACCAGGCCTTGCAACTTTTGCAAGCAAGTGCCTTTAACCACTGAGCTATCTCTCTAACCCCATAAAGAATGATTTTGGTTGAAGATAGGCTTGAACATAGCACAAATATTTCTTTAATTTTTCAAAATTATTTAGTTATTTATTTGACAGAGAAAGGGGGGGAAGGAATGGGCATATCAGGGCCTCCAGCCACTGCAAACAAACTCCAGATGTGTGCACCCCCTTGTGCATCTGGCTAATGTGGGTCCCGGGGAATTGAACATGGGTCTTTTGACTTTGCAGGCAAACACCTTAACAATTAAGCCATCTTTCCTGTCTACTCCTCTAGTATTTCAAATAATGGAGGGTATAGTGCCTTTAATGTCCTTTTGCATATCTTAGTATTATGAAAATATACTATGACTTGCTTTGAAGCAAAAATTATTTGTTTAGGTAATTTTCTGAACTATGATGCTAGTACTTAACCTCATGTATAAGATAATGGTAGTAGCTAGGCAGGAGGAATTATATTAAATTTAACAGTATGGGCCTTCTGGAGCCAGACTGCCGGTGTTGAATCCTGCTTAGATCACTACTTCCTCATGGGAACATGCATTTAACCCTCTGGGCTTTGATTTCTCCATCTGGTAACTGGGAACTAACAGTTCCCAAAGTGAGGATTAAAAGGGATGATCCATGTAATACATTTGCAATGTTTGGCACAGAAGACGTATTCAGTAACTCCTATCTCTTTCCCTAAAGTTCATCAGCGGTATGTACTATGAAATTACATTGACATCCACAAAGCACTTTTCTACACTGACACTAATTTGATCAATAAATGAGAGTTGAGCAAACGAGGCTAGTTATTATCCTTGTATTAATATTTTTAAATTAGAAACAAGAAAGGGAATAATGAAAGATAACTAGGGAATCATATTACTTTGTTTAACTATATGAAAACACAACTTTACAGAAAATATTACACAGTAAAACTCAAACTAGAAGAAACAGAATTGAATAGTTCTTAGAGGAACTGAAAAGCTGTTGAGGCTGTGTATCAGCCCCTCTCTAAACAAACCACAGCCCCGGAAGACTTTTATCATGGGAGTCTATGGTCTCTAAGGAATAGATAACTCCACCATTACGTAAACAAAGAGAAAAGAGTTTCCAAATTATTTCTGTGAACTTAGTATAAAATTCATACCAAGTTTTGGGTAGCTCATGTGCTTGAATATGTGTACACATGTACACAGTGACTATCATACCCAAAACCATGCAAAATTTTCAAAATTCTGAACCAAAATATTCATAAATCTTGCTATAATTAAATAGAAACTTCTGTAATGTGACAAAGAGATCAAGAAGTAGTAGATGTATTCTCATTAAAGTCAAGGACAAAAGAATATATTATCTCTGGTATTATATATTACACTTCTGGAAGTCTTAACCAAAGCACGTAAATAAGAGGAAGAAATTAATGAGTTGGTAAAACTTCATAGGTGGAGGATAATTTGTAATTGTTTTCAGATGATAAAGTTGCATACCTGCGTAATTGAAGAGAATTAGTTGAAAGCCTTAGAATGAGTGAGAGAATAAATAATGATGGCAGTTTGTAAGTTTATGTAAATATTAATCTAAGTCATCTGCCAGGAAATTCAAAAGAAGGAAAGGTTGCATTTATAGTAACAACAAAATAAAAGATAAAATACTTAGGAAAAAACTTCAGAAGCAATGTTTAAGGTCTAATAAGGAAATATTTATTGAGGACCCTATTGCCAAATCATGTTCTAAGTGTTTTAAAGAGGCTTCTCTCTCTCTCTCTTTTGTTTTTTTTCAAGGTAGGCTCTCACTCTGGCCCACACTATGTAGTCTCAGGCTGGCCTCAAACTTGTGGTGGTCCTCCTACCTCTGCCTCCCAAGAGCTGAGATTAAAGGCCACCATGCCCGGCCTAAAAGGTGCTTCACATTTCATTATTATTCCTTTCTTTCATAAAGGCAATTTTATTTATTTATTTATTTATTTATCTGTAAGCCAAAAGAGAGAGAGAGAGAAGGAAGACAGGATAGGAGCTCCAGGGCATCTAGCCACTGTAAATGAACTTGAGATGCATGCGTTACTTTCTATATCGGGCTTTATGTGGGTACTGGGAAATTGAACCAGAATCTTTAGGGTTTTGCAGGCAAATGTCTTAACCACTGGGCAATCCCTATAACCCTATCCTTACACTTGTGTTGCTTGTTGCTGTTTTTTTCTCAGTTTTTCAAGGTAAGGTCTCGCTCTAGCCCAGGCTGACCTGGAATTCACTATGTAGTCTCAGCTTGGTTTTGAACTCACAGCTGTCCTCCTACCTCTGCCTCTTGAGTGCTGGTATTAAAGGTGCGCACCACCACACCCAGCATATTGCTGTTTTTTTTTTTTTTCCACACGGCAGAAATGGAGGCACAGGAATATGCATGAGAGCTTTTGTTCTTTTTTTAAAAAATAAATTATTTTTTAAAATCAGCATATAAAGAATTAAGTTTCATTATGTTGTATTTTAAGCAGACTTTGCTCTTTGGTTGTCCCCTTTCCCCCATGCCATCTGCTCACACAGTGTCCTGTCTATTTTCACAGTACTTGTTTCCGTTGTTGTCATCCACTTCTAGTCACCCTCATGGTCTCCTACCTGGATCCACACAGTCTATGCTCACCCTTACACATCCCTTTTGCTGTTTACATACAAACATTACCTAAGTTGGGATACACACACACACACAAGAGAGAGAAAGGAAACATACGTGGATTCTGGGCCTAGATTTCCTTACTTAGTGTGATATTTTCTAACTTCATCCATTTTCCTGCAAATGTCATAATTTCACTTTTCCTTATGACTGAATGAAGTTCCATCGCACATATGTACATTTTCATTACTCTTTCAGAAGTTGATGGACATCTCCTAATCATTGTAGCTGGTCTTGAGTGATAGTCATTTTACTGAGGAGCATTTCCAAAAAACTGGAAAAAACCCACCTTATTTAAAAACTCACAATTGCAGGGTAGAGATATGACTCAGCAGTTAGGATGCTTGCTTGCAAAGCCTGCTAACCTGTGTCTAATTCCCAGTACCCATGTAAAGCCAGATGTGCATATGCATCTGGAGTTCATTGTAGTGGCAAGATGCCCTGGCATGCCCATTCTCTCTTTCTTAAATAAATAAGTTACTCTTGAGTTTGAACCTTTATATTTTACAGGTATTATTTCTTATTTAATTATTAACTTTAATCCAAAAAATATTTTTTTTTCAAGGTAGGGTCTCACTCTAGCTCACGCTGACCTGGAATTCCCTCTGTAGTCTCAGGGTGGCCTTGAACTCATGGTGATCCTCCTACCTCTGCCTCCAGAGTGTTGGGGTTAAAGGGGTGCACCACCACATACTGCTCGACTTTAATGCAATTTTAATAAAAATACAAGCGATTTTTTCCCAAGTCAGCTTAACCCATTTCTATCTTACCACACACCTTGAAGGTACATCTGTGAAGGGCGAATCATGCCATTTGTGGTACACGCACATTAATTAAAATAATGATAGGTCAACATCTGAGTAGACAAACACATCTTTCAAACAACATAGAGTCCAGAAACCCAATCACAAATGAAAACTTATAGCAGTAGAAGTTTCAGATGAATGGAGAAAGGTATTTGTTAATTAAAAAAAGAAAAACAGCCCGGTGTGGTGGCTCATGTCTATAATCCCAACTCTGAAGGCTGAATTGCTGTGAGCTTGAGGTCAACCTGGACAACATGGTGATTTCTGGGTCACCACAGTGAGATCCTCTCACAAACAAATCCAACACAGCACAACAGAACAATGACAATGTCAATGTCAAAGGCTTCTCTGGATGACATAATTGAGACAATCAAATTTCAACTTGTGTATATGTATTTCCAGTTTTTTGTTATTGTGACTACTCCTTAACTATGACAGTTGTGCATATCTTTAATTCTTCACCTCAAATACATTCCGGCTTGCCTGGAATTCACCATATAGCCTAGGTTCACTTCAATTCATGGCAAATCTCCTGCCTCAGCTTCTCAGAGTGCTGGAATTACAGGAATGCTAGAGGCAGCATTGTCACAGCTTTGTTATTATTTCTTTTCATAATAAATGGGATAATTTAGTACTAGCCCTTCTGTGGCATTAAGTCCATTTCCAGCAGTCAAAGACACAATCATCTCCAGTGTTACATTGTCAATTAAGCCTTCCCCCCCCCCACCCAGGAGGAGAGGGCGGGCACCATGATAAATGAGCGGTCATTTCAGTGTTTTCTTTCCAGCACAAATCACAGCCAGATCCCACTTTATCTCACCCTGACTTTTAGCAAGATAGATAGCCACGCAATTTTTTTTTTTTAATTAAACCTCACATTTCTGGCCACACTGAACTTTCATCTTTTTTAAAATGAAAGGATCCAGTTTCTTTTAGTGAATAAGGAAGAGTTCAATTCCGATAACTCGCTTGGTCTAAGATCTTAAACCAGCAAACAGTTAAAGAAATTAACCTCGCAGCTTGAAGCAAGGCTTTTGAGAATCTGCCCCTCCCCCAGTACTGGTTCAGACCAGAAAAGCAAATTGATTAGGTTTGTTTATTGTCAGTTGGGGTTCTCATTCAGAACTATACATTTTCAGTATTTAAACCTGCATTATCCTTCAAGCCAAGGCAACAATAATTTGTATTAAAAGCAGTATACTTCTCGAAAAAAATAATTGCTTTTGGTGGCATTGCAAATTAGAAATTTACCTAGTTTGTTGGTAGAAAGCTCCCATGTCTTTATTTTAAACAGATTTTAGTGTAGTACTTAGCATATTAATGACAGAAATAAATTATGAGAGTAACTCAGGTTCAGAAATATAGAAAAATGAATTTGTAGACTCTTTGATCTTGTCATCTAGGTGTGTTAATCCTAAATGCCAAGGCTGTTGACTTTTGGAGAGGATCTTCCCATGAATTGGTCATTCTAGAATTATTTTTTCTTACAGACACACACACACACACACACACACACATACAATATATACATATTATATATTCATTTATTATGGGCATGTTCCATATTTAGTGGAATTAAATTTCAGGTCCCAACCTCTCGCTAAAAATGAAAAAGCAAAAACAAAAACGAATTCTTATCCCAAAGCCAAAACCAAAACAAAACAAAAAAACCCAAACACACTTCTAAATGGCTTTCGAGACACAGGACCCAGATGCTCCAGAGGAAGCGATTTTTACCCAGGTGGATCCTTCAGGGTACCAGGCCACCTGCAGGCCACCGGAGCCAGATAGGGACCTGGAAGAAAGTGTCACTAGAGAATGGGCACATCTTCCTTGAAACCCCCACAGGTGAAGGCGAGCCCCCGAAGCCAAGGGGCATGTGGGTGGATCCTGCCGCCAGGCCTCGCACCGCCCCCGGCCCGGGGTCATTGGGACCGTCCTCTCTTGCACTAGCCAATTTGTCAAGGTCCCGCATGGGATAAATAGCTGTCTCCCCAGACCTTTATAAGGACTAATCCAAATAAATCGGTCACTTGTCCTGTGTGCGCTTCAACGGGCTTTAATGGTTTTGCTCCCAGACCTCCCGGGAAGGATGCGGGGACGTCCAAGTCCCTGCTTGGGCCCCCAGCTTGAGCTCTCCCTCTTGGCTTCCCGGGCCTCTCGGAGCAGCGCGAACAGATCATACCAGGCGCTAGCAAGATCTGCCAGCTGTATTTCCCTCAGGGGTCCCTTAAAAAAAAATAGGGTGAACCTCAGCTAGCGAGCTGTGGCCCTGGCTCTGCTTGCGGAGATCTCTCCTCTGGAGTCTTGTTTCCCACCTCAAGACCCCCCAGTTTTGCCGCTCTAAGCCTGAGAAATCAGACACATCCCACTTAAAGCCCTTTGCCCAATCCACCCGGATCTGACCGATTTCCTCTGAAATCCTTAAAGCTTTGATCCCCCAACTCACAGCTCCATTTTCCCTACCCCATCCTGCCCCTTTGGGATCCCTCCGGTTCTCTGCTCAAAATACCTGCTGGCGCCAGAGGAAATTCACATGTAACGGATACTGGGGGAGTGTAAAACCAACACCCTGTGTCTAGGGTCATTTTCCTCCCAACATTCTCGGTCCTATCAACGTGTCGCTGGAGCGCTAGCCTCAGGAATGAGTGCGTGCTGAGCGCGGGCTGCAAGATTGAGAGCCCTTTGGTAGAGCTGACGATTGCTGGCTTACACGTGGCATGTCTGTGTACTCTTCCTTCCTCTGTGAAATTAATATGAGGCCCGGGATTGGTCCACAGATGAGTTTTGTTTTTTTTTTTCCTCCCAGAACTACTTTAAGTAAACTTCAAAATATCTCAAACAAGAGAATTATTTTACTCATTTCTAAACTTCCTATTGAAGTTCAAAAAATAATCGGAAGAAGCAAGTCTCACTCATTTTATTTGAGTAATAATCAAACTACTTAGAAAGATTTGGCAGGTCACAACAATCTTGGGATGCATTTATTTCTAGATTTTTATTGTGCATTTTCTGAGTAAAGTGAATTATGAATGAGGAAGTCTATTTTATGTGAGTTCAGATGGCCACGATGTTGAGAGAAGTGAAATTGGGCTTCAGAGAGAAACGACAAATACAAGAGGAGACCCACTTTCTCTTTCTAAACATTTGTGTCAAATGGTCAAGTGGGTTTTTAGCTCAACAAATAACACCATTATTACATTTCTTTCCAACGAAGCAAACTCATCTACTAATGAGATACTTTTGACTGCTATGGGGTGTGTGTGTGTGTGTGTGTGTAGTTTGTTTGAGACATGGTCATTGTAGCCCTGGTTGGGTGCTGGGATTACAGGTATATATCACCTTGACCAGCAACTTACTGAATTTTTTTTTTTTTTATGTAGGATTTGATTTCTCTCAAATTTTATTCTTTAGCAGATCACCTGACATGGATACAAAGCTTTTGAGGTTTGAAAGGTTCCAGAAAGGAACCATAGGCCATGTTAATCCTTCTAAACATTTGTGCTTCTGTGGAAGAATCATTCTGTGTGATTTATTTGCAAATTTTCCTGGCCACTGCTTTTCTAAGAGAAGTTGGGGCTCTGTTGTTTCTGCTCCCCCTTGCTTCTGTGCCTCTGAGCAGGGTTCTTAAATTCCCGACAGAGGCAGAGCCAGGGGCAATGGCCTGTCAAGAGCTCTTACTTCAACTTCACCTGAATCACCTAGCTCAGTGCTAGCTTAGCTTGGCTGTTTTGGGGAACAGCCTTCAGTCAAGATCCATGGTTCTTGGTGGTTTGCTTTCTGCTGTAGTATCAACGCTATGGCCATGAACTTCTGAGTCTCAGCTGAGCAGAAACTTCCCACAGGTTGTAAGTGAGGTCTTGCCTGATTTGTTAGTTGGGGATGGAATTTAAATAGTGGCCAAAGACACAGCATGCATATGTACTGCGTGTTAGTAAGATTTTCTTCCCAGCAAATGATCTGCCTTAGTTCAGAGAGTTGGAGCTCTTGGTGAAGTGAAAAGTGACATATAATTTTTTTGTTACTTGAAATATATATATATATATATATATATATATATATATATATATATATATATATATATATATGATTTATAAAGTTTTCTCATTTGTTTCTTTGCTGAAGATATATCATATCCAGATTCTAGGAAAGGTGGTATTATGGTAAGGACTGCACCAGGGAGGACATGCAAAGTACTTTACAAGCTAGATGTCAATGCTGTTAATAGCTGTTTCTTGAACCTTTCAGGGAACATGAGGGAGGGTCTGGGAGGGAGTTTCTTAGGATTACTAACCTAGATTGCTAAATTGTCCATTATGGAATTTATTTGACAGTTAAACCATGTAAGGTCAGCTAAGCCAATTGAAATTTTTCTTCAGAGTATTTTGATGGGTGACAGAGCATAGCTGTGTTGATTTAGACAATATTAACTTATCCTCCAAATAAATCAGTTTTTGATAGCATCTAAGGTAAATGACTAGCTTCAGGTTAATGTGAACAAGTGTGAAAACCAAGCTTATTTTTGACAAAGCCAAGGAAATTATTGTAGCTTTAGCACAGAAAAATAACAGCAACAAAAGATTAGGGAATAAAAGCTCACAATACAAACAATAATTTCATGCCGGTTGTGATAATTGTGTTACTGTTGAATATCTTTATTTAGCATAACTTAAAAAATATACTTTTGCCTCAGATGTTTTAATGGGGGAGACAAGAGAGTTTTAAAGTTGTGTTGAAACCAGGAACTGTAAACATTTAAAGTAGTAGTGATGGCTATTTTCTGAGAAACACTAGTTATATAGAGAGTGGAAAGCCCAGCATGGTGTCTCATGCAAACAATCCCAGCTAAGATTGGAAAATTGTGAGCTGGAGAGATAGCTTAGGGGTTAAACTCTTGCCTGGGAAACCTAAGGACCCCGGTTTGAGGCTTGACTCCTCAGGACCCATGTTAGCCAGATGCACAAGGGGGCGCAGGAGCATCTGAAATTCATTTGCAGTGGCTGGAGGCCCTGGCGTGCCCATTCTCTCTTTCTCTATCTGCCTCTTTCTCTCTCTCTCTGTTGCTCTCAAATAAATAAATAAATTAAAGTCTTAGAAAAAAAAAAGATAGGAAGATTGCAAAGCCAATTTAGGCTCTTGAATGAATTTTAGGTCAGCCTGGGCTACAGTCAGATCCTGCCTCAAGTAACAAAAACAAGCAAATAACCTTTTTAGGGTTGGGTGGGGAGGGGGCAACAGAAGATAATAAGAGAGTATTATGATCAAAATACGTTATGTACACTTTATAAAAATTGTCACTAAAAAGCTTAGAAAAACAACACAACAAAAATAAAAACCCAAACAAATAAAACAGAAAATTAAGTACATAATTGTGCATCCAAATAAATGGAATCCTAAATAATTCTTTAAAACTCTTCCTGCTTTTTAAGAAAACAGAAACTTAAACAAAGTGCGTGAACTTCAGACATTGTTTAGTGTATTCCCAGTGTTGTAGAACCATTTCTACAATATCTAATTGTAAACCTTACAGTCCTCTCTCTCACGAAACTGTACCTCGTTGGCATTTACACTCACTCTTCCCTCTCCAGTTCTGTCCTAAGCAATAATTAACGTGCCTTATCATTACAGATGTGTCAGCTCTGGAGATTTTATATAAAAGGGGTAATCCAATAGGTGGTCTTTTGTGATTGGCTTTCCACTTAAATTTTCAGGGTTTATCCATGCTGTAGCATAAAGCAGTTGTTTATCTATTTTAATGGCTGAAGAGCACTCCACTGTGTGGATATTCTATGCTTTATTTATCCATGAATAATGCTGCTGTCAACATTTATGTACAGGTCTTACTTGAGTGTGTGGATAGTGCCAAACACTGTTCTGTACATTCATGTGCTATAATAAAATTTTGTTTTCTAGCTTGGAAGAAATAGAAGTCAATCTTTTTTTCTGGTTGTCAATTATTCCATGGTATCTGTATACAATTTATTTTGAAGAGGCCTTGTAGAAATACCTGGAAAAGCAGAAAGAAATTTTTGGTTTCCAAAAGGCAAATTGATACAATTTACTAAATTAAGCTACATTCAAACATTAGGAAGTGTTTTTGCTTATGGACTTTTCTTTTCAAGTGTGGGAATTAAGCTCAGGACCTTGGATGTTGTCTATGCTTGGCAAGTTCAACACCACTGAGGTGCATCCTCAGACCTAGACTCAGACTTGCTTATGGACTTTTTATCCAGTGCAATTAGGATGGCTATTTTAGTTTTTCCTCTGCTAATGCCAAATTCTTGGATGCTTAATACAGTGGCTCATATATTCCTGTAGAATATTTGTACCATTGATAGTGTTCTGTTTCAATTGACAAAGCATTTTTTTTTGCCTTGAAAAATTTATTTGCCATATTCTCCCTCTCTCTCTCTCTATCTGCCTCTTTCTCTCTCTGTTGCTCTCAAATAAATAAATAAAAATAAAAATAAATTATTTGCAAGGTGAGAATGAGAGATAGATAGATAGAGAGAGAGAGAGAGAGAGAGAGAGAGGAGAGAGGGGGAAAATAGGTGTGCCACAGCCTGTAGAACCTCCAAATGCATGCACCACTTTGTGCAAACAGCTTTATGCAGGTAAAGGGGA
The DNA here is from genome assembly GCF_020740685.1 of Jaculus jaculus. Taxonomy (NCBI): domain Eukaryota; kingdom Metazoa; phylum Chordata; class Mammalia; order Rodentia; family Dipodidae; genus Jaculus; species Jaculus jaculus. Next base: position 31,708,013 of record NC_059110.1, read on the forward strand.
ATTGAACCTGGGTCATTAGGCTTTTGCAGGAAAGGGTCTTAACTGCTGAGCAATCTCAGCCCTTCTTTGCCTTTTTTAGTTAGATCCTATCAGGGAATATTTGATTTATATTACTACAAGGATTAAGTAAAATATTTATGAATTTGTGCCCTATAACAAATTAATTTGGTTCCAAGATATATATATATATATCTTTATATATATTTGGTTTTTCAACGTAGGGTCCCACTCTAGCCCAGGGATCTGGAATTCACTATGTAGTCTCAGGGTGACCTTGAACTCACAGCAATCCTACCTCTGCCTCCCGAGTGCTGGGATCAAAGGCATGTACCACACACCCAGCTATTTTTTTTTTTTAAGCATTTGCTATTTACAAAGCAGAAATCCAGGGAGGTAGGATGGATTTCTGTTACACTGGGTCTAGGGTGGTTTTCTCTTACCCCGGAGCTAGGGTGGTTTTCTCTTATCCTGGAGCTAGGGTGGTTTTCTCTTACACTGGATCTAGACCATTTTGATATTCAAAATCTGCAGCATGCAACCGTTTGTTACTTTTTTTGTTGTTTTCCTTTTTCAAGGTGGGGTCTCATTCTTGTCCAGGCTGACCTAGAACTCACTATGTAGTCTCAGAGTACCCTCAAACTCACAGCAATTGTCCTACCACTGCCTCCCAAGTGCTAGGATTAAAGGTGTGTACTGCCACATCTGGCTCCATTTGTTACTTTTAAGACAACTGGCAATTCCAACAATATTAAGGTTTACATTGGACAGAACAGTTTATAGACCTGGTGGATGTCTCTATCTAGCTCCTAATAGTTAATAAATATACATGCAAATATAATCCACTTTTGGAGTATCAGAACCATTTTTGTGAAAAATCTCAATTTTGTGAGATGTTTCAGAAAAAGTATATAATTTTTTTTCTAATTTGCAAGGAAGAATTTAAAGGAGATGGATTCTTGTTAGTGAGACTCAACTATGGTAACATGGTTAAAATCATAACACCCTGACTCATTTAAGACTTTGCTTTATTTCACAGAAAACATGGTCATTCCTGAACTGTGGGAGTTTTAGAATTAAGGCCACGAGATTCATAGAACTTGAGGGCTTTTCAATTTTCTTTATCTTGTGTGACATTTTGATTAAATCACACCCATATTCTAAACTGAGATACAAACTATATCCTTTAACTTAAAATCTCTCTTATAAAAATTCCATTTATTTCTTTGTGTTGTATGTGCACATACATGTGGGCATGGTGGGCATGTGGAGGTCAGAGGGCAGCTTCACATCTGTGCTCTGCTTTGTTTGAGAAAGAGTCTCTTGCCTCTGCCAATGAACTGTATTTTGGGAATCACAGATGTATATGCCACTTTGCTTCTTACTTATAATATGTGGGTGGGACGGAATTGAACCTGGGCTGGTGACTTTTCAGGCCATTGAGCCTTTTTCCCATCCACTTGAAGTCTTTTTTTGAAAAAAAAAAATGTTTATTTACTTGCAAAACTGGACAGCCCTGGTTCAGTTGCCCAGTACCTATATAAAGGCAAATACACAAAGCGGTGCATGCATTTGGATTCATTTGCAGTGGCTAGAATCTGTGCCCTAGCCAGTTCATACTATCCCTCCCCCATCTCAAGCAAATAAAGTATTTTAAAAATTTATATTTTTTATTTGCAAGCATAGAGAGACAGTGAGAGCAAGAAAGAAAGAGAGAGAGAGAGAGAGAGCGAGCGAGAGAGAGAGAGAGCACAAAGGCCTCTAGCCACTATAAACGTACTCTAGATGCATGTGCCACTTTGTGCATCTCACTTTATGTGGGTACTGGGGAATTGAACTTGGGTCATTAGTTTTGCATGCCTGAGTCATTTCTCCAGCCTTGAATTATTTTTAAAAATAGGTGTATTTAATCCATTTTGGAAAATTTTAAAGATGCAAACATATGTAGAATAATGATTCACTTCTTAATAAGTTATATGCCATCCCTATACAAGGCATTAATTTTTTCATATTTGTTGAGCATGTAACCCTCTGTCTCATATAATGGAAGGAGAATGTAATTGAGCAATATTGCCATGCAAATGAATGTTTCTTAAACAGCTTACCACTTTCAGAAAGGTAAATTGAATCAACATTTTAAGAAATATAATAGGGTTGGCGAGATGGCTTAGTGGTAAGGGTACTTGCCTAAGAAGCCTAAGGACCCAGGTTTGATTCCCCACTACCCATGAAAGCCAGATGCACAAGGTGGTACATGAATTTCATAGTTCATTTGCAGTGGCTAGAGGCCCTGGCACCTTTTATCTCTCTCTTTCTCTCTCACTCTGCCTCTTTCTTTCTCTCTGTCAAAAAGTAAATTAATTAAAATATTTTTTAAAGATATATAACAAATAGGCCAACACTTATTTCTGGACAGAATATATCCAGTCCATGACAAAGGACACACACTAATTTTTTTCCCTTTGAGGTAGGATGTTATTGTAGCCCAAACTGACCTGGAGCTCACTCTGTAGCCCAGGCTGGCCTGGAGCTCACAATGGTCCCTAGCTCTGCCTCCTGAGTGCTGGGATTAATGGCCTTCGCTGCCACACCCAGAACACATTGTCTTATATTAAAGGAAATGGCCCTTGAAAAAGTACCTGCTCCTTTGCTGCATTTCAAAGCACATAGTAAAACAAGAAAAAAAATAGTTTTACTTTTAGTCCTTTTTTTTCCCCCATAAGAGAATCAATGAAAGTGGGGAAATTATTTATTCAGTCTATTTGTATCATTCTTGTGAAATGAAAGCACACTGCCCTCAGAAATTTCAGCTTCTCTATTTTTCATCACTAAAATCTGCCACAACAAGCAGCCTGCACCATCACCTCAAGCTTACATGGGAAAATGTGTACTGCAACTTCTAGTTTCCAGTAAGTACCACCATGCATATTTTAGACTTCACTGGAGTCAGGGTTTAAAAATACGCATGCATTTTGGAATATTAACTGAACAATTCAATCTCCCAGGATTTTTGTGGTGAATACTTGCAAAAACTTCTAGAAATTATCAAGCAAGGCTTATTTGTTTTTTCCTGCCATCAACCCATAGGATATACTAAAAGAAGATGGATCGGCTGCTTTCCTGATAAGAGGAGTTGCCAAGAAGACCATCTGCAAGAACAAGGGTGTGAGGAATTTCTCTTCTTAACATGCAGCAAAATCTGTTACTCGGCACTGCCTTGGGTAGATGAGATGTGCTACTGAATAAGAATGAAGACATCCTCAGGAAGAAAGTGAACATTTTTTTTTTGTTTTTTTATCCTTTGAAAATAACAAAAAAGTATTGGTTTCTTTATCCTTTGAAAATAAAAAAGAAAAGAAGAACGGAAATGTCAGAAAATCCACATTTCTTGGAATGAGATCCACTTACGCATCTCCACTGCATCTCAAAACACTTGAAAACATTTTATAGTGTTAGATGTAACATGCTGCATTCTGAAAATAAAAGAGAGCAACCTGGATATAGGAGGGTTAGCCCAAGCATTTGGAGTCCCTTAACTTTGGAATCCTGAAAGACTGTGTATAGCACACTCTTGCTTTCTGCAAACAACATGGATGAGATGCTTCAAAATTTCTCTTGTAGCAGGGGGTAGTGGTGCACGTCTTTGACCCTAGCACTCAGGAAGCAGAAGTAGGAGGATCACCGTGAGTTCAAGGCCAGCCTGAGACTACATAGGGAATTGCAGTTCAGTCTGGGCTAGAGAGCCATACCTCAAGAAACAGAAAACAATAGGCTGGAGAGATGGCTTAGTGGTTAAGCGCTTGCCTTTGATGCCTAAGGACCCCGGTTTTGAGGCTCGATTCCCCAGAACCCACGTTAGTCCGATGCACAAAGGGGCACACATGTCTGGAGTTCATTTGCAGTGGCTGGAAGCCCTGGCACACCCATTCTCTCTCTCTCTCTTTCTCTCTCTGTCTGTCGCTCTCAAATAAATAAATAAAAAATTTAAAAAATTTAAAAAATCAAACAGAAGACAAAAAAATGTCCTGTAAATCTTCGTAAGGATATAGCAATAAGGCAAGAGACACACATAAAGGAATACAAATTGAAAAGGAAGAGATCAAGTTATCATCATTTGCAGATGACATGATTCTATTCATAAAGGACCCTAAAGACTCTTCCAGCAAACTTTTAGAGCTGATAAACGCCTGTAGACATGTAGCAGCATCCAAAATAAACACACAGAAAGCAGTAGCCTTCCTATATGCTAACAAAAAACACACAGAGGATGAAATCAGAGAATCACTCCCATTCACAATTGCATCACCCCTCCCACACAAAAAAAAAAAACCCAAAAACAAAAACCTTGGAATAAACCTAACCAAGGAATCGAAGGATCTCTAAAATGAAAACATTAAAACACTTAAGCAAGAAATTGCAGAAGACACTAGAAAATGGAAAGACATCCCTTGTTCTTGGATTGAAAGAATCAATATTATCAAAATGAAAATCTTACCAAAAGCAATCTACAATTTTAATGCAATCCCCGTCAAAATTCCAGTGGCATTCTCCAGAGGAAAAAAAAAAAACAGATATGTAGATCAATGGTAAAGAATATTTGGGAACTACCCTTTGCACTTCAGGCAAGCCACAGCTGAAACCACAAAGGAATTGGAGAGACGAGCAAGAGCACTGCTTCCCTGCTGAACCTGATAATCAGTGCCAGAGTGAACGAAACAGACCCTGAGGACACTCAACACCTACTAAAGCAGAGATCCAGAGGCTCCTAAGAGCTCATCACTGAAGTAGATTTAAAACTCACCCACCACGGCTCAGGGAATTGTGTAGAAGAGGGGTTGGAAAGATTGTAAGAGCCACAGGTTGAGACATCATGCCCAGAGGCATTCCATCCCTCCAAATAATTGACTGCAGCTCCCACAATGCATCACCTACAACATGGGGAACACCTGCAACCCCACTGAGGAACATCCTCAGTGGATTGGGGGCAGAGATGAGGGTAACAACACAAGATGTATCCACACGAAATATGTTGTTAATAATAATAATAAAAAGAAAAAAAAGAATCTTACCTTGTAAATAAATAAAAAGAATGTCTAAGCTGGAAAAAAAAAACATAAAAGACTATTTGTGATGGGCAAAGGAAGGATCTGCATTGCTGATGGTTTCATATCACTAACGTGTTTGATCTTAGGAGTAGAGAGCAGGATACCCTGCAGGAAAGTTTACCAGTAGCTGGGTTACACCATGCAAAAACTAACTGCCACTTTCTGTGGGTCTATAAATATTTAAATAATGAGACTACTGAACCAGCATCTTTAGCAGTTTTTTTTTCCTTGTTCGATTTGTAGAGTGCAACAGTGTTTCACAGAAGTTTCAGAGTCAACTGTGAGCACATGAACAGATTGTGTCCACTACTGTTTTTCTGCAGTTTTACTTTTAAAGTAACCAAACTTTATTAAGAACCTTTAACATATTAACTGGTTTGGAAATAAGGTCTGTATTACTATTTGAGGACTACCGATGGGGAGAGAAGTTTTTTTCTGAGTGAAACAGCTCAGCCTCTTGCTCTTGTGTAAGAGCAGTCCCCCGCCCCCCCCCATTTGCTTTATGCACGGTCCACTTTAGGTCAGGCGGTTTTGCAGTCTTTAGTGTTGGTCAGGAAAAGGCCAAGGAGTTCCAGAGCGCCATCTCAGAGGAAGAGAGCTTGCCCAGCTTTCTGTAGGTCCTGGGCTCCCCTGCCAGTACCACAAAGATAAGAGGGGAGGCTGGGCGTACTGGCTGGCACACGCCTTTAATCCCAGCTCTTGGGAGTCAGAGGTAGGAGCATCACCTTGAATTTGAGGCCACCTTGAGACTACATAGTGAATTTCAGGTCAGCCTGTGCTTGAGTGAGACCCTACCTGGGGGGGGGGGGAGGGGAAGGCCAGAGAACAGGAGACTGAAAATACTTATCCTCTTCTTTAGTATTAATGTCTCATTTATTGCATGTGAAGCAGTCCATCAGTCACTTATTTCAGTACTTCGGAACTCCGGAAAAATGTGAACAGAGATTTATACACTGTAAACTCCAAAATAATACTTCATTTTTACCTAGTTCTTTAAAATTTTTTTTATTTATTTTTAATCTGCAAGAAGAAAGAGAGAGAGCGCAAGAGTGAGGAAGCAAGAGAGTGGGTGTGCCAGGGCCTCTTGCCACAACAAACTCCATATACACACATCACTTTCTGCATCTTGCTTTACAGGGGTACTAGAGAAGTGAATTCAGGCCTACCGGCTCTGTAAGCAATCACCTTTATCGCACTGAGCAATCTCCTCAATCAATAAGAGTTCACTTAAAAATTTTTTTAAAATTTTTATTTATTTGAGAGTGACAGACAGAGAGAGAAAGAGGCAGAGAGAGAGAGAGAGAGAGAGAGAGAGAGAGAGAGAATGGGCGCACCAGGGCTTCCAGCCACTGCAAATGAACGCCAGATGCGTACGCCCCCTTGTGCATCTGGCTAATGTGGGTCCTGGGGAATCGAACCTCCAACTGGGGTCCTTAGGCTTCACAGGCAAGCGCTTAACTGCTAAACCATCTCTCCAGCCCAAAAGTTCATTTTTAAATTGAGTTTTAATTAGCAAGAGCTTTAGTAGAGAGAACGGTTTAAAATACTGGCATTTACCTTAATATTAACATATGCTTGTTATTGTATTTACCTATGGCTAACAAAAATATTTATTTCCTATATACTAAAATGCGAATTATATTTTGTTTGCTCTTTCCAATCACATATACTTTTAAGAATTTTTTGATTTAGTTGTGGTGAAACTTCTAGATTTCCTATTATTCTTTCTGGAGTTATTATTCAGACATTTATCGTCTCTGATATTTCCCCTAATAGTTAAATGACACAATTCATGATGTATGTAATGCTTGTATTTTGATCCATTTTAATTCTAGATTTTGAAGGCTTTATGATTACAAGGTAATAAACCAAGATTCTTTCTTTGCATTTGTTTTTGATTCACAGCACTATAATCTAGACAAACATTTGTGTTTGTGTTGAATAAAGTGAATTGAAGTTGATCTTATCATCATAACTGTATTTATAGTCCTTTAGGGACTTGGTATTTATTGAATAAATATATGTGTAAAGAAAGCTATTGAAGGGCTGGAGAGATGGCTTAGCGGTTAAGTGCTTGCCTGTGAAGCCTAAGGACCCCGGTTCGAGGCTTGGTTCCCCAGGTCACATGTTAGCCAGATGCACAAGGGGGCGCACGCGTCTGGAGTTCGTTTGCAGAGGCTGGAAGCCCTGGCATGCCCATTCTCTCTCTCCCCCTCTATCTGTCTTTCTCTCTGTGTCTGTCGCTCTCAAATAAATAAATAAAAAATTAAAAAAATATATATTAAAAAAAAAAGAAAGCTATTGAAGAAGTACACGGAGGCCTGGAGAGATGGTTCAGTGGTTCAGAGCCTTTCTTGCACAAGCATGAGGGCCTGAGTGGGCCTGAGATGTTTCAGGTTGATTCACAGAACCCAAGTAAATAGCTGGTGTGACCATGCATGTCTATAACCCCAGTCCCATAGGTAGCAGAGACTGGAGAATTATTGTGGTTTGCCAAAAAATGAAATCTCTAGAATCAGTGAGGAGAGGTCATCTCAAGGAAAACAAGTGGATGAGCAATGGAAAGGTGGCTAAAGGCACTTGCCTGCAAAGTCTTGCAGCTTGGGTTCGTACCTGCATGAAGCCAGATGCACAAAACGGCACATGTGTCTGAAGTTTCTTTGCAGTGGCAGGAGAAGCTGGTGCATCCATACTTTCTCTGTCACTATCTTTCTGTCTCTCATTCAAATAAGTAAAAATTCAGGAAAATCAGATTCTTGCTAGGTACCTCTTGGCCTTATACTCAGTCCTCTTGCTTCATCCTCTTGGATGCTGGGATTATGTCCCACACTTTCAGATTCTGATTACCCCGCCCTTTTTTTTTTCTGTAGTACTTTGTTTTTTTTCTCTTCTCTCTCTCCCTCCCTCTCTCTCTCTCTCTCTCTCTCTGTGTGTGTGTGTGTGTGTGTGTATGTGTAATGCTGTGTGTGCTGTAAGTATGTGTATGTTCCCCTGTATAGCACCAGGAGCCAGCTTGAGGTTGCCAGAGCAGAATGTCTATATACCCCCATCCTATCTCACCTCCTCTGTGTCAATCACCTTCTCCTTGCTTGCACAAAACACCTGAGTAAAAGCAGTGCATAGGAGGAGAGAATTTATTTTGGCTTACTGTCTTGAGGGGAAGCTCCTTGATGGCAGGGGAAAGAACGGCATGATGAGAGGCTGTAGTTACCTCTGCCACAGTGGGTGGAAAACTGAAGCAGAAGAGTGAGCTGAACTTTAGTGAAGGGGACCTGGCTATAATACCCCTACATCAGCCCCCAATAGCACACCTCCTCCAGTAAGACTCCACCTCCCAAATTGCCATCAGCTGGGAACCAAGCATTAAAAACACATGACTTCATGGGGGACACTTGATTTAAACCACACATTCTGTTCATGGCTCCCATAAACTGATGACATCCATGATGTAAAATCCCAACATTGTTCAAACATCTTCATAGTCCACTGTCTCTTTACTGTGAGCTGTAAAACCAAAAAGACGTAACAGAGCAGTAAGCATTCACAGTGCAAAAGATGGCATTGGGCAAAGTAAGGAGAGCTTGAACCAATGCAAGACCTCAAACAAGCAAGACAAACATCAGATCCTGTAGCTCCAAATCTGACTTTTATAACCAGCGATGAAGTTTCTGGGTTTCCACTTTTGCTCCTTCAGCTATGCTGTCCCCCCAACAAAACAACTCCACCAGTTAACGTTCAACCTCCCAAATTGCCATCAGCTGGGAACCAAGCATTAAAAGCACATGAGTTTATGGAGGGCATCTAATTCAAACCATTATACCCCATAATTATTTGGGTCTGTTACAGATTCCTGGTCCCTGCCATCTCAGCAAAGAGCTCTGGTAAATCCTGGGTGTCTGTGCCTTCCCCTCCCCCTCCTTCAGCTCCAACAATTCCAAGTCTCTGCTCCCTGTTACAGGTGCCCTCGGCCATGCCCAGCCAGCTGTTCATGTAGTTTGTGTAGATTCAAACTCTGCTGGACTTCTGTGGTCTCAGACCCCACAGGCCCTCTCAGTGCCCAGGAAGTACATTTAACTCTTGACCCATTTTGCTGAGTCATGTCTCCAGCCCCTTTGACAATACCTTTTACTTTTATAGTGTTTTAAAAATAGTACTATGGGCTGGAGAGATGGCTTAGCGGTTAAGTGCTTGCCTGTGAAGCCTAAGGATCCCGGTTCAAAGCTCAATTCCCCAGGTCCCATGTTAGCCAGATGCACAAGGGGGGTGCATGCGTCTGGAGTTCATTTGCAGTGGCTGGAGGCCCTGGCGTGCCCATTCTCTCTCTCTCTCACTGCCTCCGTCTCTTTCTGTCTGTTGCTCTCAAATAAATAAATAAATAAATAAATATTTAAAAAAAGTACTATGAGCTGGGCGTGGTGGTACATGTCTTTAATCCCAGCACTTGGGAGGCAGAGGCAGGAGGATCACTGTCAGTTCGAGGCCAGCCTAAGACTACATAGTGAATTCCAAGTCAGCCTGGGCTAGAGTGAGACCCTACCTAAAAAATAAATGAATAAATAGTACTATGCTGCTGAATATTAAAAGCCAGTTACAAAGGATCCTGTTAGGTTGACATTTCTGCGACCCTTTGTTAGTGGGCATACCTGAGGGCATGCCCTTCCTTATCTGAGAGCTGGAATTGGCTGTGGGGGCAGATGGTTATTACTTAGAATTGGACCCAGAGGCTGTTACTAAGATGGCCTTCTCAACCATGTACATACGAGTTCACTGGAGCCTGGCATTAGGCTACATGTCCAACATCCGGTAGATACCTGGCCAAACATGGTTTCAAAAAGCTCGTGTCCCAGAGCTTACAGACTTGGGCGGCATCTGCTACTGTGTGAGCAGGTCACCACAGGATTGTAGGAATTTTGAATCCATGTTAATATTTAAAAATCTGCAAGAGGCACATAATTATTGAGATGCCCAGGTTATCTTGAGAGAAGTCTTGAGAAGCCACACTTGGCATTCTTTTCAGAAGGCAACAGGTAGAATAGAAGAGTGGCTGCCCATTTCATGCACATGGTTTTGTCCCCTAGTGCTTAACACAAACCACCTGGCCCTGCAGGTCTTTCAGAAACCAAGGAGAGGAAGTTTCACAAGATGGTAACCTGGATTGTCAACTAGTATTTCTAAGGAGGCACAGCCCTCCTTCCTATACCAGAAATGTCATTTGATATCATCACTGGGAAATGAAAAACTTCACCTTGGAGTAATTAATGAGAGACAAAGTTAGGAGACTCAGATTAAGGATGTGGATCGCCAACTTTTTAAATTTATAGTTTATTCAGATTTTCTTCATTTTTAAATATTTTATTATTTATTTATTTGAGAGAGAGAGAGAGAGAGAGAGGCAAGTAGAGAGACTGCCAATTTTACCATAGGTGAATAATCAGGGAAAAGACGCAGCAGAAAATGAACAGCCTTGGCTCAGTGGGTTTTCCTGGGACCTGCTTTCTTTTATGTTGGGATGCTGGGGATTGAACCCAGGGATTCATGCATACTGCATGCAAGCAAATGCCCTCTGGCAGAGTCTCCACGGCTAGCATGTGACCAGCTTTAGACAGCTGGAAGTGATAGTGCCTTCTCGGAGTGCTTTTCCAGCACTTCAGAGGATCACCATGATTTTGAGGCCAGCCTGGGCTACACAGTAAGTTCCAGAGCAGTCTGGGCTGGAGAAGAAACCTGCCTCAGATTGCCAACAACAACAACAACCCCAAAGAAACCACAAGTGAAAGAGAAGCCTCAATGGGTAAAGTGCTTGCCCCTCAGGCGCAGGATTTGAGTTTGGATCCCCAGCATGCACTTAAAAGCCAGATATGTTAGCCCACCTGTAATGCCAGCACTGGGGAGGCAGACACAGGACGATTCTCAGGACTGGTAGTTTAGTTGAACTGGTGGGCTCTACTTTCAGTCTTTGAGAACTCTATCTCCACAAACAAGGTGGAGAGCAACCAAGAAAGGCACCCAATGTCCAATGTCAGCCTCTAGCCACACACACACACACACACACACACACACACACATGCACACGCATATGCCACTCCTCCACACACATGCAAAACAAGCAGCAAGAGCAACAACAATAACAACATGCCCCAAAGCAAAAACCCCAAATCCAAAACAACAGAGTCCTTTGCTCCAGACTTATAATGCACTTCCAGTCACTTACACAGTTCCCATCATATAGCATCAGCTATACCTCTGATAGGACTCTGAAGTAAACTGAACCTTTGATGCCATTATGTGTGTTAATGAATTGTTGAATCCTGCTGGACTGTCAAGGAGGACGTGTTTACAGTTATGATGTCTTTCTCACACTAACCCCCCTTCTGAAGGCAAATTATCAAGAGTGGCTATGTCTACTTATACACATCCAGTAGCCCCTTGTCCCATATCAAAGCAGGTTCCACGGTGGATGTTAGCCTCATAATTACAGGTGAATAATACACTTTTCCATAGGCACATGTAAGCCACACATGTGCCCTCAGTAGAATGCCAGAAAAGCCACTCGCTTTTCCCATGCAATTTACTGCTGACATATCTTGCAGACACTGGAAATTTGAATTTGTTTTGAGGTTTCATCATCCTTTCTCTCATAGGGCAAAATTTTATAGATACAATAGTTGGAAACTCAAGAATTTAAAAAAATAGATGTTTATTTATTTGAAGGAGTCATACAGGGAGAGAGAGAAAGAGAAAGAGAGAGAGAGAGGGAGAGAGAGGGAGGGAGGTAGGGAGAATGGGCATGCCAGGGCCTCCAGCCACTGCAAACGAACTCCAGATGTGTGTGCCCCTTTTGCATCTTGTTTACATGGGTCCTGGGGACCTGGGTCCTTTGGCTTTGCAGGCAAGTGCCTTAACCACTAAGCCAACCCTCCAGCCCTTCAAGAATATTTTTAATCACAATATTTTTTCAAAACGCTTTCATAACAGGGCTCTGAGTGACTAAGTATCTTTCCGTGGATTCCTCATCACAGCTGGAGTATTTGTTCTCAAGCAGTTTTACATGCAGGAAAACATTAATCCAAGCAGACATATTCCAAACACTCATGCTTCTGTGTAGAATGTTTTCTTCTAGGATGCATTTGCATCTTTCATTTTAGTTCACATCTCATCCAGTTGCCAATATTCGCATTTTTTTGTTAGTCTAAACAGAAGCATCCTTTTCACTTCTGCATGACTGTTTACACAGGCTGTTGATCCATTGTGTTTAGATTTTGAAGGTTGTCATGGACATCTAGCCAAGGGTTTACTCAAAATATAGGACTTTCACAGTGCTTTTTCTGGTTTTGTTTTCCACTTAGTAATTAGAGATAAAGAACTGGTTCCCAAATGGGTTCTGGCTTAAAAATGCACAGTTTTTAAAACCCACAGTGCTTAGCTTTAGCTTTTTGCCCAACATTTATGCCTCACATGTCATTTGTAAATGTTTTCAAATAAAAAATGTGCTGAGTTGCATTTATATTTTGGCTTCAGGAGAGAGCATAAAAGCTGTTTCCATGCTTATTCGAAGCCAGTTCTGTAAAAATATATAATACTACTTAAAATTTAAGCAACTTGAGGGTCTCAAACAAGGCTGTCTTATGTTATTCCATCTGATCTTTCCTTGCATTGAAAATAATTATTATCAATGTTTTGCAATGCTCACAACTTGGACATTCAAAATGTCATATTACAGGAGAATTCTAAAAGGGCCATTAAAGGGAAGACAAGAGTCAAGCATAGCAGCAAAATCCACTTGTAGCTCCACAATTGATCTTTTTTTTTTTTTTTTTTTTTGTTTTTCAAGGTAGAGTCTCACTCTAGCCCAGGCTGACCTGGAATTCACTAGGTAGTCTCAGGGTGGCCTCGAACTCATGGCAATCCTCCTACCTCTGCCTCCCGAGTGCTGGGATTTAAGGCGTGCACCACCACCACCATGCCCAGCCACAGTTGATTTTTTATGTATGTGTGTGGATGTATGTTTGAGCGTGCACATGTGTGTGCATGTATAGAGCTCAGAGGACAAACCTCAATATTGTCCTCAAGAAACTGCCCACCCCTTTGAGAGAGCACTTCTCATTGACTGGGAGCTCATTAACTAGGCTTGGTTGGCTAGCCAGCGAGTCCCACGGGATGTCAGCTTCTGTTTCCTCAGTCATGGGATTACAGGCACCTCCATTCCAGGTACTTTTACATGGGTATCTGACGAGTGAACTCAACTTCTCATGATTGAGAGACAAACACTTTACAAACTGAGCTATCTTCTCAGCTTACTGTACAATTGATTTTTATTTTTTAAGTTTGTCTGAGGATCAAATTAAAACTCAAGATAGAGAAATGTCCACATAATGGAACAATATGTAAAACACATAATTTCTCTAGGTTAATAGAAAGCTATATATAAATATATATAAAACAGGACTTAGTTTTTGGGGTTCAAATACAAACCCCAAACCCAAGCCCATGTTTTACTAAATAAAACAAAACTAAAAAGAATTATTTTTGTGACTATATTTATTCAAGAAGGGTAAGAGTGAGTCCACAGACTAAAGAAAGGGGAATGACCAAAAAAAAAAAAAAAAAAGAAAAGAAAAAAATTAAATAAAAAGCCAGGTGTGGTGGCGCACGCCTTTAATCCCAGCACTCTGAAGGCAGAGGTAAGAGGATCACCATGAGTTTGAGGCCACCCTGAGACTACATAGTGAATTCCAGGTCAGCCCGAGCTAGAGAGAAACCCCACCTGAGGGTGGGAGTGGGAAAACAGGGGAAAGGCCAGGCAGGTTAGTCTGAGAACCAAAGGGTGAGAAGTGGAAACATCGGCATGATCTAAGGGCCCATGTGTATCCTTTCTCACCCTGGTAGCTTAGCTGCTGCCAGGGTGGGAAGGTAAAAACCCTTACTGGTGACAAAAACCTCAGATGCTGAGAGATGACCAGCCCAGGAGCCAGAAAAGAGGGAAAAAGCTTACCACAAGCCTTGTGAACAGCCAGGTCTGGGGCTGAATCCAGAAGTCAGCGCCCCCGGGTGCAGTGTCCAGAAGGAGCTGGGCTTGAACGTACAACCCTGAGCCCAGCTCTGCAGCAGCTGCCGCAGGTAGCAGAGTCAGGGTGAGTGTGAGATGTTAACAGCCACCGTTTGTTTGATTTCTACTCTCCTATGAGCATTCCTGTCTGAGTTACATACAGGTTTATGTACAGGCATATGTATACATGTTCCTATATACTTTATATTTACATTTGGAAAAAAAAATTCCTTTAAAATCTCTTTAAGCTCTTGGAAACTTGTAAATCTTGGTTACCTAAGGCTCATCTAGCTCTAGGATGACACGGTGCTTAAACACTGTACTACCTACCCAACATGGACTTAGGCAGTGACTTTTAGTAAACAATATATTTAAACATTTTTTATTGAGAATTTTCACACATGTACATAATATAGTTTGATCATAATCCCTCTCCGTTACTTTCTTTTGTCCCCTTTCCCTGTCTCCGACCAGTGAAGCCATTCTTTCCAGCTAGTCTGTCTTCTAGGTTTTTTTGTCCTCCTCCCTCATCCATGATAAAGTGTTAAAAAGGGCTCAGTAATGCGCAGGTCTCATGCAGATAATGACAGTCACTGTGTGATCACAAATGCGGCAGCAATTTCATGTCTGGAAGACAGTGTTCCAAGGCACTCCTCCCATTCTCCGGCTCCCTGAATTTAGATTATGATAGAGACATCTCATTAAAGGCTAAGCACCTAAGAGTCACTTATTTTCCACACTTGAATTGTTCCCTGTCCGCTCGCCATAGGGTCTTGCTGTAGCCCAGGCTGACCTGGCATTCACTACGTAGTCTCAGGGTGGCTCGAACTCACTGTGATCCATCCTCCTACCTTTGCCTCCCTAGTGCTAGGATTAAAGGCCTGTGCCACCACGCCCGGCTTGCACTTGAGTTTTCTACTCAAAGGTGAGAGCAGCATTAATCTATTGGCATAAACATAAATATTTAGTAGCGTACTTTTAGGTTAATTTCTGTTTGTATTTTCCTTTTGTTATTGTTTTCTACTTTAACACTTTTCTGTGATTTCAGTTCTGTAGAACTGGTTGTAACTTGGTCGGTGGATGAATTTTGTGTATGTGAATGTTTGATATACTTTAAAAAATGATAGGCAGAGGACTCATTTTTCTTTTTAAGCAAAAGCAAATCAAACAAAACCCAAAATGCAACCACACCATTTCTGATAGCCAAGAAAGAGCTACCTGCCTGTTGCTAGCCTACCTAAGTGCGTTCATGAGTAGGAAAGCCCTGGTCAGTGCAAAGGAAAGTCCTAGAAGCTTAGAGGTGTGATGTTGTGTGGAAGCACTTTCCAGCTCAGAGTACTTTCTTGGCCAGGCCTTCACTCTCCCCCTGTTCCTCACCCACCGTATTGATTCCCCAGAGGGCTGGCAGTAGCTATTTGAAAGGAAGTGCGTCGTGGCCCTGGGAAGATTGACACATGGAAGGAGACCTCTGCCTCTCTTTAATGAGAGAGAGGAGTGCGCAGATAAGGATGCAAGGGGACCGGACGTCTGACTCCCCATTTTATGCTTGCGAAAAAACCCCAGAGCCAAGGGTCCCTTCCCACATAGGGCTCTGAAAAGATTAGCAGCCGATGCCAGGCTCCGCTGGGGTACTCCTGGCATCTCGAGGGCACCTGGCACTTAGCTGGGCTGCCCCCCCCGCCCCCCCCACATACCGGGCTATGAAGTTTGCATGAAGCCAAACCCAGAGGGCCAAGGTTGGCACTCAGCCCTGATTCAACAGAGTATGGGCATGCAAACAGGGACAAAGGACCAGAGGCAGCAATAAAAGCTAAGAGCACAGACCCCAGACAGGTCCTTCGGAGCCAAATCGCAATCACAAACTCTGGTGTTGAGACCCCCGCCCCATCGTAGAAACAGCGCCCTCTGCAGGAAAAGAGGAGCGGAGCGGGGTGTGGCTGTAGAGATTAAAAACAAGGAAGCTTGGATGTTACTTCCGGGGAGAGAGAGACTGCTTCAAGAAGTACAAGGCAGGAGAAACTGCCAATTAAGTTAAAACCCGCAGGTACCTGAGGCCTTCTCTGCAGCCATCCGACAGCTCTGCAGGCTGGAGGAGGTTTAGGAAAAACAGAACAGAATAGATCCCTTAAGTGAGATCCAACTGGGCTGCGTTTTTGAATATTTTTTTACAAGTATTCATTAATCAGTGGGGAGGACAAAAACTTCTGAGGAACTAGCCCTGTGGTTTTCATTTTGAGTTTCCACTTGTCCCTAGGCATAAAGGACTCCTGAGTTTAAGACTGCTAATTGCATCAATCTAATGTATAACTTTATATATATATATATATATATATATATATATATATATATATATATATATATCTTTACATAATATATTTTCAAAGTTTTGACATTTCATTATTCTAATCACTTATATAAATCTGCTGAATAATGATCAAAATTTTGCTTGTCTCTGCCTTTAATTTTTTCTTTTAATGGTTTGATGGTTCCCTTTGAAATAAAGGAAGAGTAAAACTGTCCTTCAGTATAACAGACCATGGCCAGAGGATGTGTGAGCAAAGGAACATTTTAGAGCATTGACTCTGGCTAGACAGAATTAAGGCAAGATTCTTTAACAGAGAGAGACAGGATTCTCAGGGAACCAAGTAATGAGTGGGCAAGCAAGAAAGAAAATAAATAATAGGGATTAGCAAGTCATATGAGAAGTTGTTTTAATTTCATTATACAAATATCTTTTGTATTGCTTGAAAAGTATAATCATTAACCTTATTTTTATTTTAAATTATATATGAAAACATTATCCTCCTCCTAGTTCTAATGCCATCTCAGTGTCTTACCTGGCTCTGTAAAAAAAGCACAGTTTTTAAACTATTAACTATTTTCATATATGCATATAATGTGTTTTGGTCATAATCGCCTCCTATTACCTTCTTTGTTCCCCTTCCTCATCCTTCTTTTACTAAATCCCTTCATCTTTCCCACTAATCTCTCTTCCCTTTGAGTTCTTGCTTCTTTATTTTGTCTTCCTTCCATTCGTGATGGAATGCTGATAAGCTCAATAGTGTAGTACAATTTTTTATAAGTGACATAAGACAAGAATAATTTCTTAATTTTCAGCATACAGCGTTTTTTTTTTAATAAATATTTTATTTATTTGACAGAGAAAGGAGAGAGAGAGAGACAGACAGACAGAGAGAATGGGCATGCCAGGGCCTCCAGCCACCGCAAACAAACTCCAGACATGTGTGCCCTCTTGTGCATCTGGCTACAGTGGGTCCTGGGGAATCAAACCTGGGTCCTTTGGCTTTTCAGGCATACCCCTTAACCACTAAGCCATCCCTGCAGCCCCATCATTGTTTTTTATTAGGTAAATTAAGAATGAAAATTGTTGTCTCCTTAGAGGAAAGAAAGAGCGAGGACACACTCTACTGCAAGCCTCTACATAGATCTTTTTCTCCTTTTATTCTTGTGAGGAGGCTACTAAAGCCAGATTAGAATGTATGGTTGGATTTCCAAAATTCCCAGTGCTTGGAGGAACTTTGGTGCATGCGCGCATGTATGTGTGTATGTGTGTTTGTGTGTGTGTGTCTACATGTGTTGTTAGGCATGAGAGGAAGATGAGACCCATCTATGAGACTTAGGTAACCCAAGTCCAAGAATAGGACTGGGATATGAACCTCCTAATGTTTGAGCAAGGACGCAGGACTGTAGAACCACTAGACCTCCCTCCAAAACTCCCTCTACAGCCAGAGGTGTGGAATCACTGTACAGGATAAGAATAAACTCCACATCTGAGCTGTGACCAAGGAGTTGATAACTCATATTTCTTTCTTTTGAGAGACTGCTATAGCATGAAGGTTACCAAATCACAAAGGATTTGATCAGGTCAACACTAATAAGATAATGCAACAAGCCAGGCAATAAGAAAGGAAGGAAGGAAAGAAGGAAGAAAGGATGAATGAGTACAGTAACTATCACCGAAGATTCTCCAAGAACTACAGGCTTGCAGGGAGGTCCTCAAAACTCAGAAAATATGTATCTACACATCCCACCTTCCCAGGCATTGTGGTTCAATCCTAGCTGGACTCAGCCTTTGTTATTAGGCATTTTGGCCAAGGATTATAATTTCAATATCTATGCTGTAATCCTCCCCTTTTTTCCTTTAATAACCATCTTCTTGCCCCAGCCTCTTTGAATATGCCTGTATTTACTGTGGCTTGCAAATTACTACTCAGCACACTGCTGACGCTCTATGTGCTCTGCTGTTCCCAAATAAATTATTCATTGGGGAACCTCTCTGCTCTTTTTAAATTAGTGACAGGGCCAATTCTTATTTATTTTCCCCCAACAGGGGTCAGCAGCACACAGAAATTTGTCCTAACTTCTTTTCTTTAAAAAAGTGTATGCATATACATACATATACACATCTTCACCCATCTATATGTCTCTCTGGGGAGGCCAATACAGGATGATCACAAGTTCAATGTCTTTACTGGGGCGTAAGACTGAAATCAAGGCCAGCCTGGGAAATTTAGTGAAACTATGTCTCCAAGTATAAACGTAATAGAAAGGCTAGGGGTATCTGTCAGCGGTGGAGCACTTCTAGCATGTGCAAAGCCCTGTGTTGAATACTCATTACCGAAAAAAGAAATACGTGTTCCCATGTAGGGTCCATGCTTGCGTGTGTGTATTCTCTTTTCAACCAAAGTGCCTGTGGCATTCTAGTGCCCAGCAGAGGGCTTTGCAGACGAGGGTTCAGTTAGTCCTTGATCAATTCGGAGGCGTCTAGAAATTATCTGTGAACTTCTGGTCCTCTGACTCTTTTAAAATGATATGTTATAAATGTTCATAATGTACCAAGTTCCTTGGCAATAGCCAGTGTGTAAGGGGCAATGTAAATCACAGCGGGTGACTTGGGGGTCCTCACGTGCTACCCTGCATACCCAGTACCACATGCACCCGCATGCTTTATATGTCTCTGAGAGCCAGGCGCAGGGCCGAGCACGCTCACACGTCCTGCTCATGTTTCCCGCAGCCTGATGATGTTGGAGCTACTCTTAGGAGTGCTTTAAAAATGAAAAAATCCAGCCGGGCGTGGTGCTGCACGCCTTTAATCCCAGTACTCGGGAGGCAGAGGTAGGAGGATCGCCGTGAGTTCAAGGCCACCCTGAGACTACAGAGTTAATTCCAGGTCAGCCTGGACCAGAGTGAGACCCTACCTCGAAAAAACCAAAAAACAACAACAACAAAAAACAATGAAGAAATCGAGGCTTCAGAATTTTGATTTGTATAAAGTAACAAACTGTTGCTAAATGGTGGCCTTGGAATATGAGTAGCCACACTGATCTTAATCACGTTTTTCTTTTTCTTCTTTGGTTTTTCGAGGTAGGGTCTGGCTGTAGCCCAGGCTGACCTGGAATTCACTCTGTAGTCTCAGGGTGGCCTAGAACTCATGGCAATCCTGCTACCTTTGCTTCCCAAATGCTGGGATTCAAGGCGTGTGCCATAATGCCCGGCTTTTTTTTTTTTTTTTTTTTTTGGTGAGACAGTGTCTTGCTTTGTAACTGAGACTGGCTTTGAATTCACACCTCTCCTACCTCCACCTCCCAAATGCTGGGACCACAGAAGTTAAAGTCCTTGTTTAACCACCATATTGTTATCCCCATTTTACAGAGGGATTAGCTGAGGTTTTAGGAATTTATGCATGTCCTTTTTCGAATCAAACTTCCTGGTTCAAACTTCCAATTCCAATTAAAGCACCAGCCATGTTGTCTCTTGTCCTCCACGCTCTACTTCCCCGTTCCTCTGATGTTATCTCCTATCGCCTTCTGGCCCTCCACCATTCATAGAGTCTTTGCTAATCTAACACTCCCTACAAGGCCCTCCAGGAGCTTCAGCCTTCCATTTCCTCTACTGGGAATGCTCTCCCCCCACCCAAATATATGCAAGGCCCATTCTCCTACCTCCTCAGGTCTGGCCAAATATTTCATCCTGTGACTCCTGATGGTTTTATTTCAAGTTGCCATCCTCCCTCTTACTCCCAATCTCCCTTTCCTTGCACTCCCTTTCCTCCCCTTATCCTAGATATTGTTTCTTGACTGTCAATATTTTTAAACCCATCTCCTAATTAACAGCTATCTCCCTTCTCCAACATGTAAGATTCCCTGAGGGCAGGCCTTTGTAGTAATTAATAAATTAATCTGTTAATAATTAAAATTATAGCACAGGCATTTACAATGGAACATGGCATAAAAATGGGCCCTTGATAAGTATTTGAATAGATGACAGGGGCTTAAGAAATTCACCCAAGGTCACACAGTGATAGGTAAAGTGAGCTCTGTTACAAATCCAGTATTCAGTTTACGTATATATCCAAAGCATGGAAATCTGCCTAGTCTCTTAGTCTTTAATTCTAACAAGCGTGGTGAATGGGAATAAACAGACCAAACAGGAAAAAGGCAGCGTTTGTTACTGTCTCTTAAAGTGGGATACTTTAAAGTGAGATCAAATCAGAGGCCAGGTCAGGGAAAGGGGACACTGGTTTTTAACAGAAAGGGAGTTGACAAGTGATGAAGTCAGGAATGTGCTGATGTCTCTGGGCTGCGTGAAGGGGCAAAGTGTGGGAAGGTCCTGGGTGAAGCTGGTGTTAGGTTAATTAATTAGGGCGGGATGCTTGTACGTTAAGGGGAGGAAGGAACCGAAGCATTGATTGGAGTGGACTGGAATCTCAAGTAGCAGTTACAAAGGATCCTGGAGGCACAGGAAGGATGGGAGAAGTGTTGGGTACAGCTCCATTTGGCTGGTGGCCAAAGAAACATGTCAGATATTAGTGAAAACAGGCCCCAGCTGCTGCACTTTACAAGCTAAATGGCAGTCCTTCCCTAGCCCTCCCCCAAGCCCACCCCATCTCCTGCCCTTGAATAGTTATTTTCTCTTCACGACAACCAGTCATAATTCAGTTCTCACTTGAGTGTGGACGGGGTGCTCAGGCCTCATTGCTAATGGAAAAAGGCTCAGAGCCCTAATGAGGACTCAATTTCTCCTGAAATGGAGATTTTAAACATTACTGTCCTAGAGTCGCACCACATTTGTTCCTGGCGTGATTTTTAAAATCATGGTTATTTTTCTCAAGTCCCATGATATCTAAGCTTGTCGATTTATAAGACTTCTAGAGCGTAAGTTCTTTTTTTCTACTCTTCACAGTGTATTTGC
Source organism: Jaculus jaculus (assembly GCF_020740685.1). NCBI lineage: Eukaryota > Metazoa > Chordata > Mammalia > Rodentia > Dipodidae > Jaculus > Jaculus jaculus. The sequence goes on from NC_059110.1 coordinate 31,729,373, forward strand.
ATATGGTGTATATATATTTGTATATTCTTCCCACCCCAGGAAAAAGATTTTATAGAGCTCGAAGTAAAACATATGTGCAGGTCCACATATAGGTATGTACCACATACATGATCATATTCAATCTATACACTAAATCTTCTCATATTCAGTCTATACACTATATAACCTGAACATTAGAGAGGTTAAACATAGAAAGAACAACAAAAGTAATTAATACATATTATCATGGAGTAATTAACTTTGCTCCATCTATTTCTCCTTCTTCCTGTCTGCTATTCTTACCCCATAAAGCTTAGGCAGTGATTAAGTGCATGGACTTTGGAAGCACAGAGACAGGTTAAATCCAGGCTTCCCCATTGTCTAGCTGTGGGACAGCGTGACAGTACTCAAATTATTTAGACTTTTGTTCCTCCATATGCCTCATCTATAAAATGAGGCCCTCAAATACTTCTTAGCTAACCAGGCTTTTGTAAAGTTTTATTATACATGCACATACATGTGATATATTTACAACAATATTAAATGTTAAGTAGCACTGTTACTTGTAGACACTATATATTCTTAAATGATTTTTTCTGCAATTTTTGTGATTTTTGGAGCCTTGTATTTGCATAGGAAACTGGTTTCTTTGCTATTTCCTTTCTAGTTTTGGTTTTTTGAGGTAGGGTCTTGATCTAGCCCAGGCTGACCTGGAGGTTACTTTGTAGTCTCAGGATGGCCTCGAACTCATGGCGATCCTATCTCTGCCTCCGGAGTGCTTGGATTAAAGGTGTGTGCCACCATGCCAGGCTTCTTAGCTCTTTTATACAGCAGTTAGGAAAAACCCCAGGGAGGGATATTTTCATACTTCTTATCTTGATGAGGGAAAGAAATTATACTTCTAGATAGTTTCTTGTTTCTCATGGGAGATATAAATATAAATGGCACCTGGAACATAGATTCAACTTTTCAGGATGTGAATTCCGTTAGTTTTTCCTATTATCACATTTTCTTTGTGACACTTCAAATGGTGAATGAAGTTGTTATGTGAACAACGCTTATCTCATTTGCATGCTGAGATGGAGTAAGGTTCATGACCCCCCAAGAGCTACACTCTCTCAGATCAGGGAAGGGTGGTTATTGCACACCTGCTCAGTGAAGATTTTATGCCCCATAGCTTTCCTCTTCAAATTTCTTTCTTTCTTTCTTTCTTTCTTTCTTTCTTTCTTTCTTTCTTTCTTTCTTTCTTTCTTTCTTTCTTTCTTTCTTTCTTTCTTTATTTGAGAGCGACAGACACAGAGAGAAAGACAGTTAGAGGGAGAGAGAGAGAATGGGCGCGCCAGGGCTTCCAGCCTCTGCAAACGAACTCCAGACGCGTGCACCCCCTTGTGCATCCGGCTAACGTGGGACCTGGGGAACCGAGGCTCGAACCGGGGTCCTTAGGCTTCACAGGCAAGCGCTTAACCGCTAAGCCATCTCTCCAGCCCCTCTTCAAATTTCTTGTGAGTCGATACCAATGGAATGAGGGCAGTAGGGAGTATGGACCCAGATTGTGAAAAACACTGAAAGTTAACAATGAAGTACTTTTACATGAAAGTTGCTAATTTGGGGACACTTTATTTAACCAGTTGCTTGAAAAGTAAACAAGTTTTAATGTACTATTAAAACGTTAAAGGAGCTTAACATAGGAAGCTGAATAAGAAAGTTATTTGTTGTTGTTTTGAAGTAGCTGATCTGGAATTCACTATGTAGGCTCAGGCTCGCGTTGAACTCGCAGTCATCCTTCTACCTCTGCCTCTGGACTGCTGAGATGAAAGGTATGCACCTCCACCAGAGAGAGGGGGGCACAGCAGGGACCCATTGTAGAAGAATTCCAGATGCATGCACCACTTTGTGCATCTGGCTTTCCATGGGTACTGGGGAATTGAACTCCTGTCATTAAGCTTTATGGGCAAGTGCCCTAATTGCTGAGCAATCTCTCCAGCCCCCAAGTTCTTTTTTTAAAAAAAAATATCTATTTATTTGCTAGGAGAGAAAGAGAGAGAGAGAGGAAGGAAGAGAGAATATGAATGGATGAGTGTGCCATGGCCTCTTGCAACTGCAAACTCCTGATGCCACTTTGTACATCTGGTTTTACTTGGGTACTGGGTAATCAAACCTTGGTACCATCAATCTTTGTAAACAAATGCCTTTAACCAGTGAGTGATATCTCCATCCTAACCTCAATTGAAAGCCGTGGTTGCTAAGAGACAGAGAGAGAGGCAAACAATTTTCCTCCAATTGTGGTGCGTACACTAGCGCTGCAGTATCAGTACTGTGTGACTGGGGGGATGCTAAAAAGAGGTTTGATTTTGCTGGAAGTGTGAACCCTGGTGAACTGAGGTTATACAACCTTAACTCATGGAGAAGCCGGAGAGTACTCAGAGAACCTTGCCAGAGGGTACCCCATCAGAGATTACCCCGTCGGAGAGTGCTCTGTGTTTCAGAGGTTTTTTTATTTCTTTCTTTCCTTCCTTCCTTCCTTCCTTCCTTCCTTCCTTCCTTCCTTCCTTCCTTCCTTCCTTCCTTCCTTCTTTCCTTCTTTCTCTCCTTCCTTCCTTCCTTCTTTTTCTCCTTCCTTCCTTCCTTCCTTCCTTCCTTCCTTCCTTCCTTCCTTCCTTCCTTCCTTCCTTCCTTCCTTCCTTCCTTCCTTCTCCCTCTGCACACAGGCTGTTAAAGGCAGGGTAGATGTTGCACGGTGGAGATTGGCATAAATAACGTGTGGTTGGAAAAAGGATAAAATCTAAACCAGAGCAACACCAGTGACAATGAATGGAAGGTGTATTTTGTAAACACTTTGAGATGATTGGCAAGTTATGATGGCCAGTGGCCGTGAGGGTTTAGGGAGGTAGTGATTGGAAATGATGTGACTCAGGATTGTGACATTAACTGGGACAGGGGAAGTTTGAATGCCTGACTATCTCCATGCAAGCAAAACCCCACATGCACTACTGCCTCTGGGAGTCACGGGGTCACAGTACCCTGATTTATTCTAGCACTGGGCCATACATCTCCTGGCTCCCCTGGGCCACTTTTCTATCTCCCACACACATTGCAGACTTTCTTCAGAGCTCTTGGATTTTCTCTGTAGTGACAAGTATTAGTGACTAGTGCCAACTGAAAAGCGCTGTGATGAACATGGGGCACACACGTGGATAATGTAGCTTATGCCCCTGTGTAGAGTATTTTAGGGGAGCCTTACACACTTCCAGTACCCCAGCTAGACAAGAGAATTAGCAAAGATAAGTAAACAGTTCATTTTAGAACACCAGGAAGCTTCTCTCAGCTCACAGATGCATTCCTAGCCCTGAGAGTTATGTACAAAAGATTAAACAATCAAAAATCCAACTGACTAAAGCTCAGACTTTAGAATCACTCAAGAGTATGCACATTGTAGGCCGGTTGGCAGGAAGCTATGTTTCCCTTTTGTCTTATTAATGCAGTTTCTTTAAAAATCAGTGTTGGCAGATGAATGAAGACCTTCTATTAATGAATATCTGAGAATATGAGCTGTATTCATAATTCTCTTCTTAAATTCAAAGTCTCCATTCACATTATTAATGCATGAGCTGTTTGCCTTCCTTAAAATAATTTTTAATGCAAAACATAAGCATGTTTCAAGATCGTTTTGAAGCAAATGAAGGTAAATTTTTGTCAAGGTTTATGTAGATGTCAGTGTCAGTCTGTTAAAATACATATAGTAATGACATATTTAGCTTTAGAGAATAGATGTTTAATTTGTGGACACAGAGTTTAATACATTAAAAAAAAATCCATCTACCTCTGACCTTTGTTCCTTTTGTAATCTATTTGCATGATTTTTCTTTCTTCAGGAAGAGGATAGAAACTGAAACCTGGGCTGGAGAGATGGCTTAGCGGTTAAGCGCTTGCCCGTGAAGCCTAAGGACCCCGGTTTGAGGCTCGGTTGGTTCCCCAGGTCCCACGTTAGCCAGATGCACAAGGGGGCGCACGCGTCTGGAGTTCGTTTGCAGAGGCTGGAAGCCCTGGCGGGCCCATTCTCTCTCTCTGCCTCTATCTGTCTTTCTCTCTGTGTCTGTCGCTCTCAAATAAATAAATAAAAAAAAAAATTAAAAAAAAAAAAAGAAAATGAAACCTAAAGTAATTAGTTTTACTCTTTGAATGTAACTTTAGCACAAGGTAGACGGAGCTGAAAGGACTGAACTACTGTGTCCCACACTCAGGAATAAAGCTTCCAGGGACCTGGGCATCTTGATGGATTCATGTCACTTCTTCCACTTTTATGTAGAAGTTAAAAGAGGAATTCAGCTTAGGGACACTTCACAGTTGTTGGAATGGATGTTCCCCCAACTGATGCAGGAGTTTTATTAAGCTTCTTGGATTTCCAGCTACCTGCCTGGAGGAGATATTACTGGGAGGACCCTGGGGTCCGGCCCTAAGGTGTTACTGGAGGTGGATCTGAACTCCAGCCTAAGAAATGCAGAGTGCTTGAGCCCTGCCTGGGCCCCCTGGAGTGCGCTGGCTGGAGGGTGCTGGAGGTGGTCCTGTGTTCTCTGTGTGGACCTGTGAAAGGGGGCCAGCTTCTCTTCTTCTGCCATTATGAAACACCCCCTGGATCTGTAAGCTTCAACAAATCCCTTCTACTTCCCATGAACTGTGTCTAGTTTGGGGGTTCAGACCAGCAATGTGAAGCTGACTGTGACAATAGTCAAATGTTAGACTGGTTTCATTGGAATGAAAGAAACACAGAATATAAAAGTTTGATACAATACATTATCAGTATAAATCCTTATAAAACTATTTACTTAACAAAATTACAAAATGTTCTTTTTTTTTTTTATAGGTGTGTGATTGCCAAGAAAATTCTGTCAGTACAAGCTCACATGGTTATTTTTGGCATAATCCATTATCCTTCCATTATTTTGTTACCTTTTTAAACAACAAATCTGCAAATTAAAATCCATTGGAAAAACCCCCACATTAAAAAAAAAAGTTATAATGGACTTACAATAAGTTAAAAAGTGTTTTAGAATTTGAGGAGTAGATTTAAAAGTAAATTTTGGGACTTGGGAAATCTCTCAGTGGTTAAAGGCGCTTGCTTGCAAAGCCTGAAGGCAAGGGTTCAATTCCCCAGTACCCACATAAAGCAAGATGTACAAAATGGACCACGTGTCTAGAGTCCATTTGCAGTGGTAGGAGTCTCTGGCATGCCCATTCTCTCTCTATCTCTTAAACAAGTAAATAGAATATAAAAGTTAACTTCAAAAATATTAAATATTTCAGGTACAGCTAATATTCACATGGCTAATTTTCTGTTTGTCTTGAATTGTTTGAAATGTTAACACAAAGTACAATACTAAAGTCAGCTATGTATTATTATTATTATTCTAGTTTTGTTTATTATTATTTATTTATCTGAGAGCAACAGACAGACAAAGAGAGAAAGAGGCAGAGAGAGGGAGAATGGGCACGCCAGGGTCTCCAGCCACTGCAAAGGAGCTCCAGACGCGTGTTCCACCTTTGTACACCTGGCTTATGTGGGTCCTGGGGAATTGCACCTTGAACTGGGGTCTTTAGGCTTCACAGGCAAGCGCTTAACTAACTGCTAATCCATCTCTCCAGCCCTATTTAGTATTATTTTTAATTAACTATTTCACTTTTTGTTGAGGCTGCCATGCAGAATCTATTGGAAACAGACTGTTGACATGTAGAATTTCCCCTCCTGGTTCATTGTCCTTGTCTTAGCATGGCAAAGAAGCCCATGGAGTTTCTGACATACACAACATTCTCCTCTGCAGAGGCTGCTGTCCATATCCTGGTGTTTTCTTTCATTTTCCCTGTTAAAGCTTTCTTTGTACTTCCTTTTTGTTGCCAACTCTAGACTATTGTTAGACTATTAATAAGTTTTACTTTCCAGGTCATATCTGTCTACACTGTCACACAAAAGAAATAGTAGAGGAAAAACCCTGGGTGCTATTTTCAACAAAGCCTTGCCAATCCAATCGTTCCCTGAATCACACAGTGAAGGATCTGCTTGTATTGTATTTCTATAACCATTCCAGGGTGTGCTAAATGGTTCACAGCTTGAAGCCTCACAGGAGTGCACTTTCCAGGCATTGTCATTCTTGGACAGTGGTTCTCAGGGGAGTGATGACCCAGCCCCAACCCTCCTCATGATACCTGAGACTATCTGGGGAGATTTATTTTATTGTTACAACTAGGGAGATGCTACTAGCCTCTAGTGGACACAGGACATGGATGCAAGGCAAGTTCTTGTAGTCCCATGTATAGTCTCCCGCAACAGTGATGCCTCAGCCCCAAATATGCCTGTGGTAAGGTTAAGACCCCCAGGGGCAGTGCAAACTCAGGATGCAGGCGATTAGTCTGTTCCAAACATCTTTTTTAAATCTGTAGCCAAAGGTGAAATGCATTTTTATTTTCAACCAAAGCAGCTCAGCTATTGTGGAATTGTTAACTAGTTTTTTTTTTTTTTTTTGCTTTGATAGAGATAAAAATTAAAGTATATACATTTTAAAATATCGATTTAAATCAAGCAACTTATGAGTAAACTAGCTTGGCCCTAGTATTATAGTTTTAGAAATAAAACATTAAAGTGCTTTTATTAAGTGTTGTTTTCTCTCTTATTTTTGTTTTCTCTGATTTTTACGACAACTCAACAATATTCGTTGACTTATGTGAATGCCCAACATTTACTTATTTTTCTGCATATCCTGAAGCAATGTCTATGTTTAAGTTTTTTGAAGCCTTTCATATTCATTGTCACTCACTGATTTATATGTCAAGTAAATGTTTATTGCAAGCTGAGTGATTCATCGTTTTATATGCGAGCATTACAATAATGATTTAAATAAAGACCCATGCAGCCAAGAAATATATATTCTAGTACAGCAAGAAAGTCAGAAATAGATGAGACACTTACAAGGTGTGAGTGCCAGGGAAACAAGAAAGCAGGGAGGGGGAGAGGTGTTAGGTGAGGGGTGAGGTTGACATGGTAAATAGATTCTTACCATCTGCAGGAGATGAGGGAGTGAGCCAGGTGATCTGGGAGAAGCACACTTAGGGAAGAGGGAGCTGCAGATCTCAAGGGTGGGCTGCACTTTGGACACATGAAGACAGCAGAGCAATCCCACGGCTGCAACAGAGCAAGCTAGAGATGAAGAAGAGATCTCGAAAGATGACACAGGAGAAGACAGGTGAGATTTTTGTAAAGCTTCTGAAAGAGATGGTGTTGACTCATAAAATGGAGGAGACATTTGAGAGTTTGGGATAGAAGCCTAGGAGAATCTTACTTGTGTTTTTATTCTTTTTAATTTTAAATATTTTATTGATTGATTTTTCAAGGAGAGAGAGAGGGAGAGAAAGAAAGAGAGAAAGAATGAATATGAATATGGGTGCACCAGGGCCTCTTCCCTCTGTAAATAAAGTCCAGACACATGCTCCACATTATGCATCTGGACGCTGGGGGGGTGAACTGAGGGTGTCAGTGTTTTCAAGCAAGCGTCTTTAACTGCTGAGCCATCTCTCCAGCCTATGACTTGTGTTTTAAACTATCATTGTTGGACACTATCTGGAGAAAACACTAGAACGTCATACAGGGAATCAGTTGGAAACATATTGAATGAAGGGTCTGGGCAGGATGTTAGCACTGAGAAGCGGCCAACTCATTTTGTAGACTAGTTAAAAAAAAAAAAAGAGATGCTAAGAATTTTAGTGGGAGCAAGAGGACCAATGTAGTAGGTCATTTTACTATTTACCAAATATTTTAGTTTTCCTCAGCATAGGACCCCTTCCTGTGAAAATATGGCATCCACCTCTGCCATTAAGACTGGGGAGCCACGTGACTTGCCTGATCAAGGGAAAAGTGGGCGGAAGCTTTAAGTGGCAGCATTTCATTTGGTGATCCATTTTCCCTTCTGCCATGAAACCATGCTTCACATAGATTCTGTTTGGTTGTTCTGGCTCCTGGAGCAAAGTGATATGGACAATACCTGAAGGACACATGGAGAGGCCACAAAGCAGGACATAAGCCTTTCTTGTTGGAAGCCAGTACAATGCTCAGATGATCAACACAGCAAACAATAGCTTAGCCTGACCAATGCTGATGTAGTTGGCCTTGACTAAAATGGAGACATCTGTTAGAAGAACAATTCTGGATGTGAGTAGATGACTGAGTTCAGTTTAGATATGTGAGATGCCTATGAGACATCAGAAAGGGAATGTCAAAAGAGCTAGTTGGATATATAGGTTGGGGTTCAAGGAAGTAGTCCAGGGTAAGAATGCACAGTTGGGTGTCAGTAGCCTGAGAGTGACCAAAAGGGCCACAAGAGTGTGTGGGTGTGTAAGAAGCCCAAGGACAGAGCTCTGGAGAATACCAAAGAGTAGAAAGCAAGACTGAGAATGAGTGCCTATTGAGCCAGGAGGAAGACAAGGAGAGTGTTATTCTGAGTTAAGCTGAGTGAACAAAAGATTTCAGGGAGGATCATATAGTCCTGATGAATTGAGTGAGGTTAATACTGAGGACTGACCTTGAATGCAGCAATGTGAAGGTCACTGAAGACCTTGGCAGAAGCAGCATAGCTTACCTGTGGAAATCTAATAGAAATAGATTCAGGATAGAGTGTACAATAGTAAATGGCAAATGGTAGATCATTCAAGGGGTTTCCTGTAATGAGGAGCAGAGAAATAGCTGAGGATGAAAATGGGGTTGAAAAGGTTTTATGTAGGCTGGAGAGATGGCTTAGCAGTTAAAGTGCTTGCCGGCGAAGCCTAAGGACCCATGTTCTACTCTCCACATCCCGCGTTAGCCAGATACGCAAAGGTGAGGTAAGCACAAGTTTGCACAAGCTAGTACTAGGAGGTACTGAAATTATAGGTGCCTGCTATTATGCCCAGATTTTATATGGGCACTGGGGATCCAAACTCAAGTGAACCATCTTCCCCAGTCCCTTGTAGCATTTCTGATTTTCTTTTTGAAATTCGAAGCCATGCAATTCATGTGAGGATGCAGAGATATTGAAGATTTGACATTGTTGTATATTTTCCTCCATCCATGTTCAGTTGAATGTATGGTAGGCGTGCAGTCAAGAGAACAGGCATTTAATCCTAATGGGATGGTGTGGTGGTTTGATTCAGGTGTCCCCCATAGACTTATGTGTTCTGAATGCTAGGTTCCCAGCTGGGGCAACTTGGGAATTGGACTCTCCTGGAGGCAGTATATTGTTGGGGATGGGTTTATGGGTGTTATAGCCAGCTTCCTCTTGCCCGTTTCTGGCACACTCTCCTGTTGCTATTGTCCACCTTGTGTTGGCCAGGGGGTGATATCTACGCACCCACCCTCTGCTCATGGCATTATGGAGCTTCCCCTCGAGTCAGTATGCCAAAATAAACCCTTTCCACCACAAGCTGCTCTTGGTTGGGTGCTTTCTAACCAGCAATGCGAAGCTGGCTGCAATAGAGGGTTTCCTAAAAAATTCAACAAGACAAAGGAGGATGAAGTTTCCAGGTCTCATCACATCTAGGCAATTCTATGTATATAGACTGGGAAATTTGGAGGCTGTCTTCCTGCAGAAATTCTTTGAAGACAGTATGCATGGCCTTCTTTATCCTTTCCTACTAACTTCCTAGACCTTACATGTGAAGTACGGGGGTCCAGCAGTTGTTCAGGTGAAGAGGCGGGGGCAGCTGGCAGCGCTAGGAGCTAGCCTTGGCAAACGTGAGTCTGGAAGGTGTTGGGGTTGCTGTGTCAGCCTGGACTATGAAATTATACTTCGCTTGGCAGAATAAGATCTAGTTTGTGTCAGTCCCGACTTCCCGTAATTCTCCCAGTGGCAACAACCTCCAGTTCCTTAGACAAAGGGAGACTCATTCATTTGCACCCCATGCATATGTCGTTATTTTTGCGCGCACGTGCATCTGTCTCTCTGTCTGTGCAAGTACGTGTGATGTGATGTGTGGGTGTGTGTGCCCTCTGTGCGCGCACATGTGGCGGCTACCACGTGTCTTCCTCTTTTTTGCTCATCCACCCGTTTTCTTGAGATAATCTCTCAACCCAGAGCTGCCATTTTCACCATTTTTAGGCCAGCAAGTGCCAGCAATTCTACGTCACACCCCTCCCCCTCACAGGACTGGGGTTACAGACTTACATGACCACACCCAGCTGTTTATGTGGGTACTGGGGAACTTAACATAGGCTGGCTCAGGCCCTCTCAGACTCTCATATTTATACAGCAACTGTTTTTAAACACTGAGCCGTCTATCCAGACCTGGATATGTCTTTTAAACAACATTCCTTTTAGTGACTTTTTCTGGTAATTCCTTGTTTCTCCATGATTTCTTTGAAAAAGAAAAAAAAAATCCCATTTCCATTCACAAGTCTTTTAGCCATCTGTCGTGAACATCCACATCCAAGACAACAGTTTGCTCTTGTGTTATTAAGTAATGACTCAACGGTAGTTCTGAATGAGGAGGGGGCGGGGGAGTGGAAGCATCAGTTTGGGGAGTTTTTCCAAACTACGCATTCCTGGCTTCGCTATCTCTGCAGAGGCTCTGATATTCCCCTACCAACTCCCATTTGAGATCCGCTTATCTGCAGCACATCCGCAAGCCTTTGCTCACTTCCAGTTGGCAAAATTTAAAGTAATAGTTAAAGACTAATGAGGAATTTTGCTAAATGGAAAAAAAAAAATATGTCTGGAAGGTCAGAAGGTATTAGAAAATAACTGAATTTTTCAAATGTTTTCAAATCCATTTAGATCCAGACAACCTCTTCATTTAAGCATATTTAGCAACTTAATTGGGAAAGCCCAGTCATGTCTCCATAGTGACTGCGTGTGTACTTCCTCCCCCCCTCCAGGTTCTTATTAGAGTGACTACTATAGGAAATTGGGCGGGGGAGGAGCCACTGTGCCCCTGATGAGAAACCATGCTTTCTCTTCACAGCCGCGAGTTCAGTACTATTTAGTGCACTCTGGGCTTCCCAGCGCTCAGCACGCCGTGTCCTTGTTAATGGCGGAACACGGTGCCTCCTGTTTTCCCTGGAAGAGCATCCAGTTCTCTGTGGATTAACTAGTGTCCTCTGCCTCACCTTCCTGCTGGGTGGCCTGTTGATCTGAGCCGGCCCTGCTCAACATGTAGTCATGTGTCTGCGCTTTAATTAGACCAAGGTTATGACATGTCTTGCTTTGTCTACGAGGAGAGCTGTTGAGAGAGGAGACCACGGCTCAGTGGGGTATACCTGATCTATGTGATGAGGAAATAGGATGACAGAGATGGGGAAACTAGAAAAATGAAACCCATGAAATCATAAACAAAGAGACACAAGCACGTGCGCACACATGTGCACACACACACACACACACACACACCCCTGAAGAGACAGAAATCAGAGATACATGTAACAAGAAAATCATGTTAGTTCAGACATATAACAAGAGCAATGTAGATTTTAAAATTGACAAAATTAGTTGTCTTTTTTTTTTTTTTTTTGCCTTGTATTATTAGTGTCCCAACTCAGACGACACTGAAATCATGATCATGATGCAAACGTTATACCTGCTTCACCATGGTGCTGTAGGCCAATCATATGCCCAGGCAATGTGTGCAATTGATTGATAAACATGGAAACTAAGCAAAGGTGGAGAATGTAGCTCAGTGGTAGAACATGTGCTTAGCATGCATAAGACCTTGGTAGATTGAATTCCCAATGCCCCTTCCCATCTGAAAACAGTAAAAATTTTGTTCGTGAAAGTTAATTTTAATTTAATTTTGATTATGCCTTTGATTTTTTGAAAAAAATATTCTTATTTCTTCACTTGAGACAAAGACAAAAACTTAGAGAGATCAAGAGAGAGTATTGGAGCCAGGGCCTCTTGCCACTGCAAATGAACTCTAGGCACATACATACACCATCTTGTGCCTATGGCATTACATGGGTACTGGGGAATTGAACCCAGGGCTGTCAGGCTTTGCAAACAAGTACCTTTAACTGCTAAGCCATCTCTCTGGCCCACCTTTCATTTTATCTACGTAACATATTTTACCTGTACAGTCTTATCCTTTTTGCTAATTAACATAGACTATTTAAAAATAGTGATTTATCGTGACATTCAGCGTACTTAGAATTTCTGTGTTGTTGATATTTTCCCTGTTGATGAAGGCTTAGCCTTAGGTAGTGGACTTGAAGCAATGACTGGTGTAGTCAGCAATTTTCCAAGGCTTGGTCCTGCCTCTGCTTTAGAGCACATACCCAGATTTCATTTCTTCTTCTCCCTTGTTCTTTGATGGAAGGGAACTGTGTTATACCTGGGAGGGGCGTTTCAGAAGGCTGCTCCCTATTCCTCTTCAGCTTCTGCTAACTCGATAGAGATGCTGTACTCTTACAGGATAGAAAAGCACTCAGGGATGGAGGGAGGAGACCTCTGAGCACACAGTCCAGGCCTTTACTCTTTCCTATGTGAGAAATAAAGTTCCATGGCTTTCAACTCATGAAAAATTTTGGGCCTATTAGAGGAGTCTGTCTTATTTTAACCAGTGTAGTTTTAAACTTAGATATCCACATAGTGACAAAACATCAGTTATCTAATTATTAGAATACTAACACATGCTTAAGATGGAAACAGATGTATGCTAGGCAATGCATAACTATGGGAAAATGGTAGCTAGAATAGCCACTTTTTGTTGTTGTTGTTGTTGTTTTGGTTTTACAAGGTAGGGTCTCACTCTGAGGTAGTCTAACTTAGAATCCACCATGTAATCTCATGGTGGCCTCAAACTCACAGTGATCCTCCTACCTCTGCGTTTTGTGTGCTGGGATTAAAGGCGTGTGCCACCACGCCCAGCTATATAATAGCCACTTTTGAAGAAGAAAAATATTGCAGAAAAAAAGGGATTTGAGGTCAAACATACAAGACCAAGACTGTATCTTAAGGAAAGGTCTGGATTTCTGGTGCTTTATCTATAAGCTTAGGCCTAAGCCCTAGATCTGATTTTGTTGTTCAAGTACCTGTGTGATGTTAGAAACCAGGGAAGTGCTTTTCCCATCATTGAATGTAGGAAGTTAGACTATTGCTACTTCCAAAGAAGCTACATTATGGGAAGAGATCTTTTTTTAATTTTCTAATGAGAGAGGATGGGATTGGTGTGCCAGGGCCTCTAGCCACTATAATCGTACTCCAGACACATGTACCATCTTGTGTGCATGTGTGACCATTCACATGAGTCACCTTGTGCATCTGGCTTACATGGGATCTGGCAAGTGAAACATGGGTTCTTAGGCTTCTCAGGCAAGTGCATTAACCGCTAGCCATCTCTCCAGCATTGCCGTAGTTTATTGGCCAACTTAATGAATATAATTTCTAAAATTTAGCTCTTTTCTACTATAGCTTACCTCTGTTCCTGTATATAGTGGTCATGCTTTGTGAATTATAAGTACAACTTCATCATATATATATATATATATTTTAAACTACTTAGCTTTATTAGCTACTTGCTTTAGTGTGTTGCCTTTCAATTTTCTTTTTTCCCTCCCATTTATTAATTTATTAGATTTATTTATTTATGAGGGACAGAGAGAGGGAGAAAGAAAGAGTGGGTGTGCCAGGGCCTCCAGCCAGTGCAAACGAACTCCAGATGCATGGACCACCATGTGCCTCTGGCTTATGTGGGACCTGGAGAATTGAACCTGGGTCCTTAGGCTTTGCAGGCAAACACCTTAACCACTAAGCAACCCTCCAGCCCTCAATTTTCAAAATGAAAACTGAAGCATAATTGTTTCTATATTTAATAGAACAACTAATTCACAAATATTTTCTTTTCAGTATTATATTGGATACATTTAATGCTCCTGGTAATGCCTTGAGCAAATGTGTTTTTTTTTTCCATGTCTGAGGCTAGATCATAATGAAAGAGTTAGATTATTTTCTTTCTAAGATTCTTTTGTGAGAGCTGAGATATCTTCTTTCAGGAGGAAGCTTACCTACATGACCTGCAGGAGAAGCACTGGGCAGTGAAGTGGGTAGGTTCTCAGTCATGTCCCAGCCCATGTATACTATGCAGCGGTCTCAGCACAATTCCTTTTGCATCAGAGGCAATGGTTTAAGGTTCTTCTTCACCTTCATGTGTCCATCATGGGCCACTGCACCTGTGCTCTCAGCACTGGAAACGCCTGACTGGTGCTCACATCCTGGCGAATCTTTATTTGCCCATGTAGGTGGGTTTTATTTTTTTTTATTGACAACTTCTATACATACAGACAATAAACCATGAAATTTCTCTCACCTCTCCCACTTTCCCTTTCACAACTCCACTCTCCATCATATCCCCTCCCTCTCTCCATTAGTCTCCCTTTTATTTTGATGTCATCTTCTTTTTATCTTGTTATGAGGATCTTGCGAAGGTATTGCTAAGCAGTGTGAGGTCATGGATATTGAGGCCAGTTTCTCTCTGGACAGTTGCATTGTATGGAGTGGTACCCTTCCTTTGGATCTTACATTCTTTCCACCACTTCTTCTGCAATGGACCCTGAATCTTGGAGGGTGTGATAGAGATGTTTCAGTGCTGGACACTCCTCTGTGACTTCTCAGCACTGTGTTGTCTTTTGGGTCATCCCAGTGGTCACCACCATCTGAAAAGAGGAGCTTCTCTAACCAAAGGTGACACTAATGGTAATATATGAATATGAACATTAAGTGTAGTGCTTTCAGGGAAGCTTGGTGAGAATAATATATGCATTTAGTCAGACAAGAGCAGACTTTATACGCCAAGGATCATAACCTCCCCTGCCATAGGCTTTTGATTAGATTATCAGCACTAGGCTTCTATTCCCTCCCATAGAGCAGGCCTCCAGTCCAATTAGAGAGCAGTTGGTTTCCCCCAGAGCAGACAGGCCACTGTTGCACGTGTTCAGTCATTTGGCCTGTCTGGCAAAACTTGAGGCTTCCAGTGTCTACTGTTTTCACCACTGATGACTTCTGTCTCCCATAGGGCTGCATGCAATATAGTTCCAGCTTTCAGTTGGCTGGTCTACAGGGAGAAGGTTTCAGCTCAGCACCAGCTTGATTTCTCAGTGACCTTGCTGCCCAGGCATGTGAAATCTTCAGCAATAGGGTCTTACCATCTGTTTCTCATGGGAAACCAATGGCCTTGGCAATAGCCTGTAAAGTTTTGGAGGCAACAGGGATCTCCATGGCCAACAACAGACTGGAAGGTATCCCATCCCTGGCACTGGAAATTTTCTGGTAGTAATCTATGTCTTTTGGATGCGTCATTGTCCAAAAAAGAAGGCTTTCATATATCTTATTCAGAATATGTTGAATTCTTATTGACCCTCCCCCCACCCTTCTCTTACTCAATCTCTTCCCCTGGCCTCACTTAGGCCATTCCACCCCTGTAATCTGTTTTTCTACTTACATATATATAATACCATCCCCTAAAGTCTTTCCCTCTCCTCCCTCCCTTAAAGCCTTTTTCTAGCTTACTGGCCTCTGCTACTGATTTTTGGTTCCAGCTTATACACAAGTCTAAACATTTGTAGTTAGGATCCACATATGAGAGAGAACATGAGACATTTGGCTTTCTGGGCCTGGGTTACCTCATTTAGTATAATCCTTTCCAGGTCCATGTATTTCCCTGCAAATTTCACAATTTCAGTTTTATTTACCACTGAATCGAACTCCATTGTGTAAATGTACCACATCTTTTTAAAAAATATATTTTGTTTATTTATTTGAGAGAGAGAAAGAGGCAGAGAGAGAGAGAGAGAGGGAGAGAATGGGTGTGTCAGAACCTCCAGCCACTGCAAACAAACTCCAGATGCTTGTGTCCCCTTGTGTATCTCTCTTACGTGGGTCCTGGAGAATTGAACCAGGATCCTTTGGGTTTGCAGGCAAATGCCTTAACTGCTAAGCCATCTCTCAAATCCGTGTACCACATCTTTATTATCCATTCATCAATTGAGGGACATCTAGGCTAGTTCCATTTCCTAGCTATTGTGAATGCAGCAGCAATAAACATGGTTGTGCAAGTATCTCTAAGGTAGTGAGAAGAGTCATTAAGATATATGCTTAGGAGTGCTATAGCTGGATCATATGGTAAATCTGTTTTAGCTGTCTCAAGAACTTCCTGGTTTCCACAATGGCTGCACCAGACTACATTCCCACCAACAGTATAGAAGGGTTCCCCTTTTTCTGCGTCATCACCAACATTTATTGTCATTTGTTTTCTTGATGATAGTTGTTCTGACAAGAGTGAGATCGAATTTCAAAGTAGTTTTGATTTGCATTTGCCTGATGGCTAAGAACGTAGGACACTTTTTTAGATGTTTATATGCCAGGCAGGCGTGCAGATCTGCCAGGATCAGGTCTGGGTCTGCAAGTGCCTCAGTGGGATTCTGGCCTGTCTCCTCCTTTCTGATAGACCTTAGTCACTCCTGCTTCTCTGCTGTGGCTGGTAAAAACCTATGCAGTTTCACTTTTTGGACGAAGAATTTATTTTGCTGTGGTTTTACTTAAATCCCTCCCTAGGCTAGATTGGCATGACTCCTGTGCAGCCATCTTACAGGGAAATCCATAGAGAGGTTTTTACTTGGCCCACCAGACAGAGCACACAGTATCTCATTTGTCCTGCAAGGGAGCTGGCCACTTTGTTTGAACTTCAATTCCTTTCGGGAGTTCAAATGATGTAACAAATTGTTTCTGTAAGGGTCTTTAATCATTGAGTTGTCTCTCCAGCCCCCATAAAAATTATTTCTGTAGTTAATTGCTTCTTTTTTTAAAAAAGTATTTTACTTATTTATTTATTTATTTTAAATTATTTATTTGAGAGCAACAGACACAGAGAGAAAGACAGATAGAGGGAGAGAGAGAGAATGGGCTCACCAGGGCTTCCAGCCTCTGCAAACGAACTCCAGATGTGTGCGCCCCCTTATGCATCTGGCTAACGTGGGACCTGGGGAACCGAGCCTCGAACCGGGGTCCTTAGGCTTCACAGGCAAGCGCTTAACCTCTAAGCCATCTCTCCAGCCCTACTTATTTATTTATCTGAGAGAAAGAGAGAGAGAGAATGAGAGAGGAAGAGACAGAGATAATGGGCACTCTAGGGCCTCCAGTCGCTGCAAATGAACTGCAAACGCATACACCACCTTGTGCATCTGGCTTACGTGGGTCCTGGGGAATCAAAGCTGGGTCATTAGGCTTTGCAGGCAAATGCCTTAAATGCTAATCCATCTCTCTAGCCGGATAGTTGTTTCTTAAAAGCATTTTTTAAAAATTCTTTTGTGCGTTCAAGATGTGTGTGCATTCAGGTGCATGAGTGCAGCTGTGCCTGTCACAGTTTACCTGTGGAGGTCGAGAACAGCTCTCCGGGGTTGGGCCTCACCCTCCTCCTTTGAGGCGTGGTCTTCCATTGTTCACCGCTTGGCTCACCTGGTGAGCCGCCCCGAGCTGAGCTTCCAGCGCACTGGCCTGTCTCTGCCTCTTTTCTTGTCTCTGTGCATTGCTGGACCTCAAATGTCCACTGCAGCACCTGCCTTTTGACCTGGGTGCTGAGGGGCTGAACTGGGGTCCTTGTGCTCTCACAGTTAATGCCTTACTCACTGACTGCTACCTCCCAGCCCCTTTTATTTGTCCTGAAGCCGTGTTTCACTCTGAATGTCCAGGAAGGCCCGGGACTCATGGCAACCCTCCTACTTCAAGCCTCCCAGGTGCATTTTAGTTTTAATTTTGAATTCCTCATCTTATTCTACTCAATTTTAAGTTAATATAGCACATTAGTTAGATTTCATATAAACAAACTAATACTTGGGATCTGAGTTCTAAGTACAGAGCAAAACCCTGCAGGGCAATGTTACCAATTCTTTTCATTTATTTATTTTTAAACAAATTTATTGATTTATTAACTTGTGTGTGTGTGTGTGTGTGTGTGTGTGTGTGTGTGTGTGAGTGTGTGTGCATGCACACACGCACCAGGGTCTCTTAATGCTGCAAACAGTGCTGACTTTACATGGATGGATAGATTTTTGTTGTTGTTGTTGTGTTTTGAGGCGAGGTCTCCCTTTAGCCCAGCCTTACCTGGACTTCTCTCTGTAGTCTCAGGCTGACTAGCAGGCTTTGCAAACAAGTATATTTTAATGGCTGAGCCATCTCCCGAATCCCAAGTTCCTAATTCTTTTTCTTTTTTTTAATTTTTTATTTATTTATTTGAGAGCGACAGACACAGAGAGAAAGACAGATATAGGGAGAGAAAGAATGGGCATGCCAGGGCTTCCAGCCCCCTTGTGCATCTGGCTAACGTGGGACCTGGGGAACCGAGCCTCAAACCGGGGTCCTTAGGCTTCACAGGCAAGCGCTTAACCACTAAACCATCTCTCCAGCCCCCAAGTTCCTAATTCTTAAGAGCTACAGTCAGGCTGTTGACCTGACAAACTCTTTGGTCTGGCTCTGCAAGTACTCATCTAATCTTTGCCCAGTTTTGAAAAGGACATTGTCCTTTCAAGTGCTGTGAATGAAATGTTTTCTTTCTCCCGCCGCTTGCAGCGGAGCGGCTGGTCAGCGGCCCTGCGGTCTCCTTACCTATCAGCCCAGCAGCATCTGGAGGCCTGTCTTCCGGCCTTATTGCCAACTCAGTTGAAATGCAAACAGTGGACCAGCGCAGGTATCCAAGGCTCATTAAATACACAGTAAAATATTTGAATGGAGGAAAAGAGGTCAAAATCTATCCGGAACCCTCCCAGAGAAACAAAAAGGCAAAAAGGTCAACATTTCCTTTGGTGTGTATAAATTTTTTCTTGAATGAACGAAGACAATTTTTATGCTCTGTGTGTCCGGGTGTTCACAGGATGAGAAACACTTTTTGTTTGCAGTCCCTTGTGACCTTGAACTGAAAATGTTGAAGTTTTTGTCTTTCTATTTCACTGCATCCCACAGAAAAGGTTATTCCAAATTCACTTGGCAATATACAGACAAGCTATTTCCTAACTCTCAAAATAGCTTTTGTTTTGAGTGTTTCCCAAAAGTCTTAAAATATGTTTATGAACTGTATATATACTTCATTTGCTAAACTTTTGGGTTGAAAAATCCTTAGAGGAAAAAATAAAACTTGAGGGACAAAGATTTTAAAATATTATAAATCGAAATGAGTAGAAAAATACATTCAAATTTCATCTTTGGGGCTGGGGCGATGGCTCAGCAGTTAAAGGCACTTGCTTGGGGTCAGTTCTCCAGTACTCATGTAAAGCCAGATACAAAAAGTGGTACATGCAACTGGAACTCATTTGCAGTGACACAGAGGCCCGGGCATGTCCATGCTTTCTGTCTATCTCTGTCTCTTTTAAATAACTAAATAAATAAAAGCAGTAAGAAATATAATCTTATTAGTAGCACATAGAAAACAGCATACATTTTGTTTGATTTTTAAAAAATTTTTATTTTATTTTTGTTTATTTATTTATTTATTTATTTATTTGCAAGCAGAGAGCGAAGGAGAAAAAGAATGGGAATGGTAGGGACTCCCACCACTGTGGCAAATGAACTCCACATGCATGTGCCACTTTGTGCATCTGGCTTTACTTGGGTACTGAGGAATCGAACTTGAGTCATTAGGCTTAATAAGCAAGTGCCTTAACCGCCAGGCCATTTCTTTAGCCCCCCGCTTTTTTTGGTGTGTGTGTAGTATGTGTGGTGGTAGTGATTGTATGAGTGTGTGTGTGTGTGCATGTGTGTTGTAGGTCTGTGGTGTGCAGATGCATGCTCGTCTTGCACATAGGAGACTGTCACCTGTTTTCCCTTATCATTCATTGTTGCTTTAACTTTACCTGGGTATACAGGTCCAAACTTCTATTCACCCCTGAAAGGGCACCAACAGCTGACCAGGCTACGCCCCAGATTAGCTTAGTAAACTGGTGAGTTTACTGGGGTTGTTTATAAGAGTGCAGACGATGGGTTACTCACAGGAGCATGGACCACTAAACAGCTGCCATCAGAAAGCCCAGCACTTGTGTTGACTCCCAGAGGCTGCTCCCCTGGAGCTCGCTACATGACTGGCAAGCAGCTCCCATGGTATGAGGGTCTTTTCTCACAAGCATTTTTTTTCTGTTATATAACACAGGGGAGGGACCTTGTGAATCCAGTAAGTTTCAGGAACCTCCTAAGACTTATAAGGTGTCTGTATCCTCAGTCTTGTTTACCTTCTGAGTCTTGACAAGTTTCAGAACCTCTTGGGTCTTAAGGAACCTGTATTTCAATTTAGAATGTCTTGACTAGCCTCCCTTCAGAATGTAATGTGTTAATTTGGAGGAAATTTCTATATTACATTCTTCCATGTTTTTATTTTTTTAAGGTGGCGTCTCACCGGTAGCAGAGCTTGCTATTTTTGTGAGCCCCAGAAGTTCTCTGGTCTTGTCTCCACACAGCACTTGAGTTATAGATGTGTATGTCCCGTTGTTTGTGTGGGTGCTGAGGAATTGAACTCAGGTAGTCTCAGGACCTCATGCTTGCGCAGAAAGCACTTTTACCCACTGAGCCACTCATCTGGTGCCACAGTATAAGGCTTGTATACTCAGAATAGAAACTCAGTTAATACCAGAAAGCTTTCTCTATGTTGTTCCCATTACAATCCATACTATCTATACCAGGGTTCTCTACAGAAAAAGAACAGATAGAACAAATATGCATTCTAGAAGTGATGTATTGGATTAGCTTACAGGCTGGCAGTCCAGCAATGGCTGTCTACATGCTGGAGACTCGGAGAATCTAGTAGCTGCTCAGTCATGAGGCTGGAGGCCTTTGCAGTCCTGTAAGTCACTGAAGGCCTGAGGATTATTGGATTATTGGACACTGGAATCCAGTGTCCAAGGATAGCAGCAACAGGGCCACGAGTCCAACGGCCTTGTACTTTCTTGTAGCTTCCTTATATGTACTCCACCACTGGATGGACAGCCTACTCTGGAAGAAGCTCTTCCCCTCTCTCTCCATCCTCACAGATCCATCCAACAGGTGAGTTTCTTACTTGATTCCTAGACTGATCAAGTTGACAGTAGAATTTAGTCATCACACTACCTTATCCATTGTCAACAGCACAATATTTTCATTTAAACTAAAATTACTCACTGAGGATTGTTGTAGTCAGCTTCACATTGTTGGGATAAATATCCAAACCAGGCACAGCTTTGAGGAGGAAGGGGTTTATTTGAGGCTTACATATCCAGGGGAAGAGACTGGCCCCATTTCACAGATCCGAGCAGAGAGAAAGCCATCACCAGCCAGCCAGCACCATAAACATGCATAAGAGTGGCAGAAAAACAGTAGGGAACTGCAGGAAGAAGCAGAGTATCCAGGCAGAATTCAAACTGCTCTGCCTACCTTTGGCTTGGAATCAGATCTGTCCCCAGTGACACCTCCTCCAGGCAGGCAGCTGGAGATGAACCTTAATAAAACACGAGAGTCTATTGGGGGACACACATTCACACTACCAGAGGGATCAAACAAAAAATAACACACACACACACACACACACATACACATCAACAAAGAAAGAAGTCTACATAGTAAGGAAGAAACACGGGGAGCCAGGAGTGACCACCTGAGTTGGAAAAAGGAAGAGGGAGGAGCTTCATATCCCTGAGCTGCCATGTAAAGGGTGAATATGAGGCTACTAGGGAAAGAGGGGAGCCAGGACTGTGCATGGGATGGATCTGACTTGAGAAGCATCACAGCCTGTGCAAGACTCTGAAAGAGGAGTGGTGTCCAGGACACACAAAGTGAGGGAGGAAGTATCTTTGCAGGCTAACTGAGTCTACATCTTATGGTTTTGATTTTTTTAAAAAAATTTATTTATTTATTTGAGAGAGACAAAGAGGGAGAGAGGAGGAGAGAAAGAGAGAGAGAGAGAGAGAGAGAGAGAGAGAGAGAGAGAGAGAGAGAGAGAGAAAGAGAGAATGGTCACACCAGGGTCTCCAGCCACTGCATATGGCTTATGTGGGTACTGGGGAATTGAGCCTCAAACCAGGGTCCTTAGTCTCCACAGGCAAGTGTTTAACTGCTAATATGGTTTTTATTTTTATGTTAAAGCAGTCCTCATAAGTTATTAAAGTATTTACAGAAGAGAGGAAACAAGGCCCGTATCTATGTGGGCATTGACAAAGATCCTTGCTAGTGAGCTGTGAAGGATAAATAAGAGAGGAAGATAAGCATGGATGAGGGAAGGTCAGACAGGGGTCTATTAAAATGGTTTAGGGGGGTAATAATAATAGTAGTAGTGGTGGAGGGAGAGGGAAGTAGAGAGGTCCAGGGTATTTTTTCAGAAGATAAAAATCAACCAGAATGTTTCTAGAATTCTCTCCCCGTGAATCTTAGAAGCATGGGCCAAAGTCTAAGTTGATAAGGCAACCATCTTCCTCAGTTGGGGGGGGGGAGGCAGGTGACATTTATGTGACATCAGCAGAGGTGGCTGCTGAAGGTGGTAGACAAGTAATCCATCATCATGTGGTAAAAGTTTCAGTCAAGAGCAGGAAGGTTCATGTTATGGCCAGACTGCAGCCAAGCCGAGGTGGGCTGCTGCAACAGCTGCAAGCTGTCCTGGGAAGGCTTGCTGAGTCATGCAGCAAAGCTAAACGTGGGGCCCATGCTGATAGATGGAGTGGCTTGTGATGTCTTGGTAGCTCTACGCACACCTTAGTGTAGCCCAAGAAGGCTATACTGACCAATCACCTGGCTTCCCTCTGACCACTCATGCTCTGGAAATACTGCACAAGAGTCAAAGTTCCGTGTTCCTCCTTCTCTAATTAGACATTCCATGTCTCCAAAATTTTAGGCCACTAAAAGAGTTCTGAGCCAGTATTAGCCCAGTCTTTTCTGTGTGTGGTTCTGAGGATTATGCAAGATCCTCATGTACTGGGCTATGGTTAAGTGCTCAGGCATTGAGCTTCACCCTAAGCTAAAAATTCCTTGTCTTTTATGTCTTTTTTTTGGTGGGGGGGATAGTTCCTCTTTGTTTTCAACCATAGCTTCTTCTGTACCTTAATTTGATCAATGCAAGTACTTATTATGTACCAGACACCATATGAGGAGCTCCCGGCTGAATGAAGGGCCACCCTGACTCCAACCCCATTGGCTTTTGATTTTACATATAGGAAGGATAAGTCTACTCTGGAGCAGTGACTGTTGTTTACCAAAATCCATATCTTTTTCCCCATAGACACATGCTACATGACATATCCTGGTCTCTCTCACAGTTAGGTGTGGCTGTGTGACTCCTTAGTGAATACACAAGCACAGGTGATGTGGGTCATTTCTGCTTCAAAGTCTTAAAGGCATAGGTGTGCTTCTCTGCCTTTTCTTTGTCTCTTTGGCTGATGGATATAAAGATGATATTGCCATAACCTAGAAAAAATGCTTGGGTTGAATGTGAAATGTCCCTCATAAGCTCATGTTCCTAGCAAGAGGTAGGACTTGAGGAAGAGAGTTTAGCTGGAAGAAGTATGTCACTAGAGGTAGATCTTGATTTTTCTTAACTTAGCCCCAATTCCTGTCCTGTCTTTGCTTCCCAGCTGCAGATGTGAAGTGACAAGAGGCGTCGTCTTCCTGCTGCCATGCCTTCCCTTCGTGATGGACTGCGTTTTCTTGAACGGCAAGCTAACATGAACCCTTCTCAAGTGCTCCTTCTTTTCAGGTATTTGGTTACAGTAATAACAAAGGTCATTAAAACAAAGGGCCGAGATATTGGAAGCTAAGTGCTTAGATCCATGGTATACCATTGTGGAAGAAACTCCAGGAAGATCCGGGACTAATGGTCGCTAGAAAATTTTGTCTTCATTTACTATAGTGACTAGACATTCTACTTCTATTTCAATTTCAGTATTCTTGCACTGTTATGGCCAAATAGCCTTCAAGACATTTCTTTTGTGGTATTCAGGGTCACCTCAATCTCAAAATAACTACAGTTTAACCTCCAAAACCCAACCCAGTAATGGCATTATGATTGTCAATGCTACCTAACTTTACACAGAGGAGTCTGCTCAGCTCTCTTTTACCCAGTTCATTGAGTCATCTACTTCTGAGCCTATTACTCTGGAATGTTTCTGGAATGTGAGCCTTACTGTCCATTCCTTTTTGAACCACCAGCACAATAGCAAAAGTTCTCTCAAAAAGTAAAGGGGCTAAAGTTCAACTTCTACATCCTGGCATGGTGTCATGTTCACCCAGAGGAAGGGAAGATTTTGGTAATTTGTATCATGATACCCGAAGAAATGCTTCCTTTCTGATTTTGCTGCAGGCTTCTGGAAGGTTAGGAAAAGTGCGTGACTGACAGTCTCAGCAGCAGCTGGGACAATGGGACCTACCCATTCACTGAGTTCCCACCAGTCTTCTCTATGGTCCTGCTCATCTCTGCATGGGTATTAATCCTCTGAAAACACTGGTGTTCCAACCTGCTTGGGAAGGTCAGTGGCTCTTTCTGGACTGTCAGAGGGGATTCTGTAGGCTCTGTTTTCAAAAGTTATAGTGAATTAGAATCATTTCACTTTCCCAACCCTGTCTTACATTATTCCTTCCAATGTTTCTAAAGGTGAACAATAATGGGATGTGGGGAGGAAAAGCTGTTTGCTTTACTGCAATGTCTCAAGAGTGCCAGAACACTTAGCCACACTGATCCCGTTCACTGAATGTCAGGCTATCATACTGGCAGTGTACATGTCCACACATTTCAGAGAGTGTGATTTACCCTAGCTAAAAGCAAAGAACAGGGACTGGAGAGATGGCTTAGTGGTTAAGACACTTGCCTGAGAAGCCTAAGGACCCATGTTTGACTCTCAACATCCCACATAAGCCAGATGCACAAGGTGATGCATGCACAAGGTCACGAGTGTGTACAAGGTGGTGCACGTGTTTGGAGTTCAATTACAGTGCTGGAGGCCCTGGTATGCCAATTCTCTCTCTCTCTCTCTCTCTCTCTCTCTCTCTCTCATACACACAAAAAAGGCCAGTCTGTTGAGCTTGCTTCAAAAAAAAGGACAATGTGCATATAATATTATGTCTGTCCCACTTAGTTAATATTTTAAAGCCCATAAAAATTTTCAGGACTAGGTGTTATTTTATTTGCTTTTCTTGTGTGTGTATGTGTTATGTGTGTTTGCACATACATGTGTGTGTGTATGGGTATGTGTACATGTGTATGTGGAGGCCAGATCTAGATGTGGGTGTTCCCTTATTTGTTCTTTATTTATTTATTTTTTTTAATTTTTTTTATTTTATTTAATTGAGAGCGACAGACACAGAGAGAAAGACAGAGAGAGGGAGAGAGAGAGAATGGGCGCGCCAGGGCTTCCAGCCACTGCAAACGAACTCCAGACGCGTGCGCCCCCTTGTGCCTCTGGCTAACGTGGGACCTGGGGAACCGAGCCTCGAACCGGGGTCCTTAGGCTTCACAGGCAAGCGCTTAACCGCTAAGCCATCTCTCCAGCCCTGTTCTTTATTTTTGATACAGAGTCTGTTACTGAACTCAGGGCTTGCCAATTCCTACACTAGTTAGTCAGCGAGTCATGGGGATCCTCCTATCTTTGCCTCCCTAGCTCTAGGATTACAGGCATGTACCACCATGCCTGGCTTTTACGTGTGTACTGGGTTCTCATGCTTATGCTGCAAACACTTTATCACTGAGCCATCTCTCTAGCCTCTATATTTTTATTTATTTATTTGGGAGAGAAAGAGAAAGATGCAGGTAGAGAGAAAGAGAGAGAGAGAGAGAGAGAGTGGCGGGGGGGGGGAGGGAGAGAGGGAGCTCAGCAGGACCTCCAGCCACTGAAAACAAACTCCAGATGTGTGTGCTGCATTGTGCATCTGGCTTACCTGGGCCCTTTGGCTTTGCAAGCAAGCACCTTAACTTCTAAGCCATCGTTCCAGCCCTCCAGTCTCAATTTTTCTGCTTGATAGATACGAAGATATGTCAGATGCATCTTATAATAAGGATCAGGGAAGTAAAAAGACTTTTGCATAGCTATTGAGAGAAAGAGATCTGGTTGAAAGTGTCACGTAGGACTGCCTATACATATACATACATACATACATACATATATATATATATGTATATAATATAATATATAATACATATATATATGTATATAATATATATATATATTTTAATTTTTATTTATTTATTTGACAACAACAGACAGAGAAAGAGGCAGGTAGAGATAAATAGAGAGAATGGGCGCACCAGTGCTTCCAGCCACTGCAAATGAACTCCAGACACATGTGCCCCCTTGTGCATCTGGCTAACGTGGGTCCTGGGGAAATGAACCTCGAACCGGGGTCCTTAGGCTTCACAGGGAAGCGCTTAACTGCTAAGCCATCTCTCCAGCCCAGGACTGTATATTTTAACTGCGCTACTTGCTATCCTCCAATATGCTTTATTCTACTCTTTCATAAACTTGTTTATTCTGCTTGAAACACATGCCCACTGGGTTGACATGATGAGCAAACAGGGATATATAAAATAAGAGTCTGTAAAATATGGAACAACTAACTATAGGAGCAAAAGAAATAAAAAAAAACCAGTTAGATATTCAGCCTTTAAAAATTAACACTTTTCAATGTTGACCAGGGATCTGCTTGAAAGTCCAGGCCTACAGTACAGCTTTGTGGACATGGCTGGGTCTGGTGCCCACGACATGAATTTGGTGTGAATTCTCCCATTACATTTGGGTTGGTTCTGAGTCTGTGAATGCGCTAGCCTGTAGGACAAACTTTCCCTAATACTACTTAGAAAGTTTCCCCGTAAAGTGGGTTATTTAGCTGAGAGACAGTTGAGAGTAAAGGAGAGGACACTTTCCCTGATCCTCACAGGGGTGTCACTAAGCCTCGGGGCATCTCAGGATAACTGTAGAGCTGCATGAATTCAACCAATTAGCAAACCCAGAGGTCCAAGTACCCATCCATAACCAATCCACTCTCACTGCTGGGACAAAATACCAACCAGAAGCTGCTTATGGAAGGAAATGGGTTATTTCCAGCTTAACATTCATTATGGCAGGAAAACCACAGCAGGAGCAGGAAGCTGGGTTCACATCATCACATGTCAGTGGGGAGGGAGGAGAGAGCATGCTCCAGCATGGGCAGGCAAGCAAGGCTGAACTCTAACACGTCAATGCTCACTCACTCCCAGTGACAGAACTCTTCCATCAAGGCTGCACCTCCCAAAGGCTCCGGGATTAAGTATGAGGCATAATTGGATATTACTTAACAACCACACCATTCATCCTTTTGCCCATGGGCCACTTGATTTTTCAAAGTGTCACTTATGTGTCTTTATTATACAAGGCACTGAAGCTATCATGAGTAAGAAGGAAAACTTTCCTTTCTCCTTTTTCTCCAGGACATCGTAGTAAAGAATACCAGAGAGAAATGTTGCCAGATGATCACAGCCATCAAGTCAATTAAAGAAGCATGTATGAAATTTAAAGTATTCTTGGATGCTTAGGCCTCTGATAGAGTTGAGAACTACGTAATATTTAAAAATAAGTGATAGAAAGTTAATCTTTTATATATTATTTGTGAATTTATTTATCAAATAGGGAAATTCACATCTCATGAGGTTATAGTGACTAATATATGAGATCATATACGAGGAGCACTTCCTAGACAGCTGAGCACACACTAATTATTATCTTTTGGAGATAATTTTTAAACTTAATCTGGAAAGTATAATATGTGCTGTTGAGAAAAATATGGATTAAATGAGCCTAAATTCTTTCAATCCTGAATTGCTCATGACTCCGAGTATATCATTTTAAAATATGAAGTATTTCTTTTGGGGGGCGCCTCAAGAAATTTTGACAACACATTTATTAAGCCTGATGAATGCTTTTGCTGAAGAGGTAGTTAAGGATAATTGAATATATTTCTATAATATACTGAAACTTCATAATTTTAATTCATTTACAAAGGCTGAGTGCATAAATTGTCTTTTCCCTTAAAAATAAAGAGACAAGTATATTTAATACCATGACTGAAAAATTTGGGTGACTTTTTTTGTTTTGTTTGTTTTTCAAGGTAGGATCTTGCTGTAGTCCAGGATGACCTGGAATTCACTATGTCTGAGGGTGGCCTCGAACTCACAGGGATTCTCCTACCCCTGCATCCTAAGTGCTGGAATTAAAGGCATACACCACCATGCCCAGTGGGTGACTTTTTAATACCCCCTTTTTTTGGTATATTACAGAATTTATGTGGGGTTTATCTATCAGCTATTTGGTAAATTCCTATAGTTTGGGAATTAATTTCCTCTATATCTTTGTTTTGTTGCTGTTTTTGTGTTTTTTGACATAGGGTCTTGCTTTAGCCTAGGTGACCTGGAATTCATGATGTAGTCTCAGGCTGGCCTTGAACTCACAGTGATCCTCCTCCCTCTGCCTCCTAAGTGCTGGGAATCAAGGTTTGTACCACACCTTTATTTTCTGTCTTTCTAAGAGAGCAAATATAACTGATACTTTATTTTACTTTCAAGTGTATAGCACTTAAATTAGCTGTGAGTATTGGGTCTGCCTGTATGAGGACGTCGTCCCTCTTGTTCCCTTATCATTGGAAAAAGCATCTTGTTCTAATGATAACCCCACAATCCTCGTTGACTGTCTACACAATTCCTCAGGCCTATATTATTGACTGTCCCAGTGAGAAAGTAGAGTGTCGGAGTCTTAATCCTATGGCTGTTGAAATACTGATAGATTGGTCTTTGGTATCTTTGCCCTTCATTGTCTGCTGAAGAAAAACTCTTGAATGAAGGAGAGGCACCACTACTGTCATTAACAATACCAGTCTCTGGGTGTCAGGATGAGGAAGCATGCCAGTCCCTGTTGTTACCCATCCTTATTCTCTGCTCACACAGTCATCCTTTCTTGGGCAGGATCACTAGGCCCAAAGAGCTGGCTGTGTCAGGGTTTCTACTTCCGTGACTTGTTGCGATGACTCTCTCACAGACTATACCCACGGCAGAACACGTGGCATTCCGTAAAATGAAAGGTTCCACCTTGCCCAGAATAGAAGACATCCTTTTTTGCTTGGGGCTGTACATACGGCTCAGCAGGTTAAATACTTGTTGCCACAGTATGAGCACCAGAGTTTAGATCTCGTAAAAAGCCACACACACACACATACACACAAACGCGCGCGCACACACACACACACACACACACATCTTCTCAAGCCTCCTTTGCTTCTTAAAGGCAATTCAGGAAACACATTTTTCATAATACGTGCTATGCTTTAAAGCCAAAACTTACTACCTTATTTTGTTAACAATGAACTGAACCTCCTGTTGTATAATCGTTCTTGAATCCTACCCCTAACTTCTCTCTGTATTTGTGACCACCCAGTGCTTGGGACAACTTGGCCACACAATGAAGATAACAGATTCAGTGAAGAAACTCAGAAACGGAAAGCTGACAAATAGAATAAACAACTTTATCATATTTGCAAAGAGAACACAAGGCTTTGCCAAGGGTAGGTTGTGTTGACTTCGGGCCTGTGCGAATATGGAAAACAGCTTCTAGAACTCTCAGCCATTTTCCATGTGACTCTGAGAAGTTACAGAATAACTATACAAATAAATTACTTAAAACAGCCCAGAACACATTTATGCATTTCTGGTGTTTCACACCGTCATCATGTTTGTGCCTTGTCAGTTTTCTCTTTCTCTCTAGGCCTTCCTCTCTTCCTTTCTCCCTCTCCCCAAACCCCTCCTTTTTGCAGCATTAGGTATCAAACTCAGAACCTTGGACATGCCAGGGAGGCAACCACTTCATCACTGAGCTACATCCCAGGTCCCCAGGTTGTCCTTTAGTTCCTAATAGGAATATTATATGTGCTTATTACTAGGAATATTTTCCCCAAAGGCTAGGCACTCACATATCTACACAGCTTTCTGGTGAAATAATGGATACTAGTTTACTTTAAAACTGCCAAAATTCAGCACAAAAAAAGAATATGATAGGCATTGATGTTATTCTTTACTTTTTAGATTTCTTTGGGTCACTGGCTCCATGTGTAACTCTATTTTGATGGTAAGTAAATTTGACCTAGTCACTGTTGCATTAGCACTGTTTGAGGCTCCCAAAAGTTGTCAAAACACAGCATATGGGGTTGGGTTGCTCTTTCTGGAGTTCTTTGCGTCATTTTGAATCATCTCCTTTTTGGCATTCATGACAACACCGGACGTTGCATTGTGACATGCCTTGTTAGAGAGACCTCTCTTGTACGTGTGACATGAGAAGTATGAAAGATGACATTCAATACACTGGTGTGAATATGCAAGAGATTTTTGTTCTGGTCACATCTCTAGTCAACTCCAGGTAGGAAGAGAAGGATACCCCTCTTGTGGAAAGAGAAGGACGTGGGCTGGAGAGATGGCTTAGCGGTCAAGCACTTGCTTGTGAAGTCTAAGGACCCTGGCTTGAGGCTCAATACCCCAGGACCCATGTAAGCCAGATGCACAAGGTGGCACATGTTTCTGGAGTTTGTTTTCAGTGCCTGGAAGCCCTGGTGCACCCATTTCCTCTCTCTCTCTCTCTGTTGCTATCAAATAAATAAAAATAAACTTTAAAAAATTTTTAAAAAAGAAAGAGAAGGATGCCCCTCTTGTAGAAAGCATGTTGGCTGATCATACCTCTGCCATGGGCATAGAGAATGTGATTGTTTTTTCCAAGATTTTTGTTTTCATTAGTTATATTATCAGTTTAGCTTCTCTTAAGCTAGGTAAAAGCACATGTTCTAGGCACTGGGTATACAGTGCCTCTACAATTTTCAACAATGATTTTGTAGATGTTTTCAGCAAAGCAGGCTTTTAAGGATGTAGGCTGTTTGTGTCTAGTGTTGGTCATAAATAACTGAAGGAAAGTACAGAAATAATCATTATTTGGCCCTCAGCTTTCCTCTAGTTGTTCCCATCATCTTTAGGAAGGCTTTTTTTCTTTCTTTCTTTTTTTTTAAATTAAGAACATACTTTGTATGGCTATATCATGTGTTGGTACCATCTTCTGTCTCCTCCCTGGCCCCATTCTGCAGGGGGTCCTCCTCAGTGAGGTTGCTGGTTTTCCCCATGGGTTGTGGGCTATGTGCTGTGGGAGCAGCAGTCAGTTATTGGGAGGGAGGCAATGCCTCTGGGCATGACATCCCTACCTGTGACTGTTGTGATCTTTCTGCCCCCTCTTCCACAAAGTTCTTGAGCCTTGGTTGGTTTATCTTAAGTCTACTTCAGTGATGAGCTCTGAGGGGCCTCTGGATTTCTGCGTTAGTATGTGTTGAGTATCTTCAGTGTCTGTCTCTGAAGGTATATTTTTTTTTTTTATCATCGCTTCTGTCATCAGACTTCTAATTCCCCATCCCATTCTTCACTATCAGCTGGTGAGCTCACTCATTATTTCATTGAAAAAATAGCAGCATTCAGAAGAGAATGACCTCACCTTGGCTTGGGCAAATTTTGTTAGATTGTTTTACATATGCTAGTCTGTCAAGTTCACTCTGCAGGCTGATCAATGCTAAACTCCTTTACAGCCATGGACCTCACCTCTTCTTCTACAATCATCACTTCCTTTTGTTCATGCATAATTATTTTCATGCTTACAAATAAATAAATAATAAATAAATAAAGTTATACTAAGGGTGAGTGTTAGTTATTTTTCTCTCATCACCATGTCGTAACAGGAAAACCTTAGCTTATGGTTTCAGAAGGTTCAATCCACCATGATAGGGAGTATGTGGCAGAAGAGAGCAGTTCATATCATGCAAGCTGTAAGCAGAGAAAAAAGGCACATTGAAAGATATATTCACCAGGACACAACCCCAGTGACCTATTACCTTCAACTAAGCTCCCTCCACCTTCTACATTTCACTACTTCTCAATAACATTATCATACGATTAGGAATTGGTCATTGAATAAATGTATTGATTAGGTCACAGCCCTCATAATTTTATAAAAGTCCCTGAAAATACCATCATATACACCCTCAGTGGTGTGCTTTACTAATGGTCTATGCAATTTTTTTAAAACTTTAATTGACAACCTCCATTCATATACACAATATAATATGATCCTAACTTCCTCCTGCCACCTTCCATGGTCCGCCCTCCTCACCTCCTCCACTAGACTGCCTCATCTTTCCCATAGCCCCTGTTCTACATTGATGCCATTATTTCTCCCTTCCTATGATGCAGGTCATGAGTAGGTAGCATCATCCACTGTGAGGTCATGAATGCCATGGCCCACTTTGTGACTGGAAGATGGTATTATAAAGTACTCCTCTCCTTCCTTTGGCTCTTACTTTCTTTGTGCCACCTCTTCTGCAAAGTTCCCTGAGCCTAAGAAAATCTGAGAGAGATGTATCAGTGTTGAATACTCCCTTGTCACTTCTTCCCAACACTTTGGTGAGTTTTGAGTCTCCCCAGTTGTCACTGAGATGTAGGCAATGATTAATCTAATCAAGATGATATTCAAAATTAACTGTCCCAGGAGTGCTGATGGTTCAGTTGGTAAAGTGCTTGCTGTGCAAGCATGAGGTTTGGTAAGAGAACCTGTCTCAAAAATAAGGTGGAGGACTAGAGAGATAGCTTAGTGCTTAGGTATTTGCCAGCAAAGCCAAAGGATCCAGGTTAGATTCCCCAGTACCCACATGTCTGGAGTTCATTTGAAGTGGCTAAAGGTCCTGGCACACCCATTCTCTCTTTCTTTTTATCTGCCCTTCCACTCTCTCTCATAAATAAATAAATAAATAAAGGTGGGGAGTGACTGAGGAAGAAACCAGTATCAGTTTTTGGCCTCCTTACATGTGTACACACACATGCAGGTGCACCCCCACACATGTGTGCACACACACATACTAACATGCACACATGTACAAACATATGAAAAAACTTACAAAATGAACCATTATAGTTAAAGAGTGATATGCTTATGTGCAGTCTTTCTAACTATGATGCACAAACCCATTTTTCAATAAAATGGATCATATGTATGGTCCCACCACCATGAATTAAGCCCTGTGCATGCGTGCATGTCTTCCATGCCATGATACACTCAATCTCATGGACTATGAACCTAAATAAACCCACCAGGTATTTTGTCACAGCTCAGAAGACTGGCCTGAAAGGGTGATGATTAAGGTGTAGGTATGGAGTGCGCAGTGCAGGATAGATGGTATTGGAAGCCTGGAGATTAATTCCTAAATTACTTATTTGAACCTTCTCAAGTAATTCTGATGGTTAACCAAGTTTGAGTTTAACTTGTCTGACTATTCTCTACCCTCACAAATCCAGAGGGACTTGACCAACTCACCCTTAGTTTTCACAGAGAAATTATTGAGGAGTATGACAGTGAGTATACTTTTTCCTTTTAGAAATGCCCCTTAGACACTTTTCCACCCTACCTCTTGTTGCAGATTGGCAACTCCCTCACTTATCCAAATATAAGGACGGCACTTTCATAGGGACCAAGAAGATTCATTACCAGCCTATGCTGCATTACGATATATACGTATACGATAGAAACATGACCTAAAAAACCACATCTTCTAATTATTAATTTGTGACAGACCACAGATGTCAACACATGTCCCCAACACTTAATATCAAACATGAAATATCTTTGTTTTCCTCACAGAATCACTTAAATACTTAAATCAGTCACAGTGTAATTAATTGTGGTTGTGGAATATGAGTAAATTTGAAGGGGGTGATCATGTTTTTTGTAACTCAGAAAAGCTGCGGGAGACAATGTAGGTCCTGAAAATGACACATAATCCCTAAAGGAATACCTCAATTGACCTCCTTTTCATCATAGTGATATAACTGGATGACAACATAAGTAAGAGCTGTAAGACCCCACTAATGAGTTAGGGATGGTAGATGCCCTTCCACAAAAATTCTAGGGTATTTCAGAATCACAACCATGTTCTCACCATCTAGAGAGAACTTTGGGTTATTTCTCAAGGTTGGCTAGGCTAGGAAGTTGCAGTCCGAAATCATCATCTGCACATGCATAGGAATTTAGAACCTTATGATTTGCAACGTGGTTCTATAACAAAAGGTTTATAGTTGCTGCAGATTCCATTCTGTTCCTTCACTCTGAGTGACTATGTCAGAACCTCTTTTCAGGCTTTAGGTAGTTGTAGCCTCACCTCAGTTTCCTCATGTTCCTGAAAGAACATTGGCTTTAATGCTGGGCTTGACTCTCTGGCTTTTTCCTTCTTCTCCTCCTCCAACTCTCCCCATCCTCCTTCTTCTCATCAGAAAAAAAAAAAACTAGTAAAGTGAAATAAAAACATCTAATGAAGTTACTTATAATGCAATTAACAGGGCTGGAAAGATGGGTCAGTCACTAGAGACACTTATTTGCAAAGCCTCATGGTCCAGATTCCAGGCTCTAATCCCCAGTGTTCATGTAAAGCTAGATACAAAATGTGGCACATTCATCTGGAGCATGTTTGCCAAGCCAGGAGTCCCTGGTATGCCCATTCTGTCTCTCAAATTAATAAATAATAACAATATTACAAAAATAATGCCATTGAATTTTTTTTCTAGAAGCACAGAAGAGAAACCAAGAGAGAAAGAGAGAGAGAGAGAGAGAGCACTTTAAGTAGATGCACCGTTTAAGAAACAGAGAGAATAATGAAAAGGTTATGTGTAGTCAAAGTTTTCATGTTAATAAAAAATATGAATCATCAAGATGTCCCTGATAAAGTATATTACAAAGGGCTTAATAGATATGTTGTTGTTGTAACTACGGAGTACAAAAACAAACATATTTTATTGATTTATTTTCAAGGTTAGATAGATAGATAGATAGATAGATAGATAGATAGATAGATAGATAGATAGAAAGAAAGAATGGGCATGCCAGGGCCTCCAGATGCTGCACACAAACTCTGGATGCATATACCACTTTGTGCATCTGGCCTTACATGGGTACTGGGTTATTGAATCTCAGTTGTTAGGCTTTGCAGGCAAGTACCTTAACCTCTAAGCTATCTCTCCAGTCAAAAAAGTTACATTAGTCCTATATCACAAGTCAAACCCCAGGCTGCCTGGGTGAAAACCAGGAATCCTAACCACTTGACAGTATGGGAAAAATCTTAATTATACCAAAACAAGAAATAAAAAAAATCTGCAAGATCAGATG
Organism: Jaculus jaculus; assembly: GCF_020740685.1. Classification (NCBI taxonomy): domain Eukaryota; kingdom Metazoa; phylum Chordata; class Mammalia; order Rodentia; family Dipodidae; genus Jaculus; species Jaculus jaculus. The sequence continues at coordinate 31,764,540 of NC_059110.1, forward strand.
TAATATTAAATGAAGTTGTATAGATAACTTCACATCTACAAGCAGTACTAACTATTGTAAATTCAGTAGACTTGATGTTTAAAAGCCATATAGTGTTAACTGAGATGTAATATCAAAAATGTGAATATATAAAAAAGTCAGAAATAAAAGACGAAGATATATATTAAGCTAAAATTCACCACAATAATACATACGTATGCCATAAAATAGTCTCTAGGAAGGGTAGAACTGCTTACAATGCAATCTATCTAGACAGCAATTGGCCTCAACCAGGCATGGTGGCACATGCCTTTTATCCCAGCACTTGGGAGGCAGAGGTAGAAGGATAGCCATGAGTTCGAGGTCACCTTGAGACTACATAGTGAATTCCAGGTCAGCCTGGGCTAGAGTGAAGCCCTACCTTGAGAAACCAAAAAAAAAAAAAAAAATTTGGCCTCAATATTCATGACCTTGCAATATCTAGCACTACTCTCATAAGACCCTCATAATAGGAGGAAAAGACGATGACATCAAAATGAAAGAGAGACAAATGGTGAGAGGGGGAGGATATGATGGAGTGTGGATCTGTGAAGGGGAAACTGGGGGAGGGGAGGGAATTATAATGGTTTATTGTCTATAAGCATGGAAGCTGTCAATAAAAATACATTAGCTCAAAAAGGAAACAAAATAGTCTCTAGGACTATTTGAAAAATTATCAAGCATAAGGAAGATTCCTACATACTCAATCCAAAAAGTTCTTCAAATATATTGTGTATGAATTTTATAGTATGGTCTATCAGTTACTTTCTTGTTGCAGGGACAAGATACCAGGCCAGAAGCCACTTACAGAAGGAAAGGGGTTTAAGCTGGCCTGCAGTTCCAGAGGGTCGAGTCCATCATTGTGCAGAAAGCATGGCAGGAGCAGGAAGCCAGCCTCACCTTGTCACCTCACCAGAGCAGAAGTAGAGAGCAGAGGGCAGTACATGAGGCCGGGCTCTGACACCTGAAGGCCCAGTCCCAGTGACATACCTCCTCCAGTAAGGCTCCACTCCTAAAAGCTCCACAGTTTTCCCAAACAGCACCACTTTGCTGGGGAGTAAGTATGTAGACACACAAGACAAAGGGGAACATTTTGTATTCACCTTGGCACACATAGCTGCAAAATGTGTTAGTCTAAGTAGACAAATCTACACTGAGAGTAAGAATTTATAAATTTTTCTGGGTTACTGATGATTCAAGCAGCATTCAATATATATATATATATTTTAGTGTGTGTGCATGTTCATGTGCATGAGCGCAGGTGTGCATATGCCATGGCTCACATGTGGAGGTCAGAAGACAAACTTTCCGCATTGGTCCTTGTATTCTATTTTGTTTGAGGAAGGGTCTCTTCATGTTGTTCATTACTACAGAGCTTCTGAGAAATTCTTTTGCTTCTGTCTCCCACCTTTCTGTAGGCTTTCCAATTTCTGGCTTTGATTTGGGGTCTGAGGACCTGAACTCAGTTACTTATACTTATATGTGAAGCACCTTATCCACTAAGCCATAATCATACCTCCACGAGTTTTTTTTTTTTTTTCTTTCAAGATAGGATCTCATTCTAGCCCAGCTGACCTGGAATTCACTATGTAGTCTGAAGGTGGCCTTGAATTTATGGCAATCCTCCTGAGTGCTCAGATTAAAGGCATGCACCACTACACCTGCCTACAAGTTTCTTCATATCCGAAAAATTTGGTTAATATTATCAATAAATTTGATATGGAAGATAAGTAATCCCAATAAGATAAAAAGTTGAATTCTCAACCATACAAATAAGAATTGCCATAATTGGCCCTGTTCTAAGGCATAATTACATAGAGTTACAAGCAGTTAGAACATTTTTCAACAACTTACAAATAAATAATAAGTAGACATATGAGGAAAAGGATACATTTGGAAAGAAATTTTAAGAACACTTTCTAAATAACTCATTTAAAGGTGAATGAAAAAAATATATATAGATTAAAATTTCTTCTGAAGTTATATGGGACTGGCTTTTTCAAGATTACATTTCTAGTTTTAATATTTAGTAAATAGAAGAAAATCAAAACATTTTATTTCCTCTTTAGTCCTTTGTTAAATTTTGATTTTACTAAGAAATTTCCATCTTACCTAAGTTTTTGTGTTTCTGGAAAAAGCTTATTTCAGTTTTATCTTTTTTGGCCTTAGTATTATCTATTTATCTTATTTTTCATTTTAAGAGTGTTTATTTGTGCTCTTTCATATTTTCAAAGAGCCCCCAAATGTCTATTTTATTGTTTCTTTCAAAAAATGAACTTTTGCCTTAGTTGAATCCCTCTACAGTATATTTGTTTTTCATTTGATTAATTTCCACTCTTATCTTTATAGTTTCCTTCCTTCTGCTCTCTTTGTGTTTATTTTGTTGCTCTCTTACTTCTCAAGTTGGTTAGCTCACTTATGTTCAACTTTCTTCCTTTCCTGTACAAGCATTCAGAGCTATAAATTTGCTCTAAAATATATTTCAATTGTATCTCACTTCTTGGACTTGCAGAAAGTGGTGGCCATGTCTGGCTTCCTCTAGCTGCAGACAGGGCAGCAGACAACTAGAGCCTCCAACCTGTGAAAGGTGCTTTCATGAAACATTCAGAAACACCACAATGGGACCTTGTGTTCTAGGCTTGCTGAGCAGATTTATTTGAAATGGAAAGAGTGGAGGCCTGATGCTTACTTTGTAAATGAAGTGTAATATAAGCATTTACTTATGACTGTTTCTTAAACTTTGCTAAACAATGCCATAAAAATAAGACAGAAAAATTTACTAAGATACATGTGAATATCAAATACAAAGTATCAAATTGACAGTATAAACATTAAGGTAGGTTATTGAACCAAAAAATGTACTAACATTTGCTTTTAATGCCAGCACTTGAGAGGCAGAGGTAGGAGGATTACTATGAGTTCAAAACTAGCCTGAGACTACACAGTGAATTCCAGGTCAGCCTGGGCTAGAGTGAGGAGACCCTACCTTGAAAAACTAGAAAAAAAAAAAAAAAAGAATGATAGGAGATGATAGAGAAAACTATGCTAGCAAATGTAGAATAAATAACTACAAATGAAAAATATCAAAAATAATTTATGAAGATTACATGCTAGCAAATTGTTTAAAAAGTACAAATATAAGTTGCCTAAATTGACATTATAATAAATAAAAATTTTGGAGTACATTAATAATGAGGGAAATCAACCTGGAAGAAAAATATTACACAGGTCCTCAATTATGATCTCCAGGTCCAGACAGTTTCTAGATGAAATTTACCACATTCCTTGAGTTATTCCAGAAAGTAAAAAAAACAGCTATTTTGCTTTTAAAATATGGGTTATTACATGGTCACTTCAAACTTGATTAAGATGGTACACAAGGGGATATTACATTAAAAAATAGTTAAGAGTATATGTGGAACTGCTTATTAAAATTAGGCAAGCAATATGAACTTAGTAGACTTAAACAGAATAACCTATCCAGCAGCAGCAGACATATCACCTCCTCCAGCATACAGCACTGTCTTCAGAGGTGTCGGGTTAGGCCACCAAATAAGTTTAAGCGGTTTGAAATCCTGCTAAGTACTCCTTCTGATCAGAATAGAATGAAACCAAAAATCAGTAAAAGGAGGAATTATGGAAGATTCACAAATACATGGAGATTTAAAAGCATGACTTGGGGGCCTGGGGAGATTGCTCTGCTCACCGGACAGTGTTTGTTGTATATGCCTGAGTACGTGAGTTGGGATTCCCAGAACGCAGTGAAAGTCAGATACCGCATCCCCAAAACCTGTACTCTAAGCACCCTTGCAAACAAGGTGGCAGGCCAGGACCAACACTGGCAGATGTCCTCTGACCTCCACATGCCCACTAAGGCACGTGTGCCCTCACACAAATGAACACACACACACACACACACACACACACACACACACACACACACACACGGTTCCGAATAAATAACCAATGCGTCAAAGAAAAATCTAAGGGAAATTATAAAAATATCTTGAGATGAACAAAAGCAGAAACAGCAAACCAACAATTATGGGATGCACATAAAGGAGCTCAAAGAAGGAATTTCATAGAAATAAATACCTATATATATATATAAAAAATGAGAGTCAGCATTCTTCCTAGGTGCCCATCAGTTGACCAAGGTCCTTCATATACATTTGAACTTGGCAATGAGGCCCATCCTAACAGAATGCATAATTTGTATTTGATCCAAGCCTCCATGTGAGATTTTCCTGGTTTCCTCTGCCTGGCCTGGAAGGTGTTGAAGTAGAGTGTGCCTGTGTGTGCATGGGGGTCAGGGAAAGGGGATTGCACTTGGCTTGGAATATATCATAGTTTTTCTTCTTTCCTGATTTCATCCTAGAGAATTAATACTTTTTTTTTAAATATAGCTTAAAAAGAGGGCTTCAAACTGGGCATGGTGGCGCTCACCTTTAATCCCAACATTTGGGAGGCAGGGATAAGAGGATTGCCATGAGTTCAAGGCCAATCTGTGACTACATAGTGAATTGCAGGTTAGCCTGGGCTAGAGAAAGACCCTATATCAAAAAAAAAAAAAAAACCCAAAATAAAAAAGGGCTTCAGCTAAATAACACAACTTTACAACTCAAGGAGTGAAGAAGGGAAGAACTAATAAATCCCACAGACAGTAGAATGAAGTAAATGATAAAGATTAAAGAAATATGAAATGAAATTGAGACTCTGAAAACAACAGAAAGGGTTAGTGAAACTAAGAGATTTTTCTTTTTGAAACAGACAATTGGTGAGGTTTTTGATAGATTAAGAAAAAGAGAGAAAACAGGCCCAAAGTCAGAAATGAATGAGGAGAAATTGTAATTAGACCACAGAAAAATAGACAATATCACAAGAGAATACCATGAGCAATTAAATGCTTACAAATTGGATAACCTAGATGTAATGATAAGCTCCTCCACACACCCGCCCTGTCAAGGCTTCATCTCAAATCATTAAGTAAAAGAACAAAATGAGAAGTCAAATGATGCTATGTGTGCTGTTACCGTGATGAAGTAAGCCACAGGCACACAATTCCAGGGTAGAACAGGGTAGACATCAGACTCAAGAGTGGACACTGTCAAGAAGAACAAGAAGAGGGAAGGCAATTATAGCCAAGAGATCTCTAATTTTATCTATAACTCTTAAATGTTATCTCTTTTTTTGTTACCCTAACCCATTAGTTTCTTTCTTCATTCCTCCTTTATTGCTTTTATTCTCCATCTTTGCTTTTATTTCCCACTCAACCCAACTTCTTCTTCTGATTATTTTTCCCTTTCTTATGATACACACTCATAGGCTTATGTTACTCAGATGCTATTTTTGTTGTTGTTGTTTTGAGGTAGGGTCTCACTCTAGCCCAGGCTGACCTGGAATTCACTAGGGAGTCTCAGGGTGGCCTTGAACTCATGGCGATCCTCCTACCTCTGCCTCCTGAGTGCTGGGATTAAAGGTGTGAGCCACTACGCCGGCTTCAGATACTATTTTTAAATGTACCAAAAGTAAGCCACTTGTGGCAAACAATACCTAATGTTAGCAGTTTTAACTGGGGAGTGGGAATATGGGTTTTTGTTTTATTATTCTTTGTACATATCTACCTTATGAATGTTTCAAAATTAGGAAACTATCTAATGAAGCTCAGCTTTTGCTATTAACAGATGTTAATTTCTAGAATTGGTCTAAATTTAGACATCAGTGCTAATTAGGAAAGTATTTTTCTGTGATTATCTCTAATTTTTAATCATATCATAAGTGCTGAATTACTCAGTATGGTACTTAGTGAATTTTAAAAACAGACAAACCAACAAGAAAATATGTAGTTTCATATGAAAAATGTCATTTCTGAATACTAGAAATAAGTTCATAGTCTCAGGGATGAAAGGAAGGAATTAAAAATCCTTAAAAGGAGTCTTTAGCTTGCTTTCAAAGAAATGTGTATACATCATTACATTCATAAAATTAATTTCTTCCAACTAGCAACCTTTCCAAGAGTCTTGGAAAATCTTGGATAATGTCCATACCTGGAAGATTTCCCTTGCTCTAGATCAGGGGGAAAAACAACTCCATCAGGATAGTATCTTGAGGTGACGATGACATTTTTGTCTATTGAGGGACAAGGGTCAACCCTCATATGCAGTATTGTATTCCAGAAGCTATGCTGCTGGAAAAGTGGCCATCATGAACACTGTTTGACATTGTTCCAGTGATCACTCAAGAAAAAGTAATAATAGAGCTCATTGGGTCAGTTACTTTCTGGTGGTGCCTTTGCACAGCACAGGGGACAATCTTCAGGGGACAATCTTGGTATCTTAAGCACACAAGAACCAGAGATGGACATAATCTCGATTTGGTTATGTGGCAACTTGATTAATGCATAGAGCATAGACTTTGCACCTAGACGACCACCTGCATTGGGCCTCTGGATCTTCTTCAAGGCTTCTGGAGCTTCAGGTTGTATCAATCAAATCATTAATGGCACAGCGTATACAAAGTGCTAATCATTGAGCTGGGAGGATGGTATATGGGGTAAAGTGCCATGAGGACTTGAGTTTAGCTCCCTAGCATTCATGGGAAATCTGAGAGTGGTGGCATGAGCCTGTAATGCTAGTACCAAAGGCAGATGATCCCTAGGGCTTCTAGCTAGCTGGTCTAGCTGACTTGATGAACTCTGTGTACAGATCTTGTCTCAAAAAATAAGATAGAGAGTGATGAAGGAAGACATCTTATATTGACTTCTGAACTCCACACACATGCACATGTTTCCACACATATATGAACATGCATACACATATGTATACCATACATATATATGAAAAAAGTGCTAATTGTTATTATGAGGTGATCAGTAATTTAATCATTTTTTTGGTCTTGCTACCTATTATTCTCTTCTCATACATTATCTATTTTATCCATTTGAAATTTATAGCATTTTCTATTAAATGATTTATTGCCCATTTTGTAGACATGTTTCTATTATTAACTTTCTTTTTTCTAATACTTTGTTGAATATGGAATATGAATAATTATATTTATTAATAGCTAATTTTTCTTATCTTCGATTCCTGTTGAACACAATTTATTGTGGGTGAGTTAAACCAAGCAATTCAATTCAATTTACCATGAATATGTCTCTTTAATAAACAGATGTAGAGCTTTTTAAGGGAAGTAATATTTTTTATGTCTTAGTATTTCCCATAGTACATGTACAAGCAGTTTGATACATTTAAAAAAATATGACATTCAGAAGCCACAAACAAATTCTGTTTAATTGCTTTAGTAATAAAGTATTGGTATTTCTTATTTGCATATATTATTTACCACATAAAATAATAAATGATCTATATGTAAATATTTCTACTAGGCATTATATATTTTTTCCTTCAGAGTTTTTATTTATTTATTTATTTTTGGTTTTTCAAGGTAGGGTCTTACTCTGGCCCAGAATGACTTGGAATTCACTATGCAGTCTCAGGGTGGCCTTGAACTCACGGCGAACCTCCTACCTCTGCCTCCCCAGTGCTGGGATTAACAGCATGAGTCACCATGCCCAACTTTAGAGTTTCTATTTATATGCCTATTTCAAACAAAATCACTATTCTAGCTTTTAGGATAGTAGAGGTAAAAAGTACAATGAAATTAAATGTTATAGCCATGTTATACTCTGGACTCAAATGTGAACTAAAGAAGCAATGTCAAAAGTCCAAGGAATGTCTTATTCTTAGTGTAAGTGGTATTACTAAAACACTTAATTGCATAAATAGATATTACTAGCCAGATCTAATCTAGATACTGTTTTAAGGGAATTGATTAATGGTCCTTAATGGGCTGCATTTCACTTCTTATTGGTGGAAGGTTAACTCCAAAGTTACTCTGGATTAAACAAATGAATGTGTTTTAGTTTAAAGGAATGAATATATAAATTGTGTATGAACTAATTTAATAGTTGAAAAATATATTGTCTTAAATTATTTAATTGTTTGAGAAAGAGAGAAAGAGAGGAAGAGGCAGTTATATAGAATGGGCATGCCAGGGCCTCTAGTCACTGCAAATGAACTCCAGATGCATGTACCACCTTGTGCATCTGGCTTACACGGATCCTGGGGAACTGAACCTGGGTCCTTAAGCTTTGCTGGCAAGCACCTTAACTGCTAAACCATCTCTCCAGCTCCTGAAAAATATTCTTGGATTGTGTATAGACTTGTCCTTTGAGTATCAAATCAAGAGTACACCATTAGAATTTGCCAAGATTGAAAATTTACTCTTTACAGGTCTTGCAAATTTGTACATTTGCATCTGAGTCATCTTAGGTGACATGCTCAGGTTTGTAAGGACTTTGAATTACTGATTCTTTTCACTTAGTCCAAATGACTAGAACTCAGATTGGGTGAAGTTGAAAAACACACTAAGAAAAAAAACCCTTAAGAATTAAATATATATATGTATGTATATGTATTCTTTCCACCTTCAATAAAAGTTTAAGCACTTGAGATTTAAAGTTCGAGGTATGACATTTTTAATTTGAAATTTGGGCTTAGATTCATGTACTTTGTTGGGAAATTCTGTATATGTTCTCCATCTCATCTCATATTAAAACTCAAAATACACAAAATGAATTTTTATTTGGAGAAATTCACAAACTTTTTATCATATCTTTCAGGTTTTGAGAGCAATAGAGCCTTTCTCAGCTATTATCAGGCTTAGCTTTGGTGCTAGAGCAACAACAGTCACTAAAACTATCCGTGCCAGGGGCTCTTCAGTTCTTTGTCTCCTGGTGATAGAGAATAGCACATGAGACAGAAGGAGGGAGTGCAAAGAAGGCTACGCAAGTGTGGCTTATGGGAAAAAGAGAGAACAAAGTTCTCCATAGAAGGTGATGGGGAACAGGGCTCAGAAGGTTGCTGACCAGCATTGAGGATTGCAGTGTCTTTTAGGACTGGAAAAAGTCCGAGTGGTGACATACATGGAAATTAGGCATCGAATGGGTACAGATTATGATAGGTCTGCATAAACACATTATCTGGGGGTCTCTGATTGATGACGAGGTAAGGTGATGTTGCTCAGGCTCCAGGGGTGCCTGTCAGAATCTAAGGAAGTCAGGATGGGGGCAGAACAATGGACACAGGTGAGTGGTCAGCCATTATCCTGATGGGACAGCAGCCATCATCTTGATGGGTAGCATTTTCTTAGAATTTTGGCTCCTGGACTTGAACTGCCTTTGTTGGATATATGGGAAGATTGATGTTTATCTCTCCTTAAGAACATGTGACCCTTCTTACTATACTGTCTACAGTGTGAGGTTCTTGCATCTTAATACTAATAAAATGTATCTTAGGAAAGTTCAAGAGTGACTATTACTCATAAGTAATATAAATGTCAAAACCATATATGGCAAATGGATGTGTCCTTGAACACTGCCTGAATGGCAAATGCTAAAAATATCTTAAAATGACTTCACTGCAAGCCATTTAAAGTTTTTGTTGTTGTCTAGAAAAACTAGGTACTTCAGTGAAACCATTGGCAGTGTTATTTTAGCTACAATTTTAATTATTAAGATATCTTAAAGGACTTCTGAAACTAAATTAAAATAGCAGAGGCCCCTGATAAAAATCAAACAATTTATAACAAAATAAAGAACAAAAATTCCAACCTCCTCACCCTCTCATCCTGTCTCCCAAGGGGACTTTAGTAACTTTTAGCATGTGTCTCATGAACCCAACATCTTGCACTATGAAAATATAATCTCCTTCTTTATGAACTAAGAGAGATTATAAGTATGGGAATAACTAGCTTATTTTTACTCCTTGGCTAGTTATATCTCTCTATTAAGTGTATTGAAATGATTGAAGACAAGTTTCATAAACAGCTTAAATTACCAGTTTTGTTCCACCAAATTTTAATATTTTCTTTAGCTTAGGCAATTCTGAAACTTTTAAAAATATCTATGTATTTATTTACTTATTAGAGACAGAGAGTGAGAGAGAGAGGCAGATAGAGAGAGAATGAGTGCACCAGGGCCTCCAGCCACTGCAAAAGAAATCCAGCTGCATGTGCCACCTTGTGCATCTGGCTTATATGGGTAGTAGGGAATCGAACCTGGGTCCTTAGGCTTTGCAGGCAAGTACCTTAGACACAGAACCATTTCTCCAGCCCATTCTGAAACTTTTAAAAACACATATTACAGGGCTGGAGAGATGGCTTAGTGGTTAAGCACTTGCCTGTGAAGCCTAAGGACCCTGGTTCAAGGCTCAATTCCCCAGGACCCATGTTAGCCAGATGCATAAGGGGGCGCACGTGTCTGGAGCTTGTTTGCAGTGGCTGGAGGCCCTGGCATGCCCATTCTCTCTCTGTCTGTTGCTCTCAAATAAATAATAAACAAAAAAATAAAATAAAATAAAACATATTATAGATACTTTAGGAAGAAGAAATTTTTCACCATGGTATGCTTTACTCTACAATTTCCACCTGAATGACTCAGCAAATTCACATATGGACCAATAGGTTTTTACCTTCATGCTTGTGATTTCAAAAGAGATGCAATGATAAATGCAGGTGTCCAGTTTTACTCATTTCTAGAGGATATAATTTTGTGTACATTCATAAATGTTTCATTATACATTACTTTTGCATATGCTTTTACAGTGTTGAGGATTGAACCAAGGGTCCCACCTGGCTAGACAAGTGGCCCTTTATTGAGCAGCAGCGCTGATTACATGCTTCCAATGCAGTCATTCTTTCTCCTCTTCCCTTAGCCCCCTTTTCATTTCTCTATATTCTCTCCTTTTATTACCTCTCACAAGTTCTGGTCTCCCAGCTGTGGGAGAAGCCGTGTTAGCAACGTAGTCTGTGTATTTTTTTTTTTAATTTTTAAATTTTTATTAACATTTTCCATGATTATAAAAAAATATACCATGGTAATTCCCTCCCTCCCCCCCCCCACTTTCCCCTTTGAAATTCCATTCTCCATCATATTACCTCCCCATTACAATCAGTGTACTTACATATATACAATATCAACCTGTTAAGTATCCTCCTCCCTTCCTTTCTCTTTGTATTTTTTTAAACAGTGCTGAAAGTATGTGTCCCCATCTAAATTTACAAATTGAATGCATTGACTGTATTAAATCTCTTTGAATCAATTGATAGATATGTACAACCATAGCAATGCACACAAACACATATATGAGGAAATTGATTTACATTCTTTTGTTTTATTTTTTTCCTTTTTAAACATTAGCTCATTAAAATCCCTTAAATGATTAATGGTTAAATGATACAGCCCTAAATATTTAACAATGTCTTCAAAATATTCTATGTTACTAAGTTTCCATTATTTATGTATTTTCTTTCCTATTGACAAACCTCCTGTTTGTTTAATTTTTACCTATGGCATTCATGCAGTCTCCTGTTCTTATGATATATGATATATAGTTGATCTTTTATCTCTTTAACCCAATAGGAGATACTTTTCATCTGGAAATATTGTTGAAAAAATATTTCTAAGCATTTCACTTAGTACTACTGAGTAAAAGATTAACCTCAGACTTAGTAGCTTAGAACAAGAGCCTTAGTTTTCTCTGTATTTCAAAAGTTAGGATTTCAGGAAGGGATCTTTGGCTGGGTAGCTCTCACCTCAGATCACTCATGAAGCCGTGATCAGATGGTAGCTGGACTTGGCTTGGCACAATGCTCAAGACAACTTACTCTCACCACTGAAGTTTGGTAACAGTGATGTGCACTGGTATGTCAGCGTGGTAGCGCTTTCACATGGCTAGCTTAGGGTAAATGGGTATCTTTCCTTGTGGCTGACTTTCCCTAGGATGAGAATTCCAAGAAGGAATTGCATTAATTTTCTGATTTGGACTCAGAAGTTAAAAAGCATCACTTTTACCCCCTAAATTAATTTATATGCATCTCAACTCCTGATGGAAGGAACATCAACAGTTTGAAGCAAGGTTTTAAGTCATAAGCATCAGTTAATATTTTGGCCATATTTTAAAAATATTTTTATTTGTTTGAGAGAGGAGAGACAGAAAGAGAATGAGTTGGAGTGGGGGGTGGACCAGGGACTCCTGCCCCTGCAAAAGTGCCACTTTGTGTGTTTGGCTTTATATGGCTACTGGGGAATCTAATTAGGCCTGTTAGGCTTTGCAAGCAAGTGTCTTTAACTAGTGGGCCGTTTCTCCAGCGCAGGCCACAATTTTTTTCATTCCTTCTATATACAAAATACACTCATCACCTCTTTAGTTTCATTATAGTCTGGCCCTGAAGCATCTCATTCTGCTCAAACATTGCTCTCAGAGATGCTAGATCACATTACCTAGAGCAAATATCAGGAGAAATCTTTGCAGAGAGATCTGTGAGTGTGTGAGCATGATTCCTGATCTGGAGACTGTAACACAAAAACAGAAATGACCTGTTGTACTGCTTGACAAGACAGGGTGGTTTGGGCATTAGGTGTCTGGAAGACTCCTTCCCGAAGGGAGAATACAGAAGGCATAGAAGTGACTGACTTTAGCACATCTCAAATATGTTAAACAAGTAAGTTACTTTCTAAATTAGTGACTTGTGGCACTGCTTGTCTATGGATTTCAGTTTGACTTGGAATTTCGATCCTATCTTCCGATTCACCATGGTACCATGGGTAGCTATTCAGTTTCCTCCCTGCTCAAAGGCCTTCCTGCATTTAGTCCAAGATGAGTAATTCCTTTAAAAACTTTAGGAGCTTCCTGTGTACCAATTTGAAATCCACCCCTCCAGATAAAAACCGCACTGATAAACTCCATCCAGCTAGTTCTATCTCAACCCTGGGGTGTCTGCGAAGCTGCTGCAAGAGCACACTCGTGGTTCTTTTAGCAGAGGAAGTCCATCGCATGCCTGAAGAGGGAAGGAAGGCCGTGAGCCCTTGGAAGATGTCTCTGAGCCGCCAGATCTGAAATAATTCAGAAGGTTTAAAATTTGTCACACATCACTTTATATCTATCATGAAACCACATTTTTAGAGCCTTGATAGTAATCCTAAAGCATTTTGCTAAAAGAGGTGGGAAAGTGACACATTTGAGAACATTGTCTTAGATCCTTTTTTTTTTTCTACACAATCTTGAAATTTGAAAATTGTTTCTGTGAATTCCTGCTACACATTACATATGGTTAAAACTCTTGGAATGGAATGTTTGTTCTTCCATTCCTCCTGAAGAAATCCCTTGCTGCCTAGTTTTATCGGTTCATGGTGTGCATATTCTTTTGTACTTTGACTTTTGTTTAATTTTTAGCTTTTATTTAAAAAGTTATTGAGAACTTTAACATATGAGAATAATGTAACTTGGTTATATTCCCATTGTAATCTTTATTGTTAATATTAAAAACTATCAGAGAAAACAAATTTCAGGTCACATTTAAAAAGGATATTTTTTCTCCCTTCTAAAATTTTGTAGTACACATTTTATTTTCTTTTAAAATGAATTTTATTTATTATTTTAATTATTCATTCTTCTGAGATACAGTGTGATAGTTGAATATAGTCATATAACATATGATGATTAAAAATACTATATTTTTGTACTGCTGGGATTAAACCCAGGACCTGTTCATGTCAAGAAAATATTCTACCATTAAGCTACACCCTTAGCCTCTTGAAATATATATATATCTTTGGTTTTTCAAGGTAGGGTCTCACTGTAGCTCAGGCTGACCTGGAATTCACTCTGTAGTCTCAGGATGGCCTTGAACTCTTGGCAATCCTCCTACCTCTGCCTCCCGAGTGCTGGGATTAAAGGTGTGTGCCACCATGCCCAGCTTGAAATATTTTTTAATCAATGCATAATGATTGTACCTTTTTTTGTGTGCAATGAAATATTTCAATAATGTATATGCTATACATTCATCAAATCAAGATGATTTATGTTTTGAATCTTCTTACCATTACTGTGTATTTAGATCTGGTACACCTCTCTGTTCTGGTAATTCATGAAATATGTAATAAGCCATAGTGAACTATAGTTGCCTCACCATGCTGTAGAATGCTGAAACTGATTTCTGCCTTGTTGTATTCTGATACTCATCATTCAATATCTCTGTATTTTTGAGCTGCTGGTATCTTTCCCTAGGATATCTATCCAAGACATGGAGAGATCATAGTGTAGGTTTATTTTTAGAGTTCTGAAAACCTTCTACAGTGTTCTCAGCAGAGGCTATACTCATCCATTCCTATTCAAGTGTGAACATGAATTCATTTTTCTCCACATCCTTGCCAGCAATTGTTGTAGTCTCTTCTTACAATAGCCGTTTTAACTGTATTAAGATAGTATCTCATTGTGGTTTTGATTGTATTTCCTTGAGATCTAACAATGATGAGCATTTTTCATAAATTTGTTGGCCATCTTTTCTCTCAAGAAGTGACTATTCTTATCATTTGCCTACTTAAACATTTGATTTTGAGCTCTTGTTTCTTATTTTTCTATATATTAATATGTTAATAGTGTGCACATTTTTTTAATATTCAGAAAGTTGTCTGTTTCCTCTCTTGTAGTACCATTTTCTTTTGATTACTGTTGCTTTAAAGACTACTAAAATTGAGGCTTAAAAATGTCAGGCAGGGCTAAAGAGATAGCTTAGTGGTTAAGGCACTTGCCTGTGAAGCCTAAGGATTCATGTTTGACTCTCCAGGTCCCATGTAAGCCAGGTGCACAGCGATGCAAGCACAAGGTTAGGCATGTGCACAAGGAACGCATACATCTGGAGTTTGATTACAGTGGCTGGAGGCCCTGGTGCACCAGTTTTCTCTTCCTTTCTCTCCCTTTCTCTCTGTCTTACTCTTTTTTTTTTATAAGATTTTTTAAAAATTGTTTATTTATTTGAGAGTGACAGACACAGAGAGAAAGACAGATAGAGGGAGAGAGAGAGAATGAGTGCGCCAGGGCTTCCAGCCTCTGCAAACGAACTCCAGATGTGTGCGCCCCCTTGTGCATCTGGCTAACGTGGGATCTGGGGAACCGAGCCTCGAACCGGGGTCCTTAGGCTTCACAGGCAAGCGCTTAACCGCTAAGCCATCTCTCCAGCCCACTCTTTTACTTTCACATAAAAAGACCGTCTGTTGGGCTTGCTTCCAAAACACAAACAAACAGACAAACAAAAAAACCCACCCAAAACTCATGTAGAACAATGCTCATGTTGTACATTTTATATTTTAACTCTAGATATTCCAGGCATCCATTTAGCTTAGCTAAACTTTCTCACTATAGAGCAAGGGTCTCATTTCCAGCCTGAAGCAACATTTTTTTTTTTTCAATTCCTTTAAGCTTTCTCCAAGGGCCACTTTATTTCTGACAGTTGACTCAAGTCTTCCCAACTATTGCTTATGCACCCAGTATTCAAAGTCCAATGAACATATTTTGGGTTGTGTTGTTGCTATAAAAACTATTTACTTTTTAAATTTTTGATAGTTTTATACATGTATATGATGTGTTTTGATCGTATTCCTCCAAGTTACCTTCTCTTATCCCTCTCCTCTCCCACTAACACCCTTCTTTTCCATTAATCCACCTCTTGCTGTCATGTCTTCTTTTTCTGTTTTTACCCATTGAGTTAAATTAAGATTGCTTGCTTGATAATAGGTAGAAGATTGTTTATTGTGGAGCTGCCAACTTACCAGTGGCTACACCACTGGTTTGAACCTGACTCCCTGTCGCCCTACAACCACGAGCTTCCATTAGCTTCTCTGGGAAGTCTGGACTCTCAGGTATCCTACTCCTACAATGCTGAAGTATTGACAGGCTCAGTCTTGTGCTACAATCTTCAGCTGCTGCAAATTCAGGGGTGAATTCACGAGCCTTCTTATATCCAGATGACAGCATTATACAGCTCTCCTCTTCCTCTTCCTGTTTACTCCTCTTCTGTGAAGTTCCCCGAGCTTTGGAGGGAACGGTTTACATTGCCCGCTTGAAGCTGAGCACATAGTAGTCATTTATTCTCAGCAATTTCGTCATATGTGCATTTCTGCATTACTAATTGCCCCTTGTTTAAAGAAATGTTGGTGTATTTTTCATTCACAGTAATATTTTGTTGTTGTTATTAGCATCATACCACTTTCAGGTAACAAGTTCTGTTTCGGTTCTTATTGCTGGGGTGACAAGTTATTCTCAAATTGAGCTACTTAGAAATAATACTGTTGCCTTGTTCACAGATTGTAGAATGGGTATTTTGAGTGGTCTTAGAAGCACTGTCCTTGTATGGCATCTTGTGTGAGGCCCGAGACAGGTACTAGCTGAAAATATGTGGACTGAAAGCTCATTTGCATGCTTCATCAGCAATTCACGCTGATGGCTTATCTACGTTCTGACTAATCATGGCTTTTCCAATGGGGCAGTGGTGGGACAGTCAGATTGGCATAGTGATGGGCTCCTTCCAAGGAGGGGCTTCAGCAGAGCAGGCTGAAGTTGAATGGCCTTGTCTGATGTAGCCTTGGAAGTCATAACACTTATATATTATTGCTAAGGAATCATAGGTCTTTCTGGTTTTAAGGGGTTAGTTAGGACACAAATCCTACCTTATAATAGGGGTGTCAAGGGGTTTGAGGGTCCATGCTTCAAATCCATCACTAAGGCACGCATGCCAACGAATGACTTGGGTCATCTGCTTGTTCTCCAGCTTGAGAGCACAGCACACTGCTCATCTGGGCACTTTCCCTCATTCCATATTGATGAAGGGACTCCTGAAGTGAATCCAAGTGTGGTTACCAGGGAAGCGCCCCTTTCCTTGTAGCCACAGTCCTGCTGAAAAAGCTGGCTGTAAAATATTAGACTCAGCATCTTGGCAAAAGAAAACAGAGCCTTCAACAAGTCCTATCTGGTGTCGAGAACAATTTTCAGAGCTTTATCTTTCCATATAGACATGCAGTTTATCCCATTTCTTTTTTTTTTCATTTTGTTTATTTTTACTTATTTGAGAGTGACAGAGAGAGAAAGAGGCAGTTAGAGAGAGAGAGAGAGAGAGAGAGAGAGAGAGAGAGAGAGAGAGAGAGAGAGAGGATTGAGAATGGGCGCGCCAGGGTCTCCAGCCACTGCAAACGAACTCCAGACGCGTGCGCCCCCTTGTGCATCTGGCTAACGTGGGTCCTGGGGAACTGAGCCTCAAACCGGGGTTCTTAGGCTTCTCAGGCAAGAGCTTAACCGCTAAGCCAAGCCATCTCTCAGCCCAGTTCATCCCATTTCTTTTAGCTCAGTGAATAAACATAGGTGCGCAACTAGCTGTGCCAGCTTTTTTTTTTTTTAATTTTTTTTTTAACAGAGCGATGATGGGATTTTATTTATTTTTTATTTATTTTTTATTTTTATTTTTAAAATTTATTTATTAACTTGAGAGCGATAGACACAGAGAGAAAGACAGAGAGAGGGAGAGAGAGAGAATGGGCGCGCCAGGGCTTCCAGCTTCTGCAAATGAACTCCAGATGCGTGTGCCCCCTTGCGCATCTGGCTAACGTGGGACCTGGGGAACCGAGCCTCGAACCGGGGTCCTTAGGCTTCACAGGCAAGCGCTTAACCGCTAAGCCATCTCTCCAGCCCGATGATGGGATTTTAGGCAACTTCTCCAGGATCAAGCAATGGATAGTCAGGAACTGTTCTCTCAGTGTTTTGCAAAGATAAACAGCCACATCAGGAGAAGGCAGATTAGCTTTTCCTTGCTGGAAAAAATGACAGGGGTCCACTGGGAGCAGATACCTTTGTAGGGTATCAAGACTGTCATTACATACAGAGGTGACATTTGAGAAACTTACATAGAGAACTAGTCACTTTCAACCTGAATTATGAATTATATGGCACTTTGGAGCAACTTGACCATGTTTTTGAATTATGGTGGTTGGCATCACTTTTGCTTAGCTTGGCATATTGCCTTCTCATCCAGGGTAGAACTGAGGGGTAACTAAAGTATTAAATTATTAAGATGATATCAGAAAGGATTTCAAAGTAGTGAAATTATTTCACTGAAGACAAAGATAAAAAGAAGCAGTGTTCCTTCAAGATTAATCTTCTCCTACTCTTATCTTTACCCAGGCAAGCCTTGTCCTTTCTTGGTGGTCTGGGGACTTCTCTCCTTTCTGTCTGCTGGCTCTTCTCTGTGTCTTGTCCATTGTAATACTGTATATTTTAGTGCTTCTCTACAGAGAGTACTTGCTTTATCTTCTTATATTAATTAAAACATTACTTTTCTCTGATGATTATATTCCTTTCCTCAAGCCCAGCTGAAAGGTAGGTGGCCCGTTCTTTCTCTCACTCCAATTCGGGGGCTGGAAGATTGAACCAGTTTTATCCCAGAAAGCTTACTAACTGTTTTTATGAGTGCTATGGTCTTTAATGCCACCTTGATGTCCTCCTAGTTTCCAATATATTACTCAGCACAATGTTACCTGTTCTCTATAGACTTTCTTTTTAAAAATTCTATTAATGTATTTATTTGTGAGGAGAGAGAGAGAGGGGTGGGGAGAGAATATGGATGCTCCAGGGCCTCCAGCTGCTGCAAATGAAATCCAGATGCATGCTCTACTGTGCTTCTGGCTTTATGTGGGTACTGGGGAATGGAACCCAGGTTATTATACTTTACAGACAAGTGCCTTAACCATTGATCCATATCTCCAGCCTTCCACAGACTTTCCCTATTTGTTCCTTCCCTTTGATTTGCCCTGTCATGATTCATATTCTCTTAGGGTTTTTTTCCATTCTAAACTATGTCCACAATCTCTTAGCTTTCACCATCCCCCTCAGCTCTCATTTCTGTAATGTACTTATTTCTTATTATTTTAGATAACAATCTGTTAATCCATTTGAACAACAAAGTTCCATGCCCCCACATGCATGAAGCCACTTCTGAAACATTTCTCATCTCCACCTGTGTTATTCAGTGTCATTGCCTGAGGTCAGGCATAACCCTTATTTGACTTTGGGCATCTCCTTTCTGATATTATCGGTGTTCTTATACTATAAACTTATTCCTGAGAGTAAAGTCAGAGTGATCTTACTATAGCACACATAGAGTAATGTTATTTTCTTATTTTGAAGAACCCATTGTCTTTTGTCTCCTCAAGGACAATACCACGCTACTGTTTTACTTTCATATCCTGCTTCTTCTTTCTAGCTTTGTAGCATAGCTTCCTACTTCTTTCAAATAGCCTTTGAAGATAGCATTTCATGCTGCCTATGTAAAGACTAGAAAATTACCAAACCTGAATTGCTTTCTATCCTTTTCACTCTGGTTCAAATATTGTCTTATTTGCCATTTCCACCCTATTACAACTCCTGGGGAATAAGACAAAATATACAGTATTTATTGAAAGTTATTTGCCAAAACATTTAATCAGAAGTTAAAAATTGTTATTATATTGAATACTCACAATAGCTTTTGCAATAGTTACTCAGTTTTGAAGATGAAGATCTGGAAATTAGAGGGGATGGACAGCTTCTGGAGAATGCCAATTTATTGGGACCAGGAATTCTGTCTGCTTAGTTCTGTGCCACTAACACATAATTCAATGACTACTAATGTAAGCACTCAAGAAATATATTGAACAGAGAATAGAAAGCCATTGCACTAATGTATGAACGACGAGGAGGCAGATGTCTACAGTGAAAACTGGGATTACTGAATGTGAAATACTCATAGGAGTAGAGGCAAAGGGGAGGAAATATTTTTTTCACAAAGGAAATACATTATTTTGCTTGGATTTAGGGCTGTAATGTTTTAATGTTGATATCCATGAGAATCTAGTATCCTTCTATCTACATAGTATCTATTATGAGACCCCCCAGTGGATGTATGAAACTGATAATAGTACCAAATCATGCATATACTAAGCTCATGTGCATATGCGTACTGATGATAAAGCGTAATTTGTGGGCTGGAGAGATGGCTTAGTGGTTATAGCACTTGTCTGTGAAGCCTAAGGATCTAGGTTCAACTGCCCAGAACCCATGCAAACCGGATGCTTGGAACATGGTGGTGCATGTGTCTGGAATTTGTATGAAGTGGCTAGAGGCTCTGGCAGAACCATTCTCTCTCTCTCTCTAATAAACAAACAAACAAATAAATAAAATAAAAGTTTAATTTGCAAGTCAGAGATAACAGTAGTAAAATCGAATAATTTTAATGATCCACTAAAAATAAAGACCAGCACTATTATTCTTGTGCACTGGGTCCCCTTACTAAGTAAAATAAAGATAAGTTGAACATCCATATTGCAATGACATGATAGTAGAACTGATGTTCAAGATAACTATCATGTGAGTAATAAGCAGGTATCATATAGAGTATGTACCTGCTGGACAAAGGGACAGTTCATATCCCAGACAGAACGGAGCAGATAGCATATGATTTTGTTATATTCTTCAGAATGGCATGAAATTTAAAAGTTATGAACAAGTTTTTCCTATGATTTTCTAGTTAATATTCTCAGACTGTGGAGGACTGAAGCTTCCAAAAGAAAAACAAAAACAAAAAAACACACATAAGGAGGTCAGTATCACTTGTGCACAGGAAAATCAAAGATTGCTCCTTAAATGTGATATGAGTGCATTATGCCACCTGATTATGCATCAAGAAATACAGATAATGTGTATATACTAAAGCATCCGTTAATTTATATTTCTCTAAGATGACAGAATTTCTAGTATATTAAAACAAAGTTATTTGACTTTAGTTGATATATCTTTATTTTACCACATTGAAAGCTACATTTCAGTAGGAAAGCTTTTTTAATGTATTGCTAGAAATTAAAAACTTAGGGATGGAGAGATGGCTTAGCAGTTAAGACACTTGTCTATAAAGCCTAAGGATCCAGGTTCAGTTCTCCAGGTCCCATGGAAGCCAGATACATAAGGTGGCACATACATCTGGAATTTGTTGAGAGTGAATAGAGGCCCTGGTGTGTCCATTCTCTCTCTCCCTCTCTCTCTGTCTCAAATAAGTAAATGAATAAAAATTAAAAACTTAGAGGTTTCAAAGGCTCAAGGAGTGTTGAAACCTTGAAGTTCCAAATTTGTGCCTTAGAATCATGCACTGTTTACCTAAATAATTGCATTCAGTTTTACCATCACAAAGCCTAGGTAACCTTAACAAATTATAATACAAAAATCTTAAAACATAGAAGACTATATTTAAAGAGAAATGCAAAATAAAAACAATAAACTTTGGAGCTGGAGAGATGGCTTAACCATTAAGGTGTTTGCCTGCAAAGCTAAAGGACCTTGGTTCGATTCCCCAGGACCCACATAAGCCAGATGAACAAGGTGGCATATCTGTCTGGAGTTCATTTGCAATGGTGGGAGGCCCTGGAGTGCCCATTCTCTCTCTGTGTGTCTGCCTCTTTCCCTCTCTCACTCTCTCAAATAAATAAAATTTAAAAAGATGAACTTTGAAGGCAAGCAGGTGGTATTTAACAATATGGATATTTTTTTTCTATATGTTTGGAGGATACCTGAACAATAGACCAAGAAATCTTAGAATTTTAGCATAAGGCTTTGGGAACATTCTTAGCGAAACCTCTCTGGTTGTAGATAAAGGTGCAAAGGGTAACTAATTACAGAGCAAGGATCAGAGCTAGTGACCATCACTCAACACACTTTCAAGTTTTGGATTTCCTTTACCTTCACTATTATCATAAAATGAAATGAGAGCTTCATTCTCAGTAGCAGAGCAAAGCCATCTAATGGATGCTGCTGGGTCACTGGTAGAGTGATTTGTTAAAGGAGGAGAATTCAGATCAGGTTTCCACCACCTTCTCTAGAATGGGTCCCATGAGGATGAACACTGCAGTTAGAGACATAAAATGTGATAAACTCCCCTTTCCCTTCAAAATATGGTTTAAGCCTTTAACACGAGGGGCTACAAGAAACACGACCTGGAAAGAGGCAATCAGGAAGGATTGTGCTTATCTTAGGTTTTTCCAGATTCTATATATAACCTTGCATTTTAGTATAAAACTGCCAAAGCCAGCAATACATTGATTTATTTTGGAGGGGGAAGGGAAAAGAGTGTAGATATTCAGACAAGTCAATTAAGGGAGAAATTCCTGCTTAAGAATTATCTTTATGGCTCATAATTTTGAACTATTTGATATTTGCTATTTATGAAACACAACTTATTATTCATGGAATATTCACTCCTCTTCATGCTTGAGTCTTAAGTTTTCTACCAAAGAGCAGAAGGATCTGTTTTTACTCACGAGGATTTTGAAGATTTCCAGAAGCAGGGTCCTTGCCTTTCTCCCACTAGTACTTATCCAAAGCTGAGGTATCCGGCTCAGGGCTGTTTTAGAGAAAGCCGTTTGATTTGTCCTGCATCTGGCTAGCTTCCAGCTTTGCTGTATGATGATTAAGCATGCTTTTACCCCAAAAGTTCAGAAAACCTTAAATTATTTCTCAAAAACCAGAACATTTTATCATCAGACTTTATATACAATTTGAATCCTGGATAATGCTGGGCTTTTCTCTCCTCTAGACACACTCTGCTATGAAGAGACCAATCAACAATAACATGGAAGAGCCTGGGATCTGAAGCACAGGGCTGAATGTTCTCCATGATGCCCTTGCCACGTACCCTGGCACTCTTCAATCACATGCCATTCCCTGACTTTTCTTCTGGCCTTTCTCAGCATCCAGATACAGTTTGAATTTTCATTATGTCCAGTGCGTGGCCTTATACTTCATGAATTCATAGAGTTCATTTGGCCTCACTGGCTACATTATTCAGACTAGTTCAAGGACTCTGAAAGCATCCAGAAAGATGCTTACAGTGAAAAGAAGAAACAAGGTTCTGTAAAGTAGAGGAGTGTGGCGGGGGTGGGGGTGTCTTTGTATTTAGGAGATGATAAAATGAACTTGCATTTCTTTAAAGTAGACAGTGCATTTTATTTATGGAGGAATGTGTAAGTTCAGGACTGAACTAGGCTGTTTAGGCATTCTCTTTTAGTAGACAACAAAACACTGAAGTCTGATGTTTCCCCAGCTGGCCAAATCAGATCACTTTCTGACCCCTACATTGATCTTGCTATTACATTCCAGCCTTTTTCTGGCACTTCTCTCTCATGCTGGATCCCACCTATGAAGAGACTCTTTTCCAGTCCTGAATGGTCATCCCTTTTATTTCAGCTTCTATTAACGTACACAGTCAGATGCAAGAAAAACACCTCATTGGTTCTAAGCCTCGTTTTGCTGGAATTGCTTGATCGATGCTGTGTTTGGGTCACAGATCTGGCAGCTGGACCTTGTCTATTTGATTCTTTTCTTGTTATTTACCAATATGCTATCCCCTTCATATTGTCCTAGAGTAACGGCCACTCAGCTATTTATTTACTGGTCTGATATGCACCAGCTGTTGTGGAAAATAAAGTGAGTGAGATGGATGCTGTCCTACACTTTGGCATTTAAGATCTATTTGGAAATGCAGATAAGTAAACAGGCAGTTACACATCTTTAAGTGAGGGGAAAGAGAAAAGAACAATGTGGTATGTAATCACTGAGAAAGGATGCATAATCCAGCTGCACATCACAGAAGGTTTCCCAGAAAAGGTGACAGGTAAATTGAGACTCTGAGGATGAGAGGGCATCAGCCAAAAGGAACTGGGAGAACAAGAGCCTTTCAGATCACGAAAACAGTACAAAAGAAAGTCTAGAGGACAGAGGGTGTAGTGTGAGAAAGGTGAAGGCAGTCAACATTGGTGAATCCTAGAATGAGTGGGGTTTCAGGTAGTGGAGGGACCTGGGGTAAAGGAGCAAGTGGAGGATGGAACACTTTGAACTTTACCTTAAGGGTTATGGAAAGTTCTAGAAAAGTTTGCTTTGAAAAAGTTCCCCCTGTAAAAAGGAAGGAGAACTAACTGGGGTTGGAGGCACAATCAAGAGGCAACTACAGTGGTCCAGGCAGGAAGCAGACTTTTCTAGTTCCATAGCTTAAAGGCCACAGAGCAGCGAGCAGACAGGACTTTCAGGAGGAGTGACTCAAGGACTCTAGCTGAAGAGACGGGAGGAATGAAGAGGGAAGGCCATGTGTCTGGTACCTCTGCTTCTGGCTTACAACTCGATGCATTTTTATCTTTCTCTGAGCTAAAACAGGAAAAGCATTGGGTTCCTCTGTGACTGGCATTGTTCACAGTTTTTCCCTTTCTCCTTCTCCTTACCCTAACTTCACTTGCCTTTTTCCTCTCTGTCCTTTCTCTCTTTCTGTTTCTTTCTCTGTCTCTTCAAGGTAGCATCTCACTATAGCCCAGCCTGGCCTGGAGTTTATTCTGTAGTCCTAGGCTGGCTTTGAACTCACAGCGATCCTCCTACCTCTGCTAGGATTAAAAGCGTGTGCCACTGTGCCAGACCAGCCTTTTCCCTTTTCCAAAAAAAAAAAAAGAAAAAAATTACTTATTTGTTTCAAAGAGAGAGGGAGAGGGAGAGAGGGATGGGGGAGAAGAGAAAGGAAGAAAGAGGAGGATCAAGAGAAAGAAAGAGAATGCACATGCCAGTGACTCCTGATACTGCAAACAAACTCCAGATCCATGTACCACTTTGTGGTGGGACAGCAAAACTGGACCTTCAGGCTTTGCAAGCAAACACCTTTCACCACAGAGGAGCCATCTTTCCAGCCTCACCCCACTTTTTCTCTTTTTCCCTGCTTTTTTTTTTTCCTTCAGGTTGTGGCTACATTTAACTCCAATAATTCCTGGTGTTGTGTCCAATTTTAGTTGTGTTTAATTGTCCTCATATGGAAACCGTGCCTCTTTGTACCTCTGTATTTACTATTTTCTCTATCAGATATGCTCTTATTTTCCAGCCAAAGTTTTGCTGGTCTTTTTAAAGCCAGTCAACTCTGGCTACTCAGGGAAACCATGTGCAGCTCCCACAAGGAAAGTTGACCCTTTGTCCATAACTCAGTATCAGGGCTTACTACCTATTCTAACTGTATTTCCTGCTCTGTTTTTCCATCATTCCCATTTCCTTACTCAGGCTGTTAGCACCATAAAGGTCTATACAAATTTCCCTTGTTCATAAAGAGGTGGGCTTGCATATAGTCAGTGCTCCATTAGAACTTAGTGAAAAGCATCAGTGAACTGCCCAAATGTTTCCTTTAAAAATTGTTTTCCACATTGACCTCTCTCAAAGCCTTTCCTTACTTGTATTCACTGGCCACTTTACTGCGACATATGTAAATCTCAAGGGTATTATGAAATGCCAAGTTCCCTGTGCACAGACTAATGCCTCACAAGAACAAACGGTGTGTAGTGCAATCACACTAATTCCCTGGTATCTTTACAGTCCTGCAGAACTATGGGTTAGCTATGACATCTTAAACACTACTCCAAACTTTTGGCATTATTTAAAGCCTTCTAAGCATTCAAAGAAACTTAAAAGGCTAATCATCCCTATCACATTAACTCATTTCAAGAATTAACCAAGAAACTACCTTCAAATCACTTAGCACAGTACCTAGAATGCAGTAAAAATACCCAACTAATGCCACCTGTTAGCTTTTGTCATCTTGATGCTTAAAAGTATATTTTTATGGGCTGGAGAGATGGCTTAGCGGTTAAGCGCTTGCCTGTGAAGCCTAAGGACCCCAGTTCGAGGCTCAGTTCCCCAGGTCCCACGTTAGCCAGATGCACAAGGGGGCGCATGCATCTGGAGTTCGTTTGCAGAGGCTGGAAGCCCTAGCGTGCCCATTCTCTCTCCCTCTACCTGTCTTTCTCTCTGTGTCTGTCGCTCTCAAATAAATGAATAAAAATTTTTTTAAAAAGTATATTTTTATGATTTTTTTCAGGCTTATTTTAACAGACTGATGGGTGTATGTGGGTGTATATGCACACGTGTGTGTAGTTAGCAGATGGCAAATCTATTTCTGAAGAAAGTAGTGTGTATTAAATATATTCTATTGGTCAGGAGAGCTGTCATGGCTTGAATGCTTGCCTTTGGCAATAGGCTTGTGAAATCTTATTTTGCTGTGAGTTTATCATGTGAGTTTTCCTTATATCTTTCTTTTTACTCCAGTGGGATCTGTATCTTCTGTTTCTTTGGATTCTCATAATGCCAAGTATGATGTTTTGTGCTTATTAGGATTCAGTAAACATCTGAACAACTCTAGCCTTGCTCTCTTGACCTGGAAATATGGGGAGAAACTGTCTAATCTCCCTAGTTATGTCTGGAAAGAGCCATGAGCCTCTGAGGGGAGAGAGCAGGAGGTCAAGAACAATCATTTCCCATTAGTGAGGAAAACTTTGAGTCCTCCCATCTTGTTTTCTGAACTTGTAGGGAGTTTTTAAAAATTATTACTCATTTTCTATGTTTCATGACCCAAAGTCAATTTTCAAAACACTAAGGAGAGACAAGGGATAATCCAGGGCTTCTCACTAACCTCCACAATTGCAGTATTCAGAAATTCAATATTTGCATTCAGAGACTGGGAAGTGCTTCGGTGAAGCATATGGTAAAACCATCGGGCTTACATCCTTTTCTTAAGCAATCCCAACCTTGTGCCCAAGTACTACTTGCAAAAGTGCATTGCACATACTCTGTACGTTCCTCTTTCCTTCCCTCCTGTCCATCCTTCCTCCCTCCCTCCCTCCCTCCCGCCTTCTCTCCCTTCTTTCTTTATCCCTCCCTCTTTCTCCATCCTCTTTTCTTTCTTCCTTTTCCCTCTCCTCTCTCATTCTTCACTCCTGTCCTCTTTCCTTTTATTCCCTTCCCATTCCTCCATGTATTTCTGTATAGAAATGTTTTTGTAAAAATGAGGAGTACTTATGACAAAAACATTAAGTAATCAGGTATGGTGGCACACATCTTTAATCCCAGCATTTGGCAGGGCAGAAGTAGGAGGACTGCCGTGAGTTCAAGGCCAGCCTGGACTACAAAGTGAGCTCCAGGCCAGCCTGGACTAGAGTGAGACTCTACCTCAAAGAAATACCAACACCCCCCAAAAAAAACTCAATAAACAACAACAACAAAAAACTTCAAGTAGTATACTAAAGCATATTTTCTTTCTTTAAGATTGATTTCTGAATTTTATTAGACTGCCCCTTTAAGACTAGAGTATGAGGTTTTATTCCATGATCCATTCATATCAGAGTGATGACAGTGACAGACTGGACTTTGCTCCAGGAGCTTCTCTATACCAGGATTGTCTGTGCTGGAGCCTCAGGGATCTGAGACCTGCAGGATAAGGCTGTGCTGCCTTACTCATTGGAACAAATTTACTTAGAGGTGAGATGGTGGCAATATCATCTCTTTATTTACTGATACTCTGGATTTAATTGGCTAGTCTTACTCTTCCTTCCTTTGTAGCTCATGCATGTTCACCTCCACCAAAAATACAGCTGTGTGTTGGTAAACCTTTCTGAGATGAGCCTAGGATATAATCCCTATGTATATGAGGACAAATGGCTATACATTCTTCCATTTTTTTAACTTTTCTTTTAAGATGTACATACACATTGTAATTCAGAAAAATAGCCTTTACATTTAATTATACAAGGTACCCTTATTCTTTGTATTTCAAAGCATTACTCATCTTTTATAGGTATGAGTTATGTCTTACCTAATGCCGTTGACCTGGAAGAGCCTTGAGGTTTTCATTACAGTAAGTTATAAGCATGATATCCAACTGGAAGACGGGGAAAGGTGCTATCATACTGTACAGAACACACAATACATGTTGTTGCTGAAAAGTGGAGTCAGACCATTCTTAAGATTGATTTGGATAATCCTGACCTTTATGAACTCTCTTAATATCAAACAGTGAGGAGATCAGGAAGGTCTTTGAAGTTTTTGATAACCCTGATAGTTTGCTTTGCAAAGATGGCACTTTCAGGGAGACTTTGGAATGTTCTGAGCTGTTTATCATTCATCCTTGTTCTCTCAGGAGGACTTTCTCATAACTGGGCGGTTCCATTTGGATCTTCACTTTCCATATGAACTTTGCCTTCTTGTTCTACTTTTTCTTGGTGTCACCTTAAGAACTGCCTGGTTGTGCTTATACATTCACTATTTTACCCAATTAGCAAAGAGAGGATGAAAAACACACTCACAAAGCATCATTGCCCTTTGATATTGTGTCATACTGTGTCATGACCCTGAAATTGAGTCTTATCTTATGAAGTGAATGTGAGAAGGATGGACTAAGTGGATAACATGATGTGAAGGCTTATTGGAATTCAGTCACCACTTACCACATATTCACTCCAGATCAAGTGCCCTGCCACGCAAAGGGATATGGCATGTGATTCCTGTACCCACAGAACTCATAGGAGGCAAGAGGAGGTGATTATAAAAGGAAACTTTGCCCTCCCCTTTCCTTCCTTTCTCCCTCCCTCCCTGCAGAGAATTGAACCTAAGATTTCACAAATGTAAGGCAAGTGCTTCCCCATAGAGCTATACCCCAGTCTCTTCTTTGGTGATTTTAGTTTTAAAAACTAGATTAGGGCTTGAGAGATGGCTTAGCAGTTAAGTGCTTGCCTGTGAAGCCTAAGGACCCCAGTTCAAGGCTTGATTCCCCAGGACCCATGTTAGCCAGATGCACAAGGGGGCACACCTGTCTGGAGTTTGTTTGCAGTGGCTGGAGGCCCTGGCGTGCCCATTTTTTCTCTCTCTGTCTCTCTCTCTCTCTGCCTCTTTCTCTCTGTCTGTTGCTCTTCAATAAATAAATAAATAGGGCTGGAGAGATGGCTTAGAGGTTAAGCACTTGCCTGTGAAGCCTACGGACCACGGTTCGAGGCTCGGTTCCCCAGGTCCCACGTTAGCCAGATGCACAAGGGGGTGCACATGTCTGGAGTTCGTTTGCAGAGGCTGGAAGCCCTGGCGCGCCCATTCTCTCTCTCTCCCTCTATCTGTCTTTCTCTCTGTGTCTGTCGCTCTCAAATAAATAAATTAAAAAAAATTAAATTAAAAAATTAATAAATAAAAACTAGATTAGAATAAGTACATAACTAGAGGGAGGTGACTACTGCATATTCCTGCCACTATTATGATTTTGTTTCATCTCATGAACAGTGGCATTTAAGCTTTGGGAGCCAGCCTATGATATTCTGAAAGTTATCACTTATACAACAATCTGTAAGAGCTTATTATTATTTTTTGTTAAAAATGGCATGTGAAAGCCAGGTGTGGTGGCACTCTTCTTTAATTCCAGCCCTCAGGAGGCAGAGGTAGGAGGATTGCTTGAGACTACATAGTAAATTCTAGGTCAGCCTGGGCTAGAGCGAGAACCTTTCTCAAAAAAAAAGGCATGTGAAAAAGGTATTTTTGAGAAATGATTCACCCATTTCACAGATTAAAAATGATATTTGGAAACATTCCCAGGTTTTACACATAAAATCACTGGCAGATGAAAGCTAGAAACTGTGGAATTTATTCCCTCATCGTATGCTTAACCAATTGGAGACATGCTGTCTCCAGACTGTATTTTCTTTTTAATAGCTATAAAGTGAATGAACTCAAAGGAAAATCTAGTGTCTTGCTGCTATTGATATGAAAAAGGACAGGGCAAGAAAAGATTCCTCATTAATGGATTTATATTCTAGTGATAGGGTTAGGGGGTGGAAAGGTCATTTTGAAAAGTAAAGTGAAATATAGAGCACACACAAAAATTATCTTGTTATCTGACTCAGAGACATGGGGCTGCATGTTATCCTCTGTTCGTTTATTTTTTCTCCTAGTTTTCCTTTTATTTTTAGATAAATGTGAGCCAGACATATGAGACAAGAGTAATTTTTAGAAACCCTCCTTTTTTTTCTTTGCAAGCTGTGGGAGCAGAGTTTTGTTCCTCTCATATATTCAGATTGGAAGTGCCATGAGATGGTTGAGGGAGAAATGCTAGGAGCAGGAAATTGAGTCGGAATCTGGGGGAAAGCTGGAATAAAAAATATCTTATAAAACTGAAAATTTCCCACTTATTAAGTATATTAACTAATACTAAGAGAAATTATAAAACAATGTAGAACTGGAGATATGGCTTAGCAGTTAAGGCACTGGCCTGTGAAGCCTAAGGATCCAGGTTCGATTCCCCAGTCCCCACATAAGCCAGATGCACAAGGTGGCACATGTGTCTGGAGTTTGTTTGCAGTGGCTGGAGGCCCTGGTGCACCATTCTCTCTCTCTCTATCTCAATCTATCTGTCTGACTCTCTCTCAAATAAATAAATAATAAGTAAAAATAAAAAATAAAACAATGTAAAAACAGAGATTAAAGTTCTCTTCAGGATTTTTTTAAAAGAGGGAGATGGAGGGAGGAAGGTATTGAGAGAGAGAGAGGGAAGACTTTCTATTATGAACAGTTTCATTTAATTTTCAACAATTACTTGACCAGAGATGTTTTATTTTTTTTAAAAAGGTCAATGAGAAGTTTTAGGCCTGGGTTAAATGTGCTGTCTATTGTATCCAAGGTTCAAATCCAGCTTTGTCTATATTCAGCTCTCTTCTCTTTTCCCTATGCAAAAGTCCTCCAAGGGCCACATACTTTGTAGCATGAGCATGCAGATACAGATATACACACACATACACATGTACACAGCTCATGACCTAGGGTGAATTAGGCACAAGCCCAGCATCAGGAGGGCACTCTGCTGGGCTTGAGTGGGGCATCATGAAGAGGGAAGGAAAACCAAGTGAGTTGGTTCTTCCTTGACAGCAAGGCGCAGTAGGTGATCTGAGATGGAGGGAAAAGCCTGAAATAAAGAGGCTTGAACTAGCATGGAGCAACTGTTTGTAGGATTTCTAGGTAAATTACAGACATACACAGTTAAGCTTAATATAAGTAACAAATAATCCATTTGTATAGTTGTAGGATATTCTGTGCAAGATTTGGAAGACACATTAACTAATTACTTATTGTTTACTGAGAGTCCATTTTTAACTCGACATTTGTAAGTGAACTTGTTCCTCTGGCTGTGTGTTACCTTTGGGCCTGTTGGCATGTTATATGTGAGACAGAGAGCACAAGCAAGATGCTGAGGGAATGAGACTGAAGCATAGAGTTAGACTTAATCATTACCAAGTGTAGGGCAAACAGGATTAAACACAGAATTATTCTACAGGAAGCATTCCTGGTTTTTCTACAGTTGGGATCTGTTGCAGTCAGTTTCACATTGCTGGTAGAAATAACCCAAGTAAGAACAGCTTGTGGGAGGAAGGAGGTTTATTTTGGTTTACAGGCTCGAGGGGGAAGCTCCAGGATGGCAGGAAAATGACAATATGAGCAGAGGGTGAACATCACTCCCTGGCCAACATGAGGTGGGCCATAGCAACAGGAGAGTATGCCAAACACTGGTAGGGGTGGACTGTCTATAACACCCATAAGCCCACCCCAAACAATACACTCCCTCCAGAAGGTGTTAATTTTAAAATCTCCATCAGCTGGGAAACTTGCAGTCAAAACACCTGATGGGGGACACCTGGATCAACCCACCACAGGATCATCTGTGCCATTAACCAGTTAAAAACAAGAAGCTATTTCAACAAAGTTCTGAAAAGGACTTCTCTGCTCAGAGCCATGCACCATACATTGACTTATCACAAACTTATAAATAAAGTTCCAATGTCTAATTATTCTTTTATTTTGGCATGAAAGAAATGAATGAAAAGTGGAAGAAATGCTTGGGTTAGAAAGGGGAAAATTAAATAAAACCAGCAAGATAACAAAACACAGGCACATTTGTATCACATATACGGGTACATATGTGTTTCCTGTTTAATTTTTAAGTGAAGCAAAAAATGACAGATGGGATTGTCCTATGCCTGTACAAATTTTGTCTGAACTAAGTCAAAGATGTGCTGCTTTGCCTCAGAACCAAACAATTCTTCCCCAAGTCACAGAGTTAGGGCTTGCATGGGGAGAATGCTGGAAGTCACCCTGAGGATGATAGGTAGCATTTTCACATTTATTTAAAAATCTTTAGGGCTCTAGAATGTTCACGAAGACATCTTGTTAATGCATTTCTGCTTGACGATGCCCACTGTGTGGACACTTGGTGAGGGAGCACATTTCTTCCCTTGCGGTATGGGTTGAGCCGGCATCTGAACATTTCAACAGGACATTTGGAAAAGAAAGAGGATGTGAGAGCTGTGACTGCGGTCCAATTTAGACTTTTCTCTCCCTCCTCATTAAATATGTGACTGTGTCTTGTGTTTACTTTTCTCTGTGCTCCAGAAAGGATTTAAGGCTGCTCATAAATATGTGCGAGAGCCATCACTCCTCCACATGAGCTCACAAGCATTTGGATGGTTGGACATTTTCAAGTTAATGCAAAGGCTTGTTTATGTTTCCTGTGTGTGCTTCTGGGGAAAATATGATAATCATTACCTTTTACTCACAATATTATTTTATTGTAATTTCATTGTATCTAACAATCAATGTTGTTAAGTTCTATGGAAGCTATTGAATAGTAGTCATTCTTTGCAATCCATTATATATGAAACTTCTGTTTGTCTTGGAGAATTTGCATTGGCTGCATTTTTATTCAATAGGACATTTCACCATAATTTTTATAAATCTTTTTTCACTCTAGATGAGGCTAAGGAGAAACAAAAATTTTATTGTGGTGAATACAATCTAAACTTCAACATTAACACTTTCACAGAGCATGCAATTAACTAAGATACCATAACAAATGATTTTGATTCATTATGTTCTCCTGAGTTATTTTTACTTTGGTGAAAATTTATTCTTTTAAAAAAATATTTTATTATTTATTTATTTGAGAGAGAGTTAGAAATAGGGAGACTCCAGGTCAGCTTTGGCAAGGCTGGTGGGAAAATGAAGCCAGCCAATGTGTCTATGCCAATCTTAAGAGTGCTGGCCTGGCTAACACACCTTTGTTCCACTTTCAAGTCAAGCAAAGTGAAGAAAATTACATTGGATTCAGTATCAGAGATGGGGAGATTGTTTGCAAATTGAGTAACTAGTTGAAAACTCTATGATTAATTTTTCAAATGAAATTCCTGATTGAGATGATTCAAATATGTTTGCAAATACTATGTTTTATCTTGTTGAAAAAGAACAATAAAGGAATTTACAAACTTCCTAAAAAAAAAAATAAAAGAAATAGGGAGAAAGAAAGGGGGGTGGGAGAGAGAATGGCTGTGCCAAGGCTTTCAGCCTCGGCAAACAAACTCCAGATGTTGTGCCCTTTTGTGCATCTGGCTTATGTGGGTCCTGGGGAATCGACCCTGGGTTCTTTGGCTTTTCAGGCAAGCGCCTTAACCAGTAAGCCATTTCTCCAGCCCTGAAATTTATTATCATTTTTTTGGCCTTCATGGTATCTGTGGTGATGGTAGTGATGGTGGTGGTGGTAACGATGTGTGTGGACAGGCAAGAAGAGAATGCCATGGGACCTTTTACTATGGCTCATTTGTATATTTCCTTGAGACAGGGACTCTGTGAACATGGAGCTGCAGTTTCCATGAGCTATGGTAATACTCAGGTCTCTGCTTCCTGCAGGACTGGGGTTATGGATGTGCATGGCCATGTTGAGCTATCTGTGTGGGTCCTGGGGAATTGAACTGAGATGGTCTCAGACCCCCCCTGTTGCCAGAAGTGCTCTTACCCAGTGAGCTATCACCCCAGTTCTTGAATAGACAACTCTAAAGTCAAGAGCATGGTGGGGCTGCTAGTAATCTAACAGGGTTCAAGGTTGATTTCAGAGCAAGTTTGCCTGACTGAGAAAGACTTAAGATTCTTGATCTAGGTTTTCACAGTACAGTGGTCCAATTTTATTTTATTATTTTGTAAGTCTTTAGCTTCTATCTGGGAACCGTGTTTTAAGAACATGCTTGCTGTTTGCTGTGAGGATATAAAAATACATTAAAAAAGCAAAAAATCCCACAAAAATCCAAAAACCAGGAATAGAAAATATCTTACCCAAATGAAAGAACTTCATTGCTTAAAAAAAGAGAAAAGAAAATTTTATGCTCTCTGCTATTGAATGTATATGAGGGCCAACAGATGGACATTCCCATATAAGGATGGAGTTACTGAGAAACAGCCCTTTGTAGATAGAATGGAATGTTGGAGGAATCTTTTACCTGGAGGAGAAAGCTCTCTAACTCTTTGGATCTAGGTGGTCCATTTAAATCTTCTATGATTCTAAAGGTGGTTAGGATGTTTACTTATGTTTTATGGGACACATATCTTATAAAACAGTAATTTCAGGAAACTTAATGACTTTGATAAACAAATTAAAATCCTCACCAGACTAGATTTTGTTCTTCTGCAGACATAACAACTGGTTGATTTGACTGCAAGTTTCCATTTTGGTGCTCAGCTATCTAGAGTACGCGGCTAGCAGTGTGATTATGGAGCCATATCCTTTCAATATGCATATCTATATAAAAGGGTAAAATGAGTTACCAAGGACACA
This sequence comes from Jaculus jaculus, assembly GCF_020740685.1. Taxonomy (NCBI): domain Eukaryota; kingdom Metazoa; phylum Chordata; class Mammalia; order Rodentia; family Dipodidae; genus Jaculus; species Jaculus jaculus. The sequence goes on from NC_059110.1 coordinate 31,798,950, forward strand.
CAGAAACCTTAATCAAGGCAGCTTCTGAGCCAAGGGAGCCAGCTCAATAGTTATATGCATATCTGGCTTTGCAGGCAAGTGCCTTAACCAGTAAGCCTTAAGTTTGATTCCTAACATTGAAAATAAATCTAATTTCTAAAGTACATTAGCTGTAAAATTGCATTGCAATCAGAGGTTCTGTGTTGCTTGCACTTACTTACCGTGTCTCTTTCCAGCTTTTTAATGTACAAAGAAAAATGTCCAGATAATAAGTTCATGTGAAGCCCCAGACAATCGTTTCCTTGCCTACAGAAATATTTGATATTATAAACTATTCACATAGCAAAATAAGTAAGTCAACCTTTTTGGAGTTTGTTTTAATCACATTAATGAAATCAATTCTCAGACATGCTTCTTCTTCCTATTAACACTCCATTTCATTTTTGCTAGTGACCATCTGGCTTTTTTTTTTTTCTTGTTCCCATCATAAAATGAGTCTAAACTGGAAGATAATTATAAAAAAGAAACTGGCTCCAAAAGTGACATGGAGCCAACTATGTCAGCAATGGAAGGAACTAGTACATTTTGTTTTGAAAATAAAATAAAAAAAGTCTTAGATCTGGCAAATCCTCTTCAACAGATTCCAAGTGAAAAAGGCCTCCTTTGCTCCCATTTCTTTCTCCTTTTAAAAAATTTTGTTTGTTATATAATAGAATAGGTTATACTCTTTTTATCTTCTAGCCTCAGCTCCTATTACCCTGGGGGTCCTCTTCGGTATTGTTATGATATTTGCTGTGGGGAATTAAGGCCTCAGTCACTCCATGTTGGGTAGTGGGGAAGACCATGTCATAGGTTATTTCTAATTACTTTGAGGCTCTTATAATCTTTCCACCCCTCTTATGCAAAGTTCTCTGAGCCATGGCAGGCCTGTTAACAGTCTGAATTAGTGCTGGGATTGCTGCAGTCTTTGGATTTCTGCTTTGATAGGTTTTGATTGATCACTGTGTCAGTCACCATAACCTTGGAGCTGGTTGTCAGGCTAGCAGTGAGAGCAGTATTTATTTTTTTATGTTTCCTCTTCCTGTGCAATTTCTCCTAGTCTCTGGCAGATGGGGTAGTGGTGGCAAGTGTCATGGTAGACCATTGGCCATCTTCTTGTTTTATTGATGGATCTTGGTTCTTCTCCATTTTCTCTGTCACCTGTAAAATAAAACAAATTCTTTAACCAAGAGTGAGAGCAGCTTGAATTAAAGGGGGTATGAAAAGTTATTTGAAATATTTTTTGGTATGCAAGCCCACTCTTCTCCAGAGAGCAGTGTGGACTTCTCTCTGAAGTCTGAGTTTCCTAATCATGGGATTCTAACTTGGTTTGCAGTACCAGATATGAGTTCTCTCCCACTGAACCATATGTCTAATCAGAGAACAGTTGGTTACCCACAGAGATGGTGTGCCACTGTTGCACAAGTGTGTGCTTCTTGTCTGGCTGGTTGATTTCATAGTCTACAGGGTTCCCTGCTCACTCATGCTGTTGCTGATGGGTGTCTTCCAGCAGTTCCCACAGGGCTCTGAAGCACTAGGAAGGCTAGCCAGTTCTACCATGTATTTCTAGAGTCATAAGGCAACCTTTTGGTGGCATCTTCAGCAGCATGTTTTGTAAAGTACTGCAAATTGTTCATACAACAGTGTATGTATTAGTCTGCTTAATCACATGGCTAGCTGCAATGTATATATTGAACTTTATATAAGCAGGAGTCAAAAATCATGCTAACAAGTTTTTGATATATTCTGTACATATTCTTGGTATTAAATTTTCCAAATGTCTTGCTTTATTTTCTGTCTTAGTAGCTTAGTCTTATTACAAGTACACTTAGTTCTATTGCTTAGAGATCAGTTTCAAAGCTCAAAACAGATTTTTTTTTTTAAGATTGATGCTCAGGAAATGAACATTTAGAAAAGCAGATGATATGTTCTCCTCACGGTTTCATCTTCTCAATAAATGCAGACCAGTTGAATGCATGATTTTCCAGGGAAATACTGCATTAGAGCTGACTCTTTGAGGACTGAGCTCATCTTGTTCCATAAGATATTAACTCTCAGGATCATAGCAAAATGCACAAGGGTCAGATACTCATGTAAAAAGAATTTAGATCTTTACCTTTCCAGTAGACTAAAGCAGCAGCTGACCTGTTACTCTGTGATCTAACACAATTCTACCATGTTAAAGGAATTACTCTCAGGCATTTCAGTGCATCCTATGTTGTCAGATTGAAGAGCAATTTTGTCCACTCAAAATGTGCATTTTTGTAAGACCAATCCCTGCTCAAATATGAGGCCTTGTGGTTATATATCATTTTAATAGACTACATGCTAAACAATATAACTTTTAAGTCATGAAAGTGTTTAGAGCTTGCAGGTTCCAAAGGATTAAGTTCTATCCTAATTACTTTCTCAAAAAAAAGAAAGCCAGTGGAAAATTAGATGCACCCCACCAGGCAATAAATATATCACACTAAACAAAATTTAAACCACAGAACAATCGACCTTTCTTTGTTCTTTCAAAGGAGAAGCGGGTTAGACCTTTTTAGAAAAAGATCAAGAGCATTTTATGGGAAATTTAGGAGAAAAAAAAAAAACCATTTGGACTGAAATCAAAATGTTATGAATAGTACTTTCTAAGTAATGACACATATCAGCAGTATTTGTAACCAGAAGAACGATGTGATAAATTTTAATCACTTGGGACTCCAGCACTGTGGGAAGTGCTTACTACACAGACATCATTTATAGGTTTCCAGTTATGACCTATGTCTAAAAGACATTTTAATGATAACTGGAGAAAGTAGATAAATTGTCTTCCTTGAGTGTTGAAGTCCCTGCTAGTTGTCACGTTCAGGTCTAGCAAAGCTTTCAAAGGTATGCTACGGCCCGGCAGCCGGGGTGTGAGCCCAAAGCGAGGGAACGATCTCAGATAAAGCATGCCAGAAACGTACACTCCTCAGGATTTCCTGTGGGAGTCTGACCAAAATAAAGCAATATTAATAAATATAAATTCTGGAACACTATTATCAACAGAAATGGGGTCTTGTGATGTACCCTTGAAATTCTTCTAGTTTCCTTGGGCAGGTCAACTATTTCAGTGTAACTGCGCAAAATGTTAGGCTTCCCTATTGGGACAATGGCTTTAAATCATATTCAAGTCTAAAAGACTAATAGACACACTAGAGGAAGGAGTTTAATTTGTTGGGTGCTCTAAATCTTTGAGCTCATTCAGGGTCTTTTACCCCTCCTGACCTTGAAAACATTTTGAGGCGGAAAAAAGTACATTTAAAGCAACTTAACATTAAAATGCAGGCAATTGGTCAATTTGCTTTTTATGGGTTTTTCCTTTTCTTTATTGTTGCTGTTTATTTATTATTTATTTTTTTTGTAGAGCTAGGGTTAAATGTAGGGCCTCAGGCATGCTCAGCAAGTGCTTTACCTTGGAGCTGCATAGCAATCATCGTGTTTTCAGGTTTCCGGCAGTTTCTGAGAACAAGGAGGTTCAGAGGGTCCAGGGGACAGAAGAGCGCTTGAAAACAAGAACAAAGACAGGGATCTGTGCTCTGAACCGGAGCGGCCTGTGAGTCCCATCTTAGCCATTTGCAAAGCATCCCTTCGAATAGAGTGCAGAGTCAAATAAAATGTTCTGACCCAAGATTTCCTCACATGGTAAGTTTTGGTCTCCCATGGCTTCGTTGAATAAGTCAGGAAGAGCTTTGTTAATATCTACCCTCTTTCCTATTTTTTGGCTACCAACAACATGGGAGAATAAAGCTACTTCTGTGTCTTTGCTTGTTTCTCATTACATTCTGGTTTCCAACTATATTTTACTCCATAGAATACAGTTGTCCTTAACACAGGAAACCACTTGTATAGTACTCTGAAGTTTAGTAATTTAAAAGTCAACCTGGGGGTTGTGGAGATGGCACAGTGGTAAAGGCACTAGCTTTCAAAACCTGACAGCCTAGGTTTGAATCCCCAGTACCCATGTGTTACAGACATGTTTGCATTGCTGGTAGAAATCACCTAGCCAAGAGCAGCTTGTGGGGAAAAAGAGGTTTATTTTGGCTTACAGGCTCGAGAGGAAGCTACACGATGGCAGGGACAATGATGGATGAGCAGAGGTGGACATCACCCCCTGGCCAACATACGGTGGATAACAGAAACAGGAGAGTGCGCCAAACACTGTCATGGGGAAACTGGCTATCACACCTGTAGCCCTGCCCCCAACAATACACTCCCTACAGGAGGCATTAATTCTTAAATCTCCATCAGCTGGGAAGCTAGCATTCAGAACACCTAAGTTTATGGGGGACGCCTGAATCAAACCATCATCACACCATGTAAAGCCAGATGCACAAAATAGCGCATGTATTTGGAATTTATCTGTATGACAGGAAGCTCTGGTATGCCCATTCTCTCTCTGTGTCTCTTAAACAAATAAATACATACTAGCTTTTGTTTATTTAAAAACTCAATTTAGAGTAAAAGTTTTGCTTTATAAGGTTGTTTTCTTAGTAGGACTAATCATATAAATGTTTAATTTCTACAGATTTCAGCCCAAATTAGTAGCATACCAAAAAGAGAGAGTACTAAGAATAGAAAGAAAAATAATCACTACTTTTACTTTGCGAAGTAAATAAGTGTACCTAAATCTCAAGAGGCCTTTGTTTACTAGATTTAACATTCTAAAGCTTAGTCTTTTGAAAGCCAGCTTTTTTATAGGAATGGATGAAATAATAATGTATGAAAGATAGTAGTAGAAAAATCAAACGTCTTAAGAACTAAATTTTAGACTTCTAAGAACTCTCAGTATTGTCTTTTTATTATTTCTGTATTAAAATGCAAGGCACAGTGTTGACAAAATAAAGAGTTCAGGATCAAGGTTTGTTGCTGGGCACACTGATGCACCAGAATTCATGTGCTATGTGACTATTTGCTATTTCTCAAGCAGAGGCTGCTGTACGGCTGCTTGTACAGCCGCGTGAATGGCCATGACTCAACTTATCGACCCTGAGCAAGGCTTTCACTCACCAGCACCAGTGCCACTGTTGCTTTGGCTCTAAATAAAGCAGCTCAATTGCACCTCAGATGGTTACATTATAGAATGTTCTCCTTTGAGATTTACACCCTTCTGTGCGCTTCTCATGCCACCAGCAGATGCCTGTATCCAGAACCTAATATCCAGTGATCTGATTTTATTACTATTTATTATTAATATTATTATTTTGCTGTTAGAAACCCATAACCATGTTTAGTTTTTGTTGCTACTGTTTTTATCTTTTTATTTGTTTTACTATATTTAAAAATATTTTATTTATTTATTTGAAAGAGAGAGAGAGAGAGAGAGAGAGAGAGAGAGAATGGCATGCCAGGGCCTCCAGCCACTGAAAATGAACTCTAGATGTATTCCCTACCCTGTACATCTGGCTTACATGGTTACTGTGGAATTGAACCTGGTTTCTTAGGCTTCACATGCCTTAACCACTAAGCCATCTCTCCATCCCTGTTTTTACTATGTTATAAAAGTACTCTTCATTTTTTTTTGTAAAATTTTATTTATTTACTTGAGAGAGAGAGAGAGAGAGACAGAAAGAGAGAGAGAGAGAGAGAGAGAGAGAGAGAGAGAGAGAATGGGTGCACCAGGGTCTCCAGCCATGGCAAACAAACTCCAGACACATGTGCCCCCTTGTACATATGGCTTATGTGGGTATTGGGGTCCTTAGGCTTTGCCGGCAAATACCTTAAGTGCTAAGCCATTTCTCCTGCCCCTATGCTTCTTTTTAAAATTTTCTTTATATTTTCATCTTTTTGAGGCAGTATCTTGCTGTAGTCCAGACTAACCTGGAACTCACTATGTAGTCTCAGGGTGGCCTTGAACTCACAATGATCCTCCTAACTCTGTCTGCCCAACGTTGGGGTTAAAGGCATGGGCCACCACGCCCGTCTCTATGAAAGTTCCCCTAACACTATGGACATTCATATGAGTGGAAATACTTTAATAAATGCTTTTTATTTTCTCTTAATCTACACTTTCTAGAATGCTTATCTTATGTAAAAATACCCTCTCATGGACTGAGTGTCTGTGGAGATGTTGAAAATATTGAATGATTAGAAAACTGTGAAATGATTTCTAATACCAACATTCTGGTTAGGTTAGCTGATTATACACCATGGGATTAATAAACTACTCCACAGATGAGCCGTCAGAACTGGTTATTTAGAATAACTATGACACAGCATAGCTGAGGTTATCTAGGCAAGAAGTCTTTTGAACTCTGGAGTACTGTTTGTCTTTTGACTTCAGTTGAAACGCTGTGGTTCTGGTCCTATCTCCCTTAGTCTGTGGCTGAGCGAACAGTCTAGACAAAGAACCACCTTGATTATGTCCTGCTTCCAAAGTCTCTGTGAATCAGGCCGATGCCAGCACATGACAAATTGTGCTGCCATTTCAGTTCACAAGACCTTCACTGCACATTCTAGAGTTCAGGCTAACAAAAAATGTAAAGATGATAATCAACAATCATGCAGGGTACAAAGAAATGGGTAGAAGGAAGAGTGTTTGTGGTAGCTGACAGATAAATGATATTTCATAAATGACAGCAGCTCATATATATGTGTTAAGACTAGCATATTTATCAATTGCTTTCAACTGTTTCATTCACAAGGGATGTTTATTGTTGAATATTCAGCCCAAACCACCCTGGACCTTTGAAACTCCCATCCTAATGGGAGGCCTTGTTGGAGAGAAATCTGAATATGAGCAGCACTGAGAAGTGCTGCTCCGTACTGTGTTTTACAGACTTTGAAGCTCAGACTGCCCCATATATAATACACACATCACTCCAGCACTCATAAAGCCTAGCTGTGAAGAACAGCTCCACTGAGACAGAAACGATTCAGCCAATCTTCCATACCCTGCCTCACCAGAAACCTCCTGCATGAGCAGGCCTCTTTGAAGGCCTCTGTAGTCAGGAGAAAGATGTGGCCACACCAAGGGTCAGGAATTAATCAAACTCTGACCATGCACTCATCAGTCCCTAGGAACTGGACACACAAATCCTTCTAACCTTCAAAAGGGAACCAATCAGAATTCATCAGATCTGTCTTTGAGGGCCATATTAGCTTTGGTTTATTTCAAAATTCTTGTGCATTAAAATATTATTTGGGCTGGACATGGTGGCATGTGCCTTTAATCCAAGCATTTGGGATGCAGAGGTAGGAGGACTTCAGTGAATTTGAGGCCCGCCTGAGAATACATAGGGAATTCCAGGTCAGCCTGGTCTAGCCCTACCTTGAAAAACCTGTGTGTATGTATATACATACATACATACATACACACACATATATATACACATATACATATACATACATATATATATATGTATAATTTGAGGCATAAGGAAATGGAACAGTAGAGAAAGTACTCACTACTCCCAAGTTCAATCCTCCCTAAACCCCACATAAAAATCTGAAAATTGTTGGGAGTGTCTATAATCTCAGCACACTGACAGTGAGAAAGAGGCAGAGAAAAGAGAATTATCTAGAAACTCGTGGTTAACACAGCAAATAGAACAGCAGCAGAGCACGATCCAGAAAGTGAAACTTGGCTTCAGAAAATGAGGTGGAAAGGTAAGGGTGATTTGCAAATTGTTCTCTGACCTCCGCACTTATGCTTACACTTACAAACATGCATAACACACACACACACACACACACACACACACACACACACACACACAATTGTTATTTGACTTGGTAAGAGTTTTATTTATCACAGATTCCAGGGTGCAAAAATTTAATTATTAGAAACTGCAAAGCATCTGAAACATTTTATCCCCAATTTCCCTCTCTTTTAGTTTTCCCACTTTGTTCAAAACAATGCATAACTTAACCTAGGGTCAATAGGGTTTGCCTTTGGAAATAATGTCTTTGCTGCTTGCCTGTAAGAATATCTTAATCTTTTGGTTGCTATCTTCACATTGCCTGCAACGGTATTTAACTAGCCCTTCAATTCTGAAAGAACCTTGTGGAATGTGGAAGATCATTCTTATTGTCAGAGTGGAAAGATGATTGTCAACACAAAAAAAATTTCACTTTCAAGCAAAACTATTTCAGCCCTCTGTTATGAATGACTGGAATTTTAAAAACAAAAACACACCACTCAGATGGTTTTCTAAGATTTGCAATCCGAAGCCTTCTCCATTAGCCAAACCTCCCACTAGACAAGTAGGAAAGATAAACAAAGCCGCGGACCCCTGGGATGCACACACTGACAAGACGGCATGCCCTTGGATTAGAGTGTTTCATCCCTGTATCCAGAGCCTCCCAGAACAACCTCTAGTAGGAGGAAGGGGGAAGCACAAGGTTAAGAATTCTGGGAGAAGGAGCAGATAGTGCAAGTGCTGGGTGGGCGAGGCAGCCTGTAACTCATTAGCAGAGCATCTCCCAGGGGCTCCGCAAACGTCCTTAGTTCTCTAACAGCCAGGCTGAGCATTATGCTTGTGTCCACCATCACGGCACTGCCACGCTGTGTGTGGGCATATTGTAGGACATGCCTGCAGCTTAAAAGTTTAAACTAAAAATTGCTTAACTAGAGATGTGGCAAACATACCTAGGACCTCATGCTTACTAACAAGTGCTTTACGGCTGAGAAGTATCCCATGTTTTGTTTTTAACTTTTTTTTAAGACGATGAGAGAGAGAAAGACAGACAGAGAGAGAGAGAGAGAGAGAGAGAGAGAGAGAGAGAGAGAGAGAGGGGGAGGGGGGGTGGGAGGGGGAGAAAGAGGAGATAGAGAATTGGAGTACCAGGACCTCAGCTACTGTAATCGAACTCCAGACGCTTGCGCCACCTAGTGTGCATGTGCGACCTTGCACATGCCTCACCTTTGTGTGTCTGGCTTAAGGTCGGATCTGGAGAGTTGAACCTGGGTCCTTAGGCTTCACAGGCAAATGCCTTAATCACTAAGCCATCTTCTAGCCCTTTATTTCACTTTTTCTAAATTTTTGAGATAGTGTCTCACAAAATTATCTAGGCTGGGCTTAAATTCAACCTACAGCCCAGGTTGGCTTGATTTGGTAATCCTCCTGCCTCCACCTGATGAGTTGTTGAGATTATTGGATTGCACCATCAGGCCTAGCTTCAAATGTCATTTTTACTTTATGCGATGAATATAGGATTATCCAACAGGCACAGGTACAGGGGCACGCTTCATGAAGATACGAGCTCTTATTTTTGGTGAGGGACTTATTGAAAAAAATTTTTTTTAGCGCCTTCTCACATCATCCTTCCACCAAAACCTTATTTTTTTTTTCTTTCCAGTTAGTGTCTCTTCTATTTTGATGTCATTATTTTCCCCTCTCATTATCCGTGAGTTCATTGCTGATGGGCCCAATATTGTGAAGCACTTGTGCAGGTAATGGTAGCCACTGTGAAGACACAGACAACTCCTGTCCAAAGACAGTTTTCCAAAGCACTTGTCACCCATCTATTGGTGCTTACATTCTTTGTGACACCTCTTCTGCAGTGTCCCCTGAGCCATGGAGGGTGTGATAGACATGTCTCCTTTACGTCTGAGCACTCAACTGTCACTTTTTCTCAGCACTTTGATGAGTTTTGAGTCTCCCCAGTTATCATGGTCATCTACGAAAATAAGCTTCTCTGACCAAAACTGAGAGCAGCACTAGTTATGGGCATAAGCATAAATATTTAGAGGGCAATTCAACTGGCCCAGAATACTTGCTTAATTAGTAAACAGTAGTAACTTCCCCACTGGAGTCTATGATCTCCCCAGTCACAGGTGCTTGACTAGTCCTAGGTAGGAATTCCCTCTTGAGGAGCAGGCCCCAAATCCAATCAGAAAGTAGTTGGGTACCCATGTAGCAGGCAAGCCATTATTGCATCAGTGGGCACACCTTGCCTGTTGGCCAGCTGTATAGTTCTCAGGGTCCACTGTTGGTTGAGCCTGTTGATGACTTCTCTCCCCCAGCAGCCTGCACAGCACTTCCCAGCACTATGACAGCCAGTGGAAAGGAGGCATCCAGCTCAGTTCTGGCTTAATTTCTCTCTTTTTTTTTTCATTTTTTAATTAACAACTTCCCTGATTATAAAAAACATCCCATGGTAATACCTTCCCTCCCCCACCTCCTCCTTTGAAACTCCATTATCCATCACTTCCCTTCCCCATCTCAATCAGTTTCTTTTATTTTGATGTTATGATCTTTTCCTCCTATTATGATGGTCTTGTGTAGGTAGTGTCAGGCACTGTGAGGTCATGGATATCCAGGCCATTTTGTGTCTGGGGGGAGCACGTTGTAACTTGCAAGGAGTCCTACCTTTCCTTTGGCTCTTACATTCTTTCTGCCATCTCTTCCGCAATAGACCCTGAGCCTTGGAAGGTGTGATAGAAATATCGCAGTACTGTGCACTCTGGTCACTTCTTTCCAGCACCATGATGCCTTCTGAGTCATCCCAAGGTCACTGCCATCTGAAAAGAGAAGATTCTCTACCAAAAGTGAGAGTAGCATTAATATAAGGGTATGAACATGAAGAGAAGTGTTTACTGGGCAGTTTGATAAGCATAGTATATATATTTAGCCAGACAGCAGCAGACGTTAACACCCGTAGGGCTCATGACTACCCCATTTTAAGTTTTCAGTATCAGGGATGTATTCCCTCCCATGGACCAGGCCTCCAGTCCAATTAGAGGGCAGTTGGTTTCCAACATGACAGATGTGCCACTATTGTACCTGTTGGCTCATTTGGCCTGGCTGGCCAAATTTGTAGTGGCCACTGTTGTGTATCTTCACTGGTGTTTTCTCTTTCTCCTATTGAACTGCATGCAAAATGGCTTCTTCCAGCTTTCTGTCAGCTGGTCTACATGGAGGAGGTTATCAGCTCAGATCCAGCATGATTTCTCAGTGGCCTTGCAGCCCAAGTATGTGGAGTCTTCAGCAATGGGGTCTTACCATCTATTCCTGGTGGGAAACCAAGGGCCTTGGAAATGGCCTATAATGTTTTGGAGGCATCAGGGGCCTCCCTGGCCAACAACTCACTGGAAGGTATCTCATCCCTGGCACTGAAAATTTTCTAGCAACAATCTATGGCTCCTAAGTATCCCATTGTCCAAAAAAGTAGGTTTCCATATGATCTATTTATATACTCTTAAATTCTGATTAGCCCTCCCTCTACCTTTCCTTTACTCAATCTCTCCCCCTGACCTCACTTGAGCCTTTTCACCCCATCAATCTGTTCTTGTACTTACATATATACAATACCATCCTATTAAGTACCCCCCTCTCTTCCTTTCTCTTCCCTTTATATCTCTTTTCTAGCTTACTGGACTTTGCTACTGAGTTTTCTTCCTACTTACACAGAAATCCAATCTTCTGTAGCTAGGATCCACCTATGAGAGAGAACATGTGACACTTGGCTTTCTGGGCCTGGGTTACCTCACTGAGTATAATCCTTTCCAGATCCATCCATTTTTCTGCAAATTTCATAACTTCATTTTTCTTTTAACTTCTTTTCATTGAAAAATTCTTAAATATTTCATGCTTTTATTTCTCTTAAGAGCAAGTATTCTAATAACAAATACAATTCTTTTACTGAGATATAGACTCTTTCTGACACTGTTCTTACAGCCAACTTGGAAATCATTTAATAGCCTATAGCATATTTATTAAAAAAATTGTGTTATCCTCTTTACTTTCTGAAATAAAATTTATAGTTGTTCCACCTGCACACATCACTTTAATAAATACCAACCACCACTAAAAGGAGAAATAAAAAGTAATTGATAAGACAGTGTGCTTTTCACAACGTGAAAACTTAGGTGCAACTACACTCAGAGGTATGAAGCTTTTGGAAGCTTGACTCCTTACAATGAGTCAGCATCGATTTAAATGAAGATGACATTCAAGTGCATATTGTCAATGCTTTCTTCTTTCTTGCCATTTTTTTAAAATTAATTAGTTTTGTGCTCTAATACAGTAGATTTGGTACCATTGTTAGGCTCATCCATGTCCTACCCCCTCCCCCTGGCCCCTCCTTGTTGAGGTATATGGGTCATGCATTCTGGAGTTAGCCCATAGTTATGGGTAGGATAAATGTCTCTGTGTATCATGATCCAATGTGTGGCTCTGACATTCTCTCCACCCGCTCTTCCATGAAATTTCCCTGAGTCATGTTGGGTTCATCTTTGGTCTGCTTCAGTGATGAGGTGTTGGGGGACTCTGGTTCTCTGGAAATCTGATTTGGTTGGAGTTGATTTTTCTCTGTGTTGATCTCCAGTTCACCAAGAAAACAGCACCCTTGCTTATTTCACCAATTGTTCTTAGTTTCAGCCGGGGCCCTTTCGAGGTATGATGGGGTGGCTCTCTCCTTAGGATCTACATCTACCTGAAAAAGAGAAGCAGATTCTCCAATGGAGATTAAAGTTAGCACCTGGCAAATGAGATAACCCTTACTTTTTTTTATAGAGAATTTAATAGGTGTAGGCCCTCTTGTAGCCCACGATTGGTGGTAGCTTGAGAATGGAGAGTGGGCTTGTGTTTGGATATGGTTCTGACTTGTTTCCCAGCTCCAGCTATGGGTCCTGTACCACTGAGGGGATCGGTTAGCCAAATCAAGAGCAGCTGGTTCCCCACCATGGCTGTGCACCACCATTGCACTTGTGTGAGTATTGTGACAGGTTACTTGATGCTAAATAGGTTAGACCATGAGTTGCTTGGACCGATATTGGTCATTTCCCCCCAGTCACCCATGTAGCACCTTCTGGCACTAGACCTGCTGACTGTCTAGGGACTGACTCTCTTCCAGCTTCCAGCCATGCCATTCCATTTTACGTGTCAACGGCATATGGTTTCTTCAGCAGTAGGGTCTTACCACTAACCTTTGGTGGGTCATCAAGTACTCTGACAGAAATCTGTCTTTCTTTTAGGAAACCTTGTCGGTCTCTCTCATATAAAGCTCATTGTGGATGATAGCCACCTGCTGGTACTGGGAGTTATAGGTCAGTGCCCACTAGAAAAGGAAGAAAAAGATAACTAATATGAAAGAGTTAGAGAGAAGAGAGAGAGAGAAAGAAGCTGTAGAAGATTAAAGTCAGTCTTCATCATACCCTCTCCATTGTCTTGTGGCTCAGGTGTTCCCTCTAAGGGCCTGTTGAAGGTTCAGCCATTTGGTCTGCCTTTTAGGATGTAGGATTTTATGGTACCATTTCTGTTTGAGTCTAGATTTGTGTTTCCTACCCCTCCTTTGCCCTCCCTTACCTCCCCACCTATCCTTTTCTATTGTCTATCCTATCCTATTGTCTAGTCCTTAAGATGCTTTCTGGGTATGTAAGGCATCTTGGGTTGATTCAGGTTAGGTGTTATAGATGAGTGAGACTATGTGGTGATTTTCTGTCTGTGATTAGGCAAGTTCACTAAGAATGATCTGTTCCAGGTTCAACCATTTTTCCTCAAATTTCATTGTGTCATTTTTTTCTTACCACTGTATGGAATTCCATTGTGTAGATATACCACATCTTAGTCATCCATTCTTCTAGTGATGGACATCTGGGTTGATTCCACCTCTTAGCTATTATAAATTGAGCTGCTACAAACATGGCTGAGCAAATCTCTCTGGCCTGTGGTTTGAAGGTTTTAGGGTAGATGCCCAGTAAGGGAATAAGTGGGTCTATTGGTATCTCTATAGTCAGCTTTTTCAGGAGTCTCCATATTTCTTTCCAAAGTGGTTGTACCATCCTACATTCCCACCAACAGTGGATGAATGTTCCTGCTTCTCCACATCCTCGCCAGCGTTTATTTTCGTTTGAGTTTTTGATGTTTGCTATCCTTATTGGGGTAAGTTGGAATCTCATAGTTGTTTTGATTTGCATTTCTCTGATGATTAGGGATTATGAAAATTTTCTTATGTGTGTGTTTGCCATTTGTATTTCTTCCTCAGTGAACTGCCTGTTCATCTCTTTGCCCCATTTTGTGTGTGGGGTGTTTGACTTCTTAATGTTTAGATTTTTGAGTTCTTTGTAGATTCTAGAGATTAGGCCTCTATCAGTTGGATAACCCATAAATATTTTCTCCCATTCTGTGGGTAATCTATTGGCTTTGCTTATTGTATGCTTGTCTGTAAAGAAACTCTACAGCTTCATATGATCCCATTGGTTGAGTGACTGTTTAAGATAGTGAGCTACTGGGGTTTTGTTCAGGAAGTCTTTTTCCATTCCTATATCATGGAAAGTACTTCCTAAATTTTCTTCCAGTACTATTTGAGTTTCTGGTCTTATATTGAGGTCTTTGATCCATTTGGATTTGAGTGTAGTGCATGGCGAAATGTGTGTATCAAGTTTCAGTTTCCTTCATGTGGTTATCCAGTTTGTCCAGCACCATTTGTTGAAGATGCTGTCTTTTTTCCAGCCTATGTTGTTCGGGCCTTTGTCAAATATCAAGTAGCTATAGTTGTTTGACCCAAAGTCTGGGTCCTCAAGTCTGTTCCATTGGTCTATAGTACTGTTTTTATGCTGGTACCATACTGTTTTTTTTATTACTATGGCTTTGTAATACAGCTTTAGATCATGTATGGGGATGTCTCCAGAGGTATTTCTTTTGCTGAGGATATGCTTGGATATGTGAGGCCTTCTGCCTTTCCATATGAAATTTGAGATCCTTTTTCTATCTCTGTGAAGAACAATGTTGGGATTTTAATTGGAATTGCATTAAATCTGTATATTGCCTTTGGTAGTATTGCCATCTTCACAATGTTAACTCTGCCTATCCAGGAGTGTGGAGGTCTTTCCATTTTCTCAAGTCCTCCTCAATTTCTTTTTTAAGTGTTTTTATGTTTTTGTTGTATAGATCTTTCACTTCCTTGGTTAATGTTATTCCAAGGAATTTAATTTTTTTTGTTGCTATTGAAAATGGGACTATGTCCCTTATTTCTTTCTCTGTATGTTTGTTATTTACATATAGGAAGGCTACTGATTTTTGTGCATTGATTTTGTATTCTGCTACTTTGCTATAGGAGTTAATCACCTTCAGGAGTCTTGGGATGTAGTCTCGGGTCTCTTACATATACAATTATGTCATCAGTGAATTGAGCTAACTTAACTTCTTCCTTTCCAAATTGTATCCCTTTTATTTTTTATTTCTTTCTCCTTTCTTGTTGCTTGAGCTAGGACTTCCAGTACTATATTGAAGAGCAGAGGTGAGAGTGGATAACCTTGTCTTGTTACTGATCTCAATGGGAATTCCTCCAGTCTCTCTCCATTAAGTATTATTTGGGCCTTGGGAGCTTTGTATATTGCCCTTATTATGTTAAGATATGAATCAACCATGCCACTTCTCTCCAATGTTTTGATCATGAAGTGTTGTTGTATCTTGTCAAAGGCCTTTTCTGCATCTATCAAAATGATCATGTGGTTTTTGTGTTTAACCTTGTTTTTGTGGTATATTACATTGACAGATTTCTGTATGTTGAACCACCCCTGTGTTCCTGGGATGAATCCCACTTGATGAAGGTGGATAATGCTTTTGATGTGTTGTTGGATTCAGTTTGGGAGGATTTTCTTCAGGATCTTTGCCTCTCAGTTCATCAGGGAAATAGGCTGGTAGTTTTCTTTTCTTGTGGCATCTCTGCCTGGTTTTGGAATTATGGTAATACTAGCTTCATAGAAGGAGCTGGGGAGCTTTCACTGTTCTCCAATTGTATGGCACAGTTTGAGGAAGTTTGGTTTGAGTTCTTCCATGAAGGTTTGATAGAATTCAGCTGAGAAGCCATCTGGTCCTGGACTTTTGTTTTTGGGGAGTTTTATTTTTTCAATCTCAGTGAGTGTGATCGGTTTGTTTAGGAGATTAATCTGCTCTGAGTTTAGCTTTGATAGATGGTATGTGTCCAGGAATTTATCCATCTCCTCCACATTACCCAGTTTTGTGGAGTAGAGGTTTTTGAAATAAGTCCTGATGATTCGCCATTTTCACTTATGTCTGTTGTGATCTCTCCTTTAAATGCCTGAATTGAAAATCAGGTCCTATAATCCCAGAGCTGTTGGGCAGGGTGAAGACAGGCAGATCTCTGAAACATGCTCACTAGCTAGACTCGCTTAATTGGTGAGCTCCAGGCTAAAATGAGATCCTTTCTCAAAACAAAAAACCAAAAAAACAGATGGGTGACATATTTGAGGAACGACAATCCGAGTTGTCCTCTGGTGTCCCCACGCACATGCCCACTTGTGTGGAGACTCAGCTCTCCTAACACACAAACACATGAAAAAAAATTAATTTCGCCCTGACGCTGGGTGACCAGTGATAGCTGTGTGGGCATCTTCAGGAGGGGCTATGCTGCACTTAAAAAGCCATCAGGCTTCCCTGGTCAGGTCGATTAAACTCCAACATCACATGCCTGGTTGGGAGCCGTAGTTGTTCCTTCAAATTTTTCCAAACACCTATACGCCTAGATTTCAAGAATTAAATGCTGCTCTTGCCTTCTGGGTGTACAGATTTCAAAGGGAAAGCTTCAACAGGTTCAGTTTTGCTCAATAAACACTTCATAACTAGTCTGTGCTAGAATGAGAACAACTTACATGGTGTTGGGGTCATGGATTCCTTATTCCCTTATGTGATTAGTTTCAGGTTCTGCATGAACCTTAATAACCTTCCATCCAGGTTCCTTCCCACTTTCTTCTTACATTCCGTAGTTTTTATTTTATTCTAAACCTGCACACTCAAATATAATATGAGTATGAAATGAATATGAAACTTTGATATTTTATATAGCTCTATTCTGAAGTGTCCTCTTTGAACATTTTTTTTTTCTTCAGATATGCTCTTTTCAATGAAAGATTCTTTGCCACCCAAACTCGAAATGGTCTCTGTCTTTAGGTAACTCCTCTGGGTGTCCAGTTCCTTGTCCTGTCACATACTGATTTGCACCATCTTGGGAGTATGTTCACCTGAGAAGCATCTTTGTTGTTGTGATTCTTTTTATCTTACCTTGTTTTTTTTTTTTTTATTTATTAGAGAGAAAGAGAGAGAGAGAAAATGGGTGCTCCAGGCCTCACATGAACTCCGTATGAATGGGCCACCTTGTGCATCTGGCTTTACATGGGTATTAGGGAAACAAACCTGGATTAGGCTTTGCAAACAAATGCCTTAGTGGCTGAGCCACCTCTCCATGCTTCCCTTGGAAGCATCTTATTGGCAGAAACTAAACTGCATCCTTCTTACTCTCTGCCCCTACCCCGCCCCGTTTCTGTCAACATATAGCAGGTCTTAGCATTGCTCTGATCAATTCTTACTGTTTAGTCACTGTAGGCTACACAATCTCAAGCAAAGCCAGACACAGAACGCCTTTAATCCCAGCTCTCTGGTGGCGGAGGTAGGAGGCGGAGGTAGGAGGCAGAGGTAGGAGGATCGCTGCCAGTTCGAGGCCACCCTGAGACTACATAATGAATTCCAGGTCAGCCTGGGCTAGAGTGAAACGCTACCTTAAGAAAACAAAACAAACAAGATGATTCCAACTCATTCTCGACGACGGGCCTTGTGCAGCCAGGCTGACGCAGAGCACAGCATCATGCGACCTGGAGCATCTGGGAAAGAACAGCAGAGACAAGGGCCTGGCTTGCAGCGGGTCAGGAAATAAAGTGGCTCATTCCTAGCAACGGCCCAGCTTGTATTTTGGAGGCAGAGATATAAACAATGACAGGCTCTGGTGCAAAGCAGCTGCGGGTCCCAGATCTCTCAGCAGGCTTCCTCCGTGCAAAGTGCAAGGGGGGCTCCTGGTGCCATATTGGGCTTCTCAGCCGCATCACTGTCAGCGGCGCCCCCGAGAATCCGCGCGGAACACCGTGTGCGCATCCCCTCGCCGCGTGAGGGAAATGGTGCGGGGCCAACGGACACCAGCTGGTCAGTTTTTTCAAGTCGTTTATTAACTCGGTGAAATCTGAATCAATTTCGTCATGAGGAAATTCGTGTTTTTTTTAAAAATCTTAAAATTAAATATGCTCCGATTTTATAGGTTGTTTCTGCCTTCAGGTTTTACTTTTCCCCTTCACCCCCAGTTGTCCACTGATTGGCTGTCAGGTTGTTTGGGCTATCGCCTTCTCATCTGAAGGTTTTATTGTGAAAGGGCAACATGTGAGATCTAACATGATGTATTAGGCATGTAAGTAATCATGGAAAAATGCAGTTAAGCCCATAGATTCTTTGAAAATATGCATAAATATTTATAATTATAGAATTAAATCCAACTTTTTTGGGGGGTCAATGAACAATATTCCATTCTCTCTCTCTCTCTCTCTCTCTCTCTTTTGTAAATGAGAAACATTAAACTTAGGAAGGCCGTAGGACAGCCAAGCATAAGACATTTGAAAAAGTGCTTTGCAACCATCGTTACTAAGTAGCCACACATAATTTTCACAACTTTCTCTCTCTTGACACCATTACAGATTTACACATCTCAAGTGAGTGTGTGTGTCTTTGTGTGTGTGTGCAGGCGAGCGTGTATGTGTATGTGTGTTATAATTTTAGGTGATCTGGGAATGAATTTTGATGACTAGGTACACACTGCATGCAGGCTGTCTGAAATTAATGATTCCTTGAATGTTAAAGAGTATCACACCTCTAGCTACTCAAATTTGTGATTCACAGATTAAAACTTCCAGATTCTCTTCCCATGATTCCTCTCTTTCGAGCTCTTTTCTCTTCACTTTCTTCCCTTCTCCTTTTCTTTCTCCCTTGCTATCTCTCTCCACCTCTCTTTCTCTTTTCCTCCTCCCCCCCCCCAGTATTCTGAGGCCTCTCTTCCTATGCTTCAGACTCCTCCAGTCTCTCCTAGCATTGCAATAAAGTATTGCCTTCAAGAAAAAAAAAACCCCACCAATCCCAGTAGATGAATTTATTACCTAGTTTCTTATTCTCTTTTTTTTTTCCCCTCTAGCCCAGGCTGACCTGAAATTCACTATGTAGTCTCAGGGTGGCCTCGAACTCTCAACAATCCTCCTACCTCTGCCTCCTGAGAGCTGGGATTAAAGGCGTGCACCACCACACCTGGCTATTTTCTTATTCTTACTAGAGTTTTCCACCATGAATAGGAATGAATCAGCTTGCATGTGTTGGCAGCATACTCAATGGCTGACCTGTATGTGTGGTTCCTACCCAGGGCTGTGATGCTTTCTCTCCTCACTGCTTTGTGTGGTTTGAGTACACGGCAAATTCCATTTTGAATTTAAGTTAGGAGAGAATTGTTTAAAAATATCTACCCACAGGTGTGACATAAGTTTTAGTTACCATTTTACATTAACTGATTTATCATCTAAAACCACAAAGAAAGGGGTACAAAGAATGGGCCAAAGCTGGCTTGGAGGGAGTGGGAAGAAAAACCACTATTTCAGGAATAAAGCATGATAATTTATATAAATGATAAAAAAGATTATTTATTAATCTCTGTAAATAGTAACAAAGGATATTGTCTCATCTAATTTAAAATATCTTGTCTCTTTAATTCTTTTTTTTCAGTCAGATCTCATTCTGGTTATTCTGTCCTCACATTCTCTATGTGAGGATAAACTTGAACTCCTTATTTTCTTGCCTCTACTCTCCCAAGTAGTGTGAATATATCATTTTTATTGTAGCTGCTTCATACTGAAAATATGAATATAGCTAACTTATGTATTTTGTTGTTACTAATAGTAGAAGATTTTACCATATAGATATATTTTAATCATTTTTGTAGGTGTATAAAGTTATTGATATTGGGCTGGAGAGATGGCTTAGCAGTTAAGGCACTTTTTTGCAAAGCCTAAGAACCCATGTTTAACTCTCCAGATCCCACATAAGCCAGATGCGGAAGGTGACACAAGCGCACAATGTCGCACATGCACACGAGATGGTGCACGCATCTGGAGTTCTATTGCAGTGGCTAGAGGCCCTGGTGTGCCGATTGTCAATCTCTCCTAAAAAAAATACAAAAAAAGAAAAAAGTGATATTTTTCTTGGTATAATTGACTCACAATCTATTAGTTTAAATAGTTTTTTTTTTTTCTCAAATAGTTTTCCACATATCTTTTTGGGTTTTCTTTTAGAGATATATAAATAATGGTACTTTACATTTTCTGTTACAATATTTCCAAATTAAAAATATTTCCATATTGTAATGATCAGCTACAATGTAAAAGCAATATTTATCTACTTGAGATTTATTGCAGTGCATTTTGAGTTAACTAACAAGCCTGGGCCAACTAGTAAGCACTGAACTTGCTTCCTGATGAAGTTATATAATTGATATCAAGCAGCATTTTTCTATGAAGCTGAACTAACTAGGAATTATAACTAAAGCCGAATATACTTAGTTACATAGTATTTGGATTTATCATAAATTGTATTTAAATTGTATGATGAAATCTACATCATGAGACAGGTACCACAGAGAGGAGGTAAGATGTCATCTGACTTTGTCTTTCAAGAGAGAGGGAAGCCGAGAGCACTAACCCTCATTCTTGGGGTTGTGAAGCCAAGTTTTTATCCAGTACAAGAATCTGGCCAAGTCTCCCTATGGATCAGCGGCAAGGAGAAATGGATCTAGGATTTCTGGGGATTTGGCTGCTCTGTTTGCATGCATGTATGTGTGTGTATAAGTATGTGTGGAGGATAATCTGAGAGTAGACAGAGGCAAGTCTCCTGTTAATTGAAGAACGATATATCACATTACCCATTTTTCTCTTCCCTTCCCTCTTTTACTATTACCTCTCAGTCACAGCATAGCAGCTTGGGTGGTCATTAGGCTATTCTTGCTTATGTGAAGAATTGTGTCATGGGGACAGGAGAAATGGCTTAGGAGTCAAGGCTCATGTCTGTCTGTGAAGCCTAAGGACCCATGTTCAGCTCTCCAGATCCCATCTTAACTAGATGCTCAAAAGGGGAGGCAAGTGCAAGGTCACGCATGCCCACAAGGTGGTGGAAGCATCTGGAGTTTGATTGCAGTGGCTTAGGCCCTGGCATGCCAATTCTCTTTCCCTAAATAAAATAAAATAAATATTTAAAGAACAATTGTGGTAGGGGAATCCTACTATCATATAACCATTGTTTAGTTCTCCCTGCTTTGAGGTTGAAGCAGGGAAGTGGTTTTGTTCTGCCCTGCAGAAATGACTCTTACTCAGACAACCTCTGCATCTAAAGCCATTCTCACTGAGCTAAGCCCTTTACATAGGAAGGGTGGGAAATTTTCATCAAAGGAAGCCTCCTTTCCTCCACTTGCTGATCCCTGCCAGGCCACTGACTCAGTCTTTCAGCTCTGCTCTGAAATACTGTTGAATTTTTCCAGATGATCTTGAAAGAAGCAGGACTTGGTGTTGTTGAGGTTACTGGACCAAATGACCATAATATTAATGTTTAAAAATGTTTATTTTTTCTGGTATATATTCAATTTTCCCAGTGACATTTGTTGAAGAGAATGTCCTTTACCTATTAAATTATCATGGCGACTTCATCAAAGAGCGTTTGGCCATATATGCCAGGATTTCTGTTCTATTATGTGTGTGTCTGTATCTTTGTATTTCTGGTAGCACTACACTGTTTTAATGGGCTTTTTAAAAAAATTTAATTTATTAGTTTTCTTTTCAGTAAATACAGGCAGTTTGGTACCATTATTTAGGCTCATCTGTGATCTACCCCCTCCCATTAGACCCTCCTTGTTAATGAAAATGGGTCATGCATTGTGGAGTTAGCCCCCAGTTATTGGTATGATAAATGTCTCTGCAAGTCATGACCCAACATGTTACTCTGACATTCTTTCCGCCCCCTCTTCTGCAAAATTTCCCTGAGCCATGTTGGGTTCATTTTTGGTCTGCTTCAGTGCTGAGGTGTTGGGGGCCTCTGAGGCTCTGGCTCTCTGATTTGGTAGGAGTTAATGGGCTTTTTTAATGTTTTGAAGTATGAGTTCTGTAACTTCATTCTTTGGCAAAACCAGTTTGGCTATTTTCAGTGTCATGAGATTGTATGCGTATTGTTTACTTGTGCATTGTTGTTGCCCCAGATACCTACAGAACAGTGAAGCAGAGGGAAGGTTTGCTTTGCCTTACAGTCTCAGAACACTTTCATTCAGCCAGGGTGGGGAGGACATGGCGATGGGAAGCACTTTGCCCACAGTGGTAGGAGTGTGTGTCAGAGACTCCTGGTATAGTGGCGGACTAGGAATCTGAGAGAGCTAGACTGGACCTGGGGTAGGCATAATCCTCTGAGACTTACTCTTAATGATGTATGTCTGTTAGTCAGGCCAGACTTTGTAAGAGCTCTATAGCCTTCAAAATAGACTCAAGAGCTATAGACTGAGAATTTAAAACATGAACCCATGAGGGACATTCCAGATTCAAACTGTAACACTACTAATTTTAGAGTGGGTTTCTTGTGTTTTGCAAAATATCTTGGTATTGTGTTCGGAATTTCTGTTACAACTATAGACTGCTTTGGTAATATTGATGTTTTGATAAGATTAAAATTTGCAGTCTATTAACATGGGATGGATTTGCATTTATTTATATCTACTTTAAAAAATATTTCTTAGGCATTTGGTGAGAGTGATGAAAAAAAAGTCTGAATTTTTGGACTTTGTACCTATGAAATTATTCCATCTGAAGATAGATAATCTTCTACTTTTCCAAGTTGTATACTCATCATTTCTTTTTCTTACCTAAGTGCTGTGGCTAGAACTTACAGTACTATGCTAAATAGATCTGGTAAAAATTGGCATCTGATGTGAATCCTAGCTACAAATGTTTGGACTTTTATGTGAGTTGGGATACAACTAAGTAGCAGAGGCCAGTAAGCTAGAAAGGGGATATAAAGGAAGGAGGAGGGGGTACTTAAGGGGATGCTATTGTATATATATAAGTAGAAGGACAGATTAATGGGGGTGGAAAGGCCTAAGTGAGGTCTTGGGAAGAGATTGAGTAAAGGAAAGGTAGGAGAAGGGTCAATCATAATCTAACAGGATATGAATAAGTTACATGGAAACCTACATTTTAGACACCATGGAGCCATAGATTGTTACCAGAAAATTTTCAATGCCAGGAATGGGATACCTTCCAGTGAGTTGTTGGCCAGAGAGGCTCCTGATGCCCCAAAACATTATAGGCCATTACTGAGGCTCTTGGTTTCTCATTAGGAATAGATGGTAAGACCCTATTGCTGAAGACTCCACCTGCTTGGGCTGCAAGGTCACTGAGAAATCATGCTGGAGCTGAGCTGAAAACCTCCTGTGTGTAGACCAGCTGACAGAAAGCTAGAAAAAGCTACACTGCATGCAGCTCTATGAGAGAGAGAGAAGTCATCAGTGTAGATAAACAACAGTGGATACTGCAAGCCTTAAATTTGGCCAGCCTGGCCAAATGAGTCAACGGGTGACATAGTGGCATGTCTGTAATAGGGGAACCAACTGCCCTCCAATTGGACTGGTCGCCCACTCCACAGGAGGGAATACATGTCTGACGCTGAAAATCTATGGTGGGGGCAGTCATGAGCCTTTGGGTTGTAACATCTGCTGGTGTCTGGCAACATATATATATATGTGTGTGTGTGTGTATATGTGTACTATGCCCACCAAACTGCCTGGTAAGCAATTATCTTAATGTTCATACTCATTTATTAATGCTACTCTAACTTTTGGTTAGAGAACCTTCTTTTTTCAGATAGTGGTGACCTTGGGATGACTCAGAAGACACCATGGTGCTGAGAAGAAGTGACAGAGAAGTGCTCAGCACTGAAATATCTCTATCACACCCTCCAAGGTTTAGGGTCCATTGTGGAAGAGGTGGCAGAAAGAATGCAAGAGCCAAAAGAAGGGTACTCTTTACCATGCAATCTTCCAGACACAGAATGGCCTGGATATCCATGACATCACGGTGTGCCTGGCACTACCTATGCAAGACCAGAGTAACAGGAGAAAAAGATGATGGAACCAAAGTAAAAGACTGATTGAGAGGGAAAGGGGATATTATGGAGAGTGGAGTTGCAAAGGGAAATGTGGGGAGAGGGAGGGAATTACCAATGGTTTATTGTCTATAATTATGGAAATTGTCAATAAAAATATAAGTAAAATTGGCACCTGCTATGGTTTAGATGTGGCCTTCTGAAGGTCCCTTTGCTGGAATCTTGGTCCTCAGAATCATGTTCAGGTAGTGGGACCTTTAGAAAGTGGGCTTTGTGGGAGGTGTCAGAGAGAATCAACATTGTTCTCTTGGAGTGGAGTAGTTCTTGTACAATAAGTTGTCAGGATTACAGCAGGTTTTTCTGTTTGGGTTCCACTGTGGCATCCAGATTCAGTCACCATGTGATCTCTCTTCCGCACACACCCACTGTTGTGACGTCACCTGCCACAGGTCCTCACTGGGACGGAGCAAATAGCAGTGCCACGGGACCTGGACCTCCAAGCCTGTCAACTGACAATCTCTTTCCTTTTGATATCTATCACCCAGCATCAGCAATTTGGTTTTCCCAGCAGGAAGCAGGCTGAACTAATATTTCTGTCTCATTTGTAATCTTCAGGGAATTACTTTTAGCCTTTTCCCCATGACTGTAATGTCAGCTGTGGGTTTTTCCTTCATAGCCTTTACCTTGTTTGTGATGCTCTGTCCTATTCTGAGTTTTTTAGTGTTGCTTTTTTTCTTGAGTGTTTTCATGGGGGAAGGATATTGAATTTTGTAAAATACTTCTCAGCATCTATTGAACGATCTGATCCCATAGCTTTTGTCTTTCATTGTGTTAATGTGATGTGTTAAAGTGACTGGTTTTCATACAGCAAACTGTTCTTGTACTCCAAAATGAATACCACTTGGGGTAGGATCTTCCCAGGCTGTCCTGGAATTCACTATGTCGTCTCAGGGTGGCCTCAAATTCATGGACCACTCCTACCTCTGCCTCCTAAGCATTGGGATTAAAGGCATGTGCCACCACGCCCAGCTGATCTACCTACCATCTTTTAAACGTGCTGTTTAATTCTGTTTTTCAGCATTTTACTGAGAAGTTTTAGACCAATATTGGAGATACTAGTATTTAATTTTCTTTCTTTCATTCTCTCTCTCTCTTTTTGGTTCTTCGAAATAGAGTATCTCTATAGCTCCCAAGCTGACCTGGAATTTACTATGTAGTCTTAGGCTGTCCTGGAATTCACAGTGATCCTTCCTTCATCTCCCAAGTGCTAAGATTGGCAGCATGCACCATTATTCCTATCTTTCCTTTCTTTGTTGTAGCTTTGGTTTCAGGGTGACACTGATCTCATAGGGTATATTTGGTGGGGTTTTCTTCTTTTCACTTATTGGAAAGAGGGAATGTATGATTCTTGTATAGCTAGCAGAATTCTCTAGGGAAGACATCTAGTCCTGGGGATTTTTTTTGTGTGTGTTCACAAGATCAGTGAGAAACCCTAATTCAATCTCCTTGCTGCTTATTAGTTTATTCAAGAATAATTTTAAAATTAACTATAGGAAGATACAACTTACATGAAAGAAAAGACTCCCGTGGCCCAGGGATTAGGCAAACATGTAAGAAAATGCTCCCAAAGTCTAAGAACTTTCCTGACAATACTGCTCTGCCAGTTCATGACTGTGATTTTGAAATTTTTATATTTAAAACATATTGTATGTATTTTGAAATTTTTATATTTAAAACATATTTTATGGCTGGAGAAATTATTCAGTTTTTAAGGCACTTGTTTGCACAGCCTAATGACCTGGGTTTGACTCCCCAGTACCCATTTAAGCCAGATGCATGAAGTAGTGCATACATCTGGAATTCATTTGCAGTGACTGGAAGCCCTGACAATCCATCCTCTCTGTCTCTGCTTGCAAATAAATAAATAAAAATATAAAACAATCTTATTGTAAACACCTGAAACTTGGAAGCTGTTAGAGAAAAACACAAGGAAAACATTTCAAGATATAGGCATAGGTAAGAACTTTGTGAAAGGGACTCTAATAGCCCTAAGAATAGACAAATGGGATTACAAGAAATTATGAAAATGTTATAGCAAAGGAAATAATCACCTGTGTAAAGAGACAGCCTACAGCATGGAGAAAATCTTTTCCAATTAGATATCAGATAGGGGGTAAATAGCTGAAATATATTTCAAAAACCGAAAAACTAAACACATAAAAAAAAATCTCAAATCTTCCAATCTATAACTGAGGAAAAGAGCTAAATAAACATCCTCAAAAGAAGAAACAAAATAGAAATAGATATTTGAAAAAGTGTTCTATCTATCTATCTATCTATATCTATCTATCTATCTATCTATCTATCTATCTATCTATCATCTATCTATCTATATTTGTGTGTGTGTGTGTGTGTGGTAAGGGCTCATTCTAGCCTAGGTTGACCTGGAAATCACTCTATCTTCCCAGACTGGCCTTGAATTTACAGTAATCCTCCTACCGGTGTCTTCTGAGTACTGAGATTAAAGGCATGTGCCACCATGCCTGGAATTTTTAACATCTTTATCCATTAGAAAACTTAAGAGTTTAATTTTTTTTATTCTATCTCAGTCAGAATGGTTCATATCATGGAAATAAGTCACAACAAATGCTGGCAAGGATGTGGAGAAAGAGGGTCCTTATTCATTACTGGTAGGAACTTAAAGTGTTAGAGCCAGTCTGGAAATCAATATGTGGATTCCTCAAAAAACTTAAAATGGAGCTACCATATGACCCAGCTATTCCATTCCTGGGTAAGTCCTACCACAGAGATACTTGCCCATTCATGTTTATTGCTGAACGATTCACAGTAGTAAAGAAATAGAGCCCGGCTATCTGTCCACCAACAGATGGACAAGATGATGATGAGTGAATAGACAGCACATGGCACATACATACAATAAAGTTTTATTCAGCCATAAAGGAAGCATAAATCATGACATTGACAGGAAAATGGATGGAATTGAAAATCATTGTTACTTGGAATAAGCCAGACTCAAAATGCTATATGTTCTCTCTCATATGCAGATCCTAGATTTGCATTTGTATATGTATGCTCGAAAGGGAAGCTTGGAAGGTGGATGAGACTTTGGCAGGAGGAAACTTAAGGGAAAAAGGAATGGGATACATGCTGCATGAAAGCAGAAGGGAGGTTTTGGTGTAAGGAGGAGGGCTAGAAAATGGGGTACAGGGTGATGGGGGAGAGGGAGAAGGGGAAATGGATGAGAATTAAGTATATATACAATGGCATGATACAACCCATTACTTTCTATGTTAACTTAAAAAAAAAGAAAATCTAAAAATTATCTTATAGTTACTTTTTTTTTCCTATAATGGAGATTATAAGTAGAACTTTGTTAATGTGGATTAATTAAAATATTTTTACAACCATATTTGCACTGTGATAAATGCACCTGCACCTACACCCATGAAAATGCATTGGCACATATGAACAACACATTCACACATACCAAGAATAAAAATGTTCTTAACCTGTCAAAATAAAAATAAAATGTTTTATTATACAATGCCTCACTAAAAGTCAATTAATAGAATAAAAATATCTTAATGATGTAAACCTCAAAATGAATTAGGTCCTGAAATCAAGCCTATAGTGGAGAGAATTGGCCTCCAAAATTAAAATTTGTTATCCTGTCTAACCTTAATAAGGACTAGTGCTGGGCTGTGGAGATGGCTCAGGTGCTAAGGTACTTGCTGTGTGAACTTGAGTACCTGAGTTCAGATTGCCCAGGACCCATGCAAAAGCCACACGATAGAGGGGGTGTCTGTAATCCCAGAATGCATGACAATGAGAAAGAAAGCAGAGACAAGGGAATCTGCTGGGAGCTTGTGGTCAGCTAGCCTGGTAAACTGAGCAGTGAGCAATGAGAGATCATGACTTGAGTGAGGTGGAGATTGAGGAAAGACACCCTAAAATTGTGTATACACACACACACACACACACACACACACACACACACACCACACCAAAAAACAGATAACCAGAACAGAAAGAACAATGGTACACTTTTAGCCCACTCAATTAAACAATATAAATTTGGGGAATATCCACTACATTGGGCAAGTCAGGTATAAGATCCAAGTATAAGACTATGTCCCTATTTTAGAGGAGATAAATGTAGAATGCAAGACAAGTCCGGGTGTGGAGTTTACTGTGATATAAGAAGAGGAGGTAGTGGGTGATGGAGTGGAAGAAGATTGGTTTACACTGAATATGTGTGTGTGTGTGGGGGGGGGATTTATGCCTGCGTGGCATGCATGAGCTTTAGGAGGTGAGAATTTGTGTCCCCTGACATCTCTTTCAAGGCCTGTATAATTGATGAACTGTTAATAATGGTCAAGTCTTTCTCATTGATAACAAACCTAGAGGAGGGAATTCTTCTGCCAGACTATAAAAGTAAGGCCCATAGACATCACTTTCCAACAGTATAGACACGAGGAGCAGTAGAAGCCAGGGGTAGTTTCCAGAGCTGGAGTCTGACCCGACAGAATATTTTCAGAGAGCTGGAATGTTCCAAAGAATTGTTCAAAGCTGCTTCCTTCCTCTCTATGAAGAGAGGCCTGTTGCTCAGCAACATGGGACAGCTATTATTTGTGAAAATGTTTTAAAATTTAATAGATACTTTATAGTCTCCATTTTATTTATCTTCTGTAACATTCAATGCCATTGAACACATCCTGTTCCCACAGAACTCTCCTCCTTTGGCTTCCGTGACACCGTGCTTTTCTGCTTTTCTTCATCTCTGAGTGTTTTCCTGTTTTCTTTGCCAGTTCATCCCCGCTCTCCCTAGCTCCAAAATGTAATTTCTTCCTGTCTCTAAGTTGTAACAACACATGGGTTATTTGATTTTCTTCCTCTTTTGTTTTTCTCCCATGCAATTTATTTTCATGTTTACCCCTTGTAGCAGACAGCTTCAGGTTCACTGAGATGAACTTCCAAACCAGGCACAGTTATAGAGGAAGGGATACTTATTGAAGCTTACAGATCCAGGGCAAATTGTGTAGTGGCAGAAGAAGCTGGCTTGTTTTAACAGGACCAAACACACACACACACACGCAGAGTGTGTGTGTGTGTGTAAGAGAGAGAGAGAGAGAGAGAGAGAGAGGGAGGGAGGGAGAGGGAGAGAGGTAGATATGCCACCAGGCCAAAAGCACACTTTAGGTACTCCAGCTAGGCACACTTTGCATATGTTTAGATTGGAATTTCAGACCCATCACAGCATCTTAAGATCTGCCCAGTGACACCTCTTCCAACCAGGGGGCTGCAGATCCAAACCATAAACTAATAAAACACTGAATATATTGGGGGCCATATATTCAGACTACCACATTCTGCTCCTGGTTCCCAATAGATTCAAGATTCAAAACCATCACACATTGTAAATTGTATTCAGTCCAGTTTCAAAGGTCCCCACAGTCTTGACCAACTTAAGATAGTTCCAAAGTCCTAAGTCTCCTCTGAGATTTAAGATTGTTTCTTAGCTGTGAGTCCTGTAAAATCAAGTAAGTAATATGCTTTCAACTTATAAAGGCACAGAGAAAGCCTTTTCAACTGGTATAAAGCATACAGAGGGAGAGACTAGAATATTGCAAACTCAACAACCACCCAACAAACATCAAACTTCTGTAGTTCAAGTTCAATACAACCAGAGACTGACAGTCTCCAGATTTTCCAATTCCACCCCTCCAGCTGGGCAGGGAAAACTTGCATCCCAGGCAAAGAGTGTGCTCCTTGCACAGTCCTCGTGTATCCAAAATATCTTCGGGTCTCCATGCAAACCACAGTCCAGCTTTCAAAGGCTCTTCCATGAGAGTCATCATGCCCTGCCTATATGCCGCATCTCAGCTCCTGGAACCATGTACATCTCATGGCCACTCCACTTGTCCTGTCTGTCCTTACTCAAAACAGTGGCACACTGCTCCTGCGCAATCCAAACAAAATTCTCAGTAGTATTCTCCACATATCCTTACAAACTCTCAATTTTTTTTTTTTTTCCTTTTTTTCTTTTCTTTCCCAAGCTGACCTGTAACTCACTCCATACTCATGGTGATCCTCTGACCTCAGCCTCCTAGTGCTGAGATTAAAGGTGTGCATGGCCACACCCAGCACGATGTTTGATGAATCACCTTTCTTGGTTATTTCTGTCCTCTCAAATCTGTTCATTTCCTTAGGTACTTCAGTAGCCCATCACCTATGCACTGTTGGGAGGTCTCTGTGTCAAGCCTGTTCTCTATGCTGAAATTCTACTCGTGCGTCTTCTGCTCAGTGTTCTTAAGCACATGCGCAGTCTCCCTAACATGGCATCCGAGGTTCTTAGCTAACCGCGCCTGGCTTCCTCTTCACTCTTGTTTCTTGACCCTTTGTTTCACGTCCATGTCATGTTACCCTCTCTGGTACCACATTACCCCAGGATGGTGTGCCTGCTTGCCTGTATTGCCCAGGGAGAGGTGAGCTTCACCTCCTATTTTATAAACCACTATTCCTTAGTAATTATTACATAGTGTCTGCTCATCATGAACTTATTCTTTAGGTGACTACTTTGCTATGAGGCAGTGGCTTCCAGCCATCATCTGTTTTCTAACCCATCATTCCTACATGCCTTTTCTACTCTCTCTAATTCATGTGGCAAACATCATACTCAGCTTTACCTCCTGTCCCTGGTCTCCACGTCCTCATTTCATTTCAGATTAGCCTAGAGCATGCAATCGCTTTTCCAAGGGATGGAAATAAAGACTTCTCTTTATAAAATTTTGTATTGAAAACTTCAATAAATATTGACAATATACCATGATGATAATCCCCTAAGACTTCTTAATACTTTCAAACTATGATGAAATATCCAAACCTTTAAAAATTTATTTTAGTTTTTATTTATTTATTTGACAGAGAGGAAGAGGGGTGGGAGAGATACACAGACAGAGAGGGAGGATGGGCGTGCCAAGGCCTCCAGCCACTGCAATGAACTCCAGACATATGCATCACCTTGTGCATCTGGCTAATGTGGGTCCTGGGAAGTTGAACCTGGGTCCTTTGGCTTTGCAGGCAAATGCCTTTAACTGCTAAGCCATCCCTTCAGCCCCAAACCTCTTTTTATATACATATGCATGTGGTGTTCATATGTGCATGCACATTGATGTGTGGAGGGGTGCAGATGTGTGTGCGGGTATGCGTGTACACATTTGAGGGTGCATATAGAGGCCTGAGGCTGATGTCAGGTGACTTCCTCCATCTCTCTTCACTTTGTCCTCTGAGCCAAGGTCTCTCACTAAACCAAGGGCTCACCAGTTCAGCTCAACTAGGTAGCCAGCAAGCCACAGGGGTTCCCTGTCTCTGCCACCCCAGCACTGGAGTTGCAGGCACATATAGCCACAACTGGCATTTACATGGGTTCTGGGGATTCAAGCTGAAGTTCTCAGGCTTGTATTGCAAACATGCTACCCACTGACTCTGCTCCTTAGCCGCCTAAACCTCTTCTGATAATCGAGCTTGCTAGTCCTCCAACACATGCTTTTATGAAACTATTTTTTTCCTTTCTCAATCTGATTTTGAAAGCAAAGATAAACAGGGTATTTCTGCTTCTCATATATATTTTTTTTCCAGCATAATTCTTCTCACTTTACCCCTTTCAATGCATTTTTGTAAAAGTGTCAGATCATGCATGTTACTGTATTATTAGTAATTTTGTGATCAGAGTTATAATTTGACTGCTGACCCAGGATGTAGAAATTTGTTCATTTGGTGAGATTTGTGAGGTTAATAGCGTTCTTAGGTACCTTCCCTGTCTATTACGTCTTTGTGACACTTTATATAATAAACCACCTGTTCCTGCGTGACCAGTGTCCAGACCAGTGTTTACATTTATAAGGTAATAAGTTCAAGGAAAACTTAGCCACAGTCTTAATATTCAAACCACCCTGTCTTAGTGTTTATACTTTCTACTAAACATGCCTATATTATGTGTTTTATGCTTCTACAGTTTACAAGGTCTTGATGACAAGCCATGACATTTGAAAATGTCACTTGCTTCCTCACTTTGCATGATAAGTGAACTTTTTACAACGTTCCCATCCATTTAATTATTTTTTTATCACATGAAAATTCAGCCTCTTTAATTGAACATGTAAATATTTGGGTTGGATACTGATACTAATTCTAATATTTTTATGATCCAACTTTTCTAAAAGGAAGAAAAGGATGTCAAGTTCAATTTTACAAGCCAGGTAAAAAGTGCTAAACGTCTGTAATGTTTTAAACCATTGTAGCCTGTGTTGGAAATAGCAGTATTGTGCACTGCATATTTATTTAAATTTATTATCTATACTGACATCAACTTTCTTCCTGTTAATATCAGTCTCATGTAATTTATGCAAAGATTCTTTTAGCTACTCTTGCTTTTATGAATATTATAGCTCAGCTACAAGGATATGATTCCTTTCTTTGCATATACAATCTGGACTAAACGGGGGTAAGTTCCACCTAAGCAGATTGTCAGAAAAGAGTCTCTGTTAAGGAATCTTCCAGCAAATAGTATGAGTTTATCAGAACCGGACCTTCATGTTCTCTTGACCCCCACTCCCCTATCGGCCATGCCACACCAGTCCCAGAAAAAGTCGTTCTTTGCTGAACAGAACTGGTCTTTACAGTAAGCATTATTGCTTCCAACATTCAAGCCTTGTGGGAAAGGTTAAGTTATGGTCAGATTCCCATTTCTAGTAAGATTGAATAAGCTCCTTGTAGACCCTGTCCTCCGACAGGCAGCAATAGGAAATTCTGGTGGGGAGGCACGTTTCAACCAGGCTTTGATAAGTGAATAAAAGTAGATGGTTTCTGGAGAGGATTTACACTAGGAAGAAGGGACAGCATAGTGTTTGTGTTAGTCAGCTCTCTGTGACTCTAACAATTATCTGAGAGAAACAGATAAAGGGTTTGTTTCGGCTCACAGTTTTGCAGCTTTGAGCTACTGCTCATTGGCCTGATGGCTTTTGAGCCCATGCTAAGGCAGTGCAGAATGGAGGAGTGAGGAGCAGAGGCAGCTGCTCTCTTCATGGTATCCAGAGGTGAAGACAAAGGAAGGGGCTGGGATTTCAGTATCTTCTTCAAAGGGATGCTCCCATGCTCTATTTCCCTCTAGATCCCTTACAGGCCTGTCCACTTACTAATATCACCATACATAGCACTATAGGTTGACATTCAAGCCTGAAACACAATGTCCATTAACAGGACACTTAAAAAAACTATACTATGGGCTAGAGGGAAGGCTTGGCAGTTAAGGCGTTTGTCCACAAAGTCAAGGGACCCAGGTTTGACTCCCCAGGTCTCATATAAGTCAGCTATACAAGGTGGTCCATGAATCTGGAGTTTGCAGTGGCTAGAGACTCTGGCATGCTCATTCTCTGTCTCTCTTTCTTACTAAATAAACAAATAAGTAAATAAAAATAAAATATTAAAAATAAACTATACTATTATCAGGCAGAAGAGATGGTTCAGTGGTTAAGACACTTGCCTGCAAAGCCTACTTACTCAGGTTCAGTTCCTCAGCGCCCACAGAAAGCCAGTTGCACAAAGTGGTACATGCATCTGGAGTTCATTTGCAGTGGATAGAGGCCCTGGTGTGCCTATTTTCTCTATGTGTCTGTATCTCTCTGCTTGCAAATAAATAAATAAAAACATTTAAAAATATTTGAAACTATACTATTATGCCCTTGGTCTCCAAAGGCACCTTTAATCTCCTAATGTCAAGAGCATTTAGTTCTTCAGGAGTCCCCAAAGAGACTGTTCCAACACTGTTTGGAAATCCATGAGCAAAATTTCCTCTGATACCCCAGGCAAGCTCAGCTGTGAGCGACTGGGAGAAATCACAAACAGGTTCTATACTTCCAGAGCACAAGGTTATGGGTAAACATTCTGCTTCCAAACTGGAATGATTGGGAAAATAATAATGAAGAATCAGATCAAAGCAAGACTCAAACCAAACAGGACAAACATTGCATCCTAGGCTCCATGTCCAGCATCCGGGACACAGAGTGGCATGATGTGCACTTTGAAGGGTTTGTGCAGCCCCCACCCTCTGTGAATCTGCTGGCTGCAACCCACATGGTCAGCCCTTGAGCAGGCCATGTTGGCTGCCTGCAGCTTCCCTTGGCAGATGTTCCACACTCCTGGCACCTTTAACTTTCCAGGCTTTACTCATAGATTCATACATTACTCTTTGAGGGTAGGTTTTCAGGGACTCCGACCCTACCACACACTGCCTGGATTCCCTGGCTTTCCATCAATAATGGAAGCCTCAATGATCCCATACCTGCATGCCTGAAAATCAGTATCACATAGACGACGCCTAAGTGCGCCATCAGCACAGGCTGCACTTGGGCCTGCCTGAGCCACAGCAACAGCAGAAGCAGATGGGTGAACACTGGGGAGATAGGCTCCTTGGTTTCCTGATGTTAGCAAGGGAGTCTCAGGGCTCCAACAAGTCTTTGAATGTATTTCTATACCTTTGAGCCAGAAATGGATGGACAAAGACTTCTGAGATTTGTCTTCCCTATCACCCTATTGCAAAGTTCTTGATTTTCTTTTTTGTGGCACTAATCTCTTTAGCTACCTTCTTGGCAGCACCTTTAAATACACTCTTTTGGTCTGATTGAAAAATATATGATTTCTTTTTCTGTTCCTCGTGGTTCCTGGTTCTTACACTAAATTTAGCTAAAAGCATCTAGGAGTGGCCAGGCCACAAATTGGATGCTTTGTAGCTTGGAACTTCTTCTGAAAGATAAAACAGAGTCCTTCACATTTCAGCTGAGCCTCCCACAAGGTTTCACCACACACATAGTTCATTCAGGTATTTGGGTTTTTTCGTTTGTTTGTTTGTTTGTTTGTTTTTGGTGGGGGAGTAGGCAAAATGTAGCTAGGATGGTTCTCAGTTCAAATTCTTAATAGAGTTTTTATCTCCACCTGAAACCTCGTGAACATACACTTAGCATTTTCATCCCTGGCAGCATTTGGAACTTCTAAGTCTTCCTTGGAATAGCCTGTGACAAACTGCCTATAGCATTCTTCTCTTGCCTTGTGTGTTTCCAGATTTTTCCAGATGACCCACAGCCAATTCCAAAGGCTCCACAGCTACATCAAGAGGGACAGTCATACAGTCCCAGGACTGGTATCATTTTTCCTATGTTGGCTTGTTTTCCACCACAATGACAAAGCATGTAAGATAAACCAACTTAAAAGGGGGAAAAAAAAAGTTTATTGTGTCATTGTGTTTCAGATTTTTTTCAGTTGGTGGGCACTTGGTCCTACTACTGTGGTTGACACAGTTTATCATGGTGGGAGCCTGTGGGAAAGGAGACCCATTTGTCTTGTGGTAGGTAGCCAGCAATAGGAGAGAAAGAAGAGCTGAGGTCCTCATATCCCTTTCAAGGAAATGCCCCCACCCCATGATGACCTAATTTCCCTCAACCAGACCCTAATTATTAAAGGGTCCATCCCTTCCCAATAGCTCCAAAGGCTGGGGACCAAGCTTTCACCCTACAGGCCTCTCTGGAGAGACATACAAGATCTGTACTGTAGCAATATCCTGGAAAGATGTGGGGCCTCTCTATCAGTCAAGCCTTGTCAGTGGGTGCACTTTCACTATTTTGCCGTACTGTTAGGACTTCTTCTTTTCATCATTTCATACTTTTTTTTTTTTTTAAATGTTAGGCCTTCTTTTTCCCTTTTCTCTGTCTTCATTTCTTCTAAATCAGATTTCATTTATTTTCCTCTTTACTACAATAACTTATGACGCATATCTTTGTCATGACATTATGGACATAGAAAAAGATGCACCCATTTTAATACACATTAATTTTTTAAATAATGATTTTATATTTTATTTATTGACTTATTTATTTAAGTGAGACAGAAAGAGGTAGATGGAGGGAAGAGAGAAAGAGAGAAAGGGAAAAAAAGAGAAGGGATGCACCAGGACCTCCAGCCACTGCAAACGAACTAGAGACGCATGTGCCACCTTGTGCATCTGGCTTACGTGGGTCCTCGGGAATTGAACCTGAGTCCTTAGGCTTCACAGGAATGTGTCTTAATGGCTAAGCAAACTCTCTAGCCTTTCATGTACATTTTGATAAGTTTCCACAAATTTAAGCAGTTGTGTGTCCATCATCACAATTAAAATATTAAGCTACAATTCTAAAATTTTTGCTGTGTATCTAGGAAGATTAACCAGTCAATAAAGTGCTTTCTGTATGACTCTGAGTACTTGAGTTCAGATCCCCAGTCACCATGTAAAATCAGAAGGTACAGCAGGCTTTTGTAATCCCATAGTGTCTGTTTGAGGAGTGAGCGAGACAGCAGAATTTCCCAGAAGCTTGGGAGGAAGGCGAGGAGGGAGAGGCTTAGAGCAATAAGAGACCCAGAGTCAGAGGAGGTGGAAAGCAAGGAGCAACCTAAAATTTGTCCTCTAACCACTATACACACACTAAAACATGCATGCTCATATGTATACACACACAGACACGCACACAACTTTCTCACACACAGCAAATTAAGCAAAACCTCTTGTGTTTTTTTCTTTTTTCTTTTTTTTTTTTTTGTATTGTATTGTTTTATTTTTTGAGGTATGCTCTCACTGTAGGCCAGGCTGACCTGGAATTTATATGTAGTCTCAGGGTGGCCTCAAATTCACTGTGATCATCCTACCTCTTCCTCTTGAGAGCTGGGATTAAAGGCGTGTGCCACTATACCCAGCTTCTTGTGCTTTTTGAATGTGTGTCCCTTCTTCTCAGTTTTCCACCACACTCCACCCCAGATAAACTGCTCATTTGATTTTTGTCTCCTTATATTTGTTTTATGTTTTGAGATGGGAGGTGAGAGGTAATCAACCTAATCAACATGCTTTTCTGTTTGGCTGCTTTTGAGACCAATCATACACTGCGTACAACTTCCTTGTTTCTTTATGTACTTAATGACATTCACGATTCGTGTATTTGTTTGTAGGATCATGGACATTTGTTCTGAGTTTTTAAGATTCATGAGTTCAGGTGCTGCAAACATTTATTGAAAAAATCTTTGTGTATAAACTATTTTCATTTTTCTTGGGAGTGAAATTACAGAGTGATATGATCAGTTTAATTTCATAGGAAATTGCCAAATTATTTTCCAAAGCATCTCCACTTGAAAGTTATATGCATACATTTCTTACTATTTGTCCACTTCCCTTGGTTTGTCTCCTTATAAGATCTTATAATATCATTATATTAAGAGTCTATATAATGACAGTCTCTGTGAGATTATGAATGCAATGGTCCTGTTATACCCAGAATATAGTATCCCAGCACTCCTCCCCATTCTCTTGTATTCTTTCTGCCCCTTCTTCTGCAAGGTTCATCAAACCTTGAAGGTGGTAATATTAATATCTCATTTAGTGCTGAACAACTAACATTCTATCATGGATGATGGAGGAGGACACAAGCCTCCTCAACCCCACCTTTTCCTAAGGAGTTACAGGTAGCTAATGGTTGCTGGGGGAACAGGCGACATTTTATATAATGGTATATCTAGCTGCTAAATTGCACATGCTTTGGTTAAATAATCCCAGACCATGCCCATACTGGCAATCATAATTAAGTAGGTCACATACAAGCAAAAATACAAAAGATATTGAAGTAGAAGAGAAACTAGCTGCGAAGAAGAGTTTCACTGAAAAATATGGGGGGCGGCAAAAGAAGGTAATTGGAGGGAGTTATGATCCAAATACATTATATACATGTATAATAATTGTCATGATAAAATTTTTAAGTTGTAAATATTCTAAATACACATTGCTTGGAAGTAGGATTGTCAGTTCAACTTGATGTTCAGGTAGACAATGAGTACTGTGTCAACATATATTTATAGGCTTCAAATATTATGTTCATGAAAAAAATACAGAAAAAATTTGTTGTTTATGTACAAGTCTGACTTTAAATAGTAGTTACTATTTGTTAAATCTTATTTGCAATATATGTGTGTATATATATATATATATATATATGGAAAATTTTCACTGTGTAGTTTCTATTTTATTTTCTTGTTTTCTAAAGAGCAGACATGTGTATACTATCAGGTATGGATCTAAAATCATTTAAAAATATTTATTTATTTGAGAGAGTGTGTGTGTAAGAGAAAGGGGCAGATAGAGACAGAAAATGGGTATTCCAGGGCTTCCAGCCACTAAAAATGAACTCCAGACACATGTAACACCTTGCACACCTGGCTTTCTGTGGGTGCTGGGGAGTTGGCCCTGGGTCTTTTGGCTTTGCAGGCAAGTGCATTAACCACTAAACCATCTCACCAACCATAGGATAATTTTTTCTAATACCATATATAAAAGATATTCCCCTCCCCATTCAAATGTCATCAGTACTTTGTTGAAATTAAACCCATATATATATCCCCAGATGTATGCTAATCTAAACTGTATTCTGCTTCATTAATGTCTATGCCCATCAGTTGTAACGTCCTTACACCCCTACCAGATTTTGTTGGTCAGCAGGATAGCTTTTCAAAGAGTTGGTTTTTTTAAAGATATTTTTGTTTATTTTTATTTATTTGAGCGTGACAGGCAGAGAGAGAAAGAGGGAGAGAGAGAGAGAGAGAGAGAGAGAGAAAGAAAGGGAGAATGGGCACATCAGGGCCTCCAGCCACTGTGAACGAACTCCAGATGCGTGCGCCCCTTGTACATCTGGCTGATGTGTGTCCTGGGGAATTGTGTCTGAGACTCAGATAGTTTAAGGCCTTTAATTGGAGTTATATTTTATTTCTGATTTTATATTTAGTATTTCTTTTTAAAATTTATCTTATTATTTTTTATTTTTATTAATTAGTTTGTATTCAGCAAATACAGTCAGTTTGGTACCATTATGAGGCTCATCCGTGACCTACCCCCTCCCCTTGGCCCCCCCTTGTTGAGGTGTATGGGTCATGCATTGTGGAGTTAACCCATAGTTATGGGTAAGATAAATGTCTCTGCATATCATGACCCAACATGTGGCTCTGACATTCTTATTTTTATTTATTTATTGGGTGTGTGTGTGCGGAAGTAGGAGCTCCAGGGCCTTTGGCTTCTGCAAATGAATTCCAGATGCATGTGCCACCTTGGGACTCTGGCTTAAGTGCATCTTGGGTAATTGAACCTGGGTTCTTTCACTTGTAGACAAGCACTTTAACTGCTAAGCCATAGCTCCAGCCCATATTTAGTATTTCTTTTCTGCTACTTTGAATTTAGTTTTTTCCCTTTTTCTTTTTTAAGGTTAAATGTAGATAACTGGTCTTTAGATCTTTTTTTAATGACATATAAACATTTAACATATTGCTTCAGCTATATACCATAATTCAGGTGCACTGTTTTTAAATTTTTATTCAGCCAAAATATTTCCTAATATCCCTTACAATTTATTTTTTGATTTCAGAATGACTTAATATTGTATAATTTTCAGCTTGGGTTTTTTTCCCTGATATTTTCTTCTTACTGACTTCTAGTTTAATTCCCTTGTGGTCAGAAAAGATGTTTCATATAATTCTAATTTTTATAAATTTATTGAGACTAGTTTTATGGGACAGAATGTAGTCTATACAAATGAATGTTCCATGTATATGGAAAATGTTTATTCTACATGCATGAGGGTGAATGATGGCCCCAGAGATATCAGGTCTTAATCCTTTGGACCTGTAATTGTTACCTTATTAGGCAGAATGGTCTTTGCAAATGTGAATGAGTTAAGGATCTCAAGATAGAGTAGCCTGGATGGTCCAGGTGCACCTAATATAATCACAGGGGCTCTGGAAATCCTTATAAGGACTATAAGAAGGCAATGGGAGTTGTGACCATGGAAGCAGAGGTTAGAGTTCTGTGATTTCTGGCTTTAAAGATGGAAGCCAGCCATGAGTGATGCAATTTGGGCAGCCTTTGGAAGATGGGTGGGGGGGGTGAGGATTCTTCCCTAGAGTTTCAAATAGTAATGTAGTCCTTCCATCATTATAATTTCAACACAGTGAGAATTCTACCTATTGTGCTATAAGGTAACAAATTTATATTTGTATATTTTTTGTTTGTGAAATTTATTATCTATGATGCTTAAAAACTTGTTACGTCAGCAATAGAAAATGGATATATATGAATTGTGTGATTTTTTTTACATTATTTTATAATTCTCACTGTCTCTGGATTACTAATGAGGAGGTAAGGATTATTTATCTTGTAGGATAGTTTTTGAGGATTAATGCAAATACTAAATAGAAAAGAACAGGCACAACTCCTGCTGCAGGCATAATAAGTGTTCTGCAAGCACTTATTCCTTCAGTGTTTGGCAAGTGCAGTGTCAACATGAAGTTCTGATCTCAACAGAGACAAGAGAAGCAAGGCTTCGCAGTGCTCACAGTGGGTGACAAACCGGGGGCTGACTCGGTGAAGGAGGACTGCTTTGATGAGCCCCTGGGCTACAGTGATGACAAAGGAAATAGAAAAGAAAGGAAACATCCAAAAAGTATTCTGAGGAGTTGGTGAATTTTTGTAAAACGGAGGGGAGGCAAGTGCAAAAGACAGCTAAGCTGTATCTCTGCTCATGTTAAATCCAAAAGCCTTCACCAGGACCTGAGTTGATGGCTCAGTGGGTAAGACAGCTTGCCACACAAGCATGAAGGGATCTGAGACTGAGTTCAGTTCCCCAGCACCAACATAAATAGCTGTATCCACATAACGTCTATGTGTGCCTGTGCGCTCCTGGGTCTTCAGTGCTGTGGGGAGCAGGAACAAAAGAAAACAGCAAGTTCTGGAGTTGGTGAGTCTCTGTCTTAAGGAAACATGCAAATGCATGATTGGAGGCTGTGGTACACCAGACATTTGTCTTTGACCTTCCCACATGTGCACATGAATATAAATAGGCATACAACCCCCCCACCCACACCTACCATCACACACACTAAAGCTTGTGTAAAAAAAAAAAAACACACAACCCTTTGATCAAAACCTTAGAATCTAAAAAGTAGGTTAGCACTTTTAAAAACCATTGCCCTCTCTAAGTCTGAGATCATGATGGGGAACACTTTGGTATTCTGAAGCAGCAATGTCTGAGTTGCTGCTCCAATCTTCTCTCATAAACATCAATAACAAACATATCAGGCATATTCTAGAATATCAATTTTCATAGTTCATGACCAACTAAGTGCTATGGAATTGATGGTATGAAAACTTAGTTTAAAGCCATAATGGAATATTATAAAAGAATAGAGAAATATGTGTGAATCAGTTTTAGTATGCCAAGAACAATTTCAATTTTGTTTTGCAGGAAGATGGTGATCTGAAGTGTACTTCTTGTAGGATTCCCTCAAAAACATTTCAACATTTATATATGGCTGCATCCATTTTTCCTGAAAATGACCTAACTCCATTCTTCTTTACGGAGGAAAAGAATTCCATTGTGTATATAAACCACATTTTCTTTTGCCTATTCCTCAGTTGCTGCATAACTTAGTTATTGTGAACAGCACTGCAGTAAACACTGATGGGCAAGCATATCTCAGTGACATGTGGACTTGGAGTCATGTGGGTAAATGCTGAGAAGTAGTGAGTTCAGTTGGTCTCAGCAAGACAAACATTGCATGTTTTCTTTCATCTGTGGTTGTAGATGTAGCAGACACATAGCATCATATATGTACTGATGACATGGAAGTGGGCATAAAACTATCTGTGGAACAAAGAGGAGTAATAGGAGGGAGGGAGGGGGGAAAAGAGGGAGAATAGCAGAACATGGGGGATAAGATCAAGGTACATTATATTATTCTATGAAAATGGCCTTATGTAATCCTGCCTAATAAACAAAATCAAGAGAAA
This sequence comes from Jaculus jaculus, assembly GCF_020740685.1. Classification (NCBI taxonomy): domain Eukaryota; kingdom Metazoa; phylum Chordata; class Mammalia; order Rodentia; family Dipodidae; genus Jaculus; species Jaculus jaculus. Next base: position 31,840,809 of record NC_059110.1, read on the forward strand.
AAATATTTGAAGAACTTAATGTAGGAGACCTGAATTTCTTCCTGCCCCCTCGACTATTGGTGAGGTCAGACTCCAGGCCAGTTCGGATCACAAGTTCCTCTCATTCTTCACTGTCAGAGATTGATCTTGGGTAAGAAGAAGAGGAATGGTCACTTAAATCCTTCATCAATTGACTTTTACAAGGCAAACCCATTAGACTATATATTTATGAGGCATGCCCTTAGATAACCTATTGCTCACTTCACAAATAACAACCACTTATTTAGTAGCATTTTGAGAAATGCGTATTCTCATGGGTAATTTGGTGGCTCTACTTCTGGTGTCACTCCAGAGTTCTCATGCACTTCTTTGCAATTATATAGTTCCCGATTAAGCAATCCAGGCAACACCCACATTTCAGACATGGTTCTATCATGAGCACCTAGACTTAATTTATAATAATCTATATCTTTGGTAAAAACACCATTAGCCAAAAATCACATCAATTTTAATATGTCTTACTATTCATCTAGAAGGGTCACCAGGAATAAATCCCCCAAACATCGATATGTCTTTTATAATTTATCTAACAGAGTAGACCTTTGGATCATTAAGGATGAATTTCCCAAATACACATACATTCTATATCTTTAGTGAAGATCCCATTAGATAAAATATCACATCAATTTTGGTATGTCTTATAATATCATCTAAATGACTAAGTCATTAGGTCATTAGGAATTAATCCCCAAAATAAGCACTTGAATATATAAAATATTTGTAAAAGCTCCCAAGTGTTTACTATCTTTTCATTAATCTTTGCTTTTTATTTTATGCAAAAATTGAAGGCATTTTAAAAACATCAGCAACCCAGGCATCAAAGAGAGTCATTTAAGGAGAACTTATTAGCATGGAGACTTGTTTTTATAAATAGAAGGAAAAAAGTTTAATAAAATTAAAATTAAAATTGAAATGAGCACAGGATAAGGTATTATTTTACTATTTGCATAAGGCATTTGGGGGATTTTCATAAGTGACTGATCAAATTCAGTTTGTAAAGCATTTATAAATAAATAAAAATAAATATATAGATAAATAGTCTTTAAAAAGATAATTTTTTAAAAATTAAGGACATATTTTGTATGGATACATCATGTGTTGGTACTATCTTTTCCCTTCTGCCTGCCCCCATTCTGCAGAGGGCCCTCCTTAGTGGGGTTGCTGGTATTCCCCATGGAGTTGTGGGTTATGCAATGTGAGAGCAGTAGTCCATTATTGGGGAGGGGGTAAAAATATAAATCCTAATGAAGTAGCTTAAGATCTAAATCTTAAAAATAGCCAGTACATATTCAGGTAGACTTAATGAAATCCAAGCAGTAAGACAATGCTAAGTCACATTTATTCTTACGTACACTTATTTATTTTATAATGAAATTCCTCCTAAAGATCTAGGGAACAAATAATTTGCTACTTTATAAAATGATTCCTTTATACCTAGGGAGAAGCTTCCTCTAGAAGACACTGTCTTGGTTCGTATTCATATGCTTTGGAGAAACTTCTTTCACTTCATGGGATCTGGTGTTACCAGTCTCTAACATTTAAGCTTTGAATGGATTTCAAAACAAATCAACAGGCACATTGGGCCATTGGGTTTTTTGGGTTCATGTCAGGAAAAAATGAATAGTCCGGGATATTTTGACATTGTGCCAAATGTCTTTAAGTCTAACCTACAGAACTATTTTTTTTAATGAATCTTTAACATTTGGCAAGAGCTATGTGTTTTACATTATTACCCATTACTACATTAAAAGGACTTGTCTACAGAGAGGTGGGTAGAGGGCAGTCAAGTCTTTTGCACAGCATAAATTATATCATTAGGTGTTTGAATATGGATTGACTTGTTCTCAAGGTCTGAAAACTAAACACAGCTGAGAGCCAAATCCGTGACAAATGACAGGTCTGTACAAAGATCACAAATAGCATATAGCAAATGGAATTTCTAAAAACCTCATGCTCCACTCTAGTATACACCTGACAAATGAACCTCTAGAACTATAGCTTGAGATGCAGGGACAAATTTAATGTTGCTGCTTTAGGATACAAGAATCACTTAAAGTAAAACATAGCATTTATGCATTAGAAGCAGACAAGATTAATGCAGTCAATTTACTGTTCAATGCAAAGATATTTAGGGTGAGAAGAAAAATGATGAAACTAGACTTAGGTTAATGCATGATAGTTCCTCCTGAGATTCTGGTTTAAATAAAAGCTGTGGGAGAAAACATTTTAAACCACCAATCTGATAAAGGGGTTAGTGTGTGAACTCAATAGCAAAAATTAGTAGTCATTTAAAACATGACAAGTTCTCAAGAGATACTTCTCTACAGAAAGTGTAAGAATGGTCAGCAGTTGTGAGGAAAGGTGCTGAACATCATTATTCATTAGGAAATGCAAATCAGGAACGCTTCATATCTGCTACCTGTTGTCAAAAGGAGAAATAAGTTGATAAAGTTTGTGCACCAGTCCTGGTAATACGTGTCAGTGAAGACGCTGTGATGATGGTTCTTAATCAAATTAAAAGCAAAACTATTAAATAACCTAGCAGTGCTTCCTCTAAGCATATGCACAAAGGAAAATAAAGTAGAATCTGGTAAGAAAACCTGTATTCTCATGTATATCACAGCATTATTCATAATGACCAAAGTATAGAAACAACATGTGGCCATCAATGTGCAAATAGATAAAAATCTCATGATGGATGCACATATACCTCTCCCTACACTTATGGGAATTCTACTTGGTCTTAAAAGAGGAGATACTGTAAATAATACTGTTCACAGAAGCCATTGCTTGTTATAGGAAAACCACCAGTTTCAGAGGTAGTATGCCTTCCCAGTGAGCTGTTGATCAGAGAGGTCCCTGAGCTCTCACCCCAAACAATGTAGGCTATTGCCAATGCTCTTAGATGCTCATCAGAACTGGACAGTAGGGCGTTATTGCTGATGACAACACGTGTCAGTAGCATGGCAATGAAAAATCAAGCTGGAACTGAGCTGCAAACCTTCTCTGAGTTTAATAACTGTCTTTGAGCTAGAAAGTTCTAGCCGGGCTGCTGGGTTGGAAAGCTTATCAACTGACTAGTCAAGAGATGCATCAACAGGCCTATCCAACTGCAGAACATCCCTGTATATCCGACTAGTCAGTCAAGAGGTGCTCATCAGTGTGATAGTGGCCTGACTGGTATGGGGTTAACTGGATCTGAGACCTACTTCACAGAAAAGAATACATGCTCGGTACTGAAAACCTAGTCAAAAGCCTATAATTGCAAAGTTTGTCAACCCTAGGGGAGAAGCCAACCCTGTCAGTGGACTGAATAGATATGCTGTGTGCCTGTCAAATTGCCCACTAAATATTTATATTATGTTTATCACTATGAAGCTTCTTTTTGCATATGGTTAGTGATTACTCGAGGGAGTCAAAATTCATGAATGGGTTGTGAATAAGTGGAGGTTGAGTGTCCATTTGTAAATGTGACATCTTTACCGAGTCCTCCGAGGCTTGGGGTGCATTGTGGAAAAAGGGGCGTGTGAAAAATGTAAGAGCGAGAGCATGGGAGGGATATAGTTTAGGACATCATCTTCCAGACACGAAGTGACTGCTATGATATAACCGCATAATGAGAGATTTTAACTTAGACTTCCATAAAACTGAGTTCATCAACATTTTGATTTGGATGATGGGAAGATGGCAAAAAGTTATTACAATGAAAGGATCCTAGTTGGAAAGAAGGAGTTCAGTGACTATGGAAGTGAAATCAGCTATTGGGAAGGGATTGTGATCAAATCACACATGTTAATGTATAAAAGTTGTCAATAAAATGTTAATTAAAAAGAGGAGACCCTGATTTTTTTTTTTTTTTGGTTTTTTGAGGTAGGGTCTCACTCTAGCCCAGGCTGACTTGGAATTCACTATGGAGTCTCAGGGTGGCCTCGAACTCATGGCAATCCTCCTACCTCTGTGTTCTGAGTGCTGGGATTGAAGACGTGCACCACGATGCTCGGCTGACCCTGATATTTTTGAAAGTATGGGTGAATCTACAAGCGATGCTTATTGAAATAGTCAGTATAGGAAGAAAATTGCTGCATCATTTTACATGTGTGTGCAATCTTTAAAAACATCAAATACAGAGAAACAGAGGAGACTAGACCTTGGGGGTAAGAGGCAGATACTGTGTTGTATAGTGAGAAATTTGCCAAGAAAGTAGATAACTATATGAAATGATGCCTATGCTAATTTCCTTGACTATAGTAATCACTTCATAATGTATACATATACCAAAGCATTCCTTAAATAGATGTAATAAAAATAAAATAAGAAGAAAAATACGAGAAATACTTTTATGTTATATAAGGTAGTGTATTTAATGCTGCCTTTAAAGTACAACTGAATGGCTATGGATAAAATAAAGGGAAAAAAATCAAAAGCAGTGCCTCTCTGTTTTTTTTTTTTTTTTTTTTTCCCCAAAGAAGAGTTCATGCAATTTTACTTTAAAACTGGTCTACCAACACAGCCTATATGGGTAACAACTGTTCTCAGATCAGATAGGAGACCTGCTCAGGGGAGAAAGCTCATCCCTGGGAACCAAATCACAATTCCACAGATATAAAACTCATAGATTCCAGAGAGAACCTCCACTGGTCTTTGGCTAAGAAGAATGGGCACACACATCAAAAAGTTTCTCAAATGACCGTGCTGACCCCCTTTGAAGCAATGCAGCTCTCACTTTTAGTTGGCAAATCTGTTTTATCTTATGGATTTTCTCATCCTGGGGAGCTCCAGGATACATCAATACAAGAAAAGATAGCCGACTGCCTGTCATGAGATGGGTCACCTCTACCACATCTACTGGAGCCCAGGAGTCATTCCAGAGGAAGTGGTGGTAAGAGTGCTGCTCTCAAGGCTAGCCTGCAATCCTGTCCCAGGGAGATGGTGACAGACCCTGTAGTCACTCAAGTTTCATGAAAACAGGAATCCAGAGGCTGCAGAGAATTCAACACTCAATGAGATTTCTAACACACTCACCAAGGCTCAGGGGACATTACAGAAGAAGGGGAAGAAGGGTTATAAGATCCAGAGAGTGGGTAGTAGTAGCCCGAGGCATGGTTCCTCCCCATGCACACAAAGACTAGCTGAGGCCTTCAAGACCCTACAGTTATTGCAGTCAGGTTTGCATTGCTGTCAGAAATCACCCAACCAAGAGAAGCTTGTGGGAAAAAAGGGGCTTATTTTGGTTGACACACTTGAGGGGAAGCTCCATGATGGCAGGGGGAAATGATGGCGTGAGCAGAAGGTGGACATCACCTCCTGGCTAACATCAGATTGAAAACAGGAACAGTAGAGTGTGCCAAAAACTGGCAACGGGGAGCTGACTGTTCATATCCATAAGCCCACTCCCAACAATACACTCCCCCCAGGAGGTGCCAATTCCTGAATATCCATCAGTTGGGAACCTAGCATTCAGAATCCCTAAATTTATGGGGGAACACCTGAATCAAGCCACCACAACAGTGAATACCAATAATCCCACTGAGGATGGTCCTCAGTAGAATGGGAAGAGGGGAAAGGGGATATAGGAGCAGAGCACACTTAAAAAAATTTTTTTTGGGGGGTATTTTTATTTATTTATTTGACAGCCAGAGAAAGAGGCAGAGAGAGAGGGGAGTGGGGGAGAATGGGCATGCCAGGGCTTCCAGCCACTGCAAACAAACTCCAGGTGCAAGCACCCCCTTGTGCATCTGGCTAACGTGGGTCCTGGGGAATCGAGCCTTGAACTTGGGTCCTTAGGTTTCACAGGCAAGTGCTTAACTGCTAAGCCATCTCTCCAGCCCTAGGAGCAGACTTTTAAAAAATAAAATTTAATTAAAACTAAATAAGGTTATCTTTATTATAAATTATAACATATGGTCTATAAAGTAACAATGCATATTAGTATATTATATAGTTGATATACTATCAGGTATTCAGGTAATGTTACTACCAAACAAGCCACAGTAGTCCATTGACCACTAATTTCTTAGAATTTTTTCACTTCATTAGTATGAGTGCTATCTCTGATAAAGAAAGTATAATTAATTTGGATTCAAAATGTTACTGAATTGAGCTTGAAATCTAAACTGGAGCCCAGAACTGGAATTTTATTTAATAAAATAAGTTTCAATGTAGATAAATATACTTTTGTTATCATTATGCCTCATATTTTCTACTTTATATTGATCAATTTATGCAATAAATATTTAACAATTATCACTATATACAACAAAGTAGAGACTAGATTGAAAAAATGAAGAAGCCCATTTGCACTTCTATGTTTGAAGTATTTTCGCATTATCCCATCATCTGTTCCAGAGTATAAGCATCTTAAGCAGGCTTTATATATCGTACGAATATTAACGTAGTGCTTAGAACAGATGCTTACAATAGTCGATACTCAATAAAATGTAAATAAGAATTTACAATTTTAAGTGCTTAGAAATCATATACTATAATGTCTTATCTATACAAAAAACAAAGTGGTCAAGGTAACTCATCCAAACCTATAGTTAACCACACAGGCAAGAGAAGAAATCCAGGTCTCTGAACGCAGGTTCAGGGCTGTACTGCTCAGAAGATGTGTTTCATAGACAGCTGCAAGGACAAACCGACATGAGTACATTACGAAGATTCCAATCACGCCACGCTGAAATATGTACATTACATACTTTTATTTTAAAAGGCCATAGTAAACCAGTGACTGGCCAGGGCAGGCAGGATGATATTTAACACAATGACCAGGTTTGAGTATGTGTCAAGTATTTTGAAAGATGAAGGAGGTGTTACAGAGGAGCAATAAAAACAGCTAGAACAGAAATTTTAGAAAATAGTAAAGAAATGAATGATAATCAATGGATTATCTGTGTTAGCTTTATGTCGCTTTGTCAGACCACCTGCCAAAAACTCTTTAAAGGAAGAAAGAGTTACTTGGACTCATGATTTCAGAGGGTCAGTTAGTGGTCACGGGGCTCTGCATTTCTCAGTCATGGTGAGGAGGAACATCATGGCTGGGAGTGAGTGATGGAGCCAACCAGCTCACTACCCAGCGTATAGGAGGCAGAGAAATAGAGGGGAGGGAAGAGAAGGAGGAAGGGCCTGGGGACAAGATATAGCCTTTAAAGCCATGTCCTAGTGACCCACTTCCCCCAACAATTGTCTCCCCTTCTAATAGGCCACTCAGCTTTGACTCCACAAATGAAGGAATCTGTTCATGACATTAGTGCCCTGTTCATTGACCACCAAAATGATGACATTGGTTATGTACCAAGCCTTCCACATTTGAATTCCAGTGGAGACATTCCAAAACCAAACTATAACAGATTACAATGGATCTAGAATACTTTAATAGGGGTGTGCATATGAGAGTAGACTTTCTGCATTTCATAAGATTTGAATCAGAAATTTGAGGCTATAATTTTATATTACAAACAGAAATATATATATATATATATATCTCAGGTCTTCACATCTAGATAACACAAAAGAATTTAAGCTTTTAAATGCTATGATATTTTTCTCGAATTTTACTCTAACAATCATACAATTTGTATTAACTATTATCCCGTCATGAAAAGACTCACCATAAAACACAAGCCTTCTATGAAAACAGAAGTGTTTACAGTACAAATGCTCCTCAGCTTAGATGGATTTACAGCCCAATAAACTCTTTGTAAGGGCTGGATAGATGGCTTAGTGGTTAAGGTGTTTGCCTGCAAAGCCTAAGGATCCAGATTCAATTCCCCAGGTCCCACGTAAGCCAGATGCACAAGGTGGCACATGTATCTGGAGTTTGTTTGCAGTGGCTAGAGGTCCTGGAATGCTCATTTTCTCTCTCTGTTTCTCTACCTCTTTCTGTCTCTAATAAATAAATAAAAATAAAAATATCACAAGTCAAACTGCATGTAATACGCCTAGCCTTCTGAAACATAACAGCTCAGCTGGCCTATCTTAAGCATGCTCAGAAAACTCACAGTTTTTTGTGAGCATGTGTACTAAAGAAAAATGCAAGCAACACAGTACTGCATAGAGCATCCTTGTTTCTAGGTTTCATCACATGATTTACTGGGGGCTGCCATTGAGCAACATCTCAAAATATCATCCCACTACATCTTAGTAGCCTGAAGAAAGAATCAACATTTAAAATTCCAATTATGGCTCCTACTAATGAATATGATTTTCACACCATGGCGAAGTACCAAAATCATGGGAAAATTCTAAGTCCAGGGTTATGTGTATATGGCTTTCAAGTTCCATTCTGGATATTTTTGCTCAGTTTTATGAATTATTGGAGGCACATTTTCTGAATTTGTCTTAAATGCTGGCATATGTATTAATGAATACCTTTAGGCATGGTTATTGCATTTTATTATCTGTAGTAGCTGCTCATAGAATTCAATGAAAATCAGACTACACCAGGGAATGAAAATCATGCCTCACACTAATTTTCAAACATTATTTCTGAATTTATATATGACTTGATTCTGATTTAAATTTGGCAGAATGAATATAGTTCCCTAATTCTATTTTTTTAATATCAGGAAGTTGTAAGGATATCTATTCTTTTATCTTGTCAAAACTTTTTATTAAAAGTCTCACATGTAAGAGTTCCTTACTTTAATAGGATTGGTTTATTATTAGAATAGTAAATCGAGAAAAGATAGCATTTTCAACAAATGGTGCTGGACAAACTGCATAACCATATGTAGAAAAAGTAAAACTGGACCCACACATCTCACTGTGCACAAAAATCAAGTCCAAGTGGATGGTAGACCTCAATATAAGACCTGAAAGTCTTCTACTACTATAAGAAAAAATAGCAGGAATGTGCCATGATATAGGAGTGGGGGGCAAGACTGCCTGAACAAAACCCCAGTAGCTCAGAAACTTAAGCAATCACTCAACCAAATGGATCTAATGAAGCTGAAAAGTTTTTGCACAGACAAACCTACGATAAGAAGAACCCGCAGAATGGGAGAAAATTATATAACTGACAAAGGCCTAATTTCTAGCATCTGTAAAGAACTCAGAAAAAAAAAAAATCAAACAACCCATTCACAAAATGGGACAGAATGAATCAGGAATTTTCAGAGGAAGAAATACAAATGGCTAAAACGCACTTAAGAAAATGTTCAACATCCCTAACCATCAGGGGAATGCAAATTAAAACAACTATGAGATTCCACATTACCCCAGTGAGGATAACAAACATTAAAAACTCAAGTGAAAACAAATGTTGGTGAGGATGTGGAGATATATGAACCCTCAACCACCGTTGGTGGGAATTTAAGATGGTACAAGCACTACGGAAAGCAATATGGAGACTCCTAAAAAGATTGAATATAAAGTTGTCAACAGACCCAGTTATTCCCTTACTGGGCATTTACCCTAAAAGCTCCATGCCTCAGTTCAGAGATATTTGCTCAATCATGTTTATAGCTGCTCAATTCATAATAGATAAGAGCTGGAATCAACCCAGATGTGCATCATTAGACGAATGGATAACCTAGATGTGGTGTATCTACATGATGAAATTCTATTCAGCAGAAAGAAAAAATGACACAAGGAAATTTGTAGAAGAATGGTTGAACTTGGAACAGACCATACTCAGCAAGCACACAATCACAGAAAGACAATCATTGCATGGTCTCATTCATTTGTGATTCCTAACCTGGATCAGCCCGAGTTGCTGACATACCTAATAGACATCTCAAGGCCTGGACAATAGGGAGGGTAGGGCTTGAGGGGATGGGAAAGGTGGAAGGGGGACACAAAACTGAACCCAAATGGAACTGATACCATAGAATCCTATATCCTCGAAGATAGTTGAACCTTCAGCAGGAACTTAGAGGGGGTACCTGAATCGAAGGGTCATAGAGACAGTGAGATGAAGCCTAACCTTAAATTTCTCCTGTTTCTTTTTCTATTTGTTATTTTTTCTATTTTCTTTCTTTTGGCACTGGCTTGTAACTCCCAGTACCAGGATGCAGTAACACCCACAATGAGCTCTTGATCAGAGAGACCTACGAGGTTTTCCAAAACAAGACAGACTTCTGTCAGAGAATCTGACCACTGAAAGATTTTTGGTAAGACCCTACTGCTGAAGACACCATATGTTGTTGGTGTGTAGCATGGAGAGACCTGGATGGAATCTGGAAAAGAGCCAAGCCCTAGACAGCCTGTCTACTGCTAGGAAGCACTGCACGAGTTACTAGGGGAAAGTGGCCAACATCTGTCTGAGCAACTTGAGGTCTAAGCTACTCAGAAGCAAACAACCTGACATGATGCTCACACAAGTGCAATAGGGGCACACAGCCTTGGTGGGTAACCAACCGCTCATGGGTTGGCTAACATAACTGCTCAGTAGAAAGAAACCCATATCTGGAACAGGGGAACAAGTCAGAATCATATCCAGAGAATGATTTTGCTTTCCAATATCAAGCTTCCACTAATCTTGGGTTACAAGAGGGTCTACACCCATTAAATTCTCTCTGAACTAACAACGGTTCTCTTATTTAACTTGTGCTGACTTCACTCTCCTTTGGAGAATCTGCTTTTCTTTTTCATATGAGAGTGGGACCTAAGGAGAGAAATGACTCACAGCACTCCACCATGGCCACAGCTGAAACCACAGAGGAATTGTGGAAATGAGCAAGAGTGCTGCTTTCTTGGTGAACCTGCTATTAGCATAAAGGTGAAGGAGATAGACACTAAGGACCCTCAACACCTACCAAAACAGAGATCCAGAAGGCTCCTAAGAACCCATCACTGAAGTAGGCTTAAAATGAACCCAACATGGCTCAGGGAATTTTGTGGAAGAGGGGGCAGAAAAACTGTTAGAGCCACAACTTGGGACATTTTACATAGACACATTGCCTCTTCCCCATAATTGATGGCTGCCCCCACAATACACAACCCACAGTCCCTATGGGGTTGCCCTGCATCCCCAGTGAGGAGGGTCCCTTTGGAAAAGGGGAAGTGATGAAGGAAAGGATGGTGCCAACATATGCTGTTTACATACTAAGTATGTCTATAACTAATAAAAAAGAATAGTAAATAAAATGCAGGACAGCTTCTTATAACTAAAATTTCAGAGGACACTGATCTTTCTCATCTGTCTCTCATTAGGAAATAGTATGAAATGGAACATATGTGGCTGCATGCCTGAGATCACAGCACTCTGAAGGCAGAGGCAGGAGAAAGTTTTGTAATTCACAGCTTACTGGTCTGTATAGTGAGTTACAGGCTAGCCAGGGTTACATCATGAGATCCTGTCTCAAAAAAGAAACATATTGCTAAATGATATAATTTATGCAACTGAATTTCAGCATTAGTTTGATAACACTTGACTATTAATATTGGTTAATAGTATGTTTCTATTTTCCTTCAATGTGGAAATAAATAAATAACCTATTCGACAAACACTAACATAGCCTGTAGGTTGAGAATTAGAATCAAATCTAAGGACATTTCAAACCATTTCTTTTTTGTTTGTATATTGTGTGTGTGTGTGTGTGTGTGTGTGTGTGTGTGTGTGTGTGTGATGCATGCTTGTGTATGTACCATTGTGGCACTCCATGCACTAGCTTACAGTGGAGGATGCTTGCCTGTGGTGACTGGAGAAGAATGTTGCGAGTTCCATTCCATTGCTCTTACACCCATTCCTATTTGATCCAAAGTCTCTTGCTAATATCAGAGGATCTCTGTGGGTCTCTGCTTCCCTTTGTCATAGGCACACATGGCCATGTCCATCTGTTTAGCTGGATACCAAAGATTTGAAGTTGGGTAGTTTCGTTTCAAGTCCCCTCAGGCCCTCATGCTTGTTCAAGAAGCTCACCTAACTGCTGTACCATCTCTCCAAACTCAATTTCAACATATATATGTATATGCATATGTATATGCTTTTAGGGTAAATGCCCAGTAAGGGAATAACTGGGTCTGTTGACAACTTTATATTCAATCTTTTTAGGAGTCTCCATATTGCTTTCCATAGTGCTTGTACCATCTTAAATTCCCACCAACGGTGGTTGAGGGTTCATATATCTCCACATCCTCACCAACATTTGTTTTCACTTGAGTTTTTAATGTTTGTTATCCTCACTGGGGTAATGTGGAATCTCATAGTTGTTTTAATTTGCATTCCCCTGATGGTTAGGGATGTTGAACATTTTCTTAAGTGCGTTTTAGCCATTTGTATTTCTTCCTCTGAAAATTCCTGATTCATTCTGTCCCATTTTGTGAATGGGTTGTTTGATTTTTTGTTTTTCTGAGTTCTTTACAGATGCTAGAAATTAGGCCTTTGTCAGCTATATAATTTTCTCCCATTCTGCGGGTTCTTCTTATCATAGGTTTGTCTGTGCAAAAACTTTTCAGCTTCATTAGATCCATTTGGTGTGTGTGTGTGTGTGTATCTTTCAATATATTTATATCTCACATTAATTTTCAAACATTATTTCTAAATTTCTATATGACTTGATTCTGATTTAAATTTGGCAGAATAAATATAGTCCTTATATATATATATTTTTCCACCTTCATAAGCTTATTAAAAGAAAATTTAAATATAATATTGATGTAACAAGCATTAAATACAATTATATACAAGTGGGAAAATTGCATTAGTTTTAATTTGAAGACTAAAAAGTTAAATTTGTACCTACTGCTAAGCATAACTTCAACAGAATATGCCATTTAAAATAGAATCCTATTTAATATTGAGTATTCTCTGTGTATATATTTATCAATATATGTGAGATTATAAAGAGACTCTATCTTGAGGAGTAAGTTGAATATCACATATCACACCAGATAGGGACCAAACCTCCAACACACAAGGCTTTGAGGGGACATTTCATACCCAAGTCATAACAGAAAGTACTGTGAGCTCCACTTTATGGAACAGGAAGTCATGCAAAAGAAGTTTCCTAATATTATACTTACTCAAACATTAGTCAGAGTAACTTTAGATATATAAATATAATAAAAATAAATATAAAAATAAATATAAATATATACATACATATATATTTAAATTTATTTGCAAGCATAATCAGACAGGAGAGAGAGAGAGAAGGAGAAAGAGAGAGAATGAGCGTGACAGGGTTTCTAAGCCAATGCAAACAAACTCCAGTTGCTTATTCAACTTTGTTCCTCTGGTTTTACATGATTGTGGGGACTCAAACCCAGGCCTTCAGGCTTTGAAAGCAAGCACTTTAATCACTGAGCAATTTTTCTAGCCCCTTAGTCAGAGTAACTTTCAAGTACACACATTTTTCTTAATATATATGTGAATTAAAATCATGAGAGCATAACAAGTCTCTGGTTCCAATTCTGCCCCTCCAGCTAGGCTACTCACAGTCCCGGAAAACATCATCCAGTGATGGCAGCTCTCCTTGGCAGTCATCCCATAGTCTTAGCATTGGGTCTCTGGTTTAGCCCGTGGGTCATCTTCATGGCTCCTTCAGGTCTCCTTGCAGGTAATCCAACAAGCCTGTGTCACACTGCCCATAGTCACTTTCAAAATAGAAAACCATGTTGCAAATTCAATGACCCTCTCTTTCCTGCATTTGTTATACTCTTTAGTACCAGGTGAGCTATCAACTTGTTAATCCAGTGGGGAATAAAACAGACTTTGAAGAACAGGACATTCCTTCAGCATTCAGACCCCTTCAAAAGAGTCTGCATTCTTCCTGCTGTACCACTGCAGATCATCTGGCCCAATCTCAAAGGTTATAATCTCTCATAAAATTACAGCTGAATGGGCAAAAGTTTTGGCCCAAAAGTTTCTTTCTGTGTTACTTCCCTCTGCTCACACCAGTCCATTTCTATGCAATGCAACCCTGCACAAGTTCTCAGGACATAGGCAAAATAGAAAGCCTCTCACACAAACTGCTTCTAGCCCAGTCCAGGCAAAGCTCTTTCTCACCCTCATAAACCAAATCTCACAGTCCATAGTTCTAATTGCATTCAAGTCTTTCAATTCTGACCAGAGTTGTCCACCAAGCTCTACTTACAGCACTGCAAGGCATCTGTCATGTCATACCTTTCCACATTCCTCTTAAAACTCAGCTCCAAAAGGCCAAAAGCCACACAGTTTCTAGCAGCAATGATCCCACTTTTCAGTACCAACTTTACTATTGCTGTCAGGTTCTCATTGCTGGCAGAAAACAGCCGACCAGGGGAAGCTTGTGGGCAGAAAGGGTCTATTTTGGTTTACAGGCTTGAGAGGAAGCTCCATGATGTCAGGGGAATATGAGGGCATGAGCAGAGGTTGAACATCACCTCCTGGCCAACATCAGATAGACAACAGTAACATGGGAGTGTGCAAAACACTGACAAGCAGAAGCTGGCTATAACATTCATAAGCCTGCCCCTAACAATAAACTGCCTCCAGGAGGCTTCAATTGTTAAATTGCCACTAGCTGGGGACCTAAACATTTGGAAAATCTGTGTATAGGGAATACCTGAATCAAACCACCACCCATGTTCAGAAGCCTTTTGCTGTTAACACTTTTATTTGTTTGGTTTTTAGAGGTAGAGTCATACTCTAGACCAGGCTGACCTGGAATTCACTCTTAGTCTCAGCGTGGCCTCAAACCCATGGCAATCCTCCAACCTCTAGCTCCCAAAGTGCTTGGATTAAAGGTCTATTGCTACCATGCATGGCTGCTTTTGACATTTTTTGTGAATTCCAATATTCAGTTTTTTGATATGGAAGCACATTCTAGAGGTGGGGCTAGAGCAGAGGCCCATTTGGGGCCTACAAGCATGAGGAATTATTGGCTTTACTTGATTTTCGACAAATATTGCTTATCTTCTGGGAACTCAGTTTCATCACTGTGCAAATAGAGTTTCTTGAAGGGTCATTTCTGATTCTGTGGTGGAGCTAAATTCTAGGATGATTTACCAACAGCAGTCATAAAGGAGAGGCACTGGAAGGCAGTCCAGTTTGAAAGTATTTTAATTACTTGATTTTTGGATCCTAGGGAAAAATTATTTTGTGGATGAAATAAAAGTCAGTAGTAATATACATAGCAGTAATTCTCAAAGACTTTACCTCAACACTTCTTTAAAACATTCCTTAAAACATAAAAAATTCAAATACTATTTTGTTTGTGTAATATCAATCAATATTTGCTGTATCAGAAGAGAGATCAAATGTACACAAAGCTGTACAATTTTGGACTCCATTTCAAAGCTCCCCTTGTGGTTTTTGCTGGTATACTCTGGGTAAGTTTTTGAAACCAAATACACAAATTTGGTTTATGCTGCTATGCCAAAGGATTCTTTGTTATAAATCATGCCTCTGGGCTAGATGACCTTTAAATCTTTCCAAGTCCAAGATTATATTATGTGATGATTCATTCTTATTGGCTAGTTACACCATTCTGATTTCACTGTTCCATTGCACCACCTCATCTCCATTCAAGTTATATCCAACTGGCCTCAGTTTTATTCCCTAGGAACTGTAGTTATGAATTTATCTTCCAGTTTCCTTTGCTTAATTTGGAAAGCATCTAGTGAATTAAAACCCTCTTCCAGGGAATAAAAAGCAATGACAAATTGCTTAGTTATTATATACATACACATTTCTAATGGTGAGGAAAAAGAGAGACCAAATATCTTCTGGCCAAAGCTTTTCATTTTTACAGTTCAGTATTTTTCTTTTTTTTTTTAAATTTTTTATTTGTTTATTTGAGAGCAAAAGACACAGAGAGAAAGACAGATAGAGGGAGAGGGAGAGAATGGGCGCCCCAGGGCTTCCAGCCTCTGCAAACGAACTCCAGACGCATGCGCCCCCTTGTGCATCTGGCTAACGTGGGACCTGGGGAACCAAGCCTCGAACCAGGGTCCTTAGGCTTCACAGGCAAGCGCTTAACCGCTAAGCCATCTCTCCAGCCCTATAGTTCAGCATTTTTCTAACTAGTGATTTCTGCTATTTACTTTTATTCTCCATGACTTTTCCAATGGAAGCAGATTTCCACTTAAAATAAAAGGCATCTTAGACAGGCATGGTGGTGCACACCTTTAATCCCAGCACTCGGGAGATAGGGATAGGAGGATCATCATGAGTTCAAGGCCACCCTGAGACTATGTGGTGAATTCCAGGTCAGCCTGAGCTACAGTGAAACCCTACCTTGGAAAAAACAAAATAAATAAATAAATTAGTTAAATTAAATTAAAAATAAAAGACATCTCCATCCAAATGCACATACCAAACAAACAGGAGCAACTCTGCTTGGGAGGACTACCTGTCAGGCCAGAAATCAGCATGCGTAGATACTTCCGCGAATGCCAAGAGCAACTTGTGCCCTTGAATATATGTCATACTTTTAAAAAACCTTTGAAAAAATTGGAAGCACTTAACTCAGTAAATATAATTTTATAAAACAGTCAGTGTGTCATAAGGAATTGGAGTCCTAAATAGGGATTTTCTCTGTATATAGAAAAAGATTGGACTTTGTTTGAAAATTCCAAGGTTTAGCACAAATTGGAATCTAAATCTAAGAGTCTGAAGTAGAATCGGTAGGTATGCTGGAAATGAAACTATATTATATAAGCGAGTCAGCAAATTCAATTCTCTTAAAATGAGCTTAAGTCAACTACCACCAGCTGTTTTTGGATGAGCTTTCCCACTGCCTTTCTGCCTTGTCATCTTTTCCTGTTGGAACTCTTCCCATGTCCACCCTCTATTGGAGTGCAGGTCTCATCAGTGCAGAGCAGACTAGTCATCAGGGAGCTGATGACCAGTTTCTGAGGGTCACACTCATATACTGAGGTCCGTAAAAAACAGAAAACTTGAATGTTAATATCCTGAAATGTACTCTTCTCAACATTGCCACCTTCTTCCTGAGGACACTGAGCCCAAGTGTCCACATGGCAGGAAGAGAGTCTGAAACATCAACCCAGAGCTAATAATAATAATAAGAATAAAAATAGTGTAAATGAATGACCCCTGCTCCTCAGGAAAGCATAAACAAACCCTAAAAATACAATTTAAATGAAAAATGTTATGTTCCAGAAACAATAGATAGTAGGATACCATTTTGTTAAAAACTCAGAAACTAAACACTATCCTGCTTAAGCAAGCAATCATTTTTAAAAGCAAGGGAATTATACACATAAAAATTGTAGCCACTTGGGCTGGAGAGATGGCTTAGCGGTTAAGCGCTTGCCTGTGAAGCCTAAGGATCCCAGTTCGAGGCTCGGTTCCCCAGGTCCCACGTTAGCCAGATGCACAAGGGGGCACATGCGTCTGGAGTTCGTTTGCAGTGGCTGGAGGCCTTGGCGCGCCCATTCTCTCTCTTCTCTCCCTATCTGCCTCTTTCTCTCTTTGTCACTATCAAATAAATAAATACAAATTAAAAAAAAATTTAAAAGAATTGTAGCCACTGGTCAACTTGGGGTGAGGAAGGCAGAGGGCAGAGACGGGATAAAAGCAACAATATTTTTGGTGCTCTTATTCTTGGATGGTGGATATCTTATAACTTACAAAAGGTCAACATATATATATGTGTGTGTGTGTGTGTGTGTGTGTGTGTGTGTGTGTGTGTGTATGTACATATAAATATGTGTATCAAATTTCATATTCTAAAGATAAAGGGACAAGGAAAAACTTAAGTCTTATTTTGTTTCTGTGTACTCTTAACAAGGGGAAGTAAGTGACAAGAGAGGCCTGGAGAAATGGCAATCATGTCAATGTTGGGCCTTATGCTGTCTTTAATATAGGACTTCCTTCACAGGAAGTGTCCATGAAAAATCTCATTGTCAGCTCCAAACATGAAACTCACGTCCAACAGGACATGGGAGGCTTGCACTTGTCCCCCAGAGAATCCGCTCCGTCCCTGCGCTTGTCAGCTGTGTCATAGCTCAGTTCAGGGTGGAACCTTTGCAGCTGTTGCGGTCAGACAGCAGCAGGTTCTTATCTGAGCATAGCAGGACACCGTAGCTGGGGTAGTGTCAGGGAAGCAGGCGGCCTCTGTACACAGTAGCAGGGTGCAAGGGACAGCAATTAGCACTAGGAGAATGAAGATGAACGGGACATATACATAACCTTCATAAAAGTGTCACAGGGAATGAGACTCACAAACCATATGGATGCATGCTGGGCCTCTCCCAGGCATGGCCTTTTATATCCCACTAGTCCAAGTGATAGCTTTTCAACAGCAATGTCCTTTTACAGCTGTGTCTTCCTGGCCAGTTCTGCTGAGGGAAATAAAGAGACAGATTGCCTATCTGCTGTCAGATGGAATGAGCAGTGCACTCACCTAAGCCATGGCATTCTGTGGCTCTACGTGCTCTGGGACTCTGGCTGGACCAGTTATGACATCCCCATAAAATGTTCATAGCTAATTCGGTGGCTCTACCACCTCTTAAATATTTTCTCTTTGACTTTTAGCTATGTTGTTCAAATATTATCGATATTTCTGGGATGACCCCAGGCACCTTCAAAAGATCCATGTTAGATATTCTTAGTTCATGGCAGAGAAGCAGAAGCCTGCCACGGATGATTTAAGCAGAAACACGACGATCTAAACAGATTTGGGATCGCTTACATAATCACTGAGATGTCTGTAGAATCAGGCCCAGGAAGCAGGCAGGCACTAAAAAAAAACAATTGAGCTAAAACCGCAGTTGTAAAAAGCCACTGTGGATAACACTGTTGCTGCTGATGACCACAAGGTCATGGGCTGCTCCACATACTGGATTCACAGCTGTCCCACATGGAAAACTGAGAGGACCACCAACCAACACCTCACAGGATGAAAGCGTTTTTGTTTTTAACATTAAAAAAAATAGCATGGGGGATCAAATACAAAACCTCACACATGTTAATCATGTACCATACAATGGATCTACATCTTTAGCACTTAGCTGCTATTTTGAGACATAAGCTCCTGATTCAAAATCAAAATCCTTATTTGATCAATATATATTCTACAGCCGTAATGCACCTGATGACATTTTAGTAGTTGAGATACATTGCTGAGAGAAACAAACAAATGCCCCCATCATTTCCGAATGCATATTCTAGCATGGTTGGGAGTGGAAGACCATGAAGAGCAGCTATCGTAAGGAAGTAGGTCATGTCAGAGTCACATGTTGGGTCATGATTTGCAGAGACATTTATCATACCAATAACTGGGGGCTAACTCCACAATGCACGACCCATTTTCATTAACAAGGAGGATCTAATGGGAGGGGGTAGATCACAGATGAGCCTAAATAATGGTACCAAACTGCCTGTATTTGCTGAAAAGAAAACTAATAAATTAAATTAAAAAATAAAAAAAAATTGCCGTTATTTATAAGTACTGCCAGGAGGAAAGGTGAACAGAGAAGGCGGGTGATTTAGGATTCGCTCAGAAAAACATATCCATCCCAGAAGTGGTGGAGACTTTCTAAGTGAGGTGGTAAAGGAGGTGTCATGCACAAGGTGATATTTGAGCAAAAATTGGCATGAGCATAGGAATGGGAGACCCTGTTGTAGCCATCGAGGAACATACCCTCTGGTCCATGGACTGTGAACCTCAGAGGACACAATAAAATGGTAGGAGAATGAGACAGTTAGAGATGTCTGGAGCCCAGTGGGGAAGAAAAGCAAGAGATTAGGGTTTCACGGGAAACACATGGTTCTTTCCTTTCTTCTTCCCTGTCCCCTCTTTCTCCCTCCCTTCTTACTTATAACTGAGGTAAACACACATGAAAGGCCAAATGAGAATATTTTCAGATGAAGTCAAGACAGATACTATGCAGTAGAGGTAAGAAAATTTGGAGTCGTTGTGTCCTCATCTGAGGTTGCAAGCCCTTATCTACTCCTGAAAACAGAAATGTGCTTAAGGCTCATTGCACTCAGAGGGGGATGCTGAATGTCACTTGCTTGGGCTCTGCCCTGATATGTGTTAAAGGTGTTGAGAATTTTGGAGAAGGTAGTGATCATTCTCAGTGTGGGAATTCTCTGACATGTGCCAAAGAAGTAAAAGGTTTAGGTGATCTTTGTGGAGTCCCCTGATTAGCTGCACAGAGGTCATGTGCGCATCCCTCTCTCCTAAGGAGGCTGGGGATTAGTTTCTCATCCATACCATCATATGAGACATCCCCAGACACTACATCAAGATATATAGGCTGGGCCAACAAAAAGGAAGGAAGGTGGGCTGGAGAGATGGCTTAGCGGTTAACTGCTTGCCTGTGAAGCCTAAGGACCCCGGTTTGAGGCTCGGTTCCCCAGGTCCCACGTTAGCCAGATGCACAAGGGGGCACACGTGTCTGGAGTTCGTTTGCAGAGGCTGGAAGCCCTGGCCCGCCCATTCTCTCTCTCTCCCTCTATCTGTCTTTCTCTCTGTGTCTGTCGCTCTCAAATAAATAAATAAATAAATAATTTTAAAAAAAAGGAAGGAAGGTGTTCAATCATCCTCCAGTGTACCCTTTTTGAAGCATACTGAATGTCTGGTATCCTTCAAGACACAGACTTCTTTCTTTTCTTGTCTGAGGTATTTGTGGTAGAAGCAAGGTCATTTGTCCTATAGTCTTTACCACCTGGATTTTGTGGACTGTACATTCATAGTGCTTTTCAACATGTTCCTCTCCCTTTGGTATTTCCTGAAAATTGACATCTGAATCCAAAATTTTGATCTGATTTAAATTATATCTTTTTGCAAATTGCAAATGATATTTTTTCTTTAGGAAGTGTCACATCCCTAGAAAGGGAGATGTTAGCTGATATTGAAATCACATTAGGTCAATTAATTCATTTCAGTTTCAAGATGATTATTTTAAGTTCATAATTTTTTAATTTGTTAGAATTTAACAAATTTTATTGTTAAATAACTTATTTTAAAAATAGACTAGGTATACAAAAATAAACAAATAATATTCCCTTAGCTCTATATACTCAGCTTTTGCTATTTTTAGTGTATTACTTTAATGTTGTATAATTATTATAATTAATACATCCATATTATTTATTATTGACCATACTTTATTCTGATTTCCTTAGTTTGAATCAACTGCTTTTATTCCCAAGATCCAATCCAGGTCACTCCTACTTTTGTCACTGTGGGCCACGATAACAAATATCACAGACTGAGTGGCTGAGAAGTCTAAGGTCAAAGTGAAAAATGAGTTAGTTCTTAGTAGGGGACTGCTTCCCGGCTTTCAAATAGCTGCCATCTCCCCGTGTTTTCATATAGTAGAGAAAGAGAGCAAGAACACACTGCCCCTTATTCTTCCAAGGTCATTAATCCTGTTCTAGAAAGTCCCATTCTCAAGACCACATCTATCTTTTATTACCTCCAAAGGCTCATGTCAAACATCATGCTGGGGGCTAGGACTTCCTGATGTAAACTGAGGGACAATGTAGACATTCAGTCCATGATAATCACATTATATTTAGACATCACATCTTCTACAGCTCCTCTTGGCCATGAGAATTTCCCTAATTTCCATGTTTCTGATAGATTAACAGTGCGGAGGAGTACTGGTCAAGTGTTTTTGTATAAGAATACTATATTTTATTTTTACTTATTTATTTGAGAGAGAGAGAGAGAAAGAGGGAGAAGGGCATACCAGTGCCTCAAGCCACTGAAAATGAACTATAGACACATGCATAACCATGTGCATCTGGCTTACGTGGGTCCTGGGGAATTGAACCAAGGTCCGTTGGCTTTGCAGGCAAGAGTCTTAACCACTAAGCCATATGTCCAGCCCCAAGAATATTATAAACAGAGACTAGTCTAATGTTTTTGTAGGTTTGAAGAGAATGGTGACTTTTCTTCTTCTGTAGGCCTGGAGAGCATCTTCCTTACATCTTCACTGTCAAAAGATAGTGGGTTTCCTTGGAATGAGATCCCTGAAAGTGTGGGAGCTCTTTACCACTGAGGCATCTAGGGGTTTCTTTTTCTCAGACTAACCTATCCACACTCCCCAGGCTTCTTCAAAACCATCAAGTGTCTCTGTCTGCTTGTAGCTCCAAAGCATCTGCTCCAGGTGAGCAGATGTTGGCTGGGCGTTGGGGATTTTGCATTCAGCTGTCTCTCCACATTTCAGAGTGTCCTCTGTCCTGTGGCCCCCGTTTTCTGAGGGGTCCAAGAAAAGTCACTGATGAACAGTGTTGTTCCAGTATTCTCTTGTAAACCCAGGAGTGATGATTTCCAAGTTCCTTACATGGCAGATGATAATAGAATATATGACAAGTACATTCAATAATTAGATGAGTGAACAGGAAGGAGGAAATAAACTCCTAAGAAATTAGAGGCCCAGCATACTGAGGGAGTTTTTATTGGCTCAATGGCTTGGAGCACTTGAGACTATTCTTTAGAAGAAGCTAATGGACATTTTGCTATTTTCAATAGTTCTTGTCATCTATAGAAGAATTTGGGGGTGAAGGGTGTTGGGGAGTTGGCTCAGTGGATAAAGTACTTGCTGAATCTGTGTGATGACTTGCGTTCAGATCCCCAGGACTCATGTTGATGCTGGGTGGGTGTGAAGGTGGGAGGCAGAGAAAGATATCCAGACCATATGGTATTTAGACGCTGCCTCATTGTGTTGTTTGTGCTTGGGGAAAGGGTGAATGTACGTGAAACAACCACGGTTTCCAAGGAAAAAGGCAGTAAGAAATCAGACCTTGGAAAGAGGAGAGGATAGGCCACCCTGCTAGACAAGCTAAGGCTCATGCAGAAAATAAATAATTCTAGAATGGATAGTAGAGAAGTAAGATAGGACATATCAACGTTAATCCCTGGACTAATTACAATATAAGCAATGTAGCTTTTTTGTGCTAAGTATCTTGTATTGTGTTCACATACATACAACAGCTGATCTTGGACTAGAAGGGGCCTTCTGTGATACCCTTGACTGAAAGAAGGTCACAAGCAGATTAATAAGGCAACATGGATGGACTGTGCTATAGCTGTCTTGTAAGTCACTTTATATCCTCCCTAATTGCCTTTGTTCAGAGGTTTCTTGACAACATGTCATTCAGGACTGCTTCATGGAGCCCTCACTTCTGGCCCTAGATAGCTCTGTTGATACGTGTGTGAACCCATATCATGAACCCAAGCGACTTTCATGAAAGTACAAACCAGACTGCAGGGGCACTAGATCTGTGGAAGTGTTCTCCATTAATACTGAAATGGAGCATGTATTGTATTAGTCATTTTCTTGTGGCTGTGAACAATTATCCAAACAGAAGCAACTTAAGGAATGAAAGGGTGCTTTTTCAGCTTTCAGCTTCAGGAGGAAGTGCCCTGGCGGGGAAAGTTCGGTGGCAGGAGTGGGAAGCTGGCTCATCAAACTGGCAAGCAGGAAGTAGAAGTGAGATTAGGCTATGAAACCTCAAGACTCATCCCCCACCCAGTGGACTCATTTCCTCTAGCAAATTTCTACCTCACAAAGGTTCTATAACTTGCCCAAATATCACCACCAGCTAAGGATCAGACATTCACACACATGAGCTTATGGGGGATGGATATTTTACATTCAATGTACAACATGTACTATAAGGGATTCCAGAGAGCACCAGCTCCTTAAAGTAAAAGCAATTAACCATGTATCCATGAATTACCTTCCTCTTCCTGTCTCATTTCTCTTGTCCCCTCTCCTTCTTCATGGGGTCACTCCTTAAATAAACTATCAGCTCAGAGGACTTTCTTAGGCAGTCCCATTGGAGAAACCCAGGCAAATGTAGATTAGTTACGAGATGAGAGCTGGAGTATAAAATTGATCAAAATGTTATTTTATTTCTTTCACAAGAGACTATACTTATGACATTTGACAGACGTGGGTGTCATGCATTTACTTTGTAGATCCTCTGCACAGAGTTAGAAATGGCTCGACTGCCTGCAAAAGATGGGCCATTATCACCCTCTGGGTTTCTAAGAATCCGGTGAGGTTCCCATGGGCTACATTAACTTAGCCCACGCCCAAGGGCACTCAACAAGTGCTTTCATAGTTACCGTGCATGAGAAACTGTATCTATAGCCAAACTAAGCTCAATGCTTACCTTATCAACATTATAAAATGGTTTCTCCTGTATTTGACAAGCACAATATCAACAAATCAATTTTAGTGTTTTAACTTTACAATCTTGTCTCCTGGGTTGTTGGGTCTGAAAGTGATAGCACATCATTTATAATGCTCTCTGAACCAAGAATGCCCTCTTATAAAAGTCCAGAGTTTGTTTTTCCTCTGTAGAACAATATCCCTGTAACCTGCAGAGAACCCATTGTTAAAATCTGAAAACTGTCGCTGACGATTGTAACTATCCTAAGTAATAAAGTGATTTTGGTCCAAATGCAAAAGAAAGCTCCGTACCCTCCTTTTATTTCTTGCTGCCTCCTTAAAGGAGGATCTAAACATTGATTTGGGAAATCACCAACTTTAAATGCTGAAGGAGATGAGTGTTTAGGTACCAATAATTCCAAAATCTATCTTGAGTATGTCAGCATTTGATAAGGATGATTGATGAAGCAATTAATAATTTTGTTTTAGTGTTACCAAAACTTGTTTTAAACAAAGGCAGCAAGTCTGGGTTTAATATAAATCAACCTAGGGGATAGATAGTGCCTTGAGAATAATTAGGCATCCAGTAAAAATATCTGGATTCTATAATTTCCCTGCTTCATGCCTCAGCCTACCTTAGAAACGAAGCTATAAAGGAATCTCTCTGGTTTTCTTCCTCCACGCCCATATATCAAATCATACCATATCAAAGACATGAATAAAAAGAAGTATGAAAACCTCTGCTTTATCAGGCATACTTACATCCTAGAAATTGCTTCATGTATAAATTCAGTTTTGCCTTAATGTGAAAAAGCCTGGTGTATTTTTCTTCCTTTTCTTTTTTTTTTTTTTTTTTGGTTTTTCGAGGTAGGGTCTCACTCTGGTCCAGGCTGACCTGGAATTAACTCTGTAGTCTCAGGGAGGCCTTGAACTCATGGCGATCCTCCTACCTCTGCCTCCCGAGTGCTGGGATTAAAGGCGTGCGCCACCACGCCCGGCTTGGTGTGTTTTTCTATCAGTCATGGAAATCTTAATAAAATTATCCACCTGAAGGGTGACTGAAAACAAAAAAGGATAGATCCATTAAAATAAATATGAAGTATTTTTACATGAAAAGAAAATAAGTTTGTAAATATGGGAGGATGAGAAACATGGACATTTATGTATTTCATGTGATATTAAATGTTTCTTCATTCAACATTTTTGCAAAAATTAAATGTAAACTTTAAAATTCCAAGTGAACGAATCATATGTAAAACCTGTGATTTCTATGTGAAAAATCAGAATAATGGTTCTCTTTTTAAAATTTTTATTTATTTAAATGCAAGCACAGAGAGCTAGAGAGAAAGAGAGAGAGAATAGGTATGCCAGGACATCCTGCCACTGCAAACTCCAGCTGCATGTGTCACTATGCATCTGGCTTTATGTGGGTGCTGGGGAATTGAACCTGGGTTGTTACGTTTCATAAGCAAGTGTCTTAACCACTGAGCCATCTCTCCAGCCCAGAATAATGGTTCTTATATCAGTTCATTATATGAGAAATAGTCCAAACTATACTGTTGTTTGTATTGATTTGAACATTTCAATAGTTTACAAAGACTAGTAATTTATATTGCAGATAAGTAAGGCATCTATACTATATGGTTATGCTAGAGAAAATGTAGGTCCTATTGGCAACTTTTAAAACATGCTAAGGGGATGAGGGGATATCTAAGTGGACAAAGCACCTTCCACACAAGCACAGAGATCAGAACTCAGACCCTTCAGCACCCATGTAAATGCTGAGAGGATGTGTCAGGCCATCTGTAATCCCAATGCATGGATAGTCAAGATAGGATGTCCCTGGGATAAACTAGCTTGCTAGACAAGATGAATCAATGAGCTCTGGGCCCAAATGAGAGACCTTACTTCAGTAAATATAGACTTCTGTGATGGAGAATGACCCCTGATATCTACCTATGGTCTCCTCATACATAACATTTGCTCACAAATGTATACAAATATGCATGCACACATCACACACACACATATACATGCCCAAACCCCAAACTTACTTAAAACTACAGATATTGAAATTAGTTCCCTAAGACTAAGTATTTATTACTATTTTCCTATAATCAATATATTCATGCGTGTCTTCCATTCATATTCTATATACTTACTTCACATGTACTCTGCCATAGTTTATATTGCTTTTGCTTTAAAAATGTCATGTTAATGACTTCATACTGTTGGTATTCTTTCTGAAATTTCTGGTTTTAAATATATTTTATTTATTTATTTATTTGACCAAGAAAGAGGGAGAGAGAAGGGGTACACCAGGGCCTCCAGCCACTGCCAACCAACTTCAGATGTGTGCTCCCCCTTGTGCATCTGGCTAACATGGGTCCTGCGGAATCAAACCTGGGTCCCTTGGCTTTGCAGGCAAACGCCTTAACTGTTAAGCTATCCCTCCAGGCCAGGAACTTCTTTTTTTAAATGAAACATTATCTTCTTGAGAATTTTTTTTTCATATTCAAATCTAATTTCAATGGCTGCGGAATGCCCTGAATGAGCATATCATGGTCTGCTTATTACCTTATTGCCTGTATGTAATGTTCTTTTTGTTTTGTGTTTTGTTGCCCATTTGTCACTGTAACACACAGACTTGCAATGAATATTTTAGTACCTGTCTCTTTATGCATTAATGTGCTCTAAATGGTTAGGCAATAGAGTATACATCTTCAGTTTTATTAGGTGAAGGGAGACAGGACACCATACAATAGGCACATCGTTTCTGTGGGCTCGAGTCTTGACTCGTCATTTGCCATGTGCAACCTGACCCTCATTGACCTTGGTTCTTCCTCACTTTCTCACAGCAATAGCAATGGTCGGGGCTGGACTGCTTCTAGCAGTTTCATATCATCCTCCCCTTGCAGAAGAAGTTTAGGTGTGTGGGAGTACCGCACTGCACCTTTTCAGCTAACCTAAGCCATAGGACTATGTTATGGCTGATGAGATGTAAGCAGCTGTGACATAGGCCCCTGCACGTGTGTTTTCCTGCTTTCTCCACTTCTGCTACCTAAGAAGTAACGAGAGGAAAGTGCACCCTGGTACCAGTGATGGGCTCTCCACCTTGAACCTGGTGGACTTACCCTATTACCTTCTCTGGACTATTACCTGGAAAATTATCAGATTTTCTTGTTTCTTAAATATTTTAAGACTTTTTTCTTAGCTTCTTTGTTACAGATGTCTATCTCATACATTAAGAGTATATGCAGTTTATGACATTTTCATCTTAAATAAGTGAATATATATAATAAACACCTAGACTAATGCTTAGAGTTATCCTTTTAAAATTATTATAACCAGTGCCAAACTGATGTTCAAATTGTTTCATCAGCCCACCATCAATGCTTAAATCATCATACTTTATTGTGTCTTACATTTTTTGCAATCTGATACATGTGGCTATCTTTATATTAATTCATTTTTTATTAAGCCTTTTAAAATGCAGTGTAGCAAACATTTGGAAAGCACAGGAGTTACAATTGTTTAGGTTAACAAATACTTGCAATGTGAGCACCTGTATATAGTCACCACCCAGAACAAACCCCATAATTCCTCCTTCCACAGACTTAGTGTCCCCAAGGGCAGTGCTATTCTAAATGGGAACATGGCGGTCAGAGCTAAATCACACCCCCTGCTCCAGAAGTACATATATCACAGCCCCGATCCTTCGTGCCTAAGAATGTGACTGTATTGGACAATAGAGTCTTTAGGGAAGTCATATAGTTATCATGGGGTAGATCACTTGTCTGGTGTCCTGTAAGTAGAGGCAGTGAGGACAAGGACTGGTAACAGGGTGAAAGCCAGAAAATGACACAGGGGAAAGACCAACATCTACCAGCCTGTGGAAGCAGCCTTAGCAGAAACCACCCTTGGACTTCTAAGTCTGTGGGAAAATAAATTTCTGTTGTTTAAGCCATTTCTGTGCATGTTGTTATGGCGGCCTGAGGTAGAATCATTTCACCCAGGGTCACCCTGCGTGAGTGAACCTGAGTCAGAATCCCTTGTTATATGTCTTCATTTCAATTGCTTCATTGAGTTTCGATGGGATGATGGTGTGGCAGCTTGCCCATTCTTCCTGCTGCACAGCACTCCACTATGAGAGTCTAATCTCATAGATAAATTTTTAAAGTTTATTTATTTGAGAGTGACAGACAGAAAGAGGGAGAGAGAGAGAAGAGAGAGAGAGAGAGAGAGAGGGAGGGAGGGAGGAAAGGAGGAAGGGAGGGAGGGAGGGAGGGAGGGAGGGAGGGAGGCAGGGAGGGAGAGAGAGAGAGAGGGAGAGAGAGAGAGCGAGAGAGAGAGAGAATGGGCCCACCAGGGCTTCCAGCCACTGCTAACGAACTCCAGACGTGTGCGCCCCCTTGTGCATCTGGCTAACGTGGGTCCTTAGGCTTCACAGGAAAGCACTTAACTGCTAAGCCCTAATAGATAACTTTAATGTCAGTAAGATTTGAGTCACATTTGGTGTTTGCCTCACATGCACATTATCCCTATGAAGATTTTTGCATGTCATCTAATTAGTATGTTTGAATTCTTTTCTCTTGGGTAGTCAGCCAGGATAGAATTGTTACATCATAGTCTATCCTTTTTTATAGATTTTTCCAAAACCCAGTTCACACCTCTAATAACAGTATTTTCCAGCTGCCCCATATTCTTTTCAGTGACATTAGTATTTCCATTTTTTGGCTAGTCTGGTATACAATAATAGAATTACCTGTGAGTTTTGTTTTCACTTCTCTGATATCGATCAGGGTGAACACTTGTTTGGTGGACCAGTGTATGGCGAGCTTTCATAAGTCTCCAAGTATACTTGAAACGCATTTGGCATCTGTAAGTGTTGGTGGCCTGCACTATGCTTTTTCAACTCTATCAAAATGGTTGTGTTGAGTCTTCCATAACCCTACCCCTTCCACATTCCTAGTTTTATTAATAAAATATCCTAATGATTAGTGATTTATTGAGTCCTTCCTAAGAGTCTATCAACTCTTGGTTTATATATTTATATACTTTAAGATATGAATTCATATGTTTTATGAATTTTTATATTTGCCTCATGGATTGGAACTTTTATTACTTTGAAATTATTGCCTTTTATAACTGACTCCTCACTAAAGCCCACTTTTGGGTTGGAGAGATGGCTTATCAGTTAAGGTTCTTGCCTGTGAAATTTAAGGTCCCAGGTTTGATTCTCCAGAACCCATGTAAGCCAGAGATGCACATGGTGGCACATGTGTCTGGAGTTCATTTGCAGTGGCTATTCCGTCTCTCTCTCTCTCAGTAAATAAATAGAGCTAACTAAAATAAAATAAAATATAAAATCCCCCTTTCCTAATATAGGTACTGCTACAATTTTCTTTTGGTTAATATTTGCATGTGATCCTTTCCCATTTATTTTTTTATGTCTTTCCATATTTCTAACGCTTTACATTTAAGGTGAATCTTAAATGAACACATCATAAGTGACTGTTTAAAAAAAATCCAGTGATGACCATCTTTGTCTTTGAATCACACAGTTTGGACTGCTTGCATTTAATTAAATAGCTCATAGGAGTTCCAACCTATCATCTTACTATTTATTTTAGTTTTATCTTGTACTTTCTTATCTTCTTTAGGATTAACCAGCTATTACTCCATACATACTTTATATTACTTGATAATTCATCATTTTGCTATTTTTTACTGATTACCATAAAGATAAAACACGAATCTTTGATTTATGACTTTCTAGTATGCTGGTACTTTTACCCTTTCCAGCAATGCGTGAGCTCGGTCCCGTCTTTTGATCTACTAGTTGTCATGTGGTTTATGCCTTTAAATTTTTAGCCCACACAATGTGTTAGACAACATAATTGGCATCCACACAGATGTCCTCTCATATTTACTTTTTTTGGTACTTATTTTTATTAATTTATAGAGTATGTGTCTACAGGTGGGCAGTGATTTATTTTTATACATCTGAAAATATGTTCATTTGACCTGGAGTTTTGATGCTTATAGAATTTTGTATTGGCACTTGTTTTCATTTAGGAGTTTTTAATAACTTAAGGTACTTTCTTCCTGTTTCTGATGCTTGTGTTGAGGACTTAGCAGTCATTTTCTTTTGTGAATATAATGTCTTTTGTCTCTGGATGCATTTGATATTTCCTCTGTACCTCTGAATCTTGGCATTTATGTAGTCTTACTGTACACACATGTATGTGGACTTCTTTGTCTTTCTGTATTTTGTGGTCCACAAAGCTTTATGAGGCTCTGGCTTGGTATTGTCTATAATTCTAGGAAAATTCTTAGTCATATTCTTCAAACATTGTTTTTGTTTGTATATCTTCTCTCCTTTTATATATATTAGACCTTCAGATGTGTTGGACATTTTTAGGATGTTTGACCCGTGTGTGTGTGTACACGTGTGTGTGTGTGTATGTGTATCACTGGGGATGAAACCAGTTCCCCACACATGCACTTTACCATTGAGCCATATCCCCAACCTTTCCTTTATTTTTCTCTCTGCTTAATTCTATCGGCTCTTTACTACTGTTATCTCCCAACCCATTAATCCTCTTTTAAGTTGTTTTCAGTACTCTGTTAAATCATTCCACTGGGTATGAAATTTTTTTAATCTGATTTTTTTCCTGGATTCTTATTTTTAGCTAAAAGTCTCAATCTTGCTGGGGTTGAACACCCACTAGTGTGGGCAAGACCCTGGGTGTGCACCCCAGCACCACCAATGGAAGACTTGACAGGGTCAGTTTTTGTAACCATCTTAATGATAATTACTTCAAACTCTATTTGGGTTTCCTATGGATTAATTTCTATTTTGCCCTACTGTTTTCCCTTGTTTTTAGTACTTTGCATTTCTTTGTTGTTGGTATGCCAATGTGGGTGGTAAAGTAAAAATAAAGACAATTTGAGGTTTCTGGCTCTATTGCTTCCCTATAAAGTGGATAAATTTTGCTCGAGCAATCCGGTTAGAAGTATATCACCTCATCTATCTTTTGTTGAACTGATATAAGGCCTTTTCAGTAATAGCGACATGTATGTTATTTCCAGTTTCCTCACACCAAGAGCATGGACTTTATAGCTTTCAATGGAATGTGTTGGTCATTTTTTTCATCATAAAACCTTCCCCTATGATGTGGTTTGAACTCCATTTTTTTTTTTTTAAACTGTTATTCTCAACCTTTGAGACCATTGGCCATAGTATACTAGTCAATCTTAATTTTTTGTTTCTTTGTTTTTTAGCGGGGGTGGAGTTGCTGGCCGAGGTAAGTTCCCACTCTAGCTCAGGCTGACCTGGAATTCACTATGTAGTCTCAGGGTGGCCTCGAGCTAACAGCAATCCTCCCACCTCTGCCTCCCTAGTGCTGGGATTAAAGTCGTGCACTAGATTTTCACCTCCTGACTTGGGTCAGCGAATATTTCAAGGATACAGAAAATAGTAGAGGTTGCACTCACCTCTCCCTTCTTTTCTCATTGGTATCTTGGCTCCTGAGTCCCAACTATTTTGATTGCCCTCTGGTCTTAGAGCAGTCTTTCAAAAACTTTCCAGAAACTTTTGTTATTGTATACTCAAAGATATAATCTTATTAATCTCTTTTTAATCTTCTGCATATCAGTCATGCTGTAGCTAGAAGCAAAATCCCTCTGTTGTTACTTCATTTGCATGCTCACTCACTGTGGATAAGTGGCAGATATTTTTTGTGTATTTGCTGGTCATTGTATTTTCTTCTCTCCCTTGCTCACTTGATACTGTGTTGTCCTCTGGCTTACAACCTGTGAAAAACTTCAGGAAATATTGCCTGTTCTGTGACTTGTTTGAAGGTTTTTTACATTATCACTTGCCATAGAGAAATTTGAGTAGATAAATCACAAACACTTCTTTCACAGTTTGTGGGATTTGCCTTTTGTGAATAAAGCTTTCTTGATTTTTTTCCCATAACAGTTTTTAGTCTCAGTTTTCATATTCAGACTTTTAATGTTTTAGGCTTATTTTCTGTACCTGATTATATAGGAGCAGTACAATGTCAATCATTGCCAACTACTTCATAATGCATGTGTTTTGTTTTTAAAATTAATTGTATTATCTTAAGATATATTAATTTTTTACATTCACATAAGCTTATGTAAAGAGAATGATCATAACCTCTGATTTTTTAATCTCTCAGACCAAAGATAATTAATAAAAATTAATTAAAGGAAAATAATTGATATAGCAATTTGATTTGATTGGTGCCATTTATTTATTATAAATAGCATAACATGTTTTAAACTATTACAAAATTTAAACATGATTTTTGTTGGACTAGGATAAATAATTTTCATCATATTAAACAAAACACTGACTTTTGATGACTAAGAGGCAGTTCTAGAAAACTAATAATATTGATACTACATGGCATTTACTGATTTCTGAGTAAGAGTATGGCAATATTCTAAGACTTCTATGTATATGAACTCTGGTAAGAAAACTATGTGTTGAGTTAATGGTGCTATTTGTTATTAAGATGAGAGAACAGAGACACAATGGGGTGAATTTATAAAGATTGTTGATACAGGGAATTTACTTACATCCATTTATTTTAATTTATATAAATAAAGGAATTATAGCTACTCCCTGTTTTTTAAAATATTTATCTTTTCTATTTATTTGTCAGAGAGAGAGAGAGCGCAAATGGTTGCTCCAGTGCCTCTAGTCACTGCAAACAAACTCCAGATCATGCACCACCTTATGCATCTGGCTTAGGTGGGACCTGGAGAATCAAACCTAGATCCTTCGGCTTCATAGGCAAGCAACTTAACCACTAAGCAATCTCTCCAGCCCTACTCCCTATTTTTAAAAATATTTTTATTTTATTTATTTATTTGAGAGAAGGAAAGAAGCAGAGAGAGAGAGAGAATGAGCATGTGAGGGCTTCCAGCCATTGCAAATGAACTCCAGATGCATGTGCCACCTTGTGCATCTGGCTTACATGGATACTGGGGAATTGAACTGAGGTCCTTTGGCTTTGCAGGCAAGCACTTTAACTGCTAAGCAATCTCTCCAGACCTACCCCCTGTTTTTTTTTTTTTTTTTTTTTTTTGTTGTTGTTTGTTTTTTTGAGGGAGGCTGTCACTCTAGCCCAGGCTGACCTGAAATTCACTAGGTAATCTCAGGGTGGCTTTGAGCTCATGGCGATCCTCCTACCTCCCAAGTGCTGGGATTAAAGGCATGTGCCCCCAAGCCTGGTTTCCCTGGTTTTTGATGAAGATATTTCTAGTTAAAGCTATAAGCTTTTTTTCTGTTATGTTCACATTCACATTCATATTGAACAGGTCAATAGTCCTTAGTAATAATCGATTTAAGTTGACCAGTTCCGTGTCATCGTGAATATGTTAAAGTCAATTTGAACTTGTTCAAATACACACAAAACCTTTGGTATGTTGGCCTTTCATTGTTCTCCTCCTGACAATGGCTGCAACCCCGTGGAGTAATGCACTTTCCATGAAGCTCTGGTGGTAAAAAACACTTTTAACATAAATTGAATGAAGAACAATTAATGAACTGAGCTCCGTGCACGTGAAAGCCAACGGCAATATTAGAGATGGTGTTTATTTTATAGTCCAGAAACTGCATTTTAAATGCTAGTATATGTTTATATGACAGTTCTATTAAATATAAAAGAGTCCCATTACAAGGGAAGTCCTTTGCATAGGCTTTTTATGTGGTCTAAATAGCATACCCAGCCCTGCAACTCCTCATGTGAGACATTTTTAGAACCTTATTTATGTTAAAGCCATAACAAACTAGCAACTAGAAAACTATAATGGGCACAAACGGCTAATAAAAATGAGATTGTTGAAAATTCTTAATAGCAACTTAGGAAGTATGCCGATAAGACACAAGTCAAAGCCTGGTGCTGCTGGAAGCCTGCCACCCAGTAACCACAGACCTGCGGCCACGGGGCTCCCGCTGTCCATCTGCTTTGCTCTTTTGACTTGAAAGCAAATAGAGCCAATTCAGCTTTCAATTGGTATTTGCCATATTTTTCATCCTCATGCTTATGGAACCAGAGCTTTTCTGTTAAAAACAAACAAACAAACAGGAAACCTAGAAAGGTTCTTTCTTCATGCGTGACTTTCTGAGTGACCCTTTCAGCAGAAGTAGGGCAGGTGCTCCGAAACCAGTCCGTCGGGAAGAATGCCAGCATGTACTTGGGCTGTGCGTGTGTGCGTGCACAAGTTGCGCGCATGTGAAAATGTGTGCATGTGTTACAGAGTGAGGCTCTGACACTTGAAATCTGGATCACCTCTCAGCTGAATGTCTCTGTCTAGATAAGCTGGCTAAAACGAACCGCTCAAATCTTTTATTTATAGAGTACAAACTATTTGATCTGGGTTAGAGATCAACTCGGCAGGCAGAGATGTTAGGCCAGTCATTTTTATTGCTGCCTCTTGCAGAGTTCTGCAGTAGTTCATATGGTTCTTCGTGTGAGCAAAGGGAAAAAAAAAATCTCAAAGAAAATTAGACTGGTCAAGTGTGAAATGCCTCTTGCATTATCCCAAGCCAGTATGCATCAGTGTACATGGACTTATAATGCAATGAGTGAGAAAACCTTTAATTTCTGAACAAGTGGGGTCTTCCTAATAAATTTTTCTCACCCAGTCCCCACAGGTGTAAAAACTGAGGCAGTGACTGGGGTGATGGTTCAGTGGATACAATGTTCATCATGTAAGCAAGGGGACCTGAGTTCAGTTCTCAATCACCCACATAAAACCTGGGCATAGTGGCACTTGCCTATAACTCCAGTGCTGAAGAGACAGACAGGAGAATTGCTGGAGTATGCTCACTAGCTTGTTTCATCAGTTACTTTCATATTACTATAAACAAATACATGACCAGAAATAGTTTATGAAAGAACAAATGTTTAATTAGTCTAACAGCTCCAGAGGGTACAGTTCATTATGGTATGGAAAGTATGGGAGGACTTGGTAGGAAGCCTGCGTCATATCCACATGTAAGCAGAGAGGAAGTAGAAAAAGCAAACAGCAAGAGGAATCTGGCTATAACACCGTAGGGCCTTCACCCAGTAACAAACCCCAGCAAGACTGTGCCTCCTAAAGGTTCCATACCCTTTCCGAACAGTGCCACCCTCTGGGAACTATGCATGCAAGCACATGAGTTTATGAGGCACATTTTATGTCTAGCTGAATAGGGGACCTTTAGTTTTAGTGAGAGACCCTATCTCAAAATAAGGCAGAGAGGGATAGAGGAAGACACCCAGTGTGTAACTCTGGTCTCCATGTGCACACACACCTGCAAACTCATGCACTTACATTCATATGCATCCACCTGTACGAGGGAGAGAGAGAGAAAGAGAGAGAGAGAGAGAGAGAGAGAGAGGAGAAAAGGGGGGAAAACCCAAGGTTGATGTTAACAAAATAATGCTATTCCTTTTATGCTTACGGTGGTAGGATAATAACTGGAAAGCTACTCACCTGCTGTTATTATGTCATGGTGAATAGTCCAAGACCCAACAACTGATAGACTTGGATTCTACTTTCAAAGTCAGGGATGTTTGCCTCCCATCCAGTCTGGAAATTCTCTCCACAACACTCTTGAGAATGGCCACACCTGTTTCTGAACTCTTAATGTTGGGAAGTACATGACCGTAAAACTTATCCAGCTTCATTCATAATGCAGTTCTCTACAAGACAGTTCCCAACCGTCCTATGCTCAATTTAGGAGTGCAAGTTACTTCAATGAAAATGGCCACCTAAGAACAGCTGGCTGCTCTTAGAAGTTTCTTCTACTGCCACTCTTGGAGTGTTCTTTTGTGATAAGGACTATTAATGTATAATTACATGTATGTGTGTGGGTATTTTCTTTACCTGTGTCTTCCAGCCTTGCTCCCTAGCCTGGGAAACTCTAGTGAAGAAGTGTTACAAGCTTGGGAGCTCTAGGTTAACCTAGGTTGAAAGAGTTCATTTGCAATGGCTGGAAGCCCTCACATGCTCATTCTCTCTCTCTCTCTCTGCTTCTTTCCTTCTCTCAAATAAATAAATAAAATAAAAATATTTTTAAAAATAGGGAGTAGGGCTGGAGAGATTGCTTAGTGGTTCCCTAGGGGGAACCATAAAGGAGACAGATGTCCATATACAGTGGCAAGAGTTTAGGAGAAAAATGTACAATAGACCGATGCCTGAGGTTGCAAACTTGACAGACACAGCTGCAGGGAGTTCTAGGATGTGGTAAGCCTGATTCTCACTCTCACCTCTTTTCTAGAAACTTCATAAAAAGCAATTGTAAGAGGGAAGGGTAGATATGATTGAAGATATACATATGTATGGAATGGCATCATAAAACTAATTTGTATAATTAATGTGTCAATAATTATGACTAAGGCAATCTAAAAAGGCCAATTGCTTTTCATTGCTTTTGAAGATTGATGTTTGCCTGAGACAGCTTACTTGTTCTGTGTTTCCTTAGGGCACTTAAGACCTGATCCCTGCTCAGTTTTCACCTCATTAATGTCTCTTATCTGGGCACAGGACTCTGTTATCAATGTCTTGTGGATCTGGTAAAGGAGTTCAGCTTTCACAGTATGGCTAACTATGGAATGTAACTTGCTGAGCCCAAGAAGCTGAAGGAAGGCCTATTTTATTTTATTTTATTTATTTGATTGAGATAGAGAAAGAGGAAAATATATAGAGAGAGAATGGGCACACCAGGGCCTCCAGCCACTGCCAACAAACTCCAGATGTATGGGCCACCTTGTGCATCTTCCTTATGTGGATACTGGATAATTGAACCTGAGTCCTTAAGCTTCCAGGCAAGTGTGTTAACCTCTATGCCATCTCTCCAGCCCAGTAAGGTCTATTTTGAGCTTTCTGTGGGGACTGGGGACTGTGGGGGAGCTGAGAGGAACTGGCACTGTTGTTTGCAATAGGAGTGTGTGTGTGTGTGTGCTTGTGAGTGCACTTGAGTACTCTGGGTGTCTGATACAAATGAACTTCTTGCATCTAGCTTTATGTTGCTTCTCATGATGCCAACCCAGGCTGACAGGGTTTGTAAGCAAACATCTTTACTGATCCATCTCCCCAGCTGACCATCTGCCTGGTGCTTGTCATGTAGGCTAGACTGGATGACCAGCAGGCCCTAGGGATGTCTACCTGTCCCCACTTCCCAAGGTCTGGAATGATAAACGCAAACCACAAAGCCCGACTTTTTATGTGGGTTCTGGGGAATGAACTCCAGTTGTCATGCTTTCAAGGCAAGCACTTCCCTGATGGACCTAGCTCACTAAGTCCTGGTATTGTTGACCGAAAGCTGCTTGGACATTTCCACACACTGTGTCACGATCCTAGGAAATCCACTAAGATTTCAAGAGAGAATGGGCACACCAGGGCCTCCAGCTCTGGAGGTTTGTAGGTTCTGAAGTTTGTTATTGTTTGTACCTTGGAATTGATCACATTCTGACTGTCTTGTACTTTCAATTCACAAGATGTAGATGTGCAA
The DNA here is from genome assembly GCF_020740685.1 of Jaculus jaculus. Lineage (NCBI taxonomy): Eukaryota > Metazoa > Chordata > Mammalia > Rodentia > Dipodidae > Jaculus > Jaculus jaculus. Next base: position 31,878,412 of record NC_059110.1, read on the forward strand.
ATGTCAACTGTAGTACATCAGTGACAGCTGTCTGGCTAATGTAAAAGTGACACTGAAAAGCCACTTAGGACTTACAAATCTATTTTCTAGTGTGGGATTAGAGCAGCAAAGATAGAGTATCTTCCTGAAAATCAGCTGGTAGTGTGATTGACCTGAACGTCCACGGCTTTATAAGCTTCAGCATCCTGTGGCATTTGTTCATCCTGACTTGATCCTCCACTCTGACAGATACAACTTTCCTTTTGCTAAACTAGTATCACTGATTGGTCAAGTCAGATTTCCCCATTATAATTTCAGTCTGGGAGATGTGGTCAATTTCTACTGGGGTTTTCAGTGCTTGCTTCTTTATTCAATTTTCAAAACTTCTGGTTTTTTTTTTTTTGGGGGGGGGCATGTGATGTTTCTAAAATGCAAATGTTTCTGTGCTGACTTTGTAGTCTGTATTATGCAGTACATTAAACAAAATGCGAGGTAAGAAGTAAGCCATTGATAGTGTCACACTGCAGTCAACACCCTCCTGACTCCATTGCCCTCTCAATAATTGGATCCACCAGTTGGGAAACAAGCCTTCACCACTGAAGCCTGTTGAGGGACACCAGATTCCAGCTGTAACCCGGACACTCTAAGTTGTGTTTCTCTAATTAATAGTAAATTTGAGAAGTTTTTTCCTTGTTCTTTTCCTCCTTCTTTTATGGTTATTTTTACTTCACTGAAGAAGATTTGAGGCAGTGTCTCGCTGTCACCCAGGCTGACCTGGAATTCATATGGAGTCTCGGCATGGCCTCAAGCTCCTGGTTACTCTGCCTTCTGAGTGTTGGGATTGAAGACATGTGCCACCACACCTAGCCCTATTTTTTTTTTCTTTTTACCTAATAATATTCTTTGCTTATTTTCTGGTTAGTCTTCAACTTAACAGAAAGTTATTTTTGAAAAACATACAAAATACAAAACACTTTTCAAAATGCAAAAAATTATTTAAGGTTGCATCTTAAGATGTTTCCAACAATTAACATATGCTATCTTTCTCTATGAAATAAGACAATTTAATGCTGGAATGCTTTTTTTTTTCCCTAGGTTTTAGTAATTTTTAAAACTGTTTAACCAGCTCTATTTTTTTTATTTGTTGTTTCAAGGTCTCACTCTAGCCCAGGCTGACCTGGAGTTCACTAGGTAATATCAAGGTGGCCTCGAACTCATGGAGATCCTCCTAATTCTGCCTCCCAACTGCTGGGATTAAAGGCGTGCACCACCATACCCAGCTTAACCAGTTCTTTAAATAAGATATTTTCATGTTTTTTTTTCTGGGCCATGAGCATAGCAATATTATTGTACTTGTAATATGAATAAATTTAAAATATGTAAATTGTTATTCTCTGTCTTAAGCATTATTCTTTCTTCGTCAAATTATTTCTTGCACCTTGGAGAATATTTTCCTTGGTAGGACTCTCTTTATAAAGAGTTTATGGACATGGGATAGGTAGCAAGATGATTATAGGGATAATGATAATATCAATTCACAGACATTTAATTGAAATTAAATTTAATTTCTTATGAAAGGTAATACAGTATAATAATATGTGGGAAGAAGTGCTAAGTTTTGACATCTGTATGTTTTATGATACAAAAATAAAAACAACTATTCCTTGAAAACTACCGCTAAATAATGAAAGACAACCAAGACTCGAAGAGACCTTGCCAGGCATCCATGCGATAACAGACTAGCGTCTAGAGATGCAGATACCTCAAAACTCAATAATAGAAAAGACACATTTAGAAATGAACATGTTGGATAAACATTTCACCTAAGATGATAATAGATGGCAAACAAGTGCAAGGAGAGTTATCCCATGTTCTCAGGGAAATGGAAACTAAAATTACAATGAGGGTTGGAGAGATTGTTCAGTGGATAAAGGTGCTTGCTTGCAAAGCCTGACAGCCTGGGTTTGATTCCCCAGTACCTGTACAAAGCCAGCTACACAAAGTGGCACATTGGTCTGGAGTTCATTTGCAGTACCCCTTCTCTCTCTAACTCTCATTCTCCTTGAAAGCAAAAAAAAAAAAAAAAAAAAAAGGATTAAGAAAACATGAGAGAGGCCCAAGGCTATTTTTGACTTTTTGCTTCAATGATACTGACTACCCTCACCCCAAATGCCACCCTAGCTGGCCAGTTACTCAGAACCAGCCCTCCAATACCTTCTCACAGATCCGATGTCCCGGCCACCTGCTATGATTACTGTTCCCCACCTAAGCACACGACCCCCCACCAGGACTTGGAGGCCACTATCAACCACCGGCTCTCCTGGAGCTCTACAGTTCCTATGCCCATTTCTTCATGCATTCTCCTTTGGCCTGGCTGATGTGGCCTGGAGGGTTTTTAATAAATTCTTTCCCACCAATTACGTGAGAGATCTGACCTGCTGAGAGATGAATAATGCAGCAGAACTAACCAAGTGGCCAAATGTCCCTTCGGGACACCAAGGAACAGGTCATGACCAATGGAAGAATGCAGTGGGCTAAATGTGATGGAGTGTGTTACACTATAGAGAACCATGCATAAATCACTTCCAGAGCAGCAAAAAATGATCACTGACCACAACAGATCCTCCCTTGTGTGACTTCATTGAGGATCCCTAGCTGAAGGAGAATTGAAGTTCATTAAAGCATTAGTTGTCCACTGACAATACTTTATATAAGTCAGGGGTCCTAGAATCTGTCACGGTAGGGCCAGTCTTTGACTTAGGTTGGTTTCTCTATGGTAACAGAGTGACTTCTTCAGTCTCCAAGGTAGTTCAGGGTCATGGGTTTACTGTTATCTTTTCTTAAAGAAGGGGAGAGAGATAGATAAAGAGAGAGAGAGAGAGAGAGAGAGAGAAAGAGAGTGAGAGAGTGAGCGAGCAAGAAGGGGCACCCCAGGGCCTCTAGCTACTGCAAACAAACTCCAGATACTTGCGTCCCCTTGTGCATCTGGCTTACGTGGGTACTGGGTAATTGAACCTGGGTCATTTGGCTTTACAGGCAAGTGCCTTAACCACTAAGCCATCTCTTCAGCCCTCCTGTTACCTTTTCTTTTTGCACCAAAACATCCACTAATGTTCTTGCATAGGTTCTATTCCTTCAGCTGAAGTAACTCATGCCCTGCCTTTTGATGATAATGGAATACCACTCGCTCTTATGAAATGGCTGTTTAGAAAGCTGGCCATATGGTGTGTTGGTGACAAAACAACCGTTTACAGGCTGCTGAGGGGAAGGTGTAAAATTGTATAATCGCTTTGAAAATCGTTTAGCCAGTGTCTGTTCTTTTCCTTGATTTCTTTCTTTCTCTCTCTTAACAGATTATTTTCTTTTATTGACTCTCCTGTTACCATTCCCTGGGGCCCTCCTCAGTGGGATTTACTGTGGGTCATGAAGGCCTCAGTGAGTCCCAATGAGACAGTAGGAGCACCATGCCTCAGGGTATGCCCACCTGCTCTGTGGCTCTTACAAACTTTCCACCCCCCTTCCACAATGTTCCCTGAGCCATGGCAGGCCTGTTGACAGTCTGATTCAGGGTTGCGTTCTTCACAGCATCTGGATTTATGTTTTGATATGTTGTGCTTGATCACTGTGTCTGCCACCATCACCCTGGAGCTGGTTGTCAGGTTAGCAGTAAGAGCAGTGTTTGTAGCACCACTTCCACTGCACGTTCTCCTGGGCCCTGGCAGATGTGGAAGAAATGGCAATCTTCATGGTAGGCAGTCACTAATCTTCTTGTATTATTGCTGGATTTAGATTCTCTGTTTTCTCTGCCATCTGTAACATGCAGCAGATTCTCCAACTAAGACTGGGAGCAGCTTGGGTTAAGGGGGGTATGCAAAGTTATTTGAGAGATTTTTGAGTTATTTGAGAGAATCATGGGGGGGGGGGCTTCTCTTGAAAGTATGCATTTCCTGACTATGGGAATCTGACTTGGTTTCCAGTACCAGGTATGAATTCTCTCCCATTGAGCGGGCCTCATGTCTAATCAGAGAACAGTTGGTTACCCACCGAGATGGTGTGACACTATTTACAAGTGTGTACTTCTTGTCCAGCTGGGTGATTTCATAGTCTGCAGGGTCCCCTGCTTATTCATGCTGGTGACTGTTTTCTTCAGTAGCTCCCATAGCACCTCCCAGCATTATGGGGGCTAACCAGGAGGAGGCTTCCAGTCCTGGCATGGTCATTCAATGTACTGACCATGGCCTGTGATATCTTTAGCAATAGCGTCTTACCTTTGAACTCTGGCAGCCAATCAAGAATTTTGGCAATGGCCTACATTATTTTGGGCACCTCATGGGTCTCCCTGGCCAAGAACTCACTGTGGAGGACAATCCAAATCTGGGCCTGGGAATTGCCAGCCAGAGTGCATGGTTTTAAGAAGGTTAAGCTTTTTCCACCTTCTATCTGGACTGTCCTCCCTCCCTCCTTTATTGGTATTTACATCTTGTAGAATGCTAGTCAGAGTTAGGATTTCTGTGGGACTGATATGTGTTGTCTTAATTTTTGTGTAGTTCCTTGCCCACCCTCCATACCCCCTATCCCTCCAAAACCTCCCACTCCCAATATTCTCCCCCTCCTAACTGATTCTACTTCCTAGCTATTATAGAGTGGCCACAATCATGGTTGAATGAGTATCCCTGAAGTAAAGAGTCTTAAGGGTATATGCCCAGAAGTGGTATTGCTGGATCAAATGGAAGCTCTATTTTCAATTGTTTTCAGAAGTCTCAATACTGATTTTCATAGTGATTGTCCAACTTTGAATTCCCACTAGCAGTGAGTAAAGGTTCCTCTTCCCCACAGCCTCACCAGCATTTGTTATCATTCGACTTTGATGAATAGCATCTGAAGTTATATAGAATCTCATAGTTGTTTTGATTTTTAGCTAGCGTCTTAAAACATTAAACATGTCTGTCATCTAATCTAGCCTTCCCACTAGATCTTTATCCTAGTGAAGTAAGAGGATATGTCAATATAAAGACAAACACAGTGATTCATGGCTTCATTTATGATAGCTAGAGTGCAAATTCAAATGTCCATCAGTACACAAATATAGAAATTAATTGTGGTACATCTGGCCAATGAAATGCTAGTCAGAAATAGAAATGAGTGAACTACTGATATATACTACACAATGAATTAATCTGAAAATAATTATGTAGAATGAGAGAAATCAGCCAAAAAGGAAATGCACTTTGCATGGTTCAACCTTTATGATGTTCTAAAAGATGCTACCCTAATGCAGACCTGGAGATGGGAGATGAGAACGCATTAGAGATGAGGATGTCTGGGAGGTGAAGTGTTAGAAGGGATTGCAAAGTGGTGCAAAAAAATACGTGTGATGAGTATGTTCATAATCTTGTAGCTAAAATTAAAATGCTACCCTTTGGGCATTTGTTTATATCTCTCAAATATCCCTCAATAAAGTTGTTTAAAAATCTTAAATGATATATATTTATTATAGGCTTGCCATTAAAGGTGGCTTTAAGGTATTAGATCTGGAGCTGAAAAGATGGCTCAGTACTTAATGCTGTATGCTTGCAAAGCCTAAAGGCTTGGGTTACATTCCCCAGGACCCATGTAAGGCCAGAGGCACAACATGGCACATGCATTGGGAATTGGTTTTCAGTGGCCAGAGGCCCTGTGGCCTCTCTTTCCCTCTCTGTGTAACTCACAAGTAAGTAAATAAAAATATTTAAAAATAAGGTATTAGTTGCAGAACTCATGTGAGCTCAGTAGAAGAAGCAACGATGCTTCCCTCCCAGGCTCCGGTTCTAGCTCTTTCCTCAGCCTTCAGATATATAGTTGTGCAGAGCTGCTGAGTTTTGGCTTGTTTCTTTCATTGTTTATCTTTTTTACTCTGAGAACTTTTTTTTTCCTCTCAGCATTTTTATTTTCAATGAGCTTCTTTAAGAAAAGATATATAGATCTAGTTAATGTCTTTCTTTCTTTAAAACCACATGGGAATACATAATGTTGACTTTCATGTTTATAAAATCAATTATCACCACGGTATACTGTCTGTATGTGCAGAGGATGTAAAAGATTTTTTATAAATAAGTTTTATAAATAAGCAGTTTCTCTAAAAAATAATAAATAAATGAAAGTGTTGAGCTGAGTTTGCATTTGACAGTTTAGAGGTGAGAGAATGAGCAGAGGTGTGGAACCTTCTTTCTACAGGAAATTAGTGCAAGTGGACACACTTGTTAATCTAAACACACCAGTAAAGCTTTGGGAAGGCTGGCCCAGGGAGCGCCTCTGGCTCTTGCCTAGATTTCAGCACACAGTCCTGTGTGTGGCCTGAAGCGAGGAAGGTATTTGCTCTCTCTGTGAAAGCATACACAAACTTTATGTGTTTCAATAACCACAGCTAAAAGGCTGCAGAGGAAGGCATTTTTCAGTAAAAATGTGGTTCCTCTGATTCCCTGCATCTGTGATAATGGTTGTGTCTCTTCCTGAGTAGGGCCCCTGTCTTTATCTCGGGCCCTGTGCCTGTGTGTGGTCTCCTTCCATGCCCATTTTTCTTCTCTCATCTTTGACTCTATGAACTAATTATGAAGTTAAAATTGGTTTTTATTATTTTATTTATTGAATGGGACATTTGAGTTGCTTTCCTTAGAAGCAATTTCTCACCAAACCACTCCAATTATAATAAGACAAATAAAAAATACACTCTAGTTACTTTATGCTTTTAACTTATGTAGCCTTTGATTTGCTTTTGATTTTTTATTTTTTCCTGGCTAATGGTGCTGTGCTTTTGGTCACCCTCCTGAAAGCTGTCTATGACAAAGTAGCAAACAATTTAGTTACTTCTTATAGTTCATAGACCTATCAGTAATTGATGTTAAAAAGTTCATTACAAATGAGTTGATTGTGTGTGAATATTTGATGTTTTGCTCTTGAAGATTGTTTTGTCTATTACAATCCAATAAAAATATGATTAGAACAAACCTGATTAAGTCTCTGTATTTTAAAAGTTTTGATTATTTAACAAAGTTGTTGTAATCTTGTAAAAATGCCTTGGCATGAAGCATTTTGACCATGAAACCAGCAGTGGTCCATGTGAAACTTGAATTTTCCAAAGTTGTTTTTGGCTACCTTTCTTATCTTTGGATGAAAGAACAGTTGTAACCACATTTTTTTTTTTTCGGTAAGAGAACATCAAAGACCTTGGTTTTATACATCAGCTTCATACAATATAAGACCCTTGAGATTCTAAGAAAGGTTACTCTACACATAATCTCTAATATTCATGCGGCAAGTGTTCTGCCTAATAAAATACAAGGCTGGGAATCATGGACCTTATCAACTGCCACAGTACTGGATAAAAGTAGTGATTGAACAAAGCAAAAGAGAGAAAACTACCAAAGCACTTTGGAGATGTCAAACAAAAAAATTCCAAAATGATTTAGTTACTCCTATAGAACATTACACACACACACACACACACACACACACACAAACACACAAAGCAACAAAAAACCAGCACCTGTTATCAACTCTTGCAATTTTGAAACTCTACTTTTCTGCCACATTGTGTGATTTTAGCCCCAGAACATAAGCAGTATAAAACAGGGAAGTTCTTCTGAAGCCCACGTTGGAGATAACATTTCTTATGGTCCCTTTATCATGCTGTCCTCTTTCCCATCTCCTCTTACTCTGTCCCATTATGAAGAGACATTTACATACATTTCAGAAATATGCCCCCTGTAGCAGCAAGATTGAGGGATGGGAGTATTTCTAGAAGGATTGTTCAGCCACGTTCTTGGTGGCATCTGGGGAAATGAAAGGGCCTCTTAGTGACAAAGCACGACACACTCAAGAACATTCAAGAACATTTCACGGCTACAGCCCACATCTAAACTTTGGACTTTCCTGTCTCCGTTTTCTTTAAAGATATTTGTGAAACTAATTGAGCAGATGATAGATGACATGAAATTTGGAAGGAGAGGCCAACAGGTGAGTTAGTAGCTTCAGTACGCTCGACATTGACCTTCAATGTTTCTGGTTAGAGAATAGCCAGCAGGCATGGTGCACTTGACCTGCAGAAGATGAAGGGTCTCTCAGTGAGACCCTCACAGCTGCCAAGGGTTAGCATCTGGAGGCTGCTACCTTCTCTATGATTCTTATGAGTCTGCCCCTGGCTGGGGAGGATTGTGCATGTCTTCTGATAGTGCTCAACATTAGCCCTGGGCCAAAAATATCAATGATGAGACTGGCTGACTTAGGATCTTGGGTTAAGACTCAGTCCCAAGATTCTTTGCTATGTGGTCTTGTTTGCCTTCCCGAAACCCAGCCCATGTTCCTACCACCTGTGCTGCCCCAAATTTTAATACAGGGCCAGGGCAAAGCCAAAGTGTGCGCTTGCCAGGCCTATCCCCTGTTGGAAGAGGCCAGTGATGGCTAGTCTTGACTGTCAATGTGACTGGATCTCGAATCACCATGGGGACACACTTCTGCATGTGTCTGTGAGAGCGTCTCCAGAAAGGTTCACATGAAGAAGGAAGACTCACTCACAATGTGAGGAACTGTGAATGTATGGTGACACCATGTCACGGAGCCCTAGGCTGAGTAAAAGGGAGAAAGTGAGCAGGGCAGCAGCAGCCACCTCACTCCAGTTCCTGACAGCAGACACAATGTGAGCAGCCACCTCCTGCCCCAGCCACCACTCCTCCCCGGCAATGATGAGCTGTATCCTCCCCACATGAGGCCAAACTACGCCCTTTCTCCCTTAAGTTACTTCCTGTTAGCTATTTGAACATAGCAATGAGAAATGAAACTAATATAGCAGGGTTTAGACCACCTATGGAAAAGGAATTGACATGAATGTTAGCATTGAGTATCGATTCCTACCCAGTGAATCAAACTGATATTTAAGATGTCTTGAGCTGGACTGACACCACATGTCATCATCAGGTGACATTACTTCATGCCGAGTTGCTCAGGTTTGAAGGATTAATGGAGATAGAAGGGCTCATGGGTACATCTTCTCATATTATCAGTCCTTGCCATTTAAGGGCTTTCTATCTGCCACATGAAAAACCATTATATATTTTTTTGAACTACTGCTGCTATGTGAGCAGACAGAGTGGGTAGTAGAATGTTGCCATGAATTTGGGATAAAAGATCACCCATAAAATGGAAAGAGCACAATTTCCTTTTATCCTTATTGCAATTATACTAGGTAGATATGGATCCATTTAAAGTAAATGTTTATAGACAACATGTTTTTGTACTGAGCTAAATGCATAATTATGGGGATATAACTGAGAATGAATTATAGATAAGCCTCCATCCTTTGGAGCTTATATTTCATCTGCCACCTTCTTCATGGAATAGATGGCAAAGTCAGAACTCAGAAAGGTTAAGTAACTTATCAGAAGACACATAGCCTATAAAAAGTGGAGCTGGCCGGGCGTGGTGGTGCACACGCCTTTAATCCCAGCACTTGGGAGGCAGAGGTAGGAGGATCACTGTGAGTTCAAGGCCACCCTGAGACTACTTAGTGAATTCCAGGTCAGCCTGGGCTAGAGTGAGACCCCACCTCTAAAAAAACCAAAAAACAAAACAAAAACCATGGAGCTGGAATAGATTCAGGCTTGAGGTCAGAGCTGCAGGTGGATATTTGTTTTCCAGTGACAGCATTGCACCTGCAAGCTGGAGGTCAGGAGACTTTTGCCAGTGCAGCTCACACCCAGCAAGCTAGTGAGGGACAGAGGAAGTGGATTCCTGTTCTGCTGCCCCTGGTCTACCAGAGCTCAGCCAGCAATACAGAAAGATGCCTGTCCCACCCTTGTACGTCCAGCACTCATGAAAGTGCTTCTCACTGGCAGACTCCACATCACATCCAGGATGTAAAATCAGCTCATATTTTCCAGGAGACTTTCAGAAATGTCTAGTCTTCCAAAACTAAAATTCAAGACAGGAGAAAGTATAAGGATGGATGTAAAGTAGCCAAGCAACCATACATACTATTACATTATAGCATCTGTCAATAGGTAATGAGTAAAGAGAAAATTGCTATGGTACGTTCACAAGTGCAGTATTCCCAACAAAAACAATGCATTTGATAACACACAACAGTCTTAAACAGCCAGAAAATAGCCAGTATTTACAGATAATGAGCATAGTCATATATATTTTAAAATTTGTGGTAATTCAATTCATTTCCTTATGAAGAAAGAATGTGATTACATCATTTCAAGTTCTTATTTCTATTGAGCTTGTTATTACTTGGAGACAAAAGGCTCCTGTATTGAAGGCTTGCTTCTCAGTTCATTGAGAAAGATTGGCTAACAAGAGCTCTGACACTATCAGTGGATTAATCCATTGATGGATTTGTAAAATGATGACATAATTGGAAGGTGGTGGGTGGAAACAAGGAGACAGAGCCTGCTTGAGGTAGGAGGTTGTTGAAGGTGGGTATAGAAACGTACACCTTGTTCTTGTTCTCTCTTCCTCTCTCTATTTTGTGGCTTCCAGGAAGTGAGCGGCTGCCTCTGTCATGACTCCTGTTGCCACAATTCTCTGCCTCATGGCAGGCCCATAGCATCAGAGCCAGCCCACTATGAACCAAAATCTCTTAAACTAGGACCAAGAGATATCTTTCCTCCTACTAAGTAGTTTCTGTCAGGTATTTTGTTACATCAATTTAAAAAAAGGCTAGCAGTATTTATGGTTTTGATGTGCATTTGCATAGAAATAACTTGAAAGTTTTTTAAAAAAATTATTTATTGAATTTTACTTATTTGAGAGAGAGAAAGAGGCAGATATCTAGAGAGAATGGGTGGACCAGGGCCTCCAGCCACTGCAAACGAACCCCAGACACATGTGCTACCTTGTGCATCTGGCTTATGTGAGTCCTTGGGAACCGAACCTGAGTTCTTTGGCTTTGCAGATAAGAGCCTTAACCACTAAGCCATCTCTCCAGCACAGCTTGAAAGTTTTGAGTGAAAAGAACTATTAGTTGAACCAAATAATTTAGCTCATTGATGTAAAGGACACAGTGTTGTAATCAGCTATGTCACATTAATTAATTTTGCTCATGCTGATTCAATTCTTATTTCTCATGATGAAAATAAAGCTGAAAGTTCAATTAATTGAATTTTCCTGTGGTTCAATTTATTTTTCCTTCTATTACTAGATTTGGTATCAAATATACATCAGACTATTATTTTCAAGTTTGAAGAACAAAAAGGTGAAAACGTTAATTTTTACTACTCAGACAATATTAAGCGGTGGCCTCCCACTTTCTCAGGAAACAGATTTTAAGGCAGATGCTTGAATGCATGGGTAGATGCCAGCATTCTTCTGAGAAACACCAGTGAGGAGCAAGGTACAAGGACGGACAGAGGGCAGTTAAACTAGGGCTCATTCAACTTCACAGAGCCTCAAATCATCGTCTGGAGGTAAGAGCACCCTACACAGGCTGCCCTTGGCCCAAGCATGTAGGTTGACCCCTTGTCCATCTGTCTTGACAATGTAGGATGTGGGATGCACCCAGGGAACATTTGTCACCATTGCTGGAGCACCTCTTATCCACAAAGATCAATGTCCAGAGAGGAGCTCATCTCTCTGCAGTCTATAGTGAACACTTTGCATCTGGGAAATGTGTCAGTACCTGAGGATGTGTAGCTGGCAAGCCAAACTCACTACATCCCCTTCTTTGATTGAAGATACTCTGAGAAGCACCTAGATCCAAACCTCACCCTATATAAGAAAACAATTTTCTAGGTAGGGTTTTGCTTTAGCCCAGGCTGACCTGGAATTCACTCTATAGTCTCAGGGTGGCCTTGAATTCAAGGAAATCCTCATAGGTATTATACATTCTATACTAAGCTAAGATAATATTGACTGGTTAAATTTTAAATACTGAATATATTCCATTATTTTTCTCCTACAGAAAAAATATTGTTTATAGAAAATGTGTGCAATAATATTTTCCTGTCTGAAGATACTTTTGTGCCCTATAACTTCCTTCTAGAAATTAAATTTCTGTGTTGTATGAATTATATCTCTTGTCATTGTCCTTTTATTACAATAGCATAATGACAGATTATTTTCTAGGAAACCTTAGATGATATCTTTTATAAGAAAAGATTGAGTTTTAATCTACATTGTGTAGATGTGTCACATTGTCACAAAAAGTAAAATTCTGAAACTTTGGGAAATAGAAAACAGCTAGCTTTTATTCATAACCTTAATACAATACTTGAGAACCTTCAGAAAAGGGATTAAACTTTATAAAATCAAAGTAAAATGTTATCTATCTGCAAAGTTAAAATCAAAGAAGACATCATTTCTGTTGCATTTGTTTAAAGATACCATATTAAAAAGTAAATATTACATAAAGTTATAAAGAAATCCAATATGAACCATGGACACATGATTAGAATAAATTTGATCTTCTGAAATATCAAGAAGAAATCATGAAGCCCTACCATGGAAGGAAGTTACCAAAAAATGCTCATGTATTCGGTATTTTACAATTACATTAAAATGTGCACATAAAGTTATTGTATTGACATTTGAGCTAGATAATTAAAATAAATCTGTTAGTGCTACCAAAGAGGAAAATGTCTTGCGTGGAGTAGTTATCGAGGCATCTAGAGGAAGTAGAGTCAAGAGGAAGTTTCACACTGATGTAGATGAACATAAACTGGGTGAGCACGTCAGGTGACGGAATTAGCTGAAGAATGGAATCCATGTAAAGACAATCAACACTGAGGAAACATCACCTGATGGTGACTATGTTCAATACCATACTGAATGACAGTTTTGTTTTAGAGATATTAACATGCCAACATGTTCAAGTGTTCATAAACCTCGGGTTTTTTTGGTTTTTTTTGGCCAACTTCATTTTCTTGTATCTTTTCTCCAGAGAGCTTGATATTAATGATTTTTGAAGAGCTCATGGGACGTGTTTTTCTCCTTTCTTTGGGTTGCATTTCAATCGTCCTTACGTTTTTCTAATCTGAAACACACTTGGTTGCTGAATGAAGAACAAGCTTGTAGACACTAAGTGACCTGACACTCCAGCAGCAATTCTCCCACACAGGGCTGCTGAAGGAATGCTTTTGACTTAACTAGAAATCAAGAATACAACATTGAGGGATGGGGAGATGGCTTTGTGATTAAGGCACTTGTCTGCAAAGCCAAAGGACCGAAGTTCGATTCCCCAGGACCCACTAAAGCCATATCCACAAGGTGGAGCATTCATCTGGAGTTTGTTTGCAGTGGCTGGAAGCCATGGTGCACCTATTCTCTCTCTGTCTCCCCCTTTTTCTCTCTCTCAAATAAATAAATAAAAATAAAATATTCTTTTAAAAAAGAACACAACGTTGAATGTCAATGATACTTCATGAGTCTGGGTGTTTTGTTCAAAATATCCCTTTACCAAGAAAAAGAAACCCAGTGGAATCGGTTTGCAAAGACTATCTTGGAGAGCGAGGAGGTTCTCCATCCTGGAGGTGGCCACGTCACAGGGCGGACTCTTCATGGTGGTCAGCGCTCTTCTGGTGACCTAGTGGGGCTTGTGAACGGCCAGCCCTACCACAGCAGGCTTACGATGAGGAAACACCATCGCTCCTGGAGAAATCCACCTTCCCAGCGCTCTTTCCAAAGGCTGCTCTAGGCTGACCATCCTGTCCAGCCATGCTCCTTTCTGCAAGCTCTCTGTGGTTCTTCTCTGGGGTGTACTGTTCACATGACTTCTAAAGTATCTTTTGTCTAATTGTAAGATGAATTGCATTTTGACAATGGCAAATTATTACTGGATTTGTATCAGATTTAAATACTAGTTATTATATGAATTTGTGAACTTTAAAAATAAGGTTTTTAATTTAGAGACAAGTTGTATTTTTACCAAGTCTTTATGTATAATTGAACTTTCCTTAAGTTTTATACATTCTTATATAATATAATCTAGGTATTTTTAATTTGAGTTACTATTATTATTGTTTTAAAGTTTTATTGATTTGCAAGTGTGTGTGTGTGTGTGTGTGTGTGTGTACAGCAGGGCCTCTTGCTGCTGCAAATGATGAGTTGTTGCATCTGGCTTATGTGGATAATATGGGAATTTAACACAGGCCAGCAAGGCTTTAGCCCCAGAGCCATCTCTCCTAAGTCCTCAGTAGCCTTCTATTGTAATTAATTAATTTTATTCCATTTCCATTTTTACATTGAGTTAACAAAATTCCAGGAATTGATAGACTAAAGAAGAATTCTCTGGTGAATCTCAGGTGAGAAAAGAAAAGAAGCCAAAGACCCAAAGGAAAATGGGTTGTGAGAAAGAGGTGTGCTTTCCTTGGGAATCATCTCTTGCTTGTTGGTGGAAATGTATAAACATGTGTACATGTACAAAGTCTAATAGGTAGATGAATAGAGGCTACCTTGGGTCTGGCATTGGCAGGAGTGGGTGATGGAGTTGTGCCACATGATGTAGACAGAGGTCCTGGGAAGCTTTGAGGGAGAAAGAGATACATATGGACTTAGTGAGAGTGAGTCCAATGGACTGATGCAGTCAAATGTGAACTCAATGATTTAGTGGTGCAACAGCAGAATTAAAATCAAAGAGCTCCAAAGCAAGCTGTTTTAAAGTACCAGGATCATGGAGATTAAAGCAAACCTTAACTCAAAGGTACAGGTTTCAGAAAATAAGAATAAAACTGAATCATGAGCCACACATCTCCATGGACATTGGGATCTAAACACTGCAGGTGAGGGACTCCATGATGAGGGGTTAAACAGGCGATGAACTTTGGTCATGTCAAGTTAGCTAGGAGGGAGGAGTGCTTGGGAGACAGTCTGGGATTGGAGTGAGAATCCAGTGAACTGATACAGGTGACATGTGATCAGATGCTCCTGAGCTAGTAAATCAGAGCTGAGAAAAAGTGAGGAAGTACTCATGAGGAAGAGCCTAGGAACAGGACAGCAGGAGATGACAGGAAGTGGTTTCCAGTCTTCCAGTCTCTGGTTATTAGTTCTGCAGTTTGCTTTTCTTTTTTCTTTTCTTTTCTTTTTTTTTGGTCTCTTTTCACTGGAGGGCTGCGTTGACCTCTCAGCTCCCAAAACTTAAACAGAACTTCATTGTGGTTGGCTTTCCAAACCTAATTTGTAGTAGGCACAGTGATGTAAAGGGATCTTATTGTTTGTGTGTGTATGTGTGTGTGTGTGTGTGTATGTGTGTGTGTACATGTAAGTGTGAGACACACACATAGAGCTATACATTTTTCTTAGCCTTAAACACTAGTGTGTTTTGTATTGTTATGAAATGAATGACATAATGGGGTTTATCAGTGCTGTGGATTACTGCCTAGGGAGACATTTTGGGTGAACATCCTTCCAGTGGTCTTCTAGCTAATCTGAAAAGGGCCCTCTGAACATGAGCTAGCTGTCTGGGAGTCAACTTGGCAGGACTGAAGAGAGAAGCTGACAAAATTGCCAGCACCCTTGACAAGAGTGACCAAGAGCTACTACAAGAACCCTCCCAGCTGGACGTCCTTGCTGCATTTAGACAGTGTGTTGGAGGCCCCGGTGGCACAGACGCACTTCCATAGTCCTTACCTGTTGCCTGTCTGAAATGGCTGGGGAAGCACCCTCGCTCATCAACAATACACCATCGCCCTGTTTATCTTCGGAATTTATCAGGTCAGGTTTATGCTGTATTTTATGCTTTCCTTGGTTTGAAATGGAGAATGAACTTAAGTCTGGATGGCGGCTGCTTTTTATTTTTTTCTTTTACAATAATATTTGACATAGAAGAAGCTTATTATATAATTATGCAAAAGAATTGCTCTCTAAATGTGAGTGGAAAAACCTGCATTTCTTTTTTCAACTGTCATGCATTTCCTTTCTAATGAAATTTTAGGGTAATGTTCTTTCTCTGGAGAGGATCAGAAAACTGAAAATGAAAACTAAATGAAACAATTGAGTCCTGCTTTGCTCCCTGTTATAGTGTGTGATCTTCAGAAATCTGCAAAGGGATTGGCACTGTGGCTAGAAGAATGTTTCCCACAACACAGACATTGTCCAAGTGACAACTTCAGGTATCGCTCTGTCACCACTGTCAAGTGCTGGTGTGACTAATCAAACTCAGGCATCTGAGTGGTGTGCTTGCAAAACTTGCAGGTGGTTTTAAGGTAAACATCTGGCCTGGCTAAAGATTTGTTAAAAAACAAAACAACACATACTCTCTTGGTTATGATGTGTTGTGTTGTGTTGTGTGTGTGTGTGTCTGTGTGCAGGAGCAGAAGGACATGCAAGCACATTCACATGGAGGCCAGAGTTGAGGTCAATGTCAGATGTTGTCTTCAATTCCTCTCCACCTTATTGCTTTTTTGAGAGAGGGTGTCTCTAGAGCTCACTGATCTGGCAACACCAGCTACCCACTAAGCCTTGGGGATTCTCTGCATCTACCTCCCCAGCACTGGGGTGACAGACATGTGCCTTGCCTGGGCTTTTTACATGGTGCTAGGGATCTGAGCTCAGGTGCTTGGACTTGTGTGACAAACACATCACCCACTGAGCTATCGCCACAGCTCCTGTTATGCTTTGTTTTTAATACATTTATTTTATTTTATTTATTTATTTGAGAAAGAGAAAGAGGCAGGTAGAGATAGAGAGAGAAGGGATGTGACAGGGCTCCAGCCACTGTAAACAAACTCCAGACGCATGCACCACCTGGAGCATCTGGCTTACATGGGTACTGGGGAATCCAACTTGGGTCCTTAGATTTCACAGGCAAGCACCTTAAGTGCTAAGCCATTTCTCCAGCCTCTATTGTAAATTAAGAGGGTAAAGTAGATACCCTGGAGAGCAAAATAGGAGATCGGCATATGGAACATTCCTCTCTGCATCAGGACAAATGACTACGTCTCAGACCTTGAAGATAGCTCAAAATACCACATATCCTGCTGACGTTACCAAGACCAGCCATACTCTACTGGATTTGGATGACTTAACACTTAGAGCTAACTGGCATGGTTTTCCCATTAATGATGACATTTTTGTATTGTGCTCTAATCAAGAACAAAATGTCCAGGCTATTGAATTATTTTGTAAAATGAATGATTAATCTCTAACCAGTTTCTTACATTATTTGGACATATTCATTTTGTAGTTCTCCATTCCCTGTTCTTCCTTTGCATTCTTTAATTTCTGACTATTAGAATCATTTTATTTCTCATACAAGAAATGCTAAATAACTTTAGGAAAAACAAAGATACAAAGTAAGATGTCTGTGTTTGTAAGAGTCATTACAATTGCAATCTGAAAGAGCAGGTGTAGAAAAGACTCTGCCTCTTGCTCCTCTTCCTCCCAAAGGAAGTAAAGAATTCTTTCATATCCTTTATTTGTTTTGCAAATCACTCTGTCCTCAACTTCTAAAATAATAATCTTCCTCGACGGTCATTTAATAATTGTGAGTGATCTATGACTTTATTATAAAGTCGTCATCTAATGATCTATTTCCTTTGCCCCAGGGGCCAAGTACAAAGCTAGGGGAATTATCTTGGTGATACTTTTAATAACTTCCTGTGGGATTACAAACCTCAACCAACGAGGTCTCTACAGAGGAGTTAATCATGCAACTTCACAGATCAGACACCATGGGGTTACTAATGAGAAGCTTCAGTTTAGTGATAAACTTTTTTTTTTTCCAGGAATATTTTGAGAGGCCTATAACCTTTGGCTGACACCCAGTGAGGCTATTAGTTTAACCGTGGATGCACTAGCAAACAAGTCAGCAGAATTTTTCTGGAAAGTTGATTGTATGGATAGTTTTGTTATAAAGACTTCAGAAACAGATGGAAGGGACAAAGAGGAATAAAAAGTGACAAACAGAAGAAAATGAACTTCCGTCGGTCGCAGCTTCCATTGCCTTCCCAACCAAATGCTCACGAGGTAAAGCACAGTTCACATTGAAATGTCATGCTGCCCTCTGCTCCATAAACATGTATCGTCCATCACTAAATATTTAGATCCGAATTGTTGGAGCTGAGCTCTGTGCCAGGGGCAAGGGGATTAATTCCTTTCAAGGTCCTCGCATGATGGATTTTCCCCTGAAGTAAACATCCTAGAAGAGCTCACACTAAAGCCATAAGACATATAAATAAAGTTTAAAGTTTAATTAAGTCAACATTATTTAAAGTGGTTGTCATATTTTATGGCAACATTTTTGTGCTTATTTTTGCATGAATGCTAATAAATAGCCCCCTCCTGATTAGACAAAAGGCATAGCCTGACTGAAGGGTCAAGACAGGGCTGGAAGGAGCATAGTTCTGAATTGGGGCTAATGCAGCTTTTTCCCATTATGCCTTTATTTTAGAAATTAGCATGTTAGGGCTGGAGGGATGGCTTAGTGGTTCAGGCGTCTGC
This sequence comes from Jaculus jaculus, assembly GCF_020740685.1. Lineage (NCBI taxonomy): Eukaryota > Metazoa > Chordata > Mammalia > Rodentia > Dipodidae > Jaculus > Jaculus jaculus. Next base: position 31,896,799 of record NC_059110.1, read on the forward strand.
CTGCAAAGCCAAAGGACCCAGGTTCGATGCCCCAGGACCCACTTTAGCCAGATGCACAAGGGGCTCACATGTCTGGAGATCATTTGCAGTGGCTGGAGGCCCTGGTGTGCCCATTCTCTCTGTCTCTCTCCCTCTCTTTTTCTGTCACCTAAATAAATAAAAATTGAAAAAAAAAAAAAAACTTGGCATGTTAGCTAGATCTTGAGACATCCTGTATGGAAAATATCCTGTATGGAAAGAATACTTGAAAACCCTCTAAGGTCTAATCAGTTGGACTGTGGGAAGATGTCATACATACACAGGAACACCGAATAACAAATGAAGGAGAATAGCTGAAGGGGGTATTGAACAACTTGTATTCCTTCTACTCTTACAGTAAGAGAAAGCATAAGAGGGAAGATGCTTAATTCAAGTTAGGTTCATGTTGTCTTGTTTGCTTCTTAATTTTTTTTTTTTTTCTGGGACTGGAAAGATGACTTGGTTGTTGCAGGAGCTTGCATCCAGGCCTGACATCCTCGATTTGATTCCCCAGTACCTACACAAAGCCAGATGTGCAAGGTGGTGTACGTATCTGGAGTTCATCTGCAATGGCAAGTGGCCCTGGCATGCCAGTCTCTCTCTCTCTCTCTCTCTCTCTCTCTCTCTCTGCCTTTGGAGTTAAATAAGAATATTAAAAATAAGATTTTTGCAGTGCTTTGCTTTAATGGCTGAGGATGTTGTTAAATTCTTGAAGGTCATGCTTTTACCTCACAGGTTCTTGGATTGCAGGCGGTACCACCACACTCATCTAAAATACTTAAAAAGAAAAGTAAGTCATTTAAATGTATATTACCCTCCAAAACTCAGTATTTTAGGTCGCCTGATTTGTCTGCCTTAATTTAAATAGGGAGGTTGTTGGTCTTAAACTCATCAGGTACAGTGGATGCAGTGCTTCAGAAGAAAGCAAACTAGGACATACAACCAGCTGATGTGGAACAAGTGAAAGCACATTTATTCATGCAGGAAGGAATTTATTTTGCTGTTGTTGTTGTTGGTTTTATTTCATTTTATTTTCTTTGCAAAACCTCCCTTTATCTGATAGTAAGAGCAGTATTTCTTCCTGAGGAAAGAAACTCCTATTCAAAGGTATATTTTACTTAAAGCTCTAAGGAGACTTTAAAAGTTGTAATAAAACTTCAGCACACAAGCCCAATCCCAATGTTATGGAAGAAGTCAAAGGCTGAGAGAAGTTGATTGTCCACATTTACGTAGCTAATGGGTTATAATTAGGTCTGGAAATCTTGTCTTCGAATGGTCATCTTCTTGTTCTTCTACCCATGGTGTTTATCTCATGATTTAAATATCTTCAGAAAAAAAATTTATGGTAGGTATAATTGATGACTTTGAGATGATTGACTTGCAAAGCTGGGGCGATTATAAGAACATCTTCAATGGTTCTTGTGATGCATGTTGCAGAAACCAAGTGATTTTGTGCAAAGTCCTACACTGTCCATTTCCGAACATTTAAAATACAAGACTTATTTGTAAAGTACAGCCTACATACACAGCACTCAATTAATGATGCAAATTTTTAATGTCATCATGTCCATATTTTAAGAGTTACATATTAAGGACAGAGTATCTTATGACTAAAATTACTGGTATAGCTGAGAATGATTTCACTTCTTCTCCTAAGTTGAGGCTCATACTATTTTGTGAGGTGCCCCAATCATATGTTTGAATATGTGTGAGTTCTTAACATCTCTTTCCTGAAGTAAAAATATCTGCTGAAAAAGTTATACTACTTGCTTATTATCACTTGGACTATTGTTTGAGGCTTTAATAAACTGAATTTTTTCTATGTGCTGAAATTTGACAAGCAAAATAAAATTTATTTCATTTTTTTCTACTGAGAAAATATAATTTCACATGTTCATACTTAGCTTTTTTTTTTTGAGGTAGGGCCTCACTCTAGCCCAGGCTGACCTGGAATTCACTATGTTGTCTCAGACTGGCTTCAAACTCAAAGCGATCCTCTTACCTCTGCCTACCAAGTGCTGGGATTAAAGGCGTGTGCTACATGTCAGGCCATACTTAACATAGTAAATATGAGGAATGAGCACATAGCACTTGAGCAAGTGCCACTTAAATTTGTATGTTTCTCATAATTTTCAATGACTAAAACATGAAATATTAGGATAAAGAAATAACAATTAAGACTATATCAAGAACTCAAATAAGTATATATAACCTCTCTAAACTTTTTCATCCTTTTTAGCTTTTTTAGCTTATACATCATTTTGTATGTAAGCTTTTCGTTCTAGATAACTTTTCTCCTTTTTTTCCTATGTAGTTTTCTATATAGTCTTTGTGATCAATAATGAAACTTGTGCTTTTCACATTTAAACATTGTAGTCTGCTAATTCACTTCTCTAAAGATTGTTTCATGAAATAAAAGTGGTTAAGGGAAAAAATAGAAGCTAACATATACCTTTTATGAGAAAAGAGAATTTTAAATTTAAAATTTTATTATTATAAGACATTAAAACATGACATCAAATGCAATTGACTTCCTAAAAACTTGTACAGAAAATAATAACCCACTTGAATTAGTATTTCAACACACCTAGAAATATTTTTGTCAAAATATCTATTGGAAGGTCTATTAAAAATTCATTGAGAAGTCAGGCGTGGTGGTGCATGCCTTTAATCCCAGCACTCGGAAGGCAGAGGTAGGAGGATTGCCATGAGTTCAAGGCCACCCTGAGACTCCATAGTGATTTCCAGGTCAGTCTGGGCCAGAGTGAGACCCTACTTGGAAAAACAAAAACAAAAAAAAAAAATAAAATTCATTTAGGAGCTGGGTGTGGTGGCACACACCTTTAATCCCAGCACATAAGAGGCAGAGGTAGGAGGATCCCTGTGAGTTCAAGACCATTTTGAGACTACATAGTATATTCTAAGTCAGCCTGGGTTATAGCCACATCCTACCTTGAAGAACCAAAACTAAAATTCTTTTAGGGCTGGAGGGATGGCTCAATGGATAAAGTAAAGCCCATTGCTGTGCAAATATGAATATCCCAGTTAGTCCTCAGACTCCATGCAAATAGCTGGGAGTCACGGCAGACTTCTGTAATCCCAGCATGTTGACAGTGAGAGGGTCAGAGAAGACAGAAGAATTGTCCAGAAATCACAGCAAGTACAGCATTTTAAAAGAGCAACAATAGCAAAAAAAAAAAAAAAAAAAAAAAAAAAAAAAAAAAATCCAGAGAAACCCTGTTTCAAGTGAGGTGGAGGAGCGCAGAGGGGTGGAAAAGTTGGTCTCCACATGTGTGCGATGGCAAATGGGCACCCATGAGCACATGTGCACACACACACGCATACACGCGCCACAAAAGCACAAATTAAAAATGGTGTCACATAACTGAAACTCACCTATAGTATTTGTCTCATGCAAAAGCTATTTCACTTGATAAGTCTAATGTTAAATAACTAACTTGCAGCATCTACAATTCTGTTTTGATTTTCTGCTGACCTTGAATAATGTACATGTGTAAGTTCATAGTTATATATAGCTACACTGAGAAAATTATCACTATTCTTAGAGGTAAGAGAAATCAATTCAAATAAGGGAAAATTGTATATATTCAACTCTTTCAAAATTTTTAGTTATTTATTGGACAGAGAAAGAAGGAAAGAGATTAAGAAAATGGGCTCACCAGGGCCTCCAGTGACTGCAGACGAACTCCAGACGCATGCCTCCCCTTGTGCATCTGGCTAATGTGGGTCCTGGGAAATTGAACCTGGGTCCTTTGGCTTTGCAGGCAATGACTTAACCACTAAGCCATTTCTCCAGTCCTGTATATATTATTTTCAATGTCTGAGTGACCAAACAATATTGACATTTTATTGACTATAAGGGAAGCATCATCCACAAATTCCGCTTTCTTTTCCATTGTCTTGTTTTAAAAAAAACAACAAAAAGAAGCTTTTCTCTTTTACACCTAACCTCATCCGACTAGCCTCCAGCAGCATGTTTTCTGTGGACTGGGGACCATGAAGGAAGGTACACTGCACTGTAAAAGTTAATTTCATTAAGGAACTTCCAGGGAAGGGTGTATGCGGCTAGTGTTTGCATACCGTGTATTTTGTCTGAATACTTCCCGTCACTTATTTACACGCCATGTTGTGGAACTACAATGAGTGCTAAAGGTTGAGCCAGATGAATTCCCTTCTAGACCAAACTCACTGGTAGTGAGTCTTGAACTTTTCTTAGGGAAACTCTTTAGCAAACAGAATGTCCATGCAGAAAGCAACACTCCCAAAACAGAGTAAGTCAGATCATGGAGATTTATGCTCTTAATGACAAGTTTCCAAAAATGTATATTACTAATATATTAATTCCTTTCAAAACTGTATGTTAATTATTTTCTGGGCAGTTATATGAGGTCTAGTGAAAAGTGGATTCCTTTACTTTCAACCTGGGATGAAAAATTCTTTATAAGTTTTATATCAAAACACAGATATGTACACACATTTAACTATATGTGTGTGTGTAAACCATATGTGTATATTTGATCTCAATAGATGATATATATTAATTTGAAATAAAGTAAATACACATGTAATTGCAATCTATAGTAGTACAGAGATCGTTCCATGTATTTTGGTTTTATTTTATACCCTATGATAAAAAGGAGTGAGTAATATTAAATTCAGAAGACCCAATCAACCCAGAAGTGTCACCAAGTTCCCAAATTTACTAGCTTCAATGACAATATAAGGTTTTCATTTTAGAAGTTATTGAATAAATGTGCATAGTAGGAAGTTTATGTCATTCCTTTGGTAAAACACATCACCAAGAAAACCCAAAGAAAGCCTGAAAAAATGCAGACAAGGAAGCTATTTAACCTGTATCATAAATCTAGTGTACTAATGTCCCACTTTCAAGTAGTATAGACCTTACCTTCATATATGTTCCATACAAACTATGAATTATGAAATTACTCTTTAATTGACATTAGTGAAAAGCCACTCTATTCAACTGATGAAATATATTTTACTTCAGTTGTATTTTGACATTAATTCCAAATTTAGTATGTAAACTCTATTAAATATTATTATGAATAAACTCATATTCTAGGTGATGTCACAGCCTAAAAGCTTCATAGCTGTGGAATGCTGAAAGACTGGTGATATCCCAGGGCTACATATTGTTTTAACAGGAAGCAAGCAAATGCATTTCAAAAAGACAAGTGGGCAGTATGGAAGTAGACATTGCCCTTCAAGGGCCTAAAAATAGGAAAGACTGCAGACTGAAAAATTAATAACTTCAGTCAGTAGTCGCTCGTGAAACTATGGTCAAAAGGCATAAGTCTGAAGCAGTTTCACTGAGGAAAGAACACGCATGCAACCTGACTCAGAACATTATACACCTTTATCATTAAGTCCAAAAGATCAGAGGGAACAAAACAAAACAACCAGGTAGCAAACAAAAATTGAGTAAGAGAGATAAATTTCAACTTCTAGTAGTGGTTAGTATGACCTCTCCATAGATTAGAAAACACCCTCGTAAGTTCTATAAATTCTTGGAAAATACCCTCATTTCACTTCAAAGCAGGCTGGCAGTAGCAGTAGAAGTTATGTCACCAGAGCATGTAATCATTAAATAGGCAAAATTCTGGGCTGGGGAGACAGCTCCATTGGTAGAAGGGTGTGCTGTCCAAGTGTGATGACCAGGGGTCAGAGCCCCAGAATCCACCTAAAGCCGAATGCGATAGAGCTCTGCTATAACCTCATCACACCTACAAAGAGAAGCAGGAGGAGGAGACAGGAGACTCTTGGAAGCTCATGGGCCAGTTAGCCTGGCATAAGCAGCAGTGAGCAGCATAAATGACCCTGCCTCATACAAGGTGGAAGGCAAGGTTCACACCTGAGGTTGTCCTCTCTCCTCTATGCTTGTGCTGGGCTTGCATTCATACAGATCGCACACCTATACAAATGTGAAACCCACACTACGTGAAGGATGGATGAAAGTCAATATTGCAAGTCTAGAGAGATGGCTCAGTGGCCAAGAATGCTTACCACTGAAGAGCGAGAGCCTGGCCAGACCTGGGACTGCTTGCGTTCAATTCCATCTAAACCCACATAAGCTACGTGTATACACGGCTATATTAGCCTGTAACTCCCATCTGATGGGGAAAAGAAGGAGGGAGAGTCATCGGGGCTCACTCATGAAAAAATAAAAAAAAAGAAAAAGAAAGAGACAGCTTCAAATTAAGGGAGATGCATGGAAGAGTGAGAGAAGGACATCTGAAGTCCTCTTGTGGCATCTGCACGCACCAGCATGCAGAGTACACATCGGCACACACGTGTGCATACACAACACAAACACAACACGCATCACGCCCTGCATACCCTACACACACACAAAATTAAATGTTTAAGAGATTTATCTGTAATATGTGCGCCATGACATTAAAGAGTTTTAAAGAAAATTTAAGTTTTTAAAAACTGTACATCCAGTCCCCTCACCCCCTCGATCCAAAAGTAAGCTTAGCTGAAACGTGATGCTTCCAAACGGAGGTGACACCGAGATAGTAATGTGAGGACTTTTAAGAAACAGGTGTGGTAGACTGTAATGAACGGCCGCAGATTCCTCTCAACAACGTACTCCTGCCCCTTGCAAAGTAGCTGCAGCCACCACCCAACAGGGACGTCAGTTTCCCGTCCCTTGGATCTGAGCTGATCTTTGTCATGTGACTTGCCTTGGCCAGTGGACATGGTGAATGCGACACAGCAAAGCACTGCCCTGTTGCTGCTGGAAACAAAGCCATTGCTAGAGGAAGGCAGAGCTGGCCCGAAGGAGTAGCCTCACAGGGGAGGACACAGGCGCCCTACCCACTGCCTGCCAACCAGGGAGTAAAACTTCCTACCTCAGAAGAGGTGCCTACTGACCACGGCGAGACCACAGGTTTGTGAGTTATGGGTTGAATGCTTGGTGTAGTTTGTATGTATGTATGTATGTGTGGTGTATGTATGTATCCATATTCAAATTTGTGTACACATGGAGGCCAGAGGTTGATGTCAGGTGTCTTCCTCAGTTTCTCTCCACCTTACTTTGTGAAGCAGAGTCACTCACTGAACCAAAAGCTTAGATTGTGCTAGGTAGCCAGTATCCCGCATACACTATAAACACACACCCCAATGCTCGGCGTTTACCTCCCCAGAACTGGAATTACAGGCACACACCACCATGCCTGCACTTACCTTCTCAGTGCTGGAATTATAGGCACAGACCACCATGCTTAGCATTTTACATGAGTGCTGAGGATCTGAAATCTGGTCCTCATGCATGAACAACAAATACTTTACCCACTTAGCTATCTTCCCAGGCTCTGTGTTGGTTTATTATGAAACACAAAGTTCCATGATAGTTTATTAAGATAGCAGATGCTACCATAAGTTCATTAAACACACATACCCCTCCTCATACTATGGGATCTCTAGTTATTTTCTCCAGTATTTTCATTGAATAATGTCCTTTTTTTTTTTCACGTCCATGCCCTTTATGATTATCATGAACTGGCTTCTTTTCTGAGGAAAGTTAACTGAATTATTTGGTTGAGAAATCTTAGTCTCACTAGAGTCTTTATAAATTTATTGATTTATGAGAGAAAGAGAAATATATATAGAGAGACAATGAGAGAGAATGTGTGTGCCAGGGCCTCTCGCCACTGCAAACAACTCCAGACACATGTGCCAACTTGTACATTTGGCTTATGTGGGTCCTGGGGCTTTGAACCTGGGTCCTTAGGCTTCACAGGTAAGCACCTCAGCTGCTAAGACATCTCTCTGGCCCCATCATTAGAATCTTGCTTCTCTCCATCTCAGATGTTTTCTCAAATTCCTACAGCCACACACAGACATCAGGCCATAGGTGACTTTCAAGAGCCACTACCATCTTTCCCCTGTGGGTCACTTCCTTCATGAAACAAGTTTGATCAAGACAGGTTAGGACTACATTGAGAAAAAGATAAATATATTAATATTTATATATTAAAGCTTTTTATTCACAGTAAAGTTCAGTATTTAATTTTTTTTTCCAATTTTTAAATGAAACTAAGTATTTTGTAAACACCTCAAAGTACTCTGTCTCTGAGTCTAGGAGCTGTGTAGATGGCTAAAATTAGCTTAAGAAGATATTGTAAAAGGTAAAATTATTTACTTCTGTCTTCCCTCCAGATCTTCAGAATTGACACTTTGAAACCACAGTTGAGATGTGTGCATGAGTATGCATACATGTACGTGTGTGTGTGTGTGTGTGTGTGTGTAAAACATTCACCTTTTTATGATTGAGGGTAGTAAGATGTCTCTCTAATGTGGCCTCCCACATCTACATCTATATCTGCATCTGCATGTGCACAGGGCCAGCAGTAGTGGGATCTCAGAGACGCGGCCATTCATTTCTACAATGACAAAAAAAAAAAAAAAAAAAAAAAAAGGAAAGAAACCCAACACAAGAGAATCTTCAACATAAACATTAATAGTTTCCCACATCTCTGTTTAGAGAATAGTCTGAGGATTTCTAAACTTTTAGATCTTATTCATTCCAGAACTGTTTCACTTATGGCCACATAAATCTTGACCCTTTAGAAGTTCCAAGATTAGATTCTTCGGAAACCAGAATCACAGAGAGTTCACAGGTACTCCATGCGAAGCAAATCTGGCTGGAGACACTCAGGAGCTGTGACATTTGCTAAGATAATCTGACTCTAGCTCTTAGTTATAGAGAATATAGTTTTTTTCTTAGAAAAGGAACATTGAATGGAGGGCTTGGTAAAATTTATAGTATTTAAAAAAAACTGGCTTGTATTATTTTCTTTTGATTACACAAGAGAGACATCTTAAATGCAGAGGACTGAACATTTGTTCTTTTACTGGAGTGTGAAATCAGACTGCATGCTGTTGTTCGGGCTAGTGTCCCTCTTAGGCCCACTTATAAAAAGTTTGGTCTCCAGGGCAGCAGTGATTTATATGTGAAGGATAGAACCTTAAAGAGGTGAAGTCTCATAGGAATAGTTTAGGTCACTGACAAAGTACTTCTAAAAGGGATTCCGGCACCTGATCCATCCAGTCTTCCTCTTCAGTTTTCTAGCTGGTGAGGAAAGTAACTTGTTCAACTATGTGCTCCTGCTGTGATATGACGTACTTCCCTTCCCAGAGACCCAAACAACACAGTGACTTCATCTTATACTAGAATCCCACCCCCAAAACAACCCAACAACTCCAAAATAAACAAAACAAAAACCCCTTTCTTTTTGTTAGTTACCTTAGTAATGAAAGAAAGTCCAACAATACAGTATTCAATTTTGTAGTCTAAGGATTGATAGGCAAGATGTGACTACAAATTTTATGTACTTAAATTTTTTTTTTATTTACTTATTTGAAAGTGACAGACAGAGAAAGAGGCAGGTAGAGAGAGAGAGAATGGGCATGCCAAGGCCTCCAGCCACTGCAACCAAATTCCAGATGCATGTGCCCCCTGTGCATCTGGCTAACATGGGTCCTGGGGAATGGAGCCTTGGACCGGGGTCCTTAGGCTTCACAGGCAAACGCTTAACCGCTAAGCCATCTCTCCAGCCCAATTTTATGCACTTTTTACTGCCTCAAGGACATTTCAGTTTTAAAAATTTATTTCATTTTAAATTTAAGTACAAGAAGCTTAACTTTACAAAATTTTCCAACATGAAAAGGAACTTTTTTGTTTTGTTTTGTTTGTTTTTTGAGGTAGGGGTTTACTCTAGCCTAGACTGACCTGGAATTCACTATGTAGTCTTAGGGTGGGTTTGAACTCACAGTGATACTTCTTCCTACCTCTGGCTCCCTAGTGCCGGGATTAAAGGCGTGTGCCACCATGTCCAACTGAAAAGGTAAATTTTACATTAAGTTAAAATTAAAACTTTGGAACCGTGATCTGTATTTACCCATAAAAGGTTAGATCTCCACATATTCTTACATGTTGCTTGGGATCTAAGTAACCTACTAAAAAAATAAAATAGTGCCAGCTTTCAAAATGGAAAAAAAAAAAAGCCTACAAAACAACAGCTATCTATCTTTTATAGTGAAAAAAACTTCAGAAATGCTCACTCATGCCCATCAGGTCTGTAATTTCATCAGTACCTTCAACCTATTGTTCTCTCTGCTGTTGCTTAAGACCATACAGCTTGTCATTCCCTAGATCTTGGTCTCCAGAGTACACTGCTCTCACATAGAAGTAGTCATTACCTCATGTCATCTCAAACACTGGGAGTTAAGGCTGTATAAATGTTTTTCAGATATGCAAAGTTCAAATTTGGGTTGAGAATAGAAGGCAAGCCACTACTTTTAACTCCATCCCTTCTCTCATCTCCTGCACATGACTACATGTACTTGGGAATGCCATATACACACAAAACAGAGAAAGCCTCGTTTAACATACATTGTCTTACTACCCCTAGAAGCTACTGAAAGGTCCTAGAAATTAAAATATGTTTTCATTCATATGGCCATGGTTCCTCTTCTCTCTAGGAAGTAACTCAAAATTCCATCTTTTGTTTTGGGGAGGTGTTAGGGTTTGAATGTGAACCGTCCCCCACAGGCTTATGTGTTGGAACGCTTTTTAGTTTTTTTTTTTTTTCAAACTCCAGATATATGTGTCACCTTGTGCATCTGGCTTATGTGGGCACTGGGGAATCGAAGCTGAGTCAGGCTTCCCAGACAATTGCCTTAGTTGCTAAGCCATGTATTGGGACACTTGATCCCCTAGCGGGCGATACTGTTTGGGAAGGTCATGTGACCTTCAGGAAGTAGAGCCTTGTTGGAGGGTGTAGGTCACTGGCTGGCCTTGAGGTTTTATGGCCCAGCCCCACTTCCTGTTCCTCCCCTGCCTTCTGCAATGCGGCCACCTGGTGACCTGCTTTTGCTGCCACTTTTCCCCTGCCACGATGGCATGTGTGTCTTGAAACTGTAAGTAAGCTCTTTCAATCTTTAAATTGCTTCCTGTCGGTATTTGGTCACAGCAGGGGATACAGGATACAGGAGGTGGTGCTGAGTTCTTTGTAAAAGTGCGGGCAGGCATGGGGTCCAATAGCAAAGGACTGTCACACAAACAGGATGGAAAGCCAAATCAAGAATGGGAAGAATGCGCTGGGTGTGGTGGCGCACACGTTTAATCCCAGCACTCAGGAGGCAGAGGTAGGACCACTGTGAGTTCGAGGCCAACCTGAGAAGACTGCATAGTGAATTCCAGGTCAGCCTGGGCTAGAGCGAGACCCTACCTAAAAAAAAAAAAGGAAAAGAAAACAGGATGGGAAGAACGGCTGCAGCTCATATGCGCTCACACGTGCAGGAGCTTCACTTCCTCATGGCATTGTCTTCACATCTTCCAGATTCCTGTAAGTAGGTCCTCTCAGTGGTATAGATGATTCTCAGTTCAGAACGTGGCTGCGAACCAGTCCTTTATCACAGTGAAGCTCCTCTCTCCACTAACGTCCTTGATTCAATCCCCGAGCACTGCCAAGTCGCCTCAGCGCTTGTGTTCCCTGAGAACCCATCCACTAGAGTTGTTTACTTCTGACCTAATAGGTTGTTTCTGAGCCATTTCCCCAGCCACATTATAAACTCTGAGGCCCCGTCCTTGGGTGACCTTTCCAGTTCACAGGATTTCACATACATACAGGCCATCTCCATATTTATGTGTAGATGCCTCTGAGGACAAGGATGTCTCCCAGGAATGTCAAATTACATGTTCCATGAGACTCACTATTTCTTCTACTCTGCAGGCCCAGACTGTCATCCTCCATTTGCTATTATAGGAAAGAACGTTTTCAAGCCAGAGGCCCAGAAGGCAAGTGACCTGTGAGAACTCCCCATAGGCACGCCCATGACACTCTGACTTCTTCAGTCATTCTTACCTCTGCCTTTCCTCTGCTCATCTCGATGGTGCGGATGATCCGTCTTCTCTATCGGAACCTCTACCACTACTAATGGTCCTTGTTTGCCTTTTCCAGCAACAGGGACCAAATCTAAGGCCTTGTAAATGCTAGGAAAGCTCTGAACCATACCCCTACTTTATTCCAGATTAATTTGTAGCATCATGAAATTACCCAAGTCAGAAACTTGAGCGTCATCTCACAATGCCATTAATTGATGGAAGACTGCTGGAAAAATTTTCTTCCAGCCTAATGTCAGTTTAGCCCCTCCTTTTTATCCAGTTGCCAAAGCTTTTATCTAGCCCTTCGCCAGTCCCCACATGCAGTTCTATAAGGGAATAATGCTATCTAATTTTAAAGCCTCATTTTCTCCCAATTCATTCTACGTAATGGCTGCCAGAGTTTGTTCTCTAAGCCAGCTCAAACGTGGATTCAAAGAGAAAGTCGTGCAGCACTACTGTGTCCGGCCAAAGTGGCAGTGGAGCCCACCTGCCCTGTCTCTAAGCCTTACACAGTAGTAAGTTCCCCCATGGTGTGGACTCTACCACACACTTTCATTTTCTGTTGCTGTCATTTTCATTATGTCACTGTACTGTGACAAATTCCGTTATTTTTCGACAACTCAATAAATATTTATTGTGTGATGTTTATTGAGTAAATTCTTCTAATTCTTCACCCTTTTCCACTTCATTTTGCTGTGTTTAATTTTGTGGTGAGTTATTGAGATGTAATTTATATAAGTTAAGATTTTTAAGTAAAAATACTGAGTTCAAATTTCAGCTTGGCAACTTAGAAACAATACTGATTGTTCAATCTCCCTCATTTTTTGGTACCTGATGGATTCATCTATAAAACAGAAGTTATAATACCAACTTTCTCTGAGATATTATGAGAACTAAATGAGTAAATATGCAAGCACTTAGTTTCTGGGCTACTACCTGGCACACATTAAGCATTTGATAAATGCTAATTTTATTATAGTCAGATTTCCTTCCTTTCCTGTCCCGTCCCACCCTGCCCCGCCCCGCCCCCTTCCCCCTCCCTCCCTCCCTCCCTCTCTCCCTTCTTTCCTTCCTTCCTTCCTTCTTTTGGAATTCAGTTTTCTTCCCTCTTCTCTTATTGCTTTCATATTTATTAACAGCTCATGATGTCCTGGCCACAGAGAGGGGAATGCTTCAAGGAGTCACACAAACAAATGCCTCAGTGTGAGGTCATGTTGATGTGACATTTAGAGACAGAACAAGCAGTTGCATCGTGGTAGTGACCACACTCATGAGTGTGACTGCAAGATAGCCCTCAGCAGCACGGAATGCACAGTGATGATCCTTCAGAATCCCACCGCAGGCAGGTGGAACATTTCTAGAGTATTTTCTCCCACCTCTAAGCACAGTGCTACTCAAATTTCAGGGCAGTTTTTCTGTGGGCAGTATCACCAGACATCCATTTTACAAAGATAATTAACTTGCTCATTAAGAGGCTGTGCAATGCTAGAACAGGAAGAATACCAAAGTGTTCTGAGCTGGTCTTTTCTGTGTAGAAAGTGGGGGTCCAACCATGGGGCATGATAACACTCAGAAGAAAATCTCTCTGGAAATCGGAGTACCCTGGCATGTCTTCCAGTATTTCAAATAGAAGGAAGTTAAAAAGGCAACACCATTGGCCTTTGTTCAAATATTTCATTCCTATGGGCCATGTTATGCTGCCACATTTCAATGTGAGCTGTCTGTATGCATGAATTGACTTTCACTCTTATGAGCACCAAAGGGGAGTTCTAAATTTGTGTGTGTGGGGGGGTCTTTTATTCTTTATGACTTTTATTCTTTGTGGCTTTTATTTCTAATGATTTTATTACTGATTTTGACAAGGGTCACTGACTTGGTCATATAGAGGTCCTAGAATGGTTATCATAGTACCTTGTATGCATCAGACACTTAGTAATTATTTGAAGGAGGAATAAATATGTGAAGAAACCTGTTCATCAGCATAAATGATTGGCTCTACTTCCCTGACATGTATGGATTATATGCCCTCAAACTTGCAGCTGAATTAAATCTACTTTTCCTTATATTACTTCTTTTCAGATATTTGATCATAATAATTAGAAAAGTGACCTATTTGTCAGGCTAGACATCTCAATCTTGACAAAGCAGGTAGAAAACAGGAGCAAGAAAGTGAGCTCTGGCAAGGGGGAAGCTGACCTATACCACCCAAAATCCTGCCACAGCAACACACTTCCTCCAGCAAGCCTCTACCTCCCAAATGACCACCAGGTGAGGTCCATGCATATCTAATCACTGTCTCTCATATTAGAAAGAATATCTCAACTTCTTGTGCCATTGGGCTTCTAGACATTTCACTGAGGTAAAACACTCCTGAATTTTTGTCAAAATTATTTCCAAATCTATAAAATCATGGGTATCTCATCAGCACACATAAGATAGTTTCTGTGTTTTACTTCCTGGTCTAGTCAGCATAATGTCATCAGTGTAGTGAGATGACATTATATCTATCAGAACATACAGCAATCAGTCTCTTGAGGACTAAATTGTGACACAAAGCTAGAGACTCAACTCATACCTGAAAGAGAACAGTGAGCGTGCATTGCTGGCCTCGCTTCCTGAAAATGAATCACTCTTGTAGTCATTAGTATTTTGTGTGTGTGTGTGTGTGTATGAAAATGCTTTACTTTTTTCTCAACACAAATATGGAAACACTAATCTTTATACCTTACATGTATACACTACAAAAGGTATGTTTACTTACATGGCACGTTTTGTTGTTTGGGGCAAAGAAACAATTGCAAGAGATTCTCCAAGTCATGATCAAGATTATAATAATTAATATTTCACCTAGATATCAGATATCAATATATTCATTTAAAAAAATTTTGTAGTCAGTGAATATGGACAAGTTGATACCATTGTTAGCCTCTTCCCTGTCTCCTACTCCACAGAGACCCTTCTTGTTGTGGTATATGGGTTGTGTATTGTGGGGTTAACCTTTAGTTTTGGGTAGGAGGAAATGTCTCTGCATGTCATGAACAAATGTGTGGGTTTTACATTCTTTCCAACCCCTGTTCTGCAAAATTTCCTGGGCCATGTTGGGTTTATATTAGGTCTTCTTCCATGTTGAGATCTTGGGCACCTCTGTGACTCTGAATATATGGTTTGGTAAGCATTGATTGTTCTCTGTGTCTATCTCCTTCACCATTGTGCTAGTTCCTGATTTGCCAAGAAAACAGCATTCTTGCATGTTTCCCAAATTATTCTTAGTTTCAGCTGCGGCCCTTTTGAGGTATGATCAGGTGGTTCTGTCCTTAGAATATGCATCTATCTAAAAAAGAGAAGCAGACTCTTCATTTGAGAGTAAAGTTAGCTCCAAGTAAATGTGATAACATTGATTTTTAGAGAGAGCTTAATGGACAGCAGGCTCATTTTTGGATATGGTTCTGACTTGTTTCCCAGATCCAGCTATTAGTTCTATTCCACTGAACAGATCAGTTAGCCAAATTGAGAGCAGTTGGTTTCCCACCATGGCTATGTACCACTATTGCACTTGTATGAGTATCACGTTAGGTTGTTTGTTGCCAAGTAGGTTAGACCATGTGTGGCTTGGACAGATATTGGTCATAATACCCCCAGTAGCTCATGTAGCACCTTCTGGTACTAGATGTGCTGGCTGGGGGCTGACTGTCTTCCAGCCATGTTGCTCCATGATACATGCCAATGTATGGTGTCTTCAGCAGTAGGGCCTTTCCACTAACCTATGGTGGGTCATCAAGCGCTCTGACATAAATCTGTCTTCTTTTGGGAGACCTTGTAGGTCTCTGTGATCAAAAGCTCATTGTGGATGATATCCACCTGCTGATACCAGGAATTACAGGTCAGCACCCATGAAGAGAAGGAAGAAAAGAATAAGTGATATAAAAGAGCTAGATGAGAGAGAAGAGGGAGAGAAATAGAGAGAGAGAGAGAGAGAGAGAGAGAGAGAGAGAGAGAGAGAGAAACAAAAATAGGAGGAGATAATGGTCAGTTTTCACTATGCCCTCTCCAGGGCCTTAAGAATCTGGCATTTCCTCTAAGGGCCTAGTGGAGGTTCAACCATTTGGTCTGTCTTTTAGGATGTAGAGTTTTATGGTACAATTGCCATTTGGATACAATTTTGTGTCCCCCACCCTCTCCCTTGCCCTCCCCTCCCTCTCCACCCTCCATATTTTCCGGTCCTCAAGATGCTTGCTAGGTATGTCAGCAACTTGGTTAGATTCAGGTTAGGAGCTATATTTCTGTGATTGGGTGAGTTCACTGAGAATGACCTGTATCAAGTTTGACCATTTTTCTTAAATTTCTTTGTGTCATTTTTCCTTACTGCTGTGTAGAATTCCCTTGTGTAGATATACCACATTTTAGTTATCCATTCGTCTAATGATGGACATCTGGGTTGATTCCAGCTCTTGGCTATTACAAATTGAGCAGCTATAAAGATGGTTGAGCAAATTTCTCTGATCCGAGGCATGGAGCTTTAGGGTACATGCCCAGAAAGGGAATAACTGGATCTGTTGGTAACTCTATACAGTCAGTTTTTTTAAGGAGTCTCCATGTTGCTTTACAAAGTGGTTTTCCTGGTAGTCATTATTAATGAATTTGGGTAAAAGCATTTGCTTTTACACTTTAAGATCCATTCCCACACATTTTATTTGGATCTCTGCTTATATAAATTAGAAAAATTGTGGTTGTAGAATAATACTTATTTTCATTGGTCACACTCTGTCTCATCATTAAGGATCTGATAGGACTTGAAGTGCTCAGAAAGATGGTGTTACAGTCAGGTTCTCATTGCTGGTAGAAATCACCTGACCAAGAGCAGCTTTAGGGGAAAAAGGTTTATTTTGGTTTGTAGACTCAATGGGGAAGCTCTATGATGGCAGGGGAAAACAATGACATGTGCAGAGGGTGGACATCACCCCCTGGCCAACATAAGGTAGACAATAGTAACAGGAGAGTTTACCAAACACTGGCAAGGGGAAGCTGGCTATAACACCCATAGGCCTACTCCCAACAATACGCTGACGTCAGGAGACATTAATTCCTAGATTTCCAGCAGCTGGGATCCTAGCATTCAGAACACCTACGTTTATGGAGGACACCTGACTCAAACCTCTACAGATGGTGGATGTGGGCTCTGAGGAAAATCAGGAGTACTTCTAACAAGATATGGCAGCTCCCTCAGGTAAAACAGACCCTAATTCCCCAGTCACACTTACAAGCATTGCTTCTATTGGCAAAGAAGACTATTTAGAAGGTAAGAACTTGGTATCCAAAGCTACACTGCGATCGGTATGTGTTTTAAATCTCTTTTTGTATGATCCCATTTTTTGTAGTCAGTGCTTTTACAACAGAAGACATCCTGAAAACTTAGAAATTCAGTTTAAGTTGCAATAAACTCAAAGGATAGCAAGGTAAGTTTGATTTTTAGACCTTCAGCCATGCAACTAAGTAGGGCTTATTTTAGGGTAGATATGGAAGTGTTCAAGTCATTTATGTGGAATTTAGGCTACAAATGTGGTGCCCTAGGCCCTCTCCCTACCTTTTCTTCTCGTCGATTGAAGAGTCAACAGTCAATGCCAATTGTGCTTGTTGGATTAGTAGAGTATTCTAAGATATTAGTGTATGATCATGACAGCCTTACTGTGCACAAGTCTTTAATCAGGAGCATCCTGTGGGGATATTTCATATCACTGTTACCCCACCTTGCCATGGGCTATCAGTGTCCGTTTACCATTGGGAAGAGAATCTTCACACCTCTATATGAAATTGCATTAATAATTCACAGAAATCTGAGAACCAGTTCATACACTTACCAACATGATTCTGAACCACTAGCATCATTCCTTGCACAAAAATCTGTACCAGCCAGAAAAACTACACTGTCACTGCACGAGCTCACCACCACTTCACACTGTTGACACCTCACACCCTATCCTGCTGCTACCATTATCAGTCACATTATCATCCCACTATCACAATACCATCTACACATCAAACTATCATTACAATACAGTCTAATCACTTTAGACCACTATCAAAACAAACTGCATTGTATTACTTTAACCCGCACCATCCTTCCAATGCATCGTCTTTACCATCATCATCATTTTGCTGCCAATGATATCCATTTGAAAGCACTTTATATTATGCATAGACTGACTTAAAGTGCAATTCTAAATAAAGTAAAAAGAGTTTCCAGCTTACCCAGATGACCACCATGTATTCCCACACTGCTTTTATCTTTCTAGTTAGCTCCCTTATCATCTACTAAAACAATTATAAGTTCATCTTTGTACACATTTAAGATTTCACTTAATGTTTATTACAATGTCCCAAAGTATTTATTATTACTTCTACTTAGTAGATGACAAAACTGTTACCCATATAACAGGTAGACTGCAGATCCATCCAATATTAGAAGGAACCTCTGGCTGCATTCCAACCCTCTATATTTTTACCTTATACCATATTTCTACAGTTAGAAATATCTAACACTTTCAGAAGCTTTGATCAATAAATGGCTTTCATATCAATGCAGTCTACTGAAACAAATAGGAAACTCCAGATATCACATAAATTTATTTTGATGTCTAAACTATGTGACATGACAGGTATTAGTTCTAGTGTATATTTAATATTTTTTTCAATATATTTAAATGGTTGGATGGCATACGCCTTTTTGCCATTAATTTTTTTGGTATATAACATAATGACACATAATAAATGCATCTTGATAAATTAATTTCCACTGCAGCCATGTACCAACATAGCACATGCTGATAAGTGGCACGAAGCCATTGGTACCTCTAAGAAAATCGTGTGATCCAGATCTCATGGCAAGTGATAAATGAGGGCATTTAAAGTTTTAACTTTCAGTAGTTAAGTCACGGAAATAAAATTAAACCAGACAGGTCACCATAGGAAAAGAATTTCCAGTGAGGGTAAGTAAAGTACAGTGAAATAATCTGGAAAGCAACTGTAAACTTCTGAAACAACCAACAATAAATAAATGCTATCTGACTCATACTGACATGTTTTAATGAGTCATGTGTAATTTATTCATGTCCTGATGAGGCCATAATTTTCTCCAAAGCACATATCCAAATTTTTTCTCCATAATAATAAAGATAAAGTAACACACATACCAAAAATCACTTGAACAATGCTATAATTTAATCTAAAAACATAGTGAAGGACTGTGTCCATTTTGGGGCACTTGCATTTTATTATATAACATGGTTCAAAACAAAAAGCTGGCTATGAAGTAGCAGTTCATTTCATAAGCTGCTGATACATTTGCTAAAATGCTTGTGTTGTTGGTTCTAATCACATTTCAATCTTTTGGGACTATTTCAATAACAATAATTGAAACAATTAATAATAACCAACTGGAAAAGGAAAATTCATGACAGGCTTGCACAGGGATGTTCTATGGGAATTTTATGGGGAGAATGTTCTGCACTTTGATGATTTCCATGCAAAAGAGTTCATTCTCATCCTGTGCTGCCTAAACAATCTGTGGGTGGCATTGAAGGTTCTGGCCAAAGGGGATAATATCTAAGTTTCAAATATAAATATTTTTAATGCAAAGGAATGGAAAATTATAAAAGATGAGAGGACAAGTTAACCTCAGCCCTAGGGAGGGCCAGGCAAAAAGGATTATGAATTTGAGATCAACCTGGGCTGTTACATACTTTATCTCAAAACAAACAAATAAACCCAGCTGGGGGTGGTGGTTCATATTTATAATCCCATCACTTGAGAGGCTAGGGTTGGTGGATTACCTTGAGTTCTAGGCTAGTCTCAGAAAACCAAATCAAACAAAGGACTTCTGACACCCTCAAAAAAGAAAGAAAGAAAGAAAGAAAGAAAGAAAGAAAGAAAGAAAGAAAGAAAGAAAGAAAGAAAGAAAGAAGAAAGAGAGAAAAAACAAAAAGAGAATAGGGCAACTTAATTTTTATAATATAATTTCTATAGAACGAATCAACTTGAGATAACCCAAGTCGTTAATCAACTAAATTCACTTTAGAAATAATTACATCTCCAAAATGATTTATAGTGTCTATAGAAGTTATATTTTGTTTTTAAATTCATGAAATACGAGACCATTAAAATACTTCCAGGTAAATAAGATTTCTTTTGTTTTTTAATTGGAGAATGTTGATGTTGTTGATAAGAAAAATGTCATTATTGGGTCTAGAGAGATAGCTCAGGGGTTAAAATCACTTGCTTGCAAAGCCTGACAGCCTGATTTCAACTCCCCAGTACCCATCTAAAGCGCGCAATGCACAAAGTGGCACATATATCAGAAGTTCATCTGCAGTGGCACTGGACCATGACATGCCCATTATCATTCACTCTCTCCTGTATTTGCAAGTAAATAAAGAAATAGAAAGAAAGAAAAAAACACAATTTTATTTAAAACTGTGTGGGAGATACTTCTTCAGACAATTACAGAGGACACATATTGCCTGATATCAGAAATAGACCCCTAGTTGGGGCTGGAAAGATGGCTTAACAGTTTGCCTGCAAAGCCAAAAGACCCAGAATAAATTCCCCAGGACCCATGTAAGCGAAATGTGCAAGAATATACATGTGTCTGGACTTTGGCTTTGGTGGCTAGAGGCCCTGGAGCACCCATTCTGTCTTTCTCTCTCTCTCTCTCTATGCTTTTTTTCTCTCAGTCTTTCTCTCTGCCTCTCTCAAATAAATAAAAAATAAAATGTTATAAAAAGGAACTAGACCCCTCATCAAGGAGCATAGCAAGTTTAGAAAAGACAGAAATGAGTCTGGAAAGATTGCTCTGCAGCTAAGGTACTTACTTGCAAAACCTAACAGCCCAGGTGATTCCCCAGTGCCCATGTAAAGCCAGATGTACAAAGTGGTGCATGCATCTGGAGTTGGTTTGCAGTGGCAAGAGACCTGGGCATACCATGCCCATTCTCTCTCTCTTTCTCTCTTTGATACACACACACACACACACACACACACTCTCTCTCTCTACTTACAAATAATTAAATAACAAATATTAGAAAATGAAAGACAATAAATAAACAAATGGAGGTTGGTATAATGGAGATTCATGAAAGATACATTAAGCAAGAGAACAGTTAAACTCTGGATGGGACAGAGTTCTATATCTAGACACTTCCGGAAGTGGAATTTATAGGATTTTTCCACAGGGAAGTAGAGGAAATACATATATCCAGACAGAAAAGAAAAATTGTATTGAGGGAAAGAGCATAGTGTCTAGTTTAATCTATTCCTTGGTGATATAATAGACTATTTGAAACTAGGAAACTTATAAAGAAGAGGTATGTTTCGGTTCCCAGTACTAGAAGCCTAGGAGTATGATGGTGGTACTACAACATAATATTTGGTACTAGGAAATTTATAAAGAAGAGTTAGGTTTTGGTTCCAAGTACTAGAAGACTAGGAGTATGATGTTGGTAACTAGTGTGGTTTCTGACTAGGGTACCATAGTAGAAAGTGGAAAGGAAATGAGTGTGTGTGGAAGAGGAGACAAAAGGCCTGTTAGGCTTAATAATAAAACTAGGTCTTAGGGGAACTTCCAGACTTGACACAGCACCACAAATGAGGGTAGACCATTTATTAGGATAGACACCTTTTGATTCCAAATGTTTCTCAAAGACCTCACCATCTTCTCCACATATGGTATATAAAACCAAATTCAAACCATAGCATTCTAACTGTGGAAATAAACAAACTGGCATACTTGTATCTCTTGCAAATCTTGCCAAAGAATTAGTTAATAAAGAGCTCTGTGTTTCTTAATTCATTAGATGAGGGGAAAGTGTTTCTTAAGATGTGTGTACTAGTTACATTTCTCAGTGCTGTGACAAAATAACTGAACAGAAGCAATTTAAGGAAGGAAGGGTTGATTGTAGTTTATAGTTTGAAGGGTCCTGTCTGTCATGACTGGAAAGGATGACAGAGTTCATAGTGAGGGGAACATATGTTTGTAACTTCTCACAGCTCAATGGATTAAGAAGCAGAAAATGAAGAGTGATGGAACTCATCTATCTTTCTCATTTTTGAGCATTTTTATTCAATCTAATATTGAATCTAATGTAACCATTGGGGATGGTGCCACCCACATTCAAAATGGATCTTTCTTATTCAGTTAAGCCTCTTTGCAAACTCCACCAAAGACCCACCACAGGTGTGTCTCTGAGGTGATTTCAAATACAACCATGTTGATAATAAAGATTAATCATCACAAGTCCTCTTCTTGTTTACTTGATACTCAAACACATTATTTTACACCACAGCATTCATTCCTAGTTTTCATAGGCTTATGCAAAATATATTTCACTCTACTTTCAAAGCTCCTGTATGTTTAATAATCCCAATGCTTTTCCATCCACCAAAGTCCAAAGTCTTTTCTGAGACTCAAGACAAGCTGTGAGACCTATAAAATAAAAAAAAAAGAAATCATATATTTTCAGTACATTACACAGAATATGCATTCTTATCTCAAAAAAGAGGAATATGGGTATGCAAGGAAAAAAAAATAGGACAAAACAAAACTGAAACCCAGCAGGACAAACACCAAACCTTGCAGCTCCATAGATCCATGTCTGGAACCTGGGGCTCTTGGTGGTACCACCTGGGCTTTCATAGCCTTGGGTATCTCCGTTCTTCCGGTTCTGCTACCTGACACACATGTAACCTCTTTGGATCAGCTAAATTCTGTAACTGCAGCTTTTCTTGGCAGGGATCCCACTGTCCTGGCATTCTCCAACACCTTCACAGAGGTGGAGGTCTCTCCGAGCCTCCTGTCAAGGAATCTCACCTTGACTCTTGTTACAGTGCCTCAGCACTCTTATATTTTGTGTTGCTGCACAACCAATAACAAAAGAATGACCCTCTTAGGTCCCATTGCCAGCTCAGAATATAATCTGGCTGGTCGCTTCTACAGTGGTCTCGATGTCTCAGTGGCTGAACCTGGGAAAACACTTCCATACGTAGTTGTTTATAAGCAGCAAACCCATTCAGAGGCTTCAGTCTTTAGTTCAGTCTCTTCTTTCATATGAATTTGTTTTCTTTTAAGCTGGAGCTTTTGGAGAGCAGAGTCTTTCCTTCAAGGCATCTTTTCCTTTCTTTCTTTTTCTTTTTCTTTCTTCCTTTTTTTTTTTTGGAGGTAGGGTGTCATTCTAGTTCAGGCTAACATGGAATTCACTATATAGTCTCAGGGTGGCCTCTAACTCAAATCGATCCTTCTACCTCTATCTTCTGAGTGCTGGAATGAAAGGTGTGTACCACCATGCCATGCTCAAGGCGCCTTTCTTATTGCTTAGCATGAAGTGTCTATGTAATTGTCTTTAACAGAGATGCACTGAATGCTTCCTCCTTTTCCACATCTTTAAACTTGTTCATGCTGCTTTCCTTGTCACATTATACATTTTCTGTCTTCTTGGTGTCCTTGCTTCTTTCTCTTACTGTAAATCTGAATAAGAACAGTGGATAAAAGATTGGCATCTTGATTGATTCCATTTCCTAGCTATTGTGTATGGAGCAGCAATCAACATGGTTGAACAAGTATCTCTACAGTAAAGTATAGAGTCCTTATGATATGTGCCCAGGAGTTCTTACTGGGTCATATGTTAGATTTATTTTTTTCATTTTTGGAGCACCTCCATACTAATTTCCATAATGGCTATATAAGTTAACACTCCCACCAAAACACCCTTGCCAACATGTATCATTGTTTGACGCTTTGATGATAACTATTCTGACTGGAGTGAGATGGAATGGATAATGAAGATGTAGTATGTATACACAATGGAGTTCTGCTCAGCAATAAGGAAAGAAGAAATGTTGAAATTTGTAGAATTTGCCAGAACATGGATGGACATGGAAAGGTATACTAAATAAGGTTACCCAGGCTTAGAAACACAAGCACTGTATGCTCTCTCTCAGGTGAAGATACTAAGAGGGAAGAGTTTGATGTGTTTCTAGGTTGTAGTAAGCCTCAGCAGTACTGGTCAGGAAGCTAGAACGAGCCTTGGAGAGAGGAGAAATAGGTAGGGATCAGAGGTGGGAGAATAGTATATAAGCAAAAAGAGGGATGGAATACAGGGGATGGAAGTGTGTAGGGGACAGGGTAAGGGAGGGAGGATTGGGAGATACCTTGCCTATAATTAAAGATGGCATGAATTAGTACCATGGAAACCATTCCCTTGGTTAGGTAATTAAGAGATCTAACACTCTTAAAAAGAGAGAGAGAGAGAGAAAGAGAGAGAGAGAGAGAGAGAGAGAGAGAGAGAGAGAGAGAGAGAGAATGAAGGGAGAGTAGAGTAGTTTGTGCACAAATTCCATGCTGAGGTGGAGAAAACATTGCCCTGAAGCCATAGTCTAGTGCTGGTAAATCCCAGTCCCAGACCTGCATCACCTTCCACAGTGATATATTGGTCAAAGAAGCCCATGAAATCCCCAAAACAATGCAGGCCATTTCCAAAGCATTTGGTTTACCCACCAGAAATGGATGGTAAGACCCTATTGCTAAAGACACAAGAGGCTTCAGCCATGGGACAGTGAAGATTGTGCTGGGGTGAGGATGGAAGCCAGCTCCCTGCTGGCTAGCTCTCATGCTGCCTGACAGTACTAGGTGAGCAGCTTGGGATAAAAGTCATCAACAGTGTGAAAAAATAAACATGGGAACCCTCAAGCTACAAAATCCACTAGGAAGGCAAGATCTTCCCACCAGTGCAGTATGCACATATGTTATGGGAGTAATCAACTGCTCTTTAATTGGATAAGTCCCAGTCAGTGGGAAGAAATTCATGCCTGGTACTGAGAACCAAGTCAGAAAGCCTATAGCTTAGAAGGTCAAAGACTCTAGAGGGAAGCTTCAACTATTCTTTGGCTAAATGAAATGGCCATGCCCATCAAAAGTTTTTCTAAACGTATTTGTTTATCCCCTTTGACCAATGATGCTCTCACTCTTGGTTAGAGAAGCTGAGATATCTGTGACTATCAGGGAGACCCAAGACCCATAAAAATGACAAGAAGAGAAAGCCAAGTGGATAGCCTGGGCAAGTTACCTCTACCACACCTGTCAGGGCCCAAAAATTGTTGCAGGGGAAGTGATGGATTAAATACGGGTGCTACTCTCACTGCCAGCCTGAGAACCTTCTCCAGGGAGATGGTGGAAATAGACACTGAGGAGACTCAAAACTCATCAAAGCAGAAAATAAGAAGTTGCCAAGAGGACAACACTATAGGAGCCCCTTCATGGCTCAGGGATCATTGCAAAAGAGGTTGCAGAAAGAAAATGAAGCTGCTACAGGGTAGGAGGTGTCCCTTTGAGGCATTGTCCTCCCCACAAGAACAGACTGGTGTGTTCATGACCCAACAGTGGTACCTGATACTCCCACTAAGGAAAGGGGTGTGGGTGAAAGGAGATAACTGAGGATAACCCTGTGGGAATATGACCAATATGCAATATGCTCATACACAAAAGTCCCAACCTGTTTTAAAAACAAACAGAGAATAACCATGCTGTTGTAGTTAACTCTGCATTACTGTCAGAAAATACCTGACTAAGAGCAGTTTGTGGAAGGAAAGGGTTTATTTTGGCTTAGAGAATTGAGGGGGAGCTTTGTGATGGCACAGGAAATTAATAGCATGAGCAAAGAGTAGACATTATCTCCTGGCCAATGTCAGGTGGACAATAACAGTGGGAGAATATGCCAAACATTGGAAAGGGGAAGCTGGCTATATAATCCATAAGTCCACTCCCAACAATACATCACCTTCAGGAGGCTCTAAATGCCAAATTGCCATCAACTGAGACCTATCATTGAGAACACATGGGGTTATGAGGGAACCTGAATTAAACTACCACATTCTGCCCCTGGCCTGGTAAGTTGGTAACCATTCAGGATGTAAAATACAATGCATTCAAACCAACTTTCAAAGTCCCCATAGTATCTAATCAATCCCAATTATGTTCAACCCCCCCACCCATGCCATAGTCCAAGGTCTTTTAGCTGAGCCATAATACAAAAAGGAAACAAAAAGTCAATAATGCCACGGAATAACCATTCACTGTGCAAAAGATGACATTGGGCATAACAAGGGAAAAAGTTGAACCAACACAAGATTTAAAACAAACGGGGCAAATATCAAACTTTGTAGCTCCAAGTGTAACAACATTAACCAGTGACAAGTCTGTGGAGTTCCAATTCTGTACCCCTTCCCCAGTGAGGCTGCTCATAGTCCCAGAAAACCTTATCCAGTGCTGGCAGCTCTCCTTGGCAGCCATATCATAGGTCTGGCATACCAATTGGGTCTTCACTGCAACCCATGGTTCATCCTCATGGCTCCATCAGGCCTCCACACAGGTAATCCAACATGCCTGCTTTACACTGCCCATGACAATGTCCAAGAAACAAAACAATATTGCAAGTTCAATAGCCCTTTATTTTCTGTATTTGTTATACTCTGTAGTACAAGGTGGGCTACTGATTTGTTATTCCAGGGGCGAATAAGGCAAATTTTGAAGAACAGAACACTCCTTCAGCATTCAACCCACTTCAAAAGAGTCTGCATTTTTTTCCTGATGTCCCAATGCAGGCAAAGTAGCCCAATGTCAATGGCTATAATCTCTCAAACAGTTGCAGCTATACAGTTAGCAGTTTTGGCCTGAAGATTTCATTTCTCTCTGTGTCATATCCATCCGTGTAAACCAGTCCATTTCTCTGTAATGAACTCTGCACAACTTCATAGGAAGAATACAGCAAGCCTCTCACACAAACTGCTTCTAGATCAGTCTCAACAAAGTTCTTTCTCATCCTCATAAGACAAACCCCACAGTCCATGGTTCTTACTGCATTCATGTCTTTCAATTCTGGCAAGAATGGTCCTTTAAGCTGTACTTATAGCACTGCAAGATGTCTCTTAGGTTAGGCCAAAATTTCATATATACAATCCTCCTTCAAATCATTTCCAAATGACCAATGGTATAGTCAGGTTTATAGATGCATTGATCCTACTTCTTGGTACAAATTTTACTGTTGAAGTCAGCTTCATATTGCTGGCAGCAAACGCCTGACCAAGAATAGCTTTGAGGAGAAAGGGGTTTATTTTGGCTTACAGACTCAAAGGGGAACTCCATGATGGCAGGGAAAAACAATGGTATGAGCAAATGGTGGCCATCACCTTCTTACTAACATCATGGACAACAGCAGGAGGAGAGTGTGCCACACACTATCAAGGGGTAGCTGACTATAACACCAATAAACTAGCCCCCCAACAGGATGCTCTAATGCCCAAATTGCCAAGAGCTTTGGACCTAGCATTCATAAGTTAATGGGAGACTGTCACGCCCGCCTCACCAGCAAGGAGGACGCCACAATCAGGATTCTTCTGAACACACTTTATTGGGGACTGCCAAACTGCTAGATGCGAAGACGCGAAGACCCAGAACCACGAAAGGCAACTGTTTATATAGGGTTTTAGGCCGCTTACCCACAAATGATTGGTCAACTGCGGATATGTGGCCACCAGTGATTGGTTACTTTCTGGATGCCTCATTAGCATCGGCCCACGACGGGTTGGAGCATGCGCACTGTGCTTGATTTACACCAGCTGTGACCAATAAGAGGCCAGAAACCGGCGCCAACTTGTAATAGCGTCTGCACGGCTCCTAACATCTCCCCCTTTTTTATTATTTAGACACCAAGGGACCAAATCACCGATCTAGCCTTTCCCACTTCTGGCAACAGGCGATCAAGGTTATAAGGCCTTGGAAAACTCACAACTCACCTTATCCTGTGCAATGAGTTATTCCTCAGGGATGTGCAAAGGCTGAGTGTGAAATAAAACTAAAAGTCTTATGCCTAACCTGGTGCAATGAGAATAAGCTCTCAGGGTGCAAAGGCCACAAGACAGCTCAAACGAAGGGAGAAAACGTCCAGGTCAAGCAATAGCAAAATTACACACAGGCACATCATGCAAGTACCAACGAGGCCCAGAGTAAGCACCAATCACTGGTTTCAGCTCCCTATTGTTTCAGAGTTATCAATCAAGCGTTAGGTGAATGTCCTATTTCCAGTGCAGCAAATGCTTGCACTAGCATAGCAATGTCTCTGAGTCTTTGACTTCGCATTTTACAGAAACACCAAAAACATCCGATTGCAGCAGCAATCATAAACAGCATCATGGAACCCATTCCAGCCCATTCCTTCAAATAAAGGGTAGCTTTCTATATCCAGTCCAATAATCCCGTAACCAAAAACAAGTCCACTCATGTTGAATTCACATGGGTCAGCAGTCCATTTAGTAAGCAAATAATGTGATAACTGGCGTGACAGATTATACACAATCCATTTTCCATTCACATCCCAATTGTGCCAATTACCATAAAGTATTCTTACACTAAATTAATTCTTTGATTAACAATCATAAACAAAGTCATAGAACTAGGAGAACAGCATATAGTAATAGCAGCCACAATGGCTGTAGTAATCCCAAAATCTCTTTTTGGTTCTAAACAAAGTCATAGAACTAGGAGAACAGCATAATAGCAGCCACAATGGCTGTAGTAATCCCAAAATCTCTTTTTGGTTCTAAACAAAGTCATCAGCACAGCAATCACGATCTTCATCCTTTTCTGGACTCTCTTTGACCACTCGCGTCAGTCTGGCAGGAACCCAAATGGGATTGTCTTGATCCTGTGGAAAAACACAAACAGCTCCCCTGGATCTTATTAAAACAAGATCCGGGCCCTTCCATTGATTAGATATAACATCTTTCCATTTTATTTTTTCTGAAACTGGTGGTGGTGGCAGACAATGCCTGTCTGCTGCTGACCTACCCATCACGTCCAAATTTAAAAAATTAAGTGTGTCTAGCCTGAGTGGCGCAGGCATCTTGATAGATAGATTTCCAATCAAGATATTGTCCCATTGTTAAGCAGGCTTTCACTGTATTATACCAATCTGCAGGAGTCATTGCATGAGCAGTGAGCCTCTCTACCTGAGCCTGAGTAAAGGAGGCATTAGTCCCATACGTCCTAACTGACTCTGCAAGATCTTTTAACTGTTTATGTCCTATGGGCTCATGATATCGGCCCTGAGCTGGATCGTCAAACACTGGAAATATTTGTTGAATTTTTCTTATTTCTTTTGGCTTGCAGAAAGAAGTTCCCTCCATGTATCTCAGTACTTCCCTATTTGTTAAAGGTGGGGCGGAAGGCACAACAGGCGGGTCAGGGCGATATCTCTCAGCCTGATGCCTGTCAGCTTCCTCCTCTAACAGAGCCTCATCATACAAGTCCAACTCCCCTTCGCTATCTGAAGATTCAAAAGATCTTACAGAAGCAGTCTCAGAACTTGATGAGCTTGCCACATGTAAATGTTTGAATTCACTTAATAAAGGATACAAATCATTATCTTCCAAATCTTTAACCTTAGTTTCCCTTTTATCATTAACCTTCATTACATTTTGTTCCTTCCTTTTATTACCTTCTAAATCTTTAACCTTAGTTTCCTTTTTATCATTACCCTTCATTACATTTTGTTCCTTCCTTTTATTACCTTCTAAATCTTTAACCTCAGTTTCCTTTTTATCATTACCCTTCATTACATTTTGTTCCTTCCTTTTATTACCTTCTAAATCTTTAACCTCAGTTTCCTTTTTATCATTACCCTTCATTACATTTTGTTCCTTCCTTTTATTACCTTCTAAATCTTTAACCTCAGTTTCCTTTTTATCATTAACCTTCATTACATTTTGTTCCTTCCTTTTATTACCTTCTAAATCTTTAACCTCAGTTTCCTTTTTATCATTAACCTTCATTACATTTTGTTCCTTCCTTTTATTACCTTCTAAATCTTTAACCTCAGTTTCCTTTTTATCATTACCCTTCATTACATTTTGTTCCTTCCTTTTATTACCTTCTAAATCTTTAACCTCAGTTTCCTTTTTATCATTAACCTTCATTACATTTTGTTCCTTCCTTTTATTACCTTCTA
The DNA here is from genome assembly GCF_020740685.1 of Jaculus jaculus. NCBI lineage: Eukaryota > Metazoa > Chordata > Mammalia > Rodentia > Dipodidae > Jaculus > Jaculus jaculus. Next base: position 31,926,796 of record NC_059110.1, read on the forward strand.
AATCTTTAACCTCAGTTTCCTTTTTATCATTAACCTTCATTACATTTTGTTCCTTCCTTTTATTACCTTCTAAATCTTTAACCTTAGTTTCCTTTTTATCATTAACCTTCATTACATTTTGTTCCTTCCTTTTATTCTGTTTTCCTTTTTGTTCCCTTTTTTCTGTTTCTGACATACTTTCCTGATGTTCCGCTAAAGTCCTCTGGCCCTCTTTCACTTTAATGAGCACACAGGGCAAGAAGAAAATCATAACAATAGCATCAACCTCCCAGGGCAGCATACCTCTCAGAAAAAAGTCCGGATCCGTCCATCCCGTGTGTCAGTTCTGAATCCTCCTAAAAACAGGGGTCTTCGCTGGTGCAAGATGTTCTTCAATTCCCGGGGTTTTGGCACCACTTGTCACGCCCGCCTCGCCAGCAAGGAGGACGCCACAATCAGGATTCTTCTGAACACACTTTATTGGGGACTGCCAAGCTGCTAGATGCGAAGACGCGAAAACCCAGAACCACGAAAGGCAACTGTTTATATAGGGTTTTAGGCCGCTTACCCACAAATGATTGGTCAACTGCGGATATGTGGCCACCAGTGATTGGTTACTTTCTGGATGCCTCATTAGCATCGGCCCACGACGGGTTGGAGCATGCGCACTGTGCTTGATTTACACCAGCTGTGACCAATAAGAGGCCAGAAACCGGCGCCAACTTGTAATAGCGTCTGCATGGCTCCTAACAGGAGACATGTAAATCAAACCACCACACATGCCATAGTCTTAGAGCTATCCTTTCTCGAAATTTCATCCACTAAGTAAATTAGTTCAATATTTATGAATTCAGCCTCACTCAGGTTTCCAGGACATGGACAGCATCCAGCCAGGATTTCTTGGAGAATGTAGTATGAATCAACTCTAGTCCAAGTCCCAGAAGATTTCTTATTTCCTTCTGAAACCGTGTGAAGTACAACTGGTCTTCCATACTCACACTAGAAGGATCCATTCAGCTCTGCTTACAAGTAGGTCTTCTGTAGTCTGCCAGTCTTAAATGCTTCCAAAATTTTCCCACAAAACAGTTTCAAAGACCTATAAGTAACATAGTCAGGTATTCATAACAATAGCCCTGCTTCTTGGTACCAACTCTCTGATGGTAAGCAATTTGCAGAAGGAAGGGTTTATTTTGCCTATCATGGTGGGGAAGGCAAGAAGTTCATGGAGGCCATGGTGTACACTTGGGACTCCTTACATCTTACCACACCAAGAAGCAGAGAAAGGGGAATGCTGGCTGCATCAGTCTTTCCCCCTTTCCCCTATTTAAACCCCAACCTATGAGACGTTGCTACCTCCATTCAGAGTAGGTCTCCCCTCCTCAGTAAAATCTCTCTAGAGTTTCCCTCAAAGACACACACAGGGATATCTCCTAGGTGATTCCAAGTCCAGTCAATTTGACAATGAAGACTACCATTCATCATTCATTCCTGGCAGCATGAAGATGCGGATGATACTGTGCTTGCTTATGTCCATACAGCACAATCCTGGAAGCTAACTTTCCACTGCCCCATCAAGCTTCACACGCTGATGTCCTGCCTCTACTGTGAAGGCATTGGGTATGTAGCTGAGAATGACCTTGAACTTGTTTTTTTGTTTTGTTTTGTTTTGTTTTTTGCATGTGTAAGTGTATGTGGTATGTATGTGTATACATGGGTGTGTGTGTGTGTGTGTGTGTGTGTGTGTGTGAAAGTGCATGTGGAGGTCAGAAGTTGACATAAGTTGTTTTCCTCAGTTATTTTAGCCTTGAGTTTTAGGACAAGTTCTCTCATTTAACCTGGAGCTCACGAATTGATAGCTAGCCAGAAATCCCAGGATCCTCCTGTTTCTGTCTCCTCAGTCCCGAGATGACAGTATCTGCTGCCCTGCCCAGCTTTAAAGCCAAAGCTGGGGATGAGTACTCAGGTCATTATGCTTACATACCAAGCACATTACAAACTGAGTCATTTCCAGAGCCCCATGTTGTAGATTTGCATATGAATAATCAGAATACCTTTTCTCTTCTTTTTTTTAAAAATTGTATCATGTAATGTTATCTTTCACTTTTTAAGTTTTTGACATTTTTAAAATTTATTAATTATTTATTAATTACTTAGTATGGATCCATCATGTGTTGGTACCATCCTGTCCCTCATCCCTGCTTCCATTCCACTGGGGGCCCTCCTCAGTTAAGTTGTAGGTATTACCCATGGGTTTGTGATTTAAGTATTGCAGGAGCAGCAGTCAGTTGTTGGGGGAAGGCAATGTCTCTAGGCATGATGTCCAAACCTGTGGCTCTTACAATCTTTCAGCTCCGTCTTCACAAAATTCCCTGAGCTGTGCTGTATGTGTTTTAAATCTGCTTCAGTGACGAGCTCGTAGGAACCTCTGGATCCCTGCTTTGGTAGGTGTTGAGTATCCTCCTTCACCCTGGTGCTGATTGTCAGGCTCACCATAAAGGCTGCATTCTTGTTCATCTACCCAATTCTTCTGTGATTTCAGTTGTGGCTTGGCTGAAGTGATAGGGGTAGTTTATCTCCTCGGGTCTTACTACCTTCTGCAAAAGATGATTCTCCAATGAAGAGTAAAGGCAACACAGGTTAAATGGGATAAGCCTTATTAATTTAGGGAGAACTCGATGGGTGTAACCCCTCTTTTAGCCCAGGAGTAGTGGGAGCTTAACATTGGAGAGCATAATCTTTGTCTCCATAGGATTCTGATCTGGCTCCCACTTCCACATATAGGTTCCTTTCTACTGAGTGGATCTCTTAGTCAATCAGAAGCTATTTGTTTCCCACCGAGGCTGTGTGCCACCATTGCACTGCCATGTCAGGTTGCTTGCTTAATAGTTTAGACCTGTGGTTGCTTAGACCGCTGTTGGTCACTTTCCCGGTAGCTCCTGTAGCACTTTCCAGCACTAGATGATCTAACCATCTGGTGACTGGCTCCCTTCAAGTTTCCAGCCAGGACTTTCCATAGTCTGTGCTGGCAGCATGTGGTGTCTTCAGCAATAGGCTCTTACATTTTACCACAGGTGGGTAATAAAGTGCTTCGAGAGAAGCCTGTCTTCTTTTGGGGACCTCATAGGTCTCTCCAATCAACAGATCATTGTATGTAGCAACCTATTTCTGATACTGGGAGTTACAGACCAAAGTCCCCATTTTTTTTTTAAGGCTTGGTTTTATCCCACCCTATCCAGAGCCCTTCTTTTTAGGTGTTTTTCCCATGCTCCTGTTGAGGGTTCAGTCTTTTAGTATATCTTCAAGGATAAAGTTTTCTATAGTACCAATTAATTTTGGGTTTAGTTTTATGTTTTTCTCCCACTCTCCCCTTCCCCCAAGCACTTCTATCACTATTATCTGGGTCTTGAGTTGCCTGTCAGATATGTCAACAACTTGAGCTGATTCAGGTTAGGAAATGCAAATGAATAAGACCATATGATGATTGTCTTTCTGTGATTGTGTGAGTTTGCTGGGTATGCTCTGTTTCAAGTCTGTCCATTTTTTTTTCTATAAATTTCATTGTGTCATTTTTCTTACTGCTGATTAGAATTCCATTGTGTAAATGTAGCACAATTTCATTATCTATTCGTCCAATGATGGGCACCTGGATTGATTCCAGCTCTTAGCTACAAATGGCAGTAACCATGGTTGAACAAATAGCTCAGCAGAGAAGCATGGAACATGCAGAGTAAATGCCCAGTAAGGGAATAACTGGGTCCGTTGGCAACTGTATGGTCATCCTTTTTCAGGAATCTCTATATTGATTTCCACAGTGGTTGTACAAACTTATAATCCAACCACAGTGAATCAGGGTTTCTTTTTATCTCCATATACTCACAAACATTTATTGTCATTTGATTTTTTAAAATTTGTTTGTTTATTTCTTTATTTGAGAGCAACAGAGAGAAGGAGGGAGGGAGGGAGGGAGGGAGGGAGGGAGGGAGGGAGGGAGGGAGAGAAAGAGAGAGAGAGAGAGAGAGAGAGAGAGAGAGAGAGAGAGAGAGAGAGAAAGAGAGAGAGAGGGAGAGGGAGAGAGGGAGAGAATGGGTGCGCCAGGGCCTCCAGCCACTGCAAATGAACTCCAGACACGTGCGCCCCTTTGTGCATTTGGCTAATGTGGGTCCTGGGGAATCATGCCTCAAACCAGAGTCCTTAGACTTCACAGGCAAGCGCTTAACCACTAAACCACCTCTCCATCCCTCATTTGATTTGTTTTTTTTTAATGATTGCTATCTTTATGGAGTAAGGTGGAATTGCATAGTTGTTTCAATTATCATTTTCTTGATGGCTAATAATGTTGAGCATTTTTTTAAGTGTGTGTTAGCCATTTGTATTTCTTCCTTTGAGAACTCCCTATTCAGTTCTCTATCCCATTTCCTTTTCTCCTCTTTATCAAGAATATCATCACTGTCATCATTGTCATACACATCATCATCTCCACTTAATTACCCTGTATTAATACTGTCTGAAGTAGGTGAGGACATATTTGAATCCTAGCTACTTTTAATAGGTTACATATGATTGCTTCTATCAAGCATTTGGCGACAGGAACAAGAAAGGTAACTAATACAGTTCCCAAGAATAGATAGGTACTTCCCAGTCCTTCTCCAGTCAGCCAAGTTGTCGTCTTAATTATCCTTCATTTTCTTTCTGTCATTTCTCATCAAGAAAGAGTCCTAAAGAAGGAGAATTAGCTCCTAGCAGGATGATTTTCTATTTCTTGCTGAATCAGGGCTTATTTATAATTTTACCATAGTCCTTACATTATTGTGCTTAGAACTGGGTCAGTCATTCATAAGGTCCCCTTCTCTATTTCTTGGATAAGACTTTTGTCTTTTTTTTTTTTTTTGTATTCCCTAGCACTGTATGGCTATACTATTCCATTTCATTCAACCATATTTTACTTATTGTCAATTCATACACTAGTCTTATAAAGGAGCAAATGGCAATACTACAAGAAGGTCTACTCTGAAAGTGTCTTTAAAGAAAACTCACAGATGAAATAATCATTATATTTTGGGTTGAGATATATCAAGCAAGATAGCTGGAAGGGTTGATGTAGAACCTGTACTTTACCTGATGACACTAAACAAAACTTTTGGCAACGGTCATGGTGAATAGATCATGGCACACACAGGATATGCAAAGGTAGGAAAGACATGAAAAACCACGGTACACTTGGCAAAATGGTAGCAGTTACTATCTCATTGCTGGGACAAAACACCTGACCACATGGAGCTTATGACAGAAAAGAGTTTGTTTCTGATTTACAGTTTCAAAGAGAGTTTTTTTTTTTTTAATTTGACAGAGAAAGAGTCTGAGAGAGAATGGGCGCACCAGGGCCTCCAGCCACTACAAACAAACTCCAGATGCATACACTCCATGTGCATCTGGCAAACATGGGTCTTGGGGAATCGAACCTGAGTCCTTTGGCTTTGCAAGCAAATGCTTTAACTACCAAGCCATCCCTCCAGCCCTCAAAGAGAGGTTTTATCATGACAGGGGAAACATGACATGAGCAGAAAGCCAGGCATCTCCACAGCATCAAGGAGGAAGTAGAGAAACCAAGTGTGGCAAGCAGGACTGAGCTAATCACTCTAAGGCCAATCCCAGTAACACATCTTCTCCTGGAAAACATCATCATAAAGGTAGCACTATGTTTGAGTATTAAGAGCACAATAACACACACACATGTGCAAACACATACATACCACCCACGTACTATCTGTGTATGCATCCTATACACGTTATGTAACTAAATACATAAATTAACTTCATTTAGCCTAGTAACTTAAAGTGACATACTACTCAGTTATTTCTAAATTACTAAATTTGTCAGTTTCCAAGCAGGAAAACAGTGCAGGTAGCTGTTTCTGTTTAGTTACTTTGGAAGAAGTCTACTACCATCCTGCTTCCAAATGGACTCAGTCATGAAGTCTGAGCCACCTCTGCTCCTGGTTCTTGTCAGCAGAAGCCGTTCAGATTCAATCTATCATCGCATCTGTGGATGAATAGGAATGTCTGTAGCAATCACTTAGAAGTGCTGGAATGAATAGTCTGCCTTCATCTTACTGCCAGTTAGGAAACTGGGAAATTAATCAAGATCATGGGATAAAATTTAAAAGACAGACCCTCAGAGTGCTCTAATTTCTTAAAACTAGCCATTTCTCAATGTCTGAAGCAGCCACATTCATGTCACTTTGTAAAATATGGAAGGGTTGATAAATCTAAACTGGAGAGTGGGAGCACTTTAAACATATTACACGAATGAGAAGAGAACCACAAAGTGAAAGACTGTTCAGCATGATTGCTTCAATGTCAAATTAGGAAAAGGGGGTGACTATGAGTGTCTTACAGACTTGGGAGATGCCACGGAGGAAAAGCCAATGAAGGAGAACGGGGCAAAATAGTTGGGTAAGGATCCTTAGGTGTCCCCAGCTGTAATCCTGGGGCAGGGTGGCTGGAGGGTCTCCACAGGCACTTCTGAGCATGAAGGGTATGCGAAGCAAACTGCTGAGGCTCAGCAGACCACGAAGGAGCTGGATTGAGTTTTGGAAACAAAAAGAAAGTGCACAGCTGCTCCAAAGCTTTCCCAGCTGAGGATGAGGAGATACTGTGTAAATGACCTGGCATTTCCTGGGCTGGTCTGCGCTGAATTCTGTCTTCTCCAAGTGTGGGACGGTTTTTCTTGCACTCTCAAGCCGACATAAACCTTGTGTCTTCACCTCCTATATCTACTAGCCTGATGAACCTTGCTGAACATTTCTCTGCACTTTAGCCATGCTTTTTATATCCATGGAACTGGCCAAATACTTTCAGGTTTCTAAATTATAGTCCAAAAATGGGGTGGGGGAGAAAAGGAGAATTAAATTTATTGATAGCATATACCTCCCACCCATGTCTATGTATATATTTTATTCTTGAGACAAGATAGTCATTATAATCATAATTTCTGATTTTAATATTTTATGTATTTACTTTCAAGGAGATAGAGACAGATAGAGAAAGACAGAGACAAAGAGAGAGAGAGAATGGGTGTGGCAGGGCCTCTAGCCACTGCAAACAAACTCCAGATACATGCACCACTTTGTGCACATGGCTTTATGTAGGTACTGGGGAATTGAACCTGGGTTGGTAGGTGTTGTAGGCAAGCACCTTAACCACTGAGAAATCTCTCCAGCCCCTCATTGTTATTTCTGTTTTAGCAATCATAAAGGAGGCTGTGGAGAGGTCAAGCAAGAGGTGAATAAAGACTTACAATAAGAGGTACCTTATAGACAGCCAAGTTCTGTGCTAGAGAGGCATGACTCAAAATATTCACTGATACAGAATAAAGAAGAAAGGGGTTCATGAGTTTACCAACCATATGTGTAATAGATATGAAACTTCCGAGGCTTCATTGAAAGCCACTTCACAAACGTTATTACCATCAAGAAGCAACGTGATGATGGCACTTTGGTACAGCAATGTGGTGACTTGAAAGTAAAACGTCCCCCATATCCTCCAGCATTTGTGGGCATGCCTCATACCTAATCCCCAGCTGGTGGAAGTTTTGCAAGGTGCTGCCTTGCTGCAGGAGGAGTGTTGCTGAGAGCAAACCTGGTCAATCCAACCTACTGGATGTTCTGAGTTAGCTTATACTTATCTTTCTAAGGCTGATGTATAAGACACAAACTGATAGATTTTTCTGCACCATGTTGAAGTTTCTCCCTCGAAACTATAAATCTGAAATAAATTATCCTTCCCATCAGCTGATTGTGGTCAGGTGTTTTTTTCCCCACAATTAGAAGGAAACTGCTGCACACAGTGAATAGGACAGCCTCGACTCTGGAGGAGCATGTCATCAGGCCGGAGGAGACAATAAGCAAAATAATCAAGGGATGAGAAGTGCTGTGTAAATAGAATAGAGGAGTGGACAAAGTCATGCCCTCCTTTTCCCCTACGCTCTTTTCTCTGCAAGCCCTGTGAGGTTTATGCTGGGTTCGGCTTTTGTAAACACATGCATAGGCCTAAATTCTGGGCTTTCTGCTTTTCAATATGAAATGAAAATGGAGAAGTAGTTAAGAAAAAGAATCAAAATATGATACACCATCAAGAATATGTGTTAGCTTTTACTACCCTATAAAATTACCAGGTAAAGTATTTAAGACAGATACATATTGGAGGACTTATTTTATTCCACTTGAGATAGATATAGTTTGACTATATCCCATAAATCTTGTATAGCATTATGAAAAAAGTACTCATTTATATTTAACTTTGAAAAGGTAAAACATATATCTCAGTGTAAGCTGAGTAATACAGATAAAAATTAATTTATCATAATATTCTTACGTTTAAGACATGAAAGAGAAGAAAAATAAAATGACTGTATGAGACATCTGAATCCTTGCTCTTTCCATTCATGGGAAATTTGCCTTAGAATTAGTGATAGTTTTGCCTGAGGAGGCATCTAACCTAAGGTGGTTATTGCTGCATGTGGTAGGAGTCAGTATGGAATAAGGAATGCTTAACCAGAAAATGGGCAGGAATGCAGCCTTGATCCTATACAGAAGGCTCATCACTGGCGTGATATGGAAAAACATATAGGTGTTCCTCAACTTAAGATTCAGTTTTGATAAATCCATTATGTATTGAGAATGCACTTAATGCCTCTAGCCTACCTCATGTCTTAGCTTATCATCCTGCAGGGCATTGGATATTGTGTCTCGTAATCACGTGGCTAACTAGGAGCTACAACTCACTTCACTGCCCAACATTGAAAGATAGGATTGCACCCAATCCACTATCCCAAGGAAAGGTCAGAATTAGAAATTCAGAACAGGATTTCTACTAAATTCATACCCTGTTAACACTATTGTAAAGTAGAAAAAGTTTGGACTCTGTAATTTATCTTTTTTACCCTAATTACCAATTCTGAAAAGATCTTTTCAAAGTGCTTTTATGTGTTATGCAGCAGGGTCTTAGCATATCCTTCTGGTGGTCCTTGGCTGGGAGGACTGCCACCCTTCTGGTATCAAGCAGAAGTGCTACAGAGACAGTCATCTGGATGAGGGAAAAGGTCAGCAAGGGTAGAAACTGAAATTTGACATTTATCTGATAGATTACTCAACTTGACTTAAGCCATCCGTGTTAGATGGAGAAAGAGAAAAGGTCAAAAGACACCTGTCAACAACACAATGTTTTGATCTTAGGGGGAGGAAAGAGAGATCCCACAGAGGCTGGGAATGGTGGCTGAAGCAGAAGCAGCCAAGAGAGGCCAAGTAAAATATTTCAAGACCCGGGGGGAACAAGTGAGAGGGCACAAGGACCGGAAAGAGGTCATTTTCTTTGGAATGTGAATGCCATTGGTGACCAAGCAAGCCTTGTTCGAGTGGAGTGGAAACTGGTTCAGAGTGCCTTCCAAAGGGACTGTGAAAGACACGAAGAGGAGATGATGAATATAAATAACTTCTTTGAAGAATTTGTTATAAAAAGGGAGGGGAGGTATGAAGCAATAGATGGAGAATGATATGGAGAATGAGGTAAGAGAAGGTTTTTCTGTTTGTTTTAAGATGGTGAATACTACATGTTCATTTACCGAGGGGACTGATTCAAAGGAGGGATTTAATTGATGGTTGCAGGAAAAAAGACACTTGTCTGAGTCAGAGATGGGACCCACATGCACGCTGACACTTCACAGAGGGGAAGCAGAGCGGGAGGAACAGCCAAGCTTAGACTGGCTGATACATACATGGGTCAGAGAACATGGGTATCACTTCTGGAAGCTGCTATATTTCTGAGGAAGGTCCTGAGCTTAGTGAGAACAGAAAAGAGACCCCTGAAAGTTGGAGAGGAGAGGAAGGTTGTGCTGTAAGAGAGTGAAGATGTCTTCCCATTGATTTTCCTTTTAGTGCCATTGAGGAAAATTCTGTAAGCAATCTCATTTTATTATTTCTCTTTTTTAATTCTTGTTTTTATAGACGACTTCCATAATTGTAAACAATGTCCCATGCTAATTCCCTCCACTTTCCCCCCTGAAACTCCACTTTCCATCATATCCCCCCTGCCTCTTAATCAGTCTCTCTTTTATTTTGATGTCATGATCTTTTCTTCCTATTATGATGGTCTTGTATAGGTAGTGTGAGGCACTACGAGGTCATAGATATACAGGCCATTCTGTGTCTGGAGGAGCACATTGTAAGGAGTCCTTCCCTTCCTTTGGCTCTTATACTCTTTCTGTCACCTCTTCCACAGTGGACCCTGAGCCATGGAAGATGTGATTGAGATATTTCAGTGCTGAGCACTCCTTTGTCACTTCTTCTCAGTACCATGGTGCCTTCTGAGTCATCCCAAGGTCACTGCCATCTGAAAAGAGAAGGTTCTCTAACCAAAAGTAAGAATAGCATTAATATATGGGTATGAACATTAAGAGAAGTGCTTGTTAGGCAGTTTGGTGAGCATAGTATATACATTTAGCCAGATAGCATCAGACATTACACCCCTACGGCTCATGACTACCCCTGCTGTAGGTTTTCAGTATTAGGGATATATTCCCTCCTATGGAGTGGGCCTCCAGTCCAGTTTGAGGGCAGTTGGTTTCCCCCGTAACAGATGTGCCACTTTTGCAACAGTTTGCTCATTTGGTCTAGCTGGCCAAATATAAGGCTTGTAGTGTCCACTAATGGGTATCTTCACTGGTGATTTCTCTCCCATTGAACTGCATGCACTGTTGCTTTTTCCAGATTTCTGTCAACTGGTCTACACGGAGGAAGTTTTCAGCTCCAGCAGGGTTTCTCAGTAATCTTGCAGCCTAAGTATGTGGACTCTTCAGAAATAGGGTCTTACCATCTATTCCTGGTGGGAAACCAAGTATGTATGCAATGGCTTGTAATGTCTTGGGGGCATCAGGGACCTCCCTGGCCAACAATTCACTGGAAGGCATTCCATCCCTGGCACTGAAAATTTTCTGGTAACTATCTATGGCTCTTGTATGTTCCATTGTCCACAAAAGTAGGTTTCCATATGACTTATTTATATCCTCTTAGATTTTGATTAGCTCTCCCTCCACCTTTCCTTTACTCAGTCTCTTCCCATGACCTCACCTAGGCCTTTTCACCACCATTAATCTGTTCTTCTACTTACATATATACAATACCAATCTATTAAGTCCCCCCTCCCTCCTTTTTCTTCCATTATATCTCATTTCTAGCTTATTGACTTGTTTTTTATTTATTAACATTTTCATATATATGATAGTTTTCTCATATTCAACCCTGTTACCTTTTTTATTCCCTCCACTCCAGCTGTACCTTTTTCTTCCCAACTAGTACTCCTCTTACTTACTTTTTCTTTTCTGTAACCCACTGAATTTAGAGTCTCTTGGATGAACAGCTATGTGGGTTATTTACTGGAATATGGGCAACATACATAAGCATAATACAGTTTTATTTTTTATAATGATATATATATAAATACATTCACATTCATATATATATATATATATATATACTTTGATTTAATGTTATATTCATTAATTTGAAAAGACAAACAAAAGTAAACTAATATCCTCACAAATTATAAAAACTAGTTTAATGTGTGTTATATTATTGTATTTTGACATGCTTTTACTGTTTTTGTGTTGCCTTTCCTCTATTAATTTTTTTTTTTTTTTGAGGTAAGGTTTTATTCTAGCCCAGGCTGACCTGGAATTCACTCTGTAGTCTCAGGCTGGCCTTGAACTCATGTTAATCCTCCTACCATTGTCTCCTCCCCCCCACCCCGTGTTAGAATTAAAAGCATGAGTCACCATGCCCAGATTTTCTTAGTCTTGTTTTTTTTTTTTTAAATTTGAGACAAAGAAGGAGAAAAAGAGAGTTTCAGCTTTTGTTTGAAAATTAAAAACCTACAGAATTCCTTTCCTTTCACAGGGGGACCATTCCAAGATATTCTGTGGGTGCCTGAACCCATGAACATTCCTATATGTAATTACGTTTGTTTATGTGTATTCAGCTATACATAGGATGAAGTGTAACTTATCAGCTGGACATAGTGAAGGGGTAACAGCAGGTCTGGCATGAGTGCTTGAGGGGGCCTGAGACTGCCCCAGTTCAAATCTCCTGATTCCAATTCCATGTCAATACCTGGGTGTGCCCATACAGACCTATAACCCCAGAGGAGAGACCTGATGATCAGTGGAGACTTGCATGCTCCAGAGTAGTAAGAAAAGACTCCAGCTCAAAACAACAAAAAGACCATGATGAAGAGGAATGGAGTGGGTCTTCCCTTGTTCAGCTCTACCCACCACAGGTGAGTGATCCCCCCACCATAGGTGAATGACCCCTGCTACAGGTGAGTTTATGGGGCACAGCAAGGGCATGTGTATACACCAAAGACCACACTACATTATACACACACACACGTGTGCACACACTACACACATTGCATTACACATGCATATACACAAGCAGTTTATATCACCTTCCACCTTGTATATTACCTTGACTTCAGTTTTCTTAAGGGGACAGGTACTTCATTCACCACCTACTCTTCTGTCCTCAAGTCTGATTACCAGCTGAGGCCTGAGGGACCCCTTGGGACTGTTCCGGTCCATTTATCAGGAGTTTATATCATAAACATGCCACCAATCTCAGCCTGTTCTGCCAGGCGTCCAGCCACATCATGGCTCCCTTGGGCTTCCTCCTTCGCTTCAGTTCCTTACATTGCCTTAGGTCTTATTTTCCATCAGGCACACAGTTCTCACATAATAAATGTTGACTCCTAACTTGGTGGATTCCTTGGGTAACACCAATGTGGATATTTTGGCATTTTAACACAGAAAGTAGGAGTTGGAAAAGATGACCTCTTTCATATACAATATCAAATGTCAGTAATGTGGATCAAATCACACACAACAAAGGCCATAAAATGTAACAGGTGTTCACTGTGTTTGTCAAATAAAATAGACAAAAGTTTAGGGGTCAGTATGGATAAGGGTGATCCAATCAGTCACAAGCCTCATAGAACAAAAGGACAGACCATCTCTTGAGGTAGAGAAAGTTCTTTTTTTTTAATTAATTAAGCAAACTTTTATTGAAGCTTACATTGTGGTCCAGAAATACATTTCAACTGATTAAAGTCCAACACCAATTAAGAGAGAAATTATGGCACCAAAATTTTCCCTCCTCTATTACATTTAGATTACTATTTGATCTACATTTCTCATTTTTTAAGGCTTTATTCCACATAAATTTGTGTGAGTTTTCAACATCAGAATTCTTAATTTTGTTGGGGGGAGGGGAGAAAAAGAAATCAAACCTCAGGCCAACAAATGTCATCAAATCTACTAGGACACTGTTCAAGAACAAAATCCATCTTAAGCATTGTTCCTTGCAACAGGGCAAGTGAAAGGGTTAAGCGCTGGGCTCACCACAGAGGCAGACTGATAAAGCTGACAGAGAGCTCCTCAGTGAAAGAGTCCATCAACAGCATGCCTAATACTAAAGTCAGAACTCTTCCAACCACTTGATTTCAAACCAAGTAGGTTCTATGTGTAGAAACACTAAGAGCAAATTCTTATCTCATTATCCGGTATGCTAAAATACTGGCCTTCCCAAGCCTCCAGCCTGCAGGAGTGAGGATGTAAGTTGACTAGTCTGTGTTTCAACCTTGCAACTTCCTGTCTCTGTATTTGTGTGAGACAATTCCTTTACAATCACCCTCTTTATTTATACATACATATACCCTACAGTATACATACAATGTAGATAAATTATAGTTACAAGTTCAAATATAAGAATACTCATTTGCATTTGAATTATTGGTTGAATTATAAATTGTAGACGATTCACATCCTATTGCTTCTGTTTTCCTGGAGACTTCTGACAAATATGATTATGGAGGTATAATCATATCAATATAGATTTTCCCTTATTGTTTCTGTTTGTAACATTACAACACAGCAATATTTTATAATATGAGGCCTTCTCAAAGTTTGAAAATATTTTTAATATTTAAGAAAACCTGTGCTTGTATCACCTCTGAAGGATAAGATCCTGATCAATGCAGAGTTTACAATAAAGCTACTCTTACCTATGGTTTGTTCTATAATATCACCCCAAGCCTTCAATGAAGAAATGATGAAGGCTGTAGATTTTATTCGGCAAAAGCAAATACGTTGGTACAACCCATGAAAGGTCCTTAAGAAAAATCAGTCTTTTAAAATTAGAAATGACATAAAAATGTCGTGTGGATTTCCTGGGAACATGTGAGCAACATCTATTCACGTCTGACAGGGTACCAATGACAGACTAAATAAATGATTCTACCCAAGTCTATCTTAGTGACGCAGAGGGTTTGCTGACGTTACTTACAGGAGCAAAGTGAGGGGTCATGTTTAGGACCATGATGAGTGGTTCAAAGCAGCTACATCAGTATAAAGCCATCCCAGTACCAGTTATAACTCCCTCCACACAGCTGCATCCCAGGAGCTCCATTCCCAACATCCCAACTTGCAGATACCTCCTCCAAAGAGAATCTCTTATCCCCAGCAATTGTTACTATAGATATAAAATCCTGGGGGAAGGGCCTTGTGAATATTATGAATTTGGGGAGCTTTCTGAGCTGTGTAAGTATTGTAAGATTCCTGAGTTTCATGGGCCTCCCTTCCCCTCTAGGAAGAGTGTGTTTCACTTCAGAGAAAATAGCTGCACAGGAGCAGAAGTGAACAATGTCATCTGTGAAGTCTCACACACCCGGTTCACAAGCTGACGTGCCTTCCCACTAGCTGACACTGAGTGAGTTAATGAGAAGGGCAATAATGCTTATCTCAAAGGATTATTGTTAATATTGACTAAAATAACTTGTAAAAGCATTTTGCAGTTTTGTTCTATAACATAGAGAAGGTAGTAATGCTTGGAATCTATCTAAAAAATTAAAATGTCTTTACCAGACAGATGTACTAACAGTTCACATCATTGTTCAAGATACCGAACAGAACAGTGACCATTCTTTGTGACTGAATTCTGAAGGCCGGGGCTTTGTACGCCATCAACATTGGCATTCCCAGCACCTCTTCTGTGGGTACTTGCTTATGAACAAGTACCTTCAAGTATCAAAAGTGTTCATTTACATATCAAAACCAGGTATAGAATACTTTGTGCAGTATTGTTGCATTATAAAGTCCATGTTTGAAGATAATTAAAAGAATTGTTTTGGAGAGTACTCATTGATCATGGGCCCTTAGTCAAAGAGGAACTGAGTTGATGGAACTCTATTGTTAGAGACTGCAATGCAGAATGATTAGGAGCACATCTCAGAGAACATGTTATTGAAGATAGGCTTACATAGGGAATGAGTTCAGTGAATCATGGAGTAACAGCACCTGGAGTGACAAAATGTGCAACCATAGTTGTATTATAAATACCAGACTCTCCCACCAAAAGTATTATCCACACTGAGTCTCTATACATTATCATGTACCTATTTAGCTGTCCTTCTAGTAGTATAAAATATCATTTTTTAATTTCACTATATGTCAACACACACACACACACACACAAACAGCTCTCAGCTCAAAGGAAATAAGAGCTAATTTATTCTAGAGCCCAATGAGTGACCATGGCTTGGGAACTCGATTTCAGGTTACCTCAAATCCCATGTTCCAACATGGAAGCAGTTTCATGGAGTTTTATAGTAGCAGAACAAATAAAACTAAAAATCAGGATACTTTTCATTGATGGAAACATCAGACAGGTATGCTACAACAATGTGAGCAAGTAAGTGCTACAGGCCTCAGATGTTATCTGATGATATTCTTAGCTTGTGGGTGGGCGGAAGCTAGGGTTCTGTTTGTACATTCCAACATGATTTACCTAACAGTCAAAACAATGTTAGGTCATATGCAAAATTATGCAACAGATGACTATTTAGGGGGCTAAGTGAGATAGCCAAAAATAATTTGGCTTTGTAGTTGCAACATTCCAACTTTCCACAATCCTAGATGTTCCCATTAGTCAATCAGCCTTGTCGAATGTTGGATGTATGTGTGGCTTTTTCTAGGAATTTCAGCTTAAAGTATTCATGCCTTTATATGATGTGAAGACACCAAGTAATGCTTTTCTCCTCCCAAGTGTTCATGGTATTAGATATATTCATTAATGTTTGTCAAACAAGTATATAAGTCAAAGTAAATAAGCTTAAATGAGAAGGGTTAGTGGCTAAGGAGCAGATACGAGGTGATATAAGGATAGATTCCCCCCCTCAAAGGCTACCATGTTGACAATAAAATTGAACATGATGACAAGTTTGAGCGTTCAACTGCTTATTACCCAGTGTTCATCCAGTCTTGACTGAGGTCAGATACTTGGCTGAGTCTCGAGGGAAAATGAATAGCAAAGCCGCGGCTCTAGCACCCTAGGGATCCACAAGTCATCAGAAAATAATGCATTCTATGAATTGCAGTGTTTTATCTTAGAATTTCTTGATGGTGCCCCATGTTACCCTTGCAGGGTAGGTAGGCGGATCTTACTGAGTATCTAATACAAGAAAGGAAAGATATGAACTGAGGCTCGGGTGGGATTTCCCTAAATATTGTGACCCGGTCACAAGTGGCAAAACTAAAGCCTTAACAGTTTGCCCAATACTGATTCAAAGGCACCCCACTGATCTCCTACAGTTGCGGGTGTTTGGGTTTAAAACAATTGAACTAGAACACACCTGAGCGGCATGTTGTTTTCGTGTGTGCAGGCATGTGCATGTGCATGTGCGTGTGTGTTTTAAGTAAGGTGATGGTGATGTGGAGGAAAGCTGCAACAGGCTTTTCCGTCTCTCATTTGTCACTTCTGTTCATGTTCAGGACGAAAGCTTCCCTGGCTTTGTGAATCCCTCCTACCGCATGCTCTGCTCCTGTTGCCCTTCTGAGCATTGAGGGGGGTGCAGAGGGATCCCCAGGAAATAGCACAGTAAGTTCTGTGACAGAATCAGCATCAGCAGACGAGAGTGCACACTTGTCTTACAGGCTCTGTTTTCTAAAAAGTAGCAAGGGTAAAAGACAATACACTTTGAGAATATTAATGTCTGGGGAGCCATGAGACACAGAGCATGCCCATTGGCTACACAGGCTTTTGGCAGAATGAAACTAAAATTTTGATGAAAAGAGAAAGAGAAAGAACTAGCTAAGCAGAAGATATATTGGGGAAAAGGCTTCTAGGGAAGGAAAAGAACATCAGGGGAAGAGCAAGGGCATATTTGCATCACCTTCTTATAACCAGTTTGTTTACCAGGGTCTACAAGCTAGACCCTATTCTCTATGGACTGTTAATGGAGCTTCCCAGCTTTTTATTTGTAGCAAGAATAATACATGGCTACTTACCCAAATGTTTGTATTTTAGGTAGTCTTTGAGGTTTTGCTATTTAAAATATTGACAGCTATATGAGAAATTGTTGAAGACACCAGCAAGGGTTCCTTGCCACCATGTTTGGGTGTGTGTTGCTGGTTCTCTGGGAAGAGCTAGTTAGGCATAGAATCGGTGTTTTTCCCAGTGTGACCCAAGGAATGCTCTGAGCCTGCATTTTCAGGGACTTTAGAAATGGAGGTCAGTGATTCCCCTCCCCCCAGGTTCTGGGATGCGTGTGGGTTTTGAAATTGGGTGCTATTGAGAAACCACAGCACAAAGAAAAATAGATATTCAGAGAGGAGTAGAGTGACAGATGAGGCAGCCTGTTGCCACTCTGGTCACCCAGTCATGTTGCTGCATCAACACTAGTAGGGGATGTTGCTCTGGCTTCAATATGTGCCTCAAACATTCGTGTGCTGGAGTCTGGTATTCCACCCGACAGTGTTGCTGTTAGGAAATCTATAAGAGGTAGGGCCCGATGCACGGTAATTCGGTCTTCAGGACACTGATTAATGCTCGCCTCAAGTAGAGCCTTAGCTTTCACAAGAACAGGTTGTTATCAAGTGAGACTGCCCCTATGCTCATGGCCTCTTCTGACCCTGACTGGCTTCTTTTTCACTAGTCGTCTATGCTGTCAAAAATGTAAGCTAAATAAACCTGAAATAAAGAACCCAGTGTATGATGGCAACAGATAATGGACTTATGCAAACGATTAGGCATCCTACTGCATGTTAAATATGATCAGATAGAAATATGAAATGTAAAAGCCAAGGAAATCTAAGAAGAGAAGCTTTTCCAAATGAGGACCACAATTAGCAGCAAACATATCTTAAAAGAAAAGTTAAAAGCTTTTTTGAACATAAAGTCTGGACACTATCTAATACATGTCTATTCCCTGTACTCTCCTTCTGTCAGGAAGTCCTGACTTCCCTCTCTCAATCCCCATAAGTGACCCCTGCTTCCAGTACCATCTCCTATACGTTTTCTATGTAAATACAAATGTTTCTGTTTATTCTCTCAGTAAATATTTTAAGTGCTTACTATATGTCAGCAAGTAGTCTAGGTACAAAATAAATATGAATGTGTAAGAAAAAAATAAGCCATTTTTCTCAAATAGTTTATACCCTAGCAAGAAGACAGAGAAAATAAACAAGAAAAAAATCTAAATAATCAAGAAAATCAAGAGTCAGTGATAAGCACCACACAGAGAACTGAAGTATGGTGACGTGGTGTTGGCAGGACATCTGCTTAGCACTGGGTGGCCCTGGACAGTCCCCTGACATGCAGACTTTTTAGCTGAGCTCAGGCTCAGCTGTGGCAACAGCACTGGGAGAGTGGGAGAGAAGCTTCCTGACAGTAGGGACCTCGAACAAGGTACAGTGCTTTCTAAAGTGTGTTCCAGCGACTCCTGAGACTCCCCAAGACATTTCAGGAGACTCACAAGGCTTAACACAACAAGCATAACGAAGTGAGATATTGTTTAAGTTCCTCACTGCGTGGCATTGGCAGTAGTCATGTAACAAAGTCAGCATGGGGCTGGAGGGATAGCTTAGCGGTTAAGACATTTCTCTGCAAAGCCAACGGACCTCAGTTCAATTCCCCAGGACCCACATAAGCCAGATGCACAAGGGGGCACGTGTGTCTAGAGTTTGTTTGCAGTGGCTGGAGGATCTGGAGCACCCATTCTCTCTTTCCCTTTCTCTGCCTCTTTCTCTCTCTCTCTCTCAAATAAATAAATAAAAAAATAACATAAGTCAGCATGGGTAAAACATCGAAGCCTCAAAGGAATCAAGTCAATAGAAATCACTTCTGTCATAGTAGTCACTGTATACTGATGGCACCCATTTTGAACAGCGCTGACTTGGCTTGGTATTCTCCCTGAAAAGCTGATGTACATCGTGTTATTTTTCTGTTTGGTGGCATAGTCAACCCACATCAAGCACTTGTGCTACTCCACAAAGGTTGGCAATTGTTTTGAAGGGAGCCTTGTTATTTTAAACTCTGTATTCCTGTAGAAAATCACAAAGTGAAGCAGCTCAAAACCCCATCTTAGTCCGTTCGGGCTGTGATAACAGAACACTATGAACCACATGGCTTATAAATGACAGAAATGTTTTCCTTGCAGTTCCAGAAGTTAGAAAGTCCAGGGTCAGTTCAGTGTCTGGTTCATAAGTGGTGCCTTCCCCTGGCATCCTTACAAGGCAGAAAGGAGGAAACGAGTTTTTGTGAGGATTTTCTAACAACAGCAATGTCCTTCTTGCAGGTTCTACTTTCATAACGTTGTCTAATTCTAATTACATAACAATGATCTTACTTTCAAATTCCCTTACATTGGACATGGTTTCAACATTTGACTTGAGTTGGGGGAGTTAAACTAGAACAATCACCATGTTATCACAAGTGTTAACTAATGGAGCTAAGCAATGATCACACAGCAGATACACACCATTCATGTCCTTTGTGAAAGAAGAACTCACTAGCTACATACATCAGTAGATCTTAATTTGATAACCCTTCTAAATTAAACCACCAACAGACAGGAACCAGAGATAAGAGAACAGCCTGTTAAAATGACACCATGGAAGCCAGACATAGTGGTATACACCTATAATCCTAGCACTCAGTAGGTTGAAGCAAGAGGTCAAGGCTTGAAGCCATCTTAGGGTACACAGTGAGTTTCAGGATAACAGGAAACGCATAGCAACATCTTGTCTCAAAAATACCTGCCCCACCAAAAAATTGATAACGATGGGGATGTAGATTCCAAAATTCCAACTATACAAAATAATGCAGCATGAATAATTTCTTCAATGTAAAATGGTCCCAAGAGGAAAATAAAGTGAATGTTGCCACGAGGAAGGCTGTAGGTTAAACAATGTTCAAGAAAGATTAATGATCATATGTGGGTCTTTGTGGATGCTGACTCTTCAGTCTTTTGTATGTGTGTGGTGTGCATGTGCATATGAATGTTTGGCATGTTTCATGTATGTAGAGGCACATGGCTGCATGTGTGCACATGTGTACAGGCTTGAGGACAACCATGGTGTTAGTCTTCAATCTGCTCACCGGTTAGGATACATTCCCTGGCAAGAGCATTCCAAAGATCCTCCTTTCTTTGCATCTCCAGCACTGGGATTGCAGGCACACACTCTCATGGCCAGCATTTTACCTGACTGTACTCCCCATGCCTGTCAGTCAACCACTTTACCAACTGAGCTACCTCTCCAGAACCCCCCCTCCCCGCTTTTTTCTTTGTTTGTTTGTTTCTTTGAAGTAGGGTCTCTCTCTAGCTCAGTCTGAACTGGAATTCACTCTGTAGTCTCAGGTTGGCCTCGAACTATGGCTGTCCTATCTCTGCCTCCCGAGTGCTGGGATTAAAGGCATGTGCCACCACACTTTTGACATTATCATAACTTCTACAATAGAATCAGAATGTGATTATTGATTGGGTCCTTGACAATAGTAAGGACTTGTTATTTTACTATTAAATGTTATTACTATGTTGATTAGATCTTAAAATGTCCTTGTATTTTCAGATAAATACTAACAGGTTAAAAACTGAATGAATTGAACCAAATATTTCACCAGTCTTAACAGTAAAACTCTAGAAGAATTTTCTTTTTTTCTAAATCAGGAAAATAATAAACATGTTCAGTGATGTGGTTCATAGGATTATAAATGGCCCCCAGTGCTCATGTGTTGAAGGCATGGTCCCCAGCTGATGGTGCTATTGGGAGTTAGTTAGTAGAAACTTAAGGAGGTAGTTCTCATTGGGGGAAATCAGTTGACTGCAAACATGCCCTCACAGGGGATATTGGAATCCTGGCCTTTCCTTTTCTCTCATTCACATTTGGGCTGTCCTGATGTGAACAGCTGTGCTCTATCATACACTGTCCACCAGAATATATGGCCTCACCATGATGTTCTGCGTCTCCATAGATCCAAAGTGATCATGGACGTAAACTTTGAAACCACAGTGAAAATACCTCTTTCCTCCTCCTAAGTTGAATACCTAGGCATTCTGTTACAGCATCAGAATACTAACACATACACTACCACCAACATTGTTTTCTTTGTTTTGTTTTTTAATGTATATTATTTATTTATTTGAAAGATAGAGAGAGAGAGAGAGAGAGAGAGAGAGAGAAAATGGTCACACCAGGGCCTCTAGCTACTGCAAATGAACTCCAGATGCATGTGACACATTATGCATCTGTCTTTATGTGGGTACTGGGGAATTGAACCTGGGTCCTTTGGTTTCACAGGCAAGCACCTTAACCATTAAGGCCATCTCTCTAGCCCTACCATCATTATTTTCTATGTTTCTTTAAAAGTGCTAGATAATTGACTTGAGATTGAGAAGTAAAAAAGAGTATGTAAATGAGGAGCATATTAAATAGAGTATAGGTAACAGTATTATCACAAATTATAAAAAGTGCTTTGAAATCTAAGTTTTGAAAAATATAATTCTAAAAAAGAATTTTAAAATTCTAATTCTAAAAAATGTGCACATAAAAAAACCATTAGATACAAAATGCCAGTATGGCAACACATTAGGAGCTGATATGAAAATCACTAATTCTTCTTTCTATAAACAAAAAGGAGCTATGAAGGCCTGTAATTATGGGCAATATTCATTTTAAAATGTCAAAATTGGGCTGGAGAGATTGCTTAGCGGTTAAGGCCCTTGCCTGGGAAGGCTAAAGTCCTATGTTCGACTCTCAAGATTGCATGCGAGGCAGATGCAGAAGGTGTGGCAAGTGCAAGGTCACAAATGCCCATAAGGTGGAGCAAGCCTCTGGAGTTTGATTGAAGTGGCTGAGGCCCTGGCATGCCAATTATCTCTCTCTCTGTCTCTCTCTTTCTCTAAAATAAAATTTAAGATATGTCAAAATTTTAAATGTTATTTGTATTATTTGCATTATTTGTAACAAGAAGCACAAAAAAAGACCATGTGAAAACATTTTTGAAACTTTTATAAAACGTAGGAAAAATACATAGAAGAAATTGACTGTACAAAGATATCTGCTCTCTAGGTTAATGTATATATCCTCTCCCTTCAAACAAAATGGGAAAACAGGTTTGAAAAATGTGTTGCTAAATTTTCCAAATGGCCAAGTAAATGTAACTAGGGAAAGTATTGTGTTTTAAATCTCCCCTTGCTAGACTCTTACTTTCTTAGAATGAGAGAATGCAGAAGACACCCAGATATCCATTCCCAATGAACTCACTTATGGGGGTTTTGGCTCTGACACTCCCACTGGGCCCTGTGGAGCCAAAGAGGACAATGTCAGCAGCTGTGAGCCCTCACACAACATCTCACTTAAAATGTCATGTGTGCTACTTGGTTTAAATTGTCACCCCTCCAGCAACCACAAACAATGCACACGCAGCAGATGTGTTTTCTATTTAGAATTAAACAGTTTATCTCAACCACTGTCATTGTTATAGGCAAAAAATAAATAAATATCCATCTGAATGTAAACTTCAAAAGGTACTTCTGGCAACGCAAGATACTTTCAAATCCAAAGTCCTCTGAGAAAACTAGGATCTGACCACAGTTTTTTTTTTTTTTTTTTTTTTTTTTTCAAATTGGGATGCTGGCAGCTCTGCGAGTAGTAAAATGCAGCCTGGTCAAAAGATTTTTGGCGAGATATTACATACAATAACTCATGTCATTGATGGTTAATGGTCCAGAACATTAAGTAAACATCATAAATGTCTTTTGCTATTAAATGTTCCATTCAAACATGTTGTTTAACTCTTGCATCATTGACAGAAAATAAGAAAGCAGCAGTAGAGATTGTTCCTTGTGATGGTCTTGAATTCACCTCCCAGGGATGCTCAAGTTTTGAAATGTGTGCCATCCTCCAAGTTGAAGCAATAGCCTTTCTATCTTCAGAGTGAACATTCTATCTCTGGGAGACAGGCTACTTGTAAGCCTGACTTCATTAGGTCAAGTTCAAGTTACCACCCATGTGTTCAGAAGACTATATATAACTTTGTTCTTTCTGAAGTTAGGAGGCAGTCTTCATCTGAGATAACTAAAGGAGAAATATGGGTATTTTCTTAATGTGAGGTTACAAAGACTAGGAAAATGCTACTTTTCAAAGATCGTTTTACAAGAATAACAACTGCAGTAGTAAAAGGAAAACCAAAATTGGTTTGTTAAAAAAAAAAGAAAAAAAGAAAGAAAGAAAGCCTATTAAGACAGTCATCGTCTGGTGTAGTCAACCCAGTTCACAAATCTTGACATAAGTGCATTTGTGTTTCCATAATCTGGAGGTTCCGTTTAGTCATTAAAACATGACTCATTTTATCCTGGACCTAACCTCAGTTTTTCTTTTGGAGTGTTTTTTTAATCCGTAGCTAAAATGTTAGTGAATAGCCTTGCAATGACATTAAAACTGTCTTTTCCCATGGAGCTTTTTCCCTTCCAATTTGAGTAACTACAGTTGCTCAGTTACACTCCTGGGATTTACATCCTCAGAAGTCCAAAGAGTTGAAAGAGTTATCAAGATGCTTCCTGGTTCTATCAGAGAGAAGAACATTCAAAAAACATGAACCAAAAGGTCGTATGTTTGTATTCTCTAATTTTTATGTAAATAAGTTTTAACACATTTGGTAACTTTGCATCCACTTCTAATTGTGTGTTTTGCATCATAGGCAAGAACCTAGCACTTTCTTCAGTGTCCCTGTATTGCTCTCACTTCTCAGATTTTGTAATGTCATTTCTAGAAGTTACTTTATTATTCTAACTCTCATGCAGTGTTTCTTCTGACAATACTTTACTAAGAACCTACTAGGCTAAAGATGAATAAATCCTATCCTTGTCACCTGGAATTGCTGGTTGAACTCCACCTGGTATGTTTTATATTTGTTCACTCACAACAGATACATTTTTCTGTCTCTAAGATTCATTTATAATCCTTTCGGACAACCTCCCCCCACATGCCCCCACCCATACACATGCATACTGTGTGTACCATGAAATAACTGAACTTTCTGAGGTATTCTTTTAACTGAATTTATGCAACCATTGACCTCACAATGTAAAAATTAGAAGGGTTGTACAGTTTTAAACAAGAGTAGGAACTTGGAAGGAGTAGGAGAGTAGATGCTGTTATTTCTCTTCTCGGCTGGGGAAAAATTAATGTTCCTAATGTGTTTTCTGAAGTATTTGGACTTCACCGGCTCCAAGATCTGACACCTGTACAAGATTGGATGTTAGAACAACTTTGAAAATGCTCTCCATAAGAAAATATATAACGAGGGCCATCCATAACGGATGTTTCTGTCCACCAAAAAAGCCTTCCATTCACATTCCCTGCTGTTAAGCTACTTGAGAAAGTGTTATTTCATTGCTTAACTCTCAGTATCTGATAATGTCACTGCACTATAAATAATAGGATGGCTGAACTGACCTTTGGAAAAAAAATGTTCATGAGGAATGAAGACATACTGATGATATTATTAAAATTATTAAATTATTATTAAAAATTTGTGTGCTAGCCAGGCGTGGTGGTTAATCCCAGCACTTGGGAGACAGAAGTAAGAGGATCAACAAGAATTCGAGGCCGCCTTGAGGCTACATAGTGAATTCTAGGTCAGCCTGAACTAGAGTGAGACCCTACCTTGAAAAAACAAACAAAATAATTTGTGTGCTGGTTGTTTTATCTATTCTTAATTACAGTTTATCTTTATATGGACTGCTGGAAAGGAAAGAAGTTTAGCACATGCAGTAGTTAATACCTAAAAGAATTTTACCAGTAAAGAATTTTTAAAGGTGGGGGTATGGGAGAGAAAGATGGTGAACTTCTCAGAGTCCAGCAAGGCGCTGGGAAGATAGCTTAGTGGTAGAGTGCCTGTCATGCAGGCATGAGGGCCTGAGAGGAACTGAGACTGCCCAAGTTTGATTCCCCAGCACCCACATAAATAGCTGATCACTGCCACACGTGTCTGTAACCCCAGTCTTGTGCGGTTAGGGGGCAGAGAAGGCACAGATGAGTGAATCAGATCTGGAGAACCACTGGGGCTTGCTGACCCTAAAACCAATAAAAAAAAAAGGAAGCTCTGGGTTGAATGAAAGACTTGGCCTCAAAGAAATAGGGGGATGAGCAAAAAGAGGAGGACACATGACCTTCTCCTGTTGCTCTAGTAAGCATGTAATTTTGAAATATTTCTCTTATTTTGAGCTTTCAAAACACACTTTTGAAAAAGATGTATTTTGGGGCTAAAGCAATAGCTTAGTGGTTAAGGATCTAGCCCAGAAAAGCCAAAGGACCCAGATTTGATTCCCCAGTACCACATAAAGTCACAAGGGGGTGCATGTGTCAGGAGTTCATTTGCAGTGGCTGGAGGTCCTGGCACGCCCATCCTTTCTCTCTACCTGCTTCTCACTCTATTTGCCTCTCCCTCTAACTTTCTCTCAAGTAAATAAGTAAATCAATAAGTAATGTTTTTTAAAAAATATGTTTCCTACATTGAATATGTAAGAAGAAATTATATATAAATGCTCAACAGAAAAGTTCTAAATTGGAGATTTTTCACTTAGAAAAATAGGCTATTTTAAACACTTATTTATAATGCAGTAAGTATATTAAAACAGCAATCCAGACATTTAATAATCTTAACTTCTATTCCCATGTATTAAATCTGAAAGAAAGGTTGGTTAGACATTTTTATTTAAGCAAAAGAAAAAAATAAGCATTGTTGCAGCCAGGTTGGCACTGCTGGTAGAAATCACTTGATTAAGAGCAACTTGTGGGGTAAAACAGTTTATTTTGGCTTACAAACTTGAGGGAAAGATCCATGATGGCAGGGGGAAATGATGGCATGAGCAGAGGGTAAACATCACCCACTGGCCCACATAAGGTGGACAATAGCAACAGGAGAGTGTGCCAAACACTGGCATGGGGAAACTGGCTATAACACCCATAATCCCACCCACAACAATACACCAATCCCAGGAGGCTTTAATTTCCAACTGCTGTCAGCTGGGGAGCAAAGCAAAAAAAAAAAAAAAAAAAGAAAAGAAATTCTGACTGATGGGGATAATTATTATTTCTGCTTAATTCTATAGAGATACCAAACATAACGGCTAATGATAGGTGTAACATCATGTTAAACACCACAGAGCCAGTGAACGGAGCCAGTGCCTGGGTGCCATGTGGGAAATGTGCTCTGCTGTCTTACAAGGGCAGTTGGTTCACAAATTGGCTATGAATAAACACTTTATCTTAGTGAATATTCTTTTTTAAACATGCATCCACAGATAAGACCTTCTGTGATTTCAGGAGATTTTCTTTTTGTTTGCATATTCCAACAGATGGGAAGAGGCAACAGAGAGTGCTAGAATGCTAGTCTTTCATCCCAGGGACCAATGGTCTATTTTTGCAAATGTCGGTCAATACATATCTCTATAGATAGTGAGTTGGCCAGAGATTTGGAAGTTGTAAGTGAAGTAAATTAACTTGAACTTATTTCAGCTTATATCACCAAACTGTGAAAGGCTCTCTCCTCTCCTCTTTTCCTCTCTCCTTCCCTCTTGCCTCCCTTCCCCTCTCTCTGTTCCTCCTTGCTATCCCAAACATTGAAGATCTAATCGAAAACAAACAAAACATACACTTTCCCATCCTCATAAGATAGAATTATTGCATAAAGCTTAAAGCGTGACTTAGTTTAGTCATGACTAAAGCATGGCTTAGTTCGATAGAGATGGGGGAATGGCATTTGGGTCGAGGGAGCAGATGCATCAGAGGGGAGAAA
Source organism: Jaculus jaculus (assembly GCF_020740685.1). Taxonomy (NCBI): domain Eukaryota; kingdom Metazoa; phylum Chordata; class Mammalia; order Rodentia; family Dipodidae; genus Jaculus; species Jaculus jaculus. Next base: position 31,953,957 of record NC_059110.1, read on the forward strand.
TTTCAGTGGAAGAATGTGCCCATTATAGACAAAGATAATGCACAGCATGAAAAGGGGCAATGAAAGCTGAGATGGAATCGAATGTCAAAGGGAGTCAGGTGCCATAAGAAGGATGCAATGCTTAGGATGTCATTTTGAAGAAGAGATGGCAGAACTGTGAAAGAGACTATAGGTAAAGGAGATGACAGCGCTTTCAAAGGGAAATGCACAGTTCTGACTCAAGAAACTTTGAGCAGTATTGATTCAAATATTAATCTTACCTCAAAATACTCTCACAAACACACCCCAAATAATGCTGGACCAAATTTCCAGACATCATTGGAACCAACTATCATTGTTGAGCCTAGATACATTTTTCCAGGCTTTGTTTATAAGAAGTCCTCTTTTAAAAATATTTATTTATTTATGAAGGAGAGAGAGGTGTGTGAGAGAGAATGGGTATACCAAGGCCTCTAGCCATGGCAAACCAGCTCCAGGTACTTGTGCCACATTGTGTATCTGGTTTATGTGGGTTCTGCAGTGTCAAACCTGGGTGCTTAGGCTTCGCAGGCAAGTTCCTTAATGGCTAAAGCCATCTTTCCAGACCAGATTCCTCTTTTTGGAAACATTTATTCCTTCTATCTCCCTCTCTGCTTCATATATATATATATATATATATATATATATATATATATATTTAAAGTACATGTAAAAAATAAAGAACTTAAAAACCTGAAATGATCATTACTAACAAGTGTTAATTATTGTTCATCTTATAATGAACTTATGGATGAGGTGCAGGCTAGAAAAGTTGTTCTTGGGCTGGAGAGATGGCTTAGCAGCCAAGCGCTTGCCTGTGAAGCCTGAGGACACCGGTTCAAGGCTCGATTCTCCAGGACCCACGTTAGCCAGATGCACAAGGGGGTGCACGCATCTGGAGTTCAGTTTGCAGTGGCTGGAGGCCCTGGCACGCCCATTCTCTCTCTCTCTATCTGCCTCTTTCTCTCTCTCTCTCTGTCGCTCTCAAATAAGTAAAAATAAAAAAGAAAAAGAAAAGTTGGTCTTAACATTTGAGAGATACGGATTTTAGGGAAATGATATTAACTCTTAGGCCTGAAATTAGTTTAAAGGGCATTTTCTATGTCACATTAACAGGAACACAAGAGAATGGGCCTTACCATCATACTGGGCAAATAGAGAACATAGCTTCACCATGATTCAGCTCTATGGTTTTGAGTAAATCACCTACCTGTGTTTCATTTCCTTTTCTCAGATGGGATTAGAAGACAGTGTTGTCAGGACTTATTGGGAGATGACGTGTAAAGTGCCTGACATAATTTAAACATTTAATAGAGACTAGCTGCTATTAAGAGTGCGAAATAGGGCTGGAGAGATGACTTAGCAGTTAAGGAGCTTGCCTGCAAAGCCAAAGGACCTTGGTTTGATTCTTTAGGACCCATGTAAGCCAGATGCACAAGGTGGCTCATGCATCTGGAGTTCATTTGCAGTGGCTGGAAACCCTGGCATGCCCATTCTCTCTCCCCCCCCCCTCTCAATTTCCCTTTCTCAAATAAATAAATAAAAAATAATTTTAAAAAGAGTGTAAAATAAGATAGTCTTTACTGCCATCTTGAAAGTCTTAATTAAAAATCATCCCTGTTATTCTTAATATTCTATCCACAATTTCAAGTCAAGGGCAATCTGCTTTATCCTAGAGTTAGGGTCTCAGCAGTTTTCCATAATGCCTATATATCCCATAGGAAGTGTGATGTTCCTCCAGAATTCATCTCAATCATTTGTTACTGACTGAACATTGCAGAGCAAAATTTTTTCAGCTTTGTCTACTGTCAGACTCAGTGCACGTCCTACTTTTAAAAACAAGACAATTATGCAGATGGAGAGACCAGATGGATTGTGTCCATGCGTGTTTATAATTTTTTAATATTTTGAAACCAGATGTGCTACATACACACTGCGTGCCTCCTAAAGAAGCTGCATTGGTGGGTTAGTAATCTTTAATAAGAAGTTACAGTGTTTCCATCCAGCTTAAATCAACTGCTCTTAATATACAATTGGACAACCACCGCTGCAAGTCTTTAGAAAATAGAAAACAGATGCTTAGTAGAATGAATACTATCAGCCAAGAAATTCCTGATGATCTTTTTATAAAATGTAAACTTACATATTTTATGGGTCCTTTAATGAACTGCTATAGAACAACTTCAGCAGTCAAAACATTTCATGAAAATAGACATGAACAATTTGTCACTTGTTACCATATTCACAGAAATCCCTTCAATGCACTCCTGGGAAACTGGACAAAATAATGGTTCATACCACGTTATTAACAACATCTGTTATTTGCCACAGGCCTGATTGGATACACTGCCATGGGTGGAGTTAGGAGAAACAAACTAATATTCCTATTTCTCTTAGTATTTCTGTCATACCTGGCATAAGTCCGTTGCTACCTATGAATATTTCCATGCTAACTGTGCTCCAAGGAAAGAGGCCCAGGGGATCTCAGAGCAAGGCCAGAGTGATTGTGTAGTATTTCGGGGATGGCTTTATGAAAGAAATTTCTAAGAAAGACTTTGAACCCTGAGAGCAGGACTATGAGTTTAAAGGGAGCCCTAACATTTACCCATGGGAGCAGTGGTCTGAAATAACCTTCCACTGCCTCAAACCCACTGAACAATTGAAGGCAAGGCAGTAACAGCAACAGTATAGCTCTGTTTCTTAATGGAACTCTCCTGATACGGTTCTGTCCCTTGTACCTTCATAAACTGGGGCATAAAGCAAGGACTGAGAGAGTGGGAACGAGTCCCTCCTATGACTGTTCTCTGTAGCCATGCTAGTTTCATCTACCACTCACCATGCTGCTTTGAGGAGTGGAAAATCAGAATAAAAGGGGGCACTTAGAAGTAAAGGGTTGTTGCCTATAGAAAAATTTAGGCAAGTAGTCTTTCCTATCCTCATAAGAAATGAGTGGAAACCCCCATTGCTGACAAAATTATGCATAAAATACATTTATAATACAATGACAGCGCTACTTTCAAAACTGCTTTAGGAGGCTCATACCTCTGAGCAGAAATCAGGAAATGATTTTTTCTGGAACAGACTTTGTGTACATTTTAGGCATGTTAATACTGAATCCATCAGTAAATAGTTTGTGTGACCTGTGAAAAAGTTGGTCTTTACACATTATCCAGGATGTACAGAGGTAACTAACATGCTTCTAAGGGACTTGGTCTTGTGGAAGAGAGAGAATTATCATAATGGGATAGAAACTGGTATTTAGTAAGAAAATATTTCTTTTCCAACATCTGAGTAGATGGCTTGGAATGAGGAGCTGTGTATAATCAGATTGTGGTTAGCGGAATGTAAGCTGAGATATTGTTGAGGTTTCTGGAAAGGCTTCCTAAGAGAAACACACTCAGCAGAGGGGAGGCATATCGCCCCTTTCTTTTCCCTTCGTCCTTGCTGTTTCGGGAACACAGATGACCTGAACCAGAGCATACGGCTTGAGCGCTCAGCTAACCTCCAACATGAAATGCTGGGCTGGACAAACGGAAAGACAAACAAGACAGGGTACCTGCAGTAAGGAGTCCAAACACCAGACCCAAGCCACACAAGCAGTCTAACTGCTTTCTATTAGATACTAATTAAGAAAAACTAATTATTTAAGTTTAGCCTCATATTTAGTGATAGGTGAAGTCGCTGCGATTGCTACGGAGAAGTGATGAGTGCTATCATCGAGAAACAAACAAAATGCCCTAAGAATACAAAAAGAGGACTGTGTGGTGACCAGGGAAAACTCACCAAGGAACTGGTGGATTAGTTTGCTTGGCGCAGAAACAGAACACCAAGGACTAAACAGCAGTTGTTTATTGCCTAGCCCCCACCATGCAAAAGGTGGAGGTACAGGAAGGACCAGTTTCTGAAGAGACCTCTCCCTGACTTACAGACAGACAGCTGCCTTTTCACTGCGTCATCCCATGGCCTTTCTTCTGTGTACATCGTGATCTCTAAGGTTCTATCCTCTTACTGAAAGGATCAGAGTCCTATAGGATTAGTGACTGACCCACTCCAATGGCATCTCTAATCTGAGTCACTTCTCTAAAAGTCTACCCGTCCACATACAGTCACGGTTAATGCTTCAGCATACGTATGGGGAACACATTCAGACCAGAACAGGTGGTGTGTGAGAAAGGCTCAGAGACTCAGGCAGAGTTTAAGTACTGTTAAGTTCAAGTGTTGGAAACAAGTGGACCTAGGACTTAGAGGCAGGATGGCCCCAGAACAGGCACTTAAAGCAGGAGCGTTTCTGGCTGACTGAACCACAAGGGCCCTAAGGGGAATTGGATTATAAGGTTTATAAAAGTGGAAGACAGTTGGAAAGCTAGTTTGGGGATTGAATGCCAGGCTCAAATTTGTTCTTCGTGAGAGAATGAAGAGTCATTGAAGGCTTATGAGCTGAGAAATGACATGCTCAGAGTTGAGCTTCAGAAAGAGGTCTGCAAGTGGTGTAAAAGAATCTGGAATGAGTGGAAACTAGAAAGAAAAAGAACAGTAGAAAAAAACCTAATGTTCAGGGAAGATATAATGCAACACAACCATCATTTTACCTTTTAAGTACAATTCTTGGTATTTTTTTTTTTACCACTATTTTTCCATTTGATTTTTTTTTTGGCAATTCTCATTCTGCAACTTTTCTTTGGCTTTTTTGTGTTCTGAAGACTTAGTTGTGTTGTTGAAAAAGTCTTGCAGGAGAGGACAGAGGATCACACCATGATTAAGGAATGTTTGGGATTTCAAAGGAAGAATAAATCAGCTGACAGATTAATAATCCTCACCATGCAATTTGATCCACTTATCCAAAGGACACCTGAAGATTTGATGCTTATAGAACCTAAAAATGTCATGTGTAAAAATGCAACTACCAGTGGAAAAAAAATGCCAACACAGACCTTGGGGTCTCATCGAGACAGCTTGCACTCAGCCATACAAGCTGACTCCCCGTGAGTTCTCATTTGGCTATCCATACTGTTCAAAATAAACATCAGTGTTTACTGTGGGGATAAGAATTTGAAAAACGAAACAAAACAAAAATTCTTGGGAAAACCTCTTGTATAACAAAAACAGCATGCTTTCCTTGTATTTTAGCTATTAACTTGTTTAGAGTATCATTTAAAAAAGCCCCCATTTCTTCTCCTGCTGGAATTCAGCCCACAGTTTACGCACCATGACTAGAATTGCAGTCCATTTATCACTGACCCAGTTGACCTAGCACCGAAATCATTTACATATTGTTTCCAACTAGCACCGCCTTCTTGAGCTGCTCTTTGGTTTCCCAGACCAGAGACTCTGGGTTGGCAACCCAAGCTTATAGTGTCTCTCCCAGGCCAGAGCTGTGACAAGTCTGTAGAGCAAGGACTATGTCATTAACCGGCAAACAGTGGTTCCTTACCATCATGAGCAAGACAGTGGGCTCTGTTGGAAACACAAAGGATATCCCTATTTGCTGACTCATGAATGTTAATTCTAGGTATAGCATAAATTTGAAATTCATCAGGAATAGCCTAGCTTCCCTAGCAAAAGGTCAGAAAACCTGTGTGTGCCTCTCCTGTACTTTTTGTTCCTCTTCCTCTCCTCCCTCCCTTCTTACTTTATGGGTACAGGCGCTATTTACTGAAGCATGGGCAACTTACCAGCGACTGCACCACAACAGAAAGTGACTTCCTTTCTCCCAGAACTTACCTGCCAAGAGCTCCTCAGATCCCACCCATATTTCTTACATAAGACTTAACATAATCAATATTTCAGTATAGTTCTATGGTATTAACTACCTATAACCATTACCAACATCCATCCATGTCTATAACTTCTTCCTCTTGTAAAAGTGAAGCTCTGAACAACATTCTCCACCTCCTGGAAACCACCATCCCTCTTTCTGTTTCCATGGTGGTTTGTTTGTTTTGAGACAGTGTCTAACTGTAGCCCAGGATGACCTGGGACCTGAACTTATTCTGTAGTCCAGTCTGGTTTTAAAGTCTATCTTGGCCTCTTGAGTGATGGGATTAAAGATATGAGTCCAGGTGAGGCTGTCCCTGTCTTTCTGATTTTGATACTATAGATATCTCATTTAAATAGATTCATAGAACATGTTTTTGTTTTGTGATTAGATTAGTTCACATAGAATAATGTCTTCAGGGGCTGATCCATGTTGAACCTTGTGTCAGAATTTTCTCTCTGAATAATATTCCACTGTCTATGTGCTTTGCATTTTGCTGATCCATTTATTTGTGGACAGACATTTGGGTTGCTTCTGTGTTTGACTACTATTAATAATGTCATTATAAATTCAGGTGATCACATTTCAAGATTGTTTTTGATATTGGATATATATACCTAGTGATAGAATAACAGGGTCATATACTAATTCTATTTTTAATTTTTGGGGAAACTGTCATCTTGTTCTCCACATGGCTATACTGTTTTCAGATTCTTCTTAATAGTGCACAGGGCTCCATATTTTTTTTTTTTTGTATATCCTCACTTACAGTGTTCTATTTATTATTTTATTGTGATGATGGACAATGGGCACCTGCTTCAGTTCACTAGTACCTCATCAATTATTTGATAACATTTTTTATAGAGAGACTGCTCTGTAAGTTTCTTCTTTTTTGTACTGACTTTATCTGGAATTGGTATTGGGGTAATTCTAGCTTCATAGAATAAATTAGGAACTTTCTCCTTAATCATTTGGAAATGTTTTAGGATAATCTTGATTTTTTTAAATTAATGGTAGAATCTACCCATAATGTTATCAGATATTGTCAAGAGACCTTTGATTTTATCCAGTTTCCTTACTGATTATAAGTCTGTTCCTATTTTATATTTTTTTATGATTTAGTATTGGTAGATTTTATATTTTTGTGAATTTGTCTATTTAATCTAGGCGATTTAATTTATTGAAAAGTTCTTTTTTTAAAGACTTTATTTTTATTTATTTATTACAGTCAGAGGGACATGGAGAGAGAGAGAGAGTGGGTCTTGGTGCACCAGGGCCTCTAGCCACTGCAGACGAAGTCCAGACGCATGTGCCACCTTGTGTATCTGGCTTATGTGGGACCTGTAGAATTGAACCTGGGTCCTTAGGCTTCGCAGACATGTGCCTTAACCTCTAAGCCATCTCTCGAGGCTGACAAATTCTTTTTTATAATATTTTTCTAGTTTTTCAGTTTTGCTCGTCTTGTCAGAGAGCTAGCTTCAAGAGTATGCACGCAGCTTTAGGTTGGATTGTTCTTACTGGATGTTTTTCTGTTTTGCTTAATTATCACCTTCCATGCTCTTTATTAGTTCTTTCCCTCTGTTGGTTTTGGGTAAAACTTGTTTTGGGGCTGCAGAAATGGCTTAGCGATTAAGGCACTTGCCTGTGAAGCCTAAGGACCCAGGTTTGATTCTTCAGGTCCCAAGTGAGCCAGATGCACATGATGGCACTCATTCTTACTCTTTCCCTCTCTCTGTCTCTCATAAATAAATAAAAATAAATCTTTAAAAAAACTTGTTTTGTTTTCTTTTTTTTCTAGTTTCTTAAGTTATAAAATTCAGTTGTTTTAAAATCATTCTTGCTTTTAACTTTTTTGTTTATTTTATTTATTTGAGAGCTACAGACAGAGAGAGACAGAGGCAGAGAAAGAGAGAGAGAGAGAGAGAGAGAGAGAGAGGGAGAGAATGGGTGTGCCAGGGTCTCCAGCCACTGCAAATGAACTCCAGATGTGTGCGTCCCCGTGTGCATCTGGCTAACATGGGTTCTGGGGAATCATGCCTCGAATCGTGGTCCTTGGGCTTCATAGGCAAGCGCTGAACTGCTGAGCCATCTCTCCAGCTCCATTCTTACTTTTGTTTTGTTTTTCTTTTTTGGTTTTTCGAGGTAGGGTCTCACTCTGGTCCAGGCTGACCTGGAATTAACTCTGTAGTCTCAGGGTGGCCTTGAACTCAAGGCGATCCTCCTACCTCTGCCTCCCAAGTGCTGGGATTAAAGGCGTGCGCCACCACGCCCAGCTTCCATTCATACTTTTAAAAGTTAGCTTTTATAGCTATAAATTTCCCCACTAGCACTGGTCTCATTGCATCCCACAGTCACTTTGCTTTGTCTCTATTCTCTAATTTTCCTTTGAGTCCATTTTTGATCCTTTGGATGTTTAAGAGTTATTTAATTTCCACAAACTTGTGAACTTTTATTTAGTTATTTAATTTGAACTTTATCCTGGTGATCAGAGAACATATTTTTGCATGACATTTATCTTTTTAAATACATTGGGACATAATTTGTGGACTTCCTATTTTTTTTTTTTTTTAATCCAGCAAAATGTTCCATGTGAACTTTAGAGGAATGTGTATGTCATTGTTTTGGATACAGTGTTCTCCATCTGTTTGCAAATGTTCTTGGTTCATTGTAATCTTTTATATTCTATATCTTCATGTTTACATGCATTTGTTCTGTTACTGTCAGTGAGATATTGACATCTCAGACTATTAGTGTAGAGTGGCCTATTTGTCATTTTTTAAAAATTAACATTTGAATTATATTTGAATTCATGTGGTGTACAGTGCTTGTTAAATCTTCTTGCTATATTGACCTTTTAAATCTTTCTCTTGTAATTATTTTAAATTTAAAGAGATTTTAAATTACTTAGGTCTGTGTGCATCTTTGTATTCATGCATGTGCGTGTGTGTTTGTGGGGGTGTGTATGTACCATGGCTCACGTGTGGAGGTCGGAGGACACCTTTCAGGTTATTCCTCGCCCGTCCACCCCATCGGGTTGTGGCTCCGAGTCTCTCTGCTGCTTTTTGCTGTGCTTGCTGTGAGCTTCTGGGAATTCTCTTGTCCTCACCTCATGTCTCATCATCAGTGTCGGAAGACTAGGATTACAGAAACCTGCCGCAGCTCCCAGTTTTTTATGTGTGTCTGGGAATCAAACCTGGGTACTTCAGCTTGAGGAGCGATCACTTTCCACACACAGCCATCTCACCAGCTTCATTTAGAGAGCTTTTTGTCTGATTGTAGGGTAGTCATCTATGTTCTCGAATAGTTTCTATTTGCCTGGTATATCCTTCTCCCTTCTTTCACTTTTATTCTCTTTGTGCCTTTGAATATGAAGTGGAATTTCTTGTAACATGGAATCATATCAAGTGATATTTTAATCCATCGTGCCAATTGCTGCCTTCTGATTGGTGAGTTGGATCAATTTGCATGTAATTACTGGAATGAGAGACTTTCTTCTGTGATTATGTCTTCTATGGTCTTACACACTTTCATTTGTTATTTTCTGTGTTGGTATCTGTGCTGCTGTATGTTATGGCTAGTTGATTTTTTTTTTTTTTTTGTAGTGAAATAGTTTAATTCCCTTCTCTTATTTCCTTCTGGGTATGTCCTCCAGCCATTTTCTTTCTGATACTGTGGAGATTATATTTAACATCCCAAAGTTATGACACCTAATTTTAGCTCCCTCCATTTTTGTATATTTAGGAATATTCTTCATTTCTCTCTCATTTTTAAGGACATTTTTCCTGGATATATGCTTGTCAGAAATCCTTCTTTCCTTTCTTTAAGTGTCCTCCTTTCCCTCCTTCTCTCCCCCTTCTATCCTTCCTTCCTTCTTTCTCCCCTTCTCTTTCTCCTTCCTTTCCTTTCTTTCATCTTTCTTTCTGTTTATTCTTTTAGCCATTTAAATATATAGACCTACTGATTTAGGGTCTCCAATGAGTCTAAGTAAAGGGGAGTGAAGCCAATTAAAAAGTCATTTTCAACGAAAGTGTTAATTTGGATTTTTATTATGAAGAATAGAACAAGTTCTGGGAATGAAACTTACCTGTTAAAGGACAATAGCTGATTTTGAGGCCATTTTATTCACAAAATATATAACCCACATTAATGTGTGAGCATGACAAAATAAAAAGGATTTAAATATTGAGGAGAGAACCAAGAAAGAAAAAGATTAAAAAGAAAAGTGAAGGACTGGGGGGAAAGTTCCATAATCTGACAAAGGAATGCACAAACATCCCAACTCTTAGTAAAACCCTGGTCTTTACAGCAAGCCAGGCTGCCTGCTTCCATCCCACATGATTTGCGGACTCAGCTGACTGAAGCCCAAAGGAAAAGAGGGTAACGGTGCATGTTACAGTGCGTGGGGTGCAGGTTGCCCCTGGCAGTGGTCTTCATTCCTTCTGCAGGTCAACCAGCCGGCTGCTATCTCCCAGGGAGCCCCTGAGGGACCCTTCCTGGGATCCCAGCTGCAAGTGGCACCCGCCTCTCAGCCTTCCATTTCCTTGGTAATTAGGACCAAGTTGCATTGTGATTTATCGTTAAATTAAACTTCCCATTGCTGTTCTCAAGAGGGCGGGGGAGAAGCACCCAAACAAAGCCAGCCTGGACAGGGAGTGAAACTTTTACCGTCCTGTCCTTGAACTGAACTCCGCTGTCCCCTTTCTCAATCACTGAAGACAGAGGCTGCCCACCCCAGCACGGCCTCCACCTCACTCACATCTTCCTGGTTCCCGATGCTCTGCTCTTGATGGAGGCATGTGGGACATGGCGTTTTCTGTGTGTCTGGCACAGGGCATGTCGCACTGGTAGCGTGTGGATGATTGTGGGGCACGATTGTTTCCCCGACGCTTACAGTTCTCATGATGTAAGGGTTTGCTTTATCAGTTCTTTCCTAAGTCTATTTGAAACATAGTCAACTGACTGTGTCTTCACATTCCACTGGGAAGTCAATTTTTTCTTACTCAGAAGAAACAGAAGATTTTTCCAAGTTAAAACTCTTGTTGAAGCAATCTTAGCATAATTAAACAAAATGTGATTCAAGGAACTGCCTGTTACAGTAATAAAGCCTTTTGCTTGCAAAGTGTTTTACAGGTTTCACCACATTAATGCAACATTCCCAATATCATTCGATTCTGGAATATCAATAGTTCAAGTAGTATCAGCGTATTAGTAAAATAAGAGATATAAAGAATGCTTGCATTAAGGTAAGTAGCCAATAAAAAGAGATCTCACATGAATTTCCGACAGTAATTAAATCTTAATAAAACCGCTGTACAGAATATTTATGAAACATAGTTTCAGAAACTATTTTAAAAGTACTTAAAATATTTTGAGACTCAAGAGATCTCTATTTACAAGTTGAAATCTCTCCAAGAACTTGTATATTTTGAGTCAACTGTATGAAAGTTTTAGAATTGTGTGAGAAAGTTACAACAAATTTTATAATGCCCAATTTGAAAATAATATTGTTTTGTTTTCCTATTTATTCAGGATTTCAAGTTACTCTATAGAGCACTGACAAAAATAATAAAAACTACTATATAAAATATTTAAGTCATTTACTTCTTTCACTCAGGTATTCATTTGCAGGTGTTTCCTGTACATACAGACTTAAAATGCATGACAAATTATCAGCTTAATTCTTCATAAAGCAAATATCTTCTCAGAAAACTCTTATGACTGGTTAGTTCAATATTTTATAATTTTATGGAATATTAACAAGGTGAATTTTACTTGTTGCCTATCAATTGTTAAGCATTTAGGTTATGGTCAAAGAGTATCAGAGAACAATACCTGCATGTGGTTGTTTACTTTCTGCTTAAAATAATGTCAGAAAGTAAGCAATAGGCTTCAGAATATTTTTATATCTTCTTATGTGCTATAGTTTCCATTTACTAATGAGGTTGAGTGTATTTTGAGTGTGTGTCCCTGTGAGTGTTTACCTTGATTGTCAACTTGACAGGACCTAGAAGTACCTGTGAGAGATTATCTAGATTAGGTTTGCCTTTGGACATGTTTGAGAGGAATTATTTTGATTGGTTAATTGAGGTGGGAAGACCCACCTTAACTGTGGTGGTGCTATTCCATGGGCTGGGATTTGGATATATGAAAAGGAGAGAGCAGCCAGGCGTGATGGCAAACGTCTTTAATCCCCAGCACTCAGGAGGCAAAGGTAGGAGGATCACTATGAGTTGGAGGCCACCCTGAGACTCCATAGTGAATTCCAGTGAATTCCCTGATGTTTGTCAGGTGTTTTGTCTCAATGCAGGAAGGTAACTAATACATTACTGCTTTAACAATTACCAAGGACTCAGCTTTTTTTTTTTTTTTTTTTTTTTAATCATGGTTGAGACATTGGGAAAAGTTATGCTTTCATGAAAACAAACAAACAAGCCGGGCGTGGTGGCACACGCCTTTAATCCCAGCACTTGGGAGGCAGAGGTAGGAGGATCACCATGAGTTTGAGGCCACCCTGAGACTGCATAGTGAATTCCAGGTCAGTCTGAGCTAGAGTGAGACCCTATCTTGCAAAAACAAACAAACAAACAAATCCTCTACATCTGCTTTTTCTTAGTTTATTTATTTATTTATTTTTTATCTCCCCTTGATGCTGGGAATCAAATCCATGAAAAGTTCTACCCTAGAGAGCTATTTTTTTAAAGTGTTTGATTTCTGATACTTTTGAGTTTCACTTATGTCAAGCCTACCTTAATCCATCATGCTCGAGTGAGTTCAACATGGACAGGGTTAACTAGAGTTAGACTTACCATGTCAATGGAAGCTTGGAAACCAACATCTCTAGGGTGACACATGGCCAGTGACGACCCCAACCTCACCTAATTACCCACAAGGGGCAATTCTTGGGCACTAACTATTGGTCTGCACAGCTCATCCTCCCATCTCAGGGAAGAACTATAAACCAGCAGTCAAATGATGGGATGGTATTTGTAATGTTAATATTGCAGAAAATGCTGACAGCGTCTTGATAAGGTCAAGATCTGTGCAATGGGACACATATGTAACAAACATGTACAGATCAGTGATGCAAACAAATACACATGTACACAAAGAAGGCTACTATTTTTTTTTTAATGTGAGTTTGCTGTAATCTTTTTTTCTTAGGAAGTTTGGTTTTCCCAACATCTTTGAGACAACTTTGTGCTTAGCAAGCAAGTAATGACAGAAAAGAAGTCTGTTCCTAGCAGGGAAGCTGTTGCAATATAGAGTAGTCTGCCATTTCAGGAGCTTTAAACATTAATCTGCCTTTTTTGAAAATTGCTTATTCTTATTGATTTATTTCAGAGTGACAGCAAGAGAAAGAGGGAGAGAGAGAGGGAGAGAGAGAGAGAAAATGAGCATACCAAGACTCCCAGGCACTGCAAATGAACCCCTGATGCATGCATGCACCATCTTGTGCATCTGGCTTACATGGTCACTGAGGAATCAAGCCTCGAACTGGGGTCCTTAGGCTTCACAGGTAAGTGCTAAGCCATCTCTCTGGCCCCTAAACAATTCTCTTAAGCAAGCTGTAAGTTCTACTTGCCCTTTGGTTTAGACACAGGATAATTACCAGTATATGCAGTTTTTTGAAATTCTCTACCACGTAAAATATTCAATAGAACTACAATAAACCACTCTGCAGCGTCTCTAGAAGGCATGCTATTTCTCTCAGTATTTTCAGGAATGAACTGATTTTAGAGGTATTCTGAACTGTTAAGACAGAACGCCCCCTTGTGTTGTTCTGTAGTATTGCCAATGGGAGTAATAATATTAATGCAGGGCTGGAGAAAACATAAAGGGTTTATAATAAGACTTTCTTCCTTTAACTGAATAAAACAGTGTTTGAGTTACTTCTAGGGACATAGTGGTAAAGTATTTTTTTCACCCAACCAAAAACGTTTTTAAATTTTTTTTTTGTTTTATTTATTTGAGAGCAACAGACAGAGAGAAAGAGGCGGGGTGGGGAGGGGAGAGAATGGGCACACCAGGGCTTCCAGCCACTGCAAAGGAACTCCAGATGCATGTGCCACCTTGTGCATCTGGCTTATGTGGGTCCTGGGGAATTGAGCCTCAAACCAAGGTCCTTAGGCTTCACAGGCGAGTGCTTAGCCACTAAGCTACCACTCCAGTCCCCCCAAATTTTTTTGTTCATTTTTCTTTATTTATTTGAGAGTGACAGAGAGAGAGAGAGAGAGGGAGAGAGAGAGACAGATAGAGAGAGAATGGGCGCGCCAGGGCTTCCAGCCACTTCAAAGGAACTCCAGATGCATGTGCCATCTTGTGCATCTGGCTTATATGGGTCTTGGGGAATTGAGCCTCGAACCGGGGTCCTTAGGCTTCACAGGCAAGTGCTTAACCTCTAAGCCATCTCTCCAGCCCCCCAAAACTTTTTTATTACCATATTTATTAGGTTTTGTTGCTTCTGTTGTTTTTCCTAGAGCCCTCCCCCCCTCCCCCCCACTTTCTTTATGTTTTGATCTAAGACAGCAGAAACTCTACAGTTCTTATTGAATAAATATTTCAGCTTCTGTATTAAATGGTGCAAGGAAGGTGGAGGGGATACTTACGTTTTTGTTGCTTGTTCTGTAATCATCTTTTCTCTGAACCCCATTTTCCATAGTCATCAAGGTACAGGAAGACATAGAATCTGCTTCCTTCTACTATTAGGGAATTCCAGCCATATGCAACATTTCTTCACAATTCCTGAATCTTCTCCGGTTGCCTTAGATGTATTTGAGAATTATTTGCTTGATTATTTCTCTGTAGCGTGAGCTCCAGAAGTGCTGACCACATATGCATCAAAAAGTGACAAAAGTCACTTCCAGTGACAGCTCTCTGCACACCACATGCTGCCACACAAAAGGTCGGCTCTACTCTCTTCATGGAGGAGAATTCAACATATTGCTTGAAGTTTGATGTTCCATTTGCTTGGGCAGAGACTCAGGGATTAGATAATCTTTCTTGGCAGAAATCCAGTCCCCTGAGTGGTGGGGCATTCATTTATATGGAGATCAAATCAGAAGCAGTTGGCTGGAGAGGGACTGAGTACTGGAGGCAGAGAGCCAGGGAACATCATGAGGACGTGGGGCACTTGTAGTAAGAATGTGCAGAGGCAAAATATAGAGTGAGTCGTGGTGGTGGTTTGAATCAGATGTCACCATGTGTTCTGAATTCTGGGTCCCCAGCAGTTTTGGAGATGCAGCCTTGCTGGAAGAGGTGCGTTTCTCAGGGCAGGCCTAGGAGCGTTTTAGCCAACTGCCCATTGCTCTAGCTCTGTGCCCTGTCCTGCTGCTGCTGCTGCCCACCTGTATGGCAGGGATGATGTCCAGCCCTCGCTCCACCATCTTTTCCCTGCCACTGTGGAGCTTCCCCTCAAGATTATAAGTCACAATAAATTCTTTCCTCCAATCAGCTTCTTTTGGTTGGGTGTTTTGTCCCAGTCTCACAAAGGAAACTACAACAGATGTACTGGAAAAATGTGTCATAGTACAGGCAAACTCCCTGGGCACATATCAACCTAGACACATGGGCGTGTACTGACACAGGTGGTATTGCTTCAGCCCTTTCCCGCAGACATATGATGTGTATAGTCACAGGTGGCTTGTTTTCAGCACCTCCCCAGGCAGTATGTGGTCTGGGGTACCCTGGGCTCGAGGTTTGTCACTGAGGTTGGAGTGAGCCACCTGAGAGGTCATTGTCAGAAGCTCAGCCCTGTGGAGTTTTCAAAGCTAGTATTGTAGCAAAGAGTTTAGCACTCACAAAATCCAAGTGGAGAAATCCAAAAAGGGGTGGAGGGTGAATTTTGGAACAAAATAGGTTGGGGCTGAAAAATAAATGCCTTCATAAATGCAACTTGGAAGAAATTGAGAGTCAGGACCCCACACGTCCTGTGTTTAATATTTGCTGTTCAGGGTGCTGATGTCATAGGCCACAGTGTAGGCAACAGACATGCCGCAAATAGAAGTCATGTCCCCACATCGAGGTGGCTCAAAGCTGATGAAAATGAGGTCTCCTCACTGACATGTCTTCCTCCCTTTTTGCAGCTTGCTGGTTAATCAGCAGTAGCTGCCTAATTCTAGAATTCCGACGTGACGTAATGAGGGTGAGAGGAAGTGGGGTCATGCACACATCTCCGTCATGTCCCCTGAGACCACTTCTGCTTGTATCTTTACTGCATACCCATTACAGCTTCTTGTTTAGAGAATTTTGTTAACTGTGCTCATTTCTATGACTTCTATTTTTGCTAGACATCCTTAAAAGCCGAGACAGTGTCATATTGATTATGTATTCTCAGTACTTAGGCCTGGATGTGTTTGTTTCAACAAAAGAGGTGATTTATAAACATCTTACCGAGAATGAATAAAGAGGTGAAAGAGGGGCTGGAGAGATGGCTTAGCGGTTAACAGCTTGCCTGTGAAACCTAAGGACCCCGGTTCGAGGCTTGATTCCCCAGGACCCACATTAGCCAGATGCACAAGGGGTTGTACATGTCCGGAATTTGTTTGCAGTGGTTGGAGGCCCTGGCATGCCCATTCTCTCTCTCTCCCTCTTTCTGTCTGTCGCTCTCAAAAATAAATAAATAAATAAATAAAGAGGTGAAAGAGAAAGATTCTAATAAATGGATTCTGGATAAATGGAGCCCCCATTGATCCTTTTATATATGAATAACAGGTACCTATTTCTATTAGATATGAGCTGTCAGGAGCTTGAACAAAAGGAAAAATGAGAAATGAACTCCAAATCCCCATTATTATTTAATATACAAAATGGAATTCCAAAGAAAGCTCTCTGGAATGTTATAAAATTCAAAATCAGGGCTAGAGAGATGGCTCAGAGGTTAAAGGCACTTGCTTGCAAAGACTGAGCACCATTTCCCACAGAAAGCCAGATGCACAAAGTGGTATATGTGTCTGGAGGGTTTTTTTTTTTTTTTCCAGTGGCAGGAGACCTTGGCATGCCCATTCTTACTTTTGTTTCTTTCAAATAAATAATACAATTTAAAATCATATTTCTTTTTTGTTTATTTTTAATTATTTGTTTGAAAGTGATGAGAGAGAAAGAGGCAGATAGAGTGAGAGAATGGGCATGCCAGGGCCTCCAGCCACTGCAAACGAACTCCAGCTGCGTTCGCCCCCTTGTGCATCTGGATATCGTGGGTCCTGGGGAATCAAGCCTTGAACCAGGGTCTTTAGGCTTCATAGGCAAGCGCTTAACCGCTAAGCCATCTCTCCAGCCCTAAAATCATATTTCTTAAGTTTACTTTGTCTGCAAAAGTGAAACGTGAAAGATTTCAGGGGAAGTCTAGGTTTAGCATGGAGTATGATGATCAGTTTCTGACAGCTGGTTATGTAGACACACTAAGTAGAAAATAGTAGGTCCTTCTTTAGGCCCTATGAGGATACCTTTCCTTTTCCTCATCTTTACCTTAAAAAATAACATCTGCTCTAAAATTTGTAGGCCTCGGGGCATCATTCTGATCAGATACAAGTAATGGTTGCTATCTAGTAAAAGTCCATTTAAGTAAATTATCAGGCATTTGTTTTTCTTCTCATGGGGCATCACTGCTCAAGTACTTTTTAGTTGTTTGTCAGTGCAACAGTCTTTGACCTTGTCAACCAGCTGGCCCCGCTGACGTGGTGGAGGGGGTTGTTTGGGGAGGAACACTTTTAGTTTCTTTCTTTGTGTGTGCATGAGAGAGCGTGTGTGCGCCTTCCCACATGCGCTTGTGTGCGTTCACATATGTGCTGTGGGTGTGGAGGCCAGAGGACAGCTTCTGGCGTTCTCCTTCAGGAGCCATCCATTTATTTTTTGAGACAAGGTCTCCAATTAGAACTCACCAATTAGGCAAGATTGGCTGGCCAAGCTAAGCCCCAGGGATCACGTCCCCAGCGCTGGGATTGCTTATTTTTTTATTTCTTTTTACATGGGTCCTGGGAATCAAAGTCGGGTCCCCATGTATGCAAAACAAACACTTTACTCACTGACCAGCTCCAAGTTCAGTTTCTTGAACAGACAATGTTTTAGATCCACAAATTCAAAACCATTTGTCTTTAAGGACTTAGAACTTTCACACTTGATTCTACTCTTGAGAAAAGAAAAGAAAAGAAAAGAAAAAAACAATTTAATTCTAGATTTCTAAGACAGGTATTTTACCTGAGCGATAGATTCCCACTCAGTGCTTCTCCAGTGCTTGTGCTGTGTGCGCATGCATGATACGCATGGCGTGTGTGGTATCTGCACGTGTGTGCTGAGGTGCACACACCGCGTGACCATATACAGAGGCCAGAGGAAGATGGCAGGGGGTTCCTAGCACTCTTCCACCATACTTCACTGACCCTGGATCTCCCCCTTTTCCAGTTACACTGGCTAAACATAGAGCCTCAGCGATCCTCCCTTCTGTGCTTTCTCATTAGAGCCGGGGCCATGAGCGAGCACAACCGCACCTAGATTTTTACATAGCTCTTGGGGACCACATGCAGGTCCTCATGCTTATACATGCTTATACATGCTTATACTTAGTGTTATTGCCCCAGCCCCACTGCAGTAATAGTTTTTTTAATCGTTCCTCATCTACAGATGACAGAATGTCACGTTGCCATGGTTATACCTTAGGATGCTATTCTGCAATAGTTAGACCTGTGGTTGGAAGCAGACTCCACTGATGAACTGCAGTTGATATGGGTTCTTGGTGTCTGGATGTCAGTTCAGCATTTATGAAGCACAGTAGATGTGGGTTCTTGGTGTCTAGATGTTTGTTCATAAATAGTACGTCTTACCATAAGAGTCACAAACAGGTGAGAAAAGCATCCCAAACCCAGAGATATCCTTTTTGAGAAATAAAAATTAAATGTAAATTTCCTCCACATTCTTCTTTTAAACTTGCTCATTCTATTTTTATCTAATTCAGGGGCTGGAGAGATGGCTTAGCCGTTAAGCGCTTGCCTGTGAAGCCTAAGGACCCCAGTTTGAGGCTTGGTTCCCCAGGTCCCACGTTAGCCAGATGCACAAGGGGGTGCACGCGTCTGGAGTTCATTTGCAGAGGCTGGAAGCCCTGGTGCGCCCATTCTCTCTCTCTCTCTCTATCTGTCTTTCTCTCTGTGTCTGTCGCTCTCAAATAAATAAATAAAAATAAAAAAAAGTTTAATTCAGTAGTTACTAGGGTTCCTGTATAATGACTAACTGAAATGTTAACATCAATGAACAATCACAACATATTTAATAATATAGTTTCAGTGTGAATTTTGCATTCAAAAGCTATTTTAATATTAAGATGAAGTTTATAACTTTAGTTCTAAAAATTAGAATCTGAAGGATGTGAGGCATTATTCACAGTAGAAAATTTTGAATTGGGGGCTGGAGAGATGCCTTAGTGGTTAAGTGCTTGCCTGTGAAGCCTAAGGACCCCGGTTGGGGGCTCGGTTCCCCAGGACCCTCGTTAGCCAGATGCACAAGGGGGTGCACGCATCTGGAGTTTGCTTGCAGTGGCTGGAAGCCCTGGCACACCCATTCTTTCTCTCTCTCTGTCTCTCTGCCTCTTTCCCTCTCTGTCACTCTCAAATAAATAAATAAAATAAAATTTAAGTTAAAAAAATGTTGAAATGGTAAAGAAATGAAATTATATATATGTGTGTGTGTGTGTGTGTGTGTGTGTGTGTGTGTATCCCCAGTTTTGTTGTCTATTATAATTTGGTGTATTCTGCATGTAGAATTTAATACCATACCCTTTAAAACTCACATTCTGTAAAACCTAAAACCATAACATTTCTATAGGCAACCACTAAGGATATTGGTTTTAGCAATTTTTTCAGCTATATGACATCAAATAAAACATAGATAACATAAGCAAAAAGATATGTAAATGGGATTACTTCAAACGTAAAACTTCTCAAAAGAAAAAGAAATTATTAGTGTGAAAGGCAACCTTCGGAATTGTAGAAAAGGTCCTCCATTTGTCTTTCTGAGAAGGGATTCTTATCTAGAATTCATAAAAGAAACTGTTACAGTTTAACAAATAATAAAATCAACATAACTTCATGTGGAGAAAGGATATGAAGAGATAGTTCTCCAGAAAGATATACAAAAATGGCAGTGAGGGTAAGTGAAGAGGCGTTTAGTAACACTAATTATGAGGCAAACACAAGTCAGACCCTAAAGAGTGGTCACCTCACACTTGCTTGGATAGCTAGCCTCTGTGGAAGAGGTAAGGCCCTGCCCGTGCTGGCAAGGGGGTGGAAAGCTGGAATTCTGGTTGCAAGCCATAGGGGGACTGTAAATGGTATGGCTGTCTGCGTAGAGAGCAGCATGGAGGAGAGGAGTATCACGTGATGATCCCGCCACCATCCTTGCTGAAGTGGGATACTGAGAAGAAGTTTGCACACTCTTGCTCGATGTGACATTGTTAACAGAAGCCATTAGGTGGAAGTAACATACAGTTCACCAAACAATGATTTAAAGAAAACGTGGAACTATATATGCACGAAGGAATATGAGGTTTCTCCTAAAAGAAGGAAATCACAGAAACTACAGCAACATGGGGGACTTATACTAAGAGAATAGAGCAACAAATGTTGTACCATTTTGCTCATATAGAATAGCTAAAGTACTAAAAATCATAGAAACAGAAAGTACAAAGGGAATTACCATGGCCCAATGGTATGGACGAGGGAGGCTAATCTATATATAGCTTCACTCTTGCAGGATGGAAAAGTTTCAAGGTTTTGTTGCAAAATAATGTGAACATACTTAATGCTACTAAACTCTACATTAAAAATGGTTAATATGGTAAATTTAATGTGACATGGCTTTTACCACAATTAAAAAAAAAAATACGCGAATGACTTCCCTTCTCCAAAGTTCAAAAGCACAGCTTCGCTCCCCACGCTGTGTGATCCACGGCGACTCCCATTTACTGAAAACATTGGCGATGACGCAAATGATAGCCCTTAATCCCACCAACCCTTCACACTTCTAACCATCTGCTCCTCAGAATCGATGAACCCCGGAGACAAATGAACATGTGGCATATGAAAGAAAAGGCAGGAGAATTGGGTCTCTGCCCAGAACTTCAAAGACCAGCGCTGTCCATTCAGTCTGAAAGCAGCTTTCTCACAAACAGGCAGGTCCTTCACATTCCAGGCCAAGTTATTTCTTCATATAAACAATCTTCTATCCAATTCACCACATTCTCCTCGCCTCCAATGCAGCACCCCACATGCTTAAGAGCATCTCTGATTAATTCCCTCTACATTTAGTGTTCACACCCAGCTATGTTTTCCCAGTGAAGTCCGAGATCTGAAAAATGAGCAGTACAGCATAATTCTCATGGAGCTCCAGAGATGAGCTGTCTTTTCTGATCCTGACCCCAGCCATCAGAGACATGATGAGCATTTCTACTTAGTCCAGTGACTGGACCAGCAGTTCCCCCACATCACACCTGGGTAATCAGAAACAACAGGGAAGACAGGTACTCTGGCCTTTCACACTCTTCTAGGTGAGTCTGAAGCTGAACTTTGAGAGCCACTGTCCTGGGTGGATTGCTTGTCACAAGGCCATTTTACTAAACCTAGGAATTTAAGAGCAGTTGCAAGAGGATGTCAGCAGGTGGCAGCATTCGACTGTATCTTCCTTCTCTAGCCTCCGACCTTGCCCTCAAGTCACTGAAAATGCATCTGAGTTACTGGGTAGTGAAAGACAGATTTCATCTTCTGCTGTCTTCCGTATGACACCAAGTTAATTAGACACCTTTACTAGAGCTTCCTATTTCACAGAAAGTCAACAGAATTCTCATTCCTCCTCTCCCACCCCTACGCCACACTCTACTGTTGGGCATCTGGGTAGTCGTGATGTCAGCCATCTAATTTACGTACTTGTCCATGGTGTGGACACTGAGAATGAGTAGTTTGCATTTTAAAAGGCGGCTGTGAGATGGCTCAGTGGTCAAAGAAGATTGCTTGCAAAGCCTGACTGCCTGGGTTCATTTCCCCAGTACCCATGTGAAACCAGATGCACAAAAGGTACATGCATGTGGAGTTCATTTGCAGTGGCATGGGGCCCTGCAACACCCATTCTCTCCCTCCTCTCTCTCTTTCTTTCCCTCCTTGCAAATAAATAAATTAAAAAATATTTTTAGGGCTGGAGAGATGGCGTAGCGGTTAAGCGCTTGCCTGTGAAGCCTAAGGACCCCGGTTCGAGGCTCAGTTCCCCAGGTCCCACGTTAGCCAGATGCACAAGGGGGCGCACGCATCTGGAGTTCATTTGCAGAGGCTGGAAGCCCTGGCGCGCCCATTCTCTCTCTCTCCCTCTATCTGTCTTTCTCTCTGTGTCTGTCGCTCTCAAATAAATAAATAAAAAAAAATTAAAAAAAATATTTTTAAAAGGTTCCTTGTGATGCAAGCTAGGCTTTTGGTCATAACCAAAGAGAGACTTGAAAGGAGCTCTCCTGGTCTTCAGAGATTGCATGAAATGTACGTGTGTATGATTTCATGGCAGGAGAGTCAGGCTGCTTTCTTTCTTTTTTCTTTTCACAGGGGAGAATACAAATTTTATCCCCCACTACCACAAATTATGCAGTTGAGTTGTCTACATTTGGGGAAATCGCAGGGGTCAGCGCATCTGGAGTGCAATGGACAAGCCTCGCCCTGGGAAAACCACCTTCCTGGTCATGGCATTTCCTCTGCAGGTAAGCATGAGGATCAGGCTTTTCAGAGCAAAGACTTTTCTCCTCACTGGAAGATTTGGCACCTGTCACTTTTGTTCCATTTTTCTTCTTTTCCCCGTTCTCCCTTTCTCACTCTCTCTCTCTTTCTCTCTCAATAAGGTTGGCCTTGAACTCACACTCTTCCTTTACCGTCTCCAGTGCTGGGGCTGGCAGCATGCACCGCCGTGTTTGGTTGACCCCGTGCATTTTCTGATCAGTGAGATTCGGTCCCCATCTACCTGGAGTCCTTACTGCAGACTGCGCTCTCATCATCCTTCCTAGTTCACCGACCCCGCGGTCCTCCCCCGAGCTTATTCCAAGAAGGAGCAGAGAGGTTTGTGAGACAGCATCCCTCCCAGCACCTCCCCCTCTCATCCTTCTCTTTAAGCACAACAGAGTTGTTTATTTCAACATTACTGTGCCCTCAAGAGATTTTCTTGATAAATAGCCTTTGAATGACAGACATAATAGCATGCAGCACCCTCTGGAAGACAAGGACTGTGGCCAGTGACAGCAAGTCAGGCAGAGCTGCCGCAGCTCATCACGGAAGCGTTTTCGAGGATTTCTTATCAATACCATCAATTTGTTCCTGTCAGCAATCATAAACTGTTGAGGCAGGACGCCACAGACATAGCGTGTGTCTTCTCTGCCAGCGTGTGAAATATATTTTCCTGATGCGACGTTGGGTTGAATGTTGAGCCTCTGGGAGACTGGCATTCATCAGAACCTCTGTCTGCTCCTGCCCCTATCTCGTCTTGAGATCACATTTCATTGTTCTCCCCCAGACAGAAATACAAGGAGTTTGATCCACAGCCAAATAATGTGATTCTGGGTCATAGATTGGGATTACCGAAGATAAAGTGGTCTGGCTGCGGAGCCTACTGTAAGCGGCGGTGCCGGTTGGATCCCATCCTCCTGCCGATGCCAAGCCCGCCGTTTGCTGTGTACAAAGCTCCCCGCCGGCTCCGTGTGAAGTCACAGGGTTGCTTTCACTGCACAGAACAAAACAGGGCAGTGAGAGAGGCCTGCTGTCTCCACAGAGCTACAGGCCGTCAGTTCGTTTGGGGACAGAGCCTGCCTTCCAGCTGATGCAGCACCCCAACAACGCCAAGTGGCACCTTCTGCGCTCTCACAGGTGCAAGCTATTTCTTCCTGAGTGAATCATCAAGTCTGCTCTAAGGTCTTTGTGCCACTGGCTGTTGCTTACCTCATGAACGCAAGGAGGCTGCAAAGCCTTACACTTTGTTCCGAACGTGCACAAGGAGCCTTTAGCGTAAGCATCTCCCTCCTAATATGGTAATGATTGAGCTCCGGAGCACGAGGACCAGAGTCTTGCCTTGCAAAGGAACTTGGAGGGTGAGGACAGTGTCAGCAGTTGAAATGCTAGGATAGGCAGAGGACACGGTCAACTACCGTTGAGGTGGAGTTATGTCCACTGGACCCTCCTTCTCCATAGATTCTGCATTTGCTGATTCGACCAAGTAAAAAAGGAATGCACTGTCTTCAAAATAAATCTTACTGGCACTGAACGTGGGCAGACCTTTGTGCTTGTCACTATTCCATAAACAATCCAGTGTACTGGCTATTGACATAGCACTTACATTGCATTAGGTATGAAAGGTAGTGTAGGGAATAGTTTACAGTGTATGGGAGATGGTGCACAAGTTATATGCAAAGACTTTGACATGCATGTAAAGAACTTGAGAATCCTCAGATTTTGGTGTTCTTGGATGAGGGTCCCTGAGGGTGTCCTGAGGGACACCTGAACATAGGCCCAGCAGGAGGAACTCAGGAGCCTTGGAGCACCTTCACATCCACGGGGGAAGGTTACTTGGTTCAAAGTGGATGGCCAAGAAGGCAAAAATGGTGCTGTCATTTATCCTCTCATTTGTAATCCATCTTATCCAAAGAGCACTAAGGCTGAGGGTGGATCTTTCTATTCTTTTTTTTTTTTAATTTTTTTAATTTTAATTTATTTGAGAACGACAGGCACAGAGAGAAAGACAGATAGAGGGAGAGAGAGAATGGGCGCGCCAGGGCTTCCAGCCTCTGCAAACGAACTCCAGACACGTGCGCCCCCTTGTGCATCTGGCTAACGTGGGACCTGGGGAACCGAGCCTCGAACCGGGGTCCTTAGGCTTCACAGGCAAGCGCTTAACCGCTAAGCCATCTCTCCAGCCCGGATCTTTCTATTCTTAAAGTAGACCTGAGGACCACGTGGGTATCAAATCATCGACTCTTTCAAGGGTCATTTCTGGTTTCCTTCCACATCTGCAGAACCAGAATTATTGGCTGCAGGACTCCAGGATCTTTATTTGAGTGAAAATTTCAGGCAATATTTTATTTTTAAACCATTTTTTTTAAATATCCATGGAGAATTCTTCCTTCCTACCTTTCTCTCTCTCTCTCTCTCTCTCTCTCTTTCTTTCTTCTTCTTCTTTCTTGGCTTATGTGCATTCTTATAGTCGGTGTGGTGTGGTATGAGGGGTGTATGCATGTGTTTGTGTGTGCAGATGCATGTGCATGGGTGTGGGAAGACCAGTGTCTTCCTCTATCACTTTTCCACAGGTTTCCCTTGTGATGGAGTTTTTCACTCAATCTGGAGCTGGCATTTTCAGTCAGACTGTCAGGCCAGTGAGCCCCAGAGTGATTTTTCCCATCTTTGTTCCCCACAAGACTAGGGTTACATGTATGAGTGGCCACACCCAGCTACTCACATGGATAATGGGATTGAAATCAGCTCCTTATGCCTGTGTGGCAAGCACCTGTGCAGCCCTCCACATAATTCCTTAGGAAGCTTTTAGATCATGGATGTCAGTGGAGTCCCCTCAAGTGTGGTCATGGGGTGCGGTGGGCTCCAAGACATACCTTCAGGTAAACTCTTTTGCAAAACCAACATTTGGGGGTGGCCATTCTTACTGTTTACACAGATCACCCACCAGCATCCAGATCTTGCAAGGCAATTACCAGATCATTTTAAGTATACATGGCATAGCATCTGATCAAACTAGACAAAAAGCAAGGCATGGATTAAGTATAATGACAGAAAAAAAAGTGATCTGAGTTTACTATATTGTGTTTAAGGGACGAGCTGCTGGCATTCGGCTGGATCAAGGGTAAGTCTTGCCTGATTGCCTAATGTCACTAAAGCCCACAAGGACATGGCAAGGTTGACTGGGGAGCTTAACAGGCTATTGGCAAAGTTCTCTGAAGAGGATAGTCCTTACAAACCAAGATGAAAACTTGAGTGATCCAAACAAAGTTCAAGTGCTAGAAGAGAGGCTGACATCTTAGGAACTCAGTAAACCTTGGCTGGCTAAAAAGGAGCATTGGGATGTCACTGCTCCTAGGCACATGCTGATTATGGATCTTCCTTCATATTCGTCTCTGGTTATTTTAGCATTACTACCCTACATAATTGCCTTAGCTAGGTGCGTGTAATAAATAATAATCATTATTTTGAAAACATCTAATGGTATTAAGTGTCAGAGTGAATTGTATTAGACAGTCCAGAAGCTCCCCCGAGAGAAGTGTAATACTAGTGTGTACTCAACTTTAACCAACAGATCCGCAGAGAAACTCTAAAGCTTTGAGCTGTTCAGGAAAGTCAAACTGCCTGAGAAGCTTTACCACTTTTATGTATTATATGGACATATTTAGTATGTAGACTAGCTTTACCACTTTTTCTTCCCAAATAGAGATATTGTCACATGTTATTTGAGCAAGACTATTTCACATGCATTATTCCACGCAGTTCTGATCCTTCTTTGGTGGCAAATGCAAGCTCAGTGAAGGCAGGGATTAAAAATAGACTTGGTGCTCCTTAGGCACAAATGGACTAGGATAATGAATGCCTCAGTACCAGGATGAATGACAAAATAGGTTCCTGGCCTTCCTGGCAATACCAAGTAGCCAAGTTCTTATGCCAAGAGAGGGCTGCTGTCAGGCGGAGAAGGGGCTCCAGGAAGGGGCAATGGAAAGTTCTTCTGGAAGTAAAGATTCAGAGCCAAAAATACTTGCTTGTTTCCAAGGACCAGGCTGATGCTGCACTGAAGGGAGGGAGGAAATAAAGAAGAAGCAAAGCAGAAAGAAATACAAAAAGCTCATTTGAGGCAGAGGCATTCACTGGCACTGCCCTCCCCCGCTCATCTCTCTCCTGGGCCTGCTGCACAGAACTGACCCCTTCCCATCTGGAAACAGGTGTCTGCTGTCAATTAGGATTTGAACACATCACCAGGGGCTTGTCAGAGCGATGACAAGCCTAATTGCAAGAGGCAGCTGTAGAGCCCTTGCTACACCAGGGCGGGGTTTTCTTAATCCCCATTTTGCTGGGTGCCTGCACTAGGCTGAGGTCAGCTCTGCTGTTACAGGGCTGGAGCTGTCGACTGTAGGGTGGCCCTGAGCTCAGCAGGAGGGATTAGAATGCCCTCCTTGCCAAAAGGCAAGTGGACACGATGGCCTGGTCAGCAGGCAGTAGTTCTTGAGAGGGTTGCCACCACCACAGAAACCGGCCAGTGTTTCCCCAGTACTCTGGGAATTCTTCCCTCCGCCTGTCTTTCCTGGCCCATGGTCAGAATTCCACCCCTTTGTTCAGGCTAAGAACCCAAGGATCTTGGGAATGTGGCCTAGGGATGGTGACTCATGTTTGCTTATGTAAACACGTGTTCATATAGCCTGTAAATCACTTTGCTTGAAGAGATCTAAAAAGCATGGCAGGAATGGAATGGCAAGGATAAATATACAACCAGTTTATGCACTTGAAAAGTCTGTGAAGAACTTTTATTACTACTATTATTCATTTATTTATTTGAAAGAGAGAGACAGAGAGAAAGCAGTACATAGAGGGAGTGAGAGAATGGGCACGCCAGGGTCTCCAGCCACTGCAAATGAACTCCAGATGCTTGTGCCACCTGGTGCATCTGGTTTACATAATTCCTGGGGAATTGAACCTGGGTCCTTTGGCTTTGCAGGCAAGTATCACAACTGCTAAATCATCTCTCCAGCCCATTATTACTATTTTAAACATATTTATATTATTTTATTTACTTATTTATTTTTGAGAGAGAGAGTGAGAATGGGTGTGCCAAGGCCTCCAGTCACTGCAAATGAACTCCAGGCACATGCACCACCTTGCACACCTGGCTCTTCATCCTTTGGCTTTGCAGGCAAGTGCATTAATTGCTAAGCCATCTCTCCAGCCCTTATTTATTACTATTAAAGACTTTCTCAAGTTTTTCAAAAAGCAGAGTGGTATGACTTGAATGTGAAATGTCCCCTGTAGATCCATGTCTTTGACTTCTTAGTCCCTGGCTGTTAGCAGAAAAGGTCTGGAACTTCTAGACCTGGGGCGTAGGTGGCAGGCATGGGGTCACAGGGCTGAGCCTGAAGGTTGCAGAAGGCTTCTTTCCTCTTCGAGGTGCCTCTCTCTGTATTTCCCGGTTCTCTGGGATGTGAGGAGTCGCACCTACTTGATCCCACTGCCATGGCCCCAACACGCCTTCCCTGCCATAATGGACTGGACCCTCTCAAGCCGCAAGTCAAAAATAAACTCCTCCATAAAGTTGCTTTAGCCAGGTATTTTTTTACAGTGACAAGAAAAATTGCTACTAAACAGAGCCCTTTGAGGTCGCCAGGTCTATGACTAAATGTGTGCTTTGGGTGGCATGTGACGAGATTTCACAGACATGTGCATATCCATGCAAATAGCACCGTGGCAGGAAGCTGTCTTTACCACTCTCAGCATAAGGGCAAGTTCTTTTTTTTTTTTAAAAAATATTTATTTATTTATTTATTTGACAGAGATGGGGAGAGAGAGAGAGAGAGAGAGAGAGAGAGAGAGAGAGGGAGAGGATATGAATGGGCATCTCAGGGCTTCCAGCCACTGCAAACGAGCTCCAGAAACGTGCGCCCCTTGTGCATCTGGCTAACGTGAGTCCTGGAGAATTGAACCAAGGTCCTTTCACTTTGCAGGCAAACACCTTAACCGTGAAGCCATCCCTCCAGCCCAGGGGCAAGTCCATGCCTGTGTGCACACCAGCTCTTTTCCATGTAGTTTACTATTCCCACTTATACTTGACTCAGTCACTACAACTGCTTACATAGGAAACAAATCTTCCAAAGGTTGATGTGTGTTTTAGTTATCCCTATATCCTTGCCTTTTAATATAACTGATGCATACCTATATGTATTAAGTACTCAGTATTTTTTTTCCAGTGCCCACTTCCCAATCTAGGAGGTATACAGATCCTAGCTGCTGTGACATTGCAGAAAACATGCCAAGGCAACGACGCATTCATGAGGCTTGCTGCCATTGAAATCATTCCTTTAAAACATCAGCCGAGACAGCCACATCCAACACACATTTCTCCAGAAACACATGCACACATCCAGCATGCAATGCCTTGGCATTCTCCCCTAAGAACAGTCCAGCAAGAGGTCAGCAGAGAGCAAGTGAAAGCAGACTCACACTCGCTCACAGGTTTGCACTGAGGCACTGTCTGCGGGGCCCAGCATACTCCATTGGATTAACAGGGAAAAGAGTTTTCAGTGGAGAAATTCTGTAAGTCCTAGGATGATACTGAAGTCTTTGTGCAGATATCAGTCCATATACAAATGAAGCCTTTTAAAATAAACATGTACTGGACCCTTACTGCATAGAGCCTTTGGTTCTGGCCAATGGAACATAGGAATCACATTTTTTTTTAAATATTTTTTTTGTTCATTTTTTATTTATTTGAGAGCGACAGACACAGGGAGAAAGACAGATAGAGGGAGAGAGAGAGAATGGGCGCGCCAGGGCTTCCAGCCACTGCAAACGAACTCCAGACGTGTGCGCCCCCTTGTGCATCTGGCTAACGTGGGACCTGGGGAACCGAGCCTTGAACCGGGGTCCTTAGGCTTCACAGGCAAGCGCTTAACCGCTAAGCCATCTCTCCAGCCCAGGAATCACATTTTGTCTTTGCCTTTCAGTTGCTTCCAGTGGAGAGGAGCAAAACATTGAACAATGATCATAAAGGATTGAATTCTAGCCTCTCCTTGCAGGACGGACTGTACAGAGCAGGGAGAAAATGACTGGGTCATAGGCATGATTTCAGAGAGAGTGGGTCTCTTCCAGCCTAAGAAAGTGATAGAATCATGCTTAGGAGCTGGAGGGAACTTTAAGCAGAGGAATTTGTATGAGAAGATGAAGATAAAAGGCAAAAGTGAGTGAGGTTTAAGTTGGATGGAGGAGATGGCAGGGGCCAGGCAAATGGACACAAAAAAGGATGAATTTATAGCTCAGATCCCACAGTGCCGTGCTAAGGAGATGCCTTTACGTGGCCTTTACATGGTCTACCAGGATAGCGTAGTATCATGCAAGCGTACATCAGAGTTCAGTTCAACTCCTTAACACCCACCTGTATTCCTGTGCAATCTACTAAATAGTGTGAAGACTTCTAGTAATAATTTAATAATGCTAAGCATCATGTCACATTTTTAATTAGAGATAGGGTCAAGGGACTGAACATAAGTCAGATATTCCAGAATTTTCCATAGAGAGTATTGATACCCAGAGAGGGAAGAGAGAAACAAGGGCCCAAGCTAAGACCAAGCTTTGCCACTAGGAGAACTAGGTGGGTGGTTAGTAGATAAAGTCAGGGATGAGAAGAGAAAGGGACAGAGTTTGTGATTTTATGTGATAATCTAAACTTCATAGACACTAAATGCAGAATATGTCAGTATATATAAAACTTACAAAAACCAGGCAGCTGTATTTATACTTCATAAAGACTGTTTCATAAATAAAATATATTTTAAAAATTTTTAAATTTTATTTATTTGTCAGAGAATGAGGGAGGGAGGGAGGGAGGGAGAGAGAGAGAGAGAGAATGGACGTGCCAGGGCCTCCAGCAAACAAACTCCAGATGCATGAGCCCCCTTGTGCATCTGGTTAACATGGGTCCTGGGGAATGGAATCTGGGTCCTTTGGCTTTGCAGGCAAATGTCTTAACCACTAAGCTATCCCTTCAGCCAAAATAAAATATCTAAACACAAGGAATCAGTATTTAGAAAAACAAGTCTGCCCAAAGTAAATAAAATTCAAGACCCACCTTATAATTTTATTTATTTATTTATTTATTATTTTTTAGAGAAAGCTAGAGGGAGAGAGAAAATTGGCATGCCAAGGCTCCAGCCAATGAAATAGAACTCCAGACAGTTGTGCCACCTGGTGGGCATATGTGACCTTGTACTTGACTCACCTTTGGGTATCTGATTTATGTGGGATGTAGAGAGAGATCAAACATGGGTCCTTAGGCTTCACAGGCCAACGCCTTAACAGCTAAGCCATCACTCCAGCCCTGTCTTTAATTTGTTTTTTAAATTTATTTGAGACAGGGAGACAGTGACAAAGAGGCAGAGAGAGTAAGAGAGAATACAGTGCACCAGGGCCCCTTACCATTGTAAACAAACTCTACATGAATGCACCACTTTGTGCATCTGGATTCACGTGGGAACTGGGGAATTGAACCTAGGTGTCAGGTTTTGCAATCAATCTCTTTTAACCACTGAGCCATCTCTCCAGCCCCATCTTATAATTTAAAATGTGTATATATTGTGTGGCAGCAAGCTATCAACACTCTCAGCCCCAAAACACAGAGCCAAAGTTATTATTGCCTGTCTGAGGAAGAGAGAGGGATCCAGACAGGACAATTGCAGGGTGCCGAGATCATACAAAAGGCATGGGAAGACCTTGTTTTGGGTTATGTAGGCGGTAGAGGCAGGAAAGGCTTACAACAGCGCTGGAGAAACATTGCACGCTGGTAACAGGGTGTGTGGATTTTAGCCCTGAAGTTGTTCACGAGAGAATGTGCCGCCCACAACTGTCTGTGTGCGTGCTGTGCTTTCTCTGACTGGTTGGCTTTCAGAATTTTCCTCCTCATAGCAAGTTGTCACCAGTTGTCAGCTCTGGTATTTACCTGGTACCATGGCCCTTGAGCTGAAATGTGTTTATCAGTCAGGGTTGAAACAATTTTGTGATCATTGATGGTCACAAAGCTACAGAGCTCCTGGCCTAGGCTGGGAGTGTGGGCAGCCCTGCTCATCCTCATTCTCACCCACTACCACAAACACGCGTCAGGATAGACACAGAGAGCCAATTTCATTGCTCATAAAACAATACAGAGGAAGATGGAAACATGGCTCCGTCAAATTAAAAATCTGGGGAGTGAGATTTTATTGATTCAGTCCTCACAGAATTAAATCTGTGGGACCTATGAAATTCTTCTGTTAATCAAAACTCTTGTCACATTTGGACTCCTTAAAGTGAATCCTTTGCTACGCAAATTGTTTCACAGAATTTTGTCATTGTGTAGTGTATTACGTACTATAGTAAGAAAAAGAGACATTTCCATTTTTGACTTCTTGATTTTATGAATTTAAACAGGAAAGTGTCAAGCAATAATTTCTGAAGTTGCCGAAGGCCTTGAATTTGTGTGAGTTTATTTATAAATCTCCCAGGATTTGGCCAGCATATTACACATCCCGCCTAGCTTGTGTTCATGTTATTTTGTTATCTGGCACTAAAGAGAAAAAAAAAAAAAAAAAAACCTCAAATTTAGCACTGAGTGAGATAGGGGGAATCCGTGTGGTTCTGTCTGGAATGTTGGAACAATGATGGGGATGTTACTGGGCTGAGTGTTTCCTTTGTACGTGATTGGCTGTCCCGGCCATACTGTGCAGATGCTTGGCATTCTATGATCCTTGTTCGGAGGGCAGTGCTTCGCTGTGTACAGCTGATGTCTTGAGCTCTGTGTGCCTTAGCTGTGATGCAGACCCCACAGATTAACAGGAAGCTTGCTAAGTGAATGTCTGTACTGAAGTCTAAGCATGCATGCCTCCTTTCATGGAGTCAACCGGCTGGCGTTTTTTTTTTGTTGTTGTTGTTTGTTATTGTTGTTGTTTTGCAAACCTCTACTTTGTATTGTGATGTAAGATGGGGAAAATTTTACTTTCAAACATGGCTGAATAGGGTTACTGTCTTAAACATATTGCAACAGAAAATAGTATTCAATTTCAGATAGTACACTGTGTCACTCTTAATATCACACTTATTACAGGGTATTAAGTTTTTATTTCTGATGCCATCTTTCCATTGGCCTCCGAGTCCCTAGGAGACCAAGCCTGCTTTCTTGCTATTTGGTCCTGGTGCTTGTCTGAGGACTTGACACAAAATAGATGTTTTGTCTGTGTTTGTGGGATGGGGGAATCTTTCATGTTAAACAGAAATGAAGGTCATACCTTTATTATGCTCATTTCCAAGTTCCAATCAGCCATAGATACTCAGAGTCCCCAGACAGAAAGAAGTAATGACACTGATTTTACTTAGAATGATTTCTGGAAAAATAAGTAAAGAAAAAAGAATTTTTTTCTGCTTGTTTTGTTCTTATGCTTTTAATTTTTCATTTTTTTCTTTTAACCAGCTTTTAATGAAAGCTGAATGAAAAGTTATTAGATCCCTGAATTTTCTCAACCTTTTCCTCCTTATCTTTGCCCCTTTCTTTTCCCACATGGCAAGGTTTGGATTTCTGCCCCAGGGTCTTTCTGAGGTCTTCATCTTGTAGCCTGCAATGACCACATGGAATGTACCATTCACCTTTCCCGTCATTCCCATTCAAAGTAAATGACATGTCTTCATGTAACTTGGCCCACTTTGCTCCTCTGCTGACCTTCAGAGGGTTCTCATACAATTTAAAAGGCACCAGCCTTTCTGATGGACATGGACGGAACATTATATTTCTGTCTCAACTCTGTGGAAAAAGGGTCCATTCTTCCTCCAGAGGTAGGGCAGTGCATTGATACGCCCTTGTGATTCTTACTTCAGTCAGAGCTCACAAAGGGAGTGAGCATTTTGGCCACTGCCACCTCAGCAATGGTGGCAGACACTTGTTTTATTGTTGCTATATTTTTTGAAACAAGACTTTTCTATATGGAGTCCAGACTGACCTGGAACTTGCTATGTAGTCCAGGCTAGCTCCAAACTTGTGATTTTCTTGCCTCAGCCTTCTTAGTGCTGCGATTACAAGTGTTGCAGTCTTCCATTGCTGGAAGAAAACACCCAACCAAGAGCAGCTTGTGGGGAAAAAAGTTATTTTGGCTTACAGACTTGAGGGGAAGCTTGATGATGGCAGGGGAAAAGGATGGCATGAGCAGAGGGTGGACATCACCTCCTGGTCAACATAAGAAGGGTAGCAACAATGGGAGAGTGTGCCAAACACTGGCAAGGGGAAACTGGCTATAACAACCATAAGCCGGTCCCCAGCAATACACTGCCTCCAGGAGGGTTTAATTCCCAAATTGCCATCAGCTGGGGACCTAGCATTCAGAACACCTATGTTTATGGGGGACACCTGAGTCAAACCACCACAATAAGCGTGTACCATCGTGCCTGACTTCAAGAAGGTTTTAAATGAACTCTGATTAAGAACTACCCTATTGATCCCGAAGGCAGTACTTTTACTATTATCCCTAACTAGTCTTTTAATGCAATGACTTAAATTATTTTCTAGTGGTTCAAAATATTTCCTGAACAAATTAATGTTTATGCCAACTTCATCAAACTGTTTGGATGTCACTTTCATGCTTTCACTAGGATCACACTGGGAGAGTAGAATTCCAGTTCTTCAATGGCTATTTCTTCACCAATGCTAAACCACTGAACCACTGTACCAATGCAAGGCTGGTCACTAGATACATCAAGCTACTTCTGATGGGCTCTTCTTTTACATGTGACACACACACACACACACACACACACCTGCACAGAAAGAAAAAGGAATTGTAAAAGTAAGGAAAAATAGAAAAGACAAAACAAAACGTATAACTTGAGTCTATTTGGGGCTCGAATAAACATAAAAGCATCTTGAGAAGCCATGGCTCACTATGTAAAGAAAGTGTGAATGTCTTTTTGACAGGATATCACCTCAAATTTGAAATCAATCATTCGTTCTTTCCTAAGGCAGGGGCAAATATTACAACTAATGACTCTAGAGACACACTGGTTAATGGGCAGGAAAAGAAGTGTACCTTTAGTGAGAGGGAAATAATCGAGGATATACTGATTTTTACAAGGTGTTTATAAACCGAATCTCTCTTTGTACACATTTGTACTTACTGAAGAGCTCATAGTATAAAAGACTCTTTTTATAAACTTATTGTAAGTAGGGCTGGGGAGATTGCTTAGTTGTTAAAGCACTTGCCTGTGAAGCTTAAAGGCCCAGGTTCAATTCTCCAGGTCCCGTGTAAGCCAGATACATATGGTGGCGCATGCGTCCAGAGTTCATTTGCATTTGCTGGGGGCCCTGGCTTTCCCATTCTCTCTCTCTTCCTCTTCCTATGTATAATAAATAAATAAATTAAACTTATTGTAAATAAAAAATCTTAAGATAAAATATTCCCATAGTGCCTGTTAGTCAAAGGAAGACAGTTGTATACTGATATGACAACAATGGACTCCTAGGCTTTCTTTGGTTAAAATTTAAAATTTTTTATTTACATGTGCTTGCATGTGTGTGCGTGCATGCACCGTGGTCTTTTGCCCCTGCAAACTACTTTGTGTTGTGGGTGGCTAGGGAATTGAACCTGAGCCATCAGGCTTTGCAATCAACTCCCTTTAACCACTGAGACATTTTAAACGTTTTTATTGACAAGTTTTGTAGATCTACATGATGTATTTTTTTTTCATAACCCCCTTCCATTACTTTTGTCTTCTCTCCCCCATACTCCTACTACTGAAACCCTTTTTCTTTCCAAGTAATCCCTCTTTTGTTATAATTTATTTTTTACTTCCTTCATCGTTCATGATGACATGTTGATGGGCCCAGAATTGTGCAGGTAACAACAGCTGCAATGAGGTTATGAATTCAATGGTCACTTCATGTCCAGAACTGAGTGTTCCAAAACATTCATTTCCATCTTCTGGCTCTTACTTTGCTTCTGCCACCTCTTCCACATGTTCCTTGTGCCTTGTTGGGTAGCATAAATGTCTGGTTTAGTGTTGAGCTCTCAACAGTCACTTATTCTTGGCACTTTGATGAGCTTGTGTCTCCCCAGAAGTCACTACCACCCAAAGAAGCTTCTTTTTTAAAAAAAAGACTTATTTATTTATTTATTTATTAGAGACACAGAGGGAGAAAGAGAGAATGGGCGTGCCAGGGCCTCTAGCCATTGCAAGCGAACTGCAGATGCATGTGCCACCTTGTGCATGTGGCTTACGTGGGACTGGGAGAATTGAACCTGGGTCCTTAGGCTTCATAGGCATGTGCTTTAACCGCTAAGCCATCTCTCCAGGCCAAGAAGCTTCTTTGAGCATAAGTGAGACTAGCACTGATCTGTGGGCATAAACATAAGTATTGAGAGGGCAATTTGATGGACATACACTTTTTTTTTTTTTTTGGCCTTACAATGGGACATCCACTTCACTTGAGAGCAAAAGCAAAGTCCATGCTACTAAACACCCATGTCATGGAACGTAGGTAGCTGTACTTACTTGTAACTCTACTAGCAATCGAGGAGGGTTGGCTACAACCAGACATTACTCCTACAAACATTTACCATTGGCTTGTGTAAACTCAGACATGCCAACCTGTCTTTTCTGTGGATCTGCATCTATGTGGAGATACCCGAGGTTTCTGGGCCACATGTTTGGCACTAACAGGTGAGGATAGACAAATGTCCTACATTTAGACATTTAGATAAATCCTTGGTATCATTCCCTTGCTACTTCTCAACTTAAGAATGAAGTGACTTCCGGTTAAGATGGCGGCGTAGGTACCACGCCAAAGCAGCCTAGGGGGGAAAAAGACCAAAAAAACTCAGCAAAATACACACTTTTACTAAAAAGTGAGGTGTATAGGAAATTGAAGCGGCAGCAGAGAAGTAGAAGAGTTATAGAGCATCCAGAGCCCGCACAGGCGGGAAAAGCGGCTCCGGCAGCTCGGCCAACCGCCACGGCCGCGGCGCAGCAGAAAGCCGCCAGACTGGGCTCGAGCCGCGGGAAAAGCCAGGTGCGGGAGCTTCCCCTCACACCGCGCTCTCCGCAACTCAGGAAACATGAGGGGGGAGCGGTGGCGAGCAACGGAGGAGCAGACCGCGAGGTAGAAGAACACGTGGAACAGTGAGAGAACCAGAGCAGCCGCGGCTCCCTCCCCTCCCCCACCGCCTGAGCCCAGCTCCAGCGAACAGAGCAGTGGCCTGGGACCCGGCCACGCCAACTTGGGCTGACAACGGGACCCAAGCAGGAGCAGAGTTCGGCAGCAACATCAGTGGCTCCAGCACCGGTAACAGCAGCCCCAGCAGCAGCAGACCCAGGAGTGGCAGCAGTGGCAGACTCGGCGGCAGCAGCTTCAGGGCGAGCAGCGGCAGTGGACACAGCAGCAGCAGCTTCAGCAGCAGTGGTGGCTCCAGCAGTGGCAGCTACAGCAGCAGCAGAGGCAGCAGCAGCGGCTCAGTTTGCCCTGTAGGAAAAGCAAGTGCCCAGCTCCAGAAATCAGAACAGCAGCCCGACGACCCAGGCAGCAACTTGACTGAGACCAAAATCACCCAAGGTAACTGGGATTGCACCAAGGAAGGGTCTCACTTGGTCACAAGCTGACTTGGATCCCTCAACAGACCAGAAATCTAAACCTCTTTGTTGATAGATGATCTGGTCATTATAATAACTACTCTTGCATACATACTCGGGGCTGTTTTTGATTGAATGTGTACAGTGTTTAGTTAAATTTTAGAATCTACCTGTATTTTATTCCACTCAGCCTGCTTGAATACTCCTATAGCAGGGAAACTCAACCCCTAAGAACATCTTTGTAGATACTCTGAGAGTCTTAAGAGCCACACCTAGCACCTTAAGGTCCTACCCTGAAAATATATTACATCAAATCAATTGATACAGCTAAGAATACACAGATAGCTAGAAAATCCAAGCATTAACTTAATCCAAGATGCAAAAATATATACATTATAACACAAGAAACACTAAAAAGCAAGACGATATAAATCCACCTAAAAGTATTAATGCATCAGAAATGTCCTCCAGTGAGAAAGAGTTAGAGGAAATGCCTGAGAAAGAGTTCAAAAGAATAATTATAAATATGTTCAAAGAGGTCAAAGAACACATGAAAACAATCAAAGAAGAAATCAAAGAGGAAATCAAAGGAATCAAAGAAGAGGCAGGACACCAATTTAATGAAATAAAGAAGGCAATACAAGACATAAATAGGGAAATAGAAATAATAAAGAAAAACCAGTCAGAATTACTAGCAATGAAGAACACAGTTAATGAAATAAAAAACTCTGTAGAAAATCTCACCAGTAGGATGGATGAGGGAGAGGACAGAATATCTAAGCTAGAAGACCAGGTGGCAGACCTAATGCAGTCCAACAAAGAGAAAGACAAACTTATAGAAAAGTATGAGTGGGAATTTCAAGATATTCGGGACACTATGAAAAGATCCAATATAAGAATTCAGGGCATAGTAGAAGGAGAAGAACTCCACTCCAGAGGCATAGTAGGCATCTTCAACAAAATCATAGAGGAAAATTTCCCCCAAATTGGGAAAGAGGTGCCAATGCAGATACAGGAAGCCTTTAGAACCCCAGCCAGACAAAACCCAGAAAGAACCTCTCCTTGCCATATTATAATCAAACTTCCAAACACACACACCAAAGAAAAAATATTGAAAGCAGTTAGAGAGAAAAATCAAGTTACCTACAAAAGCAAGCCCATCAGGATTACAGCAGATTATTCAACACAAACTTTTAAAGCCAGAAGGGCTTGGAGTGATATATTCCAAGTTCTGAAAGATAACAACTGTCAACCAAGGTTACTTTATCCTGAAAAGTTATCCATTCAAATAGTTGGAGAAATAAAGACATTCCATGCCAAAAGCAGGTCAAAGGAGTATTTGAAGACAAAACCAGCTCTACAGAAAATACTTGATAGAATCCTCCATGCTGAACAAAAGGAAAAGCACACATATAAGGAACCTAGAAAAAACAAGCTATACTCAAATACCAGTTAACAGAAGAGAGCACAGGTAGAACCAGAAACACACACACACAAAAAAAATGGCAAACATAAATACACACCTTTCAATAATATCTCTTAATATCAACGGTCTCAATGCCCCAACGAAAAGACATAGATTAGCAGACTGGGTTAAAAAGCAGGATCCTACAATTTGTTGTCTCCAAGAAACTCACCTTTCTACAAAGGATAGACATTATCTTAGGGTGAAAGGTTGGAAGACGGTGTTTCAAGCAAATGGGCCTAGAAAACAAGCAGGGGTTGCTATCCTAATATCTGACAAGGTAGACTTTAGTCCGACGTTAGTCAAGAAAGAGAAGAAAGGTCACTTTATATTGATTAAGGGCACACTCCAACAGGAGGACATTACAATCCTAAACATATATGCACCTAACATGGGGGCTCCCAAATTCGTCAAACAAACACTATTAGAACTAAGGTCACAGATAACACCAAACACAGTGGTGGTGGGTGACTTTAACACCCCACTCTCATCAATTGACAGGTCATCCAGGGAAAGAATAAACAGAGAGGCATTTGGACTAAATGAGGTCATAGAAGGTATGGACCTAACATATATACAGGACATTTCATCCAAAGGCTGCAGAATATACATTCTTTTCAGCAGCACATGGAACATTCTCTAAAAGAATGAAGTAATATATTTAGGAAAATGGGAATGAATGTAATAATCCTCAACAGGTCCTGGACAGCAATAGTCAGTGTGTTACGTGTAACACCCACGCAGGTAAGTGTGTTACGTGTAACACCCACGCAGGTAAGTGACTGATGAGGCTCTGTGAGTGAGGGTTCAGAGACCTACCTCATGTGAAGGTGTACTTGTTCTCAGGTATACTGTTCAAGAAAACTAGAAATCACTAAGAATGGTTAAAAAATGTGTTTTATTTTCATTGTTGTTGACAATGCAGCAAAATATTCGCAGAATTAAAACCATCATCCAGGGTCCACCTCCGTTCATTTATGCCAGCATCTACAGGGGGATTTTAGAATTAAAAATTAATCTCCTTTGTAGTTTTAATAAACAGCAAGGCTGTGAACAATTTGTTTAACAATGTGGAATTTAGGGCTGGAGAGATGATTTTGAAGTTAAGGTGCTTGTTTGCAAAGCCTGAGGACCCAGGTTCAATTCCGCAATACCCAGATGCACAAGGTGGCACATGAGTCTGGAGTTCATTTGCAATGGCTATAGGCACTGGCATGCCCATTCTCTCTCTCTCTCTCTCTCTCTTTCTCTCTCTACCTGTCTGTCTCTTTCTCAAATAAATAAAAAATAATTTTTAAAATGTGGAATTTAAGTTTCAAAACCTAAATTTCTTTAAAATTTAAGATCACTTCAAAGCATGCGCTACTGACTGCATGCTCTGTCACCATTTCCTGTCATCAGAAAAGTTTCTGCTTGCCTCTCGGCTGCACTGAAGTTGCTTGGGCAAAGTCCTCCTGGACCCTTACATTCTGTCCTATTCCGGTTCCATTGCTCCAGTCCCAAGCCCTGGCACATCCTTCCACTCTTCACACAGGCTCTTAAACATAAACCTGAATCTGATGTCAGTGCCCTGTATCAGTACCGGCTAACCTGGTACCCCACCTGGGGGAATTCTAGATGCTTTCCCCTTCTCTGTCCAGGCTGCTGCCCACTAATGCTTCCGTTCTTGACTGATGAAAGCTGGTGCAGGATCAGCCTCTTCCCACCAGGATCTCCTTCCCCTGTGAACATTGCAGCTTCCACCTGAAGTGAGGATTGCTTTTGCTCCTCTTGTATATCATGGCCAAGCAAGGTTAGGGACTGCTTGACACATGGATCTGACCTTTCCCATCTTTGTAATCCCACCACTGATTGTACTAGGAACACATACTGCATATTTAGGATGTAACTCAGCAACACTCCAGGAAAACTGACTAGTACAGTGAAGGAGGAACATTACCTTAGTTCTCAACAACAAAAGCATTACCCTTTTGGGATAATGTACCCTCCAACTAACAGAGAATACTAGTTTTTGATTTCTTTTTTCTTTTCTTTTCTTTCTTTCTGTAACTTTACACAAACCCCACTTATTCTTTGATTGGTGTTTGTTTTTATTGTTAGTTTTCTTTCCATCAAAAGAAAGGTCTTTTGATATCATCTCACTTAACTCCAACATCTGTAAGAGATGGTTTATTTAAAGATTAGAGATGGAGATTGTAAGAATCATAGAAGTAATTAATTACCACAGGGTGGCTAGAGGTACTTCTGGATTTGAACGCAGGTACACTGTACTTTGAGTTGTGCTTTTTCTAATTGGCTAAGCTGATTCATTTCCCTTCTCAATCAATTCTTAAGCATCAATGTCCACATCATCCATAAGAAGGTAGCCAGCTTCCAAGCTGACCCTGTGACCCTGACCATCTTGGTATTCACTCCCTAGTATGGTCTTCTATCACAATGTTTGGTCTGTGACTAATAGTTTGAAAGGTATGCTACTTCTAGAATGGATATAAAACACTGTTGCCTCATGTTCTCGGGCTGTCCCTGACTCTTGTACCTTTACACGTGAGATAAACAAGATGCCAAGTTGGGTACAGCCTCATAGAGAGGCTCAGATTGACAGAGTTGAAGGTTCTAACTAAGAGCAAGGTCAACATTGATCTTTTTTTTTTTTGACATTAACTATTTAGGTGATTATATTAATTACTTTCTTATTGCCATTGCATCATCACAGCCGCAGGGCGGAAGGATCATGAGATGAAGGCTGCTGCTCAGGCAGCGTTATCCTTTTTATACATTCCAACGTCCCAGCCAGTGGATTGCTCTTGCCCACAGTGAGGGTGGGTCCTAATCTAGAAAATTCCGCACAGACATGTCAAGTTGGCAATCAGGTATGAAGCGTCACAGTCAGCAGGAGCACACATTCTCCACTTCACCAAGTTTTCAGGCGAGGTATTTTAGTGTCCCTCAGGCAAGCCCTGCTTAGATGCCCTGTACTCCAGCTGATGTTTTAAATTGCTGTAACATGGGACAATTTATTACACTGTGCTAAATAATTTAACATACAGATAGATAGATAAATCTTTCTCCAGGAGTTTTTTTTCTTGAGTAGAAAATTCTTGAGATTTCAAAATGGCATTAATTAGCCCTCTGGCTGCCCTGGCCCCTCCAGTGATGATGGGTGACAACTTGCTCTCAGCTGGAGACTTGGTGTCCCAACCTCACTTCCAGTGCCTCAAATACAGAGATAAGAAAAATTGACGACTCTTTTCACCATGTACTAGGAAATGTTGTCTAAGTCGCTGAATTCCCCAAGGCACTGGTGATTGGTGATTTATAGTTGAACCAGAGTTATTGCTACATGCCATCGCCTTATGCAGTTTGTACAGAATATTTTAAGCATTAATGAGAAACGGAGTGAGAAACACAAGGCAACGAATATGGCAACAACAGCACATAAATTTCATTTTCATTTAGTGGGAAAACACCTGATATCCTTAAACACTCTAAACATATCACATCATTAGGCAATGGAAGGCTGATAAATTTAAGCATTCATTTAGACACTGTTTTGAAAAGAAAATGTATTTTAATTCCATCTGCCTCCACGGTTACAGATCATTTTGCTTTGA
Organism: Jaculus jaculus; assembly: GCF_020740685.1. NCBI lineage: Eukaryota > Metazoa > Chordata > Mammalia > Rodentia > Dipodidae > Jaculus > Jaculus jaculus. Next base: position 31,996,140 of record NC_059110.1, read on the forward strand.
TTTGTTTTACTTTACTTTCATTTGTTTTTAATAAAACAAAACATAGAGAAAAGAATTGAAAGGTGTTCCCAAAATGGGACTGGTTCTGTTAAAGACATTTCGCCTCATGTTTTCCTCAGGAAACAGAGGCAGCCTCTGAATATAATGTTTTATGGTTAAATTTGGCAAATACCTCATAGTTAATAGACATGGTTATCATGTTTATGAAGAAATTCTGCTTACATAGTACTTTTTGCTTGTGTGCATAGTATGTAAGGCGTGGTATATGTGTGATGTCTGCACATGTGTGTGGAGGTGCAGGTACATGGGGTGCACACACGCAGAGGCCAGAGGAGAATGTTGGCTGTCCTTCTGTATTGCTTTCCTCCCTTTTCTGTTCAGACAGAGTCTTTCAATGAGCCTGGAACCACCATATTTGGTCAGATTAGCTGACCAGGGAGTCCAGCAATTCTGTCTTTGCTCCCTGAAGGACTGGGATTACAACAGGCGTGAGTGGTCATGCCCAACGTTTTATGTGGCCTCTGAGGGTTAAACTCAGGCTGTCTCAGGGCCTCATGCTTGCATCAAAAGCTCTGGTACCTGCTGAGCCATTTACCCATATGTTGTTAGATTATTTTTAAGAACAAAACATAAACATTGTACTAATTATGTACAATTTTGTCATTAGTTAGGGAAAGAGGTTTCAAGGTAACTTATTCCTAGATATCATATTAAAGAAGTATGTAATTTATTTTTACAATATTTTTCTATGAGAGATAAAGAGAGAGAGAGAGAGAGAGAGAGAGAGAGAGAGAGAGAGAGAGAGAGACAGACAGAATGGGCACGTCGGGGCCAACAGCTGCTGTAAACAAACTCCAGATCATGCACCCCCTTGTGTGCACATGTAACATTGCATGATTGCATCACTGTGTCTGGCTTATGTGGGACCTGGAGATTTGAACATGAGTTCTTAGGCTTTGTAGGTAAGTGCCTTGACCACTAAGCAATATCTCCAGCCCAGTACTTTCCTTTAAAAAATGATTGTGAGTTTTACTGTATAGTATATTGCACATTGGTCATACTTACATTGGGTTATACTCTTATATCCTATCTCTCCCATCCCCATTCCACTGAAGGCCTTCCTCAGTGGGGATATCTGTATTCACTGTGGGGATTATGAATGCATAAGGCAGTCTCTGTGTGTGGAGGTGGGGGACAATGCCTCCTTCTGACCCTGAGGCTCCTACTAACTTTCACCTCATCTTCTACAATATTCCCTGAACCTTGGTGAGCATGTAAGAAGTTTTCTTTAGTTTTAAGCTCTCTGAATCCTCTGGATTTCTGCTTTGATGAGATTTTGAAATAAATATTTTATTTATTTATTGGCAAACACCAGACACACACACACACACAGGGAAAGAGAGAGAGAGAGAGAGAGAGAGAGAGAGAGAGAGAGAGAGAGAGAGAGAGAGGAAGAGAGGGAAAGCAAGCGAGTGCATTAGAATGGTAACTTAAAATGAGAAAATAACAAGTGCTAGTGAATATATGGAGAAAAGGAATTAAAACAGTTATAAGTGTGGGTGAGAACGTCTAGTGGTATGTGTGCCATGGAAAGTACTATGGTGATACCTCAAAAAACGTTAAAAATATAATTACTATGTTACCCATGTATTTCCACTTTGACTACATATTCCAGAGAATTAAAACTGTAAATTCAGAGAGACACCTCCAACAGCCAGCAAACACGAACAGCTAGAGCTCAAACTGCGCTTTTCCACACTCAGTAGAGCTGGCACTCTGAACACACCCCAGGGCTGGGCTACAAGATCCACTCCCAGTGACGCCTCTTCCAGCAGGCTGCTCACGACTGACGCAGGAAGCTCAACCTTAGTCAAAGATACCTCAAGCTATGGGAGGGGGCAAGCATTTGCCTTCAAACCACCACATCACCCAGTCTATAAAGTGGCTCTCCCCTCGACTATGATCTATACCCTGAGTCTGCTGTTTCCAGCAACATGGTAATCAAGACCTCTGCATCTAGAAAGTGATCATTTTGCATTCAAACAGGTACTATGGATGGGTGCTGGTGATGTGGGCACAAGAGAAGTACTCAGTGGCATGGATGGTATGCTTGATGGTTGAAATAGTAACTTTTTTGTCTTTTACGGCAACGACAACAACAACAACAAAAAACTCGCCAGGAGTGTTGGCACACACCTTTAATCCCAGCAGGAGGCAGAGGTAGGAGGATTGTTGAGAGTTCAATGCCACTCTGAGACTACATAGTGAATTTCAGGTCAGCCTGGGCTAGAGTGAGACCCTACCTCAAAAAAAAAAAAAAAAAAAACAAGAAAAACAAAACATCCATTACAGAATTTCAGAAAAGATACAAAATGATCTTTTTTATTTATTTATTTTTATTTTTATTTTTTGCTTAGAACATATCCTTCATTTTACCCTTTAGGGACTTGGAGTAGTCTTTATCCAGATGCTCCTGAGTGTCTCACCAGTTGGTGTTTGTATACTCAGCAGTCCCAGAAACTTGATAATCCTCTGCTCTGACTAACGTGTTCTGGATCTTGTTTGGGCACAAAGAACCTGTGAACCAGTTATGCTAAAAGCTGCTGAGGGTGTGTGTGTTGTACCCAGAAAAGAATGTGTGAAGGGTGTTTCTAACCTACACGAAATTCAGTTGAGAAGCAGCCCCTGGACTGTTGTCTCCCAAGTCTTCATAAAGGGCAGGGTAAGTGCAATTGCAGGAGAACTCGCCAGTACTTATCTTGGAAAGTAAGAGAAATTTCTACGGCGTAAGGGTGTTATGTTCTCACATAAGCAGCACAGGTGGCCTCATTTATGTCTATGGGAAGAGAAGAGTTCTGCTAATCCTGTAACTTTCACTCTCGCTGACTCTTGATTTTCCTTACCCCAGATCATAGGCTCATGTTTTGAGTCATAAATGGACAAGCAGATTCCACACAAGGAGCACAACAGTGCTGTCAAGACCATGTCCACCAGATGGACCTAACGTCCACCTTTGTTATCTACAAAGCAAATGGCCCCAGGGGTCCAGTAACACTCCATGATAACAATAACCGAGCAAGGCGATTCTTGGGGATGGGAAAATTAAATGAGGTAACATAGGGCAAGCTCCTGGATTGCTGTTAGTGCCTTTGTATGTTAGTTTTCTACATCTCTCTCCCTCCACCAAGTCATGTTCACTCGAGAGCTGGTTCCAATGGTCAAATCATAGCATGACCACACCTACACACTCCCATTCAGGATCTCTCTTTTTTTTTTTTTAATTTTGAGAACGAGGGAGAGAGAGAAAGAGGCAAAGAGCAAGAGTTAGAGCAAGAAAGGATGGGTGTGCCAGGACCTGCAGCCTGCTGCAAGCAAACTCCAGACACTGGCTCCCCTTGTGTACGTGTGCAATATTGAGTGCTTGTGTCTCCGGGCCTCTGGCTATGTGGGACTTGGGGATTTCAATATAAGTTCTTAGGCTTCGCAGGCAGGCGCCTTAACCACTAAGCCATCCCTTCATCCCCAGTATATGTTTTTACAAGGTTTTGGGTTTTTTAAAAGATTTTATTTATTAACTTATTTATTGGAGAGAGACAAAGAGAGAGAGAGAGAGAGAGAGAGAGAGAGAGAGAGAGAGAGAATGGGTATACTGGGGCCTCCAAGCCACTGCAAACTCCAGACACATTTGCCACCTTGTGTATATGGCTTTATGTGGGTCCCAAGGAATCAAACCTGGGTCTTTAGGCTTCGCAGGCAGGCGCCTTAACCGCTAAGCCATCTTCCCCGGTCCTCCCGTTCAGTATCTTGCCAAATGCCACCAGGTCTGTGCCCAGTGGATGCTGCAGAAGTCTGTCGCGTAGGGCAACAGCGCGAGCTTGAGCTCAAACACGAGCATGAGCTGGAACGAAGGCTCCAGTGTCAAGTGCAGAGGAATCTTCTGTGCTCCACTTAGACAAAGGCAAGGAAAGCGCTCTCTTTTCTCTTTAAAAGAAATTCTTCACATAGAAAGCCAACAGAAGTATGGGTTAACTAAGGGAAGAAAGAGAAACACTTGGAGGAAGGGACCCCGAAGAGGGAAATAGGAGAGAGGAATGAATAAGAACAAAGTTTAATGACGTAAGAATGAAGGTGATATGATGATTTTGTCTGCTAACTTACAAAGTTAGTAAAAAGAAAAGAAAACAAAACAAAACCCAATTCTTGAATCAGGAGTGCAAAAACACATGTATGTCCCACCTGTGGCATTAGGCTTCATTTGAGAAATCAGTAGGTGCTGAACATTTGGAAATCGTGCTTGCCATGGTTATTGCACACTTTAGTTTTAAAATTTTATTTATTCATTTTAATGATAGAGAGAGAGAGAGAGAGAGAGAGAGAGGGAGAGAGAGAATGTAGCCACTGCAATCAAACACCAGACGTGTGTACTACCCAGTGAGCATGTGTGAACGTGTGCTTGTATGTCACCTTGTGCATCTGGCTTACATGGGATCTGCAGAGTAGAACATGGGTCCTTAGGTCTTGCAGGCAAATGCACCTCAATTGCTAAGCCATCTCTCAAGCACATGCTTTACTTTTTAAAAATATTTTTATTTATTTATTTGTAAGCAGAAATAGAGAGAGAAAGGGAAAGAGAGAAGGGGCAATGGGTACACCAGGCCTCTTGCCCCTACAAACAAACTCCAGTTTCCCAGACGCATGTATTACTTTGTGTATCTTGCTTTATCTTGGTACTGGGGAATTAATTGAACCTGGGTGGGCAGGTTTTGCAAAGCAAGCACCTTTAACTACTGAGCGATCCCTCTTGCCTCCTATACCCCTTTTTCTTAGAACTTTCTCCAGTGTTGTTCCCATTCCACTCCACTGTTTTTCCTGTGACTGAGGAAGTAAGTTAATAAACCAAATATGGTTGTTTTACAGGTATGTACTTGGCATTCGTTCTACTTTTTATTCACATACTGGAGATTATTGCCCAGTCTCATAAAATAAATTATTCCTTCATAACTTATATTTTAATGGTCACCATATTTTTGAATACATTACTCTGTCTAAGTGACTAAGTCATGTCATTCTGTTGTGGAACGTTTTCTCCAATGTTTACTTTCTTTGGCAAATAAATTAGTGTCACATTTGTTTCCAAGTAGACGTAAGTTGGCGTGGACTTACTTGCGTAAGTCACTTAGGAAAGTTCATAGAGGAAGCTAAATTCCTTCAGGGTTGTAAATCTAGGCCTATTTCTACCCTAACTTTCTAGAAATTGGATTTATTCAGAAGATGCAAAAGCACAATGTTAAAACAACGGAGGACACTGAACAATTTTTTTTGTTTATTTTTATTTATTTATTTGAGAGCGACAGACAGAGAGAAAGAGGCAGATAGAGAGAGAGAATGGGCACGCCAGGCTCTCCAGCCACTGCAAATGAACTCCAGATGCATGTGCTCCTTGTGCATCTGGCTAACATGGGTCCTGGGGAATTGAGCCTCAAACTGGGATCCTTAGGCTTCACAGGCAAGCGCTTAACCACTAATCCATCTCTACAGCCCGACCCTGAACAATTTTGTGTGGTATTCTTGCTACACATATTCTATCTGTTTATCTTTCCTAGACTTTCAACCAAGATGCCTCAAGTTTGCATAAATAGCAATTTTTTTTTAAAATGACTGAATGATGTAATTTGATGACCTTGTTTAGGATTTTACCAGGCACTCTCGGGGCAGTTCTGCTGTAATCTGGCCAGGTGTTAGCCACAGAGGAAGTTGTTCAGATTCACCTTTTTACTGGGCAGCTCTACTTTGTAGCTCACTGGCTGCTTCCAAGTTCAAGGAGTCATCACCTCTGGCCAATAGTCAGCTCCGACTCCACTGGTAAAATCTATAAACACAATCTCTGTCTTCCTTCTGGGTTTCCGATCTATTGGGGGCTGCCTTACAATGGACCCAACTGTCCAAGCCTGTTGTGCAGATTCCTCTGAATTGAAGGGAGAAAGGAGGCTCTGGGGAATCTGGAAGTCCAGTCTGGGAGGCCTTCAAAGGTCACACAACAGTTCTCCAGGAACGTGTTAGCCAGAAACTATAACATCCCTTCCTGGGGAGCTGGTGGAGGAAGGAAGCTGCAGAGACTCAGGAAGTCAACGAGTCTGGGAAAGAGTTGCTGGACCAGCCCTAAGGCTGTATTAAGGGGAGACACCTGCTTGGAGACAGGCTCTTCTGAGTGAGCTGCCCAAGGGCCTAATAGTGCGATAGTGTACTCTGGACTCACACTGAGTCATCTGTTGCAATCCCTTACCTTGTCCTGTAAGTAACCCTAATACACTCATTGCATTTGTATCCAAACAAAACTGGTTTGGGTGTCATCATCCTTTCGGTCATTTGCGCCCTATCTGAGATGTGCGTTCACATCACCCAGGGTAAAGGTTTTCCCACAACAAAACCAGAGCCCCAGATGTGAGGCTGGCTTTGCCAGAAGATGCGAGAAGTAAAGGTGGTTGCAAAGTCTGAATTGCTCTGTTTTTAAAGTTTCTTTTTAGATTTAAACATCTTATTTTATTTGCTTGTTAGAGAAAGAGAGATATAAAATGGGCACACCAGGGTCCTCTACTGCAAATGAACTCCAGGCATGTGCACCATTTTGTGCATCTGGCTTAGATGGGTCCTGGGGAGTCAAACCTGGGTCCTTTGGCTTCACAGGCAAATACTTTAATGGCTAAGCCATCTCTCCAGCCCCTGAGTTATTCTTTTTAATGTCTTTAAATCCAGACCCATCTTTTCATATTCATTACCCTCATGTTGTTTAGGAATCTATCACCAAAGCCTGTGCCAGCCTTTCTGGTCTCACTCTTTGTGGAATGGCCAGAGTAACTAACTGTTACAAAGTGCAAATCTGGATAGATACACCACTCTTTCACTGGATGCCTGTTGATCTAGGACAAATCATCTCACCAGTGTTGTATTGAACATCTTCATGATCTGGCCTCTGGTTTTCAGTCTCATTTCTCAGTATCTCCTCCTCACTCTATGTTCTAGTAACAATAATCCCTTAAATTCCTCTCAGTCACTCTGGTTTCTTCTCTCTTACCTTTTCTGTTTTATACACACACACACACACACACACACGCATATATATGTATACACATATATGTATATATATGTATACACACACACATATATATACATATATGTGTATACATATATATACGTGTGTGTGTGTGTGTGTGTGTGTGTGTGTGTGTGTGTGGTTTTACAAGGTAGGGTCTCTCTCTAGCCCAGGCTGGCCTGGAATTAACTCTGTATTCTTAGGGTGGCCTCAAACACATGGTGATCCTCCTACCTCTGCCTTCCAAGTGCTGGGATTAAAGGCGTGCACCACCACGCCCGGCTTCTTTCATATATTTTTGTACTTTGTCTAGGTATCTCTAATCATTCCCCATTTTCTCTATCCTCTGTTTTGCTCTCGGTGATTTAGCATAGAGAGCATTCTCTGAGAAGCATTTCACCGTGGCCTTTGTAATTACAACACTCTTCACATGCCATATCCCCAGTCAACCCACTGAGCTGTGTGGATCCTTGAGGGTCAAGGGCGTGGACTTCTATGTCAGCCGTGTTCTGCTGTAATTCTATAGAGAATGGCTTACTCGGTGGTTCCTTCACCTACTCCATACTCACTATCTTTCAGTTTCATCTGTTTTCATTGAAGCCTTCCTGGAGAGTTCAACTGATATCAGTACACCAGTTTCCAGGCATAACAATGACAACATGCAACATTACAACACCCACAGCCATAGGAACTGTTCACACACCCAGTGAAAGACACTTTCGTTAGGACAGAAATAATACTGCTTGCATATTCAAACTGTGTGCTACCACGGTTCTGGGAGAGTCTCTGGATAGAGGAAAAAGCCATGTAATAATGGCTACTACTCTCATTTATACTCAAGAACTTGGGCACAATGAATGTTTCTCCTTTGGTGATCCAAGGGCATATCTTTGTAGACCAATACACATTCCAAGATTTTGATCTGAACAAATTTAAGACAGTTTTCAGTAGTGGCCAGTGTAACAGAATATAGATTCTTCTATAGCATTGTGTTGGAACAATAGAAAATTACAAAGTTGCAGGGAAAGAAAGCCTGAGGCTCCTATGGAAACTCCCTTCTTGCCCCAGGAAGTGAGGCCAGCCAGTATTTCTTGCTAAAGATAAGAACAACATGTACTTGGTTATGGAATTTCTTCCTTGTACATCCACTCCCCATCTCCTTGTGTGAATTGCAGCCACTAAGCATCATATATCTGCTTCTGTATCGTCCACTTGCTTGCTTGGCTCCACTTATCACTGAAACTATAAATAGGAAGGACACTCAGTGCTGGGGGCTGGATACTTCCAGGACCTGTCCTGACTCCAGACCCTGTGTGAATAAATCTCTTTTCTATCCAATTTGGTGTTGGGTTGATTTCTGTAGGTACATTTCCACAGTATTAGGAGGCCCCAGTGCATTCCCCTTACCAAGACCTCTGTCGGTTGGGGGCTACTGCTCCTGGACTCCACAGCCTGTCGACGGGAGGCCCCTAGATCTGGGACATACACAACCCTAATGGCATTCTGGGGTCCCTTTCCAGGCATGCCAGGAGGACTGTGTTGCCCTGGACCAGAGTCTTGCCTCAAGTGGAAGAAGATGAGACTAGAGCAGGCGTCCAGAAAAGGTTAGAGCCCCGGGGGTTAACTAGAAATTGGGAGTCTGTGCAGGCACGATCACCCTGCAGGAGACTTGATCTGAAGCCTTGAAGATATACCAAGGTGGCACTGGTAAATGATGTATAGAGAGCAGGACAGAACAGGTTAGAACAGAACTTAAAATGGGAATGTATAACTTGTGAGCTAATGGTGAATGAATGTGTGAATGGTTGTGATGGTCTCATGGCCCTGCGGCTTGTGATGGGCCCTAACCTGTGGTTCCAGTGGAAGCTGTTTTGCCTCTGTGGGTACTCACGCCTCCATAGTAGTGGGGTTTGAAGGGATAATAAAGTTCTAAAGCTGCTGCGACAAGCCAGCCTTAAAACAAAGGCTTGAGAAGGAAGGTCGTATTTCCTCGGTAACAACGTTTTCCCAGACCTCCGTCCTGACAAAAGAAACAAACAGCTGTTCAATGAAAGGCTGCTGTTAACTGTCTCATTACCAAGGGAAATGGCCTTGTTCCCATCTTGTTTTCCTGACCCACATTCTATGTTTGAGAGTCACTGATTGTGAACCATGAAAACCAAGGAAATTTAGATTATTTGGAGCAAGTATGCCTAGGAAAAGACCCAAGGAGAGGGATGTATTCAAACCTGCAGGAGAAGCAGCTTCCAAGCAGGCACAGGCCCCTAACACTGAGAGTCCCAATTAGGACTCTGAATCAGACTGAGGATGACGATGACCAGGCTCACTTCACATTGGCCTCCAGGATCCCATGGTCAGAATTAATCTGGTGGGGCTAAACCATAGACTTCACTTGGACACTTGGACATCCATCTCCACTGTGACCAGTCCCACTGAAAGATTCTTATCACCATCATAGGAGCAACGGGGACCACCAAGATATACCAGTTCTGCAAACCATGAGAGTGCTTAGTAGGAGGCCACCATGTCCATCACTGATTCCCTGGGACCTCTATTAGGTAAAGACTTACTATCTAAACTGGGCCCTGCAGAATTTGGGTCCCATGACCTGCCCCAGCTCCCTGCCTATACTGATGCTGGAAGTCCACCCAGAAAGGAAATAGTGGGTAGCCCAAGAGAAAACAAAGAAAAACACTCAGGATGCCACAAATCTCAATTAGTACCTGGAGTGGTTACCCCAGGTCTGGGACATATGAGGAGGGATTGGCCTTGCCAGGTGCCATTTACTAGTAATGGTGGCACTAAAACTAGGTGCCACCCCAGTGAGGTGAACAAACTCCAGATGCATGCACCACTTTGTGCGACTGGCTTATATAGGTCCTAGGGAATTGAATCTAGGTCCTTTGGCTTTGCAAGCAAGTATCTTAAATGCTAAGCCATTTCACTAGCCCCTCCTGCATCGTTGTTGAGGAGGCACTGACAGAAGATGTAGAAAAATTCTTACCCACTGGGTACACCGTCTTGCAGTACATTGATGCTTGGCTGCTAACAGCTTCCACGAGAGAGGTTTGCATGAAGGGCAGTGAAGAGTTGCTGTGTTTCTTACAAGAGGCAGGATATAAGGTCTCTAAGAAGAAGGCTCAGATCTTTCAGGAGGAGGTCACCTACTTGGGATATCATCTCGGCCAGGCACAGAGGAGCCTAAGGGAAGGATGAAAATGCACGATTATCTGGTACCCCCACCCCAAAACTAAGAAACAACTCAGGGAGTTCCTAAGGGGAATCTGGTTCTGCTGACTCTAGATCCCAGAATTCTCTGTCATTGCTAAGCCTCATCACAGTGCTCTCTGGGGGCCTGCTACAGACCCTTGGAAGTGGGGAAAGGGAGAAAGAGGACTCTTTTGACCAACTCAAGAGAAGACTAAGTGAGGCTGTTGCATTGGCACTCCCAGACATCACTATCCTTGTGTCCTGTACATACATGTAAAGGGGGGGAACTGGATTAGAGTCCTAACCCACCAGCTATGTCTATGGGATAGACCAGTGGCATACCTGTCCAAAAGACTGGACTCTGTGTTCTCTGAATGCCCCCCTTGCCTCTGGGCAGTGGTGGCCATGGTAGTACTACTGAAAGAAGAAGACAAGTTAACTTTGGGACAGAGCATCCCTGTCAAAGTACCACGTCAGGTCACCTCTTTGCTAACTGAGACATCCAGCAGCTGAATGACTGGAGAACAAGTGGCTCACTATCAGGACATGTTAGGAGAAACCCTCTGAGTATGGGTGGAAGCCACTAGAGTACTAAACCCAGCCACATACCTACCAAAAGAGGAGGGAGGGGCCCCTCCACACTTGCAAAGATGTCTGGGGGAGAGTGTCTCCTCCCAACCCAACTTAAAGGATGAGCCGCTCCCCAGCTCAGAGATATGGAACTCCTTACTGATGGGAGCTGAAGTCTACAACAAGGGGTGTGCCACGCCACATATGCTGTGACCACTCAAGACCAGGTCGTAGAAGAGGGTCGACTGTCCAGTCGCTGGTCTGCCCAAAAGGCTGAGCTCCATGCACTGAAGAGAGAACTCTCCCTCGTGGAGGGAAAGTGAAAGTGAGCCACCATTTACACTGATGCCCGGTATGCGTTCACCATCCTGCACTCTCATGGAGCAAGACCTCAGGAAAGGGGACTGTTCACCTCAGGGGGTAAAGAAATGAAAAGCAGTGACCAAATCCTCCAACTCTTAGGAGATGTCTGGGCCCTTCAGACCAGAGCTACGGTGCATTGCCAAGCTCACACAAGGAATCAAGACCAGGTAAGTCAGGGAAACCAGTTGGTGGACCTGACAGCAAAACAAGCAGCCCCCCATGAAGACACAGCCCTATGGTCCCTTCCTACTACCTCTCAGAAGGTTTGTTTTACACTCCCAGTTCTCCCAGAGTGGCCCATATACAATACAGAAGAAAGAAGAGACAGAAGACCGAGGGGCAACCATGAATCCAGTGGGCTGACTAGTCTAATCACCTCAGATTGGAAGATGATAGTCCCAAGGGGGTCTGCACCAAGCATGGTCTGTCAGGCCCAGAAAGTGACTCACCTGGGAAAGACGGCCTTTCAAGACTTGTTGCGGAGATACCTGGTGGCCATGAGATTGACAGTGTTAGCCCAGCAGGCCAACAGAACCTGCCTGTGATGTGCACAAAATAACCCCAAACAGGGGCCCCCAGACACCTTGATGCCACAAAACGGGGATGCTATCTGTTTGAACAACTAGAAGTGGACATCCAGCCTGGTAAAGTGTATCGGTACTCTCTAGCTATAGTCTGTGCCTTTTCCAGCTGGGTAGAGGCCTTCCCCACCCACATAGGAAAAACCCAAGAGATGTCCTGTATTCTGGCCAGAGAAATCATTCCACACTTTGGGATGCCAGTGAGTGTCGGGTCAGACAATGGCCCAGCTTTTGTCGGTAGGGTTGCTCAGCATGTGTCCAAAGTGGTAGGCAGAACTTTGAATCTCCACACGTGGTATCACCCTTCATCCTTGGGCTGAGTCAAAAGAATGAACAGAATCTTAAAGACTGCAGTGGCAAAGCACTGTATGGAAACAGGCTTTCCTTGGCCACCAGCGCCACTGCAAAAGGCCTCTGACAAGTACAGCATTGTCACCTCTGTAGCCAGAATCAACAGGACCTCACCATTATCCATAGTCACCTCAAGAACTTAATAGACTTGCTGGCAGTGGTGGTGCAGCAGAAACAGAGAGGACTGGAGATGATGACTGCAGGGAAATGGGGAATGTGTGTGCTCCTGGGTGAAGGCTGTAGCTTGTATGCCAATCAATCGGGGTTAGTAAGAGCAAATGCTAGGCAATCGTCAGAACGAATTAAGGCTCAGAGCAGAAAGGAAGGTACGCAACGGGAAAGTGGGTGATGTGGGGATCTTGGCTTGAATCCCTAGCAGGACCTCTAATCATGATCTTATTGGACTTTCTGTTTGGGCCCTACATTCTCAATATTCTATTTGGGTTTGTTAAGAATTGGATAGAAGCCGGGCGTGGTGGTGCACGCCTTTAATCCCAGCACTTGGGAGGTAGAGGTAGGAAGATCGCTGTGAGTTCAAGGCCACCCTGAGACTACATAGTGAATTCCAGGTCAGCTTTAACTTGAGCAAGACCCTACCTTGAAAAACAAAAACAAACAAACAAACAAACAAACAAGTAAAACTGCAGGTGTTACTCCTGGACATAAGGTATTATGTAGGTGAAGAGGAGGGAATGTGTTGGAACAAAGTTGTTGGGAAAGAAGGTCTGAGGCTGCTATGGCAACCCTCTTCTGCTCAAGAACACGAGGCCAGCCAGTCTTACTTGCCAAAGATAAGAACTGCACATACTCATTTTTGGAATTTATTCCTTGTACACCATTTCTCCATTTCCTTGTGTGAACTGCAGCCATTAACCATCACGGATCTGCTTCTGCATCGCCCACTTTCTTGCTTGGCTCCACTTATTGCTGAAACTTTAAATTGGGAGGAATTACAGTGCTGGGGGCTAGAGACTTTCAGGAGCTCTCCTGACTTCAGACTATGAGTGAGTAAATCTCTGCTTTTCTACCCAATTTGGTGTTAGGTTGATTTCTAGAGAGGCCTTTCCACAGCAGCATGACATCTGATAATTGCTTCTTTGAAATATAAAAAGGCATGCACAGATACTGGCCCTTACCTTTTGCTAACCATTTGTTGTTGTTCTTTCAAGGATTTGGAATCTGGCACCACGGAGCTTGAAGAGTGCTGTGTCTTTCACATGACTTTGTTTGCAGCTTTAAATAAATGAACTATTTTAAGGTGGAAATGAGAAGTAATACCTGGCTGTGATGGCACTCACTTGTAATCTCAGGCTGAAGGAGAAGGATTGAGAAGGATTACAAATCTGAGGCCAGCTTAGTCCTAGACAAAGGGCCAGCCTGGGCTAGAGAGTGTGATCTTGTCTAAGACTATGACAACCACCACAACCAAACAACAAAGATGGGGGGAAGAGAAGGAGGGAAAGATTGGGAGAGTGAAGGATTCATTGAGTTATTAGAAGCACGAAGGCCTGAGAGGACCTGAATTTGATCGCCAAAACCCACATAAAAAACTGGGTATGGCCACATATGTTTTTAATTCCAGATCTGTGTGGGTTGGAGACAGGAGAACCCTTGGAGCTCACAGGTCAGCTTTTGTGAGTGAAAAACTGTCAGCTCCAGGTTTTGTGAGAGATTCCTCCTCAAGGAAACAACCCAGAAGGATGTATATGGGGTGTGCACATCTGCACACACATATACATACATCACACACACACACACACACACACACTATAGCACTCATCATCCACCCTCACATATACACACAGCAAAAAGAAGCTTGTTTTCATCTAGCAGATTGGTCTTGGGTCATGTGTACTCTCTGCCCAGGTTCACCTTTGCTTTTGTCCATCCTGCTACAAAAATATTTCTCTATCATCTTGAAAGATAGTAACCATGAGCCTTAGGTTAAGCTCTGTTCCTCTAAAGGGGACTAACTTTATATGTTCCAATAGGTGTGACTTCCCTGTTCATGAATTATGGGCTGCATTTTGAATTCTACTTGAGTGAATGAAGGTACTTACATGGAAAGAGCTATGCAGCCAATTTAGTAAACAAGCCACTTTCACAGGCTCACCAGTGACCTTTTACTGTGTTATATTTCAGTATGCCTTACTATACACTTTGCAGCTTATCTGCACAAAGAAAACTCTATACTCAGAAACCTAAACTAAATTTCATAAGATTTAGACTCAAGCAAAAATACATATAGTAGAAACTCTACAAAATAGAAAAATAAAGAAAACGAAAAGATTTGCAAAGGTATTTATTGAGAAATAGCAAAGATGTACATATTTTTACAAGCTTTTAATATTAATTTACATTTCTTTAAATTATGTAGGCCCCAATAATCTATACTTTACTAATACATAACAGAAACCCTTGACTTTGACTGTGAGATCTCTATAATGCCACCGTAGCTGGGAGTCAAAATGCAATTTTGGCTCATGATGCTTAGGTTTATGTTTGAAAGAAATACTAAATGCCATATTTACTGAGAATGTAGGCTTGTTATAAACAAACAGGCTTTCCAAAAAAATAACTTCATAGTGGAGTATGCTGTTGATACTGCTTTGAATTTTAGCTCACCAGAGACAGTTATTACCTGTTTTGTTGTACACAGACCATATTATCTAAGATGCTATTTTATCTCTGAAGTTGTATACATTTTTTCCCCTGGATATAGTGTCTTAGTTGTATGTTATGAAACTGTAGCTAGGCTACCTATTTTGTTACTGAAATTTTATTGTCTTAATATTTTTAAGGTGCAACCCAAGTGTTTATTTTTCCTAGTAACCTACCATATATATAAAATAGCTGAGAACCCATGGTAGTTACAGAACATTTTTCCAAACTCACATATGATAAGGCACAAAATTCTATATGAGAAAACATGGGGAGTGCTAAAGGGTGGGTTGTTTTGTCTGTTGACTGGCTCTTTTTGTTTCATTCGTGAGTGTATGTGTGTGTGTGTGTTCAGAAAAGAAGTGGATGTTCTTTTGCCCCTAATGTGGTCAGGGAGGAGTTCTAGCTGGAGCATCCTCAAAGTCCCCTGTGCTTGTTAGCCAGTACCACCGCAGCCAGCTGCTCCCCATCAACCTGACACCTGACATGTAGATTTCATGCTGGCATCATCCCTGGAACCACACACTCAAAAAAAAAAAAAAAAAACCCCAAAACAAACAAACAAACAAAAACAGTGTGGGAGGGAGCACTGGAGGCATACCAGCCAGACCTTCCCTGCCTTTGAATAGGTATTCTGCCTGTATGATTTGATAATCTTTGATATAATGCCATGACTCTATCAATCAAAGACAGTATATACCAAAATAATTTTGTTTTATTCACAGTAATAAATATTTATAAGGTTTTAATGCACAAAACGAGTATTGGTAACTCTTTAACTTTTAAAATTATTTTCAAGCTATGGTCAATAAAAGTATAAAATTTATTGTTATTATAATTATTATTATTAAAGTACTCCAACCGTAATTTGCATGCTATAGTACTGGGACAGAGGCAGCCAAGAGCTACAACATTTAAAGAACAAGGTTTATATAAGAAATTGTAATCTTATGCAAAATTAAGATCTCATTATCTTTCTGCACCCTGTAAACATGTGCTTAGCATTCACTAACACACACACACACACACACACACACACACACACACACACACACAGGTTAATGACCTGCAGAAAAGCATTGCCCATATCTAAGCCATGGAATTTTCAGGTGACGAACTATCATGGCCCAGCCTCTTGGTGAGGGAATTGACTAAAGCTAACTCCAGAATACTCTGTGTCATTTAATACACAGAGCTTCAGGTGCAGACACCAGTAGGTTTTAGGTTTTGAAGTACTAAATTTACACAAGGGAAACCATGCCACTTGAAAATGACAGGAGAACCTGTATCGTGTTCCCAACATGGGCTACACACCAAGAAAATGCAATGACGTTCACGTACTGTGGTGATAGGCTCTCCCTACAACGGATGCTGTCATTGTTCAGCAACAAGGCAGAAGGAGACCAGCTTATGCAAACTTTCACGGGGAGACCCTGAATTGCTGTGTTATATGGGGACCTAGTACTGTTTTACTATTGTGATTTGGTAATATCGTCAAGATCTGGCTCACTTGCTAATCTAATTTATGGTGATGTGCCAGGTTAAAATTTCACATACACTCTTTCTTTTCTTACTTCATTAATTAATTTTCTTCCTTCCATTAATAATGGCATTAAAGATGATTTTACTTTTACAGTGACATTGGGGATACATACACGTAGCTATATATTTTTAAACCATGTTCACTTGATATGAATTTTAAGCTAGGTCCATAGCATATTCCAGAAATGACTTAGGAGGTAATAGCTAATGACTTTGCATGATAATGTCTCCCTCTAAACAACTTATAAATATCAAAAAATCTTAAACTGATGACTTTGCAGGTTGTCCTCAATATGGCTGTAGTTTACTTCAGGAAAATTGTAGAAAGGATATCTGAGATTTCAGCATACATTTTCCATTCTAAATACAGGTCTCACAGTCTTCTAAACCATCTTCTTATGACTGGATGAATATATATATATATATATATATATATATATATATATGTATATATATATAGATATATATTCATATATATCCATATATATATGAATGTATGTATGTATGTGTATATATATATATATATATATATATATATATATACATACACACATACATATGTATATGTATATATATATATTTGCCTCATACAGTTATTGGAATTATTAAGACCCTAAATAACCACCACAAACTTCTGTTTCTTAGTGTGACAAAATGCTCAGGTTTTTGGTGATACAATATTAAACTTTGATAGCTTGGATTTTAAATTTGGTCATGTTAATAAATGTCATATAGGGTTTTTATTTGGTTGGTTGGTTTTCATCATCTACAGAGATTTTAACAAAAGTTACCTTGTAACACACAAACGTTGTCTTGTCTTTAAGGCACAACACATCAGTATGAACATTCTGCTTGCCAAACTTAAAAAAAGAGACAGTATTATATTCTCATTTTCCCCTCCCTTATCCCTCCCCAGTGAATGAAAGAAAAATTGCATCCACTTTCAAAATCAGCTGCTAACAAAGTCACAGTTAATTATCTCCATCAATAATTTACATAAATTACAGGTATAGATAGGACTGTCCTTAAACAGGTGAGTGCATTCCAATTCAGATTTTCTGGGCTAGACAGGCTAAAGTCAGATTTGAACCTTAGGACCAAGAAGAGCTCCCACTTTGAGGAATGTTGTCGACTACCTTGTGAAGACGTAGCACAGGGTTTGTGGCTTGGGAGGGGTAGAGTTCTTTGCTAAAGCTGTTAATTCCAGTTAGGATTCATTCGGTGTGTATCAGCAAACTCCACAGATTGGTTTCTTTCTTTCTTTCTTTTTGTGTTTTTTACAAAAATTTTAACAATTAAAGTATTGAAAAGATGATAAGACCATAGAGCTTCTTTCTGTAGCCATAGAGTCTAATTTCATTCTGCAATCTGCATTCTTCATTCTGGAATTTTAATTCCAAATATGATTTCATCCTTTAAGACAATTTGTATGTGTAGAAGAAGCCAGAGGCATTAAATCACACATAAAAACTTCAGTGTACTTGAAATATATATATATATATGTATGTATGTATATATATATATACATATATATATAAACAAATGGATCCCCAGCTAGAGAGCAGTTACAAATACTCTAATTCCAGTGCTTGATGTAGAGCCAAGAGGTCCGAGTGACTTGATATCCTCCAAAAGGGCATGTTGTGCTGCGTAGTTAAGGAGAGAAGGGAGGGGAAAGGGACAGGGATAAAGAATGGAGAAAGATCAAAACCAGCATTTCAATGAAACAGTGGCTCACACAAGGATGTCTTGTTCACCCACTTCCAAGGGAAGGAGCTTCATGGAAGGATGTTTGTAGTTGGGAGATTTGGCAGTACTAATGTGACATTTTCAAACTATTAGAGAAATAGATCTGAACTGGATTTTAATGTTAATAAAAATATTGAATTTTGTAGACAGGTTAGTCATTATTCTGCACAATAGCATTGCCATCATCGACATCTGGGAGAGTAAAGCCCATGAACTTCCTGTGGCTGATGGAAAGCATGTTCCAATGAGTGCATCGTTCAAGGTCCATCTCTCAATTAAACAGGCAGTAACATTAGACTATGAACGTTCTAAACCCAACACCTCTGACTATTTGAGAGTCAATGAGAATGAATTTTTTCCTATGTAAGACATAACTTGGAGCCTGACAATACAAGGCAAGAGGAATTGTGGGAATTGATAATATTATTAAGGAGTTTAGGTGACTAGTAACAAGCCAACAGTTGACTTGGTTTACTTCACTGGCATAGAATTGACAGACAGGACTCAATCATGCTGTTTCAGTGAGGAGATATCATTCTTATCACTCCCAAAGTGATAAAAATATGGAACAAAAATAATCTTAAATATTATGATGGTTGTGGTTCTCTAGAAAAACACCAATATCCAGTATAGATGTAGCATTAGAAGTTCATAGAATGGACTGGTTAAGAAAAAAAAATATAGATACTGCATTGGAAAAATAACTTTAAAAAAGAAGACCACACCATAGCAAATTATAAAAAACAGTTTTTTCTTTGGACTGAAGGAAGATATCTTCTAGACTACATATGCATGAAATATAGTCATGTCTGCAATGGAAATATACATATATATATGCATTAAAAATTTTTGGAGGCAGAGCTTCATCCTAATCATCACTATTGCCATATAATTCTTCACTGTTCTTAGAATGGCAGCCGCCAGCAACATGTGGCTATGAGCAGTTGGAATGTGTTTACTGCAGCTTAAAATCCATACTGAATTTCAAAAAGAAAACCAAAACGAAACAGAAAACCAAAGAATATAAACATTACATTGCTATATTTTAATCTGATGAGGTGTTCAGACCTGCTATTTGGGATATATCGGGCCAATTAATGTGCCTTATTAAAACTAATTCTCCACATCTCTTTTTACTTTTATAGACAGCTTCTAGAAAATTTAAAAATCATCTATACATCTCACCTTATAGGTTTCCATAGGGGAGGGCAGTGACACATTCCTATTCCTAAAATCTGATCTTTTTATATAGATTTCTTTGATATGAGTTTTAGTTCAAATTAGAGCATAGGGGTTCCAATAGTGTACCTTTTCTTTCATTCAGCTCAGATCTATTGGAAATACACACAAAGGCTCCATATTTCTGCACATGCGATTATTGCTATGTCCCAAGAAGAGCATGCATCCTGGGTACAAGGGAAACCAACCACCTGATTGCAAAGAGACCAATAAGCTTTCACCATCACCAAAGCTGCCCCTACATCGACAACCATTTGACGGTAGCATCCGTCCCAAGCTTTATCCATTTGGAGTCAAGCCTCTTCCCTGGAAGTGTTGAGGGTAAAGCCAAATGCCTAAGGATAGTCTGGCATTCCTGATGTGGATAGCTAGAAGGGACTGGAATGATTTAAATATTTTTGGAGTATGTGTAGCATCTGTGGGATGTACATGTGGTGTATGAAGTGTGTGTGTGTGTGTGTGTGTGTGTGTGTGTGTGTGTGTGTGCTATGCAGATGTGCGTGCTCCACACACATGCATGTGAAAGCTGGCTGAAGGCATCAGGTGTTCTCTTCTGCCTTATTTCCCGGAGATATCATCTCTTACTTAATCTGGAGCTTCCCCGTTTTTCAGTTAGACTGGCTGTCCAGGGATCTTCTTGTGTCCGCCCCACCATAGCACTGGGGCTACAGGCATGTTGAGGTCATGCCTAGGTTGTTGTCATTATTATTATTATTATTATTTTTTCTATTATTTTACAGACATACTTAGTATCGATATATCATGTGCTGGTATCATCTTTTCCCTCATCCCTGACCCCGTTCCACTGGGGACTCTCCTCAGTGGAGTTGCAGGTATTTCCCATGGGGTTGTGGGTTTTATGTTGGAGCAGAAGTCAGTTTTCTTATTTGCATTCTAGTGTTTGAACTCAGGTCTTAAAACGTATGCAGCAAGTGTTCTTGCCTGCTGAACCTATATCCCAGCCTCAATTTGTGTGTGTGTGTGTGTGTGTGTGTGTGTGTGTGTGTGTGTTTGTGTGTGCGTGTGAGTTTGTGTGATGCACATTTATGTACTCCTGCAGCCCCTCATTTGCTTGCCTATGCCAGGGTGCTACTTAATCCAGAGTATCTTTCTT
Organism: Jaculus jaculus; assembly: GCF_020740685.1. NCBI lineage: Eukaryota > Metazoa > Chordata > Mammalia > Rodentia > Dipodidae > Jaculus > Jaculus jaculus. The sequence continues at coordinate 32,016,610 of NC_059110.1, forward strand.
GAATATTTTTATTGACTTATGAGAAAGGGAGAGGGAGAAGGAGAAAGAGGAAGGGGAGAAAGAGAGAGTGTGAATATGGGTACTTCCTGATCCTGGAGCTTGTTTTCTGCATGAGCTCCTGCAATTCTGGGGTCTTTTCTCCACACAAAACTGAGGTTACAGATGTGTGTGTTCATGCCCAGCTGTTTACATGTGTTTTGGGGATCCAATTTGAGCTGTCTCTCAGGCTTCCCCCGGGCCTCGTGCTTGCACATGAAGCGCTTTGAGACATCTCTCCAGCCACTATCTGAACATTTTAATTTTCCAAGACATGTACTATAGTGGTTTTGGAAAGTGAATTTTATGGGGCCTGACCAAGAGAATTTCATGTAGACTGCAAGGCATAAATACTTGCCAGAGTGTCTACGTCATTGACTGTCATTTGTTGTGTATGATTATTATGTCAACCAGGAAAATTGCAACAGCATGGACCCCAACACTGACAAACTCCAGGAGGCTGCAGTTGTGTGTGATCGGAAACACATCAAGCAGCAGTCAGTGGTGCTGGTTGGGCTGCTCATGGCCGCAGCACTGACCTACGGAATGTCCTTGGGGCCAGCGTGCTGTTGCCCATCAATGGTGCTGCTAATAACACCCAGCGAGCTCCGAGTTACCAGCTCTCTTAATGGGATGGAAAAGAGGAAGGAATGTAAAGGTTGGCTGCCAAGGATGCAACCAAACCTTTTAACCTAGAATCCCTTTCATTTTCTCCTAATTGACTACACACAGACATCATTTCTTTCTCTTGTAGCCAGAAGCTTTTCTGTGCAGCTGCTCATGTTGATTCTTTTAGGAGACAGAAATTGGGCACAAACTCTAGCACATCCAAGGCTTTAGTGAAGGCTTTTTTAGATGGTGGTTTAAATTGCCTGTGTATAACAAGGATGGCATTTTTTTCCCTTTGTAAAGCAATATAAGCTAATATGTCTATTGGATAAACTACCCATTTTACTTTGTTTCATAAATCCTCTTTTATCTGGTTAGATAATCGTTCAGTGAAGAAAGAGCTCAATGCTGTTTTTTGACTGGTCATCTGGTGTCAAGAACACTTGACATCATTTCTCTTATCATGTAGAACCAGCTAATTCATGTTTTTAAATTACCTTGGTTTTGTCTTCAGATATATGGGCCAGATTAAAGGCTCATCTCAATACCTAGAGTCTATGCGATCTTCTGAATATGTACAACGTCAGCTGTTTGACATCAGACAAGTATCAGTGACTCACCAAAATAGATAAGAATCTTTGGGAAGATGTGAGGAACATTGCCTCTATGTCTCTAACACAAGGTAGCACAAAGGGCCTGACTAATTCATCTTGTTCCAAAAGTGTGTGTTAAGTTTATTTTCAGCGATCCAATCTCCCTTCAGCATTTATCAACAAGGAACATACCTACCTCCAGGTGCTCACAAGGACCATGTGACAGACATTTGGACTAATGAGCCACTTACATGACTTTTTTCTATGAGCTCTTATATTTTTATTTTTTTGGTTTTTCAAGGCAGGGTCTCACTCTAGTCCAGGCTGACCTGGAATTAACTATGTGGTCTCAGGGTGGCCTCAAACTTATGGTGATCCTCCTGCCTCTGCCTCCCGAGGGCTGGGATTAAAGGCGAACGCCACCATGCCTGGCTGCTCCTTACAGTTTCTTGGCATGTTTTCTGAACATAACAGTAGGGTTTTTTTTTTTTTTTTTTTTTTTTTGCTATATTTGTTATACACCACTCATTCTGTATCTGTGGGCACTGTGTGTTATCCACACATACATATATGTGGATTATATGTATACAATATGCAACAATATATTTACTTTATACACATATAGATAGACTTAACTAAATTTCCTATCAAATTCCAGGCATAAGATGCTAGACTCCAAATGGTTGATTTGCATGTCAGTATCGACTCTCTCATGCTGTCATTGCTTGGCACATATACATGTCAATCACTTGTCAAGCTGCCGGTGGGCCAGACTACAGAAATGCAAACAAAAAGGCTTGCATTAGAAGTATCACACCAACATGGTTTGAGACAGGTTACCTTTTTTGCTGCCTGTTCTTCTTCTACACCATCCCCAATTACAACATATACTACTTTTCTGCCAAACCTTTGCATTATTCGTTCAAAGCAACTTTCTTTTCCTGGAAGATAAATGAGATACAGTTCAGAGTGAAGTTACCTGGTTAGCGGCATGCTCCTCATCCCGGCCATCTCCAATCACAACATAAGTTATGTTAGTGCCAAATCTGGACACTATACGCTCAAAACAGCTTTCCTTGCCTGAAAAACAACGCATTGCTTATTCTTTTGGCCATTACGTTCATTCACCTAGAGAGCCATAAAGCCTCTTGACCATCACTTGAAAGAACTGATGATCTCAGGGTTTCCAAATTGGCATTCACATATAAATGATACAACTATTTACTTGGGACAGATTATTAAACAACTATGTTTTATATTTTAAGAAAGATAGTTGGTTGATCATTTGACTTAGAGAAAATGTTGATATGTTTTTACTCCACTAAAATAGTCTTGGAATAAATTGACAGGCAAATACAAGTTTTAAAATTATTTGTTTAATCCTATATAATATTTTATCCAATTTAGCATAAGTAGTATGCAAACATCAGTTGAGCATATTATTGAGAATAATTAAAGTTTTATATCTAAAGAAAGAAGAATACTAAGTTATGGATTCATCTTGATAAATAGCTCTTTCTCCCTTTTTTATTTGTTTTACAAGTGTGTGAGACCTAAATACTCAGCTTAATTGTACTATGGCTGCTGTCCAATTTGGCCACACTAATGATAGCAAGAATAATCTCTGATTGCACTGTGAGAATACCACAGTGGAATTCTTACGTGTGCTTTGTTTTTATAAGACTTCCATTATTCTCTGGATTTCTTTCCAAGAATGTTCATGCAACCATGGCTACTTTTGCCTTTGTTCTTAATTTGATAGTTTTGAATTAAAAAAAAAAACTAGCTTCAAGGGAAAAACAAGAATAATTTTTTCCAGAATTAAATACAAGGAACCATTTGGCCAATAAAAATGGATTTCATCCTTTAACTAAATGAAATGTTTATTTTGATAAAAATTATTTGTGCTATCTGAAAGCAAAATCATATTCCTCATGTTATTCCTGATAGCATATATCCATGTATTTATATATACCAAGATATGGGAGTGGAATCTGGGCTCTGGTTTGTAGTGCTAATGACAATGTGTCATTTACTTTAAGAAAGTTTGGCTCCATTTAACTGTCCTCCCCAAACAGCTGCAAGTGGGGGCTCCTTTTTGCCAGAACCAATGTCAGCCCTCCACAGCCTAGGGCTAGCTATTTTTGGTGAGGGATTTTAGGATTTTGAACTTGTCTTGTCAATGTGCCAAAACTTATGTTTGCTGACCTTCAGGGCATATGACACCATCCATCTATTTTCTCAGGCATTTCCTTGACAGAAAGTGGGATACATGTGCTATTTTCTTTCTAACTCTTTCAATATGGCAGAATTTGAAGGTTTTTTTTTTTTTTTAAGTGATTAGCTTCTCCATAATGCACTGGAAGTCAAACATGGCTCCACAGACAGATGTTACCTACAAAGAAAGGCTGCCATTCTTAGATTTCCTGCTGCATATTTTTAGAAACATGGTTTCCAGCCACTTGTGGATTATGAGTATTCTACCTATTTTTTTTCTATTTTATAGAAAGTATTTCTTTCTGGTATTATTTTTGGGTACTAGTTGAATCCATCCAAAACTTCTCTGTGATACCAGGATAGTATTTTTACCTTAGATCTGTATTCTTGCATATGCAAGTATATTACCATTATACATGATTTAGACTTTTAAATACCATCATTAGAGAGAGTGTGTGTTATTTAGATAAGATGTGCTGATATACTGTGAGAAACAGAATGAGTTAGGATTACCTAAATCCTAAATTCAGAATTTCATGAGCTAGTAGTTCTTATAAAGTTTATACATGGACAATGATTGACAAGGGATTAGGGCTTTTAGAAGTTTATTAAAATTTGCTGGGTGTTCTAATAGCAAAATTAATATGTAGGGTGTAAAGTAAAGACACATTAATGACTCCCTTCCATACACAGTTGTGAACACATTCCATACAAAGTTTGAAGTAACTTCCTCACCTATTTTCGTTGCACTGTAAATGTTCTCAATGGGGAAAGCACCTCCTAAACTGTAGAGCAGAACCTTCGCGAGTGCTGGGATCAGCTGGGTGGTTGTGACCAGGACATTGACACAGTTACTCCTAACAAAGGCAGGAAATGTACACATTGGTTCTCTAACAGTAAATAAATACTAGCAGTGCAGCTTTAAAATAGCCCCATTGTCTCTAAAGTGCATAAGATTTAGATCCTTTTAGAATGTAACAGTCATTTCTAGCAACAGACAGACATGACTCCCCAGATGTGGAAACCATGACGATATTGTGATCTTAAGAGGTCTATGTAATATATTTTGTCAATGCAGGATGGTATTCAGAGTTAGATATATATTACAGAATGAAAAGATAGCAAAGTACTTTTTTTTTTAAATTAAGTGTAGAGATGTGGTTTTGAAATAAAATTTCACTGTTGAAATTGTACGATATTTATAGTTACATCATTTATCTTTAAAACTATAACTAGGGTTGGAGATCTGGCTCAGTCATTCAGGTGCTTGTCTCACAAGTGTGAGGAGCTGAGTTCAGATCTTCAGCACCCACGTACTATAATAGCTGGCCATGGAGGAGCAAACCTGTAATGCCAGTGTTGGGGAAGGGAAGACAGTAAGTCCCTGAGCCTTTCTGGCTAGCTGGTCCAGCCCAATTAGTGAGCTTTGGGCTCAGTGAGAGGTCCTATCTCAAAGAGTAAGGTGGTGAGGAATTAAGCAAGACACCTGAGATCAACCTCTGGCTTCCTCATACATGTACACACGTGTCCACACAAAGGGGCATACACACACAGGCTTGCATACCACACAGATACACAAAATAAATAAGCAGAAAACAAATGATAATCATTTCATAATTACATACGTAACAGGAAATTTATAGAAAACACATAGGAAGAAAAAATGACAACTACCCATGGTTAATTAGCTATTCAGAGATAACTGCTTTCCCCATTTTGTGAATTTATTTTCAAATTCTCTGCTGGTATACAGGTTTTTACCCATTAGGAATTGCATATTACATGTATCATTTCTTATTTTATTTCATTCATTTGCTTATTTTTGTTATGAGTCTAGTTAGTAGCTGGTATCATATAACTTATCCTTATTTTACCTGACATATCTCAAAGTTATCAAGATATTTGGATTGCTTTTTATTTCTCATTACTTCACCTAATTTTATTTTTTTCTACACCTTAGGTAATGTAGAATACTCATAGAAGATCTGGGGTAAGAGAACAACTTAATTTTGCTAAGAGGTCTGATATATAATCCAAAGAATCATTTATTTTTCTGACATTGTAGGCATTTTGTAATAATTACCAAAACAGCAATAAAATTGGATAATTCAACACACTTCATAGTATCTAATGAACCATTCAATGTGTATTGACTTATTTTCCTTAACCGTTTATGCTTTTATTTCTTTCTTAAGGGCATATATGCTTGAGGTTGCTTTAAGGTAAATATAGTTTAATATGCAGCATATTTAACCTATATAATAATCTCTGATGTTTTCTTTTACTAGTTAGGAAACACCTTTCAGAAATAATAAAAGCTAAGATGGAGAGATGATTTAGAGGTTAAGGTGCTTGCAAGTAAAGGCAAAGGTCCAAGGTTTGATTGCCCAGTACCCACGTAAAGCCAGATGCATAAGGTGGCACATGTGTCTGATGTTTGCAGTGGCTGGAAGCACTGGCACATCCACCCTCTCCTTCTTTCCTTCCTCCCTCCCCCTCTCTCTACCTATTTCTCTCTCTTTCTCAGATAAATAAAATATTTTTTAAAAAGAAATAAAGAAAGCTGCTGTCATCTATCTTTGAGAAATGTTCACGACACTACGTGGTATATGTACTCCCTATCCGGGACTGGTGGGGTCCTCATGTCCCAGTATTCCTGACCATTGGTTTCCATGTTACCAGTCATAGAAATCATGATGTAGTGAGCCAGGTTTTCAACAACTTTCACTGACAGGCAACCATCCATATGGAGTCAGAATGATCCTGCAGAATCCCCACTCATTTTTACCCCAGTGTTCACCTTTACCAACACTGAGAAATATCAAATTTATTTTCAGACCAACATTACAAAGAATTGAAGTTCACAATTTCATTCTAGATATAACTCTTCTTGAGACTATACTCCTGGCTCCTCCAACTGTCTCTCATTCATAACATAATATACAGCTCATAATTGATAGCTGGTGGGTGGCATTAATTTTTGCTCTTTCCTTATTGCTTAGTTTTATTTTTGACTGAGATGAATTCCCTTGGCTACTGAGCTGGACCAAGAAGCTGACACAGCTCCCATTAGAATGTGGTGCGTAGAACAAACAGAATCCTCCGCGTGGCTCCCCCAGTCAACAATAGAAAGCTGAACTACAGCCCCACTATAGAGACTTTCTGTTAGGGAGTCCTTTGGGTCATGTCACCAGGTAAGAACCACTTGCTAGATTTGACAAACACTCTTTCCCTTTCATTCAGCAATGCTGGGTTTGCTCTTTACTCTGACAAACTATTTATGTGTCTCCAATCACTCTAAATAATACCCCTTTCTCTGCATATACATCACCTGTACATTTGCTATCCATTCTTTAAATTTATTAATCTGTCAGAAATAAAACCATGGAAAAGGAAAAAAATAGTAATCATACCCATCACCTATCACTTTTCAGGTCATTGCCTTTTTCTAAATTTGCATTTATGATACATAGTTGTTAAACAACTTATAAATTTAGTATCTACATAAATAAGGTAGAATTTCACTGCTTAGCTAAAAAAAACATTAAGCTTAGAATACTTCCATGGGATTTCTTGATTAATTTAAGTTATGGATATTATCTCTTATGGTCTGAAAGACATAAAGCACTCATCATTTTATTAACAGTACTGTTTTATTTTTGCCACTATCCTTTGGACTTTGTCACTCAGAATGCAGTCTCCTGTTCATTATAAGTCATATGACATTTCTGTAAGAATTCCAAGGGGTGATGATGAGAGATGAATGGAAATAGGTGATATGGTTATTCTCCAAGCAGGAGACCTGCTACACACACACACACACACACACACACACACACACACACACACACACACACATCACTGAACTCCATGAATTACTAAGTCCCTTTTGAAGTAGACTAAGAATTAAAACATTATATCTGTGTTGTCCTGTTAGACCTAAATGTTTCATGTAATAAAATAGAAAGGAATGTCCCACTTACCTAGTACTAATGATTGATAAAGACTTAAGTGCATTTGTTAGCCAGGAATCTGTCAGGCCTTCAATCTCTGCCCTTAACTGCAGCCATGCATCCCTCTTGGCAGGGCCAAGGAGTCCTGCAATGCCCAAAAGGAAGGCAGAGTCAGGAGTTAAGTACTGTCTTAAGAACATTGACTGGGACATCCCTTCTGTGTACAAGGGATAAGTTTTATTCCAGGTGGCACCATAAATAAAGAGATTCAGATTGTATCAGCATAGATCTGTCCTTTCAGGACTGGCTATCAACTTCCTCATTCAACAAATGCTGGGCAGTACTTTGGATTGGGTACTAGGCTAGGCACCTGTGATATAACAATGAAAAAGTATGCCCCATTTTTTGACCCTCACTAAGCCTAGAATCTAGAACAGTGGGTATCACCTGAAGGGTTTTGCCCATGACCCCCTCTAAGAGGCTGGCATATGGTAGGTCTGGGTGCTGCACCAGCTCAGGAACACAAACCTCAAATAGTCTTACCTACAAATGTTTCATCTCTTAAGTAATGATGACAGTATTACATGTACCTTTAGGGTGTTTTAAAAAGCTTTAAAATGCTAGTGCTCTTATAGACACCTTGTTTGTACACAAGAGATTAAGAACAATATTTAAAATCCCAAAGTGTATGAATCAGTTGTAAACAATGGTGGAAAGGAATTAGGTTTCCTAAGTTTTAATTTAAAGAGATGCAGCCTAGGGCTGAGGATGTAGCTCAGTGGTAAAGTGCACTTGCCTAGTATGCATGAAGCCCAGGTTCAATCCCTAGCATTGAAAGGAAAAAAGCAGCCCTTGATTTCATGATAATATAAGATGATATAAATATCCTCTCAAAAGGAAAATTTTTTGCTTTAGTTGTATTTCCGAGTACTGGGAGAATATATATCATATGCATGTGAATGATTTTTTTCAGTGTTATCTATACTATCTACAATATCATATTTGCCTTTGTTTCAATAAAGAGATGCTGACATGTGAGAGCAAATAATCTCTCACATGGTTGGCTAAACATTCCAAGATACAAGACTATAACTTGGCTATCTTGTTGATTTTAAAATACTTTTAATGGTACCCTATCAGAAAAAAAAATATTGACATTATAAATAATGTTTAAAGACTTCTCAATGGGATATTTATTTACAAGCAAAGAGACAGAAAGAGAGAGAGAGAGAGAGAGATACTGAGAGGGACAGAGGGAATAGGCACACTAAGGCTTCATGCCACTGCAAATGAACTCCAGATGCATGCATCACTTTGTGCATTTGGCTTTTCATGGGTACTGAGAATTACAACCTGAGTCATGAGACTTTGCAAGCAAGAACTTTTAACTGCTGAGCCATTTCTTTAGTCTAGGGATATTTATATATTAATTAAATATTATTTGCAAGGAGAGAGAGAGAGAGAGAGAGAGAGAGAGAGAGAGAGAGGGAGAGAGAGAGAGGCTGAATTCCTGCACCAAAGCCTCTTGCCAATATTTATTAATTTATTAATATTTTTATATTAATTAAATATTATTTGCAAGGAGAGAGAGAGACTGAATTCCTGCACCAAAGCCTCTAGCCATACAGATGTGCTACCTTGTGTATGTGGCTTCACATGGGTACTGGGGAATCGAACCCAGCTGCCAGGCTTTGCAAGCAAGTGCCTTAACTACTGAGCCATCTCTCCAGACCAGGGATTTTTTTTTACATAAAAATGTTATCTACAATCAGTAGAAAAATCTGTTTATGTGATTTTACAAAAGTGTGCTATAAATAAGCATTAGAGTAAATTAGGGAGCTTTCCCTTAGAACACAGGGTAAGCCAATGCCATGCAGAGCCCAACTTTCTATTTGGAAATGAAAGTCTTCCATATGTAAGCTCACTGCCATTTCTTATATCTGTTGCCTATGATTCTACATTTCTTTTGACATCATACACTTATTGAGTATCCATTGAGGGTTTGACATGCAGTTCAAGGCTGGAAACTACAAGGCTAACAGACACAACTCTATCGTCAGGTTGAATATGGACTGATGCAATGTAATTACTATAAATGAAAATTTTATTCTATCACCTTATATTTGTATATATATTTGAATGCACACGTATATTTAGATGCACGAGGTCTTTTGGAGCTACACTTGGTTTGAGCTTCTTAGCATTCTTCTTATTTAAAGAAAAAATAAACATCTTGAGGGAAGGATTGTATGTGACTTCATGACTAATTTTAGAAGTCTGCTGAACTAAAGTTGATCTTAATAATAAATATTACCCATGTTATATCTAGAATTATATCCAGGGCATCTATTTTGATGTCACAGGTTTTGATATTACCTCCAAAACACATGGATAATTATAAAATGACTTAGAAGGGCTGAAGAGATGGATCAGCAAAGCCTGTTGGTCTGGGTTCAAATTTCTAGTATCCATGTAAAGCAAGATGCACAAAGTAGCACCTGCATCTGGAATTTGTTTGCAGTGGCCAGAAGCCCTCTGCTGTGCCCTTTCCACCTCTCTCTGGATCCCCACCCCCCTCTTCTTGTAAATAAGTGAGCATATTTTTTAAAAAATGGCTTAGATATTACTTATACAGCATGTGAACTTTTAAACGTCATGATAATCATAACAGACACTATTTGATATGTAGGAAGGATAAACTGTCAGAAGATAAGTGATTTTTGAACAGATAGGTCCATTGAACATATTAAAGTAGCATAAGTCATTGTTTGTATTTATTCCGCTAAGACTCCAGATGGGTGATAGCTGTCAGAGATTCTGTCTCAGTAATGGGAGCTCTGTCTTTAGAGAGGTCTTACTGGAGCTCTCTCTCTCTCTCTTGTTTGTTTGTTTTTCTGATAATGTCACAAGCACACCAGATGAAGGAAACTAATATCCCACTGTAAATCTGGAGTGAATATTAGAGCACAGAGTGTTACAAAGAATGGCGAATTCTTTCAACAGGAGTGTGTTTTATTCAGTAGTTATTTTTTTCCTCCCAAAAATCCTAAGAAACCAAAAACTTAAGCTTAACATTTTTCAATGTAATCTTTCACCGTTTTATCTTAGAGCAGGGTACTCTTAACGTGAAAGTACAGTTTGAATTCTGCCTATTCCCAGGGTGCTGCTATGAGACGAAATAAGCCACACGTACCTCCAACATTGTTCTTGTAGGTGTTGTATAATTCCTTTACTCTTCTGTAACGAAAAGCCAACTTCCTCATCCAGTCCACTCCTCCTCTTACACCTGTTGGCAAACAAAGGTTTGCACTACTTGCAGCTGCATGGAAGCCATCAGTTGCAAAACTGTAGGTACTGCAACACCCAAAATACATTAAAAAGAAATAAAAGAAATAATTACATGTACAAAACTCCATAGCTGAATTTCTGTAGGAAACAGCAGATTTAAAGGCATGGCTTACCTTAGGTCTTGACCATTGTCATCAGAGGAAACATCATCTATATGAACTTGATCGCACTCCTGTTAAAAACACAAGAAAAACACCTGTTTTATTTTCCCCCCAAGGACGCCTGTCATCAAACCGTGTAATCAGATCATGGCCACCAGATGGCAGCATTGCCCCATCCATCCCTGGAGCTTGTGCTTATCCAGAAAATGAAACTCTACTTGCAGATCTTAATGCCGAAGCATGACATGGGCTGATTTAAAACGTAAGTTTGGTCCTAGAACTATTGGTAAGGAGTTATCTTTTGAATCTTTGAGATCATGGATGGTCCCTTTCAGTCCTTCCTGTTGAGCGCACTAAGGCAGCGTGACTCTGAAAATACATAATGCTCATTGGGTTTGGGCACCTCAAGTGTCATTATTATTTATTGTTTTCTGAGAAGGGACAGAAGGGGTTCATTTTCAGATTAAAGTGTCTTGTAATCTGTTAGATTACAGCTTTGCGTGCCTTCCTGCTTTCTTTTCTTTTTTGCTGGCCTGGGAATGTTATTTTTAAAAGTCATGTTTCTTTGACACAGAAAAGAAGAAATAGCCATAGAAGATGATATCTTCCTTGAATCAGGTTTAAAAAGTTTGGAATTGCAAAAGACAATTAGAAGTAAAAAGAAAATAATGAATCTCATGTATCAAATGTAGTACAAACTCCCAAGAAAACAATATTTATTTAGGTAAATTATCCACCACTGATCTGATGTCAGGTTCTGTCCACTTGAGGAAATAGTAGTTTTTTGTTTTTTTTATAATGACCAAGTTCTTCTTTGCTGGTTTAGGCACCTGGCTCTGTGGCCTAAAACTCTGCAAAGCACTAGTGTGAGATTCCCTGATCTGAAAGTGGGATTTGCCTGGAGTCTTTAAAACCGCTTTTCCTCAAAAGAATAAATCCTCCATCTATAATAAATTTGATACATGGTCAGAACAGGCTTTGGTTTGTACGGTGCCGGCGATTGAAGTCAGGGGCCTTGCATGTGCTAGGCAAGGCTTCCACCAACCAGTTACAACTCTAGTCCTTAGACATGTTTTACTTTTCTCAGATAATCTTAATACATGACACAGTGCTTACCATTCAAAAGCCTTTTAGAAAATCATTCAATTCAAAGATATGCCATATGAAGCAAAGATGTTTTTGTCTCATGTTTGCATGTGCACATGAGTGTGGTGTGTATGTAGGTCTGTGTGCACACATGTGCAGAGGCCAGAAGTGATTGGCTGTCTTCTTCCATCACTCCCCTGTTTGTTTACTGAGACAGGGTCTCTCACATGTAACTAGAATTCACAAGTTGTCTAGTCTGGCTTGTTAGCTTGTCGCAGGGATACCCTGTCTCTTCCTCATGAATGCTTGGCTGCCACACCCACCTGGCATTTATGTGGGTGGTGGGACTCCCAAACTCAGATCCTCATGCTTACACAGTAAGCATTTTATCCACTGAGCCATCTCCTAAGCTCCATCCACAAAGACTCTAAAGCTGCTGTTATACACTTTGAGGAGCTATAGTGAAGCATTGAACATGTAGCCTCCAGTTTCCCACATAGCACATTTATCTTGTTTCAGTTTACTCAGATTTTCTTTGAAGTACAAACCCCAGGGACAAGCCTAATCAATAAAATTTTGGTGTATAACTTGAAAATCCAGATAAAGTTATAATTGTTCAAAAGTTTATAGAATTTTGAATGAATTTCTATCTATGGTCATAAGTAGGGGCCCAGAAAATTCAATCTAACTGGAGCTCTTAGAGAGATTTCAGGAGAGTTCCGCAGGGTGTATCTGCACTGAAGGCATGATGGGTGAAAAATAAAAGTCACCAAGTGCGTCTTGGAAACTGTCTAGGTGAAGGACATAGACTAAGAAGAGGGGCGGGTTGAGAAAGGGGAGAAGGACGTGAAGGGTATGCTTGTCGCATAGTAAATGCTTGTCTGAAAATGAGTACCAAGTGCAAGGAATGTCTGCCAATTAAGAATTCCTAATTAAAACTTGCTTCTTGAACACATCGTAGAAGTCTAGACAAACGACTAGTCTTGACAGGATTAGCACAATCACTTAAATTTTCTAACGCCATGTTGCAGTGAAATAAATAAAGGTGAGGCACATGGGGAGATCCTTCTGACATCCGTGGGAGTGGAGAAGACAGAGAAGTCCAGAGCAGGAACTGAGTTTCCTGAGTTACAGCCTGAGAGATTTTAGAGCCATCCTTCCACTGTTTGATCAAGAATTGGTTGAGAGCAATGCAGGCTGTACCCTAACAGAAGGAGGCATTCCATGTCTAGAAGAATCTCAGGTAAATGTGTAGCAATAGTTCACACTGTTGGACTTGACTAAAGCAAAGGATGGAGAGATTTTATTAGTGAGAATGAGAATTGGTGGCAATATTTTCCTCCTAAAATATAGGGACAAACCTAATACTACATACCAGAACTATTTCTTATTCAGGCATCGTGATATTCTTGGAAAGTATGTTGACTGAAATAAATCCTTGCCAGAATGGTGTGACATGAAGCTGCTTACTTCTGTGAGGTGATGAACTTTTTCCTTATGTAAATAACTTCCTTATCTTTCTTATAATAAATTAATCTTATCCCCCCCAAACAGCGAATTACTCTAATCCGAAGTTACTTCTTGAAAAAAGTCTTATTCTAATTTTTAAAAGAAAGTCCTCTGACATCTCACGTATTAACTCACATGATTAATTTGAACATAGATTGCCCCAAAATTCATTTTTGCCTCCTGAGGACAACAGTATATCAAACTTATTGGACCATACACTCTATATTTGAAGTTATGTTTGAGGTTTTTCCAAATCTAACTTCTTTTTAAATTTATGCCTAGTTAACTCTGCCTGTTGACTCTGGACAGTTGCCTGAAGGTTACAGTCCAAAGAAAGAAACCTGAACCTGAATTACTTACAATTTCAGGAAAAGCTAAATAATTGTTCTTCAACCGGCTTTTTACCATGAGGAACTGTGCAGGAGTCACTTAAACCCAAACTTGAAATACCTAAAAATATTTGAGTGCTTTTGGTTTTAACACATTTTAGTGGAAGACCTCAAATATTTGAAATAATTCTGGTGCTAATCTTAAATGTTTTAATTTTGTCTTATAAGGTGACCACAATGTTGTCTCTGATCTTTCCCAGTTATAATGCGCAGCAGTCTTCACTAACTTTTGTGATCCCAAATTCCCTGGTGCTTTCTCTTCTGGAAGTTATTCTAACTGAAATAACATTTTATTTAAACAGAGAACATTCTCTTCTCGGGGTGGTAGTGTCAGCATTTACTCTCCCTGCAGGTGAGCAAGATGGAGGAAAGGGACTTTAAGGATCTATATTTGTATCTTTTGAGGAATTATGAGTATCTACTGAAGCATTTAAGTTCCAAATTAGAAAATTTGATTTTTTTTGGTTAAAATAAAGGCCATGAGATTAAACACATAAGAAGAAACCATAACAAGATAATGGTTATAGGTATTCTCTTGATAAACATAGCTTCATCCCCAGGAGGAGGCCTCTTCCCAAGGCTTGGTGATCAAAGCTTTACTGCCATAAATAATTGTGTGAAAGTTAAGTTGGTTGTATTATCAGCCAAGGAAGAATAATGGGCATGGTATTCAAAGTTATGATTTAGATTGCATTAGCTTAGTGCTTGCTTATGCCACTTAGTAACACACCTCTGAATTTCCTGGGCTCTTCAACTACATGTGCAAGCATGTATGCATGTTGTGTGTGCATAGATGAGGGGTTAATCAATTTACATGAGGCTCAACCAGTTTATTAATGAAGAATAGTAGAGCTGAATAGGTAAGTTGTGGGTTTAAATCAGATACAAATTTCATCATATTTTAAGAGATAACCGAAAAGAGTGATATCAATGCCGATATTTTCTCAGTTTATATTTGTATCAGAGATCTTACAGAATATTTAAAAGTATGATTTTACATAACTACTGAGTATTCTATCACACATAAAATAGAGAGCCTTAAGCATCATGGCGGAGCATGTTTGTGTACTATATAAGTACTCACCCCCGGTTTGGAAAGGTTGCTTACACGTGGTGTACTACCTCTACCTCCTCATTTTAGGTTCAGATAAAAGATGAGCAGTAAATTTGTTGTCTGTGGTGTCTAATGTGCCAATTAAAAAGCTCAGAGTTCACTTATTTCATGTGTCCTTAGTAAACAGTAATAAAGCAAATGAGACAAACATTATAAAATCTGAATAAAGTTACATTCAGTTTCTTTTTTTTTTTTTTTCTAGCTTTGAAAGTACTAATCATCTTGGGCAGGAGAGATGGCTTAGCAGTTAAGGTGCTTGCCTACAAAGCCTAAGGACCCAGGTTCGATTCTCCAGGTCCTATGTAAGCCAGATGCACAAGGTGGCGTGTGCCTCTGGAGTTCCTTTGCAATTACTAGAGACCCTGGTGTGCCCATTCTCTCTCTTTCTCCCTTCTTCCCTCTCTCTATCTCAAATAAATCATACATAAAAAAGAAAGTACTAATCATCTTAGAATCTTCCTTAGGATATGACTCATCTGTGTTCATAACAGAAAAGCAAACAAATTGTTTGACAGCTTTTAAAAATTCAAGTTCCAGGGCTGGAGAGATGGCTTAATGGTTAAGGCACTTACCTGCAAAGCCAAAGGAGCCAGGCTGGATTCCCCAGGACCCCCATAAGCCAGATGCACAAGAGACCTCATGCATTTGGAGCTTGTTAGTGGCTACAGGCCCTGGCATGCCCATTCTCTCCCCCCTCTCAAATAAAAAGTAAACAAACAAACAAAGAAAATAAAATAATTAAAAAAAATCAAATTCCAAATAAGTTCAAATGTGTTTCTGGCTAACAGCCATCATGTAAGAAACCTTCTGAGTACAGGGTACAGGATTAATTTACATCAGTTTTAGAGAGGCCATGGTTATTTCTTACTGTGTAAAACTGGAAATTTTGATGAAGACTACCAGTGACCTTTCATATTTTTCATTAAAGAAAAAAGTAAAGCCTCCTTGAACAAATATTCTGACTCAGTCCAGGAGAAACAAATTTCTTTGACCACCAGTAGTTTTTTTTTTTTTTTAGTAATTAGTTTTGTACTCAGTGAGTACGGTCAAGTTGGTACCATTGTTAGTCTCCTCCCTGTCCTTCCCCCTCCTCCTGGCCCCTCCGTGCTGAGGTATATGGGTTATGCATTGTGCAGTTAGCCCTCAGTTATGGGTAGGAGAAAATGTCTCTGTGTATCATGACCCAACGTGTGGCTCTGATATTCTTTCCGCCCTCTCTTCTGCAATATTTCCCTGACCCATCAGTAGATTTTAAGCACATGTTTTTACTGGTTACACTTAATCTCTTCTTTTTATTTCATGACCCAAATAGAACTGAATCTGGACCTAAAAATCTTTTTTAAGACCCACAACAAATGATGATTTTTCTTTTCGTCCTCCCAAACCAACATATTATGTGCATAAGAGTCTGTGCCCCAAACTCCTAGCTCTGGTATTTAGCTAGCAAGTGATCTTGGACATCATTTTTAAAATATTGTAGGCCCTACAGTTTCTCCCTTGAGGAAGAGTATTTGTGAATATTACATAATGACTAATTTAAATACCTTCTTGGTTAGTAACCTGAAAAGACTAGAGCTTATCTCAAAGGTGAGACAGTAAAAACATGAAACAGATTAAGAAGCATTTTTTTGTTTGTTTGTTTTTTTAGCAAAGCAAACCATCTACTCTTCTAAGGCATTCTTGCTTTCAATGGGTACCAGTACATAAACATAATTTAGGAGTCAAGTTTTGCATCCTGTTCATACTTTTATAAACACATTTTCCTCTTGCCTAGGACTTCATAGTTCTATATGGCTATTTCTACCTTCCAATTTTCTCAAGGCATATATAAACCATCCAAGAGTTTTAGTGATGGAAACAATTAATCTTACCTTTTAAAATTCTTACCTCTAAGTCATTAAAAAACAAATGGGTATCAGCAAGATTAAAGATCATTTCTTCCATTCTGAGTCCAAGTGTTACAGCCATGGGAGGGTCCTGAAAAAAGCAAACAAACATGTAACCGAGTACTTTCAGTGACCACAATTATTACTAAAAATGTTTTAGGTGAATATTGTTTAAGGCTAGCAGATTGTATGACTTTTTACTGCAGATTAACAAACGTCATCATGGGTTGGAGAGATTGCTTAGCAGTTAAGGCACATGCCTGCAAAGCCTAAGGACCCAGGATCGTATCTCCAGGTTTCACGTAAGCCAGATGCACATCGTGGCGCATGCGTCGCATGCGTCTCGAGTTCATTTGTAGTGGCCAGAGGCCCTGGAGTGCTCATTCTCACTCACTCTCTCTCTCTCCCACCACCCTTTCTGCCTCTAATAAATAAATAAATGCAAATAATCTTTAAAAAAAGAAAGGAAAAGTTACCAAGATGATGGGGGGGGGACTTGAAAGAGGATAATGATGATCTAAAAATGTCGAGTTAGGTAGGACAACGTCCTGGTGTTTGGTATATTGCAGGGTGACTATACTTAATATTTACTGTGGACCTTCAAATGGTCAGAATAAAGGCTTCTGAAATTTACAACACAAAGAAATGATAAATGTTTAAGACTTAATCATTACATCATTGGATACCTTGATCAAGATACATTTTCTGCCTCCAAAATGCATTCAATTGTTTATCACTTACAATATTTAAATTATACCTATGTGCATATGCAAGTTGTCCAAATTATCCATTTCTAAAGCTCACATTTGAGGCTTTTCAAGAATTCCTTCACAGATACAGGTGACTCTAGACATATTTTCATAGCTATTTACTTACTTAGAGCTGTATATTCCTGAAAGAAGAAGGTGAAAGCTAGATAAATCATTTGAAACCACTGACATTTATGCCACAGAAAATCTTCTAGAGAAAGGGATTTGGTGAACACTGAAACATGGAAAGTTATCAGGTACTGAAAACTGGGGCAAACATGTGAAGTAGAGGGAAAAATGACCCCAGCCAAATTAGGACATGGTAGACAACAGGTCAAGTAGGTGTCGGTAGGTCGTAAGCAGATAACATTGAATGAAAGCAGGATAAGTAGACCTGTCTGAGGATGGCACAAAAACTACAGTGCTGTGGGTTGCATCTGGATCCACAGGAATAGAAATCTGTACTTGCATACACAAATAGTTTGCTCTAACATGAACTTTACTACAGCTGCAGTAGGTGGAGGATAAATAAAAGAAACTTCTCTTAGTAAATGTGGTCCACGCACAAAATGTATGCTTTTAGAAGTTTTAAAAAAAGTGAGGGGCTACTGGGGAGTCCAAATGATTCCATTTGTGTTTCAACTAGCCAGAATTGTAAACAGTAGTAAGGACTTGAGGACCAGGACAAGGATTGGTTCTTTATTATGATTAACTGCAGCTGGCATCTTGGCATCAAGAGATGTGTCTTTAAAACTGAAGATGAGTTTATGTATAGGAAAAGAATTCATAGACAAAATTGTGTTCAAATGGTCAAAACTGGGATGATTTCTAGAGGGGAGGTGTTGCAGGTGTGACCACGAAGGTTCAGACAACAGGAACCCTTGAATCTGAGACTAGCATGACTGCCACAGGGTTGGAATAAAGCCGACAAATCTAGGACACTATTGGTTTTGGCTGAGAAGTCACTTCGGAAGATTTCAGAGTGTGATTTGGGTTGATGGTTGGGCCAGGAGCCAGACTACATGGATGTGGAGAGTACAGAACCAAAATTACGTTTTTGTCTTTCTAATAAATGACATTAAAAAGGATTTAAGCCTGGAGAAATGCCATTCTAGCTTTATTACATTTTATGGTGAGAATACCAATTCCAGGTTAGGCCTAGTGACGTCCATCTATACCCCTGAACTAACTCCATTAGCTAACAGAATCCCCTTCTCCACCTTTGGAGCAATGTCCACCCTTTTCCTGTTTTTCCTTCTATCATGCCTTGAGGGAGAAACCCATATTCCGTAATTACTGAAGTGTAGAGAATAGGAATTTCATGATAAGGAATAGGAACGGAGTATTAACAGATTACTGAGGTTTAGAATTGGGTGAGAAAGGGTAATTAGGGTGCATAGAACAAACCTGTCTTGATATGGGAGGAAAGGGGGGATACGACAGGAATAAGGGCTGGAGAGCTAGCTTTGTCAATAAAGCGCTTGCCTAACAAGCATGAGAACCTGAGTTCAATCCTTAAAACCTACAGAAAAACGCGGGGTGCAGAGGTGTGAGCTTTGTAATCCCAGTACAGGGCACATGGAGACATGGGGATCCTTGAAGATTGCTACTAGATAGTCTATCCTAATTTGCTATCTCTAGGGAAATGAAAGATTTTGTTTCAAAGAAGATGGGTGGTGTCCAGCCTCTACACACACGTGTATGTATATATATGTACACCCTCACACATGTGGGTCTGCACACACACACATGCACACATTCATATACAAAGATAGAAACATGATGCCAGAGTCTAATCTACTATTCTAATTACTTTATTTCTCCTCAGTATACATTTTGTGGACTTATTTTTTTTTAAAAGATTATTTATTTATGAGAGAGAAAGAGAAAAAAAATGGGCACGTCAGGGCCTCTAACCACTTTAAATGAACTCCAGACTCATGTATCACCTTGTGCATCTGGCTTACGTGGGACCCGGAGAATTGAATCTGGGTCCGTAGGCTTTACAGGCATGGAAATAACCACTAAGCAATCTCTCCAGCCCAGACTGTTTTTTTTTAATACCCAGTGATTCTCACTTCTTAAAAATGGATGTAGATTGCTCATATCCTAGATGGTACTCTAGCCATCTGGACTCATACTGATCTGTCTTCAGTGACAGGACCACTTGGAGCAATATGCCCAAAGATCAAATTGTTTTGTACAATAAATAGTCATTAAAAATGAGGAAAATATGAGTCTGGGAGAAGGCTCAGCAGTTAAAGGCACTTGCTTGAAAAGCCTATTGGCCTAGCTTCAAGTCCCCAGTATCCACGTAAAATCAGATACAAAAAGTAGTGCATGCATCTGGCATTTGTTTGTGGTGGAAAAAGAGGTCATGGTGCATGTGCGCGCGCACACACACACACACACACACACACGCAGATAAATAGATTTCAGTAATAATTTTTTTGAAAATATATCAAATACCCATTGTTTTTGGCTCAAGGAGTTTCAGGACTCAGAAAGACACGTTCCTTTCATTCCAGTGTAAAATTTTCTTTTCTTTTTTTTGTCCTTCATGTTTTCTGTTGTTGAAAGAATTCTCTGATGTTTAAATACTTTTTAAATATGCAGTTGTCTTTTGTTCTGTTACAGCTTCCTACTGTTAATCTGTGTTTTGTTTTGTTTTTTTTTTTTTTTGAAGGAGGCAAGAAAGTGGGCACTGGTTACAAGGAGGACACAGAAAACATAAATGTTCTGCCTCACCATGGACTCATGAACAAAATGTCTACAGAAATGTCAGGAAAAATTAAATGCAATTACAGCATGAAAACACATAATTCCATCAGCGATGCTTTCTGCTTTTGAGGAATGTTCACTGACGCGGGACAGCGAAGCCAGTCCCAGTGCTCTTATGATTCTGAGCAGTGTGCCCTCAAGGTGTCTGCTTCCGTTGGGGCGCAGAAATTTCTTACTGCTAAGGGTTTTCATTTCTTGGTCAAGTTGGTTAAACTACGATCCCATGACTTGCCATTTTTTTTTTTTTCTTTCTGTTTAAGTTCTCAGTACAATTATCAAATGTCTCGTGCTCATTCTTTACATTCTTTGCATTTGCAGATCTGATTTATGGGAGGGTGGGAGGAAACACAGCATTCCTCCTTCATTGTTACTTTCACCCATCCCACGCTTCTGAATTGTAGAACTCTACGCTATACAAACTGGGGTAGAAGCATCCGTGAAAAAATGCGTAGTGAGGGCATCTGATAAGCGTGCAAACAAATACATTAAAAAATGGAAAAAAAAAATTGAGATGCCGCTAGCAAGCTTGTCTAGCATATGGTATGATGACAACTGCATTGGAGCATGCTGTTGGAATGCAGCCCCGTTGCCCTGGGAGGGCCTGTCATTTGTTCTATGAGCCATGATGCCTGCACACTGCACACCCTACAACAGCAAGGACTTAGTAAGCATTTTGCTACATACCGTTTATTGACTGGGTAAGTTTAGATTTGAATTGGCCAGAATGCTGCATTTTACTTAGGCTTCTAAGGAGCAAGCCCATTGAAAAAGTGGTATTTAGCTAACTTGGCCAATGGCTTGGTTCACATGCCTAATGACAATTATGCCATAAGCCAAGAAGGTGGTGAAATTGTTACTCAAGAGACTGTCGAGGGAGGACTTACTCTCAAATATTTAATTTTATCTACACCTCCCTAGACTATTATGTCACTAGAACAGCTAGTTTTAAATACGGAGATTACAGTACCACGTTTTTCCTGCTGAAGGATTTACAGATCTAAGAATGCTAACGGGTCCAGAGATCTAAGAAGGATGTGTTTCTGTGTTGGTTGGGGGGAGGGTGTAATGTGCCCCGTGTCTTGCCATGGTATTTCCCTCTCCACAGGCATGCCAAGGTGCTGCTGAGGAGCCTGCGGAGCCTCCAGTTTGAAGTTTTATCAGGCATTCAAGAGCAAACCATACTTCTGGAGGGAACCCAAGTTTTGTAGTACTAAGATGCTTGCTCATTTTCATTAGATGTTTATAGAATTATGGGTACTTCATGAATCAAGACCTGCTGCTTCCTTCCCACCCCATTTAACTATAGTGAGCGTTGAGATTTTTATGTAAAATGAAGTGACGGCAAAACCTTGGACAGAGCCAAAAGGTGGAACAATAAAGGCAGGGCAGGAAGCTCTGATCCACATTACACATGCATGAGAGTCCCAAAAGGTTTAAAGTGTCTACAACAGAGTTCAGTGCGGGGCAAACGGAACTGCTGCCAATTTACCCTGTGTGCTGCTCTATCAAAACACTGAAAAAGTTCCCAAGACATTTTGTTGGAGAGAGAGGGAAGGAGGAAGTGAGGGAAGGAAAAGGGGAGGGAGAGAAAAAGAGAGAAAGTGAATAAATAGCTCTTGGTTTTGAAATGTATGGCTCTAATACAGATGTTACCAGCATACAACCAAGTCAGGATCAAGCCCAGCACTTCTCTAAATCAAAACACTAACGCCTATTAGCCATGTTAGCACAGAGCATAACTTGGAGCCAGACTGTCTGTCTGTGGGCCTGTGTCCTGTGCTAGGCATCAGCTACAATCCTTCCCCTAGGGAAACACTGTAAAAAATATCTCAGGAGATGCAGGAATTATGTATTTTTAAAGAAACAGAGAACTTTTGTTTTCTTTTAACACCCCAAGCTCTTGGAGCAATTATTCCTTCTGGACCTAACACACATTGATAGACTTCTATGCATGAGATGGAAATGTGTGAGCTCATCACAGAGGGAGGAAGATAAGCTGACTCTATGAGACAAAAAACAACTTGCTCCTGGATCTTGTAGAAGCCATCAACCTGTCTAATCAGAAATAATACAAGAAATAAAATACAGTCATGAATCAGAAGGGAAATACACTGGAGGTATCTGTCTGGGAAAAATTGGGATTGCTCAAAGTGGGAATCGAACCATAGGCTCAGGAATGTTTAGGAACATTCTTTTATTGATCATGTGTTTACTGGGTTATCTACTAAGTATCAGACATGTTCAAAATAAAAAAAAAAAAAAGACAAGCCTTGGCTTTCCCCTTATGGATTTCAAAAACTATTATTATATGAGGTATCTGATAAACAGAGCAAAGCCAATTACACAAAAACATTTAGGTGGTAATAAGACTGTGGTGGAAAGAAATATGGATAGGCAGATATAGCAGCTCAGAAGGAAGAGAGATGGCCAACATAGAGACAAGCAGGGACACCGCTGTCAGGAGGACCTGAGTAAGGCCAGGAGCTAGCCATGCACAGTGATGAGGGAAACCGGTAGAGCTGGAGAGGAGACGGTTATTCCAGTGTGTGAGGACATGCATGTGGCAAGGGGATGCAGGTCTGGGAAGAGGAGTGAGTACCTCAAGAGAGAGTGCATGTTCACTTGAATCCGATGCATAGAAGAGACCTCAGCCTGATAATAACACAAGAAGAACTGCCTGCCTTGTGCAGAAGGTAGATGCTCAAACTCTGAGAAAGCACTTTCCTGGAAATTTGTGGATGGGCAGGGAAAAAGAAGAGCAACAAGGGGAAGTGGGGGTGACTCCAGAGGCCTTTCATGGGACAAGAATATAGGAACAGGTAGTACAGTGCCAGGGAGAATGCAGGAAAGGGGTACGTGGTGGCTCCGTGAAAAATCATTCCAGGACCAGTTGCCTGAGAAGTGATAGAGCGGGGTGCAGAGAGAGGATAGGGGCACATATTCAATGCCACAAGGATGAGGGAATTTTTGCGTTTTCTTCTTCTTCCCTAATAACCAGGGAAGACATCTATGCACAAAGGTGAGGGGGTGTTGAAAACCTGAATGGACAGCAGGTCTGAAATCACCAGCTGGAGTGTTTATCCATTTCCCGCTTGAGATATGTGGCCATAGGCAGCTGCTAAGGAGCAGACAGAGTCAGAGGGCATTTTCTGCAAGTTGAGTCTGATGGAGAAGAGGTAAGGATGGAGAAGCTTCATTAGAAAGAGGGCCACCGAGCTGTGCAAATGGCTTAGTGGACAGAGCACTTGCCACCCAAGTTTGAGTACAGATTAGATCCCATGGGCAGTGTAGCTTGAGTGTCTGTGATACCAGCTTGTCTAGCGCAAGAAGGGAAGCAGAGGCAGAGTTCCTGGGCCGCTGGCCTGGCAGACACAATGGTGAGCAGCATGAATGAGGGACCCGCCACAAACAAGGTGGAAGTGCGGATCAGTGCACACAGTTGTCCTCTGACCTCCACATGCCTCGTGTGGTCTTATAACAGATACTACTCACAGACACGAACACATACACACATGTGCATACAGACATACACACACTCAGGGGAATGCAGGGACACATTAGAACTTCACACTGGGAGGCTGGCCTCTAAGGCAGAGGTTCTCAAACTTGACCATAAGAAATATCTGCGTAGCTGCTGCTCACGTCACTCTCCATATCAATTACTTCCAATGCTCAGAGGCGGCGCCCCAGAAGCCGTCCTCTGATGGTTCTGAAGTATGAACATCGAGAATCAGCAGATGACTTTGCTACTCAAATGCGGTTTCACAAAACCTGTCTCAGGTCTATGGAATCAGAATCCAAAACTTAATGTGGTTTCCTGGCACCACGTGAATGTTAATGTTTACTGGGCCCTGGTATTTGAGCTCTCGTGGTAAAAGTATGGGGCGGTTATGGAAGATGAGACCTGACATGACTTGTGGCTGCCCAGGAGTGAAGAATTTGGATGCTTCCAAAGGACTGTAAGACGAGAGTCAGTGTGGCACCTAAGTAGAATGGTGGCTTAGTACCTACTTGTGGGGATGACTCCCCTGGAGTGAAGTCGTAACTAGAAGTGCATTTCCACAGCATCACCTGCACAGAAATTCTCTGTGGACTCTATTTCAGGGACCAGATGGCCTTTTATATAGTCATGGAGTCAGCAAGTCACTTGCAGGTGGTGGGGACTGGTAAAGGTGAAAAATGAGCTAGTTTCTCCGTGGATTAAAAGGATTTAATCACAATCCAAGTATTAAATAAAAGCAATATATTTGCAATTGAACAGTCTTTATTATTAAACAGTCAGAAGCTAGAAAGTGGGTCACCACCGAGGGCGGCCTCGGACTCACAGGGATCCTCCTACCTCTGCCTCACAAGGGCTGGGATTAAAGGCGTGTACCGCCAAACCCAGCTCTGATCACTTTCTATTAAATCACATAAATTGTTATTTTCTCTTGTGACTACATACTATTGAAAAGCCCACCAGTGCTATTTCAGAAATCTTCTTCTATTGAGTGTGTGTATATCATTTCATACAAACGCAATCAGGAGATCTATCCCGATGAACATACTATTTCCAAGCCCTGCTCTTAGGAAAGATGTTGTCTGCAATGAACAAGAGCCTGAGTTTAGTTTGCACATTGTAAGGCGATCGCTTACTTTCTCTTCCGTCTTTTCTCTGATGTGGGTTATTTCTCTTGCATCCTTATCATGGAATAACTTTGGATAATCATCACTTCCTTTCACATGAGGCATTAATGCCCCAACATAAATCAAATTCCTAAAGCACTATTTATTTTCTCCCTACCCCCTCTGCAAAAAGAACGGCTGTAACTTAGGTAAAAGAATATATACAGCGCATACAAGGATATGAGTGATCGTCACACCTTCTAACAGGTGATGGAGGAGTGCTGGTCTCCACCCTGTCAAGTCTACAAACTCCTATTTTAGAATTTTGCAGCGATGAAAACCGTATGTGCCAACTGGTGCTCAGCTGCAAAACCCGTCACCAGCCTCCCAGGCAGCAGAGCTCAAATGACAATGTCCTTCACTCGCCATGGTAAGGATCCAGAAATAGTTCTGCTTAGGAAGAGGGAGTGTTGACAACCAAGCAGGGTCAAAAAGTGATAACACATTAGGGAGATCCTTGGAAAAAATCATGTTATTTACAAGGGAAGTAGAATTTTCTGATAATGTTTTAAATTACTACCCAAAATCAGTTACACGAGGTAGCTTACAAGCAAGATGGCATTCCTGAAGCACTCTAGTTCATGAACTGGATTTGTATAGTTAATGGGAAAATCATGGAAACCAAAAGAGTAAAGTTTAAGACTGAAGACCGTGTCAGGGAGAGGTGACTTCCAGCAGCCTGTGCCACTTCAAAATTATGTGACACAGTATCGGTGGCACCAGGGGAGGGGTGAGAGCTAAGGGGATAATGCACTTAAGAGGACATTCAGTGAAGTGCCAAGCACATTGGCAGAGGTCAAAGGCAGACTTACTACCCTCCACTTCTCCCAGGCCTGCGAGGGGAGAGGCAGGCAGTAGGTTGGGTCATTCCAGGGCCTGATTCTACAGCTCTGGCACATATACCCTCTGCTCCTGCCTCACCTTCTTTTGTGCCACTGCAGTACTATTATGTGCCTTGTAAGAGTCAATCCTGACCTTTTGCATGTCTAACAGCATATGCCTATAGTCATATATCATTTGGAGAAAAGAATGCATATTCTTACTTAAGTTTTCTCTGATCTTGAAAGGATATGATTGTTTTCTTCGTCAAGTGCCACTGTGATGTATTTATATCATTTCACTTAACATACCTAGTCACTCCAGGAAGTAAATGGAGTAAAAAATAGATTAAAAATCATTTACTTAGTTTAAGATAGTGTTTTGCTATGTAACTCAGGTTGGGCTATAACCCACTATATAGCCCAGGCTTATCTTTAACTCACAATTTTCCAGCCTCAGCCTCCAAGTGCTAGAACTGTAGGTATGTGCCAGCATTCCAGGGACCTTTGTATTGTCTTTAAACTTTTATTTTATTTTGGAATGTTGCCACTTTCAGATAAAGAAATAGCCTCAGAGGTCCAATTACTTGTCTTATGGCATATCAGGAACAGGCAAGTTTTATAAAATCTAGTGCAGCTGATGGCTTCTTTATAGACTACATTCAGAGTAAATCTGGGACTCTTGGAGCTCTCTGAAAAGATGGAGAATAATGGGAGAGGAGACTCGCTGTGTGGGGAAACAGGATCCCTTTAGTCCCACTCCACTTCTCTTTACCTGGAGCAACTCTGTTTTTGCATATTTTGTATAAAGGTACTCCGTGTGATAAATCCTATAGTATAGAACTCTGACTGAAACCCAGCAAAATCAGGACACCAACTTCAGTTGTAGAAGCAAACGTGATTAAAAAAAAAAATGAGAAGTACCAAGGATTCATTAATGATTTCCAACTCCACAATCTTGAATAGGATTTGGGTCTTTTCCCCATTGTCTTCCAAAGCTATGGTCTTGGTCACTTTTACTGTGGGCAGTGAAACAATCACACTGTCATCTAGACACTAAAATGACTTCATTTCTATCAGCCTGCAAAGCCAGTACTGAAGACATTAGTGAACTAATGTATTCAGTCTAATTACAGAGGTCTGTTTGCACCAAGCCATCTCAGAACCTTGTTACTATGATAACTTGCACTGAAAGCACACAAACTGTAAGCATTCCTCAAACTAATTCTACCATGGCCTTTAGTTAAAGACTACTAATTAATATGTTCCAGAACTATTTTCTCAAGAAAAAGTCTGGAAAATATTCCAGTGGTTCTGTAATGTGGTCAGGGTCCATTTGTTATCTGGAAGTTTGTTCCAAAGACAAAATCTCAGACCCCACATCATATCCCTAAATCACAAACTGGGGATTACATCCTATTTAGCCACAAATGTCCAAGGTGCCCTATAGGCTACTATGACTCAGGCTGAAAGCTATAAAGCTTTATTCTGGTTGAATCACAAAAATTTCATACTAATGCAGAGTAGCCTGTAAATGGTCACCCTTGTATCTCCAAACCCTGTTCTCCATTAATAATACACTTATAAACTATCATGTCCCAATTCCACCTAAAATATTCCAATAGCTTTCCAATGGGACTAGATAAATCCTCAAATACTTTATTATAAAGAGCCTTCCTGGCTTGGTCTCTGCCATCCTTCATGCTGTTACCTTGTCTCAGTTTCTCCTTTATTCTAACCTTCTAGCCACATTAGACTTGTTGTTGGAAAGCTGTCTCAGAGCTCTTCTGTCCCTTCCCCCTTTCCTTCCACACCTTGTCTACATAGCTAGCTCCTTGAAATTAGGGTCTCGGTGATAACATTGTCAGTTCACAGCCATGCACCCCAGTCACTCTCTCACTTTGTTGTCTTCCTAGCAATCATCATCTATGGAATGATTTTGTTTTTATTCTCTCTGAGAGGAGGAGGTACCTCTGTCCGTATGAACAAATATTTCCTGGTGAAGACAGTCTCATCATGGAGCTCAGATTTCTAATTCATCGTTGTCATGTACAGTGTGTGATGGAGCCACTGCTACCCAGTGTCTATTTCATCCCCTTTTGCAAGGAATCCTGAGCTGCATGTGGTCAATAGTTTTGTAATACAAGCCCGAGTTAAAAACTCCTACTCAGTTGCTTCTCAAGACACAAGATAATAACATTTTACTGGTCCAATGACAATGCCCATTTTGTTGCTGACATTAACAAAAATATCACTGATAGCTGGGTGTGGTGGCACATGCCTTTAATCCCAGCACTTGGGAGGCAGAGGTAAGATCACCATGAGTTCGAGGCCACCCTGTGCTTGCATATTGAATTCCAGGTCAGCCTGAGCTAGAGTGAGAGCATACCTTGAAAAACCAAATATATATATATACACACACATATGGCACTTGGGAGGCAGAGAATAAGAGGATCATTGTGAGTTTGAGTCCAACCTGAGAGGCTGCATAGTGAATTTCATGTCATCCTGGGCTAGATTGTGACCCTACCTCGAATAAGGATAAAGAAACAAAAAGCAAAAATATCTCACCAGAAGCAGGCTATGGAAGGAAAAGGTTTACTTTGACTTATAGTTTTGAGGTGAAGATCTGGTGTCACATCTTTACATCAGCATGGTGAGAACAAAGCTGAGCAGGGATGGCCTGAATACCCTGACTCCTAATCCTACAGAGATACACTTCCTGCAGCAAGGCTCTACCTCTTAAAGGTTTCATAACCTTTCCAAAGAATACCACCAACTATATATTAAGAATTCAATCACATGAGTCTACAGGGGACATTTTACCATAACTATCATCCCTATTGCTTCTAACTGTCAATCCTGGGCTATATCACATATATATTCTTTGAGTGTAAGCTTATCTTTCACCAGAACCCTATTACTTTCTTATTATGCACCAAGCCCTAGGTATTATCCTATGAACATTCAGTTTTATTTCTGGATGGAAAAATATTCCATTGTCTGAAAGAAAGTTACCAAAATTGTTGCAGTCTAAAGAAGAATTCACATAACTGCCTACATGACACATAAGTATGATTTATTCCTTTTGGGAAACAATCTCTATATATTGGATGTCAGATGGATCAATTCTCTATGCTATGTACAATGCTGCAATGGAAAGAAAATGATGTTTGTCAAAGGCCAAGTAGACCAGTACACATTTCTACCACTGATTGTGTACATAGTTTATTACTTTTCCACAGATTTGGAAGGACAACTTTCCCACCCCTTCATGCAATGTAATGTTCACTGCCCGGCACATCATGAGCAATAAGCCAATGTTAGCGTATTTCTTCTTTTCACTTTGCTTTATCCCTTGGGTATACTGCATAGCTTCCCTCTGGAAGCACGGATAATTTTTCTACTTTGGATATGAATAACAGCTTTTGGAAAACTCTTTGAAATAATCAAACTAGTACACTGGAATGAGTGCTGTAAGTGGCCATGGAGGGAAGTAACAAGTTTACAGCAGTGAAGTGTGGGAACTTTGACTTTGAAATTGACCGTATAGACAGTTTTTTTTTTGTGTTTTTTTTTTTTTTTTTAGTGTGGTGGTTTGATTCAGGTGTCCCCCATAAACTTAGGTATTCTGAATGCTAGTTTCCTCAGCTGATGGCACTTGGAAATTAAAGCCTCCGGGAGGCAGTGTGTTGTTGGGGATGGGCTTATGGGTGTTATAGCCAGTTTCCCCTTGCCAGTGTTTGGCACACTCCCCTGCTGCTATTGTCCACCTTATGTAGGCTGGGGGTGATGTCCACCCTCTGCTCATGCCATTGTTTTTCCCTGCCATTGTGGAGCTTCCCCTCAAGCCTGTAAGCCAAAATAAACCTCTTTTGCCCATAAGCTGCTCTTGGTTGGGTGATTTCTACCAGCAATGCGAACCTGACTGCAACAGTTAGTCAATTCAAAAAATCAGTTTTGTTGCCCTTTTTTCCCCCCTTGTTTCATAGTAACAGATAATTCAGTCCATAGTTACTTGGCTCCATGCACTTAACAGAATGTCATGGCGGTGGCATGTGTGATTGTAGAGATCAACTGTTCACGTCACTGTGAACCAAGAAGCAGATGATGGGGCAGGAGCCAGAATCTAGGTATAATCTTCATGTCCCATCTGTAGTAGATTGCTTCTATCTTCCAGGCTCCATATCCTAAAGCATCAAGTCTTTCAAAATGACACAAGCACCTCAGGAAAAAACATTCTAAACATAAGCCTGTGACTGCAAGAAATCCCTAGTAGTGCTCCAACTGGTTTTCTGGTTCTTTAAAACAGAGGACAGGAAGCTAGAAAGGGGATGTAAAGGAGGGAGGAGTGTGGAGGACTTCAGGGGCTGGAATTGTATATATGTAGGTAGAGGAACAGATTGCTGGGGATGGAATGGCCTAAGTGAGGT
The DNA here is from genome assembly GCF_020740685.1 of Jaculus jaculus. Taxonomy (NCBI): domain Eukaryota; kingdom Metazoa; phylum Chordata; class Mammalia; order Rodentia; family Dipodidae; genus Jaculus; species Jaculus jaculus. Next base: position 32,046,897 of record NC_059110.1, read on the forward strand.
TAGGGAAAGAGATTGAGTAAAGATATGGTGGGGGAAGGGTTAATGAAAATTTAAGAGGGTATGAATAAGCCATATGGAAGCCTATCTTTCTAGACAATGGCACACTAGGAAGCCATAGATTGTTATTAGAAAAATTTCAGTGTCAGGGATGGGATACCTTCCAGTGAGTTGTTGACCATGGAGGTCCTTGATGCCCCCAACACATTACAGTCCATTGCCAAGGCCCTTGGTTTCCCACCAGGAATAGATGGCAAGACCCTATTGCTGAAGACTACATGCTTGGGCTACAAGGTAACTGAAAAATCTTACTGGAGAGGAGCTGAAAACCTCCTCTCTGCATACCAGCTGACAGAAATCTGGCCAAAGCTATGCTCCATGCAGCCCTATGAGAGAGAAGTCATCAGTGGAGAGAAACAACAGTGGACACTTCAAGCCTTAAGTTTGGCCAGCCAGGCAAAATGATCCAATGGGTGCAATAGAGGCATGTCTGTTATGGGGGAAACCAACCACTCACCATTTGAACTGGAGGCACATGCCACAGGAAGGAATACATGCCTGATACTGAAAACCTAAGACAGGAGAGGTCATGAGTCCTAGGGGTGTAATGCCTGTTGGTTTCTTGCTAAATGTATATGTTATGCTTTCCAAACTGCCCAGGAAGCACTTAATATTTATACCCATATATTAATGCTACCCTCACTTTTGGATTAGAGAAGCCTCTCTTTTCAGATGGTGGTGACATGTGGGATTACACAGAAGGCATTGTAGTGCTGAGAAGAAGTGACAAAGGAGTTTTCAGCACTGAAATATCTCTATCACACCTTCTAAGGCTCAGGGGCCATTGCAGAAGACATGGCAGAAAGAATGTAAGAGCCAAAAGAAAGTTAGGACTGCTTACAATGCAGTCCTCCAGACACAAAATGGCCTGGATATCCATGTCCTCACAATGCCTGGTACTACCTACACAAAATCCTCATAAGAGGAATAGTAAATGACATCAAAATAAAAGACCGACTAATTGAGAGGGGAGGGAATATTATGGAGGGTGGATTTATGAAGGGGAATGTGGGGGAAGGGAGGCAGTTATTATGGTTTATTGTCTATATATATGGAAGTTGTCAGTAAAAAGTTAAACAAAAGAAAAACTCATGCCGGTGCATGGTTATGGAGGTTAGGATGTGGTGATAGTTTTTGTCATTATCATATATGCAGATGAGGTCCTTGTGTTGTTTCAATTCAAGGTGGAAAGTGAAAGTTCATATAAAAAGGAAGATGGTTCGAAGCCTTGTTTTACAACAGCCTGTTCTTAGATAACTACTCAGTCCAATGCAAGTGAGAACTCATTGGAGTGAATATTAAATCACTTATGAGGCCTTTACCCCTTGGTTCATATATTTCTCTTGGTGAAAAAAATTCTTTAAAAGCTATTCCTAATTATTTGGCATTTATTCTGGGGTTATCCTTTTAGAATAAATGTCAAGTTCAAAACCAACATGTCCTTAAAAAACAAGCATGGAATTGAAAAGAACAGGTCCCACTGGAACCTTTCTCTATTTCTACTGAGATCTGTGAGGATGCAGTTGAGACCCAATTCCCAAAGCGCCCATGAGTCTTCTTCAGACTCCTCCTTCTTGGGTCACTCGATATTCTGTCTTATTCTCTGCTACAGATGCAAACAGTTCAGACATTCAGCTCTGTAGGATGAATTCACCCTTGATCTGTCCACTGTTTCTTCATGACCAGACTCAAATCATGCATGCCAAGGAAATGCACTATGCTTTTGCAATGATTTTTTTTTTGAAGCAAGCCAAACCACTGGCCTTTTTTTATGACAGATAAAGGGGGGATTTATTTTACCATGTTATTGGTACCAAATGTTCTCATTTTTTTGTAAAGATGAAAATTCCCAGAAATGAAGATGAAGGTGAAGATTTAAGGTCAAGAAGTATGTTAAGAATTTAAGGACAATTCCAAAAGACAACTTCCCCAACTCTTTGGCTCCAGGGTAGCAGCATAGCTGCTTGAGAATAAAACCCTCTAACGGTGACTGTCTTAAGGTGCCTTGACTTGGGGTTGTATGTTCAAGTTGAACTATTTGTTTTAAATTTTCATCCCATATTCAAGCAAGCTATAAGAAAAAAAATGTTGCAGTTGGTTAAGCAGGATTTACTCTATACCCCTGATAAGTCAATGCTATTTCAGAAGAAATCCTTATTGTTTAAAAAGTTTTGATACTGAAAATTACATAAGTAGCAGAATTTTGAATTTAAACTTCAAGTTTGTAAGTAGTAATTTACTTATAAATTATATTCATGTTTTCACTACAGTCTTGTGCATCTATGCATTGCACCAAATATTTATGTACTTTCAAAGTTTACTTGTCACAATCCTAACTTTCAATGTGGTGGCACTGGGAGATAATTGGTTTATGAGACTGAAGTCATCATGAATGGGATTGATGTCCTTAAAACACACACACACACACACACACACACACACACACACACACACACACACACACACACGGTGTCTCTTTGCTTTTCAACGTGTATACATAGCAAGAAGGCACCTCTGAAACATAAAGCAGACCCTCACTAGAGTCTAATTTGCTGAATCCTTGATCTTGGTCTTCTCAGATTCTAGCACGGTGGTAAAATCATTTCTTTTTATTTTTAGTTACTTTTATTACTATGGACTTTCAATATAAACATATTGTCATATTCCCATCAAGTTATACTCTTATGCACTCTTCTTTCCCCTTATACCACTGAAGGCCCTCCTCATCACATCTGCCAGGGCCCAGGAGATGCTACAGAGGAAGGAGAAATTTTAATATGAGTGCTTCTCTCACTGCTAGCCTGACAACTTCCTCCAGGGAGATGGTAGGAACACTTGAGGAGATGCAAAACTCATCAAATCAGAAATTCAGAGGATGCAGGTTCAACACTAAATGAGACATTTTTTTGTTGGAAAGAGACAAAGAGAGAGAGAGAGAGAGAGAGAGAGAGAGAGAGAGAGAGAGAGATAGAGAGAGAGAGAGGGAGAGAGAGAGCACCAGATAGAGAAAATGGGCACACCAGGACCTTCAGCCACTGCAAATGAACTCCAGATGCACCTTATGCATCTGGCTTACATGGGTCCTGGGCAATCAAACCTGGGTCCTTAGGCTTCACAGATAAGTGCTTTAACTGCTAAGCCATCTCTCCAAGTCTAAATGAGACTTTTATCATGCCCATTAAGTCTCAGGGAACATTGCTAAAGAGGGAGTGAAAAAAATTGTAAGAGCCACAGGGTAGGCAGATATGCTGAGGCATTATCTCTTCCATAGAGACTGAGTGGTACATTCATGACCCCACAGTGAAAACATTTTCAAGGCAATCAATCATTATTCAGTTTGAGCTGACTAATATGTTTATTGGGTATGTCCATGGTGGAACAGGTAATAAAATGTGCAAATGATATATAAATATGTGCATATTCATTTTAATATTTTATATATTCTTTTTTATCCCACCAGATGGATTCATATGGTTGAGACATGTAAAGAACCAAAGTTAGACATAACCTTGAGCACAGTAATTGAAGGAAGGCCAGTGTCTTTTCACATGACTCTGGTTAGATGATAAGTGTTACTGTCAGAATCCAAGACAGTCAGGGCCTAAACACCCATGTTTCCAACAGAGAAGCCTCCTTCAACTTGTATCAGTCCTAAAGGGATGCTTGTGTAGGTTCAATACTATTACAAGAAGTTACTGCAAGTGCAATAGTAAGAAAGACAGTGAAGGAATGAAAACACTCTGTGGCTGATTCTGTTTATTTTTGAAGGGGGTGTTACCCTATTTAGGGTATACATAGACTAGTGAATAGCACTTTCATTCTTAAATCCAGATGATTTGTCAGGCTGAAGATTACTTGATTTTTCTAAATGACATTCCATAGCAACACTTAGAGCAACAAATTAATTTCTTAAAGTTGTTTTGCCAGGATATATTTTATAATGTTTTAAATTCAATTTAAATTTATATGTGTTTCCAAAATAACTATGTGAGAATAAGACATTTGGTTTTGATACAGAAAAATTAGTGTTTGTGCTGAATGAAAAAAAAAATATGGGTAGTTTTTTAAAAACCACCAGTTCATATTAAAGAACAATAAGTCACTGGAAATAGATGAGACTTGAGGAGCATAATACAAATACTTCAAAGCATTTGAAAATAGACATTGATTTTTGACCAAAATAAATTTTATCAACATTCCCAGACATGTAATATCATGATTTCTTACCTTGCCATACTTCTGTGCATAAGACCCTGTGAGCAGTGAGTGAAAAACGATGATGGTCTCATCCAAATCCCAGACAAAGACACGCTGAAGACAGAATATCGATATCAAAAAGTTATACAGTTTAAGGAAACAGAAACATCCCTCTTCATTGTTTAATAGGGTCTTGGCATCATTTTGTAGAAAATGTTCCATTCTATTACTTGTTTTCAATTTGCCAAAGTGAATTCCTAAATACCCTTAGGGACATGGGTGACGCAAATGATCATAGGCTTCAAACTCACCCTAATTTGAGTGAATTCATCCAACATTTCCTTGCAGTTAATATTTTTATTTTTTTTATTTATTTGAGAGAGAGAGAGTGAGAGAGAGAGAGAAAGAGAGAGAGAGAATGAGAGAATAGGTATGCTAGGGCCTCTAGCAGCTGGAAACTCCAGACACATGCACCACTTTCTGCACCTGGCCTATGGGGGTCCTGGGGAATTGAACCATTGTCCTTTGGCTTTGCAGGCAAGTGCCTTAACTGCTAAGCCATCTCTCCAGCCCTGTAGTTAATACTTTTTTCAAGAAACATGCATTCTGACTTCATATTAGAAATTTGCTTAACCATTATACATTTTAAAAACTTATACCTTGTTGATTTAAGACATTTTGCAATTTATTCAGAGAATCTACTTTTCCAAGAATAATCAGAAGGATCTATGAGTAGTCCCTAAAGAGAAATTTCAAAATGTGGATGATGGGTCAAAATAGGCCTGTGAATGTGTTGTTTGGCCTGCATGGACTTTGGTAAAATTTCAAATTATTTATCAACATTTCAAAATTAGAAAATTTCACCCAGACATGAGAGATTGGGCTTTGGCAAGGAATGTGGGGGTTCGGCTATGATGACTGACATTTCTATAGAGCAGGGATGGTGTGTTCCCTGAGGTGGGCCAATGTTCCCACCCTCTACACTCTTCTGGGTTCCATAGTTGGTCACTCATTATGTTACTTGGCAAATTACTGAAGACATTTATATCTGCTACTATTGTTCAGATAATTTTTTTGGAAGATGCACTAGACAGTGCTTAATTTGCATTACAATAGGAAATTTAACTTTTTTCTTTATTTAATATATGTGGTTGTATAAAAAGTCATATTTTATGGCCAATATTTTCTGATGTATTATAACAGACAACCTACTTAGTGTTGTTATATCTCAAAAGAGTTCACAAATGGAAAAAAAATACATTAAAATTTTCACAAATATAAAATTTTAACAAGCCTATCAATTATAGTTTTTCTTATTTTTGGAAGATAAAAGCTAACTAAAATTAAGTATATATGAAATGCTGTAAAGAAATCTGTTATTTTGTATTCTAACTAAAAATAAATGCCATATATATATATATATATATATATATACATATGTCTTTCACTACTTTTGTACTGCCAAATCTAGTATTCTTAGGATATTTTCCAACAAATACTAGCTCTATTTTAATTTCCTTGTGATATTTTGTATCAAAAGACACAATTACCTTAGGCTTACCATTTTTAAGTATCATCATTTTTGAGTTGGTATTATTTAAAATTTTGTGATTACAATGGATCGATCTCAAAGTTCAAAGTGATAAAATGCCTATGACAAGGCAGGTCCACTCAACTGAGATTATATCTTTTAACTTGGAGATGTCATGGACGTGTCAAGTACAGACTGTACCATGCAGTGAAGTAAAGCATCACGTTCCACTCAGTAAGTAGAAGTAGGCATTCATACCTCCAGGTCACTGTCGGGAGGTGGGGAAGGGTTGTTTTTCCGGCCTCTTCCTCTAGACTTTGACCCAGAACTCCTACATGTTCTGTCATCAAGATCTTTGATAGGTGTGGAGGGGCTCTGCACAGTATCGAACTCTCCTATGAATGATATAGTTTGTGTGAAGAAGAGCAATTCATTCTTAGATCAAGTAAGAGTATTCATTATTAGTTATCTTCACAAATTCCTTTACAATGGAAACTTCATTATGACAAAAAAAAATATAGTCCCAAACACACAGAGTTCCAATTTAAGACAAAAAAATTGCATAGGTCACACAAATATTTTCAAGTTTTAGTCTACATGACGTATTAAACCTAAACATTTTTTGTTTGTTTTGTTTTGTTTTTTTGGTAGGGTCTCGCTGTAGCCCAAGCTGAACTGGAATTCACTATGTCGTCTCAGGGTGGCCTTGAATTCATGGCAATCCTCCTATGTCTGCCTCCTGAGTACTGGAATTAAAGATGTGCACCACCACGCCTGGCTAAACCTAAACTTAAATGTCTTTTATATACCAAATACCTTCAACTTCCTGTTATATTTTTACCCACATTTTTTATTTCTGTTAAGATCTGTTCTTTCATCCTCTTTGACCACGGTTCAGAGAATGATATGGCTCCTCAGATCATTCCCAGTTCTTTGCCTGCAGATTGGACTCCCCAGCTTTATATCTGAAGGAATCATAGCCCCATTATTAAACACTCTTTCATCTTCCCTTCCAAGTCTCCCTACCACTGGGCCACCAACAGTTAAAAAGCCTTACTTCTTGACCTTAAATTTCCACCTATACACTTGTGGCTTGCTTTCTTCTCATTCAAATGAAACTTCATAAGTGAATAGTACATACTAGTGCTATTCAATGGAAATAAGTGTGCCACAGTTATGATTATGTACAGAAATTTAAAAAAAAACTATCATCCACATTTATAAAAAAGAGGGGCTGGAGAGATGGACCAGTGGTTAAGGTGCTTGCCTGCAAAGCTTAACCACCCAGGTTTGGTTCCCCAGGACACACATAAAGTCAGATGGAGCAAGTGGCACATGCATCTGGAGTTCGCTTGCAGCTGCTAGAGGCCGCTTGTGCCCATTCTCTCCTCCCCACCTTCAGACTTTCTCTCTCTCCTTGCAAATATGTAAAAAATATTTTTAAAAAATCACATGTGTTAGTTCAACATGTCAATTATAATTTCAACATATAATAAATATAAAAGTTGTCAAGGAAGCATCTTACATTCTTTGATGCTGCATCAAACCTCCAAAGTCTTGTGCATTGTCACAAGGGGACATTGACTATCATACTGGATGACACCATGGTTTCTACTTTCTCTTATCTGATTTATAAAATATAACTTCAATTTGTCAAAAGAATAAAATTCTCTTATTAAGGGTTCTGGATAACTGCCTGATTAATAAATGCAAAAGAAAAGCTCAGTATTTATCTTGCCAGCTCTGACTTTTTTAACTCTATTTAATATCATCCTCTAGAATCTATTAGCTATTTTAACAGCTGGTGATTATGTTTCACTCTGCTAGTTCAAGCATCTCTCTCTTACCAGCCATTTTCTACCTAGGAGTTATAAACTCCTTTCCTGCCATGCCTTATCAGTTGGTATGGAGGCAATCAATCTTTCCCAATCCACATAAACTGGACCATTTAGCCTAAGGACATATGTTCTAGTCTTCAGATCCCACATTAGCCAGACACATAAAGGTAAGGCAAACACAAGGGTGTACATGCCCACTAGGTGGTATAAGCATCTAGAATTTTATTGAAATGGATGAAAGGCCCTGGCGTGCCAATTCTCTCTCTCTCTCTCTCTCTCTCTCTCTCTCTCTCTGTCTCTCTAAAAAATAAAAGAAAAGAAAATTGGACCATGTAGCCACCTCATGTCAATGACCGTGTGTGTGAGGACTTAGACAAGTCCCCGCCCCCATACAGGCCACATGCTCAGTTGCAAGCCTTTTATCTACGTGTCTTCTATATGTCCTACAGATTTCTGAACTCCAATCACATCTAAAGCTGGTAATCTTAGGAGGTTAGAAGGGTGACAAGCCTGTGTTGAAGGTTGTTCCCATAAAGTGAAGCCACCACTGAGTTTCAGCATAAGAAAAGAACCAGGCTGACTACAGCCCCAATGATTTCAACTCTTATCTCTTTGAGTCTGTTGCAGTGGACACTGAAGCCTGGGTAATAGTAGCAAATGTTTTTGCTTTAGGTAAACCAATTTATATTTATTTAAGTCATATGTGCAAAAAAAAAATCTAGAGGAGTCAAATAGCAAACTACACTAAATTTAAATCACACAACTTTAAACATAATGATTTTATGCCAATCATGCTTTACCACTAAATTAAAGTAAAATAATTTTCTGGGTAACAAAAGAGAAAGTCATCTAAATAAGTTAATGTGTATAAAATAGCCTCACTTAGGCATGACTTTTTCTGAGAAAGTTTTATGTAGGTAACTTATCATTTCTTTCAGTTATGACCTCTTTGGGAAATCTTTTACATGTCAGGAAAAGATCAGAAATATGTCATGCAAATGTTATTTGTTCTGAACACATTGCTGGCCCAGTACCTTGCGTCCATGTCACCATCATTACCTGGCAAGAGTATGTAGCATAGTGATAAAGATCTTAGTTATAGGCTAGAAAACAGTTGTATCTTGTGTTAAATCATGTTTCAGCATATTTGAATACATATCAACATTTAAATAAAAATCATAAGATGTTTTTATATTTTCAATTATTTTTTAAAATGGATTTTTCCCATTGTTACTATATCCTGTAAATCTGATGTTCTCCTTCAAATAATGTGGTGATTCAAATTAACCCTCATTTTTTTTTTTAGAACAACTCAGCAAAATAAAGTACCGGTTTATTGTTGGACATTGTTTCACACATACATCAAACAGGCCAAAAAAATAAAAATAAACAGCAACTTCATAGACAAAAAAGGAAAAAAAGAAAAATTTTATCTTTGGCTTTTTTAACCATCTCATTCAAACCAACTACTTATAGTACAGCTAGGTACATACACAAAAAAAGTTACTGGAATGCTCAGAATAAGACTTTTTTTTTTTTTTACAAGTTTTTTTTTTTTTCTCCTTTGAGATAGTAATGAACATGGTCACACCACAAGTAAAGTCAGAAGTAGGACAGAGAACGCTCTGAAGGCTGGTCTGGTCATCTGTTATCATTAAAAATGGCTGACCCCTAACAATATGTACAAAAATAGAAAATGTAAATAAAAAATGCAAACAAATTTTCCTTTTAAAGTACTTTTAAGAAAAAAAGCAGGGCCTCGGAAGTTTTGGTTTTCTCCTCCTCTGTTGCAAATTCTCATTGTGGTTTTGGCAGGGTGGTGAGGAGCGTGTGTCACCTGCGGGCGGCGCTGCCGTGGCTGGCGGGCGGGTGAAGGTCACCACGTTTAGGTCCTGAGACGGGAAGTGGAGGGCGAATAGGTCACGGTGGCCTTTTTTCAATGACTTTTCCTTTTTTGCTGTCTAGTCATCCTCATCAGTCTTCTGCTTCTTGGTATCAACATCATCATCCTCATCATCTTCAGCTGCCCGCTTGCCCTTAGCTGCCTCCGCCTCCTCATCTTCATCTCCATCCTCTTCCTGACCATCACCTTCTTCCTCCTCCTCCGCTTCCTCCCCACCTTCTTCTTCTTCATCTACCTCGTTGTCAGCCTCCTGTTCCCCATTTTCCTCATTAGCATTCCCGTTGGCAGGGGCTTCTCTTCCATTCTCTGCCTCCTCCACGACTTCCTTCTTTCCCTTCAAGTCCTTGGTGGCGATCTCGGAGCTGGTGTCCGCAGCCGCGTCTGACATGGTGGGGCGCCGGGGAGCCGGTGCCGCGGGCCGAGGAGAAAGCGAGAGTTCGAAGACGGGCGAAAAGGCTGCCGGCGTCCGCGGCCGGAGAGAGGGAGGGAAGGCAGGCGGCGGAGGAGTCTGCGGCGAGCGGAGAGAGGGAGACCAGGAGCAATGCAAAGATGGCTTTTCCGAGCAGCCTGTGTCTTAACCCTCATTGTTAAAACAAAGTTTTAAAGATCAGTTTTGAGTGACACCTCATAAGTCTCTCTCGTTCTCTCTTATTCCTGAGACAGGGTCTTAGGTAGCTCAGCCTGGTCTCAAACTCGCTATGTAGACCTTGAACTCATGATTCTTTTGCCTCCACTTCCAAGGAGCCCAGATGAGTGCCACCGCACCTGGGCTTATAATTACTGTAGATCAACTTTCAAGTATCCCATAACCAAAGACAACTTTATTCTCCTAACAGCACAAGAACTGAAAGAGGATCTTGGAATATTCCCATCACTGTCTCCAGGTATGGGTGGCTGCTGGTGGGCTGGGCTCCATACTGACTAAGCAAGAAGAAGGCAGCTATTCCAATCTGATATTCAATAGCTAGTAAGGTGAGGAAGGGAAGAACATGTTATGGGAAGTGTCCAGGTTTCCACACGTAGGAAAATGTTATTCCCTCTGAATCTTCCCAAGTCTTAAAGATCTTAAAAGTGCTCAAAGAATATGGACACAATATGGGTAAAGGAATTTTGATGGGAGTTAAGCCTAGCTTTTAAAGAAAACTGTGAAGAATAGCATTATATTTATTAAATCCTTAGTCTACATCATGAACTGTTCTTTTAAAAAAAATCAAAATATGTTTGGCTTCATTCTCTTCTCAATTTGTGGATGAAATTATCCATATTATAACTTGTAGTATTGTTTTTTTTTTTTCTGTAATGTGCCTAGAGCTCTATTAAGTGTACATATTTCACTTTTATCCTTTCTGGTGATGGACATTTGGGTTAATCTCACTGTTGGGTGATGATGAGTTGAAGCTGCTGCACCATGTGAGGCATTTTCAGACATGAGCACCCATTCCTCTTGGATATTGGGCAATATAAATTATCTGGCAGTGGGATTGCTGGGTCAAAAGGAAAACATATGCATATTGTGAGTAGACACAGAACCTTTTCGATATGAGAATATTAACTTAGTCCCCTAACAGAAATCCTCATTTTTCCACATCCTGACCATACCTGGTATTGTTAGTTTTATTTTAGTCATTGTGGATGGATAGAGTCATCTCACTGTCATTTGAATTAGCATTTTCTTGATAAGTAATAATGGAGAATGTTTCTGGTATCTTCTATTTGTTAAGGAATTGTTAAAAGCTTTTGCCCATTTTGAAGTTGAGTTGACTTTTCCTTAGTTATTTGTGGGAGATTTTCATTATGTGCACTCTGTATGTGTATATGTGTGAGTTAAGTAAGCATCGCTCCTGCATAGTGGTGTAGGTCTTTTGTTATTGTCTTTCAGCAGCAGAGAAATTGGACTTAATTAACCAACATGAACTAGCTTCCTTGGCAATACTGATGTGACTCCTGTCTTAACAACAAGGCTTTCTGCTCCAAATAACAAGAGACTCTCCAGTATACAAGTAGGTCAGTCCTATATCTGTGTCTATTGGTCAACAATGTTGTGGTCTTATTGACTACAACAGTCAATAAGAATGGGAGAAAATATTGGGATACCATATATTTAATGTATCTAAAGTTCACCAGGAATGTCAACTATTCAATAGCAAGAACACAAATAACCTGATCAAAAAATGGGCAAAGAGGGACTGGAGAGATTTCTCAGTGGTCAAGATATTTGCCTAAAAAGCCCAAAGACCCAGGTTTTATTCTTCAGTACCCATGTTAAAGTCAGATGCACAAGCTGGTGCATTCCCTTTGAGGTCATTTACAATGGCCAGAGGGCCTGTTGCACCCATTATCATTTATATATGTCTATATCTGTATCTGTATCTATTTATATCTATATCTATATCTATATCTATATCTATATCTATATCATCTATATCTATATCTCCATATAATTTTAAAAATGGGCAAAAGATCTGAGTAGACACTTCTCAAAATTTAACTGGCATATGAAAATGTGCTCAATAAGTATTAGAGAAATGCAAATTAAAACTATATAGAGATATATCATCTCACACTTGTTAGCAAGCCTATCAGCAAAATCATAAAAATAACAAGCAGCTGAGAGGATGTGGAGAAAAGGGAACCTTTCACACTGCTGGTGAGAATTTAAAAATAGTACATGCAAGGTTCTAGTAATCAAATGTGATGTTATGTACACCCTTCAAAGTTGGTGTAACTTCCTTTCTTCTAATAACCTATGTAGAAGCCAAAGCCAATTGCAATCATTGGAGCTAAAAAAGGCCAATATTTTGGTTCCTGCTTCCAGGTTATGAGGCCACTGAAAATGATGGGACACTTCTATATTCGTCCCCTGGTAAGTCACTTGTCTTCTTGACCAGGGAGGGTATGCAGACCCAGAAACCAAAAATCAGTGTACAATCTAAAATTGAGTCACAAATAAATAAGTCCTCCTGGATTCCCAAAAAAGGAAAAATTACTTGGTCAGCATGGCCCTGACTCATCCTAACAGAAAACACCAGTATCAGGAAAGCTGTCGCACTACTCTTGGGCCCCTAAACCTCTTTTGGAGAGCCATTAGTGACCTCCAAAATTAATCCTTGAATAAATTTTGGCTACCTTCTTGGTCTTAAATACTCAGAGAAAAATGTATAACCAAAGATGAAGGGATACCTCAAAATTTACACAAGTGGCTTATTAAGTAATAAAATAAGAGCTTTCCAGAATAGGAAACAAAGACCTTAAGGCTATGTTAGCTCCCTTTCTACTAATTCTAATTCTATAATAAAATAAAACATCATAGATACCAGAATAGTTACTTTCAAATTATAATATATATGAATGTCTCTGACCAAGAGTTGCTTAATTTAAAAAACTTCCTTATACTGGCAACAATGGTGAGTCCTTTCTAACTTGTTCCAGGACATCATTAAATAAGTTGTGAGGCCCACAGTATATTGTATATCCCTTAATTGCGCCCAATGGCTCTATGGTACTGACCTTTGGTCCTGGCTACTGCCAGAACAAATTTAGAAAGTTACACACTGAAAGTCTATGATACAAATACGGTATATTCAACATTATCAAGGTTAAATGTCATATATATATGTATTCCCGATAACTCTGCTGATATCGCTTCTGTTTTGTGAGCCATATACAAAACTAGATTCAGACCATGTCAGATAGTACTGTACTATTTGATGAACAGTTCTAGAAAAAGTTTCAGCCAACTCATGCTCAGATGGTCCTGAGACAATCCAGCTCCATCTACCTGGGTTTCCTCAAGTTCTCCCTAGAAGTTCACAAGAAGAATAACCCTAAAAGCGACCAGTTAACTATGTGTTCACTTCTCATTAATGCCTTATTTTATTCATTGTCTCCAACATTTTCTTCCAAGAGAATCTCTTTACACTCCATCAATACACTTTCAAGGTCCTTTAGAATAGTTCCCCTCTCTGGGAGAGACTCTCTAATTGCCATATTTCTACACCACCATTCAGCTGGAAGTAGTTCAAGATTTGATGTCATCATCCCCTGTCCTCTAACAGCAGTTGGAGTGTCTTCTCATGAGAGGCCCAATGAGAGGGGGTACAGTTAGGGAGACTGGGCTCCTGAAAGTGAAGAGACAGGAAAGTGTGCACTTGCTGCAAAAGTAAAGAATGATCTGACTTCTTATCTCCTGCCTAGTTCCCTAGATCTGCTTCTCCACAAACAACCAGGACCCCCCCCCCCCCCAGAGGGAGGTTTTTGTAGGATTTAAACATTGTGGGTGGTCAAGTTCAATCCATAGAACTTGCTGTCAGGGCTAGCCTCTTCCTAAAAGACCCTAATTGTAACTGGCCAGCTGTCCCTCTGACTCACCTCAACTGGAAGACAACCCACTACTATAAGCTTATAAATACCGATGCAAGGGGAGGCAGGCTTTCTTATCACTTGGAAATTTCCAGCTGTGGGTGGGCTTTTTCTTTGTCTGGGCCTGGGTTGGCTTAGCCCAGGCCCAGGCTCAGGCACAGCTGGGAGAGCCCCCTAATCCTTCCTCTGTACATGGGATCTTTTACTCTCTTCCAACTCCCCACATGGCAGGAGCTCCTTGAACTTTCATTCCTCTCTTTTCTTTCCAGGCCCTCCATGTGGGATCTCTAGCCATATAGGTGTCTTTCCTTGGCTCTATCCTCTCTCAATAAATAAAATAATTTAATAAAAATTTAGTACATCCATTATGGAAAGCAGTATGGAAGCTTCTGAAGAACTAACATCAAGTTACCACATGGTTCAGCAAGTCCACTACTGCATTACTGAGTTTATGTCCAAAGGAATAAAATCAGTATGTGCAAGATATTTCTACATGCATGCTCATTGCAAAATATTCACAGCAGCCAAAATATGTTTTAGTCTACAATCTAAATAACTATCAAGAAAAAGATGAATGGATAAAGAAAAATGTGAAATATATATATATTTCAATCTCAAAATAGAAATAAATTTTGCCATTTGGGAAAATATAGATTGAACTGGAGGTCATAATGTTAAGTGAAATAAGCCAGGCACAGAAAGACAAATATTTCATGATCTCATTCATATGAGGAATGTAGAAAACTTGATACCATAGTAACAGAAAGTAGAATCATGGTTGCTAGCAGCTGTGGGGCTAAGGAAAGGGAAAGGGGAGTTTTCAGGCAAAAGATAGAATGTTTTAGTCAGATAACAAGGCTATTTCAAGACATCTATTGTACAAACTATAAACTATGCTAACAACAACATACTATGCATAATTGGGATTACTGCTAAGGGAAGACATTTTATGTCTTCTTACCACAAAATAGAGTATGTAAAGTACTGTTAAATGGATTCAGCCATTTCAGTAGATATGGAATTTCAAAACAACATTCTATACATATGTAAAATTTTCCAATTTTCAATTTAAAGTGTCCAAAAGAGCAAAACAAACAAACAAAAAAATGAAATGAAACAGCATGGCTTGCAGGGGCATGTGATGTCCTTGGGCTCACTCAATGATTATGAAGATATAATAATACTGTCCTTCAGAACTTCTGAAGAAGCTATCCTTTCTGCTTATAAAGAGTAAAGTGGGACCTTCAGCTAAACTGGTCATTAAACATTTGTTGGCACTATTTTTGAACTGCTTACTCTAGTCTCTGCCAAATTTAACTCAGTTAATGGACAAGGGCACAGTAAGACTACAGGTAGGGTAAATGTAATTTGGCAAAGAACATATAAAGTCCTCTCCATCTATAGGTTATTGTGAGTTTCATGAGAGGTGTACTTTGCTGCATGGCATACAAAGCTGGTTTCTTTTTAGGAAGGGAAACGATTTTACTAACTCACTCACTTTTCTTTTGAGCACCTTCTTAAGTTCAATTAGCTAATGTACTTTGGTGTTTATCAACATCTCATAGTGAAGTATAATGACATAACAACTTACAACACTTAATTTTTAAAGTGTTTAACTATGTGAAAGGTGAAACTATAAAAAAAAATCTCATCTTCATGTGCTAATCCATTCTCAAACTTTATGAATACAAATCAAAAACATAATTTACCCCAGGTAAACTTCATGTAAAGGTAAATAAAGGTCTTCATAGTGATATAGTGAACTAAAATGTCTGTTCTTAATCAGCCCAACAGTGTTTACTTAAATCCATTGTCAAACTACCTAATAAGGTAAAATAAATAACTGAATGCTATTTACAATTTCTAGATAACATCAGTCATTACCAACTGCCCCAGGCTCTTCTACATGATTGAATAATTATCCTTTAATCAGTACAGTAATGAATAACTGCCCTTTGTAAGTTTTGGATATTTAGATCCAACTTTATTTCATTAGGTTTATCTCCAAATCAAAACAACCAGCTGTCTCTTATTGAACATAAAGTATGTTTCTATTTTAAACACAGAAGTCCTCAGTGAATGTTCTATGAAAAATTGTGGACTTAATTGTTAGGTCTGGGTTGTAAGTCCAAAAGGCAGAATCAGTTAATGGGAAATTCTTTTTCCTTGCCCTTGAACTAAATCCATCAGATTTCACCATTAATAAAGAAGAAAAAAAAGATAGTTACAAACTTGTTTGCTTTTTGGATGCCTTCCAAGTCTGAAAAGGCAAAATCAAACTTAAAACTACTTTCGGGAAAAGGTCTGAGGTCATGGAATTTCTTGAAAATTCAGACATGTATATTGTGTCATGATTTAGGTTGAGAGAATAATATAGTTACAAGTAGAAATAATTTCATCTTCAACTTTCAGGAGTTTATAAAATCTGAAAGTGATATCAAACTCCATTTGTTGACATTAGCAACCAATGGAAGCAGAAGGTACTGCAGCCCTCTAACAGTGACTATGACCAGGTTCCAGGTGAACGTGTCACCTATAAATGCCCCCACCATAACCCACCTAGAATCCTACCTGCCTTTATTCAATATTTTTTTCCATGAATACAACAGATATTCTTTTTTTTTTTCTTGGCTTTTTGAAGTAGGGGGCTCACTCTTGCCCAAGATGAACTATAATTCACTATGTAGTCTTAGAGTAGCCTCAAACTTTTGTTGATTCTCCTACCTCTGCCTCCCAAGTGCTGAGATTAAAGGCATGCATCACCATGGCTGGCTACAACAGATATTCTGAACTCTGAAGATAAGAGTTCTCAGCTGTGTTTTTCCTGCTGTGAAACTCAGTTGTCATCATATGAAAATTACAGTGAAATAAATCTGGAACTAAAGCTTTATACCTTAACACCTAGCATGTGAGTGTGTACAGGATTTCACTCATGGTCGCCATAGTCTGGTAACTCCAGTAACCTTCTTCCCGTCCTGTCTATTTTTGTGTCTATGGTACCTTGATGAGGCATTCTGTGGTTTTGTATCTTAACTGTCAACCAACCTCGTCCCCATTCATTTGGTGTAGAAAGAACTCTTTTGCTGTGTAAGGAGTGCATGACAAATATATCTTTGCCTACAGCATTGCCACTCTTTGTTAATCAAGGATGCTGAAACCACTCATTTGGGCCAAATACTTAATGAAATTTAAATACTGACTCAAAGAAATTGGGTTTGGAATGTGATTAAGGCAGGGACTAATGAATATGACTTTTAGAGCATCAAACTCAAGTGTCTTGAGAATAAGCATTTACTTAATTTTGGTACCCCAAGTGTATCACTGCCCTGACCCTGGGACTGGTTCTGTCTGGGATGCAAATGTTCAGGGAGGCTTAGAAAGGATGGAAAGCTTCAGCAGGATCTCTAAGAGGGACAGGGACCAAGAATTCAAAGGGGTAATCTAAGATGTGGGTAAAGGTAAGAAACTGAAACGTAGCAGCAACGAAGACAAAATATATGGTCTATATTATTCTTCCTTGGCTCCATAGTTAGAAGTGGTGGAACAGTCATTCTTCGATCACTGGAAATTTGCTTCCAAAACATTGCATGGATGGCTGGAATCACAGATAGTGTTGGACTGTATGTCTACTATGAGTTTATATATATATATATTTAATATATCATATATATGATATATATATCATATGTATTTTATATATCATATATATATGATAAAGCTTAATTCCTAAGCAAAGAACAATAAGACATAACACAAACAAATAAAACAAAATATTAACACTATATTATAATAGAAGTTATTAAATTTTTTTTATTTGTTGAACTTTTGATCTGATAACATTTTTGGACTATAGTCAATTATGTCTAACTGAAATAACACAAGGCATAATGATGTATTGGGGGCTACAGTATACTTAACACAGAAGTAAACATTCATGATATAAGCATAACATTATTGTTAATTTAAAAGGTCAGTCTCATTGCTATTCTCTATGCCCAAACTAGTTTACTTCTTAATATTCTGCATATTGGGTAGCATTTTCTCTTTCTCATACCTACTGTAACTACTAGCTTGCTTTTTGCCTTGTTCACTAACACAAGTCATTATTGCACAGACACCTTGGCCGCTACTGAAAATCAGTTCCTAACACAGAAAATAACTGTTTGATGGCATTAAAAAAAATATCTTGGCCCTACTAGTCAAGGCAGAAGTAATTGACCGAACCTGGAGAGATCACTTAGTGGCTAAGGCATTTGCCTGTGAAGCCTAAAGACCCAGATTTGATTCCCCAGGACCCACAAAGCCAGATGCACTGTTTATAAAACTTATTTTCTAGCACATGTGTATATTTACTGCACATTCTGTTTCATTGCTCTGCATATCTATACTTTTGTCAATATTGTACATTTTTATTATTGTACTTTGTAAGCCTTGAAGTCAGGCAATGTGACTCTTCAAATTTTGGGTTTTTTCTTTCAAAATTGCTTGGTTGCTTCTAATATCTTTGCCATTCCTTGTAATTTTATAATCATTTGGATAATTCTCTCAAGAATTTAGAAGGGGGCTAGAGAGAAGGCTTAGTGGTTAAGTGCTTGCCTGTGAAGCTTAAGAACCCTGGTTTGAGGCTTGGTTCCCCAGGACCCACGTTAGCCAGATGCACAAGGAGGCACATATGTCTGGAGTTTGTTTGCAGTGGCTGGTGGCCCTGGCATACCCATTCTCTCTCTCTCTAGCTCTGCCTGTTTCTCTCTGTATTGCTCTCAAATAAATAAATAAAAGTGAACAAAAAAATTAAGAAAAAAGAATTTAGAAGGGAAGTTTGATTAAGATTCTTTTAAGCTTTCTTTTAAACTTTAAAGACTATGTAGCAAAAAGTACTTTTATAAGAAGTCAGCAAACTTCTGAAAAGAAAAAGAAAACCCTACAGTGAATGTTAGGTATACACTGAGCACAAAAAAAAAAAAAAAAAAAAAAAATCTACCATTGATCCTACAAATCCTGGGAGTGCTGGACTGTTGACTGGCTAGAGCTACCTATGACCCAAAGAGTAAAGGATCTATGTAATCTCTCCTGCATAGAGGAAATAATACCAATTACACTCAAAGGAGATAATATTACAGTTTGCTTTGTCAAGTTGTTAAAAAAGTAAATAATAAGTCTGGCAAAAAGTCCACCCACTCACATCTCATTCACACACTCGTAGTCATTTCAAAGGAAAAAAAAAAGTCTCTTATCAGTGACACATGTAAAAAAGGGGATTTCTGTAAAGCCAAGGAACCTGTCTTATGCATGAAGACTAACACACATTAAGCATCAACACAATTGCCAAGTTGTTCTCAGGCATGTTTCTGCAGTGCCCATTTTCTCTAAATTATTAGATTGCACAGAATGATTAAAACTTCTTCCCTTGCATGAGGAACTGTACCTGGTTGGCTAGTCAATCCAGGAAGAGATTCTTGCAACTGGTAAGTCGAGGTTGATGATGATGTGCCATCAGCTGTGTTATTTGATGTCATATATGCCCCATATGTTGATGCTGAGTAATACTGTGCATATTGGTTTTGGCCAAAGGCTGTGTAGGATGGATAATCCTGAAACAAATAATCAAAATGTGTGTATTTGAAAGAGAAATAACCTTCTAGTATAGTCCAAACAAAGATCAATCATTATTATAACTGAAAAATTTTAAATTCTGTTCAATTTGATTCTGAGTCTTTGTGATGATTCTAATGAGTACAGACTATTTCATTATCATCTTAGACATACAACAGTAATGAACCTTTCTACTGGCATTGTAAACTATGTCTAGTATATAAATTTTAACTGGACCAACTGTTACATATTTTTTATTTTATCCTCCGTACTGAATTATCTAAAGAAATAGGCCATTAGGAGCTATATGCTGGAAGAGGAAAGGAGGTGAAATCAGCTTATATTCATTCAATCAATTCTTACACATCACCTAACACATTAGCAGTCCTTTTCGTCCATATAGACCTCAATGTGCATGAAATGGCTTAGTGGTTAAGGCACTTGCTTGTAAAGCCTGATGGCCTGTGTTTGATCCCCCAGTACTGACGTAAGGCCAGATGCACAAAGTGGCACATGTGTTTAGAGTTCATTTGCAGTAGCAAGAAGCCATGCCATGTCCATTCTCTTCTCTCTCACTCCCTTTTTCCTTACAAATAAACAAAAAGATTAGCCTGTCTCTTTTGTTGTAGACAAAAATGAAAGTACTGGGCTGGGGAGATGGCTCAGCAGTCAAAGGCACTTGCTTGCAAAGCCTGCAAGCTCAGGTTCAATTACCTACTACTTACTTGATTCACATCATAGGATAGTGAGTAAGGATTTGTTGTGATAAATGGTAATACATCTACTGTGCTTTAGCTCAACATTTTATCAGCTATGACAAATTCTTAGTCAGGATGAAAATGCCCTGTTGTAGCAAGTTCTAAAGGGAAAAAAGATCTTGATTTGATGTGATTTCCAGAAAAATTCTCTGTATAATTAAATATGTGCACTATCAGAAAGGATTAAGGAACATGGCAGAAATCTAAAATTCTAGTAGTGTGATAATCCCCAAATCTAGTATTCCTCAACACTATCTATGAGCCAAAGAGAAAAATCTCAATTTGATCAAAGACCTTAACAACAGTGATTTCTCAAAGTGAAGTAGTGATGGCAAGACTTACTTAGTGTTTATGCTGGGTCAAAGCACTGTTCAACAGTCCTAAATAGGAATGTTCACTTTCCATTCACAACCTTCTCTATGACATTATTGTTACTCACATTTTATGTTTAATACTAATTAACACACAGAATTCCAAGTGACTTGCATCTAGGTCACATGACTAATAACCTTCTGGGCTAGAACTGGAAATTGTATTCTAGCATCTTGTGTTAAAACTCTATTAGTCTGCCGCTAACCTGAGAAGCAAAAGGAGTTGCACAGTGAGATAGTCTTCTACTGGTCTCTGGGAAAGATGATGATGTTTTCACCCTGGAATAGTTCCAAGATAGTCCTTTCTCTTCATTTCTACTTTTGCTACTTATCTATGCAATCTTCACTTCCTATAGCAACCAATGTATTTCTGTTCTAACTTATATTGCTTCCATTTCTGAAATTTTTTCAAAGATTCTGAGGCCAGAGTGATCAAATTCTATCATACTCTTTTGCTCAGAATTCTTTATTCACTGTTCTTCTGTGGGACCCTATGTAAGC
Organism: Jaculus jaculus; assembly: GCF_020740685.1. Taxonomy (NCBI): domain Eukaryota; kingdom Metazoa; phylum Chordata; class Mammalia; order Rodentia; family Dipodidae; genus Jaculus; species Jaculus jaculus. Next base: position 32,068,004 of record NC_059110.1, read on the forward strand.
AGGCCCACCAACCTTTTCAATAATGTTACCCCAACATCTCTTCCAGCCTTCCTCCAGTTCAATGACATACCAAGCTTTCCATCTATTAAGTGCCTAGCACTTGTTTCCTTCTTTCCCTCTTACACTCTTATCTTTGTTCTTCACCAAAGTATTCACCATTCTGATGTAAACATGCTTTCCTCAAGAAAGCCTTCTGTAATACTCTCCCATGAATGGTTAAATTCCTATTCATATTTAGTGGTATCCTGTTGTCTCCCTTAGGTCTTCTAATTCTCTTTGTGAATTTATTTTCACGTTGTTACTTGATAGTCTGCTTCTCTATAGGCCATAAGTTCCATGGGGCAAGAATGAAGCAGACCCTTCATGTTCATGTCCCCTACTGTACTGTAGTAAGTACCCAGTATTTTCAAAACAAAATAAGCTAGTACTCTGACCTTGGTTCAAACTACAAATTATGTTTGTGAACAGATCCATTATAAATCCTCAAAGAGAATTAGACCTGTTGTTATTTATGCCTTTACAAAATCTTCCTGAGGAGAATAAGTGTGTCTTTTCTTTATGGTACCCTTCTACCAAGTGTACATTTCACCTCTTGTATTTCTACATTCTATCCTCTGGCATGTTATTTTATATCCATCTTTCAAGGGGTGAATGTCCTTCAAGAGATCAGAAAACAAAGGTTTATGTATTTAAAAATTTGCAAAGTCTAGCCAAAAATATGACATGTAGAAAGTGCTTAATAAATACCTGCTGTAACAATAAATTAGTGGAATAAACTTATCAGAAATTCTTAATTTTAAATGAAATATATAGTGAGATAAGACACTTTTTGAATTAAAGCCAAATTTCACAGATGAGTCCAATCAAAATATTTTTACTCCATATTAACAAAATTTATTTTTAGCCTTTTGTTGTATTAATAAAATTTCAATAAGGCTAGTAATAGGATTCTATCAGTAAGTGAAGAAAGTATTTGCATAGTAACTTACATTTTTAAATATGTTAGAGTCAGTGATTAAAGTAAGAGTGTATATTGTGTGCCCAGTAATCAGCTTTGTTTCATTCTCAACTGCCCTGACCATGGCTGAGAGTCAGGAAAAGGACTAAAGACTCTAAAGTGTCTAGACAGAACACCAATTCATCGGTGTGTGAAGGCACTCCCTCAGGAGAGTTCATTCCTGTCATACATGTAGTGATAGCATCCTAGATTTTAAAATTTATGAAAGCATCAAAAGAATATAATTAATAGAAGAATTAAGGACTGATACAAGGAAGTTAAGTGATCAAAATAAAAGTTTTGGCTGTCAGGAAAATAGGACTCAGAGATTTATTCAAAAAACAGAACTAAACAATAAACATTTAGAACAATAAAATTTTTAAATGCAAATGGTAGTTCTTGGAGGTATTTTGTTTAGTAACCACTGTTACTTTTTAGGACTATTTCTCAAAGACTACAGTACAATTTCGTGATTGATTACAGCTAGATGTATTAACATTCATAATGATAACTGTTTATCAAGACGAACAAAACTGTGTTTGCTGTGTTTTAAGATAATAGGAAAGTATGTAATACATTACACAATTTCCTGCCAAATGATTAAAATGACTATGACGCAAATGTTTAACAGGCAAGTCTTTAACAACCAACAAATCTAAAATAGCCAAAATAACAAATATCTCAGGAATTCTCCACAGGTACTTTTTTTTTTTTTAAAAAAAATCTTGAAATGCTATCTTAATTTTTTAAAAAAAGGAGAGAGAGAGAAAAACTTAGTTTCAGAGACTGAACATTTACAACACAACTTGAAAGTACTCTTCACATTTTAGAAAATATATAAAAAAAAACTGTACCTGCTGTGACCCACTGAAATTTGTGGAGTTGGAAACTGAATTGTTTGCATAAATAGTAGAGGATGGTGCAAAACTGGAACCTACAGGGAAAGAACAAATCACATTTTACAAGTTTCCTTACTCATTCAGCCATGACAAGTGGATGAAATCTTGTCATTTGTGGCAGCATGGATATGGATGGAATTAAAAGATATTATGTCAAAATATTGTGTTAAGTCAGGCACAGAAAGATGAGTAACACATGAATCTCACTCTTATATAGAATATGAGTAACTTCATCTCATAGAAGTTGATAGGAGAGTGGAAGTTACCATAGTCTGTGGCGAGTAAGGTACACATGGCATGGAATTGGCAGTCAACAGCTACTAAGGAACAGAAGAATTACATTCTGGTGTGTTATTGCACAATAAAGTGACTATAGATAATAGAGTAGTTTCCAGAAAGCTAGAAGAAAAGTGTCTGAATGCCTTTATCACAAATAAATAGTTTATACATGTGTGTGTGTGTCCAAATTCTATAGAGCATTCCATAAATATATATAATTATTATAGATAAACTGGAAAATAAAATTTGCATTCAGTCAGAAAAATATTTTCTCTGTGAAATAACAACAAAATCTCACTTTGCGGAATTCAGTGAGAAAAATATTATTTGAATTACTTGCAAAGGCAGTAAATTTGCAGTTGAGAATTTACTAAGAATATGTGCTTAACTCTAGCCCTCTCACATGGGCAGGTACAGTCTTTCTTAGGGAATCTGTTATGATCAATAGGAGCTCATGGGAACAGCCTCCTTGGGGCTGATGGTAATATTCAAAGAAGTGTAGCAGTGCAAGGCGACTCAACAAATAACACCAGACAGAGTGTCTATTTACATATAGAAAACTTCTGGAACTTTCAAATCATGCCTTTTGCATTTGTATATAGAAGCTAATGGAGGTAAGTATTTGAGCAGTTATTTAATTAGGAAGGAAATAAGCACATAAAGCCCAGTTAACATCAAAGCTTGTAACTTCCTGTCATTTTGTTCTTTTTTGTTTGTTTGTTTTCTTCTTAGAATAACTGGTATGAACTGGGTTCAGACTCAAGGAAGAACTGTTTAAAAATTCAAGCTTTGAAGAACTTCTAAAACGTGACTACAAAATCTGTAATTTATTTAAGTATTTTTTAAACTGGAGTAACAAGTTGATAGTACAAGTGAAGTATCAATTATGAATTTTTTTCATTTGAAATGCCCTTATGGGTTGTAATTGTCAAGAAATAAAATGAAAGTTTATTGAGGATTGATTATATATTTTATCAACTTGTCTTGACTAATAATGTAATCAATCCATTGAGTTGGCCTGGAAAAGGCAAAATAAAAGTATTTGGTATGTGTGGAGGGGGGATAAAAATGCCTTTATATTCTTTGCCACTGCAGCTCTGTGGTTCATAGTGGTGATAGCATGTGATATATGTATGCTATAAATATAGTAAGCATGTTCCAAACTATATTATAGAAAAAATAGATGTGCCATTATAACAAAAAGCATTTAAGAAATTATTTAATTTTCATAAATTGACTAAAATATCAATACCAGTTGGCTCAAATATCTTAACACAGGCCCAAATTTATGACTAATAGCTCAGACATAACAACGTCTGCCATTATATTACAGTCAAGATTAATTTTACATAAGCATCAAAATTGGAAAAAAATTAAATGATCCTATCTATGTAGGGGAAGGAGAGCATAACAGATTGTTAAACACATTAGATTTATAATTAGATATTAGATATAGGATACCAATAAAGAATAGACATTTTAGGAATATACAAAGAAAAACAATGATATGTAGAGCAGAAGAAAGGTGCAATTCTCTTTTAAATAAATTAAACTAGCATTACATTCTTGAGAAATACTGAAAAGAAAATATTGTTTGCATTATGAATCTTTTTTTTTTGTTTGTTTGGTTTTTCCAGGTAGGGTCTTACTCTGGCTCAGGGTGACTGGGAATTAACTATGTAGTCTCAAAGTGGCCTCAAACTCATGGCTATCCTCCTACCTCTGCCTCCTAAATGATGGGATCAAAGGCGTGCGCCACCACACCCAGCTTGCATTATGAATCTTTTACATCACCCACTTAAGTAGACATCAGCTTTGTGATTGCCAGACCTAGTGGCTGGCTTCAGTGTTGCTTTGCTTGAACTTAGTTCCCTGCCCATGTATTGCAGTTTAAGCTTAAGTATTTACATTCGGCCTGAGTCATGCTTCTAAATCCATAGTCAGCTATTCCCATCATGTTTCTGCCTAGGTATCTGTCTTAAGAAATTGTGTGGCAGTGATAAGATTTAAATGCATTTCCATGACTGGATATTTCTGGCCTGAAGTCAGGGAGTGAAAGAACCCATATGTGATATGTTTCATGGGTGGCTACTTACCTGGCATTTGGTAAGAGTAAGGTGTCTGGCCCGGCTGTGGGGTAGAAAACCCTGGGCTGTAACTGAGGCAGCCACTCTGTAATGGAGACTGAGTCTGGGAAAGTCCACTCTCGGTTTTGATGGCTGGCAACATCACACCCAAATCTATTGTGAAAACACATGTGCAAACCGTTGAATTAGGTAAATGATCTCCCAGCTGAAATGTATGTCAGGATGTACAGCTACTAGTCAGCAGGTCTACCTGCTTGCAACCAAAGAAGGATAAGAGAAAAGACATTAAATACCGTAAGTGGGCAGACTGTAGGGCTGTCCTGTCTGGGAGTAGGCTGTGTAGACCGCTGGCTGCTGCATCCCCGAGTACTGAGCCTGGCCTGCGTAGGCAGACATTGTTTGAGCTGCTGGTGTAGAAAGAATGTGTGGATAGGGCCTAAATACCAGAAAAATAGCATTACTGTGGCAACAAAGACTGCATATTGATTCAGAAAGCTTAGAGTCAGTGAAACCCTATAATATCTAGGAGGAAATCCTCCTCTTTACCCACATTTTAATTTTGATGATACAGAAGAATATAAATTTGAATTATAGGAACCCAGACTTTGATATAAACTAGTGTGATGACCCTGGACAAATAATTCCAAATCCCTAAGACTCTCTCTCATCTATAAAATATGCAACTGGATTCATATTTGGATGTTATATTTAAGTCTCTTCCAGGTCTAAAATACTTGTTTACATCTGCAACAGCATTCTAGTTCAAAAGCAGAGATAAATGGTGCATAGGCCAGGTGATGAATATGTTCATTTACATGTATGCTCAGCTTGAGTGACCTAGTGTTCTACAATGATTGCAAAAGTCTATTTGAAAGCCATTCCATAAATTCACTACCAAATTTGGAAATCTGTAAAAAAAAAAATCAATAAATGAGGAGGAATCTTCCCAAAAGGAAATGGAATGTAATTCACTTCATCAAACCACCTTTTACATAGTTCCCAACAGTATATCCCATCCCTACTCTATAGTTAAGAGCATTCTGGTTATGGAAAAATAAAATACATTATATTTTAATGCTTGAATATTTGGAATTTTGAATCTCAGCTATCTGGTAATCACAAAGTAATTCAAATACATATTTAATATAGGTCAACTTGAAACACCTGCCATTGTCCCCAATAAGGCAACTATAGTACGTATAAAAACAGTAAAAGAAATCTCTAAAACTGTGCTTATTATAACTTGAATCCAATAATAAAATGCTTCAAAGATGGGATGAATTATAGTGTTCATGCTGCAAAAAATGTGATCTTCATATACTATCTTTAAACTACTCAGCATTTTGAACTTTCATTAAAATTAGCATATGAACTTAATATTTTCCACACAATATATAAGTACCAGGAATGAATGCAGTTGTCCAGATAAATGTGATATCTCTGTTTCTAAACTGTATAAGATACATTCTTATATGTCTAACCCATTCAACTGCCTAATTAACTATAATATATTTATGTGCATAAATTTTTGCCTTATTGAAATTGCTATATTGTATGAATATAGTTTAATAAATATAACCTCAATATATATATATATAAATATATATATATATTTTTTTTTTTTACTAACTAAACTGAAGCAATTGACCACTTACTTGGAAGGATAGAGCTGTGGGGAGTACTGATGTGCAGATCGTGGGCTGTAGCCACTGCTTGTTATTACTGTAAGACACAAAGAGCAATGCACAAAACATTGCTTCATAAATGCATTTCACTAGTGTGCATACAACCAATGTAAGTCAATGCTATGTCAGATACATGATACTAAAACTTCATTCACTTTCTAAAATAATTTTCTAAAAGCAGTAGCATAATATTTTCTCCAGTTCAAATTATTTTAAATTTTGTTATAAGAACATCAAGTGAATTGCCTGTCACATTCTGCCATTCTTCCATTTTCTCAAGTTAGAACCTGCTCATATGTATCTATATGTTATTATTAAATACCTTTGATTACACGGCAATTAATCTTTCATGATATGGAAGTCAATGTTTTGAATTTGCAAACTTTTACTTCAAATATGCTATAAGGAAACTTTAGGGGCCCATCTTTCACTTTCCAATTGTAAAGTGATAATGTATTCCATTTCCTTTCATTTTGCCAAACAGTTGAGCCCTTAAAATGCAGTCTAAAATATTCTAATATTAAACATATACATTGAAAGCATGAATGATAACATTTTAAGCATTATAAACATGTGGTAGAAATCATATTTACAAATATATTTTGAACTATCAGAGATAATACTTTTCTGAGAAGAACTTAAAAGTGAAAGTCAGGTTCTTTCAATATTTCATCTAAATATTCAGCCCAAACTGGAATATGTCCAAAAGTTTGGAAGTTTTTCTCTCCTTTAGCCATATGCCTTGACTAAGACAGATGTATTGCAAATATATGGACTCTAAAGTGTTGAGCCAGACCCCTCAGAGCCAATCCATACTGGGAAAGCACACAGAGCGTCTTTATTAGGCCATCTGCTGTTCATTCACTTTTCAAAAAGATTAAAGTAGTACACAATGCAGTGCTGGAATTAGTTTAGTCTAATCAATCATGGTTATACTTCAAAGTACTCTGCCCTTTCTAAGTTGTTCATAATAATTTTGGAGTTAAATTTTAGAATTGTAAAAAGTGACAAATAGGTTTAGGTTGCTGGCTATTTTATGAAATATGATCTATTTCCATATCCAAAGGCTATCAAGTACCCTTATGATCTATTGCTCTACAAACATGCAGAATGTAATGTATTTGAAATCCTGTGTTGCCAAAAAATGTAGAATATTGAAAGCATATTTTAATTTTCATAAAACAGTGAAGTAAGCATATGTTCATGTGAACCAAGTTTGAAAGCCATCAGCTATGACTAGAGGTGTCATGTTCTAAACATTTTTAGGAAACAAATTTAAGTGAATTTACTTCATAAAGTTGGAAATAACTGTGAAATAAGCCATTAGTTGCCATGCATCTTCTCAAAAACCTAAAAGGATATTAAAACTTGAAATCAACTTAGTGAAAATGGACCTTTGTATTATATTCTCTACACACTAAGTGCGCATAATATAATAAGCATGTTGTTTCACAGGAAATTCAGTATAAGTTAATAACTCACAATAATAAATATTTTAGTAGAAATATGGTGAAATGAGGCTTAATTCAGGGTGTTACTGTCTTTTTTTAATGGAACTCCATTTGACACACTGAAGACTTGGGCTACACATACTAAAAGGTTTCAAGAATGAAACATAAGAGTACTTTCATATGAAGGCGTTGGATAATAAAAAGAAATGTTCACATTTTAGCAGCTATTATTAGTAAGACAAGGAACAGAATTTCATATTTCAAAAAAAAAATACACATGAACCATCCTGCCTTTAGGATGCTTTTTTCCTCCATGAATGAATGGACTCATTGGTAGAATGATATACACAAAACACTGGAAGTGCTCAATTGACTTTTGAAATCTTTTACTAATAACTATATGATCACTTTCTAAATAGAAGACAAATTATTTAGCTCAGGAAAGTGAGATGCTGACATGAGAAATAACATGTCTTCTTTGCTAAAATTTATAACTTTATTTGTACTCACAAATTTTCAGAAAACTGCAAACAGTAACATTGGATTAAAGTGAGTGGTAGTGGTGCTGGTTAAAATAAAGACTCTCCTGATTAAAGTTGTGTAATTTGTAGAGAGATATCTGCAAAGAGGGATGTGTCCACATGCAAACTGGAAAGATATTTGCATTATTTTCCTTTGTGATTTAGTTACTCATAAACATTAACCAAAGCACACAATCACTACACCCCATCATCTCTGCAAAAGAAAGTAAATAGAACTGGTTAATTAATCTAAAAAAGTTAAGTCTATTATGAATTTCTCAGACGATGGTGCTAAGAAATGCTAAGGTCTTTATTATCATGTTTCTTTAACTCTCAGTGAGTAGAAGTAAGGGAGGAATTTGGCCTGCTAGGAGACATCTTCAGGTATCACATCTGGAACATTTGGGATGAATGCCATCCCTCAATGCCAAGCACAGCTACCTCAGGTTAAAGATTGATAAGGCTGCTGTTTTGTAGGGATTCCCATGATGTTAGGCATGTTCTGTGTCTGAGCTGTCCAATATGGTAGCAACGAGGCACAGGCAGGAATATGGCTAGAGTGACTAGAAACAAAATGTTTATTTTACCAAATTTGAATTAATTTAAATTGAAACAGCCACATACTGTAAATGGCCATATATATATATTTGGATCCTGAAATCCCAGAAATTTCTTAATAGAAAACTGAGGAAATATCTGTAAAGATAACATGAGTTATAAGCAATACAATTGAACTTATTTCTTTCTCTGACTTTATAGTTTCCAGTGGAGTATTATAAAAGGACTCACAGCCTGATTAATAGTGTGCTATTCTAGACTCATCTGTACCACCAGCCAATTGTGAGACCTTGACCGCCTCCATCACTACCTTTGGCTTCTCTGCACATTTAAGTAGCCTTGTCTATGAAACTCAGAAATTCCTTCTGGAGCTAATATTTTATTGTTTTATCATTTATCTGTTAAGAAACTCTTGAAGTATAATAGTAATGATTTCTTAATTCCATACCTTTTCTGAAAACCCATTCATATAAATTTAATTGAAGAAAGTTAATATGAGTTACGATAAGTGAGCAGTTCAAAATAACAGTTTGTTATCTCCCATGAGGCAGGTAAATTGCTAGAAAGGATGTAGATTAGCACATAGAAGACTTTATGCAAAGTTGCTGAACCATTTTTCATTTTACTTGGAAAACTAATATTTATGTGACTATATGACAACTGCTTCCAATTGGTGTGAACTAATAAAACTGGGTCATCTGTGTCCATAAAAGTGAAATATATGCTATAATGTTACATTAGGCTCAGAGGCACACCTCAACTTTTTACATCAAGCATGCCCATATAAAATCTGTGCACATGAGAGCATGGATAAACACAAAATACATTAAAGCAGAATTGTAGAAGCAAGATTTCCTTGACATAGTACTTTTTTCTAGGTTTCATGTTCATCCTTGTAATGTATACATTCCAAACTTTAAATATTTTTTTTCACCAAACAAAATATTGGAATATAAAATAGTCTTTAACTAAGCCTATTTAATTAGTGCCCTCTTTACCCAGCTGGGAGTTATCAAATATTTATATTTTAAAAGGGCTGATGTTTAAAGACATACTATTGTTCTCTTTGAAGGGCAGGAAGGCTCACCAAGCTGGGTTCTAATGCAACCAGCATGTGTTCTCCTGAAACCCATTAACCTTTAATACTTGTCACTCAGCTGCTTCCATGGGAGGACTTTCTTAAACCCAGAAAGGAAACAAGGTTATTTAGAAGGAATCAAATGGATAGTTTTACATCTAGAAGGGTAGACAGAAGGCAGTTTTTAATGTAATTTAGGTGGGCAAGTTGTAGGAACAAAGTTGGCTATTATGACCTAATTATTAAATTAATCAAATACTGCATAAAATAATGATGAAGGAAGTTGGCTCTGATTATCCTAATGAGAAAATCATGGGATTGTTTCAAGGTAAGCTGAAAATCTGGTAAAGTGATTCTAAATATCATTTCTAAAACATAATTTTAAGACAATTAGTTCTCCAGAAAAGTAAATTTATTGCTAACTTTACAAAGATCCAAGTTTCTAATGGATTTGGTGCTTGTGCCACTGTTCCCGTGGAGGGTGGGTATACATCCCAATGTGTACATAGTGTACACAGTGACCCCCAAGCTAAAGGCTTTACCTGACCCAGTAAAAGTGTCAAGCGCTCCGTCTCCAGTCGTAGCTGTGGTTTCACTGCTGTTCAGGGGCTCTGTTTTGACTGCAAGAAGAGACACTATGTGGAAGAATAAGTACATGTGAGATTTACTTCTAAATCGATATCAAAGACCCTGACTGCTCATGACTTTTCTAGCTATCATGGGCATGCAAGAGGAAACTCGAGAAGCTGATGAAGAAAGTGTTGTTAATTTAGCTTCCAAGTGGCCATGCATACAGAGAGGGCTTATTCTAAAATACTCTGGCTAAGCTCCTTTTCTGAGGGGCTTTTAAAGGCAGTCAACCTTAGATAGGTAAAGCAGCAGTACATATACTTGCATTTTTAACTCTCTTGGAGCATACCCTCATACAGTTAACAGACATAAAAAAGGGGAATGGCCCACCAGTCAACCTTCAACATATTTTATCCAAATCATAACAAAGCGATTTACCAGTTTAGATTTTATTCTCCCCAAGGAAACATTAAAAAAATAAGACTGCATTCACATTCAGTGGAGGTATGTGCAAAATAGAAACCTTGATCCTAGTCCTAGGTTGGGTGAAAAGTAAGACACTCAGTACACTTTCTGTTTGAAAAAGATCAAGGGCTCTTAAAGTCCTGGGTTTAATTTAAAGGTATAACTTTTTTAAATGTTTTGGAGATAAGCATAGGATAAGACATAACCTCTACCACAGGAAGTATATCTACTTAAAACTTTTATAATAATATGTTTCTTTTGGTAAAATTTTCACTTGGTAGGTAAAATAGGCTGGCACATACTGTCATTATTGCACAGAATATTGAGAACAGTGAAAAAGCTTCTCTACCCATTTGGTCACAGGATATTTTCCATTCATTGGAAAAACACTACTGTATATATTTCATAGAAGTAAAGGAATAAAGTAAATTGTTTTCAATTCAACACCTCTTGTGTTTCATATTCCTGAATGTGATGATACAGTTGGATAACTTAGAAGCAAGCAGAAAAGTAGGAAGAAGCGCGATGAACACTAAGTAACCATGGATAAGTATAACACAGATAATAGCTGGGGCACACCATGACCACCTCCCCAGCCAAGTAATTCAGGAATGTTATTTTGTTAGAAAAGCAAGTATTTAATGGAGAAAGTACAATAATTAGTATGGTTTTTCCATAAGAGCAAATTAGTCAGACCCTCACTGAGCTCTGCATTTAGTTTCCACAATTTAACAATGATGTAAATTGCTAGGAAATTCAGAAGGTAACTGCAAAAATTTAGAAAAAGGAAGTAAAAAAAAGTTCCTTTGAATTAGTTATTTTAGCAAAAAGGAATTTTAGGCCACCTATGTTTTAATAGCAACAATGATCTGCATAAAGTCTAATGACATATGAAATGGTAAGTAAACAATTGGTGGTTCCTAGTTTTCAGTTGTAAGCTGCAATCATTCATACTGTGATCAGTATAAATGGTAACTATACTTACCAGTACAAAATCACAGCTACATGTTTATTAACAGCCAACTCTCTGCTAGACCATGTATATTAAATTAACCCTTAATGGACCTGATGGAAACAAATCACTATTTCTATTTTATGCAAACTGAAGTTTGTTGACATTGGGGGGGTGACTGTTTAAATTCTTGGGGCAGGGCTGGAGAGTTGGCTTAGTGGTTAAGCGCTTGCCCATGAAGCCTAAGGACCCCAGTTCGAGGCTCAATTCCCCAGGACCCGTGTTAGCCAGATGCACAAGGGAGCGCATGTGTCTGGAGTTCATTTGCAGTGGCTGGGAGCCCTGGCGCACCCATTCTCTCTCTTGCTCTCTGCCTCTTTCTCACTCTCTCTCTCTCTGTGTGTCTCTCTCAAATAAATAAATAAAAATAAACAAAAATTTTTTTAATTCTGGGTCAGGAGATGGCACAGCCATGATCTGAAACCAGGTCTCCACTTAAACATGTGTGATCTTGGCACCATCCCAGGCTTCCTTCAAATATGAACATGTCAGATCCTAACAGTGGCTCATCACCAAGTTTCAGAGCATGACATAGTAACTGAAAGGTCTGTATTCAAAATGAAACCCATAGAATCTTGGTCTAGGCACTTTGCTATGTTGTCTATATATTACTTATGAAACACTTTGGAAAGATATCAAAAGTAACCAGTTTGAGGGCTGGAGAAATGGCTTAGTGGTCAAGGCGCTTGCATGAGAAGCCTAGGGATCCATGTTCTACTCTCCAGATCCCATGTAAGCCCATAAAGGTGAGGGAAACGCAAGATTGCACATGCCCACTAGGTGGCACAAGCATCTGGAGTTCAATTTTAGTGGCTGAGGCCCTGGCACACGATTTCTCTCTCTCTTTCTCTCAAAAAGAAAAAAAAAATGTAGCAAGTTTGCAGGAGAATAAAAACAGCACACTTAAAAGTTCATTCATTCAGGGCTGGAGAGATGGCTTAGCGGTTAAGTGCTTGCCTGAGAAGCCTAAGGACCCTGGTTAGAGGCTTGATTCCTCAGTTAGCCAGATGCACAAGAGGGCGCACGCATCTGGAGTTCCTTTGCAGTGGCTGGAAGCCCTGGCATGCCCATTGTCCCTCCCTCCCTCCCCCTCACCTCTTTCTCCGTCTGTTGCTCTCAAATAAATAAAATAAAGATAAACAAAAAAAAATAAAAAATATCATTCAATCCAGGTGCTCTTAATGTATTTTACATACAAGAATTTAACTCTCTCCACATAGTCAGTACGTAACAGTATCATCTTTACTTCTCAATTCATAAAATTGAAGCATAAAAGGTGAAATAATTTGTCTTTAATCACATTACTGGTAAGAGATACAATTTTAGGGCTGGAGAAATGGCTTAGTGGTTAAGGCATTTGCCTGCGAAGCCTAAGGATCCCGGTTCAATTCCCCAGAACCCACGTAGGTCAGATGCACAAGGGGGCATTTGCGTCTGGCATTCGTTTGCAGTGGCTAGAGGCCCTGGCATCACCATTCTTTTCTATCTACCTCTTTCTCTCTCTCTCTTTCAAATAAATAAATAAAATATTTTTTAAAATAGATAAAAATTTTAGAGCAAGTGGTGAATTTTAGAATCCACTCTCCAAACTGGCTGACTTTTAAGCAGTTCCAATTTGCCAAATGGTCCTTCAATTTGTGTAAAGGTGATCTAGAGAATGACCAAGCTAGTTTTAATGGCTGCTCTGCCTGATGCAAAGTCCACATTTTACTTCTGAGACGTATGACAGAAAGCATATTCCAAAGCCTTTGGCATAATGAAGACAAGAGACAGGTTCTTAGAACTCCAGATTCTAACTATGGCTAAGTTCCTATTTAAACATGTGTATACCTATAAACAATATTTGTAAAATAGATTTATTATACTATTAATAATATGTTTCACATGAAAAATGAGAAGGGGACCAGAAGGTGAACTGAGTCTGACAAAACTGGTGCAGAAGCCAGACATAAAGATTAGTTTTGTTACTTTGGATTCCAACCTAGAGACTTGATGTTAAAATAACTTAGTATTGGTTTTTATTATAATTTTCTGCACTTGAAAGCTTTAGGCAGTCAAAAGAAAAAAAAAAGAGGAGGAGAGGTTTGTTCTCATTCATTATACTGTGAACACATTTCATTAATCTTAAAGGTCTGTATTAATTCAAGATAGACAGACATGGTGCATTTCACAGAGTAAAGCTATACCTCAAATGCATGGGCAAATGAAGAAATAGCAAGAGTATTCAGGATACTAAACTGTGTGGGTTTTAAGGTAATGAGTCAATAAAATAGAAGATGATAGAGAACAAGAGCCATGAGTGAATGTTATATTTTTTTATGTAATGGAAGAAAAATTGAGCAAAAGTCATGTCTACAATTAAACTACCCCAAACTCTGCCTGATCTTGAACTCTAAACAGGGTGAGGTCTGGATCGTACTTGGGTGGGAGAAAATTGGAACCAATGAATTATTGTGACACAGTAAAGAAATTGTTTTCATATTATGTGAAGATCACAAAATATCTCTTGAATTCAAGCAAGATGCCTAGTTAGTCATTTTATTCTTTGAGTGGAAGAATATTAAGAAATGATAACTAATCTCTTAATTATAAAAACTCAAATACAAGATATAAAATCAATACTTCTCATGTTACTGGTTATCAGAAAATGGAATATAAAGAATATTATCTTGGGCTGGAGAGATGAGTTTGTGGATAAGGTGCTTGCCTGTAAAACCTAAGGACCCAGGTTTGACTCCCTAGAACCCATTTAAGCCAAGTGCACAAAGTGGCCCATGTATCTGAACTTTGCATGCAGTGGCTAGAGACCCTGGTGCACCAATTCTATCATAAACAAGAATATAATCTTTTTTTAAAAAAAATTTTTGTTATTTTTGTTTTTATTTATTTGAGAGAGACAGAGAGGGACAGAAAGAGGCAGATAGAGAGAGGGAGAGAGAATGGGCACGCCAGGGCCTCCAGCCACTGTAAACGAACTCCAGACGCATGTGCCCCCTTGTGCATCTGGCTAACGTGGGTCCTGGGGAGTCGAGCCTCAAACTGGGGTCCTTAGGCTTCACAGGCAAGCGCTTAACCACTAAGCCATCTCTCCAGCCCAAGAATATAATCTTAATACTAAAAGACAGATAAATAATAGAAAGTGTACATTATACCACGATTATACAGAATACTTCAAAATGCAAGTCATATTCCGTTTTCTATTGCTTTGCTTTTGTTTCCACATTTTAAATGAGTAATAACGTAAACTGTCCTGGTGGAAAAAGAATTTCATTTATTTGTTTATTTGTGTTTTTTCAAGGTAGAATCTCACTCTAGCCCAGGCTGACCTGGAATTTACTCTGTAGTCTCAGCTCACAGTGGTCCTCCTACCTTTGCCTCAAGAGTGTAGAGATTAAAGGCATGTGCCGCTTTGCCAGGAAATGGAAGGGTTTTGTTTTTTTTCTTTTTTTTTTTTTTAAATTAAACATGTGCTTGATGCTATGAGGAAGAAGTCCATTAACGAAACAAGTTTACTCTTAATTTTCCAAATATTGTAATAATCCTCATTCAGCATGTATTTGTTGAAATGCTTAAATATATTTGAAGCCATAGCTTGTTTTTGCTTGCTTTTATAAGCTAATCTACACAGACCATTTTTACTTATTTTCAGGATACTACCTCAAATTATTGCATTCTAAAATAATGTAAACAAAAGCAGATGAGAGAAAATTTTCAGCAAAATTCAAACTCATGCATCAAGTACTTTCAATTCAGAAGGAACAATGGTATCAAACATTTTAAATTGGAGAAATTTATTCTCCAATTCAAGAAATTGGAAGCATGCCGGGTGTGGTGGCACACACAGCACTTGGGAGGCAGAGGCAGGAGGATTGCCAAGAGTTTGAGGCCACCCTGAGACTACAGAGTGAATTCCAGGTCAGCCTGGGCCAAAGTGAGACCTTACTTCAAAAAAAAAATAAAGAAAGAAAGAAAGAAAGAGAGAGAGAAAGAAAGAAAGGAAGAAATCGGAGGCTTTATTCCCTCAAAATAAGTGAGTCATGGTTCCATTACATAAAAGTAGGGTAAATAACTTTAATAGAACTTTGTACAGTTTTGTGTTAAGAAATACTTGCATTGTCAATCCAGCTACTGGTTATGTATATGCAGTCTAAGTGCTATTCATAGGTCAAAATAATAAAAAATATGTACATATGCATATGATCATATTTTCTATATTTTAGCTTTTAAAAATAATTGATGTTTATGGATTATATCTGGGTCACATGCATTTATTATCAGGTATTTGTATGGCTTCTAAATTATCTCTTCATATCCCAATTTTTATCCCCATTTTCTTACCATCTTTTCAAAGCAAACCTTATCTTTTCTCCATAAATTATCATTAGAACTTAGATTTAATATTAATACATAGAATTGCTTTGGGGGAAAATTCCATTTTATTATCAAAACTCAAAGCTTATGCTCTTTTGTTATACTATCATATAATCATTGAGAGATGGCCCAAGTGATTTACATTTTGCATTCCATCTTCAGAAACTTATGCTTAAACTGTGCACAGGCGATTATACCAACCTCCTTCACAACTATGAAGGTCACACATACAGACTTTTAAAAAAGATTTTTGAAGTTTATTTATTTATTTGAGAGATAGCAAAAGAGAGTCTAAGAGAGGGACAGAGGGAGAATAGGCATACCAGGGCCTACAGCCTTTGCAAATAAACTCTAGATACACGTGCCACTTTGTGTATTTGGCTTTAAGAGGGTACTGGGGATTCGATCTTGGGCTGTTAGGGTTTGCAAGCAAGTGCCTTCAACTGCTAAGCCATTCCTCCAGCTCCTAAGCATTTTTAAAATGTATTTTTATTGTTGGGCATAATGGTGCATGCCTTTAATCCCAGCACTTCGGAGGCAGAGGTAGGAAGATCACCATGAGTTTGAGGCCACCCCGAGACTACATAGTGAATTCCAGGTCAGCCTGGACTAGAGTGAAACACTATCTCAAAATATATATATATATATATATATGATTTATTTGTGTGTTCATGTGTGTGTGAGAAAGAGAGAGGGAGAGAGAGAGAGAGAGACAGAGACTGTGTGTGTATTAGAAACTCTTACCACTGCAAATGAATTCCAGATATATGCACCACTTTGTGCATCTGGATTCACGGGGGTACTTGCTTGGGAACTGAACTCTGGTTGACAGATTTTGCAAGCAAGGGCCTTTACCCATTGAATCATCTCCTCTCCAGCCTACTTTCTCTCGTACTTTCTTTTCTTCTTTTTATGTTTTTTTTTTTTTTTTTTCATTTTTGAGATACGGTCTTGCTATGTAGCCTAGGTGGGTCTGGAGCTATTTATGTAGCCAAGGCTCTTCATGCCTCTGTTTCCTGAGGGTTGGGATTATCGATGAGCACCACCACACCTGGTTCATGCATTTTACATTTCAATAATTTTACAAGTGATAAAAAGTTTAAAGGAAAATGTAGATTCCAATATAAATCTTCAAATGCATATATAATTTGGATTAAGAGAGTCCAACTTCTAAAGGTATTTTTAAAAAATAATGCAATATATTTAAGTAACACTAACAGATTGCAGCATCGTAAGTTGATGCTACTAACTTACATTCATAAATACTGTACTATTGTTCTCAATGAAAACATCTTGATAAACCATTAATTTTTAGCATTGCTTTGTCTTTTATAAAAATAATACCTCATTTATCTATTTATTTATTTACTTAAGAGAGGGAGAGAAAGAATGGTCACACCAGGGCCTCTAGTCACTGCAAACAAACTCAAGACACATGTCCCACCTTGTGCATCTGGATTACTTGGGTACTGGGGAATTAAACCTGGGTCCTTTGGCTTTGCAAGCAAGCACCTGAACCCCAAAGCTATCTCTCCAGCCATTGTTTTGTCTTTTTATTTTGTTATGATTTTTCACAAAATTATCTAATTCTGAAAATAAAGTCTTGTATTAAAAATAAAATAGCTTGTTGTTAATATGAGAGGTTATAAAAGGAAATGCTGAGTTTAGACCATAAAAAGCTACCATAAATTCATTAAAGTTATTTAAAAATTTCTCATCAGCATACCACTCAGATTGTGTCATTAGTCATTTCTAATTCCATTTAATTGAACTCAATGTAATCCTACAATTTTACTATTATGGGCTTGCCTATCTAGGCTCACTTTGTACCTTTCTAAAAGCAGAAGAGTTTGTTACATGATTAAATATTAGAGTTTTCACACAAGGAAAATTTTTGTATTTCCTAGGAGCCTACTGCCTAATTATGGAATTATCAGGTATAGGAAGAAAACTATAATGGTACTCATTGCTAACCAATTTAATAAAATTTTAATGATAAGGAAGTTATTTAGAAAGTTTATGTTCTCCTTTAGTTCTTTAGAAAGGAACTAAAACTCAGAGAGGTTAGCTGATTTCCTTAAGATGACACAGGCAATGTATGTAATGGATGTCCAGGTTTAGCCCAAATGTTGCCTCTGACACACAGGTGCTTGTCCTTTCAAATGACCACCTGAGTCTCAACAACAGAAACCAGGAAAAATGTGCCTGGGTGAGATGAAGTATAAATTCTGAAATATTTGTTGTATATAGTCACTATGTTAACATTATGTGGTTTACATTAACACTATTTAGAACAGATGGTGAGTCATAATTGAATGTTGTGCTGTAATTGCTTAAAAATTAGCATAACTAGGAGAGGGGAGGGGACAAGAATGGAGGGAAAGAAAGGGAAGGAAAGAAATGTCATAATATAGAATGCTTGATCCTTAGTTGGACTTTGGCACTTGGAAAATATACATGATCTGGTAAGATAAATGAGACAAGGCCATGAGCACACAGAAGAGGAAGCAGTACTCCACAGAAAGGGGGACAACTGGCTAAACTGACCACCAAGACAAAGGAAAGGAACTCCAACGTACAAGTAAAAATTCACATTAGGTATGCATGACCCCACCACAAAAACCAGCACCACCCCCAGTTCTTCCTCACAGTGACTTCACTTACTGTCTTAATTTTCCCAAGACATAGCAGCCACATGATTCATTTGCTCTCTCTGTGGATCAATCTCCCACAGGTGCCTTTCTCATTCAATTCTGCTCATTAAATGTTGGTCTACAAATTACAACTAAATCCATTTACAAAAAGTAGCAAAATTAGAATATTTGTAACACAGGCAAAGTATATGATATTTAAATTTTAGGATCCATAAATAAAGTTTTATCAGGACACAGCCATGCTCATCCATTTACATATACCCATGGCTGTGTTAAAACATACACCACATGGCCTACTGTGATAAACTTTTACTCTCTAGCATGTGACTGAAAAGAATTAAGAATAACTAAGTCCTGGCAGCAGTTTTAATTATAAAGAGTATATTTCAAGTGTGAAAATGAAAAAAAAAATAATGGAAACCCAAACTCTAAAAATGTACATGATGAGCAAAATGAAGTATGTGTTATTTGTTGGTCAAGCATTCTAATTTAATCTGAAACAGAGCAAGATCTACTATAGTCCAAGAATCTCTACTCTGATTCCTGAGTGGTTCTGCAGGGGTGTGGTGGATTTGTTTATTTTTAAATTTAAGTGCATTTTAACGTTGGTTCTAGGAGCATGCTTATATGTGTATATGAATGTAACTAATGTCTATGCTTTGTGTTATTTTAAGAGACTTAATTTATAGTTTTGTTATTATTTACTTGGCTAGATGACTGAGATGAGACTGAAACAGTTTGAGACAATTTATAATTTTATTATTTATTCAGTTAGGATTGAATGACTACATAATGGAGATGGTACTTCACTATGTAGCTTAAGCTGACCTCAAACTTGGGATTCTCCTGCTTCAGCTTCCCATGTACCTGGGGTTACAGGTTTGTTTTACTCTGAACAGTTAACAATTTTATACGTAATGCTTTCATTACTGATAGCTTTCAAAGTGATGGCATCACAACTGTTAATATATTACATGATGTGTGACATTTAGAAAATTCTACATATAGTAAGTATCCTGGTGTTATATTAAAATTTTAAATAAATTATTTACTTGACTCTGTGTGGGACTGGGTAAGCCAATGTCTCTCACCTCTACAGATGAATGCTCATTCAGCTCTACATGGGTGTCTGGGGAGTTGAACCCTGGCCAACAGGTGTTGCATGTAGATGTTTTTGACTACTAATGTATCTCCCCAGGTCTGATATGAAAATTTAAATGGTTGTTCAGTAATTTTGGGTTTATACACATATTCACTGGCTTTGACTGCTCTGCTCAACCTGACTTCAGATGGGGAGAGCTAATCACACAATATAGTATTGAGTGATTAGAAAGCCAATATATGCACTGTACGAAAACCCAAGAAAACGATACTAATTATTCAGGGAGTTCAGGATAATTTGTAACTCTTCTCCAGAAACAAGTAGAAGGCATGTGGGCATCTCGTTTTCCATAAGTGTGAAACACAGAAAAGAGGGATCACAGAAGAGCGGGCAGCAACAGACAGGACAACAAACCGGAAGGCAAATCCACACCCAAACACATGCAGTGTACAACACATACTTGTTGCGGAGGAGGGGGTGTTGCAACTCAGCAACCAGTCTGCTGTGTTTAAAACAGTCATGTTGTCCCCTGAGAAGAGGAACAGTATAAGAGTTCATTGTCTGAGGGCCGGAGTGGACTGGAGTAATCTTCAGTGCTGGCACTGGGACCTGGCCTCTTAGCAACACTGTAAATGAACTGCACAGCTTCTACTCTTTAGCGCAGCACGTCTGTTTTAGGTCAGTTAAATAGGTGGACATGATGGACCGTGAAGTTCACGGTCTTCTTTCAGAGGACTGCGGTTTGTCAATCTGATTTGCACTCATCTTCAAGTTTAAATACAAATGTCCCTGCTCCAGTACTCATGACTACATATTTGTGTGCATTTATAATACCATATCCATTAATTAGCTGAAATTATAGATGCATGTTTAGAGACATAAAAACATAATGAGCAAAGAGAATGTTAATCTACAAAGGGTCTGAGGTAAAAACATTATTAAATACAGGGTAAGTTGCAATTCACACAACTTGACAAAGAAAACTATAGATTGCACAGTTCTACTAAATGGGAAGAGGTGTACCCATTTCATAGATAGCTACTTTAAATTTAAAAGAAAATATGATATGGCAAATGCTGATATCTGACAATATGAATAATTTATTAAGTAAAACAAATTTCCTGTGAATTTGACTTTAGGAACTAGACTAGACCTATAAAATTTCAAAGTGATAGTGAGTAAGTTAAAATATTTTTGTGTAATTTGTATGTACATATATGTAATGCTTATATAGGTATATGTATATATAGAAAATTGAATTATAACATCTGACATGTTGAATGTACTTTATGAAATGATAAAGTGAATAGTTGAAATAACTCTACTTGCTACCACATGTTATGGCATATCTATGCTGTAATCAAATAAGAAAGTATGTGGAAAAATGTAATATTCTTTTAAATAAATGTTAGATACTATCCTATGATATCATTCTCTTTGAAAAGAAAATACAGCAGATGAGTAATTTTATCTTTTTTAAAACCATTTACAAGAGAAGCCATTTTTATAAAAAAATTGGAGTGATCTTTTCTTACAATTCAAAAATCGCAAATGGGATTATAGGATCATAGCTATGTACCGCTATTATTTAACGACCTATCTACCAACTTACATATCTATTTATATGTAATATCAGTGTATAAATCTTTGTCCTTGATTTCTAAATTCTATGGAATATTTTTTAGGGAAATTACAAAAAGGAAGCCTATCTGAAGGCTTTCAAAACATTGCCTAGGGCCATCTATCCTCTTTATAGCTACAGAAGGACACAAATTTAAAAATAAACAAAACAACTAATAATATGCTAGCTATTCATTTCTTGGATGTAAAGCTGATTATGGTCTCAATAATTTCTTTATTAACAGTCCCTGACATGTGAACTTAAAGTGGATACTGAGATGTGAATCGGGGTACCTTTGGGATAGTGCACTTACCTCCTGTCCCATTTGTAGTGACTGATGTGCTGCTGAGACTGGATTTATCCAGTTTGGAGCTTCCAGGAGTATCACTGCCTCCAACCAGAGTATGAGGACTTGCTAGGTCCTGCATTTCCATAGACCTGTTGGGGCAGGAAGCAGCAGAGAAAAATGTGAAATCTTAGAAGCTATTTGTTAACAAATTCCATATATAATTTTACTAAGCACATGTGTGACACCCATAATGACAAGACTAAAGCCATTGGCTGAAAGGTGTTTTCTATGTGTGTATACATGTGGTATACATGTGTGAGTTCATATATGTATGGGTGCAGGTGGTGTGTGTGTGTGTGTAGAGGTTAACAGTGAACATGTGATGACTTACTCATCTGCTCTCCATCCTATTTTTTTGAAGGTTATCTCACTGACCTGGAGTTCATTGGTTTGTAAGTAGAGTAGCAGCCCTAGGGATGCTCCTAGGACTTCTAGAGCTCTCTGCCTCCCTGAGACTGAGATTGCAGGAAGACACTGCCCTGCCCTGCTTTTTATGTGAGTGCTACGGATCTGAACTCAGGTCCTTATACTTGCACAGCAAGCACCTTAACCACTAGGGCATTTCCCTAGGACCAGTTAAAACATCTTTATTAAACAGGTAAATAGACCAGTAAATGAAAAACAAATAAATATGAAAAAGACTTCACAGGATGTGATATTACACTTATAAAATGTAAGGAAAAAGTCAGATTCCATGCTCTTGTCAGGTGAAGTTGACAAGGATAGCTACCCTCCTAACCCTATTACCTGTACTACAAACACAGACAAATGCTGAACATGTTAACTCCCATAACTTGGCATAACTTGCTTGTCTCCAGTGAAGAAAAAATCAGAACCCAAAACCAAACTGTGAAATCAACAGCAGACTAGAAGCTCCTTGTTGACCTTCCTGACTCAGGTGGCTGAAACATAAAGCTGAGGCTAAGAGTTAGTTTTAATCCTTCTAACATCTACTTAGGATGAGGAGATTCAGTACATGTTTATTCCTTAGAATGTGCTGGAATTTAGACCCACAATAAAACTGGGATTCCTAAAAGGACAAAACTCTCTGAGAAGGAAATTGTAAAAGTGAATCATGTAATGGCCTATAGAAGCCAGATAGGCTTTCATGAAAACAAAAGTTGAGAATATATACATACTTTTTTTTTTTTTTTAACCAACAACTTAAACACAATTGCCAAGTGAAAATGTCAATCCACAGGAGGGAATGAAGAGAAGTACAAATGCCAGTGAGTGGGTAAGTATCAAAGATTATCTCTTATCCCTTTCCTGTTTCATGAAAGATAGCTTATGGAAGCATAAATCATCACATTGTACTGTGAGGTTTATAATAAGGTATAGACATAAAATAAATCCCTCCAACACAAAGGATGATAAGGTTGCTCTTCCATTCAGCATTAGCTATTATATTAAACTTGGATAAAAAGTGAGTTGAAAGTGCATAATGTAGTAACTACTACTAGTTGTTAGTAATAAATATGCCAACAAGTATGAGAAATGCCAGTAGAATACCTTAGAACTTTGGAAAGTGATTAAGCCTAACATCAAGAAAAGATAAATGAGAATATATGAGAAAATTTAAAAATATGTATGCCAAGAGAATATACTCAAGTCTAACACATTAATAATTACATTAAATATTAATGAACTATAACATTTCAGAGAAAAGACTAAGCTGGTCACATAGGATTATATAACCAAGTCCTACCAATGCGTGACTAAAAGGCAGTTTTTTTTTTTTTTTTTTTTTTCGAGGAAGGGTCTCAATCTAGCCCAGGCTGACCTGGAATTCACTATGTAGTCTCAGGGTGGCTTCGAACTCACGGCAATCCTCCTACCTCTGCCTCCCAAGTGCTGGGATTAAAGGCGTGCGCCACCACGCCCGGCTTAAAGGCAGTTTTAATATGAATACGCTGTAATAAAATAACACACTGGCCAGATATCAGCTTTGGGGTGGAGGAACTTACTTCTATAGCTTTTGGAAATGAGCAGCTCAAAGTTCATTTCCAGGACTTGCCTTTGGTGAATGTCATTATATCTAAGACCATGGCCTTTTGGGGGCAGCCTGGTCACAGTACGAATATAAAGACTACTCCCTTGTCCAACAAGTTCACCTTGCTCTTGGGCCTCCCACAAGATCAGCTGAGACCTGTTTTTCAATTGTGATCTAGACCAATATGGCTCCACTACACCACTTCCTCCATTCTCCTAAATGGTATAAACACTAAGAATGCACACCAAGAAAACTCCTTATTTTCCTCATGAGTTTCCCAAAAGTGGAAAGACCAAGTAGATTGAGGATAAAAGGACAAAAAAAAATCATACATCATAAACCTTAGAAAGATCTTTAGGCTATAATTGTATCAGTCAAAATGGGCCACATAAAGATGAGTGGCAGATATAAAGAGAGAAATCAAGAAGTGGTTCCCCAGGAAGACATAGCTATATCAAATGTCCATGTAAGCAGAACTCCAAAGCAAATAAAGCAAAACTGGGAGAATTAAAGGAAGAAGCAGGCAAATCCATGACCATATTTGTGATTCATGACATGCTTTCTAGAGTTACCAGCAGAAAAGAAAACTTCTAAAAATAAAATTTATAAAATATATCATTATCACCAATGTAATTTACCACATAGGAATAGCCAATAAGTATAGAACATCCATTAATTTCAGGTATGGATGAAGCACCACTGAAAGGTCTACCTGCTGGTCTATAAATACTGAATAGATTTTATAATTGAAATCTGACATAATGTGGCATGTTACCACAATGAATTAATTTAGTAAACAACAATATAATATGTAAAAAACTCCACTCTGTAAACAGGATACACTACACTCCTAAGTAATCTATTATTCACGAAGGAATTCATAAGGGAAAGTTTCAAAAAAACAGGATAAAATGACAGTGGAAACACATCAAATCAAAATTTCTTATGTGCACAAGTGATGGCTACTGAGAAATATGTATCTTTATGTCATTATATTAAAAGGAAAGGGTTTAAAATGTGTGATCGTGATATCTTAAGAAACTATGCCAAAAAAAAAAAAAAGTAAAGAGAAAGTAAGTATCAGGAAGCAATAAAGAGATCACTAGCATTGAAAATCCATTTAGCAATACATAAAATTTATAATTTTAGAAGATGGTCATTAGAAGTACTAATGATATTAAAAGGATATTATAAGTGTGTGTTTGCCATTTGTATCTCTTCCTCTGTGAATTGCCTGTTTAACTCTGTACCCCATTTTGTGAGTGGGGTGTTTGTCTTCTTATTGTTTAGACTTTTGAGTTCTTTGTAAATTCTAGAGATAAGGCCTCTATCAGTTGGATAACCTGCAAATATTTTCTCCCATTCTGTGGGTATTCTATTGGCTTTGCTTATTATATGCTTGTCTGTAAAGAAACTCTTCAGCTTCATATGATCCCAATGGTTGAGTGACTGTTTAAGAACTTGAGCAACTGGGGTTTTGTTCAGGAAGTCTTTTTCCATTTCTATATCATGGAAAGTACTTCCTAAATTTTCTTCCAGTAGTTTTCGAGTTTCTGGTCTTATGTTGAGGTCTTTGATCCATTTGGATTTGAGTGTTGTGTATGGTGAAATGTTTGGATCAAGTTTTAGTTTCCTGCATGTGGTTATCCAGTTTGTCCAGCACCATTTGTTGAAGATGCTATCTTTTTTCCAGTCTATATTGTTTGGGCCTTTGTCGAATATCAAGTAGCTATAGTTGCTTGGCCCAAAATCCGAGTCCTCAAGTCTATTCCATTGGTCTATACTCCTGTTTTTATGCCAGTACCATGCTGTTTTTATTACTATGGCTTTGTAGTATAACTTTATATTGGGTATGGTGATGCCACCAGAGGTATTTCTTTTGCTGAGGATATGTTTGGATATGTGAGGCCTTCTGCCTTTCCATATGAAATTTGAGATCATTTTTTCTATGTCTGTGAAGAACATACAAAAGGCAAACACACACCTAAGAAAATGTTCATCATCCCTAATCATCAGAGAAATGCAAATTAAAAAAACTATGAGATTCCACCTTACCCCAATAAGGATAGCCAACATCAAAAGGTCAAATGAAAATAAATGCTGGCGAGGATGTGGAGAAGCAGGGACACTCATTCACTGTTGGTGGGAATGCAGGACGGTACAACCACTTTGGAAAGCAATATGGAGACTCCTGAAAAAGCTGACTATAGAAATACCAACAGACCCAGTTATACCATTACTGGGCATGTACCCTAAAACCTTCAAACCAAAAGCCAGAGAGATTTGCTCAACCATGTTTGTAGCAGCTCAATTCGTAATAGCTAAAAGCTGGAATCAACCCAGATGTCCATCATTAGAAGAATGGATAACAAAGATGTGGTATATCTACACAATGGAATTCTATACAGCAGTAAGAAAAAACGACATAAAGAAATTTGAGGAAAAATGGTTGAACCTGGAACAGATCATTCTCAGCGAACTTACCCAATCACAGAAAAAAAATCGACACATAGTCTCACTCATCTGCAACACCTAACCTGAATTTGCCCAAGATGCCTTACATACCCAGCAAGTACCTCATGGACTAGACAATAAGATGGATGGGAGGGCGGGGAGGGAATCAAAGGGTGGAAAACAGTAATCCGGACCCAAACGGCAATGGTACCATAAAATTCTACTTCCTAAAAGACAGACCAAATGGCTGAACCTTCACTAGACCCTTACAGGAAACACCTGAACCACAAGACACTGGAGAGGGTAGGATCAAGACTGACCTAAATCTCCTACATCTTCCCTCCCTCCCTCTCCCCCTTTCCCCTCTATCTCTCTCCTCTCTAACTCTTGTATATTAGTTATCTTTTTCCTCAATTTCCTAGTGGACACTGACCTGTAACCCCCACTTCCAGCTTGGGCCTACCATCCACAATGAGCTTTTGATCAGAGAAACCTACAAGGTTTCCCAAAACAATGACAGACTTCTGTCAGAGTACTTGATGACCCACCAAAGGCCAGTGGTAAGACCCTATTGCTGAAGACTCCATACGCAGCTGACGCGAAAATGGAATGACATGGCTGGAAGCCAGGAGAGAGTCAGTCCCCAGACAGTCAGCGTGTCTAGTGCCAGATGGCGCTACATAGGCGACTGGGGGAAATGACCAAGATCTGTCCAAGCAACACATTGTTTAACCTAATTAGCAACAAATAACCGGATGTGATGCCCACACAAGTGCAATAGTGGTACACAGCCATGGTGAGGAATCAATTGCTCTTGATTTGGCTAACTGATCCACTCAGTGGTACTAGACCCTCCACTCTACAATATCAAGCTACCATCAATCACGGGGTATAAGAGGGCCTACACCTATCAAACTGTCTATCAAAAAAGTAAGTGTTATCTCAATTTTCCGGGTGCTAACTTACTCTCCGTTGGAGAATCTGCTTCTCTTTTCCAGATAGATGCAGATCCTAAGAAGAGAGCTGCCCCAACATACCTCAAAAGGGGCC
The DNA here is from genome assembly GCF_020740685.1 of Jaculus jaculus. Classification (NCBI taxonomy): domain Eukaryota; kingdom Metazoa; phylum Chordata; class Mammalia; order Rodentia; family Dipodidae; genus Jaculus; species Jaculus jaculus. The sequence continues at coordinate 32,095,200 of NC_059110.1, forward strand.
CAACTGAAACTAAGGACAACTGGCGAAATAAGTAAGGGTGATGTTTTCCTGTGAACCGGATACCAGCACAAAGGGGAAGGAGATTAACGCAGAGAAAAATCAACTCCTACCAAATCAGAGAGCCAAAGCCTCAGAGGTCCCCAACACCTCAGCACTGAAGCAGACCAAAAATGAACCCAACATGGCTCAGGGAAATCTTGCAGAAGAGGGGGCGGAAAGAATGTCAGAGTTACATGTTGGGTCATGATTTGCAGAGACATTTATCATACTAATAACTGGGGGCTAACTCCACAATGCATGACCCATTTTCATTAACAAGGAGGGTCTAATGGGAGGGGGTAGATCACAGATGAGCCTAAATAATGGTACCAAACTGCCTGTATTCACTGAAAAGAAAACTAATAAATTAAATTAAAAAAAAGGATATTATAAACATTAGTATACAAATAAATTCAGTAACATAAAATTGGTGAATTTCTTGAAAGTCAAAGAACCTGGCCCAATATAAAGGTAGTAAAACCAAATATCAATTATCACTTAAAGTAAATGGATTTGTACTTCACAAAAGAAAACTCCAGAGATTTATGGTTCTATTAATAAATGTGACCAAATCTCTAACAAAGTCTGTCACATGAAAATAGGAGAGAAAATTTTAAATCTTTCATAGGAGGGAAGAATTGCCCTGACTCCAAATCTTACAAAGTCAATTTCAAAAAGAAAAAATAGGATATATATTTCTTAGAAAAACAGATGGAAAATTATGTAACCAAACATTTAATCAAGTTCATCAATGCAAAGAAAGATCTATTATGAGCAAATATTATTTATTCTGGAAATACAAAGTAATTTTAACACTTGTAAATTAATGTAATTTGATATATTAGTAAGCATTATTCCTTTAGCTGCAAGTACTTGATAATATCCATCATGCATTCATAATGCAAATTCTCAGTCATTTAGAAAACCACACAATTTCTGAATAATCAATAATAGCTTTCCTCATGTTTAATGATGAAATATTGAATTATTTCAGAAAAAGACAAAAATGTCTCTTTCATTCTAGCACTGCATTTTACTTATAATTTTAACCAGTACAATTAAAACAAAACAAAACAAAATAAAGTGAAGGTAGAAAACCAAGGGGACAAAAGCCTTTAGTTCACACGACACAACTGTTTTTTGTAGAAATTGTTGAAAAAGCTACCTAGAGAACCCTGAACAACTAGATCCAATGGGTAATCGTACCAGTTGACTGCACAAGGATTCTGCCAGTGCCCAATGAAAGAACTAAAAACATCTAGAACCTTAGTCAGTACATTTCCAGTTCAGACACTGAAATATGAAAATGGCACATTTTGGGGGGCTGGACGTTGGGTTGCCCACAGTCCAGCTGTGGTCCAGTTCAAGCTTAGAAGGTCCTGAGTGAGCAGAACATTGCCCCAACTGCCAGGTAAAAGAAAGAGCTTGGGCTTTTGCAGAAATCAACGAACTAAAACAAAACAAAAAAACAAAGCCCACCCCCCAAAATCCACAAATATTATGCATTAGTTTTTTTTAAAATTTATTATGTAATGAGAATGCTATAACTATTCTGAGATAAGAAGCAGAAAAACATGACTCCTAGTGGAAAGAAAACATGGAAGACAGATGGAAGCCTGTGTATGGTCTGTGGAATTAGCAAAGTATGCCTGAGCCTCCATGATTGGCTACTCTATACATGTGGTCACCCCTGTCTGTGCAACTATAGTGGGGGGAAAAGCAGAAATCAACTCCTTGACTATATTCTAACCAGAGGGAAAAAAAAAAAAGCAGAAATCAACTCCTTGACTGTATTTTAATCAGAGAAAGAAAATCAAAGAAAGATACTAGTGTCTATAAGGCTTAATGACATTAAGGAGCATTGAGAAAGGGTTTGAAAGAGATATATTGGGAGGAAAAGAGGGTCAGCTTTCATTGTCCAGGCATCGCCTTTTTCCTCTAGTGATTTTAATTCATACCCCTTTATGGCAATAAATCCTGCTTATGAGTCTAAGGGCACTTACGATTTATCATAAATAAATAAATGTATAAATAAAAGTATGATATTTATTTGAGAGAGAAAGAAAGAGAGAAGGAGAGAGAGAGAGAGAATAGACACACCAGGGCCTCCAGCCACTGCAAATGAACTCCAGACATATGTGCCAACGTGTGCATCTGATGTGGGTACTAGGCCATCAAATCTGGGTCCTTAGGCTTTGCAGGCAAGTGCCCTTATCTACTAAGCCATCAACGCAGGCCAGCACTTATGAGTTTATTCAAATCCTTCTAGCCACTTGCTGAACCTGATGGTGGTGTTGTGGACTGTCCCAGACTACAGTCGTACAATTACTGATCCAGATTTCTACTAGAGGCATCTACTAGGGCCCCATTAGGAGCACAAGCTATTCTCTACATGGGAAGACAGAGCCACTGCATCAAAATTGAAGTCTGAAATGCTAAGTGTCCACTGAATAGAACAGACAGCAATGTAAAGGAATCAGGAAAAGTTTCTCAGATTGTTAGGTGGATTTTGAGGGATTCAAATAACAGATCCTGGGGGAGGCATCCAGTCAATGGTATTACTGAAGCCACAAAGTAGTTCAGGGGCTCCTGGCCAATGTGGATCACGTGCAAGATGAGTAAGCCAGGAAAATCAGTCAGGAATGAAAAACTGGAGCACACGCCACAGAGGGCAACGAGTAGAGAGGAAACAAAATAATGCATCTGCAAAACAAGCAAAAACCAAGCCAAAAAAATAAATGAAGCCTTAGCATGCTTCATTCCAGTTCACAGGAAAGCAAAATGGAATTATCTAGATCTTTACAATTCAGTCCCTTTTGTTTTAGTGGAGGAATGTTTCTTATAACAAAAAGATCTGTTTGCTAACAGGACTGTAGTATTATAACCAAGAGTATATAGAGAATATTCCTGTGATGACTTTTGTAAGCGTAGTAATAAATTTAATTGTAAAACTCAAGATCCTTTTAAAGTTCAATTTTATAAAAGTATATAAAATATAAAATTTACCTTGAGTATCAACCTAGCAATTAAGGGTTATAAGATTTTGCTGACTACATACTATAAGCCACATTCTGTGCTTGGTACGTCATAAAGATTATCTCCTTTCATCAAACAACACTTTGATACACATGCTTCCTATATTTTGTGTATGAAGATACTGAGGCTCAGCGGGGACAGGTGCCCCAAGGTCACATGTGCAAAAAGTTGCAACACCAGGCTTTGAGCTCATATTTTGCTGATGTTGGAACCTAGGCCTTTCCTATATACATTGTGGTTTTCCCATGTTTAAGATATTTTCACTCTTTCACACTGTCAAAGCACAGTTAAGGCTTCAGAGATGGCTCAGAAGTTAAGGTGCTTGCCTGCAAAGGCCAGCAACCTGGGTTCAATTCCCCAGTACCCATGTAAAGCTAGATGCACCAAGGGCCTATTCATCGGGAGTTAATTTCCAGTGGCAAGAGGCCCTGTTGTGCCCATCCTCTCTCTCTCTCTCTCTCACTCTGCTTAAAAATCAATAAAAGATGTTTTCATAAGCCTGATTAAAACTGTACAACTTTGAAATAAAGCATGTTGAATAACTACCAAAGTCAATACAAACATCTACTCTGCCATATCTACACTGCTCATTGCATTTAAAGGTGACTCTTCTCCTTTCAAGATGTCTGTTTCAGTTGCTGTGCAGTTAACCTCAAGTCATCAAGCCATACAAATAAATATGAGCATCTGTCTGGACAATATAAAAAGTGATCCTACTCCTAGATACAAATATTCATTACAAATGCCACAAGAGTGAGAGCCACATTGATCAAAGTGAATATGCGTATGTACTTCAAAGCCTTCTGATGTGTTTAACAACTTGCTTTTTACAGAAGGCAGTGAATGCTGGGAAGACCTAAGACCCATCAAAATGACAAGAAAAAATAAAACAGCTAAGTGCCAAGCATGAGAAGAGTCATGTCTGTCACACCCACCAGGGCCCAGGAAACATTACAAAGGAAGTTGTGGATTAAATAAGAGCACTGCTCTCACTGATAGCCTGGGAACCTTCTCCAGGAAGATGGTGGAAGACACTGAGGAGACTCAAAACTCCTCAAAACAGAAAACAAGAAGCTGCTGTGAGCTGAGAGAGTTTAACACTATTGGAGACCTGTAACCCTCCCCTTTCCACCCCCAGGCTCAGGAAACATTGCGGATGAGGGGGCCAAAAGAGTGTAAGACCCAGTGGGTGGGAAGTGTTCTATGAGGCATTGTTTTCCCCATAATAACTGACTGATACATTCATGACCCCACAGTGATAATCCATTCCCACTGAACAGGGCCCTTGGCGGAATTGGGGTGGAAGGAGGGGGTGGGAGGGAAGGGAAAAAGAGGACATTACAATGGGAAAACGACCAATTTGCAATATGTTCATATATTAAAGTTCCCAATAAAATTACAAAAATTGTAAAAATTGAAGAATTGCTTTTCTGTATATTTAGTTTCTTGATTCTTTTCTATAATTTTTGTGTAGATTAAATTGACTTCACATGGTCTCAAATGTTCTCTCAGAACCAAGGAATGGCAGGCCTTGAGTTTGCTGACTTTAGGATCCACCCAGCTTAGAAACAGTGATTCACGCCGCACTAACCCTGGTAACAAGTCATGGCCCTGTTTATTTATAAACTAGCTCCATCAGGAGTTTAGGACCCAAGCAATGCACAGGCATCCCAGGCTCCCGCACACTATCAGCCAGCTTTTTATCTTTGCATGAGGTGGGAAGTCCAGATGCACAGTTCCCACATTTTCAAAGACTATCTAGCAAAATTATAGTTTGTGCACAAGATGTCTGTAAATGCATAGGCTCTGGCATTGGCTTTGCTAACAATGCCCTTTTCTCTGCAATATCCCTTAATTCTCCCTAAATGTAAAGAAGGAGTGACATCAGATTCCTCTCACAAAACTATAGTGGAAGGCTCTGGAAAAACAGGGGTTACTTCCTAGTTTGTTCTCTGCCCCTTCCCCTTATAACAATGCAGAGTATTTTTGGTATGAATGAAAGAATAATAAAATAGAAATCAAAAAAATCAATCCCTAAATTAAGTGATTAGAGTTACTTGGTTTCAAATATAGTCTAGTTTGTTAAACACTGCTTGGGCATGCTCTGGAGATAGTCAGGAAGAATACAAGTGTCTTCAATGAGGCTTTAGGCTGCTAATGCACTAAGGCCAGAAATGGAGGGAGATGGGGCTTTATTCTGTGATATAAATGTGCGTTGAAGTCTTCTTATCATATTATCTATATAAGCAGCTTGACATTTCCCAGGAGGAGTTTGTGCCAGTAGGTTTATATCTCAGAAAGACACAGAGAGAGATTGAAAGGGAGGCAGGAGGGAGGCATGTCAATTTTCTGCATGAATACAAAAATATAAGCCATAGATGAAAAAACTCACAAAGTTACATGCTTGACTTATACTGGATTCAAAAAATGAGAGCACATCACATTGAATACCAGTTCCCTCTTTATGAAAACAAAACAAAACAAAACACAGGCCTTTACACACATTGGGTAACAAGGTCAGGTCACCCTAAAGCAGTACATTTCAAAGTAGGATCCACAGTTCTTGCCACAGCTATGAGTTGGGTCCTCTCTGCCACTTGACGCCTGTGTCACTGATCAGTTGGACAGGCAGTGCCAGCAATAGGCCTTTGCCAGCGCATTTCCTCAGACATGGGTAGAAGTGGGGAGCTGTGGAGACAGGGCACTTCAGGAGGATGAACACCCTTAGTAAAAAGGACCAAAGAAGTGACTGTGCAGAACTGTTCCTCCAATTCCCCAGTGGCGTGAGCCTGTCCCTGAGGCCGGAACAAACACTTAGAGTGCAAAGGGCCCATCTGCCAAGGTGATCTTAGGCCCTAGAACCACAGCAAATAAAACCACGAACATACTGTTCTCTAGTTGCTAACAGCCCCTCCTTTCCAGGGCTCACAGCTCTTAGGCCTGCAGCTCTGGCCCTTTGTTCACCACAACTGACAAATTTCTCAGATATAACATAAGCCCTCCAGCTCCAAGAACTGTGAGTAAATATTTCGAACTAATAAGAGCTTGTCTCTAAATGTTGGTTTTCAAGTGCCTCCCTCCACTGAGAAACAAAGAAGTGAACAATGGCTCATGGTTCTCTAAGCGTCCTATGAATGGCACAAGAGTCCAGTTTCTATGTGATGGGTTACAAAGCATGCTTAATGAAGCAAGAAATTATTTTCCTCTAGCAAGCAGTGGGGTAAAGCCATAGGTCACAATCAAAACACTTAATGCCATCCATTATACTGAGAAATATATCAAGCCTTTTCCTAAGAGAAAATAATACCCTTCAAGGAGGAGCAAATATTATATGGGATAAACAAATGAGGATTTTTCAGTACCAGAGTGTTGAAAACAAAACAAAACAAAAAAAAAGTGCTGGCATAGCATCCAAAATACAGAAGTCATCTATTAAAATAATTGAACTTCAGGGGCTGAGGAGATTTCTCAGTCAGAAAGGTTCTTGCCATGAAGTTGGGAAGACCTGAGTTCGGATCCTCAGAGCCTCCATACATGCTGGTCTTGGAGGTGCAGGTCTGTAATCCCAGCACTGCAGAGAAGGAGGCAGGGAATCCCTAGGGCTCACAGCCTATGTAGTTGAGTCAAGTAGGTGACTAGACTACTTGCACTTTATTTAAGGTTACAGGTTTTTCTGGTCAAAGTAAATTCAACACTAGAGCCTGCCTTAATAGTTAAGATGGAAAGTGATGGAGGGAAGCACTCATGGATGAAGTTACCATTGGCCTCAGCACACACACACACATACATGCATGTTCGTTCACCCACATACACCCACATGAACATGTGTACAAATACACATACATACATGCATGTCTCTGAAGGGTCATTGCATGTCTTTAAATGTAAAAAATTTTGTGCTTGATGCCTAGGGTAGGGCTAAGTTTCCCTATTGTCTACTCCAACCTGAATTTTAAATCCCACCTCTGCCCATTACCAGCCATGGGACTTTAAGGTAAAAACTGAAATGAGTAATGAGATCAAATATTGGGCTGGAGAAGATGGCTTAGTTGTTAAAGTATTTGCCTGCAAAGACAAAGGACCCTGGTTCAATTCCCCAGGACCATGTAAGCCAGATGCACAAGGTGGCACATGCATCTGGAGTTCATTTGCAGTAACTGGAGGCCCTGGCATACCCATTCTCTCTCTCTCTCTCTCTCTACCTCTTTCTCAAATAAACAAATAAAAATAAAAAAATAATTCGATAAAATATTATTAAATATTAAAATCAATCCACTGTAGGGCTTCTGTAGACATTAAATAATATCACCCAGATAAAGCTCCCTTAGTTTGGCAGAGTACACAGTTAGCAAATGTTAATTCTACAAATCACTTCTGCAGTGCTAACAATGAGCACCTGCTTCGCATGTTTGAAAACCCATTATGAAGAAAATCATGCTCTTAATGCAGGCAGCCCATTTCATTTTTGGACAGCTTAATACTACTGAAAAGCTTTCTACTCACATTTTTCCTGGCACTGTAGACCTGGGAGAAAACATCACCTGTGACCTTTGACATAGGTCAAGTCTAACCCTTCTCTCCTAAAACAACTCTTTGAACTCCAAGGAGGCATACTGACCGAGAACCTTGTCCCGGTCAGGCTGAGCACACTCCTTCCTGCACTACTCTTAGTGCTTCCCAAACCTTGACCTTCGCAGGCCCTCTTCTGAGGGAGGTCCAGGGGACTTAGGAAACTCTGGGACTTACTGGCATAAAGTCATGGTACCCAAGATGAATGAGTCACACTATTGACATAGAGTCATGGCACAAAAGATGACTGAGTTGTACCACCTGTATGCAGTCATGGTACCCAAGATGACTGAATTGTACCACCTGTATGCAGTCATGGTACCCAAGATGACTGAATTGTACCACCTGTATGCAGTCATGGTACCCAAGATGACTGAGTTGTACCACCTGTATGCAGTCATGGTACCCAAGATGACTGAGTTGTACCACCTGTATGCAGTCATGGTACCCAAGATGACTGAGTTGTACCACCTGTATGCAGTCATAGTACCCAAGATGACTGAATTGTATCACCTGTATGCAGTCATGGTACCCAAGATGACTGAGTTGTACCACCCGTATGCAGTCACGGTACCCAAGATTACTGCGTTATATCACCTGTATGCAGTTATGGTACCCAAGACAACTGAGTTACACTACCTGCATATAGTCATGGTACCCAAGATGACTGAGTGGCAGTGGCCCTTTTCCCTGTCATCAATCTGAAGCACACATGAGTGGACTCTCACTTAATAAGAGTGCCAATGCAAGTGATAGCATATCCTAGGAAGTCCCCTGATCTGTGGCCCACTGATGCTTCAAAGCCTTCTTTCTTTTCCTAGTCACTACAATTGTATTTGGGAGACCCATTGGACAACTTTTCATATGTTCTTAAAAAAATGACTTGGTGTTGGACTGAATCCCCTGTTTCAACTTGTCCTGTTAAATTCCAATTATACTGTTCAATCTTTTCTTTCCTAAAATCTTGTTGCCATGACCATGTTTCTTGCACTCTCAACATGGCACAATATAAACACGATGAATGGGCCAATGTCAAGGACAGGTTTTGAAAACAACATGAGAAGTGCACTTTCAGATCTCATCATCTCAAAATAATGTCTGAGCTAACAGCAGGATGAGCACTGGGTGTATATTTTCTTTCTTTTTTTGCTAAATATAACAAAAGCCATTGAAATGGACCTTGTGTTTTGAATATCATGTATGCTGCATTCTCACTTGCATTTAAGTATCTAAGAATTTCATTTCTCAAGAATTTCTATGGGGAATAATTGACTGTGTCAAAGAAAAAAAAATGCATTTTCTAAAGTAAGTCTGATGACAATTGTGTAGAAGGAAGCCCTAGGAAATAACATGACTGGGAATTAGGAATGTGAATTTAAGTCCATGATCTACTACCTTGGAAAAGTTAATGGGTGTGTGAAGATGGTTTTCAAAATAACTTCTCAGGTTTACAGGGCACACTAAATAACACTGAGCCCTTCCATAGACAGACTTTCCCTACTCCCTTCCTTTCTCTGCCAAGACATTCTGTATCTTTATGAGGTTACTCAACCCATTCACTTTGAGCTCAAGGAAGTTAGCACCTGCCCTCGGGAATCAGAATGTGAAATGTGATGAGAGAGCCCTGTGATAAGTGCTTGACCTTAGCAAACAAAAATAAAACCTCCGAGGAAAGGATGAAAATGCAGTGATAACAAGAGTAAAGTGTGGTCCTTACCATAATTCCATTCTGCTGAAGCAGTGATGGAGAATACAGTTCATACAGCAATTACAGATGTCAGGGAATGCCCTCATCCCCCTGCCCTATCCTTAGGACACTATAACATGATAGTTTTCATGGAAAAAAAATAACAAGCCATCTCAGTGATAGGAACCTGTGGCCCATTTCTCATCTGGCGTAATAGTTCACAGAGCAGGTCCAACACAATGCGGCATCCTTGAATTCACCAGGAGCTTGCCACTGCGATGGGTGCCAAAGAGCAAGATGAGAAATGGGGCTGGTATAAATATTCAATTGGGAAATGATGGCCAATCTCCTTGTGCTGTGTGTTCAGTGCAACTCAACACGCTTCCACCTGGCCCCTTCTGGCTCCCTGGTGTCTACCGTGGGCTGGCAGCTGGAAGGCAGGCTGAGCCTGGGAGATCTTTTAATTTGCTGTATGACCAGAGGAGCAGGCAGGAGGGAAAACAATGCATATGTTGGATTCAATTACAAAGCCTTCTTTTTTTCCCAGGTGGGAAGCATAGCTGCCCCAGGAGTCTTCAATGCTTCCATTTGTTAAGATCCCAAAGGAAATGATTGGTGGTTTGCAGACACTGGGGTGTGAAATAATGCACTGTGATCCACTCTCATTATGATGGAGATCTTGGGGAAGCAAAATAAGCACCCTGAATATTTTGCTGGATTAATGTGCAATCTTCACTTTTCAATTACAAAATAAAATTATCATGTAACTTTTGCTGGAAAATTCAGCTGCAGCTCCTGAGATCCTGAAATAAGTTCAAAGAATTCATCCAATATGTTGTACAGACTGAAAGGTTCTTTGAGACTATCACTTCTACAAGAAGGCTTTTGAATATCCTGTACACTAACCATAAATGTTTAAAGAGAGCACATGGTGTGCCAAATTTAAGTCACTTAATAGTTTCTAAAAGCTTGACAAAAATAGTTACTATGTAATTCTTTCTTCGTAAAAATTATAAAAAGAAATACATAGTGTCATTGTTTTTGAAGGATATTGATCTCAACAATCTGTGGCAATTTGCCAGTGATAAAAGGGAAAATGTGTTTCATGTCCATCATAAAGCAAAATTCACTCATTGGAAAAGTATAGTCACATGAGGAATAGTCAGCCAGTGTCAGCTAGAATTCTTCTATATGAATAGCTGTGATAATTACAAAGCAAAATTATGTAATAATTAATTTGAGAACCAAAATTTAATATTTATGATGTAATAATGTCCCAATAAACTCATTGAAAATAAAAGTGTTACTGAACAACGTACCTTATTACTGAAAAAACTAATTACTAACATTATACCTTATGCCCCTCAGCCTTAAATGTGCTGAGAATATTTCTATGAGCCTATGGTTGGGCAAAATCAGATAACACAAAGCTAACTTAATAATAAAAATTATATGAATACTTCATGTTATGCATTGGATACTAAAAGTGAAAACAGTGATGTGTCACTGGAAAAATAAAAAAGAAACATTGTCTTGTTAATATAAGTTGGGAACCTACACTTCTATACTCAAGCTTCCTAGACTTCCTTCCAAACTCTCTGTCTTGTCTTGATGTGAAGGTAACATTAGTTTATTCTATATAGAAATGAAAAAAAAATACATTTCTTTTAACTTTATCTCCCAGGATCAAATCCACCCTGGAGGAACCTGTTCTCCCTATGGCAGTTAGACAGCTGACCAACTCTCAGGAACAAATCCTCTCTCCTTGACACTCATGCCTTTGCTTCCCCTTGCAGCATCCTTCCTGAATTGTTCACTGCCTGCTCCTCACATGACAGATGACACCCATTTCTCTGCCCTCCTCTTTGAAGTGATTCCTTTACTCACGGGGCACTGAGGCCTCTTTCTCATCTCCCTAGTCATCTTGTTGCCCTCCACACTTTTCCAATGTACTCCCAAATTAGGATGTCTGCATGAGTGGTTCCTTTTCCCTAAAACAGGGCCTAGCTTGCTACTCTCATTGTCCTGTCTGCACGTCAAGTCTCCCCAAGTCTCTCCCCTGCCATTCTCATTTAAAACAGCAACTCTTCCACAGAGTACATGCCAACCATCCCTTTCCCTTTTATTCTTCATGGCAACTCTCACCTGGACACAGTGTAAATCTACCTGTTCATTGTCTCTCCCTCTGGGATGGATACTACATGGGGGCAGTGAGATTTGGATCTATAGTGCCTGCTACATAGTAAGTACCGAGTTAACATTAGTGGTATATATAAATACATTTTTCACATGCCAAGTAAATTACTCATTGAAGCTTAAGTGAAATATATAATATTTTAAATCTCTCTAAAACATATATAACACACATAAAATATATATAATAGTCTCTTCCATAAAATATTTCTGTAATTTACCAACGCCGTGGATGAAAAACAGTACCCCATTTCTCCTTTTGAATTGTTGAGAACTCAGAGGGCTTTAGAAGGTGACCATTTTTATTTAAGTGGCCACTGATAGAACTTCCTCAAACGCCAATTAGGGTCACTGCAATCAGAATCTACAAGGGTCTTCAATGTGACTTCCTGGTAATTACTGTTCTGGTGCAGGGTTTTCCTTTCACTTACTTCTTTTGTTCTTTCTCTTCACTTTGTGCCAACGTTGATGACTTCTCAAATGGTCTCCCTCCCAAGTTTTATCCTTATGTAAGCCATCTTTGTTGTTTGGTTGCATTCATTTTGTAGTTTCCTTCTTTGTTGACCTCAAGTGTCTTGAGTTTTGTTCAGGTATTCACATCTCACTGGCAAAGACCAAAGCCTTGTTTGCTCAGCCCCTGTTCTAAAGAAGGAATCCCAATTCTCGCAAATTAGCAAATGTGTCAGTAATCATTGGTAAGCCAGTTTTTGCCAATGGAACACAATAGGCACTTTACTGAAGACCTAATGAATTCCTCTTCATTCTTCTGAAAAAGCAATCCATATCAAATTGCAAGTTTTGCTGGAAGTGAATGAGGGGGCACAGAGCCTCTTGCCCATGATCAGTCATTTTGTCTTAAGAGGAGCAATAGATACAAGGCAGATCTAAAACTGGATGGCAGGGCAAAGGAAGACAAAGAAGACTGCTTCCTTGATGAAGTCACAGCGCTCCTGGATCAACCATGCCCAGATCACTTCACTCTGGAATTCCAGTTATGTGAACCAATCAATTACCTCGTTGTTTATAGCCAGGTGAGTCAGGTTCTCTATTACTGCACATGAGACCATTTTAGTGATACACTACTCTTCCCTGGTTTCTTTTTTCTTTTTTTTTTTTTTCTTCCCTGGTTTCTTGACGTCACATCTAGCCATGGATTTCCAGTCTTCTTTTAGGTTGCTTTTGTCCTCTTAGCCTTATTTTAAAAATATTTTATTTATTTATTTATTCATTTAAGAGGGAGTAAGAGAGAAAGAGGCAAGAGAGGGATACACACACACACACACACACAGAGAGAGAGAGAGAGAGAGAGAGAGACAGACAGACAGATACAGAATGGATGCACCAGAGCTTCTTGTATTGTAAACAAACTCCAGACACATGTGCCACTTTGTGCATCTGGCTTTACATGAGTACTGGTGAATCAAATCTGAGCTGTCAGGTTTTTCAAACAAGCAAGTTTAACTGCCAAGCCATTTCTCCAGCTCCTATTGCAACTTTTTATATAAACAGCTTTCCTTTCACATACATAATCTTGTATTAAACTGTACTATTAAACTGACCACTCAAGTCAGAATCCTAGGAGTATACTCAAGCCTTCAGTGTTTACACAAATCATTTAGGATAATAAAATAAATTCTCACTGATTCTGCACCTGTACTGTTCCAGCAGGATACACTACCACACACCTCTAAGCACATACTAAGTAGCTACTTTCATCACTCCACCTTGATGATAAACAACTAACATAATTTCAACTTATAAAAAGTTCATAAAATGTGTAATTTTCCTTATTGACACTCTCAAATATGGAAAGCTTTTCTGAGTTCAGAATTAACTAGAACAAGATATGGTTTCAAAGTTTTAATAAAATTAAGTTAAGCAGATTGTCTGACAGTGCTTTTGGAGATCAACAGACACCACTTCCCTGAGTTAGTTTTAGTAAAGCATTTTGGTTTTCTTTTTAAAAGAGTCAGATGTAAGAGCAAATGTGAGAAGGGAAAGTAAAATTGTAGTGACTGGAAGTTTAGCAGAGCAGTGGGGAGACAGAGGGAAGAATTGATTACCTCTTGCTACTGTTTGATAGGGAGGCATAGGTTTTGGAGTTCCCTGGCCCTGTAGGGTGGATATAATTAATCGTAATGCATTGCATAGCTACATATCTTAATCTATGGTATTGACAGTCAGTCTGATCGGAGACTAATATAATTGATGCAAATCTTTCTAGGAGATGCTCTTGCTATTCTGTGTTGGTGTTCTAAAAATGCAGACACTATTGACAAGCTGTGGGAGGCTGGTATAATAATTCAGGAGGGGTTAAATGGGTTTTGACTCAAGAGGTGATGACAGAATCCAAAGTAAGTCTTGGAAGGTGTTAGCCATCTTTTGTCTAGAAGACTACTCTTGGTCAGAATAGTCAAATGATCCCTTAATTTATTCATATTTACTGAACACCACAATTTGAGTTCTGTGTATGTATTACACAACACTTATTGAGTGCCTGTTTTAGGTAATGGACATCTTAGCTGTCATTACATAAAAGGTAAAAAGTCCTGACTACCATGTTCACAGTGGTCAAAGGCAGCTAGGAAGGTGTATGAGTGACACTGAGCTAAGTGAAAGGTCTCCACATTGTAGAGGAGAAACAATTGTTCTCATGAGGTTTGCAGCAAGTACATGCAATTGTGACTTCATTAAAATAAAATAAAAAAAAACATTTTACAACTGAGTTCTGAGTTGTTCCCTGCTGTGGTGGTTTGAATAGAATAGATGGCCCCCAATATATTCAGTTCTTTATTGTTTGTAGTTTGCATCTGCTGGCTACCTGGCTGGAGGCAATGTCATTGGGTGATCTTAAGGTGTGGTGGTGGGTTTCAGATTTCAATCTAAAGATATGCAAAGTGTGCCTAGTTGGAGTTCCTGAAGTGTGCTATGTGGCTTTTGACCTTTAAGCTTGTGCTTCTCTCTCTCTGTTTGGACCTGTGAAGGCAGGCCAGCTTCTTCTGCCATTATGGAACTTTCCCTGGATCTGTAAGCTTCAATAAATCCCTTCCTCCATAACTGTGCCTGATCTGGAAATTTATCTCAGTGAACCTGAATCTGTCTGCTACACCTGCTCAGAACTGGTGAGAGACTCAAATAAATAGAAGGCCAGGTATCTTCAAAATATGGAAATGTGAAACAGTTTAGTGTGGTTGAGGGTTCTGCAAGCACATAGACATTTCTGCATCACAGACATCAGGAACTCCTGAGCAGCAACAAAATCTCAAGAGCACCTTCTGTCCTGTGCAGAGTAGTTAACAGGCAGGTGCTTGTGTCCATCTGAGCATTTTCACTGAGTATAGGAACAATACAATTTACTTTACTTTAAAAATAAAAAAAGGGAGAAAATGAAAGTTGACAGGAACAAAGTATTAGGATCAAAATGACCTGTTAGGGCTGGAGAAATGACTTAGCCATTAAGCGCTTGCCTGTGAAGCCTAAGGACTCATGTTGGAGGCTCGATTCCCCAGGACCCACGTTAGCCAGATGCACAAGGGGGCGTACATGTCTGGAGTTCGTTTGCAGTGGCTGGAGGCCCTGGTGTGCCCATTCTCTCTCTCTCTCTATCTGTCTCTTTCTCTCTCTGTCTGTCGCTATCAAATAAATAAGTGAAAATAAACAAAAAAATTAAAAAATATGACATGGCAGGGAAATATGTATGCCCACCAGAAGAATGAACAGAGGAAAATTAGTCAGGGAAGTAAGTGAGACAGGAGCTTGCTGAAGTGCTGAGGAAGAACATAGCCAAAGCCTGAAAGAAAGCTGTAGCGGGAATGAGGAACTGCGAGCTGCTTGGGAAGCTGAATGGCTAGAATTTAGAAACTAGTTAGACATGAACAGAATGAAATTTTAGAAATAATTTAAGTTTTGGATTTAGTGGTCGGGAAATAAGCAAAAGAGCAAAGGAGGAGGACGGTTTTCAGTGGAAGGAGAATAATTTGGTTTAGGATATGTTCCTGGAAGGAAGGGAAATGCTTGTGGTAAACAGTGGGGAAGGTGAGGGGAGGTTCCTGATTTTTGGGTTAGGGACCAGTATTACTGATTTCAGTTCATTCAGTGCCCCATGCTCTTTAATCTCTGGGATGTGCTTACTTTGTTTTCCTCATAGGTACCTGCACACGTTCAGCACATAGTACTTGGCACTGCCCTTGGCACTGAGCGATCATGAGGACTATTCTGGTCTAAAGGTTTTGCATTAGAGAAAATGTAGATGCGTGCATGTTTTTCTTTAGGAAGTACTAAGTGCTTAATCAATTAAATAGCTGGAAACACCATGCATGTCTGTCAACTGGTGACTATATAGGCAAACTGTGACTTTAGTACCCTATGTAATACTGATGAGCAAAAAAAAATTACTATATACCTATAGCATAGAAGACTGACTAATTATGCATAGAGGTCTGCGGTTGGGGAAACAAGGATAAATGACTAAGAACATGAGTAAAATTTCAGGGCTGATGGGTAAGTTGACTATTTTGACTGTGGTTGTGTGGTGGTGGTGGTGGTGGTGTGTGTGTGTGTTAAACTGAACACACACATATATGTCTTAATAAAATTGAGTACAAAAATTATATGTATGTGTGTGGTGGGTTCTGAATTAATTTTAATCCTCTCCTTTGGTGCTTTTGTGTTAACAATGTATTTCCTATACAATCAGACTCATTTTAAAAACCAAGCATTATAAAAATGTTGTGTCCAGGCAATCACTGTCCTGATAATCAACAACAGAGAAATTTTGCATAGGATCTATCACACTGGCAGACAATATTAAATCCAATAAGGTCAATGTCACACTTCTGTTGGTAATGTTGACTGGTGTAGCCAGTTTGGAAATAAATGATGCAGTAACTAGTAAAGTTGAAAATGTGTTTAGCTTACTAATGATAGGAATGCCAGTTTTCAATTTTCCTTTAGTGCATTTTGAAGTATTGGCACATATTTATGCATTTGGCATAAATGCTGATACTTTGGACTTCAACAGCTGAGTTCACCCTTCTAGAAATCTCTCCTTCTCTTTGCAAACCACCTAATCATTTATTACCTATAAAACCCTCCTGCCTCTTAGCATCTGCCCTTGTCTTCCCTGTCCTAACATTTTATCATCCCATCATGCACTTCTGCCCCACAGAAAAGACCAAGAATCAATGCTAAGACTTCTGCAGACACAAGGCCTCCCTGGGATGCTGAACAGTTAGGCAGTGGGTAAAGTGGCAGGCAGAGAAAGCAAAACTTAGACAAGAGGCCCCAGTCTTGATGACTTCACTTTAGATAGCATACACACAACAGAATTCAGGAAGGCCTAGAACCTCCAAGTAGCCAGGACAAGTCCAAAGGTATTTGGCAGGGAAGCAACAAGAGAGCTAGTCACAGTTAAAAGGATACTTAACAATTGTGTATTTTTATTATTGTGTCATTGAGATGTTTGAAATGTTTAGTTTCACAAAATGTTTTCCATTAAGCACACATGTTCTCATATTTTAAAAACTTGCTAATACTTATGTAGCATAATAAATACTGAATAAATATGAGGTACTAAGTCCTTAAATTTCTTTCTGTTTTAAGCTCGGAAAAAATGTTCCATAACACTATTTGTTTTTAAGAGTAAAGAATTAAAATCAATTTCAATGATCACCTAGACATGTATCTATGACAATTTGAGACATATAAGCACAAGGGAGTATTACAGAGTGGTTATAAAATTAGATAGGTTTACAAAATATTAGTGTGAATAAATATATAGAACATAATGCTAAATCAAAAGTAATCCTTTGAATAATGTACTCACTTCATACTTATACAGATTTACAAATTACCCAAAGTGTTTTTGATAAAAATACAACATGTTTCTAAATTCATAAATATATATTAAAATTAAAATTGTAGTGCATTCATGAAAATGCTAACTTCTACATTCAGGACAGTATATTTTCCTCAGAAAAGTTCACAGGGATGTTCATTGGTATCTCTGTTGCTTATATTTAGGGTCAAAGGGAATATAAAAAGATATGAATATTATGCATAAGTAGGGAACAAGTACCAAGATTTATCTCTACTCTTATCAGTTTGTAATATGATAGAAAAGAAATAGGTGAAAATTAAGAACAGAGTCATCTTTCCTTTCAAAGTGAAAAGGATTAGTACTAAAATGACATCATATTTTCTCTACAAAATAATAGGCAAAACGTACTTTGTAGATATGTAATGCTTTTAAAACCCCATTACAATGAGAAATAGGGAACTCTTTTGTTGCCACAGAGGCAATATGGGCTGACAAGACCCCCTCCTCCCAAATTCACTTCCCTGTCTATGATGTTAAGAACACTAGGAACACTTGTGGCTCCCTGTAACTTTGTTCTGGTCAAGCTATCCCATATGTAGTTCACATCTCAAGAATGTGGATGTTCTTATATGTGAAACATATTTTAAAGCTGTTTGATCAAACCTGGTTTTTAGCAAAATGATCAATAAATATGACTCTAATTCCACTCCTTACTGAAATCTATACACATCTCAAAATTCAGGGCTTTGGACTTCCATTATTTTCCATGTCACCTTGAAGTGAGGAAGAACTTTGGGGTGCCCACAGAGGGGTAACCAAAGTACACAGATAACAATGAAGAATATCTAGGCTACTCTTGAGAAGCCTAGATAAAATACACTGTAACCCAATTGTGGGCATATGGAACCAATTCAAAACATTGTGGCTTGCCACAAGCTCAGCATATTAAACCTTATCCCGAATGAGATGCTACTTGATTTATTGAGATTTCCTGGCAGGCTTGGATGAATGTGCTGGCAGTCTGACTACCTTTCTTCCTGAGTTCTACGCAAAACTTTGGATAGAAGAGTTAAGCTAGTTTGAATGATATTTGCACTGGCAAATGACTCCAGGTACAATTATAATCAGCCTGTGGTAGGAAGAGCAATGATGGCTCTAAGGAACAATTCTACTGAATGCATGAGTATGACATTCTGATCTGTCTCTTGGATGACTGAGCTGCAGCTAGCTCTGTCTTCATTGGAGAAGAGGTACCATCTAAGAACAAAGCAAATGGAGAGATGGGGAATCTGCCCACATCTTTTTGTGGAGAAACCAGACTTGATGGACAGGCTGTATAAACAGTAGTAAATGAGAAGAATCTTGAGCCAGATAAAAGCTGATACATAGCAGTTCTGCATACCTCGAGTAGCTATCTTGTAACTGCTGCAGGGCCTGCTTCTCTGAGACTAAACACTGTGAGGAGAGCTGAGACTGCTGCTTGTCATATTCCCCAGGGCTCCTTCCAGGACTAGCAAACTGCAGTAATCTGTGCATAGCTCAAACACAGCCATACCCCAGAGACAGCTCTTCAGCTTACATTCACTTTCAGGCATGCCACAAGTTTGGCAAAGTTGATTTTGCAGGGGGTTGTGGGGAGGGCTTGCATAAGTGTGAAAGCTGCTCAAGGTCAACAAGGTCATCAAGGTCATCACTTCTTCTAATATTGTTAAAAGCAAAAAACATATCAAGAACCTCCCATGAGGCTTCTATCTTACCAGTCCACGTGGGCATGCAGGAAGAATGGTCTGCCTGGAAGGCTGTCCATGTTTTCCTAAGTAAGTATTTGTCTTTGATTCCACACCATCTCAACTTTCTCATGAATAAAATCAAGAAAATAGCCCTCTGCTCACCATAACAAGGAAAATGGAATGAAGACTGATGTTTATTTATAATGATACTTCTATAATTGTAAGTTGTATGCAAATACGTTATTTATAATAATTGCACACGGTAATAATTTGGACAGGAAATATTTTACGTGGGTAGCCTTGCACCCATACTGCAAGTCTTTCCTGGAATGCTTATTCGTGTGCTATCAGCCCTGGCCACAAGGATGCTGGATGGGTGTTTATTGTCTCAGCAATCATATGAAGAGATGAGAATGTGTCTTAAATTAATGGTAAAGTTTCCTTAATGAATTGTGGGAAATTTTTGTTGATGTTCTAAAGACAGGAATCACAGACTTCATTAGCAATTTCCTGTGAAGGGTCATTTGCCCAGATATATCCCTAAACTTTCCCTTTGTAGAAAATCACCTCAAAAATATAATGCTCATATTTTACATGGACACTATTCCCATTTTCATACTTACTAAATGGGTCTCCATGAAAAAGTAGTATATAAAAAATAAAGTCGGGCTGGAGAGATGGCTTAGCAGTTAAACGCTTGCCTGTGAAGCCTAAGGACCCCGGTTCGAGGCTCGGTTCCCCAGGTCCCACATTAGCCAGATGTACAAGGGGGCACACGCGTCTGGAGTTCGTTTGCAGAGGCTGGAGGCCCTGGCGTGCCCATTCTCTCTCTTTCCCTCTATCTGTCTTTCTCTCTGTGTCTATCGCTCTCAAATAAATAAATAAAAAATTAAAAAAAAACAAGTAAGTGAACAAAAATAACACAATAAATTATTTAAAAAAAATAAAGTCATCAGTTTTCAGTACAGAGCATTTCATTTATTCATTCACATAGTATTTAAAGCCATCCATGTATAAGGCACTATGCTATATACCAGAGATATAAAAGGAAGAATTCATAATGTGTGTCCTACATAAAGAGATTGAAACTACTTATGATGTGATGGCTGCCTCTATTGTTGGACTGGACTGTATTCCTTTATAAATGTACAGAAATCCTTTTAAGTTGAACAATTTATGATGCTTTCATTTATTGGATTTTTTTTCCCCATGAAGATGAGAATACACAGAGGAAAACATAGCATTTATGGAATATCTGCATATTGTCTTCCATTTCATAACTATTTTATACAGGATGAAAGCACCTCATTGATGTAAATATACTTATCTGAAATTTACTTTTTTTTTTTCTGAGAGTTAGGGGAAGCCAAGTTTTGTAATACATTTCTTACAAGAGTTCATAGTTTGGTTAGGAAGATGAGTCATAACCCATACACATGAACAGATGGTTGCCACCCAGCACATCATAGAGGCCCAGGGGCAATGAACAGACAAGATATAAAATATCTCTCATAGGCTTCTGTGTTTGAATACCTATCCTTAGATGGTGGCACTGTCTGGCAAGGTGGTGGGAGCCTTACTGGAGGAGGAAGTGTGTCCTGGTGTTGGAACCTGATGTGTAATAGTACAGCCTTACTGGCTCTTGCTACTTCTTTCCTCATGACATGAAGACATGACGTAGGAGGTTCCCTGCTCATGCTTGCCATGTCTTCCCTATCCTGATGAAACCTCTTGAATCTGTAAGTTAACAAAAAGTAAAACAACAACAACAAAACACCTCTTCTTTCCTAAGCTGCTTCTGGCCATACATTTTATCTCAGCAATGAAAAAACAACTGATACAGTGTCCTAGTAAGATCATTGACATCTTGTGAAGGATAAGGATACTGGGCAGAAAATGAATATTGAATAGATCTGAAGGAACTCAATGGGAAAACATCATCCTGTAAGGGCGACAGTGTTTGGGAAAGGACGTCCCTTATGTCACAGAGCATGGAGCTGGCTGACACATGGCTCAGCGTTCAGTATAAGTAAACACAGTGCTAAGGGGCATCTCGCCCTGTGGGTGTCACTTAGTCATTTGTAAGGCCACAAAGAGACTATTCTCTGTAATCATACCCAGAATTACCAAAAAAATTAAGGAATTTACTAAAAGAATAATAAAACATATCTGCCTAAGTCCATCCAAAATAAGAGAGCAAGGCTATTCTGCATCCTATGAGTGGATGTGAGTAGACATTTGAACACTGGAGACATGAGGAAGAATGAAGAGTGTTACATCATTCTATCTATACGTATCAAGAAAATGACTTGAAAGTCATGTCAATAAATCCTTATTACTTCAGAAGTTATTGAACCCATGTGAACTGTTTCTCTATCGTGGAAGTACATTTCAAATAAATATATAGTATTCTATCCTGTAAATGCCAAAAATGTAAACTTTATGAAATGTACTTATCTTTTATTGTTGTTGCAGTTCTGGGTCTAAATGCAGGGCTTTGTTTGTGTAAGTCAGAGTTGAACCACTGAGCTACATCCCCAGCCTGCAGCATATCATTTGATTCCTTTATATGTATTTGTTTTCCCTTGTTTATAGACTGTGCTTAGTTACAGTAGCTCTATTTCCCAGGTGATCTGTCTGAAATATAGAGTATGCGTGACGAACAAAATATCCAGTTTAAGACTGAGGAAATGGCTCAGTGGAAAAAGTGCTTACCACATAAGCCTGAGTTCCTGATTTCAAATCCCCAGGGCCACCGTAAAAAGAGGGAAGCTATGGCTGCTTTCTGGAATCCCAGCATATCTGGTGGGGCCGGAAATGGAAACAGGAAAATTAACTCATGGAGGATGAAGGGTAAAGAAGAGACCCAACCTGCCTCAAACACGATAGAAGGCAAGGACCAAAATTCTTCCCTGATTCCCATATAGGAGCATACATGCCTCAACGCACACACATGAATGTACACATCATACATGCATACTGGAAAATCTTTGCATTTATGTTTCAGATTTCATATTATTTTTTTATATTGGGTTTTCCATTCTGCACATTTGAAGTACCTTGAGTATATACATTTCAGTTTCATACTTTATATATGTTCTTATAAAGTATGTCTGTAAGTATAGCATGTTTACTAACATTTCAGGAAAGTTTAAAGAATGAAAATTATAAATGAAGTACAATTTTGGGTAAAATATTTCTTTTGTCCCAATCATTTTCGCTATTGTCACCAATGTTCAATGTTATACCAAAAAAGCCACAAAATAATGTCAAAAAATAGCTTACATTAGCCATGCATATTTTTGGGCAATTAGTATATGCGAGGTGCTGAGCTGGGCACTGTAGGGACATGAGATTTGCAGGACGTCTCAGAGTCTAGCATGTGCATCACAAAGCCCCAGGATCAGCCACAGCTGTCACATTCCCTGGGTGAAAAATGTGAGCTGTGGCTCAGAGGCTGGCAGAAGGGGCAGCTCCCAACAGAAACATATGCATGCATTCCAGTGGGAAGGGAGGCTCCACTTTGCAGATTCTACTAGGTAGTATGTAGGTTCGGAATGCATAGCACCCACCCACCCCCCGTTCAGCTGCTAAAGAAAGACCACAAGCCAAATTAATGCTAGAACGCACTAAGTCTTTAAGCACCAGGGTGTTCGCTGCCAAGCCCAGGGAAGCAGAAGCTAAGTGCAACTAAATCTGGAAACTTGGGAGAGAGGGTGAGGGGCGCGTGACCTTTGAGCAGGAGCTCCATGCACTTCCTACAATGAGCATCAACATGCTAGATGTCAGCAGAACCTAATGCAACTAAATCTTGAAACTGGGGAGGGAGGGTGTGGGATGTGTGACCTTTGAGCAGGAGCACCACGCACTTCCTACAATGAGCATCAACATGCCAGAATTCAAAGTTAGATCAGAAAACTCAGAAATATTCTCTATACTCTGAGTAATTAAAGGAGTTCATTATGGAAAAACCTAGATTTAATTCAAGAAGCTTGTTTCATGTCCCAATTCAGCTCCTGCAAATATTTAGCCATTCTATCTATACATCTTAAAAATATTTTATGTATTTGCTAAGAGATAGAGGAGAGGAGAGAATGAGAATAAGTATGGGCATGCCAGGACCTCTAGCTGCTATGAATGAGCGTCAGATGCATGTGTTACATTGTGCAGCTGGCTTTAGTTAGGTACTGGGGAATCTATCCCTGGGTTTAAAGTTTTGAAAGTAAGTGCCTTTAACCATCTATATATTGTATTATATTACATTATATATTATTATGTATTATATTATAATTGTATTGTACTTAGATTAGTGGAGACAGTATCCAACAAGTTTGTTATAAAGATTAAAAGGTCAAATATTTTTAAATTATTAATACTAGTAGTATTCATGTTTTTGTATCAGAGAGAGGGAGGGGGGAGGGGAAGAATTGGAGTGACAGGGCCTCCAGCCACTCCAATCAAACTCCAGACACCTGTGCCATCTTGTGTGCATATGTGACCCTAAGCACTGTGTCACCTTATGTGTCTGGCTTATGTGGGATCTAGAGAGTAGAACATGGGTCCTTAAGCTTTACAGGCAAGTGCCTTAACCATGAATCCATCTCTCTAGCCATCAATTATTATTTTATGGTTTACTTTTAATATGCCTTTTATGAATACACAATAGGTATGATGTTGTCACAGCTGTATATATAAATAGAAGGCAGATGGAGATATATGTGTATTAGATTTGCCCATACCCTCATCCACTCAACATTCCATAGCATGTCCTGACTACTAAGTACATTAACCACTCATCATCAGTTCTATGAACTTGTCAGGACATTTAGCCTCTTTTCTTTCTTTTTATTCATGTCATCATAACCCAGGCTCTCTTTCCCTGTTTCATCTGAGACACCATAGACAGTACTGTCCAGATTTTCTTGCCTCCAGCCTCCTGACCTTGTACCTTCCCAAAGACGTCTTTCTTTTTCCTGGCTAGGTGCCACATAGCTCACAGAAAAAGTGGAAAGGGAACTGAAGTGTGAGCCATGGAGTGAAAGTCTAGCTGTGGACCCCCTTCAAACTCTTGAGATGTTGGCCAAACTACTTCAGCTCTCTGGCCTTCATGCGCTCCATCTATAAACTGAGTAAATCCATTTTAAATGATTTCTGGCTGCTCTCAAGCTGAAATATACTAGTCCTTTTATTATATATTAAAATGAAAACATGTCATAAAAAGTCCATAATGATGACAGCCACCTCAAATGTGATAACCATAGTAATAAGAATAAAAGTGAGGATGAAATGATTTATTTATTTAGAAAACCCATCATAAAATAAAGGCCAGGAAATATTAGCTTCTGATCTCCCTTCATTACTATTATCCAAGGAATGGATCAACAGCAACTCAAACCTGACTTGTAATGCCACCTACCTCAATTGGATAAGCACATGAGCTAACTTTCACCTTGACCCAAAATGGTGTAACAAGGAGCTGATTTACCTTTTCACCCAAAGCAACTAAAGAAACCTAAACAAGAAATATAATAAATAATGGCTCTAAAATCATCTGAACATCAGTCAATAGTGGGCAGCAACTTCTTAGAGGTAGAAAACCAATGTGGGGAGCTCTACTAGTATTATAGCAATTCTCTGCAGAATTTCTTAAGCCATAGTATGGAAAGGAGGGACCCAGGTGGAGACATGTGACAAAGATTGTAAGAGCCACAAATTGGGACATCATGTCCAGAGGCACTGCCTTCCCTGATAACTGACTGCTGCTCCTACAATGCATAACCCACAACCCCATGGGGAAAACCTGATACCCCACTGAGGTGGGACCCCAGCAGAATGGGGACAGGAACAAGGGAAAGGGTGATACCAACACACGATGTATCCATAGTAAGTATGTTTGTAATTAATAAAATACAATTAATTAAAGAGATTGCTACAGCAAGGGGCTGTGTCTTCTTTCTACTGGATCTACTCATGCTGTCTCTAGCGTTAAGTATCTTTTGACATCATTGATTACTACAGTAAGGAATAAGAAGTTCAAAGTCTAGTGAAGACAGAAATAATGAAAAGACAATTACAATATAGTTTTCTAAGGTTTCTATAGTGAGAGCAAGAATAATGGTGTGGAGCAGATTCTTCATCAGAGCAGAGAAAGGCTCTTGGAGAACATATGCAATGTAAATGGGAGCTAGACAAAGACAGAAGTGGCAACATATACAAAGTCCAATCATAGAATGTAGCAGAAAACATGCAGAATCTAAGGGGCAGAGATGGTTGCCTGGCTAAGAAAACTGCATTAGTAGCACAGACTACCCCTCTTTCATGGCTTAAGCAGGAAAGTTATTCAATTAAATTTTATTTCATACAAATAATTTTGGCCAGCATGTAGAAAAGTCATTAGAAGAGTAAACCAGATGTTGAGACTCTATTTTCAGAGGGCAATAAAGTCAATGGATTCTAGACATTATTAGGAGATGGATTTATCTACAAAATAATGACAGATTAAATGTGAAGACAGAGCATGAAGAAAGAAGCACCCAGAGTTTAATGATGGAGAATGAACTCTTCACTGACGTAGGAAGAGGAAGATGAGAGCTTCTGCAGATGCATGGATTCAGTTTTGGCTATGTAGAATTCATGGTGTCTTAGATACAAGCAAGTAGACATACCTGGTCACCAATAGGAAGCCCTGGAGAGAGATTCAGGCTGTACACAGATACTTGAGATTTATTAGTCCCTCATAATACATCATGAGCATTTTTCAGGCTGCTAGGGGGCTTTAAAAAATTGAAACATTTACTTACATATGGTGTATGATTCCATCATGAATTATCCTTTTCTGATTGATTTTTGTTAGTTGTTTTGTATATAAATTCTGTGGACTTTCCTATGTCTCTTACAAGAGAGATAAACACTGCTCAAGCTGTGGGTACAGAGGAGGGCATTCATTAAAGACAAAAGACCCTGGGAAGCCCTTACTAAAGAATAGGCATAAAGAAAAAAATGCACAGAGGTGTCAGCAAAGAGTCAAAATATAGTAGGAAAACCAGGAGGGTATAGTTTCATGAAAGCTAGAAAATTCTTTTAAAAGCAGAGACAGCATGAAAACAGAAGAACCAAAATGAATTCACTAGATCAACATAAAAAAGTTATTTGGGGATGGAGAGATGCTTTAGTGGTTAACGTGTTTGCCTGTGAAGTCTAAGGACCTAGGTTTGACTCCCCCAAACACATGTAAGCCACATGCCTGTGGTAGCGCATGTGACTGGAGTTTGTTTTCAGTGGCTAGAGGCCCTGGCATGCCCATTCTCAATTTCCCTCTAATAAATAAAAATCAAAATAAAGAAAAAAGTTATTTATATTAATCACAACATAAGTCAGTGCCTTAGAAAACTTCCTCCTGGATAGCAAACCAAAAGAGATGACCCTTAAGAAGGAGGAAGAGGATTGCTCTGGCAGAAGGGCCCTGGAGAGGGTAGAGAAAGCTTAATCCTGAAACCATGGGCCCTGGCTGGTAAATCTCACTACCAGAACTGGGTTATATCCTGTAGTGAGCTATTGGTCAAGGAGACCTATGAGGTTATCCAGTCCCCCATGCAAGCTATTACCAATGCACTTGATTACTGATCAGAGATAAATAGTAAGACCCTATTGCTAAAGACGTAAGACTCTGAGAGCTCACACAGGAAATAAGGAGGCCAGCTCCTTGCTGGCTAGCACTCGTAGTGCTGGGAAGTGCTCTGTAAGCTGTTGGGGGATAATAGCCATGCACAGCATGGACAAGCAGGGGATCCTGCCAGCTATGGAATCAACCAGCCAGACAAGATGTACACATCTGTTCAATAGTGGCACACAGGTTATGAGGGAAATCAACAGCTCTATGATTTGATAAGAGGCCCATTCAGTGAGAGAGAACACATACCTGGTACTGAGAATCAAGTCAGAATCCTATGGATGTGATGGTCATAGACACCAAACAGTATCTTAGATAACTACACTTCTCACCGTCAATCCAAGCTTCCCTTGGTTGGAGAATCCTTTTTTTTTTTTTTTTTTTTTTTTTTGAAACAAGTGACAACAAAATCTGGGGAGAACCAAGATCCATCAATACAAGATGAGCCACTTCTATCACATCTGCCAATGCCCAGACATTAAAGAGGAAATGGCAATTTAAACATAAGTACTGCTGCCACTGAAGCCTGGCAACCAGCACCAGGGGGACGGCAGAAGACACAGATGACACCCAAAACTCCTCAAAACAGGAATTCAGAGGCTGCGGAGAGCTCAACACTAAGTTAGACTTACACCACATCTTTCAATACTCAAGGAACACTGGGGAAGATGGGATAGAAAGACTGTAAAAGCCACAGGGTGGCAAGGAGTATCCTGAGGCACTAATGGCTCCCAACCCACAAGGACTGACAGATGCTTTCGTGACCTCACAGTGGATACCAGTACCCTCGTGAAGAGGGCGCTCAGTGGAATGGGGGATGACAGAAGGAATGCAAGGGGAATTTTATCCTTTTATAAGGGAATTATAACCTATGGGGAATCTGACCAGCACACAATTTTTGTTCATACAGTAAAGTTCATAATTAATAAGGAAATAAATTTAATAAGCATAGTAGCAACAAAAGGCATTTGTCAACTCTGAAATGATTCTGAACAAGTGGAGATGATTGGCCTCTGATAAAATGAGGCAGATCATGTCAGAATACCTCAAAGAGCCAGAGAAAGATGTTTGTGGAGAACTGATAAGACAGGAAACTAAGCCAACCCAGTCATAGCTTAAATCTCTATAGCAGGAGGCACTTCTTTCAAGTCTGGGGATATGGAGGGAATACAGTGTAACAAATTGAAGGTGGAAAGGTTTAAAATAATTACTATCTCAGAAATGGAAAGGACGGTCTTTTTGTTGCTGTTGTTTGTTGTTAATTTTTTAAACCTAGAATCATTACCAAGCAGGATTAAGGACATCATTGAGGGTTGGTAATTTTCTGACATACTTCCAGCCAGCCCTTCATATTTTTTGATTCTGATTCTCTTCTTTCATAGTAACAAATAGGGTTTTTGTCACACTTAAGGGTACCAACCGAAACCCTTCATTTGCTAATCTCTCAAAGTTGGCTTTTTCACATGAGTGGAAAACAGGTGTGGCCTTTCTGCTTAGAGTGTTCCTCTAGCCTCATCAGGGCCATGATGAGAACCAGTGGAAATCTAGCAAGAAGCCCAGTAATACCGACCATCAGCTAAGAAGCATGATTTTAAACAGTGTGAGTGTGTGGTTATGGGTGTGTGGTTCTTAATGGTTTTGGCAAGCTAGTGGTTGGAAAGTTGAGCTTGGAACAGGTGAAGCTCACTAGCTCATTCAGAGAAGAAAGACTATTAGAATACTGATCACCTTGATGAGATCACCCTCATCAATAGGGCCACTGAGAAGGAGCCAATGGAGAGTACAATGAACACACAATCCCTTGCAGGAATTATATGGTTTTTGCAACAAGACTTCAGATATGAACATTAGGGTGCTGGAGAGATAGCCTAGTGGTTAAAAGTACTTGCTTGCAATGCATGGCAGTCTGGGTTCAGTTCTCCAATACCCACGTAGTGCCAGATGCACAAAGTGGCACATGTGTCTGAAGTTTGTTTACAGTTTCAAGAAGCCCTGAAGTACCTCTCTCTTTCTCTATCTCTGTCTGTCTCTCTCTCCTTCCCCTTCCATCTTTCTTCTCTGCTTGAAAATATATAAGAAACAAATTTTTAAAAATATTGCACAAAATCCTATTTACAAAATCAGGTAACATTATGATGTTAAAAGTTAGGAAAGAGGATTCAGGACTACTACTAAGAAGGGTGCATGAAGGATGATTGAGGGAGCAGGGCATGTGTGCAGGTGTCTCACGGTGCTAGTTACATGGTGTTTTATGGAAAAGTCATAAAAACTTGCACATTTATGAGATGCAGGCTTTTCTGTATGTCTACTACATTTCAAAAATAAGCTAAAATCTAAAAAATTTAAAAAATATAAACCAGTCTAACTTAACAGAATTATAGCTTTTAAAATGCTGAGATGCATGGGCAAGAATTCCTATGTTCTGTTTGCCTTGATTTTAAAATTGTACAAGGTTGGTGGATAGCTCTCTGGCTTTAAAATAGACTTTATATTTGACATGGAATTGCATTTCTAGAAGTTAATTCTAAGAAAATAAGGAATATGAGAAGATTTGTGCACAAATACAGAATGAATTATTTATAACACGGGAAATTCTGAAATGAACCGAAATATCTCTAAATGAGGAAATAATTACGTAAACTATTAAATACCCTGTGATATGATATTATACAAGTAATTTTCAACTCAATGGTGGATCAGTCATTGTATTGAGCTTAAAAAGAGAATAGAAAAGTGCATATTCAGGGGGCGGGGAGATAGTTTTTTAAAAAGGCCAGATGGTTTAGTGGTTAAGTGTACTTCCTTTGCAAGCATAAGGGCCTGAGAGGGCCAAAGAACAGGCCACCCAAGTTCAATTCCTCCAGCACACCCTTAAATGGCTGGGTGCGGCCATGCACACCTCTAATCCCAGTCCTATTAGGAGCAGACACAAAAGAATCATAAGAACTTGAGAAAAGGACCCTGAAACAGTAAGACTGGCTCTCAAGAAAAACACAAGATGAGCTATGGACAGGACACCTGATATATTTCTTTTGTTTTCACGGGATGCTGCATCAGCACATACACCACACACACTATGCCATAGATACTACACACACACACACACACACACACACACACACACACACACATACACGTACAAACACACACACAAAGTCAGCATGAGGAGGCAGACTTTAAATTCCAGTGTTAGGAAGGTAGATCCCTAGGGCTTGTTATACAGTCTAACCTGCATGGCAACTGCCAGAACCATGAGAGACCC
This sequence comes from Jaculus jaculus, assembly GCF_020740685.1. NCBI lineage: Eukaryota > Metazoa > Chordata > Mammalia > Rodentia > Dipodidae > Jaculus > Jaculus jaculus. The sequence continues at coordinate 32,125,203 of NC_059110.1, forward strand.
TGTCTTAAAAAAGGTGTATAGCACTTGATGATCAACATCTGAGGTTATCCCCTGCTCTCCACATATGTGTACGCACATGCACCTACATATATATTAATAGAAACACAAGCTATATACACATGCATACACCCAAGTGAATATTCAAGTGTATATATCAGGACGCAAATATATTCAGTACCATTCAAACCATTAAAAAATATGCCAAAGTGTATCTAATAGTTGCATAAAGCAGCTTAGTTTTTAAAAAGTTAAATAGGCTATGTATTTTTATTCTTAATTTTATTATTTTTATTAAGAAAATATTTTGGGGGCTGGAGAGATGGCTTAGTGGTTAAGGCGTTTGCCTGCAAAACCAAAGGACCTCGGTTCGAATCTCCAGAACCCATGTAAGCCAGATGCACAAGGGGGCGCATGCATCTGGAGTTCATTTGCAGTGGTTGGAAGCCCTGGCACACCCATTCTCTCTCTCTCCACACCTCTGCCTCTTTCCCTCTCTCAAATAAATAAATATAAATAAAAAATATTTAAGAAAAAATATTTTGGGCTGGAGAGATGGCTTAGCGGTTAAGCGCTTGCCTATGAAGCCTAAGGACCCCGGTTCGAGGCTAGGTTCCCCAGGTCCCACGTTAGCCAGATGCACAAGGGGGCGCACGCGTCTGGAGTTCGTTTGCAGAGGCTGGAAGCCCTGGCGCGCCCATTCTCTCTCTCTCCCTCTATCTGTCTTTCTCTCTGTGTCTGTCGCTCTCAAATAAATAAATAAATAAATAAATAAATAAACAAATAAATAAAAATATTTTGAATGAATACATCTTTCCCTCCTCCCTCCCCTATTCTGCAGGGGGCCATCCTCAATGGGGTTGCTGGTACTTCCCATGGGGCTGTGATATAGGTGTGGGGAAGGACTTCCTGAACAATAGTTTAGTAGCCCAGGAAACTAAAAAATCTCTCAACCAATGGGATCTCATGAAGCTCAAAAGCTTTTGCACAGACACACATACCAAAAGCAGAGCCAATTGATCACCCATAGAATGGGAGAAAAATTTTGACAGCTATGCACTGACTAAGGCGTAATATCTAGAATCTACAAAGAACTCAAAAAAGTAAACTATAGGATATACATTTTAAAGATTTTCTAGAAAATGCATGGAATAACATGCTGACGGATTTAAAAAGGTGTCTTGTTGTTGTTGTGGGGACGGGTTTTCTCCTACTCATCAAGATGTTCAATCAACCACAGTGCCTTCCATAGAACAGAAGTGGGTGCTCAAAAATACTGAATCAAAAGTCATCTGTCTTCTATATTTATGTTAGAACATTAAGTAGACATCAAACAGGGTGAAAATAGAGAACATCTAACTGCACAGCATATGGTTTAGCCACAGGACCCACTCTGTCTTTTGGTTAGGGCAAGGAGGGCAGAGGGTCAGAGGGTGTGGGGAGGTTGTGAGGCAGAATAGAAGAGGGGTGAAGGGCAAAAGATGGGGCTTGGGGCTCAACTCCACCTCTAAGTCTCCAAATTTAGCACTGCTACTTTGATCTTCCTCCAACTTCGCTGGGCTTCCCCCAGGACTCAAAGCTAAAGGAAGGTAAACCCCAGCAAGAAGGAAGGTGAGCCAGCACCTGGGGGTAATAATTTAACTGAGTCACTAGGATCCGCTTTGAAGTGGACTGCAGGGGAGCCCAGGGGAGGTGGGGAGAGCCTGGGCAACAGAAGAACTGTGATTGCATGGGCAAGTAGGGAGCCTTCAGGGGAACAGGGAAAGCACATGATGGATAGAAGGAATTAAGACCTTCCTAGTTCAATGGGAAAATAGGGTTGAGGTTAGACAGAGACTTTGCTTGTAGGAGGCACTCCTTCTGAGTCTAGTCATGGCTTTTCCTTTGGAAAATGCTGCTGTTGTTCTTAATGGCCAGTAATTTATATAAATAAATGCCACTTGAGATAATTAAAACAATGTCTTTAGTGAAACAAAATACACAATACATACCACCTTGAGAAATACTGTCTCAAAATAATTTCTTTTCTACCTAAGCTGAAATTGTAGTTAAGTTTGAGGCCGGCCTGGGCTTCATAGTGAGATGTTGTCTCAAAGCAAAGCTAAATAAAGCATAATGGTGCACATAGATGAGTGGCAGGACCAACCTCTTTCTCTCTCCCCCCCACCCCTCTCTCTCCCTCTCTCTCTCTCTGTCTCTCCCTCTCTCTCTCTCGCCCAGGTTGACCTAGAACTCACTATGTAGTCTTAGACTGGCCTCAGATTCACGGCAATCCTAGAACTCACTATGTAGTCTTAGACTGGCCTCAGATTCACGGCAATCCTCCTACCTCTGCCTCCCACGTGCTGTGATTAAAGGTGTGCACCACCATGGCCAACTTCCCCATCTTTTAAGGCTGAATATTATTATATTATGCATTAGAACAGAATTATAAAAGAAATGCCAGGGGTTGGGGAGACTCATCAGTTAAAGGTGCTTATTTGCAAAGCCTGCCAGCCTGGGTTCAATTTTCCAGACACTCAAAAGAAAAATCTGACAGATGTTTTCAGTGGCAAGGGACTCTGACATGCATGTGTGCATGCATGCATACACTCAAACCAAAGAAAAAAAAATTAAAGAAACACTAATAATAACATGTTCTTGTTTTTAAATGAATGTTTTATTTTCCTCACACTATATTCAGTGGGAATCTCTGAGGCAGCGGGATGCTCTGCTCACAAGTGTCTGCTCCTATCATCTCATCAAATCAACAGAAATATTTAATCTGGAGAGACTGGTAGGGGCCTAAGCTCATGATCTGATGGCATACCTATAAAACCTGTCTCTGATCTTGCTTTTAAGCATCATTCTGGGATTGAATTCAAGACTTTGAGCCTGTTAGTCAAGCATTCCACCCCTGAGCTTAAATATTAGCAAAACGCTGCATTCAGGTTTTAATAGATGTGCATAAGTCATAGTCACATTTGAAGTGCTTTGAAAGTTTAAAAATCCTGATGATTTAATAAAGAAAACATAGCCTCTTAAATGACCATGACAAATGGAACAAAAAATTTAACATAAAAATTAACAAAACAATTAACATTTTATTACATAATTTCAGGCATGCAATGTGATTTTGATATACCCAGTAAAATGATTATTTCAAGTTATCCACCATTCTGCTTAGGCACTTTTTTGTTGTTTTGTTCAGTGACATGAGCACTTAGACACTATATACTTAATAAATTTCAAGTACATGGAAAATATTATTTTTTTTTAAGAAAGAACTCATTTTTTTATTTTTTAAAATTTTTTATTTATTTATTTTTATTTGAGAGCGACAGACACAGAGAGAAAGACAGATAGAGGGAGAGAGAGAGAATGGGCGTGCCAGGGCTTCCAGCCTCTGCAAACGAACTCCAGATGCGTGCGCCCCCTTGTGCATCTGGCTAACGTGGGACCTGGGGAACCGAGCCTCGAACTGGGGTCCTTAGGCTTCACAGGCAAGCGCTAAACCGCTAAGCCATCTCTCCAGCCCTAAAATATTATTAACTACAGTTTTCATGTTGTACTTCAGAACTCTATAGTTATTCACAATATATTTTGCCCTTGACCTCCACCTCTTCATCTACTTCCTGTCTATCTCATTGTAACATCTTTCCTTTCCTTTCTTCTCCCTTCCCTTCTTTCCTTCCCTTCCCCTGTCTTCCACTTCTTCTTTCTCCTTCCATTTTCTTTCTTTGCATTCCTTCCTTCCTTCTTTCCTCTCCACACTCCCTTTCTTCTTTCCTTTTCCCTCTTTCCTCTTTCCCTCCCTCTCTTTCTCCCTTTCTTTCTTCCTCCCTTCCTTCACATGTGAGACAAGTATAATGTGTGCACCTGTATATGCTTGTCCTATAGTGCCCCATGGGCTCTTCTGCTGTGGCTGGAGAAGACCACTGGGTGCCCTCTCCGTCACTCACCTGCCTGTTTCTACTTTGCAATGGAGTCTTTACTGATTTGGAAGACTGTGGTTCCCCAGTTCCAACTCTCACAGAGGAGGTGAGACAGACTTGCATGGTCAAGTCTGACTGTTTCCATGGATTCCAGAGATTCAAACTCAGGTAGTCTCAGGCCCGTTTCAGGTCCTCATATGGGAAGCACACTTAACTTTTCACCCATCTCTTCAGCCCTGTTGTCGCCTAGTTTCTATCCTATTACTACTTACCATTTAGAAAAACATATGAGAAATTTCATGTTACTTGCCTCTAACCATTTCATTTAATGTCTTCTAAATTCAGGTATGTTGTTGTAAATGACAGAAAATGTCCAATAAGGCTGAATAATCCTCTAATATGTATTAGAACCATATTATTATTAGAATTCCATTCAACTGTGAAAAAGGATATTGTAACACTAGGATGATCTGTTGTAAAATATATTATAATAAAAATTCTAGTATTAGAATAAATTAAAATTTGTTGTATGTTGTTTGATAAACAGCTCACAATATTTTTATTTACCCACTGATAGTTAAGTTGGTAGTTTATCTTGTGAATAATGCTTCAGTGAACACAGATGTGCAGATACTTCTAGAAGTTTCTGATCTCACTTCTTTGGTAGGGAATAAAATTTTAACATGTATTTCCAGCTTTTTGTCAATCTTTTTGTCAATGCCCAAGTGTCTTTTGTGCCAGTCGGAGCTGAGTTTCCATGTAATCTGTGAGCTACGGACAAAGTAATTAAGGATCACAAACTCATCAACTTCATTGCATTTAAAAGTCAACCCAAATTGGAAAAGGAATTTTATAAGATCCAAGCCTACTTCATGAAGGTGAACTCCTTCTTCTACTATTTTCCAAGGAATTAAGGTCATTCTCCACTGAAAATGACACAAACCTGGAGGGGGTATTATCAAAATAAGCATCAAACCCTTTGAGAATTGAATTCATATTTAGACAGAAATTACTTACAGATGAGAAGATGGAGTGAGATGAATTCAGGGAGTAATTCTCACCTCGTGACTAGCCTCTGAATGCTTAGTAGGTGCCAAGCACTGTCCACAGAGGTTTGGGGTATAAAGCATGAGGTTGGCACAGTTGAAACCACTTCATTTCCGGTGGGTAAACCAAGCTTTAAGAAGTATCTTTTCTGATCATAGGCAATGAATGACAGGTTCAAGTTTTCCCTTAACATATTCCAGAATTTAACATGATAGTAGATTGCCTTTCTTTTATAACCTTTTATATTTTTCTGTGGCTAAACTCCCGTTGAGATTCATTCAATCTTATGTGATTCTAGAAACCAAAAAAGTGTGTTTTTTTTTTGTCCTTCACAGAAATTACTCAAGAAGCCAAGACTGTGCAAACAGTCCATCTACAATGTGACCACATAAAGGAATTCTGAACAAATCCAAGCCCATTATCAGCAGCGAGCATGGAACCAGCCAAGGAGCCAGATACTGCCCTTGGATGAGGAGGTACTTTCCTAGCTCCCAACTCCACATGAAAGTCAGAGGAGCATCCTGTACATCATGCAAGCGATCCACGCTGAGGGTCCTCGCTATCCCTGGGGGTCGTTGGCCACTGAAGCCCTGGTCACAGGAGGAGCTGGGGGGGGTGGGTAGGATGAGTGTGACGGGCAATGAACCACCTCAAGACAGTCTGATGAGTAGTGCTTTGTCTCGTTTATTCAAAGGGGGGTGGGTTTATAACCACTTGGGAAACGTTGAGACGGCACATACAGACTATAAGATGATTGGAAACATAGGTTTATGGGTTGCTATCTAATTGGCTGGTGTTGGAAGGCAGAAGTTGTGAGGGAGAAGTTGCAAGGGAGATAACAGAAGCGGCAGGAAAAGCTGTGTGACTTCAGCCACATATTGGATGGCTACAGCAGCAGGGAGACTGTTTACGACCACATAAGGGTCTCTTGGGCAGCTGTGGGGAGCAGCAGAACCTTAGACTATGGAATGTTCAAGTGCTTTGGGAGAGCGGGGAGGCCTGCCGTCTGGTTTCTTCTGGGTGAAGATGAGGCACACTACGATCTCGCAAGAAGGCAGGGCCAGCTACGGTGCCAAGAGTGGGTTCCGGATGATAAGGCCGGCTGCAACCCCCACAGCCCAAGGTCCCTGGCCATGTCCAACAGCCCAGGCCAGCTTTCTCACAGTCCCAGACCATGTTTAGCAATGCCCGACACCAAGTTATATATACGTGTGTGTGTGTGTGTGTGTGTGTGCATGCGTTTAGTACAGTTTTATAATTTAAGATATAACTACTTAGCAAAATCCAAACTGTAGCACTAACAATGAAAAAATATACTGTAACATTATGCATGACAATTCTGGGATACTTTGCATAGTTAATGTTAAAGCATATTCTAATACTTTTTCCATGTTGAGTAATTTTTTTTTGGCAGACAGATTTAGGTTCACTGATTCTGACAATTTGTTTTTGTTGATTCCAGTCACTCTATCTCCTCTTCCTTTCCCTTAATTCTTCTCCCCCCAAATCACATGCATCTTTGTTTTTCTTTTCCTCCCTACTCTTACAACTCGTGTCTTTATATTCACTACTGCTTATGGTTCTATCTTTATGGGTTTAATTCATATTTATCCCCCAACATATACATTTTTATAGATATGATTAATTGCAGTGACTCAAACTCAGGAAGACCAAAACCGCATGTTCCCTCTTGTATGTTGGTCTTTACTTGTAATATACTGAGTTCATAATATGGTAAAGTTTACTGCCTCTTCCAACCCCCAGCTACAAATTCTCCTTGGAAGATTACTAAAGAAAATCAAGTCAGGCAAGCAGCTTTTGATTTTCTGGCACTTTAGTCTTTGGAAAACAGACTTGAATTGCATGGGCAGATAGTGGTCTAGGAATTTAAGAAACTTGGGTTTCGTTTCAATAAGAAATACCTTTACAGGGAGCTGGGAAAAACACACACACACACACACACACACACGCACACACAAAAGAAAAGAAAAGAAAAAAAAAGAAAAGAAAACAGCAGCTGTATTTCCCCCTATTTCTGTAAAAGGAAACCAGTAAGAAACACTGAAACTCTGAATTGACTCTGAATTTATAAAATTCTTTTTTTATAAAAAATTTTTTATAAAATTTTTACTAGGTTCTACTTAGGAGTCAAAAAGTCACTATCTGGGCTGGAGAGATGGCTTAGCGGTTAAGCGCTTGCCTGTGAAGCCTAAGGACCCCGGTTCGAGGCTCGGTTCCCCAGGTCCCACGTTAGCCAGATGCACAAGGGGGCGCACGCGTCTGGAGTTCGTTTGCAGAGGCTGGAAGCCCTGGCGCGCCCATTCTCTCTCTCTCCCTCTATCTGTCTTTCTCTCTGTGTCTGTCACTTTCAAATAAATAAAATTTAAAAAAAAAAAAGTCACTATCCCCAGAGCTGAGAAGATTTATGATTACATTTCACCAAGGGCACAGGGTGGGCGGGGGGCTTTGGATTATTCAAGAGTCAAAGGAAGTGGCTGCTTCTGCTAAACTTGCTGTCATGTGAGGGCACTAGGAAAAATAAGGTTCTAGAATGAAGAACAAAAGTCTATTTTATTTTGAAAGTGTTTGGGACTTTTGGAGACTCCTTTGATCTCCTCTCCTCATTCACATTGAGTCCACTGTGCTTTAAACCTAAGAAACATTGACAAATTCCCAATGACTTATCTTCCCTCAGAGATGAACACCTCACCTGGACTGATTCAGTTGAAGCTTCATTAAAGCTGGAGATAAAGTGGATTTGAGAAAAACAGAATCAGCATTTCAATAAGGAACTTCAATGGTTAGATTGATAAGTTTTTTTTTTTTTTTTTTTTTTTTTTGAGAGCGACAGACACAGAGAGAAAGACAGATGGAGGGGGAGAGAGAGAGAATGGGCGCACCAGGGCTTCCAGCCACTGCAAACGAACTCCAGATGCATGCGCCCCCTTGTGCATCTGGCTAACATGGGACCTGGGGAACCGAGCCTCGAACCGGGGTCCTTAGGCTTCACAGGCAAGCGCTTAACCGCTAAGCCATCTCTCCAGCCCTAGATTGATAAGTTTTAATTAATAGTTTTCCTCTCGATATTCAAAGAAATAGTATGATTTGTATTATACTGACATATAACAACAGCTACAAGTCAAAATCTACTCATGAAAAACACAGAGTATAGACAAACACAGAGTTAAACAATCACATACATATACTATTTCTCCAGTGATTTTCCCCCATAATTCCACCTTAATTTTACATTATTCTATATTGCTTCCTCCTTTCTTCTACTCAGAAAAAACATCAGAGTCATTGAATGATAAATAAATTTCACTCATTTCATTTTAATACTATCAGAAAATGTCATGACTTAAGAAATTATAGTCTGTGCTGGAATCGTGTATTTTGTTAAAATACAAAGAACAGATCTTATAATGCCTATTAACAGCTCTACTTTTGAAAACCAATTATTGGCTGTGCATTTTAATTGATACATATTTTCACCTAGCTAAGGGCAGCAGAGAATTTTAAAGGAAAAGGCATCTTATACGTGATAGCCCACAGATCATTTCTTTTTTTTTTTTAATTTTTTTATTTATTTATTTGAGAGTGACAGACACAGAGAAAGACAGATAAGACAGAGGGAGAGAGAGAGAATGGGCGCACCAGGGCTTCCAGCCTCTGCAAACGAACTCCAGACGCGTGCGCCCCCTTGTGCATCTGGCTAACGTGGGACCTGGGGAACCGAGCCTCGAACCGGGGTCCTTAGGCGTCACAGGCAAGCGCTTAACCACTAAGCCATCTCTCCAGCCCCCACAGATCATTTCTAATGAACAGTATTCACAAAATATGTGCTATACTAATTCAAAGACTTGCCGGTGTTGGCCACAGATTTCCTATATGGGTTTATTTGCCATGTCTGCCTTCATAGACATCGGAATCCCTTTGTGCTCACAGTTCTGCTATGGTATATGATGTTCTCTTTGCTATGGATGCCTTTAGGGCACATCTAGATGCCACTGCTTTTTGGAAACATAAGCTTTATCTCTTTTCATCTTTAACCAATTAGTACTCATTTCCTTGTAATACTCTTTTTTTTAATTTGTGAGTGTGTGTGCATGTGTGTGTGTATATGGGTGTGCACATGCCATGGTATATGTGGTCACAGAAATATCTTGAGGTGTTTTTCCTCTCCGACCACCCTATTTGAGACAGGGTGTCTTATTATTTTTGTGCTCTGCCTCCCATTGCCATATGAATGCTGGGATTATAGACTCATCCAGATTTTTATTGGTGCTAGCGAAGTTTGAAGTTGGGTCAGCAGGCTTGCAAGAAAGCACTTTTAACTGCTGAGCCATTTCCCCTACCCTCTTTGTGATATTCTATCCTGCATTATTCTGAAACCTCTTTTGGGCAAGAGTGTGTTTAATAGATTTTAAATGCCCTCCCAGAATGAAAACAGAACTTGAATCATGCTACTTGTTGAACAAAGGCCTATTAAATTAAAAAATGCAGATACTTTTTCAGTCTGACCGCCTGCACTGTGTACCCAAGTTAGAATGTAGTACAAATACCATCAGCCTTCCTTCTACGTCTACCCTAATGATAAAATATATCCCAGTGAAAGGTGGGTATTTCAATGTAAATCAATATAAATTAAAAATTGTGTGCCTAAGGAATCAAACAAGCCAATCAAAAAATGGGCTATGGAGCTAAATAGAGAGTTCTCAAAGGAAGAAATACAAATGGCATATAAGCATCTAAAAAAATGTTCTACGTCACTAGTCATCAGGGAAATGCAGATTAAAACTACACTGAGATTCCATCTCACTCCTGTCAGATTGGCCACCATCATGAAAACAAATGATCATAAATGTTGGCGGGGATGTGGAAAAAAAGGAACCCTTCTACACTGCTGGTGGGAATGCAATCTGGTCCAGCCATTGTGGAAAACAGTGTGGAGGTTCCTAAAACAGCTAGAGATTGATCTACCATATGACCCAGCTATAGCACTCCTAGGCATATATCCAAAGGACTCATCTCATTTCCTTAGAAGTACATGCTCAACCATGTTTATTGCTGCTCAATTTATAATAGCTGGGAAATGGAACCAGCCTAGATGTCCCTCAACAGATGAGTGGATAATGAAGATGTGGCACATTTATACAATGGAGTTCTACTCAGCGGTAAAGAAAAATGAAGTTATGAAATTTGCAGAAAAATGGATGGACCTGGAAAGTATTATACTAAGTCAGGTAACCCAGGCCCAGAAAGCCAAGCACCACATGTTCTCTCTCATATGTGGATCCTAGCTACAGATGACTGGGCTTCTGTGTGAGAATGAAAATACTTAGTAGCAGAGGCCAGTAAGTTGAAAAGGAGACATAAAGGGTGGAGAAAGGAAGGGAGGAGGATACTTAATAGGTTGATATTGTATATATGTAATTACAATGATTGTAATGGGGAGGTAATATGATGGAGAATGGAATTTCAAGTGGGAAAGTGTGGGGGTGGGGAGGGAGGGATTTACCATAGGATATATTTTATAATCATGGAAAATCTTAATAAAAATTAAAAAAAAATTGTGTGCCTGTTACACTAGCCATAGTTAAAGCATTCAATAGTCACATATAGCCAGCACCCACTGTGTAAGACTGCACAGACTATAGAACATTTCTATTGCAGGAAGTTATATCACACAGGACTGTTCTCCACAGAAATCAGAGTCTTAAAAGTAGTCTGATTGTTCAGTTCTCTTCTTATAGTCCGCTTGTACCTTTTCAGCTTACTCAGTGTAGAAGGTAAAAGCATCACAAAAACTGAACTGGTTTCTTCTTTCCTCCTGCCCTCTTATCACCCAAGTTTTCCTCATACTCACTGCTCCCAGTTGGCAACACCATTTCTAAAGCACAACAAACACGCTCTCACCTCAGGACCCTTGTTCATGCCGTTCTTTCTTCATAGACCCCCAGCTAACTGCTTGGATAAAGCCATAATTTCCTCTATCTCATGCCATCACTGAATTTATATCTCTTCTCTGGCCAAGAAATGCATAACTGTACCCTCTGTGCCCCTTTTCTTCTCTTACATTTCTTCTCCTTTTAAAAATTTATTTTATTTATTTTTGTTTTGTTTTTTTTGAGATAAGGTCTCACTGTGGTCCAGGCTGACCTGGAATTCACTATGTAGTCTCAGGGTGGCCTCGATGCTCCTACCTCTGCCTCTGAGTGCTGGGATTAAAGGCGTGCACCACCACGTCCGGCTTCTTTCTCCTCTTTTCTTGCTTTGTTTTTCCCCATAGAACTACTCTCATCCAATTTCCTGATTCGCAAATCACTCTTTATTATCATGTGTCTCTCTCCACTAGAGCATAAAGTGCAGAAGAGGAGAATCCTTGTTTATTTGACACCCTGCTGAAGTCCTTTCTGCTGCCGAATTGATTGGTGAAATAGTGAGTTGAGTGTAGTAGAAGATAAAATGTTGAGACTCATTTTTATAAGACCAGTGGATATCATCATCACAGTAAGGGCAGGCTGAGCTTGTAGAAAGTGTTGGGTATTGTAGAACTATGCTGTTTACTGCTACAAAATACGGACACACACACACACACCCACCCACCCACACACACACACACATACACACACACTACTTGAATCATTTGGTCTCACTGTAGAATACTGTCAAAATGATACCTGTGTGTCTGTCCTTCACTTTATTCAAATAGCTTACAACATGCTAGCATGTTCTCAGAGATGGCTTAGACCTTGGAGAGTAGGAACAAAGTATGGCCCTGCTAACTGGCCGTGTGCTTGAGGAGCAGGAATCACTCTGGCAGTGTGTGAAGGCCATGGCTTTAGGGGACCCAAAGGTGAAGGAGTGGCAAGAAAGTACCTCTAATCCATGACAGGAAGGACTGCTTCTCACTAGTAAAGTGGGCTCACAAGTGGGGAAAGAAAAGTGAGAGCTCTTGTCAAGAGGAGCCAAGGCTGTGTGTTCAGGGAGAGAGTGTGGCAGGTGTGAAGGCAGCCACGTATGAGTGAGCAGGCTACTGTGAGTTTTCAGTGGGGTGGAATAGTAGATATTAAATCAAGTGAGTAAGGAACTAGGAGTTCGCATATCCATTCTCACATGAAGAGTCAGGGGATTGTAAAATGAGTATATGCATTCTGCTTGCAAGTGGCTGGAAACTCAAGGCTACATGTGACCAGGAAGACCATTCCAGAATTCATTGAAAGTGCTTTCGTTTAGCTATGAACATTTTTTGGCTGATAATTAAGCATATAAAATTAATATTTTGAGGCTGAGCAGATGTCCCAGCAGTTAACAGAGCTTGCTTGTAAAGCTTCCCAGGCCCCTCCACATCATCCCCTTTGCATTTTCATGTCATATATATGCTTGGATTCAACCTATGGAAAATTAAAATATTAAAATAACTAGAAATAAGGTAATAGATCCACTGTAATTCTGAGATGCAAACTCAGAAACATAACCAAGCAATATCAAAATAGAACAAGGAGGATCCTTTATGAATATTGTGGAATTTGAAAGCTCTACTTTCTATCTTTTCACTCTCACTGCTTAATTGCTCTTAATAGTTCTTTCCACTTATGTTTTCTTTGTACTTCCACAAAACCTCTTTTCTGCATTTTCTCTTAAGTAATTTTCTTGAAACTGTAAGAACTTAGCATACTGACATTGAATAATTATCTTCTCATCAAGATTTAAAAAGTTACTCTAAAAATCAAACAATCAAATTTGTCCTTGTAATGAAGAGAAAAAAAAATGCTGCTAATATTTTTATGAAGTTAGGAAATCTGGAAAAGTACTGTTATTTTCTCAGAGCTTTGCTTCATATCACAACAGAAATTCTTGCCAGAATGTAATGCTACAGAACTACTTACATTTTGGTTTTCAGCAGTTGTAGTCCAAGTGGACAACATTCTTTTGTGATTCATTAGAAAATATCTTCACTGAAAACATATTCTTGAATTAAAACATAAGTGGCCTCACCAGTTCCCCCCCCAACAGCTTGTATAAACCTGTCTTTAACTCCCTAGCCTTCCCACTTTTAACAACCCCCCCATATCTCGAGTCTATGAACTAACCAGATAATCAAGAAAATCATGAGTATCAGCTGCTCATTGTATCCTCCTCTTGAAAGGGAACAAAATATATTAAACAACTAACTTAATAAAAGTAATTTCCTTCAGGGAAGTCATGCTCCATTGGAAATTATTCATCTTTGTTCCAAATTAGGTAGCTTGTTATCATAAAAATATCACAACATAAAAATGCTTAATCTGACAAGGAAAAAAACTAAGCATGTATAAATTGTGTCCAGAAAATCACTACCCAAGCCGGCTGTTTCTTCTACCATGATGGCTGGGTTGAGTGTAACTTGTTGTGGGTTATAGCTGAGCTGAGCTGAGTTGGCTTTAGGCTAAACAGGATAGAGGGAATGAAAGACTACTGACATGGGGTGTAACTTTCTGAATCACAAACTCTGAGGTAATGAGTAATGCTGGACCTTATACTTATTTAATTCACTCTCATCCACAGGCATCATTATTGGTCTTCCAATAAACCCAGTCCTCCTGCAGCATGGACCCATCAAAATAGGTTTCTCTTCATGGCATAATCACGAGTCTCATTGAGGGCAAGATTTTACTAGTTATAGCTTTAACCTGCAAATTGGCTCCTTCCAAAATGAAACCATAATGGGATTTTGTTTTATAAACTAGCCCTTAACATTCTACAGTATGACCAATTTTTACCAAAGAAAATGTCAACATTTTTAGTGAAAATTATGAACTGTACTCATTTAGATTCTTCCCAAAACTTTCAAACCAACCTTCCATAGCATGCATACAAAAGGAGCGATTTATAGTGGACTTTGAAATAAAAAACATATGTCAGGCTTAAAGGTTTTAACCATTATTACTGACAAAATAAACAGAAAATTCAACTGGGTAGCAGCAGCATAAAAATATGAAGGGAAAAAATGGAACAGCTGAAACATATCAGAGACTCCAAACAAGAAGAAGTTGAAGCCTATCTCCACAGTCACTCAGTAAGCAATAGCTCAACCAACTGATAACAGCTTCAATTTGGCTGTGAAAATTCAATCTAATGAAAACATGTTGTAGTACATTCCATCTCCCACAAAAAGGGTGAGGTTATTTAGGAAAGGTAATAAAGAAGAATAGTAAGACCCTCAAAATGCCTACGGTAAATTCATCACAATGACTCCTACCCCATGCAGTCGGTCCATCTCCCACCATATGCAAGTAACCCATACCCTACTACACAAAAGCCCTTTGTTTTTTTTTTAATTTTTTTTGTTTATTCTTATTTATTTAAGAGTGACAGACAGAGAGAAAAACAGGCAGAGAGAAAAACAGAACGGACGTGCCAGGGCTTCCAGCCACTCCAGACGAACTCCAGATGTGTGCGCCCCCTTGTGCATCTGGCCAACGTGGGTCCTGGGGAATTGAGCCTCGAACCGGGGTCCTTAGGCTTCACAGGCAAGTGCTTAACCACTAAGCCATCTCTCCAGCCCACAAATCCCTTTGTATTCACCCCACATGTACAATCAGTTCCTGGTGTGTGAAGCCAGTTTGGTCACTTCTAAGAATGGTACTCAGAAAACAAGCATTTCTTTGCCGTTATGTGATTCTTAGCATGAAGATGGGTCCTATTTCTTGCTTCATGCCCTCTTTATTCCAGCTTTCTCTCCTCTATTCTGCATAAAACACTGAGTTGCTGGGGTGATTAATTTTCACTGTCAACTTGACTGAATTTTAAAATAACCTAGGAGACAGTCCTCTGGGTATATTTCTGAGACTGCTTTTAGAAAAGTCTAACTGAAGAGGGATGATCCATCATGAATGAAGGTGGTGCCATTCAATGGGCCAGGGCCTAAGTTTGAATAAAGAGTATAAAGTGAACTGAATGCCAGCATTAGTTTCTGTGTGCTTTAGTGTCTGTGGATACAATGTGACCAGCTGCCTCCTGCTCCCACTACCATACCTTCCTCTCCATGCCACAGTGGACTAGCACTTCAAAACATAAACCAGAACAAATCTTTACCCCTTGTTTCTTTTTGTTTTCTTTCCTTTTTTTTTTTGTCTTTTGTTTTTTATTTTTTGAGGTAGGGCCTCACTCTAGTCCAGGTTGACCTGTACTTCATGTAGTCTCAGGGTGGCCTCAAACTCATGGCGATCCTCCTACCTCTGCCTCCTGAGTGCTGGGATTAAAGGTGTGCACCTTGTTTCTTGTCAAGTATTTGGGTGCAACTCTCTGTTGTTTTATTAAATGGATCCTTAGTGCGTGGCCATAAAGGAAAAGGCAGGCAAAGATTGCAAAGTGAGACATGTAGGGGTCTGTCATATAAACATGTAAAATATATCAGTTTCAAAAATTCTGAAACCACTGTTTAGAGTACTATACTTACAAATGATAAATCAAGAAGATGCTATCAACATGCTTGAAAATCCAGTTATTTGCAATAGTCCTTGGAGATTACTGATTTCCTTTGCATAAATAAAACCTTTTCCATGAAGTAAAATTTAATTTCATAAAAATTTACATACGTGCTTTATTAGCCAGATTTGACAGATGACATGTAACTGATCTATTGGACAAGAATGGAAAGAATAAAAGAAAGGCATGGATTTTAGAAAAGGTTCTGAAACCCTAAACTCTTCTTTCAAGGCCAGGGAAAGGCCTTCCACTTGGGTCTGGAGCTTACAGACTGCATGTGTTTCACTGTATGGTCATCTGAGTAGTGTTGTTGCTGAGACCCTGGCCTTGAGGTGTTTTTCTAAAGTATTTATGAGCTCTGTTCCTCTGCCTGGACTCTCATATAGACATCGACAGTGCAGTGTCAGGAATCTGGAGGAGCCATGACTCAGTTCACTTTCAGATGCTTTACAGAAGAGTGCCTTTTCCAATTTTTTTTGTTGTTGTTGTTTTGTTTTTGAGAACACCTTTTCATGACAGCAATGTGGAGGGACTCAATCTGAGCCTTCGGAAAGTTGGCTTCAGTAACAAAATTTTATGAGACTTGTGCTTCCCAAATAATGTTTAAAAATATAAAAATAGTTAATTAATTAATTAATTAATTTGTTCATATGCAGAAAGAGGGAGAGACAGAAAGACAAATAGACAGAAATAATGGATTCACCAGGGGTTCCAGCTACTGCAAATGAACTCCATATGTATACTTCACCTCATACGTGTGGCTTTATGTGGGTACTAGGGAATCAAACTTGGGTTGTTTGGCTTTATAGGAAAGCACGTCTCTCCAGCCCCAAACATTTTTTTTTTTAAATTTATTTATTTGAGAGCGACAGACACAGAGAGAAAGTCAGACAGAGGGAGAGAGAGAGAAAGGGCGCGCCAGGGCTTCCAGCCTCTGCAAACGAACTCCAGACGCGTGCGCCCCCTTGTGCATCTGGCTAACGTGGGACCTGGGGAACCGAGCCTCGAACTGGGGTCCTTAGGCTTCACAGGCAAGCGCTTAACCGCTAAGCCATCTCTCCAGCCCCCCAAACATTTTTAAAAAATATTTAATTTATTTATTTGCATGGAGAGAGAGGATGCAACAGAGCCTCTGGATGCACCAGGGCCTCTAGCTACTGCAAACGAACTCCACACACATGTGCCACTTTGTGCATGTGGCTCTATGCGGGCACTGGGGTTGCTAGGCTTTGCAGACAAGCATCTTAGCCTCTGAGACATCTCTCCCACCCCCAAAATCTTTTTTTAAAGCATAAGAACGTGAACTATCATATCCACAATACTCTCTTCTGATCAAAAACTGGTGACCTGGGTGGATGCAGACTGTTTGAAAACTGCAAGGAAGTTTAGGGTTTTCACAGTGACTGGTGGGGCTACTCTGATCTAGAAGACAGTGCCAGACAGTCCAACAATTGGATGGCCAGTACTGCTGTGTGACTGACAGACACACAGATCAAAAGGTTGACCTTGCCAAGTCATCTTTGGAGGAACACTGCTAGTCACGTGGTGTGGGTGCACACCTAGACATATGGACACTCATGACATATCCTTCATGTGCAGTGTGACTTTCATCTTTGCCTCTATAAAACAAGCCCTAGTTAGAAAGCCCAGGGGAGTAACCATTCCAAGAACATAGATAAAGCACAACAGATAAGAATACCATAAAATCCCTGTTTGAGCTACAGCAGCCTGATTTTGTCTCCCATTTAATGTCAGAGATATCGCTCCTGTCTAATGGCAGCTGTCCTCAGGGGAATAGCTACCACACTGAGGCTGCAGTGCCTATGTCTGGCATTTTGCTAAGCCATGTTAATCACTTTGTCTCAGGGACTGGAAGGGCATCTAACATCCCTTTTAGCTGGGATTCTGGAACTTCCATTGGAAGAACAGAAAGTGAGAAAACGGGTGATACAAATGAAATCTATAGGATTGGGACACTTCATGAAATACCATTGAGTATTTCTGGAAAAACTGGTATTGTTTTAGAGAAGAATAGAATTTCTACTAATGTAGTGCATGACAGAAAGCAATAGAGGAGCTTCTGTCTTAAGTCAGGTCTGTGGCAACAAAATGATCAGTCCTTAACTGATTCAGCAAATAATTCACATACTATGTTTCAAAGACAAAAGTTCCCATATTGTATCTGTGAGCTGTTTATAACCTTTGAGACATGATCATTAGGGTAGATCCAAATTGTGTGCATTGTTTAATCATGCATCATCTTAAGCAACAGTAGGGCTGGGAGAGATGGCTTGTCAGTTAAAGGTGCTTGTTTTGCAAAGCCTGGCATTCTGAGTTCGATTCCCTAATACCCAAGCAATCAGATGTATGAAGTGGCACATGTATCTGGAGTTTGTTTGCAGTGGCAAGAGGCACTGAAGTGCCCATTATTTCTCTTTCCTTGCAGACAGGTACCTTACCCACTGAACAATCTTTCCAGCCTTCTCTCCTTGAAAATAAATAAAAATATTGAAAACAGCAAATGAGCTCACCTTGAATAGAAAAACTTCTATGATGCTAAGAATAACTCATTTTTTTGGCTGAAGTAATGGCTTAGTGGTTAAGGCTAAGCCTAAGGACCCTGGTTTGATCCCCCAAAACCCACATAAACCAGATATACAAGGGGCGCATGTGTCTGGAGTTCATTTGCAATGGCTGGAAGCCCTGGCATGCCCATTCTCTCTCTCTATCAGCCTCTTCCTCTCTCTCTCTCTCAAATAAGTAAATAAATAAATAAAATATTTTTTTGAAAAGAATAACTCAGATTTTTATGTAGAGAATCCGAGTAGTTAACACTCATGAGAATCATTCCACTGAGCTCAAGCCCATCAGTATCCCCAGGGGTTTAAGTACTTCTGTGAATGCTAAAATATCCCATAACTAAGCATTCTGCATTCTTACATTTATATTTCATTATTTTTCCTTCTCCCTTTTGCTGAGTCAGCCCCTGCATGTGGTAAGTCTATTTAAGTTCCTGTACTTCTCTCTCTCCATGCTCTTGAGGTATGCTTCCCTTCGAGATGAAGACTGACAAGTGCACTCTGAGACGGCAACCAGAGAACTCTGGGTCATCTCGCTTTGTCATCAACCTTTTCCTTTTGCAGCCACTCTCTAATATGTGTGAGTGAGCCTTGGATATTAATTATAATTAAAATGAAAGCATTTGAAAATACTAGCATGTGTGCATGCATTTCCAAGCAATGTCATCTTGAACATACTCTCATTGGAAACGTAGCTCTTTAGGAAAAATCTAGTTTAATTTTAGTTACAAGAATTTTAAGACTATAAAGACAGTTATTTGGCACAGGAAGCATGTCCAAAAGACATCAAGTATCAGGTGAAAGAAATTCATAAGCACATGAACAAAGGCTGCATTCATCCACTGGCTTATTCAAAAGTAAATGAGAACACTGTATAGGTTGCTAAGACAACTGAAATGTGATGATTACATGTTAGATAATGAACAAAATCTTTGTACCTTTAGAAATCAAATTTTTGGAATGGCTACTAAACCCTCATGTATATGATGGCAGAAACTTTAAGAGCCTTATTATTGAAAAGGCTTAAGGCTCTGAGCACTGGTGGAGAAGGAGCTTGAATCCTTCCAATCAGAATAAAGTTCTGGCCTTGGAGAATGTGTGTGGTGTGGCAGAGAGCTAATCTGGCTAGGGAACAACCCCATCTTGTAGTGGTTGATAGATGAAGTGCCTGCCAGAAGTTATTACCAATTATTTAAGAAAAAAAATTGTTTGCAATTCATTTATTAAATTCCAAGAAAATATATTCAAAATTCAAAGAGAGAGAGAGAGAAGAAAGACAAGCTTTTGCTACAGTGCTGCTACTTCCAATTGTGTGCTTGCTCTTCCTGCAAGTAAGCCACACTATTCTTCCTGGTGTTGCTTGAAGCTGCCAGGCAGGCTTTGGAAGAGTTGTGCACTGGCCCATCTTTAAGGAGATGGACTTTCTCCAGACCCCCATGGACTTCACTCTTCCACCACCTTCCAGCTTTGTTCAAGCATCATCCAATTTCAAACCACAAGCTACTGCCCTTCATGTTCGCAATCTTCTCCTTGCTCCCTAGGCATGCCTTCACACACGCTTGGCTGTCGTATATACTCTGTTCTGTTCACTGAATTATTTCAAAGACTCGGATATACAAAAAAAAAAAAAAAAAGTAGGACATGAGTACATGTTCCTTATAATTGAGCTGCTACAAGGAAGATCTGTGAAGACTCTTGTTCCTTCCCACCTGTTGACCCAAATGAAGTATGAATCCCATATCATCCCTATTTTTACTTTAGGGTTTAGAGCTTCTTCTTGAAGATGCCCACTATGGGCAGCATCCATCAAAATGTATTCAGCTCAACATCCCTTGTAGAGACCAGCAGCCAACCCAGACTTCCTCAGAGGTCTTCACCACCCACTTTCATAAAGTCAAGTACTTTCTTAGCTCCTTAGATTTTTCTGGATGAGAGTCACTAGATGAACTGGGTTGGTAGCTCAGTTGGTAAAGAATATGCTCAGCAAGCAAGAGGATTTGAGTTTAGATCTCCAGCACCTGTATAAAAAGCTGGGTGTGGCTGCACACACCAGTAATTCCAGCACTGAGGATGTGGAGACTTGCATGCACATGTGTACACACACAAATACACACACACACACACACACACCTGCACATTCATGTATATATAACAATACACATAATACACCCCCTCTCTCACACACAAAGTCGTCAGACAAGGGTCCAAAGGAATAATTTCATGGTACATTGTACATTCAGCATGTAAGAAGTCCTAGACTTGATCTGCAGCAACAAAATGAATACACAAACGCATAAACAATATATAAATAAGACATTGAGACATTATTCTGATAATATTAATGGAAAGCCACTGACTGTCTCCAGAAATGCTGTTGGATAAGATATTTGAGATGCTCAGTTGACGATACAAAAGTATGTTTTCTGCAATTAATCACTAATACATGTGGGAAAGTCAGGCATTTTCTCATTGCTAGAGAATACTGTGAGCAGTCAGGATGAAGCTATCTGAGTTCTCTGCCTTCCATCATGCTTATTTTAGGCCAAATTGACCATTTAATGCCTTCTATGTATGTAGTTATTTTTAAGAAAAATCTCAAATATTCACTAGAAAATTTGAAAAATATGTTCAAACCATAAGACAAAACAGTTTATCATGCCTTCCCTTAAAAAAAAAAAAAACACAATTAGGCATTTCTCAAACTTTTTAGGCAAATCTTGAATCTGGTTTCCTTGCCTAACAGCATTAGTGTCACAAGGGAAAAATAGGTTTGTCAGCACAACACAGTTTTTTAAAAAATATATTTTTATTATGAGAGAGGGAGAGAGAGAGAGAGCACTTTACCAGGGCCTCTTGCCACTGTAAATAAAGTTCAGACACATACATCGCATTGTGTATTTATGTGGATACTGGGGAATCAAACCCAGGACATTAGGTTTTGTAAGCAAGCACTTTAAAGTGCTGAGCCATTCCTCCAGCCCCACAGCACATTTCTAAACACTTTATCACCATTAGTATTGATCAGAAACCCACTGGTGACCTCCTAGAGACTGAAAGAGGGGTTACCAAAATTTTGAATTTGGGCTCCAGGCTATTTATTGATGATCATTTGTATTTGCATCTAATACTAAGAATCTTTGAGAGCTGGTTTTGGAAAAAGTTGTCCAACCTTGGGCATTAATTTTGAAAAATTACCTTCAGAAGGCTAAATAATTTACACTCAGGATAAAGTGAATTCATCAGACAATTTAGAAACTTGATTAATCACAGAAAATGGGGAAAGCAATTTACATTAAGATAGATTGCCTTCTGAAAGAAGATTGGCACCTTGCATAGTTACTGGTTATTGTGGGAATGCAGGAAGGACAAGAATTGGTAGAGGAAAGAGGGGAGTAGAGCAGCCTTTCCATTGGTGTTTGGCAACCACACTTTTAAAAGGTGTTGTTGCCAGGCATGGTGGTGCACGTCTTTAATCCCAGCACTCAGGAGGCAGAGGTAGGAGGATCGCTGTGAGTTCAAGGCCACCCTGAGAATACATAGTGAATTCCAGGTCAGCCTGAGATAGAGGGAGACCCTACCTCGAAAAACAAAATAAAAGTATTGTTTTAAACAATCTCTGTTATGCACAGCTGAGTTCATAGGTGTCTGACCTCCAAAATAAACTTCTTCATCCTGTTGAAATGATTAATAATCATGGAGTTGTATCTAGGAGGGAAGAACATGCATTTTCAGTTTCCTTTATACATGCATGATGACATAAATTGAAAGATGGGGAAGGGTCCTGGCTTAAACAGGTAGACTCTGAACTATAAGAAGAAAAGGGCTTCAAAGTCCAGGAAATATTGCACGTTATCTTCTCCAGCATCCTCTTTTTTGGGGGGAGGGTTGGGGTTCTTTTCATGAGAGCCAGACGTGGCTCTTAGAAGCCGCATTTCTGTTTGCTGATGCTGACTTCTGACAACATTCCATTTCTGAGAAATTCAGAACTGAGATAAAGAAAAAGAATTAATTTATTTTTCTTAATTTGCAAGCAGAGGGAGACAGAGAAAAGGAGAAAAAGAAAAAGAATAGGCATGCCAGGACCTCCAGCCACTACAGAGAAACTCAAGATGCATGTGCCACTTTGTGCATCTGCCTTTCTGTGGCTAGTGGGGAGTCAAACTAGGGTCATCAGGTTTTGTAGGCCAGTGCCTTAACTGCTGAGCAATCTCTCCAGCCCAGGAAAAAGAACTTTTACCTAAGATGTCAAACAGGTGAAATGTATAAAATCACAAGCAGCATCATGCTGGCCTGTTCTTTCCCTTTTCTTTTGGTCAGTCCTGCATCCAGAGAGACCAGGATGCTGAAGAAGCATAGAGCACAGAGCTAGACAGGGATGAGCAGAAGGGCACCCTGGCCCTCACCTCAGCCAGCTCTCTTTTCTCAAGTCCTTAAATTTCTACCCTTGTCTAAAACAAAATGCATCAAAATAACCAACAAAACCCAAGCTCCCCTTTATGCTTTATCTAGCTCATATTTGCAGCTATAACCAATAAGTGTTAATTAAGCAAAACAACCAGGACTCAAGCCAGATACAACCTGTGCTAATATACCTAGTTTCTAACCTCCCTGATATCTCTTAACAAACAACTTGGCTTGATTCAGCATCTATAAAATATACATTTCCACCTCAGTTTCTGCTAAGTAGGTCTTATGATCTGTGACTAAAATTACAAATGAATATTACACATGAAAAGGTAAGAAATGAAAGTCAAAAATCAAGAATAAAACCAAGAGCAGGAAAGATAGTTTAGTGGTTAAGGAGCTTGCCTGCAAAGCCTAAGGACCCAGGTTCAATTAGCCAGTACTTACATAAGCCAGATGCGCATGGTAGCACATGCATCTGGAGTTTATTTGCAAGCCCTGGATCTCTCTCTCTTCTCTCTATCTAATAAAATAAATATATATTTTTTAAAAATATTAAAAAGGACAAAAGCATGGAGTCTGAAAATCATGATGCGAAGGACATGTTAACACTTTTGTGAATGAAGAAGTATCAATAGCAAGTTCTTATCTATAATTTGTCCATTTCTTATGGACTTAGGAATCAGTCTTGTTCAATATAAACAAATTAACAAACGCTTTGTAAGATACCCTTCACCTATATTATTTCCTCAGCTGCTCACTCATTTCATCTTTGAATACCAACTCTAGAGGGAGCAATGCACAAAGGAGTCAATATATATACATTTAGCACAAATATATAATGAATAAATAATAAATATAATGGTGACAAATTTCCAGGAGTTCCCAAGGAGATACAAGAAACGACAGAGAGACAATGGTTTGTATGATGGGGTATTAAAAAAACTCTCTAACTTTGGGAACCTATTTTAATCTTCAATTATCAGAGATTTAGAAGATGATTCAGATACTTTTCTTAGGAAATCAGCTCAGTATGCTCCCATGACCAAAGGGTCAAGCTATGCTAACAGTTGAGGATACAATGAACGACAAAGCAGGACACATCATTCATCTTCGTTCACAGTTCCAGCTGCATCCACACCTGTAGGAATCTGTCAACACAGCCAAGAAAAGGCAAAATGAATGAGAAAGCCTCCAGTGAATGCCAGCCAAAATGATGAAGAGAATGGACAGGAATCCACATGAGGTCAGATTTTGAAATGAGACAAAACATACTTCAAATTGGAAGAAAAGGGATTAAGTTTATTATGACTTGGGTGAACTAAATCCCAAGAGAATTAAATCACAGTTTTAGAATATCTATCCATCTGTCATCTACCATTTTTCTAGGAAGTATACCTTCTAACTTGAAAGAAGTGTTAAATAAGTACCAAGAGTTATAACTTTTTATTATAATTAGTAATTTTCTTGGTCATTTTTCAAAACACAGTATATTCTAATAATATAACAAAGTACTAGGAATGGTTGCATAACTGCACTGGGCTCTACACCTACATTGTGTAACTGAGGGAATCTTAGGTTACTGGAATTATAACCTGAAATTTGCAAGTTTAAGGAAATGTAACCTGTCAGTAATGAATTTGATACATCTTGAAGACAGAATATTGGGCCAGATGGACCTCTGATTTGACACAGTAACACATTATGCATATTTCCATGAAGGGGCCTTTAGTTTTCCCTGCTGTGAAAACAATACAGCATTTAATTTTTGGACAGGCAATTATATGCAGATAGAGTTTTGAGTCTCCTAGAAGCATTGACAAAGTTGTTGTACTATAAAATAAATACGCATAACTTAATGTCTTAATAAATATGTAAAACTTACTTATATTTTAAAGCTTACAGGCCTCAACCTTGATTAAATAAGCTTGTAGAGACTCATTTAAATGCCAGCTATTAAGCCAAATGAATGCCAGTGCTTCTTTAAAGCTGAACATTCATTTCCCCTCCTCACAATAATTATAAAATTATGTGATAATCATAAAGTTAGAAAAGGTCAAGCAGACACAGTGTGGACCTTCGCTGTGTCCAAGCAATTGCTAATTTCTCAGCAAGTTCAATTTCTTTAGTTTATGAAATGGGGGAGAGTCAAGGCATGATCTAACCACAGAATCTTTTCTGCCTTCTATGAAAAAGCTAAATTCTCAACTCCTATATATCAGAAAAACAAAAAACAAAAAACACTTCAATATTCTCCCTTGGGTGTCCTTAATGGATCCTTAGGGTAGTACTGTGGCCTGAGACAAAGCTGCCATAGAAAGGAGTATTAGGTATTAGTTGGAGAAGTCACTTGACAACCCTGTTCCGAACAGTTTACTTCCTTTCTTTCCCTCTTTAGTTAGCAGACCAAATGACACACAAAATTGCTGGATGTGAATTGTATTTCCTCTCTGTGTCTCTGACCTCTGCTTGGAGAAAATGTTCTGGTAGTTGGAGCACCAAAGAAGAGAAGGGGAACAGAATCTGAATTGGAACATCACAAAACACTCACATAGAACATTGGCTACTTTAACACAGTGGGCTCTAAGATACTTACATGAAATGAAGTTAAAGGAATGAGATAACTTATTTCCTCCATTCCATTAGAAATAAAATGGATTGAAAGCAGAAGAGCTTAAAAAAAACAAAACCAAAACAAAACAAAACAAAACAAAACAAAACAAAAAAACAAGAGTCATGGAAACATCTGTGAAAAAATACACTTGTCCAGGAGCTGATATGAAACAAGAACCATGGATTGTCAAAGGGAATGAAATGAAACACAAATCTAGACAAATGAACTCACCATGACTATATAAGACACAGCTAAAACCAACCAGCTTAAAATAATGCTGCAGTTTGTGTTTTAACTTGGTTGATCCAGTAGCAAACAATTACAGGGTAAGGTGAAACATGAGGAAGTCTTAGTTTCATTTTATGGGTTAGCATGAGTATTTAAGAACAAAGACCAAGAACAGCGTACTCTGGACATGCTTAATAGCACAGAAGAAAGAGAAGGAAGCCATTTAAGGAATGTAAATTTTCATTCAAGGCACTTGCTATTCCTTTCCATAGGACATCAAATTTCATAGTTTTAGGAAGCAGTAGACACTGTCCCTGATGCTGGCTTTTAGTAGAGTCATACAATGTTGTTTTTTGGAAGACAGCTTGCCTGACTCATACTTCATTGGTTTGTAAATTCCCCTTTTCCCAATCTACCACTTAATCTGCAGCCCTAGCATTTCTCTCCAAAAGAGGAATCAAGGCCAAGCAAGACAAAGAATTTGCTGATACACTATGTCACTCCAAGAATTCTGACTAAGACTCCACACCCAATTTAATGACTTCCCTACTGTAAAAACACTTTCCATCTGCATTCATTCTAATAATTTCAAATCCAAAATCAACACAATATAAAGCTAGCTAAATAAATGAATGATATTTGCTGTGGGCTCCACATGTGGCAGCATTTTGTGAGGCAATGGTTCTCCAGCTCACATTTTATGCTGATACACTATTTCATTTCGAGTTCAGTTCTTTAGATTTTTCTAGCAATTAGCAATCCCTAGCATTAAAAATTTTTAAAAATCATTTATTTTTTATTTATTTGAGAGTGACAGAGAGAGAAAGAGGCAGAGAGAAAGAGAATGGGCGCATCAGGGCCTCCAGCCACTGCAAATGAACTCCAGGTGCATGTGCCCCCTTATGCATCTGGCTAACGTGGGTCCTGGGGAATTGAGCCTTGAACCAGGGTCCTTAGGCTTCACAGGCAAGCACTTAACCACTAAGCTATCTCTCCAGTCCCCTAAAATTTAAAATTTTAATACTGTTTCTATTTGTCTTTCTCCCTCATGAGAGAGAGAGAGAGAATATAAATGTGGTTCCTAACAGACAAAAATACCACAACTGTATGTATTTAAAGTATTGTCATTAAATGTTAAATGAATAAGAATAGTACCTCAATATAAGCATGTACTATTGTTTTAAGCATTCCTGATTCAAAATTCAGTAATTAAAATCTTTTTAAAGTATGGTTTAAAGTACTTATATTTGCGTGTGTGTGTGTGTGTGTGTGTGTGTGTGTGTGTGTGTGTGTGTGTTTACACTTCATCAACTGGGTGGCAATTTCCACACTCCTCTCAACTCTAATATCAGTGACTGAAAGCAGGTTCCACCCATAGCTCTCCTTCGTTTTTGACATGACTGGAGTGTGGCGACTGGTGATGGTAACAGAAGACAGGAGAGAATGAGCCACTGAAAAATACCTGTGACCCCCCCTGATCTAAAAGGTACCTCTTGGTCCTCTTGAAGGCCTAACTGTCCCTGGTTTCAAGAACAGCTGTATATTTTGTTCAGTTATTTGTTTTTGCTTGAACAAAGTTTTGGAATTTTTGGAAAGTGATTTTCCAAATTTTCCTCACTTATACAAGTAATTAAAAAATAGGTAATTCAGCCAGGCATGGTGGTGCATGCCTTTAATCCCAGCACTCGGGAGGCAAGGTAGGAGGATCACTGTGAGTTCGAGGCCACCTTGAGACTCCATAGTAAATTCCAGGTCAGCCTGGGCTAGAGTGAAACCTTACCTCGGGAAAAAAAAAAAAAAAAAAGGTAATTCAGAGACATTTCTCCTACCCATATCTGAGGGCTAACTCCACAATGCATGACCCATATAACTCAACAAGGAGGGACCAGGGGGAGGGGAGAGGACAGGGAGGAGGCCAACTTGACTATATTCACTGAGTTCAAAACTAATTAAAAAAAAGATAATTCATAAAAAATCAACTGCTAATTTCCAGAAACCACAAGCTCCTATTTACAGATGTATATTGTTAAATAATAAGATTTTTTAAAGCCATCTTAAAAATAGCCATTATTTCCAGCTCCCCCACACTTTTTTTTGCAATGCTAGGGATAAAAGCCAAAGCATCAGGTATACTAATATAAGCTCTTTGCCACTGAGTGATATTCCAACCTTAAAAGTCATTTTATTCAGGATACACAAGCATCTCTTTTCTATGAACAGAGAATGATCTAATTAGAGGTTTTAATCCACTATGCCTGAACTCTTGTTTCTTCTCTAACTCAATGATGTCAAGTGTGGACGGTGAGTTGGCTTTGTAACTTTCCACACACTTAAAATTTATTTGAGTGTAGTATATTGTATGTCAAAAAATACTAACAAATGTAAAAGATTTTATATGAAACAGGAATAATTAGGATAAATCATATTTCCAAGTTTTCCCTACTAAACTTCAAACTAAACTGCTTATAAAAATTATGTAATTACTTCTATAATGTAAGTCATAGGTAAGCTATTCATAAGGGTCAACAAAATGATTAGAATGTGTCCGCAAGGGACAGAGGTCTGGAGGA
Source organism: Jaculus jaculus (assembly GCF_020740685.1). NCBI lineage: Eukaryota > Metazoa > Chordata > Mammalia > Rodentia > Dipodidae > Jaculus > Jaculus jaculus. Next base: position 32,153,029 of record NC_059110.1, read on the forward strand.
ATTGCTTTCCACACATCCTATATTACTCTGCTTTGTAGGAAAAAAATAATAGTTCATGCATTTCCTAATGCTCCAAATAATCTGAATTTACTTAGTCCTACTTTGACACCTAATTATCAAGGCCCAAGATTAAATGTCAATAAGCCTGTGTTATGTTATATGCTTTTCATGATCCAAAGGGAAAGACCATTTAGAATCATGTAGAGGAATCAACTTTAGGAATATCATATTGCATACAGTGAAGAAAGAGTTATTTTAATGGTAAATGGGTGGCACATGAAATATAATTGGCCTTCAAAAGAAAATCACAGGAGTCATTGAAATTTCACCTGGTCTGGGTTTCTTTATTACACTATGAAAGTCAGTACACCATCAATTTCTGAAGCAAGGAGGACACAAGGCACGACTATTCACTTCACAATAACCACTAATGTCCCAGTCTAATAGAACTTACCCCATTCAGATCATTAATGTGTTATGAACATGTGCTTATTATTGTCATGGTACTTATAACACTAGTCTTTCTGTGTTTGTAGTCAAGGCCTGGATGTTGAAATGAAAGCATACGTAGGAATAACTCAAATCTTTTGGGCGTCTGTGTCAGCCCCAAACAATTATAAAGTACTACATTCTCATATGAAGTGGCCTTTCTATGTTAATTCATCATTTCTTTATCAATTTCCCCAAACCAAAAATAGAATGTGAGGCTAATATGGAGAATTCTAATTTTCTAGCATTCTTAAAAATCTAGCAATGTTTCATTAGAAAGAAAAAGGGATGTTAGCTTGTCACTTGAATCATAGATTTGTACAGTACTGAGTAGAGTTACAAATATAAATACATTTTAAGAAGATATCAGAATGAAAATTAACAAAATAATGTATAAGGAAATCTTTTTCAAGTATTTCTAGAGATCATCTTTTCTTTAAAATTGACATCTAACATGAATTTCCTAAAAATAATTCTGTGGCAAATTATGCTCTAGCTAATATAATATATACTGTATATACACATACATCTTGTATAAGGATTTTATTTACATGTCCATATCTGATGTATACAGTATAATACAATATTGATTTTCCAAAATTGCAATCCTTGATCTTTATTTTACTGTACCTGGAATTCTGAGGTTCTGAAACATCGGGTTCTGGGCACGTTTTCTTTACCTATAAGAAAAGAGCACCAGTTATTCACATGTAAAAAGGCAAGTACCTCACTCAGGTTCACATACATTGTCAAATGTAAAGTGAATCCAACTTTGCTCACTAAAATCTCTATAAAATGCTCCCACATTTTATAGCAATAGCATTCAGGACTAAATAGCATATTTCATTATTAACCCAGGAACAGCTGCCAAGTGCACTTCCCTGGGCTCCATTAGTATGTACAATGTTTAGCTAAAATAGCTGGGGACCAGCTGAACTAGGAACAAAGAAGTCAAAGAACGAATACTCCCACTTAGAAACTAGAAGGCCACACTGTTCCAAGCCCAACAGGAGTGGTTTATCAATGAACACTGCTTCTATCTCCTACTACAGCACACAATAATAAACACCAGGTTTGGGGGCGAAACACAGTGTTAGATAAAGTGTTCATATATTTATTTCTCATTTCTTCATGCCATGACTGTATGTTTTATACTTCTCATAAGCTCATGCATATTTGCAGTATTGTTCATAAACTGTTTCAGCCTGTGTTTTCAACCAATTGGTAAAGAGTGACAATATATTTTGCTTCTATAATGCACTATTTCTGGATACAAGTAAGTAGCATATCTTCTAAAATAAGGTAAAGCACAAATTCATTTTCTGTTGTAATAACTTAACATCAAGCATCAATATCTAATTATTGTGGTCTTTTGTTTTTGTTTGTTTCCTTGGTTTGTTGGTTAGGTGATTGATTTTTTTAACCATTTATTTTACAGAGAGAATGAGAGTGGGCATGCCAAGGCCTCTAGCCATGGCAAATGAAATCTGGATGCACATGCTACCTTTTGTATCTGGTTTTACAAAGGTATTAGGGAATCGAAACTGGGACCTTAGGCTTTCCAGGCAAGTATCTTAACCACTGTATTATCTCTCCATCCAAGTTTGGTGTTATGAGAGTCACAGATGGCTTTGAATTTTCTACATAGCAAATGATGACTATGAACTCTAGATCTTTCTTCCTCTGCTGAATGCTAAAATTATGGGCATGTGCTACCATGCTCAGCTTGAGTATTGAATATTGAGGAATGCTCTATGCATAGTTAACTCAACAAAAATCCCTTAGTTAATATGAGTAATATGCAATCTACATTTATAAGTCACATTGTTGATATCCATGTTACAGTGGTCTATCTGTGCAACCTAAAAAAGTCAAGGTTTTTTTTTTTTTTTTAACATCAACTATGTGGCTTGGAGGTGAAAAGAAATGTACTGAGTATACAGCATGACCATGTGTGAGTCATGTAAAGGTAGGGTATTATATTTCCAACTCAAAAAGTAAATCTTTCCTGTTTTGACTTATAAGAATGCCTAAAAGTAAATACACAAAACCCTCTGCACTTTGAAAAATCTGTCTTTTGCTTTCAATTCTAAGCCAAGACATACTCCTTACCTAGGAAATAAACCATTTACTTGATTAGCTCCTGACTTGGCTTTGCTTCCTGTGCACATATTGCCATTGTATAAAATAAAACTGACTAGTAGAGAGATTGTCATTCTGTCCTTTTGGGTAATGTCTTCTAGACCTCAGGACTAGGAGATGGAGGAATAAAGAAATGTTTTCAAGATTAATGAATGAAGGAAGAGTGAGGATAAGGGAAGAGGAGAAGAAGGAAGAAAAAGAAATTTTGCTGTAGCAGCAGAAGCAAAAGGGGTAAAATTGGATACTTCGATTAAAATATCAACATAAAACTCATTGCAAATTCTATGGAAGTATTATTGTCTAAGAGATATAAGAACTCAATGAAAAGACACCAGATACATATCTTCCTTCTTTCTTATAAATTATCACCAGAAACTAAGATAGCTGCCAAGTGAATACAGAAAAATAAGCCCAAAGTGAAAGCCAAAGTCCTCAAGACTGTTACTTTGGGACTAACAGAAGAACACAAAAGAGGAAGGAGACGCAGTCCCAGCCAAGAGGCAGAGTCACACAGGCTTTCTGTGACTAGAAAACAATTCTTTTCTTTAGTACCTTTGACTTTCCAATGTGTTATTATCCTCCAAATAACTTAAAAAGAAAGATCTGATGAATTTACTCTTAACACAATGACTATAATACAGAAAATACATCTATTGCCATTTTTAATATCTAGTACCCACAGAATTCTAAGGCTTGTAACTAATAGTAATGTGCGGACAAAATGAGGCATTTTTTTTAGATATTGTTAGAGCTTTATATCCAGCTACCTGTTTCAAAGTGGAGATTTCATTCACTTCCTTCTCCACTAAATGAAGGAAGGATACTCTTCAGGATGTGTTAGCACTGGACAGGAGGTCTAGAATATGTCTGGAGGGTTTCAGGGAGCAAAGCAAGCCACCCAAAAGTAAACAGAAAAGCCAACAGATGACCTGGGATCTGAACTGACCAGTAAAGGCTGCAGCCCTCAGTGAATCTATCTGGCTCAAATAGATATTTCACTAATATGGATGGGGTTTGTCAGATGAGACATATTTTTAAGCCCCTATACCATGTAGTGAATTTGGAAATTTATCCTTCCTTAGCTTAATCCATGTCACTGAAGGGTTCTAAGATAGATGGCCTAGAATGCAATGACAGAGGGAACACACAGAGAGCATTGACCTTGTACATACAGTGAATCACTAAACTTGATAAGAGGATGTTGAGGGTTTTGAATTGAGACAGGAGCTAAGGGGGTAAGAATGGATGTGCTATGTAAATATTACTGAGGCAGAACTGGCATAATATTATAGTTGGCTGAAGTGTTAAGGGGAATGTGATCTGAACATTTCATCTCTCCTTGAAGAGACATACTGGATATACCAATCCAAAAGTGCCTGTTATTTAATAACAACTTCAGATCACTTCAAAATGTTTTATTTATTTATATATCCACTTAGTTTTCCATTCATTCATTTTAAGTACTGATAGTAGAACCCAGGTCCTCAGGCATGCTAGGCAAATGCTTTATTACTGAGATACAGCCTGGCCTCCAAACCTTATATTATTTCGGAATTAATGGAGATGATTTAAATGCATCATTAAGAAACACATATCTATGGTGCCTTGACAATGGAAGAAGAAGTCAATCAAGTGAACAGTTTACCTAATTTGGACAAAGTCTCCCACATAAAGGGTCAGGGACACTTTGCTAAATGGCATCTGCTGAGGTATGTACACCATGAAAGAAGAGTAGTTTTGTAGCTATGTATGACCTCTGTCTTCAATAAAATTTTAATTGACTGTGAATTACTATTAAATAAAGTAGAAACAAGCAGGCCATGACATGAGAATGAAGTCCATGTTCATAATTTAAATGATAACCTTAGTATTCATAAAATAAAAGAAGGTTGACAAAAATATGTTAAAGATAAAAACTGAATAGTGTTAGGTGCAGGTAATTAGCCATGTTAAGGTTAACTTTAACTTATTTAATGTGTCTTCAGAGGAATTATAAAAATGCAGGCAAAAGCAAAGCAAGGTAAATAGTTGAAAGTTCAGTATGATTAATATACAGTAAATACTGAAAATTCAGTATTGTTAATATTCAGTGAACATGCAAGTAATACAATAATGAATGCTTATTAATGCTAATATGCAATGGACATACAAGTCAAACATTGCTGAAAGTGTAATATAAAACTCAACAAGCATGCAGATAACAGCATGCTGAAAGTTTAATAATATTAATATCAATGAAAATCCAAATAACACAGTACTGAATTTTCACATGAAAGAGTGTATAGTGGCTAATATTTTTCATGTTTATTATATAGTAGAAATAATGCTTGAGTTCATGGTATTTTTGTCCCAGTTCCTACATAATACTGAAACTGCTTCATCTATAACAAGCTCTATGAAAGAATTTTAACGAGAATATGCAAAGAACTTAAGGTCATAAATATATAAGCTAAGGCACTTAAAATAAATATTAAAGCATCCTAATAGTTAAAATTTAATTTGAATCATAATGGCAATTACAGTATCTTATTGCTTATATTTTCCCATTCACTATGCTAGATTATGTACAAATGTATCTCATTAAACTCATGAATACAGGCATGATGAATAAAATCTTCATTTTTAATGTTTTAAATTTATTTGCACGCAGAAAGTGATAAAGAGAAGAGACACAGAGGGACTAGCACAGTAGAGCCTCCGGTTACTGCAAACAAACTCCAGATGCGCGCGCCACCTGTTGTTCTGTAAGTATAAAAGTAACATGGGATTTCTAGTTCTTAGTATGAAAAAAAGTGAAATATCTCAGCATTTTATATGCAGGGAAATAAATGAAACAATAATGAATGTTCTGGGTTGGATATAATCGTTTCCCCATTTTTCTCTATTTTTTATATAGCCACTGGAAAATTTAAAATACACGTACATCATTTTTTTTCAGTTGACCCAGTGCTAGACCAGTGTAAGTCTGTCTGCGTGGATCATGCATTCTATATATTTTAGGTGGAAAATAGAACAAAACAAGGTCAGCAGGGATAGGTGCAGAGAAGAAAAGAAAGCAGAAAATGGGATAGAAAAAACTGGCTAATGACAGTTATGTAATGAAGTATCTGTAAATTTCACAATACTATTTATTGTTCAAAAACGTTAGGCTTTATTTACACAAGTAGCATAAATTTAACTTTTAAATAAATTATATGGAATGGGAGATTTGGTGCTGAGAACTTTTAATAGCTGGAAAATATATGTAAACTTTTATAATTTTTAGAATGCTTTACATTGTGACATTCATACTAAAATATAACTATTAGCCTTATTTTTCCTGCACTTTTTCTAAGCACTATGCACTTTGAGTAGCTCACATTCTGTTGAGATAAATCAGAATTAACTCAGAATAGTACACAAACATGAACAAATTTCTTTTATCCCAGCTTCCATCTTCTCAAAAAGCTGGAATCAATTATCCCCATTATTTTCTACTTAATCTTGCTGTTTAGAATTCCTGAAACATTAACAATAATACAATACTAAAGGATGGAATCATGGACAGGGATATTTTCAAAAGACCTCTTTTGAAATTTCATCTTGTTTGGAAATCAACTTTAATGTCTTAGAGCTTTCTATACCATGATCACAGAAGGTCAATTGTGCAAATCTAAATCCAAGATAAAACTTCAGAAGTGGTAGTTTGTTAATACAATGAATAATTTATTATACATATTTTAATTCACAATATGTAAGACAATATTCATTTACTGAACTGTATAAGAACTATAGTGTAAAAACATCAAAATGACACGTTTTGCACTTGGAAAGTAGAAAGCAGCACTGTTCTCAATCCACTAAAAATGTTCATTCAATGGACACTGCTTCTTGTCTCCTACTAAAGCACATAATAATAAACACCAGATTTGGAACGAGGCACTCAAACTTTTTTTTTTTTTTTAAGGTATGGTCTCACTCTAGCCAAGGCTGACCTAGAATTCACTATGTAGTCTCAGGGTGGCCTTGAACTCACAGCGATCCTTCTACCTCTGCCTCCCGAGTACTGGGGTTAAAGGCATGTGCTACCAAGCCAGTATTTTTGTCAACTATTTTTATATTAATTTCTATATTCTCATTCTACTGACTATACTTTATTACTCAGAAGCTTCTCATATATTTCCAGTAAATTAGGTTTGAATTATTACTGCTTAAATAAAACATGGAATGATCAGTATATGTAAATAGAATTTTTTTCAAAACTTCAAATTTCTAGAATATTGTATGGGATTGGTAAAAATAGGTGACATGGAGCTTGCTGTCACCTGTTGAGACATTTCAGCTTTGTTTGTATGTCGAATGTGAATAATGCATAAGGGAATGTGAGAAATCTATCAGAATATTATAGAGAAGTGTTTTCTTGTATGTAGGTGTACTATATGGAATGTGTCTTATGTTTACATATACATATATATACTTTGTTAGGTACCAGTCCCTATATATATGTATATGTGTGTGTGTATATATATATATATATATATATATATATATATATATATATATATATAATGTATATATATATAAAACAATAGCCCAATAAGGTAAAATAACGCCTAATTTTAATTTTCTTTTTAGGTTGTGGTTTAGTAAAAATAAGACTTAAAATACCAATAGCTTCTTATATTCTATTATTTTAAAATATGATAAACTTTGGTTGGTCATATTTAAATTTTAAATGAAATAATGGTATTTAAGAGTCATTTCTTACACACATTCTGGCCTTATCCTGGAAATTTAAATTACATTGTCATTTAATATCTCTCAATTGAAGGACTTTTTCATTGCATTGATTTTCTTTTAAAAAAATGAGAATTTATCAATAGAGTTTGATGGGTGTTCCAGATCATCCTGATTGCTAATTAGTAGGACTAAGTAAATATGAATTACAATATATTCTTGCCTACTCTCCTTTAGAATAAATGAATAACAAAATAAATTATATAAATTATATAAATTAATTTTAAAATTGAATCCAAATATATAATTTTACAAATCAGTTTCTGCCCAAAATGATTCCAATATTTATTTCTAGCAGTGAATGAAAATATAATACATATATAGAACATCATTCTTTAAGCATATTATTTCGAAGCTAATAACATTCTAGAACTTAATAGGAATCTCACATTTTATTTTGACAACTTATGATCATGTGTGTATCCAATTATGCTATATTATTAAACAATTATATTATTTATACTTTAAATAGTATAATTTATCATGAGAAGATGATCATAAAATTGCTATACTCTTAGTTCTGTACAGAAACTAACTCAGTGATGTACAGTCTTGACTGGAGGAAACTAAGATGCCTCAAAATTTCTTGACAAGATCTATCCAATAGTTTAAGCTAAATGCCATGATTCATTTCTTTATCTTTTAAAAACAAAAAAGCAAAAATTGTTCATCAAAACACAAAAGTTAGGGTGGAGAAATTGCTTAGTGGTTAGGGTGCTTGCCTGCAAAGCCTTAGGACCAAGGTTTGATTCCCCAGTATCCACATAAAGCCAGATACACAAGGTGGCACCTGCTTCTGGAGTTAATTTGCAGTGGCTACACGCCCTGGCATGCCCATTACCTCTCTCTTATCTGCCTCTTTTCATCTCTCTCAAATAAATAAGTATTTTTTAAAAAGCACAGAAGTTATCACAAACAGTTATAAAGTAATGTTTCAATATGTATATATTTGAGATTTTTCAAGATAAATAAAATTCCACCTTGGAAAATGATAGGCACAATAGTTTTAGAAATCAACCATGTAAGCATTTCAATATTAAACAGTATTAAACTATTTTTAAAATGTATCATTTTCCTTAGAAATCAAAATCTTAGTGCCTTAAAAGGCATGAGTCTCGAAAATCCTTTTCATGGCTTTCAGGAAACTATCCTTCCTCCCTTTGTTAGGTACCAGTCCCTATCCAAACAACTCCCCAAGGACCAGCTTCCAAGTTGCCGTTTATTCACTATAATAAGGACCTACAGATAACTGGAAATCTGCATCTTTCCAATCAGATAAAAACTGATGTAATCCTTCCTGGAAATGATATATGCCCAGGATATAACTGAATTTTTTACTTCTAGGTGCAACACTAGACAAAATCAGCATAAAGAGTAGAAACAATAATGCTAGGATATTAATAACTAAACCCCACCACCAGCAATCTAGACTAGCAGTTATTTTACTCCTGTAGTACTGTGCTGTCAGTAACAAGTTCTTACTTGATTTCTGGTGCTCAGTGTAGGGGCCTTCCAGGATCCTGGCTTTGGGGGAGGGAGGTTAGACAAAAATCACACACTAGGGAGAAATTATATTTTAAGTGGAAAAAATTCTATAGTCTATAACTCTTCATCAACTATAACCACCACAATAACTTTCAAATTATTTGAGAGTTCATAGCAAGGTTGAATATATTTGAAAAGCAACTTAGTAACAAAAACACAGGAAAACAAGGCATGATTATTTATGTGTAGTACATAACCGTTAAACTCAATGCCAAACCACATTAACCTTTGAAATTCTAAAACGCATATTTTCTCCTTAGCTACACCATAGTTCTTTGTCACCTGCCATAAATACATAAATACCACATAAACTGTATGAATTATTTAGAAATATTTCAAACTCTTTCTAATGGTATTTTTCATTATCGCCCAACAGGGCAAAGGTAACTCAGCACTTAAAATACCACCATAAGATGCCTTAACATATCCTCTTACAGCTCATATGAAAGTTCCCCCTCTAAGTTTAGAAATGAGATAGATTGCTCATCTTTAGTAGTATACATAAAGACAATAGATTAGTGATTTGAAGGATTTTTATTCCTTCTCATATATGTCCATTATGAACATTTATAGGCATATTTCCCCATGTTTGTTGTTTTACTTTATAGCTTCTATTACTATTTATTTTTGTTTCCTGAAGTCCTGTGTGTCATAGGAAAAGTAGTTAAATTCTTTACATGTATCATAACAACAAAGCAAACTGGAATATTCTATTCTAAATGTAGAAAGTGTTACTTAATGACCATTGTGTTAATTTGGTTGGATCCACTGCAACTAATTGAATATTATTGATTCACTGTGAATCCTCAAAATAGAATCAGGGAAGAATAATTCCAGTCTTACATATCAGAATCTTCTGCTGTAGGTTACTGTAAATGAAAAACTTACGAAATAATGCTTTAAATAATCTTCAGAATTTATCCCTATCCCCTAAATCGAGAAAACTCAGTAATGTTTTGGCAATGTTTTTCCTCCCCCACCTTACCCGTTTCAAGATATTGGAATGTTATGGCCATAAGGTTAAGAAAAACTCTCCCATTTATCATGACCTGCCAAGCACAACAGGACCTCAGACAACCCAGCCCTCTACCACTTAACAAACTCAGCTCATCTTAGACATGAAACTAAAAAGGATGTGGCCACAGGCATAGATTAGATACCACATGTTTTAAAGCATAAATATCAATCATTGTGTAAAATACTTTGGTGCATCCAACATCATTTGCCTTTTAGGTGTAACTGATAACTGACCTTTCAAAGTTGAACAATTAACCATAGAGATGGTTTCCTTTGACAACAGAAAATTGCTGAATTCAAGTACAAATGTTTCTGATAAAGTTCTCTCTCTGTATCTATCTCTCTCTCATGTGTGTGTGTACGTGTGTGTGTACTTTAAGGTATTTTAAAATCATATCAGAACACTCTCTTAATGTGCCCACTGGTATTATCATTACACTGAAGGAAATTGGGAAATTCTTTAACATTTAAAAAAAATTGAAATAATTCAAACAAAGTTTTAAAGGCACTTTAAAATGGAATAGCATTCAATATCTGTGTATAGTAACAGGCTAATTTATTCCAGTACAACACAGTGAATAGAAAGGATATAAATATATAAAGACTGCTATATTTCCAAATTTCATAAATTTATGTTTTGGTCTATTAACAGTATTTTTTAAAAAGAAACAATTCTGAAGTGCTGGCATTAAATTCTTTACTTTTATATTTAAAAGTATACAATAAAAAAGTACTTATAGTTTTAAGCTATTTTCCACAGTAGTGTACAACACTGACAAGCTTTAAAATCTATTGTAAGGCAACTGCACGTTAAATGTGTCCTGCACACCCATTGTTATAAAAAAAAACTTATGACTAGCCTCTTCTCCACAGATATAATACAAAATGAATTAATACAAAAATGAAATTCTTTATGGCAGAATTAATAAAACACAGACTGTTGTAAAATTTACACTATAAAAAACACAAGTTATATATTTCCTGTTTGGATAGATTTTCTATCAGTTCAAGTAATAATTAAAATTACCTGTGAAGACGAGGCTTAAGAGAAACAGTTCCATGAGTGACACATTTTACACATCTAACTATGGAGTCAGATGTTAACCATTTAGTTTGCAGTTAAAGTGGGGTAGTTTATTACAGAAAGTTTTTAATTCAGAAGTTGAGTATTTGGATGAATGTAGTATTGAATCAGTTAACTTCACAATTTTTCTGGCCCTAAATATTTGTCATTCCTAAAAACATTGTTAGATTCTGCACTCCAAGTATAAAATAGATCCCCAGGGTAGGAAAACAAGGGTTAAAGAGTAAAGGAATTATAGATAAGGTCTATCTGTAGTGAAGGTCTCATTCTAGGTAAAGCTAATAAATAATTTAGATGGACTTACGATTTTTTCCTCTTTGACCTCAATTAAAATGGCTTTCTCAGACTTGGGTGTAAGCACAATTTATCCTGATTTCCTCAGCGTGCACTCGTGAAGTCATCTGGCTTTTGTATTTCTTCAACAGCTGTACTACCTTTAAAATTGGCTTGCACCATTTCCCTAAAGAAAACCGTCAGGCTGTCCTAGGACCCACACAAACACCTTCATTTCTGCTGGTGGCTCTGAGCTCAGAAAGTCCGACTGGACAAATGGAAATTATGAAATTTATCAAGAAGTTGGAGGAAGACAAAGAAACATCAAATTAGAGATTAAAAACAAACAAACTGATCTCTTTCTTCCTTTACAAAAGAAGTTATGACTCAAAGCACTATATGTTAATCAGCATTTGCTAAGCAATATTTTAGTAGTTTAGTAAACTTAGATAAGCATTTTGATAAGTAACATTTAGCAAACTTTTGGTTCAAAGACAGAAAAGTCAAATAATGGTCCAGTGTTTTAGAAACTAATAACTGTGACTAAGAAAGTGTCTGGACACAGGCGAGATTGGGTGCTCAATGGACCCTGGAAACCAAGTGGGATAACGTTATTGGCTGGGATAACTTATTCTCCCTTTTGTCTGCAGGTTCCCTAAACTCTCTAACTTTGGCAGTAAATCAGTTTTCACAGATACTTAGAAATGGGGGATATGTTCTCCTCATGTACTGTGTTTTTAACGTATTTTCTTTATTTTTAACAAAAACACAAGAGTACCAACAGCAACCCTTCCTTCGATTCCAGTGACAATTCATTCACCTCTCAGCCCCTTTTATGCAGCCACACAGCAGTTTATACTCTTTTCATCTTATGACACAAAGACCTGAGGATAGATTTAACTACTGAAACCAAAGCATTCTCAAGGCTTCCACATCTTGAACTTTTAAATCAAAGTTTATGCGCAAGTACACATCCAAATGAACACAAAGCCAGCGAAAAATCTTGGCACTTTTATAAGAATTTATAAATTAAGCTTGCTCTTACTACTATATGATTCCAGTAAAACAGTAACACTCCATAAATGGAGGGAAGCCTACATTCTATAATACCATATAGAATATTTATCATTTCAAATCTAATGCAGGTCAGAACACAGCGCAAGGTTCCAAAACAACTTACCCAGAAGATAAACCCTTACTTAAGACAGCTTGTGATAGTTTTAAAAATATTGTAACATTACAACTGTGAAGGGAAATCTTAGTCTGTTGGAAGTTAAATAGTGACATACATGAAATATATTGCCAATGATCGGATTACGTGCACTCCTCCCGTCATTAATACAATACAGAGTAGCTGAACTTTTAAAGGATAAACAAAGACAAATTGTATTTAAAACTTTAAGCACAGGCAGATTAAAGATTTTCTTCAATTGGCCTCCTTCTATGAACATATTTCTCCTATCATCTTTGTGCTAAAAATACTTATTTTAATTAGCAAAAATATTTACTTTTTAGAACTGCCTAAACTTAAGTGTACAACAAGCCATGTTACACAAGACTAATGACAATGAAAATAAATGCTCTACTCAAAAGCTAACTACAACTTACCTTAAATATCAAACACCTGAAACAAATTCCGGTTGTATTTGCAAGTGAGTTTTCTGCATGTGTGTGTGTGAGAAGTTCGACAGCCAATAAATTCCTGAATGCAGTGCAAGTAGAGAGAAACCTGCTGTAAGGATGGCAGAACTCTCTGAGTGGTTTATGGTCTCTAGCCAGCATCCAGGTACCTTTAAAAATACTTTGTTGGGATGTGAGCCCTCACGCTCTGGATGGATGCAGCAATGTGAGTTAACAAGGAGGAGACCTGGAGACTACACAGTCTTGGCTCTGGCGAATGGCTTTCTACGCCCTTCTGTTTATAATAAGATGGCTTGCTGACAAAGGTCACCCCCACCCACAGCTCCAGTCTCCCTGTGGGACCTAATGGTACAGCATTTATCCTGAGGTCCTGCTAACAAAGCCTCATCTCCTCAATGACTTTGTCTACCTGCTGTCATGTGACCCATTCACACCCATTGTTGTCGTTTCTCAAAGAGTTAAAGCCCTGTATTCAATTTTCAAGAGGCACTTTACTTTCGACTTCTTTCAAGGCAAAATATCTCTGTAGAAGAAATACTTCATAGCAGGTTAATATCCAAGAAGATGATGCTCATTTAAGTTCCCAACCAGCATTTTCCATTTTTGCTTCTTTAAGGCTTTTTTGTTTTGTTCTATTTTTGGAAGAAGGCAAAGAATGTAAGATTTGATTTTCATTATTGTCTTAAGCACAAAATATTCTTTTCAGTACTTGTGTATGTCAAAAAATGGAAGAATAATTGCAGGCATTCTTACTTAACCTTTTAAAACTTTTTTCTGCTTTTATTTGTTTGTGTGTAATATGTGTATGTGTAAATATGTATTGTGTATATATGTATAACTAGATGTACATGTATGTGTTTGCATGTGTATGTTTGTGTCTATGAGGCATGCACATGTATGGGGACATGCATGCACATTTGGAGGTCAGAGGACATCCTCAAGGTATTTCTCCCCTCCTTCCAACCTTTTGAATTTCTTTGAGGGACAATTAAAAATGTTTACAAAAGTTATTATTTTATGTAGCATGTCTTCTAAAATAAAGCTTTGTATGGTTGTAAAAGAAAGAAGAGATACATTAAGTTCTAATGAACTAAAACTTGAACAGCTGAATTTGAGAGAAGGCTGTAATTTAGCTAATGTTTTTATTTTGTTCTAGTTTCTGACAAAGTCTATTGTTTTCATCACAGAAAATAATGTCACTTTTAGCTCTCATCTAATTAAAAGTATGTATTACAGACCAAAAATAAAAACTGGATTCACTTCATAAGTTCCTCAAATTTTTCCAGGCAGCATTTATTGGTATTTTGGGAACTGCTACCTCCAACTTGTTTATATAATTCTTATATGAGTTCTTTCAATTTTCTTGATCTTTACAGCTGGGTGCTGAACAATTCTGTGGCCTACAGGCAAGTAGAAAGTACCTCATCTAAATAATTGGCAGCATGAGTATTTCTTGAAGGAGTTCTCACATTCAAGGGAGGAGCGAAATGAATAGTCACTTCCCTATTTCAGCCCTGGCAACAGGACAGAATCACCAGTGCCCCAGGAGCTGAAGACGGCGCTGTCTCCCCACTGCTCTGATGCTGAGAGACTGTACAAGCTCAGTTAGCACCTCAACCTGGAGCACAAGTCCAGCCTCTGTCCACATGCCACGCATGGTTAAGTGATGGAGAACTACCTATGTCCAAGTTCATAAAATGTGTCAGTTGGGCCATAGCCCCAGAGAGTCACCCTGGTGAAGTGCAATACTTTGTACATAGTGGAGTTAGGGTCACTAAATACGATGTCTTTGCAGCCAAATATTCTCAATTAGTGCTTCTTGGGTATTGTGGTATAAATTACATTTTTTAACTCACCAGAATGTGTTTTTGAAATGGTTACTTTCTCAAGGGATTATAGGTCTTTCAATATTTTCTCGGTGCTTAGGAGCTCAAGACTCATTCATTGGAGCAAAATATGTTCCTGTTCCTAGTATAATAGAGGCCCATCCAACCATGCCTAAAACTCTAAGAAGGAGAAAGTATGTCTTTCATGCATCAAAGAAGGTTGGGTGGATTATAATTTTCTTTCCTAATCTTAAGGCAGAAGAAAAAAAGTCACAACAAGAGAAATGCACCATAAACTTTGAAAATATAGCTATTTTGAAAAGAACTCCTTGAAGAATAAAAATACTTTTTTTCTGATGAGAAATAATCTTTATTTCAGGCATATGTTTTTTTCACATATGTATGTGTGTGTGGTATGCATGCTTGTGTGAATGCATGTTTGTATATATGTAGTATCACGTGTGTGCATGCATGTGGATGCCAGATGTCAATACTGAGCCTGTTCTCAATCACTTTCCACCTTATTTTTAGAGACAGGGTCTCGTGCTGAACTTACAGCTCAGTTAGACTAGCTAGCCAGAAAGCATCAGTGGTCTTTCTGTCTCTGCTTCCTTCTAAGTGCCTGTCACCTTCCTTGACTATCACAGGAGTATGGGGTTTGAATTCAGGTCTCATGCTTGCATACAAGCACTTTGTTTTGTTTTTCTTTTACTGATATACTTCCCCAGCCTTGTGTGTGTGTGTGTGTGTGTGTGTGTGTGTGTATAGTATGTGTAGTGTGGTGTGGGGGGTACGCATATGTGTGCAGATGTGTGTGCATTATGCATGCATGTGTGGAGGCTAGAGGAGGATTTTAGGTGCTCTCTATCACCCTCCAGGACCTGAGTTGGAAGCATGGATGGCCATATACCACTCTTTGCTTGGGTGCTGGAGAATCAAACTTAGGGCTCATCAGTCTCTCTCAGGTGCTTGTGCTTACATGACAGCTGCTCTTACCCACTATTTCATCTTCTCAGCTTATTTTTAAAAATATTTTTATTTATTTATTTTCAAGGATAGAGAGAGAGAGAGAGAGGGAGGAAGAGAGTGAGAACGGGCATTCCAGGGCCTCCTATAATTGCAATAACACTCCAGATGCATATTGTGCATTTGGCTTTATCTGGATCCTGGGGAACCGAGCCAAGCCAGTGAAGCTTTGTAAGCAAACATCTTAGCTGCTGATCCATCTCTCCAGCCCTGAACCTATTTTTAATGATGTTTTATGACAGAAATTGCTACAGTGTCTTTCCATTTCTAGCAAGCCACCAACAACTAATTATGTAATCTGAATCGAATATATTAACTATTCTCTCTGTCAGTTTTCCCACCTGTGAGATGAAGATTTTCATCATAGACTGCCAATGATTCCAGCATAAACCACAAATTTTAAAGGACTTCATCTGCCAAATGTATTTTAGTTGCCAATAGTTATTTTCATTATCCTATATTTCAAATAGGGTTATTAATCAGTTATTATGACACTGTAGGGATAAGTGAGTTGCTAAGATAAACTCAATCAAAGGGGCTAGATATTTTTAAAAGCTGGTAAAGGCTCCTTGTGAGTAATTGCTTAGCTTCTTTTCATTTCTTAATACTGAAAACAACACCTTGACCTCCCACAACTCTACAGTCCTTCAGACTATATCTGTTAACAATTTAAGTGCAGTTAGGAAGGGTGAGGGTTTACCTAACATTGTGATAAACATGAGACTATTATGAACTTCTGACAGTGGGTACATTGAATGGCAGGGACATGCAGACCATCGGAGCCACACAGGTTTTTGTGGTATTCGTGACTGTCCTACAAAGCATTATGCAAAAGTGAGATTAGGTTTATTCATTTGTGATGTCTTTGGGAGTTGGATGATGTCTTGAGAACATGTGTTTAAACTAAAAACATCATTTACTGTGGTTTCATGGTGTGCGCTCCTTATTCTCATGATGGCTACTCATTCTTTGTAACTCGTAGCATATGGCAGATGCCTACATGCTTCCTTCTTGTACTTGGGGTCTTCCCACCTTTTGACACCCTCCTCTGTACCTGACTTATTATCTTTCCTCCCCAACCTTATAGAATACCTCCAGGTTTCTCTGCAGCATTTCATGACTAACTGTAAGTTAACTTTTTGGACAACTCCAAGGAAACATATTTGAAATTAAGAGAGAAAAGTCGACCAACATGGGAAAATAAAACAAAAAAGTATAGTCATAGAGGATTAAAAACAATTGAAAAGTGATGGAGACATAAAAAATAATTTAAATTTTTTTCATGTACAATAAGGTCCAAATTGCTAGTTTTGTGAAAATTATGTGAATCAGAACCAAACATAAACCTCAAACCACACCAGTTTCCTTAAGTAGGTTACTAGCATGATATAACCTATAACCTCAGTGACTACTTTTACATTAATCTGTTGGCAAGTCATGGCTATGCCATTATATAACAAATGCCATATGGTATCAGTGTGATCATTATGTTTTCCACTTGTTTAATCTTCTTTTCATGATAAGACTGACAAAATCAAGTACATTCAAAAGCCAAAAGGATGATGGAAATTTGTTTTAAGAGGAGGTGGGGCTATTAGCAAATACATTGTCTGCCCAAATTATTCAAATGCCATACTTCCCCTCCAGATAATTCACATTGTCTCCTATATTCAATATTGTCTACTTATATTGTAGAATCCTGAATTTTTATTAAGGAAAGACATACATCCTCTGAGTCCCAAACTCTCACCTCCTCCTGTTTAATTTGCATTCCACTTGAATATCACATGAGCATCTTGACTTCAGCATGTCCAGTGAAAAGCATTTTATTACTTCTCTGACAACCTCATCTATACTGTGTTATTCTTTTGAAACAAATGAAACCCCCAAAACAGAGACACTTGATCCTTTCTACAAAGCCTATATCTAAATTTATCATCAACTTTACTTGGTGTATCCTTCCAAGAATGACAGGTCTGCTCACCTCTTTCCATCTCCTTAGCCATCCATTTAGTCACAACCATCGTCACCTCTCATTTGGATTGCTCATCAAAATAAAACAAAACAAAACACCAAAGGCAGCCTTCTTTCTATGTTAACTGTCCCTTTTTTTTTTTTTTTTTTAGCTTTTGTTGTAATCTATCTAGAATCTATTTACCACATTGCTAACTACATTAACTATATTTTCTTCTTTTCTATATTCTGATACTCTGGCACATGTGGTCTGAGTCATTGCACCTTTCAGGACTAGCCAACCATTATAGACAACATGATGAAGCCTCCTTTGCACATGAAAATTAATAAATCCAGACCCTTCACACTTATCCCCTATATCAACCTGTCATACACTAATCCTGTATTAGGAACTTCCATAATCACAGTGACAAAAATACCTTGTGAAAGCAAGCTAAGGGAAGAAGGACATATTTTGGCTTGTGGTTTCAGAAGTTTGGTCAAAAAGGGAGGCCTGGGGGAATGGTTCAGTCAGTGGCAGCAAAGGCAAGAGTTATCATACACTGGCAGATAAGGAAACAGAGAGAGCCCTAACCAGGGCCAGGTGTGACTTTCAAAGGCTTGCTCTTGGTGATGTTCATCTGTCAGTCATGCCCTACTTCCTTAAGGGATCCCAGCCTTCCTAATTGTTCCAAAAGCTTGGGACTAAGTGTTGAAAACATGAGGTTGTAGGAGACATTTCACATTCAAATCATAATATAAATCACCTGAGGACAGATTCTAGACAACTAGAAACTACTGTGATATCCCAAGACCACTTCATTGTTTAAATTCACCAGTCCTAAGTTTGTTTTTCTTCCTGCTCTGCCTTACAGATGCCTCAACAAAGGGTCTAAATCAGCACTCCACCATTATGCCTCCTAATAAAGACTGTTGCTTTCCTTGTGTGATCCTTTGTGATGTGGTGTGTGCATTCCCCAGGAGATGAAATTTTTTTCCATGCCATTAGTAGGTACATGTCATTGCTCACTCAGTTCTACAAATTAAAGGCCAGTGGGAACTGACAAGCCCAAAAGAGGTTCCAGTGATATATATATATATATATATATATATATATATATATATATATATATATATATATATGTGGTATGTTTTAAACCACTCCACTTTGGGCAGGAGTTACAAGTCTGCAATGGCAGCCATCTTTATCCAGTGGATATCTCCATTGTCTCTGGTATTTGTTCTACAAGTCATTCCCCATTAGCTACCTGGAGCTATATATATATCAACACATAAATAGACACCTGGAATCATGAAAGATCCCCCTTTCATTGGCCTAGGTTTCACGGATACTAGAAGAAGCACTGCAGTTGTGCATTGTCACATTGATTGATTATGAAACATCTAGGGCATTAATGAGGCTCACTTTGTGTGTGTGTGTATGTATGTGGGGGAGGGCCATTTCAAAGGCGAATCAAGAAGGGAAGACTTTCTCATAATGCAACAGGACCATCCTATGGGCTGAGGCCCTGAACTGGATAAAAAGAGAAAAAGAAGAAAGCCAGCTGAATGCTAGGATTCATCTCTTCTTGCATCTTGGTCTCCTGAGATGGGAGCAAGCAATCTCATGCTCCCATCTTTATATTTTTCAATGCTTTCTGCCCCCCTCCAGCTCCCACCATGGCAGACTATGAGCTAAACTGTGAGCTGAAGTAAACCCTTCCTTCCTCCAGGTGCTTATTTTTGTCAAGTATTTGGCCACAGAAATCGGAAAAGTAGCTAGTACCCAGAGCACAGCGATACTTGGAGAAAAGTTTTCTCAACTAAATGATCGCTATCCTTATGGCATAGGACTATTCAATCTAGCAAGAAAACTCAAGTTGTTAAACTGCAGTGTTTAAATTCCTATCTCCCTTGTGGCCAAGTTGTCATACAGAGGTTATAACAAACAGGCGGCCTGGGACAGTTGCTAGAAGATAGAAACCTTCATGTCTGGGAGTGGTCAGGATTATATTCTAAATTTTCGAAATCATTCTCTATGACCTCTTGTCCTTTTCTTTCCATTTTTAACCAAGGAAGCTGCTGGAAGAGGATGATCCTTAACTAGGACAGTTAGATTCAGTTACCAAATTATCTTACCAACACCACAGGGAGCCAGGGAAGTAGTTTTACATCTTTTACAAGTGATTTTAAGCAGATCATTCAAACACTCCCTTATATAACCTGAAGTGTCTGTGGATAGTAGGGAGCATGGTAGAGTCAATGATTATGACTAGGTGCCCTGGCATTCAGGATAAAAGATGCAACTCTGTTAGAATGGATGTAGATTTGTTTGGTGTGGCTGGCATTGGCTAACTGGAATATGCCAGTAAAAGTATAACCTGACAATGTGTCAACACAGGGAGGTACCACTGACAAGCCCAAAAGAGGTTCCAGTGCCATGTATGTGTGTGTATATATATATATATATATATATATATGTATGTATGTATGTATGTATGTATGTATGTATGTATATATGTATATAATATGTCTTAAACCACTCCACTTTGGGCAGAAGTTACAAGTCTGTGATGGCAGCCATCTTTATACAAGAAACAGAACTCCCTTTTGTTTGCCCCCAGCCTGACACTGTGGTCATGTGGAATGTCCAACACAATGACAAAACTAGGACGTAATTTGAGTAATTTAGACAGCACAGGGAGAAACAGGGGCTTGTTACCCACTGGTTCTCATCAGAAAGGGATTCTTACCATCTATAGTAATCATCCTGAGGTAGATTATGGTCCTAAAGATCATCAGTTTTCCTCTTTCAGTTGGTAATTTTTCGTTTGGAACACCCATCAACAAGGTCATAGACAACGTTCCCAGAGACAAGAACACCGGCTTCTAGAGTAGGGACTGGAACTGGGAGAACTATCTCGTCATCTGATTAGTGAACATAAACACTATGTCTGTGTTTAGTTCTGAACAGATAATGAAGAGGCTGTGCACGCATAGCAACCCAATGCATCAGGTCAGCCAACCATCAGTGAATCAGGCACAGGCACGCAAAGAAACTCTGTCCTCTGGAACACAGGAACTGCCACATTTTTTAATGTGAAGAAGCCCCTGGTATCTAGCTATCTGCATTCCTGAACACATCTTTTCCATTTGACAGCCCAAGCTTTCTGGATCTTCACACCTTGAAAGTCATTACATCAGAACTGACCACTCCAAAGCGGAACTTTCAAGCTAAAGAGTTACATGGACTCCATGGGCCAGTGTTCAATTCAATTTTCCAAAGTCATAAACCTAGTGCCCATGTGAGACAGGTTAGGGATATGGTTATATCATGAACCCAGAGGCAATCTCCATATATGGTGAGTCATGAACCCAGAGCAATCTCCAGATATGATGAGTCATGAACCAGGAGGCAGTCTCCAGATATGAGTCATGAACCCAGAGGCAATCTCCAGATATGGTGAGTCATGAACCAGGAGGCAATCTCCAGATATGATGAGTCATGAACCAGGAGGCGATCTCCAGATATGATGAGTCATGAACCTAGAGGCAATCTCCAGATATGGTGAGTCATGAACCCAGAGGTAATCATCTCTAGAGGGACACTGCTCCATTTGCCAGAGGCTTTAATCAAAAAGAACAAAAAAGACATCAGCTATGGATACTTGAAGATCTTGCAAGGCCAAGAAATTTTTGGGAACCCAAAGATACTAGCACTTCTTTGCATTCAAACCTTCCTGATCACGGACATCCTCTTTGGACTACATAAACATTTACGCTATAATTAGTTAAAATATAGCTGTGGAAGTTACAACAATGATATACTGATGTGGCCCATTGGGTCCCATTTACAAAGTCTGTTAGCTGCATTCTCCCATTGTGCCAAACTCAAGGCTGAGTCCAGTTGCCCCCCTCTGCAGGGCAGAATGGTGAATTGGAAACTTGTATTTGAAGAATCATGAACATACTAGGTCTGCTGGTGCAGGCCCGTATCCTAGCTACTTCCTGGTACTGGAAAAAGAAAAGAACCATGGAAGCTTTAGTCCCATTCTTCCTCAGAGTTCTCCAGCATATTCTTTCTGTTCTCCTTTGGAATAGGAAGAACTTGGTACTTCCATGCCTCAAATCCATTATTGTCCTTAAAATATTCCAGGTTGGGAAGGAGGGGTAAGGGAATCAAGAGACACAGCAGGACAAAATAGGTCCATGCTAGCAAACAAGTGAATTTACTCTCAGTTTTGATTGGCAGCTGGCTCAGGACTCAGCCCCGTGAACTCATGTTCTTAGACCACCAAGGCTCTTGGCATCCAGATCACTAGTATTGACAGTAACTGCTTTAGGGTGGGAAAGTTCTTCACTTCGCAGCCATAGCCACTTTCTGGTGATGGATATGGAGTTTCTCCAATTGGTTGACCAAGCTTGACTTGACTAGCAAGAATATTTTTTGCAGTCTGGTTGCATTGAGGGCAGTTGCTGCTCCATTGTTATAACATCCAAAGGTCCCATCTCTGTTTCAATGTAGGAGTGATGATATTTTTTTCAAGGAAGAAGGATGACTGCAAGAATTTGTCTAGATTTCTTTCAGTTTCTCATTTTCTAATGTCACAAGTATCAATCTATTCCAGGACAGGAAGAGCTCAAATATTAGTCAAAACTTCACCTATGGCTTCCTATAGGACTTTTTCTATCCCAAGGAAATTTCCACAACAGGGGTAAAGCCCAATGGGCTGACCTCAAACCACCTGACATAATGACTAGAAAGCCCTTATGCTTGCTTGAAGCAAGGTCAGCAACAACCTTAATATCTTGAAGAACACTCAGATACTCAGATTATAATCATCTCATCTCCCAATTCTTACATAATTAGTGCAAGAAAAGGGACAGCCATTTATTTCTAGATTGGTCAAACAATTTGGTCAACATGTTCACTAAGGGAGTCCATGTCCCTCAGATGTCATTATTTGATTCATGAGGTTCTCATCCTTTTCTGTTCCAGAAAGTTGTGTCTTAGCATCATATCTACACCAGTAAAACTGCCCTGAGGTATAAAAACTCTGAGGTTTTACCCAAACCACAAGTTGACCAGTTAGCATACCACAATTTTACAAATACTGGCACAATATGCAAGACCTCTAAGCCAGAGACTATTGATAGCAATAATGAACATGAAGGCATCCAAATTTGCTGCATCTCTTTCCTATATGCTGACACACACACACACACACACACACACACACACACACACACACACAATGAGTTTCATTAGTGCAAGACAACACTGAGGTTAAGAAACTCAAATATTGTATAATGGGCAGTGCATATGCATGCCATTTAGATCAAATCCAGGAATTATCTTAATTACTCTGGGCAGTAAGCATGCCCACCATTAGCTAGAGAACAAGGTGCTACCAACATCCTTGAAAAGATAGTCTGACACAGGAATACTTTTAATACCTTAACTCATGATAAATGAAGGCATCTGAGGAAGAAGGAGAGAATTATCTTCCACCAGTAGACTCAAATATCCCAATCTAAACCACTTCTGTGGTTTCCTTATGCCTGGAATGCAGTCTAAAAACAAACATCTCTGAATACTTTGATCATTCCAATCCTTTTCTCACATCAGGAACTTTATGCCTATGATCTCATGGGTGAAATAGAGAGCAGAATCAAGTTCACTAAATTTATGATTTAATTGAGATATAGAAGACTAACTGCTAGGAGTGTGGGAGTGTGAAGGTAAACTTACTGGAGGGCAGTCTGCTTAGAGAAACGTTTCAGTCCTCAACTTCAATCCCCAGGATCTCAAATGAAATGACACTTCTTCTTGGCATCACTGTTTTCTGGTGTGTACAGATACTGAGTCATCAAATACACACACACACACACACACACACACACACACACACACACAAAATGATTGTAGTCAGATCTGATCTGGCATTCATTTTTTTTCTCAAAAGCAAATGCCAGCATATAGAAGGCACTCCATCAGGGTCATTATTTTTCTCCCAATTACCTTTCCTCTTCACAGATATCTGTTTCTCTTGGGCAGAACATATATTTTTATAGTGCTTATGGTCACAATGAGGAAACCAGTGCTCACTACATTTCCTATGGCTGGTCCTCAGTAGTAAAGCAAGGAGTAGGAAACTTTTAACCTCCTAACACTGTTAGTCATTCCGCTGGAATCACCCTAATAGAGTAATGTCCATCATAGTGCTTGCACTTGATATACTGTGTAAATGAAATCCAAAGCACATCTGTCTTGATATATGTAAAGCTATTTTCTTCCTATCCTCATATGTATATTTCACTCCATAAAATAACACTTGTGTGTATCAGGAATTATGAGGTTCCTTAGTTAAATTGAATCACTTCCTCAATTTCTGTCTATAGATGAAGCACACTCCATTCCTTCTTTCTTATAGATTTTGGGACAGACACCAGATCACATTTATTTAGTGGAGTGTGGATAAAGATAAGCAAGCAATATTTTGGCCTTAGAGCCAAAGATTTATTTCTCTTAATCTGGCTTTATTAACTATAAGCCTCACATTGTCCCCTGTTACTCTATGATTTTTCACAATCCATCCACAAATGTTCAGGAAATGAGATTAGTTTCTCAGACATCTACAATTTCATAGACATATTTCCTCTATCGGCACATGTTTTATTTTGTGGGTAGATGTTTTCAAAGTAAAAATAAGTTTGTAATTTAAAATAATTGTGGGCTGGAGGGATGGCTTAGCAGTTAAGGCATTTGTCTGCAAAGCCAAAGGACCCAGGTTCAATTCCCCAGGACCCACGTTAGCCAGATGCACAAGGGGGCACATGCTTCTGTAGTTCATGTGCAGTGGCTGAAGGCCCTGGCACACTCATTCTCTCTCTCTCTCCCTCTTTCTCTGTCAAATGAATAAATAAAATAAAAATTAAAAAAAAATAATGGCATATCACTGACTGTTAATCCAAAACTGTCTTGGGAGATGTGCAGCTCTAATCACAAACTTCAGAAATATCTACGTAATGTTGAGTCTCTTTGACCTTCACCTATCAGAAAGAAATAAACATGGGTCAAAGTTGACTTCTGAACAATTAGGAAAAAAGAATACAGAGACTAAAATGAATAGGGTAGAAAGATGACCTTTCATTGAGAGGTGATGAATACATTGAAAACTTAATATGCTAATTTTCATGTTATTAGCTCCTGAAAAAGAGACAGGGGAATAGCTGACAAGAAGGAACCAAGAAGTAGCAAGAATAGAAAACTTGACATTCAGGTAGAAGATGCATGAAGATTTTTATGCTGGGACGTAGTCCTTCGATGTCTCCATTCTCTATTAGGGATTTAGGTCATTAACCTACTGTATGGTGATGACTCTGGTCATCGGAGCAATTTGTACGTGGTCAGCCATGAGATTTCCCAGATCAACGCGTCAGAGACTTGTGCTAGTATTGGCGAGGTGACCTTTGGTAAGTATTCTTAACTCTCAGCACCTGTCATTGTAGACAACCACACAAAAATCCCCAGGGTCATGCATCTCTATGGGTTGCCATAGCTGATGTCCATGAATGTGAGCTATAATTCACCAGGCTCTGCACCATAGGTCACAGCAGTCCTCTCCCAGATTGCCACATTCCAAGCACCCTGACTTCCGTCCAGTTATCGAAAACAACATATACCTTTTCTCACCGCACAGTATATAAGGTAAGACTGGCGTTTTCCATCCTTCACCCTTTAGCTTAAAGTCAACATTCTGAGAAAGATTTTTTTTTCTATTTGACCAGAGGATTTTTCTTACATTCCTGTTCATAATGTCCACTCATTTTCGTTCACAGCATTTCACACAGTGAGTATGTCATTTATTTGTTTGGGTTTTACCTGCTTAATGCCTACCTTCCTGTTAGTCATAAACCCTGTGAATATGAGACATCAATCTCTCTTTACATCAGCTTACTTATGGATAGCCATGCCTGGCGCTCAACCACTGTGTGAATCACTGAATGGGCAAACATAAATGTAAGTCAACAACATCAGTGCATTCTACAGAGCAGACAAATATGAAGTCAGTTTCAGAAAAAACAGTCAACTAGAAAAGCATTTCAACTGGAACAAAGAATGTTTGTTGTACTAAATGAGTAGAGCCAATGGCATCTCAACCCCTCTCAACTAATGGTATAAATTTATGTAAAATGTTATGTCAATTTCACTGATGAAAATAAGTGAAAATTTAGATATTTAGTGACCCTTCGCAAGGTCAAAAAAGTAATTCTCAGTACTTAGGATGCACATTCAAATCCTTTAATGCAAATCTAGGACTTTACAGTGTGCCAGTCCAGCTCAGCTTTAAAAGACCAGATGTACAAGGTGTGCATGAATCTGGAGTTTGTTTGCAGTGGCTAGAGGCCCTGGTGCACCCAGTCTCCCCCCTCCTCCCTTTCTTTCTCTCAAAATAGGTAAATAAAATATTTTTGTACAAAAAGTAAAAGAAGGCTTTGCTTGGAGCTGAGAAATAACATTTACTTTCTTACTATCAAATTAGTTTCAGACCCATGGTTGTTGCTGTGCCGAAGCACGAACTTCAGTAAAATTTACGGAACATCAATAGCAGCCATGAAGTTAACAGTGGGATTCATTCGCCTTAATTCAAACCACATTGAAAGAAAAATATTAAATATGAGCAAGATTTTACTAAACCTCAGGTAAACATGGTCTGATGTTATATAGTGATGCAGGGAGATAGATAGATATGGTAAACATTTTTTTTCTCAAATAACTATATCGCATGGCTGTCAAAATATAACATTTATAAAATCTTTTTTTTTTTCAAATGACAAACATTACAAATATGTGAACTCTGTGTCTCAGGGAAGACTATTAAGAAAGGATTTCATGTTCCCTTAACTACAAGATGAGCAAAACATTCATAAAGGTTTTTTCCCATGTGTGTGGCTGAAGTAAGTAGTAAGAAGAGGACGGTTGTCTCTGCATGTGAGGAAAACGTGGAAAAACAAGCAGTTTAGGTTTGTGATCTGTGTAGAAATGAAAATGTTTGGATTCATGTCAAATGCTCAACTGTTCATACTAAGAATGGCAAGATACCATAGGAATTCTCATGGATAATTTATTCACTTCAAAATTTATCTTACAGTTAAATTTGGTGTCATAGTTTGATTTGAGTGGGGGGGGGGAACAATCTTCCTTTCCAGGGTTAATTGGGCTACTTTTGAAACATTTGGCTATTTCTGTACAATGACTTTTTTTTTAGAGTCGCCCCAAAGTCTTCATGTTTTTTTTTTTTTTTTTTGGCTAGGCTATGAAGCTGCTCCTGTCTGTGCATAGATCAGGAGACTAGTAACCTTTCTTCTGCTCTTCAACACAAAATAAACTCCTAAAATGAGACTACCTTAGACAAGAAAGCCTTGATCTAATAGAAAGAGAGACAGAGAGAGGGAGGAAGGAATGAAGACCACTTAAGCACTAATAAAAAAGCAATTAATATATTCATTGAAAATATTTTTATGAATAATGGTTCTATATTAGATATATGTAACAATTCCCAAACAATTTATCAAAATGGATGAATAAAAATAGAAAGTTGATCCTAAAATCAGAGTATGTATAAGCTATTCCACTAAAGACTGCTAATACTTAGCTTAAGATTGAAATTGCTCATTCATAAAAATGTTCTTTTGTACATTTGTTATAATAGTAAATATTTAAGGATGTATACTGATTATAATGCATATGTTATATTCTTATTACATTTTTCCATTAGAAATTGATGATCAGTTATGCATGGTGGGATATGTCTGCAATCCCAGCACTTGTAAGGTAGAGGGAGGCTAGCGAGCTCAGGGTATCCTAACGTATATCAAACCCTCAAACAAACAAACAAAAAAAAAAAAGAAAGAAATTTATGTCAATGTTCTGCACTCCCTCTTTAAAACATACAAACAATACATAATTATGTAATATAACATTATTAAGAAATATATCTAATAAAACATATCCTCTGTCATTTTAAAGAGAGAAAGAGGGAGAGAGAAAGAGAGAGAGAATGGGCATGCCTGAGCCTTCAGCCACTGCAAACGAACTCCAGATGCTTGAGCCCTCTTGTGTATCTGGCTTATTTGGGTCATGGAGAGTCAAACTGCGATCCTGTGGCTTTGCTAGCAAACGCCTTAAGGCCTAAGCCCATTTGTCTTATTTTTATAGATGTCTATATTCAAGATTCTGGGTTGAAGAATTATGAACAACTTTTCTATGCATGAAATCTTTGAACACGAATATTGATGCAAAGCTTTGCAGTGACTTTATGAAAGGACATTACACAGACCTTGCTGAGGGTCAGACATCTGAAATAAGCTCAGGACTTGGGTTCATCCTGAGAAGGCTGCATCCCTTATCTAAAATGTTTGGAACCAGAAGTGTCTGAGATTACAGATGGTTTTTGATATTTAAGTACTTTATATATCTAATGAGCTATCTGGAAAATGTGACGGTTCTAAACATGAATTTATTTTATCAGTGTCCATATATATGTACATTTATGTAGCCTGAAGATAATTTCTGTAATATCTTAAATAATTTTGTACATTAAAACAATTTTCATTAAAAAATTCTTTTTTCGGGCTGGAGAGATGGCTTAGTGGTTAAGCGCTTGCCTGTGAAGCCTAAGGACCCCGGTTCGAGGCTCTGTTCCCCTGGTCCTACATTAGCCAGATGCACAAGGGGGCGCACGCATCTGGAGTTCTTTTGCAGAGGCTGGAAGCCCTGGCACGCCCATTCTCTCTCTCTCCTTCTATCTGTCTTTCTCTCTGTGTCTGTCACTCTCAAATAAATAAATAAAAAATAAAAAAAATATTTAAAAAATTCTTTTTTCCAAAAGCAATTTATTAGAATGTTTATTAGGATGCCTATGGATCCAAAAGGTAGAGTTGTTATGTCATGGTCTAAAAGAAGCTGTCTTAGCAAGAAGTTGACTGGGCTCTTGACAGAAACAAGATTCTTCAAAAAGACTTTGTTTTAATAGTTCCCCAAAGTACCACGTGCATGAGTATGTTTGGGAGACACACATTGTATGCTTGCCCATCTCCACATGCATCCACAAACAAGAGACTATTATTTTATATTTTCAGTGAGCTTGAATTATTTCTTTATACAGAAGCTGAATACCTTCATAAACAAAAAATACAGAAATGCTTTTCACATTTTTATTTTTCCCTTGGCACATCTTTTAACAAACTGAAAAACTCTATCCCTTTCTTTTCCTATAAACTATTCTTGTTCCAAAATCCTCAAAGGAATGTATTCTTAATTTTTCATGGGATTTCTTATAAAAAGTTTGACACAAAGAGAAACAGTATAAGGCCAAGAAATGTGTACACCTTAAGAATTGCTAAGTAAAATATTTCTGCCTTATTTCTACTGTGTACCAAATTCTGTATCAGAAAATTCCAGTACTGGTTGTGTTATTGTGGTGAGTAGATTATTGGATGAACATAAGCCTCTTAGCCTACAACAAATGCCTAGGAAAAATTAGCTAGTCTCCAGTTAACTAGTATTGCTGCTACAACTTATCAAAGCAGTCATTCATCACTGCCAGACTAGAATGACAATAATAATGGTAGCTGTTGTCATTGCTGGTGGAATGTCCTCTCATGGTAAGTAAATACAAATTCACCTTTGTTGAATTCAGTTACACATGACTCAAATAAAATATCTGGGTTTTATACATATACATACATACATACATGCATGTATGTGTGTGTATGCATATGTATGTGTGGATATATATATACACACACACACACACACACAGGTTATACTCTTTTACACCCAAACTCCCATTACCGTGCAACCCTTCTCAATGGGTTATGGTATTCACTATGGGGTCATGAAGGTCTCAGTCAGCCCCTGTGAGGCAGTGGGGAACCATGGGTCAGGGTATTCCACCCCAGTCTGTGATTCTTACACTCTTTCCAACCCCTCTCCTGCAATGTCCCCTGAGCCATGGCAGGCCTGATGGCAGTCTACAGAATCTGTAAGCAAGGATTTCTAAAGCATACATAGGTTAAACATCCCTTATCTTAAATATTTGGGGCCAAAAGTGTTTAGAAATTTTAGATGACCTTGGATTTTATAAATTGTCTCTATAAAATATAACTTTAAAAAGGACCTTAGTATAAACATGAAATGCTTTAAATTCACCTTATATTAACAGATGGAAGGTCATTTTACCCACATGTTAGTGATCTTGTACATGGCACACCTTTATGGTGAGGAATTCTTTCTGCTTATGGAGTCAGGTGAGCACTCAAAAGTTTTGGATTTTGAAGGCTGGGGATGTAGCTCAGTGGTATAATGCAATACTGTGATTTGATCTACATTGATACCAAATAATTGGAGTTTTGGAGTACTGTGGATTTTGGGTTCTCATTAAAGATGTTCAACTTGTGTAACCTAGACCTTAATACTATAAGCATGTGCAACTGTATACCTGCCTTCAATTTTCTTTAATATACTGTGAAAATTCAGTCACTTAGATTCAGGTGTAGTTTAGGTGCTTCAAGTATTCCACTAAAGAATGTACAGCTGAGGGGTGGCCTTCTCATCAGGTAGCCAACTTTACTGGTATCTACAAACCCACTAACAAAAAACCTTTTGAAAAATTAGAATATTGATGTGTGACTTTTAACCAATGAGAATGAATTCTTCTCAAATAGGACTGTGAACATTAGAACTGTGCTTACAGAGATGAAACCACTAGTATTCAAAGAAAATATTTGGCCACTGAAACATTTGGCAACAGTCTCTGCTTATTGAAATGATGGAGTTGGTTAACTCAAGCTACGAACAATAGAGGATTCTGACTGATAGATGCTGACCACTAGGCAAGAATATTCTGCCTGGTATTTTTCAATGTGTCTTAACCGGATTTTTTTTGTTTATTTTTATTTATTTATTTGAGTGAGAAAGACAGAAAGAGGCAGGTAGTGAGGGAGAAAGAGAATGGGTACGCCAGGGCCTCCAGCCAATGTAAACAAACTCCAGATGCTTGCGCCCACTTGTGCATCTGGTTAACATGAGTCCTGGGGAATTGAGCCTTGAACTGGGGTCCTCAGGCTTCACAGGCCAGTGCTTAACCACTAAGCCAGCTCTCTAGTCCTTTTTGTCTTTTTAAGTGGTGATCACACACACTAAAAGGACACAGAGCTACAACTTCTTTGAGTCTACAGAGTAAAGTAGAAAAATATTTGTTGTTTGTTTACTATTTAATTAAACAAGCATTTATATGTATGAAAGAACTTCTCTTGTGTTTCTTTCATTATACCTTAATCAGAGTTTTGGAGGAAGAATGGAAAAACCCATTAATTACACGATTAACACTCTAACAGTGCAGAAGTGTTATTTGCTAACACACACACATACACACACAGTATAAAAAGGGTGGAAATGCAAGCAAATGTTTTCTAGTTAGATGTTAAAGTAGAATATTGATTAATAATAATGTACTGAAAAAAATCATGCTTTATGTTGACATGGAGAAATGATGCAACAATAATCTCAATACTTTATTCTGGAAAATTCCATCGTGGGAAAAACTTTTTCAGTGAAAAGTTAACACACTTTTTATAAATGCATGTGAAATTTAAGATAATGAAATTACTACCCACGGTGTGAATTTATTCTGTTTTCATTTATATTCATCTATCATTCAAACTTGCAGGTACAGGTCCTAAACATCACTAATGTTAGGACAACCAGGCAACTTTTCACTACTGCCAACAGTATTTTTGAAAAAAAAAATGTGGAGCTTTGCTCAAAGTATTAAAATTTTTCTGGCTTAGCTGTGGGCAGTTGACTTTCCAACTTCCATTTGGTCTTACACATCTTCCTTTTATTAAGGTTGGTCTTTATGTCTTTTTTCTGTCATGCTCCTTTCCATATAGCTGCGGTCTGCCTTCATTGTCAAGGTTCACTCAATTAAACATATTGATTAAGTTTGTTAACATCAGCTCCACTCTTTTCTAAATTATCAATTTGTATCTACTAATGAAACAGTGTTAATGAAAAGGATATATATATATATATATGTATATGTATATATATATATATATATATATATATATATATAATTTATTCCCATTGATCTGTTAGGAAAACCTAAGAACATTATTACATTTTAGATTCTTTCTAAAATATTTCCAAATGACTGGGAATATCATTGAATGACTACACTTGTCTTCTATGTGCAAGGCTCTGAGTCCAATTTCTAGCATTGCTTAGAAAAAAAAAAGAAAAAAGAAAAGAAGATTTTCTCTAAACTATCTGCTACTTCAAATGTACATATATGCATATTAATGTTCACTGATTATTCAAAACATGAAATACATTCTACAAATTATAATTTTTATTAGGCTGTTTAATATTTCTATTAACATGTTTTCTATGATTATTATTTCTAGGATCACATTGTTTTAATATGTTTTCAGTGTTGTCTTACATATATCTTTTTGTCTTCCAGAATATTCATCACCATGAGAAATTTCAACACAAATTCCATTCTACACAGCAGCTACTGCATTGTGTGTTTATTCATCAGTCTCAGCCAAACCATAGCACACCCATGCAGCAACACACCTATACAGAATCACACTTCTACAAGATCACACCTACACAAGGTTGCACCTACAGAAGGTCACACCTATGCAAGATCACATCTACACAAGATCACACCTACAAAAGGTCACACCTACACATGATCACAGATATGTAAGATCACACCTTATACAAGATCATGCCTACACAAGACAATATTCTTTAAACTACTTAAGCTACTGACCTACACATGCTAAGATGTTTGACAGTGAAAATAAAAGTACACAGAAGAATAATAAAATAAAAGCACACACCTAAAATGTGTTTGTTATCCCTGAAATATTATAGTAAGGTGTAAATTTTCTCAGATAAGTGATTAAGTACTATGGTTCAAGAATGATAAATGAAAGAATGAAAGAAAGAGAAATAAAGATTCGCCAAGTACAAATTTCTACTTGTCTATTAGTTTTTTTTTTAAACATCACTAGTTATTAAAATCTTTTACTTTTATTTAGTTAAGAGAGACAAAGAGAGAATGGGCATATCAGCGTCTCCTGCCATTGCAAATGAACTCCAAACACATGTGCCACTTTGTGCATCTGGTTTTATGTGGGTACTGAGGAACTGAACCCAGGCCATCATGCTTAGCAAGCAAGTGCCTTTAACTGTTGAACCATCTATCCAGATTCTCATATTATTAAATTTGGATAGGTACCCCTTTAAATTATTCTTTGATGTCTGATTATATACAATTTAGCGGGTAATTGGATATGGAAGCAGGAAAGCAAACAAGTTTGCTTCATTGTTAAAAATTGATGGTGAGCCAGGTGTGATGGCGCATGCCTTTAATCCAGCACTCGGGAGGCAGAGATAGGAGAATTGCTGTGAGTATGAGGTCACCCCGAGACTACATAGTGAATTCCAGGTCAGCCTGACCTAGAGTGAAACCCTACCATGGGAAAAAAAAAATAGGTTGTTGGAATGAGTCAGTATCATTATCAACAAAGAACTGCAAATGTAAACGAGGATGCTCATACACACCTACTAGACAAGTGAAAATCTAAAAGACAACACCAAATTTTTGTAAGCATGTGGGACAGAAATAGACATGAATGCTGAGAATGTAAAGTAGTGAAAACCATTGTAGAAAATATCTTGACAGATGTTTTGAAATGTTAAATAGGTGTGATTATGGTTTCAATCAAATGTCTTCCACAAACTCATGTGTTCTCAGTGCTTAGTTACCCCAGTGGTGGCACTTTGGGAGATGGAGCCTTGCTGGAGAAGGTGTGTTGTTGCTGATGGCCTCTGAAGTGGTATAGCCAGACCCTCCTTGCCAGATCTGGCCTCACTCTCTTGCTGCTGTTTCTACGTGCTGTGGCAGAGGTGATGTCCAGCCTCTGCTGCACCATCTTTATCCAGCCATCATGGAGCATCCCCTCATGACTGTAAGCCAAAATCAACTCTTCTCTCTCATCATCTGCTTTGGTCTCTTGTTTTACCCAGCAGCACAAAGGTAACTACAACACATTACAACTCACCCTTGGAAAATAAAGCCATAAATTGTGGGAGAGCCATTCAACTGTATATTACACAAAATAATTAAAAGCACACATTACTGATGACCACAAGAATGCAGTGTAGCTGCAATATATCATGCTGATGGAAAGAAGCCAAAAAAGAAAAAAAAAAAAAAAAAACACCAGCACAACTTATGAATGTGTTTAGAGCCAATACAGAAAAAGGCACAACTAATCAGCAGTTGAAATGCCATTGTACAGGGACAGGGAAGTGACTAACAGGAAAAACAAGGAACCTTCTGGAATGATGTGGATGTTCTGTATGTTGATTATCATGGTAGCTATGTGCATGTATATATTTGTTGGAACACATCAAAAATATTTTATGCATCTATAGTCTGTTGTAGAGAAATTCTACCATGATGACACATATGGTTATGTAAAACTAAAACAAGCAAACAACCTCCCCTCACATTTACTGTCTTCTCTGTCACACTCATCTCCCTTTATGTTGTGATGGTCCTTATTCCACTTATCACATGCACCTCCTCATTTCCTGCTGCAGAAGTCCTCATATTCCCTCCCTCTTCTAAATAAAATGCACAGCCTCTTGATGTTAGTCAAGCATTCTACCAGAGCTACCCCCACAGTTTCCTGCTTTTATTCCTGACCTACCAGTGACTATCTATAAGCCAGTGAAGAGTTTTTAATGCACATTTTTCTACAAATGGTAAGACATGATTCTGTACTATGTCATAAATTCAAACCAGAATTTTTTGGGGTTTTTTTTTTTGGTGGGGGGGTTGAGGTAGGGTCTCACTCTGGCTCAGGCTGACCTGGAATTCACTATGTAGTCTCAGGGTGGCCTCGAACTCTCAGTGATCCTCCTACCTCTGCCTCCCGAGTGCTGGGATTAAAGGCGTGCGCCACCACGCCCAGCTCAAACCAGAATTTTTAAGCAGTGAAATAGAAAATAAAATAACAAAGTACTTCGTGCATAATAAAGTTAAGCACATTTTGAGGAAGAAGAATAAAGACCTGAGATATACATAATTTTTTTTGTTGAGACTTTAGATTTTAACCAAAAAACTTGTCTCAAGGCCTATGCTTCATGTGCAAGCTAGATAATGCCTAAAAATATCCAATAAGTTTCTATTTCACGTCACAGGAAAGCCACACTCTAAAGTTACTCACACGGGGTTGTTTGCTGATTGCCCTAACCTCATGTAGTTCACCTTCCTCTCACGCATTGCCAGCTTCACTCCCCTGCCTACCTCTTTCCCCAAAGTAAGCTCCTTTTTGCTGTTTTTTCTTTTAATATTCCCATTGTCTAGAAGCATTGCTTCAGGTCTTTAAATGGTTGGTTTGCTTATCAGAATGGCCTCTGCTCAAAGTTTTAATCACAAAGATGCCCCCTTTAACTTCAGAATAAATTAACCTAATGCAGACATTTCATCTTATGCAAAATATGCCAGGGAGATGTCTCAGTAAATGAAGTGCTTGCCTCTCAAGCATGCATTCATGAGGACCTTGGCTCAGTCCCGAGAACCTATGTAAAAAGCTGGATATGGTGGCACATGCTGATGTGCTGGAAGGGGTGGAGTCATGTGGATATGGGGACAGGTGAATTCCTGAGGCTCACTGGCCAGCCAGTCTAACTTACTTGGCAAGTTCCAGAACAAGAGCGAACCTGTCTCAAAAGAGAGTTTGACAACCACTGAGAAAACTAATGAATGAAATTCATTGTTGTTCTCTAGCCTTCCACAAACAAAACACACACATAAATATGTGTGCACCTGCATACACATGATCTCACATACACAAGACAGTTATAAAATTATCTTTTTCATTACTTAATGTAATGATTATTTATCATCTTTCCTGTTCCCTACCCTAAATTAAATAGAAAGTATCATATAAAAGTATGTGTCGGGCTGGAGAGATGGCTTAGCGGTTAAGCGCTTGCCTGTGAAGCCTAAGGACCCCACTTCAAGGCTCAGTTTCCCAGGACCCACGATAGCCGATAGCCAGATGCACAAGGGGGCGCACGCGTCTGGAGTTCGTTTGCAGTGTCTGAAAGCCCTGGTGCACCCATTCTCTCTCTCTCTCTCCGTCTCTTTTCTGTCTGTCTGTTGTGCTCAAATATATAAATAAAATAAACAAAGAAAGTTTAAAAGTATGTGTCCTTACCCTGTAACCAAGGCATCATATAATACTGTACATGGCATAAAATGACAGCACATTAAATTTTATTTTTTGTCTCTTGGCTTAATTAGACTATCAATATCACAGTCAGGCCCCTATTACCATGAAAAGTGATGAAGAGAAATGTCAAAGAGAATAAGAAATCCATCAACAGACGGTAGGAATTATTTTATATCAAATATTTTTGAATTAATTGGCATTTCATCTCCTACATATTTTCTACTCAAGTTATTTTACAAATTTGTCTGATAGTAGGTTAAACAGAAATCATTTGCTGAAATGGGCAGGTCTCTGAAGTTCATCCTCCTTTAAGCAGAGCTCTCAAATTGGCAGCTACAAATTGAAACTGGCAAGAGTGTATTCTCTGTGATCTGACATTTTTGAAACGTAAATCAACATTTATGAAGTGTGAGAACTTACATAAATAAGTGGACTTTTAGCTGCTTCTCCTACATGACAAAGCACTTTCTGCCTATGACAGCAATACGATACAATACATCGACAGGGGCTTAACCCTGCAGCTTGCCACAGCCCCAAGCCTTTGTACTGCTTTGCACCCAGATTACTTCATTTGCTTTTATCATCTGCCTGGACTCGAGTCACCGCATGTCAGGACATAGTTACTCAAGGGCCCAAGCTACCAGAAGACGCAAGTACTAGTGAACTCTTTTGTAAATGAAGATATAAACTCCTATTGAAGCTTAGACACATTTATTCAATAATCCAGCTATATCATCCACTCATTCACTCATTTGCCCATTCATGCACTAACCACAACTAATGTATATTAAGAGCTTAACATGTGGTAAGTACTGCTTTGGGGAATGAGTATAGAATGTTGAAATAAAACATACACTCTATGTCAAGTATGGTGGCACATGCCTTTAATCCCAGCACTCTGGAGGCAGAGGTAGGAGGATCACTGAGAATTTGAGGCCAACTGGAGACTAATAATGAGTTGCAGGTTTTATTTCCAAAAAAACAAAAAACCCAACACACACACAAATGTGGATTTTCAGAAAGCTTACATATTCATTGATGAAGCCAGAAAAAAGTAAAACAACAAAAAATAAATTTTCATGTGATCCATGAAGTTAAGAGGGCTGGCCTAGAGACATGCTTGATGGTTAAGGTGCTTTCTTGCAAAGCCTGATGGTCTGAGTTTGATTCCCTGGTACCCACATAAAGCCAGCTGCACAAAGTGGTACATGCATCTGGAGTTTTTTTGCAATGCCAAGAGGCTGTGATGTGCCTATTCATATCATATTCTCTCTCTTTCCTTGCAAAGAAATAAAAATAAAAATATTAAAAAAGAGCACAGTTAAAAACAAAGCACATAAGGCACCTGTATGCAGAAGTAGGGGTGGAGACAATGATCAATAAATAATCACAAAAAAAACCTTGTTCAAAAGACATTTGGGGACAATCTTGCAAGAGATACATGAGTGAGTCATGCAGACATTTGAAAGATGAGCATTTTAGACAGAGGTTAAAAAAAAAAAAGTGCGTGCAAAAGCCCCAAGGTAAGTGTGTGTGACTTATTTGATGATCACACCTGCCAGTTTGGCTAAAACAGATTAACTGAGGGCCCAGTGAGAGACACCATGAAAAAGCCTTGCCATGCAGAACCTTGTAGGCCACCATAAGGGCTGTGGCTTTTGTGATTACACTGGAAGCCGGGGTTGAGCAGATGTTCAAAATTGTATATACCATTAAGCCTGAAGGCACAGAGGATCCAAGCACAATGAGAGGTTTCAACATATGTATATATGACTGTAACCCACTGTTAGTAAATGTAACCAATGGTAAATGATTGTAATTCAAGGCAAATTATTATCTATGACAAAAGATTGTCCTTAAACAGCAAAATGGACGCATATAATGTTGAAAATAAATAATCAAAAAAGTCGTAGGAAGCATTTAATTCACTGTTAATACACAATAAAATATCAGTTATTTTTGTAAAAAGTGATGATTTTAAAACTCCATAAACAAAATTTATAGAATATTCTGTAACTATAATTTCTGAGTTTCTAACATTTATTACAATGGACTTTAAGAATAATAAAGTTAGTAGGCTGGAAAAAATAATTTTTTATTGATTATATCAATTTCAGTTGAGTTATAAAGAGACTTGACTTTTCCAAAATCAAAATCGAATACTTTATTCAGAAGTAGGAGACTGGAATCTAGGATATATATGCTTTGTTGGCTCAAAAGTGCATGAGTGGGTTTGGGACAGGAAAATCCTTTTAAAGGCAAGCAAAAGAAGTCCACATAAGCTGTTGAAAGAACTCTCATTGGCTACACTCATTATTGGTAATAAGAGTCCTTGTTAGGTGAATTTCACTGTACAAGTAACTTACTTGGAACCCCCATGGTCTCAGACAGTTAGTGTAGTAATTAATTTCATAGTTACACAGACAGGGATACCTAGTTCCATTTTGTTTGTGCTTTACTTAAAGTGATGCCATTTTTGTACTGGCAACTTTCAAAGTCCCATCTTGAAACTATATAACATACATCACACTGTGTGTGAGGCATTCCTCTGGATGCTTAATGCCAATTCTCATCATTTATTAGTACTCTTTTTCAAGCCCATGTGACTCTACATCTTAGTTATATGTCAAAGTTGGATGGGGAGAAACTTTATTATCTATGTCAGATTCCAGATGAAAAATTTGGCCACAATAAAAATTATCTCAATCTAGAATTAACAAGGAAAAAAAAATCCCAATATTATAGCGCATGAAAAATATGACCACCAAAGCGCAAAAAAGCAGAGGAGTGCTCAGCACTGAAGTATCTTTATCATACCTTCCAAGGCCCAGGGTCCATTGTGGAAGAGGTGGTAGAAAGAATGTAGGAGCCAAAGGAAGGGTAAGACTCCTTATAACGTGCTCCTCCAGACATAAAATAGCCTGGATATCCATGACCTCACAGTGCCTGACACTACTCAACACCATCATAATAGGAAATGGGGAGAGGGAGGATATTACCATGGGCTATTGTTTACAATTATGGAAGTTATCAATAACAAATAATATATTAAAAAAGACTAATGCTAAACCAATCATTTTGATCATATTATACAAAGATATGGAACAAAAATCATGTTTAGTATTCATAATCCTTATGGGGTTATGGGATATTTTAGAAATTAAAGAATTTTAGTCAAACAATGCATGCCACAAAATATAACCTTTCATAAAATGAAAGTGAGGGCTGACATCTTATCATTTAAGCCTTTAAGTGACAGTCTAAACCCATAATTCCATCAAGAAGCTAAGACAGGAGGATTACATGTTTGAGATGAGCAAGGCTACAAAGTAAGACCTTATGTCAAAAATATTAAAAATAAGCTGGGCGTGGTGGCGCACGCCTTTAATCCCAGCACTCAGGAGGCAGAGGTAGGAGGATCGCTGAGAGTTCGAGGCCACCCTGAGACTACACAGTGAATTCCAGGTCAGCCTGAGCCAGAGTGAGACCCTAACTCGAACCCCCCCCCAAAAAATATTAAAAATAAATAAATAAAATAAAGATATCATCAGTTTTTCAAATTTTTTTCTCCAGGTAACAACTATAGTATTTAATTAGCAAAAAATATGAAAAGTTCATACTTAATGATTTTATTTTTCTTATCATATCTTTACATAGGTTATTTATTTTGTTGCAAATTCTTTGATTCCAGTCAGAAAAGTATATAAGCTAAGTGAGTGTGAGTGTGTGTGTGTGTGTGTGCGTGTATAGTTATGAAACTAGCATAGCATTAACAAAATAAACCAATTTAAAACCTTAATAAGGATCTATTATCTTTGCAGAATAGGAATTTCTCTTTACACTGGACATCATCTTTTAAATAATATTAAGTATGGAGGAGAAGACTCAAAGCATCAATGACATTTTTAGCAAGTTTCTTAGTTCTGGTGATACCTATATCTGGAGTGATTATTATACAAAGATCATAAAAATGTTATGCCTTTCCCGTTGTTATTATACTGGGAAAAGTATAATAGTAAATATAATTATGAAGATGGAATGAGTAAGGAAAAAGACATAATTTGATATAATTAAAGGCATATTTATCAAATCCCACAATTTGAGTGATATATACTACACATAAATTTGGATGCGATGTATTGAAATATGTTTCATTATATTTGACTACATAATGTATAGTATATATGCAATGTCCATATGAAAATGATCAAGTACCATCTCATTTAAATGCTCCAAATTTGTCTGCATTTTTCTTTCATGATTTGCATATTACCTAAAACTGATTTTAGGCAAAGTATATATAGAACCAAACAGATAATTAATTTGAAATAATGATAAAGAGATGCTAAAATAATTTTCAGTTGTTGTAGGTAGAAGCAAATGCAAAATTCTTAAAACACTACAAGATAACCTTGGACTCATAATTTCTAGAATTTTCTTTTTCTAAAATCAAAATACTGCTAGGCATAGTGGCACATGCCTTTAGTTCCAGCCCTCAGAAGGCAGAGGTAGGAGGATCACTGAAAGTTCAAGGCCACTCTGAGATTACATAGTGAATTCCAGGCCAGCCTGGGCTAGAGTGAGACCCCTCCTCAAAAAAAAAAAAAAAAGAAAAAGAAATCAAAATACTATAAATCTTTTTAAAGGGAACTTTTATTACATGGCCTTGAAATGATG
Organism: Jaculus jaculus; assembly: GCF_020740685.1. Classification (NCBI taxonomy): domain Eukaryota; kingdom Metazoa; phylum Chordata; class Mammalia; order Rodentia; family Dipodidae; genus Jaculus; species Jaculus jaculus. The sequence continues at coordinate 32,193,811 of NC_059110.1, forward strand.
GGTGTCTAAAATACATTAAGTACAAGTTAAAACATAGGAATGGAACACCCAAGATTAATGATGTGGGCATGGCCTTTGCTTCCTGCCCCCATGACCAATGCCCTTGGCATGTGACCATCTAACTCTTTGTCAATGTCAATTTCTGCTCACCCCTTTCCCATAATGCTCTATGTGTTCATCATTGCCCAAACCAATCTCTTGCACTCACCTCTCATCTTTTGAACAAAACATTACTTTTTAAGAATCATATGTGACAAAGTCTCCAAAATAATGAATAAACTTTGTTCGTAGTAATGTCTATCAAATTGTAAAGTGTTCAGAACAGTATTTTCCTGATAAGTAAATAAAAGCTTGCACATGTTGAGTCCATGGATAGTTGATCACCATTATAAGATATTATTTAGACAATTTTTAATATATTTATATTTATTTATTTGAGAGCAAGAAAAAGGCAGAAAGAGAGAGAGAGAGAAGGGGCACACCAGAGCCTCTAGCCACTACAAACAAACTCCAGATGCGTGCGCTACCTTGTGTATCTAACTTGCACAGGTCCTGAGGAATCAAACAGGTCCTTAGGCTTAGCAGGAAAGCACCCTAACCACTAAACTATCTTTCCAGCCCAAGAAATTATTTATAATTAAAATACTTAGACTCTTTCATGCTATATGTCAATATGTGTATTTATGAAAAACACAGTTTTTTAAAAAAACTTTTGCATGATTCTCCTTGTTCTGTTTTAAAATAGCAATCAGTACTACAAGTAGATGAAGCAGAAACTCTTTAGGAACAGTGCTTTTTGTTATAAGTTTCTGTGAAACCCACTAAGTAAGGTCACCAGAAGAATTTACTAGAGTGTGTTTGGGTGGGAAGGAGGGCTGACACATTTGAGGGAGTGGTGGGGAATTGCTGGACTAGTGTGGAGACAGGTGCAGCCTACTCTGGGGACCACCAAGAAATTAACATCAACATTGTCCTTAGAACCAGTGGAGATGAGTCCAGGGATGAGAACAAAGTCCACTGCAAGAAAGACAAAATGGAGGATGGGAGGTGTGGTAGTTTGAATAGATGGCCCCCAATATGTTCAGTGTTTTATTACTTTGTAGTTTGCATCTGCAGCCACCTGGCTGGAGGAGGTGTCACTGGGTGGATCTTAAGGTGTGGTGATGGGATTGAGATTTCAATCTAAAGATAGGCAAAGTGTGTCTAGATGGAGTTCCTGAAATGTGCTGTGTGGCTTTTGGCTTGTGCTTCTCTGTCTCTCTGTTTGGTGCTGTGAAAGCAGGCCAGCTTCTTCTGCCATTTATGGAACTTCCCCTGGATCTATAAGCTTCAATAAATATCCCTTCCTCCATAACTGTGCCTGGTCTGGAAGTTCATCTCAGCGAACCTCAATCTGTCTGCTACAGGAGGTTTCTGAAACCTTCATTTACTGTACCAAAATCTTCAAATAGCTTTACAAAATCTACAAACACATCGATTTGCTTTAATCCATAAAGTTCTCCTGAACTTTGATGCTGACATTTCTTTATGATGATACACATTTGATGCTTTGGTGAACATGAATGTCTACTCGAGGGCTTATCGATTGTCACAATTTTGATAGAATGAGGAGAGACAGACATGAACTTAAGGCACACATTAGAGACAGAGAAACAGGATATGAAAGTCAGAAGTGGCAACTAGTAAGAGGTCTAATGTAAAAGAAAGATAAGATCACTCCAGTAGAACCAATGGAGTCTGTATGGCAACAGTTACCTAGTCACTAACATAATTTTTTTTTTCTGATGGCCTTCCTCACAATCAGGCTTCTGTTAAATTGGCCTCATGTCAACCTTCTCCTAGAAAAATAAGCCCACCTTCATTGTTCTAGGATGTCTTATGAGTTCTAGAACATTCTTGTAGCACTCAAAGATTAATTTATTTCAAACCTTCGGAACAGAAGTCAACAGAACATATCAAATAACTCAAAATAACCACTGATGTCCAAATTTTCATATTTATGCCACTTTTTTATAGTATATAACCTGAATTAAACACAACCTCATTGGATCAAAATCATAAGTCTAGTGCAGATATGTATGATAACCATAGACCCATATGTGTATCATCATAAAGAAAAAATAAGCATAGATGTTCTGGGGAATTTTCAGCATTAAAGCAAAGTAATTAGTTTCTAGTTTTTGTAAATCTATTTGATGATTCTAGAACAGTAAATGAAGGTTTAAAAAACCTCCCATCCTCTTCTCATTACCTGTTCTCTCTAATGAGACCCAGATTTAAAAATGATGAAGAGGGGCTGGAGAGCTGGATTAGTGGTTAAGGTGCTTGCCTAAGAAGCCCAAGGACCCAGGTACAATTTTCCAGGTCCCACATAATCCACATTCATAAAGCTGAGGCAAGTGCAAGGTCACACATGCCCACTAGGAGGCACAAGCATCTGAAGTTCAGTTTCAGTGGCTGAGGCCCTAGTGTGCTAATTTCTCTGTCTTTCTCTCTGTCTCGCTCTCTTGTTCTCCTTAAAAAGAGATATATCTTTAAAAAAAAATGAAGAAGTTTGCCAAGATGGTTCAGTGGTTGAGTTTCTTGCACAGCCATGATGCCCAGGGCATGAAACTGCTAGAGTTTGAATCCCCAGATCTCACATATATACCTGGGTGTAACCACGCTTGCTGTAAACCCAAAGAGTACAGACCAAAATTTTCTAGGGCTCATGGAAAATCAGCAATCAGTGTGAGTAAAAGACTCTGGCTAGAATAAGAACAGATGGAAGAGGGAGGGAGCTCAGAACACCCAACATTATGCTTGGGGTCATGGCAGATGAGGCCACTCATGCCACAGATAAGCACAATAAGGTGCCCCAAAGGCACATACACCACACACACACCATATCACATATGTCACATTACATATAGACATTCACACAAGTTCAAAAAATAGTAATGAAATGGTGTACAGGAAAATTTCAATATATGCCCTAAATTCAGTTCAACCCAGATAAATATTAAAAATTAATTATATTATAGTAGATACTAAGATAAACAGCAGCAATATGCCCATTCATATATACTGATATCTGACCAGTGCTTTGGTGCTGATGAATGAAACATGAGTGAACCTGGGATTCTAAACCGGAAATTCTTTCCCTGATAGGAGCCTAAGAAATTGTCCTGAAATTCAGCCTACCATTTTGGACCCTAACAGTGTATTCATGCTTTGTGAAGGTCTTCTGGGGATTGGCCTGTACTTTTTACTCTACTTACCTCTTGGCTAGACTTCCCCCGAGATTTATATCAGCCATGATCCAAAATGCTCTTATGGTACACCTATCTCACTTCACCTTGCCAAAGAGAAAGTCCATACATTTGAGAACCAATCTAGACTGGTCTCAATTTCAACTTGCTTTTTGTTCTTTTCTGATCTGGATTTAGGCGTCAGGCCCACTGTTCCCATATCAGTCAGCCTCCTTAGGGTCACATCATACTTCAAGTGGCCATTTAAGATATGTGTGAGATGCTTCTATAGCATTAGACCAATTCTACCATATAATTAATCTTGAATTCGACTATGAGAAGATGTTACAAAAGTAAACAGGTTGAAAAACTTTATTCAGTCACTGGGAGAAACTGCTAAAAATCAAGTTTCAATAAATGCTATCCATTCCACACTGCTTCACTTGTTGAATGGGAAGGTTTGGGTTTTTTTTTTTTTTTCTTCTTAAGTGGTAGTTGGCTGAAAGCCATCATCCCCATTAGCTACATAGTTGGTGAAAAACAGTGGAAATTTTTGTCCTGCTTATCTAGAAATCCTGCTCTCCCCTAGCTACTCATGTGTGAGTCAATGGTTTTTTTTTCCCCCAACTATTGCAAAAGTCCTTTGTTTCAATGATAGGAAAGAATTTTCTAAATTCTGCTCAATGTTACACCTTTAAACTATAATTTATTACACAGTTTGCATTTGGAAATCCATAAAGCTAAAGCCAGCTGGAAGTTAAAATGTAATGTTATAGTGTACTTCCTAAAGAGCTCAAACTGTTCATGTTTCATCCACGTCTCTCAGGTTAGTTCACGGGATGAAGCTAAAAGAACTGTGGCTTTGACCAAAATGTAGCATGAGTGTAAATCCTAGATTTCTACTTTATAATTAAATTACCATAAAGGTTAAATTCATTCACCTGTCCATTCAATCATTGATTCATTCTATTATTAGCATTTAATGGATACCTACCAAGTTCCAGGAGCTTTGTAAGCGTTCAGGGATAAAGTCTGAATGAAATCAATGTAATATTCTGTTTGTGGTGCATGTATACACTTACTTGCAGTCATAAAACAATAGCTAAGTGCACACATAACATAAATATCATCAAATGGTGGCATAAGGAAAATGTAGCTGGAAAGGAGGGGATGAAGTGAACATGTAGCTAAGGGGGAACCCTCATTAGGGCACTATATTGAGAGTGACTTAATGGACATAAGTCTGCATGCATGTGGGATAGGAACCCTCCAGGGGAAGGAAGTAGGCCCCTTGCAAGACACTATGGGAGACTGAAGCAGGAGAATTACTGTGAGCATAAGGCCCTCCTGCTAGGCTAGCTACATAGTGAGATCAAGGCCAACAAGCACTACAGGATATATGACCCTTTAAAACAAAAAATCAGAAGAGAGAGATACATAGATGATAGATAGATAGATAGATAGATAGATAGATAGATAGATAGATAGATAGATAGATAGATATAGGCAGATAGATATATAGATAGGCAGACAAACAGATGGATGGTAAATAAATAGATGTAGAGTCCACCAGCACAGCTGACAGATGTATGTGCTGCTAGAGCAAATGGCACTGTGGAAGTGTGAAGAAAGAAATGAGGATGACCTTGACAACAACCAAGCCCAAACCCTTTCAAATGACACAAGTCACAAGTAAAAGAGGCAGAAGAACCATTCTTGAATGCAGAGGAGTAGTCTAAAATCAATTTGGCAAGAAATTGGATGAGAACTAATCATGCTTCTGTTTCCTTTTACGTGCTGGTCTTTTCTCTACAGCCATAATCCCTCTGGTAAACAGAAAGGGTGTGGAGTGAACTTTTGCCCACTTTAATATATTAAGCCTATGTGCAGTCTTATCATTGAAAATAATTTCTTTTTAATCCCTTTTAGTGGAAATGACAACTTCCCATATGAAGGCGTCACGTGTCCTTCTCCCTTTATCTTTCCAAAACCTTAACTTTCACCCTCACTCATGGTTAAATTCTATCAGTGCTAATATATGACTTCCAAACACCCTTGAAGGTCTGAGTACTTCTTAAACTTCTGTAGTCTATCTTTTGCCAACATTCATGAGTCAACCTCATGTTATTAACTGTTCTTGCTTTGTGTCTGAGAGCCCCAAGTCAGTGTCTTCTTTCTTCCCCACATTAGCTACCTATAAATACCAAGCTTGCCTGGTGGTGCACACTTTTAATCCCAACACTAGGGAGGTAGAGGTAGGAGAATCACCATTAGTTCAAGGTCACCTTGAAACTACATGGTGAATTCCAGGTCAGCCTAGGCTAGAGTGAAACCCTACCTCAAAAAAATCAAAAAGTTAAAAAAAAAATCCACTTTCCTAAGGCTTATTAATAAATTTATCAAATCTGGAATTCTCAATAAGATCTAGTTAAATATAGGGTCTTCTTATCAGCTGAAAATTTCCACATCTACTGAACATTCTGCCCCAACCACAGATTGCAGGATCCTCTGCCTGTCCTGTTTCATTGGGCAATCAGGAGCCCATGATCACCCTTTATTCAGAGGACAATGGTACCAGTAAGACAGAATGGCTTTTTCATTTCTCTGAACCTGTCCTTTTCCTTAATAGGAACCTGTTTCATAGTGTTGCAGTTGCCTTCACATTGCTGGGACAAAATTCCTGACCAAACACAGCTTATGGGAAGAAAGGCTTTATTTCAGGCTCTCAGTTTCTAGGGAAAATTTCCTCATGGTGGGAAAGACATGGCATGAGCAATAAACTGGGTGACTGTCACATATCTGGGTGGAAAGAGTCTAAGTCCTGGGCTTGGAGCTGGACTAATAAACCTCAAGGTCCACTGTCAGTGACATACCTCCCCTGGAAAGGTTCCACCTCCCAAAGGCTCCAGCAGCTGGGGATTGAGACTGGTGCTTAATAGCAAACACATGAGGCTATGGGGGTCATTTCACATTCAAGCTACCAAACACAGACATATATTACCATATTTTCCCAATTCTAGAAACAAACTTGATAATCATCTACTCATGGTTCTTATGATACTCAAGTGAATATAAATCAGTCTGATCTAGCCATGACCTTCACACACCTGTGAAGACATTGATATCAGTCTCTAACAGCAGCTCACCCAGTCGCTGCTGGTCCTACCACAGCACAGGCACTGCAGCCACTGCTTTGGCCACTGCGTCTGTCCAGTGGACTCAATTCGTTTATTTATTTATTTTTAGAGCAACAGACAGAGAAAGAGGGAGCGAGAAAGAGAGAGAGAGAGAGAGAATGAATGAGGGCCTTCTGCCACTGAAAATGAACTCCAGACACATGCATCCCCTTGTGCATCTGGCTAATGTGGGTCTTGGGGAATCCATCTCGAACTGGGGGTCCTTAGGCTTCACAGGTAAGCGCTTAACCGCTAAGCCTTCTCTCCAGCCCTGGACTCAATTCTTTCAGAGGTCTTAACAAAGCCAAGTGATGTCTCGTATGATGGACCTTTCTACTTGTGCTACTACTGTACCTTCTCCTGGCCACTTACCCTCCCAGACAATCCTCCTCCAACTGTCACCAAATGATGATTTAATCAGCAAGCACTTCTGCAGAGATATGGGACAAGTGTGTGAGCCAGTTTCACAGAAGACAGTCCTCCTGATACTCAGCATATATTTCTTTCACCTCCCTGAATCCCCAGCACTAAGTTTAGCACCTCATGTCATCCTCTCACAGCAATGACAGTGACTTTGGAAATCAGCTCATAAGAACCAAGTGATGCACAGACATCATCATTTCACAGGTTAAACACCATTCATAAGGGCTTATATTTCAAATATGAAACCCATCCGCCTACTTTTGAGGAGAAAAACAAAGCAATTTGTGCTCTTTCCAAAGTTTATGATGCATATAAATTCCATATTGTTTAGCTTTAGCAAAGATTAGAATTTGTATCTCTTCATTATGCTGTGATTAAGTAGGGCTGTCTTAAGGAACTGTTTTAAAGCCCTGATTAATAGTCAGTAGGAGTGTAATACAACCCACATATTGTGCATGTCAAGGTTTTATTGTGATTTTATTTGTGAATACATAGCACTGGTGGAATGGATGTGACATCAAATTGACTTTGAGAGGTAAAAGCCTGACTTTTGAGAAACTTCTGTCACTGTAAATCATCAGAAACTGTCCTAAAAGAGCCATCTTATTTCATAAATTCACACTCAAATAAAGTAAAATACACTATCCAGCAACCTCTTGTTTAGTGAATACTACAAATACATATAACGAGCACCAAAATTAACAATTTTATTCATTACATACAAGCCCCAAATATAATCTGAGCTTCAGATAAGTATAAATTATCAATATCATATGCTACTAAAATTATGGGTCTTTTTTCTTATTTTTTTGAATGTTTGCAAAATAAATATCTATTATTTGCTATAGAGAAATATTGTGGTAATTTTGAAACTAATTAGATTCTCTGACCACAACAGAAACTGTAGCAGGTGTGTTCAATCCACAGCCCATGGGCGACATGTGTCCCACGATAGCTATGAGTAAATTCAACAAAAAATTTATCTGACTTAAAACATAATGAAATATTAAGAGTCTTTTGGGCTGGAAAGTTTTCTAAGTGGTTAAGGCACTTGCCTTCAAGGCCTAACTACCTAGGTTCAATTCCCTGGTACCCACATGGAGCCAGATGAACAAAGTGGTGCATGCATCTGGAGTTTGTTTACAGTGGCAAGAGGCCCTGGTATCCCCATTCTCTCTCTCTCCCTCCCTCTCTATTTCTTTCTGTCAGTCTCTCTTCTCACTGCCTCTCTCTGCTTAAAAGCAAATACTTAATTAAAAAACATATCCTTTTGAAATTTGTGCCATTTTCAAGGATGAACTTTGTAGATGACAAAAACTGAGTTGTAATGTCAAAATGTTGGTCATGACTGCAAGTAAGCTTATGGCTTTTTCTAATTTCTACAAATACTTGCTTTTTTACTTGAAGAAAATATGAAAAAAATATTAAAAATTTATATAATATATCACATAATACATATCATAAAAAATAAACAGTGCAAAGAAGTACTAATTAGAGATTTTTCATTACAAAGTTATAATATATGCAGCCTGTAATAGCAGCTAGTTGAGAGGCTGAGGCTTGAGGAGGATTGCATTCAAGGCTTGCCTAGGCTACAAAGAGAATTCAAGATCAGCCTTGGCAATTTACAGATACACTGTCTCATAATAAAAAGGATTGGGAATATAGCTCAGTGTCAGACCACTTTCCTAGTATGTGTGAAACCCTATGTTCCATACTCAGACTGTGGAAAAAAATCATTTCATTACCTGGAAGCTGTTTTAGGTGAGAGTGACTAGGAAAATATAGCAAATTAGTATTATTTTATGCAAAATAAATGTACTTCAATTTTGATTAAAAGTCTGTTTTTCCTGCCAAAATGTTTCATCACCCTAAATGATCACATGATAGAGTTAGAGTTATTTCCCCTTAATTTTTCAAAATATCTAAGAACTTATGATGTCAAAAACTGAAGCTTATGTCTCCCCCACACCCAGTCCTTTTATCTTTCAGAGCTCTGACTATCTGCCTGGTATGAACATCCTTTTAATTATGCAAGTCAGAAACCTAGGAGCCAGTCTTCACCTTTCTTTCAAACTCTCCACTAAAAGTACATGTTAATAGTGTGGTCACTTCTTACCTCACATAAGTTATTTACTTCTCATTTCTTCCACTTGTTTCTCACACCTTAAACCCAGTACAAAATTGTCAGTTTAACTAATATTAGGTTTATTGGAACAGTATCCTGATTGGTATATCTTAAACCATTCATTCCGGACTATTCATCACAAGCTCAAGCACTGTATTGGTTGCAGTCATAAAGCAGCACAAAGTCTTAGCTCTCACTGGAGGGCCATGCAGCTTGAAATGCAAACCCTGTACCCACATGCCACTCTTAGACGGCTGTCAGTGATGAGTGTTCTTGAAACCTGGAGGCTTTGGTAGATTTGGGGCTGTAAATGTTGAGATGACTATCTGAGTTGGTCAAGGCAAGTCTACAAGCTGTAGTTTACCATGTATCAGAAACCGAGCAAATCTGTAGGTGATGCCACAGAATTATGACTTGCCCTCCACTCTTAATGTCCCGCTATTTTATTACAAAGCTCTTCATATGGGCAATAAATTAAAAGGCCAGCTCAACAAACAGGCATGCTCTTCTTTAAGATTCTACAATTCTTAACTTTCCTGTATTTATCTCCACTTCTATCTCTTATTTATCATTGCTGTTAAACCATTGGGAAATCAGCTGCATTTATCATAATTCATCCTTAAACACGTCATCTTCCAAGAGTAGATCCTCTATCAAACAAAAATCAATGCAAGCATAAGATCTCCCAATATTCTCATTTGTCACAAAGAAAGTCTTCCATAGCTTTTTAAATCAAAATATACGATTTTCACAAGATGTTTGTGGTTACTTTTTTTTTTTTATTTGCTTTTTAACAAATCAACAGCTTCACCAGCTTTTCATTCACACTTAAATTTCTGGATCATCCAGGGCAGAATTCTTATCAAATACCCCACCTACTGGTGTCATTTAATGCATGCTCCATTTCTTATGTTCTTACAAACTCAGAATTCTGCTAAGGACTCAATTATGATGAATCAAGTGAAATAATCTTTTTTTCTTCTTTGGCATGAATATTTCACATGTGAGGTTGGATAGTTCATATTGCCTACTATGTGTTAGGTTTAAGATTAATCACTTGGGTCATAAGTTAACCCCTAGAGTTTACTACTGTGGTCACATGCTTTCTTTTCTAAGTAATAAGGAATCTGTAGGGTGAAATTTTGATAACATAAGGATATGTTATTCTCCAATAAGCATTTGTATAGTAATTTTAGATTCTGTTCTTGATGCCATCATTAGTTATTCTGTTGGGAAATGCAAAAACAGCAAATTACGTCATTTTGTTCTACTTCCATGTAGCTGATATTTTTATATAAGAAAACCTTTCCTGTTCTCTACCTGCTATAGTTTAGATGTTATATTTTCCCAAGGTCCTTGTGGTGGAGGTTTGGTCCCTAGCTTGACAATCTTGGAAGGTGGTGGAGCCTTTAGGAGGCCTTTGAGTAATTGAGAGGTATGAAATTGCAGGAGAGAGGTGAACCTCCAGATCTTTCTTTTCCCCTTTGTACTTCATAGCTGTGAGGAGGACAATTTTATGCCAGATACTCCTGTCATGACCAACTATTAGAGGACCAACTGCTCTTGGACTAAAACTGTGAAAACTCTGAGTGAAAATAATCCTGTTCTATACAAGTTGGTTACCTTTGGTATTTTAATAACCATAGAAATCTGACTAAGCCATGAACATCACTGTGCATTTGTAGAAGTTAATTTCTCCCATTTGTGTTGTAATAAATCACAGTGATTATTTTGTGCTGCCTTCCCACATTCTAGAGGCAACAGGGAATCATGTACTCTAAATGCAAATCTCCCTCTGACACTCTCTCACTTTAACACTTCAAGGGCTTCCTATAAATACCAAAACCAAAAAAAAAAAAAAAATTCTTAATGTGAGGTTCAGGTGCCTTTTAAGGTCCCAAGTGACATGAACAACATTATTTCACATAAGGCTTTTCACTGCTCTCTGCATTCCCACTGTAAAGTAGCATGCTCCCTCCCCCACCCCCTGAAGTATACATACTACCTAGAATATTCTTACCAAACTCCTACTTATCAGTTTTGCTCTACCAAATACTCCCTCAGAGAAAACATTTAACTACTTACTTGAACTTTTAGAACTCAGAGCGTTAGATTTGATATTTATTTGCATATTTTGGCTTCAACCCTATCAGCTTGACTGCAAGCAACATGAGGGCAGGAACAGAATCTGTTATCTGTTTTCCGGACAGCATTTGACAGAGGATGGTGATCAATAAGTATATACTTGATAAATAATAAATCAACCCATGAATGGTATTACTCATTGCTCTTTGTTTTTATTTTTCTTAGGGACACTTAAAGCTATAATGGAAGAGCCTGGAAGAAATATTTCAACTAGCAATAAAGATCTTGAGAAATTATATTGAGTCTGCTGATAATTAGCTAAATCAGAAGTGAAGTCCCAAGTATAAAAAGTCACCTTGCTGAACAACTACTCCACTTTTTAACCATGTTCTTTTCCCCCCCCAGTTTTCTTTTAATTTAAATGATATTTTGTGTTCTGTAATATGTCAAGACAATGGACTCCCTTAAAAATACAAAAGTCCAAAAAGGTCCTACAAAGTCATCATTCGTGTATAAATATCATTGTCCTTTCTTTTCTGAAGCAAGGAATTCTCATTTATAAAAAACACATAACACTCCAGTGCAAGCCTTGTTAAAATGGACAGTGAAAGCATAGATGCCATTCTCATGCCTAAATTAGCTAAAGGGAATATGTACTGGCTGGAACTGAATGTAGCTCATTTGCTGGTTGCAATGTGACATTTCAGCAAGGAAAACAAAATTTTAATTTAAGATAAATAGAGCACCAAATATTTTTAAATAGGCACTACTTCTAATATTTATATATATTCCCACCCAATTCCTGATTATCCAAGAAAGCGTTAGTAAAATAACCTATTTATTTTATAATGAACTATGTGGAGGTCAGTAGGCTTTTTTTTTTTTTCTTTGCTAGGCATGATCAGATAGGTGTGTTGGCAAATGCAGTCTCATGTAGGAAAACTACTGAAACACAATACAACTTCTAGTTTGTGCTAAAATGCTCAGCCCTGGTGATGCATGCCAACTGGACCCGAGTCAATGGGAAAATACATTCGGACAGAGCTCGCTAATCACAAGTACTAATACAATTTCCAGATACCCCTCAAGAACACACAAAGCCATCCTTGCTATGAAAGGTGGTATGACTACAAACTTGCAAATGAACAGATCCTGCTGAAAGAAATGTTCTATCCTGCTGAAAGAAATGTTCTATTCTGTACTGGACAGTTTGCAGTCTCTCATTGCAAAACACTGAAAGTTGGATCACTTAAGCACAAGGAACGCAAGGCAACAGTTACATGAATTCTGTTTCTCTGTCTCTCTGAGGCTTGTCATGGACAATTCAGTCTCATAAAACCAGAGTAGAAGATGCTCTGAGTTCAGCTTGTGCAAATTCGAAGGTGTGCTGTCTTACAAGTTTAACACTTAGGAACTTATTTCCCTAAGGACCACCTCACTGTCATGAAGGAGGCTTAGTGTTCTCATCAATTATAGGAAGTGGAAAGGATAGAGAGAGAGCAGAGAACAGTGGAATTTTACCAATTAAAAGGAAGTATTTCCTTTACTATGCCTATATAGCCCATCAGTAAGACTTCTAACTATAAAAGGACTTTTCTATAGAAGGAAGATCCATCTTAATTGTATGGAGTCATCTTGATTTTTGAGACATGGCTGACTTCACACTTGGAGAGATGCTCCTGCCTCAGCCTCAGCCTTGGGAGTGCTGAGCTATCATGCCTGGGAAATTATATGAATTGGTTTTGACTTTCCATAGTATGACACTAAAGATTGATGATACTGTAGGGTTAGGTATTTAGAATGCAATAGTACTGCAGTTATTTGCTTGCTTTTTCTATACATTTATATCATCATAATAAACCACAAAAAGTTCGGTGGCTAACACACATAATACAAAACAAAAAGAAAAAAAAAACTTCGGATAATTATCTTAATCTTATTTTTTTCACATTTTTCTCAAGAAATACACAAATAAGTTAGGAAACTATTATATGTTTTCAATTAAGAAATACTGAAAAGACTATCCTTAAGGAATTATAACATCTTGGTTATTTAGTAGACATGTATTTTTATTATCTTTGTAGACATTAGACTAATCACAAACACATAATTAGAGTAAAATGTGATATGAATTTCTTTTGTGGTATTTAAAACCACCCTCTACAGACAAGCCTTGGCACAGAATTGGCTCACCTTTTTCTAACATTTCCATGAATGGAAAGGGTCTTGTATCTAGTCTGACAGACTAAGGAACCTAAGAATTTCTTATCTCTGTTACCTCATTCATTCCTCAAATATTCACTAATAATATGCAGTACACATGTCCTCTTCCTTCTTTTTCTTAAATTTTTTGTTCATTTTTATTTATTTATTTGAGAGTGACAGAGAGAGAAAGAGGCAGATAGAGAGAGAGAGAATGGGTGTGCCAGGGCCTCCAGCCACTGCAAACGAACTCCAGATGCATGCGCCCCCTTGTGCATCTGGCTAACGTGGGTCCTGGAGAATCGAGCCTCGAACTGGGGTCCTCAGGCTTCACAGGCAAGCGTTTAACTGCTAAGCCATCTCTCCAGCCCTCCTCTTCCTTCTTAACACCTAGAGTCTCATGGAGAAGACAAATTCGTCATTGCAGAAAATGGCTAAGTAGGTACATGTTTGGGTAAGTTATAGAAAAGAAAGCAAAAGCTGTTGGGAATGTGGTAGGTCTAAAATAGCTGAATACAATACTGGAGAAGCTCATGAAGGGGTCATGAGAGACACTGTAACAAATGGAAAGAATTATAGCAATGTATCTAGGGAGGCTTCTCAGAGCATGTAGTATCCAAGCTCTTAAGGATGACATCTGGAAAAGATCCAGGACATTTTGTGGTCCCTTCCAATTACTAAAATGAGTCCAGGAACTTATAGCACAGTGGTGTCAACGTGAGATGAAGCTGGAGTGTGGTGGTTTGACTATAAAATGTCCCCCATAGCCTCTTGTGTTTGTGATTGAGCCACGTAATTAATCCCCAGTTGGTGGACCCTTTGGGAGGTGGAGCCTTGGTGGAGTGAATGTGTCATTAGGGACAAGACCTGAGGCACTGGAGCCCAGCCTTGCTTGTAGCAGTCGTCCAGTGAGTACTCTCTTTCTACTTCCTGTTGATCAGATGTTGTGATGCTGGCTGCCAGGGGCTGCCATGCTCTCTCTATAGTGATGTAATTTCCCCTTGACATTGTAAGCTAGAAATAAACCCATTCCTTCAGCAAGCAGTTTCTGGTCAAGTGTTTTTCCCTAGCAATGAGAAGCAACTGCTACAAGGAGTGAAGAAAGAAGGAATAGACAGAATGGGTGGACTGAGGCAAAGCTGAAGTAGTTTCAGGAGCTTTATAGTCCTGTAAGGATATTAGATTTTAATAAAAGCAAATAGTAATCCATTATAGAGATTTAATTGGGGGGGAATAAGACCATTAACTAGATACTTTTTTTTTTTCTCTTTATAAGGCTTTTCTTTCTGTCTTCCTGTTCATTTGAACTCTCACCTCAATTTGGGAAGCTACAAAGATTGGACACAAGGCTCTTCTATTTGTACAATTCAGGAAAAAGCATTCCATACGAATTAAGCAAAATAAACTTATCAAACAAATCTAAAGTACTTATGAGTGAGTGCTCAGTGCTAAATGAAACATCTTTCTCTCCCTCTTCAAGGTTCAGTGAATATTGCCAATAGGGAGTAGAAGTAATGTAAGAGCAGAGGATGAGGAGGAGTACTTTGTAACACTGTCTCCAGTCATGTGGAGTCCACTGTATTCATAATCTCATAGGGACTGTCATTACCTGGAAAAGATCTGCATAATATTGAGTCCATAAACATTCTGTTGTAGATGGCGGAGGAGGGCAAAAAAAAAAAAAAGCATCAAAACAGAAGAGATACTAGCTTGAAAAGGAGCTCAGTTGAAAGGAATGGAAGAGAACAAGGGCTGGTAAGGGAAGGGAATTATGTACATGTATGAAAATTTTCGATCAAAAAGATAAAATAGAAAAGAATTAAGCATATATAATGAGGGTCACACTTAAGTCTGTCTCTTGGTGGTAGGTGAATGGTTCATACTAAAGAGCACTGCTGAGTCCACACTGAATTGTGGGTAAAGTCTGCTGATTCCCTCATCTTGTCAGAACCAACATAAGCCTGGCTGGTGGCTGCCACCCCACAGGGGCAGAGAGTGGGAGGTCTGCAACTGGGCCTGTATTAGGGAGATCATGCATGCAAGAGCTCAGTTTGAAACCGTTAGCTCATACCAAAATGGACTGCAGTCTCTGAGATACTTTTAGGGCTGGGGACATAGTTCAATCAGTAAAATATTTGCCTTCCAAGCATGAGAAGCTTAGTTTAATCCTCAGAACCCAAGTAAAATGCTAAGCAAGGTGGTCACACCTATGTACCTGGTGCTGGGAAGGCAGAGAAAAACAACCCTTGAAGCTCTCTAGCCAGTCTCTCTAATTAGTGATTTCCAGGTTAATAGGATAGCCTGTCTCCACAGAGAGAGAGAGAGAGAGAGAGAGAGAGAGAAGGAAGAAAGAAAGAAAAAAAAGGCATCATTTTTGAGGATGACTCTGGCCATCACATATATAATTGTATACACATGAACACATACATATGCATAAAAGAGAAAAAAATTATGCTTAAATCATAAATTTACCTGGAAATGTTATAAATGATTTAATCTTTATCACCTTCAAAATATTTTTAAAATGAAAATAAATGCCCTAAACATGCATAAATTTGATATCTAAATCTGCCTGGTTCTGAAATAGAAATCAAGCCATCTTCTTGGGAGAGAACTCAGCTGCCGAAAGGCTTGAAAGCAGTGCCGCAGTACAGTAGGTCCTCTCTGAGAAGCGGAGCCGACAGAGCCTGTCATGTATTATTCATGCGCCCTGTGCCCATGTCAACTCCTGATGAATAATTAAAATTAATCTCATTACAGAAGATTTCATTACAGGATAATTTAATTAAATGATGAACTGGCTCCCAGATGTTACCTTCCATGCCATCTTTTAAATAATGCTGCTGATTACACAGGGTTCACTAGGTATCTGTGGGGACTGAGGAGACTGAATTATTTATTGGGTTCTGCCATTCAGCTGATAATAAATAGATCACAACTATGCATTAACCTTCCACAAAGTCACACTTCCCCCAGATTTCTGATATTTTCACAAATATTTTAAAGTCCACTGGAAATTTCAGGTCATTAATGTATTATCCATTTCACAAAAATATCTTTATTTGGTGAAATAAAATTAATGCCCAGAACCTATGCAATTTATAAGATGACCTCAGTATTAAAAACCTAAATTTCAGCTTCAAAGAAAATATGAAGTCTATGTTAATTACTCTACTGTTCCTAGTACAAAATTGAGTTGAAGCATGCAGACAAACTGAGAAGCATTACTTTGGAAACTTCAGAAATTTGTTTGCTTGTTTATAGGAAATAATCAGTAGAGTCTCTCAATGCCAAGGTACTGTTTTCTTTGCCATGAGCCATCATGAATCACAATTTTTAGTTACTACACAGTTCACTGATATAAATTCTCACCACACTTTGTATAAGGCACATATCCTGATCAACCTAAGAAAATACACAAACCATTAAACCAGACTGAGAAATGAAAACATTTTAACATTTATTTATTTGTTTTAGACGAATTTTTGTTTGTTTATTTGTTTGGCAGATTGAACTTAGGGATTTGCATATTTTAGGTAAACATGCTACCATAGGTTTTTTTTTTTTTTAAGTTTTTAATGCCACAGTGTGTGCCAAATCAACAGCATTCTAAAAATCATTAAATAGACAAATTTCAATTATGCTAATGTTCTTAATGTTGTTTATTCCCCTCAAAAAAATGCTTATAAACTAAACTTAAATCTAGGACTAAAGACTTTTTAAAAGATAGCTTTTTATTTATTTGTTTGAGAGACAGAGAGAAAGAATGACAGAACTCCAGACGCATGCACCACTTTGTGCATCTGGCCTTATGTGGGTACTGTACCCAAGGTGGCAGGCTTCGTAAGCAAGCACATTTAACTGCTGAGGCATCTCCTTGGCTCCAAGCTTTGAGATTTTGAATTCCTATTAGCAGAATGTTAATTTATTATATCTTTACTTATGAGAGAGAGAGGGAGGGACAAAAAGGCATGCCAGAGCCTCTAGCCACTGTACCAATATGTGCCTCTGACTTATGTGGGTCCTGGGAAATTGAGCCTCAGTCCTTAGGCTTTGCAGGCAAGTGCCTGAACTGCTAAGCCATCTCTCCAGCCCCACATTTCTTTCTAGGAGACTTAGAGTCAGACTTGAGTGTGCTGCATACTTTTCCCATAAATAAAGACGTAGCTCCACATGGCAGGCTTTGTCTGCTCCGCTTCTCAGAGAGGACTTACTGTACCACAGCGACTTACGGTACTGCGGCACTGCTTTCAAGCCTTCCAGCTGAGTTCTCTCCCAACAAGATGGCTTGATTTCTATTTCAGAACCAGGCAGAAGATTTAGATACCAAATTCATGCATGTTTAGGGCATTTATTTTCATTTTAAAAATATTTTGAAGGTGATAAATATATTAAAATATCCACAGTATTCAAGGTAAATTTATGATTTAAGCATAAAATTTTTCCCTTCTATGCAAATGTACATGTTCATGTGTATACAAGTATATTTTGGTGGTCAGAGTCATCTTCAAAAATGATGTCTGATTTTTTTTCTCCTCCCTTCCTCTCTCTCTCTCTCTCTCTCTCTCTCTCTCTGTCTCTGTCTCTGTCTCTCTGTCTCTCTGTCTCTCTCTCTCGACAGGCTATCCCACTAACCTGGAGATCATCAATTAGAGTGTCTGGCTAGGGAGCAGTAAAGATTGCTTTACTCTGCTTCCCCAGCACCAGGTATATAGGTATGCACCACCTTGCCTAAAGCAGACTTAAAATGCTTCCAGCATGGCTCAGGGAATTTTGTGGAAGAGGGTGTGGGGAGTGTTGCAGAGAGACACTGCCTCTCCCCCATAACTGACTTCTGACCCATAATGCATGACCCACAAGCCCCATGGGGTTGACCTGCATCCCCAGAGGAAAGCCTCTTCAGAAAAGAGGCAGGGAGGAGGGAAAGAAAGGATGGTACCAACATGTTGTGATGTTTGCATACAAAATATGTCCATATCTAATAATTAAAAAGCCTTCAAAATTTATCACAGTCATCTAACTACAAGCAATTGATTTCATTGCCTTATGTTTTTGCACACTATATTCAATGGCTCATCAGCAATATAAGCTTTAACATCATAACATCTCAGAGACAGAGCATACACTAAAAGGCAGATAGTTTACCTTGTACCCAACATTTGGACTCTTTATAAAAGTTCTAACCAAGGGAAACTCTTGAATTGATTTTCTCTACTGGGACATTCATATCTTCAGTCAGCTGGCCAAGAATAGAAAATTCTTATGTGTCCTCTTCCCAAATTATGTGAGACCTTAGACCTCTTCTTTTTTTTTCTCTTGCTTCAATGTTTAATTAAATGGGTACATCTGACTCTGCCAAATGCATCCAGCTTTCCTTATTAGCTCTTGTTGATTCCTGCAAATCCTAGATATCTCATATGTAAAATCTTGTCTCTTTAGAATTGGAATAGAATTGATTCCAAATAGAGTACTGTAGACTTATTTGACACTTTATCATCCTTTATTCCTAAAGAAATTGGTTCCAGGCAGATGTCTCTAGGGGTAAAAGTGCTTGCTTTGCAAGCATGAAGACTTGAGTTAATCCTCAGCACCCACATAAATAATCATGCATGGCCATACATGCCTAGAAACCTAGCACTGGCAGTAAGGGTGGGCAGAGATAGGAGGATTGCTGAGGCTAGCTAGTCAGCCATCTAACCACAAAATGTCCCAAGCTCCAGAAGTGAGAGACTCTGTTTCTAGGAAATAAGGCAGAAAAGCAATAGAGAATACCCCATGCCCTCCTCTGACTTTCATGCACATACACGTGGGGCATACACATACACACACACCAAAATGTAAGTAGCCATTTTGTGGCTTGTACCATGCTGATTGATATGCATATACATATTGTATTAAAATAGAAAGCAATAGTACTTGGCACCTCAGCCTTACAACAGAAGTATGCCTGAGACCAGTGGCCAGTGACAGGGAGGGCGTGGGGTAGAGCTTAGGCATGGTCCAAGCAAATACAGAAGTACAGAAGACCCTGGAAGAATATGGGGGTTATGCTTCCAATTTATTTGTCTATGCACATGGCGCTAAACTGAATTTAGTTAGTGACTACATTTTAAAAGTATTTACTAATGGAGGAAAATTATAAGTTGATTGTAAACTAAGGTTTCTAATTTTATTTTTTAAAGAAAAGAAATTAACTTCAAAAATGTTTTCAAAACATAACAAAACAAAACCTAGAAGTACTATGACGGTTGTGTCCTCTTCTGAAGTAGAAAAAGAAAACTTGGAGCAGTTTTGTTAGAAAACATTGGCACTACAATCGAAATTGAAAGCCAGTCAGGGTAACACATTCACGAAAAATAATAGTTAACAACTCAATGAAGACTGGCTGTTTCTTAGCTTTTTCCATTAGTTGATGCTTGTGGCTTGTTTGTTCATAATAAGAAGGCATTGCTATTATTTAGGTTTAGTAAATTATAAAATATCTATAAATTGGGAAAATATTATTTTATTTAAAATTCTCCAGCTGGAACAAGAGATTTTTTTGTGAGCCATTATATTCCTTTTTGTTTTTCCATTACTCCCCATTGTTTATTTAAAAAGTCTGTAGTAGCTACTCACTAGACCCTACACTGGGGAAGACAACTCTTCATTTACTCCTATTTACTCTGAGAAAGTAGACATGAAAAAAAGAAGCTCAAAAACACTTAAAAATTTTGAAATGTTTGGATGTCATAAAAAAACAGTGCTAATCATTAAATGACAATATACTATAATTACAACCTGTTGAAGCCCAGTAAAAGATAGTTTGGGCAGATAAAAAGAAATAAACTCCAGAATTAAAGCAAAGGACTGTACTACTTCAAGACTAAGAAGAGACTTTTTATTAAGTGTGTAGAAAATTAACAAACTGGTCAAGACACATTAAAAACCAGGCTGAGTGGAGGCATTTCTTTACACTCATGCAGCCCTCAGTACATCTGGCTGAATTGAATTTCCATGTTTTCAAAATTGTATCAGATGGAGCTTTTGATAAACCTCCAGCATCATTTTTATAGAGCAGATATTCATCTGTAATATTCCCTTCTGCAAATCTGGTGACCATTTCAAGCAGCTGATACCAGACCTTTTTTTTAATCGTTTCTAGTCAGGCCAGAGGGAGAGCACTTCTCCAGGTGGCCCACCAGAGGGATCATTAAGAATGGTGCAATAGGGACAGTGACCCACTGGTGCAGATGTAATCCTGCATCCACTTGAAAGTCTGCTGTGATTGGTGCAAGCACCCCTTTGCTGGCCATGTAAACGGGTTGTTTGGGTCACATGTGAGTCAGCTGGAGACCACTTCTGCTTCTTTCCATGCTGTTACAACATTAGACACAATAAAACGTTTCTCATAACAACAGCAACAAACTATTTAAAAATACATAACACAGGGTGTGGTGGTACACGACTTTAATCCCAGCTCTCAGGAGGCAGAGGTAGGAGGATTCCTGTACGTTTAAGGTCACCCTGACATTACATCATGAATTCCAGGTGAGCCTGGGCTAGAACAAGACTCTACCTCAAAAATAAATAGAAAATAAAGCCTAAGTATTGGATCTTAATAGATAATGTATATGCTTTTCTGTGTTTCTTACCTGTATTTTTCTGTATAAGACACTAGACCATATTTAATTCGTTGTTTTGTTTTTTTTTACAATATTTATCAGGTGGAAAACTAAAATCATATCTACATATAGATATATTTATTTTCTTTCTAAAAGTTGTCAGATTACTTATAACAGAGATTTTTTCATGTTAATTTAGGTACCACAGGTAAGCATCACTAGGTATCATAGGTAAGCATCACTAGCTACCAAAGGTAAGCATAAGTAGGGAGCAAAGGTAAGCATCACTAGGAACTAAATATAAGCATCAGCAGACAGCAAAGATAAGCATCAGCAGGGAACAAAGGTATGCATCACTAAACTCTTGTATATGGTGACTGACTACATCACATCAAGTATTTTGACTTTAAAATTTCAGGATGATTTCAAAATAGATTTCTTTCCACAAATCCTAATTATTTAGGAAAATCAGTCATTTGAGGTCTACTGTAATCTCCTGTTTATCTCAAATTTCTCAACATATATTGTGACCAGATAAAAAAATCAAACTCATCCTTTTCTCTGGTTTGAATTTATTTTGAATATCTTAATGTTCCTTGAAATAAAAACTATTCAAGTTCATTTTAGTAGGCATTTTATTTATCACTGAGTCAATAATGACTGCAAAAATGTAGGTGCTTGACCAAATGTTAAATCATGTTTCCCTACTGAAAATAAACAACATAATTCTTTTCTGGTCAAATTCACACTAGTCCATAAGGATGGAGCTGGCAAAGAAACTCAAAGATGCTCAGTTCAGGCCAGCATTGAGCACTCAGGAAGGAAGGGAAAGGAATGAACACAGGGTGCATAGAGAAAACAGGAGGATATCAACATATGGGATCCGAGTGCTCTGAGTGAGGGCTGTACTAAGCACAGTTCTGTGGCTGCAAGGAAGGTGTGAGCTACGAAGAATAGTGACACCTTTATCTAGTCAGGGAGGCCAGAAACTGGCTTCAGCAGATTAACAGGGTCCTTGAGATATAGGGATATTTCTATAGTCACACCCAGATGGATTTAGGAACAGTTGTCATGTTGACACTGACAAAATGGTGCAAATAATAAGACCCAATGTATAACTTCTGTGTGTATGGGTAAGTTTATTCCCTCACCCCTCCTACCTATTTGCTTTCAATCATGTATGTCGCGTTCATTCCATCATCCTATATCTGGCCAAATTTAGGACCCTATGTTATCCCCAGAATACACCACATTTCAGCCAAGACTGGCTCTAGGCTAAGCTGCACTGGGCTAAAAATAAAGGACAGCACTGTCTCTATGTGTGGGAAAAAAAAATGAGCAAGACAGGATTTGCAGCCTGGTGTGGTGGCGCACACCTTTAATCCCAGCACTCAGGAGGCAGAGGTAGGAAGATCGCCATGAGTTCAAGGCCATCCTGATACTACATAGTAAATTTCAGGTCAGCCTGGGCTAGAGTGAGACCCTGTCTCAAAAAAATCAAATAAATCTGTCCAATTTTGTTGCAGTCAACTTCAGGTTGCTAGAAGGAAGCACCTCCCCCAAACAGCATGTGGGAGGAAAGGGTTTATTTTGGCTTATAGCTTCAAAGGGAAGATCCAGGATGGCAGGGAAAACTGTTGCATGAGCAGAGAGAGGACATCACCTCCTGGCCAACATCAGGTGGGCATCAGCAGCAGGCAAGTGTGCCAAACACTTGGAAGAAGAATCTAGCTATGACATCCACAAACCCACCATCAACAAGGCACCTCCATGATTCCAATTCACAAATTGCCATAAGCTTGGGAACTATGAGATCAAACCACACACCAACAGATGTTTGTTTGGGGGGAGGGAGGGGATATGGGGTTTCAATCTCTCCTAGAGGAGGCAATGGACCTGAAGGCTCAGCATTATACCAGACATGCCCTTAAGACCAGTGGCCAGTGATAGCAATGGCTTGGAGGAGGCCTAGGTCCCAAAGAAATCCAGACTGTTTGCGTGGTCATGCCGTTGTAACAGAAACAACGGGAAGCAATAGCCATACCCCTCCATTTCTGTTGCTTTCTTCCTACAATACAAAGTAGAGTAATTGGATCTGTGACCCTATAGCCTAAAACTTTCATTATCTGATGTATTACATAAAAAGTCAGCTCAATCTTACCTGAGGAGCAACAGTCTCTCTAGAGTCAGAACCACCATGAAAGTACACACAAGCAATGAAGTTTAAAAATTGGAAGGCTTGGGCAGGAGAGATTGCTCCATGATTAAGGCACTTCCCTGCAAAGTGTAATGACCTAGGTTTGTTTACACAGTACCCACATAAAGCCAGATACACAAAGTCGCACATGCATCTGGAGTCCATTTGCAGCTGCTACAGGCCTGTCTTGCTCATTTTCTCTCCCTCCCTCTCTCTCTCTCTTTCTCTCGCTCTCTCTCTGTCTCTCTCTCTCTCTCTCCTTGCATATGGGTAAATAAAAAAAATTTGTTTTGAGGTGGGGTATCATTCTGGCCCAGGCTGACCTGGAATTCACTACATAGTCACAGGGTGGCCTTGAACTCATGGTGATCCTCCTACCTCTGTCTCCCGAGTGCTGGGATTAAAGGCATGTGCCACCATGCCCAGCAAAAATATTTTTTTAAAGTTGCAAGGCTTGACAGGACAGACCATACAACTATCACATAGCACACTACCTAATCACTGAGAGCACAGAGACAATAGCTGTTTTGATGCTAATAAAATGGTCCATGTAAGAAAGGTACATTCCAGTCTTGAGATACATAGATGTAGATAGATAGTTAGATAGATAGATAGTTAGTTAGATAATATATAGATAGATAGACGATAATAGATATCTGATAGATTGATAGAAAGCTAATATATAATAGGCTGACAGACAGACAAACAGATAATATTTTTCCTCCCTTACATCGCATTTACCTTGATCAGCATGGTACTCGTCCTTCTTGGAATCTCACCTTCCTGTATGACTCCCACTGTTTCTTGCCTAAGTGCTGCTGGTGTACTGATCCCCCTGTCCACTTTATATGTTGATCTCCAAATGCCACATTTGCCCTAATGAGCTGATTTTGCATCCAACAAATGCATAGCTGGCTTTAAAAGACCAGACTCCTTTGGTCAAAAATCATTCCTCAAATACACTATATATGTTTCCAAGGGGGAAAACAAAAACTGAAAAATTTTGAAAAGGGAGACTGGGCATATTAATTTGGTGTTTGGAGATATTGGCTCATTTTTGATAAAAAGTATTTCTTTTAATATATTATTATTATTATTTATTATCAATCATTAAGGTATACTTAGAGAAGCACATACAAACTTTTATTCAGTAAGCACTTCTTGAGGGCCTACAATCTGCCTGAGCTACCATGGGAAACAGATTGTAGCAGGAAAACTGCGTGGTATCTTTTCATAGATATCCTGATGTTTTTTATTTAAGACACATACAAGGATTTTATAAGGTTTATAAATTTATTGTATTAAAAGAGAAAAGTCATAAATACAAAAAGTAACTTTTCATAGGAGAGAAAAGCGTATTTTAAGAGAGAGAACGAAAGCGTAAAAGAGAGAATTGGCACATCAGAGCCTCAGCCACTGAATTGAACTCCAGATGCTTGTGCCACCTAGTGTGCATGTGTGACCTTGTACTTGCATTACCTTTGTTTATCTGGCTTATGTGAGATCTGTAGAGAGATCAAACATGGGTCCATAGGCTTCACAGAAAAGTGCCTTAACTGCTAAGCCATCTCTCCAACTTAGGAAAACTTTTAAAACTGAACACACTTGCAGCTGGGGAGGTGGGTAAAGTGCCTAATATGGAATAATGAGGACCTGAGTTTGGATCCCCAGGGGTCATGTAAAAATGCCAAGCAGGTGGTGCACAACTGCAAACGCAGTGCTGCAGAGGTGGAGACAGGGCAATCTCTAGGGCTTACTGTCTAGCTAGTCTAGTCAAATTAGCAAGTTCTAAGATACCATTGTCAATCTCTGGCCTATACGCACACACACACATGCATAGACACACACACACACACACACACACACACACACACACACACGCATGCATGCATACACACACACATGCACACACATACATGCATACACACACACCTCACCTATACACATACATCCAAGTAAATTAATGGACTTTTTTAGTGGAAAGTTAATTATTAAATCAAGTGTTTTATGAGACCTTTCTTGTTCTTCCTTTTCAACATAGAAAAGGAATCCTCAAAGAATTTAAATTTCTCCTGTTTCCTTCAAGTTCCAGAAGCTGGAATGGAATTATAAACAAAGCTTCAAAGGATAGGCATTGTTCATAAATATATTTGGAGCAATAAGATACAACAATAATCAGTCTTTCATACAAGCAAAGTAACTAGGTAGTAATACTCACTTTTCAGAATTAAGCACTGCAATTCTGTGTGCATTACAGAGACACAGAATGGCAGTTTGACAGCAGTGGAGAACCTAGATGCATTATAAATGAGCTGGTGTCCAATTTTCAAGTTGTCTTTGAAGAGCTGAAGGACTATCTTCAAAAGAAGAAGAAATCAATAATATTTTAACTTGTTCAAATTGAGATGGGAATTTTAAAAAAATTAATGCAAGATGAGATCTTGCCCCCACCAAAAAAACGTTATTATTTGATGAATAACAGTGGCCACTCAGATATCCAGCTGTTACCTCACATAACCTCTTAAGGTTTATGTTAAGAATGGTGTGTGGGTACCACCTTTCCCTTGAACTATGCCTTGTAACAGTTACAGAAATAATTGTGATCATTATTTGATTACCTTTGACCACACAGCATATCAAAACTGTTACTGAAAATCAAGGTTTCAAAACCATTCACCTCAGATAACACTTATTCCTATTTTTCTCTTACACATAAACATTCACGCAATAATCTGTCCCTCCATTATAATTGAATTATCAACTATTGTCGTTACATATACGTAAAGCATGCACTTTTATCTTGTACTGACAAGTTTATTACATATAACTTAACGTCTTCAAAGTTCATCCATCCCTACATTGGCTTGTAACTTAAATCCAGGCCTTTTTACTGAGGTATTGATGACACCAATAATTCTACTTTTAGTAAGAAATTAAAAAATACATTGTTTAGATAACTAAAGTTCATATAATGCTCCAGTCTCTAATTCAGAATAAATTGCAACATAATACATCTTATTTAAAAACAAAATTTGAAGAACCAGTAACAGGGTTGTGTCACTTTTACTGAAATTCAGACTCAGAAACTGAGGCAATACTCCACAGTTATAAGTCTCCGGGCTGTTCTTGGAACCATTTTAATTCTTAATGTCTTAATTACTTGCACTTATTCAATAATTGAAACTATCTAAGAAAGCAAAAGAGGACATGGCATTTCTCTCTGACCAATGTGATGGCCTGAGCTTATTGGAAGAGTAGAAAAATAAAATAATGATACTCTAGGGAGTTGTACTCCTGACTAAAATCTTTAAAGCCTATGTTCATTGTTTTAATTTTTAAACACACACATCATTCATATGTATACACACATATGAATTTTTTATTAATATAGCATTCAGGTAGATAGAATGTCATAAATTCTGAAGTGACAACCTGATACATTTACAAATAAGCACTAAACTAGAGCCGCGAGTACTCAAGATAACAAGATAATTAAAAATCACCAGTGGGTTAGAGAAATGGCTTATAGTTAAGTGCTTGCCTGTGAAGCCTAAGGACCCCAGTTTGAGGCTCGATTCCCCAATACCCATGTAAGCCAGATGCACAAGGTGGTGCATGCATCTGGAGTTTGTTTGCAGTGGCTGGAGGCCCTGGTGCACCCATTTTTTTTCTCTCTCTCTCTCTCTGCCTCTTTCTCTGTCTGTCTCTCTCAAATAAAGAAAAATTTTAAAATTTTAAAAAATCACCAGAGGAGGCCTATGTGGCACACACGAGTTCTGTAACTCACAGAAATTCTAAAATATGTTTGCTAAATAATATCCTTTTCTGCTATTAGCTTTAACTTATATATTGTGTGTTTATGTATGTAAAGTATGTATGCTATGGAAAGTGTTGTATGTGTGTAGTGTATGCACATGGGTGTTCAGATGTGTGTGCCCTGCACATGCTTGCAAAGGGCAGAGGAGAACCTTGGGCATCCTTCTGGTTACCTTGAGATGAAGTCTCTCTCTCGCCCCAAAGTGGTCGTTTTTGTCTTTTATAATGGCTTGCAACTCTCAGAGATTTTCTGGTTTTTCATTCTCAGGCCCTCTACCTTGTAGGACAAGTGCTCTTAGCCACATAACCCTGTGCCCAGCCACTGCTACTAGCTTTAGTTAATGCAAAGGGAAAGGCTCTTCAGCAGGACCTTGTCATAGGTCACTTTTCATTCAGCATTTCTATAAATAGCATTCATAAACTTCTCAGAGAAGTACATTTACAAGACCCACTTAGAATTGCAGCATGGCATAGCAATCCCATCGTCCTACCACATAACAACAGACTACACATTCACCACACTTATCTCCAAAGAAGCTGTGTGGCATAGCAGTCCTACAGTCATAGCATATAGCATTAGACAACACACACACACCAGCCACATCTCCAAAGCAATAGCATGGTATAGCAATCCTATAGTCTTCCCACATAGCAATCGACTATACACCCAACACCCTTATCTCCAATGCACCTGCTACCACTGACATTCTTTCCCTGTCTATTTCTTTGGAAATAACTTCAACTGTCAAGTGATGCAGTGCTGTGAAATTTTAATGTAGAATTTGCACATAGTTGTTAAATAAGTTCAAGAATAACTTGAAGCTCAGTAAACCAACAACTCACAGTTTGTCTCTATAGCTTTTGTACTTCAAGTGTTCAGGCAGTAAAGCTTGCATATGTATATAGGAATTGTATGTTTCTTAAAGGAAAAGCAATCTGTAATTTTGAGTAAAGATACCAATATGGTAGGATTACTTATGATATGAATTCTATATTTTATATGAATCATGTATATATATATATATATATGTATGTATGTATGTATGTATGTATGTATGTATATATATTGATTTTGAGGTAGGGTCTCACTCTAGCTCAGGCTGACCTAGAATTCACTATGTAGTCTCAGGGTAGCCTTGAACTCACAGCGATCCTCTTACCTCTGCCTCCCAAGTGCTGGGATTAAAGGCATGTGCCACCATGTCCAGCAGAATCCTGTATTTTAATATGTGGAATTTTAAAGTCAATAATTTGCTAAGGCAAAGTGATTATGTAATTCAATATTCTTTTTGTTGTTCTGGATACTCTTACTAACTCTAATACAAGGAATAATACTGCCTCTTTTATTCTCAAAAGCATTTAGTTTGAATAACAAATTGAATAGCAATGTCAGCTAAGTAACCAATGGTTTGCAATTTCTGTCAATAATTTTTTAAGTCTAGCCTCAACCTCAATTCAAAATATTTTCATATATTTAATCACTGAGATATTTCTTCTGACTAAAAATCTACAACAATTATAAACTCAGTATGAAAATATACTCCTGTATGTAGGATGGTAAGGGTCTTTACACAGTAAGCCTGCAGGTGGCCAGACCAGCAGAATGTGGTAAGCATTCTGGCCTGGATGTTGAGAAGGAGACAGGAATTCACGACACAATAGGAAGGACTGACCAAGGTGCTAGTGTAGATGACATTTGTCTATTTTTGGTGAAATTCTCCCATTCAAATTAAGTCTGCATATGAAAATTTCAAAGCACATTAAAAGAAACCCTAATCCTAGGAAATACAACCAATAAAACTGAGAAATTTGACTATGAACTTTTCTCCCTGTAAGATTATTTTTATGGAAGTTAGATTGTTCAAATAGGTAAAGGAGAAATTTCCTTGTTCTCTTTAGTAAAAAGTAAAACCTATGAGAACAACCAAAGAACTTTTTAAAAGAACCAATGGTATAACTATTTTTATCTAAGCATGCTTCTAAGGAAATTAAAATCTAACAAAGTGAGCAGGCATTGCAGAACAACTGAGGGGCTTCACCATATATCCACAAGGAATTTCAGAAAAGATGATATACAAAGTCAGAGAAATAACATTATGAGATAGAAAAAATTGACTTTAGGAAAACTGTATTTCACATTTGAGCAAAAATTGTCTGTGAAAACAGTAAGAGTCAACAGAATAACCTACACACATTTGCATCAAAACCCACAAGAAAGAAGAAAGCAGATAACTAATAAGAGACCACCTGCTGAATGGACAGTAGCTTCTGACTGGCAGCAAACACTATCCATTGAGAAAAAATATTTTTATTATTTTGTTTCAGACTGAAAAACAATAGTCTAACATTGTCAAAGTACTTTAATTTAGACTGTTATGCCCACTTGAAGTTATTGTTCAAAACCAAAATTATCAAAGTTTAGATGGTCTTTGAATCAATTATCTTAGGCTACACTTCAGCATACAGGAAAAAAAAAAAGTCTGTAAGGACACAATGGGACAAAAGACAAACACAGAAAGATGATATAAAGTTACTTCTGTTTATGAAATTACAATAAGCTATTGGACTACATTAGGAAGATAAACTCAGACTCTTGCCTAATGTTGACATTGATAATTATCAGGGAGTTTTTACAATATGTGAAAATATGCTCAGGAGATAAGAGAAATAAAGATTAACTTTAAAAATTAAAGTGTATAATATGTGTGTGTGTGTGTGTGTGTGTGTGTGTGTGTGTGGTGTTTTGTTTGTATGAGTCAGAAACTTGCTTTTCAGCTCAAACTGACCTGAATCTTGCTGTCTTTGTTGCCACCTCCTCAGTACAGGGTGACAGGTGCATACCACAGTACCCAGACAAATTATGCTTACATAAAAAGTGAGAGTAACTATTATAGAAAGAAACTATAATTTATAACTTTAAGATGTAGTGACAAATAAAATAAAACTCAGGAAGTTTTCATAATATAGTAGAAAGTAAGCGCTGGGGGGGTGAGGAGATAGGAAAACAGGATGTTAAAAGAATGTAACATGAATTGGGCTGGAGAGATGGCTTAGCGGTTAAGCGCTTGCCTGTGAAGCCTAAGGACCTCGGTTCCCCAGGTCCCACGTTAGCCAGATGCACAAGGGGGCGCACGCGTCTGGAGTTCGTTTGCAGTGGCTGGAAGCCCTGGCGCGCCCATTCTCTCTCTTCCTCTATCTGTCTTTCTCTCTGTGTCTGTCGCTCTCAAATAAATAAATAAATAAATAAAAATTAAAAAAAAAGAATGTAACATGAATAAATAAAAATAAAACCTTATGATAAATGTAAAAAATGAAATTCCACAAATTGTTACTTTTGAGATTCAAATAATAAAACTTATTTCATTGAGAAGATAAACCCTTGAAACAAAACTATACAATTTTTTAAAAGAAAATGAGAAGAAAGGAGCACCCTTATAAAACTAGCAAAAGAAATCTAATACAGCCATGTTGATAGAGGAAAAACATCAATACTGGCAACTCAAAAAGGGACACTGTCCAACAACTAAAGACAAAATCACCAAGAAGATATAATAATGACAAGCTGTTAATACACAAGCAGCATAACAAAAATTTAAAATAACAAATGTGTAATCATGTAAGCAGACTTTTCCTCATTGAGTTTCATGGAGATAACATATATGAGTGCAAATAAATTCTGACTAGTGACTCTCCATCCAGAGTCATGACCCATGCTTGTAACTAATTCTTAAGTTCTCACTATCTTTTTCTCTGATTTATTTATTTTTATTTATTACAGACAGAGAGAAGGACAGACAGAGAGAGAGAGAGAATGGGCACACCAGGGCCTCCAGCCACTGCAAATGAACTCCAGATGTATGTGCCACCATGTGCATCTGGCTTATATGGGACCTGGAGAATCGAACCAGGGTCATTAGGCTTTGCAGGCATGTGCCTTAAATGTCTCCCAATTTAAAGGCCCCCCAATGGTTCATGTGCTAAAGGCATAGACTCAACTTGGTTCTATCATAAGGATGAAAGCTTTGAATTGGAGACAACTTGGAAATTTTCTGGTCATTAGTGTGTACCTTTCAAGAGACTATGGGACTCTTGCCTTTTCTTTCCCTTTCATATCCTAGCAATGCGGTGTATGGTTTTTCCTGACAAGGCTATGAAGTACTGCTGCCAAAGTCCCAAAGTAAAGTGGATTCAATAGACACAGGTTGCACCCCCTACAACTGGCTTCCAAAGTAAGCCTTTCCCTTAAGTTAACCATCTCAGGAATTTAAGGAAACTAATAAATGCGGTAAAGTTTTGTATGATAATCAAGTTACATTAGAAGATTAAATAAATTTCTAAATAAGTCCTCATGGACGCTAACAGTTTATTGAGAGAAAAAATAAAGGCATCAAACTTTTAAAAGAATTAGTGACCTCATCTTATTGAAGTGAGAATCAGAAAGACCTTTTCACACAAACCACTGGGCCAGGGGCATCGGCAGACCTCCCGTCTTGCTGGGGTTTGTGGCAAGCTCAGTGGGAAGGCACGTGCACTTTGTGCAGTGTAAGGTGCTGAGCTTGCTCTGTTAGGAAGACCTGCTGAGGATGAGGAAACACTCTTCCTTTATGTCTCTGTTTCTGATGCTACCACTCTGTGGCTGTCACTCTGTTCCAGTATGAATTTCCATTAGATATAAAGCACCTTTTTAATAATACAAATCTCAGCAGTAGCAAAAGAAAAAAAAATGCTTTTGAAATGAATGAACACAGCACTCAGGATACTTCAGGATCATGGCTGTACATGTTGGTCTATTTCTCCCCATAGACCAACGCCATGAGCTTCCTGCTTGTGTAAATCATTCAAACGTTTTAGCTCTGTAACAAGGCTCCATGAATTTGTTTCAGTCACACTCATCACTTCTATTTCAAATGCTACTGTAGTATTTTCCACTTTTCTATCACTTGGATTTACCTTGCATATCCTCTTTAATGAGTTAAGGGGAATTTTTTTCCTTGAAGTTTCTGATTTTCATAGTATCTGACGGCAAACCTCACATATAGATTTTTCTTTCATTCCTTCTCAATGGTTTCCAGCAAAACTATTATTTTAATGTAATTTTCTCAATTTAAAACTAAAGTGTATCAATAACTAAAGAAATATTTCACCTTAGGATTGAAGATGTCCTAAGAGGGAGAAAGGGCCTCCAACACTTGATGACTTAGAACAAACACTGTGGTTACTATGCTGAGTAATATCTGCAAGCCCCTGATAACAAGTGTGCAGGCCAAGTGTGATTTAGTGGCCTTGAACATGAAAGAGTGGGCTGCTTCAGGAACCACAGGTTTGTATTGTCCGGGGTGCTCCATCCACCAAGTCCTCCAAGATGTGGGCTCCTTTCCATGTGGGTGGGGTCCTCTTGAGCTTAGACATGTGATTTTCACTGGGAGTGGCTGGGGAAACCCAGTTGTTTATGTAGAATGTTCTTTAAGGTTGTGTTAGAAAGACACTCACACCCTAAATTATACACCCTTACTGGAGGAGGAGGTAAAACAGGGTGGCTTCTGGAGGTTGGCTCCCTGTGGCTTCTAATTTAAGCTAGAAAATTCCACTGGTTTGGAGTTCCTACTATCACCTACAAAAATGAAAGAGCTATAAGGAAATTCATATTACCAAAATTATTTTTATGGACTAAAAATGTTTAACAGTTATTGGTTTGATAAATGTCTCTATATATCATGACCCAACATGTGGCTCTGACATTCTTTCTGCCCCCTCTTCTGCAAAATTTTCCTGAGCCATTTTCGGTCTGCTTCAGTGATGAGGTGTTGGGGGCCTCTGAGGCTCTGGCTAACCCCACAATGCACGAACCATATACCTCAACAAGGAAGGGCCAATGGGAGGGGTAGGTCATGGATGAGCCTAATAATGGTACCAAACTGCCTGTACTTGCACAATAGAAAACCAATAAAAAAAAAAAAGTTTAACAGTTAAAGATGATGAAGACAATTACATTAAACATTTCTATTACTGGCCTCTCATTAATATACTGTACTGTTGCTATGCTAACTGAATTTTAGTTGAAAACTGTGATTTGAGAAACCAAAATGTTTTTATGTAGAGAAAAGGCTATAACAGTGGGCCTGGAAAAAAACAAAACAAAACAAAACAAAAACCAATGTTTGATTATCTTGTGTGAAGTTTAATCCACTTAATAGAATAGAGTAATAAGGTTAAAAATATATGTGCTATATACAAATTACATGAAGAATAGTTAACTTTTGCCATGTACATTAATGAGAAATAGTTATACATTGTTAATCTAAAATCAAGAATATTTAAACTCAGAGATGTTTCTATTTTTCCACAAGCAAACATTTTTCTTTAGTTTAGTACAAACCTGAATAGTCCTCCTAAGCAGGAATATAAAGCCATAGTGGAAATACCGATTATAGTCAAAGTTCTTATTTTTGTAGACATTAGTAACTTTTGTGTAGGATATGAAAGCAGATAGTTTCATAGGAGACACACGGTACTACTTATAGTTACTTTTTCTGTCTATATTTTTACATGACATAGCATTTAATAATGCTGAGATTATCATTCAGTTTTTGAAGTCAAACTTAGAAGTCATAAGTAATTTGTTTCAGATGGATGAATTTCCAAATTTACATTGTCATCAATGTAACCACATATATTTGGATCAAAAATCTTACTCAGACACTAACATCTGACTTTTAAAAGAGTGTTTTTTTTTTTTTCAGCTGCATATAGTGGTACATGCCTATAGTCCTAACACTGGAGAGCATCAAACAAGAAAACCACAAGGTTGTGTCAAGCCTGAGATTCACAGAAGACTCCACCTCAATCCACCCCTAAGTGATGTTTTTTTAAAGAGTTTTCAAAAGTACAGCTTCATACTGGTGTTTAGCCATTCTTAATTCTATGAAAGTTGTTTTGAAAGATGGCTAATAAACATCATAACCAAAATCAACATACACCTTACCTTATCTGAGAAAAATATGACATCAGAAAGATCTTCATGTAAAGGACTCATTAAGTCCTTTTGTTGTTTTTCATGGTTATCTGTTTATATTCCCTTTATAGTGTTGCTGAATTTGAAATATCTTTGTTTTCTAATTACCTTATAGTTAATGTTATGTGGTCAGATTGATAGAAATAAACAATTCTTCAGCCCCCAAACACAGCTTAAAAATCCGAATTCTTAATACATTTGCTAAGATAAGTCCCTAATAGCCTTAAGTACAATAATAGAATGAAGGCAGGTTGCAGAAAATAAAGTCCCAATCAAATAATTGTATGAGGAAAAGCCAACAAGTTATTACAGATACATATATAATAAACAATGAGAAATATAATTCACAACCACACAATAAAATGCATTATTAAAAGCCAAATTTATCTGAATATCTTGATTTAGCAACAAAATTTTGTTTGATTTTCCAGTTGTATAGAAATAATAACACACCAGTAACCCTACTGAAGACCCTCAGCAGAATTGATGTGGGGTAGAGGAGAGGGGCTATGTGTGAAGCCTTTTTATAAAAATCAATAAATTAAATATATATATATATATATATATAGAAATAATAACACAAAGTTTTCAATTAAATTGTCCTAATTATCACTTAAGTCTACTTTTTCCTAGAATTTATATAATAAATTAACTAAAATAAGAAGAGAAAAAATTAAAGGAGAAGTTTTAATGTATTTTCTCTAAAACAAAAGCAATAAACGTTAAATATGACCACAATGAGATGCCAGTAATGTATCCACATCCTCAATATTCCCCTTAACCCACAGTGTTCTGTAGGCAGTTGAAGAGTAACCACGGGAGAAGTTCATCTCCCAGCCCTCAGGAAGGAAAATGGATGGTTGTCTTAGAGACAATATCCTCTACCCTCCAAGAATAGAAGCATAGTGTTGTGCAAGCAGTTACAGAGAAACGCAGGGAGGTGCCCATCTCCCAACCCCCAGGGAGGAAGATGCTCTGCCTTAGGGACAATGGCCTCCTTCCTTCCAAGAATAGAATCATATTCTTCCTAAAACAAAATACAATATTGAGTTCTCTCACACATATTCATAGTCATACATGTCGGTCTAGGATAGAACATCTGTATTCAAGAAAGTTATAATGTTATACACATTATATGAGTTGTGGGAGGTATTTTAAAGCAAGTAAATTAAGTTGGTTAAAAAAAGATGGAGGTGATATTAGGAAGGATGGGGGAGTGGGAGAAGGGCGTCAATGGATTCCATCACATGTGAGCAGAGTAAGAAGGCCTGATGTTCTATTTCACAGAGGGAGTGTACATAATAACAACTACTATTTATTTCAAAAGGCTAGAAGAAATAATGTTAAATATCTTACCCATGAAGAAATGAGGTTTGTTTGAAGAGAAACATAAGTTTATTGTGATTTAAGCATAAAATGTATGCATGCATGAAAATATCATATGGTACCACACAAATGTGTACAATCATTATATGTTTATATTCAGTTAAAAGTAATAGATAAAAATATAAATAAATGTAAAAATTACAATGATATTCAAAGTTTGTATGTCTCTATATACTCAACCCCAAATGTCTCTCCACCACAAAGAATGCCAAGTAAACAAAACAGGCAGTCATAGGATTAGCATGATTAAATATTTAATCATTTCTATTACCATATATTCACTGTACATAATAGAATTTGTTATAATATTTTCATATTTGTGTAAGTGTGCTTTGATCATATCCCCATTGCTTTTTATTATCCCTCATTTCCATTACATTTCTCTTTTCTTCCTAAATACATCATCTCCTCTTCTTTAATGTTTTATATTTTTTACTATAAATTCTATGTATGAGAGAAACCATGTGGCATTTGTTTGAGTGTGACTCACTTAGCCTAATGATCTCTATTTTCCTACAAATGACTGAATAAAACTGCAGATTCTGACATTGAAATATAGCTCAAGAATGAAGGAAAACAGTAAGAAGAGAAATAACATGAAGAGAGCAAGGAAGAGGCAAGGAAGGAGAAAAAGAAGATGGAAGGAGAGAAGCTACTCAAACAGCAGAGCAATAGGGGACCGTTCTTCTCAGCCTCTCTTTCACGCACACCTATACTTACAGAGCAAGTCAGTAGTTCCCCATAGACCTGAACCTGTGTCTAGGTCACCAAGTTTCTGTTTGCTAAGAGACTATTAATTTCCTACCTTTCTTCATACTTGCCACATTCAATCAATTAGACAGTCTTTAAATGAGAGACACAACAATGCTCTCTCTAGCCATGCCCTGCTCCTGTGATCACAGGCTTTTGAGCATTGCTTGCTTCTCCTGCAAACCTCCTCTGCACAACCTTTTCCCTCACACACACAAACACACACTCAACCTTCCATTTGCCATAACCAACTCCTACTCATTATCTCAGTTGTGACTATCACAAGAAAACAGAGGTATAATTTTGTGTAATTTCTTTGGTTACTATCGACCCCACCATTGGCCTGTAAGTTTCAATAGTTTATATATATATTCCATGTTTCCTTTAAAATAGTTTTTTAATTGTAAGAAGAGAGAGAAGAGATTGTTGCACCAAGGCCTCTTGGACTGTAAACAAATTTTAGATGTATGTGCCACTTTACACATCTGGCTTTCCGTAGGTGCTTGTGAAGCAAACCTGGGCCAGTTGCTTTGCAAACAGCAGATTTAACCACTGAGTCATCTACCAAACACCCTTTATTTCTGTTTATCTCTTCTCATTTATTTTAAGACCCTTGGCATGCAGTTCCATGTCCATATATTTTTAGTATTTTATTTTTATTTATTTATTTGACAGAGAGAGAGAGAGAGAGAGAGAGATAAGGAGGGAGGCAGGGATGTCAATATTTTATACAACCTTTATACAGTCTTGAATAAAAATGAATATTTTCATGGAGTTTATAATGTAAGAGGGATAAATCATTCAGGGCTCACAGGACTTTGGATTTTTAGCTGACAGAACTGGAAATCTCTTGAGGAGTTTGTATGTGATGGACATGCATAGATATATATCATGAATATTGTACCTGGTATAATGAGTAGAAATGGGGCTGGAAGGAAAGAACTGGTCCAGAAGATGGCTAATCACAACCTTGAAGAGGGAAAATGTGCAAGTAGGAAAGCTGACCAGACTAGAGACAGAATGGAAAGCACACTGGACAAGCCTTAGAAGTAAGACTTTATACATGAAGGGTGAACAGAAAAGAAAGTAGCAGAATGTAGGTTTAGAACTGAAACTCAACAAGGTATCTTCAAACACAGGTACAAAGGAAATAAGCTTTTATGGCAGGCCTAGACTCGTTGAGAGAAGCATTCTAAGAGATTAAATTAGAATATATGTTTTATAAATTTAGTAAAAAGGGAAGTTACAAAGATAAAGATATAGTTGTTTATTGAACATTAAGTATATAGTTAAATTATCTAAATACTTCAATAATCTACACCCAATATTAAATATTTTGATTTGGTTGAACACTATACAGCTAAATCAGTGACTTTTTTGCCATTTCATATATTTTTCATCAGGGCTAGCAGTGTTGCACAGTAGCAGAGCCTTCACTAAAGTAATTATTCATAGTTCCACAGAGATGCTCCTAAATCTTCTGAAATTCATAACAAAAATATGTTATTCATTTCTGATATAAATGATATGGTATTGATTTGCTATACAATGGAAATTAATGGTTAACTAATGAAAACTAGAAGAAAAATATTAAATTTTTAACTATTTAAGTTTATGTCCTTCTATAATAAATTAGAATTGTGTTTACAGTACCAGTGGATATACAGGAGGTGACACATGTTACAAATAACATAAGGTGGGAAATAATTGTATACTTATTTAGCATTTGAAATAATTACATCAGTATACCTGAAAATTAACTTTAGATACATGTACTTTAGCACATATAGAGAAGTTCAACTGTTTCTAAATCAGAATAAGATGATAAATATATAGTGAGAACTAACAAAACAACAATATCCTCCTTCAACAATTAGATATTACTAAAAAAACATGTTGCAAAAGCTAGTTGTTAGGATTCTACAGAGCAGGAATTATCAACATCTAGCGCAATGATTCCACAGAGACTTTTCACCTTAACTTGCTATGTAAGTATCATTTACCAGTTCATTCTCCAGGCTGTGTGACTCCTGGGGTACTGGTATGAATGCAATGCTCTCTCAGCCATCACATAAAACTCACAGTAAGAAAAGATGGTCTGGTTAAGTCTAGCTCATCATCAGCTAATCATGTAGTTTATTTTTAAAGTATTTTATTGTTTCAAGGCTTTGGTGAAACAAAATTTAGAGCATTTCTGAATTCTCATATGATCAATATCCAATTCTGCTAAAACTAGAACATTTTTTTCATCCAAAAAGAATTATAGTAGCTTTATTAAATCTAATTATGTTTAATTTCCTCAATTTGAAGACTGCCATAGCCTATAAAAGAACATCTTATTTTAATGAAGAATGCACATACCTTTGTCATTTATATATGTTTTAAAGTAACTACTATAAGAGCTTATATTAAGCAAAAAACACCCTAACAAACCCATACTTCAATCTCCTCAGATATAATTCTTTAAGTATTTTTGTTAATTTGTAAAAAAATATTATAAAGATAAAACATAGCATTCCTGTTTAACTATAGAAAATTTAGCAGCTACAAAAAGTCATAGGTACAGTCAAAATATAGAATCCTCTCAGATTCAATTTAAAGATTTGAAAAAAAAAAGACTAAATAAAAAATGGACTACAGAACTAAATAGAGAGTTCTTAAAAGAAAAAAATAGAAATTGTCAGTAAATATCCACTACATCCTTAGCCATCAGGGAAATTAAAATTAAAACTACTCTGAGATTCCACCTGACTCCTGTTGGAATGGCTATCATCAAAAAAATCAAATAACAATAGTTGCTGGCAAGTGTGTGGAGAGAGAGGAAACCTTCTACATTTTTGGTAGGAATGTAAAATGGTATAGTCAATGTGGAAATCAGTGTTGAGGTTACTGAGATAGCTAAAAATAGATTTCCCATATAATCCAGCTATATTACTCCTTGAAATATATCCTAAGGCCTCACTGTGACATACTTTCTATATAAGACCTGCATAAAAGGGAAAGAAAACAGATTGCAACAAAATAGAAAAGATACTTGTTGGAAAAAGGAAGATTCAGTAAGGGGGATTTGGGAGGGGGAAAAAAGAGGATTGTGGGAGGGTGCTGTGATCATGATACATTGTCTATGTGGACAGAAGTTGTAAACAAAGTTAAAAAAACAGAAAAAGACAAATAAAAATATATATTAAATTTTTATTTTAAATATTTTGCATTAATCCATTAAAGCTTATTAAGTTATAAAGATATAAAACCATTAGAAATGAGGCAATATGTTTTAGTTTGTTATTGAATTTAAAATCTGAAAATCTAGATTCTAATACATAGATGATTTGGCCATCTTATTTAACCTCCTGGACTTTTATCATCTGTTAATATGGAGAGAATACTTGTGTTCCTGTGTGGACTCAGTTAGAAGGCTAACACTCATTAGCCATGTAATCTCAGAAAAAAAGATAACCTAGTTTTCTAATATGCAACTTCCTTGTAGGTAAAATGATGATCATGAAGTATCTGTCTCATAAAGCTGTTGCTGTAAATAAGTGGGGTAGCTGGGTGTGGTGGCACATGCCTTTAATCCCAGCATCGGGAGGCAGAAGTAGGAGGATTGCTGTGAGTTCAAGGCCACCCTGAGACTACAGATGACTTCCAGGTCAGTTTGGGCTACAGTGAGACTCTACCTCGAAAAAACAAATAATAAGAATAATAATAATAAGTGGGAGAATTTATATTTAGTGCTTACAATCATGCCTGCACATAATGAGAGTTCATTAACTTCTATGGTTTTATTGCTGTCATTCTGTAAGAAGAAGCCAACAAATCTAGTGGACTGAAAGAAACACACCCTGGCAGATGCTGCAGCCCATCACTCACTTTAGGAGAGTTGGACGACTTAAAGGTTTGACCTGCCTGCTGCCCATAGCTCTTCATGGACATGGCTTGAAGACCTACCTGACATGATACAGTGGATCCCAAACAAAGGCGAGGCAATTCAAAGAAGGAGGCTGCTGCTTTCCAACTGTGGACTCCCACCAAGAACTACTCAGCAGATGAGACATTCTCCTAATGCTTCTGTGACATACATCTGAACTTTATCTCCCTAGACCAAAAGGAAAACTGAACACAATAATGTTTAACTTTATGGACTCAGTTCTTTGTGAGGCCAGCAAAACTGTCATGACCTATTAAAAACATTCAAAACCTCAGGGAGCTGAGACGGATGTTGGAATTCCTTCCAACCGTGGAAGAAATGATTCAAGATGCAGAGACGTGCTAGAGGCTCCTAGTGAAACTCGGCTTGCATTCATCATGTGCTGGATCCTGGACCTGCTTTTGCTTTGTCCCAGATGGTGGCTTAAATACACTTCAAACTATTGTTGGCTTATACAGTACATGACAGAAGATAATTTAAACACAATGTCCCAATTGTATATTTGTTTTTGTTATAACACTTACTGTGTGTGCAATAAATGCCTTACTACAAAAAAATAATAAAACAAGTTTTCCTGGTACGTAAATTATTCCCAGTTTTGTTATGGTGACTGGAACATGTGGATTAAGTATATGTGATGCTGGTTTTATTCTTTAAGTCTCTACTGTGGATCTCTGTCAAGTTCAGTTCTTTTATGACTTAAATTTACATGGGTTATAAATGAGGCATATTTTATCCCCTGGATGTGATTTATAGATGTAACTATTTTAAAATGACTATAATATCAGTTTTATGTTAAGGACTATAAAATGTAGCACTAGCCACCACATTGCATACTGAAAAAGGTAAAGAGGAAAGCAAAAGACTAAGAGAATTGAGAATCTGAAAAAAAAAAAAACATAATGTAAAACAGCTCATCCACATCTGAAACTCAGTTTTAGGATTTAATATTTAACATATCCCCACATTAAAGCATTCAGTTGCTCAGAAACTAGGAGAAAATTTTTTAAAAACTGGTTGTTTGTCCTGTTAGGGAATATACTTTTCACTGAGAAAAACAGCTGGTCCAATTAAGGTTGTGCAAAGCAATGACTATGAAGGGCTCCATCAGATACAGCAAGGTACTCCACTTCTCAGCTCCTTCTCAAACCAAGACCTGTGGCTAGGGTGCCTTCGGCCTCCATCTTCTTATATCTGTTTTCTTACATGCACTGTAAAGACAATCTTCTGAGTCCTCATATGAATTCTGCCATCTACCTAGGTGGTGCCTTTGGCTAATTATTTACTATCTCTGTTACACTTCCCCTGCTTATAATTTGGGAGAATATGAGTGCAACACAAATACATTGTCTACCTGTCAGAGAAAAAGACCCAGTAGCATGACAAAATTTTGCACCACCATCAAAATTGCTAGAGGAAATGGCTGTATTTGGCTCAGTCTAGAAGATATACATAAATACAATATATCTTAAGCATGAACAGAGCTACTACA
The DNA here is from genome assembly GCF_020740685.1 of Jaculus jaculus. Taxonomy (NCBI): domain Eukaryota; kingdom Metazoa; phylum Chordata; class Mammalia; order Rodentia; family Dipodidae; genus Jaculus; species Jaculus jaculus. Next base: position 32,235,240 of record NC_059110.1, read on the forward strand.
ACTTAAAATATTGCAAATAATCGTAGAGAAAACATAGTACAAATGTGTCTTCTATAGACACATGCTTATTTCCTTACATATTTACTCTTCTGTATAATATACCTGAAACTGAATAGATAAGGGACAATCTAGTATAACTGGGGGAAGAAAAAGCAGATCTGGTTCCCATTCCACCCAGAGTCCTGAATGCATTCATCTTCCTTAGTGTTCTGATTTGTATCAAAGAGAATGATAGAGCAATGAGCACCACATTAGGAGACTAAGAAATCAAGGAAAGGGTGTGCTGAGGATCTTATTTTGACAATGTGCTTGTTAAATGGTAGCAATTATTATTGTGGCCAGCCAAGCCCCTATTCTTAGTTAAGTCTTAGCATTAGCACATATGTTCTCACACTCACTTTCAAAGAAGTTAGGTTCATATGCTTACCAAAAGTAGGCACATTGCCTCACCACTAGATCATTTGAATCCCCCCCCCTTTTCTTTTTTACACAAGAGCAACATGGTGTGGTTGAGCTTACAGGAACTGGAAAAGCAGGAATAAACCTCACACTCTGGGATGCCCACTGTGCCTCTTGGAATGAATTTCAGGGTTCCTTAGTATACGGCACACAGCCATCCAGATCTGGCCCCAGCACATGCCTCCAGACCCACCTCCCATACACTTCTGTGAATCCTAGTGATGACACACCATAAGCCATCTATGCTAAAGCTATCCCACCAGCCTAAGTAGTCTGTTCTTAGTTCTATGTTCCTAGCTTGCCTGTCTTCATAGTTCAGAATTTGATAATTTAAAAGGAGTGGACAGTCATTCATCTTCCTGAAGCTGAGATTCTTGAGTGGGGTGCACTCCTCTGCCTTAAAAAGAACCCTTTATGTACTGCCTATCACGTTTTATTAAGACAATGTACTAGAATTTGTCTTCCCCACAAGATACTTAAATAGCTAAATTAACTGTGTATCTACTCAGACTCTAAAATAGTTCTTAGCTTCAGAATGACACTCCATTAAGTTTGAATGAAACAGTGGCCACAGAAGTCCATTAGAAAAGTTGTGTGCTTAGGGTCCTGAGAGAAACATTTTTAATACCAATAAAACCACCTTCATTGACTTTGCTCCTTCAAGCATGCATTATTGCTGCATACTGCATTGAGCGATGAACTGTGTTATACTACAGGGTTACCAAGAAGAAAGGGAAGTGAATTTTTCTCTACCTGAGGCAAACCACCGCTCTACCCCCACCTGTTAACAATCTCACATTAAATTCAGTGCCATAGAAACTGAAACAGAAATGGACCATGCGAGATATCAGCTCAGGCTGGGGTAATAAGACAAGGTGACATGAACAAGGTAACTTTAGTTAAAATTAGAGCTGTATATACCACAGCATTTGTATTTTATACTGTGGGTAAAGAACATTTATCTTTGGGCTGGAGGTATGGCTTAGCAGTTAAGATGCCTGCCTGCCAAGCCAAGGGACCCAGATTCGCTTCTCCAGGTCTCACATAAGCCAGATGCACAAGATGTTGCCTGCATCTAGAGTTCATTTGCAATGGTTAGAGGCCCTGGTACACCCATTCTCTTTCCCTCTCTCACTCTCTCCTCTGCTTCTCTCTCAAATAAAGAAAATACTTAAAAAAAAGAATATTTATTTTTAAGTATTGAAAGACAAAATGAAATATTCTCTCTTCCATCCAAATAAATGTGGATAAATAATTTGACTATTTTTAAACCATCACTGTATGTTGGTATTCAAGATCTCTATAAGTGACCTAAGAATTGAAAAGGCAGAAAAGAATGGGTGTAAAGAACCCAGGAAGAGAAAAGGGAGGCTGTTAACATTGGTCTCCAAAGTTCTAAGATTGACTACAGAACAGTGGTCAAGCCTGGTACTTCCAGTTCACTGTCTCTCTAGATATCTGATATAATTACAAAGGAAAAACCATAATCAAGTCTCTGTGAAGTACAAATAAAAAAAAAAAAAACAGGGTTGGAGAGATGGCTTAGTGGTTAAGCACTTGCCTGTGAAGCCTAAGGACCCCGGTTCAAGGCTCAGTTCCCCAGGTCCCACGTTAGCCAGATGCACAAGGGGGCGCATACGTCTGGAGTTCGTTGGCAGAGGCTGGAAGCCCTGGCGCTCCCATTCTCTCTCTCTCCCTCTACCTGTCTTTCTCTCTGTGTCTGTCACTCTCAAATAAGTAAATAAAAATTAAAAAAAAAAAAACCAAAAAGATCAAAACAGGTTAATTTAGGCCATCCTTCTAAATACAAAAATTAATGTGTATCATGAAGGGAAATATCACAAAGATGCTAAAAGCCAGCGTCTACACTCGCTATCTACCAGAACCATGAGCCACATTTTGTAATGTTAGTACATATCTTTTAACAAAATGAAGAAGAAAAAGTAAGCAAACATGCAAAACTGTATGGCATGAGGAAACAAACTATTGCCCATATGTCAACAAACTTGTGGTTTTAAGTAAAGTTTTATTAAAACACATAAACATTCATTCATCTATACACTGGCTATGATTTCTCATACACAGCTAAGTAAATGTAACTGGGATAGTGCAGCCTGTTAAAATCTGAGATGCCTATTTTCCGTTTGGTTACAGAAAAATCTGCCAAGCCCTGGATTAGGGTAGTATTATAAACCTCTCACCTGTGGCTCATCTTGCTGATGTAAAACTTCTTTTTAAAGTATTTTCATTTATTTGTAAGCAGAGAGAGGCACACAGAGAGACAGAGAACAAGTGAGAGAGAAAGAGAAAGAGAGAATGAGCACACGCTACTGCAAATGAACTCCAGACACAAGCATCACTTTGTACATCTGGCTTTATGCCTTCCAGGCCCTTGTGTTTTGCAAGGAAGCACCTTATCCACCAAACTATCTGTCCTGTCCTGATGTAAGACTTCTCGACTACAGCGAACTTTCAAAAAACTCTTTTTTATTTTTATTTACTTATGAGAGAGAGAGAAAAAAATAGGCATGCCAGGGCCTCTATCCACTGCAAATGAACTCCAGATGTATGTACTACCATGTGCATCTGGCTTAAATGGATACTGGGGAGTCAAACCTAGATCTTTAGGCTTTGCAGACAAGTACCTTAAACACTAAGCCATCTCTCCAGCCTGACTACAGCTGACATAAATTCTACATTTTTCAAAAAATTTTATTTTAATGAATACAAATATATTTTATCATTTCATAACAATGCTATTCTGCTTGAGATGTAATATTCCAATATAAAATTTTTATACTAACTTGGAATTTAAGATAAACAGATAAATAGCAAGTAGATATATAAAGAAATATGTGGTGATATATAGGCTATATATATGTTTTGGTAAAAGTCTCAAATTCCTGGTAGAAACTAACAGCTGTAATAAAAAAAAATTAAGCATAACGAAAGCCAGACATGGTGGCACATGTATTTAATCCCAGCACTTGGGAAAGCAGGAATGGGAGGAACACTATGAGTTTGAGGCCAGCCTGAGACTACATAGTTAATTCCAGGTCAGTCTGGATTACAGAACGACCATACTTTGGGGGGTAAAGGGGAAGTATATCTGGTTATTTGTTATCAAAACTTTTGTTTCTAGAATAAAAAACTTTCTAGATGAATGAATTCCAAACTCAACTAATTGTAAAAAAAAAAAACTACTTAATGAAGTTGATGTTAAAAGTGTTCACTAATTTTTGTGAATAAGAATATATAATAACCAAATAACTTACTGCACTATCATTTTAATATTTAATGGAAATCCTAAGTGCTAAAACCTTTTTTAAAATTTTTTTTCCATTCCCATGAAAACTTTGGTTAAAGAGTTTTGATAGTCTTCAGTTTGGTCCTCCTTAGCAGAAAATTCTCAATGGTAGCAAAATTTCCACAATATTTCTAGAGAAAAAATTGGTTTTAAAACACAGATATAATTCTATTACTCTTTTTTATTTGTATTTTCTTTTTTTAAAAAAATTATATTACACTTTATACTCTTTTAATACTATTCCACTATTCAGACTGTCAAATGTTAAAGTTCTTTCTCAGACATCCAAGATTTTTTCAACTCTGGCCTGAGACATTTGCAAAACTTCCTTTCTGTAAATGTTGTCTTCATTTCCAGGAACACCCTCCTCTGGCCCTTCTAGGCCAGCTAAGATTAAATCTCTGTCCTCTGAGGAGTCAACCTGATGCTTCTCTGTTCTGAGCATATGTACTCAGAGCTCCTTCCAAAGAAAGGATATGGCATATTTATTGTCTGCTCCTACAATCTAGCTTTTCCTCATCCAAAGTGCAGATGGACCAAAGCTCTGTTAGCTGAATGAATCAATCAAGCTTAATAAACAGAATAAATCTAGTGGACTAAGAACATGGATTCTGAAGATAGTACCAATCCCAGCAAGACCACTTGCTGGACCTACTATATTATTTAAGTTACTAAACATCTTCACATTCTAGTTTTCCTCAACTTTGAAAGAGACAAAAGTCACAATTACTTTATAATAATGTGAGAACACTAGATTAAACAATGCTAAGCCTGGTGTAGTAGCATACAACTTTAATCCCACCACTCAGAAAGCTGAGGCAGGAGGCCTCTGTTAGTTTGAGGCCAGTGTGGGACTACAGGGTGAGTTCTAGGTCTACCTGGGCTACAGTGCAACCCTGCTTAGAAAAAATATAAAACAAAAAAAACAAAAACAAATATGCAAAAATATACATAGATTTTGGCACATTGTATGAAGTACTTGCTTGTTAAGGAAAACTCCTATCATGGGCTGGAGAGATTGCTTAGCAGATAAGGCACTTGTCTGCGAAGCCTTAGGGCCCTGGTTCAGTTATGCAGTACCCATGTAAGTCACATGCACAACTTGGTACATACATCTGGAGTTGACTTGCAGTGATTCGAGATGGCATGCCCATTCTCTCCATCTACTCTTTCTCTCTCTCCCTCAAATAAATATTAAAAAATTCTACTGCATGCATAGCTATCTTCATGCACTCTGTATTAGAATGCTGTTTCTGTCTCACACAAATGCACAAACATTGCTTACCATGTTATAAGCACTGGCAAATAACTAAGCATGCCTAATGTAAAAGGCAAGCAGAGGAAGAGCAACTGTGTGAATAACCTAATTAGTGAGGGCATTGAAAGTGATAAACAATTATCTGGTGAGAAGGTAATCATAGCATTCCTCTATTCTGGCATTTCCATTCATTAAAGCACTTCTGAAAATGATTTCAGCCAGTGTAGATAGCAGCAATCCAAAAAACACCATGTTGCAATGCATTCTGTACTAATAACAGTGATTAATATGGAGATAGGCCACATATTGGCCAGCAAAAGAAACTAGTTCCCAAAGCAAGGTCTTCTATCTTCAGCTACAGATTGTGCTAATTCTACAGAATCTTCAGTACAGTAACATTTCCAAGAGATGATTACAGAATCATGGGATGGGCTGTCAATATAATCACAGCATAAATTCATTTTGTGAGTGGTAATCAGATATTAATTTGATTTCAAGTGTTTAGTGGCACCATTTCAGTGATTAAAAAAATAGCGTAATAGGTTGGACTGTGTTTCTGTCACTAAAGTGAGAAGAACGGGAAAGAAAAGGCATGTTTCCATAGTCAACAAAAGAAAAACAGAATTCTAATGTACATATTAATGTTATGCTACAGAAATTAATTCAGAACTATTATAGCATTCTTATTTGTATAAAATTGGCAGGCCAAATTGCACACATTGCTGCAAACACCATTAGTTTTTCTAATTCTTTCCTAAGAGTGGCTTATTGGGACCCTTAGCTTAATTCTGGGGATATCCGATGTAAAATCTCACTCTTCTTATCTTCCATGATACCACTTTGTCTCTTGCTCCCAACTGACGCACGATGAACTAAGAGCGCCATTTTCTTCCTCCTCCACAAGCCACAACCACTGCTGTGAGTTCTTATTTACAGGTCTGTCATTTTCCTCTCCACTTTTGCAGAGCAGGGATACTTCTATGGCTCAGGGTCTCCTGCCAAGCATGATGCTGGAGACTCCAGCAGAGATTCAGCATGGACAGGTTCTTACACAGTTATTAGGCTGAAGGAGGATCAGAGGTGGTCAAATAGTAGCAGTTCCACAAGGTCCAACCTAATATTTTTAAACAAATAATTAAACAGCAAAACTTCTGAGTCGGGCATGGTGACATACGCCTTTAAGCCCAGCCCTCAGCACTTGGTAGGCAGAGGTAGGAGGACTGCTGTGAGTTCAAGGCCAGCCTGAGACTACATGGTGAATTCCAGGGCAGCCTGGGCTAGAGTGAGACCCTACCTCACAAAACAAAACAAAACAACAATAACAACAAAAAAAAAAAAACTGAATCAGAGACTGCAATATATATATATGTGTGTGTGTATGTGTGTGTGTGTGTGTATGTGTGTGTGTGTGTGTATATATATATATATATATATATATATATATACACACACATATATATACATATGTATATATATATATATATATATATATATAACTTCATGTTTTACATATATATTTAAAACCTTGAAATAGAACACTATGATAGGTATTTTACAATTATGATCTTAAGATGTATAAACTAAAGACAATGAGGTTAATTAAATCATCCAAGGTCAATCCGGCAGTGTGCAAAAGAACTGACATTCTCCAACAGTATGCTATTATTTCTGACACTGATATTTTGTTGGCACAAATAAACTATGTGAGTCAAGGATATTATTCTAGACCTAGGGTTCTTTGGAAAATAAATTTTTCTGAGTCTTTCCACTGAAAGAACAATTGCAATGATATTGGTAGCAGTGTGCACCTCTAGAGATTTGGCCTTATATAAATATGACTTACATCAAAAGAAACAAGGCTTCTTAGTGAATTTAAAAAAAATTGATTCCAGCATTGGAGCAAGGAAAGTATAAACCAAACCTAAGATATCTTATTGTGTACAACACTCAAATGCTTAAATAAGACATCTCAAAAGGATTAAGAAGTTGGGTAGGAGGCTGCAACTTAACAAGTTCAGGGATTTTTTAAAAATATTATATTTTTCTAGGCATGGAGGCACATGCCTTTACTTCCAGCACTTGGGAGGCAGAGGTAGAAGGATCTCCATGAGTTCAAGGCCACCCCTAGACTACAGAGTGAATTCCAGGTCAGCCTGGACTAGAGTGAGACCCTTCCTTGAACCCCCCCCCAAAATTTATTTATTTATTATTTATATTTATTTATTTATTTGAGAGAGAGAGAAGCAGAGAGTGAGAGACAAATAGAGAGAGAAGGGGCACTCCAGGGCTTCCAGCCACTGCAAAGGAACTCCAGACACCTTGTGCCACCTTGTGCACCTGGCTTATGTGGGTCCTGGGGAATCCTTTGGCTTTGCAGGCAAGTGCCTTAACAGCTAAGCCATCTCTCCAGCCCAGGGCCTTTTCAGTGAATATCACAACACTGTGATGGTAAGGGATTAGAATACTTGAATCAAATATGATCCACTAGACTATACTGTGTGAAAACATGTGCACATTGTAATGTACGAGTGATATTGAAGGAGAAAGCTCTTCTCTACAGATAAGTGGCAACTAATTAATTTAGGGACAACATACAGAATTGGCAATCACTGTACTGTTTTCATCTGTGCAATAACTAGTTCAGGCAACAGTCATGAGAAGATGCTAACAGTACCTAGGAAAACGTTTTAAAGAGATATGCCATGCAGCCTGAAGGAATCTATCCCAGAAGAGTTGTAAGCAAGCAGCATAGGGAGGGATCCGACTCAAAGTCTCATGTGTGTAGGGCCTAGATGCAACAAGATCTCCTGAAGACTAGATGCTCGATGAAACCCTCTCTGGAGCTTGAGATGAAAATATTCTTTATAAAAATTAATATCTTTATGGTGGTGCATGCCTTTAATCCCAGCACTTGGGAGTCAGAGGTAGGAGAATCAGTATGAGTTCAAGGCCACCCTAAGACTACAGAGTTAATCCCATGTCAGCCTGAGCTAGAGTGAGACCCTACCTCAAAAAAAAAAAAAAAGTAAAAAATAAATATCTTTTAAACGAAGGCTGAGATGATGGCAAAGTGAGAAGCTACCTCAAAGACTAAAATGAAAAGATTTCAGAATTAGGCAGTTTTGATGACCACAGGCTGAGTATGCTAGAGTCAGTCCTTGAAGGACTTGAACTTGGGATTTAGTGAAGTGAAACAGAAAGGCAAAACTGGCCCAGATACTGATATCTTGGATATTCACATCAAGATGTGATCCAAGATGGGCTGTCATGTCAGGGATGAAGTAGAGAAAGCCCTATGTTGCAGAGGAAAGAGATGAGAATACACGTGAGTCTTAATCTTGACTCAGATGGAGAAGGAAAAGAGGAAAACACTTTCCCGAGAATCCCGAACCACAAACCCACAATCACCCAATCTGGTATCAAAATGAATGCTGCATGGATGGCCAAAAAAAATCCTAAATCAAAATTTAATTTAAATTGACCCTAAATGACAGGGTTTCCAAGCATCTGGTAAGAGTAAATTTCAGTTTTCTCTGTAGGAACATATTTTAAATCCAAGCTCCACAATTTTCCACAATAAAGTTCAAGACAACATGAGCTCAAAAACAAAAATACAGAGGCTAACTGAAGAAATGGTGTTTACAAATAGACTAAAAGAGATCGACCTACAAGCAAAAATATTTGATAAGGAACATTTATTCCATATATATATATATATGTACACACACACACACACACACATTAAATTACCTGGGAGAATTAACGAATATCTTTAAATTCTCTTTTTTCAGGGTATCTATTGAATGTTTGTGTGTGTGTGTATCACGGGTGATTACAGCAGAGGTCATAGGACAATTTCTGTTATCAGTCCTTGTTTTCTTCATGTTTGAGGCAAGGTCTCTTTTCGCATCGTTCACTGATATGTTCAAAAGGCTTGGACCCCCATAGATTAGTGGGTGATTCTCCAGTCTGCACCTCCCTTCCCACCTGAAACATGCTGGAATCCAGATGCCTGCTTCAGAATCCAGCTATAAATGGGTTCTGGGGGTCTGAACATGTGTACATATGCTCTTATGGTATGTATGTTATCCATTGAGCCACCACTCTGGCTTCCAGAATTTACAGTTCTCAACATGCATGTGCCCTATAAAATAACACACACACACACACACACACACACACACACACACACACACACACAATAAAAATATATAGGATTTAAAAATAACCTAAGAAATTCACAATGATAGTAAGAGCATTTTCTACTTCACCCCTGGGGGTTCAGCCCTTCTAGAATCCCACCTTGATCTGAATATCCCATATGGCTATCTCATTAATTCATACAATAAACAACAGCAAGACAAATATTCACAGGTTAAGAGACTGAAAATCAGGAACATGAAGTCTTGAAAAACTAACTGGCAAGCCTGACTTCATGGTCATAAATAGATACTTGATAGTTCATAGATGAACAAAAAGGAAAGCTAATAAATATGGTAAGAATATTTAGCCTAATGGTGTTTGGAAAATAATTTTACCTACATCACAAAAAAACCTGTGTTCTGGACTTGCTTTCTAGTCTCTTTCTCTATCATGGTACATGGGGTCAAAAATGTGCAATTGTATATATAGTACCTAGTAAAATCACCAGCGTTTCCTCACACCCCACATCCAATACATCTCCTTATCATGCTGGTTCTGACACTACCACCTCATGCTTAAACAAAACTCTCACAACAATTTTAGGACCTCCCTACTTTTAGACTTCTAAGACATATGTCATGCTATCTCAGAAGTAAGAGAAAACCTTCCAATGATTTAACATCTCCTTTGAGGAGAAGTTTAAGTGTCAACCCGGCACACAGGTTTTGCCTCATATTTATGATCTCATGTCCTTACCTCTCCACTGCACTCATGCCACAGATATCCTCAGTTATGCTAGAGCACTGTTTTCATTGTTCCTTCTAATTCTGTTCTCAATATATTACTAGATCCCCTCAATGCCAGCATTGTAGATGGAGCTTTCATTGACCGCCAAATTATAGAAACACAGTACCAAAAAAAAAAAAAAACTTGTATGTCATCACTCTCTACACTGTTATATCAAGATGGTCTGTTTCCATAGCATTCAACATGACCAGACCAAGGTATCCATTTACCTGTCCCTGTCATTAGCATATAGATTTATTTTCTTTTTTCCCTACAATATTCTCAATACCTATAACAGTTCCTGTCACATGGCAATGTTTGAATTAATCTTGGGTCTCATAAGTTCAGCAATTAATGATAAATATGAGATAGCAAAGTAAACAACCATCCTGGAGCCAGACTGTCAGAAATTTGCCAATTTCTATGTGAATTAGAACAAAATTTTCACATCATGAATATCCAGTTACCTCATCTTTTTATAGTCATTGTGGTTTATAATTACCAAGTGTATAATTAATTGTGGGTATTTTTAAGTTACCTTACAACTGCATGTCCTTCTCTGACAGCCTCTGAGCAAATACAAGAGAGTTGTTTCAAGCTCTGTCTCAGTGTTACATAGACAGGCAGTTTTACCAGAAAGGCTAAATGAGATTCTTTGCTTACAGATCCAAATGTGTTTTTCTAGGTCAATTTAGAGCCCTGGCATTAGTTAGCAGTTCTATTTTTCACCACAATTGAGAAAGCTGTTGTACAAGTAATCAAGTAAAGAATAGAATTATGGAACTAATCAGCTCAAATATCCTTTTGAAATTCAGATACCTTTTGAAACATTAACAATTTTAACTTGGAAAAATTATTGCTCACAAACAGGTCTTCTATTCATAGCATATTACTACTCAATATTAGCTTTGAAGATATTGAAAGCACTTAAATGCATTTATAATTACACATTGCTTTGAGTAAAAATAGATAGATGTTCATATGTTTTTAATCTAGCAACTTTGGAAGAAAATCCCACACTCTAGCCAGGCATATTGGTGCCCTCCTTTAATCCCAGCACTTGGGAGGCAGAAGTAGGAGGACCGCCCTGAGTTCAAGGCCACTCTGAGACTACAGAGTGAATTCCAAGTCAGCCTGAGCTACAGTTAGAATGAGACCCTACCTTGAAAAACCATTAAGAAAACATAATATTCTAGATATTCAAGAGAGTATATTAAAAATACCTACACAGTGCAATATCAGGTAGTCACATTTAAATGGCAGGCTTGATCTGTTTTTGTAACTAGCAGGCAAAATATTTCTACAGTGAGTTGAAAGCAAAGGATAGTAGATCAAGAACGAAATTTCTTACTGCTAGAACAAAATACCCAACCAAAAGCAGCGTACAGAAGGAAGTAGGTTTATTTTGGCATATACCTCCAGAAGGTAGAATTCATTATGGTTGGGAGATCTGGCAGGAGCAGGCAGCCAGCTGTCACATCAGTACAACAGCAGAGAGGAATTAGTGACAGCAAGAACCACAAAAGGAGCTGGGCTGTGATAATTCAAGCCTCTCGCCAGTGACACATTTCCTCCAGCTAGGCTCCAACTCCTAAAGGCTCCATAACCTTCCCAATAGCACCACCAACTGGGGATTAAATATTCAAATACATGAGTCTATGGGAACATTACATTCAAACCACCATAAATATCATGCTCATTTGTCATTATTTAGTGGACACAGTGTGCGTCCTAGATCTTTCTTGAGCCTGTGAAAACTTTACCTATAAATAGTTTACCAGGGGAAAGTGACCCTTAAAGTTCAAAGGATGGAGATGGCATGGTGGTAAACATCACATCTCACATGATAGAGCAGTTATTCTTATGCAAAGCCCATTGCTTACAAGCTACGCTGTCATTGTGACACAGTGCAGTGGGCCAGGATGAAGGTTATATTAGTGAGAAAAGAGGCACCGAGCAGATAGGGTAAAGGTAAAAAAGTAAAATGTTAACTGAATAGTGAAACGGGCTTCAGTGTCTTTCTGCCCCTAAGTGTGGTTTCCCTCTGATAATACTGTGCTGCATTCTCTCACTCTGTTTCATGCACAGTAACTGTATGATTAAAATTTACCAAGTATTTCTGAGATGCTGTTTATAAGAAAAATTATCCCTTTTCTAAGTATTTCTGCATATAAAATATGGAAGATAAATTCAACCAATAGACGTCTACACATCTACATGTATATCAAATATAGTAAATAAATTCATATGTTAATGCATCACTTACACAGAAAAAAATAGTACTTAAAGTGGATATGCTTCATTTTAAAAACATTATGTCTCTTCATTGATATTTAGATGAAAAAGACAAACAGTGAGAGAAAAGCTTTCATTAAAGGCATAACAAAGTCATTTGAATATTGGCCAAGTAAATCAATAGGGATAGAAGCTCCTAAAGATGAACAAGAGAAATTTCAGAACACCAAGAGAAGAGGGGAAATGTAAGATGAGCCCATAAAGGAGACTTTAGAAACATCATGCAATACAGAGCCATCAGGGGCCAATGACAAGTGGGCAATGAATGCCCAGTGAACTTTGAGGAATTGCTATGCATGATAGTAAGTTTCAAGTTATTTTCTGTTCGTCAGTACTCAGACCCAGACAAGATTGATCTAGTCATGTCTATGAAATGTGAGTAGGATGGTGTAATATTTGCCATCTCTTCATAGGAATATGCAAAGGCTCTGCAAAGACATCAAGATTAAATTTCTAGGGAATTTTCACATGCACCTATTTATCTGAGTGCAAGGATATAGTTCAATGATATTTTAGAGTCTGAAAATTTTAACACAGGATTTTTCTTTTTTTTTTCTAATCAATTCCAGAATTACCTAATTTTCCCAATCAGAGAAAGAAGGCATGAACAGTATAATTTTTCTCAATTTCTTTGTATAAAGGTTGATGCCTTCAATCTTATAGACCTAACAGCAAAGTTCAAGTTCCTAACATGAACATTAAATTCATGAACATGTAATAGGACTCAATACTTAAAGGGCTCCAGCTTATCAAACCTGTTGCTCAAGCTGTTTGGTATAGGTGTTTTAGGCATAAAAACACTACAAACACAATTCCAATGATCATGCAAAAAGCAATAAAATAAACTAAGGGGAGGAAATTAGCTTAACATCAAAATGTTAAGCCTACTTAATCAGAAACATTTAGTGTGAAACTTCTTCCTCTGAATATTAGCAAATTGATGAAACATTCTAAAATTAGTATTCATAATCAGAAATTATCATGAATGATTCTTTGTATAATTCTGAAGAGTAAATTACACACAAGGGCACATGCCTAAAGCAGCCAAAGGATGAACAGATACTCTCTGGCAAATCATAGCTACAAAAGTTTTACTTTATCCACAGGGGAGACACTCCAGTTCTCATGGGGTGCTTAACCACAAGGAGAATCAAATGGTATGTATAATAGGATTTTCCCTATACACATAAAATGGATGATAGAGTATCATATTTAAATTAGGCACAGAGATTGGCAATGATAACAAAATTGAAAAATTATAACAATATACCGCAATGAAAATATGAATTCATCTCCTCCAAATGATCTTATTAATCCAGGTGTAGAAACACATGTCTGCTATTCCAGTTACTTCAGAAGCTGAAACAACAATATCCCTTGAGACCAGGAATATGAGTCAAACATAGCAAAATCCTGTCTCAGAATAAAAGCCAGACACATTGTATGGTACCTAGCTGTATTTTTGTGAAATAGATGACTGGATGTGTGCATGCTGAAATGAAAAGAAGTTGAAGATGGGCATTATGACACAATAGTAGACTATTTGACAATTATGACTTGAACACAAGCACTGAAAAATCCACACCTGTACCATAACAGTCAACCTGACAGACAACTGGATGGACTCAAGGAGACTAATGAGCCAACAGTAAATCTAGCATGGATATGCGAGAAAGGGATGGCTCACATCCCAAGAGAATGGCATGAGAACGCATGAGATTTCATCACATTATTCAGAATTGTGCCCAATTTAAAACATATAAACTGTTTATGTCTGGAACTTTCCATTTAATATTTTTGGACCATGGATGAACTGTAGGAACCCAAAAGCTTAGAAAACAAAATGTGGATAAGTAGGCCTGCCGGAAACATCCACAGATACTCCATAGTCCAGCTAACCTGCCACAACAAGTTAGTCAACACAAGCACTTAAATAAGCCTCTTAATTTTTCACAAACGCTTTCCCACACAAAATTGTTTTCCTAGGATAATATGCAAGTCTTTTAATTCATAGTGACTTTCAAAATCCAAGACATTAAGCAAACAAACAAAATGAGGAGAAACAAAATCAAGCTAGCTGGGATCCCAGCCAATGAAAACTTTTTTTCATGGAAAGAAAATAAGAAGTCCACAATCTCACAGGGAGGATGGAAACAATCACCCCAAACATGAATCAGTATGGATAATATCATGTGAATCACAGAGTACTGAAGAGGGGGCAGGAAGCCTTTCCTGGGTGAAGGAGCAGAGCTAACTGCCTTTCTAACAACTTAATGGAAAGATTGTATGTGCTTCTGGGAACCCAGAGGTGGTAGCACCCTGACACGTTTTCTTTCACCTTCTCAACAATGCAGCTATAAAGCCTTCCTATTTTGAACTTTTGGACCTCCATTCTTACTTTCTTTAATATTAATATTTACAGCATTGCTTTCACTTACAACATCTTCTCCATGTTTGCACTAGTGAGCACCATATGTAAACTATGGCCAAGTTAGGTAAAATGTGAAGTCATATGAAACACAGATATATCCATTTTATAGTTATTGCCTTAAAAGTCTTGTTAATTATGAGGTATCAAATGCATATAACTTACATGATTTGTAAAATAGACAGGAAACTGACAGGAGCAGAATTGTTGGGGGTTTTCAGAAGAGACTCAGCTAAAGTAAGCACGTAATGCTATAAAGTATAAAGACATCTTTAGCATTTTGAGAAACAACCACACTATCTCTTAAATCCTTGTTGAGTAAATATTTTAGCTTCCTGTTCACAACTTAAGTCCATTGTTTAATTCCGGGTCAAAATGAAGTAACCCAAATATGCACTCTGTTATATAAAAGTCCTGGTGGATGAAATTACATCCCTTTCTAATAAGGTCCTTTGAAATTCTATACTAGAGTAACTTAGCAGCCAAATTATTTTTCTACTGCTAATGCTGATTGAGCAGTAAATAATAACTAGGAAGAAAAATAAACATACAAAGAAGAATGTTTCACACCTCCTTCAATGCTTTATCATGACCCCGAGTAACCAAATTTAGCAAAAAAAAAAAAATCAATCAAATACAATTTGTATAAATCAATTGTTCTATACTATTTTAGGGGCCAATTTTAATTTTAAAATGCTAAGAAACTTTAAACAAAAGTATGCTTTCACATTTCATGTCAATCTTAAAATCAAATGAGAACACTTGCTTTTGTCAATATTCTTGCTCACATATGGTGCTTAAACCTTCTCAGTCTCCAAGTTTACATCTATAAACTAAACAGCCAGGATAGTGTTATATTTTCCTACCATCTATGTAACAAGTCATCTAGCCCTTGCATTAAGTAGGACAAATGAAAAAAGAGATAAACTGAGTAAGATTTTTTTTTTTACCTTTTCTTTTTATTTTCTCACATTTCTTATTTTAGGACAATTTTATACATGCATATACTGCATTTTGAGCACCTGATTCTCTCATCTTCTTCTCTTTCTCCATGAACCCCTTCCCATCGCTAGTGGCTACAGAAGAGAATGACTCTACCTCCCTGAACAATCATTAACTTCCATTAGCTCCTCAGAGAGATGGCCCCATGAGCCCCACCCCTATCAGTAATAAAATGTTGATGAGTTGTTTATGTTATTGTTCCCTACAAGAGTCAGAGAACATCATAGAAGAGGGGGCTTGAAGGAGGTCAAGAGCTGGAAGATGTGGGGTTGGGAAAGGTTAGCAAACTCAATTGTTTGAGCAAGAAATTTAATGCAGAGAAACCTACAGAGAGAAAGAGAGGCCACTTTTGATTCTCCCTAAAGACACTGTTGTAGGAAATCCATCATAGACTCCAAATATCAAAATAAGCATGACCGCTTTAATATTTTTTTCTGTGTCCTCTTTCTGCATTGTATATGATATTTAAATTTTGTGAATTAAAGAAAATGTTAATAGGAAAAACTGAACACAGATTTCATAGTTTCCTCTTTGTGTGTAAAAGTTCAAAACCTTACATTTTGTTGAAGGCAGAATCAGAGTAAAGGATTGAGAAATTAGTAAGGAATTTTCCTAGCAGATTACCTAGGAAATAATATTGGCAACTCTGGAGGCTTGCTTCCTGGGTTAAAATCTTGATTTTTTTTTTTTTTTACATACTAGCAAGATGACCTTCCTAGACTAGAATATGGGGAATTGATCTAGTACAGGTGTTGTGATAAAATGTGTGGTTGTACCTATGCATATTATGTGTGTACTTATTCATAGCCCTTAGAAAGTCCAGAGCATTCACTGTGCATGGCACCAATGCTAAGTCCCTAGATGCCATTTCTACTGAGCTTGAGTTAAATAATGGATACAATACAAAGTTGATGATGCTTGCTTTTGTAATTTCTAGTTTGTTTTCTTTAGCATTCTCCTTCCTCATTGTTACCCTAGCTCTTACATGAGAGTTACCACAATTTTTTTAAACAAATTAACCTTTATGAGAGTATCTGCATCCATACTAAGTATAAACAGAAAAACTAATTTTAACTACTTGAAGGCAAGCACTTCTGAAGCCCTGGTCAATTAATTTTCACCCTACTGTCAAATTTAACCCAACCACATCTGAAAAAAAAATTCTATCTATCATTGATGTTAATATTCAAAGAACACAGTTCAAGTAGCTCCTTCCAATGAACTACTTACAGGCATTTTTATTGCTCAAATAAATGGTTATTTTTCTCTCTTTTTTGATGACTTAAATAAATAAATCCTTGATGGTAACACAGTTTTAAGTTCTTAAAAGAAAAACTAAAAGACACCTCAATTATAATGTACTGAGTTCCTGGAGATCATCTTTTTTTAAAACACAATGGTCATTGCAAATCTTCTTCATACTATTTAAGCCTGTGATCCTACCCAGCTCCCCTGTACTTCATCACTTTCTATGAGCAAATGTACTCAGCTTCGGCATTACTGAAAATGTCAGTGCCATTCAAGAAAGCACCTTACAATTCTCAAGGATCCAAACACTGTCCATCATTTACTCCACCTCAGGTTATCTTCTTTCCATCCTTCACAGAGTAGCATCATCTCTTTGGCAACTGCCCAAGTGTATGACCAATATCCATTCCTTCTCAAGCTCTCTCAGGCACCCTGCACACTCTCCCTTCAATTACTGTTCTGCTTCTTTGAGGTTGCAAACTCTTACTCCCTTATTGTCCCTTAAAAGGAAACTCAAGGTGACCTTTTTTGTCACAACTTTAGTGCGATTTCATTGTGAAATGTTACAGATAGCTTTCTAATCAACAAATGAAACTGCCTCTTCCTCAGTACTCTATCTTGTTCATTGTAAAAAAAAAAACATTAACAGTCCCAAGTTCAGGCTCTTTGGAGATCATACCTAAACCTCTAAAAGACTTTCTAAGTTACCTCCTTACTCCAACTTTGTAAATATGACAGTGTGCTAGGGTTAGACTCACTCTCCTAACATCAATTCCTCCTATAAACATCTTTATACTGAAGACTGGCTAATCTCCATTTATCTTCCTACCAAGTTTTTTCCTAGAACATCATTTTTCACTCTTCCTTGAGGTCCTCCCATCCTTACTCTCACATCAATCTGCATCCTACACCATTTTAAGTATATTGCTTTCGTGCTCAAATATTGTATTGGAACTTTCCATTACATCCAAGTCAGAAGTCAGCACCCCTAACGTATCTCTGAATTGCACAGTAATATGCATTATGTTGGCCACCTAAGGATGTGTCTACTACATCTCAGCATGGTTCAAAGTTCTTTGCAAACTGACCTGAGCACTACTTAATCATATTGTCCACTGCCTACATCCTCATGCCACCAATATGTCTGACTCAGGAACTGCAATCCACCCCTTGCTCCAAAGCAGACCTTATGCCCCTCTATTTTGCACCTCTGAGGTTTTATTCCTTGATACTTCCTTGGCCAGGAGAAGTCTTATTGCAGCCAATAAAGTTCATATCACCTTTGAAGATCCAGCAAAGATGTGACTTAGTTCCATATATCATTACTTTCTTGTTTTTAGGTGTGTGTGTATGTTTGTGTGTGTATTGTGTATGATCATATACACATATGTGCACACACATATATAATGGTGTGTGTTTGTATGTATGTGTACTGGTGCATTCATGTGGTACATGAATGTGTATATGCAGATTTATGTGTCACATGTGCAAGTGGTGGAGGCCAAAAGGAAGATATTGGTGTACTTTCATTTAAAAAATTTTTTTTTACATATTTATTTTTTTGAGAGAAGGAAAGAGGCAGAGTGTGACAGAAAGACATAGAATGGGCATGCCAGGGCCTCCAGCCACTGCAAATAAATTACAAATGCATGTGCCACCTTGTGTGTCTGGCTTATGTGGGTACTGGGGGATTGAACCAAGGTCCTTTGGTTTTGCAGGCAAGTGCTTTAACTGCTAAGCCATCTCTCCAGCCCTGGTGTACTTTCTTGCACAGACTTCATACCTATGGAACAGTACTTATGACTCTATTCCATTATTACCACAATATTATTTTCTTTCTAATATTCTGTATGATGCCCTTTTCTTTTCTTCCCATGTTACTTAATGATGTATTACAATAGGTTATATCAGAAGTTCTGCTATAGTGACTCAAAAGAATTTCCAAGTTATATGCAAGCTTGTAAATAAATAACTCACTAAAACTGAAGCAATGTAGACCAATGGTCCTTAACATTCTTCCCTTGCAAAATACATTTGCTGATGTCTCAACACATCTTTGATGCAAACAGGAAGGAGGTGCTACTGACATCTAGTGGGTAGAGCTCAGAGATGCTTTTACACACCAAACCATTTACGGAAGTGTCCCCCCCGCCACCATCACCCTGCTAAAAAGAGTTATCTAACTTACTATGTCAGTACTGTTGAGAATGAAATACAATTTGATGTCGATAAATTTTTTTGCTAAGCAAGAAAAACCCTACAAATACAGTAATGCGAAATCATGGGTACTTACTGACTGAGAACTATTTCATTCTAAACACTTTATAGTTGGGTTTTGATGAAAATATCAAAAAGCTAAGTGATGTAATCAGTACCTATTCACAGCTCTATGTTGGCTCTTTTTGCATTAATGTAAGGTGAACCAAGTAACCAGTCCCCAAATGTATAATTGTTGAAAGATTTGGAAGAACTTATATCAAAGAAGGATTCATTGCATGTGGGAACATAGACTCATGGGTAACTCTGCTAATAGATACTAGGCAGTAGGATCAGCAGTTATCATGTAACATCTTATACCTTATTTCATCTTTTTTTCTAGGATTGAGGTGGACTGGGGCTTAATCCATTTAATTTTTCCCTATCTAGATTTATTCTCTTGATAATTTCAACAAATAGCCTGTCTCTCTATGCCACAGATACCTTGAGGTCTTCAGTAATTATATGTCAAGCCTCTCTCCTGAGTTCCAGATAGTTATAGCAGACTCATCAATGTTTAAACCGATATGGCTAATAACAGGTAAAATTTCACATATCTATCAGCTTTATGAGAATCTATTCCCCCATGCAACAACTCAGCCATCCACATTCTTCCTCAATCACACAAGGGAAACAGAAAAGCCAAAGAATTGTTCAGGAGCTTCTTGCTGCCCCAGTTGGGATATGACAATTGCATCTCTTCCCTTTGCATTGCAGAACATGTTTCCTGGCCTGGTCTATACTGAAAGGGGACGTGAAATATATAAAATACATTGGAAAAGAGAAGCACAGAGCAAGGTTGGAGAAAACAACACTGCCTCTGTCACTATGTCTAAAACCCAGCTTCTAATCTCTGTATAAACCTGGTCCTTCCAAGGGAATAACAATTAAAAAACGCAAAACTCATCCCTCCTGGTGCCCTGTACAAAGAGAAGTTGTTTGCAACTCCTTCCTTTCCTTCATAACATTCATCCCCTGTATCCATCCCTTCTTGCCACTTGCACGGCTACAGTGTCATGTTTTCATTCAGATAGTGACATAACCAGTCTTTTCTTACATATTTTATACATTATTCAGCCTTAGAATCATTTGTTAAAATATTTCCTAATGATGAGTGGGAGAGATAACTTAGCAGTTAAGGCATTTGCCTGTGAAGCATAAGGACCCAGGTTTGACTCCCCAGTACCCATGTAAACCAGATGCACAAGGTGGGGTATAGGTCCGTAGTTCATTTACAATAGCTACAGACCCTGCCTCTTCCTCTCTCAAAATAAATAAATAAAATATTTGAAAAATATTTCCTAAAGAATATTGTGTAACTAATTTGTAATTGTGGTAGAAGAATTTGTATTTCTTACCAGTATCATGATATCTGAAAGTTTTGATTTCATTTAAATAAACTGAGCTCAAATTGAGTTGTAATGCACACTTCAAAATATTAAATGTACTGAAGTGTCTGAATGCTATTTAAGTTGACCAGAACAGGTTACATGGTGTGTTTAATGGCATGAATTCTGACATAAGAGTATATGAGCTGGCATTCCACCTGAATAGCTTTCCACCTACCACCAACCTCTAATAATAAAGCTCAGCTTCAACAAGTCTACTTGGGATTGGGCAGACTCTAAGATCTGTAAGAGACTCCAGATCATCAAAAACAGATGAAAGAGCTTGTAGGGGCCACCCAACAGTTAGCAAGCAACGTTCAACCCCAGCCACTGAAGGCAAGTACACCTTGTTACAAGTGATTGCCTAGGGTGCCACAAGGGCACATACATGTCCATAAATCTCATACACACACACACACACACACACACACACACACACCACATCACATTATACACATACACATACACCAACAAAAAAAATAATAATAAGATTGTAGGGTTTTCATAACATCGTATGAAAAACAGAAGTAATCTAAAATGAACCATAATTATAATATAGTGTAGTTTTATAAAACTATCCCAAATCAGTGATTCTGAAGCTCTGTCTAGATGATTTAATTCTATTCATATCTAGAAATCTCTCCAAAGACTCAAAGGACCACATGCGTTTCAATGATAGTTCAGTGACTACAATCAAAGTTAAATCTACAGTATTTTCAAGAATGAAAAGTTGAGGAATAGTCATGTAATATTCTAAGAGAAGAACAAAGAGAGGAGATTAGTTTATTAAGGTATCTCTAGACTGTTATTACTTACATTAGCATGCTCCATAAATGTTTGTGAATTTCTAAAAGTATTGTTTAAAAGATATTAAACACAATACAGCTCCAATAAATGTGAAATAATTTAGTCTCCACTCATTGAAATAAATTGCCAATAATATGTGTGAATTGGTTTAGTGATAAAGTTGAAATGCACAGGAGTGTTTAAGTCCTTAATATATAACAAGTAGAAAAGGCAATTATACTGTGAGCTATAATTATTTTATTTCATTAGTATTCACTACTATTTTATTTTATTACATGTAATACTAAAATTTAATGAACTAGATTTCTTTTTAAACCTATCTTGATCATAAATTTAGGCCAGACTATGCCTCAGGTTGGTCTGAATGAATTAGATGAGTAAAAAATATTTGTAGTAATACTCAGCTCCATCAAACTAGAACTTTAAAGTACTTTAGTATATAAGAAATTCACAAATACTATATTTCATCCAATCTTTATTTGAAAACAGGGGATATGACATATTTCACAGTTTCAATAGGGCATTGTCATATATAAACTATACTCATAGCTGTTTTTATTAATAAGAATAACATTTTTAAAATTAAAAACTACAATAAGCTATAGCTGGCTGTAGCACAAACTGCTTCTAAAGAACTTGAGTCTCTAAAAAGAATTGAAGATTAGTTTATGGAAGTTAAACCCTACCTTTAATTACTTGCCTTCTAGAACTCCCTAGACTTTATTAGCCAAACTTCAAAATAAGAGCCAGACAAAATGCAAACAAAAACTGTTTAAGGGCCCACTATGTTGTGGCTGTATACAATTAAATTATTGTTAGACTTCTTAAACAAGTTTTCTCAAATGTAAGGCAAATGTGAAATCATGAGAAGGTGATACACTCTGTAAATAACATGTTGGCACTAAGTTTTTTCAAGCCCTTTGCTAACATATCTCATCAAAACCATATAAAAGATTTTGAAGAAAACAATTAATGAGCAAGAATTGTGTTGGTAAGGTAGAGTAAGAGACAGAGAAGATACACCATTATTCTTCGGTAGTTTATGATCCAGAAGAGAGACACACAAGTAAACAGATAAGGTTTCACTTCTGTGGGGTGAACGCTAGGCTAAAGGTAAATGCCAAAGGTTACCCAAAGGTTACGACGGCACACTGGAGAATCCCTTAACCAGCATGGCAGCCCTGGTGTGATCAGCCCAGCATTGCTGAATCCACACTGGGGAAATGGAGAGAAAACAACGCACTAACTGTGAGGGTTACTCAGAGGGTGTGACCCCTAAAGTGAGTTTATAAGAATGACAGGCCCAACTGGGAGGAAGCTGAATAGCACTTGTAAATGAATGTAAACCCCAGAAGACTTGGGTGATTCAGGGTTCTAACAGAAACAGGAAATAAAACTGAGGAAATTATTAGTGCGAGATTTTTTTGTGCTAGACTGCACACATGATCCTCTTTGCAGAGTGTATGAAAGGGAGAGAAAGTAGAGCAGTCATGTGACCAGGTATTGATTCTAGAAATACAACTCTAGAAGCAAAGTGAAGCAGGACTAGATAGTCAAGAGTTAAAATAGAGATCAAAATTTGGGAGGGAGCTCAGAGAACAGTTTGAGACAGAACAAGAATCAAGAAAGGATAGACCTCAGATGGAGCTGAGAGGGAGGGTGACTATTTTCTGACTCCACTTGCTGAGTGGCCAATGATGAAATAATTCACTGTGATGGAAATATAGCAGTAGAGAAGAAAGGAAAGGAAAGAAAACCAGGAGAGCTGTTAAGTTCAGTTTTCATCTGTTGAGTTTATGGACCAGTGAATTTCCAGGCAAAGATATTTAGAAGGTAGCTGGGTTTGCAAGAAGGAATGAATATTTCTATTAACCTTTACTGAGTCTTTATGTGAGACACATGTAAGCACTCCATGCAACATGTCTCTAGAGATGAAGAAAAAAGTAAGTAATTTCTCAGTGTTTATAAGGAACTTAACTGCTGGGGATATTTGACTTTATTGTCCCAGCCCTTAACTTCCATATTACGTTATATCATGCAAAATCCATTAAAAGTTTCTGATCAAGATAAACATGAGTTCAATTCCAATCTCTAGTACTTAGCAGCTGTTTTACTTTAACACTGTGTAAGCTTATCTGGAAAATGGTAGCCTTTAGTATGACATTGCAAGGATATAGTGAAGATTAGAGAGAATTTATGGAAAATTCTAAAAGAAGCATGAATGTTCTCTAAATGGCACTTACTATTGTATCTATGCCCAGAGAAAGAATTGTAGTTGAAGTAAAATAACCATCACCTAAGTAAATTCCCTTTCATCTTGTTATGAATGGTACTCCAGCTCACATTTGTTCTATATTTTAGTAAATGCTATCATTTTTCCAAAAGCTTTGATACATTAATAATTTGCACAAAATTCAGTCATTTAAAGATTTACTTCAAATAAAAAGCATTTCAATGTAAAGGAGAAGCTTCTTGGTTTTTGCCTTAGCTATAGTGAGGAATGCCATAAGGTGTCCCAATTGTCAGGCATGTCCATGTGCACAGAACTGTAATATTGAACTCAAGATGCCAGTGAGAAGTCATAACTCTGCCTCTTACCAGCCATGGCAATATGGGCAAATCATTTAACATTTGTAAACATCTCTCCACACGTTTGTGAGATGAATAGATTGGTCTCTGTGTTCTAAATCTAAACTCAGGATGTAGGGTCACACATAGAGCCTAGGAAACTCATTGTGAGTTTTGGGTTCTTAAACCTAGATGCACAATAGTATCAGTGACAACCTTAAAAAAAAAGACATATTTAAAAGCCTTAAAACATTACTGAAAGCATATTAGTGATATACACATATGATTTACAAGTTCTTGGCATTGTTTTGTGAAAGGTGGTCTGAAACCTTGGTATCACCTCAGTTCGGGTTAGATGTAAAGACACATTCTCTTTAAACTCAATTTCATTAAATAAAAATTGTTGCTTAAGTATACTCACTTTTCAGAATAACTGATGAAAGAGCCACCTACATAGCTGGGACTCCACCAGCTTTATTACTCTAGGTTCATGTCCCCAGAAAACTCTTAGACTCTCAGTCTCTCAGTCTTCAGGAAGCGGGAACACTAAGACATTTCACACACACACACACACACACACACACACACACACACACTTTTAAGTTAATTTCAATGTGTTGGAACAAAGTACACACCACAGTCCACAGGCAATTCAATAATTTACTGTAGACCTTCATGCAAGCAGTCAAACTTAGAGACATCTGATCCACCAACAATTATAAACATGCAAAAATAGGAAGTAGAGAAATGGCCACAGCATCCACTTGCAAAACCCTGAGCAACACATCTTAAAATTCTATAGCCAATATTTTTGGAAATTATTTTAAAGTTCCACTTTCTCCTTATCACTTTTTCAACTTTACTTAAACAATAAGGCAATTTCTTTTCTTTCACATTTTTCTTTTCTTTCATTAAAGTGTGTGTGCACATACTGCATATGTAGAGGTCAGAGAACAACTTCAAGGTGTCTGTCCTCTCTTTCTACCTTCTGTGAGACAAGGTCTTTCTTGTTGTTTGCCACTACATGCACCAAAGTAGCTGGCCTGCAAGTTCAGCATTCTCCAGGTATCCTGCCTGCCATTGTTGTATGTATGTTGGGATCACAAATGCTTGCATCTGTGTGTCCAGTTTCATGTGGCTACTGGAGACGATCAAACTCAGGTCAGCAACACCTTTAGCTCAGCCATCTCTATAGCCCAATTAGGCAACTTTCAAGCATAACATCACTACTCCTTGACTACTTTCAGAGTTCTATAGCAGTGTAATGTTTGTTATATTTTTTCCTACAATAAAGCCATATGAAATAAGCCATAATGTAATATATAATGAACATAGACTAATATCAACTTTGACATAAATTAAAAGCACAGATATAATTTCTTTCAAATTAATAACTATCTGATAGAAGACAAATAAAACCAGTTTCAGAATGATAGTTCTACACCAAAACACATTTTCCTCTTCATTTTAAAATTAAATTTGTTTGGCTACAAAGATGGCTTAGTGGTTAAGGAGCTTGCCTGCAATTCCAAAGGATCCAGGTTCAATTGCCAAGGACCCATATAAGCCAGATGCACAGGGTGGATTATGTGTCTGGAGTTTGTTTGCAGTGACTGGAGGCCCTGGCACACTCATTCTCTCTCCTGCTCTTTACCTCTCAAATAAATAAATAAATAGTAAATTGAATTTGCTATATACATCTTTTCTAGAATACACAATCATCTGATTCTCAGTTGCATGATGGGAACTTTTGACTTAAGATCAATCTGATCATACAACAAATGAAAAATGCATCAGTTTGCAAAGAGCATTCTTGGTAAGTAGGCATGCCTTTCTCTCTGAGACATCACTAGTTGTCTGTGTGAAGAGCAGGTTGGGTAACAGTCTCCAAGGGTGACTCTATGCACCCATAGTAAAAACCTACTATTGGGCTGGGGAGATTGCTCAGTAGGTAAAATGGTTTGGATACAGGCACAGTGGTATGATCTTATCCTCTCAGTGCTGGGTTGGCAGAGGTAGGAGGAGCTCAGGCTTGGTGGCTAGCTAGTTGAGCAGAATCAGTGAGCTCCAGACTCAGCAAAAGACCCTATCTCAAAACACAAGGTGGAGAGTCACTGAAGAAGACACTTACTATTGACTTCTGGCTACACACACTTGTTTATGCACTTACATCCACCCACATGAACATCATACACACCATGTTCACATACACATGAACAGAATGAGTGCCACCTGGGTGCTACTGATGAGGTGGGAAGAAAAGACAGATGAAGTCCTTTCCTGTGAGAAGTCAGAATCATCAAAGGATTCTCACCATTCTGATACAGTCTTGGTGCTACAATAAATCTATTAAAATAAAAATAGCCCTTGAGAACTATGGTTTCTAGACATGAGACAAGCAATAGGCTAGATAATGCATGTTCTCCTACAACACTTCCAATAGCCAACAAGATATAAACCATCTAGCATTTTTGGAACAAAATATAGCAAAGGAAGTGCACAAAATTGTTTAGATTGTCTAAAACACACAGCGTGATTTCATCACCCCAGTCTTTTACCCACTAGCTTTCCAAGTGGGGAATCAAGGGAGACATCAAAATGTGACATCATCATTAAGCAGAAAGAGCACACTTCTCCAAAGGCCTATTTCATGGTCTTACAAGAGAATTCAAAAATCAGCAAAATATATTTAGCCAAAAAACTTAACAGCTTACAACATGTTCCTTTCCAGCATGCTTTGGAGTTGTCTCACCATCTTTTTTTATTTTTTTTTCAAATCTGAGATTAAATCAAGACTTACTGATTGCTCATTTAAATCCTGGGTGTCTTCCATGTGGTTTCCTCACTTTTCTTGCTACTCCCAGGTAGAAGCAGCTTTCTTCAATTAGAAACAGACTATCCGAAAAAGAAAAAAAAAATTAAGATTTTTATTAACTTGTAAAATATATGAAAATATAGCAAGATCTTTGCTAATATATAAGTAACTTTTTGAAAAAAATTAAATCTATTAATAATTTTCTACAACTTATATAAACAATAATTGTGTGATTTTAACATCATGGTACAATTTGGATATGTGAATGGTTACTCAGGGAAAATATATGAAGATAACTTTCCAATAGCATTATTTTGCTTACAGAGTTCTGTCTTTAAGAATAAAATCATTTAGAAATGCTATTTACTAAAGTGGAATACTTTAACTTTTCATAAGCTTGAATATTGAAAATTATCTGCCAGATAGTTTCCTACTCATCTGACCGAGTCATAAAATCTACTTTTAATGAAATCATTACTTATGTCAGTTAAGGTGGTTGTTTACTTACAATGCAGCATGTGGTGTTAGATTCTTAAGGAGTGCTATAACAAAGTACAATGAACTGGATGGCTTTGAGTAGCAGAAATTTATTCTAAAACAAATCTGTAAGCTAGAAGTTCTAATCCAAAGCCATAATGGATCTCAGAGTCTGCAGGAAAGAATTGCCCCTTGTCTCTTTCTGGCTTTTGTTGGTTTTGACCATCCTTGGTTTGTAGATGCACCAGCCCGGCATTCACCTCATCATCACATGACATTCCCCTGTCTCTTTGTTCTTAAGGCTGTGGGGGGGGGGGGGTGTCAAATTTTCTTCTCCTTAACATATTCTAGTCAGTGAATTAGGGCTCATCCTAATCCAATAACATCTTACCTTAACTTGATCATGCTTACAAAGACCCTAAATCCAAACCATGTCACATTCACAGGTAGAAGTATAGGCTTATCTTGAAGGAGTCTCAATTCACCCATAGCATGTGTTCAGTCATTACACTGAAATCATTTTAAGAGGTAGTCCCAAGTTTGAAAGTAATTTCCCCCAAACAGATGGATATAGTTTAAACTGAAAACACTGACTGTTGGGAAAGATGTAACCATTTTCCAAAAGGACCACTATCACGAGATGCTCCTGCTAAAGTGAGCGAAAATTAAAATTGAAACTTCAGAAAGATTCTGACACATAGGAGAATTAAACAGAAACTGCCCTCCTTTTTTAAAGTACAAGTTCAGAATCTTGTCAGTGCTTCAGTTGGGAAGTTACTTTGCATCAGTGTTCCATGTTATAATAGTTTACATTTCCTTGAAATTTAGATTAATTGTTACTTAGCTTGACTTTTAATGGTAACATGATTTTTGTTCTTTGCCAAACTTGCTCAGGTACTAAAATATTATGAGCCCAGTGATTTTATATTACTGAACCAAGTTAAATTCCCTTGGCTAATTGCAGACACAGTATTATTTTACATCATAATTTAACAATGGTTGTTATGTTAAATCCTTTAACATTTATTTTTCACAAATATATGAGAAAAGAATGAGAACCACTTCGAAGAAACTAAGAAAAGTATTACCTTATAATAAAGATATAAAATTAAGGGCTCACAGTAACCTCATGCTGTTTCATGAGGCAAAAATCCATTGCCAGCTCTATCTCAAGGCAATTCCCCCAGAAAGGGGTATTTTAAACAGGAATAAGGAGAATCTCTCCCATATTTCTCCTGCAGTTACATTTTGAATATGTAAACAGGTCATCATATAGTCTTTTTTTAATTCTTAGGTAGAAGTGAGTCTATAGACTTTGGTGTCTTAAAAAGTAGAACAAGGGCTGGAGAAATTGCTTAGTGGTTAAGGCGCTTCCCTGCAAAGCCAAAGGACCCAGCTTCGATTCCTTAGGACCCACATAAGCCAGATGCACAAAGTGGCACATGCATCTGGAGTTTTCTGCAGTGGCTGGAGGCCCTGGCATGCCCATTCTCTCTCCATTTGCCTCTCTCTTCTTTCTCTCCCTCTCAACTTAAATAATAGAAAAATATTTTTAAAGTAGAATAAAGTTTCAATGATTATTCTAGTTCAAATATAAACAGCACATACAAATAGTTTAAGACTTCTCACATTACAAGACACTGCAGCCCTGCAGGCTGGTACAGGTGGCAGAGAGGGAAGGTCCTTCAACTGTCAGAGACGAGGAGATGTGGAGGAAGATTTTGTGATGTGGGCCCAAATTCTCTGTCTTTCTGATTACTCTTCTATAAAAGATAGACACTCAAGTCAATCATGCCTTCCTGTGGCTCAAGAAACATGAATGGGAAGAAGATGAGCTTCATCTCTGTGCCAGGGCTGGCATGAAACCAGGATGGAAGCTGCACGTGGCAACACTATGCTTCACAAATGTCACTGCCTTTCGCCGGAGTGAAAGCCAGACACCTGGACTTTGTCATTGACCCCTTGTCCACTCCTCCCCACATTCACAGAATCATCAAGACCTCACAGTCCATCCTAGCGTTTGTTCAAGTCCCTCCCCAGCGCTCTCTGCTCACTGCCACTGTCAGTTAAAGCCATCATTGGCAGAAGCCACTGCTTGGTAGTGGTCTTGAGCCCTCCAGTCATGCTCTGAGTTTTTCCCTTCTCATAGTGTAACCACAGTGACAGTTCTACAATACTGATCCATTTGCCTTCTCTTCAAATCAGAACTTTACTCCATCTGCAGATAAACCAGACATACACTGGTTGTACTTGCAGTTGTGATATCATCTAGATGAAGGACACCTTTGCAAAGAGGTCTCTCAATGAGTCACTATGGAGTCTGGTATATTTGCTTTCTGGAGTCAGTGACCCAAGTGGGAATTCTGAGGATTATTGCTCCCTTCCTTGGACCTCAGTCTTTTGTTCTATTGACTTTACCAGTCCCTCCCCTGGCACTATCATCATGTTGTGCTATAGTCAAATGATGGAACTGTGCCTTGAGTTTCTGGGAGAATGCAAGCACCAGTGAGACTGCATGTGCCAATCATTGCAGAGACAAGAAGAAAGGAGACTCCATTCCCCAATGCATACTCCACATGCTCAACACAGCCTTAGAAAAATATTTAAAGAGCACAGCTTCCAAAATACTTGTTGCATTCATATGTAGACACTGGGATTGGGAATCAGAGGCTTGTGTGGTCCTACCCTTGCTGCCTGACACAGCACCTGCAACCCAGGAAGGGCTTTGAAGAATCTTTTTACTTAGGCAAGCACTCTTACATAAAATTCTAACATTTAAAACATATCATCTATGGCTTGGCATTCAGATTTTCAAACCACAAGCAAGCTTTCAGAAGCATCTTTTGAAAACAAAATCATTTGTAGCCAAGCATGGTAGTCATGCCTGTAATCTCAGTACTTGGGATGCTGAGGCAGGAGGATTGCAAGCCTGAAACCATCTAAGCCACATAATGAGACCTTGTCTCAAATGACTGAAAAAAAATATAAGGTCTGTTCACATGGGGGTATATCATACACATATCATACAGCCCCATTATATGTATCCATATTCAGCTTAACCTATGAAGTAGATTCCTCAGGGCATCTCCAGTTACATCAAATGCCTCGTAGCTAATGATTTGTCATACTTAGGACACAGGCCCAGAAAAATATCAAGCTAGTCCTCTTTGAATGAAAAAATACAAAGTTTTGCAGTTTTTCACATTTATGTGGAAAAGATTGGCCTGAATGGAAAGACAGAAGGAGCTCACAAAAGAAGGGCAAAGGTGAGGTTGCCAAGGAAGCTGGGTAGTTTGACCACCTGGTTCTTATTGGTCCCAAGTTTCACTGTTTCTCTGCTCTTTCTGATACCTGGTTGTTCTGCTATTCTTTGGGCTTCCTGAGCTCTTCTCCTAATCCTTAATTTTTTTAAATTCTTTATTATGTATTGCCTAATTTAATAATATAATTGCACAAAATAATCTAAAAATTTATGTCCTTGAGTGGTTATAACTATGTGCAGCTGTCCAGAAAGGCATTGATTTCCAGCTTCTGTGCACCTAGTTACCTCCAGTGCCCTCCACCTTTCATTAATGGGACTGTGAAGCTAGGTCAGACGCTGGCTGGCTCCAACTACCTAGGCAGTATGCCAGAGAGGGAAGCCAGCAGCACAAAGAACACCTAGCTCCAGTTCCATGGCCAACTGTTCAGAGAGGTGGAGATGAGCATTCTTGGACCATGCACGTGACTCTCTTCCCTGCCCATAAAAAAGGAAAACAGCAGGGGTGTCCAAGAAACAGATCTGGGTGAATAGTAATGAGCACCTTGCTTGACTTCAAGTTCCTCAAATGAAGCCAAGCTACAAACTAGAGGCTGAGCTATTTTTGAACTGTTTACAAAGACAGAACATGGGCTTTGCAGAATGACCCTTTGTGTTGTGTTTGTGTGTGTATGTGTGTGTGTATCAGTGTATATGTATGTGATATATATGATATTACACATATCACATGGGCTGGGGTGTGTGTACATGATGGTCAGAGGACAATATTTCACCCTGTTTGAGGCAGGGTCTCGCTTGTTTACAGCTGCTGACACCAGACTTGCTGGGCCATGAGCACCAGAATTCGGGTTCCATCTCCCACAGCTTAGGCACTTTGGGATGACAAACACATGTGCCACCTTATCCGTATTTATAGGAGCTCTGTGATCAGAACTCCAGTCATCAAGCTTGTGGAGAAAACATTTTAAACCACTAAGTCATCTCCTTAGCCACCAAAATGATTCTTGTAATGCAAATGTTTAGTTTGGGTAAGGGCTGCATGTATCGCTCAGTTATGGAGCACTTGCCTAATTTGTCTAGCAAGTGCAAACACACTGAGTTTGCTCCCCAGCCTCATAAAACAATGGTGATGGAAATAATATTTTCATGCTAAGAAATTTCTAGTTCAACTTCATGATAATCATGTAGGTCATTACCAATATACTCATCTGATGGCAAAACTTTTCCTGGGATTATAAATTATCATGCCTTGAGCTTTTAGCAAGCAGGTAAAACCAAAGATTTCTGCTTGCTGTATGTTTGCTAATTGTTGATGGCTGACCAGTTAGCCTAGAAAACACATGAGCAGTTGTTACCAAAATGTCCAAGGGAGACACTGAAAAAAATTCTGCACCTACACAACACCTACAGTCTTCCCAAACACACACTCGGGCATGCTCTGTAGACCAGCTTCCCTTCTCTCAGATCATCCTGCTGTGCATGCATCTTTACTTTGCAGTTGCACTGCTGGTGTTTTGTGTACCCTGTATTGGTGCAACTGGCTCACATGCAGCCTGGCAGAGGAGAAAATTGTTGATCCATTTCTGAGAAGCAGTCTACTGTTTGTGTGTATGTGTGTATGTGTCTGTGTATTTATGTATTACATATTGTATATATTATATAATACATATATTGCTTCAAACACATTATGCCCCTCCTGAGAAAAATGTGTGATATTTTGAGAGAACTCAATCATAGATTTCCCAAGTTTAAGTCTGAAACCCTTGGTAAAAGATAGTTTTGTTAGAAAAAATATAGATGTAGAGATTCTAAGAAAAGACTGGAATAAAATAGATCTAAATGTGTATCAGTGCTTTGCCAATGGGTAACTGTTAGACCTGAAAAAAGTTCACTAATATTTCTAGATGGCATTCCTTAATCCACAAAATAGGAATAGTATTTCATGTATACATACATACATATACATATATATATACATATACAATGTAGGAATATATATAATATATTATGGCAATATATTATAATATTATATATAATAGTATTACATATGTATGTATGTATATATATATAAAATAGTAGTATTAATATAAGTCACTTTGATTGTTAGTGAGAGTGGAAGAAATTTTCCATTCTCTTATTTTCCTGCCCCTATTCTAGATAAAAGAATTTTACATTTTTTAACTACACAATAGAGTGATTCCTATGCAACTTCTTGCACAACTATATTTAACTCTGTTTGGTTAAGCATCATGTATTAACCAGTAATTTCTAAGAAGTGTCCCAACCACCTACAGTTAGATACTCACCAGTCTTACCAATTTTCTCCACTCAGGTAAATTTGTAAATATAAGCAATAGGTGGGATAGGCCTTTAGTCTTTAGTACATTCTTTTAGTCTGACATTCTAGGCAACATCAAGGATGGACTTGCTTCTTTAATGATAAAATGTTGATAATATCAACAAAATGGGTCTGTCGAGGATGGGATGTAATGAAAGCCCAAGAAAGGAGTGATTTGTCAGTATTACTGAGATGCTAAGACATTTTAAATTGGTAAGAGCAGAATTCAAGAATGAAATATGAGGAAATGAAGACACTTAGTTATCACTATTTTTTTTTTTCAAGTAGGGTCTCACTCTAGCCCAGATCACCATGTTTTGATTGCAGTAGACCTCAAATGAAAGATGGTATCTGTAATGTTACTACAGTAACATAGCTTCTTCAGATTTCTGAAGAATGACATGGTTAGCTCATGGAATGAAGAGGTCATTTCCAAGAGAACCTAGAATGATGCTGTCTTGACTAAAAAAAAAAAAAAAAAAAAAAAGAATAAAGAAGAGGAGGCTCCGAAAGAGATAGAAGAAATTAACAGGATAATACAAAAATTGTATGAATATTAATGACAAGTCAGATATGACTTCCAGAGATCACACCAAATCTTCCATGAACTGATCACATGGAGCATGGGGGAGGACAATGTATGCTTGTATGTACAGCTTGGTAGTTCATTGCCATTATCTTCACTATGGAAATGAGCTGGAAGCAAAGGTTAAAGTGTCAGTCTATGAAAAAACAAGTCTGTAAAGCTTGCCACTTTTAGTGACAGGAGGCTAGAAAAAATTGGCCCACCCTCAAACTCAGCAAGGAAGTAAGCCCTGTGTTAGAGGCTTTGGGAAAAGAATAAAAGAAAATAATTACTTGAGATAAATCAAAATCCCAACCTTACACAAATGCAAATTCTATATTTTTACTTTGTAGTAGAACCCATAGCAAGAAAACAAAATCAAGACTGAAGGCCTGGGATTTCTAGACTCCAGGGGAAGCAAAAGGAAAGTTGTTCCCAGCTGCAGAAAGGTTTCTGAGAGAAATCTACCAAAACCAATAATCTCCTCAAGGAAGCAAAGCACCATAGAGATATCCAAACATAAAGGTAGCAAATACAACAGTAGTGGAATTAAGCAACCAAGAATGACGATGTCATGAAAGTACGTTATATGTGAGCTTGAAATGATTAAAAAGAGGAGAAATTGAGGCAAAATTGAAGGAGCCACATATAAAAATAGATACACAAATATGGAAAATGAAATATAGAATTGCTCTTAAAAAAGAATGATGGGCTGAGGGGCAGGGAAGGCAGCTCACTGGGTAATAGTGCTTGCCCAGTTTGATCCTGTCTTTGCTCCGCAGTACTTACATAAAAAAGTGAGGTGTGGCAGATCACCTACAGCCTTAACGCCAGAGAAGTGAAAGCGGGAGCAATCTCAGGGCTCCCTGGCCATTCAGTCCAGTGTAATTGGAGAACGACAGGCCACATGAGACCCCGTCTCTGAAAGAGGTGTCAGAGTTCCTGAGGACAGCACCCAACATGTGCACATGAAGGCACAAGTGCAAACATACATACACACATGTGTACATGTGTGTAGTAAATCATTTTTTATGATTGGAGACAGGCTTACTCTACAGAACAGGTTGTCCTCAAACTATTGATCCTTTGGCCTCTGCCTCCCAAGTGCTGGGATTACAGACATACATCATCATGCATGACCTCACTGAAAGTTTTTAAAGGGAAATTAATGAGGTTAACAGAAAGTTAGATAGAGTCAAAGAAACAGTTTATGAACTCAGCAACAAACCTCAGGAAATACTCATCTCTCCAAGTGTAGACAAGGACACAAAGCACAACTCTTCCTCTCAGTTTTTCTATAACATCTTTTTCTTAGGAACCAAGGTAAAATGCCTGAAAGCCACACTTTTCCTAGGGGTAGGAAAGAGTCACAACATATAACAAAGTAAGCATGAAAGATGTGAACAGTAGTAAACGTGATTTATGCAGAGCCAAGTCATGTATTTGAATTGTGTCTGGAGGGAATATTAGCTAAGAATTGAATTAAATATGAGAATATGATGCTATTCACATTACCAACGTGTGAGACAAGGCAGGAGAACTTTCAGAGTTGAGATGGTGTGTGGGGGGAGATGTGCATGGCTATGTGAGGTCATGTGGGTGAGGTATGGGCACATGAATCCCATGGCCTGCGTGTGGAGGTGAGAGGACAGTTTCTAGTGTCCGTCTGCTTCCCATGTTGTTTAAGGCAAGGTCTCTCATTGTTCACCACTGCATAGGTCAGGCTGGCCAGCCAGGAAGCTTTTTGGGGATTCTCCTGTCTGCCTCCCAGCTCCTCTTACAGGAGCTGGGATTA
The DNA here is from genome assembly GCF_020740685.1 of Jaculus jaculus. NCBI lineage: Eukaryota > Metazoa > Chordata > Mammalia > Rodentia > Dipodidae > Jaculus > Jaculus jaculus. Next base: position 32,270,434 of record NC_059110.1, read on the forward strand.
CAGATGCCACTGTATTCAGATTTATGTGGGTTCTTGGAATCCAAACTCAGGTCATCACACTTGCCTAGCTAGTACTTTTATCCACTGAGCCATTTCTCCAGCCCCACAGTTTTTGACTATGTTAAATCCTCAGTTCCTTGGAAAACATAAATATGCTTTTCCTCTCAAAAAACTTTCCTTGTAGCATCAGAATATAAAACTCATTCTGACTTTGCAATTGCATTTGAAGTAGGATCATCTTTTCCAAAATTAAAAAAACAACAACAACAACAAAACAAACAAACAAGAAACACTACCATTACTGTACCTGCAACATCCAGAAAACTTCTAACAGCTGTATTGGTAAGAACTCAGAAAATATTGTCTCAAATATTTGGTGTGTTGCTTTAACCTCATGTTGTGTTTCTCTGCTGGTTGTTTTTACTTTAATGGCAAACTTGAAGAGGAAAAGAGGGCACTGAGAAAGGGAGGGGATGGAAGAAAAAACAGAGAGGGAGTAAGGAGAGAAAGACAGAAAGGAAGAAGAAATAGAGAATGAACATGGATATGATTGGGCTCTATCTGATCCTTTGTCTTTGGATCAGAAGCAACATAGAACTCAGTGGTATGTATTGACAGAATAATCATAGGGTTCTATAGAGTTACTTGATGTTTCTTAACATCTATAAACAGGACTACCTCCTCTTCTACTTCGTTGTTTTCACTTCCTTTTAAATATTTTATTTATTTACTTGAGAGAGAAAAAGACAAATATATATAGAGAGAACAGGCATGCCAGGGTCTCTAGCCATTAGAAATGAACTCCAGGAACATGTCCCACCTCGTACATCTGGCCTACATAGGTACTGGGGAATTGAACCTGGGTCCTTGAGCTTCACAGGCAAACACCATAATTGCTAAGCCATCTCTTCTGCCCTCATTTTCACTTTCCTTATATTTTAATTAAAAACACACATATAATAATTTCCACTATCTGGTCTCTCATTGGAGCAACACAGCACAGAATTCTGCTTTCACATGCAAGGTAGGCTGCTGTATATTAAGAGCACATTATTACACATGTCACCCTTAAAATAAATTGTGTTTGCTTTCAGTACCCCTAGTTAATCAAACTACATCTTTAATGAATGTTTTTAAATATTTGTTTCCTAACAGGAATGCTGGAGGAATCCATTCAACCACAAAAACATAAGTTGTTAGGAAATGCATTAAGTGCATTAAGAGGTCAGAGCACATAGTTATTTTCAAATCACTCAATTATTAACTGATATTGTGCTAATATAATTATGTATTAATTTATGCCCAATTATCATAATTATTCTTTAAAAATTATATGAAAGGAAACTAATGGGTTGAAATTAAAATTAATGACAATAAATTTTCATTTGAAAATGCATTTGAAAGAAACCCTGCAGTTATGTTTATTTAAAACTTAGTTGTTCTTTAGGAAACTTAAAGGAAGAACCCTCGTGTCCAGTCAGCCTCGGTCTGCCTAGCACTTAATACGCCCCAGCTTGTTTTGTAGAATCTGTGAATTGGGCTTTGGTGTTACAAATACTCTTGGGCCCAAAGAGTCTCCTGGGAAAAGAATTTTCCAAAAAAAATGAAAGAACTGGGAAAGTGCAGAGGCAGAAGCCAAGTCTCAAATAAAAGGACAAGAAAATAAGCAGAAACTGTTATTCCCTCAGTCTTTGTAGAAGGCGTATGGTGCAGACAGCAAGACAGGCATTCTTCAGCAGGTCTCGCAGAGGGTGCTGTGCTAGGTGGTGACAGATATTTTCTTCCTGGAACATTGCTTATGGTCCCTGCTTTGGCTCCTGAAGGGAATGAGTCCAAGGCAAGGAGAGGTGAGGCCTGACCCAGAGAAAGACTGTTTGCTCCAACAGGACCCTTAAAGCTTAAGGAAGGAAATTGAGACTAAGTAAATTGGGAAAAATATGGATTATACTGGTGAGAAAATGGTCACATTGATTAAGATGTTTTTCATGTGAGAATTGAAACTGCAGGATCAAGTTCATATCTTCTCTCATGCAGGATCAACACTGCAATATGAACAGACACGAGACGAAAGCATATGGGGGTCATCTGCAGGGAGGAAGGAGACTAGAAAGAAGAGTAAGGAAGAAATAGCAGGGAAGGGCAGAGTGAGAGGCAAATAAAATCACGTTTCTATTATGTATATGCATAAAAATGTCAGACTGAAACCCACTGTTTTATATAAATAAAGATAAATAATTAAAAATAAAGACACTCATAGAGAGGAAGAGAAATAAGTTGTCCCTCTTGAAAAACCTTAAAAGGCACCTGGTCCTTTCACACTGTCCATGAGTGTCATCATTTTCTAGGCCACAACTCTAGGTTTTTCAGAGAACCTATGGCTCAAGCACTCAACTAGGTTGTATCCACGCCTGAAGGAGGTTCCAGTGTGGCCACTGCCACTGTGGCAGCCCATTCCTGGACAACCCATCTTTCTGCTCCTCAATTTCTTTTACATGATAGTAAGAAAAGGAACTGAATAGGGAGGGGGAGTGGGGAAAAGACAGGATGAGAGAAGGTTAACCAATCCTAAAAACATACCAAAAAGTTAAGTGGAGACCTACTTGCTTGCTTGCTAATTTACAAAATAAATATATATCAACAAAGGAAAGAGTTCGAGCAAAAATGCTATGTGTGGGTAAATAGTTCTGTACCCAGAAGTCATAAGACATCCTAAGAAAATAAATCCCAATAACATGGTGGATGATATCTCAGTGACTTGTTGGTCGGGGACACCCTCACGGCCCACAGAACAATATAAGCCATTGCTAATTCTTTTGGTTACCCACCAGAACTAGGTAATAAGACCCTACTGCCAGAGACATCCCATGCTTTGGTTGAGGAATACTGAGAAATCAACCTGGAACTGTAGAAGCCTCCTCCCTGTTGGCTAGCTGTCATTGTGCTGAAATGTGCTATGCAGGTTGCTGGGGAAGAAAAGTCATCAAACGTCTTCACCAATAGTGGGCCCTGCAAGCTACACACCTGACTAGCCAGACATGATCTGCTCACTGGTGTAATAGTGGCATGATTGTCAGGGTAACCAGTATCTCTCTAATTGAATTTGAGTCCTACTCTACAGGACAGAATTTCATGTCTGGTACTGAAAACCTAGTCAAAAGCCTGAAAAGGTCATAGGCCCTCAGAGGAAAGCTGTTGTTGGGCTAAAGGCAAATTAGTATAAATCAAATTAACTCAACTTATGTTTATGTCCATAGACTAGGTGAGACCCTTTGGTGAGAGAAGCTTCTTTCTAAAGTTGGCTAAGACTGGGGGGCAACTCAAAACTCATCAAAGTATTGAGAATAACTGACTATTGAGTTTATAGCACTAAGTGAGATCTACAACCCCGTCTTCAAAGTTGAGGGAACATTGATAAAGAAGGAACAAAAATAAAGTGAGGGGGAAGTGCTATGGAACACTGTCTTCTGGACTTGAAGTGAGCATTGCATTCATGACCTCATAGTGACTATTACCTGTACAAGACCTACATATATTGGACCAATAAATATTCAATTATGGATAGCAGGGGAGTGCAACAAAAAATCTCAGAGGGAGTAATCAGAGAGAAAGGGGTTCAGTGAAAGGGGTTGGGGAAAGTAGAACAAAAGCAGGTAAAGAAAGGGGATAATGATCAAAATACACTGTGTACACATATGAAAATAGTCAACAAAAATATCTTTAAAACTTGAAATGAGTTTCTTTGAAAAAAATATATGTGATCCAAGGCTGCACCCTACAAAAACAATGACCCATATACCTCAACAAGGAGGGGCCAGGGGGAGAGGGTAGGACATGGATGAGCCTAACAATGGTACCAACTTGAATGTATTCCCTGAATACAAAAATAATTAATAAAAAAAATGGCACACTAAAAAAAACACAAAGATCATCTTTTACATATATGAAAGAACAGATAGATGGATGGATGCGTGGATAAACTGAAGCACAATTGAGCAAATAAATTATAAAAGAGAAAAAAAAATCTTCTGAAGCACATGCTAGGAAATGGACAATTTTAATTTCATAAAATTTTCAGGTTGACTCAGGTAAACAGAATCACAGATTTATTCTTGCCATTTCTCAATGTACAGCTTTAGGAAAATCTTATAAATCCCCCATGCTTCAATTTCTCACTCTATAAAATGAATATATTGCTTGAAATTTAATCCCCTCACAGCAGAGAGAGTTTTGATTCAACATTTATAAAACTCTTTTTAGCTTCCTGATTAACAGGCAAAATGCTGCAGTAATCGTATAATATTGCTTTCCAAAAAGTATAAAGGTAACTGCTCAGATCATATGTAAAATAATACTTGAGTTGAGAAATAAATATCAGTCGTATTTATTGCTTCTCCATCCCATTTGTTAAGTAATAAAAATTATTCCTAACAGAAAAAAGTATCAAATTAATATGCAAGTGGGTTGAAGTGCTGTCGTCGTAGACCTCTCCTACCTTGGGGCTAGGAGAATTGTTTTGTTTTTCCAGGCTACCCCACATGTTTATATGGTAAAGTCAGGAATGTTGGGCATGGTTTTGAAGGCCTCTAGCGTATTCACTGGTTTCTGGCATTCTAATGCACTCTACTCTTATAACCATAAAAGTACTCTTGAGTGCTTCTGGAAATATATAACAAATCCTTAATCAATTTAAGAGTGTTTTAACGGCATACATGAAATTTCTTGGGAGGAAAATGTTAGGTATTCTACATATATATAGTACTTAAGTTAGCAAGAGAGTTCCTTCTCAAAGGCACAGAGCAGTTTCCCTATAGTGATATAATTTTCAGTTTTATTCACATAAATCCTAGAGAATCTCTTATAATAACAGGAAATTCTTCAGGAAAAAAATACAAAAATTGATAGCATATTTACTCAATGCCAGCAGAATACACTGACTACTTTGAGTTGGAAATCTTGAAAGGCACTAGGTAAACACTGAAGGTTGACTATGGGAATGGAATGGTCTGGATACAGAATTACCTATGTAGAAGACTCTAACAATAAAAGCATCAGATGAATAGACTTTATTTTAAATTTCATGTATCACATTCCATTAGCCAGGACTGAGGAGAATTTTCTGTGTTTTGTATTAGATCTAATTTTCATAATGAAAAGATTATTTTCCCATTTATTAATAAAAGTAGTTTAGGGTAGCTTATATATTAGTATATAACTACATTTATACACACTCATAATGGAATAATCTTACTTGTATTAATATAATGTCTGTATCTTTAAAGGTTGAAAAGGTTTAGTAATATAAAAAGCTCTATGGAGGAAGTGCTTAGAACAGTGTCCAGCACATTGCAAGCACTATAAAGAATTTTACTGTATAATTTCCCCAAACGTTTTCATCAATCAAATCAGACTTAGAGACACTGCTTATAATAATTCTGATAAATCTGATTTATATTTCCTTACCAATTAGCTTCAGAATTTATATATATAAAGTGGTATCTCATTTACAAGAATGTAATAATTCTTATACTAGAAGTTATATTTGTCATGTTATTATTACGTGGTTAATAAGATGATTTGTCTGGATGAGTGGAGTGTTCCAATTAGGGTATGCATCTCAACCCACTGCCATAAGCATTCTGTGTTAAACGGAACATAAATGCTTACTGTGTTAAGTTTTTTGCTCTTGGATTTTATGAGAAAGACCTGCGATGTCTCATAGGGGAACAAGATGCCATAATCTCTTACAAAAATATTTTGGAATCCTTTATGCAATAGTATAAACACTTGCACATACTAATCCTGTATGTATTCCTTTGTGCACTAGGAAATTATAACAAGTATACAAAGAAATATATAAATATGATCATCACAGGGCTAGGTTCCAACATAGGAAAGAAAAAGAAAGAAGACTGGAGAAATGGTTTAGTGGTTGATGTGCTTTCCTGAGAAGCTAAAGTACTCATGTTCAACTCTCCAGGTCTCACATAAGCCACGTGCATAGTGTCGCAAGCTCTCAAGGTTGCACCACATGCAAACAAGGGGACAGAGACATCTGGAGTTTGGTTGCAGTGGCTGGAGGCCCTGGCATGCCAATTCTCCCTCTCTCTCTCTCTCTTTCATCACAAAAGCAGTTTGTTGGGCTTTCCTCAAAGAGAGAGAGAGAGAAAGGGAGGGAGAGAGGAAAAAGGGAAAGAAGGAAGGAATGAAAGAATGAAGGGAGAGAAAGAAAGAGAGGGGTGGGAGGAGGGGAAAAAGGAAAGAAAGAATGAATGAGAGAAAAAAGAAAGAAAGAAAGAGAGAAGGGAGGGAGAGAGGGAGGAAGACAGGAAATTGAAATCTTCTTTGACATTAAAATAATAACCTGAAGCAAACACATTCTGAAACACATGCGTATATTAAATAGAAGTACCCAAAACTGTATGCAGTGATGTGAGAAAACATTTCAGAGTCAGCATATCAAAAGCAATTTTTCAGAATCAGTGTCTCTGTTTGGCATTTAAAATCTAAAATAAAGGCTGGAGAAAAAGCTCAGCAGTTAAGGTTCTTGCTTGCAGAGCAGGACAAGCCAAGTTCAAGTCCCCAGTACCTACATGAAGCCAGATGCGCAAAGTGGTGCATGCATCTGGAGTTCACTTATAGTGGTTGGGGGCTCTGGCACACCCATTCTCTCTGTGTGTCTGTCTTCTATCTCTCTCTGCTTGCAAATAAATTAACACACAAATAAATAAAATATTTTAGAAATGTAAAATAAGTTCTATAGTCACTTAGTTCTTATGTATTCACGTGTATTAACAATGTTTGGAAATGGGGGTGTAGTTCAGTTGTTAGAGTGCTTGCCTTTAATGCGTGAAGCGCTAGGTTCAACCTGCAGCACCATGTAAACCAGGTACAATGGATCTCCTTATAACCCAAAATTTAGGAGATTAGAGACAGGTTAATCAGAAGTTCAAGATCACCCTCTGCTTTGTAGCAAGTTGAGGGCTAGCCTGGGATATATGACACCCTGTATCAAAATGAAAAAGTAAAAAAACAAAAAACAAAAAACAAAAAAACACAGTATCTGCAAGGAAGTAAACAGGATAGAGCCCACCTTGATCTGAAGAGGAAACACTGAAAAATTCACCTTTCACTTTAAATTCAACTTCATTTTTCACTTTTTAGATAAAGCATAATATGGAAACAGCAAAATGTACAAATCAAACCTTGACAGCTGATGATTTTTTATTGAATGAACACACCCATGTCACAAGTTACCAAGCCAAAATAAAGGACATGGGCCACGTTGCAAAACTCAGGCCGCTGCCCCCAAAGTCACTCCACTCACAGGTAGCCCCTATCACATCTGCTTGTTTTGTACGTGTACATGGTGTGGCGTGTGCATGTTGTGTGCAGATGCATGTGTGCGGCGACCAGAGGAGAACTTCAGGTGCACTTCTCTGCAGCTGCACCACACACTTTCTGGAGACAGTGTACTCCATCAACCTGGACCTAACATATCTCAGTCAGCTACCCCCAGTGACTGTTTGGTCGCCATGCCCCATGAACTGAGGTGACGGGTGTGCCTGATCACACCTAGCTTTTTCACATGGGTGCTGGGGAGTTGAACTTGAGTGATCTCAGGCTTGTATGCTCTCTTAACCACTGAGCCATCTTCCCACCCTCACCCACGTCTCTTGTAATACTCTACCAAGTAAGACTTCCTGGGTGTTTAGGAAGAAATGATTAGTTAAAGAAAGAGGACCTTATGTGATCAGCTTGAACTCCCTTTTCTAGGAGGAGGGAGGCATCAAATACACTCATCAGTTTACCCAAATAAATCAATACAAAATGGGCTTTGAGCTTTTACAGTACTCCAGGTTCTTACCAAATGTCATTCCTATGGGTCTTCAGATATCCCTCTCCACAACTCCAGGAGGCAGCGAGTGTTGGCCACTCCTTTACACCCCCTGGAACTGTAGCCCAGAGGGATTCAGTCGATCACTTGCCCAAGTTCCTGGGCTGAGGTGTCGCAGAAACTGGAACAGAACAGCACTAGTCTGACTCCAGTCCCTATGACTGCTTGTCAGACACAGACAAAACTTGATTCTGGGCTGAGAGCACTGGAGTAGCTGAGGCAGGGAGCCTTTTTGCTTTGTTTGGATCAGTTCACTTAATGTCACTTAACGAAGCATTTCACCTGCCCTTCTGCTCTGACTCCAATATACAATGTGCCCACTGAAGGCAAGCTTATCGCTTCATCGTGACGTAGAATAGTTGTGTACTGAATCCAAGATGACTAAGACTAAGACAAGGAAATAAAACCACAATTTTTGAGGCTATTGGAAACAATAATCTTAATTCAATGTTATTTTTGGACATACAAAGAAATTTTTTTAACTCTAAATAAACAAGTTTGTGGTTTTTGAAGGGTCTTGCTCATCTTTGTTTGGAAAATGTCTAAAAACCACCACTAAAACTTAAACCAGAAAGTCTCTTTCCACAATTATGGAAAGAAAAAGAGACAATTCCTCTCACCAAAAGAACACCTTTACTTTTAATAGATAGCTCTTGGGGAGGCTTTGTGCTCCTTGTTTTGAAACATTGATGTAGAACATGATTCCCCTCAGATGAAATCATTAATTCTGAGGGCTAAATATTATTTAAAATAATACAAAATCTGGGTCTGGGGAGATGGCTTAGTGGTTAAAGTATTTGCCTGCAAAGCCAAAGGACCCTGGTTTGATTCCCCAGGACCCATGCAAGCCAGATGCACAAGGTGGTGCATGCATGTGGAGTTTGTTTGCAGTGGATGGAGGCCCTGGTGTGCTCATTCTCATTCTCTCTCTATCTCTCTCCTTTTTTTTTTCTCTCTCTCTCTCTGTCTCTTTCTCTAAAATAAATTATATAAATATTAAAATAACACAAAATTTACTTCAATAGAAAGCAATGGAAGTGCCCGGCATTTATTTCGAAAGGAACTGGGATTTTGAAGACTGTAAGTCTTAACTAGAAAAATCTATCTTTTCAATTTATTTGAAAGGCCAGTTTATGCTGGATATATATTTTTCTTTCACTAGAAAAATCAGCCATACTTTGGCACAATGAAGCTTTAAATAATTTGAAATAGATAATAATGAATAAACCATTTCATGACTATAAGCAATAGAGATTCAGTGTTCTGAAACATAGCCAGGATTTGTTCTTTGTCAATATCTTGCTTGTACCTATGTCCTCAAAAAACATGCATGCAGTAACTTAATTCCCATCAACATGTCCAGGCTTTGGGAACACAAAAGGCCAAAGATATGGTCTCCCTCTCTAGTAGACAAGCTCATATATAATTAGCACCAACACAATGTACTGTTATAGTAATTCCCCCAATCGAGCCCTATGGAATTACAGAGCAAAAGTAATTACTTCTTCCCAAGCCTTAGGGAAGGCTTCCCAGAGGAGGTGATATTGGAGCAAACCTTGAAAGGTAAGTGGGATTGTTTGTTTGTTTTTTTTTTAATCCAGGTAGGTAACAGACGAGAAAGAGTCAAAGTGGCTAAGGGAGTCAGGGAGGGTGGTGAAGGGCAGGAAAGGGGAAGATGTCCTGGGGAGAGAGAGGGAAGTGCCTGGTTGTAGTATATGCCAAAAAAGCATTCATAAAAATCTCAGTAAGTCTCACCACCTTTGGACCTATGGTACAAAGAATCAACCTGAGAAAGTAGATCCGCAACTTGAATACTCTAGGGGGTGCTCCCTGATTTATGAACCAGGGAACTGCTCATTTGGAAAAACAGAACCTCTGTTATGTTGGCTGTTCTCCAGTGACTATCTGGCTACCAGGCTTCCTGTGCAGTGTCTGGCATAAAGTGCCTGGATGGGCATGGGGTTGGCTGTGCCTTCTCAGGGTTTCCAGTCAATGCATGGACAGAAACCCTCTGCTACAGTGTGAAAACTCATGGTTTAGGCCACTGACTTAAATCACACCTAAACCACCTTCCCTACTGTGGCCTCCGCTTGTCATTCAGTGGGTTGGCACCATTTCATCTCTCTATGCAGGGTAGGTGTGTTCCTCTGAGGAAGACACTTTGTCACATACAATGTGTTTCATTCATAGCCACTTTCCCAACTAAGAATACACCTCAAAAATTATAGAAGCGGGCTGGAGAGATGGCTGAGCGGTTAAGCGCTTGCCTGTGAAGCCTAAGGACCCTGGTTTGAGGCTCAATTCCCCAGGACCCACGTTAGTCAGATGCACAAAGGGGCACGCATGTCTGGAGTTTGTTTGCAGTGGCTGGAGGAGGCCCTGGTGTGCCCTTTCTCTCTCTCTCTCTCTCTCTCTCTCTCTCTCTCAATATATATATATATATATATATATATATATATATATATATATATATATATATGCCTCTTTGTTACTCTCAAATAAATAAAAGTAAACAAAAAAATTATGGAAGAGTCAAAGTCATGACCATATGTGTGGGTTATGTGTGTATGTGTATATGTGTGTGTTTAAGTATCTCCTACTTGAGTATCAGCTAGTGAATGACATGAAATCCCTAGATCAAACTGACTGTATCCACACAACTTGATTATCTATCATAAATCGACTAAATGAGACAATATATGTGTGTGTAATTTCAGATATATTTACAATTAGATAGAAATGATCAAACTTGTAGTGCTCAGAAAAATGTATGTGTAATCACATATTTATAATATTAACTAATCACAATTTGATTGGTTTATATTGATTATCTGTCTAACAAGACCTAGAATCACCTGTGAGGCATTGTCTAGATTAGGTTAGCCTCTGGGTATGCCTGTAAGGGATTATTGGGGATTAGGTTCATGAGGCGGGAAGACCCATGTCAACTGTGGATGGCATCATTTCATGGTCCAGGGTCTTGGACAATAAAAAGAAAAAGGAGAGAACTGGCTGAACATTGGCGTGTATTGCTCTCTGCTTCTTCACTGTGGACTGACTATGACCAGCTGCTTCAAGCTCCTACCAAAAGGTCTTTCCTGCCATGATGGACTGTGACCTTAAATGATAAGCCAAAACTAATTCTTCCTATCTTAAATTACTTTTGTCAGATATCTGGGCATCACAAAACAGTTCAAAATAATTTTCATAGTCAACTCAGAAGTCAGGTGGGCACAGTTATCCTTCTTAGCTTATGCTTGACATTACATGTTATTTGTTGTTCCCTTTCAAGACAATTTTTGGAACATCTTTATTTTTCATCTTAACTAGATGGGAGTATTGCTGTAACTCTAGCCAGGTTTATAGTAAAGTGCATATGAATTCTTTTAACATTATTTATTTATTTGAGAGATTGATAAAGAGAAAGAGGCAGACACAGAGAGAGTACATGTGGGTGTGCTAGAGCCTCCAGCCACTGCAAACAAACTCTAGACATATGCACCATTTAGTTAGCATTTGGCTTTATGTAGGTACTGAGCAATTAAATTTGGGTCATCAAACTTTGCAAGCAAGTGTCTTTAGCTGATATGTCATCTCTCCAGCCTCCAATTCTTAAATAAACTATATAATGTAAACATTAACCCAATAAAATTAGGCCATAAAATCTTGGATTTGGTAATTCATCAGAAAACAGTTTTTTCATGCAATATTATCATTTTTATTGTTTTGAGAAGCATAAATGTTACTATGTTCAGACTTGTGTTACAAACAGAAAACTAAGACATAATCTGAAAATTTCTTTCTGATGAATATAATGGCACACAAACCTGTAATCCCATTGTGTGATTCTCTCTCTCTCTCACTTTCATTTTTGTGGTGTTGAGAATCAAATCTGGGACCTTCTACATGCAAGGTAACTGCTCTATCTTTGAACTGCATCCCACCTCCAGTTGAAAATTTCTCATTATAAAGGAGCAAATGATTCAAGTTATTAAGTAGTTTAGTCTTAGATAGTTATGATTACCAGTAAGTTTACTCTTTCTGTTACTATACACTGAATAGTAAAAATTATTATAAATGTTTATATGTGGAAAGATATGGGTAATTGTTATCATTAAAAACTGAATGAAAAAGTCCAAAATACCTACCAAGAAATAATAGTAAAAATAGTAGGAAGAATTTGCATGACTAATATTTACTTCATAGATACCTTCCCAAGTATTATGTTCCCCAACACTAGCATATTATTCTAAGAGAAAGAAAATATGCTGAAGATGGTCAGCCTGTCTGAGCTTATCTGTAAATCCTCTTTGTGTGAAGTTAATCTATCAACACAGACCAATGAGGCTTGTTTGACTTCATGCTTAAACTTGGGAGGAAGGAATCAGGCTTCTCCACACTTGACTGGAACTAGAACAATCCCCTTATGCAAAACCCTGGGAGATTTTTTCAGTATATCAAGAGATATTAAGATCTGTTTAGGCTATGTGTTCTCAACTGGGAGTAATTTTTTTTTTCCCAAGGTACATCTGATAATGGCTGGACACAACTGTCATCACTCAGGGGACAGAGGGCTATTGGCATCCAGTGAGTTGAGTCCAGAGATGCTGCTAAACACTGTCCCTTGCTCAAGAGAATACTCCCCAAGCAAATTATCCTGCTATAAACATGTAAACTCAAGAGTCCAAGAAAACAGAGTCTAAATATATTCAAGAGAAGGCTTCCTTCAGCATGGCAGCAATGTGATCACGTTTTTAGCTCAGATGCACTTGGCTATAGTTCCAAGTATACCATAAAAATGGCACCATGGTTTTTAACCTTTAAATGTGCCTTTTTCCCTCTGTTCCATCCTGACATACAGTTATTATATTTCAAATCAAGGACTGAGTAGTAAATTCTAGAAATACGGAAGCTAATAACCTCCAACTTCAGTGCCAAGACAAGAATCATAGCAATCGTTCATTTTTCTTTTAAGGTGAGGTGATCAAGCCCATTTACCCTCTTGAATTGTACAAAGATTGATCACTGGTATGCTCAGACCGCACAAAGCAAACCAGGAAACAAGTATTAGCTACAAAGTAGTAACACCATTACGCAGTGTTCTTAAAATTGCTTAGAGTAATTAACCACATATATTGATATCCAGATGGTTTTATGCATAAAAATATTTGATAACGGAACTGATGTGTACAGTGCATGACCAAGACTGCCGTGAACATGAGATGACAAATAGTCTCGAACTTACCAAAATAACAAAATGACACTTGGACAAATACAACTTCAATTAATGGTCCATAATCTAAGGTCTCCCCAAGAGACTTTCGAATCTAATCAGCTAAACCTTGTACTAGACATCATTCTAAATGCTCTGCATGTGTGTACACATTGAACAGTCATAAGAAACTCATGCAGCATGCTCTATTCCACATGAGAAAAACTGCGCCAAAATCAGATGAAGTGACGTGCTTGCCTTTAGCCTTCATGTCGCTGCCAGGATTTGAACCCAAGCTGTCATATTCTTAGTACTTACCCATTATACTATATTAAGAATCAATCCCCTCTTCATATCTTTCATTTACTCACTAAATCACCAACTCCCCAGTAGTGGGTAATAAATACATCCTCTCCCTTTCTCCACCCAACACACACACACTTACACACACACACACACACCTGGGATTGGCCCAAATCCCTTACCTGATTCCAATGTGTTCCAGCCATGTAATGGTCATGGTTCTTTCAACTGCTCCTGCTCTCATGGCAGAATGCCTAATGTCACTATACCCAGTCTCACACTCAGTTTCATTACTCATTTATGCAACAAGAATGTTAGTGGTCACCCACTTGTTGTTTGTGATGCATTGCATGGAGACACGGAGATGAGCAATACAACCACTTCTCCAACAAGTTCCCATCTAGAACATGATCTAGACACTAATGTGACCCATTTCCTCTCAATGTGCAAATGCTAAAGGTGGAAACTGAGTGATTTGGGAAGAAAGAAAAAAAAATATGTCACTCATCTTCTTGGAGGAGGTAATATTTGTATTTCCAATTTTGAAACAGAAATAGAAAAGGAAGGCACAGGGGTAGACAGGAGGCACACTGCAGAAGGTGGGATCACAGGCACAAAGAAACAAAGAGGAAAAAAAAAAAAAAACTAGATACATCTGAGAAGTGCTGCTTCCCCCATTGCTAAAGGAAAGACGTTTTATGAGAGCTAAGAAGGGCAACTGCAGCAAGGTTCTTAGCACTTGGGGCTATACAGGTCCTGCTGAGAATTCTGGAATCTGCTTGGAAGGCAACAGAGTTTTCTAAAGAACATCAGGTCTAGGAGAAAGCTGATAGAAATCATGAATAAAGTTTGAGGCCATCTTGGGCTACAGAATGTTTTCCAGCTCAGCTTGGGATACAGGGAGAACCTACTTCAAAAAATTAAATAAAACTGGGCATGGTGGCACATGCCTTTAGTTCCAGTACTTGGGAGGCAGAGGTAGGAGGATCCCCGTAAGGTTGAGGCCACCCTGAGACTACATAGTGAATTTCAGGTCAGCCTCAGCTAGAGTGAGACCCTACCTCAAAAAAATTAAATAATTTAAAACTAAAATACCAATAAATGTCTGACAGATGAGAAAATCTGAGGCAAAGTGAGCATAGTCTAGAACAATGTCCCAGAGAGGCTGCAAGGCACTATTATACTGCTGATGAGAAAGAATATCATGACCAAATGTATCTAGGACAAGTGTCCAGCTAGAGCTACTCTGATGCTTGAAGATTAAGCCTGTTGAGATGGTTACAATCACTAATTCACTGTGCTGAATATTCCTAGAGAATACTATGAGATTCTAATACTGAGAGCCCCAAAGTCTTCAAAATTTTAGAGTAGGAGGGAAAAATATATTCTTCCCACATTAATTTTTGCATGTATCTGGCAATACTGATAATGAAAATCATTTAATAAGTATTTGCTAGGAGCCAAAACTTTTACTCAGGATATTTTTTTTTTCGGTTTTTCAAGGTAGGGTCTCACTCTAGCCCAGGCTAACCTGGAATTCACTATGCAGTCTCAGGGTAGCCTCGAACTCTCTGTGATCCACCTACCTGTGCCTCCTGAGTGCTGGGATTAAAGGCAGGCACCAAAACACCTGGCTTACTCAGGAATCTTATGAAGAAAGCCTCTAATAGTCAAAGTCAACAACACACAATGTAAAATTAAGTTAAAATTCTGTGTGAATCAAACAAGAAAAATAAAAACACAGCATTATCTTAACTCTTAGTGTTTGTGTTAAAAAAAAATAGCAGAAACGATGTTTTCCATGGGTTTACTGGGCTTTGTCTTGTAATAGCTACCTACAGGAAGCCCAGTGTGAGCTTACTGAAAGACCTGCAAAAGGGCTGGAGAGATGGCGTAGCGGTTAAGCACTTGCCTGTGAAGCCTAAGGACCCCAGTTCGAGGCTTGGTTCCCCAGGTCCCACGTTAGCCAGATGCACAAGGGGGCGCACGCGTCTGGAGTTCGTTTGCAGAGGCTGGAAGCCCTGGCGCGCCCATTCTCTCTCTCTCTCCCTCTACCTGTCTTTCTCTCTGTGTCTGTTGCTTTCAAATAAATAAATAAATAAATAAATAAATAAATAAATAAATAAATAAATAAAGACCTGCAAAAGGAAATTGGAACATGGCTCACCACATTGTGATTAAAGTTGGCTAGAATTATTTGAATCATACCAATATACAAATAGATATTTGCATTCAGATACAAAAGTTCAGGAAAAAAGGATTAGCTAATGTAGAGCTCTGATGACTCCCCATGTCATTACCACTGTTCACCATACTGGCAACATTAACCTAGAAATATTCAATCTCTTAATCAGAACATTTGGGTCTTCTTTAACTCTTTTAGCATTAGGTAGTTCAAAGTCAGAGGTGAAATGCAATGAATAGATCATTCCTTTGGGAATATGCAGAGATCTATGAATTGTGTATATGACCTTGTGGTGATTAAGCCTTCTCAGTATGAGGTATACCTAGTTGAATAAGGATAGAATTTCAACCTTAATTCTGTTGCATTTTGTGAGAGAAAAAAACAAACAAACTGTAGTTTTAAAAATTATTTAACTGGGCTGGAGAGATGGCTTAGCTGTTAAGCACTTGCCTGTGAAGCCTAAGGTCCTCGGTTCAAGGATCTATTCCCCAGGACCCACGTTACCCAGATACACAAGGAGGTGCATGTGTCTGGAGTTCTTATGCAATGGCTGGAGGCCCTGGCGTGCCCATTTTCTCCCTCCCCCTCTCTCTCTCTCTCTCTCTCTCTCTCTCTCTCTCTCTCTCTCTCCCTCTTTCTCTCTGTTGCTCTCAAATAAATAAATAAAAATAAATAAAAAAATTTAAAATAAAATAAAAACTATTTAACTGTACTCTTTCAGGAGAAATGTCCCTTCCATTTTACAAAGAAAGAAGGAAAGAATCAAGGAAGCTGTAGCAATCATTTACATGAAATTCTGAAGTCAGATCAACTTAGGCCAGTACCTATGCTTCTTCATGAAGTTCCTGAAGAAAGAAGGGTGTTCCACTGGAGCAAACTTTTGCAGGCACAAAGGTTTGTGTCCCGTGTGGCTCAGTGAGACATGAAACCACAGATGGGCCAGATTTTAAATTCTGTGCTAAAATGAAGTGAAGTGAGAATGTGTAATATTTCAATTACATGAGGATGAATAGACCTTTTGTCAGTGTGTTAAATCAGTGGATATTTTCTGGGTTTTATGTTTGTTTGTTTCCTTGCTTGCTTATTTAAAGATGGGATCTCCCTACATGACCATGGCTCCAATTCATAAGATCAAACGTCACCTCCAGTGATCCTCCTGTCTCAATAGCTCTGAGTACAGATATACACTGCCACATTTTAACGATCACACAATTTGTACTACATAAGGTAGGTACCGTGAAAACAGTCTTTCATCAAAAGACCCATCCTGTGTAATTCTCCAGTCACCTGCTCCTGATTCACACAGAGCAAGCACATATCTCTGGCGGACATATTGTCACCTTTCACTTAGATAAAGGAACCTGTAGTTAAATATATACATAGGTAAACTTGAGAACGACTGCCTTTCTGGAAAAATGATTTTTTTTTTTTAAGTATTAACAGGGGCTGGAGGGGTGGCTTAGCACTTAAGGTGTTTGTCTGCAAAGCCAAAGGACCCAGGTTCAATTTCCCAGGACCCATGTTAGCCAGATGCACAAGGAGGCACACGTGTCTGGAGTTCATTTGCAGTGGCTGGAGCCCTGGCACACCCATTCTCTCTCTCTCTCTCTCTTCCTTCTCCCTCTTTCTCTCTGCCAAATAAATAAATTTTAAAAAATTTTTAAACAGTATTAGCAGGAAAACAAAAATGCTCATCTACACAAAACCTTTATAGATGCAAAGTCTGATAGGCATGAGGTTAAGATTATTTCTAAAATCTGAGTGTTGCCTCTTGAGCTCCTGTGTGCACTTGGGGGCACTTTGATACCTATATGTGAGCCTAACATAAAGGTGTTGCTTTGAGATTCATAACCAGAAAAGGTTTAAATAACAAAGGCAACAATAATACTGTCAAACTGGTAACAATTAACCAAAGGCCAAGGCTTGAAAAATCAAAAGAAAAGTGCGCATGCAAATTAAGTATTCCAAAGAGCTGGTCATCAACTCCTGATGATGACAAAGCATCACAAAGTGTCTCTACGAAGCCCGGTCAGTTGCTACCAACTTTCATGAGTTGGGCTATTTGGGTCAAGCACTTACTCACTGTTACTTAATAGGTTTCTTTAAATAGGTACTCAAAAATTGTTTTTAATAGTTTTTTTTGGCTTTGTCTCCAATAATATTACCTATGAAATTATAGCTTATGACATGAAATTTAACATGTTTTGTTAATATCTAGTTTTCCTTATACAACTGATCATAAAAAGTAAGATGTTTGTGTATAGTTCCATAAAATAGTATCGAGCATATAGCTAGCGCACATGCCTGGTACATTGCTTAAGGTAAAGATATTGGGGTCACGCTGAAAAGTTTGGATCCTGATTCTACCCTGAATATCAGCTTTCTGTCCTGTAAAATGGAATAAATAGCTGAGATTAAAATTGTTAATCACATAAAATGCTTAAAGAGTATTTTGCATAAAGTAAATCCTCAATAACTGTTACCTAGACTGTTATGAGGGTAGCAGTAACCGACATGATAATCACTTACACAGATATTGGTTAACTATTAAATGAAGCTGAATATTTTATTTTAAAATATACTTTAATATATAAATATAATTAGGAAAAAATTTTGATATGAAATTTAATGACTGCTATTTTATATTAGTGTAATGAAACTTCACATTGTAAGTTTTCAAAAGTGGTAAGCGATTTTGCCTAAAAATTTCAGAGTTGCCGATGGAGGGAAAATGTCTTAAATGTCCCAAAATGATAACACAACTCTTCCACAGTCCAAAAGTGTATGAAAATAAAATTACTTACTGCATGAAAATAGAAGGTTTTAAATATGAATAAGTTGTATTTAAAAATCTATCATACAGGAAAACATTTTTGATAGTTTTAATATGGTGTCTCTCTTCATCAGCCATGTACTGAAATCTGAGGGACAGAAAAAAGCCAGGCCAATTCTGAAAGGTTTCAAATATCAAACTATACTCTTAGGTCAGTGCTAAGATCAATTAGAACCTTTCAATGACAGAAAAGGTTACAGTGAGTCTTAGAGGTGACACTCTGAAACTGTTTTATGCTGCCATATAAATGTCTTGATACCTCAAAACAGTTTCTGTTTGGAAATTTATCAGTCTCATCTCTTTTGCAGAAAAGGGAAAGGAGTTTGGGGAGCAAGACAGTGGTGCATTCCCTTCCTGGACCTCTTTGTGAGCACACCTAGATGAGGCTTAAAGACTCAGGGGCTTCACAGGAAAGGATGTATCACCAGGGCATATACTAACGCACAGTGCCCAAGCAATATTAGGTGACAGCAATGTTTACAAAGTCCTCAGACTTCTTAAAAGCAAGCAAAGTGGCTTGTACTGTTTTTCAATATGTGACGCTTGTTTATTTTCTTCCACTCAAGTTCAGACTGAATGATGCCAAGTTTGGGTCTTTGTACAGTTTAATGAATATTCAATGCCCCACCATTAAAACACATTGGCCTATTACATGCAGCATGGAACGCATCACAATGCAACACACTAGTGCATCTCACCCATGTGGAGGGCACCAGCTTAAAAGATTATATCCTTTCTTAGTTCACCAGGAAAAACTCATGTGAGGGGCAGATACTCAGCCATCTATCCATTCCTAGGGGTGTTGATTTTCCTCACCTAGTAACCATTGTAATAAGACCCCGACTGCATTTCTGAATATAATTAGTTTAAGATGCCCTACTGAGACACATATCAGAAGAGTTTATAAGATGTAAGGAGAATATCCATTGGGAAGAGAAACTGTCATGGTTAGATTCTCACTGAGAAAACAGCAAGGTGCTTGATAAAGGTTTGCTCAACTCTTGGATGGTAGGATTCAATACTTTTGATAGCAGACTTTTCTATTTATTTCTTAAATGAGTGATCTGAAATATTTACAACCAGACAGTACCTAATTTTAGGTTTTAAGTACTTTAACAGCACAATGAAATATGACCAGCAGCTGCAATCCAGAACTATGTTGAACAAACTCCTTCTAAAGGGGGACTGGCTTTTACTGAGTGTTCAGTATTCTTGCATTCACCCATTTAAAAAAAAATGACAGTGAACAAAAACATAGAAAATCTGGTATTCTTAAAGCATTTAACAGATCACTAAATTTTGTAGGGGATTATCTTTCTGCTTCTTGAATTCTGTGTAAAATGTGTGAGGTTCTCTTGCATGAAATAAGGTCAATTGTGTTACCTAAAAGTTAGAATGTCAAATTTCCAACACCTTCACTTTTGTATCAGTAGCAATGAGTTTTCTGTCATCATATGTTTTGAAAAAATTCTAGACTATTGAATTCCAGTTCATCACATTAAAAAATAAAATATCAAGCCACATAAATCTATTTTTAGACATGGCATCAGTCATGTAGAACTTGCAACAGAGACTGAAAACATGAAACTGGACGCTATATTTTCAGTGGCTATGTAAAATTTATTTACACCACAAATGGAACTGTTATTATAAATGAAAACTTAAGAATAGAGACCTATTTTTAACCCAGAGAGAATCAAACAACCAATCACTCATCTGCCTATATCCCTTCAAAAAGAAACTTCGCATTAAATTTTCTCAAAATCCTCTAGACTTTGGCATCTGTATTTCTTAATCAGAACAAAACTTCTCTTAAACCAATTGCTTTTTCTGCACATTTTAGGGTTTTAAAATTTTTTAATGTGAACATGGTACTCAACAGAAATATCTCTTATGGGCACACATGTACAACTCCATTTTGGAAATGAAAAATTAAATTTCTAACAGTCAAAATAAACACTTAAAAAAGAGAAGAATTGAGAATATAGTTTTATTTCAGTTAATTGTGAAACAGCCTGAAACTAACATGGCCTTAAAATCTGAACACACACGTATATTCAAGCAGTTTACAAAGGAAAAGGGGCTTTGGAAAATCACATTGGTTTCAGACCTTCACTAACTGGGAAAGACAAGGACTTGCCCCTAATAATAAGAAAAAAGGAACAATTTCAAGCCAACTCAATTATGTTACTGTCAATGTTTTATTTTAAAATCTACATTCTTGCACAATCATTCAAAAAGAACTGGTTTAACTTTGAATGAGTTACAACTTTTAATCAGGTGGGAAAAACTATTTTTATGGCTTATAATATCAATAAAAGTGGCTGTGCTTCTTATTGTTACCACAGAACTCAGACTCTGACAGTCACTCCATACAAAACCGCCTGCCCCCTTGTTTTTCCTTTTTTATTTCTTGGGATAATGATATTTTAAAAATACATGGATGCCGTTGGGAACAAATTGCTTAAAACGTGCTCAAAACTTATCAAGTATTTTGTTTTATGATTCTTTCCTCCTGCCTCCCCTAGTGTTTGATTCTCAGGTGTAAGCATTGCAAAAAGAATTTAAAAAGTATTTTAAAAGAGGGCGATGTTTCTGTTTCTGTTTAAATGCGACCTCTGCTTGGGTAAATGTGGTTACAATTCTTGTTCTGAAGAAGTCTTAAAAAGAAGAAAAGGTGGTGGTGGGGGGAAATACCTCAACAAATAAAAAAGCCAGGGTCCACTTTTAATCCTGCTGGTCACCTACTTGGAAAAGCGATTTCAGAAGGTGTTGATGGGCTCCGAGGTTCTCCCACCCAAGTCCCCCAGAAGCCCGCGCCTGAGCTGACAACCGCCCGAGGGTGCAAAAAAGCGAGCTGGCCGCCGCGAAGAAGACGAACGAAATGCCATATTCCAGAAGACATATCTCACTCCAACCATTACGTCGATCCCGGAGTGCCAAGCCAACAGGGGTAAGGGACAAAGAAAACTGTTAAGTATGAGCCCTTAATGTGAAACCCAACCTGTTGGAGCCTCTTGGGTATCAGATTTTGGAAGTGTCTGTAATGACAGCCAGGAAAGCAAATTAATGGCCTAGGGCCCACTGAGTTTGAACACGAGACTCCTGTTACCTCCTCGCAGATCAAGTACACAACACACACGCACGCACACCGAGGTGGCCCACGTGCAACTGCTGGGAAACCAAAACACACGCGCCCCAGCTGGGCTTGGGGACGCGCACCTTCCCCTGGGCGCTCGGGCTGGGATTCATGAATGACCGGGGCCGCCCGCTCCGAAGTGGCGGGGACAAAGCCCGCGGGGGGCGGGGGGGGGGGCGAGGAGAGAAAGCCATTCCCAAACCCCACCTTTACCCCGAGGGCTGACCCAGAGCGCCAATCCCCGTTAGTCTCTGCAAGGGGACACTGTCACCCCCAACGAGGGAAGACAGGACCTCTGGGTTTAGCCGCTGCTCAGCCACACGAGACTCGGTCACAAACTCCCCAACCCATCAGAGGGAGAGAGGTTCCAAATCTTGCGGACTAGGAACGCGACATCTTTAAAGTGCGGAAAACCCGTGAAGTTCAGGTTGCTAAACGCTAAACGCTGCAAAATGAAAGGAACGCTCCTCCTCCTCCGGGCGACTGTTTTCATGCCCGGCTTCCCCACGCTAGAAATGCCAGAGACTTTGCACGTCCCACAACGTCCCCAAACCCACAGGGCTTAGAAAGACAGAAAAACCTGTTCTCCCCGGCCAGGTCCCGTCGTTGAGAGAAGTTAGAAAGCCTCGGCGATCACGAGCCAATGATCGCAACTCCCGTGCCCGGGCGTCTGTAATTTCCCGGACCCTGGCAAACGGCGGCAGGAGTCGTTCGGCCCACGCGACATAAAAACTGTTCAAATGCGATCGCCACCGGTTCAAACGCGGCCGGTGCCAAGAGATCGGAGCCCGGTCTCTTCATATACACCAGCACCGGGCCTCCAGGAAGCCCCGGAGCCCAGGGCCCTCATGGGTGGACGTGGGCAGCAGCTCCCTGGCACGTGCCACCTAGGGGGTCATCACTAAGTAATAAATGTCACCGGGCGGATGTGGGGAGAAGCTGCGCGAGACTCTGGGGGTGGCGGGCGGGGTGCAGGCAGGTAGGATCCGAAAAGAGACAGAATGCCTACCCCTGCCCTCCGCGTCACCCCGCAAGCGGGACCAGCGGGCTCAGAGGGGACCCTAGTTAGGTACGTGGAGGGGAGTCCTTTGGGGACCTGGTGCGCCGCTGCAGTCCCAGTGCCCGGGGCTGTGGGCCCTGAGACACCCCTCCCTGGGCCACTCCTGGGAACTGCGTCGACCACGCAACCTTTCTCTGCGCTTCTTGTGCCCCCCCCCACACACCAGCCCCCAGTCCCCCGAGCGCCCAGCGCTCTTCAAAGCCACGCGCACTTTCTTGCAGGAGTTTGGGGACTACTTCAAATCGGGATCCCGCTGGGCTCCGAAGCTCGGACGGGATGGAAAGGGACACTCACCTCCTGTCTCCCCGGACTGCGTGGGGACGGATCCTGAAGTTCAATTGTCTGTCCCAGCCCGGGATCCGCAGGTCCGAAGTGGGGAACGACTCTCTCTGCTCCTTCCAGGGTCTCAAGTTTTCCCTGGACGCCCGAGTCTCTGATGAAAACAGGACATCCCTTTCGGCCACCACCACCAGCCTCCCCCCAGCAGCAAAGAGCTCACACGAGTGGGGGAGAGGCAGGGCGGGGTGGGGGAGGAGGAGGAGGGGAGCCGCGGAGCCCGAGCTTTGCGCAGGCGACGGGGGGGGGGGGTGTGTGCGGGGGGAGAAGGGAGAAGAAAAGAAAAGAGCGCGCGCCCCGCCGCCGCCGCCCGGAGCTGCGTCCCCCGCGCCGCCCAGCCGAGCGACAACTCCTCGTGGACGGACAGGACGGGAGTTTCTCGCCGCAGCCGGCGGCGGCCCGAGCGTGCGCCGCGCCGCGGGCAGCCTCGCACTTGCGCGCGGGCTCGGTGGGCGACGGGAGGCGGGGGGGAGGGGGCCGGCCCCGCGGGAGACCTGGGGCTCTCGGGTGGCCGCTGGGGGCCGGGCGGCGAGGGCGGCCGCGATGCCTTTTTTATCTGATCTCGGGAGGGGGCTCGTTGTCATCGTTTTGCGGTCTCGCGTGGGGACCGCCGGCGGTGGGGCGGGGTGGGGGGAGGTGGTGGTGGTTCCCGGGCCTTGGGCGTCCCCCGGTGGCGCCGGGGTAATCTCCACCCCGTTCCCCCCCCCCCCCACCCGGCCAGGCGCGGGCCGCGGCCGCCTCGCGACGTAGGGGATGGACCCTTCGCGGCTGTACCCGGCCTGGGACCGGGAACCACCAGCTTTGGCCCCACACTCCCGGGGACTCAACGACGACTCTCTGGGCCACCCTGATCCCGGGGTACAGGAGCCTGTGTGTCCCCCTGATAGGACTCCTGGTCACTTACCCCAAAGGAGGAGGCTGAAGGGACTTCGCTTACTTGCTACAACCTCGCATAAAACCAACCCACCCAAGCCCGAGGGCTGGAGGGGGTGGGGGCTTCTCTGGCTTAGAGGACGGACCCTTTCCCGTGGAGGTGCAAGCGATGAACAGATAAACAGCGTGCTCACAGGCTAGGCAAGGAAGGGCCTGGGCCGCGTCCAGGGCTGGGTGCAGCTATAGGCATCCCTTCCAGGCGCCAAAGGTCAGGCAGTGACGCCTGACTTCCAAGGCCGCGTCGGGGCACATTGCTGAAATGACATTTCGCCTAAGCCTACGCCTCATGTACCTACATAGGATGTCACTCTACACACATGCATGTGAATATCACAGCGGGGGCGGGGGGCACAGCAAAGGAAACCCTTCGATTTAGCATCCATTTGACACCTGCTTCTAAAACGTGTTGTCCATTTCAGCAGTATTATTCTCCCTGTGATGTTAACACTGAGGTTAACTCATTTAGAATTCATGGGTCATCTGCCATCGTATTGGTCACGTATGGCACATACGAACTAGTTTAATTTTCACAAGCACTCCTCAGGTGCCTTCACACATCAAACTTGTTTACAAGATGAGGAAACTGAAGCCTAAAGAAATCAAAATAACTTTCTCAAAGACACACCCAGAGGTCTCTAAGCACAAGCCCACGGTTTTGCAAACAAACCTCGGCATTGCCCTGACTATAACATTAGAAATTACCCTTACTTTAAGAAAACGTAACTTTCATGTGTTGTCAACTAGACTATATTCTGAAAAAGTTCCAGAAACATCTCACTCCCCCCCCCAACACACACTTGAGCTTAGTTTTATGCAACTGATATGAGAACTGTCAAGTTCAAAAGGAAAAACAACACTGAACACTTGAATACGAATAAGTGTACTTCAGTTTTTAATGAACAGAGCGCTGTCTGAGAGGATTAGGAAGAAAGGTGAAAGATGGAACTGGACATTTAAATTGACAAAAGTCCTCTTTGCAGCTCTCTTCACTTACTGGTCCTTCTTCACAACAGGCATATTTTGGAGGGCTTAGGCACTGGCAGGCAGAATATTCCCTTTTCTGGTTTCCAAGGCAGAGAAGGTTCTTCTGGTGGGTTGGGAGTAAAGGGCATTGGGACCATTGCCCAGAGTGTGTTTCTGGCTTAAAGAGGAATACCAATTAATACATACTCAATGCATAATATCAGCAAGCAAAAATCACTAATTTTATTTTATTTTTGTCTGCATTTTGGATGTGAGAAAATGGAGGGTTTGGATGATGATTTGGTGCCAAGTGGAAGACCTGCCAGTCACACCAGCTTGGTGATTCTGTTAGTGGCACACTTGTTCAGAAAAACAGTCATTCTTTTTAACACAG
Source organism: Jaculus jaculus (assembly GCF_020740685.1). Classification (NCBI taxonomy): domain Eukaryota; kingdom Metazoa; phylum Chordata; class Mammalia; order Rodentia; family Dipodidae; genus Jaculus; species Jaculus jaculus. The sequence continues at coordinate 32,295,686 of NC_059110.1, forward strand.
TGTACATGGGGTAGCCCAAATGTACAACTGAAATGTCTGTGAGGCACGCCCTGTCTAAGAAAGAACATGCAGTGGGTACAGCCAACACCATGCGAGAAGAAGCATGGTGCTGAATTTAACTTTCTTCCCTAAACCCATGTTTTCCCCATTTCTTGCTGGTATAAAGCTCTGTGTGTTGACTTTACCTCTAAAAGAAATGTATAAAGGCTCATAATCAAAGAAACTTAAACTTCACACTTAAGTATGACATGCTGTTGACATTGCAAAGCTTGCTTTCTGGCTCGCTTTTAAAATGAGGTTTTTAGCATAAGGACCCTGCTGCTGAGGTTATTATACATCTCCATTAGCTTTTGTTTACATATGCTATCAACTTGAAACCTCAGAATTATATGCTGATACTAGTTATTCAACTTCTTACTAAGCTAATAATAACCCTCAATATGCAGATATCACTTGGATAACTTTTAGAAGTAAAATGGGTACATTCAGCCTACCTGTGCAAAAAGAAGTTGAACTTCGGAATCAAGGGATACATTTTAGGGTCATTGGTTTGTTTGAACAAAACCTTATTTCCAGCATTTCTGTTGAAGGCAGCTTTTCTAATTATTGGTGTATCACCCACAATATGGTTGATGATATATTTTAAATCTATGTTTATTGGATGTTTGTTTGACAAAGGAAACTTTTTATTCTCATCATAAAGGGAAACCTAGTTGAGCTTGCCAAGAAAAGAAGATGGCTTTGTAAATGAATCTATTTTGTGGAAATATTTACTTTTTCTATACCATCTAAAATTATGTCACACACCAGGTAAAGAATCTGTGGCTTAAAGCATTGTATCTTGCATGCCTCACAGATTATCCAAAATATATTCTCAATCCTTCAATTCCTACTTTGGGCTATTTTTAGTCAGTTATTGATCTCCTTTTTTTTTTTTTCTTCTTTTTGGTATTTTGAGGTAGGGTCTTGCTGTAGTCCAGGATGACGGATGACCTGGAATTCACCCTGTAGTCTCAGAGTGGCCTTGAACTCACAGAGATCCTCCTACCTTGGCCTCCCAAGTGATGGGATTAAAGGCATGCACACCAAGCTGTCTTTGATCTCCCTTTCTAAAATATACTTGGACTGGAGAAACGGTTTAGTGGTTAAGGTGCTTGCCTGCAAAACCAAAGGATCCAAGTTCAATTCCTCAGGACCCATGTAGGCCAGATGCACAAGGTGGCACATGCGTTTGGAGTTTGTTTGCAGCAGCTGGAGGCTCTGGTGTGCCCATTCTCTCTCTATCTGCCTCTTACTCTGTCTCTGCTTCTATCTCTCTCAAATAAAATAAAATACAATATTTTAAAGATACTTGAAGTCCCTGAAGAGGAAGATTTTTTTTAATTAAAACACTTTTATTGTTTTTTTTTCTTATTATTGTTCTTGGGGGAAAATGAAAACAATTTATAAGTACACTGTTAAAAAGCAGCTTAATTTGAAAGACTGTACAGTTACCATTAGTAGCTTCCCCCATCCCTTCTTCCCATTTCACCCTTTATCTTAGGCCTTAAGCACCCAGAGAATGTTTCCAACCGGTGATATCATGACAGCGACATCTATTGGCCTAATGTGGTAGCGCAGCAAAGTTCTACAAGACAATGAAGAAAATAGAACAATGGGAGACACAGCATGTGACAGAAAATATGGTGAAATTCAAGCCAGACACCTGCTGCCAAATTCTGGAAGGTTTCCAGGAACATTAGCAAATCCTACACAGCATGAATCGGTCTATTAGAATATACATAAATCTGAGAAAAGATATTTGGAGCAGGAATAATCTGACTGTACAGTGAAACTCTGTGGAAATGCTAGGATTCACTGATTAGCAGTTCCCCTCACCCACTCCTCAGGGGTGGGATGCTTCTGCAATTGCCATCTACTGTTTATTTTTCAAATGTGTATGGCAAACTATGGCAGGCAAGTTTGTATAAGTCAAATTATACAAAAAAAAAAATACTTTGGGAGTGCAAAATCCAAAAAATAAATTTATTTTAATTTCATTTGAAAATAATCCTAAGGGAAAAAAATACCATGCCATGACTTTAGTAAGAACAGATTTTTTAAGGCTTAAAAAGTGTAACAGCATACTGCATTTACTAAAAACAAAAATAAAGAGTGCTGGACATTTGGAGATAGAATCCCACAGTGACTCTTTTGAGCACCTTTGAACTCCAGCTGGAAGCACACCCAAGTCTTAAAAAGTACAGTCATTCAATTGTTTCTTAGTAGATTTTAAGCCAAACCCTTTGAGCCTAAAAGAATGGTGTTTTATGGTGACCAGCCTCAATAGGAACAAGGTTGACCACTGTCTACCAATGACAGAGGTGGGGAACAAATGAGGATAAACAGGAATCTGAAGTTCTAAGCTGCTAGTTCTTCTAAAATTTATAAACAAACACACTTTCTGAGTAATTTTGTGCACAGACCAGGCTTTAAAAGGTTTCTAGTCGTTTGTTAAATTGTAGAAATGAGATGGGTTGGACCAGTCTCTTCTAACCTCTCTCTGTGACACTCTCATGCTCAGCAGCGTCTAAAGTACAGGCATTGCACATTTGCTGGGAGATAGCCTCATTATATTTACTTTTAAATTCTCTCAGAAATTTTCTTAAGTTCAATCCTTTTAGCACCATATTATATAATTCGATTCTCTCTTCCATGTTTACACCCGGCCTTCAGATGTTTATAAAGAGACACCCAGGCCACTTTTCGTCATCTGTTAGCCCTGTTAAACAAATATAAGGTCTTTAAGTCTTATTTTAGTTCACTCTCCCCAGGCCCTTCGTCACACTTACTGTTTGTCTCTGCACTATTTCCAATTGTCTACCAGTTCCTTGTGTACCACACAGCCCATTAGCATACTTGAATGAGCCGTACTTTTCTTTTTCTCTCCTCTGCTCTTTTTTTTTTTTTCAAGAGAGAGAGAGAATTGGCACACCAGGTCCTCCAGTCATTGCAATCGAGCTCCAGACAGGTGTGTACCTTTGTGCACATGTGCGAGCTTGCCTCACTTTGTGTGTCTGGGTAATGTGTGACCTGTAGAGTTGAACATGAGCCCTTGAGCTTTGTAGGCAAGTGCCTTAGCCACTAAGCAATCTCTCCAGCCCCAATAAGTGATTTTTAAAAAATATATTTTGGGGCTGAAGAGATGGCTTAGAGGTCAAGGCCCCTGACTATGAAGGCCAAGGACCCAGGCTCGATTCCCCAGTACCCACATAAGACAGATGCACAAGGTGGCATGTGTGTCTGGAGCTCATTTACAGCGGTTGGAGGCCTTGCCATACTCTTTCTCCTCCCTACTCCATTGCCATCTGTCTTAAATAAATGTGTAAGATATTTTTAGCACTAATATACATGTTAGAAGCTGGGTTTGGTGGCACATGCCTTTAATCCCAGCACTTGAGAGGCAGAGGTAGGAGGTTTGGGGTTAGTTCGTGGCCAGCCTGAGACCACATAGTGAATTCCAGGTCAGCCTGGGTAGAGTGAGACCTTACCCTGAAAAAAAATAAAATCTTATTTGAAACCGGGCATGGTGGTGCACACCTTTAATCCCAGCACTTGGGAGGCAGAAGGAGGAGGATCACTGTGAGTTCAAGGCCAACCTGAGAATACATAGTGAATTCCAGGTCAGCCTGAGCCAGAATGAGAACCTTACTTGAGAGAGACAGAGGTACAGTGACAGAGAATGGACACACACACACACACACACACACACACACACACACACGGCAGAGGAAGAGACTGGCTGCTGACTAGGGGCCCGGTAGGGCCTGCAGCCTCTACCTAGGAACTCTATATGCATGCAAGGCTTGACAGGGTCCTGGGAAATGAAACCCAGGTAGTCAGACTTTGCAAGCAAAAGTTTTTAACTTCCCAGTCACCTCCCGGGTCTGAACGTTTTCAAAGAAGAATATTTTAAAATATTTTATTTATATTTATTTATTTGAGAGACAGAAAGAGGCAGAGAGAGAGAGCCAAAACGAAAGAGAGAGATTGGGCATGTCAGGGCTTCCAGCCACTGCAAAGGAACTCCAGATGCATACACCACTTTGTGCATCTGGTTTTCGTGGGCACTGGGGAATAGAACTGAGGTCCTTTGGTTTTGCAGGCACCTTAACTGCTAAGCCATCTCCCCAGCCTCCATCAAAGAAGAGTATTTTAAGGAGAAATAATCTTCAGTAGGCCAAACCGAAATGCACAAGCACCAAGGCTCTGAAGAAGCTTAGAATGTTCTGGCATGTGGAGAGCTAGAGAAGAAAGCCCGTGGTCCCCCATGCTGGCTTGCCTGGAGGGGGATGGTGGGGACGGGGATTCCCAGTCAAAATAAAAGCCACCCCACCCCTCGCAGGGGGCCAAGGTCATGGGGTGGTGGGTTCAGAGCCCTGGAGTTGTGTTCGGGTGTCTTAGGGCTGCAGAAAAGCTTTCTCAGACCATCTCCCACCCTACTTTTCTTTTTTAAATGTGGTATGGTTTGAGTTCACTTTTACTCACGTGAGATTTTGTTTCTCCGTTTTCACTTCACCTGGCATTTCACATGCCAATTCTGATTTCTCCAGCATTTCAAAGACATATGTCTAAAGAGAAGTAACCAAAGTATGATCAAGGACACTTTCATTTCCCTCGGATTTCATTGACTTATAATCCATTTACATTTCAAAGTAAAAAAGATCTAATTATTATCATTTTCTTAAAAAAAAATGAGACAGGGTCTCATGTAGGCCAAACTTACCTTGAATTTGTTATATAGCCAAGGATTACCTTGAATTTCTGATTCTCTTGCCTTCACTTCTTTTAAATTTATTTATTTATTTATTTGTTTGTTTGTTTATTTATTTATTTATTTATTTGACAGAGAAAGAGGGGGAGAGAAAGAGAGAGAGAGAGGGAGGGAGGGAGACAGAATGGACACGACAGAGCCTCCAGGCATTGTAAATGAACTCCAGACCTATGCTCTCCCCTGTACATCTGGGTAATGTGGATCCTGGGGAGTAGAACCTGTGTTCTTTGGCTTTGCAGGCAAGTTCCATAACCACTAAGCCATCCCTCCAGCCCTTGTCTTCACTTTTTAAATTCTGGGATTCCAAGTATGTATTAGCCTACCTAGAAATTACCACATTTTATACAACTCTTTTGTAAAAATTTATCCATCGTCTGCTTATTAAAATGGCCCATAGGTTATAATTTTATTATTTATTTATTTATTTTGATTTTTTTTGAGGAAGAGTCTCGCTCTAGCCCAGGATGACCTGGAATTCACTATGTAGTCTCAAGGTGGCCTCAAAACTCACAGTGATGGTCCTACCTCTGCCTCCTGAGTGTTGGGATTAAAGGTGTGCTCTGCCACGCCGGACTCAGATTATCATTGTAAAGTCTCTAAATATACAATTCAATGATTAATGGAAGGCGGAGCTCAATTTATGGAGAATGAATAAATTGACAGAACAATTCTGAGGTAGGGCATTTGACACTGATAGCTCCCGTATTCATTGCTCATATGAAAGGCCAAAGATCAGAAAACCAATATATAGAAGTGATCTACTAACACTGATAATATTAAATGAAAGTGTTATAATACAACCATTGAAAATTACAACAAACTTTTATAATATCTGTCCTCATACTTAATGGAACAAAAAATTAGAAACAATTTTTGTACAGTTTTCTATTTTAAGCACATAAGCATTCTCAACACACTGTTGAGTGACGTCTTTAAGACTGTTTACCTCATCTTTGTATTCTACCTCCAACTCCAAGAGAAAGGTGGAGATCCCAGAAGCATTAGGTGTTTCTTTTAAGAAAAAAATGTATTTATTTGAGAGACAAAGAAGGAATGGGCACCCAGGGCCTCTAGACACTTGTGCCACCATGTGCATCTAGCTTTACATGGGCACAGGAGTATCAAACCTGGGTCCTTGGGCTTGGCAAGCAAGCGCCTTAAGTGCTAAGCCATCTCTCCAGCCCAATAACAGGTATTCCTGACCTCAGCTTTCTGCTCAGTCATCTCTGCTTTCAGGGTTCTCAGCTACCATCAGAGCCTCCAGAACTTCCACTTTTCTGTCTCCAGGACAATCAAAAATAGACCCATGCAAGTTCTTTCCTTTCTTCACTGTGCTTTTTGTTACAGTTGCACCCCCTCCTACAGTTGTATCTTTCTCTATGTGGGGGGCTTAAGGATATAAGTGTCCTTCCTGGAATCCTGACGTCCTCACCTGTTGGCTGGTCTTGACCTGAGGACACTGGAAGCCAAATGCATCACTTCATCCTCTCCAGCCCTCCCTCTAGCTCTTCCTTTGACTTAATTATATGAACAGCACCATCTTTGAATTTACCTATCCTACTTTGCAAATGTAAGTAGCGAAGGGCGAGACAAGTGTATCTTAGGTTGACAGTGTTTCCTCATCTATCCTCTTGTTTCTTCATCACTGCTGCATCCCTAGGCTAGCATCTTCCAAGGCTAGACCTTCCCAGGCTTTGACCTTCAAAACCAGGAGACACATACACTTCTAGGTTTTTCTCTGCCAATATCTCAGCATCATTTAAGTGCAGTTTGGTTCTTCTCTCAGCTAACCATTCCTAAACAGGTCCCAAAAGGCTTACATAATAAAACAAAAATGTCTCATCCAGAACTCACATCTCCCCAGAGCTCATGTGGCAAACTGCTACTTTATTCTTCTTTTCCAACCAGGAACATGGTCTGTACCCAGGACACACACACACACACACACACACAAACACACACATTAAAGGGATGCTGAGTGAAGGGTGGTCCAGCTTGTACTACAGCAAGAACAGAACACATAGCTTGCTTTATCCCCTTTGTGTTTCATTGTAATAACTCCATCCATATCTTGTGTACTCTCACACAAACTAATTCTGGAATTGGTCCTCTGCATTTTCTATTGGAATATTCACTTTGCAACTTAGTTTTGTTATTGCCATGGCTGCATTTGGGTAAAGACTTTTATCTACACTTGAGAGTTCATTCTCTATTGTTTCCTGTCTTGCCTCCACTATTTCCTTCCCTTTAACCTGCACCTATCAATGATCTTTGTTTTCTCTTACAAAAATCTTCCATATACTTTCCAGTGAGTTGTTGGCCAGGGAGGTCCCTGTTGCCTCCAAAACAGCCTAGGCTATTGCCAAGGCCCTTGGTTTCCCATGAGAAAGAGATGGTAAGACCCTATTGCTGAAGAGTTTACATGGCTGAGTAGCAGAGTCACTGAGAAGTCAAGCTGGTGCTGAGCATAAAACATTCTCCCTGTAGCTGAGCCAAGTGAAAGCTGGAAAAAAGCTGCACTGCATGCAGCCTTATAGGAGACAGAAGTCATCAGCAGTGAAAATGATGGACACTGGAAGCCTGAGTTTGGCCTGACAGGCCAAATGACTGAACAAGTGCAATAGTGGCATGTCTGGTCTTGGGGAAACCAACTGCTCTCTAACTGGACTGAAGGCCCACTCTATGGGAGGGAATACATGCCTGGTACTGAAAACCTAATCAAAAGCCTATAGCAGGGGAGGTCATGAGCCTTAGGGATACAAAGCCTGCTCTTGTCTGGATAAATGCACATATTGCTCTCACTAAATTGCCCTGAAAGCACTACACTTCATGTTCATACTCATATATTAATGCTACTCTCACTTCTGGTTAGAGAAGCTTCTCTTTTCAGATGGTGATTACCATTGGGATGAGCCAAAAGGCAACATAGTATTGAGAAGAAGGGACAGAGAAGTGTCCAGCACTGAAACATCACACACCCTTCACACTCAGGATCCATTGAGGAAGAGGTGGCGGAAAGAATGCAAGAACCAAAAGAAGGGTACCACTCCTTACATGCAACTGTGTGGAGAGAGAACTTGGCCTCAATAGCCAAGACCTCGTAGTGCCTAGCGATACCTACACAAGACCCTCATAATAGGAGAAAAGAAGATGACATCAAATTAAAAGAGAGACTAATGGAGAGAGGGAGAGGTATGACAGAGAACAGAGTTATGAAGGGAAAAGTGGTCAATAACATATATATATATATATATATATATATATATATATATATATATATATATATGTATATATATATATATATGTGTGTGTGTGTGTGTGTGTGTGTGTGTGTGTGTGTGTGTATAGTTCTGGGAGTTGCAGGTGTGCATTGCTGTCCAGTTAATGCAATTAGTGATAGCACACTGATGGCATGCTACAGTTTATCCATCTTTGAATTCTTTCTGCAGCCTAATGCAGAATCTCCTACATAGGAGGCAGTCCATAGAATGTGTTAATAAATTAGCTATAATGCTTCAATAGATATCCTAAGTGAATACTATATGAGATGCCTCGTGTTACTTGGACTTCTTTAAAGCACAATTTTAGCATATTAATGGGCCTGGGAGAGATCCCCATAGTGAGAATAGTCCAATGGAAAGAATTATTGTTTCTCTGGGTTGTGGCTGAAAATTTGAATCACACAGCATATTCTTTGTAAAGTCAAGTCTTAAAATCATCAGAACTACATGCTTACCATGTCTTGAAGGTGCTGAGCATCATGTAACATATTCACATGACCCTAAGGGGTCAAGTTGCCGGGAAGCTTTGCCCAGCAGTCCGCACACACTGGCTGCTGTGAAGTCTTTTTTTTTCTTATCCTTATTCTGAACTGCCTAAGATCCTATGTTTTCTTTTTCTTCTTGTTGTTTTTTACTTGTTTTTTTGTTCTAGTCACATTTTATCCATATAAGCTGCCAATAAATAGTTTTTTTTTCAAAGTTTTCGCACTATTCTTAATGATTTTGTAACAGAAAAAGTAAAGCAAAGTTCATGAAAGTAAATCTAGGCCGAGGAGTTTAGGAATCTTACACTCTGTTCTACCATAATCATTGATGTTTATGAATTCGTCCCTTTTATGCTTTCCCTTGCTTGTTTATTTCTCCTTTGTCAACAACCCAACAAAAAGGGTTCCAGGTAATTTATTTCTTTTCCTTTTTCAGCAAAGAGTAACTTCATAAATCTTATAAAGACAGTTGTAATTTGGTTGAAACTTTTCCTTTTCTAGCTTAAATACTCTAGATGCATACAAATTATGTATGGTCTCCCAGCTCTTCCATGATGCATGGAGCTGTTGGAAATACAGCATGTGTATGGCGCTCTGCTTGTAAATGACAATTTTTTTTTTTTTACATTTATTTGCTTGTTTGTTTGTTTATTTGAGAGTCAGATGCACGGAAAGAAACAGACAGAAAGAATGGTGTGCCAGGGCCTCTAGCTACTGTGAATGAATTCCAGATGCATGCCCCACCTTGTGCATCTGGTTTACGTGTGTCATGGTGAATTAGTCTGAGTCTTTAGGCTTCACAGGCAAGCACTTTAATTAACCACTAAACCATCTCTTTAAGACAAATGACAAATTTTTAATAGGAACACTGAATATGATATTATTTTATAAAAATGTGCAGCTAATTGGGAACTGGTTTAATTAGCAATAATCTACATGTTATAAACCTTTCTTTTTAATATTTGATTTTATGGGATTGATACTTTTTAAGATATTATATTTTCTGCTTAAAATTGAAAATTTAAGAGAAGATAAAAATACTAAAAACAGAGGGCTTCCGGTCAAGATGGCGACCGCCTAGCTGCACTACAAACAACGAGGGAAAAAAAGGCAAGTATTCAAGGGAAATTAGGAACTTTCTGAAGAGGGAGGGCACAGATCGGGGTAAAAGAGGGAAGCACACACCCCCGCGACCCACGCCCCGCCACCCCGCCCGCCACGAATAACTGCATCGGGCGCGGCCCCGCGCCCAGCGGCCCGGCGCCCCGTGCACACCAAGCCCCACGCGCCCCGGTGGCCCAGTGCACCCCACAACCCCGTGCCCCACACCCGCCGCACCCCCTAGCAGGCCCCTCCCCCCCAGCGCGCCCCACGCTCCCTATCCACACACGGCAGACGCGGCCCAAGCGAACCAAGGCTTCCCGCGCCCCGGGCACCCAGGCCTGCCCCGCGCCCCCCCCCCCCCCCCCCCCGCGCCCAAGACCCCTGCGCCCCACCCCCGCGTGCCTCAAGACCACCCCACGCCCGCCCCACCCCCCGCGCGTTCCGTGCTCTCTATCCACACACAGCAGGCACTCCCCAAGCGCCCCACGCCCGGGGCGCCCAGGCGTGCCCCGCACCCCCGTGCCCCCCGTGCACCCTGAGACCCCCACGCCCCACCCCCACGCGCCTCGAGCCGTCTCCCGCGCGCCCCGCCCCCGCCTCCCCCCCCAGCGCGCCCAACGCTCCCTACCCACACGTGACGGGGCGCTCAAAGCGCCCCGCAGCGTCCAGCGTCCGGGAGCCCAGGTGTGCCCCGATCCCCCCGCGTGCCCCGAGACTCCCCGCGCCCCACCCCCGCGCTCCTCGAGCCCCCCCCGTGCACCCCACCCCCGCCACCCATCCAGACTGCCCCCCAGCATCCCACAGCATCCAGCACTCCATCTTACCTCAGCGTGCTCCACACCCCCTGCGCTACCCGCGACCCCCTGGACCCCCTCACCCCCCCTCCCCCGCGCGATCCGCCCCCTCCCCCCCTGCGAGTCCAGAGCACCCCACGGTATCCCACAGCACCCCACGCTCCTAGCTGCCCCCCCTCCCCTCACGCCCTGCTGTTCTCACATCACTTGCCGCCCGTCAGTTTCTGCTGTGTCCTGATTCTGTACCCACATCATCTGCCTCTGCACTACAATTGCACTTGCAGTGGGCCCAGTCCCACAGCAAGAGCCACATAAGTCCACACTGAGTCACTAGCACCAGCGCAGGTGGCATCCCCTACCTGTACATCGCCACCCATCCCCCACTCCCCTGAGGCGGAAGAGCACAGACTGTTTATAGACCCCAGTGTACCCAGCCAGAATCTAGGCACCTTCAAGGCTTGCTACCTCAGTCCCTTTTCAAGCTCAAAGGCAGGCAGCTTAGGTGCATTACTGGGTGAGAATTCAGGCAACTTTGGTGCCCCTGTCAGGCTATAGGTTGGCGGCTTTGGCAAGAGTGAGCAAAAACCCAGGCTGCTTACAACTGCCCCAGGCTGCCTTGGATTTGCATTAAGCTAGATCCCAGGCTGCTCCACCCACCTACCTGCCCATACACTGACATGGGTAGACCACAGCGCAAAAGAAATAACACGAAAAATAAAATGGAAGAAAATCCAGACAGATCACCCAGTCCAACAAGGATCACAACAAACCAAAACATAAAAGAGTGTTTAGGATCAGAACATCAAGTGGAAGCAATGAACAATGCAACCCTAACCAAACTACTGCTAGATCTGACAGGAAAGCTACAAAGGATAGATAATCGTATGGATGCTACCATCACGAAGCTAGAGCAATATGATAAGACACTGGAAGGAATTCAAAGAGAGCTAAGAGAGTTGAGGGAGAATGAAAAAAAAGAGGACCTTAAAAATCAGCTGGCCACACTAAATGAAAACATAAAGAAATGCAAGGATGATTTCCAAGAATCAGCAAGAAAATCAGAAAATGAGACAAAAAGGGAGCTGGACAAAGCGATGGAAGTGATACATAGGAAAGTAGTAGAAAATGCAAACTTAATTGAACAAGTCCAAAACTCACTAGAGGCTCTCAAGAATAGAGTCAGCGAAGTGGAAGATAGAAATTCTGATCTGGAAGACAGGATGGAAGAAACAGTTCGAGAGTCCAAAAATTTCAGTAAGTTCAAAAGTTCCTGTGAACAGAACATGAGAGAATTGTGGGATACACTTAAACGTCCTAATATCAGAATCATTGGAATACCAGAAGGAGAAGAATTTCAGACCAAAGGCATGGAGAACTTATTTAACACAATAATTGAAGAAAACTTCCCCCGTCTCTTAAAAGAAAGGCCCATCAAGATTCAAGAAGCAAACAGAACTCCTAACCGACTAGACCAAAGGAGAAACTCCCCAAGGCATATTATCATTAAGACTCTAAACATTGACACCAAGGAAAAAATCCTAAAAGCAGCTAGGGAAAAACAGCACACCACTTTCAAAGGAAACCCCATCAGAATTACTTCAGACTTCTCAATGGAAACCCTGAAAGCTAGAAGGGCCTGGAATGATACTCTCCAAATGCTAAGAAACTATGGCTTTCAACCTAAACTACTCTACCCAGCAAAAGTCTCCCTTATAATAGATGGTGAAAGGAAAACTTTCCATGATAAAACTCAGCTTTACAATTATATGAACACAAAACCAAACCTACAGAAAGTACTCCAGGAAATTCTCCACAGAGAAGAAACAAATAACCAAACACAAATGCCTACAAGAAGAAGATCACAGCAATCAAACCCAGAGTAGATACAAAAAAAAAAAAAAAAATTCCATGGAAATGCCAACACACCTCTACCACCACAAAATGACAGGGATCAAATCAAATCTCACAGTCATCACCCTAAACATTAATGGCCTTAATTCACCCATCAAGAGACACAGGCTAACAGGGTGGATCAAAAAATTAGACCCCTCAATCTGCTGCCTTCAAGAAACCCACCTTACCACTAAAGACAGAAACCTCCTCAGGGTGAAAGGGTGGAAAACAATATTCCAAGCAAATGGGAATAAGAAACAAGCAGGTGTAGCTATATTAATATCAGATAAAGTTGACTTCAAACCAAAAACAATCAAAAAAGACAAAGAAGGCTACTTCCTACTTGTAAAGGGAACAATCCATCAAGAGGATATTACAATCATAAATCTGTATGCACCAAACACAGGGGCACCGCAGTTCATAAAACAAAACCTACTTGACAATAAAACAGAAATAACCACCAACACCATCATAGCTGGGGACTTTAACACACCATTATCAGTAATAGACAGATCATCCAAACAGAAGCTCAACAGGGAAGTAAGAGAGCTCAACAAAACCATAGAGCACTTAGACCTAACAGACATCTACAGAACTTTCCACCCCAAATCCACAGACTACACATTCTTCTCAGCAGCCCATGGAACATTCTCTAAAATAGACCATATACTGGGTCACAAAGATAGCCTCCACATATTTAGGAAAATCGACATAATTCCCTGCATGATATCAGATCATAATGCTATAGTCCTAGAAATCAACAACAAAAAAACCAACAAGAGCCCCAACGGCAACTGGAAACTGAATAGCACACTCTTAAACAATAAATGGATAGTGGATGAAATAAAAAATGAAATTGCAAAATTCCTGGAATTGAATGACAATGAGAACACATCATACCAAAACTTGTGGGACACAATGAAGGCAGTCCTCAGGGGAAAATTCATAGCACTCAATGCCTTCATAAAAAAGACAGAAAAATCCCAAATCAATAGCTTAACCATCCACCTAAAGGCATTGGAAAAACAAGAAAAATCCAACCCAAAGAGCTCCAGAAGGAAGGAAATAATTAAAATCAGAGCAGAAATTAATGAATTGGAAACCAAGGAAACAATTAAGGCAATTGACAAAACAAAGAGCTGGTTCTTTGAAAAAATAAACAAGATTGACAAACCTCTGGCCAATTTGATCAAGCAAAAAAAGGAGAGACTCCAAATTAACAAAATTCAAAATGAAAAAGGAGAGATTACAACAGACATCAGTGAAATCGGCAGAATCATCAGGACTTATTTCAAAAACCTCTACTCCACAAAACTGGAAAATGTGGAGGAGATGGATAAATTCCTGGATGCATATCATCTACCAAAGCTAAACTCAGAGCAGATCAACCACCTCAATGAACCCATCACACTCATGGAGATTGAAAAAGTAATAAAAAACCTCCCAAAAAAGAAGAGTCCAGGACCAGATGGATTCCCAGCCGAATTTTATCAAACCTTCATGGAAGAACTCAAACCAATCTTCCTAAAACTGTGCCACACAATCGAAGAACAGGGAAAACTACCCAACTCCTTCTATGAAGCTAGTATCACCCTAATCCCAAAACCAGGCAGAGACGCCACAAGAAAAGAAAACTATCGGCCTATTTCCCTAATGAACATAGACGCAAAGATCCTCAACAAAATTCTCGCAAACCGAATCCAACAACACATCAAAAGCATTATCCACCTTGACCAAGTGGGATTTATCCCAGGAACACAAGGGTGGTTCAACATACGAAAATCTGTCAATGTAATACACCACATAAACAAGCTTAAACATAAAAATCACATGATCATTTCAATAGATGCAGAGAAGGCCTTTGACAAGATACAACATCACTTCATGATCAAAACATTGGAGAGAATCGGCATGGCCGGTTCATGTCTTAATATAATAAAGGCAATATACAAAGCTCCAAAGGCCCAAATAATTCTTAATGGAGAGAGACTGGAGGAATTCCCATTGAGATCAGGAACAAGACAGGGATGTCCTCTCTCACCTCTGCTTTTCAATATAGTTCTGGAAGTCCTAGCCCAAGCAATAAGGCAGGAGAAGGAAATAAAAGGGATACAATTTGGAAAGGAAGAAGTTAAGTTAGCTCTATTCGCTGATGACATGATTGTATATGTAAGAGACCCGAGAGACTCCATCCCAAAACTCCTGAAGGTGATTAACTCCTATAGCAAAGTAGCGGGATACAAAATCAACGCACAAAAATCGGAAGCATTTCTATATGCAAATGACAAAGACACAGAAAAAGAAATAAAGGACATAGTCCCATTTTCAATAGCAAAAAATAAAATAAAATACCTTGGAATAACGTTAACCAAGGAAGTAAAAGATCTATACAACGAAAATATAAAAACTCTCAAAAAAGAAATTGAGGAGGACTTGAAACGATGGAAAGACCTCCCATGCTCCTGGATAGGCAGAATTAACATTGTGAAGATGACAATCCTACCAAAGGCAATATATAGATTTAACGCAATTCCAATTAAAATCCCTACAATGTTCTTCACAGACATAGAAAAAATGATCTCAAATTTCATATGGAAAGGCAGAAGGCCTCGCATATCCAAACATATCCTCAACAAAAGAAATACCTCTGGTGGCATCACCATACCTGATATAAAGTTATACTACAAAGCCATAGTAATAAAAACAGCATGGTACTGGCATAAAAACAGGAGTATAGACCAATGGAATAGACTTGAGGACCCGGATTTTGGGCCAAGCAACTATAGCTACTTGATATTCGACAAAGGCCCAAACAATATAGACTGGAAAAAAGATAGCATCTTCAACAAATGGTGCTGGACAAATTGGATAACCACATGCAGGAAACTAAAACTTGATCCACACATTTCACCATGCACAACACTCAAATCCAAATGGATCAAAGACCTCAACATAAGACCAGAAACTCGAAAACTACTGGAAGAAAATTTAGGAAGTACTTTCCATGATATAGGAATGGAAAAAGACTTCCTGAATAAAACCCCAGTGGCTCAAGTTCTTAAACAGTCACTCAACCATTGGGATCATATGAAGCTGAAGAGTTTCTTTACAGATAAGCATATAATAAACAAAGCCAATAGAATACCCACAGAGTGGGAGAAAATATTTGCAGGTTATCCAACTGATAGAGGCCTTATCTCTAGAATTTACAAAGAACTCAAAAGTCTAAACAATAAGAAGACAAATACCCCACTCACAAAATGGGGCACAGAGTTAAACAGGCAATTCACAGAGGAAGAGATACAAATGGCAAACACACACCTAAGAAAATGTTCATCATCCCTAATCATCAGAGAAATGCAAATTAAAACAACTATGAGATTCCACCTTACCCCAATAAGGATAGCCAACATCAAAAGGTCAAATGAAAATAAATGCTGGCGAGGATGTGGAGAAGCAGGGACACTCATTCACTGTTGGTGGGAATGCAGGATGGTACAACCACTTTGGAAAGCAATATGGAGACTCCTGAAAAAGCTGACTATAGAAATACCAACAGACCCAGTTATACCATTACTGGGCATGTACCCCAAAACCTTCAAACCAAAAGCCAGAGAGATTTGCTCAACCATGTTTGTAGCAGCTCAATTCGTAATAGCTAAAAGCTGGAATCAACCCAGATGTCCATCATTAGAAGAATGGATAACAAAGATGTGGTATATCTACACAATGGAATTCTATACAGCAGTAAGAAAAAATGACATAAAGAAATTTGAGGAAAAATGGTTGAACCTGGAACAGATCATTCTCAGTGAACTTACCCAATCACAGAAAAAAAATCGACACATAGTCTCACTCATCTGCAACACCTAACCTGAATTTGCCCAAGATGCCTTACATACCCAGCAAGCACCTCATGGACTAGACAATAAGATGGATGGGTGGGTGGGGAGGGAATCAAAGGGTGGAAAATAGTAATCTGGACCCAAACGGCAATGGTACCATAAAATTCTACTTCCTAAAAGACAGACCAAATGACTGAACCTTCACTAGTCCCTTACAGGAAACACCTGAACCACAAGACACTGGAGAGGGTAGGATCAAGACTGACCTAAATCTCCTACATCTTCCTTCCCTCCCTCTCCCCCTCTCTCCTCTATCTCTCTCCTCTCTAACTCTTGTATATTAGTTATCTTTTTCCTCAATTTCTTAATGGACACTGACCTGTAACCCCCACTTCCAGCTTGGGCCTACAATCCACAATGAGCTTTTGATCAGAGAAACCTACAAGGTTTCCCAAAACAATGACAGACTTCTGTCAGAGTAATTGATGACCCACCAAAGGCCAGTGGTAAGACCCTATTGCTGAAGACTCCATACGCAGCTGGCACGTAAAATGGAATGACATGGCTGGAAGCCAGGAGAGAGTCAGTCCCCAGACAGTCAGCGTGTCTAGTGCCAGAAGGCGCTACATAGGCGACTGGGGGAAGTGACCAAGATCTGTCCAAGCAACACATTGTTTAACCTAAGTAGCAACAATTAACTGGATGTGATACCCACACAAGTGCAATAGTGGTACACAGCCATGGTGAGGAATCAATTGCTCTTGATTTGGCTAACTGATCCACTCAGTGGTACTAGACCCTTAGCTGGAGCTGGGAAACAAGTCAGAACCATACCCAAACACAAGCCCACTCTACAATATCAAGCTACCATCAATCACGGGGTATAAGAGGGCCTACACCTATCAAACTGTCTATCAAAAAAGTAAGTGATATCTCAATTTTCTTGGTGCTAACTTACTCTCCGTTGGAGAATCTGCTTCTCTTTTCCAGATAGATGCAGATCCTAAGAAGTGAGCTGCCCCAACATACCTCAGAAGGGGCCCAACTGAAACTAAGGACAACTGGCGAAATAAGCAAGGGTGATGTTTTCCTGTGAACTGGATACCAGCACATAGGGGAAGGAGATCAATGCAGAGAAAAATCAACTCCT
The DNA here is from genome assembly GCF_020740685.1 of Jaculus jaculus. Taxonomy (NCBI): domain Eukaryota; kingdom Metazoa; phylum Chordata; class Mammalia; order Rodentia; family Dipodidae; genus Jaculus; species Jaculus jaculus. The sequence goes on from NC_059110.1 coordinate 32,313,051, forward strand.
ACCAAATCAGAGAGCCAGAGCCTCAGAGGCCCCCAACACCTCAGCACTGAAGCAGACCAAAAATGAACCCAACATGGCTCAGGGAAATCTTGCGGAAGAGGGGGCGGAAAGAATGTCAGAGTTACATGTTGGGTCATGATTTTCAGAGACATTTATCATACCAATAACTGGGGGCTAACTCCACAATGCACGACCCATTTTCAATAATAAGGAGGGTCTAATGGGAGGGGGTAGATCACAGATGAGCCTAAATAATGGTACCAAACTGCCTGTATTTACTGAAAAGAAAACTAATAAATTAAATTAAAAAAAAAAAATACTAAAAACATAATAAAATGACAATAAAATTGAAAATTTACATGAAAATTTATTAGCATAGGCTTCACATAATATATTATTACAAACGTGGAATGAAAGATCAATTTATTTTGGTTATCAGATCTCAGAAATCCAGAGAATATAACCTACTCTTTTTGATGGCTACATGTAGAAGTTGGCTGTCATTTATTAGCAAGTTGTAGATGGCAAATAAGAATGAACTAAGTTAAATGTGTTATATGTATAGCACACCCTTTAAAAAATATTTTTATTTATTTATTAGTAAGCAGAGGAAGAGAGAGAGGGAGGGAGGATGAGAGAGAGAGAATATGGGCATTTCAGGACCTCTTATTACTGCATACAAACTCCAGATACATGTGCTGCTTTGAGCATCTGGCTTTAGTGGGTTCTAGGAAATCAAACTTGGGCCATCGGGCTTGGTAAGGAAGTGTCCTTAACTACTGAAATATCTCCTCACTCATAGAACATTCTTCTTGACTTTTTTTTTTGAGAGAAAGAGAGAGAGCATGAGAGAGAATTAGCATCCCAGGGCCTCTAGCCACTGCAATTGAATTCCAGATGAATTTTCTACCTTGTGTGCATGCATGACCTTATACATATACATGACCTTGTGCAGCTGGCTTATGTGGGATCTGGGGAGTCAAACTTGGGTTCTTAGGCTTTGCAGGCATGTGACTTAACTGCTAAGCCATCTCTCCCACCCACCCACCCCTTTTTCTTTTTTTTTTTTATTTACTAAAAACTTTGCTATATGGGCAAATCATGTTTTGGTCCCGTTCCCCTCGTCCTTGCCCCATCCCACTGACGGCCCTCCTCAGTGGGGTTATTCACCATGGGGTCATGGATTATGAGTTATGAGAGCCCCAGTCAATCATGGTGAGGTGGGGCAATGCTTCTGGATATGTTTTGTACCTTGTGGCTCTTATAATCTTGAACCTTTTCCCCAATATTCCCTGTGCCTTGGTGGGTGTATTATGTCTACTTTAGTGGTAACCTCTCAGCAACTTCTTGAATTCTGCTTTGATATATTTTGAGTTTCCTCAGTGTCTATTATCATTTACCTGTCACAGGCTGGCCATGAGAACAGCACTCATGTTAAACTCACCAATTCCTCTGTGACTTTACCTGGACCATGGCTAATGTGCAAGAAGTTGCTCAATAGGGAGTCAGCTATCTTTTCTTGTCAAGTTGATGGATTTTTTGGTTCTCCTCAGTTTTCCCTGCTTTCTATAAAAGAGAAAACAGATTATCCAGTGGAAAGTAAGAGCAGCATGATTAAAGGGGGATAGGCATAATTAGTTAAGAGAAATTTTGATGGGTCTATCCTAGTTTTGGCCAAAGACTAGTTGGAGCTTCTCATTCAAGTTCATGATCCTCATCTCTATAGGATTCTGACCTTTTTCCCAGTACTAGTTATAAGTTCCTTCCCATTGAGCAGGTCTCTCATCAATCAGAGAGTCATTGGTTACCTGCCTAGGCAGAGTTGCACAGGTGTGTACATCTTGTCTAGCTAGTTCATTTCTCTAGCAGGACATACTGCTTGTTCACAATGTTCATGGCTATTTTCTCCCAGAAGCTCAGGTAGCACTTTCTAGAACTATGAGAGCTATCCATCAGGTTTCTGGGCCCTAGAACACTCTTTTAATTTAAAATTTATATTAACTATCTTAGAGTAAATCATGATTTGAATTTTTAGTTATAGTTTTAGTATAAAAAATAAATTCATGGCTGGAGATATGGCTCAGTTGGTGGAATGTTAGTATGGTATGCAAGAAGCCTCAAATTCCATCCCCAGCACTGCATAAAAATTGGTGGTTACAGAAGTAGAAGGTACCAGAGTTCAAAGTCATCCTAGGCTACATTCAAAGTTCAACACCATCCTAGAACTACATGAGACTGTCTCATCATTAGATAAATATGCAAATAAATAATTTCAGAGATACTTGATATCATGACAGTTTTATCAGTGTTGGGTAACTATTCTAAAATCTCTGCCAGTAAATATTGAATAAATCACCATAAGTCTCAAAAGCTAGTTAAACTATAAGCCAAAGATGTTTCACTCACAGCACCAAAGGATTGGCCACACAAGCTGAAATACAATTGTATAGTGATTTCATGAGGCATCCATTCACAACTGAGAGTATTTCATTTGTATTTTTAACATGAGACATTTCACATATTTTTATTTGGTCATAAAATTTTACAGTGTTTAACATATAGCTTTTCATTTTATTATGGGGGAGCTATGGGGTACTATATATAATGTGTATGTGGTATATACATGTGTGCATGCAGATGTGTGACACAGGCCAGAGGAAACTGTATGGTGTCTTCCTCCAATGTTCTTCCACCTTATTTTCCTGGGATAAATTATCTCACTAAGCCTGGAGCTCCTGGTTTTTACTTAGGCTAACTGAACAGGCAGTCTCTGGGATCCTTCTGTCTCCAGCACTGGAGTTACAAAACATGCCCATCCTTTTGTTTGGATGCTGCGGTTACAACTCAGCTCCTCATGCTTGTACTACAAGTGCTCAGCTCCCCAGCTCACATGTAACTTTTAAAACAGTCACTTTCTGCACCAAAATTCATTGCTTAAAAAAAAAGAACAAACTTTAAGTCAGTTTTGAAAGTTTACATATTTTATGTGTCAATCTTCAGATGAAGATGTAGAATTCACAGCATGTTCCCATTAGCATATATCACAGCTCATCAAGGCTTCTTCATTCCATAAATTAAACCCGCACAGCATTGTTTATCCATTTCACTTAATTTGTAAATGAGGCCTCAAAGAGGATTGTATCTTATTTTTAAAATTATTTATTTATTTGAGAGAGTGAGAAAGATAGAAAGAGGGAGAGACAGACGGAGAGATAAAGAGAGAGAAAGAGAGAATGGGCATAACAGGGGCTCCAGCCACTTCAAACAAACTCCAGATGTATGTACCACCTTATGTATCTGCCTTACCTTGCCTGTGAAGCCTAAAGACCCTGCTTTGAGGCTTAATTATCCAGGACCCATGTTAGGGGTGCATCTGGCTGTGCCCATTCTCTCTCTCTCTCTCTCCCTATCTGCCTCTTTCTCTCTCTGTCACTCTCAACTAACTAAATAAAAATGAACAAAAAATAAAAATAAAAAACTCACATTAAGCCAGGCGTGGTAGCACACGCCTTTAATCCCAGCACTCGGGAGGCAGAGGTAGGAGGATTGCTATGAGTTCGAGGCCATCCTGAGACTCCTTTGTGAATTCCAGGTCAGCTTGGGCTACAGTGAGACCCTACCTTGAAAAACAAAAACAAAAACAAAAACAAAAAACTGACATTAGTTACTTTTAAATTCTTTGCAACATGGAAGTTAATTCTTAATATGGAAAAGACAACAAAAGTTCCTCATCCTTGCCTCTGATCTGTATGATCAGATCTGGAGTAACAAGATAGCTTAGTTCATGTTTAATTTTATCATCTATTATAGGGTCTTCCAGTTACACCTTGGAACCATTCTTGATAAAAAGTAGCAGGCAATATTTTGTTTCTCTACTTCTATCTATATTTTACTAAGATTTCTTAAATCACTGTACATTAAACCTGTTATTCTGCTATTATCAGTATTTCTACTAAAATGCTTGTGGTAATTTTTTCAAAGGGTTACTCAATTCATTCAACGTGAAAATTTCATACTGTTGTTTGTGAGACAGGGTCTAGTTATGTAACCCTACTGGCCTCAACTTGCTTTGTAGAGCAGGCTGGCCTCAGATTTTTGTTGGAGAACTGCATGCTATTCTAACAAATAGTGTCTGCCATCTTTGTCTTGATTTTAAATTTTCTATGTAGTCTGAAATTTGAGATTGTCTCAATGACAGAACAATCTTGTTTTCCTAGGATGTTGAACCCAAAATTTTAGTTCTCATTAATAATCTGTCCTTATGTGAATTAATCTGCATTAAAAACTTAATTTCTTGAAGAATGTTTCATGATTTTAATATTCTTAAATGATTCCTTGTGAATCATGGCTTGATAGGATTTTGTTGTAAGGCTTCTTGTGAAGAGTCCCTTTTGTTGTATTAAGTAAAGAACATTTCCAATACTCCTTAATTGCTGTTGACTTAATCTAGACCCTCCAAAACCCCATAAGATTTTCATAGAGTGTAGTCACTGAAATTGTAATCCAATCCCAGGAGAGCCATAATTCTGTGCAAGAGAAGAACAACCATCTCTTATGTGTTTCCAATACATTTCTTTTTAATTTTTTTTAAAAATTATTTTTTATTTTATTTTAGAGAGAATTGGAGTGCCAGGGCCTCAGCCCCTGCAATTGAACTCCAGATGTTTGTGTCACCTGGTGTGTATGTGTGACCTTGCACTTGCCTCACCTTTTTGTGTCTGGCTTATGTGAGATCTGGAGAGTCAAACATTGATCTTTAGGCTTCATAGGCAAGTGCTTTAACCACTAAACCATCTTACCAGCCCTCCAATATATTTCTTAACATGTGAAGAGTATAACACAATTTTTCATGAATTTTGGGAATATTTCTTCAAAAAGTAATCTAGTTACACTCTTCTATAGAAATTGTAACAAGAATTTTTCATTATCCCAAAGTATTAATTGTGGTGTTTCCTGCTGAATGACGTAATTTACATCATGAAACTCACTCCCATAGAGTTATCCAAGCAGATAGCCTTAAAGCATTCTTTTGAATGCTTACTTAGATTTTATACAGCAAAATGGATTACTATCATGGAAAAAGAAGATATTTGAGTGAACATTTCCCCCTCTATGTCACCTTCAATAATATCATATGCATCTTCTCTATGTGGTACTGATACTAAATCATAAAATGTCATTTATGCTATGCTTATTTTCAGATGAAAGTCATTTAGTGTCTTTGTCATAAGAACATCTCCAAAACTTTAAAAAAAAGTAAGAAAAAGAACATCTCTAATCTTATTTAAAATAAGAGTTTTGAGCAGTTGGGGATTTAGCTCAGTGAAACAGGATTTTCTTAGCAAGAACACAAACCTGAGTTTGGTGCTGAGCACCAAAACCAAAAAAAAGGAGCTTTGATGAAGAATTTTTCACCTGAAACAAATTGAAAACAAAAACAATAGTGAAAAATCATTCTTTTGTCTTAAAAGAGAGCATTTCACCATTTACTAATCTTATTACTCATTTTGCATGAAATTTACATTTAATTTTTCTTATATAAAGCAGAAGTATAATTCATCACTATACTCCAGATTTGGAGGTGTTTTCTGAAAATTTATGAAAAATTTACAATTGTAATAGCAACTTATAAAAACATCTAACATGGGGCTGGAGAGATGGCTTAGCTGTTAAGTGCTTGCCTATGAAGCCTAAGTACCCCGGTTCAAGGCTCGATTCCCCAGGGCCCACATTAGCCAGATGCACAATGGGGTGCACGCGTCTGGAGTTCGTTTCCAGTGGCTGGAGGTCCTGGCATGCCCATTCTCTCTCTCTCTCTGTCTATCTGCCTCTTTCTCTGTCTGTCGGTTGCTCTTAAATAAATAAAGAAAAATAAATAAAAAAACTTAAAAAAAAATCTAATATGTTAAGTATTTGTAATAATGCACAAGATCAGTAATAAGTTCCATCAAATCTCTCTGTTCTGTCCTGTATTATCCTAATAATTTACTCCTGTAGGTGACCATCAAGAGAAAAATGAGTTGGAGAAAGTCCATAAGATCTGCAGGAAGAGGGAAGGGAATTGTGAAGGATTAGATAAAAGAGCCACATACATATTCTGGGTCTAGATGGTCATACCTAAGGGTGTCCACATTATGTCCTTAGCAAGAATTCCTTTGACAGAATAAATAGGACCAACTCAAGGTCTATTATGTAAAAGCTACCCAGTAAATGTTTGTGACAAAATTTTGTATGGGTATATGTGTGCATGTGTATGTTTGTGTGCACGTGGAGACCACAGGAAAACCTTGAGTGTCATTCCTTAGGCCCCATCTGATTTTTTTGTTTGTTGTTTTTTTTTCAAGGTAGGGTCACACCCTAGCCTAGGCTGACCTGGAATTCACAATGTAGTCTCAGGGTGGCCTTGAACTCATGGTGATTCTCCTACCTCTGCCTCTTGAATGCTGGGATTAAAGGCATGCACCACCACACCTGGCTCCCACCCACTTTTTTTGAGACAAGGTTTTTCATTGGCTTGTTGGTTCCTGGCCACGCTGGGACCACTGCACATCAGTTTCCCAGAGACGACCAGGCAACTGTGGAGCAGTGGCCACGAATGTGATGGGAAGAAACACTGGGAGACTGTGTCAGAGGACAGCTAATTTATTTGTTGGGGGAATGGGCTTATAAGCATTCATGTCATGGTGGGAAAAAGCATGGGATATGGGCTACAAGGGTATTGGCTGTGTGAAGGCTGGTGGCTGATACCTCATTAACATATAGGGATCTTTCAGGTGAGCAGTAAAAGGTCACATGACCACAGGAAAACTGAAACCTAAGTTTCATCAGGATGTCCAGGTGCCCCAGGTGAAGGGAGGGAGCAGCCCCACTCCTGCTGGTCTCAAGGTGAGATTATCAAGATTATGCGGGTCTAAGCCTCTGCAATCTCCTGTGGCCTGGTGCCCTTAGCCATACCTTACAGCTCAGGCCTACTTTAGCCTCCAGTGGCCTGGGACTGATAACTGTGCCTGACAGCTCCCCCTTTGTTTTATAATGGAGCAGTATCATCACATTGAGTAAGGTCCTTGTGGTTTATCACAGGTTCAGAGAGAGTTAGGTGGTGAAAGAGAACCTAATCTGTAGCACCCTTAGCAGTGTTAGTTATTTGTTGTCTGGGAAATTTGACAAGACAAGAGGCCACAAGTAACAGGGTTCCTATAGCCAGGAGTGGGGGCAAAGAAGGGAAAGAGCCAAGTGACTAAAGGGTTAGAGAACCAGGTGGTGGGGTCGCCAGATTTATAGCAGCCAAGTAGCTCCTTGCAGTGTTTTTTGAGAGTTTCAACATTTTCTTCAACAACATTTGATTCATTGACAAAAAAAAAAAAATTCTTCTCCCATGTCCACACATATCCCCCCATGTTCAACAGTGATGAGGTGTAAGGCTCTACAGTTTTGGAGTACCACACCCATGAGAGAGTTTAATTGTCTCTGAAGAGACTCAAGGTGGTAGATACCATGGCCTGATCAAGCTTGTCTCAGAAGTCCCCTTCTAGGTGGTTGGTTTGAACAAGAGTGGCTCTTGCAGCACTGGAGGTACCCAGAGACAGTGTCACACAGGGGCCCACCAGTAGGAGGTTAAAAATTTCTCTTGGTCAATGTGGGCCAAGTTTGTAGGCCACTTCTTCTTCCTCATAGAGATATACCTGTGGAATAATCAAAACTGGGAAACAATAAGTGGGAGAGAAAACATTTATGCATGGGGTGATTAGCCCTTGGCACCATAGGAGAGTGGGTGTCTTGACACATGCAGTCCTGGTTATAGAAATATTGAGGAGGCATTAAGCTCTGGTCAGCTTAGAGCTGTACAGGCAAAGGGAAAAACCTTGACCGGCATCAGAGAGGGGAATATCAGTAAGGTGGGGTTGGGAATAGTTCGTTGTAGATGTGGGGTATTCAAGGGTGACATTGATAGGGACTGGAGTTAGCAGGGGGCTGGTGGTGGATGCACAAAATAAGTAGTTAGAAGCATTGGCATGGTTAGTAAAGGGGAGAAGGTTGGCCATATATTGGATGAGCCCTGTAGGCTCTGGAAGAAGGACTTAGTCCATGGCACATGGATTCCATCCTCCTTGACTGCCTGTCTGAGTTCCTTAAGGTCATTGGCCCAGGTTATGGTGGCTTGTATCTTTTCCATTTATTCTTTTTTCCTGCAAAAGAATGTGGTGGTGACTAAGAACGAGGCAGGGGACAGGGGCAAGCTGTCTAGAGATATTAAGGTTGGTGGAGGGAGATAGTGAGAGGCCATGAGCGTAAAGTTTTCCTATCACCCCCACCTGTCAGCGTTCATCCCAGAGGACTAGTATGGAGAGTTCACATTGTCTGTACCAGAAGTTGTTGAAGAGAGTATCTCTATTTGTGTGCCACTTATTCTCAATGACACAGTATTATATTGGCATCTTCCATAATATTCTTGGTTTTAATTCCTTCTTATTTGTTCAAGACATTCATCTCTATAGAGGGCTTCCCATTGAAGGTATCAGGGGCTAGGCAGGGAAGACCGGCAGATATCATGCCAGTTCTGGGGTTGTTAAGGGAGCCCTGTAGGCTCTGGAGGAGGGACTTAGTCCTTGGAACATGGATTCCATCCTCCCTGACTGTCTGTCTGAGTTCATTAAGGTCATTGGCCTGATATGGATAGCATTGTAGGGGCTGAGCCTGTGTTGATTTGACATTAACAGGAAAAGCTGTGACTCCCTGACGATGTGTATTTGTATTGTTATCTTGGGGCTTGCATAGTTGTTGTGTGATGTCGATGAAGGGGCTGATAGAGAAGGGTCCATTTATCATGTTGGGATTCTTTTGGACCATGTAACATGAGTCTGGAGTGGAGCAGCCCAGATCGAGAGGTAGGTAAGGTGGTAGGGGCAGATAAAAGGGGGTTGGCATTGGGGAGTCTGGGGTAATTTTCTTTCTAATTGCTTCCATAGCCTTTTCAAAGGAACTGAGGTCCACCACTGGCTGGTCTTCAGGGCCCTCCTCATTGGAGTTATCATCCGATTTTGGCATGGTAGTGTTCTTAGAAGGACCAATACATCCTCTAATAGCCACTATAATTAGAAGGAAAGAGAGAAGGGGAGGTTCCTTCCTGAACTCCCATCTCCTGGCTAGATAAGCTATGTGGACCCACATGTATGGGTCATTTGGATCCTAAGAGATTATCCAGGAGGTGATCTGTAGGACTTCCTTCCAAAAAGAGATGGCTTTCTTCTGGGAAAGCTTAATGCTACTAGCCTTGAGAAGTGCTTGTAAACCTTGAATCTGTGACTCCTTTTGGTGGGAGGTGATATTACTGATGACAGAAAGAGAGTGCAGACACTGTCACCAGGAGGGATTCTCCAAATGTCTGGACGCAAGCCTGTCCACAAGTTCCAGAGACCCACAACTGCCCTCAGGCTTTTACGAGGTTGTTGCATTACCAATTTTTTGTGTTGGAGAGAAATAGATAGGGGGTTGTTGCCTTTGTGGGCTATCAGTGTCCAAACAGAGGGCTAGGAGCCTTCAGTCAATGCTCAAGAGTGGCCTCAGCCAAGAGAGGTCAGTTGCCCATTTGCTGTATTCAGTCATTCAAAGATGGCATGAACCAAAAGTAAAGGAGGAAAGGGAGAAACCTGCCAGCACTCAGTCATGGAGGCAAGGTCACAGGGGGCCGATACCCCTCAGGGGGAGCACTCACCCATTTCACATGTATCAGAGGGTCTCTGTTCAGGGGCCAACTGTAGTTCCTAGACACCCTGGGGTCACTGCGCATTGGTTTCCCAGAGGTGTCCAGGCAACTGTGGAACAGGATCTTGAGTGGCCGTGAGTGCAATAGGAAGAAACACCCAGGAGACTATGTCAGAGGACAGCTCATTTATTTGTTGGGGGAATAGGCTTATAAGTGTTCATGTAGTGATGGGAAAAGTTATGGGGTACGGGTCACAGGGGGATTGGCTCTGTAAAGGCTGCTGGCTGATAACTCATGAACATATAAGGACCTTCCAGGTGAGCAGTAAAAAGTCACATGGCCACAGGGAAACTGGAACCTAAGGCTTATCAGGATGTCAAGGTGTCCCAGGTGAAGGGAGGAAACATCCCCCACTCCTACTGGTCTCAAGGTGAGATTATCAGGGTCTCAGCCTGCTGCAGCCTCCTGCAGCCTGGGGCCCTTAGCTGTGCCTGAAAGCTTAGGCCTTCTTTAGCCTCCAGTAGCCTGGGGACTATAACTGTGCCCAATAGGCCTGAAGCACACCAAGTAGGCTAGACTGGCTAGCCAGGGAGCCTTAGGGATCTCCTTTTCTAGTGCAAAGATTACAAGTATGCACGGACATAGCCAGCTTTTTTTTTTTTTTTTTTCTTTTTTTTTAGTGAGTTCCAGAGATCAACCTCAGGTTCCCAATGCTTTCCTGATGAGCGTGTTATTGTCGCAGCTATTTCAGCAGCCCCTAAATACAATAATTTAATCCAAACTCACGTTAGGAGTTTGATACTAATGATAGTTTCTCATGTCTCCTTGAAGCATTTTTTTTTTTTCCTGGGGTTTGGACTGATTATGGCTGTGTATGATTGAAAGTTCTACATCACAGAACAAGAAAATCTGTGTATATCTAAACCTAAATGGTATTGTATTGTGGAGTAGAGAGGTGGTCTCTCTGTCCTTCTGTCGCTGTGTCTTTTCTTGTGTGTGTGTGTGTGTGTGTGTGTGTGTGTGTGTGCATGTGTGTGTAGTGAAAATTATTATTGACTCAATATTCATAAAAAATGTTTACAAACTAGTTTATTTACTTGAGAGAAAGTGAAAGAGAAAGGGGAGGGTGTGCGCCAGGACCTTTAGCTACTGCAGGTGAGCTCCAGACCCACGCACCACCTTGTGCATCTGACTTATGTGGGTACTGGGAATCAAACCTGGGTCCTTAGGCTTTACAGGCAAGTGCCTTAACCACTAAGCCATATTTCCAGCCCCTAAATTATTATTTTTTTTTGCTTTATTTTTTAGTCTCAATTTATGTTTGAGTAGGATCCTTTCTTGGTACCACATAGATAATAAGAGACAAGGATGAATATAAAATGTATGCAAATGAGCAGGGAATGGTGGCCCACGCCTTTAACCCCAGCACTTAGGAGGCAGAAGTAGGAACCGTGAGTTCAAGGCTACCCTGAGACTACATAGTGAAATTCAGGTCAGGGCAAGATAGAATTAGACCCTACCTCAAAAAACCGAAAACTAAAGTAAAATTAAATTTAAAAAATGATGATACTTTCAGTTTTGTATTAAAATAAACCATCATGAATATGCTGACTTGGCAAATAATGGTATCTATTCTTCTCACATCAAATTAGTGGTAAGGAATGAATCCTTCTAGCACCTTATAGTAGAAGTAGCACCAGCAGAAAGAAAGCTTTCTGAGCCACCACTTCTGATAGGCACCACTGTCAAGCCCTTTAGCTTCCTGGCATTGAGTAACTTTAATTGTTGGTTTCAAATGTCAGTCACCATCAGGAACACAGCTGGATACTGACAGATGTTACTTGGGAATAAGCATTTTGGATTACTTTGAAGTCCATTAGACTGAACATGCAAATTTTACAGTTAGTGGCAGATTTCTCTTTAAGATATATTTGAGTAAAGTATCACATACACCAATGACATCACAAACTATCCTGTATAATAAACCTCAAAGGAAACTTCTCCCCAGTGACGAAGTGTTAATCAAATAAATGCTGAAAACATTTTTCCCACACACATCATTTCCATGCTGTGGTTGCTGTCATTTGGAGGCAGCCCATTTTCAGTCTTTCCACTGACAGCATATGTTCTGAGGATCCTACTGTTTGCTGCCTGGCTGTGGCATTTAACCTGAGTTTATTGAAAAATGCGAACCTCCATATCAGATGCAGGGTCAATGTCTCTAGGTTCTCTGAGTCAGCTAGTTTATGCAGAGTGGTTTAGGAGTGACTCAAAGGGACAACAAGCCAGATGCTGTCCTGATCAGAATGCCTAAATTTCGTTTCCCACTGGAGGATAGCCAGAAATCCCTTTTTTTGTTTATTTATTTATTTATTTATTTGAGAGTGACAGAGAGAGAAAGAGGCAGAGAGAAAGAGAGAGAATGGGTGCACCAGGGCCTCCAGCTGTTGCAAATGAACTCCAAACGCGTGAGCCCCCTTGTGCATCTGGCTAACGTGGGTCCTGGGGAATCGAGCTTCGAACCAGGGTCCTTAGGCTTCACAGGCAAGCATTTAAATGCTAAGCCATCTCTCCAGCCCAGAAATCCCCTTTTGATTGAATAGTACTTTATGGAAGAATTCTAATGCATTTAAATTAAAATCAAAAGTAACAGAATTAAAGTTTTTCCTGGAGAGATGGCTCAGTGGTTAAAGGAACTTGCTTGCAAACCTGGTAGCCTGAGTTCTATTTCCTAATCCCCATGTAAAGTCAGATGCAAAAAGCAGTGCATGCATCTGGAATTTATTTGCAGTGTGGCAAGAGGCCCTCACATGCCCATACTTTGTCTCTCTTTCTCTAATAAACAACTGATTTTTATGTTCATGGATTCCCAAACATTGGGCCTAACACTAAACTATATACCAGCCCAGCCGGCATGAGGAATGAACTGTTACCTGACCACTATGCATGGGAGGGAGGGGGGGAGGGAGGGAGGAAAGAAAGGAGGGAGGGAGAGAGGATGGAAGGGAAAGTAAGGAGGAAAGAACATAATACAAAGAGAAGAAATAGTATGTGATATATATGCTTTGGTCAACTCAAATATTTATCCATAGTTATTTCCTATACTATTCCCAAGTTTTCCAGCCAGTGATTAACTTAATATAGCACAGATAGCCATATATTGACACCAGGCCAACCATGTCACACTTATCTTCTCAATGTTCTCACTTGGGAAATTCCCTGTCACACCACTAGGCAGCTTTCTTTGTTATGTAAGTCGCAGAGAAACGTTTATTCTAGACATTTTACTTGCCATTGAGTAGATGGTGTACAGAAATAAGAGGCAGACTCTGTAGTGTCTGGAGTGACAGCTGCTGTGGGGAGACCTGCCACAAATGCTCCCAGGGGATCTTCACCCACCTGGTTCTGAACCGGGTGCAAAACAAATGAATGAGCTACTCCTTTTAGACTTAGTGATATGCAGACAAAACACAGAAATGGAATCTCTGTGAGCTTTATGATCCTTAGTGTCATTCAACACAGAGCAGGAAGAGTGGCATATTCAAGGTAGAGACCCACCAGTGGGCTCTGAGTCCTCTTCACAATGACTGGTGCTAACCCCTCACGGCTTCAGCACAACATTGTGCTTTAGGCAGCTAGTGTTTCCTGCTTGAGACATGGAGCACAGGTCAGTGAAGACACACCAGCAACACTGTGAATCCAGAGCTCAGGGTAGTGTAGAGTTCTGCTTCTGTCACCATTTATTGCCGTTCACTATATCTGTGTTTAGGCCAGGTGTAGTGGCACAGGCCTATTATCCTCGTTCCTAGGAAGCCTAAAGCAGGAGGGTCACAGTGCAAAGCTGCCAACCTGCCTGAACTACCAGGCAAGTTTAATGCCATCCTGGGCAACTTAATGAGACCCTGTTTGAAAATAAGAATACATGCCGGTGGGTGCTGGGGCTAACTCTTTGTGGTAGGTGCTTGCCTTGCATCAAGAGGCCCTGAGTTCAATTCTTGGTATTACAAAATAATGAGTAAAATATGTAAGTGCAAACATGCTATGCTTAGTTTCCTAATATGCAGGGAAGAAAGAGAGATGTGGTTAAGAGATTTGCCCCTAATATTTGCTCTAGCATCTACCACCCCTCTCACTCTTGTTTACTAGCCAGGTCTACAAATGGTAGATGAATGAAACCAACAGCATAATGACTATTTTACTCAGATTTCTTCAGGTGTTCTGTGAAGAGCAGCTGAGAGTTAGCGAGCAATTGCATGCATGGATGTGACTGCAAACTTAGCAGCTGAGGACCTGTGTTAACCCAGAGTGATTATTTTCTAGGTCCAAATAATCATGCATGGGTGAATAAATGCGTTATTCACATGGTGTTTTGTCACAACTTTTGAATAAGTGGGGGAAGGTGAGATAAGAGTTCTGTCAGTCAACATAATAATTGGGACAGTCTGATGAAATGTACACAAGCATGCAGCATATATGTAATGTGTGACTGCACGTACATGTTCATGTGCAAGTAGATTAACTTCACCAGTTTTGCAGCCGGCTGAATTGTCATCAACAAGTAGATACCTTTGATCTTTTTAGCAGGCTCATTTCTCCCCAGATGTCCCACCCTTAGCTCTCTAAAAGGATTCATTTAAGCTATATTGAGATTTGTCTATTCTCATAACTAGTTCTTTTGACTTACATATTAGTATAACTATCCATAAACTGATTTATCTAAATCTAATGTAGAGATAAAAATCACTTTTCTAATTTCTTTTAAAAAATATTTTTATTTTACTTAGTTAAGGGAGAGAGAGAGAGAGATGGGCTGGAGAGGTGGCTTAGTGGTTAAGACATTTGCCTGCAAAGCCAAAGGATCTGTGTTTGACTCCCCAGCACCCACATAAGCCAGATACAGAAGGTGGTGCATGCATCTGTAGCTCATTTGCAGTGGCTGGAGGCCCTGGTGCTCCATTCCCTCTCTACCCCCCTGTCTCACTCTCAAGTACATACATACATACATACATACATACATACATACATACATACATACATTTTATATATATGTATATGTATATTTTTTTTAAAAAGAGAGATAGAGATATAGAATGAGTTTGAGCACACCAGTGTCTCATGCTACTTCAAATGAACTCATGATGCATGTACCACTTTGTAAATTTGGTTTTATATGGGTACTGGGAAATCAAACCCAGACCATCAGGCTTCACAAGCAGGTGCCTTAACTACTGAGCCATATCTCCAGCCCCTCTAATTTCTAACTCTCAACAGTTCAATAGGTACTTAGAAAGAATAATCACTACCAAACTATTAGCAAAGATAAAAGCTGTGGGTTAAAGAAGATTAGGCTAGGCATGGTGGTACACACCTTTAATACCAGCATTGGGGACGCTGAGGTAGGAGGATCATTGTGAGTTCGAGGCCAACCTGAAACTACATAGTAAGTTACAGGCCTGCCTGGCCTAGAGAGAAACTTTATCTTGAAAACAAAATGTTTGTAGTACGTTTTGTGTAGTAAAGTATGTAATGTTGTCCGTGGTTCACCTCCTTCAATCATGGCAGCAAGCCCTCAAAGAGGCAGATACTATCTTTAGTCCACTTTATCCTGAAGAAATGAAGCCTTACAGAGGTCAAGTCTCTTGGTAAGGTGGCAGTTGAGCTAGTCTCAAGTGCAAGTGCAGAGACTTTGGGGATGGATGAGTTGTCACTGCTAGGAGATGACTCACCACAGTTGGCTCACGCCATTCTCAGGGAAAAAAAAATAAACACACAAAAACCAAAACCAAAGATAATTATTTACTGTAGAATGTATGAAATCATGTGAAAATACATATACACTTATAGACTATTGGTTTTAAGCAAAATCAGTAATGAACTGAAATGATCTCCAGTCACCATTTCTGCAACAAGTTTTCAAGCAGATGGTGGGCTAACCATCCTACAAATTGAATTAAGGGGTGGTTGCCAACCTACAAACTTACAGTAGGCCTGTGACTAAGTGAAAATTTTCAGAAAAAAAAAATGGAAAATACATCTGACATTATTAGTAATTTGGCATTGTTACTAGTCTGGGCACTGCTGCTCACTTTTGGGGGAGAAGCCCTGATGGGAAAATTCCTTGAGCTGTTTCACATGCTGTGGGTGAAAACATTCCTTGAAGGGAGACTGTGCTTTGGGTTACTGTGGCCACGGGCATAGGATACCATTACCATTGTGGCGTCCATGGCCAAGAGACATGACAGTGAAGACCAGTATGTTTATTCCACCCTACCCTCACGTGTTCCAGTTCCCTGAATTTTTTTTTTCCACTTAGATTTTGATATTTGTTGTCAACTCAGCATTTCATGGACTTTGAACCAGATTCCTCTCAACTCCAATTGAGTATTTAAAAAAAAAATAAATGTGAGATAGACAGATGGATCAGAGGTTAAGATGTTAGCCTGCCAAAAGCCTAATGAGCTGAGTTTTATTCCCCAGTATACCCATAAAGTGCATCAGTCTGGGGTTCATTTGCAGTGATTAGAGGCCCTGGAACACCCATTCTCTCTCTTTCTCTCTCTCTTTATCTTTCTTTGCTGGGTGTGTAGGAAAGCAGATGTAGGATTGCTATGAGTTCAAGGCCATTGTAAGACTACATAGTGAATTCTAGGTCAGCCTGGACTAGAGCAACATACTACCTCAAAAAAAAAAAAAAAGACAGAAAGAAAGAAAAGAAAAAGAAAAAGTAAATGTGTAATCTATAAAGGACATTCCAGTTTTAAGATAGGGCACTGATTCAAAGAAAATAGAAGGCAAAGATGGGAGGCACGTTCCTGTGTTAGCTAGAAGAATGCCATGGAGCTGAGATATAGGCAAGAACCTTATTATAGACACATCACCATGTCTATGCATCTTTCTCAGGCTTCATACACCTTACTTCCTGCCCTCCTCTCATGATTAAAGTTCCCTAGTCAAACGCATTTATGCTCATGAATCAGTTATGAAAAGATAAATCCAGAAAAATAAAAGAACTCTACAGCTACTTGATACATGAATGCACATAGAAAACCAAGAGACACATGAAAAGATGTCAAATTTCTTGTGCTCAGTATAATAGCAATCATCAAATCAAAATTAGGATGAAATACTATTTTGTTCACTTTGTAAATGTACTTTTGTAAATAACCGAAAAGAAAAAGCAAATAATACTAAGTGCTGGGGAGAATTTGGAGAAACTAAAACTCTTCTAACACTATGCTTCAGGACTTATGTATTGGTTAACTCACTTAAAAAAAAAAAACATTTTTTTCAGTTCTACTAATGCTAATCATCAGTATGTACTATGTATGATTCAGCCTAGGTATATATCTACGTATGGAAGCATGAACTAAGACAACTATACCAGACATGAACGCTTCAAAATATTCAAAATTATAGCTACAATAAAAATGATAAGATGTGAAGTAAACCAAACCCCAAGGGGCCAAAATAGAATGTGTCCTCTAGGAATACTGACTAGTCCAAAAACATTGGGCAGAGTTGAGGAATAAATTTACAAGGGTAAAATATCCTTCACATTAAATTCCACAGAATGTTTCTAATGCTAGTTTAAAATGTTTACTTTGCCTAGACATTTAACAATCCGACTGTGGAAGTATTATGTCTCTGTAACAGGACTCTTGCTTTCACACAGTAGAAGAGATACATTTTTTTTTTCTAGGGTCTGTTTCTTTCTTGGATTGCAGTAAAGAGCACACTTTCTAGCACATTGGAGAGATGGCTTCAAATCAAGACCTGCAAAATTGTTCTTGAAACAAACTCATTTTTTTCAAATTTAATTTATTTATTTGTGTATGTATGTATGTATGTATGTATGTATGTATGTACATGAAAGGTTCTCTTGCTGTTGCAAATGACCTAAAGATGCATGCCTCACTTTTGTGTCCTGCTTTACCTGGGGGCTAGGGAATTAAATTTGGGATGACAGGCTTTGCAAGCAAGTACCTTCAGCTGCTGAGCCACTTCCCAGTCCAAAACTGATTTTTTTTTAATAAACCACAATTTTTGCTGCAACATGGCCATTTTGGAGGGTGGAGAGTTTGATCATAAAACAATATTCCATTCTAGGTTCACTTTACAGAGATTTACATTTTGAATATTATTCAAAATATCTTTAGTGATAAAATTCCTTATGGTAACCATAAAACTCCTACATTTCTTCAGTAGTGTACACTCATTTGGAAAAAAAAAAAAGCCAAGACTTTGCTTTTAGTTTATGATTTTATTTTTTTAGAATTTATTTGCAAGGAAAAAGAGAAAGAGAGGGAGGAAGGGAGGGAGAAAAAGGTATATCAATGGGTATATTGACACTGCAAATGAATTCCAGTTGCATGAGCAACTTTGTCTGGCTTTACATGGGTACTGGGGAATTTAACCTGGGCCAACAGGTGTTGCAAACAAGCTCCTTTTAATGCTAAGTCATATCAACAGCTAAAAGACTTTGCTTTTAACTCTTAACAAAATAATCAGCTGATTGCTATAGCATTTTAATACCATGTTTCCCTAAATATCTTACTTACCACTCATGGAAACACAACACTTTCAGTGTCACCATAAGCTCAGACACATAGTAATCACTGTTCCTCAAGAGTGATATTGCTCACATGTTCCTGAAAGAGGAACAACTGAAGATTAATAAGATGTCACAAATTCAACACAGAACTTGACAAATACACTTGTGGTTGGAAAGGGTCAGAGATAGTTGTAATAGATTATAAATCACTACCATTATTAAAGAAGCAAAATAGAATGACCAATAATTATTGTATGTTATTTTCTCATCATTGGGACAAAATACGCAGACAGAAGCAGCTTAAGGAAGGCAAGAGTTTTTTTTTATTTATTTATTTGCTACAGAGAGTAGAATCCATCATGATGGGAAGCATTGCAGGAGTAGGAAGTTAGCATTGTTACCAATAGGGCAGAAGTTCAGAGAGAAATGAATGCTGATGATAAGTCAGTAATCTATTTTTAATACAGTCCAGTACCCCACTTATGGTTGAGGTGGGTCTTCCCAGTTCAATAATGAACATACTCAAGATAACTCACCCCAGGGATTCTGTCAGGTCGGCAGTCAATCTAAACCATTACAATCATATTAAAACTGCATTTACAGATTCAGATACTATGGCATATAACATATCACTGGGGAAGTATACTTAATAACTCAAGCTCCAAATTCATTTCATCAGAAAGAAAAGATGCCAGCCCCATGAGGAGACCTGCCAATATTCCTAAGCCTCAGTTATCTCATCTAAAAGATGGGGCATTCATAATACACACTTAATGGGTTTAAAAATAAAGACAACATGGTTAGTGAAGGCAGCTAGCCACATTGGAACACATATAGTTCTATTTATAACAAATGCCTAGAGTAGCTAAATCTGAAGAGACAAAAAGTATATTAGTGGTCCCACAATTTGGATGAAAGGGCAATTGAGAGTGATCATTAATGAATCTAGAGGTTTTGGGGGGAGGGGTGCTGAAAATATTTGATAAATAGCATGGCTTCATAACTTGTAGAAATACTAAAAGCCAGTGAATTTTATACTTTAATAAGTTGAACTTTGTGACATGTAAATTGTTTTAAAACTTAAAAAAGACTTCCTTAAGATTTCTAAGTCTGGTCATGCTATAGCAATTACTAAGATAATTGCTATCTCACTGATAATTTCTATAAATTAGGATAAAGTTTATGTTGGGGACTTTGAGGCTTTGGAAAAGTAAATAGGAGAAAATGTGATTGTTTTTTTTAGAAGAGGAAAAGTATGTGATGAACCTTACTTTTGTCTTAGCACTTTTTTTTTTCAGACTTGAGTGCATGAAAATTGACACCAAGCGGCCATCTTTTAGCTGAGTTGACAGCTATATGAATTTGAGGCACTGAAGATGTGTAGTTTGTGTAGCTGGCTCACAGTATTAAGGCTACTTAACATACACAAGCATACATGCCACATCCCTTCCTCCACCTTACCCCAATAAGGATAGCAAACATCAAAAAATCAAACAAAAATAAATGCGGGCAAGGATGCAGAGAAGTAGGAACACTCATCCACTGTTGGTGGGAATGTAGGATGGTACAACCACTTTGGAAAGCAATATGGAGACTCATGAAAAGCTGACTATAGAGATACCAACAGACCCAGTTATTCCTTTACTGGGAATCTACCCTAAAACCTTCAAACCACAGGCTAGAGAGATTTGCTCAACCATGTTTGTAGCAGTTCAATTTGCAATAGCTAAGAGCTGAAATCAATCCAGATGCCCATCACTAGAAGAATGGATAACTAAGATGTGGTATATCTATACAATGGAATTCTACACAGCAGTAAGAAAAAATGACACAAAGAAATTTGAGGAAAAATGGGTGAACCTGGAACAGATCATTCTCAGTGAACTTACCCAATCACAGAAAAAAAAAAAGCCACATAGTCTCACTCATCTACAGCACCTAACCTGAATCTACCTAAAATACCTTACATATCCACCAAGCATCTCATGGACTACACACTAGGATGGACGGGGAGGGAGGGGAGGGCATAGAAGGGGTGGGAAACACTAATCTAGACACAAACGGCAATGGTACCATAAAATCCACTTCATAAAAGGCAGACCAAATGGTTGAACCTTCACCAGGCCCTTACAGGAAACACCTGAACCACAAGACACTGGAGAGGATAGGATCAAGTCTAACCTAAACCTCCCTCCCTCTCCCCCTCTCTAACTCTTGTATATTAGTTATATTTTTCCGCATTTTCTTAGTGGACACTGGCCTGTGACTCCACGTTCTGAATTCTGTATGTATGAGATGAGGGCCAAGACTTCATGAGGGCTCACAGAGAATAGGGGAGGCTGGGAAGTGAGGGATCTCGGCATGTTCTCTGTGTTGTGAGAGAGCCAGAGGAAAGCCACATGAAAGATACATGATGTGTTACAGAGCAACTGTGACCTCACCATGACAAGCTTTACTTTCTCAAGTTATCAAACAAAATCAAAACTGTTATAAATAATTACTGAAGGCTACCAGCAATGTCAATCCTTAAAAGCTTGTGGAAGATAAATATGGAAGAACTTAAGTTTTTACTATGTACTCCACCCAAAAGACTCAGTAACTGTGGGGAACACTACTGGAGGGTGAAAGTTAGGAATGTAAAATCTAAGCATTTGTTTTTATTTTGCCTGGCAGAATCTATTGATGGATCAAGAAAGGAGGGCTAATAGACAAAAAAAATTCAAAGACTGATTTTTATATGTGTGAGTCTGTATGTGTGTGACTTTGTAGGTTTGTGTATGTGCATGGGTGTTCCCACACACGCACGTGTACGTGCATACATATGGAAGCCAAAGAACAACCTCTGGTGGCTTTCCTTAGGAACACCATCCTTCTTTGTTGAAAGAGAGCCTCTCTTTGGCTTTGATAGATTAGATGGCCAGAAAGTCGCAAGGAGCCTCCTGATTCTACCATCTTCATGCTGGAATTACAAGCATATGTGCTAAAATAGGATTTTATATAAATTCTGGAAATTGGACTCAGGTCTTCATGCTTTCAAGGCAAGTACTTTACCCACTAACCTATCTCCTCAATATGCAAGAAGATTTTTTATCCTCGGTAATTTTTCTCTAGAAGAAAATTCTTCCAGAAATATATTTCTACTAAACCAATCCTACCAATCCATTCTCACAGATGGAATCCTGGGCTTCGAGTTTAGCTATGTATTTCTACTAAAAGCCCTATTCAATTTTAAAATAAGAGATTGATGTCTGTGGAGACAGGAGTCAATCTTTTCTAGTTAAGATCTTACCCTTGCGTCATTCTCATTTGAGTAAAGAATAAGTCTCTCAGTTGAAAATGTGTTTCACCTAGTGGCTGAACCCAAAGGCCAACTGAAAATGAGGTTAGGAAAATATGAGCCTGGTCTTATCACATTAGCAAGTGATTTCAAAAATTGTTTTAACTTCATTGTACATGGCTAGTCATCACTATGTGAACCACTAACTCAAAGTAGATACTTGTCCTTTTGCCAAATAGTGTCACTTTAAATGTGTGCAAATATCAGTGTCACAATGAAATTTAGGACTTCAATTCTGACAAGGTGTGACCACATGCATGGTAATGAAATTTCATCTGTTCCCTTAAATTTTTTTCTTCTAAAATGTTTTATTCAAGGAGAAATGGAACCCATTTAAGTTTAAAATATCCATTCAGGACAGCTATGAAAAAATAAACTGTACTGAAAAAACTTTCTAGCTCTAAGTATACATGGACTGCTTATTCATTGTAGCGCCTTGCTCATGTTTTCTAAGGGACTAAATTTTTTAATTCATTATGCATGAGAAAGCAAAGTTTCTCTGTGTTGTATATTAGGTTAAATTCTTTAAAATAAATATTAGACAGTGAAATTCCTCACAATACACTTCCATTTAACATTTTCCTGAAGCTTATGTTCATTTTTTAAAGAGTTGGCTCAAAGCCCAAAGAGGATCGTGTATCACTGAAAAAAAAAACCCAGCTCCCTGGAAAACATTAGAAAAACATTCCAGTGTATTTAATTTTTTAAAGAAATGATATTTGTCAAATTGTTAGCTATTTATTAGGCTGCACATGCCATGAATAGACCACCATTTTAAAGTGTTGATAATACATCTTATTGGCCTTCCCACAAGTTAAGAGTTCTTGCAAAATATTTTCTTACACATAAGCCACTAGTCACCAGCTATGTCAAACAACATTTTCAATTTGGTTAATGAAATTCCAAGTTGGCTATACTCAACAAATAACCAAGAGATTATAATGTCAGCCATATAGTATTTTATGCATATTTAGACCAAGCTATATAACATTTAGGAATTTAAGGCAAAACATTTATATTAATACATATATGTAAGTTTGACACATGTATTAACATCTGACCAAGGTTTTAGAATGGATTTCAATTGCTCATTTGAATTGACAGACAAGGAATAGAGCTCCCTGCCTGTATTTCTGCTTCCAGATCACAGGAATACATTCCCACAAAGGGAAGTGCAGCATTCTGTGTGGTATGCTTCATGTTCTCTGTCTGCCCCAAGATTACTTCACAATCTAGATGTGATCACAGGGGTCTTGAAGGCAGCAGTCTCACTATTTTTTCTTAGAGTCTTGTCCATGGACCTTTGTCCTCCTCATATCCTTTCATTGTTGAAGCCTTTTTGGTTTTGTAAGTAATAAAAAGAGACTTCTTAAGAAAAACTATTAAAGTCAGATGTGGTGGGGCACATCTTTAATTCCAGTACTTGGGAGCCTGAGGTAAGAAGTTTGCCATGAGTTTGAGGCCAACCTGTGCTGTAGAATGAGTTTTAGGTCAGCCTGCAGCTATAGTGAGACTCCTGAAAAAAAAAAAAATCCTATTATTATTGACATGTTTTTGAATTCTAAACATTCATTTTTCCTAGGGAGACTTGAGTATTATCTTTTGAATAATAAAAGGTAAGAGAAAACCTAGAAACAAACAAACCTGATGTCCATTCCCTAGCCTGTATGGAGAACCTCTTCCTGCCTAGTACCCCTCTTCTGTTGCAGTTTTTATTTATTTATTTATTTGAGAGCGACACAGACAGAGAGAGAAAGAGACAGATGGATAGAGAATGGGTGTGCCAGGGCCTCCAGTCACTGCAAACGAACTCCAGATGCTTGCGCCCCCTTGTGCATCTGGCTTATGTGGGTCCTGGGGAGTCAAGCCTTGAAGCCTTAGGCTTCACAGGCAAGTGCTTAACCGCTAAGCCATCTCTCCAGCCTTGTTGCAGTTTTTGAAAGACAAAATCTCAAAGTCTTCCTCATCTATCTCTCTGTGTGTTCAACAGTCTCAGAAGGTTTTGCTGATCTGAAATCTAGCTCTTACTCCTATTTTTCTATCTCCCTTTCAACCCTTCTATTATTTTCTGAAAATATTTATTTAAGAGACAAAGTGTGTGTATGGGAGCGCTATTGCCTCCTGCTGCTGCAAACAAACTCCTGATGCATGCACCACTCTGCAGTTGGCCTTATGTGGATAGTGGGGGATTGAACCTGGGCCACCAGGTTTTGCAAGCAAGAGCCTTTAACTGCTGAGCCAGCTCTCCAGCCCCTTTCCATTCCATTTTTAATGTGTGTGTGTTGTCATGGTTGTATGTGCATGGTTATGTACGTGTGAGTGCACATTTGTGTGTAGGTGCATGCATATGCAGCGAATGTGCATATTGAAGCCAAAGGACAACTTGGTTGTCATCATCAGGAATGTTTTCCACTTCCTTTGAGGCAGAGTATCTCAATGGCCAATTAGAGTAAACCAGATAGCCAATAACAACAAGCCCCAGGGAACCTCCTGCCCCTGCCTTCCAGTGCTGAGATCACAGGTGTGTACCACCATACCTTGCATTTTGTACATGGTCGCTGGGACTCGAGGTCAGGTGCTGATGTTTGCAAGGCAGTTACATCACTGACTGAACTATCTTCCCAGCCCAGGCCACCATTCTATTCTTCCCAGCTTCAACTCCCCAAACTACAGAGTGATTAAAAAAAAAAAAAATACCAGGGCATCACATTTTTTGGATGTCTTTCCTTACTTAATAAAAGATTTTACCATTTCCTTGTCTGAAAACTGGAGGAAAAAAAAAAAACTTAACTTCCTTCTTTGGTTTGTTGTAGAAATCACTGTAATAAGAACAATCCATGATACTTAACAGTACTGGAAACATGAGGCAAATCCTTCATAAGCCAACAGTGAAAATAAAGCTTAACAGTGTTGCACAACACTTGTTCCTTATAAGTATATGAAATTTTATGCATGTGAAATTATTAGTATTTTTCCATTTTGCTGAGCTTTATTATTTTTTTTTAATCTTGCCTAATACATCTTATTTTCTTACCCTTTACTCAAAAGGTCTTCTGTAAGTCCTCCCTAAATTATTGACTTCAGCTGTTCAGCTTTAAGCTTGATTTGATTTCCAAGTCTGGGAATGGAAAATATCAAATAAAATTTAAGTTGCAGGACTGGAGAGACAGCAAGCATGAGAACTTGTTTAGTCCCTAAAACCCAAGATGAAACACCAGACATGGGGCAGCGAAGATGGCTCAATGGGTAAGAATAATACGCAAGCATGAGGGTACAAAAGGGCCTGATTCATCTGAGTTCAGCCCACAGCACACACATAAAAAGCAGGCATTGTTGGGCTGGACAGATGGCTTAGCAGTTAAAATGTTTGCATTCAAAGCCCAAGGACCTGGGTTTGATTCCCCAGTACCCATGTAAGTACATGCATTTCGAATTCATTTTCAGTGGCTAGTGATCCTGGTGTGCTATAAGAGAGCAGAATTATCACTCATCCTGTATACCCAGTCCTGTGGGGAGCAAAGACTGGAGAACACTGGGGCTCTCTGATCAGCCAGTGGGACTAAAAACAGAAGTTTTGCAAAGCTCTGGACTCAGTGAGAGACTCAGACTCAATGAAATACGCAAATGAACAATAGAGGAGGATGTCAAAGGTTTTCTCTGGCCTCTGCACAGATACACATGAGGCCCATTCCACATGCATATATATACATAAACCACACACATAGCACCACATCTCCCCCCCCCCTCTCATTCTCTCTCTCTCTCTCTCTCTCTCACTCACACACACACACACACACGCAAAAAACAAAAACAAAAGGGAGCTGGGTGTTGTAGTGGCACACACCTTTAATCCCAGCACTCAGGAGACAGAGGTAGAAGGATTGCTGTGAGTTTGAGGCCACCCTGAGACTCCATAGTGAATTCCAGATCAGCCTGGGCTAGAGTGAGACCCTGCCTCAAAAAACAAAAATTAAAAATCAAAAAAAGGGGCTGGAGAGATGGCTTAGCGGTTAAGCGCTTGCCTGTGAAGCCTAAGGACCCCGGTTCGAGGCTCGGTTCCCCAGGTCCCATGTTAGCCAGATGCACGAGGGGGCCCACGCGTCTGGAGTTCGTTTGCAGAGGCTGGAAGCCCTGGCGCGCCCATACTCTCTCTCTCCCTCTATCTGTCTTTCTATCTGTGTCTGTCACTCTCAAATAAATAAATAAAAAATTTAAAAAAAAATCAAAAAAAGGGGGGGGCTGGGCATAGCCACATGTGCTTATAAATCCCTGTACAGGGGAGGAAATGTCCCAGGGTTCATTTTCTAGCTGCTATAGCCTATTTGGTAAGCTCCAGGCCAATGAGAGTCCCTGTCTCAGAAAAAAGCAAATGGCAGATGTCACCTGAGAAATGATACTACAGATTGTCCTCTGGCCTCCACTGGCCTCCATATGCATTTGCACATAACATGCACCAACAAGCATACATATACATGCATATATATATATATATATATATATATATATATATATATATATATATATGTAAATTAAAAATTATAACATAAAGGAGAAAGACACTAATTCAACTTTAACTCTCTTTAGTCAGTAAGATCCTTAGTCTCCAATACAATGTTGACATAATGGAATGTTCTTATTAGATGTTTTTGTGTCACAAACTACCTTTGTGAACATAATGAAATTGTGGCTTGTGTTTTAACCACCCACAAAATGTACATTCATGATTTTCATTAAACCCTTGGGGTACATGTACCTCTAGCCAATATTTCAAGGAAGTCCCCAATTTCTAACATGGACCCTCTCTCTCTCTCTCTCTCTCTCCATATATATATATATATATAGAGAGAGAGAGAGAGATGAGAGATCATATGAACAGTAAATTTCAATTGATTGATTTTCCCCTGAAAATTATCTCATACTTTTCATTTGCTTTCCAGATTAAGCCAAATGTTCTAGATTCTGTAAAAATCAACCTTGGGAACAGAGTAAGGCATTATATCTGAATATACAATAGATCATTATCCTTTTTCCCCTCTCATGTTTATATGAACATTGTTAGAAAAAATCACCATTTAGCACAAATATAATACATTTGAATCTTTAAAGTTCATCAATGTACTTAAAAGTTCCAAACCATAAAAAAGCATTCTGAATTTGCCTAAGATTTTCGAGGATTTACTTTAATCTTCTTTCTGAAAGGAAACTTTTCATTGTCTATAGA
Source organism: Jaculus jaculus (assembly GCF_020740685.1). NCBI lineage: Eukaryota > Metazoa > Chordata > Mammalia > Rodentia > Dipodidae > Jaculus > Jaculus jaculus. The sequence goes on from NC_059110.1 coordinate 32,339,863, forward strand.
AAATTGGGTTAACTTAGTAGCTTTTGTAACTTTTGGTGAAATCCTAATAAATCATGTAATAATCTAATTAATGTAGATTAAATTTGGTGCAAATAAGGGCTTTTGTTTGTCTGTTTCTAGCCCAGGCTGACCTGGAATTCAATTTATATTCTCAGGATAGCCTGGAACTCACAAAGGTCCTCCTACCTCTGCCTCCTGAGTGCTAGGATTAAAGACATGCATCACCATGACCAGCTTTTTTTGCAAGTAAGGGCTTTTGCAAACCAGGAAGTGAGATTCTTTCTTGACTGTTTAAATGTAATCCATATGCTTATAAATAATGTGATTATTTAGAAGGCAAATTCCTAGTGTAAATGATAAAAAAAAAAGAAGATACAAATAGGAAAAATCTTTCCCCTTGTGATGAATAAGGAAATTTAATTTTAAATCAAATATATAGATTGTAAAAGTACTAATGGCATTTTATGTTGCTTTTGGTCAATACTAAATACAAATCTTTTTAATTGTGACTGACTGGATATATTGTATTCTGTTATCTATACTTCATTCAATAGCTGGTATTCCACAGACATGTAGGCAATGTTCACCCACTTTTCTTTATCTACATGTACAGGTTCAATAACTGTGGGTTCTGTTGTGTTGTAAATCATCAAGAGCCAATCAGCTGTCTTCAAGGTCCCTTGAGTAACAGTTGTGTATAGACATTAGGAATCTGTGTTATCATTAAGAGCTTGACATGATGAATGAGAGTATAAGGAGATTGCTTCTCATGAAAATGTGGAATAATTGGTGAATAAGGAGGTTAGAAGAGAGAGTGACTATGCTGCAAATTCTGAGATATCATCTCATTTTGCCTGCTTACTCTATGAAGGAAAACATGAAGTAATCGATTAGTCCTAGATCATGACTAGGAGCATAGCAGGGGGGAAATTAGTCATCTGAAATTCAAGCAGCCGGATCCCAGACTTAAATTTGCCTTTAATATTCATCAAGATGCTTTCTATGTCTCAGTTGCCACAAATGCTAAATGAGAGGATTAGATTAAAAATATGTGATATCAATCTTTCATTCCCTGTCTAATATAATTTCTTCTAAACATTTAAGTCCTAAATAGAAACATAATAAATTGTGGTCTAGTACCAAGTTAGCATCAGGAAGTTATGCTTATGACAACTGACTTATTGCTTAATTAATATGAATTATTATGAGACAAATATATTTTTAAGTATGTTATATTTAATTTCTATTTCTTTAATGTTACTCAGTAAGTTTAAGGATTTTTTATTCCTTAACAATAGAAACAACACAAAAAATACACATTACTATATAACAAAAAGGTTCTCTGTCCTCAGAACAGGAATCTTTAAATAAAAATTCTAGGTAATTTCAGAGTGTGATAATTCCTCTTAAATAAATGTAACTGATTTTTTATAGTCCATTGGGTGTTATGGCTGAGTGGTGGGGGACTATTTCTACAGCTTTAATTTCTTTTTGTTTATTTTACTTATTTGAGAGTGACAGAGAGAGAAAGAGACAGAGAGAGAGAGAGAGAAAGAGAGAGAGAGAGAGAGAATGGGTGTGCAAGGGCCTGGAGCCACTGCAAATGAACTCCAGATGCATCCGCCCCCTTATGCATCTGGCTAACATGGGTCCTGGGGAATTGAGCCTCGAACCAGGGTCCTTAGGCTTCACAGGCAAGCACTTAACCGCTAAGCCATCTCTCTCCAGCCCTATTTCTATAGTTTTAATGTTCACCTGACTTAGAAGAAATTTCAGCTAACACATACAAGTTCAGGAAAAATCAGTGTGGTAGGAAGCATGGAGAAGGTAGGGTGCAGAAGTCACACAGTGAGTAAGAGCATGTCCTTCAAGGGCAGGAGGAGACAAGTTGTGGCATGATGTGAGATGGGATCTGAGGGATGGGTGAGGGCCAGCTGGGAAGACAAGTTAAAACTCTTCCATTAAGCATGGGGCGTGGTGGTGCAAGTCTTTAATTCAAGAACTGGGACAGCAGAGATAGGAGTTTGAAGCTACCCTGAGACTACATAGTGAATTCCAGGTCAGGCTAGGCTAGAATGAGAACCTACCTTGAAAAACAAAACAAAAAACCAAAGCCCTTCCACAGAAATATCTATCTGTTGTAAATACAAACTTCTCCACATTTCATATTAATGCATCTAAGGATCTAAGGGCATTTTTTTGTTAAAAACCCATAGTAATATTACTCTTTTAAAATATTTTATTTATTTGAGACAGAAAAAGAAAGAATGGGCACAAAAGGGCCTCCAGCCACTGTAAACTAACTCCAGATGCATGTGCCACCTGTGCATCTGGCTTACATGGGTATGTGGGGAATTGAGGCTGGGTCTTTAGGCTTTGCAGGCAAGTGCCTTAACCATGAAGCCAGCTCTCCAGCCTGTGATATAAATCCTTCTATGAGGCATGAATATTCATGAAAATGGTGGTATGTGTGTGGTACACATGCATTGGAACATGAAGATTTCTTAAGAATGGGATAAAACTTTACTAGGCCTCTAGTTTCCCTTTATAGAGAATCACAGAGAACATAGAGTGAATACAACCAAAAGTAGAAATTGAGAAGTGTGCAATTTTTATATGTCCTGGAAACCCAAACCAAGTTGGACTTCAGTTAGAGAAAGTGGTAATATCTTGTAAATGACATGAGGAGTCTGATTCATGTGGCATGGCTTGGCTTCAACATACTTTTACAAAGTATTTATTTTTCATTTATGTAAAACGTTATAATTCATGATGGCAGGGCCTGTAGAGATGAGGAGCTAAGGCATTTGCTTGTGAAGTCAAAGGACCTAGGTTCAATTCTCCAGGACCCATGTAAGCCATACGTGCGAGGTGGAACATGTGTCTGGATTTCATTTGCAGTGGCTAAATGCACTCGTGTGTGTCCATTCTCTCTCTCTCTTCTTCTCTCTCTCATAAAATAACATATTTAAAAAAGAATTCATGATGTCGTATTTCAAACAAATTTTTTGGATGGCTCTTGTCGCTCCTTCTTTCCTCCCTCCCCCTCCCTCATTATGGTCTCCCCCACCACCATAGCCTCATGCCCAGTTACATACTGTGGGTTTCCCTTTCTTCTCTCCCATTTTGTGCCCCTGTTGTGGTCCCCTATGTCAATTCCTAGTCTATAACTCACTCTCAGGTCCCCTTATTTACTTTATACAGACATTAAAAGTTAAAATCCACATGTGAGAGAGAACAGGCGATTTTGTCTTTCTGGACCTCGATTGCCTCATGTAGCATAGTTTTTTCCAATGTCATCTACTCCAACATACTTTCATTAGCGAAATCTTCAGTATTCGTGTGTTACTGGTCTGTAAGCTTCCCTTGTCTCACCAATTTCAGCAACGTCAGCTCCAATTAAAACTACATTTCATGTGATTTGCTTCTTTGAGAAAATTAAGGAAAAGGGGCTGAGTTCCATGCTTGAACTGATGCAGAGCAGAGAGGATGGAACTGATAAAAGAGAGAGAGAGAGAGAGAGAGAGAGAGAGAGAGAGAGACTCCAAATCCTGAAATCTGAAACTTGAAGCCAGAAGAGACCATGGGAATACAGGTCCCCAGGGGATGCACAGAAACCTCTGGAAGAACTTGAAATGTGTGGCTGGAGCAGCAGGGTAAGTTATTTAAGTATGTATCTCTTCTCTAAAACAGAAAGGGAAAAAATGGAAGGAAGAAAGAGTGAGAGATACTGATGTCTTCTAAGTATTGATAACTGATAAACACCCATTCAAACTGGTAAGGAGAAACCAAGTTGGATTATATGCTAAATGCAGAGCAGCCCAAATGGTTGGCTGATAGGCTAAGTTTTCCACTTCACAACCACTTGCTCTGGCATAATAAAACATAACTCAGGGAAAAAAAATTAAGAGTAGAGCTACATCAATTTAATTCCAAATTCTGAGAAAAAAATTATAAACATATTTTTAGCTTTATCAGCAAGAATCCATATAAGTAACTTTTCCCATTTGCTCTGGGATTGTGAAGTTTAAATGGGCCAGAGTTTTGAAGTGTTGAAAGATATTATAAAGCACTTACAAGCATTCAGCTAGTCAGACTGCTCAATTAGCTGAACATTTATAACCTCGAAATTTTGACAGAGTGTGATTCATGTAGGAATGACCCATTGGACAACAGATGGCTTTATTGTAGGTCTGCTGAGAGAAAGCCCATGAAGCAATGAGAGCTGGAGGGAACCAAAGGGGATCATGGAGACATATAGGACTGAGTTGAGGCGCATGCTCTCTGCTCTTTGAAAAAGAAGCAGTTGGCCTAGGGAGATGGCTCAGTGATTAAAGATGCTGGCTTTGTAAAAGCAGAAAGCAATTAAAAATTTTGCTGCTGTGCTTTTAATAACAGGGTGTTCTTTTTTAGTTTTAGTTAAGAATATTCAAGGTATCATATATGGAACATACCACAAAACCAAAACAGATGATAACTAATGCCATTAATTATTTGTGTCTATGTGTATATATACACACATGTGTATATTATTATACGTATGAGGAATATATATATGAACAAAAGAAGCAAAACATGAAATGAGAACTAAAATGCAACTAAAAATATAAATCTAAAGCTGCCATTTCAAGTGTTCTCTTTCTCTTTCTCCCTTTGTCTGTCTTAGCACCTACATTCTGAAATTTATAGAAGGTATTCTGTACAAAGAGTCTGAACACATAGTAATTCAAAGGCACATTTTTCAGTAACATTCTTATTATTAAATTATATGACATTTCAGTTAACTAGGATGTTATCTATTTATGAAGGAGAAATAAAAATATCCTATCAAGTATGAAGATTCCTCACTATTATCCTTTAGACAGAGTAGAAGAGCCACTGTTTTATGCCATAGGCCTGGTAATGAGGGACTATCCCCTCCTTCCAATATTCATAGCCCCGAGGAAGTAAGTAGAGATCAGTGTGGGTCACGGCAGCTCTCAAGTCACCCAGAGACCAGTCTGGGCCATTCTCTTGGTAGACAGGTCCTGACCACAGAGCCCTGCCCACCTGCAGTTTTATGCAGGCAACAGCAGCATTCATCATCATCATCATCATCACCAATCATCAGCCACAGTAGCTTTCTGTCCATTCCATTTCCACTTTGTAGCTGAGACCACAAGTTACCCGTCATGGAGAGTCCAAGAGATATCACATTTTGGCTTTGAGCTATGCTCAGGTGGATAGGACACAGTTCTTGCAAAGCAGCCCTCTGACCCCCCTGCAAGTACTTCTTACTCATCAGTAGCATAACCAAGTAGTAGCCCTGCTTATCAACTTTTTCCAAAATTGGCATAAAAATTAATGGTAGGCTGGAGGGCTATGCTAGCATTTAAGAGCACTTCCTGTGTAAGTGTGACAGCCCAAGGATACCTGACAGACTGCTTGAGTTTCATCTCGGGATTCATATAAACAGTAAAGCTTGTCTGTAACTTCAGTCCTGTGGGGAGCAGAGACCAAAGAATCCCCAGGGCCCCAGAGTAATACAACACAAAACAAAACAAACAAACAAACAACACAAGTTCTGGGATCAGTTAAGAGATTCTGGCTCAAGTAAGAATGGGAAGAAGAGATATGGAGCAGGACAACCCCAGGTCCCCTCTGGTCATCACAGGCATTACCCTCACCACAAGTGAGTCCATGCGCTGTCACATGGGAATGTACACATGCATGTACCACACACAATTAATAATGAAGAATCAGAAAGAAAGGAAAAATGAGTATGATTATATCATTCTTCCCTGCTTATTTGATTATCTTCCCCAACTCAAACAAAACATAACAAAACAAAAATCACTCATAGTAAATTAATCTTTGACTCTCATTATGAACTATTTATTAATGAATATCTTATTATACATGTGCTTATGTGGCTCTCATTAGAACTCTGTAGGGCTGTTATGTCTATTCCTATCTTATAAATCAGAGAAAATAATTTTGTGAAAGTCAAATTGCCAAAACAGAATGTAGTCATATTTCAGTGCAGATTACCTGACTCTAAGTTAATAAAATGATCAATTACAAAACCCACTATCAACTCAATAGGTATATATAAAAAGTATACTTTTTGAGAAACATTTTTGACACATAACTACCACATACAAGATACATCTTTCTATTCTCATTGCTCCTTACCTAAGTGGTTGACCTCCTTCTTCAGAAAAAGGAGCCAATTTGTCAACTCCTTACATGTCCATTATTAATGTCTGAATCTTGATTCTTGTGCACTTACATATGTTTTCTTTTTATCCTTTGAAATACCAGAGAACACTTTAGGAAATTTAACTATTACACATGAAACTGAATTAAAAGGAGAAAATGAGTCAAGAGAAGGAGCAGGACAAAGAAATCTAAATAATGTCCTAGATTGTTTTTATCATGGTGAGTTTTTGAGGATGGAAATGAGCTAGTGTGCTCTGTTGATGCACATGTCATTGTGCATGAAAGTGAGTTAAAATTTTCTTTGCTACACAGGTCCATGCATAAGGTTTCAGATCCATAAAACAAAAACAAGTGCAGCACACATTATTACTGGTAGAAAACACAATTCAAGTGTAGAACACAGTTAATTCAGCAAACATGTCACACTCCACAAATTCTTTACAAGGACCACTTAAGCACTTAAGCCCTACCAAGGTTTCTGTGATCTTTTTCCATGTGAGAAATTCATTTACTGCATATATACGTGTGTGTGTGTGTGTGTGTGTGTGTGTGTGTGTATTTTCTGCTAATTGCATCTTGAAATTCTTCACAAGGCTGAGTGTAATATATTCTAGTCAAATATCAGAACTCTCATAATTATGACTTTTGGGATGATCCAGATTAATTACAACTTCAAATAGTGATACAGACTAAAATATCAGGACTGCTGGTGCTCTGAAACAACTTAAAGTGCTATATGTCCCAGTGAGCCCTTAACAGGAGCACATGCAGCTTTTAAGAAAGAGCTCTTTAGATCAGTCAGACAATTAAGACCTCGATAGAGATGTCAGACATACATATGCAAAGCCTTTCAATTGTCCACTTATCATTTTCCTTTAATTAGAAAGAAAATTGATTTTAACTTCCCACTTTTTTTCTCAAATTCATCCATATGAAATCAAGTTTAGAGAGGGGAGAAAGAGAGAGTGAGAGAAAATGTAGCTTTTATTATCAGTAGAAGCCATGATCCTTGCAGAGATAAAGTGAGTAGATTGCCTGCCAGCATAGAAATCTTTAAATATTTGTAAGGAACTTTGCCAGAGGCTGTGCTAGTAATGTAAGATAAAAAGTTTTCAGAAGTGTCTGGAAAATACAGTATGACAATACTCAAGTCGATTGTCTTGAGGTACTGGTATTAGGTGGTAAAATGTGAGGCTGTACTGTGCTTGTTTTGATTGATTGTCATGTTGTTTGTTAAATACTGCACATAGACATTAACCATGCTATAGTCCGTCTCTTCAAATTACTTTCAAACATCAACATCAAAAGGATATTGAAAAAGATATTGACTCTGAAATAACTGGAAGTTCTATCTAATCTCTTTTGCTAACCTATAGTTGAAGTCCTTTTGGAGCACAGTTTAGGAAAACTTCCACAAGGTGCATATATTTCATTTTTTATTCTCTAAGATAGATGGTGATGATACCTAACTTTTATTTTTAAGACATTTTTCTTTTGCTTCTAAATTTGGGACTATCACCCTCCAGAAGAAAGAACAGTTCTTTCTGAATACATTTAATTCATTAGTATATTTGTTTCTTGTTTGTTGGGGGGGCTTTTTTGGTCAACAAGCTATGAAGACAATTGGGTTTACTTACACATTTGTCTTTCATGAAACCATAAGATCTTTCAGAGTTTGATTTATTTGCGTTTATTGATTTTAAAATGTTAGCTTGGAATCTGCACATGGAAATTTCCAAAGGAGGCAGCAGTCACATGATACCCTCTAGCAGTTTTTACACTCTGTTCACAATAAAATAGATTGACGTAAGAGAAAACATGAGCATTCACAGTTTTGTTTCCATTCACCCTGACACTGGTATTTAAGACAAACTACCTAAACTTTCTAAAAATCCAAATGTATGGCACAAGAACTCACCAGAGCCACAGAGTTCCACATGTGGTTCTAATTCAAATGAGAAACAATTTCACAAGCTGAATACAGTTAACTGTCCCAGGAAATCTCCCTGATTTCTTTGAATCATTATTTGAAGATAAGAAAAGAACAAAAGCTAAAGCCAAAATCAAACCAAACAACAACAATGCCCCCAAAGGTCTATGAAACTAAACCAAACAACAAAAGAAAAGCCTAAGTAGATTAAGTCAGAATTTATGTAGAAGAACTTCTGCTAACTAATTAAATTCCCTCCCATTCTTATGAGATGGAATGTTGGGGAGGCAATGCACAAAGACCTGGGTTCCATCTCCAGCTTTGTATAAACCAAATGGCACGGCGGCACAGGCTCATAATACCAACACTCATGAGGTGAAGGCAGGAAGATCAAGGGTCAAGGTTAATTTCAGCCACATAGTTCAATGCCTAGAATACAGGAGACTCTCTCAAGTGAAAAAGTAGATAAATAAAGATGGGGCTGCAGAGATGGCTTAGTGGCTAAGGCACATGCCTTGAAGCCTAAGGACCTAGGTTCGATTCTCCAGGTCTCACATAAGCCAGATGTACATGGTGGCACATGCGACTGGAGTTCGTTTGCAGTGGCTAGAGACCCTGGGGCACCCATTCTCCCATTCTTTCTCCAATAAATAATTAAATAAAAATGAAATCTTGAAATTTTTTAAAAATAAATGTGGATGGAAGAAGGAAGGAAATCAGTTAGTTTGGTTCAGAAAATGAGTGGACTAGCAGATGCGAGGAGCGTGAGCAAAGCTTTCAGGGAATGGCAATGGCTTTCTCTAATAGTGGTCTAACAGCTCCAGGTTGATCCACTATGAGGAGGGTGAAAACATCCCAGAAAAGCCCAGTTTGGAAAGTAGAGATGAGGTGCACCTGCCAAATTTGTATCCCAAGGGGTTCTAGTACTTTCTACTGCAACAGACTACAGCACCAGTCCCAAGCTAATGCCACCTCATGAAGAGCTAGAGCTGCCCGCAGACCCTGTGTCCACGCTGGTCTCGTGAGCTGGTAAAGGAGGCTGCTGCCTCTGTCACCCGCCTTCTGTCTCCTTTTGGCCACCTCCACTGCTCATTGGGAAATGTGTTTCCCCAATCTTAAAGCTGTCAACTAAACAAGCCACGATTCTTCTACCCTTCCCATGTAGCTGGTATCAAAACATCTTTCAGTTCTAGGGACCTGGGCGATCCTGTCATTGTACAAAGGACTGTGATGATAGCCTCCCATTTAATCCCATTTCTTCTAGCTTAAGCCAATGCTATATGCCAGAAAGACGTTCCAAAATGAAAAGCTTCTTTATTTTCAATATTTATTTTTGTACTTCAAATCTTTGGCTCCTTTTTATCTGTACTAATAGCAATGACTCTAAACACAGTATGCAATGCACAATCATGACAAAATGCTCTGCTTTTCAACTTTCTAGATTTCTGAAGGCTCTCCCAGAGTGTGTTCTACATGAATAGAGATAGGTCCTCAAACCACCACACACATTCCTGTAACTAGAGGTGAAACCGGTGATTGCAAATGAGTTCAAGAAGAGACTGATCCTCTGATTCTGGGGTAAAGAGGAAGAAAAAAGATACAAAAAGGGAAGGGGGAACAAGGACCTAAAGTGAGATTTACCTGCCAATTTTCTGGACAGCACCTGGTAGATGCTCACTCTCTGGGAGAATAGGTGGGGAATGAAGGCGAGTGGGAGACGCCAGGATGACTCTGTGGCGGGCAGCTTCTGAGTAACATATTTGCACAGAACTCCACGCACAGAAGGTGTACTTAATCCATATGTTCCTTAGCACTCCGTGACCAATAATTCCAGTGGGCTTACACAGTGTGGGAGTTCAGAGGGACTTTTGGTATAAGAGAAGCATGCTGTGTCTGCATCCAAGTTCTGGTAGTGCCAGGAGCCCCCCACTTTCCTTTAGATCCAGAACATATACATATGTATGTATGTATGTATGTATATTTGTTTGTTTGTTTTTGTTTTTTGAGGTAGGGTCTCATTCTAGCTCAGGCTGACCTGAAATTCACTATGTAGTTTCAGGGTGGCCTTGAACTCATGGTGATCTTTCTTCCTCTGCCTCCCAAGGGCTGGGATTAAAGGTGTGTGTCATCATGCCTGGCCAGAGCATATTTGGAATATAGAGTAAAGGTGGTAAAGTTCTAAGACACACGACGACCAAAAGACCCTCTCATGTCCTTTCTAATTTCTATTGATTCCCTGTTGTAGTCAATCACTAATCCATACTATTTGTGCAATTTTGTCTATTCCATGTGTGCATTACATGCTCTTATATTTGCATGTATTTAAAACTGGCGTGACTTTATAAACATTAATGGAAAATTTGTGTTACAAATTTAAAGTTTTAACTTTATTTGCACAAACAAATTACAAGTAAATATCACTACAAGTATACTGAGAAACTCAGAATAAAGAAAAAGCTTTCAGCCGGGTGTGGTGGCACATGCCTTTAATCCCAGCACTTGGTAGTCAGAGGTAGGAGGATTGCTGTGAGTTTGAGGGTACCCTGAGACTACATAGTGAGTTCCAGGTCATCCTGGGCTAGATCAAGACCCTACCTCAAAAAAACAAAAAAAGGGCTGGAGAGATGGCTTAGTGGTTAAGCGCTTGCCTGTGAAGCCTAAGAACCCCGGTTTGAGGCTCGGTTCCCCAGGTCCCACGTTAGCCAGATGCACAAGGGGGCGCACGCATCTGGAGTTCGTTTGCAGAGGCTGGAAGCCCTGGCGCGCCCATTCTCTCTCTCTCCCTCTATCTGTCTTTCTCTCTGTGTCTGTCGCTCTCAAATAAATAAATAAAAAATTTAAAAAAAATGTTTAAAAAAAAAAACAAAACAAAAAAAAAGAAAAAGCTTTGTGTTTTAGTACCTTTATAATACTTTTTTCTTACATTTTGGATAAGGAGTCTTGCATTTTCATTTTTCATTGGGCCCCACAAATTATGAAGCCAGCCTCATTACTTCATTACCTATAATTGGAGCCTAAAGTTGAATTTAATTTGCCATGTACACCCCCATGTAAAAGCTATATCATAGATTCTTCTCTTTCTTATAGCTGAACACAGCAGTGCTTGACCTATCTGAGATCTGTGTTTAATGCTCCTTTGCTTTTGTGACTTTTAAGATGAAAGACTGATTCAACTCTGGGAAAATTTTCTCCCCACTTATCTTTTCAGCAAATTTAAAAGGCAATATGTTCACGAGACAATTGTCAGGACGGTGGGGGAAAAGCTGCCTGAAGAACCCAGCTATGAAATACTCACATGAAATCAGTGTCGAGAATGTGAGCCATGCAGATGAAGGTGCTTTCCTGAGATTCCAGCATCCTAACCCAGGGCACAGGGTAGAAAAAGCACATTGTAGAACACATGAAAAAGAACTCCTGGGCTTCTCCTGGTTCCATTGAGGGGGTGGCAAATATAGCTAAAAATCTCTCTCTCTCCACTTTGTTATTTTTCTATTTTGCTTCCACTGAGAGCAAAAGAAAATCAAAATAGGTAAATAAACAGACATGCAGATAATAAGGAAAAATGTATAGTAATTTTAAAAAAATTAGAACTTTTAAAATAGTGTGTGTATATACACATTCATGTATGTGTGTATGCGTGTGTGTGTGCACATGCATGTGTGTGTAATGTATACATGGTCCTGCATAGGCCATGGTGCTTGTGTAGAGATCTGAGGATGGTCTCAGGGTGCTTACTCTCTCCTTCCACCTTCTTTGGGACCTTTTGTCTCTGCATGTGCTGGTCTATCTGGCCTGAAATTTTCAAGATTCTCCTGCATCCTCCTCCTATTGCTGTGGGCATGTTTTGGGCTTGGGTAGAATTATTCTGCCTGATGGAGGGGAGAGAAGGAAGTGGGGGTGGGGTAAGAAAAGGAAAAAAGGACAAGGAGGAAGAGAGGGAAGGAGAAGAGAGACTGAACTGCAGTAATCTGGGAAGAGACACAACAGTTCAGTGGTGATACCAGAGACATATGGGAAATGTCAGAGGCGATATTTCATAGGGGATCTGCTAGTTTTATGGTCAAATTCTCTCTTGCACTCATCTCAAAATCTCCAGGTTCTTGCTCATGTTTTAGTGCAAGTAGATTTGGTATCTGTGGAAGGTGAGCTGGGATAAAGATGTAAGTGGAAGAGCTTGGGTTGGACAGATGCTGAGAGGAGAAATGGGAAGTAACTAATACTAACCTGAGTTATGTTGAGCTTAAAGGATGGTCTTTGGCATTGAAGAGAGCAGGAAAATGAGCTCATTGCCATTTAATAGCTTCTGTCTTCCTGATAACTTTTGGCTCTTCAGATAGACTTCTTTCTGGGCACAGAATCAGCTTTCTTCATTCCTTGGTCCCATTCCAAAGGAAAGAATGAAGTCCAGTGGCTCCAATTTTACTATGTAGATTTTGTCCAGCAAGTGGACTCCTCAGAAATATGATTAAAAAACATAAATGTCACTAGATATACATGGCAAAAGCAGAGAGAATGCTCATCCTGAGGGGAAAGCCTTTGTCACCAGCCACCCTCAGTGACCTGTGGCGTCTATGCTAAGTATAGAACAGGGCTTTCCTCACACCTGACTCCTGGCTCTGTCAGTCCAGGAGATTGAGTTTCGACACCAATTTGAGTTCCACATTTAATTGTGTCTCAGCCTTTCTTTTATTGTATTGGCATTTTCTTTACATGTTATTCTAACAATATGATATTAATGTAAACTATTTGTTGTGTGTGTGTGCGTTGTATGGTAATGTTCATGTGTGAGTGGAAGGGCACACATACCATGGCATGCTTGTGCAAGTCAGAGGACAGCTTTGGTTGTTGATCTTTGCCTTCCACTTTCTTTGCCAGGATCTCTGCAATTCACCATTGTATGCACCAGGCTGGCTGGCTCTTGAGCTTCTGGGAGATTCTCCTGTCTTGCTTTCCTTTCTTTCCATGGGTGTGCTGAAATTACATATGCCCCCCACAATGACCAGCTTTTACATGGGATGTGAGGATTCCAAACAAGTATGGTAGTTAGCTCATTGCTGGGATAAAAATACCAAACAACCGATGGGAGGAAAATTTTTATTTTAACGTATAGTCTTGAGAGAAAGCTTCAGCTTGGCAGGGATAAGATGGTAGAGCAGAGGCTGGTCAGCATGTCTTTTTATATCAGCTGGCAGAAAGCATCAAGAGAGGGATCTGAGGTCTGACCAGAGGTAAGCTGAGCTATAACATCCCTAAGCCCATCCCCAGCAACACATCTCTTCCAGTAGTGTCCCCCTTCCAAATTACGAGCAGCTGGGGACCAGGCACTGAAAACACAAATTTATGGGGCACATATGATTCTGACCACCACATTCAGGTATTCATATTTTCATAGCAAGCACTTCATCCACCAAACTATTTCCCCAATCTGCTTCTTTTACTTACTAAGTGTAGCCTGGAATTTCTATAATAATAATTATTATTTATAATTATATGTTATATAGTTATAATTTTAGATATTGTATAACATATACATTACACATAATTATATAATATATTAATATTATAAATGATATACACATTATACTCAATATATTATATAATTATGATTATGTTATATAATCATAATTATTATTAATGTCCTAGAACTTATTATTTTGTAATAGGAGAAGGAGGAAGAGGAGAGAAAAGGAAAGGGGAAGTTAAAAGATGATTTCCCATGCTGTCTTTGTGTTTCAGGCTTTGGAATAGAGTAGTTCAGTTTATTTTGTGGATCAGGCAGCATCTTGATGGTGCGTGCTTCATGGAGATGTGTTGCTCTGACTCCAAGTGAAAATCATGAACAAGTCCTCACAAAAATCTGTCACAGTTGAACTTACAGTACAGTGACCTTCAGGTCTCAGTGGCTTTCTTCATCTGACCCTGTGTCATGAGGAAACCATCCATGGTTTTGAACATGTGTGATTCTCCTTGCCCCTAGCTTTCCATTTCTGTCAATCCTTCATATGGAAAATCACAAGTTAATTGTGTTTTCCCTCATCACCCTCCCCAAGACTCCTCATGGATCTCAGACAGTCCTTAGCACCAGCATCCTGGCACCTTCATAAATAGAACTCATCTTCATCTACCCATTTTATCCCTTAATATATATATATATTTTAAAAAATTAGTTACTATGTCTTGGTAGATGGATAAAAATACTTGCTACTCAAGCATAAGGACTGGAGTTTAGACCCCAGAACCCACATAAATGTGAGGTGGGCATGGCAGCCAACCTACAATGAGTAGGCTTTAGAGGTAGACGTAAGTTATCTCTGGGGCAGGCTGGCTACCAGACTAGCTGTATAGACAAGCTCTGATACAAGTGAGACCTTGTCTCCATACCAAAACAAAAAAAAAGTGGGATGTGGTCAAGGATGACACTTGACATCAACCTCTGGCCTCCACATGTGACTCCACACACATGTGTAACCACATGCATAGGGACACACACACATACCACACAGATAAACACACACAAACATATTACATTTTTATTATTTATTTATTTGCAAGCAGAAAAGAGGAAAGAGAGAATAGACAGATAGAACGGGTGTGATAGGACCTCTAGCCACTACAAATGAGCTTCAGATGCATGTGCCACTTTGTACATCTGGTTTTATGTGGGTACTGTGGAATTGTATCTGGGTAATTATGCATTTCAGGCAAATGCTTTAATCTCTGAGAGATCTCTCCATCCCCATATTATGTTTTAACCCACTAATAATTCTGCTTAGCAGTTACCCACAGAATCAGGGTCATTTAGCCACTCATTCGTTTATCACTGGGCATTGAGGCTTTCTTCTTCATTCATTTATTGATAGAAGGAAAAGAGCTTGATTGAATGATGCACATTCAGCCAAATGTCATCTATCAAATTCTTAGAAAAATCACTTGGACATTTGATAAAACTGCATAGTTTCCAATACCAATTGAGACCTAAATCATAGTCTTTGGGAATTTGAGAATCTGAAGTTTAAATAAGGCATCTTGTCTAGCTGATGTTTTCTAGGGTTTGAACACTCCAAGTAATTTCATTAAAATAATAGCAATTGCATTATTAATATTTCATTTTCCTCAACAGTATCTATGTCCCCAGAAAATTAGTGTCTTCCCAATGCATAGTGTATCTTGCATGGGCATACATTGGCTCACATCATTCAGAATTTATTGTTGATTGGATAAGCAAGAAAAAGATAAAACATTGGACGTTGCAGGAAGGCAAAAGGGTCATCAAAGTAGAAGAAGCACTATTTGGAAAGAAGAAGGGTTCTGTGGAGGGAGGATGGGGAAGGGGACCAAAGAAGATAACAGGAGGGATTATGACCAAAATTCATTATGCACATGTATGAAAATTATCAGCAAAAACGCTAAATAAATAAAACAAGGAATATGCCAGAATACTGAAGTTTTGATGAGGTCCATTGTTCAGAGCTGAGAATGTTTGGTCTGGGAAGTCTTCAGAGAGATAAGTTGTTTTAGGAAAAGGAAATTTCTAAGCTTGGAAATGTACAGAAACACGTGTGAAAGACTCGCAAACCTCAAGTTGAGTACATCTTAACACGCGTGTGAAAAAAGTAAACAATAATACTCAGAAAAATTTTAAAGAATCATGAAATTACAGGTGTCTGATGAGTAATTGCTTCAAAATTATTTGTTAGATTTGATTTGTGAGGCAATCGAGTCTACAGCTTCCTGAGGGAAGTGACAATAATGCAATTCTGGGTGATTAGATGAGGGGAATAAGAAAGATCAGTGAAGGTCCAGGGAAAAGAAATTCCTCTTCTTTATTGGAAAAGGAAGAAAAAGCATATGACCCCACTTTCAGTCAATAGAGATCTATCTTGTGATATTTTTGTTCCAGAAGAGAGATGTGGAAATGGACTATTAATGCCACCAGCCCTGGAGTCTGCCCTATCTCTGTTCTTTCTTTCTGTTTTATTTTTTAAATCAATTTTTTTATTATTTAAGCTTGAATAGTTTTGCACACAATCAAATACATCTTAGCGAATAAGCATGCATGACAGCATCTTCAGATTGACTTGACCCTTCCTAACCTTATTTTAGAAGAGCATTCCATGCTAACAAAAATAGTCAAGGCAAACTTTAGAGAAGAAACTATAAGTAACATTGTAAGCAGTGTGTAAACCCAAAGCTTTTGGATTTAGAAATGTACAAATGGAAATGAGTTAGCAATCACTGGAATCCTTCTATGTGTAGTGATGACTAAGCACCTCATAGATTACCTTGTGTTAACTTTTATAGCAACTGTATGACTTCAATGATACTATCCTCATTTTAAAAGTTAGGAAGCACATCTTCAGAGATTTTGAGGAATTTACCTAGGCTACTGTGCTTCAAAGGGATTCAACCTCTGATTTTCTCTCTTTCTTTTTTTTATGGGGGAGAGGTTCAGCAAATTATATGTTCTTTCCACCTTACCATAGACTACTTCATGTGAGATAGAATTTCTTATGAATGACATCTAATATGAGAATCACTGTCAGCAATGGCTAATGTGAGAAATGGGATACAAAAACATTAGAAGGGAATCTGTGAGTCTTTGTATCTGGGCTGATAGTATAGTGACGGTGACTTGGAGGGATAATGTTCCAATCAAGGGTAACTAAACGGTATTAGCAAGAATCCAAAGAGATTCAAAGTGAATACTTGTGAATTAGTAGCATACTATAATGAGCACTGAAAATACATCATTGGGGCTGTTCATTGAAGGGTATCAGATAGGCACAGCTAGCAAAACAGAATTAAAGGTGTGAGAAATACTGGCTTTACTATAAGCAAAAGCATATGGCAGGTACTTAAAAGAAAAGCTCAGGAAGAATATGAAAAATGCTTGTCAAATTGAAAACTGGACTGATTCATCATTGTGGTTTTGGATTCTCACATCCAAGTAATAGAATGGTAACCTTGTTATGCCATGTGAATGTGCCTATCCACTTGATCAGGGAGAAATTACTTGGGATCTGGGATGCTGGCAGAGACTGGGAATTCAGTGCTCTTCAGTGCCAGTACAATAAACTTCCTGTTGTTTGCAGGGAAGGAAAAAGGCTGCCTGCTTTATAGTAGCTTCCACTAAGAGTTTCGCTTGCCATGTTTGAGACATCTGTTTCATAGATCTCAGAATAAAGGTTCACCAAAAAATGTCCAGGGAAATGATGGGCATGTAGTCCCCTCAACAATCATGAGGGGTTATTGTCTTAACAGCTTCTGTTTTGCAACAGAAGGGAGAGTTGGTAGAATTAGGTAGGTAGCATATTATATGCCACTTGAGAAGATGAAATAAATGTTGGAATGTAGGCTTGGATGACTCCAAAGTCCACTACATACAAAATTTTTACCTTTTGAAGAACAATCCCATATTTCTTTTCCTTCTCAGTGCCATCCAGTGACTTTGGTTCTGTAGTCCTCCTTAAAGCCTTGAGTGGCCAGCGGTTTTAAATCATATGGCTGGGATACTGACTATCTGGCGACTGCCTGAGTCAACTGCACAGGGCCACTAGCTCCAATGTCCCTGCTTTGTTATATGTCCAGATGCTTTGCCACCATGCAGCATCCCAGGCCCACCACACGCTCTCCGCTCTATGCTCTTTCCCACTCTGTTGCCAATCCCAGAGTTTCTGCCCTAATTAAGCTAATTCCCACTCTTTTCTCCATGCTTAGCTCCTCAAGTGTATTAACCACATTCATAATGCATGGAATTATGTCTGTGTTTTAGATGCCTTCCCAAGCATTTTTATATCAGGTATTATACAGCCTTATAATCTGTGTATATAATTTCTTCTTTATAAAACTAGGCCATACTTCAGGATGCATAGTGCTTAATTCAACTCTGAGCTCTTGAACTTTCTTAGTGTGTGATACCTGTTAAACAGAGGTAGGTATTTCTCTATATGTTAGGGTTTATTCTTAGACAGACTAGTGGGGTTTTAAATAGCCACAGCTACCTAGTATTCACTATACATGGCATTGCCCTGAATGCTTACACATTACTCACTCCTCACATAGCTCCTTTAAATTGGGTACTACTAAAATCCTGCCCTACAAATGGTGACTTGGCAGCACCAAAAGGCTCAGTAACTTCCCTGGGACAATACAGGGAGTAACAGATGCTATCACCTAGCCTTGAACCACTTCAGCAAGCTGTCTCTCCAAGGCCATTGCTCATGTAGTCAGCGTGCTTATTTAGAATTATTTCTAGCTCTGCTACTAGCTAGGCAGACATAATTTGGAGCAAGTTATGTAACTTCTCTGTATTTCAATTTCATCATGGAGGCAAATGGTACCATCCTCACAAACTTCATATGAAAGAGGCACATAAGCACACAAGGACTGCAGAGATTGCCCATTGGTTAAGGGAAATTGCATGGAAAATCTGCCGGCCCAGGTTTGATTCTCCAGTACCCATACAAAGCCAGATGCACAAAGTGGCTCATGCATCTGGAGTTGATTTGTAGTGGTAAGAAGCCCCAACATACCCATTCTCTCTCTCTCTCTCTCTCTCTCTCTCTCTCTCTCTCTCACTCTATCTATCTATCTATCTATCTATCTATCTATCTATCTATCTATCTATCTTCTATCTATATCTATCTATCCATCCATTTATGTATCTCAGCCTCTGTTTGCAATTAAATAAATAAATAAAATATTTTTTAAAAGCATCCACTACTAAAGCAACCACCAAATGCTCTCTCTAACCGCCCCCCCACACACACACACAACACACACACACACAGAGCGAATGGCTGAGAATTCATCATACACTAGAGCTAATTGAAGCCATCTTGCCTCCTGCTGCTGATTACCTGCGTCTGGCTTCTGAAGAAGGATGGCATTGGCAGACTTTTTTGCTGTTTTATGAAGGATGGGACTGAGCTGTCAGTTTCTATGAAAATAAGAAAGAGGGGGTCAGAGGTGTTTTTGATAGCAACACAAAGGACCATTATGTGGCTCTGAGAATGGGAACCAAGGCTTCTGGCAGTCTCCTTAACCCCCCTTCTCTTGCCTTATAAAGGGGCAGCAGGAGAAGAAGGAAGAGCAGTTTAGAAAATGTTTCAGAAAATAAGACCTTGAAAGGAAATTAAAAAAAAAAATTGAATCCTTCAGCAGAAGAAAATGCTGTTCCCTGAACCTGTGGAGCAGCTATGAAAGATTCTCTAGAAACACTGGCATTTACAAGTGGAGGGGCTGCTCTCTAATTGCTGCAGCAGGCTGCCACTAGGAAGAACAAAGGAAATATTTAGCACATCGTAAATTCTTCTGCAGCCCTGTGGAGTGGCTGGAGTTCAGATTACACATTTATAACTAGCATTTGAGAGCAATTTCTACTTCACTTTGAGAAAGTTGTTGGAGAAGCTGTCCTGCACTGTTCCTCCTTACAGGCTAGAGAAACGCAGACCAAGTGTTTTCAACTTAACAGTCTGGTTCATCCGGGGAGGAACACTGAGGCTTGGAAAGATGTAACAGTGAAATCCATTTTCCGTACAGATTTGCTTTTGAATGGGAAGTAGATTTCTCAGCGAGTGGGAAAGACACATGGGTGGAATGTTCTGACGGCTCTTCAACCTGCACAATGGTCCTCTCGGAGGACCAAGTCTAAGATAGTCAGAACAGGCCTGACCTAGAAATAGATCCAGCTCTCAATGACAAAGAGAGCAAGCTAGAGAGACAGTAAATTCCTAGTATGGCACCAACCATGGAATGAAGAAATGCACCATACAGCAAGGGTGGTGACACGGCCACCATTCAGTGATGGCAGCAAGAGGTCACTGGAGATGGACAGTCAGATTAGCCAGTTGGATCTTGATATATTTATTGCAGCTATGTGTCCACAGGGACTGGTCTTGCTTTCCTTTGGGACAGTTACTTCAGCTCTATACAGCTTTTAATGGACATGTTTCTTTAGCGAGTAGAATTACAGTGAAACAATTGGCTTATCATTTATTACTGAGTTATGTCTGGCTTTATATCTTGTGGCTGGCTTAGCATAGCAGAGGAATTCCCTTGTGATTTCTTCCTCAGATGTTTGACAAAATATGGAAAGACATTTTCCCTCCATGGTAGACAGTTTCCCTCCATGAAATTTCAACCCAGTCTAAGGTAAAAAGGGTGAGATTCAGAATTTATCAGTGGATGAAAAATGAATGCTTTTTTTCTAGACTTATGATAAATAAATTTTCCATCACCACCCCCTCCCTTAAGTAAAAGAATTAACAATTTCATTTGCTTGACCAAATTCTTAATGGCATATTGACTATATTTAGAGAGATTTTTTTCAAATGAGTTAGAAGAAATTAAAAGCAAATCTAGTTGTACAGACTGCCTATTTAAGTTAAGTTAAATTTTCTGTGATAAACTTTCTATAGACTTCAACTACAGAGTAAGTTTTTTTTTTCTTTTAATTTTTTATTTATTTATTTGAGAGCGACAGACACAGAGAGAAAGACAGACATAGGGAGAGAGAGAATGGGCGCGCCAGGGCTTCCAGCCTCTGCAAACGAACTCCAGACGTGTGTGCCCCCTTGTGCATCTGGCTAACGTGGGACCTGGGGAACCAAGCCTCGAACCGGGGTCCTTAGGCTTCACAGGCAAGCACTTAACCACTAAGCCATCTCTCCAGCCCCAGAGTAAGTTTTTTTAACTCTTAAAACAGTACTTCATTATCTTCTCTCATCTCAAGTGTGTGTATGTGTGTTCATGCATGTGTGCATGGGCCACTGTGCACGCGTGGAAGTCAGAGGACAACCTCGGGGTGTTAGTTCTCTCATTGCACCTCTTTTGAGACAGGATATCTCTTGCTTCCCACTAAGAAGGCCAGATCAGCACCCTTGCAAGCTTTGGGAGTCTCCTGACTCTGCCTCATATAAGAGCATTGAGATTACAGGCATGGTGCATCCTTTGTATCCAGGTTTCTATGGTGACTGGGAACCCAAACTTAGTTGGCAGACTTGTAGAATAAATGCCTTTAGCCATTTAATCATCTCCCCAGCCTTAAAAGTGAATTTATGCTCTTATTTCTGACTTATCTTCAATGCTAATTATAAGCACACATGGATTTTAAAGAACTGATACCATGCCTGCTGTTTTGTTTGGAAACGAAGCATGAGAAGATTGATTATCTGGGCATTGAATTGCATGCTTGAGATCACAGCACCCAGGATGAGGTAGGACAGGTGCTACAAGTTCAAGACCAGCTGGGGACCACATGACCAGACCTTGTCCCAACAACAACAGCAGAAAGAAAAAGAGAGAGATGAAAATGAAAAAGAAAGGAAAGGAAACAAAGGGAAAACTGATGGAAAGAAATGTGCATCTTTTAAATATATTTTCAATATTAAAAAATTAAAAGAGGGTCTGGAGAAATGGCTTAGTGGTTAAGGCATTTGCCTATGAAGCCAAAGGACCCAGGTTCAATTCCCCAAGACCCTTGTAAGCCAGATACACAAGGGGCACATGCATCTGGAGTTCTTTTGCTGTTGCTAGAGGTCCTGGAGTGCCCATTCTCTCTATTTCTGTCTTTCTTCTATCTCTCCCTCTGCTTGCAAATAAATAAATAAGTTTTAAAAATAATCATTAAAATAATTAAAAGGAGCCAGGCGTGGTGGCGCATGCCTTTATTCCAAGCACTCGGGAGGCAGAGGTAGGAGGATCACAATGAGTTCAAGGCCACCCTGAAACTACAGAGTTAATTCCAGGTCAGCCTGGACCAGAGTGAGACCCTACCTCAAAACACACACACACATACAAACACACACAAATAATAATAATAATAAAAAGGCAAAGTATGGATTGAAAGAATGAGATAAATTAGCTAAAAGTTTGTTAAGTAATATAATACTCATGAATGTCTTCTGTCAATTAATTTTCACAACAACCAAAATTTCTACACATGCAAAAGCTTTCTGGACAATAGCCAATGCCTTGCTTACTAAAGGCAACAATGGAAACAAATAAAAATCCCATGCCATAATTATTTCCATCCCTGTATGTGTGTGTGTGTGTGTGTGTGTGTGTTCCATTCTGTGTTCACTGATATTAATATCAGCTTTGAATGACCAAATGCTTGTGGAAAATTTATTGAATAATTAATTAATTTCTATTTCTAGCCACACTTACTGACATTTTGGTAATTTATAGAGACTCATGTATTTTTAAAACCGAGTGTGAGATAAGAACATCCCCGAATAAGCACAATTCTAAAAAGAGATATTTTATTGTGTGAGGCTTATAAACTTTAGGTCTCATGTTTTAAGCAGGTAAGAAGGAATTCTTTCTCTGCTGTGGAATAAATGGACTATCTCATCCATGAATAATGATTAACGCTCTTTCACCCAGAGAAAGGCTGGTAGGGGTTCACACCTGCAGCATTCATGAATTACAGGCCGTTCCCTTGAAAGAAACTTAATAATCACGATTCACAGGTGAAATGTGCTTTAGTTGGATATAAAAAGTTGAGATAAAACCAGCCTGCTTTGTTTCCAGTGCTCTTTTTTCCCCAGCATTCCATCCCCACCAGTCACTGCAAAAACACTTGACCAGCTTTGCAGTTATCCAAAGGTGGTGCTGTAAATACCTTTTCTTCTCAGCTTAGCTCTGTGTTTATCAGGGACTCAAAGATGGTTTCAGAGGTCACAAAAACAAGCTGCCCGAAATCTTGGATTCAGACCCAAGTAATAAGGTTGGCATTTTTACAACTGAACTCTTCTCACTCCTATCCAGGTTTTAACCTTGCCTCAAGCTTCCTTATTCTGAGGCAAAACCTGCCCAATCTGGCCAGAGAAATACACATTTAAATACAAATATAATGACAAATTTACATTCAAATACAAACATGAATAGAAATGAAGCTTTTCATATAAATGCTTATAATTTATCAGGAAGGGTTTCTGTGATTCTTGTGGTTTAATTTCTAGAATAACATTTAGGGCTTCTTCCTACTTGAAAGCCATATAGATAGCCATGGATTATTTAGTAACTTGGTGGCATGTTTCCTTTGCTCCCAGGGTGTTTTACAAACCATTTTACCTTATATATAGCAGGTTATACAGTATTGTCCCCAAACTTCAACTCCCTATTACCTTCAGGGCCCTCCTCACTGGGTTTCTGGTAGTCATGGTAGGGTCCTAAAGTCCTTACTCTGTGCCTATGGGGTAGCAGGGGACTGTACCTCAGGTACTCCTACTCACCCTATGGCTCTTACAATCTTTTCACCCCCACTTCTGCTAAGTTCCCTGAGCCACGGCAGGCCTGCTGGCAGTCTGTTTCAGGGTGCATTCTTTGTAGCCTCTGAAGTTTTACTTGCATAGATTTACATTATTTTAAATATCCGTCACTATGACCTTGGGGCTGGCTGTCAGGCTAGCAGTAAAAGCAGTATTCATGACATCACTTTCTCTTGGGCCCTGTCTGAAAATGGTAAGGGTGGAATGTCTCATGGTGGGCAGTTGCCTATCTTCTTATCAATGGATCTAGCTATGCTTTCCTCCATTTTCTCTACCATCTGTAAAATAAAACAGATTTTCCAACCAAGCATGAGAGCAACTTAGGTTAAAAGGAGTATGCAAAGATGCTTGGAAGATAAACTTTTTTTTTTAATCTGAGTTTCTCAATTACTGGACAAGCCTAAATTCTAGCCACAAACATGCAATCTATATTGTCTCCTTGTAAAATGGCTGAGCATGGTCTATAAACTATAGACATGGCATCTTTTCTGAGGGCTATGTGACTCATAGATAGTTGTGTGCCTGAACATCAAATATGTAATTCCATCATTCCTTCATCAGGCTTCCTGTCAATATACGGTTTCTTTTTACGAAGCAAACACACTGTAGGCACCCCTGTGGCTGTGGTCATGTGCAAACCATATGATCTAAGTGGAAAGCAAAGTTTGTGTGTGCATTCATTCCACTCTTGATCTTTAGATAGGCATTACATGAAAGTCATGACATGGGAAGATAGGGTAGTTACACCTTCAAGATTATTATTAAGTCAGAACTAAAGATATATATATATATCTTTATATATATATATATGTATATATATATATGTGTGTATATATATATATATATATATGATATGCATATAAAACTCTTAAGTACGGAGACAAAGATATTGGTGGTGGCATTGGAGTACGATGAACAGGATAACCTGTCTTTGGCAGGAAGTAGAAAGCACTGGAAGGCAAGGATGGTTAAAATGAGATAGGATTTGTTCTGATCTAAACAGCCATCTTTCTCTATGGAACACAGGAAATTAGATGGGAGCTAAGATAGCCAAGGATGAAGGTGGAATACAGGGGTATGGTGGAACAACTGTTTTGCCTTATTATTTTGTTTTATCCTGGAGTTATTTATGATAATCAACTCTTTTTCTTAGACAACAGTGACAATTTTATTATAGGAAACAAAAGCTATTTTACCAAGTTTTCTTCTTCTTTCGATGACTTCAACATTACAACTAATATTGCCATGCTTTTATATATATTGCCCCCAAAACAAATTTTATAATGAGTGGTCAGATATTTTCCAAATAAACATTTATCCCCACTTCAGAAATAGTCCTTAGATTTATTTTTACTTAAAATTAAATCTGGGAACGTTTGCTAAATCATATGAGAAAAACTAAATTAGAAATAAAAACTAGACTTTAGTAAAATAGAAAGCTGCCACAGTGGGTATTCATGCCCACACACAATGAAACCTTTTAAAGACACATAATTTGTTGGGAACTAATGTTATTATCCACTACTGAGATTCAGCAAAATTGACTTCATATGTTAAAAAGAAGGGGGGATTTTTTTCAAGTGTTCAGTAATTGAGTTTTATTATTGTGTCATATCATTTTATTTTGGCGAAGCCAAATTATTCACTCATATTGCAAGCTTTAAAATTACAAATAATTGCATTATGGTAAAGCATACCTGTCAAATAAAAGTAATAAAAATTCTAATTTATAGGGCTAGAATTGTTCAAGAAGAATGCACCTGTAAAATGCTATTTGGAGTTTGTGATTTAAAACAAAACAGTTAGTAGTTGGAAGCCTTGAAGATTTGGCATGAGTGTGCATTTAGAGGATACTAACAGTTTTGTCATATAACTATTATAATTGTAAGATTGTAACAATTAAATATGTTTGTGTTTTGATATCCAGCTTTATTTTGAGACAACATTGCCTTTCATTTGAAAATAAATGTAATCAAGTTACAAAACACAGGAGAAAGTATTTACATCTCTTCCCATATATTGTCCTTTACAGTACAATTATGTCAGTCACCCAAAGCATTTCAAATGCAATCCTTGTGGTAAACATTAGTTTCATGAGGTTTAATTTGGCAGTTGCCATAAGGCACTCAGATTTCAACTGCACTACCAGTTTTTGTCATTGTTAGTTGTAGGTTACCAGTTCCCCCCCCCCAAATCTTATAAAATTCATAGTGTAGACGCAGGTATCTAAAACTTAAAAACAAATAAGATGAATTCAAAAGCAGCTGTTCATGCCATTGATGGTAATATTTCACTGCCAGTCAGGTTCTCTTCACAACACTTGAAAGATTCTGAACATTGATTGATTGATTATTCCCAAACTGCTACATAGTTTTGTTTGATTAACCATGTATATTTTTGCCAATATGTCTGGCTCCCTATTTAAAGTTAGCGCATTGCTGGCAGTATCACAAAAACAGATTTTTAAGGATTGGAATCAGGTTTGGCAGTAAAGGATTTGGTTCCAAATTCATAGATGATCTTAAAATTTCATTTGACATAAAAAGAAAAACCTTTGAATCACAGACAAAAACCTCCACTTTAACTGAAAAAGCTTCCTGGCTACCAAACATGTTTATGTTGCTGTATTTTTGCCTATCACTGACTCCTTTGAAGAAGGGACTTCAGATACTATTTCAAAATATGTGTACATACACACATATCTAACCAAGATGTTTGTTTACATGTAAAACAAAATATTACTTCTTTTAAACATCTTGCAAAAGTTCATTGTGGCAAAAGACTCTTTTGTCCTCGGCTTTTTCAGGTTTTAATGAGTTGTTTACATATCTCACTGGCTTGAAAAGGCAGATGTATTTTATGTAATCTTCCATGTAAGCTTTTTTCATTTCCCTTATAAATTACTTTTCCATATTTTAAAATGTAGTTAAGTTTTGGAGGGAAAATGGCCAAAAAATATGAGCCATTATTTGTTGGCCACCACAAACCCCTAGATAAAGTAGGTATAAATCATAGTAAGCAATAAAATCCACCCTAAGCATAAACCACAACTTTATTGAAGAAATGTCTATTAAAATTGTGTCTCATTTCCATTTTATCTCAACACTAATATATGCATTTCATTTGAAAGCGAACAGTTACCAACCTATGTTTCATATAATAATTAAGATAGAGGAGATCTGTTTGGACTGGAGAAAGTAAATTTACTAAAGATTCAATGATGAACTACTTGTATATTTCATGAAGGGAAGTAAATTATATATAATACATTAAGGGGAACAATTAAGAGCAAAGATGCCAGCTTTCTGAAATAAATAACTAAATAAAATTTAAGTACACATGCCAGGTTATAGTGATATGGCAAATTCAACCTCACAAGTATAAATGTAACAAAATGGTTTCTTGCTTTTTTAATTTTTTTAAATCTTCCCTGCTGCTTTTAACTCTTATAGGTTGGGGTACAAATCACACATACACCTTAACTTCATCTGAGGTGGTGTCTAAAAGCTAAACAGAGCAAAAATTAACTTCTGAAATAGCTCAAAGAGACTGTCCAGTGTTTTGATGGATGAGTACCTGGCCTTCCTTACCATCATGGAAAGGAGTATTGGAGATGCCTCTCGCTGATAAGTACCTGAATGAAATTAAATCATCTACCCTGTTCTTTACAAATGAAGTAATGTAAATATTATTCATGAGATACATAAAAAAAAGCAATGTGAGAGCTCCCCCTATTGACTCACAGTAATGCCCAATGTTCCCTGAAATAGAATTCAAAATAGTCATAATGAATAGAAAATTTAGCCATTTAGGTGATACCAAAATAAGTGAATTGGAATTGATAAGCTTTTATTGACAGTGATAAATGTTAATGACTATTTCTGTCATGGGCCAAATCAGTGGCCAAGCTGGAACTGGATCACAGAGTCAGCTGAGCTGTCTTTTCTCTGCACCAGAGCCAGATCTCCAACTGGTTATATAATGTGGAAGAGAAAAAGAGCTGAAGAGTTCTGGATCGAACTCTGAACTTACTCTATCCAAGGAGGCCCAGCAGGCTGAGACTTGTGGAGGTCACATGACTTCTTACTAAAACTCAGGAATTGTTAGTAAAACCCAGCAGTATCTCCATCCCGCAGTTGTTCCTAGTCTCGCAGTGCGCTTTGTTTTGCTTTTCAATTAAGAACACATCTCAATATTATTTTTCTGTTTATGAGCATATTTTTCAAAAATGTAAGAATTTGAAATGCTGAGAGAAATTCCTGGTGAGTCGGTCATTTTTCATTTTTAAATCAAGACATATTTCTTGTAAATTAACCCAATACATGTACTAATATTGCCTATAAGCTTTCTTATATGCCTTAAATTCATAAAACTTGTATAACATGTACTTATGTAAAAGAGCAATCTGTCTAACTAAAAATTATAAAAAATGTTCATGAATTATAGTTATCTGATTTGCCTTTATGCGAGAATCTTGATTCTTACCTGGACAGCCTTTATGTTATCACTGTTACGTGTGTAAGTCATCATGAGCCAGTTACGTTAGCATGTCCAGCAGTGTTATTTTTCACCGTGTTCTTGAAGACAGGTAAAGATGCACCCATACGTATCATGCAGCTATTTTTATGCATCAATCCATTTTGAGAAGAGCTAAAATGAAGCAACAACTTTGAACGGTAGCCTTTGATTTTCCATTGTTAAATAGCCTCTACTGAGCATAATCTCCTTGGAGAGCCTTTCAGACTCCCTGACTCTCCTACCATGTTTGACACACTGCCCTCTGTCCACATACTGAGCCCTATACTGCTATTCAATGACTTTCCTCTGTCTTATTTGCTTGGCCTCTAATGTCATTGTTGTATAAGTGCATATGAAGAGAAGCCAAGTGAAATAATGCTGCTGAGGAAGTACTTCCTGGTGATGAGGGTAGGATGCCCTTCTTTGAATAGGATTCAGGGTTAGAGAGAATACTCTCTCCTTGGAAAATTGACCATAATTTAATCCACGTACTGTTTGTTCTTGTGTGAGTTTGGTATGTGAAGGCAACAGATGTGAGGCTATTTGTTCATCAAACTTGTGGCATTTTTTGTCCTTATTTTTGTCTTTATTTTAGACGCTTTAGCTATTACCACCCTGATGGTTTTCCTTTCACTGTCTCATAACACACGATGAAAACAGTCTTCTTTGGCTGGAGATATTGCTCAGTGGTTAAGGTACTTGTCTATATAGCCTAATGACACAGGTTTCAGTCCCAAGTACCCATGTAGAGTCATGTGCACAAAGTGGCCCATGCATCTGGGGTCTGTTTGCAGTGGCTGGAGGCCATGATGTGCCCATTCTATCTCTCTGTCTCTCACTCTGTACTTTCTATCTCTCTCTGCTTACAAATAAATTAATTAATAAAAAATATTTATAAAAAATAAATAACAATAAAAACTCTTAGTTCAATTCAAGCTATACACACACACACACACACACACACACACACACATAATTTTTTTCAAATTTGATCATCAGATCCTAGGATTCCATGCTTGCACTGAAGGAGGGGCTCAATGGGCTCAATGGAAGAAAGCTTACCTAACATGGACAGGCCCTTGTAATAATTACATTACTATGTTTCAATTTCCATGTTTGAGTTTTACTTCTCAAGGGTTAAATAATGATGGTTAAAAGTATTCCCAGTCACTCTCCCATAGGCATACAGGTGTTTTTTAAAGATATTTGCTAAATATGTAATGGAGGCAATAAAATATGCTTCTAGAATCCAGACTTCAGACTACACTTCTCCTTTACTGTAAGCTTGATTTTTAGTTAACGTTTTTATTTACTGGAAAAGTGTTTTCAGGGTGACTGAAATTTATAGAATTTGGATAAATAAATTACTGAATTTCCAGAACTCTTGGAATTTAACATCGGAAGATGAAATTATATCAAGTTAATTTTGATGATGGAATTTTCAGAACTGCAATAAAATAACTAGTATCTGTTTGTGCTTCCTTGCCTTCATACCTGCTGCATTATGAGAAGACTAAATGTGCCTTGTGTGAGTTCTAGATGTGCAGAATTATCATCCAAGTGAAGTATCAAGAATTGGCCAAAAATATTAACAATTATGTGTGGAGGATAAGGCTTAATTCTGGAAAATCCAGAATAATCAATTGAAAAATTAGCAATTTTTAAAAGTTATTTCTTCTTAAAAGATGAAAACAATCTATGTGCTAAATTATGTTCTTCTCCAAATATTTGAATATTAGACACTATTTCTTATATGAAAGGATGAACATATAGGTTATGGCAGAAAAAGATGACGTTTGGCCACTTGAAAACTATATAACTAACTACAAATAATGACAAATTAAAAGGATTACAAACTGACTACAGATGTCAACTTGACTGCAATAATTATTTATTAAAATAACCTACATAGAAAGTAAAAATAAAGTGCAAAATAAACTTTCTCTCTCTTCTAATATTTCTCACAGGAAGCTAATTCATATTAGTCCCTCAGAGAATAAAATATTTTAAATTATCCTTTATCTGGATTTTAAGATGATAAAAAATTCAAGGATAGTCTCTTCTAAAGTATGGGTTTAAAAACTTTATTACTAAGGAAGTATCTAGATTACTAACAATATCTATCTGGAATAATTTAGCCAAAATCACAAACAAATATTACTATATATTTCCATTTTCAGAAGGCTAAAATGTATTTTTATGTTAATAGCTACTTGAACAAGATCTTGATAAAGGTAAACATTATCAGAATGGGTACTTGATCACATGACATCCATTCAACTGGAAGAATATTTTTAATATAAGTGAAAAAAACTGTGATGAAAAAGAGTATTTAATTCTTACTTGTTCTCTAAGCTGTTGCCTTATTCTTGGGCCTAAACCCTTTAGAAAATATTTTCAGTAATTTTCATCTATTTATTCTCTTTAGCTATAGAATGTTTTCTTCTTTCTTAAGGAACACAGTTTGTTATGATTCACTGTAGAAAGTCAGGGTGTACGACTGTAATACACATATAATTGGAACTCCATCTAAGAATAGCTGGGTAAAGTTGCAATGGTAATTTCAATATATAGCAAAATCAATTACCATTTTATTCCTGCTTAAAAGCTTGGGAATGGACTCTCAAATAAATAAATAAAAATAAAATATATTTTAAAAAAATTTTTTTAAAACTTGGGCATGTCTTCAGAGTGACTTTAAAGGCAAAACTGAATAATGACTAGTGACCCCAGTGCTCCCTAGCTAGACTGCCCTTCACCTGCATACAGAAGTCCAAAGTTAAGGAGAAAATCTTCATGAGTGGATAAAAGAAATTAGTTGGATCTGTGATGAGATACCATGCTATATTCATAGTTATTTGGTGTTGGAATCGAAATTTGCAATAGATTTCATCCTGAATTCTGGATGCATTCTGAAAAATAAACTCGTAATGCAACATGAACAAAATAGTCTATCATTTGGAACAAATAAAATGCATTTTTTAGAAAACGGAAAAAAATCCTGTGAAATAAATTTTTAAATATGGAAAATGTAAAACTTCATAGTTTGAGTAAATGGCTGTTTTAGCTATTTTTTTAAAGAAATTGCTCACTAATTGATTGCAGTTTCTGTGTGTCCATTTCTGACCATATGCAGACTAGATACCTTGAAAAACAATCCATGCCCCAACACAAAAATCTAAAGTATTCTATTTAAAAAAATTTAATACATCTTTACAAATGTTGAACTATTCTGCCAAAGAATAAAGGGGGAAAATTCACAAAGGCCAAAAAATACAAGAAAGCATAAATCCAGCGATCTATTAAAACCCAAAAGTGGACAGCTGCCCATGGGACATCTACCAAGCCCTGATGACCCAAACTTCTTTTCAGTGAACCAGGTAAGTGGAATGTAGTTGACAAAGATCATACACTGATCATTGTAGGAAGTTTAATTATACATGTCTTCACTGTACCATAACTTTCACAGTACAACTTCTCTAGTAAAGGCACTAGAAATAGTATCAACCAAATGAAAAAGAAAAAACAAAACTAAACAGTTTGGCTGCATATGGAAGGAGAATAAAGCAAGCTTTGCTTGAAAATTGTGTAACCACAAGTAAGGCATTACTTAGGTTCTGGGCTACAACTCCCTCGATTTGTGTGGTCCCTAAACCCCAAGTGAAACTTTAGTTAAAGCTGATCCTGGGATGCTGGTGTCTTCAGAGCCACCTGGCAGAAGCAAACATTTATCTTCTGTGGGGGAACATGTGTTAAATTAAGGGCACAAACATTCCCTTGTAGTATCACCAATCTGAGATCTCAATCCATGAATTACAAAATATATAAAGACTTAGTTATAAAATACATGTACTCAATACACTGGCAGGGAGAAGGTATAATGAGTATAAGAAAGAAATAATGTACTAACTAGACTACTCTAAATGTTTTGAAATAATTAGGAAAAATACAACAAGCACTATAATCTGTATAAATGACAATATGATAATTTAATAATGGAGTTTGACACACTGGACACATGAAAGACAAAATGCAGCTGGAGAGCGGTGTAGTACATTGGAAACTATAAAAGATCTCATCCAGTTTTTAAAATAGACAAAAATATTAAAAATTGATTAAGAGACATGGAAAGTACAATGAGAATGGGAAACATGTATCTGTTTTGAATTCCTTAATGAAAATGTAAAAATGTGTGAAGAGGTCAAACTGAAGGACTTTCCATAATTAATGAAAAAAATTCAGGTTAAGATAACTCAATAAATCCCAACAAGATCATTTTTAAAGTTTTTACTTTTAGACATGATACAGTTACACAGTAGAATTTCAAGGTAAAAATCACTGAAAAAACAAAAATCTATGATGGATTAAAAACTGGGCTGTTTTTTTTTTCATAGAAAACAGTGAAGTTATTTTTAAATTCCTGCATATCTGCAAGCCTAAGATGATGTGAAAGGTACTAGTAAATATCTTATAATAAACTAAGCAAATTTAGTGATATACTGACCTATATCTAAGAATAAACTCCAAGAAGAACAAAAACGTTCTCAGATGCAGTCCTGGGGGCACATAGTAATGGCAAGGGAAGAACATGGTAAGTGTGAGGGTCACACACATAGGATTTGTGCATGTAAAAAAGTGTTTAGACATATGTGGGGATTTAAATGGAATGTCTCCCATGGTCTCTAGGGTTTTTTGTTTTGTTTTGTTTTTTGGTTTTTTTGAGGTAGGGTCTCACCCTACAGAAGGCTGACCTGGAATTCACTATGTATTCTCAGGGTGGCCGCAAACACAAGGCTATTCTCCCTCTGCCTCCCAGCGCTGGGATTAAAGGAGTGTGCCATCATGCCCAGCCTCTCTGGCATTTTTGATTAAGTGTCCTGCTCAGTCGCCAGCTGGTGGAGTCTCTGGGAGTGGAGCTTTGTTGAAGGAGGTGTATGGCTGAGGGTGGTCATGGGGGTTGAGGGGTGCTACGCTACTGTACGTTCAGGGCCAACTTGTGCATGCTGTTCTCTCTCTGCTGTGAAGAGAGATGTGAGCTAACTGCTTCTTCTCCCATGATGAAGCTTCCCTCAAAACTGTAAGCCTTAGATAGTCCTTTCCCTACCATAAACTGCATCTGGTCAGGTGTTTTGCCCAGCAACGAGAAGCTGACTTCACTAATGTGACTTACTCAATGAAGTAAAAAAAAAAAAAAAAACACAATAGGACTAATAGAAAAAAAAAGTATTTACAAAACATTTTGAATTTCTAGAATTGTTTGAATAAAAATTATTCAATATGCTCTTTATTGAAGTAATTACTATTTTAAGGTATTCTTAAGTACCAGTAGACTAGAATTACAGTGTAGTACTTAAAAAACAGGAAAAAGATGCTTCTGTGTAAGTATAAACACTCAGTAAATAATTTGGAAGAAACAAGTAAGAAAAGAACTTAAAATATTTTAGCTTGCAATGAAGATAAAAATATTACAGGTGACTTTGGCAGTAAGTTTGAAAATGCAAATGAGTTAAACATATTTCTAAGACAGTAAAATTAGTCAACGATAACTACTAACCAAATGGAAAAAAAATAGTAAGAAAAAGAAAAAGAAAAGAAAGAAGGGTGGAAGTAAAGAACAGAAAAAATAGCATTTTAGAGGATTGTTAGTGCTGTTATTTGGAAGGTCGATCAGCATTTAAGATACTATTACAATGAGTGAGCACAATATATCTAAATAATATCTTTATTATCTATTTATCACTGTGTGTATGTGTATTACATGTGGTGTGTCGTGTGTGCATGTGTGTATATAGATGCCCATGCACCATGCACATACATGTGGAGGCTAGAATAGGTTGTCAAGTGTCCTCTATTGCTCATCAATCTTGCTGCCTTGAGAGGACTCATACACTGAACTTGGCCTTGCCCTGCCATTTGCATTCAGATTGGTTGAGTAAAGACCCCAGCAATTCACTCTCTATCCATCCTCCCTTGCAACTCTGCCCCCCACAAGACTCAGGTATAGGCCTGCATGATCAATGCTGGAGGTTAAACTTGGGCCCTCAAGCTGACAGAGCCAGTGCTCCTACCTACCTGAGTCATATCCTCGGCCCCCAGATAATTTTAGCCATAAGCTTTATCATTTTTAGATATTCAAGGGAGAGATAATTTCTGTTGTAACCAACTTTTCAGAAACCAGACTGACAAAAGAGCACTCCCAAACTCATATTATAAAACCTAAGCTAAGTGCTGACAACATTTCTCAAAAGACAATATATACACACCCATAAAATAATTAATAAAATCCTGACTCATACAATATAGTCATCTACAGAGACAACTTAAGTGACATGCAAATATATTATCAAAATAACAATTTTAAAGACTCTGCTGATATAACTGACCAAATTTAATTTTGTTATTATGGCCAGAAGCAATCAATGTAATGTTAAAGAAGTTATTATTTCCAATAATATTTAAGGTATCTAGGAATATCAAAAAGTTTATATGACCCTCATGGAGAAAATTATAAATTTTAACATAAAGAAAAAATGGTAGGCCAATAGTATTTAAACACAGAAAGACTTATGTAGTGAGAAAATTTCAATTCTAGTTACATAAAAAGATATATAAATTAATGCCAATTAAAAGTCCAAGCTGGGTTTTAATTCTATGTATTAGAAGAGCAAAGAGCCAAGTACAGTCTAGATAATAATCAAATAATTATCTGATGTCATGACTTAACCAAAATATCTGCAGTTTTAAAGGTGCTATATGTGGAGCAAACAGCACACTGAAAAGTGGCACAGAACATGAACCCCAATTTATACATGATAAATGAGTATACCATACATCCACAAATTAGTTTTTAAACAGGCAAATTGCCAAATAAAACAAGCAAGGGTGCTGTTTTCCTGATGAACCGGATACCAGCACAAAGGGGAAGGAGACCAACACAGAGAAAAATCAACTGCTATCAAATCAGAGAGCCAGAGCCTCAGAGGCCCCCAACACCTCATCACTGAAGCGACCAAAAATGAACCCAACATGGCTCAGGGAAATTTTGCGGAAGAGGGGGCGGAAAGAATGTCAGAGTCACATGTTGGGCCATGATATGCAGAGACATTTATCGTACCAATAACTGTGGGCTAACTCCACAAGGCACAACCCATTTACATCAACAAGGAGGGGCCATTGGGAGGGGGTAGGTCATGGATGACCCTAAACAATGGTACCCACCTGCCTGTATTTGCTGAAAAGAAAACTAATAAATTAAAATTTTAAAAATAAAATAAAATTAAAAAATTTTTAAAAAGGAGAGACTTAGCTGGGTGTGGTGGCGCACACCTTTAATCCCAGCACTTGGGAGGCAGAGGTAGGAGGATCACCATGAGTTTGAGGCCACCCTGAGAATGCAGAGTGAATTCCAGGTCAGCCTGGGCTAGAGTGAGACCCTACCTCGAAAAAAAAAAAAAAAAAAAAAAAAAGGAGAGACTTGCTTGGACATAGTAACTTAGATCAATAAACATGGGAATAGATTTTTAGCTCATTAGTAATCAGGAAATTCAGTTGTATTAGCCATTTTATGCCTGTCAGGATGGAAAGCACTTTCAAATATCTGTCAATATCAAGGGTAAGTAAACTGAAAGAAAACAGCCCAGAATTTTGTTAAGAGTTTAAGATGTGGATACTCTGAGGGTGTTTTCCGTCCTAGACCTGTCTGCAGGGATTATATTGACAGCATAACTATTAGCACTGGAAAGAGTTAGAAAAATCTGAATTTTATCTAAAATTTTAAGTGTTTAAGTGGGCTTAAGGAAGATGGAATTAAATAAATAGAACATAAAGCAATAATTTGTAGAAAGATTTATGCATGTATAAAAAGACTATTAAGAAAGACACAAAATGGTAATTTCAAAAGTCAAAAATAGTAAGTAAATCTTCAGGGTATGCCTGGACTCCAAAGGAATAGGAATATTTTCCATCATAGAGAAGTGGCAGATTGCACAGGTACTTATATATGTACCATGTATAATTTCGAATGTAAGATGTTTTATAATTAATAATTGTTTGGAAAATAGTTTCTGAGCATTTGTTGGGTTTCATCAAAAGTAAAATGGCATTTTTTGCCATTACTAATTGTGATTTTGCTGTTAACTTTGTGTGGAGAATGGCTAATTATTCTCTCTCCATATGTATGTATGTATGTATGTATGTGTGTGTGTGTGTGTGTGTGTATATATATATATATATATATACACAAACTACAAAGTACAGTCCATCTCATGCATGCATTCAATCCAAAAGGGTTATTCCTCATTAAATTTGTGCAAGTTTTCATGAGCATGCTTAACATATTCTTCTACTTTAAAAAGCTCAAGTAAGCCAGTCATGATGGACACACCTTTAATCCCAGATCTTGGGAGGTAGAGGTATGAGGATGATTGTGGGTTTGAGGTTGCCCTCAGACTACATAGTGAATTCTAGGTCAGCTTGGGCTAGAGTGATACCCTACATCAATCAATCAATAAATAAATAATAAAAAGTTTAAAAAATAAAAAGCTCAAGTAATCTCACAAATTTGATTGTATATGTAAAATGGAGATAGAATGATGTCACTGCAGTGCTCTTGTGATAACTATTACCCAAGTCTGTGGGTGCAGATGTTGGATTGTCCCACTTATACAATATTTTGAATGTTGTTTCTATATTTCTACAGGCATCGCTTTAATTGCAATTCTACACAACAGATGTTGAAACTGCATTGTCCTAATGAAATGTTCTATTTTTTTAAACCATTGCTACTATGGTATTCTAAGAGAGTTTTATTAACTATAAAAATAGTGTCATAAAGTAATTGTTATACACAATAGAGTGGGAGTGTGTGGTGGTTTGATTCAGGTGTCCCCATAAACTTAGATGTTCTGAATGCTAGGTTCCCAGCTGATAGAGATTTGGGAACTAACGCCTCCTGGAGGGAGTGTATTGCTGGGGGTGGGTTTATGGGTGTTATAGCCAGTTTCCCCATGCCAATGTTTGGCACACTCTCCTGTTACTATTGTCCACCTTATGTTGGCCAGGGGGTGATGTCCACCCTCTGCTCTTGCCACTGTTTTCCCCTGCCATCATGGATCTTCCCCTCAAACCTATAAACCAAAAAAACCTCCTTTCCCTCAAGCTGCTATTGGTTGGGTGATTTCTACGAGCAATGTGAACCTGACTGCAACAGAGTACAACTTTATTATTTAATCAAACAGCTTAGAAGTGGATAGATTTTAATCACACTTAAACAATGGCTCTCACTCAACATATTAAGCCTCCCCCCCCCCCCTCTTAACACAGGCAATCAAAGAAACAGAATGCAGTTAGTATGCTGGTCTCTGCTAAACTTACACCTCCTGCAAAAGCTCTTGTATTTTAAGGATTAAAAAAAAAATCTTGGTTCATATTGAGGCAGGAGGAGACTCTTTGCATGGCATTCTGTTAACATCTTAAAGAAATAAAGTAGCTGTGATAAGTAATCAGATACACATTATACACCTGTTAGTAGAAAAAATACTGTATGATGACCATCGTAAAGAGTAGGAAGCAGGGACTGGAATCTTCAAGAGATTGGGTAATAATAAAGGGGAAAAAAATGCATCCTTTCAATTCAGAGGACAGTAGCTGATTTTATTCCAGACAGTGCCTGGAGACTTTGGAACTCATTCTTACCTGCAGGCTAACAAGGGCTTTATAGAACCCATCAGATGGTATCAGTATCAGCTCAGGGTCTGCTGGAAAGCTGTCCTCGTGGTCAAAGTTGGCAGACAATATCCTGAAGCATGATAAGCAGCTTCAGCTCAGCTTTTTTTTAAGCTCAAAACCCAGAAATTAAGCCAGTTCCTAATTTTGCTATAGCTGGAAATGAAAAAAAAAAAAAGAGAGAGAGAGAGAGAGAACACCATGTATTTGATCTCTCCTCATTCATAGCTACAAAATAAAAAATACAGGAGGCCTAATTAAATTTTAACATCATATAAAAATGAGTAGATTTTTAGTATTTATGAGATATTTGAGGTTATTGTTTATATTTTAATGTGCTGTACTTAGTTATATTATAACTTTTTTGCAACAGTGTGTCTATAGTGAGTTTTTAAAAGCAATATATAGAATGGATGATCCTGTATTTAGCCTGGACCCGAGACAGTAATTATGACCATCTAGAAGAATTACATATTATAGATTTCTTTGTTATGCATGTGGACTACTTATGCCAAGAGAAAATGAAATCCCTAGATGAGATAACACAGGAGTCAAGTCTGGATTTTTTTGCCCAGTGGCACTTCATTGCTTCTCCTTGGCTACGCTTGCACAGAGATAAAGAAGTCAATGAGAATGGTGCCTGACAGCCCTAGCCTTGTAAAAACTGAGTGGCTCTGTTTCACAATGTTGCTAAAAAGAGATGGTCATCTGAAAAATACATTTATAAAGAAACCAAGCATAAGGAAAAAATTCTAAAAGTTTATAGATTGAAAAGTCATGTCCTTTAGATGTTTTTGTAACCCATTTCAAATCATCTCCCAGATTATATTTTAGGTAAGTATTTCTTAATTTTTCCTATATCTCAAAAAAGCAGCAAATAATATTTTCCACAATCACTAGACGTCTCAGTATTTACATGTGGTAAAAATCTCAGGAAAATAAGAAAATGTCGAACATATTATCCTGGGCCCTTCCATGTACATTATATCAACATTATAAAGGAATTAACAAAAACTTGGCAGGAAAGATATGTTAGGGCCACTTGCAAACACTGGGGGTATCAGTGGATGCATATTGTAGTGGAAGGATTGCACACTTTTTCATGTGACCATTGTATTGCATTGACTTTAAACTCCCTTGGAAATGATTTTGGTCTTAAACATAATTGTATTTCCTCCTAGCATTCTAAGCATGCAATGAAAGGCCTTGAGATATTTACTTGTACTTATATAACCTGGCATGGGGTTATAATCCAAGCATGTAAGTGTATGTATTCCATGATGCAAGAGCTCTGCCCACATTCAGCATTCTGGATGTTTCCTGTACTTTACTGCAGGGTGCTACAGCTCCCCAGATCTGTTCTTCAGTGCCTTCTTCTCCCAAGAATACTTTTGCCCAATAGAATCTATGGCAGATAGTCTACATAGCGTTGTCAAAGTGGGTGTGAGGATGTCCCATTACAGATATTTTTGCTACAGAAAAGATGGAAAGAGAATCCAGCAAGCAGATACACTCTTAGGTTGAGAGCAGTGTATGAAATTAAAGACTGTTTGGAAAGTCCAGCTAGAGAATGAGCCAAAAGTGCTAACAGAATGAGGATGAAAAGGTGAGAATCCATCAAATTAAAAAAAAAAAAAAACTATTTTCCAGATTTAATTGTAGCTAACAGCCATGTTTCAATTGCAATTTGCCCACCTCTTGTCCTTCTCTGTCTTCCTCAAGTCTGATGACATAACCATGAAGGGTACTGTGAGGATCACTTTTGTGAAGTGTTTTTATAAGAGCATTTCCCAGAATGGCTAACACAGGGGGCAGGAACTGAGGGGAACCTCTGTGAATATGGGTGAAGTCATTCAAGAAGCTGGAGAATCAAAAGGAGGAAGCCCACATATAGATGTGGCTCCCTCTTGGTCTCTGCTCCTGGCTGGTTTCATCTTCCACGTTCTTCTGCCATCATGTTCATAACTTACCACAGGCCTAAAAGTAATAGAGCCAGATGACCAAAGCTGAAAACATCTGAAAACACGGAGCAAAACAAACCTTTCCTTTTAAAATTATCTCAGGTATTTTGTCACTGCAACAAAAGGGCTGAAACCCACTAATGCTACCAGAGTCTTTGCCGTGATTTTTGGTAGTTCCAGTGCCTTATCAGTTACTATCTGCTTTCACTGATCCATTTCATGCCTTTGGATCCACTGAAGTGAGAGGCTTAGCCATGGAAGATACTAGCTTCCAAGGACTGTTCCCTGATGTCTTACATGCTGATCCTCCTTTATAAGCACAAGTCTATCCTTGAAACCCTTTCTTCCTGATTTCCAAACCTCTCTAATTGCCTCTTTATCTGTGAAATAAATCATGTCTCCACTTTTTCTCACTAGGGACATCTTGAAACTCACCTCTGCGATAGACATCAAGGTCTTATTAAGTTATGCTCTACCATTTCCTCTGCATTTGCTGTCATAAACCCTCTGCTCCAAGGGCTTATAAATATCTTGAGGGCAGGGATGAAGTTCTATGCATGTCTGACTTCATCACTTCACACTTGAAATGTCTCCAAGGAACAGTGGTTGAATGAATGACATTGTATCTCTCTTACTTGAACGTCTCCCCATTTGCATTGTAGCTCATCAATGTGGATTGACTTTGAAGCAAGGTCTTGTTTTCGATCACTCCTTCAAATATCTTACTTAAATATTTCAAACTGAAACAGCATCAAATATTTGAATATTTATCAATGCACTACCAAATTTTATCTACTGTTTTAAAGTTTTTTAAGTATACATCTAGACTTTAAGTTCTCTAAGATATATATGATATTTTATAGAATAATGTGCAGCAGATATAGAGTGTTCAATGATAGTTAGACAATTCCTTATTGATAACAACTATTGAAGGTAATTAGAAAAGATATGTGAGGGCAGAGAGATGGTTTAGCAGTTAAAAGTTCGACGCAGGTTTGATTCCCCAGGACTCAAGTAAGCCAGATGTACAAGGTGACAACATGTGTTTAGAGTTTTTGTTTGCAGTAGCTGAAAGCCCTGGTGTGCCCATTCTCTCCCTTTCTCTATTCCTCTCTCTCTTTTTCAAAATAAGTTTTAAAAATTTAAAAAATCTGTAAAAGAATAAAGGTGAAGAAATCACATTAAAAAAAAAAAAGATCTGCAAGGTAAAGTGTTACTGAGCCAGGAGCTGAGCTGTGAGACCTGAGTTCCAGACTTACACCTGATGTTAACTAGATGTGGATCCAGGAGAAATCATTGCTCTTTTATTGCTTTGGTTTCCTTGTCTATGAGAAGAGGAAGAGGCTTAATAATGTGATTCCTGTGATGGTTGATATTGATTGTCAACATGATAGGACCTAGAATCACTTGTGAGGCATTACCAAGGTTAGGTGAGCCCCTGAGCATGTCTGGGAGGAATATCTCGATTAGGTCAATTAATGTAGGATGACTGACCTGAACTGTGGGCTGGAGCATTCCATGGCCAGAGTACCGAATTGCATAAAAGAAAGAGAGAGGGCGAAGGAGAGGGAGAGAGCGAGAGAAAGAGAGAGCTGGCTCTAGCATTAGGCACTCTTTATTTCCTCCCTGATTATGTGACAATGTAATGCTGACTTGCTGCCCCCGCCATTCTTTCCTTACCATGATAGAGTCTGCACTCTGGAAGTGTAAGCCAAATGAAGTAAACCACTTTCCCTCTATAAGCTGTTTTTGCTTCGGTATTTTGTTGCAGTAAGGAGAAAGTAACTGATACAATCCTCAAACTTCAGCTAACTCCAAAGTCAGTCATGTGGGAGCATTCTAGCTGCCCAAAGAAATGG
This sequence comes from Jaculus jaculus, assembly GCF_020740685.1. Taxonomy (NCBI): domain Eukaryota; kingdom Metazoa; phylum Chordata; class Mammalia; order Rodentia; family Dipodidae; genus Jaculus; species Jaculus jaculus. The sequence continues at coordinate 32,381,330 of NC_059110.1, forward strand.
CTACAGGAAGATCCTTGTTCCATCTGTTTCCTTTTGCTTAGCTCATTCTCTGACTTCCTTCTCACTTTGCTTGCATTCACCTTAGGGAGACCAGTCTTGCACACTTCAGTGAAGACTCCAAGCCATCCTTTTCTCTCTTCTACCCTATTACAGCATGGCAAATCCTCCATCTCCCTCTTCCAACATGCCATTTTAGTTTTTCACAGTGCTTATAACCTTCCTGTATGTGTGTGCATGTGTGTGTGTGTTACACATATAACTATATATACATTTATATATAAATTTATTATATTGTTTGTCTCTCCTCACCAGAAGCTAAGTCCCAGAGGCCATGACCTTAGTGTCCTGTGTTCATTGATACATCTGGAGTACATCAAACAGTGATTGGCAGTTGATACGCAACAGATATTTACAGAGTGAATGAGTCCATTTATAATGAGGCAACCTTTTATAAATTAGACTTTTAGAATCAAAACTCTCTGAAATCCTAAAGGATAAACATCATTTTGACATCTCCTATGAAAATAGGCTGAAAAAATAAAAGCATTAAGTTAGGGGTAGGAGTGGAATTCCAATAATCATAATAGCTATCACGTTGCTAAATGGATTCTTCAGAACTTGTTCCAAACAGGAGCCAGAAATATTGAAATTATAATACATTGGAATTTTGATAAGTCAAACTTTTGACTAGAGATTTAACTATTGATCATGAGATATTTTAACTCTTATTAACTATTAACAAAACACTAAAATAGTGAATATTAATATTTTCTGAAGTAAACATATAACAGTATTCTAAAGGGGAAAATACTGTTGCTATAAAAGACAATAATGGGAATTTAGAAATTTAGGATCAATTTATATTGTTCAGGTCTATGATCTGACATTTATATTATAAATCATATTTACAAATTGCTTATTTCTCCTAAAGCTCTTTTATAACTTTTAGGATTATAATTTTTAATCTTTTTAAATTTTGTTTTATTTTATCTATTTGAGAGAGAAATAGAAAGAGAGAAAGAGGATGGGAGCATCAGGGCCTTCAGCCACTGTCAAAGAACTCTAGACACATGTACCACCTTGTGCATCTGGCTTATGTGGGTCCTGGGGAATTGTACCTGGGTCGTTTGGCTTTGCAGATAAACACCTTAACTGATAATCCAGCTCTCCAGCCCAGAGGATCTATACAACAAAAACATGAAAACACTCAAAAAAGAAATTGAGGAGGACTTGAGAAAATGGAAAGACCTCCCATGCTCCAGAGGATTGTATTTTTAATCAAGGCTTAGTTATAACTTCATTGTGGAATAAAATTATTTTCCCTCCATGCTATCCCTGACCTACATGTTTTGTTTTGTTTTTTTTTTTTTGTTTGTTTGTTTTTTTAGTTTTGTCTTTCCCTCTGAGTTATGTCTTATTTTTTTGGTTTGTTTCATCTTAACACCTTGACATCTTATCACCCTCCCAAGACTGCAAACAAAAGACAGAAGTATGTTGAGATGGTGTGCTAACTGTCTTGGGACTGAAGGAACAGAGCCCAGAGGTGAAAAGTGGGTAGTGCCAGCATGTCTGAGACCACAATGTGGCATGAAGAGGGAGCTACAGTGACCTGCTATCTTGGGAAATCAGAATGTGAAGATATGAAGGTCACAGGGAGTGAGTTAATCTTTACTTCTCCAGGGAATATAGTTTATAATATGCTCCTCCAGAGGAATTCACTCTCCACTTCTGAAGACAAAGATGGATCAACCCCCCCACCACCACATTGCTCAAATTCCTGTGCTCTCAACATTGCAAATCCATAGGCCACTCTGATTCTGAGGTGTCTTAAGAACCAAGTAAATCAGCCCACAGTGGTAGCATACAAACAACAGCACTTGAGAGGTATCAGGAATTTGATGCCAGCCTCAGCTATACCTAATCCCAAAAAAGCAGACAAACAAATAAAACTAAACAGGACTGTGAAGAACACACTTATGTTTTCATTTCCATATCTCTACTCATGTTTTATATGTCCAGCTATTTTTCACTTTGTCTTACTGAAATTAAAATGGAGGCTTCCAGAACACTGACTTATTAGGGCAGATAGAACTTTGTAGCATTTATTTCTTTCTCCCTTAGAAATAGAAAGTTCTGATGGCATGGGCACTTAATCCCAGCTACTCAGAGGGGTTAAGGAAATATTTCACATTCAAAGCTAGCATGGACTATAGAATGAGTTCAAGACCAGCCTTGCCAACCTAGCAAGACCATGGCTCAAGAAGGAAAAAAAATAAAGGAATGTAGCTCAGTGGTAGAGTGCTGGCCTAGCATGTATAAAGTCATGGGCACAATCTAAGAAATCTTTCTACTCACTTTTATGGATATGAGCATTCTCTAATACCCCAGACCCCTGCTAGGACGTGGAGCATTTGTTGAGAATCCTTCAGTGTGAAAACAGCTGTCACAAACATGTCCCTGTCAGCCTGTGTAAGAAGGAGCCTCACTTACTATTAACTCACCATGGAAGAGACAGAACAGTAAGATTCTTAGTAACTCTCACATGTAATAATGTCAACTAGAGTCCTGAACTTTGATGAATTTGATGGGCATTTAAATACTTAATTTAAAAATGTTATCTCTACAGATAACACTAGATTTTCAAGAGACATGTTTCAATATAGTTAATAAACACTGTCTTCAAGCTTCTTTCATGTGCTTATGAATGTGATATGGTGTAGAAATTTGGTCTGAAAGAAACTATCAGTTTTAGTCTTTTAACTGAAATCACATACTCAATGTTAATGTGGCATATTCTGCTAGGCAACTTCTACTGCTGCCATCCTCCACTCCTCCTAAGCTCCAAACTATGAGCTTGCATCATGAGAGGAGAATTTGTCAGTCATCAATTTTGCTCTGATAGCCTATCTCTTCTCTTTTAGTACTTAGTGGCAGTTGTTCCCAGGACTCTGTGCATATGAATATGCCAGCATTTGTCTTACTGTTGTATCCCGTGAGATATCTACAGATCTATAAGACAACATATATATATATAAATATGTATATATAAATATATATAAATATATAAATATATATATATATAAATCTAGTGTTATCTGTAGAGATAACATATATATATATATATATATATATATATATATATATATATATATATATGGTGTACTTAGTTTCTGGGAGAGATACTCCCACACACATATGCTCAGATTCTGGAAGATACACTGTCATACACATGTTCTTAGGCTATGGAAATATACTGTAACATACGATGTGCTTAGACTGTGGAAGACACATTCCCATATAAAGTGTGCTTAGATTATGGAAGGAATGTAAGAAACATTTTTGGAGTGAGCAAGTCATAGTCTCAATTTTAGTCATATCATTCACCTTGTAATTTAATGCTATTGTATTTTGTAATTGCATCTAAAAATCAAATAATTTTACAGTATTTTAAATGTAACAGCATCACAATGCATTTATCCTTCATATAAGGTACTTGAAATTAGAAAAAGCATAGAAATTAGAAAGTAGCTTCTATACAGTAATTCTCAGTTTTCTTTGTGATCTAAATTTAGCTTATTTCACATTAAAACTATATATATGTTAAACACTATATACTTAAAGAACTAATGAGTAAAAGTTGTGTCCTGTGAGCATACTACATGATATATGATGTGTAATATATAATTATCCTAAATTATGAAAATCTGTTAGTTATGGTTAGTTTTAAATATAGATGGTTCTACAATTGTGTACAAATATATCAACTTACCGAAAACCTCAAAGACTTTAAATGGATACCACACGTCTAAGTATGCATATACAGGGGGCAAATGTGGATAAAACCTATAAACAATGAAATATAACCAAAGTAAGCATAAAAGGATGAGTTGGAAAGGGAGAGACATGGGCAAAGGGATGCTTGTGACACGTAAACAGAAAGAACAAATATAGGAGGGAGAAAAAGAGGAACGGGTAGGAGGAAGGACAGGAATAAAAACATTGTGTCTAAGGATGCCATCAATTTTTTAAATGAAAGAAATAAAAATAAAAATAAAGGGCTGGAGAGATGGCTTAGTGGTTAAGCGCTTGCCTGTGAAGCCTAAGGACACCAGTTCAAGGCTCGATTCCCCAGGATCCATGTTAGCCAGATGCACAAAGGGGCGCACGCGTCTGGAGTTTGTTTGCAGTGGCTGGAAGCCCTGGCGCACCCACTCTCCTCTCTCTCTCTCTCTGCCTCTTTCTCTCTCTGCCTGTCACTCTCAAATATGTAAATAAAAATAAACAAAAAAAATTTTTTTAAGAATTACTGTGAAAAGTCTTTCTAATTTTCATACTTTCTCCAATTTTTAAAAACAGTTTTCAGCATTTAAAATTTTTTTGTTTATTTTTATTTATTTATTTGAGAGCAATAGAGAGAGAAAGAGGCAGAGAGAGGGAGACAATGGGTGCGCCAGGTCCTCCATAAGCCTACGTCATGACATCTGATACATGATATATAATGGTCCTAAATCATGAAGATATGTTAGCTATGGTTAGTTTTAAAAATAGATGTTGTACAATTGTGTACAAATATATTAACTTACTAAAACCCTCAAAGACTTTTAGATGAATGCCAGACATCTTTTAATAATTATTTTTAGTTACCATGCAAAATAATTGTTTTCATTATGACTTTTCCAGGTTTGTGTAGTATTGCACTTTGTTTGTATTCATCCTTCCCATTTCTACCTCATTTATCTTCTCTCTTCCCACACCACCTTCTGGTATGAAGGAAGCCAGAAGGAGGATGGATACTTCCAGCTCCATGTTTTTGTGTCCTAAAGCCAAAGCATGTAGCAACTTCAGCAAAAAGGACTTACACTCTCATTTTGGTGGGCAATCAAGAGCTATGTCAATAGCCTATATTGTTTCAATCACTCTGTAGCTTCCATGGCCAACAACTCATTGAGAGGTGTCTCATTCCTGGCACTAGAATTTATAATGAATTACCTATGACTTCTGGGAGAAGCTTTATCTACATACATAGCAGACCTTTGTTCACTTTTTTAAAAAGCATATTTTAATTAGTGTATGAAGTAGCAGGTTTCCACATGGCTCATTCATATGTCTTTAGTTTAATTATTCCTCCCACCATCCTCTTCTCTCTGTCATCCCTTACCCCTCACACTCACTTCATCCTTGCTGAAACTTTTCTCTCCCTCCCACTGTTACCCACCCATGCTACTTTTATCTCCCAGGTGTTCTGCTATCCACACCTCCCCCCACACAAAGCTTCCCCTCATGGACTCTTTCTACCATCTTGGCCTGTACAGACTCCCTGATTTAAGATACTAATCTAAATATTTTAAAGTAGGATGGGCATATGAGAGAGAACACGCAGCATATGTGTGTCTGAGCCCATTACTTCACTCAGTGTGACCTCTTCTAGGTCCATCTTCTGTCCTGCTGATTCACATTTGCTTAATCCATCCACCATTTGATGTACATCTAGGCTGATTCCATTTCCTGGCTATTGTGAAGAGAGCAGCAATAAACATGGCTGTGCAGGTATCTTTAGAGTGTAGAAACTTTAAGTCATGTGCTGAGGAATGGTAAAGCTTGGTCATAAAGTAGTTCTATTTTTAGCTTTTTAAAATATTTTATTTGGGCTGGAGAGATGGCTTAGTGGTTAAGCACTTGCCTGTGAAGCCTAAGAACCCCAGTTCAAGGCTCGATTCCCCAGGACCCACGTAAGCCAGATGCATAAGGTGGCACATGCATCTGGAGTTTGTTTGCAGTAGCTGGAGGCCTTGATGTGCCCATTCTCTCTCTCTCTCTTTCTGCCTCTTTCTCTCTCTGTCTGGTGTTCTCAAATAAATAAATAAAAATAAATAAAAAGTTTAATATATATATATATTTATTTATACATATATTTGAGAGAGGGAGAGAGAAAAAGAAGGAAGAAGAGGCAGATATATAGAGAGAATTGGTGCTCCTGGACCTTCAGTCACTGAAAACGAACTCCAGATGCATGTGCCACTATGTGCATCTGGCTTCTATGGGTACTGAGGAATCAAACCTGGGCCCTAGGTTTATCAGGCAAGCACCTTAACTGCTAAGCCACCTCTCCAGCCCCTATTTTGAACTTTTTGAGAAACCTCCACAATGACTTCCATAGTGGTTGCAGCAACTTGCACTTATGCCGAGAGTGAATAAAGAAGAGTTCCTCTCTCCACAAACCCTCATTGGCATTTGTTGTCAGTTTTTTTCTTTTGATGATAGCCATTCTAATTACTGCAGGATGTGGTCCCAGGCTGATCTTGAACACATAGCCATCCTCCTACTTCTGCCTCCTGAGTGCTGGGATTAAAGACGTGTGTGATCACACTTAACATGTTTTCTGGACTTTCTCTTGATTTCTAGATTTATTCCATTGAGGTTAGATAGAACACGACAAGATCACTTCTGGATGGGAAGATGATTCAGTGGTTAAAGGCACTTGCTTGGAAATCTTTCCAGCCTTTATTTGATTCCCCAGTACCCATGTGAAACCTAATCTACATAGTGGCACATACTCTGGAGTTCTTTTGCAGTGCAAGAGGCCCTGGAACAAATATTTTTTCTTTTCCTTTCTCCCTCCCTTTTCCCCTCCCCACCCCCCATCAAAGACACACACATAAGTAACAATATTTTGAAAAGAAGTTATTTCAATTTTCTTATATTTTTGAGACTTATGTTGTGTTCTAATATATGACCTCTTTTAGAGAAAGTACGGTGGGCTGCTGAAGAGAATATGTATTCTGTAATGGTATAGTAAAATGTTCTGCAGATGTCTATTAGGTCCATTTGCTCTATGATATTATATAGCTCCAATGTTCATTCATTTTTTTTTTGAGATGACTTGTTTATTGGTGAAAGGAGGATACTGATAATCAATTATCACTGTGTTTGCGTTAATCTCGGACTACACCTGGTAGCATTTCTTTTATGGAATTAGGTACACCTGTGATTGGTGCAAATACATTTAGATTTATAGTGTCCTCTTAATGGATTTTTCTCTTAATAAGCATGAAATATCCTTATTTGTCTCTTCTGATTAATTTTACTTCTAAGTCCAATTTGACAGATAATAGAATAGCCACACCTGCTTGATTCCTGGTTCAATTTACTTGGATTATCTACTTCTATTCCTTTCATTAAGGTAGTATCTATCTTTCTTGGTGAGGTGAGCTTCTTGGAGGCAGCAGAGATGGATTCTGCTGTCTAATCTATGACTTCTTTGAACATATTTACAATCATTGTTTTGAAATCTTTCTCAGGCATTTCCTCTAACTCGTTCTCACTGGAGGTCATTTCTGATGCATTAATACCTTTAGGTGGATTTATATCATCTTGTTTTTTAGTGTTTCTTATGTTATTATGTATATATATTTTTGCATCTTGGATTAAGTTAATGCTTGGATTTTCTAGCTAGCTGGGTATTCTTAGCTGTATCAATTGATTTGATGTTACATTTTTTCAGGGCAGGAGCTTAAGGTGTTAGGTGTGGCTCTTAAGACTCTCAGAGTATCTACAAAGGTGGTCCTAGGGGTTGAGTTCCCCTGCTATGGGAGTATTCAAGTAGGCTGAGTGGAATAAAATACAGGTAGATTCTAAAAGTTAACTAAACACTGTACCCATTCAATCAAAAACAGCCCCAAGTATGTATGCCAGAGTAGTTATTATAACAACCAGATCCTCTATCAACATAGAGGTTAAGATTTCTGGTCTGTTGAGGGATCCATGTCAGCTTGTGACCAAGTGAGACCCTTCCCTGGTGCAGTCCGAGTTACCTTGGATGATTTTGGTCTCAGTCAAGTTGCTGCCTGGTCATCGGGCTGCTGTTCTGATTTCTGGAGCTGGGCACTGGCTTTTTCTGCGGGGCAAACTGAGCCTGGAAACTGTGGCCCTGCAGATCAGCACCCCCGCTGCAGGAACTGCTGCTGCTAAAGCTGCCTCTGCTGGGTCTGTCAGCAGCTGAAGCTGCTGCTGCTGGGCCCACCGCTGCTGCTGCCTCTGCTGCTGCTGCTGGGTCCACTGCTGCTGCTGCCACTGAAGCTGCTGCTGCTGGGTCTGCTGCTGCTGCTGCTGCTGCTACTTGTTCTGCTGCTGCTGGGGCCGATGTTACCAGTGCCGGAGCCGCTGTGTTGCTGCCCGACTCTGCTCCTGCTTGGGTCCCGCTGTTGGCCCAAGTTGGCGTGGCCAAGTCCTGGGACGCTGCTCTGTTCACTGTAGCTGGGCTCAGGTGGTGGGGGAGGGGAGGGAGCCGCAGCTGCTCTGGTTCTCTCGCTGTTCCACGTGTTCTTCTACCTCGCAGTCTGCTCCTCCGTTGCTCACTGCCGCTCTCCCTTCATGTTTCTTGAGTTGCGGAGAGTGCCTGTGTGAATGGGAAATCCCTGCACCTGGCTTTTCCTGCAGCTGGAGCCGAGCCTGGCAGCTCTATCCTGCTGTCTAATCTAATGTGGTAGTCTGTGTCTTATGATTGGAGAAATGAGACCATTAATATTCAGGGTTATTTTAAAGTGTGTGTTAATCCTGTCATTTTGTTTATCCTGTCATACTGTTTTTTCTTAGTCATCAATTGCTTAGCACATATTGTAGCATCACTTAATTTCCATGCATCTCCTTCCCTCTGGAATATTCCTTTCTTTTCCTCCCACTCCCACTCCTGCTTCCCACCTTTCCTTTCCCTTACCTTCCCTTATCTTTTGTTCCCCCTTTTTTTTTGAGAAAGTCTTACTATGTATCCAGGCTAACAATGAACTTCTGGATTCAAGTGATCCTTTAGCCTCAACCTTCCAAGAAACTAGGACTAGAGATGCATGCTACTGTACCTGGTTTAAGTTTTTCCTTTCTATGTTTATATTGGTGCAATGCATGCAACTTATTAAGTTAAATTTAATTGCTCTCAGTAATAGGCTAGAGTCATTCCAAAAATCCTTATTAAAAACAACTACAACAACAACACACACACATGCATATATACATATATATAATTTTAATTATTATTGTGAGGACTATTTCCAGTTAGTCTGTCCAGGATATAAATTAAGCCCCACAATGATTTGGATTGATGTAAATATGCAGAGGTTCTTGTGGATTTTCTGGTAATCACAACAAACTGTTAATGACAGATGAGGCAAAATGTCCATGACTGGTGTCCACAGATGCCCACAAGGAGTATGGCCTGCTATCCCAATCATGTACACCTGCCACACTCTAAAGGGCTCATACCAGTAAACAGTTGCCTCTGCCTCCCCTTCAGAAATTCCAACACACCTTTGAAACACTGATAAATCTTTCTAAGCTGGTTCATGATCTAGACTAATGAGTGCCCCCCACGTGCCACAAAATCCAGTGGGTCAGTAAGTTACTTTAAGGACTTTTCAACAAAGTTATCTATTGAATGAATGAAAAGAATATATTTTCCACATTTATGCAAAAGTTTTTATGAGTTTTTATTCTAATTAATAAGAGAATAATTAAAGGCACCACTGTACCAGGCATGGTGACATATGCCTTCATTCCAGCACTCAGGAGGCTGATATAAGAGGAGTCCTGTGAGACTGAGGACTCCGTGAGACTACATAACAAATTCCAGGTCAGCCTGGGCTAGAGTGAGACCGTATCTTGAATAACCAAAAAAATTAATTAATTAATTAATTAAACTTAATTAAAGAAAAATAAAGCACCACTGTGGTATGGGGAGATAGCTCAGTCTATAAAATGCCTCAATTTCATGTATGAGGAACTGAGTTCAATATCAAGGTCCCATGTAAAATTGCTGGATGTGGTGCCACGTGCTTGTAATCCACATGTTGGGGAGGCAGAGACAGGAGGATCCTTGAGACTCATTGGCTAGTCAGTCCAGCCTACTTGGTAAGCTCCAGGTCAGTGAAAGACCCTATCTCATCAAAAAGCAGTGGATAATTGTTCTCAAGTGACACCTGAGGTTGTCCTCTGACTTCCACATTCATGCACTCCCAGTTGTATATGCACACACAAACACACATGCACACAGAAAATAATAATAAAAAATCTGAAAGCACAACTGAATTTACTTTTGTCTCATCTGGTATAATTTCCCATAAAATGCATAATAAAGGATGACAGATTTCATTACATGGAAGCTTAGGGAATTTATACCATTTAAAACAGGATCTTCAGGGCTGGAGAGATGGCTTAGTGGTTAAGGCGCATGCCTGTGAAGCCTAAGGACCCAGGTTTGATTCGACCCAGGTTCAATTCTTCAGGTTTCACATAAGCCAGACGCACAATGGTGGCACATGCATCTGGAGTTTGTTTGCAGTGGCTAGATGCCCTGGTATACCCATTCTCTCTCTCCCTCACTCACTCTTTCTGTCTCTAATAAATAAATAAATAAAAATTAAAATAGGATCTTCATACCTTGAAAGCATGAGACTAGACTTTAATTGTTTTGTTCTTTGAGTTGAAATGCTTAGTATTTGATTAATACTTAGTATCAATGTACTGTTAGTATGCTGGTAAAATCAAGTGTGAAACACTTGTGACATTAATGTGAAAAACATACCTTTATGAATACACTAATTGAGGAGCTCTCACTAAGCTTTAAATAGTGTATCTTTCAAAATAATATTTGTTGATATGTCTCTTTGCTCTTGTGGGGGAAAGTGGTCACATAGCTGGTTTCATTTTACAGACTCACGTCTTCATACAATAGCTGCCAATCTGACTCACAGGGGGCTCATGAGATCATTTGCACAGTATTCCCTAACAAAGTCATTTTGGTTTTTAGTCATGATGCATGGCACAAGCCTTGCAAAGACAGCACAGCTTCAGAGGTCAACCAACCATTCTACATACACTGTGATCGTGTTCTCACCAGCCCTCTTCCTGGAGGGTCAGCAGGGAACATCATGATACTATTTAAGAAACCATTTTGAAGTCATCCTCCATCTTACAGCATGCCAGTTACTTCTAGGGTATTCTCTTGAGAATTGATTACTTGGGCATTGAAGATTTAAATTGAAATGAATAGCATATGCACACAATGCGCTAGAAACCCTTGTCCCTGCTGTGGAATCAACAGCTCATTAATCAACACCAAAATGTTATAGCACACACCTTATTATATATTGTCATATGGCTTATTACAGCTGATACTGGTCAAATAGAAGTAAATGCCTTCCTTCTCTGCCCTAAGCAACAGTGTGTTCAGTTCACTTCACATCACCAAGGGCATAATGGAGCAAAAGACACTCCTTAGTTCATTTGTGTCAGAGAGAAATGGCTCAGCTCCATTAGGGTCTACACCAGGTTAGTTAGTAAGCCAGTGGATGTGTGCTGAATTAAGTTGTGTGTTCTTATACCTGAAGAGACTCCATGCAACAGATATTTATGGACAGTCATGTGTAAAAGTCCATGACATACCCTGATTAAGACAGGGAAGGACATCAATGAACTCTGATCACATTCAGGGCAGTAGAATACACTTGGTTAAATACCAGTGTGCGTAAGTAGGGAGAGTTGGAGTTTTAGATCTCCTCCCCACACATTTGCCATATGGTAAGGGGTAAATGAACAGTACAAGCAGAAGGCTTTCTGTATGTAGGCATTTAAAAATAAGACCTTGTCTGAGGACCCCTGGGATAGCCTCTTGCTGGGCTTGCTTTCCCTTTGCATGGATCCATCAGCTCTGGAAACAGCCAGAGTCCTCCTGAGAGAAAGGGGAAATGTGGCTCATTGGAGTAGGAGGAAAGCCACGTTTGAATCAGCGTGAAGGTTAATAGAGAAAAGAATCACATAAATGCATTCCTTTCCCCCCTGAGGTGAGGCTACTGTCAGCAGAAGGTGATTGAGTTAGCAAAGGCATTTCCCCCTGTTTTCCCTAACATTTTCAGCATCATGAATTCCATCCAAGCATACTACCCTCTTCTCTGCACCCTCCACACACACACTTTAAAGAGAACCTCGGTGTCTGCCAGCTCTATAAACTCCCAACGAACTAGGCCAGATTTCTCATCACAAGTGTGTCGCATCATGAGGAAAGAACTGAAATTGACTTAAGAGGCTTACAGGAGCTAGTCCATGGTAAAGAGGGGAAAATGGATACACAAAATATCCAGGAGACCCATACTACCTTAAAAGGAGTTGATTCATTTAGTATTGCTCATTTAAGGTTTTTTGCATTTATAAAATTTCTGCTGAGAAGATTTTAGATTTTACTGTTCTATTTTAATATTGTCACAGCAATTGTTCTGTTCCCCTTATAGTAAATATCAATTCAGAGGATCACAGAAGAAAAGACTTTTTGAAAGAATAAAATAACTGCCATATATATATATATATATATATATATATATATATATATATATATATATATATATATATCACTTGATTCTTCACGTGCCTAAGAAGTTATATGTAGTAGATTTACTATTGTTTTTATCAATACTTAGTGATCATGATATCATATATTTTTAATCTTTTATATTTACTTCTGCAACAAATCTTAGGAAAAGAAATGACTCCTTTTGTATGGATGAATTTGTGATAGAGATACATGTACCCTATAATTCCTTTCTCATTTGCTATATCATTTTTTAAATAAAAATTCCTACTAATTTTCTACCTACTAGCATTGAAGCAAACAGTATTAGAACTTCTATTGTATTCTTAATGTTCGATGTCATTATTAGAGTTTGCTCCATTACCAGTATGTACAAGGAGGATTGTAACATGTGCCAAGACCACATGGAAAACTCAAACCCAAGAGATCCAGGAGACCCATATTACCCTAAAAGGACTTGATTCATTTAGCATTGCTCATTTAAAATATTTTCTTTGGTTGGTCTAGTGCTTGTTTTAAATACTTGAGAGCTACAATTTAAGATTTATTATGCCCATTAGTATTGCTTTGTTGAAACTGTAGCATGCATTCTAGCAAGTATCTACAATTTACGATAGCTAGTTCAAAGTTGTATAGCTATTGTAGTAATTTCCAACTCATTCACTTGTCATTTTTTATTTCCAGGCCTTCCCACAAAAATGTCCAAAATTGAAAAAAAAAAAAAAAAGTTCTTGTCCAACTTGGTATATTTTCGAAAGTTAATCATTTTACTTTTTGTGAAGCAAAAGTCTGCTTTAACATATACTCCACATTTTTTTTCTGCTTTGCATTTAAAGATTGGTTACCAAAGATAAATTGTGAAAATGACTAAAGCACTTAAATGATAGCTTTCCTGAAGGTTGTTTACAGAAGATAATCATCTGGATTAATAGGTGAGATTCAGTGGAGGAGAGTATGGTCACCTTCTTCCTAGGTATTTTCTAAACCTAAGCTAAACAGATCTTGGCAGATCTCACAGTGAAAGGCAGAGTAGACTTTTGTCCTAACTGGCTCATGACTTGCGGAGATCAAGCCTCTAGGGTCCAGATGTGTCCTCAGAGCATCCCTGCACTGTGTGTCAATTGCACTGTCGTCATGGTTCTATACCACTGCATACTTTTGTTTGCCAAGGACTAACTTTGCAGCCAGGACTGTGACATTAACTGAAGTACCTCATGTGCATTTCACAGAGCTGCCTATGCACTAGTTTAGGACCCAGTAGAGATTTATTTCAGCTTTTAATTAATTATTTATGAAAGGTTCTACCTATGTAGCCTAGGCTTGCCTGGAACTCCTGATATTTTTACTTCAGTTTACCAAGTGCTAGCATTATAGGAATGTACCATCACACCCATAGGCTTCAGCTGTTTTAGTTTTTAAAAGATGTATTTATTCTAATGTAATGAAATTATCACTTATTAAATATGATGCAAAGTTCTGATCCACTGACAATTAGACTATGACTTATGGATATTTGAACAATTTTATTTGCCATAGACTATAGAAATGGGAAACTGGCTGGACATGGTGGCATTATACCTTTAATCCCAGCACTTGAGAGGAAGAGGGAGGAGGATCACTGTGAGTTCAAGACCAGCTTTAGACTACATAGTAAATTCCAGGTCAACCTGAGCTACAATGAGACCTTACTCACAAAAAACAAAAACAAGGGCTGGAGAGATGGCTTAGCAATTAAGGTGCTTACCTGCAAAGCCAAAGGACCAAAGTTCGATTCACCAGGACCTACATAATCCAGATGCACAAGTTAGTGCATGCATCTGGAGTTCATTTGCAGTGGCTGGATGCCCTGGTATGCCTATTCTCTCTCTCTCTCTCTCTCTCTCTTTCTCTCTCTCTCTCTCTCCATCCCTCTCTCTGCTTCTTCTTCTCTCTCTCAAATAAAAGAATTAAAATTTAAAAAAACACACAAAGAAAAGAAAATAAAAGAAACTGAAGACCTTTTCCATATTCTAACAGATATTTTATTTGTCTATTGAAAACTTTCATGAAGGGGGTTTACCTATAAGTAATTATAGCATCCATTGTTCAAAACTATTAACAGGGAAGATCTTTTCTTCAATAAAAATATTTATTATTTTTTATTTATTTATTTATTTATTTACTTATTTATTTATTTATATGAGAAAGAAAGAGGGGGAGAGAGAGAGAAGAAAATATTTTATTTTGATCCAAATAGGGAAACAGATGAAGTGGAACTCCTTTTAGATAGAACACAGGTGGAAAGTTGGGGCTCCATCAGTTCAACCCTTTTGATATTCAGGAAACTGAAACTAAAAGATAAAGCCTGGAATGCATTCTAAGGATCTGTTTTCCATTTCTTGGCTATATATGCTACTTCATGAATCAATAGGCATAAGGCAGATGCAGTTTTGTGTCAGTCAGCCTCATATAGGGGAGATGGCATTTGACTCTTCACTTTCACCAATGAATGGGCAAATAAAATTCACATCTTGATCAAATAGCATTTGTGTTTTGTTTTGTCTTGTGTTGTGTTGTGTTGTGTTGTGTTGTGTTGTTTTTGAGGTCTTAGGGTCTCACTCTAACCCAGGCTAACCTGGAATACACTATGTATTCTCAGGGTAGCCTTGAACTCACAGTGATTCTCCTACCTCTGCCATCTAAGTGCTGGGATTAAAGGAGTGTGCCACCACGCCCAATTTAGTATTACTTTCTTTAGCATCACTTTTCTCCTCCAATATCAGTATCAGTCACTACCTTGCATAAATGCTGCTGACATGAAGTGTGACAAAACATGAGAAAGCCTCAGTAAATGTCTGTCTCCTTCCACATAATGACATAATATTTTTTTGATAATCGGATATTTTTCAAATAATTTCATATAAATTATGCATAACACTCTTGTGGTTATGTGAGCTCACCTTCCTGTTTCTTACTTCATCATAATTTTCATCGTAGAGAACTTCCCATACAGTTCAGCCTTTATCATGTAATATTGAATGTTTCCCATTGAAGTGTGTAAGGAAATATCTAGGTTTGAGTCTGCTCACGTTGATCCATTCTCATCTTCTCCAAGCCTTAAATGTTGGTCTTAGCTGTCTCTTTCATAGCTACAGTTGTTGCTCATTTGATGTCCCTAAAGTAGGACAGAAAGAAAGGGGAAATTAAGGCAGTATGGAAAAGAAAGACTTTCCTCACCCTGAAGTCTGTTTGAAGCAACTCACAGGCTTAAAATTAGGAATTCTAACATAATTAACAATATTTGCTTAAGGCCTTTCTCTCTTCCCAGCTGGAAATCAAAAATCCATTTGCAGTACAAGACATATCCTAAATCCCATGTGTAACCACAGTGGATCCTGGTTTTATTTTATCAGATTATAAATTCCATCTAAGAGATCACCAGAGCCACCCTATAACCTCATTAATTGAAAAGGAGGGGACAAAGATTTCTTAGCAACCCTTTGAGATATAACTTGAAAGCCAATAAAATAGTATTTATAGCAAATGCTAAAGTGTGACACTTCCTTGAAAATCCCACATCCATGTTCTCAAGTGTACCTTCCTCTTCCTCTGAGTACCTTAAAAAGACACCAACTCCAACTCTGCTTCATACAAGCACCGAGCACATCCTTAAATTGTTTTCTATGTTGAAACCAAGGATCTGGTTTACCCTGAGTTAAGGTCCTTAAAAGATCAAGATGTTGAGCTGAGGAGATGACTCACTAAGTAAAGTACTTGTCTGGCAAACAGGAAGACCCGAATTTGGATCCCCAGCACCCATGTTAATGCTGGGTGTGGCAATGCAGGCCTGTAATCCTCCGAACGTGGAGACAGGTGGATCTCTAGGGCATGATGGCTCGCTAAACTAGCTGAATTGGGGATGTGATCACCAGCTCCTTCTTAGCAGAACTTGGCTCCCTCTCCTACTGCCCTAGTCCACCTGCTGTGCAAAGAAGGTGATGTCCAGTCTCTGCACATGCCAAGCTTCCTCTGCAATCATGATCATCTGCTTGAGACTATAAGTCAACAAAAAAGCTGTCTTCCCATTGGCTGCCTTTGGTCAGATGATCTGTGCCAACAAGAAGGGAACTGTATCTCTGAGACTCTTTGGTTATGCTGTTCTCATTGTCTTGGGTCTGTGACTAATCCTGGTGCTCTTAAATAAAGTGAGAACTTTTCATCCAAGACCGCCCCACAATCCTTCCAAAGCTTCACACATTCTGATATTCTTTCTTTGTTCTTTTTACATAACTGTTATGTTCTAGCCTCTTCCACTCATGTTCTTGGATTCATTTTATTTTCCTGATGACATAACTTTCTTCTATTTTTAGGTGACACAGCTCAGTTTGTACCCCAGGCCAAGATCTGGATGTAGTTGGTCCTCCTAAGTGTGCCACCCTCTGCTGCTGTTTATCCTCCTGACCAAGTAACTATTCTTCACTTCTGTTCAAACGTCTCAGTGCCATTTTAATGTTTGATCCAGTGTGTTCTTATTTACAGTCTGAAATTCACAGGGTGGCACATCTATAACACACCATAGGAAATATTATAAATCCAACAAATATTCACCCCTCAATTTCTCACATTCAAAAACTTTCTGATTCTTCCTAGGAACTAATTCAAGTACCATCCAAGAGGGTGGTCTTCTGAAACCTATAATAATAGTTTTACAGTACCAAAATATCTCAAGCAGACAATGAAGAAAAATTACTATAATTTCCTACAAGGGAAAAAAGAGTTTTTTCGTTGAAGCTTTATTATAGGTTAGCATTTCTGACAATGTTTGATTCTGCATAAAAATTGCTATCCTAAGATTCTTGAAAGCAATCATCATGACAAAATTCATTATACTTTTGTTTGATTTGGTTGCACTGGACATGAGTGCCACACTTGCATGACTTTATTTTATATATCCAACATAGAAATAATACTTGAAGAACCAGAGTATGTTTACACAAAGGTTGCCAAAACATATAAAACACCATGTGTGTGTCAAGTATTGTGACTTCTAGAGCAAATAAAGTCAAACATTTATATCATGGAATACATTAGCAAAATAAAATATTTTATTTTCTAACATCAAAAATAATTTTTCACTGATAGATTTCTCAATGTTAATTCATGATCGTTCATCTCATTTGATGAACTTGGACACTAATAGGGTCAAGCATCACATTTATATTAATTTAGTGATCTTAAATCCCTGAACTTCAATAACTTGAAGAATAGATAAAGAGGCTTAAGTGATAGATTTATTGAGATTGATAATCATTACAAAAATGTTTCTGAGGCTAGGCAGATGGTTTAATGGTTGAAGGTCCTTGCTTATAAAGCCTGCTTGTCTGGGTTCAATTACCCAGTACCCACATAAAGGCAGATGCACAAAGTGGCACGTGAGTCTGAAGTTCATTTACAGTGGCAAGAGGCCCTGATGTACCTATGGATGTTTGCTGTCTCTCTCTCTCTCTCTCTCTTCATTTCTGTAATCAATACATCAATAAGTAAAAATATTCAAAATCTTCTCTAATGCAAATGAATTGTTCTATGTTATCAGGTAGTCAGAAAAACAACAATAACAAAATAATAATGAAACCAACTTGACCATAGTGTTAAGAAAGAATCCTATTTTAGGTGATGTGCAAGCTCAGCCCAATTTAAAATATGGTGCTCTTGAGAACCCTCTGTGGTCAATGATGTGCTTTAAGATGGTTCATTATCAGCCTTTCCTTTCCTAGAAGAAATGATAAAATTGACAGTTATATTTACATAGAAAACTTAAACTGAAAATCACCTATACTCATTTAGTAGATGCTTACTGCTTATAAAACACTGAGTTAGGAGCTGGGAATGCAGACTTAAATATCCAGAATCCATTACCAAGTAAGACCATATTTTAATGAAGAATGGAATTAATGAAAAAGATTATAAATTTTCTGTGGTCTTAATAGAATGGGAATTAGAGAACAAAAGAAAGTAGGGGAAGAAAGAAAAGGAATGGAAAGTCAAGAAAAAAAAGAAGAAAAGGAAGGGAATAATTATCAGGAAAGCAGGAACTTCAAGCATCTTTTTGCTATAATATTACTTGGACAGTCATGCTCTTCATGGTGCTTTCTTTTTTTTTAAATTATTTATTTATTTATTTGAGAGGGACAGACACAGAGAGAAAGACAGATAGAGGGAGAGAGAGAGAATGGGCGCGCCAGGGCTTCCAGCCTCTGCAAACGAACTCCAGATGCGTGCGCCCCCTTGTGCATCTGGCTAACGTGGGACCTGGGGAACCGAGCCTGGAACCGGGGTCCTTAGGCTTCACAGGCAAGCGCTTAACCGCTAAGCCATCTCTCCAGCCCTTCATGGTGCTTTCTTGAGAAAGGGTCTCTTCTTCCCCATGAAAGTGCCTGAGGTCACTCTCTTTTTTCTGTACCCTTAGGTTAGTGGTTCCCTGGCCCCCAAAATCTCACTGAAAGCCTATCTCTGCTATTTTCTGATGTTTTACCTGTTATCTCATGTTCTATGAAGAGATGGTTAATATCTATGTGGAATTGAGATGTTTCAAACCTCACAATTAGCCATCATTCCCACCCAGTACTATAGCTAGCTCTAGAATTTTAGTGTGTGAAAGACCAGGATTCTCAGCTACTTCCTTATCTGGGAAACTCATCTGAACAGCTTGTATCATATCACACACTAACTAGCCTTTAACATGAGTGAAATATGTTCATCCTATGATAGTTATGCTCCAGATTTCACCAGGTTTATATTTTTCTGAGCTTCTAGATTTTTGTAAAAGTTATTTTTTCCTTGTTTTTTTTTATTTTTATTCATTCATTTGAGAGGGACAGAGAGAGAGAGAGAGAGAGAGAGAGAGAGAATGGGTGTGTCATTGCCTCTAGCCATTGCAAACGAACTCCAGATGCATGTGCCACTTTGTGCATCTGGCTTATGTGGGTCCTGGGGAAATGAGCCTCGTACCAGGGTCCTTAGGCTTCACAGGCAAGCTATTAACACCTAAGCCATCTCTCCAGCCATTTTCCCCTGTTTTTATGTAAGGAGTTACACTCAGAAATGACTTCTTATCTCATGGAAAAAGACACTTCTCCATAATGAGTGGAATGCTGTTCAGGGTTCTGTAATGAGTACCAACAACTAGTTGCCTTATAAACAACACAAATATTATTTCTCAAATGTATGGACATTGGAAAGTTATGATTTAGGTAGCTACTGGCAGGTTTGGTATCTGGTGAGAGACTGCTTTCTGGTTGATATATTGCTGTATTTTCACTGTGTCCTAACATGACAGAAGAGGAACATCATGATTTCCAAGCAGTCATTTCATTCTACCCTCATGACATAATCAAAAACTAAAGGCTTTAGTTACTAATTCTATTACATTGGGATTAGGGCTTCAAAAAATGGATTTTTATGGTACGTATATATTCAAAATCATAGCAGATATTGAGATATTGAGTTTTAACAAAATAGAAATTGAACCTATATCTAGGTTGTTTTAGCCGGAACTTCCCTCATAACTGTGACCTGGTATGTGCAAGAAGCAACTTAAGAAAAGAAGGTTTTATTTTGGCTCACAGTTTTAGGGAATATAGTCCACCATGGCAGAGCAAGCATGACCATGGGCTGGTCACATTGCATCTACTTGATTCTTTTCTTTTCATTCATTTGGGAACCATAGCTGATGTAATGGTGCCACCACATTCAGCGTGAGTCTTCCATCCTGAGTTAAATCTCCCTGTAAATTCCCTCATAGATATAAACGGCCTATGTGATCCCAAATCTACTCAGGTTGGAAATGAAGATTAACCAGATCTGATCCCAAAGATCCACTGATTTTCTACTGGTCGATTTTTCTTTAGACTTTATAACTACAATTTTTTTTTTTCTGGCCTGACCTGCTGACTCCTTGCAGTCCTAGGTTTTCTCTGGCCTATGTATTATTAAGCCAACATGGTCATGTGATTTATCATATAAGCTTGGTTAATGTTTTTTTTTAAAATTTTTATTAATTCTTTTTGTGTTCAGCAAATACAGTCAGTTTGGTACCATTATTAGGCTCATCCTTGACCTACCCCCTCCCCTTGGCCCCTCCTTGTTGAGATATATGGGTCGTGCATTGTGGGGTTAGCCCACAGTGATGGATAAGATAAATGTCTCTGCATATCATGACCCAACATGTGGCTCTGACATTCTTTCTGCCTCCTCTTCAGCAAAATTTCCCTGAGCCATGTTGGGCTCATTTTTGGTCTGCTTCAGTGATGAGGTGTTGGGGGCTTCTGGGTATCTGGCTCTCTGATTTGGTTGGAGTTGATTTTTCTCTGTGTTGATCTCCTTCCCCTTGTGTTGGTATCTGGTTCACCAGGAAAAACAGTACACTTGCTTGTTTCGCCAATTTTCCTTAGTTTCAGCAGGGGCCCTTTTGAGGTATGATGCGGTGGCTCTCTCCTTAGGATCTGCATCTGTCTGAAACAGAGAAGCTTGTTCAATGTTTTGAAAAAGGTGTAGTAGGATCTAGCAGTTTGCCCCATTTAAAACTAAGCATTGTGTGTTGTATAACAGAGTCTGTTCCAGAAAAGTGAAAAAGTTGACTTTTTTAGTTGTTAAATGACTTCATCCCCTTGCTGATTTTATGTCTTTGAATGGTTTAAACTTATTTGTATTTTACAGCACAAGACAAGAACTACTGTGATTTTCCTGTGATTTCCACTTAGGATAATCATTTAGTTTCTCAGTGCATCGGCTACAACAGAAAATTGCCTCTTTTCCCCAGAAACTGAACGGTAACTCATAATTTATATACTAAAACTGGATACTTACCCCCAACATTCCACAGATGTGCAGGGCTTTCATTTTTATGTTAATTCAAAATGCTTTGGATAGGATAAAATTTTCTTAAGCTCATGAGGTTGAAAGGCAACCAATTCTTATGCTTATCTTTAAAAATACACTTAAAACCAGCCTTGTAATTTTCTCTTGACATTTAGTCTATCTTTTACTGTACAGAGAAGGGTATATTTCAGAAACTTATTGTTTTTCTGACAGAATTTTATGTGAATAACCTTGGCCACGTACTGTTGAAATGAATATTTTCCCCACTGGTACATTATGTAATGAGCGATTGTAACATCTGTACTATGGAAACATCATGTGTAGAATTTTAAGGTCAATTTTTGTTAAATCTGTACTTTCTAAAGTCACAATTTCTTTCATAATAAATGGCATCCAAACGTCAACTTTATTGTGAACCTAACAGCTACACATTTATTATTACTTTGACCCAATGATAAAATATTCTTATGATGATGCCGTAGTGTATAATGCATCCAGTGTGCTCAGGGTCAAGGGACAGCCTGCTAGTTTGTTCTCTGGGCTTCAGCATTTTGTGGACAATGATTTCCTTCATCTGCTACCTTTGGATTTGGTTTTCTCATCTTGTACTCACTCAAGGAATAAAGTTAAGTTATTGATTAGAGATCTTTCTTCTTTTGTGATGTAAGTATTCACAACAGCCCGTTTCCTTCTCATCACAGCTTCATTCATCCTTTGAGTTTGCCATGTTGAACTTCTGTTTTTGCTAGACTCAAAGTATTTTTTTTAATTTCACTAGTTATTTCTTCATTGAACCACATGTGTGCTTTCTTAAGTTTCACATATTTGTGAGTTTTCTATCTTCTGTTACCAATGTTTAGTGTTATTCAATTTTGGTCATAGAAGATATTTTGTCTAGTTTCAAATTTTACTGAGACTTACTCTGTGGCCTAACATATGATCTCTCAAAATGTCCCTTCCTTGTGCTCTTGGGAAGAAAGTGCATTGTGCTGTTGCTGGCAGAGTGACCTAGCAATGGCTTTTAGTTTCAGTAATGACTTTGGAAAAGGTGAAAAAACAATTCACTGGGTAGGGGATAATATTTTCAAGTAAAATAGCTGGGACAATTAGGTATCTGTGTAAAATGATGAGGATTCTACCTGCTATAACATATAAAAAATAACTAAGAATGAATCATCTATATATGTAAAACTTAAAACTTTAAGCTTCTAGTTAAAGAAAGAAAAGGAAGTCTTTCTCACTCTGTGCTAGGTAAAAAAAAAAATTAGAAATGATGTCAAAAACATGATTCATAAGAACAAATTGATAAATTAGAATTCATTCACAAAATGACATATTGGGAGAAAATATTTTCAATCATATAGCTAATAAAAACAAAATATCCAGGGACTGGAGAGGGGGCTCAGCAGTGGTAAAAGGGACTTCTTTACGAATAGTAATGGCACGGGTTCAACACCTCAGTACCCACATAAAACCAGATACACAATTTACACATGTGTCTGGAGTTGGTTTGCAATGGCAGGAGACCCTGGTATGCCCAGGACACTGTCTTCCAGCCTCATGTCTATCACTTCATGACCTCATAGGGGCTGTAGTTACCTCCACAGGACCTCCTCAGTATGGAGCTCATCAACATTTCAACATGGATGATGGAGGTGGGTAATAAATGAAGAAATCAATAAACATCAAGACAGAAGACAGGCTAGTTATGTAGAAGAAGGAGGAGGAAGAAAAGAAAGTATTGGGAAGAAAGTATAGACAAGTTATAATATGTTAAGTATGAAATTTGTAAATAAAAATATTGAAATAGGGGCCTGGAGAGGTTGCTCAGTGGTTAAGTGTGCTTGATTGCAAAGCCTGATAGCCAGGGTTGAAATATTCAGTGCCCACATAAAGTGGATCCACAAAGTGGCACATACATCTGGTATTTGTTTTTAGTGGCAGGAGGCCCTGGCTCAGCTATTCATTCTCTCTCTCTCTCTCTCTCTCTCTCTCTCTCTCTCTCTTTCTCTGAAATAAATAAAATATTTTTGAAAGAGAATTCCTTTAAAATACTGTAAAAAGATAGGTGGAAAATAGCACATGAGATGTTCAGTATTAGAAACCATTTGGAAAATGCATACTTAAACTTCAATGAATAGCACTACATAGCTATTAAAATTAGTAAGATTTAAAATCTGACCATACTAAATATTGGTGAGAATTTGGAGGGACTGGAATTCTCTCTTGTACATTATTGTTGAGATTGTAGAATGCTATGAGCATTTTGGAAATTTACTTGATAATCTGCTAAATAAGTGTGTGTGTGTGTGTGTGTGTGTGTGTGTGTGTGTGTGTGTGTGCGTGTGTGTGTGTGTATGTGTGTGTGTTAATGTTGGAGCTTGGCTCTCTCTCACCGTCTTTCTCTCTCTCATGAGAAAATACAAACAGGAAAAATTTCTTCAAAATAAAAAGGCTGGAGAGATGGCTCAGTGAAGCCTAAGGGCCCAGGTTCAACTCCCCAGAGCCCACATAAGCCAGATGTACAAGAGGACATAGGTGCACAAGGTCATGCATGTGCACAGGTGGTACATGTATCTAGAGTTCAATTGCAGTGGCTAAATGCCCTGCTGCACCCATTCTCTCTAACACTCTCTCATGAAAAAACTTAAAAAATTAAAAAGTTAAAGTTGGGGCTGGGTTGATTAAAGCAGTTTGAAGGTGCTTGCTTGCAAAGCCTACTATCTCAAGTTCATTTCCCAGCCACCTTTGTAAAGGGTAGATGGGCATTAGTTAATGACCTGGGTTGAAATTCCTGGTATTCACATAAAGCCAGTTGTACAAAGTGGAATGTGCATTAAGAGACCTAGCATTCCTCTACATAAACACACCTCCACACACATACTTATGTACAAATAAAGCAATAAAAACTAAGGGCTAGGGAGATAACTTAGCAGCTGAGCTACTTACCTGCAAAGTCAAAGGACCCAGGTTTGATTCCCCATGACCCACATAAGCCAGATGCATAAGGTGGCACATGTGTCTGGAGTTCATTTGCAGGGCTGGAGGTCTTGTATACCCATTCTCTGACTCTGCTTCTGTCTCCCTCTCTCTCTAAATAAATAAATATAAAGTAAGTAAATAAATAAGTAAACTTTCTAAAAAAGAAAAAGTTAAATGTAGCCTGTTATTCCTGTAGTCAATTCCACTGCTAGGAATGCACCCAACATGAGAAAAACACACTTCAATCCAAAGACTAATGCAAGAACAATCACATCACCTTTGTAATGCTCCAAAGCTGGAAACAATTCACATGTTAATCAACAGGAAAATAGGAGAATTTTTATATGTACATGCAATATATAATAGCAGTACTTGACACTGAAAGCAAATAAACCATTGAGACATATAACCTTGATGGATCTAAAAAAAAAAATACACTGAAAGAAAGAAACCAGACAGCATATGCACATGCACTTGAAGTTTACATAACATTGTAGAAAATGTTAATTAATCTATAGTGAAAAAAAGCAGATCGAGTGGTTTAGTGGTCTCTCGGATTTGAGCGGGAGAGAAGTAGGAGGGAGGAATCATAAAAAAACTCCTTAAAATTTTGAGAGCAATGACTATGTACATTATCTTGATTTGTGACATAGATACATATAATTCCATGGTAAAGTAGTTTATTATGTATCATTAGTATCTCAACAAAGCTGTTTAAAATGCAATAAAATAAATGAAATAAAAATAAAATAAATGTTCCCTCTATTTCCCCAAACAGCTGGGCTTTCTGCTTTTTCTGGAATCGCATAGCACCCTGTTCAAGCTGCCATGATCACCTCCTCACACACGGTTTCCTGTTAGTGGCCTCCATCAGCTTGTGTGTATGTGTTTGTGTGATGTGCATGTATGTTTGTGTATGTTCATGTATATGACAGTATGGATTTGCAGATGCATGTGAAGGGGTATGTGCACATGTGAAGAGTAGAGTCCAGATGACAACCTCAGGTGTCATTCTTCAAGAATACCATTCATAAGAGGCTGGTGGTATCACCATACCTGATTTTAACCTATACTACAGAGCCATAGTAACAAAAACAACATGGTACTGGCACAAAAACAGACATGTAGATCAGTGGAACAGAATAGAGGACCCAGATGTAAGCCCAAGTAGCTATAGCCACCTGATATTCGATAAAAATGCCAAAAATACTCATTGGAGAAGAGACAGCCTCTTCAGCAAATGGTGTTTTTGAAAACTGGATAAATATCTGCAGAAGGATGAAAATAGATTCTTCTCTCTCGCCATGCACAAGAATTAAGTCCAAATGGACTAAAGACCTTCACATCAGACCGGAAACTTTGAAACTGCTAGAGGAAAAAGTAGGGGAAACCCTTCAACATATTGGTCTTGGCAAAGACTTTCTGAATACAACCCCAATTGCTCAGGCAATAAAACCACAGATTAACCACTGGGACCTAATGAAATTACAAAGATTTTGCACCGCAAAGGACACAGTGAAAAAAGCAAAGAGGCAACCTACAGAATGGGAAAATATCTTCGCCAGCTATATATCTGATAGAGGATTAATATCTAGGATATACAAAGAACTCAAAAAGTTAAATAATAAGGAATCAAACAAGCCAATCAAAAAATGGGCTATGGAGCTAAATAGAGAGTTCTCAAAGGAAGAAATATGAATGGCATATAAGCATCTAAAAAAATGTTCTACGTCACTAGTCATCAGGGAAATGCAGATTAAAACTACATTGAGATTCCATCTCACTCCTGTCAGATTGGCCACCATCATGAAAACAAATGATCATAAATGTTGGCGGGGATGTGGAAAAAAAGGAACCCTTCTGCACTGCTGGTGGGAATGTAATCTGGTCCAGCCATTGTGGAAAACAGTGTGGAGGTTCCTAAAACAGCTAGAGATTGATCTACCATATGACCCAGCTACAGCACTCCTAGGCATATATCCAAAGGACTCATCTCATTTCCTTAGAAGTACATGCTCAACCATGTTTATTGCTGCTCAATTTATTATAGCTGGGAAATGGAACCAGCCTAGATGTCCCTCAACAGATGAGTGGATAATGAAGATGTGGTACATTTATACAATGGAGTTCTACTCAGCGGTAAAGAAAAATGAAGTTATGAAATTTGCAGAAAAATGGATGGACCTGGAAAGTATTATACTAAGTCAGGTAACCCAGGCCCAGAAAGCCAAGCGCCACATGTTCTCTCTCATATGTGGATCCTAGCTACAGATGACTGGGCTTCTGTGTGAGAATGAAAATACTTAGTAGCAGAGGCCAGTAAGTTGAAAAGGAGACATAAAGGGTGGAGAGAGGAAGAGAGGAGGATACTTAATAGGTTCATATTGTATATACGTAATTACAATGATTGTAATGGGGAGGTAATATGATGAAGAATGGAATTTCAAATGGGAAAGTGTGGGGGTGGGGAGGGAGGGAATTACCATGGGATATATTTTATAATCATGGAAAATGTTAATAAAAATTAAAAAAAAAAGAAAAAAGAAAAAAAAAAAGAATACCATTCATATAGCCAGGTGGGGTGGCGCACGCCTTTCATCCCAGCACTCGGGAGGCTGAGGTAGAAGAAGCACCATGAGTTTGTAGCCAACCTGAGACTACATAGTGAATTCCAGGTCAGCCTGAGCTAGAGCGAGACCGTACATCAAAACAAAATAATTAAAATAAAATAACACCATTCATGTCTTTTTGAGTTAGGAGATTTCATTGCCCTGGAGTTCACCACCTGAGGTAGACTAGCTGGCCAGCAGGTTCCAGGGATACACGTGTGTACCTCCCCAACCATGGGGTTATAGGCATGGAACACCACACCTGACATCTGACCTCGGTACTGGGGCTTGAACTCAGGTCCTCATGCTTAAAAGGCAAGGACTTTACTGACAGCTACCTCCCCAACCCTCCATTAGCTTGTAAGAGGGTTACTGCGTCATTCTCCCCAGCAGGTAGTACAGTCCAATTCACTGTTGTTAAATGTATCTATGTTCTTAAGATCAATAAAGTAAATATATAAATTGCGTATATAAAATCACAACACAGGAGATCCCACTATCATTAATATCCAAACATGATCCAAAGGCAAATATTAACCCAGGAATCATCCAAGCCTTCCTTATAGGAATGAAGAAAAGTGTATCACACTTTCCATAGCCATAAGTTATTTTACAGGCCCTGTCATGTAGATCTGAGTCTCTCTTTGAGCCCAGTGAGGTCTTGGTCCTCACACATCTCAAGTATCCTAGTCCCCACATTATTGAAGGCAGACAAATTTATTTGATTGTTATGGCCCAGTGTTTTAAGGTGGAAAAAAAATCTATAAAACTTTTAATAAGGGAATAAAACCGACTGAAAACCAACAGCAGCAATGTAATTAAAATTTAATTCATTTTGTCATATTTTCTTTAGGTAATCTTAAAAAACAGCACACACTTCCTCATCCTGGTTTTTCCACTTTGATTTTGTGTAATGGTTCTCTATCTTAATTAAGAGGGCTGCTGGAGGATAAAGGGTGGTAATACAACCAGGCCAAATGTTTTCAGATTTCCTTCTTTATTGCTTTCTACCTTAATGAAAACATTCTCACACTAAACCACAGTGATATCAAAGAACAACAGTGTTGTATTTAACATTAGTATAAATCAAAGAGAGCAATTTCGCTGCTTTCGAAAGAGCCCCAAAGCAAGATAAGTCTAATTTTTAATGCTCTGGTGTTTAACACTGAAATGTAATTCTTTTGATTAAATTTGCTGCTAATTGCATCATAATTATTTTCACCCACTAAATCACATAAGAAAGGTACTTTCTCTTTAAGTGAGTTTGAAAGGCCAAATGACTGGTGACTGGAAAAATTCAGAAGGGGACAAAGTTACAAAACCAGCTTCAGGAGAGAGACTTCTAATCCAATTGATTATACCTCAGAGAGTCTGTGAGTTCCTTTTCCATAGCTGAGCAATTCTTTTCTCCAGACCAGTGGAACGATTCCAATCTGTGGACAGTGTGATTAATTTAGAGAACTTTGGCATGGTAACAAAGCCAAGTATTTCTCACTGTGAGAAATTTTCAACGTATTTTATGGCTATGATAGAGCAAGCAGATTTGGAAGTACTCTGTGGGATGAGCATTAGGGTATAATGTATGATTCTGAGGGACCTAGAGAAATATTTTCTTCTGCTGGTAGTTTTTCATTTTTGTGGAGACATTAGAGGAGGTATTGAGGAATTATAGATTATCAGCTGAGGATAATCCTTTCAAGGTCATTACATTGAGTGGAGTAAATTTTAGTATTCCAGTACCAGTGTTGACCCATTAATCATGTACTGAAAACCCATTACAGGCAAGATGCTCCTAGGGATACTGAGTGGAGTGACAGAGACACACACTTCTGGTCTGAAAGGATTACTGTACTATAGGGAAGTTGAGGAAGAAAAGGATAAAGGAAAGACCTTTAGGAATGAGATGATTAGGACATTGCTGGTGATTTTCAAAATGTTTTAATTTAACATTGAATAAAAAATTACAGGAAATAAAGAATGATAGGTAAATAAAGAAGAGACTTGGGAGACCTTGACAAAACCTCTGCTTGGTCTCCTTCTTCCTTCCCGCCCGTTCTTTTCAGGTTGCAGCCCTCCTCGACCACCCCGCCTAACATTGGCCCTGCAGGTCCGGGGCAAGTGGCGCCAAACGTGGGGCTCGAGGCACGGGTCTCGAACCGGACAACTAACAGTGCTGGAGATCTCCTCGGGACAGTTTGAGGAGTGCCCACCGTTTCGTCGCTCGCGATTTGGCCACGGCTCAGTGTCCTGATGTATTTAGTTCAAAAAGTCTTGCTCTTCAAGCCCAGAAAATGATTTTGAGCAAAATAGCCAGCAAAACTGTGGCTAATATGTTGATTGAAGGACACCAGCAGTGAGATCCTTGATGAGCTCTACCAAGTCACAAAGGAGCACAACCATAGCAAGAAGGAGGCCCATAAGATCATGAAAGACTTGATCAAAATAGCAATCAAAATCGGGATCCTCTATCAGAACAACCAGTTCAGCCAAGAGGAGGTTTTTATTGTGGAAAAGCTCCGGAAGAAGCTGAATCAGACTGCCATGACCATGGTCAGCTTCCATGAAGTGGAATATTCCTTTGGCAGGAATGTGCTCTCTAAGCTTCTGCTTGAGTGCAAGGACCTGGTACATGAACTGGTGCAGCGACACTTGACACCCAGGACCCACGGGCGCATCAACCGTGTCTTCAACCACTTTGCAGATGTGGAGTTCCTCTCTGCCCTCTATAGTCTAGATGGAGACTGTAGGCCTAACATCAAGAGGATTTGTGAAGGAATTAACAAATTGTTCGATGAGAAGGTCCTTTGAATGTTTTTGCTCCTCCTGAACTTTGCTGCTTTATAGTTATAACACCAAACCTGATCTAGTGCAAATCAAGAAAACAAGTAGAAACCCTTGTTAAATATCCCCTTGTTCTGTCCTCTTTGTGCTCTCATGCTAATGCCAACCTAGGCTCAGGTATACTTACCTCTGAGTTCAGGATGAGGTCTGTACTCTAAATTGCCTGTGTTTGCAGAACCAGAGGACAGCCATCTGTTCTAAGTATAAAGGCTGTTTTGCTTACCACCATGAGCTCTGATTCTCAGAGTAGAAGGAGCCCTGGCCTGGGAACTGCAGTACACGGGTTCTGTTACCAGCTCCACCAGTTATGATCCTGTCCTCAGTCTTGGAACCATAATGCCTGACTGCCTACCTCATGGCTGCTGTGAAGATTGAAAGACATAATGTGTTCATACTTTTGAAAACTCTGTGAAGCAAACAAGCACAGAAGTCAGCAATTTTATGTAATAGCTGATGCTTAAGTATTAGTAAATAATGTGTTGCCAGCCTTAGTGTCACACACCTGGAATCCCAGCACTTAGGAGTCTAAGGAATGAGCATCATATTTTTCTGGCTATCTTGAGCTACACAGTGATAATGAGATAAGCCTGACCTATACTGCAAACCCTGAGGTAGGGAAGGAAGGAAGGAAAGGGAAGGGAAGAAAGAGAAGAAAAGGAAAACACACCCAAAAGAAGAAATTGGTTGCTTCTGTAGAGGCAAAAAAGTCCAAGGTGAAGATGTTATTTTTACTATTCATGTGGAGTGAAGTCACCTGAACTAAGGCCACACAGATGACACTGGTCCTTTTCTAGTTATTTCTAGTTCCTCATTGACTCTTCAATCTTCAGCTCCCTTTGTTCAACAGCCATTCTACTTTCTGGCCTGTGCTTTGACCCTTGGTTTCTCATGTGTCTTCTTACCTCATTTCATCTCACATAAGGCATTTTCAGTTTTGATGAGTATTTTCAACTTCGTCAATGAGAGGATAAATTGTTTTGGCTATGGGGGTTCTGCCTTAAAATTTTATTTATAAATAATCTGTAATAAGGTTAAGTACTTGTGTTGTAGTTTTGATGGATGTATATGTATGTATGTATATATGTGTGTACATATATATATATAAATAAGTATATATGTAGTCAGCATATATGTCATAAACATTTATTATTTCTCATGCTTAGAGTATTCAGAACCCCATCTTCTAACTGTTCATCATATCCTTATTAGTTGTAGCCACTCTTTTATGTAATAGAACAGTAAAATTTTTCCTATCAATCTCATCTCTTTCCTCATTCACTCTCCACCCTCTGATAACCAATATTCTATTCTTTGTTTCATGAACACCAACTTTTAAAGTGTTTTATGTTTGAGAATACAGCCTTTTTAATATCTGCTTTATTTAAATTAATATGCAGTTCTATAATTTCATTAATATTGTTTCAAATGTTAGAAATTCTTTTACAATGAAAAATATTTCATTGTGCTATCATATCACTTTTCCTTTTCTCATTCATCTGTTGATGGGTATATTGAGTCTGTATTATAGCTACTGTAAATATTACTGCAACAAAAATGTGAGTGCACACCAGTTTTCATCAAGATTATGCTATTTCTTTTGCATATATGTCCAATAATGTGGTTGCTGGATAAGATTGTGGTTCTAATTTTCATTTGTTGGAAAACTTCCATACTGTGTTCTGTAAGGGTGATTCTACTCTGTGTCCATAACAATGTGGATTACATGAAGTACTCTTTTTTTTCCACATTCTTTATCAACACTTGTCATGTTTTTCCTTTTTGATATTAGCCATTATATCTTCAGAGAGGAACTATCTCATCATGATTTTGATGTTAATTTTTTAATTATTATTAACTTTTATCACTATTATTTAGTTTTTGGCCATTAGTCTCATGCCTTCTTTTTTTTTAAATAAATTAAATTTTATTCAGAAAAAAAAAAAGAAGAGACTTGGCCTGAACCACAATGATTTGGAACAAAAAAAAAAAAAAAAAAACAAAAACAAAACAAAAAAAAAAAAAACCTTGCAATTGAACCAACCAAAAGACTTTAATATTTCATCTAAACTACTTTTAGAGGAAATGGCTATATTCAGAAGCTAGCACTCAAAAAAAAAATCAATCAAATAAGTAATTGTGTGACTAATCAGATTTCTGTGGTCCTAATAATCACCAGAGCAGGGATTGGTACTCCGATATTATCCCAAACTGGAGGATTGTCTTTGGATGAAATGAGCAAATAAAAATCTAATGTGTCCTTCTTGATAATTCCTTATGAGATCCCTTCTTTGGAAACTCTTTTTTCTTCTAATTTCTCCCTTTACTGTCCCATTTATCTCTTACCAAGAAAAGTGAACTCTTTTAGAGTAGGTAGAAACATCTAAACATAATAAATTAAATTTTAATGCTCACTATACTTATTTTTGCTCTCAGTTGAACATGATTTATTTTTATTTCTAGTATAAAATGTCAGCTGTAGAAATTTTATTATTGTTATTTTTTGGCATTAAATGACCACAAATTATAATTATTTTTTCCCTGAGCTGTGGTGGGTGAGTTTTTTTTTTAATTAGATTTTTTTATATTAATTAGTTTTGTGTTCAGCAAATACAGTCAGTTTGGTACCATTATTGGGCTCATCCGTGACTTACCCCTCCCCTTGGTCCCTCCTTGTTTAGGTATATGGGTCACATATTGTGGAGTTAGCCCTCAGTTATGGGTAGGATAAATGTCTCTGCATATCATGACCCAACATGTGGCTCTGACATTCTTTCCGCCCCCTCTTCCGCAAAATTTCCCTGAGCTATGTTGGGTTCATTTTTGGTCTGCTTCAATGATAAGGTGTTGGGGGCCTCTGGGTATCTGGCTCTCTGATTTGATAGGAGTTGATTTTTTTTTTTTTCTGTGTTGATCTCCTTCACACTTGTACTGGTATCTGGTTCACTGGGAAAACAGCACACTTGCTTGTTTTGCCATTTTTTCTTAGTTTCAGCTGGGGCCCTTTTGAGGTATGATGGGGTGGCTCTCTCCTTAGGATCTACATCTATCTGAAAAAGAGAAGCAGATTCTCCAATGGAGAGTAAGTTAGCACCAGGACAAATTAGATAACCCTTACTTTTTTTTTAATAGAAAATTTAATAGGTGTAGACCCTCTTTTAGCCCACAATTGATGGCAGCTTGATAATGGAGAGCGGGCTTATGTTTGGATATGGTTCTGACTTGTTTCCCAGGTCCAGCTATGGGTCCCATAACACTGAGGGGATCAGTTAGCCAAATCAAGGGCAGTTGGTTCCCCATCATGGCTGTGTGCCACCATTGCACTTGTGTAGGCATCACAAGAGGTTATTTGCTGCTAAGTAGGTTAGATGCTTGAATAGACATTAGTTATTTTCCCCCAGTCACCCATGTAGCAGCTTCTGGCACTAAATGCACTGACTGTCTGGGGACTGACTCTCTTCCAGCTTCCAGCCATGCCATTCCATTTTATGTGTGGACCACATACAGTGTCTTCAGCAGTAGAGTCTTACCACTCACCTTTGGTGGGTCATCAAGTACTCAAACAGAAATCTGTCTTTCTTTTAGGAAACCTGTAGGTCTCTCTGATCAAAAGCTCATTGTGGATAATAGCCCCATGCTCGTACTGGGAGTTACAGGTCAGTGCCCACTAAGAAAAGGAAGAGAAAGATAACTAATATACAAGAGTTAGAAAGAAAAAGGAATAAGAAGGGAGGGAAGCTGTAGAAGATTAAGGTCAGTCTTCATTATACCCTCTCCAGTGTCTTGTGGCTCAGGTGTTCCCTCTAAGGAAGGTTCAACCATTTGGTCTGCCTTTTAGGAGGTAGAATTTTATGGTACCATTGCCATTTGGGTCTAGATTTGTGTTTCCCACCCCTCCATTGCCTTCCCCACCCTCCCCACCCATCCTATTGTCTAGTCCACAAGATACATGCTGGGTATGTAAGGCATCTTGAGTAGATTCAGGTTAGGTGCTGTAGATGAGTGAGACTATGTGGTGATTTTTTTTCTGTGCTTGGGTAAATTCACTGAGAATGATCTGTTCCAGGTTCAACCATTTTTCCTCAAATTTCACTGTGTCATTTATTTTATTACTGCTGTATAGAATTCCATTGTGTAGATATATACCACATCTTAGTTATCCATTCTTCTAATGATGGACATCTGGGTTGATTCCAGCTCTTAGCTATTACAAATTGAGCCACTACAAACATGGGTGAGCAAATCTCTCTGGCCTGTGGTTTGAAGGTTTTAGGGTAGATGCCCAGTAAGGGAATAAGTGGGTCTGTTCGTATCTCTATAGTCAGCTTTTTCAGGAGTCTCCATATTGCTTGCCAAAGTGGTTGTACCATCTTACATTCTCACCAACAGTGGATGAGTGTTCCTACTTCTCCACATCCTCACCAGCATTTATATTCAATTTTTTGATGTTTGCTATCCTTATTGGGGTAAGGTGGAATCTCATAGTTGTTTTAATTTGCATTTCTCTGATGATTAGGGTGTGCCATTTGTATTTCTTCCTCTGTGAACTGCCTGTTCAGCTCTTTGCCCCATTTTGTGAGTTGGTTTTTTCACTTTTTATTGTTTAGATTTTTGAGTTCTTTGTAAATTCTAGAGATTAGACCTCAGTCAGTTGGATAACCCTCAAATATTTTCTCCCATTCTGTGGGTAATCTATTGGCTTTGCTTATTGTATGCTTGTCTGTAAAGAAACGCTTCAGTTTTATGAGATCCCATTGGTTGAGTGACTGTTTAAGATCGTGAGCTATTGGGGTTTTATTCAGGAAGTCTTTTTCCATTCCTATATCATGGAAGGTACTTCCTAAATTTTCTTCCATTAGTAGCAGAGTTTCTGGTCTTATATTTAGGTCTTTGATCCATTTGGATTTGAGTGTACTGCATGGCGAAATGTGTGGATCAAGTTTCAGTTTCCAGTGTATGGTTATCTAATTTTTCCATTTGTTGAAGATGCTGTCTTTTTCCATTTGTTGAAGATAATGTCTTTGTTCCAGCCTATATTGTTAGGGCCTTTGTCGAATATCAAGTAGCTATAGTTGCTTGACCCAAAGTCCGGGACCTCAAGTCTATTCCATTGGTCTATACTCCTATTTTTATGCTGGTACAATGCTGTTTTTATTACTATGGCTTTGTAATATAGCTTTAGATCAGGTATGGTTATGCCTCCAGATGTATTTCTTTTGCTGAGGATATGTTTGGATATGCGAGGCCTTCTGCCTTTCCATGTGAAATTTGAGATCATTTTTTCTATTTCTGTGAAGAACACTGTATGGATTTTAATTGGAATTGCATTAAATCTATATATTGCCTTTGGTAGGATTGCCATCTTCACAATGTTACTTCTGCCTGTCCAGGAGCATGGGAGGTCTTTCCATTTTCTCAAATCCTCCTCAATTTCTTTTTTGAGTGTTTTTATGTTTTTGTTGCATAGATCTTTCACTTCCTTGGTTAATGTTATTCCAAGGTATTTTTTGTTTTTGTTGTTATTGAAAATGGGAGTATGTCCCTTATTTCTTTCTCTGTATCTTTGTCATTGCATATAAAAAGACTACTGATTTTTGTGCTTTGATTTTGTATCTTGCTACTTTGCTATAGGAGTTAATCACCTTCAGAAGTTTTGGGATTGGGTCTCTCAGGTCTCTTACATACACAATCATGTCATTAGCGAATAGAGCTAACTTAACTTCTTCCTTTCCAAATTTTTGTTTTGTTTTGTTTTGTTTTTGTTGTTGTTTGTTTGTTTGTTTTTTTGTTTTTTGAGGTAGGGTCTCACTCTGGTCCAGGCTGACCTGGAATTAACTCTGTCATCTCAGATTGGCCTTGAACTAATGGCAATCCTCCTACCTCTGCCTCCTGAGTGCTGGGATTAAATGTGCATGCCACCACACCCGGATCCAAATTTTATACCTTTTATTTCCTTCTCCTGTCTTGTTGCTTGAGCTATGACTTCCAGTACTATATTGAAAAGCAGAGATGAGAGTGTGCAGCCCTGTCTTGTTCCTGATCATAATGGGAATTCCTCCAATCTCTCTCCATTAAGTATTATTTGGGCCTTAGGAGCTTTGTATATTGCCTTTATTATGTTAAGATATGAACCAACCATGCCAATTCTCTCCAATGTTTTGATCATGAAGTGATGTTGTATCTTGTCAAAGGCCTTTTCTGCATCTATCAAAATGATCATACCACAAATTCTTAATTTACTTCAAACTGATTTATATCTCTTAGATTGTTTGGGTTTTTTTCTTCTTTTACAAAACCTTTTCCTCAACTCTACTCTAACATCATACATTTATCTCTCTCAATCTCATCTGTTGTCTCTGTTTTGACCTTAAATGGTATATATCTGAGATGAAGAGATTATAGAGACACATAAGTTGCAACCATCAGTAGAAAGTTGTAAGTAAAATATCAACACAATCTTATAGAAATCTATGTCTTTGACATAGCTTTATTATAGACATTAAAAAATTGCAAAATGTTGAATATCTTTCTCCCCACCATAATCATTTTAGCTTCTGTATCTACCCATTAGAGTCACAGAGAGGCACATGACTCAATGATTCTCATTCTTCTCTCCTCAGTGCAGGTGAGAAAGCACCTTGCAAGTTTTGGTAGCCAAATTATAAGCAAAAGAGGACTTTGCTAAGGTCCAAAGTGAGCACTTGGGAGAGAGAGCAGAGAAAAAAATAACCTCCCTAATCTATAGTTGTTCTGGTTACATGGGGAGGGGGTACCTTATTTTCTAGGCTAATCTAGGTTTCTTTGCATTATTTACACACAAAAATTCTTTTGTTGTTAAATATATTTGTTTATTTATTTGTGAGAGAGAGAGAGAGGGAGGAAGGGCTAAGGAAGGTAAAATGAATGGGCATGCCAGGGCCTCTTGCCACTGCAAATGAACTCCAGATGCACACTCCA
The DNA here is from genome assembly GCF_020740685.1 of Jaculus jaculus. Classification (NCBI taxonomy): domain Eukaryota; kingdom Metazoa; phylum Chordata; class Mammalia; order Rodentia; family Dipodidae; genus Jaculus; species Jaculus jaculus. The sequence continues at coordinate 32,417,921 of NC_059110.1, forward strand.
CTTTGTGCATCTGGCTTTGTATGGGTACTAGAAAATTGAACCCCAGCAGTCAATCTTTGCAAGTAAGTGCTTTTAACTGCTGAACCATCTCCCCTGTCCCAAAATATTTCTTTTTGACAATATTTTTACTTATTTACGTGTGTGAGAAAGAGAGAGAATGAGGAGAAAGAATATGATTGCATCATGGCTATCTGCTATAAAAAATGCACTCCAGAGGCTTTTGTCACTTTGTATATATTGCTTTACATTGGGTGTTGGAGGATTTAAATCAGACCAGTAGACTTTGTAAGCAAATAACTTTAACCATAGGGCCATCTCCACAGCCCCAGAAAATTTCTTATGGAACTAAACATATATCCTGGTCAACTCAGCAACTTCACTCCTCAGTATTTGTCCAAAAACAAAATAACATGACCACATAGCACACTGTTAAGGTAATGTTCATGGCAGTCTATCCAGCAATGGGAGATACAAAAGAACTTCACTGGCAATATAAAGAAATGGTCTATAGCCAGACATGCTGGTACATGCCTATAATACCAGCTCTTGGGAGGCAGGTAGAGGCAGAAGAATCATCACAATTCAAGACCATACCAGTCTTACATAGTGAATTCCAGGCCAGCTACAGCTATATAGGCCCTGTCTCAAAGAAAGAAAAAAGAGGAAAAGAAATGGTATGTAGTTATCTCCCTCTTCATGAGTAAATAGACTACTTGGTGAGCTCAGGCCCAGCAGGTAAAATCACTTCCTGTGCAAGCATGAGGACCTTGGGTAGATGCACCAAAAGGATGGTCTGAGATATGGTAAAGAGAGCAAATGTTAAGAGAATGGAACTTCTGAGTATATGAGTGTACTAAAATTGTGTGACCATTTTAAGTGTTATGAATGAACATTTTCAAGACAAACTGTTTTAGTAACCACATAGGGGCTAATATGTTGCTCTTAGATCTAGTATGAATGTGGTTCTGGGTTCAATCTACAGTACATCAAGAAATATTAAAAATGTACTCATCAAAGTACTGAGTATAAGAGGTTGTTAAGTGTTCAGCACTAAAAGAGATAAGTATTTCACCCCTCCAAGGCATGAGAAGCATGTGGAAGAGGGGCAGAAACAATAGAAGAACTAGAGGATATGGTAGAGTGCTGTGAAACATTGTCTTCCAGATATGACATGGCCTGTGCACACATTAGCTCACAGAAGCTATGTTTGCCTACATAAGGCCTGCATAAGATTGGGCTCACTAGCCTTCCATCATGGATGGTAGAGGGGTTCATGATGCCCACCATCTCTGAGGAGCTACTGAAAGTAAATGGCTGTTGGGGAAAGGTGAGATATTGTCTTCAGTAGAGTAACCACTGGTAAGTGCAGGCAAAATAAATTGGCAAAAAGAAGCAATATCCATAGAGAGGATTTAAGAGATGAAGTGTAGATAGAAGACATTTAGGACCATGTGCAATGACTGCTGAGTCACTGTTTTCCATCATACTCTATGTAAACTTGGCCAAATTATATCACTTTAGTGAGGCTTTTACATAGAATACTAAAATGCTAATCAAAAATTTTCTAAGGTCATTGTGCATTAAAAAATGTGTTTTTATAATAGCTCCAGTAAATATTAACTCTTATTAATATCAGCTTTGTATGTGAGGGGTTCTTTGAATTTTTATGTAAAGTTTTCATTTATGTTTTATAATAACTCTCTTCTTTTTTGCATGTATATGTGTGTACTTTGTGTGTGTGTATATATGGTATATACTTATATATGCTATGTACATATGTATATGTATATATAAACAAATATATGGTATATACAAACACATGTATGTGTGGGTATATATATCTGTACACATATATTTTACATGTAAACATACATATATGTGTGGGATGTGTGGGTACACATGTGTATGCTGTATGAGTGTATGTTCACATGTATGCACATGTGTGTGGAGGCCATAGGTTAAGGCCAAGTGTCTTCCTCAGTTGCTTTCCATCTCATTTTTCTGAAACAGGGTCACTCACTGAACCCAGCACTCACCAATTAGGTTAGACTAACTAGCTTAGCCAGCAAGCCCTAGGAATCCACTTTTGTTCTTCCCTGTTTGTCCACTAGGATTGTAGGCTCACATCTCCATATGTGCATTATACATGGGTTCTGGGGGTCTGAACTAGAAAAAACTCGTTGCTAAAATAATAGCTGAAAATGCCCATGACTTAAAAGATATATAGACATGCAGATCCAGAAAGTTCAAAGGACCTCAAGCAGAAAAAAAGAAAGAAAGAAAGAAAGAAAGAAAGAAAGAAAGAAAGAAAGAAAGAGAGGAAGAAGGAAAGAAAGAAAGGAAAAAAGGAAGAAAGAAAGAAAGACACTGTCCAAGGCTTTTTATAGTCAAACTTTGAAGAAAAAAAAAAAGAAGGATAGAGAGAAGTCAAGAAACAGTAAGATAAAACAAACATGCCACATAAAAGGCAGTTCCTATCAGACTAATAGGCAGATACCTCTGCAGACATCTAGGCCAGAAGCTATGGGATGACAGATTCAAAATCACAAAAAAAAATTCTGAACTATACTATTACAGGAAAACTATCATTCAAAAATGAAAAAAATATATATATTTCCCAGATAAGCTGAGGAAATTCATCATCTCCTAGGTTGGAAATTGATAATGGAAATGCTAAAGTGGGGGAAGGGCCCTTCGTCTGGAAGCAAACATGTAACAATCATGAAATAGAACACAGATAAAGTTCATTGGTGAAATAGACACTCAAATAAAGAATCAACCTTATCATGACAGAAAACAACCAAATTAAACAAGTTAACCAATAAAAGAGAAAAAAGTACCAAATAAGCAAAGCAATCAGAAAACCATCAACAAAATGGCAGAAGCAAGTTACTTCCCATTAACAATAAATATCAAAGCGAGAAGATTTGTTCTCCAATAAAATCAGACTGTGTTAGCTTTCCACTACTGTAAGACACTATCTGAGAGAATCAGGTTATGAAGAGAAAAGGTGTACTTTGGTTCAGTTTTGGAGATTTTGGTGCATGGTCTTTTAGCTCTTTTGCATTTACACCCCTGGTGAAGCAGGACATGGACACATGGAGCTGGAGAGCTAGGGAAGAGAGAAAGAGAGAGAGAGAGAGAGAGGAAACTAGATATTATATTCTATTATCCCCTTTGAGGGCATGCCCACAATAACCTCAAATCCCCTACTAGAATGCACATGTTAAAGATTTCCACAAAGCTGAAGACAAGGACTTTATTATGTGGGCCTTTGGGAGATGTTCTAGATCCAAATCACAGCAATGTGACTGAATAGATTTTCTAAAGAAAGAACAGATCCAGTTATATGCTGCTTATCTAAATTCATTTCTCCAATAAAGATTTATATAGACTTAAAGTGAATGGTAGGAAACCAAAATGCAGCCAGGCGTAGGCCTTTGATCCCAGCACTCGGGCGGCAAGGATAGGAGGATCACCATGAGTTCGAGGCCACCCTGAGAATACAGAGTGAATTCTAGGTCAGCCTGGGCTACCGTGAGACCCTACTTCAAAAAACCAAAGTAAATAAAAAATAAAAATGCAAGCATAAGTAGTAAATTTTAAGTAAAAGTCTGTAAGAAGAAGAAAAATATCATTATAAAATGTTAAAAAATTCAGCATGATGATATAGCAATTTAAAATATATGTAGATGCAAGGAAAGTTGAACATAGGTGAATCAATGTAATGCCTCACATGAACAGAATGGTCAAACCACATGATCTTCTCATCTGCAGGGTATGTATTTAATCTCTCCATAATTAACCAAAAACAAACCACAGAGAGATTATATAAAACACAGTGTAGTAAAGTCTATATATGAAAACTCATCCATAGTCAATATCACATCGAATGAGGAAAAGCTAAAAGTATTTCCTCTAAGGTAAGGAACAAGACAAAGGTATCTCCTGTTACTATGCTCACCCAATAGTGATAGTAGTCTTAGCCAGAGGAACCAGGTAAAAGAAAGAAAGAAAAGAAATCCATGTTGGCAATTAAAGCACTTATTTTGGTTTTCAAATAACATTATACATAAATACATACATCTATTATATATGCATACATATATATAATGATAGATAGATGAAGAGGACCCACCAAGGAACCTGAAAGACCTCCTATGTACAAGGATTTGAAGAATTCATACTATGAACATGTCTTTATTCTCAAAGGAAATGTACAGATTCGAGACAATCCTCATCAAAATACCAATGACATTCTTCACAGTAATGGAAAGAACAATGATAAAATTCACTTTGCACTATACAAGACACTGGATAACCAATGCAATCTGAATAAAGAGAACAAAGCTCCAGGGATCACAACACCAAACTTCAAGATACATTTCAAATAGTAACCTTTATAGCTCACGGAGTTCCATCAACCCAGACACCCACAGCAAAACAACAGAGAACCCAGAAATGAATCTATGTACTATGGGCAACTTATTTTTGATGAAGCTATCAACTGCATCAAGGACAGGAGTCTCTTCTGATGCTGAGAAATGTAATATGCATCTGCAGACAGATGAAATTAGAATACTATTTCTTATCATACACAGAAATCCATTCAAAATGAAAGTCCGATTGATTATCAACCAAAGACTAGAAAATGCAATGCTGGTAAAGATGTAGAGAAAAGGGAACTTACACCCTGTTGGTGGGAATGTAAATTAGTAGAGGTATTATTACAACCTGAATAGAGGTTCCTCAAATACCTAGAAATAGAACTACCACAGGATCCAGCAATCCAAGCACTGGGTTTTATGTATCCAAAGGAAATAAAATCATAACAAGAGATACCTATATTTTCTCTGCAGTCTTTACAATAATGAAGATAAGGATCCACCCAAGGTTACCACTTGTGAATTACAGGATAAAAAAAAATGTGAGATAGATAGGTAATAGGTGTGTGTGTGTGTGTGTGTGTGTGTGATTTGACCATAAGCAAAGGATGAAGTCCTGGCATTTGATGGCAACATGGATGGAGATGGAGGACATTGTGTTACGAAAAAATAAGCCAGATGCAGCAAGGCAAAATTTCATGTTCTGTGTGTGTGTGTGTGTGTGTGTGTGTGTGTGTGTGTGAAGCATGGTTTCACTCTAAGCCCGGGCTAATCTGGAACTCACTCTGTAGCTCCAGGCTTGACTCAGACTCACAGAGATCCTCCTACCTCAGCCTCTCAAGTGCTGGTATTAAATGTGTGTGACACCCCACACTGGGCTGGGCACATGTGCCCAACTCATTTAGTTCTGGTGCCTTTTTGTGCAGTAGGGTAATGGTAGTGTACTACAATTCATGATGTACCTCAAAATAGTAGAAAAGAATCCTAAATTCCCTAGTACACAGGAATGAAAAGTATTTAAGTAAGTAGAAATGGATGGCAATTATTCTAATTTAGTGTTTATACATTGCATATATTTATTAAAATATGATAAATCACTCCATAGATACATTCAAATATTATGTTAAATAAAATATTTAAAAATATAGGGCTGGAGAGATGGCTTAGCAGTTAATGTGCTTGCCTGCAAAGCCAAAGGACCTTGGTTCGATTCCCTTGGACCCATGTAAGCCAGATGTTCAAGGTGGTGCATGCATCTGGAGTTCATTTGCAGTGGCTGGAGGGCCTGGCAGATCCATGTTATCTCTCCCTCTCTCTCAAATAAATAAATAAAAATATGTTTTAATAATTTAAAAATATAAAGAAAATTCTCATTGATGTACTTATATTGAAAATGTCATGATGTCTGCAACTTACTTTTAAATGGCTCAGAAAAAAATTGTATAAGCCGGGCGTGGTGGCACACGCCTTTAATCCCAGCACTCCGGAGGCAGAGGTAGGAGGCTTGCCATGAGTTCAAGGTCACCCTGAGATGACAGAGTTAATTCCAGGTCAGCCTGGACCAGAGTGAGACCCTACCTCGAAAAACCCAAAAAAAAAAAAAAAAAAAAATTGTATAAATGTGTGTGTGAGTGTATGTGAGACTATGTGTGAGTGTGCACGAGTCTGTGAAAGTGTATAATTGTGTAAGCTTGTGTTAGCCTAACAATGTGTATAAAATATATGAGTGTGAGTGTGTGCAAAAGTGATAGGGGCTGGGAAGATGGCTTAGGGGTTAAGGCGCTTGCGTGACAAGCCAAAGGACCTAGGTTTGATTCCCCAGTATACATGTAAGCCAGATGCACAAGGGGGCACATGCATCTGGAGTTCCTTTGTAGTGGCTGGAAGCCCTGACTCTCCTATTCTTTCTCTCCCTCTCTCTCTTTCTATCACTCTGCTTCTTCCTCCACTCTCAAATTAATAAGTAAAAATAAAAAAATATTAAAAAGGAGCAATAAAACAAGTTATAGCACACCATGTTAGCTAGCAGTTGTTAACTCCAAGTGCAGAGTCCAGTATAAATTTCTTTCAACATCTTTGCATTAAAAAACAAAACAAAACAAAACAACAAAAGAACATTTTCAAATGAAAAGGAGACAGTTTCAAAGGCAAGAGAAAAAACAGGGTGGCAGGGGGTGGGGAATGGGGCCATTCAATGGGGAGGGATGCGAGGTTGGGGGATGGAGAGGATCACTTGACCCAAATCTCAAGCTCACGGGACTCCTGCTAAATCTTCTCTGAGGACCAAGATGAAACCGAGAGCCCTGTGGAAGAATGCTCCCAAAAAAGGACCCGCGACACCACATGAATTATATTCTTCACTTGCGAGGTTCCAGAATGCTCACCGTCCTAAATCTTATTTTTATATGGCACACATTTAGAGAATTTAGGAGTGTCCTGGAAAGTTGTAACAGCTGGTGTGAGCGCAGGGCCCAGGGGCTGGGGGGCTGGCTGAGGCATTCCCAGGCCTGAGCGAGGCTGGTTCCTGAGAAAGGCCTCAAGCGGCCTGGGAGCCCGCAGTGTGAGAAACAAGCCTCCGGATGGGGCCTGACAGATGTTATGAAAGGGTGGTGTTAAGTGCCTTTTTCAGGATATTAAACCAGCATCCTAACTGGCAAAAAAAAAATGAATTGTCATTGACATTATGTCGGCCCACTGGAGACGCTCTCTCAGCTACTTTCCGAGCTCTGGGAGCCATTATGCTGGGGGCGATCAATATGCCCCTGGGCTGGAACCTAAATAATGATTTCTAATAAAACCTATTTTAGACTGTTTGGGTCAGAGGAGTGAGGCAAGTCACAAAACGTAATGTACTTAAAACGGCCCTCCCTCCTCCCTCCTCCCTCCCTCCCTCCCCTCCCCTCTCTCTCTCTCTCTCTCTCTCTCTCTCTCTCTCTTTTAACAGCCTAATAATGGAAGAGAGATCTGGAGATAAGGCCTCAAAAAAGGTCCTTTTGGTGCTGGCCAATCTGCTTAGCTAATGGCTGTAAACCGACACCCCTAATGAAATAAAAATGTCTCAGTTCAAGTGCATAGCCGCACAATTGTCAGCCACTCTGAACTCTGGCTGAGGTCCTGGTGATGGTACTCAGTAACACACTGACAGTTTCCCATGGCTTCCTTCCTCTGGCCCAGCCCCAGCCCCAGCCATTGAAAAGCAAATAAAAGAATGAAGGAGTCAGGTAGAGTCCAGTGCCCCACATTAAAGGACAGTAGCAATGGAATTGTCCACCAGCAAGTAGGCTGTATCATTTATCTCTCTGCTTCTGAAAGTGGTCTGATCTGTTGTTGTTTCTGCTTCAAATTCTAAGGCCAGTGGTGGAGGTGGGTCACAGAGAGGGATGCGGAGCGCTGCTCTGTGACAGGGACATCAAGAGGCCTGCACATCCATGAGGTTGTCACAAACCCCTCTGCTATTTCCTCTGAGCTCCTGGTGCAGATGTCAGTCTCAGGAAAAGTCCTGTCCAGCATACAAAGGCTGTGGTTAAACTGGTTCCCGACTCCCCCAGCAGCCCGAGGTTGTCTGATTTTAGTCAGTGGCAGCTCCCAGCACATGTCCAGCCATCAATCTTCCTCCACCCAGGGGTGAGTGTGGCACAACACGGGCCGAGTTCCAGTTGTTTTTTTTTTTTAAAAAAAAAAAGCCTTCACTGCGGCGTACTGTCTTCAGCCACCGATAACTATGCCTTTGAGAGTTTTATTTTAAAAAGAAAGAAAACACATTGGGAAATACGTTTCATTTCATACGGGCAAAGACAAAAGCCGCTGAGGTTGTAGAGGGTGGAACTCTGTTGAGGGGGTGGGGGGGGGAAGCAGGCTGGACAGATGCTCAGATCTAGTCTCAACATTACAGTTTTGCCAAGTGGGAAAAAAAAAATGCCCCCACAAAACAACAGAATCTCTATAAATTCTGAAGGAATGCTTCCCTCCAGCCAGGAGCCTGGGCGTTTGTCACAAGTAGCAAACCAGCTCTGCACTCCTCCTACAACAGGAAACCCGTCCAGTGGGGAAGATGGGCTTTCAAAGACAGATTTGAAAATAAATTGCAGCTCCCTCCTTGAGCTTTCTGATGTGCCCGTTAATGGATATTTAAGCCCCTTTTCTGGGCTCTCTTTGACCAGAGTCACGGCTGCTGCCCAAGTTAGAAAAGCGGGTGGAGGGTGGCATTGGAGACAGTGTAGGAGGTGCGGAGGTGCTGTTCCCACACAGACGCTCCTGGCCGGGCTGCTGGGGATTCCTGCCCACTTAGTCACTTCTAGGAGATGACACGGTAAACATTCTGTCGTCATTTTCAGCAGCCTATTTTAAGAGAGGCTGTTCCAGTCCCAAGGGTCCACCTACATTCCTGGTAGAGTAATAGAGAACTTCTGGAGATGCAGGGGTATGGACACCCTGCTCCTTGTGTCTCCACCTCCATCTGTTCTTCATCTCCCCAGCTGGAGAGCATGGCCCGATTAAGGGTTATTTCCAGTTAAGTTTTAAATGAAGCCAGTTATCCAATGCTGGGGTGAGTCAGTGCCCAAAAGCCCAAGAATGGAACTTACTTTGAGGTCTGCTTGCAAACCACTCCTAAAATCCAGTGTATTCGCTGGGGACTGAAAAATCACCTGCCATTCTGATCGCTTATAGGACAGCTTAGAGCTAAGTCAAGTGCCTTAACAACCTGGGCAGAAGACATGGAATGAGAAATTTCCAACCTGTGTGGTATCATAATTTGAGCTGAAAAATCTAGGGGTTGGGAGGGCATCTCTATTTTGGAAAATCTTAGAATTAAAAATAGCAAAAAAAACAAGGGGGGCTGGAGACATGGCTTAGCTGTTCAGCACTTGCCTGTGAAGCCTAAGAACCCCGGTGGGAGGCTTGATTCCCTAGGACCCACGTTAGCCAGATGCACAAGGGGGTGCATGTGTCTGGAGTTCCTTTGCAGCAGCTGGAGGCCCTGGCGTGCCCATTCTCTTTCTATCTCTCCCTCTGTCTGTTGCTCTCAAATAAATAAATAAAATAAAATAGCAAAAAAAAAAAAAAAAAAGCTGGATGTGCTGGTGCACGCCTTTAATATCAGTACTTGGGAAGCAGAGGTAGGAGAGGGTTTCAGTGAGTTCAAGGCTAGCCTGAGACTACATGGTGAATTTCAGGTCAGCCTGGACTAGCGTGAGACCCTACCACAAAACAAACAAACAAAAAAAATTGCGAAAAAGATCTGGGGGCTTAAAACTGACAGAATTTGTTCTAGGCATCTGGTACTGTGTATACTTGGGGCAGGTTTTCAGGGTCATAGCTAACCTTCAGCCATGGGCAGAATTGCAGGCAATATTTGGGAAAACTTGTACCCCATTTTTCATGATGTAGAAACTGGTTTGTTTTTAAATAAAAGGAGAGGCAAGTCACTATATTTAAAAGAGTATGCAAGAACTTGTCTCTTCAGTAAGTGCATTATTAAACCACCTACATGGGTTTCCCATCCAGTCAATACTTTTACCTTGGATCAACTGTCGCTAGTGATTTCCCACATTTGTGAAATCATCAAATTCCATGAAACTTCATTAGTTCTGAAATGCTGGTGGCTAAATGAATGAATTAATGAATTTACGTCTGTGTTGCTACTAAAATAATGACTATGACTGAACCATGAAGACTACAATGAGATTTATAAAAGTTATTCATTTGCTGAACACTTATTTTTCAGGAGTCAGCCTGGTGTTAGGCATAATTCTTAGAGGTGGGAAGACAACCAAGAAAAGTACTCCATGGAGTTTACATGCTACAGGAAAAGACAAAAAGAATTAGATGGAGGGCTGGAGAAATGGTTTAGCAGTTAAGTGCTTGCCTGTGAAGCCTAAGGACCCCGGTTCGAGGCTCAATTCCCCAGGACCCACATTAGCCAGATGCATAAGGGAGCGCACATGTCTGGAGTTCGTTTGCAGTGGCTGGAGGCCCTGGTGCTCCCATTCTCTCTCTCTCTCTCTCTCTCTCTCTCTCTCTCTCTCTCTCTGTGTGTGTGTGTGTGTGTGTGTGTGTGTCTCTCAAATAAAAAAAAAATAAAAATTAAAAAAAGAATTAGATGGAAATCTAAAAGGTGTAATCACAGATATTTGCCAATGAATACTACCACTGATAATAATAGATGGCTTTTCTGCAAAGACTAACTTGAATACATTACTGAATAGTGAGGAGAAAGCCAGAGAAGAATCTTGGAGAAGAATATTCCATTCAGATAAATGAGCTTGCAGATGGGCAATGAAGCAAAGCAGACAGGCCTGCAGTAGGGTGACTACCCACTCCAGATTGCCCTGGACTGAAGAGGTCCCTAGAACATAAAATGTGTGATGCCAAAACCAAGAAACTCTCAAGCAAACTTGGAGAAGTTGGCCATAATATGTGTGACCACATATGTCAGACTGAAGACTGGTATAACTGTTGAGCTAATGAGGAAGACAGGGACAAACTCATGTGCATCCTGGAGACCATGGTTTGGAATTATTTTATTCTGAATCTAATGAGCTTTCATCAGTCATGTACAGGTCTCAAGCTCTTATTCTAGAAGGAGTTTTCATTATATGATGGTACTGACATGAATTATCTAGCATTCAGTGCTGAGTAGAAATAAGGTTAGGTGAATAGACGATGGGGGGGGGAATAAAAATACAAAGGCATATTTGATCAGGCTTTGTAATTTTATGCAGTTTTTATAAGTTCCCATGAAAGAATTGGAGGGGGATGGGCAAAGGGAGCAGTTTGACTTTACTGTAGACCCATATCTCACAGTGGATCAAGTGAACAGATATTCATTTTCTTATGGGTTGAATTTATTGATGGGAAAATTAAGAAAGAGAGTTCAGTCATGGTAGAGACTGTCTGAAATTTTCAGGCAAGGGATTGACCTGTAAGTTTCATAGAGTGAAGAAATAGTCAGGCATTTCTTTTGGCATTGAGTTACCAGGGCTGTGCTCAGCTCTTAACTCTTTCTGATGGATTTGAGAAGAATTAGGATAGAGCATAAACCCAGATGGAAAGCCGAATGGAAAGTGAGATGAAGAGAAGTGGTCTAGTGTTTCCCTGAGGGAACTATTCATATCCTGTACTGACTGCTATCAGAAGCTATTGGAGGGAACGTTAAACAAGGCTTCATATAAGAGGTCTTGGGGACTGAACTGGTCCCTTGTGTCTAAACTGTGGCCAAGAACTAGTGAAACAATGTCACAATGCCAGTAGGATGTGTCTGAGACTTTGCTGAATTTATCTCTCAGTGGAGACAACCCATCTGTTGTCTGTATTGTTCTGTAGTCACGTCTTAAATATGAGCCCCAAATTCCATTCTTGTCCTCCTGGAATCTGTTCTCAGCAGAACAACCAGAAATGATTGTGTGTGTGTGTGTGTGTGTGTGTACTGTATACATGTGTGTGTGGATGTGGGGGTCCATGCAGAGCCCACAGAAGGAAATCGGGTGGCCTCCTCTATCACTCATCTGTGTGTTTCCTTGAGACAGAGTCTCTCACTGAACCCAGAACTGATGTTTTTGGTCAGACTGGCTGACCAATGACCACCAGCAATTCCCCAGTTTCTGTTTCCTACAGTACTGGGGTTGCAAGTGTATGTGGTCATTTGGGTGATGGAACTCAGGCCCTCATGCTTGCATAGTAAGTACTCCTTCCTGCTGAGCTATCTTCCTGGGCCCCATGAGAGTGACATTTCAGGACAAGTTCAAATCACACTTTGATTAGAAATCTGCCAATAGCTTCCCACTGTGCAGGAATAGAATCCACGTTTGTCAGTAGGGCCTTCTTCTAGTGCTCCTCACAGGGCCCTGGCTCTTCACCCCATGCTCATCCCCTCGTGCCGTCTGCTCCCCTCATCCAGGCCATGCACCTTGCCTCCCAGCTCCTCCGGAAACAGCTCATGCCTGTTTCTGCATGGGACCTTGATCCCATGACTATCAGCCCTAGAGCACCCTTCCACGCCATAGCTTATAGCCCTCCCACCCTCCATAGGCTGTAGGTATCTATTTGGAACACCACTGCTCAGAGAAAACCTTTGGCTCCAGTATCTAAAATAGCCACCATACCCTGTCACTTTTTCTCACCTCAACCTGCCTTACTGCCTTCATGGCACTCGGCAACCATGTGGCTCCTTCTTTCCAGCACAATAGTAGGAAACTCAGGATTGTCCAGCCATAGCCTCTTTGTAAGAGTGATTTTTCCCCTACATGGCAATTGAGTCCAGGGCTGTTGGTGCTCCTGGTCTAAAAAATTATCTTGGGCTGGAGAGATCACTCAGTGGTTAAGTCACTTACCTGCAGAGCCTAATGACCCAGGTTTGATTCCCCAGTACATATGTAGAGTCAGGAACACAAAGTGGCACATGCAACTGGAGTTTATTTGCAGTAGTAGCTAGAGTCCCTGGAATGCCCATTTTTATTCTCTCTCCTCTCTCTTTCTCTCTTGCAAATAAATAAATAAATAATTTTTTGAAAAGAAAAGTTTTTGAAAACATTATTGCTTGGTCACCCTTTTCCCACTTTTTCTCTGGTGTGGGCAGCTGTGCAGTGGTTGTGTGTCTTCTTACATTGCAGTGTTAAGACCTGAATCTTGGATTGGCCTTAAAGTTTGAAATAGAAAGTGCTGACACCCAGCCTTCTTTGTTTTAAGAGCTGTTAACTTACCTATAATACAAAGAGAAGAACTCCTATGCATTAACCTTCTTAACTCACTAAGTCCTGTATTAGACACTTACTAGACTAGCTAGACTGATTTTTTCTTAAATTAACAAAAAATGAAAAATCTGGGTTCAGATTTTGTGTCCCCCCCACCCTCTCCCTCCTCCCAAGCCCTACCCTCCCTGTTGTCCAAGCCTCAAGATGCTATTTAGTTATGTCAGCTGATCCAGGTTAGGAACTGCAGATGAGTGAGATCATGTGATGATTGTCTTTCTGTGATTGTGTGGGTTCACTTAAAATGATCTGTTCCAAGTTCTACCATTTTTATACAAATTTCAATGTGTCATATTTTCTTACTGCTGAGTACAATTCCATCATGTATATATACCACATCTTGGTTATCCATTCATCAAATGATGGGCACCTGAGTTGATTTCAGTTTTTGGCTATTAGGAATTGAGCAAATTGAACTGGTACCATAGAATTGTATATCCTGGAAATCAGAGTAAAAGGAAGCCCTCAAGCAAACCTTACAGGGAGCATCTGAATCAAAGGGACCTGGAGAGAATGAGATGAAACCTAACCCCAAATTTCTCTTGTTTCTACCTAGCTTTTCCTTTTCCTTGGTGATGGCCTATAATTCCCTTTACCAGGATTTGGTCTACATCCACAATGAGCTGCTGACCAGGGAGACCTAGTAGACCTCCCAAAACAAACAAGACAGACTTCTGTAAGAGCACGTGATTACCCTCCAGAAGTTAATGGTAAGACGCTACTGCTGAAGATACCATACACTATCCACATGGATCATGGAGAGACCTGATAATTAGCCCATCTAGTGATATAATGTGCTACATGAGCTACCAGGGGAAAGTGGACAACATCTGCCCAAGCAACTCTAAGTCTAAGCAACTCAGAAGCAAATGACCTTACATGATGATCACACAAGTGCAATAGCGGCACACAGCCATGATGAATAACCAACTGCTCTTGGATTGGCTGAAAGATCCACTCAGTGGAAAGGAAACCATATCTGGAACTGGAAACAAGTCAGAATCATATCCAGATGATGATTCTGCTTTCCATTGTCAAGCTCCCACTAACCTTACACTATAAAAGTGTCTAAACCTTTATAATTCTCTCTAACTTAATAATGGTTATCCCATTTAACTGGCATTGATGTCACTCTCTGTTGGAGAATTGGCTTCTCTTTTTCAGATTTAACTGGACTTGAGGAGATAAACAACCCAGCATACTCCATCCTGGCCCCAGCTGAAACCACAGAGAAGTTGGAGAAATGAGCAAGAATTCTGCTCTCTTAGTTAAGCTGATATCAGCACAAGGGTGATGTAGAAAGATACTGAGGACACTCAACACCTACCAAACCAGACATCTAGATGCTCCTAAGTGCCCATCACTAAAGTAAAATTAAAATGCTCTCAGCATGGCTCAAGGAATTTTTTGGAAAAAGGGGCAGAAAGATTGTTAGAGCCACAGTTGGGACATTTTGCACAGAGACATTGCCTCTCCCCCATAACTGACTGCCCCCATAATGCATGACCCACAATCCCCATGAGGTTGATCTGCATCCCCAATGAGGAAGGCCTCTTCAGAAAAGGGGCAGGGAGGAGGGAAAGGATGAGACCAAAATGTTATGCTTACATACAAAACATGTCCATATATAATAATAAAATAATGAAAAAAATCAAGATGTTCACTTTTCAGTAGAAAGGCAAGTTAAGAGCCTCTTATATTTACAACAGAATAAAGGTTAACACAGGACAAACTTGACTATGATATATAATTTTACTTGTACTGTTCTCCAAAAATTCTTTCTTAATGATTGGAGAACAGATGTATAAATTGTAGATCTTTCTTTTCAGTGAGAAGCACTGCTTTTACACAAGTCCCTTTTCATTCCCTGTCTCTGAAACAACCATAATCTGGAACAAGTGATCTTTAGAGATGGAATTACCTCCAGCATCATAATTGCTCAAGTCTTTCATGTTGAAGAGACTTGCAAGTATTTCCTTCTGTCTGTAACATCACAGGAAAATAACCACTGCTCTGGTGTTGAACAGCTACCAAAAGCAAGTTTACCTCATAGGAATTCAAAGACATACAGTGTTCTTTCTCAGTGTAATGATGTCACCTAGCCATGTTTTAATGAAGAGTAAACTATTGGGTGTGCATTCTGAAAACCAGAGCCACACATGGGATCATATTAAAGACATACAAAACAGTAGGCAGATTATTTCATATTCTCAAGAAATATTAGGGGATTGGGAACAGGATCAAAACAAGGTAATGGGAAGGGATTATGAGCAAAATACATCATGTTCATGTAGGAAAATTGTCAATAAGTACATTTTTTTTAAAGTTCATAATCTTTATCTTGTAAATGTCCTTAAAATAAACTGATTTAACTTGTGAAAGTCTATGAATGACTTTTAATAATGGAATAAAAGAGACTGTGTTTTTAATGGAAAGCTGTATTTTATGAAAGTGCAATTTAAACGCAACATAACAAAGAATCTCTTAGATATTATATTCAGGGATAAAAGTAATGCTTTTTAAATCTCAATGAAAATACAAACCTCTTAGTGAATGATAAATCTGGAAATCTTAAAAATCCCAGAACCACCCATGGTTGAACTATTCAGATTAACAACTCCATATTGAATTAGCCCAATAACAACAAACATCAGACTTGGTGTCAGATGAAGTGGGATCCAGGAGCCTGGGATATGCTAACCCCTATTTGTCCCCTAGCCTTCCATTTCTTCACTTTCATATAATCCTTTCCCAGCTGAAGAGAAAGATAATCACACAAAGTTCCAGGCTTACTAGATCTATATTGATTAAAATCTGAAAAGTGAAGATTGTCTAACTCAGTCTATATCTTCAAAGGAGCTATGAATAAAGCTGGTGGGCTGTAGACCTAACTTGAGCTAAGTGCTTCACCTGTAACAGTAAAATCATGTGACCATACTTACAATAAAAAGTATACTAATGAAAGTGATGACATATGATATCACAACATGAGAGAAAGAAGGCAAGACAGGAAAAATAAATAAGACCAACTATTTGCCACTTTATAAGAAATATCTCTTTACATGTAAAGGTGATGTGACTTTACTAGAAATTACTGATTGGTGTCACTCCAGAATTTATACAATGGACAATAGCCATATGTATTCATGTTATAGGATTTTGGGAATATAGTCCCCCCACACACACATCTGTGAATCCCAACTTTTAGATTCTTGACCATTTATCAAATAATTGAGTAAATGGCCTCTGAGAATGCCTAAATTAATTAGGCTTATTTAGAAAAAAAAAATAGTATCCAGGGAAGGGATGAAATAGTTACACACACAGGTGGAAGGCAGACAGGACCTGAGAGCCAATGCCAAAAGATTTATCCAGGTGATGGTTAGGAAGATTCAGGCCAGGAGATTCCTTGGTTGGTGGAGAGGAAGGTTCTGGAGAGTGGAGAGAAGCCATGAAAGGGAGATTTCCAAATACTTTGGCAAAGGGCTAGAGTTAGAGGAAGAGGGAAGAAATTATCCTTTCCCATACCTGATGGATAAAAGGCTTACCAACATAAAATCCAAGAGATACAGACTCCACAAGAATGGGTAAGAAAGTACCAGGTCATGTGCATTACAAATCCTTTAAGTTAAGTAGGATGCATCTTGTCCTCAGGCTGGGAAAGGGAACAACCTAATTGGTTCATGAATTCAGGAAGCTGACCCAGAGGCTAGTCCACTTTGGTGTGGCCTATTGGGAAAGTAGAACCATTGTATCCTGCATGGATAAGAATGGATCAGCCTTGAATTCTAGCTCTGCTGGGGAGGTCCTTTCTTTGTGCCTCTGTTCATAACTGACTACCTACTTTTAAAAAAGAAAAAATTACCATGCTCCTCCCATATATAGGGCAAGATGAACAAGATACATGATGGTGGCACATGCCTTTAATCCCAGCACTTGACATGCAGAGGTAAGAGGATCACTGTGACTTTAAGATCAGCCTGAGACTACATAGTGAATTCCAACTCAGCCTGGACTACACTGAGACACTACCTGGAAAAACCAAAAAGAAAGAAGAAAAAGAAAATAAATGTGAGCCAGGTTAAAATTTGTCCACATAGCTCCTGACTGAAAACTGTGTGGAACTTACATGTATGAATATCAACACAAACAGTGCAAATAAATCAGCAAATGAAAATACCTCTATCAGTACTAAGGATACTACAGCATTATAATCCAGTAGACTGAAATGCAAGGATGGTTCAATATTGGGGGTGCAGCTACTACTACAGTTCTTGGTGTTCTATAAAAAAAAAAGTACATAATCATTTCCATTGTTTTGGATAATGTGGTTGGCATAATTAAATAGCCATTTTTATTTTTTGAAAAAACCTCAAGTATATAATACTTGATGAAATTGCTCCATAACATCATAAAACATATATTATCTCAATGATGAGCTAGTAGACTCCCTCTAAGTTAAGAAAAAGAAGGCTACCCAGTATTATTATTTGCGGTAGTTTGATTCCGGTATCTCCTATAAACTTAGGTGTTCTGAAAGCTAGGCTCCCAGCTAATGAAGATTTGGGAATTAATGCCTCCTGGAGGGAGTGTATTGTTGGGGGCAGGCTTATGGGTCTTATAGGTAGTTTCCCCTTGCCAGTGTTTGGCACACTATCCTCTTCCTGTTGTCTACCTTATGTGGGCCAGGGGGTGATATCCACCCTCTGTTCATGCTATCATTTTCCCTGCCATCATGGAGCTTCCCCCTTGAGCATATAAGTCAAAATAAACCTCTTTTTTCCCATAAACTTCTCTTGGTCAGGTGATTTCTACCAGTAATGCGAACCGACTGCAACACTATTATTGTTTCAAATTGTTTTGGTGATATCAGCCAGTGCAATCAAATCAGAGAAAGAAATTATAGATCCAAACCTGGAACAAATGTAGTGAAATAATTTCCTGTCATAAAATGAGATAAATATCTACTATGAATACCAAGAGAGAATTTTTTTTTTAATTCAGACAATAGTAGAATCCACTAAGGTAAAGGGTATAAAAGAAAAGAAAACCAAGACCAGTGTCAATTCCTACCTAAATAAGCTGAATGCACCCCCTTTTCTTCTGTCTTGTGGTATAAGGCTAAAGCTACTACTGGTCTGTCTGCCCCTTGAAGCAACAGCCTGGTCATAGCACTCAGGGATTTTAATGAGTTAGTTGGGCTCTCCACACGTGAGTGTAGATACAGAATTCTACGTGTGTAAAACTACACGCTGACACTATATCTCTTTTCTCCCAAACCAAGCCTTGCCATTCAATCCAATCCCCTCAGGAAGACATCTCTGATTAAACTCAGTAAATCCTTTCTACACCATCATTGTGAAAGCTTTTAGCACAGATCAAGTGCTTAGTTTTGTCCTAATATGTGTTCACTTGTATGTTTCTTTGCAAGTATTAAGGGGTACATGCTTTGTTTGTTTGCTCAAAAAATTTTGAGAGCTATATTTTCTAACCTTTCTACCTACAGTGTTTGGCTAATAGTCTACATTCAAATATTCAAAATGTATTTAATTTTTAAATCACTTTTCAGGATACCAAGCATATTTCCTTTGCTCGGGCATTAAAAATGGTGTGACAGCATAGAATGACAGATTTTCTTCCATCCTACTTCCTGTCTTCCCAGTTCTCATTACCCCAATACAATTATGGTTTTTCTTTTTGTCCTTTTTATATAAATCACAACATATTCTATTCATTGCTCCAAGCTTTATTTTATACCTCACCTTTGTCCATTAATACATAGAAGACTATTTAAATCTTCAAGTTGAGCATATTACAACTATATATTGTAATTTATATCACCAATACATTACTGGTAGACAACCCAATCTATTGTGTCCACAAACAATGTGTTACAACAACTATGACATAGATATGGATTTGTAGTAAAATTATGGATAGATAGATGTTAGTTTCGTGTTCCATGAGATCATATAATGATGGCTTACAATCATCCTAAAACTCTAATGTAACTTTTCAAATTTATGTTCTAATTAATTAATGATATGCAGGTTTTTCATTTTCATTCCTGGGAAAATCTCATGAAAAGCCACCTCCCATATCTCTGCCCCTATAGTACTCAAATTATACCAGGAAGTAATTCCTTTCTAGTGAAGATGGGCTCCTTTAAGGAAAGAAACAACTTTACTCCTAACCCAACATTTCATCTCTTATAGACAGGTCTTCAATTAGGATTCTATGTCTGAACACCTATGTAGATATTCATATGAATCAAGACAGTCAAAATAATCACAGTTGGGATCCACAATGCAGGCTTTGGACTTTGAAACATACTGTTTCTTCCTGTGACTTTGAGCAAATTAATTTATTTGCATTCAAAGTTAGTGCAGTGGCAAAAATTTGGGTGATGATAGTTCTCATCCAAAGTCTCATAAATAACATTATGAACGTTAGTTATCCTTAGTCAAATCAATAAACATAAGCAAGCACAAACTCACTCATAATGACAAACTTTCTGCCTTCAGTCTCACAAAAGACACAACTGAGGTGGTATCTTTAGAGTCTGGTCCTGTTGATGACTGGAGCTACCACACTTGATTAGAATTTACAAATCAGTATAACCAAGTTCACTGACCAACACTCAAACCAGCATTTTTTCACAGCCCCATTTCTGTAAGTAAGCACATATAGGAGCTTTCAAGTACGATCTTCCCAGGCTTCTTCTGGCTGTTTTGATTAAGCATAGTGATCAGCCAATGTAATGGTCTCTTGTAGTCCACCTTGTAGGAATACCTTGAGTTTTATCACATGTACTATGAGAACATACAGTGTAAATCTTCTGTGAAGTAATTTTTTTTAGCACATTGCATAATTGGTCAACAAAGACATCACTAATTTAAAATTGAAACTCTGGGAAAACGCTGGAAAAATGACTCAGTAGGTGAATGCTTGCTGTGAAACCACAGGGCGTGAGAGAACCTGAAACCGTCAAAGTTTGATCCCTAATACATAAAAAGCTGGACATAGGGCTGGAGAGATGGCTTAGCAGTTAACCGCTTGCCTGTGAAGCCTAAGGACCCCGGTTCGAGGCTCGGTTCCCCAGGTCCCACGTTAGCCAGATGCACAAGGGGGCGCACGCGTCTGGAGTTCGTTTGCAGAGGCTGGAAGCCCTGGCGCGCCCATTCTCTCTCTCTCTCCCTCTATCTGTCTTTCTCTCTGTGTCTGTCGCTCTCAAATAAATAAATAAATAAATAAATAAATAATTTTTAAAAAAAGCTGGACATAGCCAGGTGGGGTAGTGCATATCTTTAATCCCAGCACCAGGGAGGCAAAAATAGGAGGATCACCATGAGTTTGAGGCTACCCTGAGACTATATAGTGAATTCCAGGTCAGCCTGGGCTAGAATGAGACCTTACTTTGAAAATCAGAATAAATAAATAAAGTTAGATATGACCATGCATGTCTGTAATCTTGCTTTGATTATCATAGAATTCTTTTAAACAGAACTGATAGAAAAACTTACATTGTTTGGTCTTTAAAGTTTCCAGATTTAGTCCTATTTTCAAGAATACTTGACTTGGTTCCATATTAGTTTATTACCTCCCTCTTGTCTTACTTGCATTCTTACTAAGTTAATGTGCCTCCCAGTTAGCAGGAAATGTTCTCTTTCTTCCTTAACAGCTTTAAAACTTTGGTTTTATTTTTCTCTTATGATTTTTTTTAAGGACCTTGTGGAAATCTTTAAGAGATTTCAAGTTTTATAGCCTCAACACACCAAGGTCTGTTCTAGGGATCACTATTTTCATTTGTATTTTGTGTTATGTTACACTGTTTATTTCCCTACTGCTAGAATAGCTTTCTTTCAATTATGTACTGTAGTGTTCAACATCCGTAACCTGTTTGCCCACCACTACATGGTTCTTTGCACTACTAATCCCCCCGCAGCTCCAGAGACTCAGTTTCCTGACATTTAGTGTCATTCAGCTTTCCTCTTCTCTTCCATGCATGCACTTTGCCACACACGGTGCACTGATTTCCTTTCTCCTGTCAAGCCTCCCTTCTTGCTAACCTCAGCCATGTGTCCTTCATATAGTTCTTATGTGCCTTAGAAGAGAACTGTTGTGTGTGACTTACGGTCTACAGTCTCTTGTCACTACAACATATGGCACCCACAAAATGCTGCTTTTAATTTGTGCAGTGATCCAAATGCACATGTTCCTCTCTGAATGTGAGATCAAGAGATGGTCGACTACTCAGTGTCATGACAACCTTCAAGTAAATATCACTTCTCCCTCCTCCACCACCCACCCAGTATAGTCATATAAACTCACTGAAGTCAGTGGAACGTGGGAGAAACTTCAAAAAGATATCAGTTCAAAAAGATATCAGTTTGTTTCTCTCCTAGTCATCCTTGTGTGTGTGTGTGTGTGTGTGTGTGCATGTGATGTGCATGTATGTAGGTGTGGGCACATTCAAGTGTGTGAGTGCAAGCACGTGCAATACCAGCCTGTGTATGGATGTAATAAGACAACTTTCAGGTGTTGGTCCTTGCTTTCTACCTCACTTACAAAAGAGGCTCCTTGTTCACTATTTCCTTTACCAGGCTTGCTGGCCCATGAGTTTCTAGCAAGTTCTCTTTTCATTCCCCATCTTGTCAGCTTCTGACTTTTACATGGGGTTAAGAGTTCTGAATTCAAACACTCATGCTTGTGCAGCAAACCATCTGAGCCATCTCCCCAATTCCTTTGTCATCTTTTGAGTAGAGGGATACACACACAGGACCA
Source organism: Jaculus jaculus (assembly GCF_020740685.1). Classification (NCBI taxonomy): domain Eukaryota; kingdom Metazoa; phylum Chordata; class Mammalia; order Rodentia; family Dipodidae; genus Jaculus; species Jaculus jaculus. The sequence goes on from NC_059110.1 coordinate 32,439,837, forward strand.
GTAAATCCCTGTCTTCCATCCACTACCCTCCCTGGCATCCCTCTTGGCTACACCTAGGTATCTTCAAGGCCAATTGTTCTAAGTCCTTCTCTCCCTTCTTCCCCTCGTTCTTTGTGTGCATTATTCTCATCCTCTCAGCTTCTTACTAATTATGAGTTTCTTTATATCTCAGCAGGACAAAGGTTCAGTGTACGTGCAGTAGGAAGAATGAACATTGGCCCTGTTTCTCACTCTCTGGAGAGTTTATGGGCTGACTGATAAAATACACTGTGTATGGGCAATAGAACAATCATGCTCTAGCTTTCCTAAAGCATACTGAAATATTTATACTATGAAAGGGAGCACACTCACTTTTGCAAACTTCAACAAACGGAATGAGATGAAATAGAGACATTTTGTCTTTTTTATCCTTTAGCCTGCTGCACAGAGGGACATGTATCCTTCTAAGTATTTTTTTTTGCACAATCACACAAATTCATTTAGAATTTAAGAAGTTCTCTGGAGACATATACAGTTGGTTTTCTCTATCTGTGGGTTCGTAATTTATAAATTCAACAGATTTAAAGTATTAGGAAAAATTGATAAACTGTCCATACATATTTCTTGTCATTAGTCCCTAAATAATAAAGGATAGGATCTATTTACACAGAATTTAAATTGCAGTAGGAATTATAAGTAATCTGGATATGATTTAAGGCATATAGGAGAGTATACATAGACTTTATGAACACACTACACCATCTTATTTTGCTTTAGACTGGAGCATCCACCGATTTGGGAATATTTGAGAATAGTCCCTCATGGGTGATCAAAGACAATGGCATTATCCTTGACCTTAACATATTCTTTATAACCTTTATCTGACCCGCTTTTAGAGTTAGGCTAATCTAGATGAACATCTGCACACAAATAATTTGAACCTCATAACCCCTGGAATCCTGAAATGTCCCCAAAGCAATTTAATTAGTAAAAGTTCTTCCCCTAGAAATGATGGGGTAGCCAGGCGTGGTGGCACATGCCTTTAATCCCAGCACTAGTGAGGCAGAGGTAGGAGGATTGCCATGAGTTCAAGGCCACCCATGACAGAGTTAATTCCAGGTCAGCCTGGACCAGAGTGAGACCCTACCTCAAAAAACCAAAAAAAAAAAAAAAAAAGAAAAGAAGAAAAGAAAAGAAAAAAAAAGACGGGGTATACTAGAAATGATGGGGTATACAATGTTTGTCCTCTGCCTGGCTTTGCCATTGCCCTGATTCCTGCCATCAGTTGTCTTTGCTGGCTACTCTCTTTCCCCCTTTGCTGCCTTTAATTGATTTGTTTGAAACCTAGACCACCAATCTTCTAACAATGTGAATAAACTAAGGGTGAAGACAGTCTTGGGAAAGGACTTTTTATAATTAAAATTTACATGTTTTGGGACATAGCCTTGGGGACTTGGGAACCTGAGAGTCCCAAGCAGAAGAGTCCATGCCAGGATACTGCCGAGTGAGACCAGCCAGTGCAATGTAATCTATGTGAAAAAGCTTCCCTAAGCAAAGTTGTCTCTAAACACAAGACTGGATCCTAAGTAGATGTCCCTGATTGACAGGCACCCACAGAATTCAATAGTGATGGAGGCAAAAAATAGAAGAAGAGGAGGGGAGCAGACGATGATGAAGAACAAAGAAAGAAAGAGGAGGAGGAGGAAGAAGGAGAAGAGAGGAGGAAGAAAAAAAGAAGGGAAAGATAAAGAAGAAAAGGAGGAGAAGGAGGCTTACAACAATAAATTTTCTGCTTAAGAGCTACAGTGTTGCTTGAGTGTTGCAGCCATGTGAATGAGGGTAGCGAGAAACTGCAGACTTCAGACATATTAAAAGCAAAAGAAAATAAAGGATTGGGGCTGGGGGAGGGGGGAGCCCTGTCAGTAGCTTTGAGCTGCCTCATTTTTTTAATGGAAAAATTGTTACAAATGGGTTCTTCAGCATATGTTATTAATTTCATTATCCTGGCTTCTTGCCAACTAAGCATCAAACCTTGGTTTTTGTGATTTCAGTTGCAACTAGTAAAACTCATATGGGCATTAACAGAAACAGACAAGGGGGTGTTTTTTCCAAATCAACTCCAAGTGACTGTTTTAAAGGCCTTTATTTCATAATACTAGTTGGAGCATTTGCTTTTGTTGATGAGAAGTATGCTTCCCTAATATATGACATTCCCAGCCAATACCATGATAATTTGAAAAACTTAAATAAATTATTGAGACTGACAAGTGAAACATTCTACTTGTGCAAAGTTTTTAACTGGATAAAATTTTTACAAATGATTATAAAATACATTTTTCATTTTTGATACACATTTTTTTATAACAGTGAACAGTATGAAAACAAAAATGCCTTTCTTCTACATGAAAAATTGTGACAAATACTAGAATGGCAAAAGCTGTATTAAAATATTACTATGACAACTGCTTCATTATGCCCTTTGAGATAGTATAATTTTATTATAAAAGGCCATCAGCCATGTCATGAAAATTGCTCAAAAATTAGCATCAAACCTGATCTTGTTTAGCTGCCATTTATTGGATGCCAATTATGATAAGGCACTTATTAGTGTAGTGCTTACTCTTTGTCCAACCCTGTTATGCAGCAGGTAATATGTATAATATAGTTTTTTTATGATAAATCCCAAAATTCTTTAATTATGATATTTTCATCACTGATAACAAATAAGAATCAAGCTTTTAAAGTATTTGCCTTTAAACCAGGGTGACCAGCAGCCCCAGTTTGCCTGGTACTGGGGGGTACATGAGAGGAGGAGCTCTTGGTGATACCCCTGGAAGTTACTACATCCCCAAGGTGACTTTCCTGTTCATGTACCTCAAACCTGAATTATTTCTCACTCCTTCCTTTTCTCCTCCCTCTTACCCCCTCTCTCTAATCGTTAAGTCATACCCTCATACCTCTTTGTATTTTCCAGTAATTTGAAAATCCTTCTCAAAACATAGCACATTTGAAACTGTGATATCTATTTACAGATCCAGTCATTCTTCTTTCAAAATTATTGGATGCCCTCTATGAAGCAGACACAAGGAAGTGTTATAATAGTACATGATGTCAACTGTCATTCTTGTGGAGTTCACAGAGGTGGGGATAGTGACAGACAAGTATATTCTACATCCTGTGGCCATTGCTATGAAATAGGACAAGGAAAATAGAGTAAGACGAGGCATATTTTGCTGTCCTTTGTTTTGTAGCATGAGAAGGCATCTCTGATGATGGCCTCTGTGCAGATTAAGGCAGAAAAAATCCTGACAAAGAGGCCATGTAGCTGGATCTAACTGTGGAAGGAACATGGTAGTTTCTACATGGTCTCTGAAACTGTCCTGAGGAACTTGTTGGAAAGAAGTTATGTTTGAATGTAAGACTACTCCTTTGATTTATTCTCTCTCTCTCTCTCTCTCTCTCTCTCTCTCTCTCTGTGTGTGTGTGTGTGTGTGTGTGTGTATGTGTGTGTGTAGAGTATAAGATAGAAAATTTTATTTCCCTCAAATATCTTTTACAGTTTGGTCCTGATGGCTAAAACAAAGTTAGGAAATCAAGCTTAGTTGAGTTATGAGAACCAAGGATGATAAAAATATATATTATGCCTATAGTCTTTTATTCCTGATTTTTAAAATAATTTTTATTTATTTATTTAAGATAGAAAGGCAGACAGAGAGGGTATACCAGGGACTCCTGCTACTGTAAACAAATTCTAGAGTCTTGCACCGCTTTGTGCATCTTGCTTTATGTGAATACTGGGGAATCAAACCTGGGCTATCAGGCAAACAAGCATCTTTAACCCTACTGAGCCTTTTCTCCAACCCCCTTATTCCCATTTGTTATGATTCGCAATGTGTGACTTGGGTTTGGTAAAATTCAAGCATATAGGTAAAGATTTCTTAGGTAGAAATTTAAGACATCAGCTGGGCATGGTGGTGCACGCCTTTAATACCAGCACTCAGGAGGCTGGGGTAGGAGGATCACTGTTAGTTTGAGGGCAACCTGAGACTACATAGTGAATTCCAGGTTAGCCTGGTATGGAATGAAACCCTACCTGAGGGGGAAAAAAACTAGAAATTTAAGACATCAATTGGTAGTAAGTACATTGTCTTCTTGGTATTTGTGGTTATTTGTAGTCTTAGTTAATTGAGTATTGAAATAATAATATCAAGTGAATACTTGACATTTGCATAGATATTTCCAGGGCTTCAGAGAACTTCTTCAGGGAGCCAAATAATATGCAAAACAATGCCATTTTATAATTTAAAAGCTTGAAATTCACAAAAGTGAATTTCAGGTGATTTGTCCAATTATATTGGTAGAATATTGGCAGACATAGAACACTGATGTTTTTCATAATTCAGTAGTTCCATGTGTGCTCTGCCTGTTGCTTAAAAGTTATGGGATGATAAATGTATATTGAAATCAAAGTGTAGATGTATTATAATTCCATATCCCTTGACAACATCAAGTCTCCTATAGAACTGTTAGTGGCAATAGAATTTTCTACTTTAGGTGGAATTCTCTGCAAATTCTGGAAATGTTCTTAGTATGGCCAAACTTGAGGGTCACCCTGACCAGACCGAGAAACGCCTGAGATTAGTAAAGCACTCTGGAAGTGTCTGAGAGAGCACCGACCCGCCAGAGAGGGCAGAACTGTGCAACCGAGGTGGGTGCAAGTCCCGCCCTACCCAAGATGCAGGGGCTAGATGGAAGAAACATGGATGAGGGAGGAAGACAGCCAGCGTAGCACAACCCCAGTCGTCGCTAAATAAATAAATAAATAAATAAATACTCTCTTTGAGCTGACTTTTCTTCATGTTACTATCTCCTTGTTAATCATCCTTTGGGTCATCAACAAATCCTGTACCTTTCCCAGCCAGCGCCTGCCATGACCGCCACTCCCCGTCCTGCCTGAGCGCCCTGCAGGGCCCCGCATCAGGCTGCCCTGTGCCCAGAGAACTTCTCCTCCCAGGACGTGGGAAGACACAACAAGCCAGAGAAGGACGTCAGGGGCAGCAACGAGCTCGTGTTGCAGCCTGTCAACATCAGCAGGAAGACTGAGTTCTCCATCAACTCTGTCTGGGTTGGCATCAGTGTGAAACAGGGCCGCTGAGAGCGAGAAGATTTTTGTGCCATAAATTCATACGATTTAGGACAACGCCAGCAGAGAGCTTCTTGATCCTTCGAAGAAAACCAGTGGAGAGCTAGGACATGGCCTTTCTGATCACCAACTTCCACTCAGCACAGATGTCCAAACACAAAGTTGGCGCACTTTGCCACTCACTTCATGGAGGAGCCTGACAAGGAGATTAGCGCAATGAAGCCGTCAGTCAATGCCCACGCGCATCGTGGCCGAGGAATTCCTCCTCCAGTGTTTAATCCACCTGGTTGGATCTCGCGGCCTTCACCTCGGCCTCCCTGGGTCTCTGCATGTCTGCAAAGGCGTCCTGGGGTCACTGGAGCGGCGGCAGCAGCAAGGGCAGCGGAGAGCGGGGTGGGGTGGGCACTGGATGCGGGAGGGGTGGTGTGCTTGGTAGCTGGGCAAGAAAGCAGCAGTGGACCTGCCCCAAGGCCACATACACCTGGCCAGGCTGCCTTCTGGTATTCAGTCCCCTGGGCCAGAACATTTTTTTTTTTAAGACATCTTGAAACTTTTTGTCTTAAAAAAAGAAAAACAAACTCCACTTCCAGTGGCTGTTGCTGGCCCCAGTGATTGGACTTTATTTGTCACTGTGGGTCTGGATCCAGAAAGCGACTGTTTTCCTCATGCCACCGCCCAGGTGGTGAGAAAGGAAAGTTTTAGATGCAATGCTGTCTTATTCACTAGGCTCACTGGGCCCAGAAGAAGTGGCGGGGATCCTCTGCCAGTTCTCTGAGCTCTGCCTGAAGATGGCCACCCAGCACTGACTGGGGACAAGGGCTGAATCAAGATTGACAGCCAGGCCTAGTAACCCGGGCCCAAAAGCCAGGAACACTTTGGCTGCAGGGGCTGCTTGACGCCTCCCACGTGGGAGGCGCCTATCTTGCCGCGTCCGGGTGCTGGGCCTGTGCTCCAGGCGGAGAGGTGAGTCCCCCAGGGCCCCTGGCCAGGCCTCTCCTTGCTCTGGCTCCTCTGCTCCCAAGCTCACTGTCTCTCCTCTGATTCTGGTGGATCCTCCCTCCCCTAATCAAAGTTTCCTTTCTTCCATAGTATACATTATATACATTGAGTCTTCTACCAATTCCTGGGTTGAGTCTATTCCAATCCAGGAAAAATTAAGATTATTTATGACACATTCTTAACAAAGAAAACACTTATTATTCTCCATTTTCGACCCTGTGCCTTCCGTTTTATTTACATATTCATTTATTATTTTTTTAAAGTCTAACTGAGGGCTAGAAAGATGGCTTACCAGTTAAGGCATTTGCCTGCAAAGCCACAGGGCCCAGGGTTAATTCCCCAGGACCCCCACAAGCCAGATGCACAAGGTGGCATAAGCACTTGGAGTTGTTTGCAGCAGCTGGAGGCCCTGGTGCACCCATTCTCTCTATATATATTTACTTCTCTCTTTCTCTCTCTCTCTCTCTCAAATAAATAAATAAAAATAAATTCTGTTTGATCTGACTTTTCTTCATGTTATTATCCAGTATCTTTGATTTTTGCACCCAACTTCTCTTATAATTTTTTTTTACCTTAAATTCTTCATTGATTTGTATTGCTTTGTTTTTCTCTCCTAACTCAAAGACAGTGTTTTCAACTTTATGAATTTTAATCTCCATTTTGTAATGACTTTCCATGTTCAAAAGAAATGGATGGAATCAAAAGCTTAATAAACTTCTATTGCATATCTAAACTTGTATTCTAAGGTGAGGGAAATGGCTTAGTGTATAAAGTGCATGCTGCATCAGCATGAGGACCTGAGTTCAATTCTTAGCAACCACATAAAATACCACGCATGGTGGTATGTGTCTGTAATCCCAGCATCAGGGAAGTAAAGACAAGTGGATTCTTGGGGCTTGGTGGCTAGCTTGTCTAGGCAAATCTGTGAGAACCAGGAATAACAAAAGACTTGTCTCAAAAAAATATAGAGAGTTACTAAGGATACCCAACATCAAGCTCTACACTCAACATACACATGCACACATGCACACAGGTAGCATACAAACATGTGTATCTATCTGTACACACACAAGTATATAAACACACAATAGACAAAATTTATTCTGCCTCTACTCTCTTTCTTAATCAATTACTAAAGGTTGTTAATCCTGCTGATCACATCTCCTGATTTTTCTCCATGCTCAAATATTGCTGAAGCTTTAAGTTTTCCTTCTCTCTCCAACTCAACTTTTTCACCAAAGTTCTGTGACCAGTTCCTTCCCAATATAACTGGTGCTCCCAATGCTCGAGTACAGAATTGGTGCCTCAAGTAAACCGTAGCACTGTCCAACACAGCAAAACTTCAGTGATTTCTCCATCCTTCCGTATGTAACCCAAGTCCCTTAGCCTCGTCATCCCAGACACCACAGTCTCCTTTTGTAGCTGTCTTTCCCTCCTAGTCAACATGTGTCCCTTCCATAGCGCCTGGTCTGTGAAAAATGTTACTTCTTCTGCCTGGTCAAAGCTTTTCCAACAGGACACCCAGCTCTAGGGCCACCTTCTGGCATTCCTTTGTGTGATTCCCAAGTATTTTGATTGCACATATTCAAAAGTCCTATATGTGTATAGTAATATTACTTCTCCAAGCTTCCACCCCTCTCTGGCTTTTGCTCAACTCCTGGCACATAGTAGGCTTTTCATAAATCTTTCAGTATATATTGATGCAAATGAAGAAATGTATATAAAAGTGAGTGACTTTGTTAACTTGATTACATAAATACCAACACATATCTTCTTTGTTTTACAAAAGGGAAAACAAAGTTCAACTTTACAATAAATTACTTGTATGAAAGCATGTGTTTATATATATACATTTAGCCTAGTAACCATTCCCTAAGTGTATTTCAACTCCTGTAGTTTTAACAGCTGTCATATATGTAAATATTGCAATAAATTTCAGGTTGCAGTTTTATGACATTGAAGTGAAAATGAAAAATTCCAGTGAAACCTGAGCCTCTGGCATATCATGGAGGCCAAGCATTACAGATCACTATCACAAGATGTGAAGCCATGTGAAGTACTGAACCTTGCCTGACCTCGGATAAAAATGCACTATTAAGGGACTCATAACAATTTCTATAAAGATAGGACTATATTCACAAACAGTATGAAACAGGATCAATAAAACTAAATATCTAGCAATACATAAAATGTTATTTCACTATGTTCTTTTATACTTTCTAATTTGTTTATAGCATACATGTATTGTTTTAATAGGGGAAAGGTGTCTTCATCTGATTTTTATTGCTATAATCAAATATCACAGACCAGGTCATTTATAAAGAATCAAGGTACACTTGACTTATAGTATTGGAGAGTAGGAAGTTCATGTGTATGGTGCTAATATGCGCTCAGTTGCTGCTGAAGGTCTTATGTGGAATTACAACATGGTGAAGGGCATGATGGGACAAGACAAGCCATTATGCCAGCTTGAATCTTTTGCATCCAAGAACTTTGAGCATTCCACCATAATAGCATCCTTCAAAACTGCTTACTATTCCCTTTGTTCCCATTGCGGTTCTCATCTAGGCCCCATCTCTTCTTCTCTAACCAACTTAAATCATCTTTTCATTAGTTTTCCTATTGAATCCCTGCCACGCTAAAATGCATACTCCACAATACAACATGAATTCTTTTGCACCATGACCAGGTTCCTGGCTAGAGCTGTTGTCATCACACTTAGAGTGAAGGCTAAATTTTTAATCATAGTATTGAGGTTCCATGCCTGCCTACCCCCACATTTAACTCTTCTAGTTCTGTGATGGTAAATATAAAAATGTCTTGGATTGTAGCCTTTACATGTTTCTCACACAGAAGGGAAATGGGAGAGAGATTTATACAGAGATACACACATGCCTCTGACTCTTTCTCTGTTAGCCCATCTAGAGAGGTATATGCATACTATTAGTTTTATCTGCTTTTTTTCTCCTCTGAATAACACTAATACTTGACCTGTACAATAAGAAATATTCTGGAACCAGGTATGGTGGTCTATGTCATTAATTCCAACACTCAAGAGGCAGAGATAGTAGGGTTTCTGTGAGTTTAAGGCCACCCTGAGAATACAGAGTGAATTATGGGTTGCCCTGGGCTAGAGTGAAACAATACCTCAAAAGTAAATTACATTGACACAGGTTGGAAAGATGGCTTGGTGGTTAAGGTGCTTGCCTGAAAAGCCTAATAACCCAGTATTGATTCCTCAGTACCCATGTAAAGCCAAATGCACAAAGTGGTACAAGCATCAACAGTTCCTTTGCAGTGGCTACAGAGGCCCTGGAATACACATATTCATTCTCTCTCCTTGTCTATCTCTCTCTCTGTAGCTGCTTGCAAATAAATAAATAAAATATTTTTTTAAAAAGAATTGCTCTGGCAACCCTTGGATATTCTCTAACATTATTATCCTATTTATTTTCTTCACTCTTATGTATCACTTCCTGGAATAGGGTCCTTATTTATTTATGCATGTGTAAATTTACTCTCTGTTCCACAATCCCCTCCCCAAACTGCCAAACTCCAGGAGAATGAGAATCCCTTAAGACTAAGTCCCTGCCTCCCTTACTAGTTGCTCTATTTTCTGTCACAAACATGCCAGGCACAAAATAGGTACTTAAATATTTGCTAAATAAGGAAACTGTTAAGACTATAAGACTCAGTTCCTTAAATCCTTCATAGAAAACTTGTATCAAAGCCATCATATTAGTCAGCACCAGTGTCTATCTCAGCATTCTTTCATTTGCATCATATATTACTTAATTTATGGAAAGTTCTGCTAGTATAAACAACCCATTAAGCACTCCTTGTTGCCTATTACTCCATTACCCAGAAGAACATCTTCATAGACAATGACCTAACAACCCATATGGCCTATATGATGATAAAGAACTTTTCTTATTTTCCCATTATGACAACTTATAAATAAAGGTAATCACAAATGGATGCTGGGACACTCTTTTACTTTTGTATCTGCAGCCTACTCCTGGAGTCAGGGAGGAGCCCCTTAAAAAAGAGTTATAAATCTAATGCAAAAACATGAAATGAAAACAACAGTTCCTCCAGAGTTTCTCCAGGAAACACTGCCATGGAAATAAATGTGATTAAGTAACATTGATGCTCCATCACTTTCTTACTAACCGATCTTTCCATGAAGCCTAGGGTCTCAGTCAAAAGCCTGGGTAATCCTGTCCTCTAGGAAAGGGATTGGCTAGAGAGAAGGTTCAGTATGTTTTCAATCCCCTGAGTCTTCTTTTTCCCCCATTAGTCCAAGGATTAGAGTCAGATTTACTTCTAAGATGACATTTCCTTATTTAGTAGTGATGGCAAATATGTTTTGTTACATTTATTATATTAGGAATATATGTCTTATTCCTAAACCATTTGTAATCCCACTGGCAAACTTCTAGATTGCTATGTGCTCTATTTAATGACATAACATAACCCTCTGTTTTTTCTCTGAAAATACTTCTCAGCTTTACTCATTACTGCTTAATTTCTTAATTTTGCTTTTGAAAGGCTTTTGATATATATTCTTTGGGCTTTGTATACACACAAATATACTGATCTTATTTTTTCTCCTCCCTTGGTGATAACTTCTAAAATCTGGGATCCTATTACTATCTATATGAATTAGTTTTTCCATTGTTTAATTTGACATTAATTTTATATTTATTTAATATGTTTGTTTATTCTGTTAGAATTTAGCATATGAGCTCCTTGTGTTATAAAACTAAATAAATTTCTTTCCTTGTAATTTTTTGTAATATATTTAAAAAATGATTTGGTTTGTTAAATATGTTTTCATTTGCTTCTTATTTTTATTTCTGATGATGCTTTTGTCAAGTAGATTTTAATAATTGAATTCACTTCTAGACTTTACTGCTTCTTTGATCTGATGCTTTATTCTTGAATTGGGGTCACTCTGTCTTGTTATTGCACCTCTGTATTATCTTTTTAATAATCCATACACAGACCCCCAACATTTCCTTCTCCCTCTTGCCTTTTTATTTGGTCAGAAGCTTATGAAAAAGGAATTCCCATGAAGAGTACCTCTATTGTCCATAACTTGAGAATTGCATTTTTCAGTCTGTGTGTGTGTGAGATGTGTGTACTCATGTGTGTAAGAATGGACATGTGTGTGCCCCAGACTGAGTGTAGTTGTCAGCAGACAGCCTTCAGGGCTGGTGCTTGCCTGAGCCAGGGTCTACTGTGGAAGGCTGGCCCATGAGCTTCTGGTGGCCTTCTTGTCTGCCTTGCATCTCACCATGGCTCAATGGGATTGCAGACATGTGCTACGGCTTCTGGCTTTCCATGGGTTCTGGGTATCTGAACTTGCACAGAAGAGCTTTATTCAATGAACCATCTCTACATCCCCTGAAAATAAAAAATTTAAAACTCACAGTAAGTAGGTGATCAAATGAAGCCTATTGAGGAAATCTTAAGCAAATGGTCTCCCTAATCCTCACCACCAGGTAATTAAACAATCTAATTCTTCTTCATTTTTTTTTTTTTCTGGTTTTCAATGTAAAGTTTCACTGTAGCCCAGGCTGACCTGGAATTCACTATGTAATCTCAGGGTGGCCTTGAACCCACAATTATCCTCCTACCTCTGCCTCCCAAGTGCTAAGATTAAAGGCATGAGCCACCATGCCTGGCAAACAGTGTAATTCTTACTGCCCTCATATTTTTCACACTAAAAATGAGTATGGCATGGATTTAGAATCCTTACATAAAGTTTTGACCTTGCATCTACATATGCATGGAAAACTCACTGTAGCTTTCCTTTGAAGTGGACGAAGAAGCATATATCTTATTTTAACACAGCAGGGAGATTAGCAACTAGAAAAATGATCAGTTTAAGCAGATCTCCCAAGTCTCCTCTCCAATCGGTGGGGTAAGCTAAACCAAAAAACATTTCAAAGCATGAGTTCTTTCTTCCCCTGATCCGCCACTGGAAGAACACATGCTCCTCACAGAGCCTCGTTCAAGCAGGAAACCACAGTGAATCTATTATGTGAGAGCTCTTGTTTCAGGATGTTGCTGCTACAATTCCTTGTTTTTTTTGTTTTTTGGTTTTTTTTCCATGTAACCTTGAGCCACCGCTTTAGGTACCCTTTGCTATTCACACACAACCATATATAATCATATTGTATGTAGTAGTACAAAGGGAAAATGTTTCCTTTATCTTAATTAATTTCTAGTCCTTTCTCCACCCAAAGTTTATGGCTACTGCTTATTTTTATACAAGATTGCATGGAAAAACTTCAGTTCTACAGTTCAGAGAATTTTTTTCAATGTACTCTGGATCTGTCCTTTTGGCTGTATTGCTGACATAAATACTTGATTGTTGTTTGATTATTTATAAAGGGCTGGCCTGCAGGCAACAATTTTCCATTGTGTTTTTTGTGTTTTATACTAGACATTTTTGGAAATATTATAAGAACAAGACATACAGCACAGAAACCAGGACAAATGTGGAATAAGAAAAGATATGAAAGATTTTAATCTCGTTATTTCTACAGTATTAATTTACTTGAAATCAATTTCCTTCAAACCTAGGGAAAAATACTTTCTGGCTCCTAAGAAAAGAGGTAGTATTAGAAAATATTTTACAAAGGCATAAATATTGGGATTGTTCCAAAAAAACAAAACAAAATTCTATTTCAGTTGGGATTAAACTATATCAATTCATTGAATAACGAGTACTATCTTTTTATCTACTTCTGCATCAAAAAATCAATACTTGCAATTTTCTACATGAGAAATAATTGTATACTCTCTTGTTTGATTCTGTTTTGTGACTGAAGCATAGGATATCTGTGCCTGGCTTTTAAGCATAGGATCTTGAATTCAGAATTACTGTTGGATAAAAGTAGTATATAATGCTTCCAACTTCCCCTTCAAATATTAGACTGAACTTCTTATGACATCTTAGATATCTTAGATACAATTGGTAAGACCAAGGGCTTCTGGTATTAATATAAATGTATACCCAGCATTTCAGAAAGATGACAGTATTTGAGCTTGGAGGAGGGCTCAGGGGATATAAACACTTGCTGTGCAAGCATAAAGACCTGAGATTGGATCCCCAGTACACATGTAAATGCCGGGTAGGTATGGCACCCTGCCTGTAGCCCTAGAGCTCTGAAGCCAGAGACAGATGATTCCAGGGGAAGCTAGCTGATGAGGCTAATTAAATCGGCAAGCTCTGGCATCAAGGGAGAGATCCTGACTGAATAAATAAGATAAAGTGTGATAGAGGAAGACATCTGATGTCAACCTCTAACCTCTACATGCACACATATGTGAAGAAGCACCTCCATACACATAAACATGCATACACACACACACACACACACAATATAAGATCAGTGTAAATGTACATAGCAGTGTATCTATGGGTTGTGTGCTAAAACCTTGATTAGTAATTTGAGACCAAATCAAGACTATCAGAAATCAAAGACAGCTAAATCACTCCATGGAGACAGAGAGCTATGAAATTCTTGTCCGGCTCTGTGCTGCAACTAGAATTTCTCCAGGTTAGAGTAGAACTGATTACAGTATTTGAAAACACTAACATCTAGAACCCACTCATACTACAATTCTTCCATTGCCAGGACGTTAGGCCATTTTAGAAAGTGGCAAATTTTATCTACAGTATTTTAAAATACTTTTACATATTTATATTTAATAGACACACAGATACACAGATACAGAGAGAATATGTATGTGACTACCAGAGCCTCTTGCCACTGCAAATGAACTCCAGATGCATGTATTGCTTTTTGCGTCTGGCTCTACAGGGGTCCTGGGAAATCAAACCTGTACTGGTAGGCTTTGTCAATGAGCCCCTTTAGCCACTGAGACATCTCTCTAGCTCTTATCTAAAATACTTAAACAGCAACAATCTTCAAGAAAATGGCACATATTCTGAAAAAAGAAGAGGTAAAACTTGTTTAAAGCCCTTGTGCTTATATATAAAGAAAGAAGAAAGTAAATTTTCTGAGCATAGTAGCATAGTCCTATAATCCTAGCATTCGAGAAGCAGAGGCAGGAGGATTTCAAATCCAAGGCCGGCCAGAGCTAGAGGGAGTTTCAAGGTCAGCCTGAATGACTTAGTGAGGACCTATCACAAAATAAACAAAGTAAAAAGAGGACTTGAGGGCTGGAGAGATGGCTTAGCGGTTAAGCGCTTGCCTGTGAAGCCTAAGGACCCCGGTTCGAGGCTCGGTTCCCCAGGTCCCATGTTAGCCAGATGCACGAGGGGGTGCACGCATCTGGAGTTCGTTTGCAGAGGCTGGAAGCCCTGGAGCGCCCATTCTCTCTCTCTTCCTCTGTCTTTCTCTCTGTGTCTGTCGCTCTCAAATAAATAAATAAATAAAATTTTTAAAAAAAAGAGGGCTTGAAAGATTGCTAAGTAGTAGTTTGTCAAGTACTCACAAAGTCCTAAATTCAATCCTCAGCACCACCAAGAAAATAACACACATGTGCACATATAATGAATACATGTGTATGTATGAGTGTGTGTATATATATATATATATGTGTGTGTGTGTGTGTGTGTGTGTGTGTGTGTGTGTGTGTGTATACATACATATGTATAAATTGTTCATAAAGTTTATTTTCCCCAAACCTATTGTTCCCCCATGACACAATGAAATTTTTAGGAGCATGACTGCTTTTGATGGAAGGAATTACTGTGCTATTCTGTTACTTCAAACAGCTATGCATGAACTTGGTCCTTGATCATCAACCACCTAAATTTGTAAAGCCTTTGGAATCCTTTGGATCAAAGCATCCTTTAGCTGCACATTACTATTACTAATCTGAATGTGCACTTAAAAGTTGACCTCGTAGGAGGAATAGGGTTGCGCTGCTGGTGTTATTAAGCTGATCAAACCTTGCTATCTTGTACCCATTCTTTTCCATCCTCTGTGCAGGATAAACAGATGCTCAAACTAATCCCAGAAAATTCAAAGTAATCTCTTTTCATTTTGAATCTGGGCACAGGTGAGGAGAGCTGAGCCGTGGCAGGCTGCCCTACTGCACAGGCAGACAGTGACCTCTCCAGAGTCTCTCCGGCACTAGGTACCCTTTCTGGGGGAAATGGTTGGAATTTCTTTCCTAGAAATGTAGTGAATTTGTCTTATATATTTTTTATCAATAATACTTGGTATATAGTAATCATACATATAAAACATTGAGGAATGATGCATAGTTACACTGCCTGGACTTTTTCAGTCATTTAATAACACAATTTGTACCTCTTGACTAACGAGAGTACTTAAAAAAATTCTTTGTTTGGCTGAAGACATGCCTTCAAGGTTAAGGTACTTACCTGCAAAGCCTAAGGACCCAGGTTTGATTCTTCAGTACCCAAGTAAAGCCAGATGCACAAGGTAGCATATGCATCTGGAGTTTGTCTGCAATGTCTACAGGCCCTGGTGTACCCATTCTCTCTCTCTCTCATACCTTCTCTCTTTCATATATATATATATATATATATATATATATATATATATATATATGAATATATGTATATCATATATATATATATCTTCTTTCTCTCTTACTCTCAAATAAATAAATATTTAAAGAAATGAAAAAATACTTTTACAGTTATGAAGTTGCTAACATTTCCCCAGTAAAGAATTTAGGAGGGCTTGCATGAAAGTTACTTATCAATATTTTTTGGTGTGTGTATGTATGTGGGGAGTGTGTGTGTGTGTGTGTGTGTGTGCATGAATATGTGTATTCATAGGTGTTAAGATCTTGTACCTGCCTTGATTACTTGATCTGCTCATTATGTGTCAGGTTCTGTTCTGAGCATTTATATCTTTTAACTCAATCTTGACAAAGGCTGTAAGTTTCTCCATTTTCTTCTCTACACCTATCTCCTTCCTTCCATCCGTTTTTTCTTTCCATTATATATTTCTACACTATCTCAAAATTTTAGATGGCTAAAAATTGATCTAGGATACATACTCGGCTAATTTGGTGTCATAACTCAAGCTATAACCACTATTTTCTACTTTACTCTAGTTTTCATTTTAATTAAAAGAGCACACATTTTTCTTTACCCCTCAAATGAAAATCCATTCATCTTCTACCTTCCTTACCTTTGAAAACATTGTTGGTATCTGGCACATCTATCCAACAACGTAGTGAATATTTCCTTGGTATCTCAATGACATGTCACTCCTCTGGTCAGTTTATGTAACAAAGATGAAGATATTCTGGAGATTAATTGATGCCATTAATCAGTTAATTTTGAGCTAAGTAAAACAGACACTCCAGAGTGGGCCTGATCTAATCACTTGAGCTTTGACTATTGGCCTTAGGGGAGCAAACTGCCTTGTCATGCATGGGAAGAAATTAAAAGCCACCTCTAGGAACTGAAGGTTTCAATCTTGTGTCACAAGAAAACGAATTGTGCCAAAAACCAGAAGGCTTGGATGAAAGACCCAACCTTTTGATAAAATAACAACCATTGCTAAAACACCTTGATTTCAACCCAGTGATGCCATCAGATGATAATACAACTAAAATCATGACTAAAACGTTGACTTGGCAAACTATTGTGTTGTTTTATGCTATTAAATTTAACAAAAAATATTGTAAATATTTAGAAAACTAATATAGAAACATTCTAGTTTTACACAAGGTTCCTCTTTTCCATTAAATTCCTAGATTTGCTTGTCACAGAGACTAGAACCTGAACAGACAAAAGGAAAAGGCGGACAGTGCAATCAACGAAGTAAATCCTGCTTGTGGAAAATAGGTTCATTCTTTTTCTTACTTCTGAAATCTGTTTTGGACATCAAACACTGGGAATTGAGTTACTTCTATTACCCCCATACATGACATCCATCAGCATTGATCTCTTTAAGTTTCCTATTGTGTTTTGTGCTTTTCCTCATTTTTCCAGACCGCTATTGTTATCCTACTCCTTACCATGGATGCTCTTTAATATTTTGATGCATGCCTTTGGCTGTGATGGTCTACCCTGCTTACTTGATTGCATTTGTAATATACCTAGGAGATGAGCAAAGCACATTTTTGAGTGTACCAGTATGGGAATTTCCAGAGACACTACCATATGGAATAGTAAGTGAAGGGGAAAGACTCCCAGAATGTAGAAAGCACTGCACATTAGTCACAGGAGGAAGACAAAGGGGAAGAAGGAAGGGTCAGCCAGTGAATACAAGCTCCCTTTTTCCTGAACAAGCACATCTACTGCTGCTGTCATTGCCCATAAGACATGAGACTCTGCCTTCCTCAAGTTTTTGATGGGAACTTCACTGGGCTTCCAAGATTTGCCTTGGGCTAGGACTATATCACTTTTCTGCCTTGAATAGCTACCAGGTTCTCTGGTGCTCTAGAATGTGGACAGCATTTGTTTAACTACCCAGCCTCCTTGTGAGCTAATCTAGTCAATCCCCTTTAAATGTATGCATGCATGTATGTATGCATTCATGTATGTGGAGATATATATATATATATATACACATATATATATATGTGTGTGTGTGTGTGTGTGTGTGTGTTTGTGTGTGTGTCTGTATGTGTGATATATATATATATATATATATATATATATATATATATATATATATGTGCTTTTGGAATATATCATGCAAATATATGTATAGTATTAATATTATACACAACAGACATACCACACACACACACACACATATACACATACGTGTGTATATGTGGTAGAGATTTCAAACTATAGCTTCTTGCCCCTTTTATGTATTGAGCAGTGTTTTATAAACACCTCAGATTATGAGCTGAAAAGAATGTAAACAACCTTGTCCTATTCTTATCATAACCCAACACAACTGTGTCACTGAGTCTCATCTTGGGTCAATAAAATACATTGCAAGAGCAAACCAAGGGTAAAAACACCCCTGAACGAACACCTACCTGTTCTACACTTGTCACTAAGGAAGTTCCGTTTGGACCCCACAATCATGTAGTGTTAGAAACTCGTATCCCACCAGTAGTGTAAGGAATTAAAGGTGAAGTCACACTGCCTGCCATACTGCCTATAAAACTTCTCAGCCAGCAGAACTCAGTACACTACTCAGCCTTTGAAGCTATTCCCCTGAGTCCATATTGACATGAAGAAATTTTATGATTCTCCATCCTATTGCTGGTGCCATCTCTGTAACATATGCAATGTTCTGTTCTCCTAGAGAACCAGACTAATAGAGATGACATGGCACAAAGAGTAAGGGTTTTACTGATTCTTGAAATCAGCTCTAAAGACTTCTTTCTTAGTTCCAATCCAAAGCACTTGGATTTAATTTTTTTTAATAATCTTGCCGGGCATGGTGGTGCATGCCTTTAATTCTAGCACTCGACTAGAGAGGCAGAGGTAGGAGGATCACTATGAACTTGAGGCCACCTGAGATTACACAGTGAATTCCAGGTCAGCCTGGGCTAGAGTGAGACCCTACCTTGCAAAACCAAAAAAAAACAACCTCTCTTCAGAAACCATGCCTTCCTTAACCTCAAATTAAGTCATGTTAATTTTCAAAACTTTCTACTCTACATTCTTCCCCTGATTCTCCTCTGTAAATCTGGCTAAAAGCAGTTGCCACATGTTACATGTTGGGTGTGATGGCTTGAATGTTAATGGTACCATATCCTCAGGTATTTTTTGATTAAGCTTCCTACTTAGTCACCTGCAGGAGGAATCCTGATGGGAAGGTGTGTTGCTTGGGGTGGATCTTGAGTCCAGCCCTAGTGGGTACATGTTCAGAGTCAGCTCCTGCCTGCCAGAGCAGGCTGTTTTCTCTCTGCTATGGCTATATGATGATATGAGCCAGCTTCCTCCACCAGCTGCTTCTGGTCAGGTGTTTGTTCTATCAATGAGAAGGTAATTAATTACAGCACTAGGCTGCCTTGAAATTTCAACCCAAATTAGTTAGCAATCCCTAAATCCAGATCCCCACAAACTACCAGACAATGGATAGGATGCAGACAAATTCTTAGCCACAATGTAGTATGAATGGCCATTATTCTATTTCCCAAGAGAGTTCTTGTTCCCATCTGAACCTTCATGAGTACAGTCTTTACTGCTCTTATTTCTATCAATATTTGGATCTTCTGAGATCCAACCAGAATAAGGCAGTAAGCTCTGCTTACAGTATTCTACAGTTTTGCTAGCCTTTGTCTTCAGACATTTCCAAATTCCTCTCACAAACGAATTCTACTTCCACAAACCAGTGCTGAACTAGATCACCAAATAGTTACAGCAACATCTCCACTTCTTGTAAGATTTTTTTTTTCAAAATACCACATTTTATTCAGAGTTTACAAAGGAATGTGGAAAGGGGAAAGTTGGAAGGTAAAGTGTGAGTGGGAGAAGCACATCATGTGAGGCCCAAAAGCCCATGTGGGTCACACGTAGCACAGGAGTCAATGTGACCAGATAGGAATGAAAAATGGAAAGAAAAAAGAAAGTTCAAGGAGCTCCTGCCATGTGGGGAGCTAGAGAGAAGAAAGAACTCATGCAGAGAGTAAGGGCTAGGGGGCCTTCCTGCCTGGGATTGGGCTAGGGCCCACCCAGGCCCAGCTGAGGGAAAAACTCACCCACAGCTGGAAGTTCCCAAGTGATCAGAGCCAGAGAGCCTGCCCTCTCCTTGCAAAGGTATTTATAACCTTAGGGTGGTGGGCTCTCTTCTGGCCCAGGTGAACCTGAAGACCAGCTGGTTGGTTAGGACTAGGGGCTGTCTCAGGAAGAGATTATCTCTGGCACAAAGTTCTGGGGGCTGAGCTTGACCAATCACAGTGTTTAAATCCTATGAAAGACCTCCCTCCCAGGAAGTGTCCTGACTGGGGAAAAACGGTTCTTTGCAACTAAGCAAGAGATAAGAAAAACTTTGCAGCCCTTTTTACCTTCAGGGGTCCAGTCACCCTAACTCTAACCCCCCTCCTTCACTTAAATTACCAAGCAATTTAAAAGTCATGTAGTTTAAAAATGTGTAGTCAGGCTATCACTGGTGATCCTTGTGTTTCAACTCCCCAAGTAGCTAGGATAATAGGCCTGTGCCATTAGGCCTGGCTCCTTTTATTGTTTATAATGCCTGTGTGAATAAATGATTTACAGTCAGAGAAATTTAGCAGAAAATTATGGCAGGTAGTGAGCACCATCAGGCATGGCTTTCCTATGTCCCTGAATTTCCAAAGAGACAGTGTGGTTCTCTCCTCCACCAACTTTCACAGCCGCAGGCCTCAGCTCCATAGAGGAGAGGGGGCTTGTGGTTGGGTCCCAGGTATGTTGATAACACCTTTCCAGCCAAGTGCTTAGGCTGGAGGCTTGGCTGGAGCATTTTCAGTCTCCCCCTTCATTTAGGCAGCCAGACTCAGACTGGCTGTGAGGTTTAAGGCTGTGTTGCAGGATGGGCAGAGCCCAGAGCAGGAGGTGGAGCCCCATCTACCACCCCCACCCCCCATAGGCAGTCTTGTGTCTTGGACCCAGTAGTTTGTAATGGAAAAAGGAAAAATCCTAGAAGACATTCCAATCATGGGTCTTTGGTTCCCGGCCTCCATGTGGCCATGAGGCTCCTCTTCCTCAGCTTAGCAGGACCTGTTCACAGACTCTGGAGGAGTTTGGCCTTGGGGAATCTCTGTAAAAGTTGTCACCTTTACCAAAGAGCCCCACCTGTCGCTATACCAGTTGGCCAAGAAGCCATAGCAGTTAGTCTAAAGAGAGAGAGAAAGCAAAATGCAACCCTTAAATCTGATTATTGTTTA
Source organism: Jaculus jaculus (assembly GCF_020740685.1). NCBI lineage: Eukaryota > Metazoa > Chordata > Mammalia > Rodentia > Dipodidae > Jaculus > Jaculus jaculus. The sequence goes on from NC_059110.1 coordinate 32,460,763, forward strand.
GTTTCTATCTTCCTCAGTGTGAGGCGACAAGAAAAGAGTAAAATTTAAAGGATCTGAAGTACCCCTGGAGCTGATGGAAGCAACAGTTAGAGCCTACCAGCAGCTCAGGGAAGTGGAGAACCCAAATAAAAATGTGGCTATTTGTATAAAAATTATACTTGGAGCTGGAAAAATGGCTTAGCAGTAAAAGCACTTGTCTGCAAAGCCAAAGGACCTTGGTTCGATTCCCCAGATTCCATGTAAGCCAGATGCACAAGGTGGCACATGCATCTGGAGTTCATTTGCAGTTGGTGGAGGCCTTGGTTCACCCATCCTCCCTCCCTCTCTTTCTCTCCCCCCCTTCTCTCCCTCCCTCTTTCCCTCTCTCAAATAAATAAATAAATAACTTTAAAATAATCATTCTCAAGATAGCTCAGTGGAACCTCCATTCTGTAACAGGGAAACTAGGGTTCTGGGGTGCTTCCTGGAACCCCAAGCCCTGAGTTCATATCTGCAAACTGACAAAAAAATGGCAATTTCAGATTCAAAAGAATGATTTTTAAAATACCACGGTTTATTTAGATTTTACAAAAGAGTGCACAAAGGGAAAGGCTTGGAGGTAAGATGAGATAAAGTGGGGAGAAGAGAAGTACACCACATGGAGCCCAAAAACCATGTGGGCCACGTGTAGCTCAGAAGTCCATGTGACCAGATAGGGAAAAAGCGTGGAAAGAAAAAGAGAAAAGTTCGGGCTGGAGAGATGGTTTAGTGGTTAAGTGCTTGCCTGTGAAGCCTGAGGACCCCTGTTCAAGGCTTGATTCCCTAGGACCTACATTAGCCAGATGTACAAGGGGGCGCAAGCATTGGAGCTTGTTTGCAGTGGCTGGATGCCCTGGAGCATCCATTCTCTCTCTCTGTCTCTCCCTCTCTCCCTCTTCCTCCCTCCCTCTTTCTCTCTCTGTCCATTGCTCTCAAATAAATAAATAAAAATAAACTAAAAAATTTAAAAAGAAATGCTCATGGACTATAGACAGAATTGAAAATTAGCATATTCAATAATATATTTTCATTTTATACACCTAAACCTCATCTTCAATTACATACTGGACAAAGCTTCTTGAATTTCTCAAACTCCATGTCTGGTATTATATTCCTGTGAGTGAGTGATGACCTCTTCACATTGCTTCACTCCAGTAGTTTATAGTTAGTAAGAGCTGCTTTATACATAGTGTCTCAGTTCAGTTTTTCACTGAGTGGTGGAAATATCTCCTTTTGGCTGTAGATTCAAATAAATATCCCAGACAGTACCTTTAAATCTATAAATAGGGCTGGAGGGATGGCTTAGTGGCTAAGCACTTGCCTGTGATGCCTGGGGACCCTGGTTCAAGGCTCGATTCCCCAGGACCCATGTTAGCCAGATGCGCAAGGGGGCGCACACATCTGGAGTTTGTTTGCAGTGGCTGGAGGCCCTGGTGTGCCCATTCTCTCTCTGTGTCTCCCTCTTTCTCTGTCTGTTGCTCTCAAATAAATAAATAAATAATTTTTTTAAAAAAATCTATAAATAAAATGTTATGGGCATACACTGACTTGTCTGTTACAGCATACAATAGACTGTCCATTTCAGGAGAAAGAAAGCCAAAATGTCAAAAGTGACTCCTCTTTTCGCAACTGATCTAGTGGGTCTTCAATCTTAAAATCTTTAAGGTACTTTAAAAATTTAAAATAAGGGCTGGAGAGATGGCTTAGCGGTTAAGCGCTCGCCTGTGAAGCCTAAGGACCTCAGTTCGAGGCTCGGTTCCCCAGGTCCCACGTTAGCCAGATGCACAAGGAGGCGCACGCGTCTGGAGTTCGTTTGCAGAGGCTGGAAGCCCTGGCGCACCCATTCCCTCTCTCTTCCTCTATCTGTCTTTCTCTCTGTGTCTGTCGCTCTCAAATAAATAAATAAATAAAATTTAAAAAAAAATTTAAAATAACTATCACCAGTTAGTGTGAATCATTATTTGAAGGGCCCTCCAAAATTTATTTCTAAGTACATATTTATTTCTAAGTAACATAGGGGACATGTTTGCTAAAAATAAATCACAGAATTCCAGTTATTATTTATATCACTTCCAAATTAATTTTAAGATATTTTAAAATGTGTGTGGTTACTGAAAAGGAACAGCTTCCCACTCTGAGTTCTCATGCAAAAAAGAATGGGATTTCAAGAGAGCTTCTTCTAATACTTATTTGACATAATGTGTCTATCTGGTTTTATCATTTGCTTTGGTTATTTCTGTAAGTTCTGGAAATATTGAATTTTCATTTCCTCCTTAAATATTTCTCTGTGATTATGCAGGCCATCTATTGGACACTTTTCCTGTAGCTTAGTAAAGATTCAAGAGCAGTGTTTGCCTAATCCCCTATCGCCATATAAATAGGCAATAAAGAATTTACAACAAGGTCAAATCTTATGGGGAAAATATTTAAAAGATCATTAAAGTAATTATTCCCTGGAAGCCAAGGTAATTGTTTTAAAATCAGATTTCTAGAGTTGTACGACTCAGAAATGAACATAAAGTTGAGAGTTCAGCACAAAGTGTGTCTTTGGCATTACATTCAGCAGCTTTTCAGATGGTTTAGATTTCATTGTGAAATCAAACAGATTAAATAGCATACATCATGTCTCTGGCTTTACTATCGGGCTGAAGACACAAGTGTAAGGTTCTTTTCCGGTTCTACTTGACATGCTTTGAGTAGTTGGTCCATTAGCTTTTGTGATGGCTCAGTTTCCTGGTTTATACTAAACTTGTCACCCACTTAGGGAAGCCCTAGATAAGGACATCAAGTCGGAATCCAACCTCACTGACTGGGTCTGCTAGTAACTATATACCTCCTGCTCAGGGTTTATTTACATAAATCATTTAGGGAAATCTCTGATTCATAGTTGGGCAGGACTTTTGCGATACCATGGATGCTGCCACCATTGTAAGTATATCTCCATGCTACACATGAGTCAGCAAAGAAAAAATATCAAGAAGTAACATTTTCAAGCATTGAATATTTCCAGGGCAAAGATTTAATGAATAATCAATGTTTATTAAAGTGCTTAGGAAATGTTCAATTATCAGAAAGACTACTTTTTGACAAAAACATAAATGTTAGCCCACAAATCCCAAGATATGATCATTTATAACTGAAGACTCCTGGTTAACATCTTAAACTCCAGTTGAAGGTGTTTTCTTCTTGTTCCTTTCCCAGAACAAATTACCACAGATTTAGTAGGTGAAACCGAAAGAAACTTACTATGTCACAGTTCATTAGAATTCTCAGTATACCTGACTTCTTTTTCCACTTTGAGTCTTACAAACTGAAACCAAGATGTCAACAGCCTGAGTTCTTGTGTGAGGGCACAGTGTGGGAGCCTCATTCAGCTTATTGGCAGAATTTAGTTACATACAATTACAGAACTGAAGTCCTTATTTTCTTACTGGCTATGCCTGGGTCTGCCTATGTTTCCCTGCAAGCTCTCACCTTTCAAACATCTCTGACCTCACCTTCTGCCTCCTCTGCTTGGTTTTGAGCTAGAGAACACAGTCAGCATTTAAGGACTACTAGTTTAGACTGGGCTTACTCGTTCTAACAGGAAGTTCTCTTTCCTTAATTAGGACTGAAAGCTTTTTGCTGCATAATATCACAGTGATAGTTCCTGGGAATTAAAGTGTGAGCATTTTTGGAAGTGACTACTGACAAAAGAAAATCAGTTACCAGAGATAAGTCACAGTCATTCCACTGGCCTTTTACATGTGTAGCTACCTGCTAGAGATCCGTTTCTCAATGTGGTCAGTAGAAAACTCATCTATTAAGTTACCTTCCAAATGAGAGCAGAATACAGTAGCCCATAAAGTCTATAGGTATACTAGGATCCTTCAACATATATAAAGCAAAACAGAAAACTAATATGTTTGTAGTCTTTGAACTGTTTTAGTATTATTATGCAAACCTTATGGTCTCAATTATTGGCTTTTCCATACTGATGTAAAAGTTATCTCATTAAAATGTATTTTTAGTTGATAATTTTTCAAGTAAAACTAAAACCACAGACTTCGGTTGCTCTACAACATTGCTTTAATCAATGCTTCCTGGACTAGACTTCATTTGCCCTAGGCCTCTTGGACTCAGAGCTACTGGAAAGCTAATATATACTACCACTACTGAAGTTTATTTAAGAAAAGAATTGGGTGACTTTACTAGAAGACAAGTACTCCAAGAATAAAGATAGAAGACTAGTCACTAACAAGTTCTAAATTCCTAGTGTATGACCTAGTGTGATAACTGATCAATGTTTGTTGAATGCATGAATTGTCAAATTAACCTAACATAGTGACTCATGACTGTTCAAAGCAGGCTGATAATCTTGATGTAAAACAATGTAACAATGATGTAAACAAATATAGAGAGACATTTTAATGGATCTCATAGTTTCTTAACATGATAGGCCTATTGTTATTTTTTTTTCTGCTTGTGTAGGTAATGTGGGGTGTGTGTGTGTGTGTGTGTGAATGTATGTGCCCATGTAGTGTCTCATGAGCTTCCCTGACATGTGCTTGCCTACAGTGGCTAGAGCAGAGTCCTGGTCCACTGCTCTTCTGCACATTTATTTTTTTTCTAAGCAGGAGTCTTACTGACTGCAGAGCCGACTATTTTTTCATGAGCTCTGATCTTTTACAGAACTTGAGTTACAGACACATGTGCCCATTTTCAGCTGTTTAAGTGTGTCCTAAGGAATGAATCTGAGTGGTCTTTTAGGCCTCATCAGATCTTCTTACTTGTACAGGAAGCGTTCTTAATCACTAAGCAAATTCTTCAGCCCTAGACTGATTATTTAAATATGACAAACACCATGTGTATGTTGTAAATAGAATTGTCTAACTACACTAATAAAAAATACGTTATTAAAAATATGAGTAGCATCCAAAATCTGAATTATATGGGCAAATGCTAACTTATATATGGTCAAAATCTGAACCCATGCACAATACTGGTAATTCACTGTTTGCTATTTAAAACTTTTGTAGGACCATTTATCATAACTGTTAACTGTAGCACAATTTCTGCTTTAAAGGTTCAAGGAAATAAGAAAAGAATCATATGCTACAAGGTGGCACATGCATCTGGAGTTCATTTGCCCCTTTCTCTCTCTGTTACTCTCAGTTAAATAAGTAAAAAAAAAAAAAAGAGTCATATGCTAAACTGTAAGTAGTAGTAAAGACCAAAGATGCTTATTTTATTACTAAGTATAAGTAAATGTTATAAGCATATAAGAACATTTTAGTTTTATAGTTAGTATACAATATCCACCACAAAGAAGACTTGACACCTCTGCTATACCTACTGACATCATTTTCTAATGGCTGTAGTCAATACGAGAACCAAAAGGAAAATTTCAAAGTTTTCATTAAGCTAGAATACAGACTGAAAAAATTAATGATTGAAAGTTTAGTTTATTTGATTAAATTAATCAAGCTTGCTTCTGGGTGTATCATTCAGCTGAGGAGAGAACAATCACCCTGGACGTGTGTGAGACCATTGTGTGGGCTGGGGTCTCAAACTGAATAAAGAGCAGAAAGCAGAATGAACACCATGACTCATCTCTCTCTGCCTCCTAACTAAAGATGCTATATGACCAGCTACCTCTGGCTTCTGCTGCCATGCCTCCCCTGACACAACAGACCATACTGTCAAATTACAAGTCAAAATAAACTTTTCTTTCCTTAAGTTGTGTTTCATCACAGCAATAAGAAAGGTAACCAGTATACCTCCCACCATGATGGACTAAGTCCTGTGAAACTCTAAGCAAATAAAATTATCCTTCTTCCTTTGTTTTTTTCTCTTTCAAGTATTTTGTTCACAATGATGATAAAGGTGATATAATACTCAATATATCCTTTCACACTTATTTTTCATGTAGTGGTTTACACATTCATAATAGTTATGAATTGGATGGAAATTGAATGCAAGATAGAATTAATTGGTTGAGGGTTTTAAGAACTTGTATGTCTCCAGTTCTGTGGGGTTTGACAGACTTCTTTAAAAGAGGATAAGGAGGTATGCAAGATGCAGGCCACCAGGCAAGGTGCCATGGACTCTGATCTCCTCCATTGCATCTGATAAAGCAGAAAAAAATAACCTAACATTCTTATGGAAACATTCTTGTATTCTTTGGATACAATGGAAACCTATATGGTTACAAAATGATAACTGAAAGTCAAAAGTTTTAAAGTTTACAAAATAGTTTCTTACCAATAGAGATTAGGATTTAAACTTTTTGACAGTCTTAAGTTTGAGAATTTGGGCAAGCAATCAGTTACATCCTGGGAATTAAGTGCAAGTGACCTATGGGAAATAAGTTGGCTAAGGCTGAAGAGAGAGCCCACAGAGTATCACTTCCTCCTAGGAGCTCATCTGTGCCACACACATTGCTATGGAAACAGGAAAAAGTGCTACCCATTGAAAATAACATCACCCAAAACACATAAATACACTTTTGAGGGTATAATAGCTTAAAGCTTTAAAACTTAGGAGTTTGGCTACTACAGAATATAGTTCATTTTGTTTTGAAGTACTATTATGAAACATGAGAAAGCCACACAAAGAAATACTTCCAAAACCATTTAAAACTTTGACTTACATAAACGTAGTTCTTATATTTGCTTTCTTCATAACTAGGAGGACTTAAAAGATGTTTATATTATAGCATGTAGGCATATATATTTTCAAGAATCTTCAGACAGAAGAAAATATTCTGAAAAACTGTGACTATAATTTGACATGGGATGCATTTAACAGCTGGAAGGATTTCACACTTAGAGCCTAATTTACAAATCTTTTGAGTTGGCATTGTTTCAGCTCTAGTCTTAGAAGTCATAATTTCCCAGATATTTTTCTCTGGATTTGAAAATTGTTTGTGTAAGGAAAATATATCATTTCAAAAGTGGGGTGATCATAGCAGAATCTGGCCAAGCAAAGCATGAACGCACTGACTTCAGAATAAGTTCTGAGAGCATTACCCCACTCTACTCCCATTCCCTGAGGTCAGCCATCTTCACTTCTCCACTATTAATGTCCTTTCTTTGCAGGCAAGCAATCTGGACTTGCAGATACAATATTCTTAATTAGCCCAAGAAGCTTCCTACTGTGTTAAAAGAGGTTGCGATCACAAAGATTAGAAACAACTTCAATTTTCTCCTGTATGCACATGTTTTTGTGTGTTTTGGTGGTGCTTGTGGGGGAAATAATTTGAAAAAAAATAAAACAGTGTGAATCAAATTAAGAGACTTGGAGAGACTGAACTGGGTTTGTATTTCTGGGCAGATTAAAAATGGAATAGAATCTTCGCCCAAGAGACAAGCAGCAGGGGAATGCCCAACTTCACACTGTGATTGCTATTATTAGTTTGTTTGGCCTATCCCAAGTCTTGTGCTTCCACAGCAGAGAAACACTGATAGAAAGTAAAGAACATAGGCCCCGTACCCCTCTCCTGATGGCCTGTTCTAGGAGACGCATTCAGTCCAGAATCTCCTGTGTATCCAGATTTCTCTAAAGTTCAAGAAAATGGATTAAAGCTTAGATTCTATTTTTTAGTGGTAACTTGATGAGGCTCCAAAGAAAATTTTATGAAATTACTAGTAATAAAACCATCAACATCAGGCATCAAGCTGTCCCAGCCTTGCCTAGGCATAACGACACTGCTTGGAATGCTAAAAACCATTTGCTTTTTAGCACTATTCAGTGTTGCATTTTAAGCCTCACATGATTACATCAATTTATCTGGCTCACGTTTGCTTCAGCAGCTATCTTCAAACATTTGCTTTAAGAGAATTTTAAATATTTTTTTAAATCTTATGAGAAGAACCACAGTCTCATGGAACTGGCAGGGACAAGGATATCTGTTTGTGGTGCTGGAAATCAAACCCAGTTTCTCATGCATGGTAGACAAGCTTTTAGCCACTGATATACCTCCAAGCCCAATGATGCTTTGAATGCTGGTGCTACACATTATTTGCTATATGACTGAGCAAATTAGTGTACTTCTCTAAAGTTCTATTTGTTCCTTTCAACCTATTATTCTAGATGGTGATAAAGTTATATTTCTATATCTACAACATGTGTGAGAAAAGTAACTGGAGTTAACACATAAGAAAGGATACATGCTTTAGGGGTCTGTTTTGTTTTGTTATGTTTTGTTTTGTTTAATTTATCAATGTGTCAAGTCAGATGTAACATCGGATTTTCATGTCTCATAAGAATTGCCTACAGAATGATAAACACAATTACGGTATTTCCTTACAGTGTTGAGAGCACTAGCCCTGCGTATCAGTGTTTCTCCTGTTCAAAATGAAATGAGGCCATGGAAATAAAGCTAGCACATGCCAATGGCTGAGAATATTAACATATAAAATGAGTGGCATAAAATGTAAGCATACGAGACATTTCACATGGGAGCACTGAAAAAGATCTGAGTCTTTATAGTTTTTGTTTTAATTCCTAAAATCTAGTTCCCTTAGCAAATTGTATTGATATCCAGAAAATTATAATTATTTTAAATCCTGAAACCCACTTTCATGCAGCTAGTGCAAAAATTGAAGACCCAGAATATTTATTTACTGTTTTTCTATTACTCCACCAACCACTTGAAACAGATCTTAGGCTACAGACCAAATAAATAAATGAGTGAAAGTATGTGGTGCCTCTGGCAACGTCCTGCTTAATTCCTCTCTGGCCTTCGAGAGCTGTTCCTTAAAAACAGGCTGCTGGGCTTCTGCTTGGCTCAGAACACTCAAGATTACAAAACCTGCTTATCCCAGCTTTGTTTTAACACCTGTGGGGGAGGGGGGGAAATCTACAATACAGTCACACGGCTTACAATAGGTTCAGATGTCTCCTGGTTTAGAAGCTGGCAGTCTCAAACACCAGAAGAAAATAAGGTTGTGATATTAATAATCATCTGTCAGGATGATTCTGCTCATTGGATCTTTCCCTGTGAAATCATCCTCTAAATTGAACAAAACAATTACATAAACCATTAGGCAGCCTAGGTTACCACATCTCTGAGCTCCACCTGTGGTCAAATATGAGAAACCCATGCGCAGTACAAATTTGTCAAGCAGGGAAGACAGCAAGTCACTGAACATGCTAGGCAGTGCTGTAGGCAGATCCTGGGATGCTTTATGAGGTGATAAAGACCTCTGCCTCCAGGGAGGCCATATCCTCAGAGAGAATGTGGAGCCTCAACACAAGGCTCCTTTTATGACTGTCTTTTCCAAAGCATTTTTTTTTCCCACTTTATATTTGTAGGGATTACAACAAATTCAGTATCTCTAAAAACTGTAAAATACCAAACTCAAGGGATTGCTCCCACTGTCTCTCAGTTCCCTCTGAAGAGTTGTCTGGGTAGGTAGGAAACTGAAGGATAGAATGAAGACAGGGAATCTTCAATTGAAAAAAAGAAGAAGAATACAACAGACATCTGAAAAAAAAAAAAAAAAGGAATCAGCTTGGATGAACCTACAAAACAAACTTCCTCTGCAAGATAAATGCAGCTAGTCAGGTATGTAATGTAAGAAAGCAGAGGGGGTGTGTGTCCCCTATCGGAACCACTTATTTGGAGTAAAGAAAACATGAACGATGCTACAGATAGTCACTGTAATATGTCACTTTTGCTCCCCTGCAACATGAACATTTTTAAGCCTGGAATATTTGTGATGATCTCATGATCCTTCCTCAGAGAGAATGGTGGAGCATCAGCACAAGTGTCCGTTAATGACTATCTTTTCCAGACCATTTTTTTCCCACTTTGTATTTGTAGGGATTATTGCAAATTCAGTCTCATTTCTTGAATCATTCAAGGGCTGAATATTTAAAGGTTTGTGTGATGGATATAGAAGCTTGATTTCTACCCAGACATAAAGAAGCTGAGAGGAGACAAGGCATTCAAATGGGGTTGGTGGGAGGGCAAGGTGGACTCAAAGAGCACAACTTAATAAAAATATCTATTATTCCCAAATGTGTGTTAACTAATTCTGTTTCAAATTGGATAAAATAAGGAGATAAGACAGATGGAACTTAGGCAGATTTTCATTACTGTTGTTGTAAAATAATAGCCTGGCCAGGAACTCTCAATCCTGCTGCCTCAGCTTCCCAAGTGCTGAAATTTTAGATATGTGTCCTTTTTTCAGGAAGGATAATGCATAGCATTACATATAAGCTCCGTGCAGACAGGCCTGTATCTGTCATATCTCTGTGGCAGATGAAGTCTTTCAGAAAGGAAGACTTCAATGATCATTTGTTAAAAGAAAAAAAAAATGAGTAGTAACCAAAGAATTAGTCACGAAAAACATTCTAAGAAGAAAATAATAATAAAACTATCTGTTATGTTGGCAAAAGTATATAAAATGCATTAGTATCAAGTAAGGAAGACTGTTACAATACAAATATTCTTGTTTTTCTTTAGGAGGAAAAAAATCTAAGTGTGAAAATCTAGATAGTAATATTCAGTTAAAATCATACATTTCTTTTATTATGTGATAGTTCTAAACCCACAAAAATAGTTTTATCTCTACACCTCTTTTTTTTTGGTCCCATCTGAAGACAACATGGATACTTTTTATTTAACAAATCAATTTTTAAAATATCACCACTCGCCTGTTGGTTATGAGCAGTTGAATGAAGAGTTAGGAGTGATGGAAATAGAAAAAAGGCTGGAGACGCAAGTTACAAACCTGGTTTCTTTTATATTTCCCAGTTGTACCATTAGAACTGAATTAAAGAACTTTGTTGAATTATTCTGCTGGCCTAAGTGAGTCTGGATAGAAGCTGAGAAACAGAAACATATTGCAGAAGGCACTGGGGAGTCCCAGACAAAGGACTGTGGATTTACCCACTTTCATGCAAATGTGCCCACACATGCATATACACCACACACACACACACACACACACACACACACACACACACATACACACACACACAGACACACACACACCACACACACACACACACACGCACACACACACACAGAGCTTTCTATGACTCAAGAGAGCAAACCTGAAAAGATATACAGAAGCATATTAAGCCAGAAATGATTCAGGAATATTATAATTATATTATAATTGTCTATTGCAATAATTATGTAGGGATGCCATCATTAACCATTGTGTACAGATAACTGAAAATGAGAGACAATCCAAGTCTACGATAGCAACATCACAAGGCACCTCTCTACGCTAAACCAAACTGATATAGGACTGAGCTTTTTATAGTAATGACTATCTTATTTTCCAGAGTTATTGGTCCACATATCTATTATTTTAACATTCAACAAAATAATATACAAGGGAATGGCTTACTTGAAGCACCCAGATCTTAAAAAACTAAATCAATATGCAAGGAACCATCAAACCCATTGTCAAAACACAAACATTCAAAAACAGGAAAAAAAAAAAAAAAGACAAAAGATTTTGCTGAGCATGGTGGCACACACCTTTAATTCCAGAACTCAGCACTTGGGAGGCAGAGGTAGGTAATTGTTGTGAGTTTGAGTCCAGCCTAGGTCTACTGTGTAAGATCCAGGTCAGACTGGGCTATCTCAAAGAAAGAAAGAAAAGAAACCAGTAAAACAGAAAAGACAAAAATTATTTTACAAAAAAATAACAAAGCATAATAAGATGAGTGCTCAAACAAGTCTAAGAAATAATGAATGATAAGATATGGGTAGTCACCATTCAGGTGATTATTATACAATTACTGCAGAGCTGGGTGTGGTGGTGCACTCCTTTCATCCCAGCACTTAGAAGGCAATGGTAGGAGGATCGCCCTGAGTTTGATGCCACCCTGAGACTACATAGTGAATTCCAGGTCAGCCTGGGCTAGAGTGAGACTCTACCTCAAAAACCAAAAAATAAAAAATAAAAATAAATAAATTACTGCAGAGCTGGAGAGACCACCTAGCAGTTAATATGGCTTCCTAGACATAAAGTCTCAGGGGGCCTTAGACTGCTGAGTTCAACTCCCCAGCACCCATGTAAGCAGCTAGACACGACCATGTATGCCAGTGACCCCAGTCCTGTGGGGAATATAGACCAGAGAGTTTCTAGGCTCACAAAAATACCAGTGCTGGAGAACCAGTGAAGAACCTCTGTCTCGGGAAACAAGTGGGCAAGTAATAGAGGGGGATACCCCACATTGTTGTCTGGTCTCCACATGGGAACACAGGAGGCTGCATCTGCACACGCATGCCCATGCAAACACCATGCACACATTACACCTACTACACACATGTACAGGCAGAAAATAATTCAACTTTCTTTATGATTGGAAAAAATCTTATTAAAATGGAGAAAGGGGGGTGCTGGAGAGATGGCTCAGTGGTTAAGATGCTTACCTGCAAATCCTAATGACCTATGCTTGATTCCCCACTTGAAGCCGGATGCACAATGTGGCACATGTAACTGGAGTGTTTTTCCAGTGGCCCTGGCAAACCCATTTTCTCTTTCTTTCTTTCTTTCTCCCTTTCCTGCTCTCTCTCCCTCTTTTTTCTCTATCATCTCTCTTCCTCCTCTCTTTGCTTCTAAATAAATGTAAAAAATATTTTTAAATGGATGGAGAGATGGCTTAGCAATTAAGGCACTTGCCTGCAAAGGCAGGGCCCCAGGTTTGATTCTCCAGAACCTATGTAAGTCAAATACACATGGTGGTAAATGTGTCTGGAGTTGGTTTGCAGTGGCTAGAGTCACTGGTGTGCCCATTGTCTTTCTCTTGCTCTCTCTAATAAATAATAAAATAAATTTTATAAATATTTTAAATGGAGAAAATAAGATTTATAAGGTTATTAAAATGCCATGGGGCTAGAAAGATGGCTTAGTAGTTAAAGGTGCTTGTTCTGTAAGCGTACCAACCAGAGTTCATATCCCCAGCACCCAAATAAAGCCAGATGTGCAGTGGGCACATGTTTGTAATCCTAATGTGCCTGTGGCAGTGGGAGTTCAAGTTGGGAGCATTCTAAAGCTCATAGGCCAGCTGGTCTGGCCTTTCCAGAAGCAAGAGACCTGTGTCAAGCAGCCCAAAGTTGTCCTCTGACTCTCATACACACCATGTCACATACACCCTTATTCACACATGAATAATACATAAAGGAAAATGCCTTAGATGGGTAGCCAATGTCTTTCCGATTGGCTATGAGATCCACTCAGTGGACAGGAACCCATAGTTGGAACTAAAAACCAGGTCAGAATTTTATGGAGACAAAGATTATGCTCTCCAATGTCAACTCCCACTAGTCTTTGGCTAAAAGAAGGGCCTACATCCATCAAAATCTCTCTAAATTAATAATTCTTATTCTATTTAGCTGATGCTGACTTTACTCTCCTTTGTAGAATCTATTTTGCTTTTTAGAAGATAGCAAGACCTGAAGAGATAAACCACCCCTCACATTTTAGCCAAGACTCAGGTGAAACCACAGAGGAATTGGGGAGACAAGCAAGAGTGCTGCTTCCATGGTGAGCCTGAGAAGCAGTACCAGGGTGAACGAGACAGGTGCTGAGGATACTCAATACATACCAAAGCAGAGATCCAGAAGCTCCCAAGAACTTATCACTGAAGTAGACTTAAGCCACTCACCCACCATGGCTCAGGGAAATTTTGCAGAAGATGGGCAGATAGATTGTAAGAGCCATGATTGGGACATCATATCCAGAGGCATTGCCCCCCCACCCATACCTGACTGCTGCTCTCACAATATAACCCACATACCCATGGAGAATACCAGCAACCCCACTGAGGAAGTCCCCCAGCAGAATGGGGGCAGGGAGGAGAAAAAAAGATGTTAACACCACATAATGTATCCATATAAAATATATTCTTAATAAAAGAAAAAGAAAATTAAAATTCAAAGAAGCTGGGAGTGGTGATGCATGCCTTTTAATCCCAGGGTTGAAGTAGGAATATCACTGTGAGTTTGAAGTCACCTTGAGACTACATAGTGAATTCCACTGTGCTACAGTGAGACCCTCCCTCAAAAAAAAAAAAAAAAAAGAAAGAAAGAAAAAAAGAAAGAAAGAGGGCTGGAGAGATGGCTTAGCTGTTAAGGCACTTGCCTGCAAAGCCAAAGGACCTTGATTTGACTCCCCAGGACCCACATAAGCCAGATGCACAAGGGGGCGCATGAATCTGGAATTCATTTGCAGTGGCTAGAGGTCCTGGTATGCCCATTCTCTCTCTCTGCATCTTTCTCTCTCTCTCTCAAATAAATAAGTAAAAAAAAAAAAAAAAGTCTTAGAAATGGGGAGACTTAATTCAATGTCACTGCCTTATAGTGGGGAGAAGAGCTGCATAGATAAGTGTATGTGTAGCTACATTAATGTAAATCTCAGTGTCAGCATTCTTCCTCCACCGAACTTCATTGTACTTGCTCTGGCCTTCTCTTGGCATCAGTGAAAGACAACCCCTTGTCTAGTTTATGCAAAGATAAACTCAGCAAGCTATCAAGCATTATTTTATTTTCCATTCATAACAAATAAGGAAACAAATGCCCTCCCCTGGACATGAGTAAATTAGCTGTGTAAATATAAACACTACCCCTTTGGTGACCATATGAACTCTAATGGCATGGTGTATCAGGTAAGGTCTCTGGGGGATACAAAAATGAAATATTCAAATAATCCCACTTTTTCTATACCAACCATAAGAAGGAGTTCTGAAGCAGAAGTTTGGGGGGTTGTTCATTCACTGTTACTAAAATATTAGAGTGTTTCAGGACAGTATGGTTTCTGGTCATGGTCCTAAATGAACAGCAACAGTTCATTCATTTCCTCCCAGGCAATTACGTTCAGCCTTTTGACACCATGACACCACGTTGTCATTTCTGTTTTTCTAAAACATTCTCTGTAAGTGTGAAGTTGTGTTGCAAAATATCATCAAAATTTCATGAAGTTTTGACATTTAAATCTTGGTATTGGGTCACATATGTAGCTGCTCTGGGCTGGGTGCAGCCCACTATCCCAGATAGGACATACGTGGTTGTAATAATCTAAAGAGCATCCCCTTGTCAGGGAAGGAGCAACAGCATGACACACTTATGTCCTCTTAGCCAGAAAGGGTTACAGGTACTAAGCATGCAGAGAACAAGGATGACGACTCACAAGGATTGGCTGATGAAACTCATTGTTTAACCCCTGCTCTGAACACAGTATGGCCATATATACTGGGGGAGGTCGGGGAGAGTAGGATCAGCATCAAGTTGCTCTACAAAATGTGAGGAAAGCCCGGCATGGTGGCGCACGCCTTTAATCCCAGCACTGGGGAGGCAGAGGTAGGAGGATCGCTATGAGTTCAATGCCACCCTGAAACTACATAGTGAATTCCAGGTCAGCCTGGGCTAGAGTGAGACCCTACCTTGAAAAAAAGAATGAGGAAAATCATGATTGGATTCATATTCAACAGTTTTATGCTACATCTGCGACCCAGCAAGTATATGTGAATAAAGTCACACAAGTGACACAATGACTGTAAACTAAGTGGTGTAAAATGAAAATAATGCCAGTAAGAAATGTGTCTAAACAGCTACGTCTATTTTGACTGCAGAGATTCTATCAAAGTTTTCCATGCTGAAGCTATTTAGTGAACCTTTGACTACAAAGATTTTTCAATTTTAAAACCAGTTGTTTTCTCTTTCAGAATACACTTACCCGTGATCTTTTTCTTCCAATATGATATTTCATGGAAAATTTTTAAATAAAGTAATTCATCAGTTAATAATATAAAATAAAAGCTTATACATTTATATTTTAGGAAAAGTCTTTTGATTGTGATGTTTCTGTTGGTTGTATTTACAACTGAGGACATAGTTGGCACTGTTTAGTTCAAGCTTATACAACAAGGATGTTCTTCGTTTATGTAAAATGCGATATTCTGGGTTGTGTCTGGTTAATGCAAAAACGCGCAGTTTACTAATATTTATTGGACCACTGAGAGAGTTGTTAGAATTTTGGACTAAAGCTTAGGTTGATCACTCTGTCACCAGACACTTGAAAAGTAGGCAGAGTAGGGCAATGCACATTATGAAACTTCTGGATAAACAAAGTTTTACTTGAATAGGGACCAAGCAGCCCATTGGAAAACAAGCGCTAGGTCCCCAGCTAATAGTATTTTGTGAGCTTTGTATTCAGGCCAAAAATCTTTGAAAGTCCTAAGGGATCAATGGTGCCTAAGTTTCAGCTAATTTAGCATCCTTTAAATGGGACGGGGGCATGGCTCCATATCATGTGGTCTGGGTTTCTTTATTTCCATTGATTTAGTGGAACCATTTTTTTTTTTAAGTTTTATAAAGAAACATAAGAAAGACCCATGATTTTCTTCATTTGTAAGTTAAAATACATGTAACTGCTTCAAACTAAACTATTTTTATTTATTTAAGAGAAAGAGGCAGATATATCTAGAAAGGATAGATGTGCCATGGCTTTTAGTCACTGCAAATAAACTCCAGATCAGTTGCCATCCTGTGCATCTGCCTTACATGAGTCCTGGGGAATTGCACTTGGATTCTTAGGCTTCACAGGTAAGCCCCTTGGCTTTTAAGTCATCTCTCTAGCTCTTAACTTCTTTATAATTCAAAAACAATGAACTAAGTGGATGCAAAACCATGTGTTGGGTATTTTATTTGGAGGACCATAGATATAAAACATAGTCATGGACTTCCACATTGAATGGCTATCTTCAAAATATATTCCTCTAGAATCAGCTTGAGAGATCTAGTGCATCAAATGACTATTGTCAGTAGCAATGTATTGTGCACTGGAAAATGGCAGGATATTTGAGCATTCTTACACACACTTTCCCACCTTAATTAACCTAATCACAACTCATTCTAGCTGCTTTTAAATTGACAATTGAAATAAACTTTCTCACAGTATACATATTGCAAAACATCAGGTTGTACACTATAAATGTATGCAAACTTATGTCAGCTAAAACGAATAATTTGAAAAAAAAATCACCCTGTATGGTGCTCTGTCAGTTGAATACTCGCTTGAAGTAATATGTCCCTAGATAAAATAAAATAAAATAAAATAAAATAAAATAAAATAAAATAAAATAAAATAAAATAAAATAAAATAACAAAAAAGGAATTCAGGCAAGCTGGCAGAAGGGTCATTATAAGGAAATGTGTGTTTTCTGTATATTCATGTTCTATTTTACATACATCTATATTATACAAAGGCTTTTTTCCAAAATGAGCATATACTTCTTCGTAAATAACTAATAATCATTTTCACCTTGGGTTAGTCACCTTTCATTGATATGACAGAACAGCTGAGAAAGTCAACTAACAGAAGATTTACTTTGGCTTATAGTTCCAAGTTTGTGGTTCATGGTCATTTGGTACTATCACTTTGGCCTGTGCCAAGATACAACCTCTACGAGGAGGTATATGTTGGCACAAAGTTCCTCACTTTACAGCAGAAGAGGGAGAGAGATAGAGACAGAGAGGACTAGGGATCTACCTTTACATCCTTCAGTGACCTACTTCCTTTAATGATGCTTTACTGCCTAACTTTTCCTGCCTCCTGATAATGTTCTCAAATTATGAATCAATGAACAGATTCATTTATTTATGAGGTTAGAATCCTCATGGTCCAACTACTCCTAAAAGCTGGTAACCAAGCCCTTTATACATGACTTTGGTGGGCATGGTGTGGGAGAGAAAACACTTCATATCTAAATCACAATATGCCTTAGTATATTTCAATGCTATTAGTAATTAGTTTACATTCACAAACATCAAAGAAATTATAATAACTATATTGTAAGCCTCCTTCAACAGTTTCTCCCCACCAATAAAATCTGCCTTCTCATACGGTAACCTCTGATAGTTGTCTCCTATGCTCTGGGTTTGGTCCATATGACCAGTGGAATATAACAAGTGTAATAGGTTACCTTTGCAATTAGGATAAAAGATTCTCTCTTTCACTTTCCCCTATGGGAGAAGCCAGGTAGAGTTCATGTGATGAGGAGCCAAGGTCCATCAACAAGTGCAGAGCTGGAAAGCAGATCTCCCAGATGCAGATGGACATAGATGATGCAGGTACAGTCAACATCTCAACCATCATCTCATGAACATTTCTGTCCTAGAACTAGCAGTCAAGCTCCTGACATAAATCATGTAAGATGATAAATGATTCTTATTTTAAGATGATGCAGGTGATCTAGGTGGATATAGGGGCAGTCAACCTCTTGACCATCATCTCTTGAACAGTCCTGTCCCAGAACTACCAGTTAATCTCATGACAGAAATCATGTGAGATGGGCTGGAAAGATGGCTTAGTGGGTAAGTGATTGCCTGTGAAGCCTGAGGACCCCCGTTAGAGGTTCAATTCCCCAGGACCCACCTTAGCCAGATGCACAAGGGGGTGCACATGTCTGGAGTTCATTTGCAGCAGCTGGAGGCCCTGGCATGCCCATTCTCTCTGTATATCTTCCTCTTTCTCTGTCTGTATGTGGCTCTCAAATAAATAAATAATAAACAAAATTTCAAAATATAAATCATGTAAAATGACAAATTGTTTTTACTTTAAGATGCTTAGTTTGGGGGCAATTTGTCTGATACAATGGGTAATTAATAAAACATGCAGTGTAGCCTGACGCATACCATCATAGCGTTGTCTAGTATGGTCATTGGAGAACTCATTCAGCAAATATTTATTGATCACTTACTATTTTCCACCTTAAAGTTCTATTCTACTGTAACATTGCTCCTCAATGGTCTTCCATTTCAGTTACTAACAACATCTAATAAATTATCAAAATACAATATTAATATGTGTAATGTAATTTGCTATCTTTCAAACCATTTATTATGATTTCTAGAAATTATAAGTTTGGGGTATATAATGGAAATTACTTTTTAATAAGTTATTTTTATTTTTATTTTTTGAGATAGAGAGAAAGAAGCAGAGAGAGAGAGAGAGAGAGAGAGAGAGAGAGAGAGAGAGGCAGATAGGGAGAAGAACTTATTTTTGTCAGTCACATAATGTGCTAATACAGTATATCACTAAATCTCAGTGTCTTATTACTCATATAAGTAATGAAAATCCTAGGAAATTGGAAAATTTTCATGTGGCTTTTCACATTGGACTTCTTCCATTAAATGGTCATTTGCTTCAGGAAAGTAGACAAGGGAAGAGGAGGGAAGATAAAGTAGGTTTCCAACACCATATGTGTGGTTGAGAATATGACTTCATCCTCATTCTTCTGGTTGAATTTTTTAAAAAATGTATTTGTGAGAGAGAGAAAAAAATGTGTGTGCCAGGGCCTGTCACCACTGCAAACAGCATCTGGCTTTTTACATGGACAATGGGGAATCGAACCCTGGTCATTACACTTTGCAGGAAAGCAGCTTAACTGCTAAGCCATCTCCCTAGCCCCTGGTTGGATTTTTAATGTTCTTCCTGTTCCCAGAAACCTTTATTAGACTAACTCTTACATAACCTATAAGGCTAGACTGTTGAAACTTGAAAAAAAATGCATCCTCTCATTTTTGATTTTAAAAACAAAACCCTGCTATCATTTTTGGTTCTATTTTCCTACTGTAGAAAGTTTAATTTCTTTTATAATTATTATTATTCCTTATCCCTTTCTTAAATCCCAAGTAGCTTAGTAGAATGGATGAGAGTGTTATATTTTTATACCATTTTTAAAACAGAGTTAAGGTTAGTGAAATAATAAGAAATTCTTTGAAAGTTTAACAAGTATTCTTAAATCCTTAAATTGAATGGCACATAGAAAATCAATACATTTTCCTCTATATAGGTATTTACACATAAACTATATATCCTATATCCAAATATAATTTAAATAAGTATGGTATGTGAATTTTTTTGAACTCTATACAGGTAGTATAATTTTAATAGTTATATTATTAGTACCTATGTGTATATGTGTATCCATGCACATATACCTACTATATGCACTTTCATAACACACACATTTTATACAGACCATCTGTTTTATGTGAGATCAGCATTATTCTGCAGTTACATGAAAAGCCACCAAAGCAAAGATCATAGGTATATAAAATTTTCATATTTTCTTTACATGAATATTGCTCCTACCCTGAAGAATAGTAAATTTGTCACATTACTACAAAAATCCCACCTAAACATTGTACCCTTGAAATAAAATGTGTATCAATGATATAATGGGAAGAAAATAGTCAAAATTTTGTATTCCAACAGAAATTTTCATATTACCTCAGAAAATAACCAGATTAACTTCTCTCAAGGATAAATAATATTATTGTGAAAGAACAGGATTCATTAATTATGAAATAAATTCTTATTTCCTGAGTAACAACTTTTGGGTCTTGAAGGTGACAATAATCATCTCCACAATCCAGTAGTCTTAGAATGAGGTATAATAATCTTTAAGGATCTAATATTCAGTGCTTTGTAGTGTCATGTTGTACATGTAGCTTAGAATGCTACCCCAAAAAAATTTGTGTCTTATTCATATCTAAAAATTATAACAAAAAAGTAAATAAATAAAAATTATAACAATTGGCTGTCAGCATTTCATCTTCAATACCTCCAAATTCAAAGTAAAAGAAATTCTTGCTTTTGAATGCACAACAGTCACACAAAAAAAGTAAGTTTTTCTGAGGCCTAGAAATAAAACAAGAACTAAATGCCAGAGCACTTAGCTCATGAGCTGATGTCGTGGCTGCCACACTCTGGGATTCATAATTCAGAATTGTAAAATATCCAGGGATGTAATCTCACATAAATAAAACTCCAAGAGCATAGTAAACAGTAGGCTTGGGCCCCAGTGACATGAAATAATAGAAAAAATAATCTGACAAGGCATACAAAAGGAGTATTTTAAAAAAATGACTGAAAATGTGAAAGACCTGAAATTACATGAGGAGCATAAGACAACATGGAGAAAAAAATACTTGGTAGACTTGAAAATTAAAATCATACTTGATAAACTAAACAAAATATATTTACTTTTCTTAAAGACTGAACTAAGAAACTGACCCAAAGATAAAGAGTGAGGTTAAAACTTAGAATACATATACAAAATTAACAGACATGGAAGATAGAATAAAAAGATATATTCTATCCATAAATTGCATGTTGAGAAAAAATGGGAATAGAAGAAAAGCAATATATCAAGAATTAATTCTTGATAATTTTATATTTGATCTCTTATAAAGTAAGGAAAGATTATAGCTTTCAAGCTACAATGGAAAGTTATTTTAAAAAAAATAAATAGTAGTTCTAAAAAAAATGTTTAATCCATGTAATTTAAGTCATGAAAGAGGGAAAGTGAGAATACCAGAGTAAATAACATAAGATTTTTTGTAGGTCTGTATTTCTAAGAACTAAATCCAAAGTCTTTATCATGGCAGAAAAAAAAATATATGTGAGGCTGTTTAACTTATCAAAAGGAGAATGTTCTAAAAATTAACTAAAATTAAATAATAAACTTGGAATAGTAATACATAAACCATGCTATTATCCAAAAACAATCTAAAAGTTCGAACTAAGAAGGACAAGGCTCCTCAGATTTTAGGAGATATTTTGTGAGGCGATGTGATGACATTCTCTAACAGGCCGAGTGTCTGGCATAATGAGACAAGCACAAAAGGGTTTGGAATGTCCAGTTGTACTTGAACAGATGTGGGAGCTGAATGAAATAGTTGCTTCTAACGTAGTTTTCCTCCTATCTTCTATGAAGGTTGCTAAAATTAAACCATTGATCTTTTGTTTTAAAACCTAATTTTTAAAAAAAAAAAATTGCCAGTTTTATTTTCCACAGTTTCCATGGTTCACTTCGATGCCCAGATAAGGTTGGCTTGAGTCAATTGGTGCTGTTTGTGTTTGGGTGCTTTTCATCTTAGCACCCCATAGCAAATCACTTGTGCATATCCCATACTCTCTTCAGCTGTCCAGAGTGTGACCTCACTCTGACTTTCTCGACCAGTGGCATATAAATGGCAACATTTTCCAGCGATCCTTTCAACAATTAATATACCTGTTCTGTCTTTTGTTCCTATAAGGATTTCTTTTCAAATTTTCAGTGTATTTGTAAGATCATGAAAAGTGTGAATGGAGTTGGAATTCTTTGACCATCCTCTACTTAAATAATTTATGAATTTTAATTATAGTCATATACTGTATCATAAGACTTGTGTTCCATGTCAAGGTGGATCTATAACTAGCTATGACACTTATGGAAAACAACTAACTATTTAGAGCCCTAGAGTTTTCATTAACAAAATGGGAAGACAATACTGAAGTGTTGCCTCAAAGGATTATTGTAAGCAACAAATGAAGCCACATACATTAAAATATTTGAAATATACAGATATGTAACTTGATTTTTTTTCAGATGGTTGACTTTACAGGAGACAATTTTGAGTAAGATGACTACTTACACCATGAAAATTTTGAAGAAAGTTTTCCTTTATGAAACATATAAATGGATAGCCATCTACATTTTCTTCAAATATTGTGAAAGTTGAATAGAATTTATCTTGAAATGATTTAGGTTTCCAATACTGAGAAATCTAATTATCATAGATAATTATATAGATAATGAAGACTGTTGAATACTCTTTGACCTTTACTTATGTAGCTTCAGGAAAACTAATAAATGTAGAATATCTTAGAAAGAAAATAGAAAGTTTGTCTACACTTACATGTACCTCTCAATGAGATTTTGCTCAATAATTAGAATTGTGATCATATACATCATTCAATGTATTAAATTAGCCCTGAGAAATAGTCTCTGAATTGGTGCAAGGAATATTGCTCAGAAGAGAAAGTCCTCGCCTCCACAAGCATGAGAAGTTGAGTTTGATCCCCAGAACCCACATAAAATGTTGGATGTGGCAGTGCATGTCTATAGCCCCGGCAATGGAGAGGCGGATGTGGTGCCTGACGATGGTGCTCAAACTCATCATCCATCCTCCACATGTATGCACACGCACGTGCATACACACCTACATACAAATACAAACATGCATGCACAAATGCACACCACACAAACACCCAGAAGAAATTATCTATGTACCATTTGAAAATTCAAGTCAAGTATTCATGAAGGCCGAGAAAATCAACTATATGAGTAAATGTGAAAATATTGGTTATGAAACATTTGGTTGACGTGAAAAGAGTTTTTACTTTCTAAAAGCAATAAGGTCAATAACAGGTTCCATTCACCATGGTAAAATTATTCAGCTGCAGATGAAAGCCAGTGGGTGAGACACAACTCAAAAATGTGTGTGCATGCATTCAGCAGACTCTCCTGTAACTTAAAGAAAACAAAACAGCCAAACAGCTCTCAGAATATAGCTATATCTAGAGATAGCACATCGGTGTACCTATACACACTCTCATGCTCTATTACTACTTATTCTTTCAAGAAACCTAAGAAAATCTAAGTGGATCTTATAAATATTTTGAACACCATTTAATGGATAATACCATAGAAGCATAAAGATAAACACCTATGACTGCCCTACATAAGGGAAATGGTCAACTGTGACTTTTATTGGCATTATGTACCTTCTCTTAGTATGAAACTATTATGTGTTCTGCTGATCACCCTGCCTACCCAAAAACACAAACTTCAGGCACCCTGAAAATATTAAAATGGTTAAGAGACAGTTCTGTCCTTCAAGGAGCTTCAGACAGCATAAATATTTATTGACATCTAATGCAATCCTTGCTTTCCTATTATTACTACTTTGTGTGGTCCAGGGATAGGTGTCAGGAACAAGAAAATTCATGTTTCCCTGTGCCAATACTTAGCAAAATAAAAAGCCTGTCATTGAGTTTCTCTAAGATTTTTATAATGCATTTAACCATCCTGATGGTGGTCCTTTCCATAAAAAGGTTTTTAGCATAAATATTTCAAAATGTCAGAGGAAAGACAGAACGCCTTCTGAACTGAAGAAAAATCTCTACTTTGAAAAGTAACTTCATTACATGGGAGACAAAGCTTGAGGTTCGCCTGTGTAAGAAAACCCTGTATCAACACGGTAATAAGTACCAATATCCTGGTGACTTAGGAGAAGTAACGGGGCTTCGGTGGAATACCAGTGGTCTCAGGCACTTAGACTTTAAAAGCAGAAAATGAATCACCATTGCTCCTTCCACAGAGATTTATGAAAACAATGTCGAGTGAGAGGAAAGTAGGTTTTGTTGGTTTAACCCGAGTCTGTGATACATTCACTGGAGCCATGGCTTGGTCCCTCACTTTGCAGGTTCCACCTTCCCATTTGGGAACATAGCAACCATTTCTATGTCAGATTTTTCTAGTTGTTTTCCAAAAAAAAAAAAAAAAAAAAAAGTTTATGGTCACAGCTGCAGTAGTTATGAGTTGGTTTATAGTACATTGGCCATAGATGGGCCCATATGTCCAACAGAGTTTGTTTGATACCATACTTTCCACAGACACGGGCAGCTCTTGAGGAGCACCTATAAACCTGCCGTTAAATGGACCAGCTGTACTCATAAACTTACATTAGCAGCCTCAATCTGTGAGCCTTACAAAAGTCACTGGCAATAAATCTATGCTTAGTCTATATATGCACTTTTAAGTATTTTTTACACTTCTGAAAAGAAAATATAAAATATATCCAAGCCTTGTATGATCCTAACTGAAATAAGAGCTGATTTCTTTGGAGTGTATCAACAATGGATTTAAAGGTTTCATTTTCTATTTCTTTGCAAGCTGTCCATCCTTCATGACAACCTTTTAATATCAGCTTTTTAAAAAGCCAAAAATCAGCTCCACCCCTTCTCCCACTCCCTTTGAATCCTTTGAAATCAACTTTGAAGGGTTGCACAGGATTTGATCTGCAATCAGTCACTCATGCCAACATGTAGCACACACTGGGACAAGAAACTTCCAAGGGAGCAGACAAGAAGCACCACTGGTTCATCTGTGGAAGACTAGGCCTATTCTGAGAGGGTACTGTAATGTGAAATGTTTGCTACAGGCCCATGTGTTTGAATACTTGGTTCCCAGAGGATGGCACTGTTTGAAAGGTTCTTGAACCTTCTGGACATAAGACCTAGATGCAAGGACATGAGGGTGGGGCATAAGCCTAGTTCTGGTTCCCAGACTGGGCTATGGGCTTCCTCGCTGCCAACTAAACATGTCACTACCTACCTCATGTTCCTGTGGCCACAGTTAATCCATCACTATGCCTTCTCCATCATGATGAACTTTACTCTCTCTAAATTTTGTTATGGTTTTAAATTAGACACTCATCTCTGAAAGAAGTCTTTATAGACCTGAGGTATACAACTTATTAATTGTCTCAGGGTAGATTATTGGAGCTCTTGGAGTTTTCTCTCCCTGAATGGAGACGATGAATATCAGCTTGATCCTTCAACTTCTCCTTGGGCGCAGTGTCACGTGGTCTCTGCAGGTATGAACTCATTATTTTTTTCCTTCCCATCCGCTGCTCTAGTTGCTTAGCACTGTGAATGTTTCATATCTGGACTCATGTAATAACAGTTGATCTGTAATCTCAGTTGCTTTTTATTTCTTCCTATACCATCCTTCCATAGCTTGTCAGGATTGAAGCATTCTCTTGCTCAAATCATTTGAATTCCAAATATCTACATACATTTTAAGTTTTTTTTTCTTAAACATCATGACATTTCTGTGAGTTACAATGAGACATATTTTTAAGCCAAATGTTTGAAAATATTTTGTTAAAGCCAGTTTTAGAAAGAGTTTCCAAGTTACTTTGAGCATTTAAGTTCACTTTACCATTGAAGCAAATTTATAAAACTTTTAGAAGTATTTTCCTTGTCTGGAAGTTTCACCTAGAGATGACTCCGTGTTTGAGCAATTAACTTCAGCAACAATTTTTGCAAATCTAGTCAGTAACTATTTTTAGGTCAATCACTACTCCTTGTGTAAGCATATTAAACATTGTGTTATTAGTGCAAGAACTACATCTATGGAACAATCCAGAAATGAAAAAAAAAAAAACAACTGAGGGTGTACATGAAGAAGCTTCAATAGCTTTTATCAAATGAAGCTTGAGTACTAATTACTCAGAAATGGGCTCAAATTTCTATCTGCATATGTATTGACCTCTCTGCCCTTTAAACAGTGAGAAGAATTTATATGTTCACCTCAATTCTTTGAGACATGAAAGTGGCAGTCAGAAGTTACTTTCCCCTTCTGTTATGGATCAGCATGGATTATTTCAGATGACTTTGTAAAATCATTCAAAGTTAGTGAGCCACTTTTGTTTTAATGTTATTTTCCATGGTCTTCATTCTACTCTCCTTTCAGACACACACTTTGCTCTTCTTGATGATCAAGCGCTGTTAGTGGGAAGTGCTCAGTCACTGGCTCCATCCAGTTCCTGCTCTACACTTCTTCCTGCATAATCTCAGTTATACTCCCAACGTTAATCACCACCCACACTTAGATAACCCACACATTTCAATCTCTCGCTAAGACTTTCCTTTGAAGTATAGTCGCATATATCTCATAATTGATTTCACATGTTAACCAACCAGTCTAAAATGAACTGCAAAGGTCAAAACTGAATCGGGGGTTGGAAAGGTGCCTCAGTGGTTAAAATAACTTGCATGCAAAGTTACCATCCCAGTTTCAAGATAGTGTATGCATTTGTGACCCCAGTGGCCCGTGACAATGGGAGACAGAGCCCGAAAAATGTGAAGCTCACTGGCCAATTAGTCTAATTTTCCCTCACAGTCTGGCAGTTTGTTTTCAAAAGTAAGGGACCTTGTCTCTAAAAAATGGTATAGCACAAACACTCCCAACATGTCCTCTGACCTCCACATGTGTGCTATGGCATGTGTGCCCATAAACACACACACACACACACACACACACACACACACACACACACACAAATGAATTTTTTAAAAACTGAATTCATGCTCTTTCCACTTAAGTGTTGACTGTTAGATGGCCATTCACACTGAACATGCATAATCCCTACTGTGTTTGGAGCTAGTATCTAATAATTTAGTCTAATCAGAAACTTGAATTCTTCCTTGAAACCTTACCTTGTCTTTAAAGAAACTCTTGGATGCATCTAGCCCTTCACAAAATTGTGCCAATTTATCTCCTAAATATGCTCTAACTTCTACTCCTTCCTCTAGATCTTTGTTACCAACTCTATAATTCAAAATAGCACAAGCTCTTGCCTGGCATACAAAAAAAAACAAAAAAACACTAAGCAGAGGGCAAAGTGCTTACATTACAAGAATAAGGACTTGAGTTCAATCCCCATAACCCACATAAAAAATACCAAGCAACATGGCATATGCCTAGAATCTAAGAGCTAGGGCTTACTGACTGTACAGTATAGCCAATTTGCCATGCCAGTGTGAGACCCAGCCTCAAAGGGAGTATACACCCATCCTGAAGAATGACATCTAAGACTGTCTACCCTAGCCTCCACAGGCAGTTGCACACGTGTGCACATGAATACACAAGAACATGTACACACCCATAGATATGCATTTGTGAAAAGGCTAAGAATCTTCTGCACATTCTACTATGCTAATTCCTCCTGCTCCCTTACTGCTACTCCCCAATAAAAACTCTTCACAGGCTTTCCGTTGCTCCTTGAATGGAAACAAAATGCTCAGACTGACTTTTGTGGGGTTTTTTGTTTGTTTGTTTGTTTGTTTTTGTTTTTCGAGGTAGGGTCTCACTCTAGCTCAGGCTGACCTGGAATTCACTAAGTAGTCTCACGGTGGCTTTGAATTCACAGCAATCCACCTACCTCTGCCTCTCGAGTGCTGGGATCAAGGGCATGTGCCACCACGCCTGGCTCAGACTGACTTTTAAGACCACAAAAAGCTCTGTGCCTACTGGTTTCTCCCCCTACCTTAGACAGTTATCTCCTTTGCTCTCTCAGCTCAGGCCTCCTGACAATGTGTAATCCTTCTTAAACACTGTTTTTTTTTTCCCTTCTACATATTTTGGGTCTGGAATATTATATGTGAAAAATTAGTTTTCAGATTTCTAGACCATAAACATCCTGACTACATAAAATCACTAAGCTTTATAGCATCATACATATTTTCTTTCTAATATTAGAATTCCAATTTTTCATAAAGTTTCATGATTTTTGTTGCCTTCCTTTTGAAAGAAATTTGAGTTTCATAAAGGACACTCTAAAGTTTGGGTTTTTTTTTTTTTCACGATAGCATCTTCAGAGCCCAGTGTATTATGTGGTACATACTTAGTACTCAATTTTTATTTATTTCAACAATGACATAATAGATTAATACCATTACAATAGAAAATTAACCTTTTTAAAGTTCTGTTTACTCAGCATTCTGTTTGAAAGAAGTAGTGTGGCCAGGCGTGGTGGCGCACGCCTTTAATCCCAGCACTCGGGAGGCAGAGGTAGAAGGATTGCCGTGAGTTCGAGGCCACCCTGAGACTCCATAGTGAATTCCAGGTCAGCCTGGGCTGGAGTAAGACTCTACCTCGAAAAACCAAAAAAAAAAAAAAAAAGTAGTGTGGTAGGGGAGGGGAAGCCTAGAAGTTGGAGTCAAACAGATGTAGCTATGAAACCCTCTATCTCTATAGAGGCCACTTTCCCCATCATCAAAACTGATGCTACTCTTTAGCCATAGGGAAATGGAAATCAAGACTACATTGAGATTCTATTTCCCCCAGTCAGAAAGGCTATCATCAAGAAAACAGACAATTTGAAAGGCATGTGAGGGTGCAGGAAGGGGATGGAAAGAGCCATCATACCTTGCTGGTTGGAATGCAAATTAATATGGCCACTATCAATATGGAAGTTCTTCAAAATGTTAAAAATAGAGCTACCATGAACTCCAGCTACTCCACTCCTAAATACATACCTGAAAGAATCTATCTAAACATGTTGTGGAGTTACCTGCATACTCACATTTATGGCAGCAGCAGTATTCACGATACTAAGACATGGGCCCAGCCTAGGGGCCAAAAGAATAAGATAATGTGGGATTATTATGTATGCTTAATTCATCCATAAAAAAACAAAATCATGTTGTTGGAAATAAGATGGGTGGAACAAGGGGTCATCAGTTTATAGAGGTAAGCCAGACTCAGAAAGAGAAGTGTTACATTTTTCACTTACTGTGGAATGTAGGGGAAACAGACAAGGGGTGGTGTGCAGTGGAGGGCCTCTAGGGAAGAAGACCCATGGATGAGCACGCCATAATGAAATCCATTTCTTTTTGTGCTAACTGTGAAAAAGTGACAATAAAAAAGAAAACAATAAGAGAAAAGGACATGAGACATGAAAGTAGAAAATCTATCAGGAAATAGAAAGGGATTCAGAGAGCAGGGAGGAGGAAAGTATGGGGAGGCAAATATGATCCAAGCCCATTACATGCCTGTATGAAATGTCACACAGAAGCTCATTTTGTGCACAATTCATATATGCTAATAAAAATCAGGGCTATTTTGATGATAAGAGCCACAGAGTACATACATGGAGATACTCAATTTAACAAATATATTCATTACGTAAATTGATCAAGTCACTAACAGATAGTAGACTCTTCATCTTTACTCCTCAAAATGTCTACTAACTGCCATAAATCATCTTTTTTACTTGCTTGACACTGTTAACCATGTACTTGGTTTTCCATATAGTGTGTATATTGTCTACCCAGGAGAAGAAGGCAGATGTGGTGGGCCCAACAGTACTGTAATGCACTCTTCTCTTTCTGTAACATCTTTTCTTGTTACTTAATATTTCACATGATAAATGGGCAAAAAAAATGTTGATTACTTTATTTTATGACATATGTACCAAATATGTGGACAAATATACATAGGAGGACAAAGGAGGCTATAGTCCTTACTTGTAGAGAAATGAAGATCAAATTGCTTGGTGAAAAAAATCAAAACCAGTTCTCATTATAAGTATTTGAAGTGTCACTATTAGAATATATGTCAAAGACTTTGTCATCATAATCGAGTTTCAATAAATAAAATGAAAATTTAGGACACAAATTAGCAATTTCTCATAAACACCTTTAAAATATTTATGGTGCCAGCTTCTTTCCCTGTCCAAGCCAGCTTTTAGGAGATATTCTGAAAATTGGAAACATTCCCCTAAATATCCTTTACTTGTTATGTGGGAGGCGTAATGGTAGTGAATGTGGAAAATATTCTAGTTTATTTTGTCAGAAAACCTCAAAGGAATTTATTATAGCCAGGGTCAAGCTGAGATTTGTACTCAGCCGTCTTGGCTATATTTTAAGTGTGTAAATTTAAGATGAAGAGAAAACAAGAAGCATTTGAAAAGGAACTTAATTCTACCTTTCATTTATTCAACTTAAAATAACTGTAAATGTTGCTCTTCCTTCCTTGCATGAGTTAAAATGTGGCTGTGATCCTTCAGGAAGGGAAAACATATTGCTAAGGATTCAACATGAAATGAAATTCACATTTTTCTTACAGGTCATATTTACTCTTAAAATTATATTGTATATAGTTCAGTTGACAGAGCGCATGTGTAGCATATGCAATTATACAAGGTGTTGAGTACGACCCACAGCACTGAAAAAAAAAACTGTTTAATGCCAGCCCATGGCATAATTTTGAGAAATTTTATAAATATATAGAAGTAACCACTGAACTTCATTTTATCATTATATGATACAAGAGGGAGTTGTTTGAATTCAACTCCATGAGTAAATTGGGCAGAAATAAATGTGTTTGAAGTGTTTGGGATTCAGAGTTCTTACAAAAAGTCAGAAGCAAACTCCAGCCTTAATCTTTGCATGTTGCTCTGCCATATTTTATTGTCCATATGGGGACTGATATGAGAATGGTTTGGCCAGTGAGAAATTTAATATAAATATATATAAATATCCATATATAATTATATAATATAGTATATAATTATATAAAATATATATATAATGATATAAAATATATATATAATATATAATGATATAAAATATATAATGAGATATAATGATATATATATATATCAGGTTATACTCTTTTACCCCCTCATTCTAGTGTGTGTTAGCCTGGGGGCCCTCCTCAGTGGGGTTATGGTATTCACTGTGGGGTCATGAAGGCCTCAGTCAGTCCCTGTGGGATTACAGAGAAACCATGCCTCAGGGTATCATGGTCACTTTTTATTCAAAATGGCATTTGTATAATCTAAAGATACTAATCATCTTTCTGCTGTATATTTTTTATAGTTGATGATTTGTTTTTAAATGTTATTCATGATATTTTCACCCCAATGTATCCATCTGTATTTTCAAAATGATGCTGTACCAGAAGGCAAGATCAGAAAGAGACAAACAGGAATGACTTATAAGAAACAATAGTGAGGAGAGGGGCTGGAGAGATTGCCTAGTGGTTAAGGTGCTTGCCTGCGAAGTCTAAGGACTGAGATTCAACTCCCAAGAACCCACGTAAGCCAGATGCACATGGGGACATTCTCTCTCATAAATAAATAAATAAATAAATAAATAAATAAATAAATAAATAAATAAATAAATAAATACTGTTTAAAAAGAAAATATTGAGGAGAAACAAAGCAGTCGTCTTCCAATCAAATTACATCCAAGCAGTATTTTCTTTTCTTTTAAGCTTTTCTACTGAACTCCATAGTCAGTGATGTAGTCATGTTTAAATTTTCTTACTTATGTCTATAAACCATATAAATAACTTTCATGACATAAATAGCTATCTAATGCATTTTTGCCACCCCTTGGTTAATCTGTCACTTCCTAATTGATTTGAAATTCCATCTTTATTAGGCTTACTTCAAACTTAGCTACTCGTTCAGGTGATTAGCATCTCGCATGTGGCTTTATGTTTCTGCTGATCTGCTGTACATACCAATGAGAGCGACACACTGGGATGGGCTGTCATTTATAGCAGGTTTTACTATCAATAATGAAAATTCTTGTGCATGGCAAGAGAGAAGAATCTATTTTCATCCTTCTGCAGATATATATCCAGTTTTCAAAACACCATTTGCTGAAGAGGCTGTCTCTTCTCCAATGAGTATTTTTGGCATTTTTATCGAATATCAGGTGGCTATAGCTACTTGGGCTTACATCTGGGTCCTCTATTCTGTTCCACTGATCTACATGTCTGTTTTTGTGCCAGTACCATGCTGTTTTTGTTACTATGGCTCTGTAGTATAGGTTAAAATCAGGTATGGTGATACCACCAGCCTCTTTTTTGTTGCTCAGTATTATTTTAGATATTCGAGGTTTTTTGTGATTCCAAATGAATTTTTGGATTGTTTTTTCTATTTCCATGAAGAAAGCCTTTGGAATTTTGATAGGGATTGCATTAAATGTGTAGATTGCTTTAGGTAAGATTGCCATTTTCACAATATTGATTCTTCCAATCCAGGAACAAGGGATGTTTCTCCACTTTCTAGTGTCTTCTGCAATTTCTCGCTTGAGTGTTTTAAAGTTCGCATTGTATAGATTCTTTACTTCCTTGGTTAGGTTTATTCCAAGGTACTTTATTTTTTTGATGCAATTGTGAATGGGAATGATTTTCTGATTTCATCCTCTGTGTGTTTGTTGTTAGCATATATGAAGGCTACTGATTTCTGTGTATTTATTTTGTATCCTGCTACATTGCTGTAGGTTTTGATCAGCTCTAACAGCTTGCTAGTAGAGTCTTTAGGGTCCTTTATGTATAGAATCATATCATCTGCAAATAATGATAACTTGATTTCTTCCTTTCCAATTTGTATCCCTTTTATGTGTGTCTCTTGCCTTATTGCTATGGCTAAGACTTCCAAAACTATATTAAATAAATGTGGAGACAGTGGACACATGGAACAAGTGATTTTTACTGTCACATAGAAACATATATTTCTATATTAATTTTAACAAAAATTCTTTAATTTTTTTTTATTAATTACTTTTGTATTCAGCAAATACAGTCAGTTTCGTACCATTATTAGGCTTATCCGTGACAACCCCCTCCCCTTTGTCCCTCCTTGTTGAGATATATGAGTCATGCATTGTGGAGACAGCCCACAGTTATGCGTAAGATAAATGTCTCTGCATATCATGACCCAATATGTGGCTCTGACATTCTTTCCCGCCCCCTCTTCCCCACAATTTCCTTGAGCCATGTTGGGTTTATTTTTGGTCTGCTTCAGTGATGAGGTGTTGGGGGCCTACTCCTATTAAATTCTCTATAACAAAAATTCTTAACTACCTCCTTATGCATACTATACAGTCTCTATTCTAGTTTTTTTTTTTTTCTTCAATAGTCTCATGTAGCCTAGGCTGGCCTTGAACTAGCTATGTAGCTAAGGGTAACCTTGAACTTCTGAACCACCTGTTTCTACCTCCCATCTACTGGCTTACACAATGCTGAGGCTGGACTCCAGACATGCTAGGTAAGCACTCTACTAGCTGAGCTGAACCCCTAGCTTTCTTCCCAAAGTGATGTAATTGATGCCATCCCAAGATTTATGAACAGGAAAAATAAAGCTCAACAACTTCAGCAGCAAAGACACCTGCATTTGAATCTTGGGTGAACCACTTACTTCCTCATTGCACACATTTAGATAGGTTTTATATAGTCTGAAAATCAGAATTAATTTTTCCTTTCTTATGATCAGTGTGAGGCAAAACAAAGATAATTTGTGGAGCACTGAGTTTAAATGTAGCAGACAGGAAGTGAAGAAAATAAATGATAGCTTCTGGGCTGGAGAGATGGCTTAGTGGTTAAATGCTTACTTGTGAGGCCTAAGGACCCCAGTTCCAGGATCCATTCCCCAATACCCACATAAGACGGATGCACAAGTTGGCGCACGCATCTGGAGTTCGTTTGCAGTGGCTGAAGGCCCTGGTGCGCCCATTCTCTCTCCCTCCCTCCGCCCACTCAGATGAATACATAAAAATTTTAAAAAAAGAAAAATGATAGCTTCTTCCTTTAATTCATTCCTTGTAGAGAAATGATTTGGAAATTTCATCTACTAGATGTACAACTGAGGAAATATAATTACGTAGAAGCATACACCTAGTCAAAAGCAACCAGGAACTTCGCTGAACTGTCCATGTGAGCACCAACCGCCAAGCATACTGCTGGGCCCTGAGGACGTGAAAATGACACTGTCTGCCCACAAACATGTGTGGCATTCTGAGGGGCATCTTATGCAACCCACCAGCTGGCCATTCTAATGCAATGGCTTCTTCCTCTCTGGGGTCTTCAGACGAGCCCATTCTTTTATTCTGAGCAGCTGCAGCTACGTTATCTGATTTTCCTCTTAACAGTCTAAGCCATGATTCTCAGCCCGAGCAGGTTAACACCAACTATGGGACATGCTCACTTTTCTTTCTTTCCTTTGCTCCTTGGTGCCTCAGGAGTTGACCTAGGATAAAGGGAAGCCACCAACTGTCAGCGATGCTGTCATCTGTGTGGTGGAGTCAAAGGTGCCTGACAGAGCTGATAAATTCTGCCAGTCTGCCAGAGGGAAGTTATTCGCCTTAGAGGGACACGGTGCCCTGTGTGTGCCTCGTCCCACAGAGTGCTACGTGGGCCAGTTTAAAGCACTACCCAATATAGAGAAAAGAAGTGGAAAGAAAGAGGTTTGCCTGACTCCTCCCTGTAACTCCATGAAACCGCCTGCACATCCACAGTCCCTCTTGTTCAGGGCAGACCATCTGGAATTAACAGTGGGGAAGACACAAGTTTCTCTTTGCTCCGAATGCTACCTAGTGTGACAGCTGGTTTCTATAAGCGAAGCACCTATTCCAACCCTGCACAGAAACGAAGCCCCTATTCCAACCTATCTGCTATAGCAGATGGTTTGATTATATTTCTTATACTGCTTGTGCTTCCGATGCATTTATCTAAATTGTCCTCACGTTGAATTTTTACAAGCCAAAGACTGTTCCTGCATTTTATAACTTTACCTGTAAGTTCAAAATCTCTGGTTAAAAGTATATATGTAGTTAAAAGTATATATATGGAGAGAGAGGGGGTGGTTAACAAAAAAAAATCCACTGATAATCATTTGACAAATGAGGTCAAACCCGAATTTAGCTGTAGTAATCATCGCCAAGTTAGTGTGAAAGTAGGCACAACACTGAAATAATGTCCCTTTTTGCTTAAAAGATGCTGCCTTGAACCCCACTTTGTGACACACAATGGAGTTCAGTGACTATAAGTGTTACCAGTGACACTAGCCCCAAGTTTAACCCTGGGTTTTTCTAAGTGCTTATGCAGCATGCAAATTATCTGCTGAAAGCTGGCCAGAGAAGCCAAGTGAACAGTTCTGGAGATGTCAGAGAGTATGAAGTTTGGATATGAAACAGCAGCCTTTAAATAGCCCAGCTGCACGTATCATGAGATGACTTCAGTGAGCCCTCATCATTGCTGGCAAGCCGTGCTGGGAAAATCCTCAGAAGGCTGGAATCCAAATGAAAATAACTTCTTTATTCAGTTACCACTGGCATAATTACTATGCTGCTGTGCAAGGTCTTGTTCTTCTTTCCTTGACACTTTCTGTTTTCCCTTCCTCTAGAAAATCATAAATATGATAGATGTCATATAAAAATGTATAGCTACGTATGTCATTTCTATCAGTTTTGATCACCACTTTCATTAACCTTGGCAAAATTTAGAAGCTTCTACTGGAAAAAGGACATAACAAATATGTTAGGGGCTTTAAGGATTGAAGTTATCATAAACCAACATTATGAGCATTGTTTCTTTAAAAAAAGATAAGAAAAGTCTTGTGGCCTTGGATGAATTGACATCCATTTCCATGAAAGAATGCACACACAAGAAGAAAGAAAAGCATAACATCTACTAGATTCCTAATATGTGTTAAGCACTGTGCTGAGCATTTTGCGTGTTTTTGCATTTATGGTTTCAACACTAAGGTGAAAGGGGCATCATTGTTCCCCATCTGCAGAGCAGGAAGCTGGAAACTCACAAAATTCCACAAAGTGTTTAAGCTTAGACAGAAACTGACTTTCAGTGGCAGAAACTGGATTAAAATCAAAGCCCCTTGAATTAAAATCCAAATTGGCAGATTCCAAAGCTCTTTATCTTTCTGTTGTATCACACAAGATCTCTCATTTAACCCAAAATTGAGAGTGTAAAATTGTAATTTCAACATGTTCCCTGCAATACCAACAATAAAAGATAACCAAACACAACATTCACAATTGATAATATTGGTGCCAGTTTATAAAAATGTTTTACAAAATAACAATTTTGCCTTTTAACTGTAAGTTATTCAATGATAAATTGGTTGTCATTGTTACTAATTCATAGTGTAAATGACTTTAATATTTCAAACAAGATTATATTAAGTTCATAGCAGAAGTTCAAAATGCATTCATACTTTCCACACATGAGGAGAATTTAAAAACATTTTTCAGCTTTCTTGAAGTATACTCAACATGCAAAAGTTTATTACTAAAGAGATACAATGTGATGATTTGCTGTGCATACATGTTGTGACACGAGACTGCCACAATCAAGCTAAACAATATATCTAACACCTCGTGCATTACAGTTTTGTGGGAAAAGCATACAAGAGCAACTCTCTTCCTGAACATTAGGCATATAACACGGCATTGCTCACTTTGGCACCACACTGTGCATTGATCCCTACAAAGTTCACACTCTACACAGTTGAAAGTTTAGATTTTTTGATCAACATCTATCTCCACTCCCATCCTCTAGTTACCAGAATTCTCTATTTTTCTGAGTAAAACATTCCTAGGCTTCCCATATACAGAGAAAAAAAAAATCATGGAGCATTTATCTTTCTATATTGGTTTATTTCATTTAGCATAATGTACTCTAGGCTCATTGTCGTTAAATATGGAAATGGTTCCTTCTTTGGGGGCATCAGAGTAACACTGCATTTTACACACACACACACACACACACACACACACACCAGCATTTTTTTATCCATCATCATACAATCTTGATTTATAGTTGAATTCTTAGTGACAAAGAAAAAAACTATGGAAAATAATTTTCTATTCTGTTATTTCTCAAACTAGTCTTTTCTTTCCTATATTTCCTTTCCAAAATACAGTTTGGGTTGTTATTGATTATTTTCATATTTCAAAATGGGACTTGGGTGTGGTTCAGTAGTATAGTATATGCTTAGCACACATGAGGCCTTGGTTCAATCCCTAATAAACAAATAAATAAATAAACATTCACTGACATAGGTTTTAAAAAGCCAAAAGGATATACAGAGCCACAGAAAGACTTTTTAAATTAAAAATAATCTGATAGTGTCTCAGGGTGGAAATAGCACATGCCCTACTATTGGTTCAGTATCAAGTTTCCAGCCTCTCTGCCTGTCTCCCTGTGACTGGTGGTGGTGATGTTCCTTCTCAAGCAGAAATCACCTCTGGACAGACACACGGACGCCTCCTGGAAAAGCCAGAGTTCCAGCCACTGTGGGTCTCCTTGAGGAACCCAAGCCCATCAGAGGATATTCTTTCACTTGCTTGATGGAGTCTCACTTCTTGTCAAGTTCCAGTCATTGCTTATTTTTTCTTCTGCTTTGGCAACGTGCCTAGAATAACAGTGAGGGCAAAGTTTCACATGCTTAATCCTCCTTCCTTTTATTCCAAGGAATATACCTATGAAGAGTTTATACTCCAAAGCTGGATTGTTCAATATTGGTGGCGGCTTCCAGACACACACACAGACTCTTGGCCATGTGAAATGTGGCTTGTGCAATTGTGGAGATATTTTCTTCTTGTTGTTCTACTTAAGTTTGATTAATTTAAACTTTAAAAGGAAGTAGTTTAAAATGTATTTCTGTAGAACACAATTATATTGTTTTGAGAAGGATATACATATCCTCTAGCTGTTGCATCATATATAAATATTATTGAAGCTTAATTTTATTTTCCACAATTTTTAGTACAGCTTCCAAGAAAATTAAAGTTTCTTACAATGTATAGCCCACATAGCTGTTGGTCAAAGATGTTCTAGAGAAAGTAGAGCAAAGATTCTGGACTCAGACCATAATAGATCAAAGCCTTACTCCTTTACCTGTCTGGCTGTGGGAAATTTACTTGGTGGCTTTGTGCCTCAGATATCTCATCTATAGAATGAGAATGACAAAATAAGTACCTATTTATAGTGTCACAAAGAATAAATCCACTCAGGCTTCCCTGTGAAGCCTAAGGACCCAGATTTTACTCCCCAGAACCTACATAAGACAGATGCACATGGTGGCGCATACTTCTGAAGTTTGTTTTCAGTGGCTAAAGGCCCTGGTATGCCCATTCATTCTCTCTCTCATAACTAAAGTATAAAATATTTTTTTTTGTTTTGTTTTTTGGTTTTTCGAGGGAAGGTCTCACTCTAGCCCAGGCTGACCTGGAATTCACTATGGAGTCTTAGGGTGGCCTCGAACTCATGGTGATCCTCCTACCTCTGCCTCCCAAGGGCTGGGATTAAAGGCATGCGCCACCACGCACGGCTATAAAATGTTTTTTTTTTAAAAAAAAAAAAAAAAGGGAATAAATCAGAGCCAGGGAAATGGCTAAGTGGTTAGAGGCACTTGCTTGCAAAGCAATTCCCCAGTACCCACATAGAATTTGTCTACAGTGGCAGGAGGCCCTGGTACACCCATATACTCTCTCTCTCTCTCTCTCTCTCTCTCTCTCTCTCTCTCTCTCTCTTTCGCTGTCGCTCTTGCTATCTCTTTCTTTCTGCTCCCAAATAAATAAATAAATCATTTTAAAAAAGAATAAATCCACTCATATTTAACAAGTACTTAAAATATACCTTGTGTGTAGTAAATATTACAAGCCAAAGCATTTGTAACTAAAAGTAACAGCAAGTTGCTCCTCTCAAAACTTTTCTAATGAACACTCAGTAGCAGTAGAATTGTTTTTGTTAATCAAATGCTGTATACAAATGAAGGATTATAACTGCTGGACTTTTATGTCATCAAGTTCCTCAAAACAGATGTTTACAATACAGATAAGCCAAGACTGGATCCTACGGAACCTTAGTATCATCTTGAAATATTCTATGAAACTCCTTATGAGGAGAGGCACACATCCACACACACTAGTCCTAATCCAGCAGCATGCTCTTTGCTCCTAGGGTTACTAAACCTTTCGGAACATAGAAGGTTCTCCCTCCCATAGCAATTCCTGCAACTGACAATCAGCCACCAGCTACTACTGGCTCTCAGAAGTGACACAGGCCGTGTTTTCTATTAAAAGTATATTCACTTAGGCATAAAATTAAATGAACTGAAAAGAATCATAAGTGAAATTGCAATCTTTTCTTCTAATTGTTAAAATATACAGTATAGGAAAACTTAGCCAAAAAAGCATATAAAGAAAAGATTCTTTTTTATTTGTTTGAGAGAAAGAGGCATAAAAAGAAAGAGAGAGAGAGAGAGAAAAAGAGAGAGAATGGGTGTGCCAGGGCCTTCAGCTGCTGCAAAGGAACTCCAGATGCATGTGCTACCTTGTGCATTTGACTTTTTTGGGTCCTGTGGAGTTCAGCCTGGGTCCTTTGGCTTCACAGGCAAGTGCCTTAACTGCTAAGCCATCTCCCCAGCCCTAAAGAAAAGATTATTTAAACATGTTTTATATACAAAGGGAAGGACAGCCAAATCTCATCTATAAAAATACATATACCTGGAGTATATTTAATTCTCTAGCCACACTGAATGTTGCTTCATAGTCCTGAAAGACAAGACACAATCCTGGAGCTCAAAAGCTTGTCTTCTGTGATTGAATACTTACCAAATATTACGTCTACTATTTAAAATGGATCCACACATGTACACTTCTTTTCATGGGCAGCAGTTCACAATTGTAACTTCTACACTGAGAAGTTGCTTTTTGTTTGCCTTACTCTCTTTATTTAGTATGGCTATATAAGCACATTCCTATGGTCCATACTCTGTTAAAATGGCGATTTTTGCCTACAGTATGAAGGTTCATACATAAACATACAAACACATCACACATAGACACACGCATGTGCACAGACTTCTAAGCCAACTGAAAATAAAACACCCAAATCAAGACGAAGAAACCCTAAAGTTAATGTGTTGAGCAAAATTAGGACTACTTGGAGTTTGAAGTGCTAGCTTCAGAAAGCAGCACTCTCCTGGCCTCCCCCTCATCTGTAAAACACATCTGTGATTTCTTTACTGACCATTTTCCAGCCTCTTTCATAAAATAATGGTTGTGTTCTGGTGTTTTTCATTTTGAATACTTTGAGCATGTCTCTCATCTTATCCACCATCACATTGTTAAATCTAAAGTGGAAGGAGAGAGTGATCACCCTGGTCACTCCAGTTGGCAGCAGAAAACGTGTTGTTTTCAATTACTGTGTAGAAAACTCAGGCGCAGGGAAATGCAACGACTGCCGGAAGATGTGTCCAGAGAAAATGCCACGGCAACTGCACCCCGAAAGGACAAGTCCAAGCTGAGCCTGTCTTGGGGATTCTCAAAAGGGACACTCTTAAAGACTGAGTACTTTCTGT
This sequence comes from Jaculus jaculus, assembly GCF_020740685.1. Taxonomy (NCBI): domain Eukaryota; kingdom Metazoa; phylum Chordata; class Mammalia; order Rodentia; family Dipodidae; genus Jaculus; species Jaculus jaculus. The sequence continues at coordinate 32,501,309 of NC_059110.1, forward strand.
GTGGCTGTGCCCACCCACTCCTACAGAGGAGAAGCATCCACTCACCTGGCAAACTGCATGGCCCATGTGGAAGTGGCCTAGGTCTCTGTGGGGTGGTGTTTAACAAAGGAAGTTCATTTGCCCACCCCTTCTGTCCAGAAGGATGTCTGCTCCCTGCAATAGTAAAAGTTAACACAATACAGAAGTCTTGCTAATATAAAGGATTTGCGATTAACACTCGACATCAATTCTGATTTTCCATATTTTTTTTTAGTAGGACCAGGTTTGCTAATAAATTGCCAGCTGTTAAAGTCACTAAGCCTATTTTCATCACAACCACCACATAACAGGGCCCCTGCAAATACCTGAGGCCTGCCTTGACGCTCCTTGTTCATGTTTATATTGTTTCAGATGAAACGTACCTTCCACCCTTCTGGGCCTTCACCATTAATGACTTCAAATACAGTTAAATGTTTTGGGTGGGAAGTTGGCAGATCTTCAAGCAGCATGGCATCAGAGCCAAACTGTCTCCCTTCTAGGGTCTGAACAGATGATTTATAAAGGAAAGAGTAGAGAAGAACTGTAAGGAGTCAGGAAAAGCATCACAAATTTGATGGATTTCTGTTTTGCTAAAACAGAACAGGTAGATGCGAAGAGAGCTGAGTAAGGGATACTTGATCAGAAACAAAGCAAGCTGAAGGGGAAAAGTAGTGGTCTCTCCTCCAGTTCTCCACAGGTTGTCATAGTTAAGAGAGATGCAAAGTTTAGATCCTGGACGGTGAGCCATAATACTGATTCTCTGCAAGAATCCCTGGCTCTCTCTCTTCCAACCTCTTCAACTCCCCCTACAGAAGGGAAATTATTTATTGAAGAAAAAGAGTTTGAAAAAAATTCTATAAATATTTTGGATATTTGGAGGAGCCTCAGTGAAAATCATGTGCTAACAGCTCAGCCTTCTCAATAGCACAGAGCTTTTGCCCTTGAGAAAACCTGATTCTCAACACACCGCTGCTCTTGCTGTAATGCTGTTTTTGACAAGCTGTGCTCCTGGTAAAATGTTATTGTTGGCAGAGGCAGCAGCGGGTGTGCATGTGGGGGCGGGGGACAGCTTTGGGAGGCTCTCTGAGAGTGGAGATGTGCAAATTGACTGCACCACCTGTGGGACAGTCAGGTACCTCTGACCCAGATCTGCTGTGTTGTCTAGCACCCTGCCCCTTTGTTCTGTAATGAGAGCCAAATGCTCCCCTTTCTCCAGTGCCTGTAATGTGATGCTCCAGTCAGCCTCCAAAGGCCCCACTCCTGGACCTAGCTGCTACCATTGCCCTGAAATTAAGAAGGGGTTCTAAAAGCCCATAGCTGTGAGTATTCGTTCATGTTGAACCATTTGGGGTTAGGCTAGTGATAAACATCAACCTTTTTGTAAATTTGTTTACTTGGTGTTGTATTTATCTTTTATTTTATGTTTTTGCGAGGCTGGGGTGGGGGGTGTGCTGGGAAGTCGCCATTTTATTTTAATCAGGAGAGATTTCTTTCCCAAAGGCGAAGTCCGGTGAGTTTTACTGAACTATATAGGACTCCGAGCAGGAAATGCCTATATCTGATGTAAATCCTGGGTGTTGCTCTTCTTTAACCATGTCTTTTTGGCTTTTTCCTGAAAATACACTGGGACTGAAGCGGAAGAAGTGCATGCTGGGCCCAGGGTGCATCTGAAAATGCCAGTATTCTCCTTACAAAGCTCGTCCTTTACAAACTAAACCTGTCTGACCAGAAACCCATGACCACATGGAGATGGGTCAGTTTAAGCAGAGGACAGGCAGGGACTTGGCCCCACACCACGGCAAATCTTGGGAACTTTCCAGACACAAGGATAGGGAACCATAAATGCTAGAAGCAGAGGACCCCTTCTAATGCATCCTAACACTGTACTCAGCTTGCAACTGGTATTCAGGCTAAATAAAATTAGCTTGAAGCTTTTCCAAAAGGCCTTTCTTTCTGTCACTTTAACACAAGACCATAGGACATGTAGTCTCCAGTTTGCTGACTGGGGTTTTGCTTTTCTAGCATTTCCATGTCTGAGGTCCCTCTAGAGAAATGTTAACATTGTTGCTGACATACCATTCCTGATATTTTTTTTTTCTTTCTGCCACGGCAGAAAGTCAGACTACAGTTAAATAAATCAGGTTGGCTTCCATGTTTGTGGCAAAAGGCATTAAAGAAGAGTGTTACAGGGGAGTTCAAACCCAAGAGCCATTTGTAGCCATTTGTGGGGGAGTCTTCTCGCGCGGCTATTTAGATGGTAGGTCTGGTGCTCCACACGTTACACGCATCAGCTCCATGTGTTCTATGCCACAGGCCTACGGTACAACGGCTACTGTCACCTCCACTTTGTAGGTGAGGGGGAAACAAAGCGCAGGGAGATGAAATTAACGTTCCACAGGTGACCTGTGACTGAGCTGCGTTTCCATCAGCATCCATCTGATTCCAGCTCTCAGATTCCTAGCAAATGCTGAACAGGACTCACTGACTGACTGGAAGCTGGAAAAGACACAGGGCTGGGGTCAGAGAGATGGTGCTCAGCTGAGTCTAAAAAACGTTAATCCAGATTGACAATAACGCACCGTTAAATCAGAATGAGCCTTCAGTGGTCTGGACCAGGTCCGCCTGGGAGTCAGAGGCAGCCCAATCCATCGGACAGCATAGTGGAGAATTGGCAGAGCTACAGTGGGAAGACAGCTACTTTAAACTCCCTTAAACTCCTTTAAGCTTTTATCAATGGATTTGGCTAGCACTTTTGACCATCTGTATTTTCAGCATATGGTCTATTTGCTCAAAAGTTTTGACTAAATGGAGAACATTTTTGCCCCAACAAGTCCATTACAGCAGAAAAACTTCAGTACCTGCTGTTTCTAGGCTGGTCCTACTGATTATTACATATAACTTTTGAGGTCATTTTTGAGTGCCAACTATAGGACCAGAGTGAGAGGAATATTAAGACAGTAAACAGAGACTTCTCTAACACAAAGGAGCCAGCTGGCTGGCTTGCTTAGAACATTTTGTTCAGCATCTTAAGGAAATTAGGTGAGACAAAAGAAAGTTTAGATCTCTGCTACTCTGTTTTCCAAAGTCAGTTTAGGATGTATTCTTTTACATATGTGGTGAGCATTCTCTGTGCTCCTCAGGTTTTGGAGGGAGTAGCTATGTTTCCTTGGTATGCATTTCATTAGTCATAGACAAGTGATTAAACTATTCCTTTCCCTTGACTAAACCAGCCTGCTTTCTGTTAATACTTTTTAATTTTTATTTATTTATTTGAGAGAGAGAGAGGCATATACATATATAGAGAGAGTATGGGAGTGCCAGAGCCTCTAGCTACTGCAAACAAACTCCAGACACATGTGCCACCATGCTGATGTGGATCCTGGGGAATCAAACTGGGGTCCTTAGGCTTTGCAGGCAAGTGCCATAATCACTAAGCCATCTCTCCAGCCCCAGCTTTCTAATTTAAAAAGAATAAGCAACATCTATGTGCATTTGTTTCAGACAGATTAATTTACCTAGTCTGTGTTTGGGTGCCATGTTCTGGAAGAGGTATTTTAGAGACCTAAGTGTAGATAATTTTCATTACCTCATTAGATCTAGCTTCTCGCCACTCTTAACAATATCTGTCTTTCAGGTAGGGAAGATGAAGATGAGAAATCATTTGTTTGTTCAAGTTTGCCTAGCTACTAAATGGAGTATCTGGATATATAATCATTCTGTTCTCCCAGACTCCTGATCTCTCCACACACCATACCTCTTTACACTGGCAATTGTTCAAAAGCTCATTCTCTATAGGGGGAATCCACACTGCTGAGGGATAGACATGACTTCCTTGGGGTCAGGATTCTGTTGTTACTCTCTGCCTCCTGTCTTCATATCATCACCCAGACATAAGCACCCCACATGTACCCATCCATGTGGACTCTGGCATTAACCTCATTTTCCAGATCTAGCATTTTCGCCACTGAGTATTTTCTCTGCTATGTCAGAAATCTCACCAAATGTACAGCTTCCTTTCATATGTAGACTGTTTTCAGATACTAGGTTTTTTTTCCAACTCTTATTTCTCTTAGTTTCAATCACAAGAAAATGATATGATTATAAGTGGAAGAAGTATATAATGCACATACTTTTTAAATATTTCTGTGTGTTTGTTGGAAGGGGGAGAGAGAGAGGAGAAGGAGAGAGAGGATGGGCATGCTAGGGCCTCTAGTCACTGCAAAGGAACTCCAGATGCATTTGCCACTTTGTGCATCTGGCTTTATGTAGGTACTGAGGAATCGAACCTGAGTACTTAGGCCTTGAAGGAAAGTGCCTTAACCACTAAGCAATCTCTCCAGCCCCAGTGTACACACTTTAACAGCAGACAACAACCATTGGGTTTGCTTCCTTTTCAGTACATGTCACATGCCCCCTTCAATGGCAGCATGGTCCAAGCATCCAGCTCAGCGTGATGCCCAGAGAGACTCATTTGTAGTTGGCAAACTCCATCCATACATCTGGTGGGACCTGCTTCTGCCTCCTCCCTGGTCCCAACAGAGCTGAAAAAAATGAATCTAAGCTACATGGACCTGACCTGAGAGGAAAGCTTAAACCCATACAGGTCAGGACGAAAATGCAATGTCACGTACAGTTTTTGTGACCCCTAAGAATGTGCTGAAGACATTTTTGAGCTGGGAAATAAGTTATCTTATCCAAAGAATGAGCACATATGTGAGAATAAAAGGAACAATCAGCAAAGATAAAAACTAAAGAGAAAATGCTGCTAGAAATTTATACTAAAAATTAATGGAAAGCTGGAGAGATGGCTTAATGGTTAAGGCACTTGCCTGTGAAGCCTAAGGATTCAGGTTTGATTCTCCAGGTCCCAAATAAGCCAGATGCACAAGATGGCGCATGCATCTGGAGTTTGTTTGCAGTGGCTAGAGGCCTTCACGTGCTCTCTCTCTCTCTCTCTCTCTCTCTCTCTCTCTCTCTCTCTCTCTCACACACACACACACACACACACACACACAATGTTTTCTACTTGCTGAGCCATCTGGAGGTCCCTAAAGCCATCTTTTAGATGAGAAGGAGGACTGACATTTCAAAATTACAACAAAGACAATGCACAGAATGATGAGGTCTGCCATTGGAGCAGTTTCATACCCAAAAATGAAAGGAACTAGTCAATTCTACTAAATGAGTATCTGTCCAGAGCTTGTCTCTGCCCTTAACACTATGTTGAGTTTCCATGGATATTAAGAAAGGAAATAAAATAAAAGAAATAAAAGACATGACCCTTCCTGTAATGATTTGCACCCATAAGTGGGAAAATGAGGGTTATACAATGCACTGGTGAGATTTTAAAAAAAAAAAAGCAGTCAAGTGTCCAAGTGTGAAGAAGTGTAATAGGTCAGCCTTTGAAGTCTCATTATTTGCAGTAATTCTCGGCGGGACAAGGACAGGTTTATTTTTAAGAAGTACGGTGGGTGGGTTTCCTGCCTGCTTCTGCTGTCTGAGCTTCACTCAATTGTTGTGGCTAGTCCATTACTGCAGGCACTGCAGAGGCTTCTGGAATGAACAACTGTGTGTTCTGTCTCTCGGGTCTGTGGTCACTAGCAAGCTAATCTCCTTCGCCATCCCCTGAGGACCTCAGTGCCTCCATGACAAAAGTCAGGCTCCAGCCACACCACCATAATGAGAAAGCAACCCAAGGCATCCAGAGATGTGTACATTGTCCATGGGGTAAGCTCTCAAGCGGAACCTGATGGGGTGAGGGGTTGGAAATACTGAGCTAGTCTCTGCTAGCAAAATGCTGATACTCTTTTTCTGAAGTTACAGAGGAGCTCAACACCTCCAGCTAACAATAAATTTCTCAGACTTTCACATTACTCCAACCCATGCAAAGGCCTACCTGGTGGAACTTTAATCCCATATCTTCTGAGGCCTGTTGGTATCTGGTGTCAGGACACAGGGCTGCTCAAGCCAGAGAACTGATAAGAAATCAACTACAGAACCCTTTTGTACCTGAACAACCAACTCACAGGTTTGAGCACGTAGACCTGTGGAGTTTCCATTACAAACTGTAATGGAAGAGAGGGAAGAAAGAACAATTGCCTATATATATGAGCATATCCCTGTGAAGCACTCAACTGCTGTTGGTGGGAGTGTGAACTAGTGCAGCTGTTATGGAAGTCATGAAGTTAGAAGTTAGAAATAGACCTCCCATATGGCCCAGCTATATCACTCCTAGAATATCCCTTAAGGACTCCACACTCTACTACTTACACAACCATGTTTATTGTCATTCTATTTACAATAGCCAAGAACTGGAATTAGCCAAAATACCCATTGACAGATGAGTGGATAATGAAAATGTGGTACATATATACAGTGAAACTCTATGCAACAGTCTGGGAAAATGAAATCATGAAATTTGCAGAAAAATGGATGGGTTTGGAAAGAATCATATTAAGCAAAGTGACTCAAATTCGGGAAGATGAAAACCACATGTTCTCTCTGATATGCGGGTCTTAGCATATAATATCTATAATATATATTGTAATGTGTGTGTGTGTGCATGCAATTGTGTGTGTGTGAAATGTGATCTAAACCCATAAAGATAAAACTGTAAACAAAAGTGAATTCAAAGAAAAAAAGTGGAAGACGGAGAGGGAATGGCAAAAGGATGCATGTGATACAGGGAAGAGGGGAAGAGGAAGAGGAAAGATGAGAAGGAGAAGAATCAAAAAATAATGTGCTTTGGTGGACATCATAACCCCACTGAGGAGGATCCGCAGGGTAATGGAAACCAGAGTGAGGGGATACGAGAGTGTATCCTATTATATATAAAACAAAATTTTTAAAAATTTTGCTTGAAAATAAAAAAGTAGTGTAATTCACAGAAGAGGGGGTAAAAACATTGTTAGAACCATAAGTTGTGTCATGCGCAGGGACATTGCCTCTCCTCCATACCGAAAGGACATCCCATAATGCAACACCCACAATCCACAGAGGGGGACAATTGGGAGAAGGTGAACGATGGCGCCGTCATGACTGTATACACACTATCTACATAACTAATAAAATATGAAGTATAATGTACGTAAACTGGTAATTATATCATCTAATTAACACATGCTCCAGATAGTATATCTGAATCAATGATTGGAAATGGAATGCTTGACAGTTGAGAGAAATCTGGCCATGAGAGATTATTTGTCAAACACAACTCAATATTTATCTTTCAGTGCCTAATGGGATGGATTACAAGGGTTTTGTTTTCTTCATAAAAATCTCAAAATCTAGCTGAACTTTGAGAAAGATTTTAAGATCATGGTCAGCTGCTTGCTGTGTGTACTTGAGCAATCACTGAGGTGGAGTGCTAGGTGTCAGGTGGTAGGTGAAAATGAGGGTTTTGCTGACCACAACATCCAGGTATCATGCTGTTCCTTGACTCCATGAACCAGGTCAAGCCCTGACTTTCAGCCAAGACAAAAAACCATCTGTAATCTATGGACCACCAGCCGGGCAAAGACAATAATAGACAGGAGAATATTAACATGGACAACCAATCACCGAAAAATGCTTAAACAAGTAAGCACTTCCTATATTTCAACAAATACAAAACGTACTTACTTTAATAGCAGGCCCTCTTTTAATGGAGTGACTCAGATAATGAATGCTTTGAATCTTCCAAATGGTGGGAGAAATTATTATTTTATAAAGAAGGCTTATTAGATATGTAAGTATGTCATAACAGTTCCTTAGTTAAAGGGGCAGATGATGATAATAGAATCATTGGTGGTATTTGGGTGCTGAGGCATTATTTAATGTTATTAATGCCACAAAAACTGAGATGTCAAACAGAGCTAGTCATGAACATGTCTCCTTCCTTTTGGAATGACACTTGGATAAGTTCAGCATGTTGGTTTTACTCTCAAGAATAAAGGAACACATTGGGCTGAAGAGATTGCTCAGTGGCTAAAGGTGCTTGCTCGCAAAGCCTGATGGTTTGTGCTCAATTGCCTAGTACTCATGTAACGCCAGATGCAAAAAGTGGGGCATGCATTTGTTGTTTGTCTGCAGAAGCAAGAAGCCCTGGTGTACCTATTCTCCTCCCTCTCTCTCTCTCTCTCTCCCACCATCCCTCTCTAGTTGCAAGTAAATGAATTTAAAAAAATAAAAATAAAAAAAACAACATAAAAGAATAAAGTAACACATAAAGCAAGTGTTTTCACCTAGAATTCTCTCTGCATGTCTTCATCTTTAATTCTGTTGCTCCCAACTTCATCCAGTCTGTGGTTCTGTCCATCTCTTATGTGTGCCCTTCTATGTCTGTCCTTTGGACTAGAACTGAGAATTTTCTTTTTAAAAGGAGATGCCATGCCAAGGGTAAGTTACTTGCTTTATCTCCATAAGACTCAGATGTCATGGAAGGGAAAGGAAGAGAAAAGAAGGGAATGGAAGGGAAGAGAAGGGAAGGGAAGGGAAGGGAAGGGAAGGGGGAAATGAAAGAAAAGATGGGGAGGGAAAAGAAAGGAAGGGAAGGGGAAAATTAGGGAAGGGAAGAAAAGAGAACAGAAAGGAAGAAAAAGGAAGGGAAGGAATAGGAAGGTGTGGGAAGGGAAGGGGAAAATGAAGGAAAAGATGGGGAGGGAAAAGAAAGGAAGGGAAGGGGAAAATTGGGAACAAAATTAGGGAAAGGAAGTAAAGACAACAGAAAGGAAGAGGATAGGAAGGGAAGAGAAGGGAAGGGGAGGGGAGGGGAGGGGAGGGGAGGGGAGGGGAGGGGAGGGGAGGGGAGGGGAGGGAAGGGAAGGGAAGGGAAGGGAAGGGAAGGGAAGGGAAGGGAAGGGAAGGGAAGGGAAGGGAAGGGAAGGGAAGGGAAGGGAAGGGAAGGGAAGGGAAGGGAAGGGAAGGGAAGGGAAGGGAAGGGAAGGGAAGGGAAGGGAAGGGAAGGGAAGGGAAGGGAAGGGAAGGGAAGGGAATGGGCAGGGACAGTAAAATGAAATAAAATGTCTCTGAAACTTTCTATGACTTCTTCACCTGCCTTAACACACATGCCAGTACTCCTAGCTTTGTGTCTGACAATTGTTAGATCACAGCTGACATCACATTCTTATGTCTTAATAGTTATCAGATACACATGCATCTATTTTGAGTTTATCATACAGACTGAGGATTCATTCACCAGCTCTGTCTCCCAAACACACTAGAATAGACGACGAGCCCACCCCGAGTCATTCCTCCCGATACCCTTTAGGTGCTTTCAGTGATGGTGGTAGTTCATAGCACAGAACAAGGAACTTGGATGCGTAAGTGTGTGCATACCATGCAGCTTGAGCAGCTATGATGCTCAACCTGGTCAACGCTTGTGTACTTCACCAGCATGGAGAGCTGCACTCTCACTCTCCTCGTCCTTCTTTCCAGTGTGGCATTGACCACAATAAAGAAGGAAATGAAATGATGTAAACCATGTTCATGAAATATTGTTGGTCTGGCAGACAACCCCAGGCTTCTGCATGTAGATTTATTTTATGGCTTAAAACGTTATGATTATACCTCACATTTTAATCTAAAGTCAATTTACAAAATAGGAGAAGTTGGAGGGGAAAAGAAATGTTGGTGTTATTGATGAGCCTTCAACTGTAGAGGTTTTCAGTGACTCTGTTCTGTGGGAATGTACATCAGAAAGCCAATCTCACACAGATGCTAGGAGATGTCACTGGGCTTCAGAAAGGATGAAAGTCCTTCCAGCATCTTGCTTTCCCATATTTTGTGGCTTTGAACAAGAAGCTTATGGCTGTTTGGACATGGGTTTGTGGTTAATATATAATAAAGGGGTTATTACACAGTGGTCCTTGAATGTTTAGGTCAACTGTGGCAATCAATCAAGGGACACTTCTTTCCTAACAGTGTACATTTCCATAAAATGCTCTGTGGCAGATCCAACTTATTTAGAAATGACAGAGTAACCTCTACGTCAAGTCAATTGATAAATTCTGTACTTGCTGTTGACTGACAGAAGCTTAGCTGCTCTGGTAAGTAAAACACACATGCCTCAAAGAGCAAAGAAACCACTTTCCGCCTCTGAAATTATAATTGATTAAATATATATAATAGTCATGAAAACTAGGGGACACTTGAGAAGAAAGTGTATCATTTTGTTACTACTGTTTTTCAGTCCCGTTTTCAAAATTCCCCCCCCCCACCACCACCAACACTCCTTTTGCAATAAAATAATCTATACATGGTCTGGAGAGATGGCTCAGTGATGAAGGCACTTTCCATCAGAGTCTAAGGACCTGACTTTGATTTCCCAGTCCCCACATAAAGCTGGATGCGCAGAGTGAGGTGCATGCATCTGGAGTCGGTGTGCAGCGGCTGGAGGCCCTGGCAGACTCATTCTGTCTGTCTCTCTTCTATCTCTGTCTGCTTGCAAATAAAATAATTTATACTACTTCAAGAACTGAGACAAGCATACAAAGTAAGACTATTGGTGCCCATTTTCTAAATTGAATATCCAATTGATACTGAGAAATTTTTATGACATTTAAATGAGCTTTAGATAGGAAAAATAAAGTTGCACCACACTTTTGTGTTAACACATAAGATAATCCAAGCTGTTCTTACATTTTGGTTGGAGAATCTATATTATCTTTTTTTTTTTTTAATGCCTATTTGGGACCTGCAGAATAAAACCTGAGTCCTTAGGCTTCACAAGCAAGTGCCTTAACTACTAATCCACTCTCCAGCCCTCTGTTTTATCTTACAGATGGTGAAGAATATTGGGAAGATCCAGGATACATCAAGACATTAAGGATAGATAGCCGACTGTCTAAGGTGGGTCTTACCTCCACCATATCTTCAGGCGCTCACCACAGAGGAAGCAGTGATATGAATATGGCTCTCAAGGCTAGCCAGACACTGTGGTCATTCAAATCTCGTCAAAACAAAGTTTCAGGGCTCGAGAGATGGCTTATTGGTCAAGGAAGTTGCCTGTAAAGCCAAAAATATCAAGATCTGATTCCCCAGAAACTGTAGAAGCCAAATGCACAAGGTGGTGCATACATCTGGAGTTCATTTACAGTGGCTAGAGGCCCTGGCATGAACCATTCTCTCTCTCTCTCTCTCTCTCTCTCTCTCTCTCTCTCTCTCTCTCTCTCTCTCTCTTTCTCTTTCACACACACACACACACAAGTAGAAATAAAATTTCTTAAAAGTACAGATATCTAGAGGCTGCAGAGAAAGCAACACGAAATCATATCTCTAACATGGCCAGCAAGGCTCAGGGAACATTGCAGAAGGGGCAGAAAGATTATAAAAGCCTCAGAGTTGGTGAGGTTCTCCTGAGACTCTCTCCCCCCAACAGAGACTGAGACAATTAGGACTCCACAATGCATATCAATAACCCCACTGAGGAGGACTCTCAGTAGAATGGGGGAGAATGGATATAAGAATAGAATCTTTTGCCGGGCGTGGTGGCGCACGCCTTTAATCCCAGCATTCGGGAGGCAGAGGTAGGAGGATTGCCGTGAGTTCAAGGCCACCCTGATACTCCATTGTGAATTCCAGGTCAGCCTGGACTAGAGTGAGACCCTACCTCAAAAAAACCAAAAAAAAAAAAAAAAAGAATAGAATCTTTTTATTTAAAAAATCAGTAAATAAATTATCTAGGCTGGGCATAGTGGCACATGCCTTTAATCCCAGCACTCCGGAGGCTGAGGTAGGAGGATCGTTGTGAATTCAAGGCCACCTTGAGACTACATAGTGAATTTCAGGTCAGCTTGGGCTGGAGTGAGACCCTACCTTGAAAAACAAAGACAGTTTCTTCAATAAATAAATTATTTAAAAGATAATCCAAGCTGGAGAGATGTCTTAGTGGTTAAGTCACTTGCCTGCAAAGCCAAAGGACCCAGGTTCGATCCTGCAAGACCTCATGGAAACCAGATGCACAAGGTGGCATATGCACCTGGAGTTTTTTGGCAGCAGCTGGAGTCCTGGCTCACCCATTTCTCTCTCTCCCTCTCTCAAATATATAAATACAAATAAAATATTTTTAAAATATTTATTTATATTTATGTATTTATTTGGGATTAACAAACAGAGCGAGAAAGAGGCAGACATAGAGAGAGAGAGAGAGAGAGAGAGAGAGAGAATGGGTGTACCAGGGCCTCCAGCCACTACAAACGAACTCCAGATGCATACGCCCCCTTGTGCATCTGGCTAACGTGGGTTCTGGGGACCGAGCCTCTAACCGGAATCCTTAGGCTTCCTAGGCAAGCACTTAACTGCTAAGCCATCTCTCCAGCCTGAAATAAAATATTTTTTAAGAAAGACAATCCAACTTCAATCCTATACCATATGACCTGAAAAATAGCAATTAAAATTGACAAGTAATTAATAATTAATTATATTTCCCTACTTTTTTGTACCATACTGGCTTTATCAGTATTTTATATGTATTTGTTTGTTTGTACAGTGGAGTCTCACTGTGTATCCCACACTGGCCTTGAGTTCCTCCGTCTCCCAAGTGCTGGGATCATAGATGTGAGCTGCCGCATCCAGATACAAATGGATTTTCATGTCCAGCTTTTATTTGCTGTTGCACACAGCCCCAAGTACTTCACCATCCAGTTCTGTAGCCAAAATCTAGTCAGGTATATCAATTCAAATGGATATGTCTATAAAAGAAACAAGGAATTTAAACTTGTGTTTCAAATCCCTGGTGCAAGCAGTCAAGCTACTCAACAGCAGAGCGCCGGCCCTTGCTGCTGTCTGGCGGGGGAGAACAGGCAATGCAACTCACCAGAGACTTCTAAAGATCAAACCAACCAGATCTATAATCGTGTGCTCAAACATTCTCATTTTCAAAAGATAGAGTTTATTTGTTTCTGAAACAGCTCATTTGGTATTCACATAAATATGTCTTTAACTTTCCTTCTAACACAAGTATGAATTCCTCAACAACCACAAGAGCCAAGTTTATACTTTAACTATAGTGGAAAGGTCTGTCAAAATGATATTTTTCTATTATTGAAATTTTATTTTTGTTTGTTTAAGGACTTGTATATTTTTAAGAAAACTATGAAATGATTCCAAATGCAGCCTGATAGCAAGTATGTACTTACCATTTACCTAAGCTATCAATGAAGTCTTTTTAGGAAAAAGCACTTCTTCCAAGAAAATGTTTAGCTTCCCATCATAATTTTCATGTTTTAATATGCTTTCTGTATCTGATTGTGTGCTACATGATTTTCATGACAAATGCTAAGTAGTCATTGAAAGGGAGGGGGTGAGTGGTGAGGGACAGCTGTGTGGAAAGCCAAGGCCTGGTCTCATTCTGACCCTAGCCTACCACAGACTACAAGACCCAAATGGCATTTCAAGTTTCTAAGTCTCAATTTTCTCATCCATAAAAATGTGGAATCAAAACAAAATGGACTACTAGGTTTCTCCTGTTTTGTGAATTACTAATGAAAATATGGTAAAAAGGTTTTTTGGTTTTGTTTTTTTTTTTAAGATTGGTCACATGTTAAAATGATCAAAGATGCTTTGCCTTTTGAAAGAGCCCAGCCTTGAAAAGGGAACCCTTGCCAAGCTTCTCTGGGGAAAGTAGTCAGCGCTATCTGCGCAAAGACTCAAAATGCTTTATGCTGGCCCTTTCCTGACTCTCCTGCTGAAGCCAGTTTCACCTCATCCAAATCTGATACACACAAAGAGAAAGAATAGTTAGGCATAGGTGGTTATCACAGTCAAATCAACCCAATGTGCTCTTCTTACCATCTTACATAGGTGGACAAAGTTATGATGCTGTCACTCAACATCCATTTCACAGTAGTAAGCCATTTCATTGATGCGACCAGAGAATAAGTACACCTTATGGCGTGAGTGCTACATTCCTCAGAAGATAAACATGGGCTGGAGAGATGGCTCAGTGATTAAAGCCACTTGCTTACAAAAACCTGCTGATCCAAGGTTTGATTTCCTGGTACCCACATAAAGCTAGATTCACAAAGTGGCACATGCATCCAGAGTTCATTGTAAAGGAAAGAGGCCCTGCTATGCCCAATCTCCCTCCTTCCCCCCCCTCTCATGTTTATATATAAGTAAAAAGTATTTAAAATAGTGAGATAACTCTCATGTTTATATATAAGTAAAAAGTATTTAAAATAGTGAGATAACTCTCTCTCATGTTTATATATAAGTAAAAAGTATTTAAAAATAGTGAGATAATTTAGTGGTTAAGGTGCTTGCTTGCAAAGCCTAATAACCTGGGTTCAATTCCCCAGTACCCATACAAAACCAGCTGCACAAAGTGGCACATGCATCTGGAGTTTGTTTTCCATGGCTAGAGCCCTGGCATGCCCATTTTCTCCCATCAACCTCTCTATCTCCTTGCAAATAAATAAAATTATTCTAAAAGTTTAAAAAATATTTTAAAATATATAAGTAAACCATAGTTACAAAATGTAACCCAGATGTAGTGGCATACGCATTTAATCCCAGCACTCAGGAGGCAGAAGTAGGAGGATCGCCATGAGTTCAAGGCTACCCTGAGACTACATAGTGAATTCCTGGTCAGCCTGGGCTAGAGTGAGACCCTTCCTCGAAAAAAAAAAAAAAAGTAAAGGGAAGTGATGTCAAGTGGTATTGTCTTGTAAGAAATAAATGTTACCAATTTTCTTTTGATGGTACTTATGTGGTAAAATGAGAGAAGAGCCAGAGTTTAAATTTAGCACCTTCCCTGTTTATATTTATGAAGAAATCTCCACTTACTGTAGCATACAATATCTACTGTAGATAATCAAGTTCACCTCCTAATTATTTAAAGAAAAAAAATCTATCTTCCACTAAAAAAAGATACATTCTACACACACACACACTTTCTTACCTTCCCATTTCCTTATAGGATTTTAATTTTGACTACAATTTCATAGTCATAAGACTTCATGAAACAGGCCTAATATGCCAGTTTAACTCAGAACAAGCTTAAAATGGAAACAGAAATGAATGGAAGTTCTTTGCTTATCTTCCAATGAACAACTCTACTTTTAATTATGTTTGTAACAGAGACATAGGTCAAAGTCAACCCCTTGTTTATACATAAATACCTGGTTTCTTTTGCTGGTGTTGGGATCCTCCATTGTTCTTTCTTGTTTCTTCTCATTTGATAGATAGACATAGCAATTATTTTTAATTGCATGATAATGGCATTAGCTCTAAAATCTTGGGACCTAGTTATACAACTATGCATGTATATGTCTGTAATTCATTTGGGTTTTTTTCTCATTTTTATCAAAAACTTTTAATTAAAGATAATATGTTCTACTTAGCAACCAAACCATTTTAGGTTGTTTATATGTGTTTATTACTTATATGAGTATACTTTAAAACAGTCATTCCCATCTTTTTAAACAGAATGAACCATTGAGCAACCCCAAGATAATGAAAAGTCAAAATATGCACACTGTGCAAAAACATAGTCACATAGATTTTGCCTTGTATAAACTTCACCCTGCCTATGTGGGTTTTAACATATTTCCATGGCTTTAAATAGGAAAACATCTTAAAGCTCAGCCCATGGGAAACCCAAGCTTGATTGGTTTTCCCTTTTACTACAGCCTGCAGAGTGTAAAACACTGCACATCAGAATTGAATTTGTCATCTCCAGACCTCACAGGAATTTTAGGAACTAAATAGTTAGGAAGCCATCCTGGTCCTTTTCTTCGCTTTAATCAAAGTCGAAGTTTCAATTTAAACATTCAGGAAATCTCCCTATTTAAAGCAATCAACTCATTGCTGACAGGGTCTGGCCTTACTGTGTTTAATTTTTTGGCATCAAGCAAAACTTGATTGACCACAGCCAGTGCATGAAGGGTCCTCCCCTCGTCTCAAAGAAGAGAAAGATTCCAGATCTTTGCTGCCTTGAACACAAGCCTAAAAGTATTGGTGCATTTTCAAATCAGCAATACATTGGCACATATTTCAACTGGAAAATGGACCCAACATTGAAAACCTGTGTGGGATTTCAGAGTCAAATAACCATCCCAGCAGCAAGCTGTCGAACTGGGACAGAATATTCTGAAACAAAACTGGGCAAGCGTCTTTATTCCTCCAAAGATATCTCCTTGTTTTGTCATACTTTTTTGGAAGTTATGGCCACTCACTAGCCTGGATTTGATTTTCAAGACTTTTATTTACTGTAGATCTGGTAGGAAAATGATTTACTGAGGCGCAGGTGGGGTTTAGAATGTTGGCATAAGACTCACCCAGAAGGATGCACTAAGGGGAGAGCCTCATGTGATTCAGGTAGATGTTAATGTACAGATAGAAGTAAAGTAAGAGATAGAGACAGACACACATGGGGGAAATAGCTAACAAATAAAACTAAACCAGTTTTGTGAGGACTGAGGAGAAAAATTAACAGTCTGGAAAACAAATCATGCAGTCAGGATTTTTAGATATTTTAGCTGTTCTCAGGGCTTATCTCCTTCTATTGAGCTCTGGAGATGGGGAAAAATTATGTGTGGGCTCTAGTTTGGTGACCCCACGAAGTTATAGCCAAAATATTACTAAAAGTCTTCCACCAACTAGCTATAATTCTGTTTTATTCTTAGCCCTTTATTTTCATGCTCTCATAATATCTTTCCTAATGAAAAGCTCCATTATGGGATACATTCTGTATTGTCTAGGAGATTCTATATTTTTTAAACAAGTACATTTAAGAAAGCAAATTGTGAGATAAATTAAACAGTAATCATATTTTGCTTATCAAAGTAATTTTAAGTGTGTAAGATTTTTTTTTAATTTTTTTGGTACTTTTATTTATTTGAGAGCGACAGAGTGAGAAAGAGGCAGATAGAAAGAGAGAATGGGTGCGCCAGGGCCTCCAGCCACTGCAAATGAACTCCAGAAGTGTGCGCCCCCTTGTGCATCTGGTTAACGTGGGTCCTGGGGAATTGAGCCTTGAACCGGGGTCCTTAGGCTTCACAGGCAAACAATTAACCGCTAAGCCATCTCTCCAGCCCAAGTGTGTAAGATTTTAAAAGTTCTCCAATGTTAAATTCCTCACAGAATTCCATTATCATAGAATATTTATTTGTCTGATGGATGCTGATGTCACAAAATACCACACTCCATGGCTCAGACAACACAAGTCTATTTTATCATGTTCTGGAAGCTTCAGGTTCCAGATCAAGATCTGAGAGTCAATTTCTTATGAGGGCTTCCTTCCTGACTTGAAAGCCATCTTTTGGCTATATGTTCATAAGACTTTTCTTTGTGTTCACTTGGGATGGGGGAAAGTCTCTCCTTATAAGAACATCAATCCTGTCATTTCAGAGCCCCATTCTCATGACCTCAGTGAACTAAATGCCTCCTCATAGGCCCTATCTCCAAAAGGTTAGGAGTTAAGTCTTCAGCATAGGAATGGTTTGTGGGCAGGAAGACACCTCATAGCAGCCAACTGACAAAATATTAGATATTTGTGTTGTTTACATAATAGCAAAATTTTCCCCATTATGAAGTCAATATTCACATATAGCTTCTTCCTCCAAATGTACACATGTATATCACCAGAGATAAACTTGATGCTTGAAAATTATCCCCCAGTGCTGAAACTTGATATGTTTCACTTGAATATTTAAAGTTTCATTGCTGCTACTGAGAAAAGGGACCAATTTTGTACATAATTCCATTCATGTTATAGACAAAATCAAACACTATAGAACAAAATTCTGAGATACTCTTTCAAAACTAATTTATTATTTACAAAAGGCCCACAATAATGGTAGTGAATGTTTTCATAATTTTATAGGATCATTCTTCTTCTGCCCAGAAAGAAACAAAATTGAATGGAAATTGCTCATATAAAATATGAGCGATATTGAATCATTTTTCAGATACTATATAATGCCTATTATGCTGTCATTTGTCCACCACAGACGAAACCCAATGGCAAACAAATCACTTAACTAAGGTACATCCCATACATCACAAAAATGTGGCTGCCTTTCCTGAAAGATGATGTAATACTTAAGGCAAGTATATTGTGTTACTGGGTTTTCTGTATTTCCCCCTTGTAACTGTCACCATTTGAATGTGATAAGTGAAGACAACTATTTGATATACTGTATTTTATTTCCTAGTCATGCATCATTGGAGACAGAGCTTCTCCCCAGTGTGGTCCAAAGGGGAGGCTCTAGGGATCTCTGACGAGTCTGTAATAGTACATGAGAAGGAAAAACTTGATTGGGGCAGAGGTATTAACTAGAGAGTGATGGATGCAGAAAGCCAGTGAAGTTGTGGTGGTTTCTACCCACACACGTGGGGCAAAGAGCAGAAGCCTGACAAGCCTCACATGCAAGATTTATCACCTAGACATCATGGATGGCAGGTGAACCTGACGGTTAAACCCTAGGACCACTTTCCATCCCAGAACTGTATCCTCTGGCTTTTACGAACCACAAGGCCTCCACTTTCTCTTTTCTCCAATCATGTGATTGTCTGCTTCATATTTCTGCTATCTCAACCCTCTCCCAAAGCTTACAACTGAGTAGTCATGGTCCGCCCACATTCTTGTTCTGTAAGGTCATCAAGGACAAGATCTATTGGTTTCTCCTAGTTTCCTGACAATGGCTGGGGAGAAAAGTAGAGAACAACCTCAAGACTATGAGTAAGTATACAATAAGTATACAGAATATATGTGGCAGATTTTCATAATGTTAAGTTCTTTGTCTCACACCCAGGAAAAATTAGACACATGGATGACAATGAGTGAATACAGTAAAAGAGATTTAATAAGAAAAAGACAAAGCCAGGCGTGGTGGTGCACACCTTTAATCCCAGCACTCGGGAGGCAGAAGTAGAAGGATCACCGTGAGGTCGAGGCTACCCTGAGACTCCATAGTGAATTCCAGGTCAGCCTGGGCAAGAGTGAGACTCTACCTCAAAAAAAAAAAAAAAAAAAAAAAGATAGAAAAGCCCCAATGTGTCAAGGCAAGCACGCTTAGGATGTGAGTTACTATCCAAGCCAAGAAAGGGAAGAAAGAAAAGTTAGAGATCAGGCTCCACAGCAGTGATAAGCAAGTGACTGTACTAAAGGAGGGGCTTCTGGGGGTATTCCATGTTATTTCACTAAACAGAGTAACAATTCCTCCCACATTTTTAGCATGTCTTTAGGTGAGGGGTGGTGGCTTGACCAGGTGAAATAACAGAATTCATTGGATTAACTCTTTATTTTTAGTTTATTAATTAACTTATTTATTTGAGAGACTGAGTGTGTCAGGGCCTTTGGCTACTGCAAACCAACTCCAGATGCATGTGCCCACTTGTGCATACGTGCAACATTGTGTATCATGTCACTGCATCTGCCTTACATGGGCCCAGGAGATTCAAACATCAATTTTTAGGCTTCACAGGCAAGCACCTTAAATGCTGATCCATCTCTCCTGCCCTTATTGGATTATAATTCTTAAGGGTACTACTTGGTCTCCATCCAAGGCCAGGAGACTTAGCTCCTCGGGTCAGGAGGAAGTGGCTTTTCCCTTTCATAGGGTATTTTAAATACTATGGAGACTTGATTGTGATGTTTCCCTTTCTGACATTACAAGTGAAACAGGAGATGGGTCTTTCCTTCAATGACCTCCAAGCCTACAACCTGCCTAGATAAAACACAGGCATCTGAGGGTTTTCTTGTCTCTCTGAGATGGTAACTGGACTTCATATTTTCTATACCCAGCTTATATGTGTGATCTATGGCTGGTGCAGTCAGATAACATAACTACTGCTTCAAGCTGTTCTCTGAGTATCTCTTTGGAAGATGAAAAATTTGTTGACATCTAGACATCTGGCCTCCAGCACTAACCAGTTCAGCCCCTGTCCATAAAGACCCCAATCTGGGTCTCTAGATGGGCTTTCCCATTTCTGAGAGCCCCACTCTTGGGCAGGAGCTCTCTCTTTTTCCTTCTCTTAAGCTCCATAATATAGTTAATAAGATCTTCCTAAACTTTATCCTCTGATCTGTGGCTCACTCATTGAAATTCATAAGACAATTAGTGGAGGCCACTAATTTAGTGGAAGTTTTGCATGAGCACTAGTGTCTGGTAACCTAGCTCATGAGTTACTGCCCATCCCGGAGAGAGAAAGGCTCTGTCACTCTCAAATACACCCTGTAATACCTGGATGTAGGGCGATCTGGCTGCAACATCTGTCACCTCACTGATGGCCAAGGTTGTTTCAGCTGCTCTAGCTATCTAGGCAGGTGTACCCTTCCTCTGATACCACTCCATGTGCATGCCTCCTGAAGCCACATGCTGGGTGGAAGAGGATGATCTTCCCCACATAGAGGAGGGAGGAAGGGTTTAATTCAGCTTACAGTTTCATGGGCAAATGCTATCATGGTGGGGAAGGTATGGCAGGCAGGAGCAGATAGGCTGTGTCACATCCTTCTAGAGTTGGGAAACAGACAAAGAGAGCTACACAGGGAGCTTGGCTATGAAACCTCAAGACCTGTCCCCAGCACAGCTTTCTTCAGCACAGCTCCAACTTCTAAAGGTTCCACAGCCTTCCCAAACAGCACCAGTTTACTGGGGACCATGTGTACAAATGCATGAGTATACAGGGGGACATTTTCATATTCAACTCAACCCCAAATGGCAACTCTGTTTTAAGTAGGGTTTCTTTCCTTTCGTGTATTGGGAGGCCCAGTAGTAAGTGATTGCAAGTGTAGGTACAAAGACTTGGATATTTTATTTGCATAACATAGCTCTTAAAATCTTTGACACAGTCATAACATGCCTTCCACTGCTTCATGGGTCAAATCTAAAATACAATAAGAGGAGGGACAGAAACACCTATTTCTTTCCTTAGGAAAAGGAGTTCCTTCCTAAAGCCTGCATTATCGTTGTATTTCCCAATGTTTTGCATGTCCTTAGTATCTGTAGTGTGCATGTTTTGTGTGGTGACTGCATGCTGATATGTGTCCCATTCACTTGCCTGGGGCATCCTATAGGTTCTTTGTGGCAGCCAGAGGAGGACAGGTGTCCCCTCTATCATTTACCTGCCTGGTTTTTTGTTGTTGTTGTTGTTTGTTTGGGGGTCTTTTGGGTTTTTTTTTTTGTTTTTGTTTTTATGAGATGAAGTCTTTTACTAATCCAAATATTGGTTCTGGTCTCCACTCCCCCTCAGGACTAGGTGTATGGGATTGTAAGGCCAGCTGTTTATGTGTGTTCCAGAGATTTGAACTTGGACCCTCATGCTTGTGCAGAAAATGCACTTAACCACTGAGCCACCTCTTCCGCCCTGTGTTTTCAATTTTAAGAAGCGCATAACTCTCCATCTTCCAAGCAGACCATAAGATTTTATGTTTGCTTGAAGTGGCAGTTATGTTAGCTGACTGTGCTGGCCACAGAGAACGCATAAACTGGATATATTTCCCATTCTTTTCAAGTGACTGATCCCTCACTGAATTCTCTACATGTCGGACTTCCTGAGTGCTCTTCTCTGAACTTAGGCTTGCCTCTTTATCCTACTGCTTAATGGTTCTCTAATTATTTCATTTACTTTAATCTTAGTTATACTAACTATAGAATGCTTTGTTTGTTGGGACACTGAACCTCTTTTTTCCTCTCAGCAAATATCAGCCATTCTGATATGTGCATTACTTAAAGACACATGTACAAAGCTACATAACCTACTGAACTATGAAACTTTTGAGATACTGGTAATTGTCTCACCCAAACTACAGGTCAGAGCTCATGTTGCCTTATATTCTGAAGTGAAAAATATAATGTAATTTGTAAAATATGACTCTAAAATAGCAACAAATAAAATACTATGTGTGCTAAGTCAATCTTCTGCTGCTATGAGAAAATGCTTGAGATAAACAACTTAAACGGAGGAAATATTTATTTTGTGTCACATTTACATGATTACTTGGCCCCATCACTTTGGGCCTGTCAAGGGACAGCACATGACACTGGGAACATGCAGAGAAATTGAGCTTCACTTCAGTGATACTGAGAAACAAAGAGAGAGAGAAGAGTCAGGCTCCCAATACCCTCTTAAAATGTACTCACCAAATTATCTAATCACCTTCTAATAATTCACACCTCTTAAAGGTTCCACCATCTCCTAAAAGGGCCATAAGCAGGCAACCAAACCTTTAGCATATGGGCTCTTAGAAGACATTTAATATCCGAACCAAAACAGTATTTGTAAATGGATGAACTATGCCACCACATGACTAGTCTTTTACTGCTGATTGGTTAAATTGAAGGAAGACGAGAAAGAAGGAAAGAAGAGAAAGAGGAAAATTCCTTTTATCATTATTTCATTTGGTAATACAAACATGTTTATTAGTAATTTTTATAGATCCAAAAGAAATTCAAAGAAAATTCTCAGTTTTTAAAAATGAAAGTCAGAACATGGTTGCAGCTACTTTCTTATTGCTGGGACAAAATATTTCACCAGATGCAGTTTATGGAAAGGAAGAATGGATTTCGGCTTATCGTTCCAGAACACAGAGTCCATCATGGTGGGGATGGCACAGCAAGGGCATGAAGCCAGCATCACGCCATCATATCATCAAGGGAAAAGGAGAGAGAGGAGAAGCAAGTGGAATGAGCTATAATGCCTCAAGGCCTGTCCACAGTGATACACTTCCTCTAACCAGGTTCCACCTCCTCAAAGCAGCACAAGCAGTAGGGAATTAAGTGCCCAACAAATGATCCTAGGATTTTACATTTAAATCATAACACATGTTATACTAACATGTAAAATATCTGTATGCTAAATTTTAAATAAATAATTAGTTACAAGGTTAAGAAATAAGTAGATCATGGGCTAGAGAGATGGCTTAGTTGTTAAGGCACTTGCTTGCAAAGCCACAAGACCCAAGTTCAGTTACCTAGGACCTACCTAAGCCAGATGCACAAGGTGGAACATGCATCTGGAGTTCGTCTACAGTGGCTTGAGGCCCTGGCATGCTCATTCTCTCTCTCTATCTACCTCTTCCTCTCTCAAATAAATAAACAAAAGTAAAAATGAAATAAGCAGATAAAATTAGCCAACTCTATTTGTGTTAGATCTTTGAAAGTAACTCTCTTTGTAAAGAAAAAGCATAAAATCTGAAACCTCTCACATAAGCTTCCTGTGCTTTCTACTCTGTTAAATAACTCAAAAATTATGTGAAATTGTTGCTGACATATTGAATCTTAAGTCAATGGCAGAAAGGAAGTAATAAAATCCATTTAATATCAGTAGACTGAAGTAATCATTATAACAGACAATGTGAACATAACCTTGTGGACATGCTAAATGAGAGGTTGTGCACTAAAAGCAGAACAGGAGATACTGAAGAGTCAGTCTCCTCTTTACTCTTGTTGCCTTTATTAGACTGTCATGGGCATTTGTGTTTATATAGAAACTAAATATACTGCATGCAGGTCTGTGGGATATTTCCTGTTGGTCAAAAATTCTCAACTCCCTTGCTCTCACTGACAAATCAAACATGCATGTTACAAGGGGTAACCACATTCTAAGTAGAAACTCTCAAACCAAAGGCTGTCTAATTCTTGCTCCCCCACTTTTTTCACTTTCTCTTACTCATTATTTTTCCTTTAAATTAACATACAAATATCTGGAACAGTAAACAAAGCATCAAGTTATGCAAATGTGGAGAAAGAAATGCAAGAAAGGCAACTGTAACTGTACTGGGACCATGATAATGGTTTAGTATGTACTGAACACATTTTATATGCCATATCTTGCTGAGTACTTGACTTACATAAAAAAATCCTCCTAACAACCTGTATTTATCAGCACCAACAACAATCCACGAGTTAATAACACTGATAGTATCCTGGGAAAGGCAGCCAAATATACAAGTTCTAGCTTCAGGCCTCTAGAGCTGCAAGATAAAATGATCAATACAATGACCTCCTCTATTTGTTCCACCTCTTATAGGCTCATTCTCTGGTTGGCACAGAGGTCTCTGCCTCAAAATGTAAGTCCATCAGGCCATGCTTTCAAAAAAGTCTTGAAAACCATCCCTGATCTTGGCATTATTATTGAAATTTTTATCTTACTTATACTTTTAATAATCATGTCTCATCATAATAATTAAGAAGAATCTTGAATTAGCTTCTAAGTTTTTGCTTATTGGGTTTTAATATACTATGTAAATATAATATATATGTATAAATATGTATAACTGATAAGCTTTATCCCTGCTTCCCTGGTGACTCAAAACAGCAGGACTGAGATCAAGTCTACAGGCCAGTATGGATTTAGTCTCAATGGAGACCGAGTTAGGGAACTTGAAAAATCATGGGCAACTTTCAGCTAAGCCATAGGGGCACTAATGGAAGGAAAACGTTGCCTTTAAGAATTACAGGATTTTATGTCTACATTAGTTACTTTTCCTGTCACTTTGGCAAAATACCTAATTAAAAAAAACAAAAACTTAAGAGCTGGAGAAAATGCTTAGTGATTAAGGTACTAGTCTTCAAAGCCAAAGGACCCAGGTTCAATTCCACCAGGACCCATATAAGCCAGATGCACAAGGTGGTGCATGTGTCCGGAGTTCATTTACAGTGGCTGGAGGCCCTGGAATACCCATTCTTTACTTTTGCATTCTCCCCTTCCCTCAAATAAATAAATAAATTAAATTAAATTAATAAATTAAGGGAGGAAAGATTCATTTGGGCTCCTAATTGCAGGGGCTTCTACGACCATTTGGTTCCACATGCTTGGGAAGGGCATTACTGCAACAGGAACTTGTGACGGAGAAGCGTTCACTTGATGGCAGACCAGTACACAGAAATCAGGACAGGAAATGGTCATGAGTAGACCTAAGAGCCAACCTTCAATAACGTATTTCCTCTAGCTAGGATATACTGCCTAAGGTTACCACAGCCTTCCAAAAATGAATGCTATCAGTTGAAACAAGTGTTTAAAACATGAGCTTATGGGGGAACTCTTATTCAACCCAAAGCACTCTCCACTAGACCCCATGCACTCAAAGTCTTCTCATAATAACAAAAAATACACTTAGTCATCAGGAGATCTCACAGTCTTAATAGTTCAGACAATGTTCAAAAGTTCAAATTTAATCATCTTTTCTGAGCCTCAAGGGAAACTCTTACTTGTGAATCCCTGTAAAAAACAAAAAGAAAGTCATATACTTCCAATATACAATGGTATAGAGTAAATATTTTCATTATAAAAGAAAAAAATGGTGGCATAAAGAGGAGGGATGGGACAAAAGCCATCAGGACAAACATTAAACACTTGGCATGCATAGCAAGTGGTATTCTCAGGTGAACTGCAATGGGCTTGGGTAGCAGAACCCCTGTGGTTCTGCCATTTGTAGCCCACCTTGGGCTGGCTCCACTCATTGCCCACAGCTCTCCTCAGCAGACGTTCCACATTACTGACATCTCCAACATACCGAAGTCTCTTCTGAAACTTACGCTTTGCCCTGATAGCTTCACACTTTACCCTTGCACAGGCCACATGATATTATATAACCTGCAAAAAGTACCCAAGACTTCCTTTAAAATGTGGATGGAAGTCTACATGATTTTAATACTCTTGAATTTTTATACAAAGCCAATATCACATTGGTGATGCCAAGTTCTCTTCCCAGACTGAGTAGTATCTGAGCCCCTGAGACCATGGCTGTAGCAGATGATATATACCTGGGTGGGTGGCTAAAACTGAGGAAACATTTCCATTTGTGGCCCCATGCATGCAGAAAATCTAAAAGTATTCTTTCATCAAGATAAAATCTTTCATCCGGGCGTGGTGGTGCATGCCTTTAATCCCAGCTCTCGGGAGGCAGAGGTAGGAGGATTGCCGTGAGTTCGAGGCCACCCTGAGACTCCATAGTGAATTCCAGGTCAGCCTGGGATAGAGTGAGACACTACCTCAGAAAACCAAAAAAAAAAAAAAAGATAAAATCTTTCAAATGATTTTATAGTTTTATACTCTGGAGATTAAGATGAATGGAGTATTACTAATTCTAGAAATGTCTTCAAGGCATTGTTTCTTGATCCAGTGACAAGTGTGTGGCTTCTTTGAATGGTCTTTTTGTCCAGAACTTCAAATAATTTTGGCTTCATCTACATATTTTCTATGTCTTTCTGTTCCTAATTTTCACTGTACAGCTAAAAGCAGTTAACAGTAATCATGTCATGGGCTAAATGCTATGCTGTCTTCACACTTCCACTGCCAAATGAATTTATCCATTACTTTTCTTTGAATTCAGTCTCAATAAAGTGTACAGGACATGGATAAAATGTGGATAAATCATTTGCTGAAATGTAAGATGAATAGCCTGTAGTTTAACTACAATAGAGTGTTTGCTCTCATCTGAAAGCTCATGATCACAGTCTTTTTTTAGTCCACATTTTTCTTGGTATTCTGTTCTTTAAATCTCCCACCATAATGGTTTACTAAATTCTGCTTACAATACCATAGGTTTTCTCTAACCATACTTCCAAACACCTTTGGCAAATTGGTTCTAAAATATATACCACATAGAAAAGTTTAGTCATAGTAATTACCCCACTCCTAATACCAATTTTTTTGTCATGGTTACCTTTGTGCCACTATGAGCAAAACACCTGATAGAGACAGCTTAAAAGAGAAAAGATTTATTTTGGCTCATGGTTTCAGAGGGTTTAGCCCCTATTCATTTGGTCCTATGTGCTTGGGTAGGAATTCATGATGGCACAAATTTATGGATGACCAGGAAGTCGAGTGAGGCAGCAAGGAGCTACCCCTACTAAGGTTTCTGAAACCTCCCGATATGATGTCTCCAGCTAAGTAATTTAAGACTTGAGCCTATAAGAAACATTCCATATTCAATCCATAACAGTGCCAATGGTTTCACAAACCTTAGTGATACAAATTTTTCTTCTTTGGAATTTATGAACTCTTAGCCATAAATAAGTATTATTGATCAATTTCTCTGGAATATTTTTGAATATGGTATTTTTCAGAAGGAAAATAGTAACCAACAGTGGGCTCTGCTACCTATTCTTTGAGGATGACCTTACAGAGCAAACCGCAGATAATTGAGACAAAGGCCTTAGTCTAAGGCTGTGAGATGTCTGCTACCTCTCAGGGTATCCTGTGTATGGTTCTTACAGTCTAGAATTAAGGTGCCCAAGTACGATATGTTTTCTCCTTGAAACTTAGCCTATACCTCACCTGTAAGTCTTAACTATCCCTGACAGAGCCTGAGATGCTTCAGCCTCTCCTGTCTTGCCACTTCAGGAAAGGGAGCAAGAAGCAGAGCATTATCAGCTTCTAGGTTTTCTATCTGAGACATCACCATGACCTTTGGACATTTACAACAAAAGAAAAAAAGTCATCATCTTAATTTTGGTGTTATGAATCTGCTAGAAAATGTGAGGGGGCTGGAATAACCATATGCTAAATAATACTGCTCAAAACCACGATGAGATTTTTTTTGTAAAAAATAAGCACTTATACATGAGTTCTGGCTCCTCTTCTCTCCCAGCTGCTGTCTCACAGACCCCCTCAGTATTCTAAGGGCCGGAAAGCTTCTATACACAGGGTCATTTGTGGTCAACATAAAGTAGACCATAGACTTGGCCTTGCTTGCTTTGCTTTGATAAAAATAACATTAATCACATTCACTGTAGAAAAATTGGAAACTAGAAAAAAATATAAAGAAAATAAAAAATAACCATAGTTTCTCACTCCGATGAACCAGAAGTTTTTTGTTTGTTTTTCCTCAAAGCAAGGACTGGAAACCCTTTGGCAAGAAACTTTATGATGTGAGTGCATAAGGCTCTGGTCACTGACCTCTAGCAACTCCCTTAAAAGATACTCCTCTGTGTCTCTTCTAGATCCTCATTTGCATGCTTTCTTTTTTTTTTTTTTCATGTTCTTTTCCTTTGATTTCATTTGGGTTTGTATTTTTCATGTATGTTAAAAAATATATATATTGAGGGCCAGGTATGGTATGCATGCCCATAATTCCAGCATTCAAGAGGAAGAGGCAGGAGGATCAGAATTTAGATCTTGACAAGATTTAAATATGCCATTTTCCACTTTGAAGAATATCTTTAATCAGAAACTACTTCTGCACCCCACTCCTTTTCATGTTTCTGGCCATACTATGTATCCTTGCATAGGATTTGAAGACAGCTCTACCTGTGCAAATTTTGGCTCTGCCAACTATTGGCTGAGACCTTAAACAGGACAGTTCATCTCTGTTAAGTTTATCTTTCCCATTTTAAAAATAAGAACAATAGTTACTTGGCCTGTGGAGGCACTAGAAGGATTGAGTAAAAATGTATGAAAGTGACAGAGGACCGAGTTCATGGTCGTATTGATTCCAGGTGCTTTTGTGTTTCATATCTTTAGGATGCGGGGGACGTAACTATACAAAGTCTTAAGGCAAACTTCTCCTTTGCCTACAACAGTGTTGCAATAGGAAAACTCATGGGAATCAGGCCTGGGATGGAGACATTTGAGGGTAAAGGCAGCGAATATCAGAACCCCAGAGTATGTTGAACCCTTCACTGTCAAAAGTCCAGAAGAGAAGAGCAATCAATTGTCCCCTTCCTGAAAATGCCTCACCTCAGGTAGAGGCCTTGAAAAATAATGCTCATCTTTCTCAACATTCACATTTTTATTACTTATTACCTATAGAATAAGCAATCAGACAAGATGTCAGAATAGCTAAAGTGCAGTCCCTGCTTTAAGAGAAAATATCTTACAATCAACTAATTGTTACACTCAGTAAGAGCATAGTCAGGAAAATAGTGGTTATATGTAACAGTGGATCCCTTTTTTGTGTGTGGTGAGTGTGTGTGTGTGTGTGTGTGTGTGTCTGGCGTATGTGTAGATGGTGTGTGATTCGAGCTATGTATAGTGTGTGCAAATGTATGTGCATATGTGGAAGCCAAAGGAGAATGTCAGGTAACTTCCTGTATTACTCATCTATGTGCTTCCATGAGATAGATTCTGCCTCTCAATCCAGAGCTACCAGTTTCAGTCAGCAGACCCCAGAAATATATCCTTCTCTGCTCCCTGCAGGACTAGGGTTACAGATATTCATGGACACACCTTGGTTGAGGTTTGCATTTAGCTTCATTGCTCTGAGCTGCACCCAGATCAGCAGTTTATGTCTTTCATCTTCCTGGCCCAATGGTCATTCAAGGCTTCATCATGTCATAAACAGAGATAAAATTCAGTGAGCCATCTCACATGTGCATGTCAATTCAAGTCTCTGATCCTATTGCATTTAGTAACATCCCAATAGCTAAACCAAGGCAGGTTGCCAAGACTAATCTTCTAGGAATCTGAAAGATATAAAATATTTTTATTATTTTTCTATGAAACCAAAGAATGGATTTATGAGATAATAGAATAATAAGAAAGCATAACAAAATATCTATAAATAAAATTAATATTGATAGGAAAGTATACTATTATTAAATAGAAAAATATAATTTGTAAAATGAGTGAAATATAATTTGCAAAATGAGATCTCTTACAAATGAAACACTGAACAGTGTAGATATGAAAAAAATTGTAAAACTTTTTTTTGGGGGGGTTGAGGTAGGATCTCACTCTAACCCAAGATGACCTGGAATTCGCTGTATTGTCTCAAGGTGGCCTCGAATTTATAGTGATCCTTTTACGTCTGCCTCCAGAGTGCTGAGATTTAAGCCAAGCACCACCATACTCAGTAAATTCTAAAACTTTGGATGGACACTAAAAGCCAATGTACTTAAAGATATATCTTCAGATTAAGCTAGGAAGATTCAAACTCATAAGGAGGTCAGTTCTTTACAACAAAATCCAATATTTGCTGAAATTAAACAGACAGGCAAAGACACTGAAGAAACAAAACAGCAAAAAATGAAGTTTATGAGAGATTTCATATCCTACCTGATCATAAGGTCTATTGTAAATGTAAAGGAAGATACTGTTCTATTGGAAATTTATCTAAGACTGCAGACAATGAAATACCAAGATGAAGGCTCATGCTGGAGGCTGGGTCAGTTAGTCATCCATATTTTTTTTGTTTATTTTTATTTTTATTTACTTGAGAGTGACAGACAGAGAGAGAGAAAGAAGCAGAAAGAAAGAGAGGAGAGTGGGCGCTCCAGGGCTTCTAGCCATTGCAAATGAACTCCAGACGCATGCGCCCTCTTGTGCATCTGGCTAACATAGGTCCTGGGGAATTGAGCCTTGAACCAGGGTCCTTAAGCTTCACAGGCAAGCGCTTAACCGCTAAGCCATCTCTCCAGCCCAGTCATCCATATTTTAAAAAAGAAAATTGATTTTCTGCTGTATTCTATAGCTATAATTCCAGTGGGCTAATATGCTTCATTTTGTTCATTTAAAGATTGTTGTATAGTTATTTTGCACTAATAATTTGATAATTCCTATATTTCAACTGGCTTGTGGTTCCTACTGGATCACTTAGAATGATACAGCAGTTACTTTCTTGTTTCTAGAACAAAATACCCAACCAGTAGTAATTTATAGAAGGGAAGAGTTTACTTTGGCTTGCAGTTTTGAGAGGAAGATTCTATCATGGCAGAAAAAGCGTTTCAGGAGCAGACAGCTGGGCATCACATCTTCACATCAGCAGAGAGGAAGCAGAAAGAATGCACTGAGTGCCACAGTGGGACTGGGCAATAATAACACAAGGCTTGTCCCCAGCAACACACTTCATCCATCAGTGCTCTACCTCCCAAAGGCTATCGCAGATTGGGACCCAACATGAGGTTTAATCACAAACACATGAGGCTAGGGAGGACATTTTACATTCAAACCACCATAGGTGACTAATTCTCTTATGTGTCTGGTGATCATTGATTCTAACCTCTGGTTTATCCAAGAAAACTGGAGATGATGTCTTTTGGGAAAAGAACTTTATTAGCAATGTTAGAAACAAGAAGTTACTGCAAGCCCAGGACAACTTTATCCTTATTGGAATATTCTTTAGTTAGCCCTAGAGTCCATGGTTAATTGATCCTACCCTGTCTTTGACCCAAGACATAGCCTCCCAGTTTTAGTATAAATATAGGCACTTGTCTTAAAAACAAAGTCACTTTAGAGTTTGTTTAGAGTTCCAATTTCAGCACATATTTTTGTGGTTTTGTCTTAAAGAAGCAGCTGCTTGAAAGTTTTCTTTAATTCCTGCAAGCCCAGGAATCTGATAACAGTGTTTTATGAAAACTCATTATTTTTCTAGGAGGTCCCTTCAGAGTTTCTGGTCCAGCAGGCTGACAAGGCAAAGCCCTGAGCACATAGTTCTGGGTGGAGCCTGGCACGCTGTGGTCAACTGCTCTCACACTATATCAATACTGAGTTTCCCTTCTATGAAACATGCCATGCTTGCTGCCCACCAGATGTTGCCCAACTTCCACAGTTTCAGCCCTTTGAATCTCTTTATTGTAGACATCTTAAAAGATCTTACAATTGCTCTGAGATAAGAAGATATGAAAAATTTCTACCTAGGCCTTTCTCTTTTCCTAAACATGCATTTCTTTCCTTGATAGGTTTACTCTGGGAGTCAAAAGCAAATAAGCCTAGTCTTCATGACTTATACTTTGGTGTGCATAAGTTACAGAACTAAATAAGAACACAGAAAAATAATGATAGTGCTAATGTGAAACAATACAGAATTTGGTTAGCAAATTCCAAAGTAGTTTACAGTTCTGTTTCCACTTTGCAATTCTGGCCCACAGCCATACAGAAAACCGAAAGGAATCTTGATGATCAAATACAAGCACAGCTCATTTCAACTTTAAGTCACATATTAATTGACTCCATTAGCCCACCACTGTGTTCTTTGTGGTTTGCTCTGGTTCTAGAGTATAACATGTCCTCTCTGCCTTATCTCATATCCTACAACCCACAGCCTATAAAGTCTTGGGATTTGTAGTAAGGAAAACACACTCTGCTGTAATGCCTTTTTTGTTGCTCTTCACATGTAAGCCAAATTGTGCATTGAAAATTCTGGCTCCATTTAGCACCCTAAAGGTATTTTAACTAAGATCTAATATTTTCTTTCTCTCAATTTCCCAGTTAAAAGAATATTTTCTTTTTAACATTTTTTTTATTTGGAACTTTGATATGTGAACATAATACAAATTGGTGGAAGCGTATTTTCTATATTTGTTGAAACTTGCTTTGTATCCCAACCCATGACCTGTTTTAGAGAAAGTTCCATGGGCTGCTGGTGCTCTAGCTAGCTTCCTTGCAGAGTCAGGTGTTATTAATGTAATGACCCACCCTGCCCCCAACTTCATTGGTTCATGCATTTGAACACTTGGTTCCCAGCAATGTGGTGCCATTCTGGGAAGGCTGTGAAGCCATTAAGAAGGGGACTGGGTAGCTGGAGAGATGGCTCAGTGGGTTATACACTTTCCTACAAAGCCTGAGGACCTGGGTTTGATTTCCCAGTACCCACATAAAGCCAGAGGTGGCACACACTCTGGAGTTTGTTTGCAGTGCCTAGAGACCCTGCTTTGCCCATTCTCTATCTGCCTCTCTCTTTCTATCGGCCTCTCTCTCTCTCTCTCTCTCTCTCTCCTCTCTCTCTCTCTAAAAAATAAATAAATAATAAAATATCAACCTGGATCTGCAGTTTCACAAAACATAAGGGGATCATTATTGGAGGAAGTGTGTCACTGGGGCTGACCCTTTAGGTGTGACAGCCCAGCTCTGTTTGCTGTTCTCTCTCTCTGCTTCCTCCCTGCTGACGATGAAGCACCAGCTTCTGGCTCTGACCTGCTTTCCCTGCCATGATGCATGGTACCCTCTGGAACTGTAAGCTGAAGTAAATTTTTCTTGTATAAGATGCTTCTGGTTGATTGCTTTATCTCAGCGGTGGGAGAGTAGCTGACACTGAGAATTTAACTCTCATGTTAGTGTCTTTCATAAACAAAGTAAACACTACAACTACGTTGAGGATGGAGACTAGAGCAGTTTGAGAAAGTTGAGGTGCAGAGGACTTGCATACATCCTTACAAAATTAGCAGACAAAATGAAAATGAAGTTGGCAGAGAGGAAGGCTAGATTCCCTTCCCTTCCCAAGGTTGCCTAAATTAGGCTTGTGCCACTGCCAAGAGCAGAGAAGCATTCCACAGTGTGTAAGAGTGACCCATGGCTCATTATAATACTAATGCACAACCTGGGTGGGGTCTGAAATGCAAAAGTCGTGTAATCCATGAAGTTGTATGTTGAACTACATGTAGCTGCGCTTGCTCAGGAAAGATGGCACTGTGCAGATGGACCAAAAAGCTCTCAGCCAGATAACATGAAAGTCTCAACTCCTTATACAACTGTGAGTTGCTCAACTTTCCAGTTTTTCTCCACATTTTTCTCTCTTCCCACTCCTTAAAAGTATACTCTCTCTGCTTCTGCAGCAAGTCTGTATCTCTGCTCACTCTTAGGAACTCAAGAATCTAGACTTTCTCTATACGAGTTGTGCTGGTTTGAGTCAGGTGTCCCCATAAACTTAGTTGTTATGAATGCTAGGTTCCCAGCTGATGGAGATTTGGGAATTAACACTTCCAGGAAGCAGTGTATTGTTGGGGGCAGGCTTATGGGTGTCATAGCCCTTGCCACTGTTTGGCACACTCTCCTGCTGCTGTTGTCTACCTTGTGTTGGCCAGGGGGTTATGTCCACTTTCTGCTCATGCCATCATTTTCCCTGCCATCATGGAGCTTCCCCCTCAAGCCTGTAAGCTAAATTAAACCTCTTTTATCCCACAATCTTCTCTTGGTTGGGTGATTTCTACCAGCAGTGCAAACCTGACTGCCACAAGAGTCCTCCAAACTCCATTGTCAGCTACTATCAAGATCAGAATAGAAAATTATATATTTTCATGATCTCCTAAAAATATTACTTGTAGCAGCTGGGTATGGTGACTCATGCCTTTAATCCCATCACTTGGGAGGCAGAGGTAGGAGGATTTCTGTGAGTTTGAGGCCAGCCTGGTACTACAGAGTGAGTTTCAGGTTAGCCTGAGCCAGAGTGAGACCCTACCTCAAAAAAACAAAACAAGGGCTGGAGAGATGGTTTAGTGGTTAAGCACTTGCCTGAGAAGCCTAAGGACCCTGGTTCGAGGCTCAATTCCCCAGGACTGACATTAGCCAGATGCACAAGGGGGCACACGTGTCTGGAGTTCGTTTGCAGTGGCTGGAGACCCTGGCATGCCCATTCTTTGTCTCTCTCTATCTACCTCTTTCTCTCTCTCTCTGCTCCTCTCAAATAAATAAAAATAAACAAAAAAATTAAAAAAATTATATATATATATATATATATATATATATATATATATATATCTTATAGCAATTTCCCTAAGTGTGAATTGTGACAAAATATGAATAACTTTGCTTCTTGATACTTGCTGTACTTGAGAGAATAAGTTAATGAGTTCATTTTTAGATAAACAAGCTTATTACCTAAGCTTATGTTCCAAACAGAGGTTTCCAAATAACCAATTCTCCCATTAAAAATGTATGACCTAGGCATGGTGGTGGTGCATGCCTTTCGTCCCAGCACTTGGGAGGCAGAGGTAGGACAATCATCATGAGTTCATGGCCTCTCTGATACTGCATAGTGAATTCCAGGTCAGCCTGGGATACAGTGAGACCCCACCTTGAAAAAAAAATGTATAAGCATTGAAACAGCCAGGCATGGTGGTGGCACATGCCTTTAATCCCACCACTCAGGAGGCAGAGGTAGAAGGACTGCCAGGAGTTCAAGGCCACCCTGAAGCTACATAGTGAATTCCAGGTCAGCCTGAGCTAGAGTGAGACCCTACCTCAAAAAAACAAAACAAAACAAAAAAAGAATTTATCCAATGTCTTAAGAATATACCTAAAGAAATTTACCAACATAGCTAAGAATTATTAGAGGAGGATACAGAAAAGAATGGAAGACTGAAAAGGTCAATCTAAGCCAGGAGGCTGATTCCTTCCAAGGACACTCATTCATTCTCCAGGGGCAGGTAAGTGACTGAGCCATGCTTCTGACAAATTAGTAGAAGGCTTAGAGCTCAGGGCCTACCAAAAAGATAAAGTCTTGGGAATTTTCCATGCTTTTCCTTGGCCATCTGTTTGGAACATTGGGCTGACCAGAAATAAGGAGACATTCACAGTGGCTAAAACTTAGATTGAAATCATAAAATTGTTGAAATGGGACTGAATGAATTTCAGATTGCCTCTTTTATACAGATATCTGGCAAAAGCAAATATTTTAAGTTTCAAATTATTTCAATAAGTAATTTGGCAACACATACATATGCACACACACACACTTATATGTATATGTATATGTGTGTGTGTGTGTGTGTGTGTGTGTGTGTGTTGCCAAATTACTTATAGAAATAATTCAAGAAGTAATGTGTGTACAGAAAGAAAAAGAGAGATTCTCACTTTAAACCAGGTTGGTCTCAAACTTACAACAATCCTCGTACCTCAGCTTTCCCAATGCTTGGATTACAAGCATGAATCAGGATGCCTGGTTCACAACACCAAAAGAAAATATTTGATGACACCATCAGAAAATAACACATTGAAAGAAACAAGCAGAAACAAAACCAAGATGTGGGTGTTGGGGATGAAGTACGAGGCTTGATCACAAACACATGAGGCTATGGGGGATGCTTTACATTCAAACTACAAGACAGCCCAGTAGAAAAATGGGCAAAGCATTGCATTTGGTGTCCAGTGAAAACTAAACAGTAAGTACCTATTCCTGAAGATACCACACAGTTTGGTTTTTGATTGCAGGATATAGAGAAGGCAAGCTAGAATTGAGTGAGAAGCTTCCTCCCTGATGACAAGCTTTCTTAGCCCTGAAAGGTGCTATGCAAACTGATGGGAGAGAAAAGTCGTAAAAGGTCATATGCATCTGTGGACCCTGTGATCTCCACAACTGACCTGCCAGGCAAGATGTTCCCACTGGTGTAATAGTGAGGTGAAGGCTGTGGTGATAGCCAACTGCTTTTTTTTATTATTATTGGATTTGAGGCCAGCTCCACAGGAGGGAATTCATGCCTGACATAAATTTGGCCAAAAGCCTGTGGTGAGGGACACAGGCTCTAGGAGCTACCCATTACTGTGGTTATGCTAAATGGACAGAATGTCAAGAGGTCTTCTAAATGTCCACATTTGTTCCCATAGATTAGTACTGCCCAAAACCTCGATCACAGATGTTTCTTTCGGAATGGTCAGAGGTTAATGAAGAGATGCATAGCTGGAAAACTGCAGAGAGTATGTGACTGGTGTGCTCAAAAAAACAAAAATAAATAGTAAACAAATGAAAGTAGGAAGGGATTTATAGAGAAATTGGAAGAATAAGATCAAAACACATTATATACATGAATGAAAGTGTCAAACTAAGTTTTGATAAAAGAAAGGGAAACAGGCAAGAGACTCACTGAGTAAGCATGTGGGAAAAGGGTTCCTTGCATTAGTAACCAAGAGAATACAGATAAAATGAAATTCAATCTCCACCATATACTGAGAACTACCAAGAAAACAAGTGATGGCTGAGGAGCTAGCTCAGCAGGTGAAGTGCCTTCTTTGTCAGCACAAAGACCTGAGTTCAACCCTCAGTGTCCCCCTAAAACCTCCAGGGATGGTATCATGCTCCTGAAGTCCACTTTCTGGGGATACAGAAATGGGCAGGTCTCAGACACTGGCTAGCCTAATCTGTAAGCTCCAGACCAATAAGTAACCATTCCTCAAAAAGAACATAGAGTGTATATGTGAAGAATATCATCCTAAGTTGCTCTCTGGTCTCCACACGGATGTATACACATGTGACCCACACACATATGAATACACATACATATCTAAAGACACATACATATCTACAGAGAGGGGGGTGGGAAACAAAGAGAGAGTGAGAGGCAAGCAGCTGGCCTGAGGGAGATGGCTCAGTAGGTAAAGCTCTTGTTGCACAAGCTTGAGGACTTGCTTTCAGAAGTGACACCTGCACAAAAGCTTGACATGGCGGCAAGTGCCTTTACTCTCAATGATGGGAAGGTGTATATGGAAGGATCCAGAGACCTTGCTGACTAACCAGTTGTTGCAGCCAGCTTTGTATTGCTTGCAGAAAACACCTTCCAAGAGGAGCTCGTGGCAGGGGGAGTTTACTTTGGCTTAAGGACTCGAGGGTAAGCTCCATGATGGTAAGGGAAAATGATGGCAGGAGAAGAAGGTGGACATCACTTCCTACCCCACATCAGATGGACAACAGCAGCAGGAGAGTGTGCCAAATAGTGGTAAGTGGAAGCTGGTTATAACACCCATAAGCTTGCCACCAACAATACACAGCCTCCAGGAGACTCCAATTCCCAAATTTCCACTAGCTAGTGACCTAGCTTTTAAAACATGTAAGTTTAAGGGGAATACCTGAATTAAACCACCACATTGGTCTATCTAAATGAGAGAATTCTAACTTCAATGAGAACCTGTGTCAAAAAAATAAGGTACAGAAATTGAGAAGATACCTGATGGTGTCTTCTGGCCTATGCATACACATGTACACAAACACACACACACACACACACACACACACAAAATAAAAACAAATAAAATCACTTAATAGTTGATAAAATGATATTTACAAGAAGGAAA
Source organism: Jaculus jaculus (assembly GCF_020740685.1). Classification (NCBI taxonomy): domain Eukaryota; kingdom Metazoa; phylum Chordata; class Mammalia; order Rodentia; family Dipodidae; genus Jaculus; species Jaculus jaculus. The sequence continues at coordinate 32,538,971 of NC_059110.1, forward strand.
AGGGGGCCTGGAGAGGTGACTCGGCAGTTAAAGGTGCTTGTTGGCAAAACCTCATGGCCTGAGTTTGATTCCCCAGCATGTGCTTAGCCAGATACACAAAGTGGCTCATTCATTTGGAGTTTGTTTGCAGTGGCAAGAGGCCCTGGCATACCACCCCCCACCCCATTCTCTGTCTCTTGCTCTCTGCTTGAAAATATTTTTTTTAAGTGTGGGGGAAGAGCTGGGGAAATGATTCAGTAGTTAAAGGCACTTGCTTGTAAAACAGGAAAAAGGGGGCTGGGAAGATGGCTTAGTATATATGAGCACTTGCCACTGATACATGAGAGACTCTCCAAATGGAGACTGCCATATTAATTCCAAGTTTTACTCCTCAGAACCCACATTAAAAATCTGGGCATGGGCCGGGCATGGTGGTGCACGCCTTTAATCCCAGCACTTGGGAGGCAGAGGTAGGAGGATTGCTGTGAGTTCGAGGCCACTCTGAGACTACATAGTGAATTCCAGGTCAGCCTGAGCCACAGTGAGACCCTACCTCGAAAAACCAAAAACAAAAACCAAACAAAAAAGCTGGGCATGGGCTGGAGAAATTGCTTAGTGGTTGAGGTGTTTGTCTGAGAAGCCTAAGGATCCAGGTTCAATTCCCAAGTATCCATATAAGCCAGATGCACAATGTGTTTGGAGTTCGTTTGTAGTGGCTACAGGCCCAGGCTTGCCCATACTGTTTGTCTCTCACTTCCTCAAATAAATAAATAAAAATAAAATAATTTTTAAAACTCTGGGCATGGTAAAGTGTGTCTGTAACCACAGGTATGAGGAGAAAGGGCAGAGAACAGAGAAGTCCCTGGGCTTGCTGATAGACCACAGTTCCAGGTTAAGGGAGAATACTATCTAAAGGAAATGCAGAGTTATCAGAGCAGGTCACCTCTTAGTTTTCCTCTGGTCGCCAAGTGCATGTGCACTAGGTGTGTGCACTCACACAAATGTGCTCACACCACCGCACACACATGTCCTACACAACACATGCATAAAAAGGGGGAAAAGAAAGAAGACAACTGATAGCCACAGGTGTTGGTAAAGATACAGAGCAGGGCTGGAGAGATGGCTTAGTGGTTAAGTGCTTGCCTGTGAAGCCTGAGGACCCTGGTTAGAGGCTCTATTCCCCAGGTCCCACATTAACCAGATGCACAAGGGGCACACGCATCTGGAGTTCATTTGCAGTGGCTGGAGGCCCTGGTGCACCCATTCTCTCCCCCCCTTTCTCTCTGTCTGTCGCTGTCAAATAAATGAATAAATGAAAGATGCAGAGCAAAGGGAACTCTCAGGGCTTCACTAGAATATAAATCAGTATAATTCTTTGGAGAACTGGATGACAAAGGCTGCTAATGTTGAATTTATACAAACCCATTGGCAACAATTTGAGACATGAATAGGAATGTTATAACTGGCTGGGCATGGCGGCATCTTCCTTTAATCCCAGCACTCAGAGGCAGAGGTAGGAGGATCGCTGTGAGTTCAAGGCCAGCCTGACACTACATAGTAAATTCCAGGTTGACCTGGGCTAGGGCAAGACACCTCAAAAAAGAATGTTGTATTTGCATTGTATATAAGAAGGCTAAGCAGGAAAAACCAACATATGTAGAATAAAGAAATTCTGAAATATTTATAGAATTCTTATGAATTATAAGAATATATAACCAAAACCAAGCTGAATGAATATCACAAACATGATATGAAAGTTTCTGAAATAAATCAACTCAAATTATTCCATTGACATAAAATTTAAACATTTGAAGTTAATAGTTTTAAATAATGTATACTTTTACATCAAAGTGGTGCTGGAGAGATGCCTTAGTGGTTAAGGTGCTTGCCTATAAAGCCTAAGGACCCATGTTCAATACCCCAGGACCCATGTAATCTAGATGCAAAAGGTGGCACATATTTCTGGAGTTCTTTTGCAGTTCCTGGAGATCTCTGTGCACCCATCCTCTCTCCATCTGCCTCTCTTTCTCTCTCTCTCTCTTTCAGATAAGTAAATAAAAAAAAGAAAATACATGGATTTATAAATACAGCATGGATATGATTATCATGAAAATGATGGTAGTGGGAATTTGGAGGAGGAAAAAATAAGAGAAAGAGGTTGGAATATACAGAGCATGCTTCTAGTCCTGGGTCCCTCCAACTGCTTTGTAAACCATGAATACAACACTGTTCACTTTACAATAAACCATTGCACTTAGCTACTTCACTCTGTTTATTTTCTGTACATGTTTACATTTCATAATAAAAGGTTAAAATTAAGCTAGTCAAAATGTTTGAAACTAATTTCAGCTTGAGAGCCAGCAACTTTGTAGGACATCATTTCTGCTATTTTTCTTCTGAGGCTGTGAAGCGTGGTGAATGATGTGTAAAGTGTGGAATACTTCATCTTTAGAAGATAGTTTATATGCTGTGGCTATAACAGAACTAGTTGTATTTGTGGTTTTTGGTTTTGATTTTAGCAGCTCCTTGAGAGCCTGAGTACTGTTATAATGTGAGCAGAAATGTTACCCTGAAGAAGGCTATATTTTCCCTTTCTTTTCACACATAGAGAACACACAGTGAAGAAAACCCAAACTACATCACAGGATACATTACTATACAAGCAACCGAAACTTAGTGTGAGAACTTGTCGACCTCTCCCTTTTCCTTTGTGGATGCTGAATGCATTTTACCAGACAGCTGTGGAGTCGATACCTTCTGGCTTTAGTTTTCTCTTTCCACTTAACTGTTTCTTCAAGTTACAAGTACCCCCCCCCCAACAAACTTAATTCAAATTTCCTTAATTATATGTTGCAAAGCATGTTTTCCCACTTTCTACTGCTTCAACATTTCCCAACAATGATGACTTCACTGCTATTCTGAAGGTAAACACCACATGCATAGCTACTAATCCATGGTGGATTTGTGCCAGGTGACATTCCAGTCCACCAAATGCAGGAGCACTAATGAGACTGTGGTCATTAGAAATACACGAAGAATGCCATGTCTGTACTGTTTCTGATCCCTGTATCCACGAGACAGGTGAAATGACAATCAAACCAAAAGGCATCAGCAACAAAACAATGGGAGCTTTCAAATTTCAAATCAGAACACATCACGTGACAAATAATTTTCATGACTTACAAATCTACTTATACACACATGTTGATGCTTCAAAGTAAATTATATTTAATTTGACACAGTGAATTTCCTTTCCCCAAAAATACATAAACTATTGAGGAAAGAGAGCAAGGCTGAAAGTGAGAAATGATGATTTCTGCATGAGTAGGTCTGTTTGAATACTTCTAATGAGTAAATATGAACTGCTTTAAATTAGGGATAAATTGACACAATGAATTTCAAAGAAATAGCAAGCTACAAAGCTTACTTATTAACTCAATGGTTGACTTTCTATTTACTGGCTCAACCTTTCTCTGTATCTAACTATGTGGGATCTTCAGATTAGTGGCTAAAGAGTTTTAGCAATTTTTGCATATCACATTTGTCTACCACTATGTATTTAAAGGGGAAGATATTTATTTCTCAGATGAGTCCACAATACTTACCTAAGATCTCATGGGCCCAAAGAGTGTCCCATATCACATGTGAAACCACTGCTTGTCCTGATTGATTTGGCCCTGGGTTTGTTACAAGACAGGTATACAGTAACTTTAATAAGAGCCTTGTTGGGCTGAAGATATGGCTTTGCCTTTAATGCGCTTGCCTGTGAAGCCTAAGGACCAATATTGGATCTTTCTTCAGATCCCATTATAAGCCACTCGCTAAAAATAAAATAAAATAAAATAAAATAATAAGAGGCCCTGTTGTCCAAGGCTAGAGCATAAAAGCAAGACCAGGCCCCTGATGCCAAGGACTCCAAAACCACTCGAGTTATGGCCTTGAGTACTTTGTAGTGCCTTCTTCTGTGGTTCCTAGCACATATGATGTGTCATGTGGCATGGAATTTTCCTTCTCACCTGAAAACTCTGTAAAAGTAACGGCATTCCCTTTGTTCTTTGGGAAGACCCTGTTCTCTTCCCTAACACACTAAACCTCCTCTCAGGAATTGAAGACTCTCTTTCCCTGTCTCGAAACCCCATTGTGTGACAGGTGGTTTGATGTTGATATGACTCCTAATAATGGTGTGGTGGTAAAAGAGTAATTCATCTCAGTGTCTCTCTCTTGGACCAGATGGCATGACCTCTCTAAAATCTACCAGGTTTTGAAGCCTCTGTGTGCTGAAAATGTGTTAGAGATGACCAGACATGAGATTCTTAGGGCGCTTCTGTGAGATGAACATTTAAAAAAAGAAAACAGGAGGATAACTGAATCCTTCAAAGGCAGTCAACAATCTCCTTTCCAATAAGGCATTGCATAATTCTTTTTCCTTGTGTTTCATGTACATTATATGCAGAGGGTACATGAAAAGCATGCCTTTAAATTATACATCAATCCAATTCAAATTGAGCCTAAATCTAGGTTCTAAACATAAAGGATCACATGCTGGCATATAATCTATATTAATCTGAATATTGCTTCCAGAGGCTCACCATTCCCTTTTACCCCTTTAGATAACAACTAATAAATTATAAATAGTTGTACACAAGTAAGGCTATTTAAATCCAAGAGGAGTATGGCTGCTTTTTATGGTGTCAAAGCAATTTGATGGTCAGAACATTTTTGATGGCTGAAAAGTCATTTGTTTAGGAAGACTACTGTCAATAAGAGACAAATGCTTGGAAAGGTGTATGGGATTTCTAAGTGATGTACATGGTTTTGTCACTAAAACATTAAAATACACATAACTACACTGTTCGGTGGCTTCAGTCCTTTACCTTCTGAAGAAAAGTGAAAATACACAATACACAAAATCCATTTATACATCTTGATTATGAAATTCATTTAAATTATATATGTCACTTTTCTGGCTCCCTCAATGAAATGATAACCCGAATTTGACATCATGAGCAAAACAAAGTAAGTGATTCAGATAACTCCTTTCCAAATTGAAAATGCCCTTGAAGCATGGGCCAAGTAATTTGCCTTCTGTGTGCCTGGCTTGGCTGTGCTGGCAATTCAGCTCAAGACACATGATCAAGTGTGGCTTTGTGCTTTTTCCCATGCCCCCAAATCTCATAATATTGTAGATAATATTCAAGTTAGAAGTGCAAATGGAATTTTATCACATCACCATTTTCTCTACTAACTCATTATTTGCATCAGTAGCATGTTCATTTTATTTAAATTATACTATACTTTTATAAATAAAAATCAAATTAAAATGTAATACATTTTGTATTATAAAATGGTTCTTTAATCAATCTAGACTATCTTCAAATTATTTCTCTATTTATAATAACAAATTACTGTTTGACTATTTATAATAAGACAAATGACACAATTGTTTTTTTTTCTTTTGGTCCAAGAGTCCATAGCTACCATTTTTTTTTTAATGGATAGCGTTATGGCACACAATAGACATATAAGAATTTTTACATATTAAATTATTGTATTAAAAAAGGAATGGAGGGCTGAAGAGATGGCTTAGTGGTTAACCGCTTGCCTGTGAAGGCTAAGGACCCCGATTTGAGGCCCAATTCCCCAGGACTCACGTTAGCCAGATGCATAAGGGAGCGCACATGTCTGGAGTTGATTTGCAGTGGCTGTAGGCCCTGGCTTGCCCATTCTTTCTCTATTTGCCTCTTTCTCTATCTGTTGCTCTCAAACAAATAAAAACAAACAAACAAAAAACAAGGAATGGAGTTAGAGAAATGGCTTAAGGGATAAGAGAATTTTCTGTATAAACATAAGGACCTGAGACACAGCTTGAGTTCGAGCTCCAAAACCACAGAAACAGCTATGTATAGCCATGCCATCTACACTTCAGTTCCATAGGGGGGCAGAGACTGGAGAATCTCACCAGAATGCATGAATAATAGGCCAGCTCTAGGATCAGTAAGAAACTCCACCTCAGATAAAAACTGGTGGAAGGGCAATGGGATGGTGAGGGGTGCACACTGCCCCCTCCCACCACAGCAGGGGAATGCTCCACTGGGCAAGCGAGCCCACAGACCTGGACGAAACACGTATACTTGCATATACCACACACACCACCACATTACACACACGCAGAAACCAAAGGAAATGAAATGCTATGTGCTATGTACACATAGTTTCGTTTATATTCTAAACGCATGTGTGTGTGTGTGTGTGTGTGTGTGTGTGTGTGTGTGTGTGTATGTGAGAGAGAGAGAGAGAGAGAGAGCAAGAGAGAGAGAGAGAAAGGAATCACCATTAGAAGATCTCCAATGAAGCCAGGTGTGGTTGTGCACATCCGTAATCCCAGCACTTGAGAGGTCAACACAGGAGAATTGCCACAAGTTTGATGCCAGCCTGGTCTACATAGTGAGTTCCAAATAGCCAGGGCAACATAGTGAGAACCTGAGCAAAAGACTAAGAAGGAGGAGGAAGAGTAAAGGAGGAAGCAGAGAAGATCTTCAGTTAAAATATTTTCCTGGGCTGGAGAGATGGCTTAGTGGTTAAGCACTTGCCTGTGAAGCCAAAGGACCCTGGTTCGAGGCTCGATTCCCCAGGACCCACGTTAGCCAGATGCACAAGGGGGCGTACGTGTCTGGAGTTCATTTGTAGTGGCTGGAGGCCCTGGCGCACCCATTCTCTCTGTTTCTCTGCCTCTTCCTCTCTCTGTCTGTCGCTCTCAAATAAATAAATAAAAATAAATAAATATTTTTTAAAAAATATTTTCCTGTTTTACATACATAGAGTCCACTAAAGTCTTCCCACTAGAAGAGGGAAGCATGGCTCATGAATCCTTCTAAAACTGGATACTCACAGCTCCTGTTAGTGGCTCTAAACTAACCTTATTGCCAAGGCCACAGTGGTTTCCAGAGCCTTATTTTTCTAGGACTGAAAATATTTTGTTACTCAAAAAATGTCACATTATTTACATAAATATAAATAAATTATGTTTATCGTATAATTTAGATAAAGAGAGCCTAGGTCAAAATCAAAATAAAAAACAGGTTATTTGCACTGAAGGACCCATCTCTTAGGACAGTTCAATGGTATTTATAGACCAGCGTGCAATGCTGCTCCACTGGACCCCATCACTCCTTCCTTGCATCTTTGACTTTGTTTTTCCTCATTCCCAACTGCCTTAATCCATCTGTGTTACTATAAAAAGATGCCACAGGAATTTATAAAAACAGAAGGCTATTTCTTCATAGTTTTGGGGAATGAGAAATCCAAAATCATGTCATGCCACTGTCATCCAGCCATGGCATCCTGACTACATCCTCATAAGACAAAGAGCAATAGAGGACAAATATTATAGCCTCACTTAACAGAAGAGTCAGAGGGGGCATGAAAACCCTATGATCATAAGCCCTTTTCCACAGTAGCATCAAGCCATTTATGAAATGAATACCAAGGAGCTGACACCACCCCAGAAGCCTCACCTCTCTACACCATTGCATTGAGGACTAAGTATTCGACAAATGAATTTTAAAAGAGACATATTCAAACCATATCAAATGCCTTCAAACTTAGACCTCCTTCTTCAAAAGTCTAAGAAATAATGAACTAAAATATAACATAAAATGTTGAGATGATAGTCTGTCACTAAAAAGATCCAAGATTTAAGATCAATCCAAGATTGCTATCATCCTAGATCATAATGATGGAAATCTCCATTTATAGATACAGGATAGGTTTATTGCCTAAAACTTTAAACTATATTCTTAAGAGTGTGAAATTGAATATGTGAAAGAATTAAGCATTTCTAAATGGCATTTACCACCCAGCAAGTATGTAACTTTGAATTTAAACTCTGTCTGGATTCTTTCCCTCACCACAGTAGCCTCTCCTCACTTTGTTGTTTATATCACATTAAATCTATAAGGCCCCTTCTGACCCTGAGTATTTAATTAAAAGAAGTCACTTGTCAGAGAATAAACATCAAGTCACTAACACCATCTGGCCTACAGTCCTGGTTCTGCAGTTCGAGTTTGGGCTGTGTTCTTTTTGTACCTTCGTCTCTTGCTTGACCATCTGCTCATCTTTGGCCAACATCCATCCTATGGAAAATAGTTCTGAACCACAGCTTCTTTTCATAGCTTGGATCCCATAATTGCTGATTCAAGTCCCAATAACCTTCCAGGTAGGATCCCATTATGCTGACTTGTTTAAGCTAGCTGATGTCAGAACAGTTACTGTCTTCTCTCTGCGGCTGGACAGCTAGCTTCTCAGAACATAGGGTGACTATGTCTTCACTATCTGACCAGTCCTCATAGAAGCTTAGGTTCTGGGTGTCAGTCCCTTCAACTGACTCCTGATTACCTTTAGCCAAGCAGTGCCTGCCTTATACCCTTATACCCCTGCTGCCATGCCTTCCTATCATGATGGGCTGTATCCCCTCAAACAAAACCAAAATACACCCTGCCTCTCAGTGGTTTCTTTTAGGTATTTGGTCACAGCAATGAGAAGAGCAAGTAATTCAAGCACATACTTGACAGTGTTTCCATTCTGAGTGACTGTCTTGAGTTTCAAATGAGTCTTTGGACTTTGGAATTTTGAACACTATTGGAACTGTTAATGACTATGTGGATTTTTTAAAATTGACTGAATATATTTTTCCTCATGAGAAGGGACCAGGGATGGAATGTGTTTGGCTCCTTATTTCATGTTGCTGGCACCATTTGAGGAGGTTATGTGACCTTCATGAAATAGAGACTTGCTAGAGAAAGTGTGCCGCTGGGAAGGCCTTGAGGTGTTGCACCCCAACCCTGCTTGCTCTCTTTCTCTAATTCTTCCCTATTAACATGAAGATGGGATGCTGGCTTTCTGTTCCAGCCATGCTGTCCCCAGAGTGATGGACTTTCCCTCTAAACTGTAAGTTAACAATAATTGCTTTTCCTTCTGTAAACTGCTATGGGTGTCTATTTTTACCCACCTATGCTCATTATCAACACCAATTTATCATGTCTCGCAAATGCCCATCTCATAGCCCTCTTTCTAACTTATTCCTTTTCAATTGGCTTCAGTTTTCTCTTTCTCTCTCTGGGTCTTGCACTATCACGCTCCTAACATAAACTTTATTCCTCAACACTGGGAGAGGCAGGACAAAGCAATTTGATTTTGAAACATATAAATAGATTCTTTACTTTCAAGTAAAATAATATGAGGTTCAAGTGCTTTTATTGAAAGCACAAAGACATGGCAGATTTATGTGTATTAAGGAGTTATCTGTGGACCAAAAGATGTTTTTACTTTTTTCTTTGCATCTGTTTTAATCCTATTAGTAGGAAATTATGAAGAATAGGGAATAATAATATCAACTAAAGGGTCATTGTGAAGATTAAATGAGATTTTTTGTCAATGTGCTTATAGTCAAATCATCATAATGTGTTAGTTTCATTTAGTCAAACTCTTAACTCAGGACAAAATGGTATAAGATTAAAAATCACTTACAAAACTCTAGTCCAACATTTCTAAATATTTAATCAGAATACCGGTCCCATAAAATGAGTCATATAGTTAGCCTAGTATATAGTTTTATGTCATATTCAGAAAAGTAATAATTGAGCTGGAAAAATGTCTTAGCAGTTAAGGAACTTGCCAGCAAAGCCAAGGGACCCAGGTTCAATTCCCCAGTACCCATGTTAATCCATATGCACAAGTTGGCACATGCATCTGAAGTATATTTGGAGTTTATAAAGGCCCTGGTGTGCCAATTTTCTCTATCTATCTATCTATCTATCTATCTATCTAGTCTCTTTCTATTGCCTATTGTTCTCTCAAAAACAACATTTTTAGGGCTGGAGAGATGGCTTAGCAGTTAAGCGCTTGCCTGTGAAGCCTAAGGACCCCGGTTCGAGGCTCGGTTCCCCAGGTCCCACGTTAGCCAGATGCACAAGGGGGCGCACGCATCTGGAGTTCGTTTGCAGAGGCTGGAAGCCCTGGCGCGCCCATTCTCGCTCTCTCCCTCTATCTGTCTTTCTCTCTGTGTCTGTTGCTCTCAAATAAATAAATAAAAAAAAACAACATTTTTAAAAGAAAAATAATTATAAACATAAATAGGCAGTATAAAACAATTTAAAAACTGATAAATCAAATCAGAATAACCAAAAAGTGTACAAGTCAGGGCATATCAGTACTTGTCAGTACATATCAGGACAAGTCAGTACATGTAAGTACACATCAGGACAAGTCAGTACATATCAGGGCTAGAGCCTTATTATGCTTCAGTTTTTGACTATAAAATTAAATCTGTGGGCCGTTTATTATCTTGCTTATTTGAATTTGGTACCATTTTCCAAACAGAACATCCAAGAATAACAACATCAAAAGAAGTAGAACTAGTGAATAGCTTTTAGGAAAGTAGTTAGTTAGATTAAAAATATTAAATCAGTTATTTTTGTGAATATTTCATAATAATGGTTACATTTGGGAAAATATTTACAAATAGCCATTAAAAATTCCAACCACACCGGGCATGGTGGCACACGCCTTTAATCCCAGCACTTGGGAGGCAGAGGTAGGAGGATCACCATGAGTTCGAGGCCATCCTGAGACTGCATAGTGAATTCCAGGTCAGCCTGTGCTAGAATGAGACCCTACCTCAAAAAAACAAAACAAAACAAAAATTCCAACAACAAATTTAAATAAAATATCCAACAACACACACAAGAAAATAAAACCTCCAGGAAAAATTAGTAATGAAGATGAAGAGGCAAAAAATAGAAAGAGGGAGAGGAAAGAGGAGGACAACAAAGAAGGAGAGGAGGAAACATGGAAAATAATCTTGTTAGAGAGTTAATCCTTAATTTCATTAAAAGTACTCATTGGGGGCAGGCATGGTGGCGCATGCCTTTAACCCCAGCAATCAGGAGGCAGATGTAGGAGGGTCACTGTGAGTTTATGGCCAGCCTGGCACTACAGAGTGAGGTCCATGTCAGCCTGGCCTAGAGTGAAACCTTACTTACTTTGAAAAAACCAAAATAATAATAACATAGAAGAAATTTTACAAAAAGAACCTGTATGTATGCATTAACTAAGATTCTGATAGGAAACATGAGTAGACAAATACAGTAATAAAATAAAATGAAGTTCATAGTCAATTCTATGCTTTTTTTTTTTTTTTTGTTTTGTTTTGTTTTGTTTTGTTTTTCGAGGTAGGGTCTCACTCTGGTCCAGGCTGACCTGGAATTAACTCTGTAGTCTCAGGGTGGCCTTGAACTCATGGCGATCCTCCTACCTCTGCCTCCCGAGTGCTGGGATTAAAGGCGTGCACCACCACGCCCGGCTAATTCTATGCTTTTAGAGGAACTTAATTTAAATAATGTTAGCTCAAATCTCAGGAGAGTGATGAATTGTGTAACAAAGTTATATAGCAACTCTTTTTTAAGAAAAACAAAAGCGGTCCCTAGTTGTGTTTTATGCAACAAACACTTAAGTAGGTATATTAAACATAAACATACCAACATAAACATTAAGTAATATGTAACAGAGATAATGTGGCATGTATTCCCTGCTCAGGACATAGAATACCAAAATCATAATGCCAAAAAATAGAAGAAAATTTTAAACTTATCATTTAAAGAATAGTCTGCTGGAGGGTTAGAGAGATGGCTTAGCAGTTAAGCGCTTGCTTGTGAAGCCTAAGGACCCCAGTTGGACCCAGGAGGACCTACTTTAGCCAGATGCAAAAGGGGGCGCATGTGTCTGGAGTTCGTTTGCAGTGGCTGAAGGCCCTGGCGCACCCATTCTGTCTCTGCCTCTTTCTCCCACTGTCTGTCACTCTCAAATAAATAAAAATAAACAACTTTTTTTAAAAAAAGGATTTTTTGCTGGAGACAATACAGTCAAGGTGTGCCTTTCAGATATACACAGCATCAATAGTTTTTTCAGCCAAATGTGAGTAAGAATATAAACACTGTCACCACCAGTGCAGAATATTATCAAACACTACACAGATGAAGTGGAATCTCATGCCTCTAGCATAAAAATACCTACATTAAGTTGTTGAATAACAATAACAAATTGCTGCATATGTCTCAATAATATTCCACTTCTGTGGATAAGCAATTTATGCATTCATTCATTCATTCATTCTCTCCCAAATGAATAAATAACACATCAAACAGAAGAATCTTTCTTTTAAATATATACATACATATATATATATATATATATATATATATATATATATATATATATATGGCAAGACATTAACTAAGTTGTCAGTATTGATATTACCAGTGATTATAACTAGAAGAGAAGCTGAGATTTCATTTTATTTCTCAATTACTTTAATATGTCTTATAAAATACAAGCACATGCTAAATGTCCAAATTTCTTTAGACTTTTTCATAAGTTTAGGTTCACATAAATATTAGAAAACAGTACAGATATCTCATAATTCCTCTCTCATATTGCCTTTTCCCTTCCTCTTAGCCCCATGAAAACACTGATCATTCTGTTCTCTCTGTTTTTTTTTTTTTTCCTTTGCCAGAATGTCACATAATTCGAATAACATAATATGTAGTTCTCGGACTGCATTATTTCAGTTAGGAGAAAATATTCTAAAGTAACAAGATAGGGCTGGAGAGATGGCTTAGCGGTTAAGTGCTTGCCTGTGAAGCCTAAGGATCCCGGTTCGAGGCTCGATTCCCCAGGTCCCACATTAGCCAGATGCACAAGAGGGCGCAAGCGTCTGGAGTTCATTTGCAGTGGCTGGAGACCCTGGCGCGCCCATTCTCTCTCTTCTCTCCCTGTCTGCCTCTTTCTCTCTCTGTCACTATCAAATAAATAAAAATAAACAAAGAAATTTTAAGTAACAAGATAGGATACAAGTGTTTTAAAGTCTAGAAGGAGGAATTCAACTATACAAAATGGATTAAAATTTGATGAATTTAGAACTGGGTGTGATGGTGCACACTTTTAATCCCAGCACTCAGGAGACAGAGTTAGGAGGATCATCATGAGCTTGAGGCCAGCCTGGGACTACATAGTGAGTTCCAGGTTAGTCTGGGATAAAGCAAGACCCTACCTCCAAAAAACAAAAGATAGATTACTTTAAAGTGGTCTTTGTAGTATTTAGTAGCACTAGGATCTGAAAGGAAGTACCTACCAAGTATAAGAAAATTCCTCAGTTCCACTCCCAGTAGCACAAAGGAGGAAGTGCTGGCAGACTAGTCTGGCCAGACTTAATTACTAGGAATGTCTTGTCTAACAGGGAGAGGTTACCTCTGAAATAGCTAGAGTATATCCACAGCTAGAAATCAAGCCATTTTCAGGATATGATTAAGAGAATAATTTTATTCTAAATTTGTTTTTCCAATACAAGACCTTTGAAAAATCATATTATGTTTAAAAACCAAATACCTATAAGTATATTCTAGTTTAAAATACACTCTATGTGTCTTAATAATGTACTATTTGAAGTTCAAACATTATACCACAGAAGCATACAAATAAAAGGGTTATGCATAAAAATCAAGTGGTTAACAAATAATATTCTTCTTAAAGACAGGAAATTGTTTAGACACACCACAAAGATAAGTATATTTAATACATTGGGAACTTCTTTATTGTAAAATGGAAATCATTAGGTAAATTTTTATATTTTCAGTCTAACACTGTCCCTGGAGCAGATAACAATTTTTCCTTCTGAATTAGTCACTGGAATACAAACACTATTCTGGGTTTAGACTTCTAGGCACCACTTTCTCACTCTCCAGTTCTGAGTCAATCGTGTTTAGTGTTGTGGCTGTCCTTTGTCTCATGCCAAAGCCAAGAAGTCCTGAACCAGAAATCTTCTAAGTAAGCCTATTCTTATGTGATACTTAATCTGATCTTGTTGGAAAGTAAAAATAAGAATAATTTTGGATTAAGCTTCTGAAATTTTTTATTTCTTATCTAAACTGAATGCAAGTGCAGTGAATATACTGAAGATTGTAGTTTGTTTGACGAGCAATTTCAATAAGGAACAATGATTATCATAGTCTTTAAAAATTAAATTAAAAAGTATACAGAGTCACATGATAGCTTCTATATTTGAATCCAGACATTTATTTCTTCCTTTAGCAATACAGATATCTATTGGCTCCTTCAAAATAGACATTGCTTCCCCAAATTACTTAACCTTGGCTAAAATGTTATCACTTTAAAAATGGTATAACCAGGGGCTGGAGAGATGACTTAGCAGTTAAGCACTTGCCTGTGAAGCCTAAGGACCCTGATTTGAGGCTCGATTCCCCAGGACCCATGTTATCCAGATGCACAAGGGGGGCACAAGCATCTGGAGTTCGTTTGCAGTGGCTGGAGGCCCTGACGTGCCCATTCTCTCTCCTCTCCTCTCCTCTCCTCTCCTCTCCTCTCCTCTCCTCTCCTCTCCTCTCCTCTCCTTCTTCTCCTTCTCCTTCTCCTTCTTCTTCTTCTTCTTCTCTCTCTCTCTCTCTCCCCTTTTTTTTCTCTCTCTCTGTAGCTTTCAAATAAATAAATAAAATAAAATAAACTTTAAAATGGTACAGCCAGTGATTATTTACAACTGAAAGGTTTAGGGAACTGAGGATTCAAGAACCTAGAAAGAATTGTCAGTTCTCTAAGATATTGTTTAAGATCGTTAGAAATCACTTAGCCAATGGAATACAAAATTTTCTAGAGTTATATTTCCTACATATAAGTTATAAATGTCTTTTCAAGTTCTAATTCAGTAAAAATGAAACTAAAGCATTATGGTTTGGATAGGAAGTATCCTACCAAAAATCTCAAAAGTTGAAGGCTTGGTTCTAGGGTGCTTCTAAGGGAAGACAGGATATAAAGATGCTAGATCAATGGACACAGCTATTGGTGCATTCATACCTGAATGGACTATTAGAAAGTGGTGACTAATTAAAGAAAGTAAGTTACTGGAGGCATGCTTTCAAAGAGTAGATCTTTGTACTTGGGTCTCTTTTCTTTTCTTTACTTTTCCTTTCTCTTCTCTTCTCTTCTCTTCTCTTCTCTTTTCTTTTCTTCTCTCTTCTTCTTCTCCTTCTCCTCCTCTTCCTCCTCCTCCTTCTTCTTCTCTCTCTCTCTTTCTCTCCCTCTCTCCCTTTCTCTCTCCTTCCTGTGTACAAAGAAGTCAGTAGCTTTCCTACACAAAGCCATGATGTAATATATCACCACAGGCCAAGAAATATAGAACCAAATGAACATGGGCTGTAATCTCTGAAACTGCAGCCAAATATTTCTTTCCTCATTTACTTTGTTTTCTCAGATATTTTGCAACAGCAAAACTAACACAATATGATAGCTAATCATTGTCAACTTGACTGGATTTACAATCAACTAGGAGATTGAGGCACACTTTCCTCCTGCAAATATGTTCCAAAACACCAAAACCCACATGGTCAGACTCATGGGAAGAACAACCCCACTTCTCAGTCCCAATTTTTCTGTTGTAGTTGCCCTCTCGTGGCTGGAAAAAAAATGCCCAACCAGATACATTTCATGGGAAGAAAGGGTTTACTTCAGGCTTACAAATTTTAGTGTAATTCGTTATGGCTGGTTCATGTCATCACACGTCCATACAGGGACACAAAGAGAAGGGCAAGAGCTCAAGCTAGCTCAGAACACACCTTAGTGCTTGACTCAAGATCCACCCCCAATGACACCTCTCCTCTAGCAGGGCTCTGCCTGCTGGAGACTAAGTAGGAAATTTATTCACAAACACCTGAGGCTATGGGAACATCACATACAGACAACCACAAAGCAAGCAAGGGCCTTTAACTGCAGAGCCATCGCCTCTGCCAGAATGTTTTTTATTCTCTTTTACTCAGTATTACAATTTCTAGTTTACCCATTTTCCTGCAAGTGGGATTTCACTTTACTTTATGGCTGAATACAATTCCAATGTGTTTATTTGCCATACTGACTTCACTGCTTCCGTCATCTAAATCTCATGTCACTTCTATTTCCTGATTATGGTGAGCAGTACAGCAAATGAGTTAGTATCTCTATATATACTGACTAAGGTCCTTTGGGTATGTACTCAGAAATGGTTTATCTGGATCATGACATTTTAGACTGAGGATCCACACTGACTTCCATAATGGCTGTGCAAGTTTACATTCTCACCAGGAGTGGAAAATGTCCCCTATACTTTCACCAACATTTTTCTGAGTGAACTGATTGATATTTCATTACTTAGGTTTTTGAGTTCTATGTGTATTTTAGATAGTAAGCCTTTGTTAGATGTAAAGCTAGTGAAGATATTCTCACATTCAGTATGCTGTTTATTCTCTCTCAATGGTTTACTTAGCTGTACAATAGCTTTTTAGTTTTATGGGATCCCAATGATCAAGGGTTTGTTTAATTAGCTAGTCTACTGGGCTTTTATTCAGGAAGTCTTTCCTTATGCCTATATCTTGGAGTATTCTCCTTATTGTTTTTGTTGTTGTTTTATAGTTGCAGAGTCTTATATTAAGATCCTTGATCCATTTAAGGTTGATTTTTGTGTAGAGTGAGAGAAGAAAATATATATTCATTCTTCCATATATGGTTACTCAATTTCTTCAGTACCATTTACGCTGTCTTTTCTCTAGTGTGAATTTTTGGTCTGTTTATCAAAGATAGTTACTAGAACTTCTATTCTATTCCATTAATCTATTGTCTATTTTTGTGCCATTACCATGCTGTTTTCATTACTATGAATTTGTAGTATGCCTTAAAATCAGGTATAGTGATATCACCAGTAGTATTCTTTTTGATGAGGATATTTTTGGCTGAGGCCTTTTGTGCTTTCATATGAATTTTGAGATGATTGTTTTCTATTTCTGTGAAGAATGATGCTGGAATTTTGATTGGATTTGCACAGAATCTGCATATTGCTTTTGGGTGAATGACCACTTTTGGGATATTTGAATCCATAAGCATGGAAAGTCTTCCCATTTTTCCCCCATATTCTTCAATTTTATTCTTTGGTGGTTTTTATACTTTTATATTTCATTTATTTGAGAAAGAGAGAGAGGAAGAAGCAGACAGAGAGAATGGATGGGTACATTAGGGCCTCTAACCACTGCAAGTGAACTCCAGACACATGCACCTTATGTGGGTACTAGGGAATCTAACTTGGGTCCTTAGGCTTCACAGGCAAATATGTTAAATACTAAGCCATCTCTCCAGCCTTCTTCAGTGGTTTTATGTTCTCATTGTATAGGTTTATTATTTCCTTGCTTTGGGATATCCTAAACTTTTATGGCTATTACAAATGTTTTTTAAATCATAAATTATTTTATAGTTATCATATTTTATAGTTATTTTAAATTATAAATGCTTCCTTGATTTCTTTCTCCATATATTTGTCATTGGCATATATGAAGGTAATTGATATTTCTACATTGAATTGATAGCCCACCACTTTTCTGAAAGAGTTTCTCAGCTCTAGGAGATTTTTGGTGGAGTCTTTTTAGTCACTTATGTATGGAATCATATTATCTGCAAATAGAACTAGTTTGACTTCTTTCTTTCTGATTTGTATTCATTTTATTTTTTCTCTTATCTTACTTCTCAATCTAAGACTTCAAGTACTATGTTGAATATCAGTGGTGAAAGTGGACATCTCTGTCTTCTTAAAGACTTTAGGAGGAATGCTTCAAGTTTATCCCCATTTAGTACTATATGGGTCTTAGGTTCATTATTTATAGTACTTATTATGTTGAGATGTTTATCTACCCCCAGTCTGTCCAGTGTTATCATGGAGTAATGTTGTATTTTGTCATATGCCACTTTGTACATCTGGCTTTATGTGGGTACCGGGAATCAAACCCAAGCTGGCAGACTTTGCAAGTAAGCATCTTTAACCACTGAGGCATTTCCCCAGCCTATTTTTTTTTTTTTTTTTTGAGAGCAACAGACAGAGGAGAGAGAGAGAATGGGCGCGCCAGGGCTTCCAGCCTCTGCAAACAAACTCCAGACGTGTGCGCCCCCTTGTGCATCTGGCTAACGTGGGACCTGGGGAACCAAGCCTCGAACCGGGGTCCTTAGGCTTCACAGGCAAGCGCCTAACCGCTAAGCCATCTCTCCAGCCCCCCAGCCCATCTTTTAATCTTGTTAGATTGTATAGCACTGTTTAAGTAATTTATGTCATCTGAGTTTAATTTTGGTGTTATGAGTCAAGAAATTCATTCTGTTCTTCCAGATTTTCCAATTTTATGAAATATAGGCTTTTGAAATATATCCTGATGAATCTCCCAATTTCATTGTTATCTGTTGTAACATCTCCTTTTTAATCTCGAATCTTGTTGTTTAGAGTCTTATCTCTTTTTTCTTTTGATTGATTTGGCAGGCATTTACCAATCTTGTTTAATGTTTGAAGAACCACCTCGTTTTATCAATTTTTCAAAATTTTTTTCTTCATTTCCAATTCATTCATTTCTTCTCTTATCTGGATTATTTCTTTCCATATGGTACTTTTGGGTTTGGATTGTTCTTATATTTTCCAAATACTTCAGATGGATCATTAGGTTATTTATTGGAGAACTCTCTTTTTGTAATGTAGGTGTTTAGAGCTATAAACTTCCCTCTTAGGATAAGTTTTAATACATTGTACTTTCATTTATTTAGTTCTAGAAACTTTTTAAAATAAATTTTGACTTGTTTTCAATGATATATTTCTTGTTCAATAGTATGTTGTTTAATCTCCAGGAATTGGTTAATTTGCTGTTGTTTCCTGTTGATTTCTACCTTTATTGAGTCATGGTTAGATATAATGCAGGAAGTATGCTAACTTTCCTGAATTTATGAAGACTTTTTTATGTCCAAGTATAGGATCTAATTTAGAGAAGGTTCCATGAGCTTTTGAGAAGAATGTATTCTGTACAGTTTGGGTGGAATGTTCTATAGATGTCTGTTAAGTGTAATTGATATATGGTGTCATTTAGCTGTATTATTTCTCTGTTTAATTTCTATATTTAGATGATCTGTCTATTGGAAATAGTGGGGTATTAAAATCTCTCAGTATTATTGTGGTAGCATTTATTTGTGATTCAATGGCCAGTAGAATTTCCTTTATAAAATTTAGTGTATCTGTGTTTGATGCATATATGTTTATGACTATATTTTCTTGTTGATTTTTTTCCCTTGCTGAGTATAAAGTGGCATTCTTTATCCCTTTTATCACTTTTGTTTTGAAGTCAAATTTTTTAGATATTAGTGCAGTCACATCTGATTATTTCTTATTTTTATTTGGTTGGAATATCTTTTTCCTTCCTTCACCCTTAGGAGATGTCTGTCTTTAAAGGTGGGGGTGGGGCCAGGCGTGGTGGTGCATGCCTTTAATCCCAGCACTCAGGAGGCAGAGGTAGGAGGATTGCTGTGAGTTCGAGGCCACCCTGAGACTACATAGTGCATTCCAGGTCAGCCTGAGCCAGAGTAAGACCCTACCTCGAAAAAAAAAAAGGTGGGGGTGGGGGGGCGGTCTTAAAGATAGCAAATACATGGATCCAGCCTGTTAACTTGTATCTTTTGACTGGAGAACTGAGTCCATTGATGTTCAGAGTTATGATTGTGATGTATGAATTAATTCTTGTCTGATTGAAGACTTACTTTGTACTGTTTGGTGCTTTCTTAATCTTCATTTGCTTTCATGTCCTAGTTTTGATTTTTGTTTTGTTTTGTTCTGAGGATGCTTGTTCTTCTCTTCAGTGCAAAGTATTCCATTCAGTATTCTCTCTAGGGCTGGCTTAGATTTCAGAAATTCGTAAAGCTAGCTTTTATAATGGAAAGTTTTGTGTTTTTTTTTTACTCCTTCTATTGTGAAGGCTAATTTTTCTGGGTACAATAGTTTCAGTTGGCAGCTATGATCTTCCAACATTTGAAATAGTCCATTCCAAGCCTTCTAGATTTTAGAGTTTCCATTAAAAATCAGAAATAATTCTGATGTATTTACCTTTGTACATGTCAGGCTATTTGTTCTCTTGCAGTCTTTAATACTCTCTGTTTTCTATGTTTAATGTTTTCATAAAAGTGTGATGTGGTGAATTTCTTCTCTGGTTCTATGTATTTGATGTTCTGTGTGCCTCCGGTACCTGCATGGGATTCTCTTTGATAGCATTCATAAGTTTTTTTTCTACATTGTTATCAAAAATATCCTCTATTTCATTAGTTTATAGCTCTTCTTCTTTTTGTATACTCATGGTTTGAATATTTGGTCTTCTTAAGGCATCCCACGTTTCCCTTAAGTCTCTTCGCAAGTTTCTTTGTCTTTTTTTTAACTTGTCATTAGTTTTGGTCTCCCAATGTATTTCCTCTCTTGCTTCAAGCTCTGATGATAGTCTTTACCACATGATCTATTCTGTTGGTAAGGATCTCTTGGGAGCCTTTTAAATTAGCCTTTTCATTTTTGTTTTCCATTAGGCTTTTCTTCAACGTTGCCATCTATTAAATTCCATTTTCATTTTTTGATTTGACTTTCTTATTGTCTCTCCAAATTTATTTCTGCATTTGATTACATCCTTGAGTTTATTCCACTGACCATTAAGTTCTTTTGTTTGTTTGTTTGTTTGTTTTTTGTTTTGTTTTTTGTTTTTCAAGGGTAGGTCTCACTCTAGCCCAGGCTGACCTGGAATTCACTTTGGAGTCTCAGGATAGCCTCGAACTCATGGTGATTCTCCTACCTCTGCCTCCCGAGTGCTGGGATTAAAGGCGTGCGCCACCATGCCTGGTTCATTAGTTTTATTTTTTTTTTAATATTATTTATTTATTTATTTGAAAGAGAGAAAGAGGCAGTGGGGAGAGATAATGGGTGCACGAAGGCCTCAGCCACTACAAACGAACTTCAGATGTATCTTGTACATCTGGCTGATGTGGGTCCTGGGGAATCAAACCCAGATCCTTTGGCTTTGTAAGCAAAGGCCTTAACCACTAAGCCATCTCTTCAGCCCAGGTTCATGTTTTTATTGATTCTCATCCAGTTCATACTGCCATTTACTGAGTTCTTTTTGTTCTTTTTTGTTGTTTCTCTTCCATCTCATCCATCCACCTGTTTATCACTTCTTTAAGTTTGCTAAATATGCTTATTAGGCATTCCATGTCTAGAGTTTCCTCTAAATTTTCATTAGAGCCTTTTTATGGGACTAGGCATTCTTGGTGGGGGTACCTTGTATTCATTTTGCTTTGGGGTTTGCCCATCTGAAGATAATCCTTTTGGCATTTTAAGAATGAAACAGGAGCAGCTTTTGTGGAGACTGTGCTGAGTGGCCTGGTTGGCCTAGTCTGGGGTGGATGTGGGGTGCCAGCCTATCCTCAGGTTGGTGCTGAGTGCACTTGAACCAGAGCAGGTACTTCCTTGTGCACAGTCCCCAAGCAGGTCCAGGCTGGACCCTGAGAGGCTTGGCCTACTCAGTGCCCAGGCTGTGATTGTAATCAGCTTGGGCATCTCTATTCAGAGAGACACAGGTAGGCAGGCAGACAAGGGAGTGTGGTCAGTGCCAAATGGGACTGACCACCAATTCCAGCAATTGGAGGCTGGAGTGGTAACTGTGTGAGGAAGAGCTTACCTGGGCCCTGGTCTGCCTACCCTACATAGTGCCTAGGATTTTGGAGTGCAGTTAGGTCTGGAGTGCCTACTCCAATGGTGCTGGTGGCAAGGAGGCTGTGGGGTACAGGTCAGAGCCAAGTGTAACTGATCCCCAACTGTAGTGAGTAAAGGCCAGGATTGTACCACAGTGGAGGAAGCTCACCTGGGCCCTGAATGGCCTGTTTGATGGGGTACCCAGTGTTTGCCTGCAGTCAGCTCCTAGTGGTGGGTGGAGGTGAAGCTCAGCTTTGCTGTCTTTCTAAAACAAAACAGTCCTTTATAAAAATTCGATTGCTTGGAGTTTTAATTGTTCTAACTCTGATGCTTACTGTGATCTGTCTCATGGTAAATAATTTCCCCACCATGATATGCTATCTGATTAAATGCTACAAATCAATGAAGCAAATAATGAAATGAAATGAAATCTTTAAAGCTATGGACCAAAGCCAGCTGTGGCTGTGGACACCTTAATCCCAGAATTCAGAAAGCTGAATTAGAAGAATCACCATGAGCTCAAAACCAGCCTGGGTTGCAAAGTACTAAGTCAGCCTGGTCTAAAATGAAATCCTGACTCAAAAACAATCTGTGTCCAAAATAAACCTTTTCTTTCTATAAGTTACCTTGAGTACTTTTTAGAAGTGACATAAAGCTACAAACACATTGACTTTACTCAGAATATTTAGAAACCTTATCTCAAATAACTCAAAGCTAGATAACCTATTTATAGCAAGAGTATTTAAACCCAAAATTCTTTGCTATTGATATGGGAAAATATACTACAGGCAAGCCCTCAAAATGTACATAAATCTTCTTGGTGTTCTGGTCTTTGTTACTTCTTTCTGTCTAGCTTCCCGAGATTACTTTGTTATGTTGATTTGTTTGTTTGTTTGAAGGAGATTGTTTTGTTTTGTTTTTTAGATGTTGGGGTTTTCTCTAACCCAGGCTGAACTGGAATTTACTATGTAGTCTCAGGTTGGCCTTGAACTCATAGTGAGCCTTCTAAGAAGGAGTAGGCAGTTAGGTTGACTGGGCCCCTAAAAGTAAAATGATAAGAAAGTCTCCACTTTTCAGAAACCAAAGATGATTCCATCCGATTTCTTATCTCTTGCCTTGTTCCCTAGACCAGTTTATCCTTAAACAACCAGGACCCTTCCTAGAAGGGAAGTCTCTCAGAAGATTTAAACTTTTGATTAGTTAAGTTCTGCCCCTAGAACTTGGTGTCACTTCCTCTCAGTCCTACCTCTGCTTCCAAGTGCTAGCATCAGTGTGTGCCACCATGCCTGGCCTGAGGTTCCTTTTATTTTCTGTTTCTAGTGTGTTTTAATTGGTGCATATTCATTTACAAGGCACTGGGTTACATAAGGACATTTTCACACCATACATATTGTGCTTTAACAGTGTTCTAAGTTTTTAATATATGTATGTATATATGATTGTATGCATGTGTGTGATCTGTTGAATTAGGTACAGCATTTTCAGGTGATCTAGAAGGCTCTTACAGATTTTGTAATATACCATGTTAATCAGCAATGGACATCTTTACGTCTTCATTTGTCTTTTTTTTTACTTTATGGTTTCTGCTTACTTCTGTTTTCAGTTTATTCAAACCCTTGACATTTCATCATCCCTGGCAAGAACCACATTTTTAATTTCACCTGAATTATATATTTTGTGAGATTTATGTGCTGCCTAGCTCACTAAGGAAGCAGATTAATTACATATTTTATAAATTTATTTATTTATATCCCTAAGAGAAAGGAGGATTTCTCCCTGCTAATGACCATTATTGCTTGTATATAATGAGCTTTGCATGAAAAAGATAACACTGTGGGATATGGGTCAGACTGCAAATTGGCTGTCCCACTGTGAGTCACTCACCACTTTGTCCCATCAGCTATGACCACAGCAGTGTGGTATGGTCATTCCTGCACAGGATGGATGCAACAGGCTTTATGCATGAGGCAATTTGTATAATGACTATAATTCTGGAAAAAATAGTCTTCTCTCTGCTTTTGTGAGTCCTGCATCTGTGGATTCAACCACAGATGAAAAATACTTGGAAAAAAGAAATTTATGCCTGTACTGGACATGTGTAGACTTTTTGTCTTGTCATTATTCCCTAAGAAATGCAATGACCACTTACTATAATAACTACTTACATAGCATTTGCATTAAGAATAAGTTATCTAGGGCTAGATGGATAGTTTAGCCATTAAGGCATTTGCCTGCAAAGCTAAAGAACACAGGTTCAATTCCCAAGGACCCAAGTTAGCTAGATGCACAAGGGGTTGCACACGTCTGGAGTTCATTTGCAGTGGCTGGAGGCCCAGGCATGCCCATTTTCTCTCTGTCTCTCTCCCTTTTTTCTCTGTCAAATAAATAAATAAATAATAGAAAAAACATAGGTGTTCCTTATAAGGGCCTGGTGAAGGTTCAGCCATTTAGTCTGTCTTTTAGGATGTAGAATTTTATGGTATCATTGCTGTATGGGTCCTGTTTTGTGTCCCACATCCCCATCCTTACCTTCCCATCCCTCCCTACCCACTCTATTGTCCAGTCCTCAAGAGGTTTGTAAGGTATGTCAGTATTTCTGGTAGATTCAGGTTAGGTGCTGTAGATGAGTGAGACTATGCGGTGATTTTCTTTCTGCAATTGGGTGAGCTCAATGAGAATGATCTGTTCCATGTTCAACCATTTTTCTTCAAATTTCATTGTGTCATTTTTCCTTACTACTGTGTAGAATTCCATCATGTAAATATACCACATCTTGGTTATCCATTCATCTAATGATGGACATCTGGGTTGATTCTAGCTCCTAGCTATTATGAATTGAGCAGCTATAAACATGGTTGAGCAAATCTCTCTGGACTGAGGATTGGAGTTTTTAAGATAAATGCCCAGTAAGGGAATAACTGGGTCTGTTGGTAACTCTATAGTCGGCTTTTTTTAGGAATCTCCATATTGCTTTCCTAAGTGGTTGTACCATCTTAGATTCCCACCAACTGTGGATGAGGGTTCCTATTTCTCTACATCCTCACCAGCATTTATTTTCATTTCAGTTTTTAATGTTTGCCATCCTTACTGGGGTAAGGTAGAATCTCACAAGTTGTTTTGATTTGCATTTCCCTGATGATTAGGGATGATGAACATTTCTTCAGTGTATGTTTTCCATTTGTATTTCTTCCTCTGAGAATTGCCTGTCCATTTCTTTGCACCATTTTGTGAGTGGGTTGTTTGACTTTTCATTGTTTAGGTTTTTGAGTTATTTTTGAGTTTTTTTGTAGATTCTAGAAATTAGGCCTCTGTCAGTTGGATATTCAGTAAATATTTTCTCCCATTCTGTGGGTAATATATTGGCTCTGCTTATTGTATGTTTGTCTGTGAAGAAACTTTTCAGCTTTATGTGATCCCATTGATTGAGTGATTGTTTAAGATACTGTGCTACTGGGGTTTTGTTCAGGAAGTCTTTTGCCATTCCTATATCGTGGAAAGTTCTTCCTATTTTTTCTTCTATTAGTAGCCAAGTTTCTGGTCTTATATTTAGGTCTTTGATCCATTTGGACTTGATTGTTGTGTATAGTGAGATGTGTGGATCAAGTTTCAATTTCCTGCATATGGTTATCTAGTTTGTCCAGCACCATTTTTTGAAGATGCTGTCTTTTGTCCAGCCTATATTGTTAGGGCATTTGCCAAATATCAAGTAGCTGTAGTTTCTTGGCCCAAAGTCTGGATTCTCAATTCTGTTCCATTAGTCTATAATCCTGTTTTTATGCCAGTACCATGCTGTTTTAATTACTATGTCTTTGTAATGTAGCTTTAGAGCAGGTATGGTGAACCCTCCAGCGGTGTTTCTTTTGCTGAGGATATGCTTAGATATCTGAGGCCTTCTACCTTTCCATATGAACTTTGAGATCATTTTTTCTATCTCTGTGAAGAACAATGTTTGGATTTTAATTGGAATTGCATTAAATCTGTATGTTGCCTTTGGTGGGATTGCCATTTTCACAATGTTGATTCTGCCTATCCAGGAGCATGGGAGGTCTTTCCATTTTCTCAAGTCCTGCCCAATTTCTTGTTTGAGTGTTTTTATGTTTCCATTGTATAGTTCTTTCACTTCCTTGGTTAATGCTCTTCCTAGATACTTTTGTTGTTGTTGCTGCTGCTGTTGAAAGTGGGACAATGTCATTTATTTCTTTCTCTGTATATTTATCATTTGCATATAGAAAGGCTACTCATTTTTGTGCATTGATTTTATGTCCTGCTACTTTGCTGAAGGAATTAATCACGTTTAAGAGTTTTGAGATGAAGGATCTTGGGTCTCTTATGTATAGAACTATGTCATCTGGGAATAGAGCTAAGTTAACTTCTTCCTTTGCAAATTGTTTCCCTTTTATTTATTTCTCCTGTCTTATTGCTTGAGCTAGGACTTTCAGTACTATGTTGAAGAGCAGAGGTGAGAGTGGAAAACCCTGTTTTGTTCCTGATCTCAATGGGAATTCCTTCAGTTTCTCTTCATTATATTATTTGGGCTTCAGGAGCTTTGCATATAACCTTTATTATGTTAAGATATGAACTAACCATGCCAATTCTCTCCAATGTTTTGATCATGAAGTGATGTTGTATTTTGTCAAAGGCCTTTTCTGCATCTATCAAAATGATCATGTGGTTTTTATGTCAAAGCTTACTTATGTGGTATATTACATTGACAGATTTCCATATGTTGAACCACCCCTGCATTCCTGCACCCCTGAGTTCCTGGGATGAAGCCTACTTGATCAAAGTAGATAATGTGTTTGATGTGTTGCTATATATAAACTCTCTGCCATTTTATACAAAGTACTTAAGAATCTTTGAATCTGCTATGCAGAAGGAATTCTATAACCAACCTCCCACTGATACAAAGGGATGATTCTAATTATGATTTACATAGTACCTTCTTTCCACTGGAAAGCCCAGGAGCATGACTCACTCACCAAAATAAAAAAAGAAGTCTCAGTGTTAGCTTAATAAAATGATTGATTTTGTTTCAACTAGTCTAGCCCCTGGGAAATATATACTCTTGTTTCTCCTACATAAGGCTCAGTTTCTCACTCCTATTTTGGCTTACCTACAGTTCTCAGTAGAATTTTCTCCAAGTCTAGCAGTTTCTATAGTCAGTATGTTTATTCTCTTATACATCCCCAGAGCCTTGGAATGGAGAGCCACTCCAAGATGATTCAAAACAGGTTCCCATTAAGAGGTAAGTAGCTGGAGCTGCAGAGGTAGCTTAGCAGTTAAAGATATTTGCTTGAAAATCCTGAAGGCTAGATTTTGAGTCCCCAGTACCCATGTAAAGCCCTGGTATGTCCATAATATTCTCTCTGTCTCTCTGTCTCTCTCTCTCTCTCTCTCTCTCTCTCTCTCTCTCCCTCCCTCCCTTTCTCTTTCTCTCTCCTGTGTGTGTGTGACAAATATTTTTTTTTTTAAAGAGATAGGTAGACTTTAAAGCCAGTTATCTGTGTCTTTCACTATGATCTTCTGACACATTTATTTCAACAGTTGTGAGAGATTTTAAAATACTTTGTAAATAAAGATAAGAAGGTAATATTTTGATTTACTTTTGATTTTACTTTAAAAGTGATTTACTTTTCAAACCTATTTTATTTTTATTTATTTACATGAAAGAGAGGCAGAGAGAGAGATTATGAACATAGGTGCGCCAGGGCCTCAGGCTGCTACAAATGAACTCAGACACATGTGCCACCACCTTATGCATCTGGCTTACATGGGTCCTGAAGAATCAAAACTGGGTTCTTTGGTTTTGCAGGCAAATGCCTTAACTGCTAAGCCATCTCTCCAGGCCTGATTTACTTTTATTTTATAATGTTGCTTGCATCTTAAGCATCTGTATTCAAAATAAAATCATAACTGGGTATGGTGGCTCATGCTTGTAATTGCAGCACTAAGGAAGCACAAGCAGTTGGACAATCGCAGCTTCCAGACAGCCGGCTCTACATAAGGACTTTCAGAACAACAAGTGAGAACGGTCTCAAAAAAAATTGTAAGTCATCTGTCAGTTAAATCACTTTGGTTTGAAGCTGAAAACAGAATTTATTGGAAATAAATCATGGGATGGAGAGCAGTTCAAAACTTACCAGAGGACGCAGAGCACACACACAGGAAGCACATTTGTTCTAGAGCTGTGAGGCAGGAACCACAACACTGGTCTCTGTCTAGGAGCTGGGAAAGGCTGGGGAGAGCCACACCATCCAGAGCAGAAGATTCAGCCATCAGTGCTCTGTTTTTTCTACTCAAGATTAACTTTAAAAAAGAACACCTGATTGATCTAGATTTGGTCTTGACTAGAAAGTATCAGTCCTCTACCTATAGCAGTGAGAATATTGCTTGTTAAGAAAAGAGAGGTTGGGCTGTAGGAATAGCTTAGCAGTTAAGGCACTTGCCTGCAAAGCCAACGGACCCAGGTTGTATTCCCCAGGATCCATGTTAGCCAGATGCACAAGGCAGGCGCATGCATCTCAAGTTTATTTACAGTGTCTGGCCCACTGTCTCTCTGTCTCAAAAAAAATTTAAAAGAAGTAGGGCTGGAGCATGGTGGTGCATTCCTTTAATCCAAGCACTCCACACTTGGAAGGCAGAAGTAGTTCAAGACCACCTTGAGACTGTAAAGTAAATTCCAGGTCATCCTGGATTATAAGGATAACTCAAAAAAAAAAAAAAAAGAGTGACAGAGAGATAGAAGTAGGGCTGGGTCTGAAAAAGTGACTCAACAGTTAAAGGCACTTGCTTACATAGCCTGATGGCCTGGGTTGGATTCCCCAGTACCCACTTAAAGCAAGATGCACAAAGTGGCACATGCATCTGAAGTTCCTTTGCAGTGTTAAGAGACCCCAGTGTGCCCATTCATTCTCTCTCTCTCTTTCTCCCCCACCTTAGCAAAAAATAGTAGTGTTTGAAACAAAGAGAAGTGTGGTCTGAGGAGATACCTTAGCAGTTAAAGGCACTTGTTTGCAAAGGCTGCTACTCCTAGTTCAATTCCCCAGCTACTAATGTATATCCAGATTCTGGTATTTGTTTGCAGTAGCAAGAGGCCCTGGCATACTCATACACACACACACACACACACACACACACACACACACACACACACATGAGAAATGAGGAGCTGGGGAAATATTTCAGTGGATAAAGTACAGTTCAAGAGAACCTGAGTTCAATCCCCAGTACCCATACAAAATGTCAGGCATGATGATGCAGGCCTCTAATCCCAGCTCCTGGGACGTAGAGACAAAAAGATGCCTATAGTTTGTAGGCCAGTCAGTCTAACCTAACTAGTGAGCTCCAAGCCCATGAGAGACCCTGTTTCAAAGGAAATAGACTGAATTGGCAAGGGTGACACTTGAGGCTGTCTTCTGCCTTGCACATACCCATGTGCATGCATACCTGAGCACATATGTGTATATATGCTCATGCATAAAAACAAGGGAGAGGGCTGGAGAGATTGCTTAGTGGTTAAGGTACCTGTCTATGAAGTCTAAGGACCCAGGTTCAATTCCCAGTACTCATATAAGCCAGATGCACAAGGGGTCCCTGAGTCTGGAGTTTGTTTGCAGTGGCTGGGAGCCCTGATGTGCCCATTCTCTCACTCAGTCTCTCTCTCTCTCTTTCTTTATCTCTCTATCAAATAAATAAATAATTTATTTTAATAAAACAAGGGAGGGAAATGAATGTAAGCCAAAGAAATACAACAAAACACTACTATAGATGAAGCAGTTTCACAAAGCAATGCTTTTCTATCCCGGGTGTTTTTCCTCACTGGGAAGAACAAATGGAGAGTTACAAACACTAGGAACCAACTTGTTGGGATAAAATCCTAAGCACTCACTTTCTTAGAAAGTGGTAATGCTTAAAAAAATAAAAATAAAATAAAATGGATGGGATAACCTCTGATTTGCATGCAAAGAATAACTGATAAGAATAATGTCTACAGCTTGAAAAATGTTCTAAGTAACAGAGGCAGACCTCTTGTTCTGTCACTAAAAGTAAGCTAGGGTCTTTTTTACTCCCGCCTCCTTTATTCCAGCCAGTTTCCAGTGGGGTTTCAGGTCCTCCCCTCCATTTCTTCTCTGTACTGACCGTGTGGGAGAGTTATGAGAAGGCTCTAGAGAAGCAGGGTTGGCAGAGAGTGTCTGGCATAGACAAGTCATTCTTGAAGTGCCACTGGGCATGATGTACAGCCCAGGCAGACTCTTACTTGCCTTCATAAAATTTTGTAACAGGTGCACCAACGAGCTCCTGCCACCCCGTCTTCCTTAAATGCACACAAACAAAGCGTTACCATGTCCTGGAGGTGAAACCGTGCCTACTTCAATGAATCATATTTTGTGGTCATGACTCTGCAACTGGGAGTTAGTCACCTAGACTTAATTAGTTTCTTCAAAATAGGAAATGCTGTGCAAATGGTTTAATATCCAAATATAATTACATACTCAGATAACATATAGAAAAGTGCCAATTTAGATGCTTTACCTTCAACAGCAAACATATATTCTTTGTACTATGCCATCTGGACCCCAGATGAACCCTGACAATCATGTGCTGAAACTGGCAACTCTCCTATATTTGTAGAGGGCAGACACAGTCAAGAGCAGGCATTCACTGAGACTGACCCCAACCTAGTGTTTCAATAACCCCATTCATGGGAAATGGAAACAGAAACAAATCAAGCTCATGTGTCTAAAAAAATCATACTTGGGCTGGAAAGATGGCTTGGTGGTTAAGGCACTTGCCTGTGAAGCCTAAGCACCCAGGTTCAACTCCCCAGTATCCACATAAGCCAGATGCACAGGTGGTTTACGAGTCTGAAGTTCATTTGCAGTAGCTGGAGGCCCCGACATGCCCATTCTCTCCCTCTCTCCCTCTCCCTCTCTCTCTCTCTCCACCCCTTTCTTTCTCCCTCTCAAATAAATGAATAAATAAAATATTTTTAAAATCATATTTACAGTTGACAAAAGTTGTAACTGTCTTGACAGGAATGAAGATATTTGGGTATCTGACTATTGAAACAATGAACACCCCAAATTGTAAAATCCCCACAAATCTCATGCTGGGAAAAGAAAGAGGCTAAAGCCCTGCAGCCAGCCAGAGGAGGAACTTGTCATCAGGAAACATTTTCACCTTTTTGGAAGACCTTGCAAGAGAAACTAGAGCTGAGAATGGAATGAGTATGACCACACCTTGATGAAAGTACTTGATTATGCATATCTCTGGTTCTCTATTTAAACTTACCCCCATGTCAGGACTCAAAAGACACACTATGAGGACAACTCAACCTCTTGGTACCTCTTCCCATTATGACCACATTGAGTAACTCTTATTTTATTTTATTTTATTATTATTTGCTTTCACTATTGTATCTTTGCTTAATTGCCTTATTGAGAACAGGTGGCTAAAAATCTGGCTTATGGAAGAGTTGCTGGGGCATAGGCTCTGGCTCTAATAGCTCTGGTAACAATTTTTTCAAATTTTGATCAAATGACAACATTATTTGACACCTAAATCACAGCTTCTGAAGAAGCAAGCATGTTACTAGAAATATAACTCTGAATCTGATGTTTTGTTTTTCTAGAACAAACACATGTATTCACATTTATGGAAATTCATTCTGTCTTGCACATTATCTCTCCATACATAATAGTTCAAGAGTAAAATAAAAGAAAATTTGATGTGAGGACTGTTATTGAGATACTTTCCAAATTATTTATATCCTGGAAAGTACAGTAACCTATTTTATTGAAGGTAAGCAATGCATGTTTGAATTTGCATATAAACCAGCAACACTTAAGTTTTTACTTTGACTAGCAGTTACCTTCTCATAGCTGGGACAAAATCCCCAACCAGAGGAGCTTAGGGAAGGAAAGAGTTTATTTCAGCGGATAGTTCCAACGGGTGGAGTCCATAGTGTTGAGGAAAGCATGACAAGAGCCACAAGCCAGCTTCATAATGTCACATCAGCTGGGAGAAAATGCATGCCTAGAGAGAGAACAGCAAGCAGGGCTGGGCCGTAACACCTCAAGGTCCACACCCAGTGGCAGCAGGGCTCAACCTTCTAAAAGTTCCACAACTTTTCCAGACAGCGAATTTCTCAGACACCAACAGAGTACTAAATATCTGAACACATGAGTCAGTAGGAGACATTTTTTCAAACCACCACATAATAAAATTGCCCAAAGTAGCTGGAAGGGCTGGGAAGATGGCTTAGAGGCTAAAGATGCTTGTTTGCAAAGCCTGCTACCCCAGGGTCAATTCCCAAACCACCCATGTAAATCCTGATACAGTAAAAGAGGCACAAGCTTCTGGTGTTCCATTTGCAGTGATAGAAGACCCTGCTATGCCTACACATGTACACACACACACAAATAAATAAATAAATAAAAGTATAAAGGTACTATCTTCTAGACACAATTATTTGTTGGTGACTTAATTAACTAATTGATTTACCATCTACTAATGTGAATATAAGAACTTAGCAAAGTAAGCCTCATGATGTTTTTAAATAGGTAATGTATGTGTACTGGTTTAGATTATCAGAACCTTGGATAATTGCTATTTAATGAATATTTGTTCTGAATATTAATATTTAAAGATATATGTGAAAAATCTTCAATTTGGTGCCTTCTAGGGCACCCTTCGGGGCTAATGGGTATATCATAAGTGGGCAGGAAAAGGTGAATCTTGTCTATGAACGCCGTCCATGGGAGTGTATGTAAACAGGAGAGCAAAACAGCTGCTGCCGAACTTGGACTTGAAAAGTCATGAGAAAAAGTGGACAGAGAAGTTATGAGGGGCCCAACCAAGGAAGCAAACGTGGTGGAGAGGACCAGTTGGTAAAGAAAAGAGGTAACATAACAGTCTCAAGAGCTAGTTTTCATCTGGTGGCTTCTTGCTCCAATTTCAAGAACATCCTTTCTGATTTTTGTCCCACTAGACTATTTAACATGTGGCTTAAATCTTTTATTTCCCTTAAGACAAACAAAATAAAAAGAAGTCAAATAACCAAGAACTGTATAAATACATAACATCTTAAAAGTTCCTTACCACTTTCTGCTTAATGAAATTCAATATCTTTCATCAGCATATTTTAATGTGGGTATCAGTAATTTTGTTCATTTTATTACCTTGGAGTATTTCATTAGTATGAATGTATTGCCATGTGTTTATTACTTGTTTCAACTCAGCCTGTCCTAACAAAATGCCATAGATTGAGTGACATAAACTTTCATTGTCCTTTGTTTTCTCTAGTTCAAGAAGCTGGAAAGTCCAAGATAAAGATGCCAGCAGGATTGGTGTCTAGTAAGAACTCTTTGCTTGGGCTGTAAGTGGTCAGCTTCTCACCATGTCCTCACACAGCCTTTCCTGGGTGCCTGTATCTACCTTTTACTATAAGAACACATTCATAACATTATTAGGGCTACTTGCCCATAACCTCAGCTAAACTTACTATCACCAATACCATCCTATTAGGTTAAAGCTTCAGTATGAATTTTTAACACACATAATCTAGTACCTACCATCATTTTCCTGTCTGAACATTTTGACTG